>NC_064617.1:73052271-75876021 GCF_023898315.1 Schistocerca nitens
TACCACGTCTCTCTGAGATGTAAGAGTGAATCCTGGGCACGTTGCCTAGGTCAGCACTCGTCAAGTAGCGCCAGCCAATGATAGGGCACTTCGGACTAACTACCAACTACGAAGACAGCATAGTACTCGGCCTTCTTCCGTCCACCGAGCCTACATGAGAGATCAACGCCAGCAATTCTCCGCTAGCTGTGAACTTTACCACGTCTCTCTGAGATGTAAGAGTGAATCCTGGGCACGTTGCCTAGGTCAGCACTCGTCAAGTAGCGCCAGCCAATGATACGGCACTTCGGACTAACTACCAGCTACGAAGACAGCATAGTACTCGGCCTTCTTCCGTCCACCGAGCCTACATGAGAGATCAACGCCAGCAATTCTCCGCTAGCTGTGAACTTTACCACGTCTCTCTGAGATGTAAGAGTGAATCCTGGGCACGTTGGCTAGGTCAGCACTCGTCAAGTAGCGCCAGCCAATGATACGGCACTTCGGACTAACTACCAACTACGAAGACAGCATAGTACTCGGCCTTCTTCCGTCCACCGAGCCTACATGAGAGGTCAACGCCAGCAATTCTCCGCTACCTGTGAACTTTACCACGTCTCTCTGAGATGTAAGAGTGAATCCTGGGCACGTTGCCTAGGTCAGCACTCGTCAAGTAGCGCCAGCCAATGATACGGCACTTCGGACTAACTACCAGCTACGAAGACAGCATAGTACTCGGCCTTCTTCCGTCCACCGAGCCTACATGAGAGATCAACGCCAGCAATTCTCCGCTAGCTGTGAACTTTACCACGTCTCTCTGAGATGTAAGAGTGAATCCTGGGCACGTTGGCTAGGTCAGCACTCGTCAAGTAGCGCCAGCCAATGATAGGGCACTTCGGACTAACTACCAGCTACGAAGACAGCATAGTACTCGGCCTTCTTCCGTCCACCGAGCCTACATGAGAGATCAACGCCAGCAATTCTCCGCTAGCTGTGAACTTTACCACGTCTCTCTGAGATGTAAGAGTGAATCCTGGGCACGTTGGCTAGGTCAGCACTCGTCAAGTAGCGCCAGCCAATGATACGGCACTTCGGACTAACTACCAGCTACGAAGACAGCATAGTACTCGGCCTTCTTCCGTCCACCGAGCCTACATGAGAGATCAACGCCAGCAATTCTCCGCTAGCTGTGAACTTTACCACGTCTCTCTGAGATGTAAGAGTGAATCCTGGGCACGTTGGCTAGGTCAGCACTCGTCAAGTAGCGCCAGCCAATGATACGGCACTTCGGACTAACTACCAGCTACGAAGACAGCATAGTACTCGGCCTTCTTCCGTCCACCGAGCCTACATGAGAGATCAACGCCAGCAATTCTCCGCTAGCTGTGAACTTTACCACGTCTCTCTGAGATGTAAGAGTGAATCCTGGGCACGTTGGCTAGGTCAGCACTCGTCAAGTAGCGCCAGCCAATGATACGGCACTTCGGACTAACTACCAGCTACGAAGACAGCATAGTACTCGGCCTTCTTCCGTCCACCGAGCCTACATGAGAGATCAACGCCAGCAATTCTCCGCTAGCTGTGAACTTTACCACGTCTCTCTGAGATGTAAGAGTGAATCCTGGGCACGTTGGCTAGGTCAGCACTCGTCAAGTAGCGCCAGCCAATGATAGGGCACTTCGGACTAACTACCAACTACGAAGACAGCATAGTACTCGGCCTTCTTCCGTCCACCGAGCCTACATGAGAGATCAACGCCAGCAATTCTCCGCTAGCTGTGAACTTTACCACGTCTCTCTGAGATGTAAGAGTGAATCCTGGGCACGTTGCCTAGGTCAGCACTCGTCAAGTAGCGCCAGCCAATGATACGGCACTTCGGACTAACTACCAACTACGAAGACAGCATAGTACTCGGCCTTCTTCCGTCCACCGAGCCTACATGAGAGGTCAACGCCAGCAATTCTCCGCTAGCTGTGAACTTTACCACGTCTCTCTGAGATGTAAGAGTGAATCCTGGGCACGTTGCCTAGGTCAGCACTCGTCAAGTAGCGCCAGCCAATGATACGGCACTTCGGACTAACTACCAGCTACGAAGACAGCATAGTACTCGGCCTTCTTCCGTCCACCGAGCCTACATGAGAGATCAACGCCAGCAATTCTCCGCTAGCTGTGAACTTTACCACGTCTCTCTGAGATGTAAGAGTGAATCCTGGGCACGTTGGCTAGGTCAGCACTCGTCAAGTAGCGCCAGCCAATGATAGGGCACTTCGGACTAACTACCAGCTACGAAGACAGCATAGTACTCGGCCTTCTTCCGTCCACCGAGCCTACATGAGAGATCAACGCCAGCAATTCTCCGCTAGCTGTGAACTTTACCACGTCTCTCTGAGATGTAAGAGTGAATCCTGGGCACGTTGGCTAGGTCAGCACTCGTCAAGTAGCGCCAGCCAATGATACGGCACTTCGGACTAACTACCAGCTACGAAGACAGCATAGTACTCGGCCTTCTTCCGTCCACCGAGCCTACATGAGAGATCAACGCCAGCAATTCTCCGCTAGCTGTGAACTTTACCACGTCTCTCTGAGATGTAAGAGTGAATCCTGGGCACGTTGCCTAGGTCAGCACTCGTCAAGTAGCGCCAGCCAATGATACGGCACTTCGGACTAACTACCAGCTACGAAGACAGCATAGTACTCGGCCTTCTTCCGTCCACCGAGCCTACATGAGAGATCAACGCCAGCAATTCTCCGCTAGCTGTGAACTTTACCACGTCTCTCTGAGATGTAAGAGTGAATCCTGGGCACGTTGCCTAGGTCAGCACTCGTCAAGTAGCGCCAGCCAATGATACGGCACTTCGGACTAACTACCAGCTACGAAGACAGCATAGTACTCGGCCTTCTTCCGTCCACCGAGCCTACATGAGAGATCAACGCCAGCAATTCTCCGCTACCTGTGAACTTTACCACGTCTCTCTGAGATGTAAGAGTGAATCCTGGGCACGTTGCCTAGGTCAGCACTCGTCAAGTAGCGCCAGCCAATGATACGGCACTTCGGACTAACTACCAGCTACGAAGACAGCATAGTACTCGGCCTTCTTCCGTCCACCGAGCCTACATGAGAGATCAACGCCAGCAATTCTCCGCTAGCTGTGAACTTTACCACGTCTCTCTGAGATGTAAGAGTGAATCCTGGGCACGTTGGCTAGGTCAGCACTCGTCAAGTAGCGCCAGCCAATGATACGGCACTTCGGACTAACTACCAGCTACGAAGACAGCATAGTACTCGGCCTTCTTCCGTCCACCGAGCCTACATGAGAGATCAACGCCAGCAATTCTCCGCTAGCTGTGAACTTTACCACGTCTCTCTGAGATGTAAGAGTGAATCCTGGGCACGTTGCCTAGGTCAGCACTCGTCAAGTAGCGCCAGCCAATGATACGGCACTTCGGACTAACTACCAGCTACGAAGACAGCATAGTACTCGGCCTTCTTCCGTCCACCGAGCCTACATGAGAGATCAACGCCAGCAATTCTCCGCTAGCTGTGAACTTTACCACGTCTCTCTGAGATGTAAGAGTGAATCCTGGGCACGTTGCCTAGGTCAGCACTCGTCAAGTAGCGCCAGCCAATGATACGGCACTTCGGACTAACTACCAGCTACGAAGACAGCATAGTACTCGGCCTTCTTCCGTCCACCGAGCCTACATGAGAGATCAACGCCAGCAATTCTCCGCTAGCTGTGAACTTTACCACGTCTCTCTGAGATGTAAGAGTGAATCCTGGGCACGTTGCCTAGGTCAGCACTCGTCAAGTAGCGCCAGCCAATGATAGGGCACTTCGGACTAACTACCAACTACGAAGACAGCATAGTACTCGGCCTTCTTCCGTCCACCGAGCCTACATGAGAGATCAACGCCAGCAATTCTCCGCTAGCTGTGAACTTTACCACGTCTCTCTGAGATGTAAGAGTGAATCCTGGGCACGTTGGCTAGGTCAGCACTCGTCAAGTAGCGCCAGCCAATGATACGGCACTTCGGACTAACTACCAACTACGAAGACAGCATAGTACTCGGCCTTCTTCCGTCCACCGAGCCTACATGAGAGGTCAACGCCAGCAATTCTCCGCTACCTGTGAACTTTACCACGTCTCTCTGAGATGTAAGAGTGAATCCTGGGCACGTTGCCTAGGTCAGCACTCGTCAAGTAGCGCCAGCCAATGATACGGCACTTCGGACTAACTACCAGCTACGAAGACAGCATAGTACTCGGCCTTCTTCCGTCCACCGAGCCTACATGAGAGATCAACGCCAGCAATTCTCCGCTAGCTGTGAACTTTACCACGTCTCTCTGAGATGTAAGAGTGAATCCTGGGCACGTTGGCTAGGTCAGCACTCGTCAAGTAGCGCCAGCCAATGATAGGGCACTTCGGACTAACTACCAGCTACGAAGACAGCATAGTACTCGGCCTTCTTCCGTCCACCGAGCCTACATGAGAGATCAACGCCAGCAATTCTCCGCTAGCTGTGAACTTTACCACGTCTCTCTGAGATGTAAGAGTGAATCCTGGGCACGTTGGCTAGGTCAGCACTCGTCAAGTAGCGCCAGCCAATGATACGGCACTTCGGACTAACTACCAACTACGAAGACAGCGTAGTACTCGGCCTTCTTCCGTCCACCGAGCCTACATGAGAGATCAACGCCAGCAATTCTCCGCTAGCTGTGAACTTTACCACGTCTCTCTGAGATGTAAGAGTGAATCCTGGGCACGTTGGCTAGGTCAGCACTCGTCAAGTAGCGCCAGCCAATGATACGGCACTTCGGACTAACTACCAACTACGAAGACAGCATAGTACTCGGCCTTCTTCAGTCCACCGAGCCTACATGAGAGGTCAACGCCAGCAGTTCTCCGCTAGCTGTGAACTTTACCACGTCTCTCTGAGATGTAAGAGTGAATCCTGGGCACGTTGCCTAGGTCAGCACTCGTCAAGTAGCGCCAGCCAATGATAGGGCACTTCGGACTAACTACCAACTACGAAGACAGCATAGTACTCGGCCTTCTTCCGTCCACCGAGCCTACATGAGAGGTCAACGCCAGCAATTCTCCGCTAGCTGTGAACTTTACCACGTCTCTCTGAGATGTAAGAGTGAATCCTGGGCACGTTGGCTAGGTCAGCACTCGTCAAGTAGCGCCAGCCAATGATAGGGCACTTCGGACTAACTACCAACTACGAAGACAGCATAGTACTCGGCCATCTTCCGTCCACCGAGCCTACATGAGAGGTCAACGCCAGCAATTCTCCGCTACCTGTGAACTTTACCACGTCTCTCTGAGATGTAAGAGTGAATCCTGGGCACGTTGGCTAGGTCAGCACTCGTCAAGTAGCGCCAGCCAATGATAGGGCACTTCGGACTAACTACCAACTACGAAGACAGCGTAGTACTCGGCCTTCTTCCGTCCACCGAGCCTACATGAGAGATCAACGCCAGCAATTCTCCGCTAGCTGTGAACTTTACCACGTCTCTCTGAGATGTAAGAGTGAATCCTGGGCACGTTGGCTAGGTCAGCACTCGTCAAGTAGCGCCAGCCAATGATACGGCACTTCGGACTAACTACCAACTACGAAGACAGCATAGTACTCGGCCTTCTTCCGTCCACCGAGCCTACATGAGAGGTCAACGCCAGCAGTTCTCCGCTAGCTGTGAACTTTACCACGTCTCTCTGAGATGTAAGAGTGAATCCTGGGCACGTTGGCTAGGTCAGCACCCGTCAAGTAGCGCCAGCCAATGATAGGGCACTTCGGACTAACTACCAACTACGAAGACAGCATAGTACTCGGCCTTCTTCCGTCCACCGAGCCTACATGAGAGGTCAACGCCAGCAATTCTCCGCTAGCTGTGAACTTTACCACGTCTCTCTGAGATGTAAGAGTGAATCCTGGGCACGTTGGCTAGGTCAGCACTCGTCAAGTAGCGCCAGCCAATGATAGGGCACTTCGGACTAACTACCAACTACGAAGACAGCATAGTACTCGGCCATCTTCCGTCCACCGAGCCTACATGAGAGGTCAACGCCAGCAATTCTCCGCTAGCTGTGAACTTTACCACGTCTCTCTGAGATGTAAGAGTGAATCCTGGGCACGTTGGCTAGGTCAGCACTCGTCAAGTAGCGCCAGCCAATGATAGGGCACTTCGGACTAACTACCAACTACGAAGACAGCGTAGTACTCGGCCTTCTTCCGTCCACCGAGCCTACATGAGAGATCAACGCCAGCAATTCTCCGCTAGCTGTGAACTTTACCACGTCTCTCTGAGATGTAAGAGTGAATCCTGGGCACGTTGGCTAGGTCAGCACTCGTCAAGTAGCGCCAGCCAATGATACGGCACTTCGGACTAACTACCAACTACGAAGACAGCATAGTACTCGGCCTTCTTCCGTCCACCGAGCCTACATGAGAGGTCAACGCCAGCAATTCTCCGCTACCTGTGAACTTTACCACGTCTCTCTGAGATGTAAGAGTGAATCCTGGGCACGTTGGCTAGGTCAGCACTCGTCAAGTAGCGCCAGCCAATGATAGGGCACTTCGGACTAACTACCAACTACGAAGACAGCATAGTACTCGGCCATCTTCCGTCCACCGAGCCTACATGAGAGGTCAACGCCAGCAATTCTCCGCTAGCTGTGAACTTTACCACGTCTCTCTGAGATGTAAGAGTGAATCCTGGGCACGTTGGCTAGGTCAGCACTCGTCAAGTAGCGCCAGCCAATGATACGGCACTTCGGACTAACTACCAACTACGAAGACAGCATAGTACTCGGCCTTCTTCCGTCCACCGAGCCTACATGAGAGGTCAACGCCAGCAATTCTCCGCTAGCTGTGAACTTTACCACGTCTCTCTGAGATGTAAGAGTGAATCCTGGGCACGTTGGCTAGGTCAGCACTCGTCAAGTAGCGCCAGCCAATGATACGGCACTTCGGACTAACTACCAGCTACGAAGACAGCATAGTACTCGGCCTTCTTCCGTCCACCGAGCCTACATGAGAGATCAACGCCAGCAATTCTCCGCTAGCTGTGAACTTTACCACGTCTCTCTGAGATGTAAGAGTGAATCCTGGGCACGTTGGCTAGGTCAGCACTCGTCAAGTAGCGCCAGCCAATGATACGGCACTTCGGACTAACTACCAGCTACGAAGACAGCATAGTACTCGGCCTTCTTCCGTCCACCGAGCCTACATGAGAGATCAACGCCAGCAATTCTCCGCTAGCTGTGAACTTTACCACGTCTCTCTGAGATGTAAGAGTGAATCCTGGGCACGTTGGCTAGGTCAGCACTCGTCAAGTAGCGCCAGCCAATGATACGGCACTTCGGACTAACTACCAGCTACGAAGACAGCATAGTACTCGGCCTTCTTCCGTCCACCGAGCCTACATGAGAGATCAACGCCAGCAATTCTCCGCTAGCTGTGAACTTTACCACGTCTCTCTGAGATGTAAGAGTGAATCCTGGGCACGTTGGCTAGGTCAGCACTCGTCAAGTAGCGCCAGCCAATGATAGGGCACTTCGGACTAACTACCAACTACGAAGACAGCATAGTACTCGGCCTTCTTCCGTCCACCGAGCCTACATGAGAGATCAACGCCAGCAATTCTCCGCTAGCTGTGAACTTTACCACGTCTCTCTGAGATGTAAGAGTGAATCCTGGGCACGTTGCCTAGGTCAGCACTCGTCAAGTAGCGCCAGCCAATGATACGGCACTTCGGACTAACTACCAACTACGAAGACAGCATAGTACTCGGCCTTCTTCCGTCCACCGAGCCTACATGAGAGGTCAACGCCAGCAATTCTCCGCTAGCTGTGAACTTTACCACGTCTCTCTGAGATGTAAGAGTGAATCCTGGGCACGTTGCCTAGGTCAGCACTCGTCAAGTAGCGCCAGCCAATGATACGGCACTTCGGACTAACTACCAGCTACGAAGACAGCATAGTACTCGGCCTTCTTCCGTCCACCGAGCCTACATGAGAGATCAACGCCAGCAATTCTCCGCTAGCTGTGAACTTTACCACGTCTCTCTGAGATGTAAGAGTGAATCCTGGGCACGTTGGCTAGGTCAGCACTCGTCAAGTAGCGCCAGCCAATGATACGGCACTTCGGACTAACTACCAGCTACGAAGACAGCATAGTACTCGGCCTTCTTCCGTCCACCGAGCCTACATGAGAGATCAACGCCAGCAATTCTCCGCTAGCTGTGAACTTTACCACGTCTCTCTGAGATGTAAGAGTGAATCCTGGGCACGTTGGCTAGGTCAGCACTCGTCAAGTAGCGCCAGCCAATGATACGGCACTTCGGACTAACTACCAGCTACGAAGACAGCATAGTACTCGGCCTTCTTCCGTCCACCGAGCCTACATGAGAGATCAACGCCAGCAATTCTCCGCTAGCTGTGAACTTTACCACGTCTCTCTGAGATGTAAGAGTGAATCCTGGGCACGTTGCCTAGGTCAGCACTCGTCAAGTAGCGCCAGCCAATGATACGGCACTTCGGACTAACTACCAGCTACGAAGACAGCATAGTACTCGGCCTTCTTCCGTCCACCGAGCCTACATGAGAGATCAACGCCAGCAATTCTCCGCTAGCTGTGAACTTTACCACGTCTCTCTGAGATGTAAGAGTGAATCCTGGGCACGTTGCCTAGGTCAGCACTCGTCAAGTAGCGCCAGCCAATGATACGGCACTTCGGACTAACTACCAGCTACGAAGACAGCATAGTACTCGGCCTTCTTCCGTCCACCGAGCCTACATGAGAGATCAACGCCAGCAATTCTCCGCTACCTGTGAACTTTACCACGTCTCTCTGTGATGTAAGAGTGAATCCTGGGCACGTTGCCTAGGTCAGCACTCGTCAAGTAGCGCCAGCCAATGATACGGCACTTCGGACTAACTACCAGCTACGAAGACAGCATAGTACTCGGCCTTCTTCCGTCCACCGAGCCTACATGAGAGATCAACGCCAGCAATTCTCCGCTAGCTGTGAACTTTACCACGTCTCTCTGAGATGTAAGAGTGAATCCTGGGCACGTTGGCTAGGTCAGCACTCGTCAAGTAGCGCCAGCCAATGATACGGCACTTCGGACTAACTACCAGCTACGAAGACAGCATAGTACTCGGCCTTCTTCCGTCCACCGAGCCTACATGAGAGATCAACGCCAGCAATTCTCCGCTAGCTGTGAACTTTACCACGTCTCTCTGAGATGTAAGAGTGAATCCTGGGCACGTTGGCTAGGTCAGCACTCGTCAAGTAGCGCCAGCCAATGATACGGCACTTCGGACTAACTACCAGCTACGAAGACAGCATAGTACTCGGCCTTCTTCCGTCCACCGAGCCTACATGAGAGATCAACGCCAGCAATTCTCCGCTAGCTGTGAACTTTACCACGTCTCTCTGAGATGTAAGAGTGAATCCTGGGCACGTTGCCTAGGTCAGCACTCGTCAAGTAGCGCCAGCCAATGATACGGCACTTCGGACTAACTACCAGCTACGAAGACAGCATAGTACTCGGCCTTCTTCCGTCCACCGAGCCTACATGAGAGATCAACGCCAGCAATTCTCCGCTAGCTGTGAACTTTACCACGTCTCTCTGAGATGTAAGAGTGAATCCTGGGCACGTTGCCTAGGTCAGCACTCGTCAAGTAGCGCCAGCCAATGATAGGGCACTTCGGACTAACTACCAACTACGAAGACAGCATAGTACTCGGCCTTCTTCCGTCCACCGAGCCTACATGAGAGGTCAACGCCAGCAATTCTCCGCTAGCTGTGAACTTTACCACGTCTCTCTGAGATGTAAGAGTGAATCCTGGGCACGTTGGCTAGGTCAGCACTCGTCAAGTAGCGCCAGCCAATGATACGGCACTTCGGACTAACTACCAACTACGAAGACAGCATAGTACTCGGCCTTCTTCCGTCCACCGAGCCTACATGAGAGGTCAACGCCAGCAATTCTCCGCTACCTGTGAACTTTACCACGTCTCTCTGAGATGTAAGAGTGAATCCTGGGCACGTTGCCTAGGTCAGCACTCGTCAAGTAGCGCCAGCCAATGATACGGCACTTCGGACTAACTACCAGCTACGAAGAC
Organism: Schistocerca nitens; assembly: GCF_023898315.1. Lineage (NCBI taxonomy): Eukaryota > Metazoa > Arthropoda > Insecta > Orthoptera > Acrididae > Schistocerca > Schistocerca nitens. The sequence continues at coordinate 73,062,384 of NC_064617.1, forward strand.
AGCATAGTACTCGGCCTTCTTCCGTCCACCGAGCCTACATGAGAGATCAACGCCAGCAATTCTCCGCTAGCTGTGAACTTTACCACGTCTCTCTGAGATGTAAGAGTGAATCCTGGGCACGTTGGCTAGGTCAGCACTCGTCAAGTAGCGCCAGCCAATGATAGGGCACTTCGGACTAACTACCAGCTACGAAGACAGCATAGTACTCGGCCTTCTTCCGTCCACCGAGCCTACATGAGAGATCAACGCCAGCAATTCTCCGCTAGCTGTGAACTTTACCACGTCTCTCTGAGATGTAAGAGTGAATCCTGGGCACGTTGGCTAGGTCAGCACTCGTCAAGTAGCGCCAGCCAATGATACGGCACTTCGGACTAACTACCAACTACGAAGACAGCGTAGTACTCGGCCTTCTTCCGTCCACCGAGCCTACATGAGAGATCAACGCCAGCAATTCTCCGCTAGCTGTGAACTTTACCACGTCTCTCTGAGATGTAAGAGTGAATCCTGGGCACGTTGGCTAGGTCAGCACTCGTCAAGTAGCGCCAGCCAATGATACGGCACTTCGGACTAACTACCAACTACGAAGACAGCATAGTACTCGGCCTTCTTCAGTCCACCGAGCCTACATGAGAGGTCAACGCCAGCAGTTCTCCGCTAGCTGTGAACTTTACCACGTCTCTCTGAGATGTAAGAGTGAATCCTGGGCACGTTGCCTAGGTCAGCACTCGTCAAGTAGCGCCAGCCAATGATAGGGCACTTCGGACTAACTACCAACTACGAAGACAGCATAGTACTCGGCCTTCTTCCGTCCACCGAGCCTACATGAGAGGTCAACGCCAGCAATTCTCCGCTAGCTGTGAACTTTACCACGTCTCTCTGAGATGTAAGAGTGAATCCTGGGCACGTTGGCTAGGTCAGCACTCGTCAAGTAGCGCCAGCCAATGATAGGGCACTTCGGACTAACTACCAACTACGAAGACAGCATAGTACTCGGCCATCTTCCGTCCACCGAGCCTACATGAGAGGTCAACGCCAGCACTTCTCCGCTACCTGTGAACTTTACCACGTCTCTCTGAGATGTAAGAGTGAATCCTGGGCACGTTGGCTAGGTCAGCACTCGTCAAGTAGCGCCAGCCAATGATAGGGCACTTCGGACTAACTACCAACTACGAAGACAGCGTAGTACTCGGCCTTCTTCCGTCCACCGAGCCTACATGAGAGATCAACGCCAGCAATTCTCCGCTAGCTGTGAACTTTACCACGTCTCTCTGAGATGTAAGAGTGAATCCTGGGCACGTTGGCTAGGTCAGCACTCGTCAAGTAGCGCCAGCCAATGATACGGCACTTCGGACTAACTACCAACTACGAAGACAGCATAGTACTCGGCCTTCTTCCGTCCACCGAGCCTACATGAGAGGTCAACGCCAGCAGTTCTCCGCTAGCTGTGAACTTTACCACGTCTCTCTGAGATGTAAGAGTGAATCCTGGGCACGTTGGCTAGGTCAGCACCCGTCAAGTAGCGCCAGCCAATGATAGGGCACTTCGGACTAACTACCAACTACGAAGACAGCATAGTACTCGGCCTTCTTCCGTCCACCGAGCCTACATGAGAGGTCAACGCCAGCAATTCTCCGCTAGCTGTGAACTTTACCACGTCTCTCTGAGATGTAAGAGTGAATCCTGGGCACGTTGGCTAGGTCAGCACTCGTCAAGTAGCGCCAGCCAATGATAGGGCACTTCGGACTAACTACCAACTACGAAGACAGCATAGTACTCGGCCATCTTCCGTCCACCGAGCCTACATGAGAGGTCAACGCCAGCAATTCTCCGCTAGCTGTGAACTTTACCACGTCTCTCTGAGATGTAAGAGTGAATCCTGGGCACGTTGGCTAGGTCAGCACTCGTCAAGTAGCGCCAGCCAATGATACGGCACTTCGGACTAACTACCAACTACGAAGACAGCGTAGTACTCGGCCTTCTTCCGTCCACCGAGCCTACATGAGAGATCAACGCCAGCAATTCTCCGCTAGCTGTGAACTTTACCACGTCTCTCTGAGATGTAAGAGTGAATCCTGGGCACGTTGGCTAGGTCAGCACTCGTCAAGTAGCGCCAGCCAATGATACGGCACTTCGGACTAACTACCAACTACGAAGACAGCATAGTACTCGGCCTTCTTCCGTCCACCGAGCCTACATGAGAGGTCAACGCCAGCAATTCTCCGCTACCTGTGAACTTTACCACGTCTCTCTGAGATGTAAGAGTGAATCCTGGGCACGTTGGCTAGGTCAGCACTCGTCAAGTAGCGCCAGCCAATGATAGGGCACTTCGGACTAACTACCAACTACGAAGACAGCATAGTACTCGGCCATCTTCCGTCCACCGAGCCTACATGAGAGGTCAACGCCAGCAATTCTCCGCTAGCTGTGAACTTTACCACGTCTCTCTGAGATGTAAGAGTGAATCCTGGGCACGTTGGCTAGGTCAGCACTCGTCAAGTAGCGCCAGCCAATGATACGGCACTTCGGACTAACTACCAACTACGAAGACAGCATAGTACTCGGCCTTCTTCCGTCCACCGAGCCTACATGAGAGGTCAACGCCAGCAATTCTCCGCTAGCTGTGAACTTTACCACGTCTCTCTGAGATGTAAGAGTGAATCCTGGGCACGTTGGCTAGGTCAGCACTCGTCAAGTAGCGCCAGCCAATGATACGGCACTTCGGACTAACTACCAGCTACGAAGACAGCGTAGTACTCGGCCTTCTTCCGTCCACCGAGCCTACATGAGAGGTCAACGCCAGCAATTCTCCGCTAGCTGTGAACTTTACCACGTCTCTCTGAGATGTAAGAGTGAATCCTGGGCACGTTGGCTAGGTCAGCACTCGTCAAGTAGCGCCAGCCAATGATACGGCACTTCGGACTAACTACCAGCTACGAAGACAGCATTGTACTCGGCCTTCTTCCGTCCACCGAGCCTACATGAGAGGTCAACGCCAGCAATTCTCCGCTAGCTGTGAACTTTACCACGTCTCTCTGAGATGTAAGAGTGAATCCTGGGCACGTTGGCTAGGTCAGCACTCGTCAAGTAGCGCCAGCCAATGATAGGGCACTTCGGACTAACTACCAACTACGAAGACAGCATAGTACTCGGCCTTCTTCCGTCCACCGAGCCTACATGAGAGATCAACGCCAGCAATTCTCCGCTAGCTGTGAACTTTACCACGTCTCTCTGAGATGTAAGAGTGAATCCTTGGCACGTTGGCTAGGTCAGCACTCGTCAAGTAGCGCCAGCCAATGATACGGCACTTCGGACTAACTACCAACTACGAAGACAGCGTAGTACTCGGCCTTCTTCCGTCCACCGAGCCTACATGAGAGGTCAACGCCAGCAATTCTCCGCTAGCTGTGAACTTTACCACGTCTCTCTGAGATGTAAGAGTGAATCCTGGGCACGTTGGCTAGGTCAGCACTCGTCAAGTAGCGCCAGCCAATGATACGGCACTTCGGACTAACTACCAGCTACGAAGACAGCATAGTACTCGGCCTTCTTCCGTCCACCGAGCCTACATGAGAGGTCAACGCCAGCAATTCTCCGCTAGCTGTGAACTTTACCACGTCTCTCTGAGATGTACGAGTGAATCCTGGGCACGTTGGCTAGGTCAGCACTCGTCAAGTAGCGCCAGCCAATGATACGGCACTTCGGACTAACTACCAACTACGAAGACAGCGTAGTACTCGGCCTTCTTCCGTCCACCGAGCCTACATGAGAGGTCAACGCCAGCAATTCTCCGCTAGCTGTGAACTTTACCACGTCTCTCTGAGATGTAAGAGTGAATCCTGGGCACGTTGGCTAGGTCAGCACTCGTCAAGCAGCGCCAGCCAATGATACGGCACTTCGGACTAACTACCAACTACGAAGACAGCATAGTACTCGGCCTTCTTCCGTCCACCGAGCCTACATGAGAGATCAACGCCAGCAATTCTCAGCTAGCTGTGAACTTTACCACGTCTCTCTGAGATGTAAGAGTGAATCCTGGGCACGTTGGCTAGGTCAGCACTCGTCAAGTAGCGCCAGCCAATGATACGGCACTTCGGACTAACTACCAACTACGAAGACAGCATAGTACTCGGCCTTCTTCCGTCCACCGAGCCTACATGAGAGGTCAACGCCAGCAATTCTCCGCTAGCTGTGAACTTTACCACGTCTCTCTGAGATGTAAGAGTGAATCCTGGGCACGTTGGCTAGGTCAGCACTCGTCAAGTAGCGCCAGCCAATGATACGGCACTTCGGACTAACTACCAACTACGAAGACAGCGTAGTACTCGGCCTTCTTCCGTCCACCGAGCCTACATGAGAGATCAACGCCAGCAATTCTCCGCTAGCTGTGAACTTTACCACGTCTCTCTGAGATGTAAGAGTGAATCCTGGGCACGTTGGCTAGGTCAGCACTCGTCAAGTAGCGCCAGCCAATGATAGGGCACTTCGGACTAACTACCAACTACGAAGACAGCATAGTACTCGGCCTTCTTCCGTCCACCGAGCCTACATGAGAGGTCAACGCCAGCAATTCTCCGCTAGCTGTGAACTTTACCACGTCTCTCTGAGATGTAAGAGTGAATCCTGGGCACGTTGGCTAGGTCAGCACTCGTCAAGTAGCGCCAGCCAATGATACGGCACTTCGGACTAACTACCAGCTACGAAGACAGCATAGTACTCGGCCTTCTTCCGTCCACCGAGCCTATATGAGAGATCAACGCCAGCAATTCTCCGCTAGCTGTGAACTTTACCACGTCTCTCTGAGATGTAAGAGTGAATCCTGGGCACGTTGGCTAGGTCAGCACTCGTCAAGTAGCGCCAGCCAATGATACGGCACTTCGGACTAACTACCAACTACGAAGACAGCATAGTACTCGGCCTTCTTCCGTCCACCGAGCCTACATGAGAGGTCAACGCCAGCAATTCTCCGCTAGCTGTGAACTTTACCACGTCTCTCTGAGATGTAAGAGTGAATCCTGGGCACGTTGGCTAGGTCAGCACTCGTCAAGTAGCGCCAGCCAATGATAGGGCACTTCGGACTAACTACCAACTACGAAGACAGCATAGTACTCGGCCATCTTCCGTCCACCGAGCCTACATGAGAGGTCAACGCCAGCAATTCTCCGCTAGCTGTGAACTTTACCACGTCTCTCTGAGATGTAAGAGTGAATCCTGGGCACGTTGCCTAGGTCAGCACTCGTCAAGTAGCGCCAGCCAATGATACGGCACTTCGGACTAACTACCAACTACGAAGACAGCGTAGTACTCGGCCTTCTTCCGTCCACCGAGCCTACATGAGAGATCAACGCCAGCAATTCTCCGCTAGCTGTGAACTTTACCACGTCTCTCTGAGATGTAAGAGTGAATCCTGGGCACGTTGGCTAGGTCAGCACTCGTCAAGTAGCGCCAGCCAATGATACGGCACTTCGGACTAACTACCAACTACGAAGACAGCATAGTACTCGGCCTTCTTCCGTCCACCGAGCCTACATGAGAGGTCAACGCCAGCAATTCTCCGCTAGCTGTGAACTTTACCACGTCTCTCTGAGATGTAAGAGTGAATCCTGGGCACGTTGGCTAGGTCAGCACTCGTCAAGTAGCGCCAGCCAATGATAGGGCACTTCGGACTAACTACCAACTACGAAGACAGCATAGTACTCGGCCATCTTCCGTCCACCGAGCCTACATGAGAGGTCAACGCCAGCAATTCTCCGCTAGCTGTGAACTTTACCACGTCTCTCTGAGATGTAAGAGTGAATCCTGGGCACGTTGGCTAGGTCAGCACTCGTCAAGTAGCGCCAGCCAATGATAGGGCACTTCGGACTAACTACCAACTACGAAGACAGCATAGTACTCGGCCTTCTTCCGTCCACCGAGCCTACATGAGAGGTCAACGCCAGCAATTCTCCGCTAGCTGTGAACTTTACCACGTCTCTCTGAGATGTAAGAGTGAATCCTGGGCACGTTGGCTAGGTCAGCACTCGTCAAGTAGCGCCAGCCAATGATACGGCACTTCGGACTAACTACCAGCTACGAAGACAGCGTAGTACTCGGCCTTCTTCCGTCCACCGAGCCTACATGAGAGGTCAACGCCAGCAATTCTCCGCTAGCTGTGAACTTTACCACGTCTCTCTGAGATGTAAGAGTGAATCCTGGGCACGTTGGCTAGGTCAGCACTCGTCAAGTAGCGCCAGCCAATGATACGGCACTTCGGACTAACTACCAGCTACGAAGACAGCATTGTACTCGGCCTTCTTCCGTCCACCGAGCCTACATGAGAGGTCAACGCCAGCAATTCTCCGCTAGCTGTGAACTTTACCACGTCTCTCTGAGATGTAAGAGTGAATCCTGGGCACGTTGGCTAGGTCAGCACTCGTCAAGTAGCGCCAGCCAATGATACGGCACTTCGGACTAACTACCAGCTACGAAGACAGCATAGTACTCGGCCTTCTTCCGTCCACCGAGCCTACATGAGAGGTCAACGCCAGCAATTCTCCGCTAGCTGTGAACTTTACCACGTCTCTCTGAGATGTAAGAGTGAATCCTGGGCACGTTGGCTAGGTCAGCACTCGTCAAGTAGCGCCAGCCAATGATAGGGCACTTCGGACTAACTACCAACTACGAAGACAGCATAGTACTCGGCCTTCTTCCGTCCACCGAGCCTACATGAGAGATCAACGCCAGCAATTCTCCGCTAGCTGTGAACTTTACCACGTCTCTCTGAGATGTAAGAGTGAATCCTTGGCACGTTGGCTAGGTCAGCACTCGTCAAGTAGCGCCAGCCAATGATACGGCACTTCGGACTAACTACCAACTACGAAGACAGCGTAGTACTCGGCCTTCTTCCGTCCACCGAGCCTACATGAGAGGTCAACGCCAGCAATCCTCCGCTAGCTGTGAACTTTACCACGTCTCTCTGAGATGTAAGAGTGAATCCTGGGCACGTTGGCTAGGTCAGCACTCGTCAAGTAGCGCCAGCCAATGATACGGCACTTCGGACTAACTACCAGCTACGAAGACAGCATAGTACTCGGCCTTCTTCCGTCCACCGAGCCTACATGAGAGGTCAACGCCAGCAATTCTCCGCTAGCTGTGAACTTTACCACGTCTCTCTGAGATGTAAGAGTGAATCCTGGGCACGTTGGCTAGGTCAGCACTCGTCAAGTAGCGCCAGCCAATGATACGGCACTTCGGACTAACTACCAACTACGAAGACAGCGTAGTACTCGGCCTTCTTCCGTCCACCGAGCCTACATGAGAGGTCAACGCCAGCAATTCTCCGCTAGCTGTGAACTTTACCACGTCTCTCTGAGATGTAAGAGTGAATCCTGGGCACGTTGGCTAGGTCAGCACTCGTCAAGCAGCGCCAGCCAATGATACGGCACTTCGGACTAACTACCAACTACGAAGACAGCATAGTACTCGGCCTTCTTCCGTCCACCGAGCCTACATGAGAGATCAACGCCAGCAATTCTCAGCTAGCTGTGAACTTTACCACGTCTCTCTGAGATGTAAGAGTGAATCCTGGGCACGTTGGCTAGGTCAGCACTCGTCAAGTAGCGCCAGCCAATGATACGGCACTTCGGACTAACTACCAACTACGAAGACAGCATAGTACTCGGCCTTCTTCCGTCCACCGAGCCTACATGAGAGGTCAACGCCAGCAATTCTCCGCTAGCTGTGAACTTTACCACGTCTCTCTGAGATGTAAGAGTGAATCCTGGGCACGTTGGCTAGGTCAGCACTCGTCAAGTAGCGCCAGCCAATGATACGGCACTTCGGACTAACTACCAACTACGAAGACAGCGTAGTACTCGGCCTTCTTCCGTCCACCGAGCCTACATGAGAGATCAACGCCAGCAATTCTCCGCTAGCTGTGAACTTTACCACGTCTCTCTGAGATGTAAGAGTGAATCCTGGGCACGTTGGCTAGGTCAGCACTCGTCAAGTAGCGCCAGCCAATGATAGGGCACTTCGGACTAACTACCAACTACGAAGACAGCATAGTACTCGGCCTTCTTCCGTCCACCGAGCCTACATGAGAGGTCAACGCCAGCAATTCTCCGCTAGCTGTGAACTTTACCACGTCTCTCTGAGATGTAAGAGTGAATCCTGGGCACGTTGGCTAGGTCAGCACTCGTCAAGTAGCGCCAGCCAATGATACGGCACTTCGGACTAACTACCAGCTACGAAGACAGCATAGTACTCGGCCTTCTTCCGTCCACCGAGCCTATATGAGAGATCAACGCCAGCAATTCTCCGCTAGCTGTGAACTTTACCACGTCTCTCTGAGATGTAAGAGTGAATCCTGGGCACGTTGGCTAGGTCAGCACTCGTCAAGTAGCGCCAGCCAATGATACGGCACTTCGGACTAACTACCAACTACGAAGACAGCATAGTACTCGGCCTTCTTCCGTCCACCGAGCCTACATGAGAGGTCAACGCCAGCAATTCTCCGCTAGCTGTGAAATTCACCACGTCTCTCTGAGATGTAAGAGTGAATCCTGGGCACGTTGGCTAGGTCAGCACTCGTCAAGTAGCGCCAGCCAATGATACGGCACTTCGGACTAACTACCAGCTACGAAGACAGCGTAGTACTCGGCCTTCTTCCGTCCACCGAGCCTACATGAGAGATCAACGCCAGCAATTCTCCGCTAGCTGTGAACTTTACCACGTCTCTCTGAGATGTAAGAGTGAATCCTGGGCACGTTGGCTAGGTCAGCACTCGTCAAGTAGCGCCAGCCAATGATACGGCACTTCGGACTAACTACCAACTACGAAGACAGCATAGTACTCGGCCTTCTTCCGTCCACCGAGCCTACATGAGAGGTCAACGCCAGCAATTCTCCGCTAGCTGTGAACTTTACCACGTCTCTCTGAGATGTAAGAGTGAATCCTGGGCACGTTGGCTAGGTCAGCACTCGTCAAGTAGCGCCAGCCAATGATACGGCACTTCGGACTAACTACCAACTACGAAGACAGCGTAGTACTCGGCCTTCTTCCGTCCACCGAGCCTACATGAGAGGTCAACGCCAGCAATTCTCCGCTAGCTGTGAACTTTACCACGTCTCTCTGAGATGTAAGAGTGAATCCTGGGCACGTTGGCTAGGTCAGCACTCGTCAAGTAGCGCCAGCCAATGATACGGCACTTCGGACTAACTACCAACTACGAAGACAGCATAGTACTCGGCCTTCTTCCGTCCACCGAGCCTACATGAGAGGTCAACGCCAGCAATTCTCCGCTAGCTGTGAACTTTACCACGTCTCTCTGAGATGTAAGAGTGAATCCTGGGCACGTTGGCTAGGTCAGCACTCGTCAAGTAGCGCCAGCCAATGATACGGCACTTCGGACTAACTACCAACTACGAAGACAGCGTAGTACTCGGCCTTCTTCCGTCCACCGAGCCTACATGAGAGGTCAACGCCAGCAATTCTCCGCTAGCTGTGAACTTTACCACGTCTCTCTGAGATGTAAGAGTGAATCCTGGGCACGTTGGCTAGGTCAGCACTCGTCAAGTAGCGCCAGCCAATGATACGGCACTTCGGACTAACTACCAGCTACGAAGACAGCATAGTACTCGGCCTTCTTCCGTCCACCGAGCCTATATGAGAGATCAACGCCAGCAATTCTCCGCTAGCTGTGAACTTTACCACGTCTCTCTGAGATGTAAGAGTGAATCCTGGGCACGTTGGCTAGGTCAGCACTCGTCAAGTAGCGCCAGCCAATGATACGGCACTTCGGACTAACTACCAACTACGAAGACAGCATAGTACTCGGCCTTCTTCCGTCCACCGAGCCTACATGAGAGGTCAACGCCAGCAATTCTCCGCTAGCTGTGAAATTCACCACGTCTCTCTGAGATGTAAGAGTGAATCCTGGGCACGTTGGCTAGGTCAGCACTCGTCAAGTAGCGCCAGCCAATGATACGGCACTTCGGACTAACTACCAGCTACGAAGACAGCGTAGTACTCGGCCTTCTTCCGTCCACCGAGCCTACATGAGAGATCAACGCCAGCAATTCTCCGCTAGCTGTGAACTTTACCACGTCTCTCTGAGATGTAAGAGTGAATCCTGGGCACGTTGGCTAGGTCAGCACTCGTCAAGTAGCGCCAGCCAATGATACGGCACTTCGGACTAACTACCAACTACGAAGACAGCATAGTACTCGGCCTTCTTCCGTCCACCGAGCCTACATGAGAGGTCAACGCCAGCAATTCTCCGCTAGCTGTGAACTTTACCACGTCTCTCTGAGATGTAAGAGTGAATCCTGGGCACGTTGGCTAGGTCAGCACTCGTCAAGTAGCGCCAGCCAATGATACGGCACTTCGGACTAACTACCAACTACGAAGACAGCGTAGTACTCGGCCTTCTTCCGTCCACCGAGCCTACATGAGAGGTCAACGCCAGCAATTCTCCGCTAGCTGTGAACTTTACCACGTCTCTCTGAGATGTAAGAGTGAATCCTGGGCACGTTGGCTAGGTCAGCACTCGTCAAGTAGCGCCAGCCAATGATACGGCACTTCGGACTAACTACCAACTACGAAGACAGCATAGTACTCGGCCTTCTTCCGTCCACCGAGCCTACATGAGAGGTCAACGCCAGCAATTCTCCGCTAGCTGTGAACTTTACCACGTCTCTCTGAGATGTAAGAGTGAATCCTGGGCACGTTGGCTAGGTCAGCACTCGTCAAGTAGCGCCAGCCAATGATACGGCACTTCGGACTAACTACCAACTACGAAGACAGCGTAGTACTCGGCCTTCTTCCGTCCACCGAGCCTACATGAGAGGTCAACGCCAGCAATTCTCCGCTAGCTGTGAACTTTACCACGTCTCTCTGAGATGTAAGAGTGAATCCTGGGCACGTTGGCTAGGTCAGCACTCGTCAAGTAGCGCCAGCCAATGATACGGCACTTCGGACTAACTACCAACTACGAAGACAGCATAGTACTCGGCCTTCTTCCGTCCACCGAGCCTACATGAGAGGTCAACGCCAGCAATTCTCCGCTAGCTGTGAACTTTACCACGTCTCTCTGAGATGTAAGAGTGAATCCTGGGCACGTTGGCTAGGTCAGCACTCGTCAAGTAGCGCCAGCCAATGATACGGCACTTCGGACTAACTACCAACTACGAAGACAGCATAGTACTCGGCCTTCTTCCGTCCACCGAGCCTACATGAGAGGTCAACGCCAGCAATTCTCCGCTAGCTGTGAACTTTACCACGTCTCTCTGAGATGTAAGAGTGAATCCTGGGCACGTTGGCTAGGTCAGCACTCGTCAAGTAGCGCCAGCCAATGATACGGCACTTCGGACTAACTACCAACTACGAAGACAGCGTAGTACTCGGCCTTCTTCCGTCCACCGAGCCTACATGAGAGGTCAACGCCAGCAATTCTCCGCTAGCTGTGAACTTTACCACGTCTCTCTGAGATGTAAGAGTGAATCCTGGGCACGTTGCCTAGGTCAGCACTCGTCAAGTAGCGCCAGCCAATGATACGGCACTTCGGACTAACTACCAACTACGAAGACAGCGTAGTACTCGGCCTTCTTCCGTCCACCGAGCCTACATGAGAGGTCAACGCCAGCAATTCTCCGCTAGCTGTGAACTTTACCACGTCTCTCTGAGATGTAAGAGTGAATCCTGGGCACGTTGGCTAGGTCAGCACTCGTCAAGTAGCGCCAGCCAATGATACGGCACTTCGGACTAACTACCAACTACGAAGACAGCATAGTACTCGGCCTTCTTCCGTCCACCGAGCCTACATGAGAGGTCAACGCCAGCAATTCTCCGCTAGCTGTGAACTTTACCACGTCTCTCTGAGATGTAAGAGTGAATCCTGGGCACGTTGGCTAGGTCAGCACTCGTCAAGTAGCGCCAGCCAATGATAGGGCACTTCGGACTAACTACCAACTACGAAGACAGCATAGTACTCGGCCTTCTTCCGTCCACCGAGCCTACATGAGAGGTCAACGCCAGCAATTCTCCACTAGCTGTGAACTTTACCACGTCTCTCTGAGATGTAAGAGTGAATCCTGGGCACGTTGGCTAGGTCAGCACTCGTCAAGTAGCGCCAGCCAATGATACGGCACTTCGGACTAACTACCAACTACGAAGACAGCATAGTACTCGGCCTTCTTCCGTCCACCGAGCCTACATCAGAGGTCAACGCCAGCAATTCTCCGCTAGCTGTGAACTTTACCACGTCTCTCTGAGATGTAAGAGTGAATCCTGGGCACGTTGGCTAGGTCAGCACTCGTCAAGTAGCGCCAGCCAATGATACGGCACTTCGGACTAACTACCAACTACGAAGACAGCATAGTACTCGACCTTCTTCCGTCCACCAAGCCTACATGAGATGTCAACGCCAGCAATTCTCCGCTAGCTGTGAACTTTACCACGACTCTCTGAGATGTAAGAGTGAATCCTGGGCACGTTGGCTAGGTCAGCACTCGTCAAGTAGCGCCAGCCAATGATACGGCACTTCGGACTAACTACCAGCTACGAAGACAGCATAGTACTCGGCCTTCTTCCGTCCACCGAGCCTACATGAGAGGTCAACGCCAGCAATTCTCCGCTAGCTGTGAACTTTACCACGTCTCTCTGAGATGTAAGAGTGAATCCTGGGCACGTTGGCTAGGTCAGCACTCGTCAAGTAGCGCCAGCCAATGATACGGCACTTCGGACTAACTACCAACTACGAAGACAGCGTAGTACTCGGCCTTCTTGCGTCCACCGAGCCTACATGAGAGATCAACGCCAGCAATTCTCCGCTAGCTGTGAACTTTACCACGTCTCTCTGAGATGTAAGAGTGAATCCTGGGCACGTTGGCTAGGTCAGCACTCGTCAAGTAGCGCCAGCCAATGATACGGCACTTCGGACTAACTACCAACTACGAAGACAGCATAGTACTCGGCCTTCTTCCGTCCACCGAGCCTACATGAGAGGTCAACGCCAGCAATTCTCCGCTAGCTGTGAACTTTACCACGTCTCTCTGAGATGTAAGAGTGAATCCTGGGCACGTTGGCTAGGTCAGCACTCGTCAAGTAGCGCCAACCAATGATACGGCACTTCGGACTAACTACCAACTACGAAGACAGCTTAGTACTCGGCCTTCTTCCGTCCACCGAGCCTACATGAGAGGTCAACGCCAGCAATTCTCCGCTAGCTGAGAACTTTACCACGTCTCTCTGAGATGTAAGAGTGAATCCTGGGCACGTTGGCTAGGTCAGCACTCGTCAAGTAGCGCCAGCCAATGATACGGCACTTCGGACTAACTACCAACTACGAAGACAGCGTAGTACTCGGCCTTCTTCCGTCCACCGAGCCTACATGAGAGATCAACGCCAGCAATTCTCCGCTAGCTGTGAACTTTACCACGTCTCTCTGAGATGTAAGAGTGAATCCTGGGCACGTTGGCTAGGTCAGCACTCGTCAAGTAGCGCCAGCCAATGATAGGGCACTTCGGACTAACTACCAACTACGAAGACAGCATAGTACTCGGCCTTCTTCCGTCCACCGAGCCTACATGAGAGGTCAACGCCAGCAATTCTCCGCTAGCTGTGAACTTTACCACGTCTCTCTGAAATGTAAGAGTGAATCCTGGGCACGTTGGCTAGGTCAGCACTCGTCAAGTAGCGCCAGCCAATGATACGGCACTTCGGACTAACTACCAGCTACGAAGACAGCATAGTGCTCGGCCTTCTTCCGTCCACCGAGCCTACATGAGAGGTCAACGCCAGCAATTCTCCGCTAGCTGTGAACTTTACCACGTCTCTCTGAGATGTAAGAGTGAATCCTGGGCACGTTGGCTAGGTCAGCACTCGTCAAGTAGCGCCAGCCAATGATACGGCACTTCGGACTAACTACCAACTACGAAGACAGCGTAGTACTCGGCCTTCTTGCGTCCACCGAGCCTACATGAGAGATCAACGCCAGCAATTCTCCGCTAGCTGTGAACTTTACCACGTCTCTCTGAGATGTAAGAGTGAATCCTGGGCACGTTGGCTAGGTCAGCACTCGTCAAGTAGCGCCAGCCAATGATACGGCACTTCGGACTAACTACCAACTACGAAGACAGCATAGTACTCGGCCTTCTTCCGTCCACCGAGCCTACATGAGAGGTCAACGCCAGCAATTCTCCGCTAGCTGTGAACTTTACCACGTCTCTCTGAGATGTAAGAGTGAATCCTGGGCACGTTGGCTAGGTCAGCACTCGTCAAGTAGCGCCAGCCAATGATACGGCACTTCGGACTAACTACCAACTACGAAGACAGCGTAGTACTCGGCCTTCTTCCGTCCACCGAGCCTACATGAGAGGTCAACGCCAGCAATTCTCCGCTAGCTGTGAACTTTACCACGTCTCTCTGAGATGTAAGAGTGAATTCTGGGCACGTTGGCTAGGTCAGCACTCGTCAAGTAGCGCCAGCCAATGATAGGGCACTTCGGACTAACTACCAACTACGAAGACAGCGTATTACTCGGCCTTCTTCCGTCCACCGAGCCTACATGAGAGGTCAACGCCAGCAATTCTCCGCTAGCTGTGAACTTTACCACGTCTCTCTGAGATGTAAGAGTGAATCCTGGGCACGTTGGCTAGGTCAGCACTCGTCAAGTAGTGCCAGCCAATGATACGGCACTTCGGACTAACTACCAACTACGAAGACAGCGTAGTACTCGGCCTTCTTCCGTCCACCGAGCCTACATGAGAGGTCAACGCCAGCAATTCTCCGCTAGCTGTGAACTTTACCACGTCTCTCTGAGATGTAAGAGTGAATCCTGGGCACGTTGGCTAGGTCAGCACTCGTCAAGTAGCGCCAGCCAATGATAGGGCACTTCGGACTAACTACCAACTACGAAGACAGCGTAGTACTCGGCCTTCTTCCGTCCACCGAGCCTACATGAGAGGTCAACGCCAGCAATTCTCCGCTAGCAGTGAACTTTACCACGTCTCTCTGAGATGTAAGAGTGAATCCTGGGCACGTTGGCTAGGTCAGCACTCGTCAAGTAGCGCCAGCCAATGATAGGGCACTTCGGACTAACTACCAACTACGAAGACAGCGTAGTACTCGGCCTTCTTCCGTCCACCGAGCCTACATGAGAGGTCAACGCCAGCAATTCTCCGCTAGCTGTGAACTTTACCACGTCTCTCTGAGATGTAAGAGTGAATCCTGGGCACGTTGGCTAGGTCAGCACTCGTCAAGTAGCGCCAGCCAATGATAGGGCACTTCGGACTAACTACCAACTACGAAGACAGCGTAGTACTCGGCCTTCTTCCGTCCACCGAGCCTACATGAGAGATCAACGCCAGCAATTCTCCGCTAGCTGTGAACTTTACCACGTCTCTCTGAGATGTAAGAGTGAATCCTGGGCACGTTGGCTAGGTCAGCACTCGTCAAGTAGCGCCAGCCAATGATACGGCACTTCGGACTAACTACCAACTACGAAGACAGCATAGTACTCGGCCTTCTTCCGTCCACCGAGCCTACATGAGAGGTCAACGCCAGCATTTCTCCGCTAGCTGTGAACTTTACCACGTCTCTCTGAGATGTAAGAGTGAATAATGGGCACGTTGGCTAGGTCAGCACTCGTCAAGTAGCGCCAGCCAATGATAGGGCACTTCGGACTAACTACCAACTACGAAGACAGCGTAGTACTCGGCCTTCTTCCGTCCACCGAGCCTACATGAGAGATCAACGCCAGCAATTCTCCGCTAGCTGTGAACTTTACCACGTCTCTCTGAGATGTAAGAGTGAATCCTGGGCACGTTGGCTAGGTCAGCACTCGTCAAGTAGCGCCAGCCAATGATACGGCACTTCGGACTAACTACCAACTACGAAGACAGCATATTACTCGGCCTTCTTCCGTCCACCGAGCCTACATGAGAGGTCAACGCCAGCAATTCTCCGCTAGCTGTGAACTTTACCACGTCTCTCTGAGATGTAAGAGTGAATCCTGGGCACGTTGGCTAGGTCAGCACTTGTCAAGTAGCGCCAGCCAATGATAGGGCACTTCGGACTAACTACCAACTACGAAGACAGCATAGTACTCGGCCTTCTTGCGTCCACCGAGCCTACATGAGAGGTCAACGCCAGCAATTCTCCGCTAGCTGTGAACTTTACCACGTCTCTCTGAGATGTAAGAGTGAATCCTGGGCACGTTGGCTAGGTCAGCACTCGTCAAGTAGCGCCAGCCAATGATACGGCACTTCGGACTAACTACCAACTACGAAGACAGCGTAGTACTCGGCCTTCTTCCGTCCACCGAGCCTACATGAGAGGTCAACGCCAGCAATTCTCCGCTAGCTGTGAACTTTACCACGTCTCTCTGAGATGTAAGAGTGAATCCTGGGCACGTTGGCTAGGTCAGCACTCGTCAAGTAGCGCCAGCCAATGATAGGGCACTTCGGACTAACTACCAACTACGAAGACAGCGTAGTACTCGGCCTTCTTCCGTCCACCGAGCCTACATGAGAGGTCAACGCCAGCAATTCTCCGCTAGCTGTGAACTTTACCACGTCTCTCTGAGATGTAAGAGTGAATCCTGGGCACGTTGGCTAGGTCAGCACTCGTCAAGTAGCGCCAGCCAATGATACGGCACTTCGGACTAACTACCAACTACGAAGACAGCGTAGTACTCGGCCTTCTTCCGTCCACCGAGCCTACATGAGAGATCAACGCCAGCAATTCTCCGCTAGCTGTGAACTTTACCACGTCTCTCTGAGATGTAAGAGTGAATCCTGGGCACGTTGGCTAGGTCAGCACTCGTCAAGTAGCGCCAGCCAATGATACGGCACTTCGGACTAACTACCAACTACGAAGACAGCGTAGTACTCAGCCTTCTTCCGTCCACCGAGCCTACATGAGAGGTCAACGCCAGCAATTCTCCGCTAGCAGTGAACTTTACCACGTCTCTCTGAGATGTAAGAGTGAATCCTGGGCACGTTGGCTAGGTCAGCACTCGTCAAGTAGCGCCAGCCAATGATACGGCACTTCGGACTAACTACCAACTACGAAGACAGCGTAGTACTCGGCCTTCTTCCGTCCACCGAGCCTACATGAGAGGTCAACGCCAGCAATTCTCCGCTAGCTGTGAACTTTACCACGTCTCTCTGAGATGTAAGAGTGAATCCTGGGCACGTTGGCTAGGTCAGCACTCGTCAAGTAGCGCCAGCCAATGATAGGGCACTTCGGACTAACTACCAACTACGAAGACAGCGTAGTACTCGGCCTTCTTCCGTCCACCGAGCCTACATGAGAGGTCAACGCCAGCAATTCTCCGCTAGCAGTGAACTTTACCACGTCTCTCTGAGATGTAAGAGTGAATCCTGGGCACGTTGGCTAGGTCAGCACTCGTCAAGTAGCGCCAGCCAATGATACGGCACTTCGGACTAACTACCAACTACGAAGACAGCGTAGTACTCGGCCTTCTTCCGTCCACCGAGCCTACATGAGAGGTCAACGCCAGCAAATCTCCGCTAGCTGTGAACTTTACCACGTCTCTCTGAGATGTAAGAGTGAATCCTGGGCACGTTGGCTAGGTCAGCACTCGTCAAGTAGCGCCAGCCAATGATAGGGCACTTCGGACTAACTACCAACTACGAAGACAGCGTAGTACTCGGCCTTCTTCCGTCCACCGAGCCTACATGAGAGGTCAACGCCAGCAATTCTCCGCTAGCAGTGAACTTTACCACGTCTCTCTGAGATGTAAGAGTGAATCCTGGGCACGTTGGCTAGGTCAGCACTCGTCAAGTAGCGCCAGCCAATGATAGGGCACTTCGGACTAACTACCAACTACGAAGACGGCATAGTACTCGGCCTTCTTGCGTCCACCGAGCCTACATGAGAGGTCAACGCCAGCAATTCTCCGCTAGCTGTGAACTTTACCACGTCTCTCTGAGATGTAAGAGTGAATCCTGGGCACGTTGGCTAGGTCAGCACTCGTCAAGTAGCGCCAGCCAATGATACGGCACTTCGGACTAACTACCAACTACGAAGACAGCGTAGTACTCGGCCTTCTTCCGTCCACCGAGCCTACATGAGAGGTCAACGCCAGCAATTCTCCGCTAGCTGTGAACTTTACCACGTCTCTCTGAGATGTAAGAGTGAATCCTGGGCACGTTGGCTAGGTCAGCACTCGTCAAGTAGCGCCAGCCAATGATAGGGCACTTCGGACTAACTACCAACTACGAAGACAGCGTAGTACTCGGCCTTCTTCCGTCCACCGAGCCTACATGAGAGGTCAACGCCAGCAATTCTCCGCTAGCAGTGAACTTTACCACGTCTCT
Source organism: Schistocerca nitens (assembly GCF_023898315.1). Classification (NCBI taxonomy): domain Eukaryota; kingdom Metazoa; phylum Arthropoda; class Insecta; order Orthoptera; family Acrididae; genus Schistocerca; species Schistocerca nitens. Next base: position 73,080,704 of record NC_064617.1, read on the forward strand.
CTGAGATGTAAGAGTGAATCCTGGGCACGTTGGCTAGGTCAGCACTCGTCAAGTAGCGCCAGCCAATGATACGGCACTTCGGACTAACTACCAACTACGAAGACAGCGTAGTACTCGGCCTTCTTCCGTCCACCGAGCCTACATGAGAGATCAACGCCAGCAATTCTCCGCTAGCTGTGAACTTTACCACGTCTCTCTGAGATGTAAGAGTGAATCCTGGGCACGTTGGCTAGGTCAGCACTCGTCAAGTAGCGCCAGCCAATGATAGGGCACTTCGGACTAACTACCAACTACGAAGACAGCATAGTACTCGGCCTTCTTCCGTCCACCGAGCCTACATGAGAGGTCAACGCCAGCAATTCTCCGCTAGCTGTGAACTTTACCACGTCTCTCTGAGATGTAAGAGTGAATCCTGGGCACGTTGGCTAGGTCAGCACTCGTCAAGTAGCGCCAGCCAATGATACGGCACTTCGGACTAACTACCAACTACGAAGACAGCATAGTACTCGGCCTTCTTCCGTCCACCGAGCCTACATGAGAGGTCAACGCCAGCAATTCTCCGCTAGCTGTGAACTTTACCACGTCTCTCTGAGATGTAAGAGTGAATCCTGGGCACGTTGGCTAGGTCAGCACTCGTCAAGTAGCGCCAGCCATTGATACGGCACTTCGGACTAACTACCAACTACGAAGACAGCGTAGTACTCGGCCTTCTTCCGTCCACCGAGCCTACATGAGAGATCAACGCCAGCAATTCTCCGCTAGCTGTGAACTTTACCACGTCTCTCTGAGATGTAAGAGTGAATCCTGGGCACGTTGGCTAGGTCAGCACTCGTCAAGTAGCGCCAGCCAATGATACGGCACTTCGGACTAACTACCAACTACGAAGACAGCATAGTACTCGGCCTTCTTCCGTCCACCGAGCCTACATGAGAGGTCAACGCCAGCAATTCTCCGCTAGCTGTGAACTTTACCACGTCTCTCTGAGATGTAAGAGTGAATCCTGGGCACGTTGGCTAGGTCAGCACTCGTCAAGTAGCGCCAGCCAATGATACGGCACTTCGGACTAACTACCAGCTACGAAGACAGCATAGTACTCGGCCTTCTTCCGTCCACCGAGCCTACATGAGAGATCAACGCCAGCAATTCTCCGCTAGCTGTGAACTTTACCACGTCTCTCTGAGATGTAAGAGTGAATCCTGGGCACATTGGCTAGGTCAGCACTCGTCAAGTAGCGCCAGCCAATGATAGGGCACTTCGGACTAACTACCAACTACGAAGACAGCATAGTACTCGGCCTTCTTCCGTCCACCGAGCCTACATGAGAGGTCAACGCCAGCAATTCTCCGCTAGCTGTGAACTTTACCACGTCTCTCTGAGATGTAAGAGTGAATCCTGGGCACGTTGGCTAGGTCAGCACTCGTCAAGTAGCGCCAGCCAATGATACGGCACTTCGGACTAACTACCAACTACGAAGACAGCATAGTACTCGGCCTTCTTCCGTCCACCGAGCCTACATGAGAGGTCAACGCCAGCAATTCTCCGCTAGCTGTGAACTTTACCACGTCTCTCTGAGATGTAAGAGTGAATCCTGGGCACGTTGGCTAGGTCAGCACTCGTCAAGTAGCGCCAGCCAATGATACGGCACTTCGGACTAACTACCAACTACGAAGACAGCATAGTACTCGGCCTTCTTCCGTCCACCGAGCCTACATGAGAGATCAACGCCAGCAATTCTCCGCTAGCTGTGAACTTTACCACGTCTCTCTGAGATGTAAGAGTGAATCCTGGGCACGTTGGCTAGGTCAGCACTCGTCAAGTAGCGCCAGCCAATGATACGGCACTTCGGACTAACTACCAACTACGAAGACAGCATAGTACTCGGCCTTCTTCCGTCCACCGAGCCTACATGAGAGGTCAACGCCAGCAATTCTCCGCTAGCTGTGAACTTTACCACGTCTCTCTGAGATGTAAGAGTGAATCCTGGGCACGTTGGCTAGGTCAGCACTCGTCAAGTAGCGCCAGCCAATGATACGGCACTTCGGACTAACTACCAACTACGAAGACAGCATAGTACTCGGCCTTCTTCCGTCCACCGAGCCTACATGAGAGGTCAACGCCAGCAATTCTCCGCTAGCTGTGAACTTTACCACGTCTCTCTGAGATGTAAGAGTGAATCCTGGGCACGTTGGCTAGGTCAGCACTCGTCAAGTAGCGCCAGCCAATGATACGGCACTTCGGACTAACTACCAACTACGAAGACAGCTTAGTACTCGGCCTTCTTCCGTCCACCGAGCCTACATGAGAGGTCAACGCCAGCAATTCTCCGCTAGCTGTGAACTTTACCACGTCTCTCTGAGATGTAAGAGTGAATCCTGGGCACGTTGGCTAGGTCAGCACTCGTCAAGTAGCGCCAGCCAATGATACGGCACTTCGGACTAACTACCAACTACGAAGACAGCGTAGTACTCGGCCTTCTTCCGTTCACCGAGCCTACATGAGAGGTCAACGCCAGCAATTCTCCGCTAGCTGTGAACTTTGCCACGTCTCTCTGAGATGTAAGAGTGAATCCTGGGCACGTTGGCTAGGTCAGCACTCGTCAAGTAGCGCCAGCCAATGATACGGCACTTCGGACTAACTACCAACTACGAAGACAGCATAGTACTCGGCCTTCTTCCGTCCACCGAGCCTACATGAGAGGTCAACGCCAGCAATTCTCCGCTAGCTGTGAACTTTACCACGTCTCTCTGAGATGTAAGAGTGAATCCTGGGCACGTTGGCTAGGTCAGCACTCGTCAAGTAGCGCCAGCCAATGATACGGCACTTCGGACTAACTACCAACTACGAAGACAGCATAGTACTCGGCCTTCTTCCGTCCACCGAGCCTACATGAGAGGTCAACGACAGCAATTCTCCGCTAGCTGTGAACTTTACCACGTCTCTCTGAGATGTAAGAGTGAATCCTGGGCACGTTGGCTAGGTCAGCACTCGTCAAGTAGCGCCAGCCAATGATACGGCACTTCGGACTAACTACCAACTACGAAGACAGCTTAGTACTCGGCCTTCTTCCGTCCACCGAGCCTACATGAGAGGTCAACGCCAGCAATTCTCCGCTAGCTGTGAACTTTACCACGTCTCTCTGAGATGTAAGAGTGAATCCTGGGCACGTTGGCTAGGTCAGCACTCGTCAAGTAGCGCCAGCCAATGATACGGCACTTCGGACTAACTACCAACTACGAAGACAGCGTAGTACTCGGCCTTCTTCCGTTCACCGAGCCTACATGAGAGGTCAACGCCAGCAATTCTCCGCTAGCTGTGAACTTTACCACGTCTCTCTGAGATGTAAGAGTGAATCCTGGGCACGTTGGCTAGGTCAGCACTCGTCAAGTAGCGCCAGCCAATGATACGGCACTTCGGACTAACTACCAACTACGAAGACAGCATAGTACTCGGCCTTCTTCCGTCCACCGAGCCTACATGAGAGGTCAACGCCAGCAATTCTCCGCTAGCTGTGAACTTTACCACGTCTCTCTGAGATGTAAGAGTGAATCCTGGGCACGTTGGCTAGGTCAGCACTCGTCAAGTAGCGCCAGCCATTGATACGGCACTTCGGACTAACTACCAACTACGAAGACAGCGTAGTACTCGGCCTTCTTCCGTCCACCGAGCCTACATGAGAGGTCAACGCCAGCAATTCTCCGCTAGCTGTGAACTTTACCACGTCTCTCTGAGATGTAAGAGTGAATCCTGGGCACGTTGGCTAGGTCAGCACTCGTCAAGTAGCGCCAGCCAATGATACGGCACTTCGGACTAACTACCAGCTACGAAGACAGCATAGTACTCGGCCTTCTTCCGTCCACCGAGCCTACATGAGAGGTCAACGCCAGCAATTCACCGCTAGCTGTGAACTTTACCACGTCTCTCTGAGATGTAAGAGTGAATCCTGGGCACGTTGGCTAGGTCAGCACTCGTCAAGTAGCGCCAGCCAATGATACGGCACTTCGGACTAACTACCAACTACGAAGACAGCATAGTACTCGGCCTTCTTCCGTCCACCGAGCCTACATGAGAGGTCAACGCCAGCAATTCTCCGCTAGCTGTGAACTTTACCACGTCTCTCTGAGATGTAAGAGTGAATCCTGGGCACGTTGGCTAGGTCAGCACTCGTCAAGTAGCGCCAGCCAATGATACGGCACTTCGGACTAACTACCAACTACGAAGACAGCATAGTACTCGGCCTTCTTCCGTCCACCGAGCCTACATGAGAGGTCAACGCCAGCAATTCTCCGCTAGCTGTGAACTTTACCACGTCTCTCTGAGATGTAAGTGTGAATCCTGGGCACGTTGGCTAGGTCAGCACTCGTCAAGTAGCGCCAGCCAATGATACGGCACTTCGGACTAACTACCAACTACGAAGACAGCATAGTACTCGGCCTTCTTCCGTCCACCGAGCCTACATGAGAGGTCAACGCCAGCAATTCTCCGCTAGCTGTGAACTTTACCACGTCTCTCTGAGATGTAAGAGTGAATCCTGGGCACGTTGGCTAGGTCAGCACTCGTCAAGTAGCGCCAGCCAATGATACGGCACTTCGGACTAACTACCAACTACGAAGACAGCTTAGTACTCGGCCTTCTTCCGTCCACCGAGCCTACATGAGAGGTCAACGCCAGCAATTCTCCGCTAGCTGTGAACTTTACCACGTCTCTCTGAGATGTAAGAGTGAATCCTGGGCACGTTGGCTAGGTCAGCACTCGTCAAGTAGCGCCAGCCAATGATACGGCACTTCGGACTAACTACCAACTACGAAGACAGCGTAGTACTCGGCCTTCTTCCGTTCACCGAGCCTACATGAGAGGTCAACGCCAGCAATTCTCCGCTAGCTGTGAACTTTACCACGTCTCTCTGAGATGTAAGAGTGAATCCTGGGCACGTTGGCTAGGTCAGCACTCGTCAAGTAGCGCCAGCCAATGATACGGCACTTCGGACTAACTACCAACTACGAAGACAGCATAGTACTCGGCCTTCTTCCGTCCACCGAGCCTACATGAGAGGTCAACGCCAGCAATTCTCCGCTAGCTGTGAACTTTACCACGTCTCTCTGAGATGTAAGTGTGAATCCTGGGCACGTTGGCTAGGTCAGCACTCGTCAAGTAGCGCCAGCCAATGATACGGCACTTCGGACTAACTACCAACTACGAAGACAGCATAGTACTCGGCCTTCTTCCGTCCACCGAGCCTACATGAGAGGTCAACGCCAGCAATTCTCCGCTAGCTGTGAACTTTACCACGTCTCTCTGAGATGTAAGAGTGAATCCTGGGCACGTTGGCTAGGTCAGCACTCGTCAAGTAGCGCCAGCCAATGATACGGCACTTCGGACTAACTACCAACTACGAAGACAGCTTAGTACTCGGCCTTCTTCCGTCCACCGAGCCTACATGAGAGGTCAACGCCAGCAATTCTCCGCTAGCTGTGAACTTTACCACGTCTCTCTGAGATGTAAGAGTGAATCCTGGGCACGTTGGCTAGGTCAGCACTCGTCAAGTAGCGCCAGCCAATGATACGGCACTTCGGACTAACTACCAACTACGAAGACAGCGTAGTACTCGGCCTTCTTCCGTTCACCGAGCCTACATGAGAGGTCAACGCCAGCAATTCTCCGCTAGCTGTGAACTTTACCACGTCTCTCTGAGATGTAAGAGTGAATCCTGGGCACGTTGGCTAGGTCAGCACTCGTCAAGTAGCGCCAGCCAATGATACGGCACTTCGGACTAACTACCAACTACGAAGACAGCATAGTACTCGGCCTTCTTCCGTCCACCGAGCCTACATGAGAGGTCAACGCCAGCAATTCTCCGCTAGCTGTGAACTTTACCACGTCTCTCTGAGATGTAAGAGTGAATCCTGGGCACGTTGGCTAGGTCAGCACTCGTCAAGTAGCGCCAGCCAATGATACGGCACTTCGGACTAACTACCAACTACGAAGACAGCGTAGTACTCGGCCTTCTTCCGTCCACCGAGCCTACATGAGAGGTCAACGCCAGCAATTCTCCGCTAGCTGTAAACTTTACCACGTCTCTCTGAGATGTAAGAGTGAATCCTGGGCACGTTGGCTAGGTCAGCACTCGTCAAGTAGCGCCAGCCAATGATAGGGCACTTCGGACTAACTACCAACTACGAAGACAGCATAGTACTCGGCCTTCTTCCGTCCACCGAGCCTACATGAGAGGTCAACGCCAGCAATTCTCCGCTAGCTGTGAACTTTACCACGTCTCTCTGAGATGTAAGAGTGAATCCTGGGCACGTTGGCTAGGTCAGCACTCGTCAAGTAGCGCCAGCCAATGATACGGCACTTCGGACTAACTACCAACTACGAAGACAGCATAGTACTCGGCCTTCTTCCGTCCACCGAGCCTACATGAGAGGTTAACGCCAGCAATTCTCCGCTAGGTGTGAACTTTACCACGTCTCTCTGAGATGTAAGAGTGAATCCTGGGCACGTTGGCTAGGTCAGCACTCGTCAAGTAGCGCCAGCCATTGATACGGCACTTCGGACTAACTACCAACTACGAAGACAGCGTAGTACTCGGCCTTCTTCCGTCCACCGAGCCTACATGAGAGGTCAACGCCAGCAATTCTCCGCTAGCTGTGAACTTTACCACGTCTCTCTGAGATGTAAGAGTGAATCCTGGGCACGTTGGCTAGGTCAGCACTCGTCAAGTAGCGCCAGCCAATGATACGGCACTTCGGACTAACTACCAACTATGAAGACAGCGTAGTACTCGGCCTTCTTCCGTCCACCGAGCCTACATGAGAGGTCAACGCCAGCAATTCTCCGCTAGCTGTGAACTTTACCACGTCTCTCTGAGATGTAAGAGTGAATCCTGGGCACGTTGGCTAGGTCAGCACTCGTCAAGTAGCGCCAGCCAATGATACGGCACTTCGGACTAACTACCAACTACGAAGACAGCGTAGTACTCGGCCTTCTTCCGTCCACCGAGCCTACATGAGAGATCAACGCCAGCAATTCTCCGCTAGCTGTGAACTTTACCACGTCTCTCTGAGATGTAAGAGTGAATCCTGGGCACGTTGGCTAGGTCAGCACTCGTCAAGTAGCGCCAGCCAGTGATAGGGCACTTCGGACTAACTACCAACTACGAAGACAGCATAGTACTCGGCCTTCTTCCGTCCACCGAGCCTACATGAGAGGTCAACGCCAGCAATTCTCCGCTAGCTGTGAACTTTACCGCCGGCCGCGGTGGTCTCGCGGTTCTAGGCGCGCACTCCGGAACCGTGCGACTGCTACGGTAGCAGGTTCGAATCCTGCCTCGGGCATGGATGTGTGTGATGTCCTTAGGTTAGTTAGGTTTAAGTAGTTCTAAGTTCTAGGGGACTTATGACCACAGCAGTTGAGTCCCATAGTGCTCAGAGCCATTTGAACCATTTTTGAACTTTACCACGTCTCTCTGAGATGTAAGAGTGAATCCTGGGCACGTTGGCTAGGTCAGCACTCGTCAAGTAGCGCCAGCCAATGATACGGCACTTCGGACTAACTACCAGCTACGAAGACAGCATAGTACTCGGCCTTCTTCCGTCCACCGAGCCTACATGAGAGATCAACGCCAGCAATTCTCCGCTAGCTGTGAACTTTACCACGTCTCTCTGAGATGTAAGAGTGAATCCTGGGCACGTTGGCTAGGTCAGCACTCGTCAAGTAGCGCCAGCCAATGATAGGGCACTTCGGACTAACTACCAACTACGAAGACAGCCTAGTACTCGGCCTTCTTCCGTCCACCAAGCCTACATGAGAGGTCAACGCCAGCAATTCTCCGCTAGCTGTGAACTTTACCACGTCTCTCTGAGATGTAAGAGTGAATCCTGGGCACGTTGGCTAGGTCAGCACTCGTCAAGTAGCGCCAGCCAATGATACGGCACTTCGGACTAACTACCAACTACGAAGACAGCATAGTACTCGGCCTTCTTCCGTCCACCGAGCCTACATGAGAGGTCAACGCCAGCAATTCTCCGCTAGCTGTGAACTTTACCACGTCTCTCTGAGATGTAAGAGTGAATCCTGGGCACGTTGCCTAGGTCAGCACTCGTCAAGTAGCGCCAGCCAATGATACGGCACTTCGGACTAACTACCAACTACGAAGACAGCTTAGTACTCGGCCTTCTTCCGTCCACCGAGCCTACATGAGAGGTCAACGCCAGCAATTCTCCGCTAGCTGTGAACTTTACCACGTCTCTCTGAGATGTAAGAGTGAATCCTGGGCACGTTGGCTAGGTCAGCACTCGTCAAGTAGCGCCAGCCAATGATACGGCGCTTCGGACTAACTACCAACTACGAAGACAGCGTAGTACTCGGCCTTCTTCCGTCCACCGAGCCTACATGAGAGGTCAACGCCAGCAATTCTCCGCTAGCTGTGAACTTTACCACGTCTCTCTGAGATGTAAGAGTGAATCCTGGGCACGTTGGCTAGGTCAGCACTCGTCAAGTAGCGCCAGCCAATGATACGGCACTTCGGACTAACTACCAACTACGAAGACAGCGTAGTACTCGGCCTTCTTCCGTCCACCGAGCCTACATGAGAGGTCAACGCCAGCAATTCTCCGCTAGCTGTGAACTTTACCACGTCTCTCTGAGATGTAAGAGTGAATCCTGGGCACGTTGGCTAGGTCAGCACTCGTCAAGTAGCGCCAGCCAATGATAGGGCACTTCGGACTAACTACCAACTACGAAGACAGCATAGTACTCGGCCTTCTTCCGTCCACCGAGCCTACATGAGAGGTCAACGCCAGCAATTCTCCGCTAGGTGTGAACTTTACCACGTCTCTCTGAGATGTAAGAGTGAATCCTGGGCACGTTGGCTAGGTCAGCACTCGTCAAGTAGCGCCAGCCAATGATACGGCACTTCGGACTAACTACCAACTACGAAGACAGCGTAGTACTCGGCCTTCTTCCGTCCACCGAGCCTACATGAGAGGTCAACGCCAGCAATTCTCCGCTAGCTGTGAACTTTACCACGTCTCTCTGAGATGTAAGAGTGAATCCTGGGCACGTTGGCTAGGTCAGCACTCGTCAAGTAGCGCCAGCCAATGATACGGCACTTCGGACTAACTACCAACTACGAAGACAGCGTAGTACTCGGCCTTCTTCCGTCCACCGAGCCTACATGAGAGATCAACGCCAGCAATTCTCCGCTAGCTGTGAACTTTACCACGTCTCTCTGAGATGTAAGAGTGAATCCTGGGCACGTTGGCTAGGTCAGCACTCGTCAAGTAGCGCCAGCCAATGATAGGGCACTTCGGACTAACTACCAACTACGAAGACAGCATAGTACTCGGCCTTCTTCCGTCCACCAAGCCTACATGAGAGGTCAACGCCAGCAATTCTCCGCTAGCTGTGAACTTTACCGCCGGCCGCGGTGGTCTCGCGGTTCTAGGCGCGCAGTCCGGAACCGTGCGACTGCAACGGTCGCAGGTTCGAATCCTGCCTCGGGCATGGATGTGTGTGATGTCCTTAGGTTAGTTAGGTTTAAGTAGTTCTAAGTTCTAGGGGACTTATGACCACAGCAGTTGAGTCCCATAGTGCTCAGAGCCATTTGAACCATTTTTGAACTTTACCACGTCTCTCTGAGATGTAAGAGTGAATCCTGGGCACGTTGGCTAGGTCAGCACTCGTCAAGTAGCGCCAGCCAATGATACGGCACTTCGGACTAACTACCAGCTACGAAGACAGCATAGTACCCGGCCTTCTTCCGTCCACCGAGACTACATGAGAGATCAACGCCAGCAATTCTCCGCTAGCTGTGAACTTTACCACGTCTCTCTGAGATGTAAGAGTGAATCCTGGGCACGTTGGCTAGGTCAGCACTCGTCAAGTAGCGCCAGCCAATGATACGGCACTTCGGACTAACTACCAGCTACGAAGACAGCATAGTACTCGGCCTTCTTCCGTCCACCGAGCCTACATGAGAGGTCAACGCCAGCAATTCTCCGCTAGCTGTGAACTTTACCACGTCTCTCTGAGATGTAAGAGTGAATCCTGGGCACGTTGGCTAGGTCAGCACTCGTCAAGTAGCGCCAGCCAATGATACGGCACTTCGGACTAACTACCAACTACGAAGACAGCATAGTACTCGGCCTTCTTCCGTCCACCGAGCCTACATGAGAGGTCAACGCCAGCAATTCTCCGCTACCTGTGAACTTTACCACGTCTCTCTGAGATGTAAGAGTGAATCCTGGGCACGTTGCCTAGGTCAGCACTCGTCAAGTAGCGCCAGCCAATGATACGGCACTTCGGACTAACTACCAGCTACGAAGACAGCATAGTACTCGGCCTTCTTCCGTCCACCGAGCCTACATGAGAGATCAACGCCAGCAATTCTCCGCTAGCTGTGAACTTTACCACGTCTCTCTGAGATGTAAGAGTGAATCCTGGGCACGTTGGCTAGGTCAGCACTCGTCAAGTAGCGCCAGCCAATGATACGGCACTTCGGACTAACTACCAACTACGAAGACAGCGTAGTACTCGGCCTTCTTCCGTCCACCGAGCCTACATGAGAGATCAACGCCAGCAATTCTCCGCTAGCTGTGAACTTTACCACGTCTCTCTGAGATGTAAGAGTGAATCCTGGGCACGTTGGCTAGGTCAGCACTCGTCAAGTAGCGCCAGCCAATGATACGGCACTTCGGACTAACTACCAGCTACGAAGACAGCATAGTACTCGGCCTTCTTCCGTCCACCGAGCCTACATGAGAGATCAACGCCAGCAATTCTCCGCTAGCTGTGAACTTTACCACGTCTCTCTGAGATGTAAGAGTGAATCCTGGGCACGTTGGCTAGGTCAGCACTCGTCAAGTAGCGCCAGCCAATGATAGGGCACGTCGGACTAACTACCAACTACGAAGACAGCGTAGTACTCGGCCTTCTTCCGTCCACCGAGCCTACATGAGAGGTCAACGCCAGCAATTCTCCGCTAGCTGTGAACTTTACCACGTCTCTCTGAGATGTAAGAGTGAATCCTGGGCACGTTGGCTAGGTCAGCACTCGTCAAGTAGCGCCAGCCAATGATACGGCACTTCGGACTAACTACCAGCTACGAAGACAGCATAGTACTCGGCCTTCTTCCGTCCACCGAGCCTACATGAGAGGTCAACGCCAGCAATTCTCCGCTACCTGTGAACTTTACCACGTCTCTCTGAGATGTAAGAGTGAATCCTGGGCACGTTGGCTAGGTCAGCACTCGTCAAGTAGCGCCAGCCAATGATACGGCACTTCGGACTAACTACCAGCTACGAAGACAGCATAGTACTCGGCCTTCTTCCGTCCACCGAGCCTACATGAGAGGTCAACGCCAGCAATTCTCCGCTACCTGTGAACTTTACCACGTCTCTCTGAGATGTAAGAGTGAATCCTGGGCACGTTGGCTAGGTCAGCACTCGTCAAGTAGCGCCAGCCAATGATACGGCACTTCGGACTAACTACCAACTACGAAGACAGCATAGTACTCGGCCTTCTTCCGTCCACCGAGCCTACATGAGAGATCAACGCCAGCAATTCTCCGCTAGCTGTGAACTTTACCACGTCTCTCTGAGATGTAAGAGTGAATCCTGGGCACGTTGGCTAGGTCAGCACTCGTCAAGTAGCGCCAGCCAATGATACGGCACTTCGGACTAACTACCAACTACGAAGACAGCGTAGTACTCGGCCTTCTTCCGTCCACCGAGCCTACATGAGAGATCAACGCCAGCAATTCTCCGCTAGCTGTGAACTTTACCACGTCTCTCTGAGATGTAAGAGTGAATCCTGGGCACGTTGGCTAGGTCAGCACTCGTCAAGTAGCGCCAGCCAATGATACGGCACTTCGGACTAACTACCAACTACGAAGACAGCATAGTACTCGGCCTTCTTCCGTCCACCGAGCCTACATGAGAGGTCAACGCCAGCAACTCTCCGCTAGCTGTGAACTTTACCACGTCTCTTTGAGATGTAAGAGTGAATCCTGGGCACGTTGGCTAGGTCAGCACTCGTCAAGTAGCGCCAGCCAATGATACGGCACTTCGGACTAACTACCAACTACGAAGACAGCTTAGTACTCGGCCTTCTTCCGTCCACCGAGCCTACATGAGAGATCAACGCCAGCAATTCTCCGCTAGCTGTGAACTTTACCACGTCTCTCTGAGATGTAAGAGTGAATCCTGGGCACGTTGGCTAGGTCAGCACTCGTCAAGTAGCGCCAGCCAATGATAGGGCACTTCGGACTAACTACCAACTACGAAGACAGCGTAGTACTCGGCCTTCTTCCGTCCACCGAGCCTACATGAGAGGTCAACGCCAGCAATTCTCCGCTAGCTGTGAACTTTACCACGTCTCTCTGAGATGTAAGAGTGAATCCTGGGCACGTTGGCTAGGTCAGCACTCTTCAAGTAGCGCCAGCCAATGATACGGCACTTCGGACTAACTACCAGCTACGAAGACAGCGTAGTACTCGGCCTTCTTCCGTCCACCGAGCCTACATGAGAGGTCAACGCCAGCAATTCTCCGCTAGCTGTGAACTTTACCACGTCTCTCTGAGATGTAAGAGTGAATCCTGGGCACGTTGGCTAGGTCAGCACTCGTCAAGTAGCGCCAGCCAATGATACGGCACTTCGGACTAACTACCAGCTACGAAGACAGCATAGTACTCGGCCTTCTTCCGTCCACCGAGCCTACATGAGAGGTCAACGCCAGCAATTCACCGCTAGCTGTGAACTTTACCACGTCTCTCTGAGATGTAAGAGTGAATCCTGGGCACGTTGGCTAGGTCAGCACTCGTCAAGTAGCGCCAGCCAATGATAGGGCACTTCGGACTAACTACCAACTACGAAGACAGCGTAGTACTCGGCCTTCTTCCGTCCACCGAGCCTACATGAGAGGTCAACGCCAGCAATTCTCCGCTAGCTGTGAACTTTACCACGTCTCTCTGAGATGTAAGAGTGAATCCTGGGCACGTTGGCTAGGTCAGCACTCTTCAAGTAGCGCCAGCCAATGATACGGCACTTCGGACTAACTACCAGCTACGAAGACAGCGTAGTACTCGGCCTTCTTCCGTCCACCGAGCCTACATGAGAGGTCAACGCCAGCAATTCTCCGCTAGCTGTGAACTTTACCACGTCTCTCTGAGATGTAAGAGTGAATCCTGGGCACGTTGGCTAGGTCAGCACTCGTCAAGTAGCGCCAGCCAATGATACGGCACTTCGGACTAACTACCAACTACGAAGACAGCATAGTACTCGGCCTTCTTCCGTCCACCGAGCCTACATGAGAGGTCAACGCCAGCAATTCTCCGCTAGCTGTGAACTTTACCACGTCTCTCTGAGATGTAAGAGTGAATCCTGGGCACGTTGGCTAGGTCAGCACTCGTCAAGTAGCGCCAGCCAATGATACGGCACTTCGGACTAACTACCAACTACGAAGACAGCATAGTACTCGGCCTTCTTCCGTCCACCGAGCCTACATGAGAGGTCAACGCCAGCAATTCTCCGCTAGCTGTGAACTTTACCACGTCTCTCTGAGATGTAAGAGTGAATCCTGGGCACGTTGGCTAGGTCAGCACTCGTCAAGTAGCGCCAGCCAATGATACGGCACTTCGGACTAACTACCAGCTACGAAGACAGCATAGTACTCGGCCTTCTTCCGTCCACCGAGCCTACATGAGAGGTCAACGCCAGCAATTCACCGCTAGCTGTGAACTTTACCACGTCTCTCTGAGATGTAAGAGTGAATCCTGGGCACGTTGGCTAGGTCAGCACTCGTCAAGTAGCGCCAGCCAATGATACGGCACTTCGGACTAACTACCAACTACGAAGACAGCATAGTACTCGGCCTTCTTCCGTCCACCGAGCCTACATGAGAGGTCAACGCCAGCAATTCTCCGCTAGCTGTGAACTTTACCACGTCTCTCTGAGATGTAAGAGTGAATCCTGGGCACGTTGGCTAGGTCAGCACTCGTCAAGTAGCGCCAGCCAATGATACGGCACTTCGGACTAACTACCAACTACGAAGACAGCATAGTACTCGGCCTTCTTCCGTCCACCGAGCCTACATGAGAGGTCAACGCCAGCAATTCTCCGCTAGCTGTGAACTTTACCACGTCTCTCTGAGATGTAAGTGTGAATCCTGGGCACGTTGGCTAGGTCAGCACTCGTCAAGTAGCGCCAGCCAATGATACGGCACTTCGGACTAACTACCAACTACGAAGACAGCATAGTACTCGGCCTTCTTCCGTCCACCGAGCCTACATGAGAGGTCAACGCCAGCAATTCTCCGCTAGCTGTGAACTTTACCACGTCTCTCTGAGATGTAAGAGTGAATCCTGGGCACGTTGGCTAGGTCAGCACTCGTCAAGTAGCGCCAGCCAATGATACGGCACTTCGGACTAACTACCAACTACGAAGACAGCGTAGTACTCGGCCTTCTTCCGTCCACCGAGCCTACATGAGAGGTCAACGCCAGCAATTCTCCGCTAGCTGTGAACTTTACCACGTCTCTCTGAGATGTAAGAGTGAATCCTGGGCACGTTGGCTAGGTCAGCACTCGTCAAGTAGCGCCAGCCAATGATACGGCACTTCGGACTAACTACCAACTACGAAGACAGCATAGTACTCGGCCTTCTTCCGTCCACCGAGCCTACATGAGAGGTCAACGCCAGCAATTCTCCGCTAGCTGTGAACTTTACCACGTCTCTCTGAGATGTAAGTGTGAATCCTGGGCACGTTGGCTAGGTCAGCACTCGTCAAGTAGCGCCAGCCAATGATACGGCACTTCGGACTAACTACCAGCTACGAAGACAGCATAGTACTCGGCCTTCTTCCGTCCACCGAGCCTACATGAGAGATCAACGCCAGCAATTCTCCGCTAGCTGTGAACTTTACCACGTCTCTCTGAGATGTAAGAGTGAATCCTGGGCACGTTGGCTAGGTCAGCACTCGTCAAGTAGCGCCAGCCAATGATACGGCACTTCGGACTAACTACCAACTACGAAGACAGCGTAGTACTCGGCCTTCTTCCGTCCACCGAGCCTACATGAGAGGTCAACGCCAGCAATTCTCCGCTAGCTGTGAACTTTACCACGTCTCTCTGAGATGTAAGAGTGAATCCTGGGCACGTTGGCTAGGTCAGCACTCGTCAAGTAGCGCCAGCCAATGATACGGCACTTCGGACTAACTACCAGCTACGAAGACAGCATAGTACTCGGCCTTCTTCCGTCCACCGAGCCTACATGAGAGATCAACGCCAGCAATTCTCCGCTAGCTGTGAACTTTACCACGTCTCTCTGAGATGTAAGTGTGAATCCTGGGCACGTTGGCTAGGTCAGCACTCGTCAAGTAGCGCCAGCCAATGATACGGCACTTCGGACTAACTACCAGCTACGAAGACAGCATAGTACTCGGCCTTCTTCCGTCCACCGAGCCTACATGAGAGATCAACGCCAGCAATTCTCCGCTAGCTGTGAACTTTACCACGTCTCTCTGAGATGTAAGAGTGAATCCTGGGCACGTTGGCTAGGTCAGCACTCGTCAAGTAGCGCCAGCCAATGATACGGCACTTCGGACTAACTACCAACTACGAAGACAGCGTAGTACTCGGCCTTCTTCCGTCCACCGAGCCTACATGAGAGGTCAACGCCAGCAATTCTCCGCTAGCTGTGAACTTTACCACGTCTCTCTGAGATGTAAGAGTGAATCCTGGGCACGTTGGCTAGGTCAGCACTCGTCAAGTAGCGCCAGCCAATGATACGGCACTTCGGACTAACTACCAGCTACGAAGACAGCATAGTACTCGGCCTTCTTCCGTCCACCGAGCCTACATGAGAGGTCAACGCCAGCAATTCACCGCTAGCTGTGAACTTTACCACGTCTCTCTGAGATGTAAGAGTGAATCCTGGGCACGTTGGCTAGGTCAGCACTCGTCAAGTAGCGCCAGCCAATGATACGGCACTTCGGACTAACTACCAACTACGAAGACAGCATAGTACTCGGCCTTCTTCCGTCCACCGAGCCTACATGAGAGGTCAACGCCAGCAATTCTCCGCTAGCTGTGAACTTTACCACGTCTCTCTGAGATGTAAGAGTGAATCCTGGGCACGTTGGCTAGGTCAGCACTCGTCAAGTAGCGCCAGCCAATGATACGGCACTTCGGACTAACTACCAACTACGAAGACAGCATAGTACTCGGCCTTCTTCCGTCCACCGAGCCTACATGAGAGGTCAACGCCAGCAATTCTCCGCTAGCTGTGAACTTTACCACGTCTCTCTGAGATGTAAGTGTGAATCCTGGGCACGTTGGCTAGGTCAGCACTCGTCAAGTAGCGCCAGCCAATGATACGGCACTTCGGACTAACTACCAACTACGAAGACAGCATAGTACTCGGCCTTCTTCCGTCCACCGAGCCTACATGAGAGGTCAACGCCAGCAATTCTCCGCTAGCTGTGAACTTTACCACGTCTCTCTGAGATGTAAGAGTGAATCCTGGGCACGTTGGCTAGGTCAGCACTCGTCAAGTAGCGCCAGCCAATGATACGGCACTTCGGACTAACTACCAACTACGAAGACAGCGTAGTACTCGGCCTTCTTCCGTCCACCGAGCCTACATGAGAGGTCAACGCCAGCAATTCTCCGCTAGCTGTGAACTTTACCACGTCTCTCTGAGATGTAAGAGTGAATCCTGGGCACGTTGGCTAGGTCAGCACTCGTCAAGTAGCGCCAGCCAATGATAGGGCACTTCGGACTAACTACCAACTACGAAGACAGCATAGTACTCGGCCTTCTTCCGTCCACCGAGCCTACATGAGAGGTCAACGCCAGCAATTCTCCGCTAGCTGTGAACTTTACCACGTCTCTCTGAGATGTAAGTGTGAATCCTGGGCACGTTGGCTAGGTCAGCACTCGTCAAGTAGCGCCAGCCAATGATACGGCACTTCGGACTAACTACCAGCTACGAAGACAGCATAGTACTCGGCCTTCTTCCGTCCACCGACCCTACATGAGAGATCAACGCCAGCAATTCTCCGCTAGCTGTGAACTTTACCACGTCTCTCTGAGATGTAAGAGTGAATCCTGGGCACGTTGGCTAGGTCAGCACTCGTCAAGTAGCGCCAGCCAATGATACGGCACTTCGGACTAACTACCAACTACGAAGACAGCGTAGTACTCGGCCTTCTTCCGTCCACCGAGCCTACATGAGAGGTCAACGCCAGCAATTCTCCGCTAGCTGTGAACTTTACCACGTCTCTCTGAGATGTAAGAGTGAATCCTGGGCACGTTGGCTAGGTCAGCACTCGTCAAGTAGCGCCAGCCAATGATACGGCACTTCGGACTAACTACCAGCTACGAAGACAGCATAGTACTCGGCCTTCTTCCGTCCACCGAGCCTACATGAGAGATCAACGCCAGCAATTCTCCGCTAGCTGTGAACTTTACCACGTCTCTCTGAGATGTAAGAGTGAATCCTGGGCACGTTGGCTAGGTCAGCACTCGTCAAGTAGCGCCAGCCAATGATACGGCACTTCGGACTAACTACCAGCTACGAAGACAGCATAGTACTCGGCCTTCTTCCGTCCACCGAGCCTACATGAGAGGTCAACGCCAGCAATTCTCCGCTACCTGTGAACTTTACCACGTCTCTCTGAGATGTAAGAGTGAATCCTGGGCACGTTGGCTAGGTCAGCACTCGTCAAGTAGCGCCAGCCAATGATACGGCACTTCGGACTAACTACCAACTACGAAGACAGCATAGTACTCGGCCTTCTTCCGTCCACCGAGCCTACATGAGAGATCAACGCCAGCAATTCTCCGCTAGCTGTGAACTTTACCACGTCTCTCTGAGATGTAAGAGTGAATCCTGGGCACGTTGGCTAGGTCAGCACTCGTCAAGTAGCGCCAGCCAATGATACGGCACTTCGGACTAACTACCAACTACGAAGACAGCGTAGTACTCGGCCTTCTTCCGTCCACCGAGCCTACATGAGAGATCAACGCCAGCAATTCTCCGCTAGCTGTGAACTTTACCACGTCTCTCTGAGATGTAAGAGTGAATCCTGGGCACGTTGGCTAGGTCAGCACTCGTCAAGTAGCGCCAGCCAATGATACGGCACTTCGGACTAACTACCAACTACGAAGACAGCATAGTACTCGGCCTTCTTCCGTCCACCGAGCCTACATGAGAGGTCAACGCCAGCAACTCTCCGCTAGCTGTGAACTTTACCACGTCTCTTTGAGATGTAAGAGTGAATCCTGGGCACGTTGGCTAGGTCAGCACTCGTCAAGTAGCGCCAGCCAATGATACGGCACTTCGGACTAACTACCAACTACGAAGACAGCTTAGTACTCGGCCTTCTTCCGTCCACCGAGCCTACATGAGAGATCAACGCCAGCAATTCTCCGCTAGCTGTGAACTTTACCACGTCTCTCTGAGATGTAAGAGTGAATCCTGGGCACGTTGGCTAGGTCAGCACTCGTCAAGTAGCGCCAGCCAATGATACGGCACTTCGGACTAACTACCAACTACGAAGACAGCATAGTACTCGGCCTTCTTCCGTCCACCGAGCCTACATGAGAGGTCAACGCCAGCAATTCTCCGCTAGCTGTGAACTTTACCACGTCTCTCTGAGATGTAAGAGTGAATCCTGGGCACGTTGGCTAGGTCAGCACTCGTCAAGTAGCGCCAGCCAATGATAGGGCACTTCGGACTAACTACCAACTACGAAGACAGCATAGTACTCGGCCTTCTTCCGTCCACCAAGCCTACATGAGAGGTCAACGCCAGCAATTCTCCGCTAGCTGTGAACTTTACCGCCGGCCGCGGTGGTCTCGCGGTTCTAGGCGCGCAGTCCGGAACCGTGCGACTGCAACGGTCGCAGGTTCGAATCCTGCCTCGGGCATGGATGTGTGTGATGTCCTTAGGTTAGTTAGGTTTAAGTAGTTCTAAGTTCTAGGGGACTTATGACCACAGCAGTTGAGTCCCATAGTGCTCAGAGCCATTTGAACCATTTTTGAACTTTACCACGTCTCTCTGAGATGTAAGAGTGAATCCTGGGCACGTTGGCTAGGTCAGCACTCGTCAAGTAGCGCCAGCCAATGATACGGCACTTCGGACTAACTACCAGCTACGAAGACAGCATAGTACCCGGCCTTCTTCCGTCCACCGAGCCTACATGAGAGATCAACGCCAGCAATTCTCCGCTAGCTGTGAACTTTACCACGTCTCTCTGAGATGTAAGAGTGAATCCTGGGCACGTTGGCTAGGTCAGCACTCGTCAAGTAGCGCCAGCCAATGATACGGCACTTCGGACTAACTACCAGCTACGAAGACAGCATAGTACTCGGCCTTCTTCCGTCCACCGAGCCTACATGAGAGGTCAACGCCAGCAATTCTCCGCTAGCTGTGAACTTTACCACGTCTCTCTGAGATGTAAGAGTGAATCCTGGGCACGTTGGCTAGGTCAGCACTCGTCAAGTAGCGCCAGCCAATGATACGGCACTTCGGACTAACTACCAACTACGAAGACAGCATAGTACTCGGCCTTCTTCCGTCCACCGAGCCTACATGAGAGGTCAACGCCAGCAATTCTCCGCTACCTGTGAACTTTACCACGTCTCTCTGAGATGTAAGAGTGAATCCTGGGCACGTTGCCTAGGTCAGCACTCGTCAAGTAGCGCCAGCCAATGATACGGCACTTCGGACTAACTACCAGCTACGAAGACAGCATAGTACTCGGCCTTCTTCCGTCCACCGAGCCTACATGAGAGATCAACGCCAGCAATTCTCCGCTAGCTGTGAACTTTACCACGTCTCTCTGAGATGTAAGAGTGAATCCTGGGCACGTTGGCTAGGTCAGCACTCGTCAAGTAGCGCCAGCCAATGATACGGCACTTCGGACTAACTACCAACTACGAAGACAGCGTAGTACTCGGCCTTCTTCCGTCCACCGAGCCTACATGAGAGATCAACGCCAGCAATTCTCCGCTAGCTGTGAACTTTACCACGTCTCTCTGAGATGTAAGAGTGAATCCTGGGCACGTTGGCTAGGTCAGCACTCGTCAAGTAGCGCCAGCCAATGATACGGCACTTAGGACTAACTACCAGCTACGAAGACAGCATAGTACTCGGCCTTCTTCCGTCCACCGAGCCTACATGAGAGATCAACGCCAGCAATTCTCCGCTAGCTGTGAACTTTACCACGTCTCTCTGAGATGTAAGAGTGAATCCTGGGCACGTTGGCTAGGTCAGCACTCGTCAAGTAGCGCCAGCCAATGATAGGGCACTTCGGACTAACTACCAACTACGAAGACAGCGTAGTACTCGGCCTTCTTCCGTCCACCGAGCCTACATGAGAGGTCAACGCCAGCAATTCTCCGCTAGCTGTGAACTTTACCACGTCTCTCTGAGATGTAAGAGTGAATCCTGGGCACGTTGGCTAGGTCAGCACTCGTCAAGTAGCGCCAGCCAATGATACGGCACTTCGGACTAACTACCAGCTACGAAGACAGCATAGTACTCGGCCTTCTTCCGTCCACCGAGCCTACATGAGAGGTCAACGCCAGCAATTCTCCGCTACCTGTGAACTTTACCACGTCTCTCTGAGATGTAAGAGTGAATCCTGGGCACGTTGGCTAGGTCAGCACTCGTCAAGTAGCGCCAGCCAATGATACGGCACTTCGGACTAACTACCAGCTACGAAGACAGCATAGTACTCGGCCTTCTTCCGTCCACCGAGCCTACATGAGAGGTCAACGCCAGCAATTCTCCGCTACCTGTGAACTTTACCACGTCTCTCTGAGATGTAAGAGTGAATCCTGGGCACGTTGGCTAGGTCAGCACTCGTCAAGTAGCGCCAGCCAATGATACGGCACTTCGGACTAACTACCAACTACGAAGACAGCATAGTACTCGGCCTTCTTCCGTCCACCGAGCCTACATGAGAGATCAACGCCAGCAATTCTCCGCTAGCTGTGAACTTTACCACGTCTCTCTGAGATGTAAGAGTGAATCCTGGGCACGTTGGCTAGGTCAGCACTCGTCAAGTAGCGCCAGCCAATGATACGGCACTTCGGACTAACTACCAACTACGAAGACAGCGTAGTACTCGGCCTTCTTCCGTCCACCGAGCCTACATGAGAGATCAACGCCAGCAATTCTCCGCTAGCTGTGAACTTTACCACGTCTCTCTGAGATGTAAGAGTGAATCCTGGGCACGTTGGCTAGGTCAGCACTCGTCAAGTAGCGCCAGCCAATGATACGGCACTTCGGACTAACTACCAACTACGAAGACAGCATAGTACTCGGCCTTCTTCCGTCCACCGAGCCTACATGAGAGGTCAACGCCAGCAACTCTCCGCTAGCTGTGAACTTTACCACGTCTCTTTGAGATGTAAGAGTGAATCCTGGGCACGTTGGCTAGGTCAGCACTCGTCAAGTAGCGCCAGCCAATGATACGGCACTTCGGACTAACTACCAACTACGAAGACAGCTTAGTACTCGGCCTTCTTCCGTCCACCGAGCCTACATGAGAGATCAACGCCAGCAATTCTCCGCTAGCTGTGAACTTTACCACGTCTCTCTGAGATGTAAGAGTGAATCCTGGGCACGTTGGCTAGGTCAGCACTCGTCAAGTAGCGCCAGCCAATGATAGGGCACTTCGGACTAACTACCAACTACGAAGACAGCGTAGTACTCGGCCTTCTTCCGTCCACCGAGCCTACATGAGAGGTCAACGCCAGCAATTCTCCGCTAGCTGTGAACTTTACCACGTCTCTCTGAGATGTAAGAGTGAATCCTGGGCACGTTGGCTAGGTCAGCACTCTTCAAGTAGCGCCAGCCAATGATACGGCACTTCGGACTAACTACCAGCTACGAAGACAGCGTAGTACTCGGCCTTCTTCCGTCCACCGAGCCTACATGAGAGGTCAACGCCAGCAATTCTCCGCTAGCTGTGAACTTTACCACGTCTCTCTGAGATGTAAGAGTGAATCCTGGGCACGTTGGCTAGGTCAGCACTCGTCAAGTAGCGCCAGCCAATGATACGGCACTTCGGACTAACTACCAGCTACGAAGACAGCATAGTACTCGGCCTTCTTCCGTCCACCGAGCCTACATGAGAGGTCAACGCCAGCAATTCACCGCTAGCTGTGAACTTTACCACGTCTCTCTGAGATGTAAGAGTGAATCCTGGGCACGTTGGCTAGGTCAGCACTCGTCAAGTAGCGCCAGCCAATGATAGGGCACTTCGGACTAACTACCAACTACGAAGACAGCGTAGTACTCGGCCTTCTTCCGTCCACCGAGCCTACATGAGAGGTCAACGCCAGCAATTCTCCGCTAGCTGTGAACTTTACCACGTCTCTCTGAGATGTAAGAGTGAATCCTGGGCACGTTGGCTAGGTCAGCACTCTTCAAGTAGCGCCAGCCAATGATACGGCACTTCGGACTAACTACCAGCTACGAAGACAGCGTAGTACTCGGCCTTCTTCCGTCCACCGAGCCTACATGAGAGGTCAACGCCAGCAATTCTCCGCTAGCTGTGAACTTTACCACGTCTCTCTGAGATGTAAGAGTGAATCCTGGGCACGTTGGCTAGGTCAGCACTCGTCAAGTAGCGCCAGCCAATGATACGGCACTTCGGACTAACTACCAACTACGAAGACAGCATAGTACTCGGCCTTCTTCCGTCCACCGAGCCTACATGAGAGGTCAACGCCAGCAATTCTCCGCTAGCTGTGAACTTTACCACGTCTCTCTGAGATGTAAGAGTGAATCCTGGGCACGTTGGCTAGGTCAGCACTCGTCAAGTAGCGCCAGCCAATGATACGGCACTTCGGACTAACTACCAACTACGAAGACAGCATAGTACTCGGCCTTCTTCCGTCCACCGAGCCTACATGAGAGGTCAACGCCAGCAATTCTCCGCTAGCTGTGAACTTTACCACGTCTCTCTGAGATGTAAGAGTGAATCCTGGGCACGTTGGCTAGGTCAGCACTCGTCAAGTAGCGCCAGCCAATGATACGGCACTTCGGACTAACTACCAGCTACGAAGACAGCATAGTACTCGGCCTTCTTCCGTCCACCGAGCCTACATGAGAGGTCAACGCCAGCAATTCACCGCTAGCTGTGAACTTTACCACGTCTCTCTGAGATGTAAGAGTGAATCCTGGGCACGTTGGCTAGGTCAGCACTCGTCAAGTAGCGCCAGCCAATGATACGGCACTTCGGACTAACTACCAACTACGAAGACAGCATAGTACTCGGCCTTCTTCCGTCCACCGAGCCTACATGAGAGGTCAACGCCAGCAATTCTCCGCTAGCTGTGAACTTTACCACGTCTCTCTGAGATGTAAGAGTGAATCCTGGGCACGTTGGCTAGGTCAGCACTCGTCAAGTAGCGCCAGCCAATGATACGGCACTTCGGACTAACTACCAACTACGAAGACAGCATAGTACTCGGCCTTCTTCCGTCCACCGAGCCTACATGAGAGGTCAACGCCAGCAATTCTCCGCTAGCTGTGAACTTTACCACGTCTCTCTGAGATGTAAGTGTGAATCCTGGGCACGTTGGCTAGGTCAGCACTCGTCAAGTAGCGCCAGCCAATGATACGGCACTTCGGACTAACTACCAACTACGAAGACAGCATAGTACTCGGCCTTCTTCCGTCCACCGAGCCTACATGAGAGGTCAACGCCAGCAATTCTCCGCTAGCTGTGAACTTTACCACGTCTCTCTGAGATGTAAGAGTGAATCCTGGGCACGTTGGCTAGGTCAGCACTCGTCAAGTAGCGCCAGCCAATGATACGGCACTTCGGACTAACTACCAACTACGAAGACAGCGTAGTACTCGGCCTTCTTTCGTCCACCGAGCCTACATGAGAGGTCAACGCCAGCAATTCTCCGCTAGCTGTGAACTTTACCACGTCTCTCTGAGATGTAAGAGTGAATCCTGGGCACGTTGGCTAGGTCAGCACTCGTCAAGTAGCGCCAGCCAATGATAGGGCACTTCGGACTAACTACCAACTACGAAGACAGCATAGTACTCGGCCTTCTTCCGTCCACCGAGCCTACATGAGAGGTCAACGCCAGCAATTCTCCGCTAGCTGTGAACTTTACCACGTCTCTCTGAGATGTAAGTGTGAATCCTGGGCACGTTGGCTAGGTCAGCACTCGTCAAGTAGCGCCAGCCAATGATACGGCACTTCGGACTAACTACCAGCTACGAAGACAGCATAGTACTCGGCCTTCTTCCGTCCACCGAGCCTACATGAGAGATCAACGCCAGCAATTCTCCGCTAGCTGTGAACTTTACCACGTCTCTCTGAGATGTAAGAGTGAATCCTGGGCACGTTGGCTAGGTCAGCACTCGTCAAGTAGCGCCAGCCAATGATACGGCACTTCGGACTAACTACCAACTACGAAGACAGCGTAGTACTCGGCCTTCTTCCGTCCACCGAGCCTACATGAGAGGTCAACGCCAGCAATTCTCCGCTAGCTGTGAACTTTACCACGTCTCTCTGAGATGTAAGAGTGAATCCTGGGCACGTTGGCTAGGTCAGCACTCGTCAAGTAGCGCCAGCCAATGATACGGCACTTCGGACTAACTACCAGCTACGAAGACAGCATAGTACTCGGCCTTCTTCCGTCCACCGAGCCTACATGAGAGATCAACGCCAGCAATTCTCCGCTAGCTGTGAACTTTACCACGTCTCTCTGAGATGTAAGTGTGAATCCTGGGCACGTTGGCTAGGTCAGCACTCGTCAAGTAGCGCCAGCCAATGATACGGCACTTCGGACTAACTACCAGCTACGAAGACAGCATAGTACTCGGCCTTCTTCCGTCCACCGAGCCTACATGAGAGATCAACGCCAGCAATTCTCCGCTAGCTGTGAACTTTACCACGTCTCTCTGAGATGTAAGAGTGAATCCTGGGCACGTTGGCTAGGTCAGCACTCGTCAAGTAGCGCCAGCCAATGATACGGCACTTCGGACTAACTACCAACTACGAAGACAGCGTAGTACTCGGCCTTCTTCCGTCCACCGAGCCTACATGAGAGGTCAACGCCAGCAATTCTCCGCTAGCTGTGAACTTTACCACGTCTCTCTGAGATGTAAGAGTGAATCCTGGGCACGTTGGCTAGGTCAGCACTCGTCAAGTAGCGCCAGCCAATGATACGGCACTTCGGACTAACTACCAGCTACGAAGACAGCATAGTACTCGGCCTTCTTCCGTCCACCGAGCCTACATGAGAGGTCAACGCCAGCAATTCACCGCTAGCTGTGAACTTTACCACGTCTCTCTGAGATGTAAGAGTGAATCCTGGGCACGTTGGCTAGGTCAGCACTCGTCAAGTAGCGCCAGCCAATGATACGGCACTTCGGACTAACTACCAACTACGAAGACAGCATAGTACTCGGCCTTCTTCCGTCCACCGAGCCTACATGAGAGGTCAACGCCAGCAATTCTCCGCTAGCTGTGAACTTTACCACGTCTCTCTGAGATGTAAGAGTGAATCCTGGGCACGTTGGCTAGGTCAGCACTCGTCAAGTAGCGCCAGCCAATGATACGGCACTTCGGACTAACTACCAACTACGAAGACAGCATAGTACTCGGCCTTCTTCCGTCCACCGAGCCTACATGAGAGGTCAACGCCAGCAATTCTCCGCTAGCTGTGAACTTTACCACGTCTCTCTGAGATGTAAGTGTGAATCCTGGGCACGTTGGCTAGGTCAGCACTCGTCAAGTAGCGCCAGCCAATGATACGGCACTTCGGACTAACTACCAACTACGAAGACAGCATAGTACTCGGCCTTCTTCCGTCCACCGAGCCTACATGAGAGGTCAACGCCAGCAATTCTCCGCTAGCTGTGAACTTTACCACGTCTCTCTGAGATGTAAGAGTGAATCCTGGGCACGTTGGCTAGGTCAGCACTCGTCAAGTAGCGCCAGCCAATGATACGGCACTTCGGACTAACTACCAACTACGAAGACAGCGTAGTACTCGGCCTTCTTCCGTCCACCGAGCCTACATGAGAGGTCAACGCCAGCAATTCTCCGCTAGCTGTGAACTTTACCACGTCTCTCTGAGATGTAAGAGTGAATCCTGGGCACGTTGGCTAGGTCAGCACTCGTCAAGTAGCGCCAGCCAATGATAGGGCACTTCGGACTAACTACCAACTACGAAGACAGCATAGTACTCGGCCTTCTTCCGTCCACCGAGCCTACATGAGAGGTCAACGCCAGCAATTCTCCGCTAGCTGTGAACTTTACCACGTCTCTCTGAGATGTAAGTGTGAATCCTGGGCACGTTGGCTAGGTCAGCACTCGTCAAGTAGCGCCAGCCAATGATACGGCACTTCGGACTAACTACCAGCTACGAAGACAGCATAGTACTCGGCCTTCTTCCGTCCACCGAGCCTACATGAGAGGTCAACGCCAGCAATTCTCCGCTAGCTGTGAACTTTACCACGTCTCTCTGAGATGTAAGTGTGAATCCTGGGCACGTTGGCTAGGTCAGCACTCGTCAAGTAGCGCCAGCCAATGATACGGCACTTCGGACTAACTACCAGCTACGAAGACAGCATAGTACTCGGCCTTCTTCCGTCCACCGAGCCTACATGAGAGATCAACGCCAGCAATTCTCCGCTAGCTGTGAACTTTACCACGTCTCTCTGAGATGTAAGAGTGAATCCTGGGCACGTTGGCTAGGTCAGCACTCGTCAAGTAGCGCCAGCCAATGATACGGCACTTCGGACTAACTACCAACTACGAAGACAGCGTAGTACTCGGCCTTCTTCCGTCCACCGAGCCTACATGAGTGGTCAACGCCAGCAATTCTCCGCTAGCTGTGAACTTTACCACGTCTCTCTGAGATGTAAGAGTGAATCCTGGGCACGTTGGCTAGGTCAGCACTCGTCAAGTAGCGCCAGCCAATGATACGGCACTTCGGACTAACTACCAGCTACGAAGACAGCATAGTACTCGGCCTTCTTCCGTCCACCGAGCCTACATGAGAGATCAACGCCAGCAATTCTCCGCTAGCTGTGAACTTTACCACGTCTCTCTGAGATGTAAGAGTGAATCCTGGGCACGTTGGCTAGGTCAGCACTCGTCAAGTAGCGCCAGCCAATGATACGGCACTTCGGACTAACTACCAGCTACGAAGACAGCATAGTACTCGGCCTTCTTCCGTCCACCGAGCCTACATGAGAGGTCAACGCCAGCAATTCTCCGCTACCTGTGAACTTTACCACGTCTCTCTGAGATGTAAGAGTGAATCCTGGGCACGTTGGCTAGGTCAGCACTCGTCAAGTAGCGCCAGCCAATGATACGGCACTTCGGACTAACTACCAACTACGAAGACAGCATAGTACTCGGCCTTCTTCCGTCCACCGAGCCTACATGAGAGATCAACGCCAGCAATTCTCCGCTAGCTGTGAACTTTACCACGTCTCTCTGAGATGTAAGAGTGAATCCTGGGCACGTTGGCTAGGTCAGCACTCGTCAAGTAGCGCCAGCCAATGATACGGCACTTCGGACTAACTACCAACTACGAAGACAGCGTAGTACTCGGCCTTCTTCCGTCCACCGAGCCTACATGAGAGATCAACGCCAGCAATTCTCCGCTAGCTGTGAACTTTACCACGTCTCTCTGAGATGTAAGAGTGAATCCTGGGCACGTTGGCTAGGTCAGCACTCGTCAAGTAGCGCCAGCCAATGATACGGCACTTCGGACTAACTACCAACTACGAAGACAGCATAGTACTCGGCCTTCTTCCGTCCACCGAGCCTACATGAGAGGTCAACGCCAGCAACTCTCCGCTAGCTGTGAACTTTACCACGTCTCTTTGAGATGTAAGAGTGAATCCTGGGCACGTTGGCTAGGTCAGCACTCGTCAAGTAGCGCCAGCCAATGATACGGCACTTCGGACTAACTACCAACTACGAAGACAGCTTAGTACTCGGCCTTCTTCCGTCCACCGAGCCTACATGAGAGATCAACGCCAGCAATTCTCCGCTAGCTGTGAACTTTACCACGTCTCTCTGAGATGTAAGAGTGAATCCTCGGCACGTTGGCTAGGTCAGCACTCGTCAAGTAGCGCCAGCCAATGATACGGCACTTCGGACTAACTACCAACTACGAAGACAGCATAGTACTCGGCCTTCTTCCGTCCACCGAGCCTACATGAGAGGTCAACGCCAGCAATTCTCCGCTAGCTGTGAACTTTACCACGTCTCTCTGAGATGTAAGAGTGAATCCTGGGCACGTTGGCTAGGTCAGCACTCGTCAAGTAGCGCCAGCCAATGATACGGCACTTCGGACTAACTACCAACTACGAAGACAGCATAGTACTCGGCCTTCTTCCGTCCACCGAGCCTACATGAGAGGTCAACGCCAGCAATTCTCCGCTAGCTGTGAACTTTACCACGTCTCTCTGAGATGTAAGTGTGAATCCTGGGCACGTTGGCTAGGTCAGCACTCGTCAAGTAGCGCCAGCCAATGATACGGCACTTCGGACTAACTACCAACTACGAAGACAGCATAGTACTCGGCCTTCTTCCGTCCACCGAGCCTACATGAGAGGTCAACGCCAGCAATTCTCCGCTAGCTGTGAACTTTACCACGTCTCTCTGAGATGTAAGAGTGAATCCTGGGCACGTTGGCTAGGTCAGCACTCGTCAAGTAGCGCCCGCCAATGATACGGCACTTCGGACTAACTACCAACTACGAAGACAGCTTAGTACTCGGCCTTCTTCCGTCCACCGAGCCTACATGAGAGGTCAACGCCAACAATTCTCCGCTAGCTGTGAACTTTACCACGTCTCTCTGAGATGTAAGAGTGAATCCTGGGCACGTTGGCTAGGTCAGCACTCGTCAAGTAGCGCCAGCCAATGATACGGCACTTCGGACTAACTACCAACTACGAAGACAGCGTAGTACTCGGCCTTCTTCCGTTCACCGAGCCTACATGAGAGGTCAACGCCAGCAATTCTCCGCTAGCTGTGAACTTTACCACGTCTCTCTGAGATGTAAGAGTGAATCCTGGGCACGTTGGCTAGGTCAGCACTCGTCAAGTAGCGCCAGCCAATGATACGGCACTTCGGACTAACTACCAACTACGAAGACAGCATAGTACTCGGCCTTCTTCCGTCCACCGAGCCTACATGAGAGGTCAACGCCAGCAATTCTCCGCTAGCTGTGAACTTTACCACGTCTCTCTGAGATGTAAGAGTGAATCCTGGGCACGTTGGCTAGGTCAGCACTCGTCAAGTAGCGCCAGCCAATGATAGGGCACTTCGGACTAACTACCAACTACGAAGACAGCGTAGTACTCGGCCTTCTTCCGTCCACCGAGCCTACATGAGAGGTCAACGCCAGCAATTCTCCGCTAGCTGTAAACTTTACCACGTCTCTCTGAGATGTAAGAGTGAATCCTGGGCACGTTGGCTAGGTCAGCACTCGTCAAGTAGCGCCAGCCAATGATAGGGCACTTCGGACTAACTACCAACTACGAAGACAGCATAGTACTCGGCCTTCTTCCGTCCACCGAGCCTACATGAGAGGTCAACGCCAGCAATTCTCCGCTAGCTGTGAACTTTACCACGTCTCTCTGAGATGTAAGAGTGAATCCTGGGCACGTTGGCTAGGTCAGCACTCGTCAAGTAGCGCCAGCCAATGATAGGGCACTTCGGACTAACTACCAACTACGAAGACAGCATAGTACTCGGCCTTCTTCCGTCCACCGTGCCTACATGAGAGGTCAACGCCAGCAATTCTCCGCTAGCTGTGAACTTTACCACGTCTCTCTGAGATGTAAGAGTGAATCCTGGGCACGTTGGCTAGGTCAGCACTCGTCAAGTAGCGCCAGCCATTGATACGGCACTTCGGACTAACTACCAACTACGAAGACAGCGTAGTACTCGGCCTTCTTCCGTCCACCGAGCCTACATGAGAGGTCAACGCCAGCAATTCTCCGCTAGCTGTGAACTTTACCACGTCTCTCTGAGATGTAAGAGTGAATCCTGGGCACGTTGGCTAGGTCAGCACTCGTCAAGTAGCGCCAGCCAATGATACGGCACTTCGGACTAACTACCAACTATGAAGACAGCGTAGTACTCGGCCTTCTTCCGTCCACCGAGCCTACATGAGAGGTCAACGCCAGCAATTCTCCGCTAGCTGTGAACTTTACCACGTCTCTCTGAGATATAAGAGTGAATCCTGGGCACGTTGGCTAGGTCAGCACTCGTCAAGTAGCGCCAGCCAATGATAGGGCACTTCGGACTAACTACCAACTACGAAGACAGCATAGTACTCGGCCTTCTTCCGTCCACCGAGCCTACATGAGAGGTCAACGCCAGCAATTCTCCGCTAGCTGTGAACTTTACCACGTCTCTCTGAGATGTAAGAGTGAATCCTGGGCACGTTGGCTAGGTCAGCACTCGTCAAGTAGCGCCAGCCAATGATACGGCACTTCGGACTAACTACCAACTACGAAGACAGCGTAGTACTCGGCCTTCTTCCGTCCACCGAGCCTACATGAGAGATCAACGCCAGCAATTCTCCGCTAGCTGTGAACTTTACCACGTCTCTCTGAGATGTAAGAGTGAATCCTGGGCACGTTGGCTAGGTCAGCACTCGTCAAGTAGCGCCAGCCAGTGATAGGGCACTTCGGACTAACTACCAACTACGAAGACAGCATAGTACTCGGCTTTCTTCCGTCCACCGAGCCTACATGAGAGGTCAACGCCAGCAATTCTCCGCTAGCTGTGAACTTTACCGCCGGCCGCGGTGGTCTCGCGGTTCTAGGCGCGCAGTCCGGAACCGTGCGACTGCTACGGTAGCAGGTTCGAATCCTGCCTCGGGCATGGATGTGTGTGATGTCCTTAGGTTAGTTAGGTTTAAGTAGTTCTAAGTTCTAGGGGACTTATGACCACAGCAGTTGAGTCCCATAGTGCTCAGAGCCATTTGAACCATTTTTGAACTTTACCACGTCTCTCTGAGATGTAAGAGTGAATCCTGGGCACGTTGGCTAGGTCAGCACTCGTCAAGTAGCGCCAGCCAATGATAGGGCACTTCGGACTAACTACCAGCTACGAAGACAGCATAGTACTCGGCCTTCTTCCGTCCACCGAGCCTACATGAGAGATCAACGCCAGCAATTCTCCGCTAGCTGTGAACTTTACCACGTCTCTCTGAGATGTAAGAGTGAATCCTGGGCACGTTGGCTAGGTCAGCACTCGTCAAGTAGCGCCAGCCAATGATAGGGCACTTCGGACTAACTACCAGCTACGAAGACAGCATAGAACTCGGCCTTCTTCCGTCCACCGAGCCTACATGAGAGATCAACGCCAGCAATTCTCCGCTAGCTGTGAACTTTACCACGTCTCTCTGAGATGTAAGAGTGAATCCTGGGCACGTTGGCTAGGTCAGCACTCGTCAAGTAGCGCCAGCCAATGATAGGGCACTTCGGACTAACTACCAACTACGAGGACAGCATAGTACTCGGCCTTCTTCCGTCCACCGAGCCTACATGAGAGGTCAACGCCAGCAATTCTCCGCTAGCTGTGAACTTTACCACGTCTCTCTGAGATGTAAGAGTGAATCCTGGGCACGTTGGCTAGGTCAGCACTCGTCAAGTAGCGCCAGCCAATGATACGGCACTTCGGACTAACTACCAACTACGAAGACAGCATAGTACTCGGCCTTCTTCCGTCCACCGAGCCTACATGAGAGGTCAACGCCAGCAATTCTCCGCTAGCTGTGAACTTTACCACGTCTCTCTGAGATGTAAGAGTGAATCCTGGGCACGTTGGCTAGGTCAGCACTCGTCAAGTAGCGCCAGCCAATGATACGGCACTTCGGACTAACTACCAACTACGAAGACAGCTTAGTACTCGGCCTTCTTCCGTCCACCGAGCCTACATGAGAGGTCAACGCCAGCAATTCTCCGCTAGCTGTGAACTTTACCACGTCTCTCTGAGATGTAAGAGTGAATCCTGGGCACGTTGGCTAGGTCAGCACTCGTCAAGTAGCGCCAGCCAATGATACGGCACTTCGGACTAACTACCAACTACGAAGACAGCGTAGTACTCGGCCTTCTTCCGTCCACCGAGCCTACATGAGAGGTCAACGCCAGCAATTCTCCGCTAGCTGTGAACTTTACCACGTCTCTCTGAGATGTAAGAGTGAATCCTGGGCACGTTGGCTAGGTCAGCACTCGTCAAGTAGCGCCAGCCAATGATACGGCACTTCGGACTAACTACCAACTACGAAGACAGCGTAGTACTCGGCCTTCTTCCGTCCACCGAGCCTACATGAGAGGTCAACGCCAGCAATTCTCCGCTAGCTGTGAACTTTACCACGTCTCTCTGAGATGTAAGAGTGAATCCTGGGCACGTTGGCTAGGTCAGCACTCGTCAAGTAGCGCCAGCCAATGATACGGCACTTCGGACTAACTACCAACTACGAAGACAGCATAGTACTCGGCCTTCTTCCGTCCACCGAGCCTACATGAGAGGTCAACGCCAGCAATTCTCCGCTAGCTGTGAACTTTACCACGTCTCTCTGAGATGTAAGAGTGAATCCTGGGCACGTTGGCTAGGTCAGCACTCGTCAAGTAGCGCCAGCCAATGATACGGCACTTCGGACTAACTACCAACTACGAAGACAGCATAGTACTCGGCCTTCTTCCGTCCACCGAGCCTACATGAGAGGTCAACGCCAGCAATTCTCCGCTAGCTGTGAACTTTACCACGTCTCTCTGAGATGTAAGTGTGAATCCTGGGCACGTTGGCTAGGTCAGCACTCGTCAAGTAGCGCCAGCCAATGATACGGCACTTCGGACTAACTACCAACTACGAAGACAGCATAGTACTCGGCCTTCTTCCGTCCACCGAGCCTACATGAGAGGTCAACGCCAGCAATTCTCCGCTAGCTGTGAACTTTACCACGTCTCTCTGAGATGTAAGAGTGAATCCTGGGCACGTTGGCTAGGTCAGCACTCGTCAAGTAGCGCCAGCCAATGATACGGCACTTCGGACTAACTACCAACTACGAAGACAGCTTAGTACTCGGCCTTCTTCCGTCCACCGAGCCTACATGAGAGGTCAACGCCAGCAATTCTCCGCTAGCTGTGAACTTTACCACGTCTCTCTGAGATGTAAGAGTGAATCCTGGGCACGTTGGCTAGGTCAGCACTCGTCAAGTAGCGCCAGCCAATGATACGGCACTTCGGACTAACTACCAACTACGAAGACAGCGTAGTACTCGGCCTTCTTCCGTTCACCGAGCCTACATGAGAGGTCAACGCCAGCAATTCTCCGCTAGCTGTGAACTTTACCACGTCTCTCTGAGATGTAAGAGTGAATCCTGGGCACGTTGGCTAGGTCAGCACTCGTAAAGTAGCGCCAGCCAATGATACGGCACTTCGGACTAACTACCAACTACGAAGACAGCATAGTACTCGGCCTTCTTCCGTCCACCGAGCCTACATGAGAGGTCAACGCCAGCAATTCTCCGCTAGCTGTGAACTTTACCACGTCTCTCTGAGATGTAAGAGTGAATCCTGGGCACGTTGGCTAGGTCAGCACTCGTCAAGTAGCGCCAGCCAATGATACGGCACTTCGGACTAACTACCAACTACGAAGACAGCGTAGTACTCGGCCTTCTTCCGTCCACCGAGCCTACATGAGAGGTCAACGCCAGCAATTCTCCGCTAGCTGTAAACTTTACCACGTCTCTCTGAGATGTAAGAGTGAATCCTGGGCACGTTGGCTAGGTCAGCACTCGTCAAGTAGCGCCAGCCAATGATAGGGCACTTCGGACTAACTACCAACTACGAAGACAGCATAGTACTCGGCCTTCTTCCGTCCACCGAGCCTACATGAGAGGTCAACGCCAGCAATTCTCCGCTAGCTGTGAACTTTACCACGTCTCTCTGAGATGTAAGAGTGAATCCTGGGCACGTTGGCTAGGTCAGCACTCGTCAAGTAGCGCCAGCCAATGATAGGGCACTTCGGACTAACTACCAACTACGAAGACAGCATAGTACTCGGCCTTCTTCCATCCACCGTGCCTACATGAGAGGTCAACGCCAGCAATTCTCCGCTAGGTGTGAACTTTACCACGTCTCTCTGAGATGTAAGAGTGAATCCTGGGCACGTTGGCTAGGTCAGCACTCGTCAAGTAGCGCCAGCCATTGATACGGCACTTCGGACTAACTACCAACTACGAAGACAGCGTAGTACTCGGCCTTCTTCCGTCCACCGAGCCTACATGAGAGGTCAACGCCAGCAATTCTCCGCTAGCTGTGAACTTTACCACGTCTCTCTGAGATGTAAGAGTGAATCCTGGGCACGTTGGCTAGGTCAGCACTCGTCAAGTAGCGCCAGCCAATGATACGGCACTTCGGACTAACTACCAACTATGAAGACAGCGTAGTACTCGGCCTTCTTCCGTCCACCGAGCCTACATGAGAGGTCAACGCCAGCAATTCTCCGCTAGCTGTGAACTTTACCACGTCTCTCTGAGATGTAAGAGTGAATCCTGGGCACGTTGGCTAGGTCAGCACTCGTCAAGTAGCGCCAGCCAATGATACGGCACTTCGGACTAACTACCAACTACGAAGACAGCGTACTACTCGGCCTTCTTCCATCCACCGAGCCTACATGAGAGGTCAACGCCAGCAATTCTCCGCTAGGTGTGAACTTTACCACGTCTCTCTGAGATGTAAGAGTGAATCCTGGGCACGTTGGCTAGGTCAGCACTCGTCAAGTAGCGCCAGCCATTGATACGGCACTTCGGACTAACTACCAACTACGAAGACAGCGTAGTACTCGGCCTTCTTCCGTCCACCGAGCCTACATGAGAGGTCAACGCCAGCAATTCTCCGCTAGCTGTGAACTTTACCACGTCTCTCTGAGATGTAAGAGTGAATCCTGGGCACGTTGGCTAGGTCAGCACTCGTCAAGTAGCGCCAGCCAATGATACGGCACTTCGGACTAACTACCAACTATGAAGACAGCGTAGTACTCGGCCTTCTTCCGTCCACCGAGCCTACATGAGATGTCAACGCCAGCAATTCTCCGCTAGCTGTGAACTTTACCACGTCTCTCTGAGATGTAAGAGTGAATCCTGGGCACGTTGGCTAGGTCAGCACTCGTCAAGTAGCGCCAGCCAATGATACGGCACTTCGGACTAACTACCAACTACGAAGACAGCGTAGTACTCGGCCTTCTTCCGTCCACCGAGCCTACATGAGAGATCAACGCCAGCAATTCTCCGCTAGCTGTGAACTTTACCACGTCTCTCTGAGATGTAAGAGTGAATCCTGGGCACGTTGGCTAGGTCAGCACTCGTCAAGTAGCGCCAGCCAGTGATAGGGCACTTCGGACTAACTACCAACTACGAAGACAGCATAGTACTCGGCCTTCTTCCGTCCACCGAGCCTACATGAGAGGTCAACGCCAGCAATTCTCCGCTAGCTGTGAACTTTACCGCCGGCCGCGGTGGTCTCGCGGTTCTATGCGCGCAGTCCGGAACCGTGCGACTGCTACGGTAGCAGGTTCGAATCCTGCCTCGGGCATGGATGTGTGTGATGTCCTTAGGTTAGTTAGGTTTAAGTAGTTCTAAGTTCTAGGGGACTTATGACCACAGCAGTTGAGTCCCATAGTGCTCAGAGCCATTTGAACCATTTTTGAACTTTACCACGTCTCTCTGAGATGTAAGAGTGAATCCTGGGCACGTTGGCTAGGTCAGCACTCGTCAAGTAGCGCCAGCCAATGATACGGCACTTCGGACTAACTACCAGCTACGAAGACAGCATAGTACTCGGCCTTCTTCCGTCCACCGAGCCTACATGAGAGATCAACGCCAGCAATTCTCCGCTAGCTGTGAACTTTACCACGTCTCTCTGAGATGTAAGAGTGAATCCTGGGCACGTTGGCTAGGTCAGCACTCGTCAAGTAGCGCCAGCCAATGAATCGGCAGTTCGGACTAACTACCAGCTACGAAGACAGCATAGAACTCGGCCTTCTTCCGTCCACCGAGCCTACATGAGAGATCAACGCCAGCAATTCTCCGCTAGCTGTGAACTTTACCACGTCTCTCTGAGATGTAAGAGTGAATCCTGGGCACGTTGGCTAGGTCAGCACTCGTCAAGTAGCGCCAGCCAATGATACGGCACTTCGGACTAACTACCAACTACGAAGACAGCTTAGTACTCGGCCTTCTTCCGTCCACCGAGCCTACATGAGAGGTCAACGCCAGCAATTCTCCGCTAGCTGTGAACTTTACCACGTCTCTCTGAGATGTAAGAGTGAATCCTGGGCACGTTGGCTAGGTCAGCACTCGTCAAGTAGCGCCAGCCAATGATACGGCACTTCGGACTAACTACCAACTACGAAGACAGCGTAGTACTCGGCCTTCTTCCGTCCACCGAGCCTACATGAGAGGTCAACGCCAGCAATTCTCCGCTAGCTGTGAACTTTACCACGTCTCTCTGAGATGTAAGAGTGAATCCTGGGCACGTTGGCTAGGTCAGCACTCGTCAAGTAGCGCCAGCCAATGATAGGGCACTTCGGACTAACTACCAACTACGAAGACAGCATAGTACTCGGCCTTCTTCCGTCCACCGAGCCTACATGAGAGGTCAACGCCAGCAATTCTCCGCTAGGTGTGAACTTTACCACGTCTCTCTGAGATGTAAGAGTGAATCCTGGGCACGTTGGCTAGGTCAGCACTCGTCAAGTAGCGCCAGCCAATGATAGGGCACTTCGGACTAACTACCAACTACGAAGACAGCATAGTACTCGGCCTTCTTCCGTCCACCGAGCCTACATGAGAGGTCAACGCCAGCAATTCTCCGCTAGCTGTGAACTTTACCACGTCTCTCTGAGATGTAAGAGTGAATCCTGGGCACGTTGGCTAGGTCAGCACTCGTCAAGTAGCGCCAGCCAATGATACGGCACTTCGGACTAACTACCAACTACGAAGACAGCGTAGTACTCGGCCTTCTTCCGTCCACCGAGCCTACATGATAGGTCAACGCCAGCAATTCTCCGCTAGCTGTGAACTTTACCACGTCTCTCTGAGATGTAAGAGTGAATCCTGGGCACGTTGGCTAGGTCAGCACTCGTCAAGTAGCGCCAGCCAATGATAGGGCACTTCGGACTAACTACCAACTACGAAGACAGCATAGTACTCGGCCTTCTTCCGTCCACCGAGCCTACATGAGAGGTCAACGCCAGCAATTCTCCGCTAGGTGTGAACTTTACCACGTCTCTCTGAGATGTAAGAGTGAATCCTGGGCACGTTGGCTAGGTCAGCACTCGTCAAGTAGCGCCAGCCAATGATACGGCACTTCGGACTAACTACCAACTACGAAGACAGCGTAGTACTCGGCCTTCTTCCGTCCACCGAGCCTACATGAGAGGTCAACGCCAGCAATTCTCCGCTAGCTGTGAACTTTACCACGTCTCTCTGAGATGTAAGAGTGAATCCTGGGCACGTTGGCTAGGTCAGCACTCGTCAAGTAGCGCCAGCCAATGATACGGCACTTCGGACTAACTACCAACTATGAAGACAGCGTAGTACTCGGCCTACTTCCGTCCACCGAGCCTACATGAGAGGTCAACGCCAGCAATTCTCCGCTAGCTGTGAACTTTACCACGTCTCTCTGAGATGTAAGAGTGAATCCTGGGCACGTTGGCTAGGTCAGCACTCGTCAAGTAGCGCCAGCCAATGATACGGCACTTCGGACTAACTACCAACTACGAAGACAGCGTAGTACTCGGCCTTCTTCCGTCCACCGAGCCTACATGAGAGATCAACGCCAGCAATTCTCCGCTAGCTGTGAACTTTACCACGTCTCTCTGAGATGTAAGAGTGAATCCTGGGCACGTTGGCTAAGTCAGCACTCGTCAAGTAGCGCCAGCCAATGATAGGGCACTTCGGACTAACTACCAACTACGAAGACAGCATAGTACTCGGCCTTCTTCCGTCCACCAAGCCTACATGAGAGGTCAACGCCAGCAATTCTCCGCTAGCTGTGAACTTTACCGCCGGCCGCGGTGGTCTCGCGGTTCTAGGCGCGCAGTCCGGAACCGTGCGACTGCTACGGTCGCAGGTTCGAATCCTGCCTCGGGCATGGATGTGTGTGATGTCCTTAGGTCAGTTAGGTTTAAGTAGTTCTAAGTTCTAGGGGACTTATGACCACAGCAGTTGAGTCCCATAGTGCTCAGAGCCATTTGAACCATTTTTGAACTTTACCACGTCTCTCTGAGATGTAAGAGTGAATCCTGGGCACGTTGGCTAGGTCAGCACTCGTCAAGTAGCGCCAGCCAATGATACGGCACTTCGGACTAACTACCAGCTACGAAGACAGCATAGTACCCGGCCTTCTTCCGTCCACCGAGCCTACATGAGAGATCAACGCCAGCAATTCTCCGCTAGCTGTGAACTTTACCACGTCTCTCTGAGATGTAAGAGTGAATCCTGGGCACGTTGGCTAGGTCAGCACTCGTCAAGTAGCGCCAGCCAATGATACGGCACTTCGGACTAACTACCAGCTACGAAGACAGCATAGTACTCGGCCTTCTTCCGTCCACCGAGCCTACATGAGAGGTCAACGCCAGCAATTCTCCGCTAGCTGTGAACTTTACCACGTCTCTCTGAGATGTAAGAGTGAATCCTGGGCACGTTGGCTAGGTCAGCACTCGTCAAGTAGCGCCAGCCAATGATACGGCACTTCGGACTAACTACCAACTACGAAGACAGCATAGTACTCGGCCTTCTTCCGTCCACCGAGCCTACATGAGAGGTCAACGCCAGCAATTCTCCGCTAGCTGTGAACTTTACCACGTCTCTCTGAGATGTAAGAGTGAATCCTGGGCACGTTGGCTAGGTCAGCACTCGTCAAGTAGCGCCAGCCAATGATACGGCACTTCGGACTAACTACCAACTACGAAGACAGCATAGTACTCGGCCTTCTTCCGTCCACCGAGCCTACATGAGAGGTCAACGCCAGCAACTCTCCGCTAGCTGTGAACTTTACCACGTCTCTCTGAGATGTAAGAGTGAATCCTGGGCACGTTGGCTAGGTCAGCACTCGTCAAGTAGCGTCAGCCAATGATAGGGCACTTCGGACTAACTACCAACTACGAAGACAGCATAGTACTCGGCCTTCTTCCGTCCACCGAGCCTACATGAGAGGTCAACGCCAGCAATTCTCCGCTAGCTGTGAACTTTACCACGTCTCTCTGAGATGTAAGAGTGAATCCTGGGCACGTTGGCTAGGTCAGCACTCGTCAAGTAGCGTCAGCCAATGATAGGGCACTTCGGACTAACTACCAACTACGAAGACAGCATAGTACTCGGCCTTCTTCCGTCCACCGAGCCTACATGAGAGGTCAACGCCAGCAATTCTCCGCTAGCTGTGAACTTTACCACGTATCTGAGATGTAAGAGTGAATCCTGGGCACGTTGGCTAGGTCAGCACTCGTCAAGTAGCGCCAGCCAATGATACGGCACTTCGGACTAACTACCAACTACGAAGACAGCATAGTACTCGGCCTTCTTCCGTCCACCGAGCCTACATGAGAGGTCAACGCCAGCAATTCTCCGCTAGCTGTGAACTTTACCACGTCTCTCTGAGATGTAAGAGTGAATCCTGGGCACGTTGGCTAGGTCAGCACTCGTCAAGTAGCGTCAGCCAATGATAGGGCACTTCGGACTAACTACCAACTACGAAGACAGCATAGTACTCGGCCTTCTTCCGTCCACCGAGCCTACATGAGAGGTCAACGCCAGCAATTCTCCGCTAGCTGTGAACTTTACCACGTATCTGAGATGTAAGAGTGAATCCTGGGCACGTTGGCTAGGTCAGCACTCGTCAAGTAGCGCCAGCCAATGATACGGCACTTCGGACTAACTACCAACTACGAAGACAGCATAGTACTCGGCCTTCTTCCGTCCACCGAGCCTACATGAGAGGTCAACGCCAGCAATTCTCCGCTAGCTGTGAACTTTACCACGTCTCTCTGAGATGTAAGAGTGAATCCTGGGCACGTTGGCTAGGTCAGCACTCGTCAAGTAGCGTCAGCCAATGATAGGGCACTTCGGACTAACTACCAACTACGAAGACAGCATAGTACTCGGCCTTCTTCCGTCCACCGAGCCTACATGAGAGGTCAACGCCAGCAATTCTCCGCTAGCTGTGAACTTTACCACGTATCTGAGATGTAAGAGTGAATCCTGGGCACGTTGGCTAGGTCAGCACTCGTCAAGTAGCGCCAGCCAATGATACGGCACTTCGGACTAACTACCAACTACGAAGACAGCATAGTACTCGGCCTTCTTCCGTCCACCGAGCCTACATGAGAGATCAACGCCAGCAATTCTCCGCTAGCTGTGAACTTTACCACGTCTCTCTGAGATGTAAGAGTGAATCCTGGGCACGTTGGCTAGGTCAGCACTCGTCAAGTAGCGCCAGCCAATGATACGGCACTTCGGACTAACTACCAACTACGAAGACAGCATAGTACTCGGCCTTCTTCCGTCCACCGAGCCTACATGAGAGGTCAACGCCAGCAATTCTCCGCTAGCTGTGAACTTTACCACGTCTCTCTGAGATGTAAGAGTGAATCCTGGGCACGTTGGCTAGGTCAGCACTCGTCAAGTAGCGCCAGCCAATGATAGGGCACTTCGGACTAACTACCAACTACGAAGACAGCATAGTACTCGGCCTTCTTCCGTCCACCGAGCCTACATGAGAGATCAACGCCAGCAATTCTCCGCTAGGTGTGAACTTTACCACGTCTCTCTGATATGTAAGAGTGAATCCTGGGCACGTTGGTTAGGTCAGCACTCGTCAAGTAGCGCCAGCCAATGATACGGCACTTCGGACTAACTACCAACTACGAAGACAGCATAGTACTCGGCCTTCTTCCGTCCACCGAGCCTACATGAGAGATCAACGCCAGCAATTCTCCGCTAGCTGTGAACTTTACCACGTCACTCTGAGATGTAAGAGTGAATCCTGGGCACGTTGGCTAGGTCAGCACTCGTCAAGTAGCGCCAGCCAATGATACGGCACTTCGGACTAACTACCAACTACGAAGACAGCATAGTACTCGGCCTTCTTCCGTCCACCGAGCCTACATGAGAGGTCAACGCCAGCAGTTCTCCGCTAGCTGTGAACTTTACCACGTCTCTCTGAGATGTAAGAGTGAATCATGGGCACGTTGGCTAGGTCAGCACTCGTCAAGTAGCGCCAGCCAATGATACGGCACTTCGGACTAACTACCAACTACGAAGACAGCATAGTACTCGGCCTTCTTCCGTCCACCGAGCCTACATGAGAGGTCAACGCCAGCAATTCTCCGCTAGCTGTGAACTTTACCACGTCTCTCTGAGATGTAAGAGTGAATCATGGGCACGTTGGCTAGGTCAGCACTCGTCAAGTAGCGCCATCCAATGATAGGGCACTTCGGACTAACTACCAACTACGAAGACAGCATAGTACTCGGCCTTCTTCCGTCGACCGAGCCTACATGAGAGGTCAACGCCAGCAATTCTCCGCTAGCTGTAAACTTTACCACGTCTCTCTGAGATGTAAGAGTGAATCCTGGGCACGTTGGCTAGGTCAGCACTCGTCAAGTAGCGCCAGCCAATGATAGGGCACTTCGGACTAACTACCAACTACGAAGACAGCATAGTACTCGGCCTTCTTCCGTCCACCGAGCCTACATGAGAGGTCAACGCCAGCAATTCTCCGCTAGCTGTGAACTTTACCACGTCTCTCTGAGATGTAAGAGTGAATCATGGGCACGTTGGCTAGGTCAGCACTCGTCAAGTAGCGCCAGCCAATGATAGGGCACTTCGGACTAACTACCAACTACGAAGACAGCATAGTACTCGGCCTTCTTCCGTCCACCGAGTCTACATGAGAGGTTAACGCCAGCAATTCTCCGCTAGCTCTGAACTTTACCACGTCTCTCTGAGATGTAAGAGTGAATCATGGGCACGTTGGCTAGGTCAGCACTCGTCAAGTAGCGCCAGCCAATGATAGGGCACTTCGGACTAACTACCAACTACGAAGACAGAATAGTACTCGGCCTTCTTCCGTCCACCGAGCCTACATGAGAGGTCAACGCCAGCAATTCTCCGCTAGCTGTGAACTTTACCACGTCTCTCTGAGATGTAAGAGTGAATCCTGGGCACGTTGGCTAGGTCAGCACTCGTCAAGTAGCGCCAGCCAATGATACGGCACTTCGGACTAACTACCAACTACGAAGACAGCATAGTACTCGGCCTTCTTCCGTCCACCGAACCTACATGAGAAGTCAACGCCAGCAGTTCTCCGCTAGCTGTGAACTTTACCACGTCTCTCTGAGATGTAAGAGTGAATCATGGGCACGTTGGCTAGGTCAGCACTCGTCAAGTAGCGCCAGCCAATGATAGGGCACTTCGGACTAACTACCAACTACGAAGACAGCATAGTACTCGGCCTTCTTCCGTCCACCGAGCCTACATCAGAGGTCAACGCCAGCAATTCTCCGCTAGCTGTGAACTTTACCACGTCTCTCTGAGATGTAAGAGTGAATCCTGGGCACGTTGGCTAGGTCAGCACTCGTCAAGTAGCGCCAGCCAATGATAGGGCACTTCGGACTAACCACCAACTACGAAGACAGCATAGTACTCGGCCTTCTTCCGTCCACCGAGCCTACATGAGAGGTCAACGCCAGCAATTCTCCGCTAGCTGTGAACTTTACCACGTATCTGAGATGTAAGA
Source organism: Schistocerca nitens (assembly GCF_023898315.1). NCBI lineage: Eukaryota > Metazoa > Arthropoda > Insecta > Orthoptera > Acrididae > Schistocerca > Schistocerca nitens. The sequence continues at coordinate 73,123,521 of NC_064617.1, forward strand.
GTGAATCCTGGGCACGTTGGCTAGGTCAGCACTCGTCAAGTAGCGCCAGCCAATGATACGGCACTTCGGACTAACTACCAACTACGAAGACAGCATAGTACTCGGCCTTCTTCCGTCCACCGAGCCTACATGAGAGATCAACGCCAGCAATTCTCCGCTAGCTGTGAACTTTACCACGTCACTCTGAGATGTAAGAGTGAATCCTGGGCACGTTGGCTAGGTCAGCACTCGTCAAGTAGCGCCAGCCAATGATAGGGCACTTCGGACTAACTACCAACTACGAAGACAGCATAGTACTCGGCCTTCTTCCGTCCACCGAGCCTACATGAGAGGTCAACGCCAGCAGTTCTCCGCTAGCTGTGAACTTTACCACGTCTCTCTGAGATGTAAGAGTGAATCATGGGCACGTTGGCTAGGTCAGCACTCGTCAAGTAGCGCCAGCCAATGATACGGCACTTCGGACTAACTACCAACTACGAAGACAGCATAGTACTCGGCCTTCTTCCGTCCACCGAGCCTACATGAGAGGTCAACGCCAGCAATTCTCCGCTAGCTGTGAACTTTACCACGTCTCTCTGAGATGTAAGAGTGAATCCTGGGCACGTTGGCTAGGTCAGCACTCGTCAAGTAGCGCCATCCAATGATAGGGCACTTCGGACTAACTACCAACTACGAAGACAGCATAGTACTCGGCCTTCTTCCGTCCACCGAGCCTACATGAGAGGTCAACGCCAGCAATTCTCCGCTAGCTGTAAACTTTACCACGTCTCTCTGAGATGTAAGAGTGAATCCTGGGCACGTTGGCTAGGTCAGCACTCGTCAAGTAGCGCCAGCCAATGATAGGGCACTTCGGACTAACTACCAACTACGAAGACAGCATAGTACTCGGCCTTCTTCCGTCCACCGAGCCTACATGAGAGGTCAACGCCAGCAATTCTCCGCTAGCTGTGAACTTTACCACGTCTCTCTGAGATGTAAGAGTGAATCATGGGCACGTTGGCTAGGTCAGCACTCGTCAAGTAGCGCCAGCCAATGATAGGGCACTTCGGACTAACTACCAACTACGAAGACAGCATAGTACTCGGCCTTCTTCCGTCCACCGAGCCTACATGAGAGGTTAACGCCAGCAATTCTCCGCTAGCTCTGAACTTTACCACGTCTCTCTGAGATGTAAGAGTGAATCATGGGCACGTTGGCTAGGTCAGCACTCGTCAAGTAGTGCCAGCCAATGATAGGGCACTTCGGACTAACTACCAACTACGAAGACAGCATAGTACTCGGCCTTCTTCCGTCCACCGAGCCTACATGAGAGGTCAACGCCAGCAATTCTTCGCTAGCTGTGAACTTTACCACGTCTCTCTGAGATGTAAGAGTGAATCCTGGGCACGTTGGCTAGGTCAGCACTCGTCAAGTAGCGCCAGCCAATGATAGGGCACTTCGGACTAACTACCAACTACGAAGACAGCATAGTACTCGGCCTTCTTCCGTCCACCGAGCCTACATGAGAGGTCAACGCCAGCAGTTCTCCGCTAGCTGTGAACTTTACCACGTCTCTCTGAGATGTAAGAGTGAATCCTGGGCACGTTGGCTAGGTCAGCACTCGTCAAGTAGCGCCAGCCAATGATAGGGCACTTCGGACTAACTACCAACTACGAAGACAGCATAGTACTCGGCCTTCTTCCGTCCACCGAGCCTACATGAGAGGTCAACGCCAGCAATTCTCCGCTAGCTGTGAACTTTACCACGTCTCTCTGAGATGTAAGAGTGAATCCTGGGCACGTTGGCTAGGTCAGCACTCGTCAAGTAGCGCCAGCCAATGATAGGGCACTTCGGACTAACTACCAACTACGAAGACAGCATAGTACTCGGCCTTCTTCCGTCCACCGAGCCTACATGAGAGGTCAACGCCAGCAATTCTCCGCTAGCTGTGAACTTTACCACGTCTCTCTGAGATGTAAGAGTGAATCCTGGGCACGTTGGCTAGTTCAGCACTCGTCAAGTAGCGCCAGCCAATGATAGGGCACTTCGGACTAACTACCAACTACGAAGACAGCATAGTACTCGGCCTTCTTCCGTCCACCGAGCCTACATGAGAGGTCAACGCCAGCAATTCTCCGCTAGCTGTGAACTTTACCACGTCTCTCTGAGATGTAAGAGTGAATCATGGGCACGTTGGCTAGGTCAGCACTCGTCAAGTAGCGCCAGCCAATGATAGGGCACTTCGGACTAACTACCAACTACGAAGACAGCATAGTACTCGGCCTTCTTCCGTCCACCGAGCCTACATGAGAGGTCAACGCCAGCAATTCTCCGCTAGCTGTGAACTTTACCACGTCTCTCTGAGATGTAAGAGTGAATCATGGGCACGTTGGCTAGGTCAGCACTCGTCAAGTAGCGCCAGCCAATGATAGGGCACTTCGGACTAACTACCAACTACGAAGACAGCATAGTACTCGGCCTTCTTCCGTCCACCGAGCCTACATGAGAGGTCAACGCCAGCAATTCTCCGCTAGCTGAGAAACTTTACTACGTCTCTCTGAGATGTAAGAGTGAATCCTGGGCACGTTGGCTAGGTCAACACTCGTCAAGTAGCGCCAGCCAATGATAGGGCACTTCGGACTAACTACCAACTACGAAGACAGCATAGTACTCGGCCTTCTTCCGTCCACCGAGCCTACATGAGAGGTCAACGCCAGCAATTCTCCGCTAGCTGTGAACTTTACCACGTCTCTCTGAGATGTAAGAGTGAATCCTGGGCACGTTGGCTAGGTCAGCACTCGTCAAGTAGCGCCAGCCAATGATAGGGCACTTCGGACTAACTACCAACTACGAAGACAGCATAGTACTCGGCCTTCTTCCGTCCACCGAGCCTACATGAGAGGTTAACGCCAGCAATTCTCCGCTAGCTGTGAACTTTACCACGTCTCTCTGAGATGTAAGAGTGAATCCTGGGCACGTTGGCTAGGTCAGCACTCGTCAAGTAGCGCCAGCCAATGATACGGCACTTCGGACTAACTACCAACTACGAAGACAGCGTAGTACTCGGCCTTCTTCCGTCCACCGAGCCTACATGAGAGATCAACGCCAGCAATTCTCCGCTAGCTGTGAACTTTACCACGTCTCTCTGAGATGTAAGAGTGAATCCTGGGCACGTTGGCTAGGTCAGCACTCGTCAAGTAGCGCCAGCCAATGATAGGGCACTTCGGACTAACTACCAACTACGAAGACAGCATAGTACTCGGCCTTCTTCCGTCCACCGAGCCTACATGAGAGGTCAACGCCAGCAATTCTCCGCTAGCTGTGAACTTTACCGCCGGCCGCGGAGGTCTCGCGGTTCTAGGCGCGCAGTCCGGAACCGTGCGACTGCTACGGTCGCAGGTTCGAATCCTGCCTCGGGCATGTATGTGTGTGATGTCCTTAGGTTAGTTAGGTTTAAGTAGTTCTAAGTTCTAGGGGACTTATGATCACAGCAGTTGAGTCCCATAGTGCTCAGAGCCATTTGAACCATTTTTGAACTTTACCACGTCTCTCTGAGATGTAAGAGTGAATCCTGGGCACGTTGTCTAGGTCAGCACTCGTCAAGTAGCGCCAGCCAATGATACGGCACTTCGGACTAACTACCAGCTACGATGACAGCATAGTACTCGGCCTTCTTCCGTCCACCGATCCTACATGAGAGGTCAACGCCAGCAATTCTCCGCTAGCTGTGAACTTTACCACGTCTCTCTGAGATGTAAGAGTGAATCCTGGGCACGTTGGCTAGGTCAGCACTCGTCAAGTAGCGCCAGCCAATGACACGGCACTTCGGACTAACTACCAACTACGAAGACAGCATAGTACTCGGCCTTCTTCCGTCCACCGAGCCTACATGAGAGGTCAACGCCACCAATTCTCCGCTAGCTGTGAACTTTACCACGTCTCTCTGAGATGTAAGAGTGAATCCTGGGCACGTTGGCTAGGTCAGCACTCGTCAAGTAGCGCCAGCCAATGATACGGCACTTCGGACTAACTACCAACTACGAAGACAGCATAGTACTCGGCCTTCTTCCGTCCACCGAGCCTACATGAGAGGTCAACGCCAGCAATTCTCCGCTAGCTGTGAACTTTACCACGTCTCTCTGAGATGTAAGAGTGAATCCTGGGCACGTTGGCTAGGTCAGCACTCGTCAAGTAGCGCCAGCCAATGATACGGCACTTCGGACTAACTACCAACTACGAAGACAGCTTAGTACTCGGCCTTCTTCCGTCCACCGAGCCTACATGAGAGATCAACGCCAGCAATTCTCCGCTAGCTGTGAACTTTACCACGTCTCTCTGAGATGTAAGAGTGAATCCTGGGCACGTTGGCTAGGTCAGCACTCGTCAAGTAGCGCCAGCCAATGATAGGGCACTTCGGACTAACTACCAACTACGAAGACAGCATAGTAGTCGGCCTTCTTCCGTCCACCGAGCCTACATGAGAGGTCAACGCCAGCAATTCTCCGCTAGCTGTGAACTTTACCACGTCTCTCTGAGATGTAAGAGTGAATTCTGGGCACGTTGGCTAGGTCAGCACTCGTCAAGTAGCGCCAGCCAATGATACGGCACTTCGGACTAACTACCAACTACGAAGACAGCATAGTACTCGGCCTTCTTCCGTCCACCGAGCCTACATGAGAGGTCAACGCCAGCAATTCTCCGCTAGCTGTGAACTTTACCACGTCTCTCTGAGATGTAAGAGTGAATCCTGGGCACGTTGGCTAGGTCAGCACTCGTCAAGTAGCGCCAGCCAATGATAGGGCACTTCGGACTAACTACCAACTACGAAGACAGCATAGTAGTCGGCCTTCTTCCGTCCACCGAGCCTACATGAGAGGTCAACGCCAGCAATTCTCCGCTAGCTGTGAACTTTACCACGTCTCTCTGAGATGTAAGAGTGAATTCTGGGCACGTTGGCTAGGTCAACACTCGTCAAGTAGCGCCAGCCAATGATACGGCACTTCGGACTAACTACCAACTACGAAGACAGCATAGTACTCGGCCTTCTTCCGTCCACCGAGCCTACATGAGAGATCAACGCCAGCAATTCTCCGCTAGGTGTGAACTTTACCACGTCTCTCTGAGATGTAAGAGTGAATCCTGGGCACGTTGGCTAGGTCAGCACTCGTCAAGTAGCGCCAGCCAATGATACGGCACTTCGGACTAACTACCAACTACGAAGACAGCATAGTACTCGGCCTTCTTCCGTCCACCGAGCCTACATGAGAGGTCAACGCCAGCAATTCTCCGCTAACTGTGAACTTTACCACGTCTCTCTGAGATGTAAGAGTGAATCCTGGGCACGTTGGCTAGGTCAGCACTCGTCAATTAGCGCCAGCCAATGATAGGGCACTTCGGACTAACTACCAACTACGAAGACAGCATAGTACTCGGCCTTCTTCCGTCCACCGAGCCTACATGAGAGATTAACGCCAGCAATTCTCCGCTAGGTGTGAACTTTACCACGTCTCTCTGATATGTAAGAGTGAATCCTGGGCACGTTGGCTAGGTCAGCACTCGTCAAGTAGCGCCAGCCAATGATACGGCACTTCGGACTAACTACCAACTACGAAGACAGCATAGTACTCGGCCTTCTTCCGTCCACCGAGCCTACATGAGAGATCAACGCCAGCAATTCTCCGCTAGCTGTGAACTTTACCACGTCACTCTGAGATGTAAGAGTGAATCCTGGGCACGTTGGCTAGGTCAGCACTCGTCAAGTAGCGACAGCCAATGATAGGGCACTTCGGACTAACTACCAACTACGAAGACAGCATAGTACTCGGCCTTCTTCCGTCCACCGAGCCTACATGAGAGGTCAACGCCAGCAGTTCTCCGCTAGCTGTGAACTTTACCACGTCTCTCTGAGATGTAAGAGTGAATCATGGGCAAATTGGCTAGGTCAGCACTCGTCAAGTAGCGCCAGCCAATGATACGGCACTTCGGACTAACTACCAACTACGAAGACAGCATAGTACTCGGCCTTCTTCCGTCCACCGAGCCTACATGAGAGGTCAACGCCAGCAATTCTCCGCTAGCTGTGAACTTTACCACGTCTCTCTGAGATGTAAGAGTGAATCATGGGCACGTTGGCTAGGTCAGCACTCGTCAAGTAGCGCCAGCCAATGATAGGGCACTTCGGACTAACTACCAACTACGAAGACAGCATAGTACTCGGCCTTCTTCCGTCCACCGAGCCTACATGAGAGGTCAACGCCAGCAATTCTCCGCTAGCTGTAAACTTTACCACGTCTCTCTGAGATGTAAGAGTGAATCCTGGGCACGTTGGCTAGGTCAGCACTCGTCAAGTAGCGCCAGCCAATGATAGGGCACTTCGGACTAACTACCAACTACGAAGACAGCATAGTACTCGGCCTTCTTCCGTCCACCGAGCCTACATGAGAGGTCAACGCCAGCAATTCTCCGCTAGCTGTGAACTTTACCACGTCTCTCTGAGATGTAAGAGTGAATCCTGGGCACGTTGGCTAGGTCAGCACTCGTCAAGTAGCGCCAGCCAATGATAGGGCACTTCGGACTAACTACCAACTACGAAGACAGCATAGTACTCGGCCTTCTTCCGTCCACCGAGCCTACATGAGAGGTCAACGCCAGCAATTCTCCGCTAGCTGTAAACTTTACCACGTCTCTCTGAGATGTAAGAGTGAATCCTGGGCACGTTGGCTAGGTCAGCACTCGTCAAGTAGCGCCAGCCAATGATAGGGCACTTCGGACTAACTACCAACTACGAAGACAGCATAGTACTCGGCCTTCTTCCGTCCACCGAGCCTACATGAGAGGTCAACGCCAGGAATTCTCCGCTAGCTGTGAACTTTACCACGTCTCTCTGAGATGTAAGAGTGAATCCTGGGCACGTTGGCTAGGTCAGCACTCGTCAAGTAGCGCCAGCCAATGATAGGGCACTTCGGACTAACTACCAACTACGAAGACAGAATAGTACTCGGCCTTCTTCCGTCCACCGAGCCTACATGAGAGGTCAACGCCAGCAGTTCTCCGCTAGCTGTGAACTTTACCACGTCTCTCTGAGATGTAAGAGTGAATCCTGGGCACGTTGGCTAGGTCAGCACTCGTCAAGTAGCGCCAGCCAATGATAGGGCACTTCGGACTAACTACCAACTACGAAGACAGCATAGTACTCGGACTTCTTCCGTCCACCGAGCCTACATGAGAGGTCAACGCCAGCAGTTCTCCGCTAGCTGTGAACTTTACCACGTCTCTCTGAGATGTAAGAGTGAATCATGGGCACGTTGGCTAGGTCAGCACTCGTCAAGTAGCGCCAGCCAATGATAGGGCACTTCGGACTAACTACCAACTACGAAGACAGCATAGTACTCGGCCTTCTTCCGTGCACCGAGCCTACATGAGAGGTCAACGCCAGCAGTTCTCCGCTAGCTGTGAACTTTACCACGTCTCTCTGAGATGTAAGAGTGAATCCTGGGCACGTTGGCTAGGTCAGCACTCGTCAAGTAGCGACAGCCAATGATAGGGCACTTCGGACTAACTACCAACTACGAAGACAGCATAGTACTCGGCCTTCTTCCGTCCACCGAGCCTACATGAGAGGTCAACGCCAGCAGTTCTCCGCTAGCTGTGAACTTTACCACGTCTCTCTGAGATGTAAGAGTGAATCATGGGCACGTTGGCTAGGTCAGCACTCGTCAAGTAGCGCCAGCCAATGATACGGCACTTCGGACTAACTACCAACTACGAAGACAGCATAGTACTCGGCCTTCTTCCGTCCACCGAGCCTACATGAGAGGTCAACGCCAGCAGTTCTCCGCTAGCTGTGAACTTTACCACGTCTCTCTGAGATGTAAGAGTGAATCATGGGCACGTTGGCTAGGTCAGCACTCGTCAAGTAGCGCCAGCCAATGATAGGGCACTTCGGACTAACTACCAACTACGAAGACAGCATAGTACTCGGCCTTCTTCCGTCCACCGAGCCTACATGAGAGGTCAACGCCAGCAATTCTCCGCTAGCTGTAAACTTTACCACGTCTCTCTGAGATGTAAGAGTGAATCCTGGGCACGTTGGCTAGGTCAGCACTCGTCAAGTAGCGCCAGCCAATGATAGGGCACTTCGGACTAACTACCAACTACGAAGACAGCATAGTACTCGGCCTTCTTCCGTCCACCGAGCCTACATGAGAGGTCAACGCCAGCAATTCTCCGCTAGCTGTGAACTTTACCACGTCTCTCTGAGATGTAAGAGTGAATCCTGGGCACGTTGGCTAGGTCAGCACTCGTCAAGTAGCGCCAGCCAATGATAGGGCACTTCGGACTAACTACCAACTACGAAGACAGAATAGTACTCGGCCTTCTTCCGTCCACCGAGCCTACATGAGAGGTCAACGCCAGCAATTCTCCGCTAGCTGTAAACTTTACCACGTCTCTCTGAGATGTAAGAGTGAATCCTGGGCACGTTGGCTAGGTCAGCACTCGTCAAGTAGCGCCAGCCAATGATAGGGCACTTCGGACTAACTACCAACTACGAAGACAGCATAGTACTCGGCCTTCTTCCGTCCACCGAGCCTACATGAGAGGTCAACGCCAGCAATTCTCCGCTAGCTGTGAACTTTACCACGTCTCTCTGAGATGTAAGAGTGAATCCTGGGCACGTTGGCTAGGTCAGCACTCGTCAAGTAGCGCCAGCCAATGATAGGGCACTTCGGACTAACTACCAACTACGAAGACAGAATAGTACTCGGCCTTCTTCCGTCCACCGAGCCTACATGAGAGGTCAACGCCAGCAGTTCTCCGCTAGCTGTGAACTTTACCACGTCTCTCTGAGATGTAAGAGTGAATCCTGGGCACGTTGGCTAGGTCAGCACTCGTCAAGTAGCGCCAGCCAATGATAGGGCACTTCGGACTAACTACCAACTACGAAGACAGCATAGTACTCGGCCTTCTTCCGTCCACCGAGCCTACATGAGAGGTCAACGCCAGCAGTTCTCCGCTAGCTGTGAACTTTACCACGTCTCTCTGAGATGTAAGAGTGAATCATGGGCACGTTGGCTAGGTCAGCACTCGTCAAGTAGCGCCAGCCAATGATAGGGCACTTCGGACTAACTACCAACTACGAAGACAGAATAGTACTCGGCCTTCTTCCGTCCACCGAGCCTACATGAGAGGTCAACGCCAGCAATTCTCCGCTAGCTGTGAACTTTACCACGTCTCTCTGAGATGTAAGAGTGAATCCTGGGCACGTTGGCTAGGTCAGCACTCGTCAAGTAGCGCCAGCCAATGATAGGGCACTTCGGACTAACTACCAACTACGAAGACAGAATAGTACTCGGCCTTCTTCCGTCCACCGAGCCTACACGAGAGGTCAACGCCAGCAGTTCTCCGCTAGCTGTGAACTTTACCACGTCTCTCTGAGATGTAAGAGTGAATCCTGGGCACGTTGGCTAGGTCAGCACTCGTCAAGTAGCGCCAGCCAATGATAGGGCACTTCGGACTAACTACCAACTACGAAGACAGCATAGTACTCGGCCTTCTTCCGTCCACCGAGCCTACATGAGAGGTCAACGCCAGCAATTCTCCGCTAGCTGTGAACTTTACCACGTCTCTCTGAGATGTAAGAGTAAATCCTGGGCACGTTGGCTAGGTCAGCACTCGTCAAGTAGCGCCAGCCAATGATACGGCACTTCGGACTAACTACCAACTACGAAGACAGCATAGTACTCGGCCTTCTTCCGTCCACCGAGCCTACATGAGAGGTCAACGCCAGCAATTCTCCGCTAGCTGTGAACTTTACCACGTCTCTCTGAGATGTAAGAGTGAATCCTGGGCACGTTGGCTAGGTCAGCACTCGTCAAGTAGCGCCAGCCAATGATACGGCACTTCGGACTAACTACCAACTACGAAGACAGCGTAGTACTCGGCCTTCTTCCGTCCACCGAGCCTACATGAGAGGTCAACGCCAGCAATTCTCCGCTAGCTGTAAACTTTACCACGTCTCTCTGAGATGTAAGAGTGAATCCTGGGCACGTTGGCTAGGTCAGCACTCGTCAAGTAGCGCCAGCCAATGATAGGGCACTTCGGACTAACTACCAACTACGAAGACAGCATAGTACTCGGCCTTCTTCCGTCCACCGAGCCTACATGAGAGGTCAACGCCAGCAATTCTCCGCTAGCTGTGAACTTTACCACGTCTCTCTGAGATGTAAGAGTGAATCCTGGGCACGTTGGCTAGGTCAGCACTCGTCAAGTAGCGCCAGCCAATGATACGGCACTTCGGACTAACTACCAACTACGAAGACAGCATAGTACTCGGCCTTCTTCCGTCCACCGAGCCTACATGAGAGGTTAACGCCAGCAATTCTCCGCTAGCTGTGAACTTTACCACGTCTCTCTGAGATGTAAGAGTGAATCATGGGCACGTTGGCTAGGTCAGCACTCGTCAAGTAGCGCCAGCCAATGATAGGGCACTTCGGACTAACTACCAACTACGAAGACAGCATAGTACTCGGCCTTCTTCCGTCCACCGAGCCTACATGAGAGGTCAACGCCAGCAATTCTCCGCTAGCTGTGAACTTTACCACGTCTCTCTGAGATGTAAGAGTGAATCCTGGGCACGTTGGCTAGGTCAGCACTCGTCAAGTAGCGCCAGCCAATGATAGGGCACTTCGGACTAACCACCAACTACGAAGTAGTACTCGGCCTTCTTCCGTCCACCGAGCCTACATGAGAGGTCAACGCCAGCAATTCTCCGCTAGCTGTGAACTTTACCACGTCTCTCTGAGATGTAAGAGTGAATCCTGGGCACGTTGGCTAGGTCAGCTCTCGTCAAGTAGCGCCAGCCAATGATAGGGCACTTCGGACTAACTACCAACTACGAAGACAGCATAGTACTCGGCCTTCTTCCGTCCACCGAGCCTACATGAGAGGTTAACGCCAGGAATTCTCCGCTAGCTGTGAACTTTACCACGTCTCTCTGAGATGTAAGAGTGAATCCTGGGCACGTTGGCTAGGTCAGCACTCGTCAAGTAGCGCCAGCCAATGATAGGGCACTTCGGACTAACTACCAACTACGAAGACAGCATAGTACTCGGCCTTCTTCCGTCCACCGAGCCTACATGGGAGGTTAACGCCAGCAATTCTCCGCTAGCTGTGAACTTTACCACGTCTCTCTGAGATGTAAGAGTGAATCCTGGGCACGTTGGCTAGGTCAGCACTCGTCAAGTAGCGCCAGCCAATGATAGGGCACTTCGGACTAACTACCAACTACGAAGACAGCATAGTACTCGGCCTTCTTCCGTCCACCGAGCCTACATGAGAGGTCAACGCCAGCAGTTCTCCGCTGGCTGTGAACTTTACCACGTCTCTCTGAGATGTAAGAGTGAATCCTGGGCACGTTGGCTAGGTCAGCACTCGTCAAGTAGCGCCAGCCAATGATAGGGCACTTCGGACTAACTACCAACTACGAAGACAGCATAGTACTCGGCCTTCTTCCGTCCACCGAGCCTACATGAGAGGTCAACGCCAGCAGTTCTCCGCTAGCTGTGAACTTTACCACGTCTCTCTGAGATGTAAGAGTGAATCATGGGCACGTTGGCTAGGTCAGCACTCGTCAAGTAGCGCCAGCCAATGATAGGGCACTTCGGACTAACTACCAACTACGAAGACAGAATAGTACTCGGCCTTCTTCCGTCCACCGAGCCTACATGAGAGGTCAACGCCAGCAATTCTCCGCTAGCTGTGAACTTTACCACGTCTCTCTGAGATGTAAGAGTGAATCCTGGGCACGTTGGCTAGGTCAGCACTCGTCAAGTAGCGCCAGCCAATGATACGGCACTTCGGACTAACTACCAACTACGAAGACAGCGTAGTACTCGGCCTTCTTCCGTCCACCGAGCCTACATGAGAGGTCAACGCCAGCAATTCTCCGCTAGCTGTAAACTTTACCACGTCTCTCTGAGATGTAAGAGTGAATCCTGGGCACGTTGGCTAGGTCAGCACTCGTCAAGTAGCGCCAGCCAATGATAGGGCACTTCGGACTAACTACCAACTACGAAGACAGCATAGTACTCGGCCTTCTTCCGTCCACCGAGCCTACATGAGAGGTCAACGCCAGCAATTCTCCGCTAGCTGTGAACTTTACCACGTCTCTCTGAGATGTAAGAGTGAATCCTGGGCACGTTGGCTAGGTCAGCACTCGTCAAGTAGCGCCAGCCAATGATACGGCACTTCGGACTAACTACCAACTACGAAGACAGCATAGTACTCGGCCTTCTTCCGTCCACCGAGCCTACATGAGAGGTTAACGCCAGCAATTCTCCGCTAGCTGTGAACTTTACCACGTCTCTCTGAGATGTAAGAGTGAATCATGGGCACGTTGGCTAGGTCAGCACTCGTCAAGTAGCGCCAGCCAATGATAGGGCACTTCGGACTAACTACCAACTACGAAGACAGCATAGTACTCGGCCTTCTTCCGTCCACCGAGCCTACATGAGAGGTCAACGCCAGCAATTCTCCGCTAGCTGTGAACTTTACCACGTCTCTCTGAGATGTAAGAGTGAATCCTGGGCACGTTGGCTAGGTCAGCACTCGTCAAGTAGCGCCAGCCAATGATAGGGCACTTCGGACTAACCACCAACTACGAAGTAGTACTCGGCCTTCTTCCGTCCACCGAGCCTACATGAGAGGTCAACGCCAGCAATTCTCCGCTAGCTGTGAACTTTACCACGTCTCTCTGAGATGTAAGAGTGAATCCTGGGCACGTTGGCTAGGTCAGCTCTCGTCAAGTAGCGCCAGCCAATGATAGGGCACTTCGGACTAACTACCAACTACGAAGACAGCATAGTACTCGGCCTTCTTCCGTCCACCGAGCCTACATGAGAGGTTAACGCCAGCAATTCTCCGCTAGCTGTGAACTTTACCACGTCTCTCTGAGATGTAAGAGTGAATCCTGGGCACGTTGGCTAGGTCAGCACTCGTCAAGTAGCGCCAGCCAATGATACGGCACTTCGGACTAACTACCAACTACGAAGACAGCATAGTACTCGGCCTTCTTCCGTCCACCGAGCCTACATGGGAGGTTAACGCCAGCAATTCTCCGCTAGCTGTGAACTTTACCACGTCTCTCTGAGATGTAAGAGTGAATCCTGGGCACGTTGGCTAGGTCAGCACTCGTCAAGTAGCGCCAGCCAATGATAGGGCACTTCGGACTAACTACCAACTACGAAGACAGCATAGTACTCGGCCTTCTTCCGTCCACCGAGCCTACATGAGAGGTCAACGCCAGCAGTTCTCCGCTAGCTGTGAACTTTACCACGTCTCTCTGAGATGTAAGAGTGAATCCTGGGCACGTTGGCTAGGTCAGCACTCGTCAAGTAGCGCCAGCCAATGATAGGGCACTTCGGACTAACTACCAACTACGAAGACAGCATAGTACTCGGCCTTCTTCCGTCCACCGAGCCTACATGAGAGGTCAACGCCAGCAGTTCTCCGCTAGCTGTGAACTTTACCACGTCTCTCTGAGATGTAAGAGTGAATCATGGGCACGTTGGCTAGGTCAGCACTCGTCAAGTAGCGCCAGCCAATGATAGGGCACTTCGGACTAACTACCAACTACGAAGACAGAATAGTACTCGGCCTTCTTCCGTCCACCGAGCCTACATGAGAGGTCAACGCCAGCAATTCTCCGCTAGCTGTGAACTTTACCACGTCTCTCTGAGATGTAAGAGTGAATCCTGGGCACGTTGGCTAGGTCAGCACTCGTCAAGTAGCGCCAGCCAATGATAGGGCACTTCGGACTAACTACCAACTACGAAGACAGAATAGTACTCGGCCTTCTTCCGTCCACCGAGCCTACACGAGAGGTCAACGCCAGCAGTTCTCCGCTAGCTGTGAACTTTACCACGTCTCTCTGAGATGTAAGAGTGAATCCTGGGCACGTTGGCTAGGTCAGCACTCGTCAAGTAGCGCCAGCCAATGATAGGGCACTTCGGACTAACTACCAACTACGAAGACAGCATAGTACTCGGCCTTCTTCCGTCCACCGAGCCTACATGAGAGGTCAACGCCAGCAATTCTCCGCTAGCTGTGAACTTTACCACGTCTCTCTGAGATGTAAGAGTAAATCCTGGGCACGTTGGCTAGGTCAGCACTCGTCAAGTAGCGCCAGCCAATGATACGGCACTTCGGACTAACTACCAACTACGAAGACAGCATAGTACTCGGCCTTCTTCCGTCCACCGAGCCTACATGAGAGGTCAACGCCAGCAATTCTCCGCTAGCTGTGAACTTTACCACGTCTCTCTGAGATGTAAGAGTGAATCCTGGGCACGTTGGCTAGGTCAGCACTCGTCAAGTAGCGCCAGCCAATGATACGGCACTTCGGACTAACTACCAACTACGAAGACAGCGTAGTACTCGGCCTTCTTCCGTCCACCGAGCCTACATGAGAGGTCAACGCCAGCAATTCTCCGCTAGCTGTAAACTTTACCACGTCTCTCTGAGATGTAAGAGTGAATCCTGGGCACGTTGGCTAGGTCAGCACTCGTCAAGTAGCGCCAGCCAATGATAGGGCACTTCGGACTAACTACCAACTACGAAGACAGCATAGTACTCGGCCTTCTTCCGTCCACCGAGCCTACATGAGAGGTCAACGCCAGCAATTCTCCGCTAGCTGTGAACTTTACCACGTCTCTCTGAGATGTAAGAGTGAATCCTGGGCACGTTGGCTAGGTCAGCACTCGTCAAGTAGCGCCAGCCAATGATACGGCACTTCGGACTAACTACCAACTACGAAGACAGCATAGTACTCGGCCTTCTTCCGTCCACCGAGCCTACATGAGAGGTTAACGCCAGCAATTCTCCGCTAGCTGTGAACTTTACCACGTCTCTCTGAGATGTAAGAGTGAATCATGGGCACGTTGGCTAGGTCAGCACTCGTCAAGTAGCGCCAGCCAATGATAGGGCACTTCGGACTAACTACCAACTACGAAGACAGCATAGTACTCGGCCTTCTTCCGTCCACCGAGCCTACATGAGAGGTCAACGCCAGCAATTCTCCGCTAGCTGTGAACTTTACCACGTCTCTCTGAGATGTAAGAGTGAATCCTGGGCACGTTGGCTAGGTCAGCACTCGTCAAGTAGCGCCAGCCAATGATAGGGCACTTCGGACTAACCACCAACTACGAAGTAGTACTCGGCCTTCTTCCGTCCACCGAGCCTACATGAGAGGTCAACGCCAGCAATTCTCCGCTAGCTGTGAACTTTACCACGTCTCTCTGAGATGTAAGAGTGAATCCTGGGCACGTTGGCTAGGTCAGCTCTCGTCAAGTAGCGCCAGCCAATGATAGGGCACTTCGGACTAACTACCAACTACGAAGACAGCATAGTACTCGGCCTTCTTCCGTCCACCGAGCCTACATGAGAGGTTAACGCCAGGAATTCTCCGCTAGCTGTGAACTTTACCACGTCTCTCTGAGATGTAAGAGTGAATCCTGGGCACGTTGGCTAGGTCAGCACTCGTCAAGTAGCGCCAGCCAATGATAGGGCACTTCGGACTAACTACCAACTACGAAGACAGCATAGTACTCGGCCTTCTTCCGTCCACCGAGCCTACATGGGAGGTTAACGCCAGCAATTCTCCGCTAGCTGTGAACTTTACCACGTCTCTCTGAGATGTAAGAGTGAATCCTGGGCACGTTGGCTAGGTCAGCACTCGTCAAGTAGCGCCAGCCAATGATAGGGCACTTCGGACTAACTACCAACTACGAAGACAGCATAGTACTCGGCCTTCTTCCGTCCACCGAGCCTACATGAGAGGTCAACGCCAGGAATTCTCCGCTAGCTGTGAACTTTACCACGTCTCTCTGAGATGTAAGAGTGAATCCTGGGCACGTTGGCTAGGTCAGCACTCGTCAAGTAGCGCCAGCCAATGATAGGGCACTTCGGACTAACTACCAACTACGAAGACAGCATAGTACTCGGCCTTCTTCCGTCCACCGAGCCTACATGAGAGGTCAACGCCAGCAATTCTCCGCTAGCTGTGAACTTTACCACGTCTCTCTGAGATGTAAGAGTGAATCCTGGGCACGTTGGCTAGGTCAGCACTCGTCAAGTAGCGCCAGCCAATGATAGGGCACTTCGGACTAACTACCAACTACGAAGACAGCATAGTACTCGGCCTTCTTCCGTCCACCGAGCCTACATGAGAGGTCAACGCCAGCAATTCTCCGCTAGCTGTGAACTTTACCACGTCTCTCTGAGATGTAAGAGTGAATCCTGGGCACGTTGGCTAGGTCAGCACTCGTCAAGTAGCGCCAGCCAATGATAGGGCACTTCGGACTAACCACCAACTACGAAGTAGTACTCGGCCTTCTTCCGTCCACCGAGCCTACATGAGAGGTCAACGCCAGCAATTCTCCGCTAGCTGTGAACTTTACCACGTCTCTCTGAGATGTAAGAGTGAATCCTGGGCACGTTGGCTAGGTCAGCTCTCGTCAAGTAGCGCCAGCCAATGATACGGCACTTCGGACTAACTACCAACTACGAAGACAGCATAGTACTCGGCCTTCTTCCGTCCACCGAGCCTACATGAGAGGTTAACGCCAGGAATTCTCCGCTAGCTGTGAACTTTACCACGTCTCTCTGAGATGTAAGAGTGAATCCTGGGCACGTTGGCTAGGTCAGCACTCGTCAAGTAGCGCCAGCCAATGATAGGGCACTTCGGACTAACTACCAACTACGAAGACAGCATAGTACTCGGCCTTCTTCCGTCCACCGAGCCTACATGAGAGGTCAACGCCAGGAATTCTCCGCTAGCTGTGAACTTTACCACGTCTCTCTGAGATGTAAGAGTGAATCCTGGGCACGTTGGCTAGGTCAGCACTCGTCAAGTAGCGCCAGCCAATGATAGGGCACTTCGGACTAACCACCAACTACGAAGTAGTACTCGGCCTTCTTCCGTCCACCGAGCCTACATGAGAGGTCAACGCCAGCAATTCTCCGCTAGCTGTGAACTTTACCAAGTCTCTCTGAGATGTAAGAGTGAATCCTGGGCACGTTGGCTAGGTCAGCTCTCGTCAAGTAGCGCCAGCCAATGATAGGGCACTTCGGACTAACTACCAACTACGAAGACAGCATAGTACTCGGCCTTCTTCCGTCCACCGAGCCTACATGAGAGGTCAACGCCAGCAATTCTCCGCTAGCTGTGAACTTTACCACGTCTCTCTGAGATGTAAGAGTGAATCCTGGGCACGTTGGCTAGGTCAGCACTCGTCAAGTAGCGCCAGCCAATGATAGGGCACTTCGGACTAACTACCAACTACGAAGACAGCATAGTACTCGGCCTTCTTCCGTCCACCGAGCCTACATGAGAGGTCAACGCCAGGAATTCTCCGCTAGCTGTGAACTTTACCACGTCTCTCTGAGATGTAAGAGTGAATCCTGGGCACGTTGGCTAGGTCAGCTCTCGTCAAGTAGCGCCAGCCAATGATAGGGCACTTCGGACTAACTACCAACTACGAAGACAGCAAAGTACTCGGCCTTCTTCCGTCCACCGAGCCTACATGAGAGGTCAACGCCAGGAATTCTCCGCTAGCTGTGAACTTTACCACGTCTCTCTGAGATGTAAGAGTGAATCCTGGGCACGTTGGCTAGGTCAGCACTCGTCAAGTAGCGCCAGCCAATGATAGGGCACTTCGGACTAACTACCAACTACGAAGACAGCATAGTACTCGGCCTTCTTCCGTCCACCGAGCCTACATGAGAGGTCAACGCCAGCAATTCTCCGCTAGCTGTGAATTTTACCACGTCTCTCTGAGATGTAAGAGTGAATCCTGGGCACGTTGGCTAGGTCAGCACTCGTCAAGTAGCGCCAGCCAATGATAGGGCACTTCGGACTAACTACCAACTACGAAGACAGCATAGTACTCGGCCTTCTTCCGTCCACCGAGCCTACATGAGAGGTCAACGCCAGCAATTCTCCGCTAGCTGTGAACTTTACCACGTCTCTCTGAGATGTAAGAGTGAATCCTGGGCACGTTGGCTAGGTCAGCACTCGTCAAGTAGCGCCAGCCAATGATAGGGCACTTCGGACTAACCACCAACTACGAAGTAGTACTCGGCCTTCTTCCGTCCACCGAGCCTACATGAGAGGTCAACGCCAGCAATTCTCCGCTAGCTGTGAACTTTACCACGTCTCTCTGAGATGTAAGAGTGAATCCTGGGCACGTTGGCTAGGTCAGCTCTCGTCAAGTAGCGCCAGCCAATGATAGGGCACTTCGGACTAACTACCAACTACGAAGACAGCATAGTACTCGGCCTTCTTCCGTCCACCGAGCCTACATGAGAGGTCAACGCCAGCAATTCTCCGCTAGCTGTGAACTTTACCACGTCTCTCTGAGATGTAAGAGTGAATCCTGGGCACGTTGGCTAGGTCAGCTCTCGTCAAGTAGCGCCAGCCAATGATAGGGCACTTCGGACTAACTACCAACTACGAAGACAGCATAGTACTCGGCCTTCTTCCGTCCACCGAGCCTACATGAGAGGTCAACGCCAGGAATTCTCCGCTAGCTGTGAACTTTACCACGTCTCTCTGAGATGTAAGAGTGAATCCTGGGCACGTTGGCTAGGTCAGCACTCGTCAAGTAGCGCCAGCCAATGATAGGGCACTTCGGACTAACTACCAACTACGAAGACAGCATAGTACTCGGCCTTCTTCCGTCCACCGAGCCTACATGAGAGGTCAACGCCAGCAATTCATCCGCTAGCTGTGAACTTTACCACGTCTCTCTGAGATGTAAGAGTGAATCCTGGGCACGTTGGCTAGGTCAGCACTCGTCAAGTAGCGCCAGCCAATGATAGGGCACTTCGGACTAACTACCAACTACGAAGACAGCATAGTACTCGGCCTTCTTCCGTCCACCGAGCCTACATGAGAGGTCAACGCCAGGAATTCTCCGCTAGCTGTGAACTTTACCACGTCTCTCTGAGATGTAAGAGTGAATCCTGGGCACGTTGGCTAGGTCAGCACTCGTCAAGGAGCGCCAGCCAATGATAGGGCACTTCGGACTAACCACCAACTACGAAGTAGTACTCGGCCTTCTTCCGTCCACCGAGCCTACATGAGAGGTCAACGCCAGCAATTCTCCGCTAGCTGTGAACTTTACCACGTCTCTCTGAGATGTAAGAGTGAATCCTGGGCACGTTGGCTAGGTCAGCACTCGTCAAGTAGCGCCAGCCAATGATAGGGCACTTCGGACTAACTACCAACTACGAAGACAGCATAGTACTCGGCCTTCTTCCGTCCACCGAGCCTACATGAGAGGTTAACGCCAGCAATTCTCCGCTAGCTGTGAACTTTACCACGTCTCTCTGAGATGTAAGAGTGAATCCTGGGCACGTTGGCTAGGTCAGCACTCGTCAAGTAGCGCCAGCCAATGATAGGGCACTTCGGACTAACTACCAACTACGAAGACAGCATAGTACTCGGCCTTCTTCCGTCCACCGAGCCTACATGAGAGGTTAACGCCAGCAATTCTCCGCTAGCTGTGAACTTTACCACGTCTCTCTGAGATGTAAGAGTGAATCCTGGGCACGTTGGCTAGGTCAGCACTCGTCAAGTAGCGCCAGCCAATGATAGGGCACTTCGGACTAACTACCAACTACGAAGACAGCATAGTACTCGGCCTTCTTCCGTCCACCGAGCCTACATGAGAGGTTAACGCCAGGAATTCTCCGCTAGCTGTGAACTTTACCACGTCTCTCTGAGATGTAAGAGTGAATCCTGGGCACGTTGGCTAGGTCAGCTCTCGTCAAGTAGCGCCAGCCAATGATAGGGCACTTCGGACTAACTACCAACTACGAAGACAGCATAGTACTCGGCCTTCTTCCGTCCACCGAGCCTACATGAGAGGTCAACGCCAGCAATTCTCCGCTAGCTGTGAACTTTACCACGTCTCTCTGAGATGTAAGAGTGAATCCTGGGCACGTTGGCTAGGTCAGCACTCGTCAAGTAGCGCCAGCCAATGATAGGGCACTTCGGACTAACTACCAACTACGAAGACAGCATAGTACTCGGCCTTCTTCCGTCCACCGAGCCTACATGAGAGGTCAACGCCAGCAATTCTCCGCTAGCTGTGAACTTTACCACGTCTCTCTGAGATGTAAGAGTGAATCCTGGGCACGTTGGCTAGGTCAGCACTCGTCAAGTAGCGCCAGCCAATGATAGGGCACTTCGGACTAACTACCAACTACGAAGACAGCATAGTACTCGGCCTTCTTCCGTCCACCGAGCCTACATGAGAGGTCAACGCCAGCAATTCTCCGCTAGCTGTGAACTTTACCACGTCTCTCTGAGATGTAAGAGTGAATCCTGGGCACGTTGGCTAGGTCAGCACTCGTCAAGTAGCGCCAGCCAATGATAGGGCACTTCGGACTAACCACCAACTACGAAGTAGTACTCGGCCTTCTTCCGTCCACCGAGCCTACATGAGAGGTCAACGCCAGCAATTCTCCGCTAGCTGTGAACTTTACCACGTCTCTCTGAGATGTAAGAGTGAATCCTGGGCACGTTGGCTAGGTCAGCTCTCGTCAAGTAGCGCCAGCCAATGATAGGGCACTTCGGACTAACTACCAACTACGAAGACAGCATAGTAGTCGGCCTTCTTCCGTCCACCGAGCCTACATGAGAGGTCAACGCCAGGAATTCTCCGCTAGCTGTGAACTTTACCACGTCTCTCTGAGATGTAAGAGTGAATCCTGGGCACGTTGGCTAGGTCAGCTCTCGTCAAGTAGCGCCAGCCAATGATAGGGCACTTCGGACTAACTACCAACTACGAAGACAGCATAGTACTCGGCCTTCTTCCGTCCACCGAGCCTACATGAGAGGTCAACGCCAGGAATTCTCCGCTAGCTGTGAACTTTACCACGTCTCTCTGAGATGTAAGAGTGAATCCTGGGCACGTTGGCTAGGTCAGCACTCGTCAAGTAGCGCCAGCCAATGATAGGGCACTTCGGACTAACTACCAACTACGAAGACAGCATAGTACTCGGCCTTCTTCCGTCCACCGAGCCTACATGAGAGGTCAACGCCAGCAATTCTCCGCTAGCTGTGAACTTTACCACGTCTCTCTGAGATGTAAGAGTGAATCCTGGGCACGTTGGCTAGGTCAGCACTCGTCAAGTAGCGCCAGCCAATGATAGGGCACTTCGGACTAACTACCAACTACGAAGACAGCATAGTACTCGGCCTTCTTCCGTCCACCGAGCCTACATGAGAGGTCAACGCCAGCAATTCTCCGCTAGCTGTGAACTTTACCACGTCTCTCTGAGATGTAAGAGTGAATCCTGGGCACGTTGGCTAGGTCAGCACTCGTCAAGTAGCGCCAGCCAATGATAGGGCACTTCGGACTAACCACCAACTACGAAGTAGTACTCGGCCTTCTTCCGTCCACCGAGCCTACATGAGAGGTCAACGCCAGCAATTCTCCGCTAGCTGTGAACTTTACCACGTCTCTCTGAGATGTAAGAGTGAATCCTGGGCACGTTGGCTAGGTCAGCACTCGTCAAGTAGCGCCAGCCAATGATACGGCACTTCGGACTAACTACCAACTACGAAGACAGCATAGTACTCGGCCTTCTTCCGTCCACCGAGCCTACATGAGAGGTTAACGCCAGCAATTCTCCGCTAGCTGTGAACTTTACCACGTCTCTCTGAGATGTAAGAGTGAATCCTGGGCACGTTGGCTAGGTCAGCACTCGTCAAGTAGCGCCAGCCAATGATAGGGCACTTCGGACTAACTACCAACTACGAAGACAGCATAGTACTCGGCCTTCTTCCGTCCACCGAGCCTACATGAGAGGTTAACGCCAGCAATTCTCCGCTAGCTGTGAACTTTACCACGTCTCTCTGAGATGTAAGAGTGAATCCTGGGCACGTTGGCTAGGTCAGCACTCGTCAAGTAGCGCCAGCCAATGATAGGGCACTTCGGACTAACTACCAACTACGAAGACAGCATAGTACTCGGCCTTCTTCCGTCCACCGAGCCTACATGAGAGGTTAACGCCAGCAATTCTCCGCTAGCTGTGAACTTTACCACGTCTCTCTGAGATGTAAGAGTGAATCCTGGGCACGTTGGCTAGGTCAGCACTCGTCAAGTAGCGCCAGCCAATGATAGGGCACTTCGGACTAACTACCAACTACGAAGACAGCATAGTACTCGGCCTTCTTCCGTCCACCGAGCCTACATGAGAGGTCAACGCCAGCAATTCTCCGCTAGCTGTGAACTTTACCACGTCTCTCTGAGATGTAAGAGTGAATCCTGGGCACGTTGGCTAGGTCAGCACTCGTCAAGTAGCGCCAGCCAATGATAGGGCACTTCGGACTAACTACCAACTACGAAGACAGCATAGTACTCGGCCTTCTTCCGTCCACCGAGCCTACATGAGAGGTCAACGCCAGCAATTCTCCGCTAGCTGTGAACTTTACCACGTCTCTCTGAGATGTAAGAGTGAATCCTGGGCACGTTGGCTAGGTCAGCACTCGTCAAGTAGCGCCAGCCAATGATAGGGCACTTCGGACTAACTACCAACTACGAAGACAGCATAGTAGTCGGCCTTCTTCCGTCCACCGAGCCTACATGAGAGATCAACGCCAGCAATTCTCCGCTAGCTGTGAACTTTACCACGTCTCTCTGAGATGTAAGAGTGAATCCTGGGCACGTTGGCTAGGTCAGCACTCGTCAAGTAGCGCCAGCCAATGATAGGGCACTTCGGACTAACTACCAACTACGAAGACAGCATAGTACTCGGCCTTCTTCCGTCCACCGAGCCTACATGAGAGGTTAACGCCAGCAATTCTCCGCTAGCTGTGAACTTTACCACGTCTCTCTGAGATGTAAGAGTGAATCCTGGGCACGTTGGCTAGGTCAGCACTCGTCAAGTAGCGCCAGCCAATGATAGGGCACTTCGGACTAACTACCAACTACGAAGACAGCATAGTACTCGGCCTTCTTCCGTCCACCGAGCCTACATGAGAGGTTAACGCCAGCAATTCTCCGCTAGCTGTGAACTTTACCACGTCTCTCTGAGATGTAAGAGTGAATCCTGGGCACGTTGGCTAGGTCAGCACTCGTCAAGTAGCGCCAGCCAATGATAGGGCACTTCGGACTAACTACCAACTACGAAGACAGCATAGTACTCGGCCTTCTTCCGTCCACCGAGCCTACATGAGAGGTTAAGGCCAGCAATTCTCCGCTAGCTGTGAACTTTACCACGTCTCTCTGAGATGTAAGAGTGAATCCTGGGCACGTTGGCTAGGTCAGCACTCGTCAAGTAGCGCCAGCCAATGATAGGGCACTTCGGACTAACTACCAACTACGAAGACAGCATAGTACTCGGCCTTCTTCCGTCCACCGAGCCTACATGAGAGGTCAACGCCAGCAATTCTCCGCTAGCTGTGAACTTTACCACGTCTCTCTGAGATGTAAGAGTGAATCCTGGGCACGTTGGCTAGGTCAGCACTCGTCAAGTAGCGCCAGCCAATGATAGGGCACTTCGGACTAACCACCAACTACGAAGTAGTACTCGGCCTTCTTCCGTCCACCGAGCCTACATGAGAGGTCAACGCCAGCAATTCTCCGCTAGCTGTGAACTTTACCACGTCTCTCTGAGATGTAAGAGTGAATCCTGGGCACGTTGGCTAGGTCAGCTCTCGTCAAGTAGCGCCAGCCAATGATAGGGCACTTCGGACTAACTACCAACTACGAAGACAGCATAGTACTCGGCCTTCTTCCGTCCACCGAGCCTACATCAGAGGTTAACGCCAGGAATTCTCCGCTAGCTGTGAACTTTACCACGTCTCTCTGAGATGTAAGAGTGAATCCTGGGCACGTTGGCTAGGTCAGCACTCGTCAAGTAGCGCCAGCCAATGATACGGCACTTCGGACTAACTACCAACTACGAAGACAGCATAGTACTCGGCCTTCTTCCGTCCACCGAGCCTACATGAGAGGTCAACGCCAGCAATTCTCCGCTAGCTGTGAACTTTACCACGTCTCTCTGAGATGTAAGAGTGAATCCTGGGCACGTTGGCTAGGTCAGCACTCGTCAAGTAGCGCCAGCCAATGATACGGCACTTCGGACTAACTACCAACTACGAAGACAGCATAGTACTCGGCCTTCTTCCGTCCACCGAGCCTACATGAGAGGTCAACGCCAGCAATTCTCCGCTAACTGTTAACTTTACCACGTCTCTCTGAGATGTAAGAGTGAATCCTGGGCACGTTGGCTAGGTCAGCACTCGTCAAGTAGCGCCAGCCAATGATAGGGCACTTCGGACTAACTACCAACTACGAAGACAGCATAGTAGTCGGCCTTCTTCCGTCCACCGAGCCTACATGAGCGGTCAACGCCAGCAATTCTCCGCTAGCTGTGAACTTTACCACGTCTCTCTGAGATGTAAGAGTGAATCCTGGGCACGTTGGCTAGGTCAGCACTCGTCAAGTAGCGCCAGCCAATGATACGGCACTTCGGACTAACTACCAACTACGAAGACAGCATAGTACTCGGCCTTCTTCCGTCCACCGAGCCTACATGAGAGGTCAACGCCAGCAATTCTCCGCTAGCTGTGAACTTTACCACGTCTCTCTGAGATGTAAGAGTGAATCCTGGGCACGTTGGCTAGGTCAGCACTCGTCAAGTAGCGCCAGCCAATGATAGGGCACTTCGGACTAACTACCAACTACGAAGACAGCATAGTACTCGGCCTTCTTCCGTCCACCGAGCCTACATGAGAGGTCAACGCCAGCAATTCTCCGCTAGCTGTGAACTTTACCACGTCTCTCTGAGATGTAAGAGTGAATCCTGGGCACGTTGGCTAGGTCAGCACTCGTCAAGTAGCGCCAGCCAATGATAGGGCACTTCGGACTAACCACCAACTACGAAGTAGTACTCGGCCTTCTTCCGTCCACCGAGCCTACATGAGAGGTCAACGCCAGCAATTCTCCGCTAGCTGTGAACTTTACCACGTCTCTCTGAGATGTAAGAGTGAATCCTGGGCACGTTGGCTAGGTCAGCACTCGTCAAGTAGCGCCAGCCAATGATACGGCACTTCGGACTAACTACCAACTACGAAGACAGCATAGTACTCGGCCTTCTTCCGTCCACCGAGCCTACATGAGAGGTTAACGCCAGCAATTCTCCGCTAGCTGTGAACTTTACCACGTCTCTCTGAGATGTAAGAGTGAATCCTGGGCACGTTGGCTAGGTCAGCACTCGTCAAGTAGCGCCAGCCAATGATAGGGCACTTCGGACTAACTACCAACTACGAAGACAGCATAGTACTCGGCCTTCTTCCGTCCACCGAGCCTACATGAGAGGTTAACGCCAGCAATTCTCCGCTAGCTGTGAACTTTACCACGTCTCTCTGAGATGTAAGAGTGAATCCTGGGCACGTTGGCTAGGTCAGCACTCGTCAAGTAGCGCCAGCCAATGATAGGGCACTTCGGACTAACTACCAACTACGAAGACAGCATAGTACTCGGCCTTCTTCCGTCCACCGAGCCTACATGAGAGGTTAACGCCAGCAATTCTCCGCTAGCTGTGAACTTTACCACGTCTCTCTGAGATGTAAGAGTGAATCCTGGGCACGTTGGCTAGGTCAGCACTCGTCAAGTAGCGCCAGCCAATGATAGGGCACTTCGGACTAACTACCAACTACGAAGACAGCATAGTACTCGGCCTTCTTCCGTCCACCGAGCCTACATGAGAGGTCAACGCCAGCAATTCTCCGCTAGCTGTGAACTTTACCACGTCTCTCTGAGATGTAAGAGTGAATCCTGGGCACGTTGGCTAGGTCAGCACTCGTCAAGTAGCGCCAGCCAATGATAGGGCACTTCGGACTAACTACCAACTACGAAGACAGCATAGTACTCGGCCTTCTTCCGTCCACCGAGCCTACATGAGAGGTCAACGCCAGCAATTCTCCGCTAGCTGTGAACTTTACCACGTCTCTCTGAGATGTAAGAGTGAATCCTGGGCACGTTGGCTAGGTCAGCACTCGTCAAGTAGCGCCAGCCAATGATAGGGCACTTCGGACTAACTACCAACTACGAAGACAGCATAGTAGTCGGCCTTCTTCCGTCCACCGAGCCTACATGAGAGATCAACGCCAGCAATTCTCCGCTAGCTGTGAACTTTACCACGTCTCTCTGAGATGTAAGAGTGAATCCTGGGCACGTTGGCTAGGTCAGCACTCGTCAAGTAGCGCCAGCCAATGATAGGGCACTTCGGACTAACTACCAACTACGAAGACAGCATAGTACTCGGCCTTCTTCCGTCCACCGAGCCTACATGAGAGGTTAACGCCAGCAATTCTCCGCTAGCTGTGAACTTTACCACGTCTCTCTGAGATGTAAGAGTGAATCCTGGGCACGTTGGCTAGGTCAGCACTCGTCAAGTAGCGCCAGCCAATGATAGGGCACTTCGGACTAACTACCAACTACGAAGACAGCATAGTACTCGGCCTTCTTCCGTCCACCGAGCCTACATGAGAGGTTAACGCCAGCAATTCTCCGCTAGCTGTGAACTTTACCACGTCTCTCTGAGATGTAAGAGTGAATCCTGGGCACGTTGGCTAGGTCAGCACTCGTCAAGTAGCGCCAGCCAATGATAGGGCACTTCGGACTAACTACCAACTACGAAGACAGCATAGTACTCGGCCTTCTTCCGTCCACCGAGCCTACATGAGAGGTTAAGGCCAGCAATTCTCCGCTAGCTGTGAACTTTACCACGTCTCTCTGAGATGTAAGAGTGAATCCTGGGCACGTTGGCTAGGTCAGCACTCGTCAAGTAGCGCCAGCCAATGATAGGGCACTTCGGACTAACTACCAACTACGAAGACAGCATAGTACTCGGCCTTCTTCCGTCCACCGAGCCTACATGAGAGGTCAACGCCAGCAATTCTCCGCTAGCTGTGAACTTTACCACGTCTCTCTGAGATGTAAGAGTGAATCCTGGGCACGTTGGCTAGGTCAGCACTCGTCAAGTAGCGCCAGCCAATGATAGGGCACTTCGGACTAACTACCAACTACGAAGACAGCATAGTACTCGGCCTTCTTCCGTCCACCGAGCCTACATGAGAGGTCAACGCCAGCAATTCTCCGCTAGCTGTGAACTTTACCACGTCTCTCTGAGATGTAAGAGTGAATCCTGGGCACGTTGGCTAGGTCAGCACTCGTCAAGTAGCGCCAGCCAATGATAGGGCACTTCGGACTAACCACCAACTACGAAGTAGTACTCGGCCTTCTTCCGTCCACCGAGCCTACATGAGAGGTCAACGCCAGCAATTCTCCGCTAGCTGTGAACTTTACCACGTCTCTCTGAGATGTAAGAGTGAATCCTGGGCACGTTGGCTAGGTCAGCACTCGTCAAGTAGCGCCAGCCAATGATACGGCACTTCGGACTAACTACCAACTACGAAGACAGCATAGTACTCGGCCTTCTTCCGTCCACCGAGCCTACATGAGAGGTTAACGCCAGCAATTCTCCGCTAGCTGTGAACTTTACCACGTCTCTCTGAGATGTAAGAGTGAATCCTGGGCACGTTGGCTAGGTCAGCACTCGTCAAGTAGCGCCAGCCAATGATAGGGCACTTCGGACTAACTACCAACTACGAAGACAGCATAGTACTCGGCCTTCTTCCGTCCACCGAGCCTACATGAGAGGTTAACGCCAGCAATTCTCCGCTAGCTGTGAACTTTACCACGTCTCTCTGAGATGTAAGAGTGAATCCTGGGCACGTTGGCTAGGTCAGCACTCGT
This sequence comes from Schistocerca nitens, assembly GCF_023898315.1. Lineage (NCBI taxonomy): Eukaryota > Metazoa > Arthropoda > Insecta > Orthoptera > Acrididae > Schistocerca > Schistocerca nitens. The sequence continues at coordinate 73,151,333 of NC_064617.1, forward strand.
CAAGTAGCGCCAGCCAATGATAGGGCACTTCGGACTAACTACCAACTACGAAGACAGCATAGTACTCGGCCTTCTTCCGTCCACCGAGCCTACATGAGAGGTTAACGCCAGCAATTCTCCGCTAGCTGTGAACTTTACCACGTCTCTCTGAGATGTAAGAGTGAATCCTGGGCACGTTGGCTAGGTCAGCACTCGTCAAGTAGCGCCAGCCAATGATAGGGCACTTCGGACTAACTACCAACTACGAAGACAGCATAGTACTCGGCCTTCTTCCGTCCACCGAGCCTACATGAGAGGTCAACGCCAGCAATTCTCCGCTAGCTGTGAACTTTACCACGTCTCTCTGAGATGTAAGAGTGAATCCTGGGCACGTTGGCTAGGTCAGCACTCGTCAAGTAGCGCCAGCCAATGATAGGGCACTTCGGACTAACTACCAACTACGAAGACAGCATAGTACTCGGCCTTCTTCCGTCCACCGAGCCTACATGAGAGGTCAACGCCAGCAATTCTCCGCTAGCTGTGAACTTTACCACGTCTCTCTGAGATGTAAGAGTGAATCCTGGGCACGTTGGCTAGGTCAGCACTCGTCAAGTAGCGCCAGCCAATGATAGGGCACTTCGGACTAACTACCAACTACGAAGACAGCATAGTAGTCGGCCTTCTTCCGTCCACCGAGCCTACATGAGAGATCAACGCCAGCAATTCTCCGCTAGCTGTGAACTTTACCACGTCTCTCTGAGATGTAAGAGTGAATCCTGGGCACGTTGGCTAGGTCAGCACTCGTCAAGTAGCGCCAGCCAATGATAGGGCACTTCGGACTAACTACCAACTACGAAGACAGCATAGTACTCGGCCTTCTTCCGTCCACCGAGCCTACATGAGAGGTTAACGCCAGCAATTCTCCGCTAGCTGTGAACTTTACCACGTCTCTCTGAGATGTAAGAGTGAATCCTGGGCACGTTGGCTAGGTCAGCACTCGTCAAGTAGCGCCAGCCAATGATAGGGCACTTCGGACTAACTACCAACTACGAAGACAGCATAGTACTCGGCCTTCTTCCGTCCACCGAGCCTACATGAGAGGTTAACGCCAGCAATTCTCCGCTAGCTGTGAACTTTACCACGTCTCTCTGAGATGTAAGAGTGAATCCTGGGCACGTTGGCTAGGTCAGCACTCGTCAAGTAGCGCCAGCCAATGATAGGGCACTTCGGACTAACTACCAACTACGAAGACAGCATAGTACTCGGCCTTCTTCCGTCCACCGAGCCTACATGAGAGGTTAAGGCCAGCAATTCTCCGCTAGCTGTGAACTTTACCACGTCTCTCTGAGATGTAAGAGTGAATCCTGGGCACGTTGGCTAGGTCAGCACTCGTCAAGTAGCGCCAGCCAATGATAGGGCACTTCGGACTAACTACCAACTACGAAGACAGCATAGTACTCGGCCTTCTTCCGTCCACCGAGCCTACATGAGAGGTCAACGCCAGCAATTCTCCGCTAGCTGTGAACTTTACCACGTCTCTCTGAGATGTAAGAGTGAATCCTGGGCACGTTGGCTAGGTCAGCACTCGTCAAGTAGCGCCAGCCAATGATAGGGCACTTCGGACTAACCACCAACTACGAAGTAGTACTCGGCCTTCTTCCGTCCACCGAGCCTACATGAGAGGTCAACGCCAGCAATTCTCCGCTAGCTGTGAACTTTACCACGTCTCTCTGAGATGTAAGAGTGAATCCTGGGCACGTTGGCTAGGTCAGCTCTCGTCAAGTAGCGCCAGCCAATGATAGGGCACTTCGGACTAACTACCAACTACGAAGACAGCATAGTACTCGGCCTTCTTCCGTCCACCGAGCCTACATGAGAGGTTAACGCCAGGAATTCTCCGCTAGCTGTGAACTTTACCACGTCTCTCTGAGATGTAAGAGTGAATCCTGGGCACGTTGGCTAGGTCAGCACTCGTCAAGTAGCGCCAGCCAATGATACGGCACTTCGGACTAACTACCAACTACGAAGACAGCATAGTACTCGGCCTTCTTCCGTCCACCGAGCCTACATGAGAGGTCAACGCCAGCAATTCTCCGCTAGCTGTGAACTTTACCACGTCTCTCTGAGATGTAAGAGTGAATCCTGGGCACGTTGGCTAGGTCAGCACTCGTCAAGTAGCGCCAGCCAATGATACGGCACTTCGGACTAACTACCAACTACGAAGACAGCATAGTACTCGGCCTTCTTCCGTCCACCGAGCCTACATGAGAGGTCAACGCCAGCAATTCTCCGCTAACTGTTAACTTTACCACGTCTCTCTGAGATGTAAGAGTGAATCCTGGGCACGTTGGCTAGGTCAGCACTCGTCAAGTAGCGCCAGCCAATGATAGGGCACTTCGGACTAACTACCAACTACGAAGACAGCATAGTAGTCGGCCTTCTTCCGTCCACCGAGCCTACATGAGCGGTCAACGCCAGCAATTCTCCGCTAGCTGTGAACTTTACCACGTCTCTCTGAGATGTAAGAGTGAATCCTGGGCACGTTGGCTAGGTCAGCACTCGTCAAGTAGCGCCAGCCAATGATAGGGCACTTCGGACTAACTACCAACTACGAAGACAGCATAGTACTCGGCCTTCTTCCGTCCACCGAGCCTACATGAGAGGTCAACGCCAGCAATTCTCCGCTAGCTGTGAACTTTACCACGTCTCTCTGAGATGTAAGAGTGAATCCTGGGCACGTTGGCTAGGTCAGCACTCGTCAAGTAGCGCCAGCCAATGATAGGGCACTTCGGACTAACTACCAACTACGAAGACAGCATAGTACTCGGCCTTCTTCCGTCCACCGAGCCTACATGAGAGGTCAACGCCAGCAATTCTCCGCTAGCTGTGAACTTTACCACGTCTCTCTGAGATGTAAGAGTGAATCCTGGGCACGTTGGCTAGGTCAGCACTCGTCAAGTAGCGCCAGCCAATGATAGGGCACTTCGGACTAACCACCAACTACGAAGTAGTACTCGGCCTTCTTCCGTCCACCGAGCCTACATGAGAGGTCAACGCCAGCAATTCTCCGCTAGCTGTGAACTTTACCACGTCTCTCTGAGATGTAAGAGTGAATCCTGGGCACGTTGGCTAGGTCAGCACTCGTCAAGTAGCGCCAGCCAATGATACGGCACTTCGGACTAACTACCAACTACGAAGACAGCATAGTACTCGGCCTTCTTCCGTCCACCGAGCCTACATGAGAGGTTAACGCCAGCAATTCTCCGCTAGCTGTGAACTTTACCACGTCTCTCTGAGATGTAAGAGTGAATCCTGGGCACGTTGGCTAGGTCAGCACTCGTCAAGTAGCGCCAGCCAATGATAGGGCACTTCGGACTAACTACCAACTACGAAGACAGCATAGTACTCGGCCTTCTTCCGTCCACCGAGCCTACATGAGAGGTTAACGCCAGCAATTCTCCGCTAGCTGTGAACTTTACCACGTCTCTCTGAGATGTAAGAGTGAATCCTGGGCACGTTGGCTAGGTCAGCACTCGTCAAGTAGCGCCAGCCAATGATAGGGCACTTCGGACTAACTACCAACTACGAAGACAGCATAGTACTCGGCCTTCTTCCGTCCACCGAGCCTACATGAGAGGTTAACGCCAGCAATTCTCCGCTAGCTGTGAACTTTACCACGTCTCTCTGAGATGTAAGAGTGAATCCTGGGCACGTTGGCTAGGTCAGCACTCGTCAAGTAGCGCCAGCCAATGATAGGGCACTTCGGACTAACTACCAACTACGAAGACAGCATAGTACTCGGCCTTCTTCCGTCCACCGAGCCTACATGAGAGGTCAACGCCAGCAATTCTCCGCTAGCTGTGAACTTTACCACGTCTCTCTGAGATGTAAGAGTGAATCCTGGGCACGTTGGCTAGGTCAGCACTCGTCAAGTAGCGCCAGCCAATGATAGGGCACTTCGGACTAACTACCAACTACGAAGACAGCATAGTACTCGGCCTTCTTCCGTCCACCGAGCCTACATGAGAGGTCAACGCCAGCAATTCTCCGCTAACTGTGAACTTTACCACGTCTCTCTGAGATGTAAGAGTGAATCCTGGGTACGTTGGCTAGGTCAGCACTCGTCAAGTAGCGCCAGCCAATGATAGGGCACTTCGGACTAACTACCAACTACGAAGACAGCATAGTAGTCGGCCTTCTTCCGTCCACCGGGCCTACATGAGAGGTCAACGCCAGCAATTCTCCGCTAGCTGTGAACTTTACCACGTCTCTCTGAGATGTAAGAGTGAATCCTGGGCACGTTGGCTAGGTCAGCACTCGTCAAGTAGCGCCAGCCAATGATAGGGCACTTCGGACTAACTACCAACTACGAAGACAGCATAGTACTCGGCCTTCTTCCGTCCACCGAGCCTACATGAGAGGTCAACGCCAGCAATTCTCCGCTAGCTGTGAACTTTACCACGTCTCTCTGAGATGTAAGAGTGAATCCTGGGCACGTTGGCTAGGTCAGCACTCGTCAAGTAGCGCCAGCCAATGATAGGGCACTTCGGACTAACTACCAACTACGAAGACAGCATAGTACTCGGCCTTCTTCCGTCCACCGAGCCTACATGAGAGGTCAACGCCAGCAATTCTCCGCTAGCTGTGAACTTTACCACGTCTCTCTGAGATGTAAGAGTGAATCCTGGGCACGTTGGCTAGGTCAGCACTCGTCAAGTAGCGCCAGCCAATGATAGGGCACTTCGGACTAACTACCAACTACGAAGACAGCATAGTACTCGGCCTTCTTCCGTCCACCGGGCCTACATGAGAGGTCAACGCCAGCAATTCTCCGCTAGCTGTGAACTTTACCACGTCTCTCTGAGATGTAAGAGTGAATCCTGGGCACGTTGGCTAGGTCAGCACTCGTCAAGTAGCGCCAGCCAATGATACGGCACTTCGGACTAACTACCAACTACGAAGACAGCATAGTACTCGGCCTTCTTCCGTCCACCGAGCCTACATGAGAGGTCAACGCCAGGAATTCTCCGCTAGCTGTGAACTTTACCACGTCTCTCTGAGATGTAAGAGTGAATCCTGGGCACGTTGGCTAGGTCAGCACTCGTCAAGTAGCGCCAGCCAATGATAGGGCACTTCGGACTAACTACCAACTACGAAGACAGCATAGTACTCGGCCTTCTTCCGTCCACCGAGCCTACATGAGAGGTCAACGCCAGCAATTCTCCGCTAGCTGTGAACTTTACCACGTCTCTCTGAGATGTAAGAGTGAATCCTGGGCACGTTGGCTAGGTCAGCACTCGTCAAGTAGCGCCAGCCAATGATAGGGCACTTCGGACTAACTACCAACTACGAAGACAGCATAGTACTCGGCCTTCTTCCGTCCACCGAGCCTACATGAGAGGTCAACGCCAGCAATTCTCCGCTAGCTGTGAACTTTACCACGTCTCTCTGAGATGTAAGAGTGAATCCTGGGCACGTTGGCTAGGTCAGCACTCGTCAAGTAGCGCCAGCCAATGATAGGGCACTTCGGACTAACCACCAACTACGAAGTAGTACTCGGCCTTCTTCCGTCCACCGAGCCTACATGAGAGGTCAACGCCAGCAATTCTCCGCTAGCTGTGAACTTTACCACGTCTCTCTGAGATGTAAGAGTGAATCCTGGGCACGTTGGCTAGGTCAGCACTCGTCAAGTAGCGCCAGCCAATGATACGGCACTTCGGACTAACTACCAACTACGAAGACAGCATAGTACTCGGCCTTCTTCCGTCCACCGAGCCTACATGAGAGGTTAACGCCAGCAATTCTCCGCTAGCTGTGAACTTTACCACGTCTCTCTGAGATGTAAGAGTGAATCCTGGGCACGTTGGCTAGGTCAGCACTCGTCAAGTAGCGCCAGCCAATGATAGGGCACTTCGGACTAACTACCAACTACGAAGACAGCATAGTACTCGGCCTTCTTCCGTCCACCGAGCCTACATGAGAGGTTAACGCCAGCAATTCTCCGCTAGCTGTGAACTTTACCACGTCTCTCTGAGATGTAAGAGTGAATCCTGGGCACGTTGGCTAGGTCAGCACTCGTCAAGTAGCGCCAGCCAATGATAGGGCACTTCGGACTAACTACCAACTACGAAGACAGCATAGTACTCGGCCTTCTTCCGTCCACCGAGCCTACATGAGAGGTTAACGCCAGCAATTCTCCGCTAGCTGTGAACTTTACCACGTCTCTCTGAGATGTAAGAGTGAATCCTGGGCACGTTGGCTAGGTCAGCACTCGTCAAGTAGCGCCAGCCAATGATAGGGCACTTCGGACTAACTACCAACTACGAAGACAGCATAGTACTCGGCCTTCTTCCGTCCACCGAGCCTACATGAGAGGTCAACGCCAGCAATTCTCCGCTAGCTGTGAACTTTACCACGTCTCTCTGAGATGTAAGAGTGAATCCTGGGCACGTTGGCTAGGTCAGCACTCGTCAAGTAGCGCCAGCCAATGATAGGGCACTTCGGACTAACTACCAACTACGAAGACAGCATAGTACTCGGCCTTCTTCCGTCCACCGAGCCTACATGAGAGGTCAACGCCAGCAATTCTCCGCTAGCTGTGAACTTTACCACGTCTCTCTGAGATGTAAGAGTGAATCCTGGGCACGTTGGCTAGGTCAGCACTCGTCAAGTAGCGCCAGCCAATGATAGGGCACTTCGGACTAACTACCAACTACGAAGACAGCATAGTAGTCGGCCTTCTTCCGTCCACCGAGCCTACATGAGAGATCAACGCCAGCAATTCTCCGCTAGCTGTGAACTTTACCACGTCTCTCTGAGATGTAAGAGTGAATCCTGGGCACGTTGGCTAGGTCAGCACTCGTCAAGTAGCGCCAGCCAATGATAGGGCACTTCGGACTAACTACCAACTACGAAGACAGCATAGTACTCGGCCTTCTTCCGTCCACCGAGCCTACATGAGAGGTTAACGCCAGCAATTCTCCGCTAGCTGTGAACTTTACCACGTCTCTCTGAGATGTAAGAGTGAATCCTGGGCACGTTGGCTAGGTCAGCACTCGTCAAGTAGCGCCAGCCAATGATAGGGCACTTCGGACTAACTACCAACTACGAAGACAGCATAGTACTCGGCCTTCTTCCGTCCACCGAGCCTACATGAGAGGTTAACGCCAGCAATTCTCCGCTAGCTGTGAACTTTACCACGTCTCTCTGAGATGTAAGAGTGAATCCTGGGCACGTTGGCTAGGTCAGCACTCGTCAAGTAGCGCCAGCCAATGATAGGGCACTTCGGACTAACTACCAACTACGAAGACAGCATAGTACTCGGCCTTCTTCCGTCCACCGAGCCTACATGAGAGGTTAAGGCCAGCAATTCTCCGCTAGCTGTGAACTTTACCACGTCTCTCTGAGATGTAAGAGTGAATCCTGGGCACGTTGGCTAGGTCAGCACTCGTCAAGTAGCGCCAGCCAATGATAGGGCACTTCGGACTAACTACCAACTACGAAGACAGCATAGTACTCGGCCTTCTTCCGTCCACCGAGCCTACATGAGAGGTCAACGCCAGCAATTCTCCGCTAGCTGTGAACTTTACCACGTCTCTCTGAGATGTAAGAGTGAATCCTGGGCACGTTGGCTAGGTCAGCACTCGTCAAGTAGCGCCAGCCAATGATAGGGCACTTCGGACTAACCACCAACTACGAAGTAGTACTCGGCCTTCTTCCGTCCACCGAGCCTACATGAGAGGTCAACGCCAGCAATTCTCCGCTAGCTGTGAACTTTACCACGTCTCTCTGAGATGTAAGAGTGAATCCTGGGCACGTTGGCTAGGTCAGCTCTCGTCAAGTAGCGCCAGCCAATGATAGGGCACTTCGGACTAACTACCAACTACGAAGACAGCATAGTACTCGGCCTTCTTCCGTCCACCGAGCCTACATGAGAGGTTAACGCCAGGAATTCTCCGCTAGCTGTGAACTTTACCACGTCTCTCTGAGATGTAAGAGTGAATCCTGGGCACGTTGGCTAGGTCAGCACTCGTCAAGTAGCGCCAGCCAATGATACGGCACTTCGGACTAACTACCAACTACGAAGACAGCATAGTACTCGGCCTTCTTCCGTCCACCGAGCCTACATGAGAGGTCAACGCCAGCAATTCTCCGCTAGCTGTGAACTTTACCACGTCTCTCTGAGATGTAAGAGTGAATCCTGGGCACGTTGGCTAGGTCAGCACTCGTCAAGTAGCGCCAGCCAATGATACGGCACTTCGGACTAACTACCAACTACGAAGACAGCATAGTACTCGGCCTTCTTCCGTCCACCGAGCCTACATGAGAGGTCAACGCCAGCAATTCTCCGCTAACTGTTAACTTTACCACGTCTCTCTGAGATGTAAGAGTGAATCCTGGGCACGTTGGCTAGGTCAGCACTCGTCAAGTAGCGCCAGCCAATGATAGGGCACTTCGGACTAACTACCAACTACGAAGACAGCATAGTAGTCGGCCTTCTTCCGTCCACCGAGCCTACATGAGCGGTCAACGCCAGCAATTCTCCGCTAGCTGTGAACTTTACCACGTCTCTCTGAGATGTAAGAGTGAATCCTGGGCACGTTGGCTAGGTCAGCACTCGTCAAGTAGCGCCAGCCAATGATACGGCACTTCGGACTAACTACCAACTACGAAGACAGCATAGTACTCGGCCTTCTTCCGTCCACCGAGCCTACATGAGAGGTCAACGCCAGCAATTCTCCGCTAGCTGTGAACTTTACCACGTCTCTCTGAGATGTAAGAGTGAATCCTGGGCACGTTGGCTAGGTCAGCACTCGTCAAGTAGCGCCAGCCAATGATAGGGCACTTCGGACTAACTACCAACTACGAAGACAGCATAGTACTCGGCCTTCTTCCGTCCACCGAGCCTACATGAGAGGTCAACGCCAGCAATTCTCCGCTAACTGTGAACTTTACCACGTCTCTCTGAGATGTAAGAGTGAATCCTGGGTACGTTGGCTAGGTCAGCACTCGTCAAGTAGCGCCAGCCAATGATAGGGCACTTCGGACTAACTACCAACTACGAAGACAGCATAGTAGTCGGCCTTCTTCCGTCCACCGGGCCTACATGAGAGGTCAACGCCAGCAATTCTCCGCTAGCTGTGAACTTTACCACGTCTCTCTGAGATGTAAGAGTGAATCCTGGGCACGTTGGCTAGGTCAGCACTCGTCAAGTAGCGCCAGCCAATGATAGGGCACTTCGGACTAACTACCAACTACGAAGACAGCATAGTACTCGGCCTTCTTCCGTCCACCGAGCCTACATGAGAGGTCAACGCCAGCAATTCTCCGCTAGCTGTGAACTTTACCACGTCTCTCTGAGATGTAAGAGTGAATCCTGGGCACGTTGGCTAGGTCAGCACTCGTCAAGTAGCGCCAGCCAATGATAGGGCACTTCGGACTAACTACCAACTACGAAGACAGCATAGTACTCGGCCTTCTTCCGTCCACCGAGCCTACATGAGAGGTCAACGCCAGCAATTCTCCGCTAGCTGTGAACTTTACCACGTCTCTCTGAGATGTAAGAGTGAATCCTGGGCACGTTGGCTAGGTCAGCACTCGTCAAGTAGCGCCAGCCAATGATAGGGCACTTCGGACTAACTACCAACTACGAAGACAGCATAGTACTCGGCCTTCTTCCGTCCACCGGGCCTACATGAGAGGTCAACGCCAGCAATTCTCCGCTAGCTGTGAACTTTACCACGTCTCTCTGAGATGTAAGAGTGAATCCTGGGCACGTTGGCTAGGTCAGCACTCGTCAAGTAGCGCCAGCCAATGATACGGCACTTCGGACTAACTACCAACTACGAAGACAGCATAGTAGTCGGCCTTCTTCCGTCCACCGAGCCTACATGAGAGGTCAACGCCAGCAATTCTCCGCTAGCTGTGAACTTTACCACGTCTCTCTGAGATGTAAGAGTGAATCCTGGGCACGTTGGCTAGGTCAGCACTCGTCAAGTAGCGCCAGCCAATGATACGGCACTTCGGACTAACTACCAACTACGAAGACAGCATAGTACTCGGCCTTCTTCCGTCCACCGAGCCTACATGAGAGGTCAACGCCAGCAATTCTCCGCTAACTGTGAACTTTACCACGTCTCTCTGAGATGTAAGAGTGAATCCTGGGCACGTTGGCTAGGTCAGCACTCGTCAAGTAGCGCCAGCCAATGATAGGGCACTTCGGACTAACTACCAACTACGAAGACAGCATAGTAGTCGGCCTTCTTCCGTCCACCGGGCCTACATGAGAGGTCAACGCCAGCAATTCTCCGCTAGCTGTGAACTTTACCACGTCTCTCTGAGATGTAAGAGTGAATCATGGGCACGTTGGCTAGGTCAGCACTCGTCAAGTAGCGCCAGCCAATGATAGGGCACTTCGGACTAACTACCAACTACGAAGACAGCATAGTACTCGGCCTTCTTCCGTCCACCGAGCCTACATGAGAGGTCAACGCCAGCAATTCTCCGCTAGCTGTGAACTTTACCACGTCTCTCTGAGATGTAAGAGTGAATCCTGGGCACGTTGGCTAGGTCAGCACTCGTCAAGTAGCGCCAGCCAATGATAGGGCACTTCGGACTAACTACCAACTACGAAGACAGCATAGTAGTCGGCCTTCTTCCGTCCACCGAGCCTACATGAGAGGTTAACGCCAGGAATTCTCCGCTAGCTGTGAACTTTACCACGTCTCTCTGAGATGTAAGAGTGAATCCTGGGCACGTTGGCTAGGTCAGCACTCGTCAAGTAGCGCCAGCCAATGATAGGGCACTTCGGACTAACTACCAACTACGAAGACAGCATAGTACTCGGCCTTCTTCCGTCCACCGAGCCTACATGAGAGGTCAACGCCAGCAATTCTCCGCTAGCTGTGAACTTTACCACGTCTCTCTGAGATGTAAGAGTGAATCCTGGGCACGTTGGCTAGGTCAGCACTCGTCAAGTAGCGCCAGCCAATGATACGGCACTTCGGACTAACTACCAACTACGAAGACAGCATAGTACTCGGCCTTCTTCCGTCCACCGAGCCTACATGAGAGGTCAACGCCAGCAATTCTCCGCTAACTGTGAACTTTACCACGTCTCTCTGAGATGTAAGAGTGAATCCTGGGCACGTTGGCTAGGTCAGCACTCGTCAAGTAGCGCCAGCCAATGATAGGGCACTTCGGACTAACTACCAACTACGAAGACAGCATAGTAGTCGGCCTTCTTCCGTCCACCGAGCCTACATGAGAGGTCAACGCCAGCAATTCTCCGCTAGCTGTGAACTTTACCACGTCTCTCTGAGATGTAAGAGTGAATCCTGGGCACGTTGGCTAGGTCAGCACTCGTCAAGTAGCGCCAGCCAATGATACGGCACTTCGGACTAACTACCAACTACGAAGACAGCATAGTACTCGGCCTTCTTCCGTCCACCGAGCCTACATGAGAGGTCAACGCCAGCAATTCTCCGCTAGCTGTGAACTTTACCACGTCTCTCTGAGATGTAAGAGTGAATCCTGGGCACGTTGGCTAGGTCAGCACTCGTCAAGTAGCGCCAGCCAATGATAGGGCACTTCGGACTAACTACCAACTACGAAGACAGCATAGTACTCGGCCTTCTTCCGTCCACCGAGCCTACATGAGAGGTCAACGCCAGCAATTCTCCGCTAACTGTGAACTTTACCACGTCTCTCTGAGATGTAAGAGTGAATCCTGGGCACGTTGGCTAGGTCAGCACTCGTCAAGTAGCGCCAGCCAATGATAGGGCACTTCGGACTAACTACCAACTACGAAGACAGCATAGTAGTCGGCCTTCTTCCGTCCACCGGGCCTACATGAGAGGTCAACGCCAGCAATTCTCCGCTAGCTGTGAACTTTACCACGTCTCTCTGAGATGTAAGAGTGAATCCTGGGCACGTTGGCTAGGTCAGCACTCGTCAAGTAGCGCCAGCCAATGATACGGCACTTCGGACTAACTACCAACTACGAAGACAGCATAGTACTCGGCCTTCTTCCGTCCACCGAGCCTACATGAGAGGTCAACGCCAGCAATTCTCCGCTAGCTGTGAACTTTACCACGTCTCTCTGAGATGTAAGAGTGAATCCTGGGCACGTTGGCTAGGTCAGCACTCGTCAAGTAGCGCCAGCCAATGATACGGCACTTCGGACTAACTACCAACTACGAAGACAGCATAGTACTCGGCCTTCTTCCGTCCACCGAGCCTACATGAGAGGTCAACGCCAGCAATTCTCCGCTAACTGTGAACTTTACCACGTCTCTCTGAGATGTAAGAGTGAATCCTGGGCACGTTGGCTAGGTCAGCACTCGTCAAGTAGCGCCAGCCAATGATAGGGCACTTCGGACTAACTACCAACTACGAAGACAGCATAGTAGTCGGCCTTCTTCCGTCCACCGGGCCTACATGAGAGGTCAACGCCAGCAATTCTCCGCTAGCTGTGAACTTTACCACGTCTCTCTGAGATGTAAGAGTGAATCATGGGCACGTTGGCTAGGTCAGCACTCGTCAAGTAGCGCCAGCCAATGATAGGGCACTTCGGACTAACTACCAACTACGAAGACAGCATAGTACTCGGCCTTCTTCCGTCCACCGAGCCTACATGAGAGGTCAACGCCAGCAATTCTCCGCTAGCTGTGAACTTTACTACGTCTCTCTGAGATGTAAGAGTGAATCCTGGGCACGTTGGCTAGGTCAGCACTCGTCAAGTAGCGCCAGCCAATGATAGGGCACTTCGGACTAACTACCAACTACGAAGACAGCATAGTACTCGGCCTTCTTCCGTCCACCGAGCCTACATGAGAGGTCAACGCCAGCAATTCTCCGCTAGCTGTGAACTTTACCACGTCTCTCTGAGATGTAAGAGTGAATCCTGGGCACGTTGGCTAGGTCAGCACTCGTCAAGTAGCGCCAGCCAATGATAGGGCACTTCGGACTAACTACCAACTACGAAGACAGCATAGTACTCGGCCTTCTTCCGTCCACCGAGCCTACATGAGAGGTTAACGCCAGCAATTCTCCGCTAGCTGTGAACTTTACCACGTCTCTCTGAGATGTAAGAGTGAATCATGGGCACGTTGGCTAGGTCAGCACTCGTCAAGTAGCGCCAGCCAATGATAGGGCACTTCGGACTAACTACCAACTACGAAGACAGCATAGTACTCGGCCTTCTTCCGTCCACCGAGCCTACATGAGAGGTCAACGCCAGCAATTCTCCGCTAGCTGTGAACTTTACCACGTCTCTCTGAGATGTAAGAGTGAATCCTGGGCACGTTGGCTAGGTCAGCACTCGTCAAGTAGCGCCAGCCAATGATAGGGCACTTCGGACTAACCACCAATTACGAAGTAGTACTCGGCCTTCTTCCGTCCACCGAGCCTACATGAGAGGTCAACGCCAGCAATTCTCCGCTAGCTGTGAACTTTACCACGTCTCTCTGAGATGTAAGAGTGAATCCTGGGCACGTTGGCTAGGTCAGCTCTCGTCAAGTAGCGCCAGCCAATGATAGGGCACTTCGGACTAACTACCAACTACGAAGACAGCATAGTACTCGGCCTTCTTCCGTCCACCGAGCCTACATGAGAGGTCAACGCCAGCAATTCTCCGCTAGCTGTGAACTTTACCACGTCTCTCTGAGATGTAAGAGTGAATCCTGGGCACGTTGGCTAGGTCAGCACTCGTCAAGTAGCGCCAGCCAATGATAGGGCACTTCGGACTAACTACCAACTACGAAGACAGCATAGTACTCGGCCTTCTTCCGTCCACCGAGCCTACATGAGAGGTCAACGCCAGCAATTCTCCGCTAGCTGTGAACTTTACCACGTCTCTCTGAGATGTAAGAGTGAATCCTGGGCACGTTGGCTAGGTCAGCACTCGTCAAGTAGCGCCAGCCAATGATAGGGCACTTCGGACTAACTACCAACTACGAAGACAGCATAGTACTCGGCCTTCTTCCGTCCACCGAGCCTACATGAGAGGTCAACGCCAGCAATTCTCCGCTAGCTGTGAACTTTACCACGTCTCTCTGAGATGTAAGAGTGAATCATGGGCACGTTGGCTAGGTCAGCACTCGTCAAGTAGCGCCAGCCAATGATACGGCACTTCGGACTAACTACCAACTACGAAGACAGCGTAGTACTCGGCCTTCTTCCGTCCACCGAGCCTACATGAGAGGTCAACGCCAGCAATTCTCCGCTAGCTGTGAACTTTACCACGTCTCTCTGAGATGTAAGAGTGAATCCTGGGCACGTTGGCTAGGTCAGCACTCGTCAAGTAGCGCCAGCCAATGATACGGCACTTCGGACTAACTACCAACTACGAAGACAGCATAGTACTCGGCCTTCTTCCGTCCACCGAGCCTACATGAGAGGTCAACGCCAGCAATTCTCCGCTAGCTGTGAACTTTACCACGTCTCTCTGAGATGTAAGAGTGAATCCTGGGCACGTTGGCTAGGTCAGCACTCGTCAAGTAGCGCCAGCCAATGATACGGCACTTCGGACTAACTACCAACTACGAAGACAGCGTAGTACTCGGCCTTCTTCCGTCCACCGAGCCTACATGAGAGGTCAACGCCAGCAATTCTCCGCTAGCTGTGAACTTTACCACGTCTCTCTGAGATGTAAGAGTGAATCCTGGGCACGTTGGCTAGGTCAGCACTCGTCAAGTAGCGCCAGCCAATGATACGGCACTTCGGACTAACTACCAACTACGAAGACAGCATAGTACTCGGCCTTCTTCCGTCCACCGAGCCTACATGAGAGATCAACGCCAGCAATTCTCCGCTAGCTGTGAACTTTACCACGTCTCTCTGAGATGTAAGAGTGAATCCTGGGCACGTTGGCTAGGTCAGCACTCGTCAAGTAGCGCCAGCCAATGATAGGGCACTTCGGACTAACTACCAACTACGAAGACAGCATAGTACTCGGCCTTCTTCCGTCCACCGAGCCTACATGAGAGATCAACGCCAGCAATTCTCCGCTAGCTGTGAACTTTACCACGTCTCTCTGAGATGTAAGAGTGAATCCTGGGCACGTTGGCTAGGTCAGCACTCGTCAAGTAGCGCCAGCCAATGATACGGCACTTCGGACTAACTACCAACTACGAAGACAGCATAGTACTCGGCCTTCTTCCGTCCACCGAGCCTACATGAGAGGTCAACGCCAGCAATTCTCCGCTAGCTGTGAACTTTACCACGTCTCTCTGAGATGTAAGAGTGAATCCTGGGCACGTTGGCTAGGTCAGCACTCGTCAAGTAGCGCCAGCCAATGATACGGCACTTCGGACTAACTACCAACTACGAAGACAGCATAGTACTCGGCCTTCTTCCGTCCACCGAGCCTACATGAGAGATCAACGCCAGCAATTCTCCGCTAGCTGTGAACTTTACCACGTCTCTCTGAGATGTAAGAGTGAATCCTGGGCACGTTGGCTAGGTCAGCACTCGTCAAGTAGCGCCAGCCAATGATACGGCACTTCGGACTAACTACCAACTACGAAGACAGCATAGTACTCGGCCTTCTTCCGTCCACCGGGCCTACATGAGAGGTCAACGCCAGCAATTCTCCGCTAACTGTGAACTTTACCACGTCTCTCTGAGATGTAAGAGTGAATCCTGGGCACGTTGGCTAGGTCAGCACTCGTCAAGTAGCGCCAGCCAATGATAGGGCACTTCGGACTAACTACCAACTACGAAGACAGCATAGTACTCGGCCTTCTTCCGTCCACCGAGCCTACATGAGAGGTCAACGCCAGCAATTCTCCGCTAACTGTGAACTTTACCACGTCTCTCTGAGATGTAAGAGTGAATCCTGGGCACGTTGGCTAGGTCAGCACTCGTCAAGTAGCGCCAGCCAATGATAGGGCAGCCATCTCCCTCATATTATATTCTGGCCTTCTTGTCACATTTGTCACTAGCGGAAGCTTTGCTTTCTCTCTTCTAAACGATAGTTTTAATTAGTGGCGTATTACTCTAGTTGTCTACGTTCTCTGATTTTCGGAGACTATTTGGCACGAAGCCATTGCCAGCCATCCCCTGGAAGGACTGTTAGGTGTCCTTGTTGCCCTCCGGATTATACTTGCTCAGGCGTTCTGACCTCCATAGTGGTCTCCTGACCTTGTGCAATGCTATGTTCTAATGCTATTTCTGTTTCATCTTCGCTTTTGTGACAGGACCTGGGACTCTGTAATGTTATAGAAGTATATTTCGCAATATTCTATGTTGTTTACATATGAGAATGATTTCTGTGTTGTTTACATATGAGAATGATTTCTGTCAGGCGTGAATTTGTTCAACTTTTTTTCTTCAGTCTGACTGAAACACTAAAGATTAAATCGCTGTGAGTAAAACGAGAAGCAATCAAAATTATATAGTTTCATGTCACAAATACTATCTGACCTTTCCGAATATGTCGCGAATGGCGAGTGTGGGGTAAATAACAACTATAGCCTTACTTGTCACAAATATGAGGGGCAGTTAAATGAAAAATGAACACCCGCCACAACGGGATCAAGAAATGGTTCTGTTCAAAACTAATCATTTCTTACATATCCCGACCTCACCATCGTGTTCTGCGTTTAACCACGTTTCATTCGAGCCCAAACTCGATAGGGTAGAGTTAATTTTTCCTATTTCCATTTAATCGATATTCAGTTTTTCATTGTGAAGAGTCATAATTTCTTGCAAATATCAATAATAAACGCTTGTAAAACAAGAAAAATATTTACGTGTCTGAGGGACATCGCCACCAACATCAAACGCAAACTCCCTCAACACCAGATGCTTTGAGATAGCGACGGAGAGGGAACAGACATATTGAGAAAACATTTAGGGCAATGATAACAATCTGAAGACCATCGCGATAGTGGAAATACAGGGCAACCAGGTTGGACTTCAGGAAGACAACGTGCAGCCCGGACATTTCATATGTCGCGACATGTCACGACACTGTTACTTAACGGACGAGCGTGGGGACAGTCATGATACGACGAGACCACAATGAAGGTACAAGAAATACTAAGATCTCCAAACTCATCAAATAACATTTGGATAAGGCAGTCAGATCCTACGAATCCTATATCTCTCCTACATTAAAATTCACATATTCCTGGCCCAAGAAGAACAGATGAATGCAAGAAAGAAGAGAAGACCAGAAGACGCAAGACGAAGAAGGGCAGAAGAGAGCAAGATACCTTTCTCTCCTGTCCTAAAAATTATTATAAATGTCTTTCCATGAACTTTGAGACATGGTAACCACTACAGCCATCTCTCCAAATATAAACCTTGCATACAAAAGAACGTGAACGAACGTCAAACAGCATATTAATCTTGTACCAACAAACATTATCAAGAAATGGATTAAGCTAAATGAACATCATTCTCCCTACCACATCACCGAACTGCCATACTGAACCAGGTGTGGATTACCAAGACGTCACTGCATATGTAATGGGTGACAGTCGCCGGCAACCATCAACTTACTACAATCATCGAACTGCCATACCGCACCAGATGTGACAGTAAAGGAGTACAAGGACATCACTGTATATTCAGTAAACCACAGTCATCAACAACCATCGGTTAGAAGCACCACTTCATGATGACAATGTAGACAAAAAGACCCGGCATCACATGCTATAGTGCTTCTCACTTGCTTTATGAAACGTATATAAATGAGTTGACTCCTTCCAGTACATCAATGGGGATCGTAGAGTACAGAAACTAACAGAGCAGCACAAAACGAAAAGACTATTTCGAAAAAAAAAATTATATAAATTCTCTCTATACTAAAACATCCGTAGATTTATGAAAATTATATACATTTATAACATATTTTTTTCTCTTTCTTTGTAACAGTAATTATTTTTATAATATATGCAAAGTGCATCATTTATAAATACCTTAAAAACTTTTGCAAAGAAACTTAGTTAATGTAGTTATATAATCTCACAAACTCATGGAAAGTCTATTTATTTCTTTTATATGTAAAAGTAGAAAAGGAACTATGCAGGATTTTTCTTCTTTAAGTAACATTCAAAAACACCTTACTGGGGTAATAATTTTAATACCAAGGATAGAATTAAGAGGAAACAGTGACACATAAAAGAAAAAATAACGCCTAAATAAATAAAACAAAGTAACACAACAGAGCTTTTGTGAACATTTATGCAAAGCCTAACTAAATAAAAGAGATAACCGCACCAAGACATAATAGACTGTACACTAACGCGTTTAGATAAAGAAAGGATTGTGAAACAACTTATGAAAATGAAAAAGAAAAACAGAGATTCGTAATGACAACAGCAAAGAAAACTAATATTTGTTAAGTCCATTTCTGCCTAGCAACAAGACACAAACTGTATAATTAGAAACTAGAAACAATAGCTACAAAAAAATAATTCCAAAAATTGTTAAGAATGGCTGAGAAAGTTAATTGGAAAATCCAAAAGGACAGTTTTTGCCTGAATTCGTCTATGTTTTCCTCGGCATTGAGAAACCCCAGACAAAAATTTTGTCACAGTGGGAGGGGGGGGGGGGAGGAATATGTAGGGTGGCATGGTCTCCTGACCTTCATTTCTTACATATTCCGACCTCACCATCGTATTCTGCATATCAAGACGTTTCATTCGAGCTCAAACTCGATAGGGTAGAGGCCATTTTTCATATTTCCATTTAATCAATATGCAAATCTAATAAATAAATTGCAGGTGCGCACTGAGATTAAAAAGTCGAGGCTGGCGTACACAAATACACTCCTGGAAATTGAAATAAGAACACCGTGAATTCATTGTCCCAGGAAGGGGAAACTTTATTGACACATTCCTGGGGTCAGATACATCACATGATCACACTGACAGAACCACAGGCACATAGACACAGGCAACAGAGCATGCACAATGTCGGCACTAGTACAGTGTATATACACCTTTCGCAGCAATGCAGGCTGCTATTCTCCCATGGAGACGATCGTAGAGATGCTGGATGTAGTCCTGTGGAACGGCTTGCCATGCCATTTCCACCTGGCGCCTCAGTTGGACCAGCGTTCGTGCTGGACGTGCAGACCGCGTGAGACGACGCTTCATCCAGTCCCAAACATGCTCAATGGGGGACAGATCCGGAGATCTTGCTGGCCAGGGTAGTTGACTTACACCTTCTAGAGCACGTTGGGTGGCACGGGATACATGCGGACGTGCAGTGTCCTGTTGGAACAGCAAGTTCCCTTGCCGGTCTAGGAATGGTAGAACGATGGGTTCGATGACGGTTTGGATGTACCGTGCACTATTCAGTGTCCCCTCGACGATCACCAGTGGTGTACGGCCAGTGTAGGAGATCGCTCCCCACACCATGATGCCGGGTGTTGGCCCTGTGTGCCTCGGTCGTATGCAGTCCTGATTGTGGCGCTCACCTGCACGGCGCCAAACACGCATACGACCATCATTGGCACCAAGGCAGAAGCGACTCTCATCGTTGAAGACGACACGTCTCCATTCGTCCCTCCATTCACGCCTGTCGCGACACCACTGGAGGCGGGCTGCACGATGTTGGGGCGTGAGCGGAAGACGGCCTAACGGTGTGCGGGACCGTAGCCCAGCTTCATGGAGACGGTTGCGAATGGTCCTCGCCGATACCCCAGGAGCAACAGTGTCCCTAATTTGCTGGGAAGTGGCGGTGCGGTCCCCTACGGCACTGCGTAGGATCCTACGGTCTTGGCGTGCATCCGTGCGTCGCTGCGGTCCGGTCCCAGGTCGACGGGCACGTGCACCTTCCGCCGACCACTGGCGACAACATCGATGTACTGTGGAGACCTCACGCCCCACGTGTTGAGCAATTCGGCGGTACGTCCACCCGGCCTCCCGCATGCCCACTATACGCCCTCGCTCAAAGTCCGTCAACTGCACATACGGTTCACGTCCACGCTGTCGCGGCATGCTACCAGTGTTAAAGACTGCGATGGAGCTCCGTATGCCACGGCAAACTGGCTGACACTGACGGCGGCGGTGCACAAATGCTGCGCAGCTAGCGCCATTCGACGGCCAACACCGCGGTTCCTGGTGTGTCCGCTGTGCCGTGCGTGTGATCATTGCTTGTACAGCCCTCTCGCAGTGTCCGGAGGAAGTATGGTGGGTCTGACACACCGGTGTCAATGTGTTCTTTTTTCCATTTCCAGGAGTGTATTCAAGACACGACAGCCACACTAGTTTTTGTTTGGAGGAAGCAACTAGCCCACTGGAAAGTCCATAGGAGGGTGAGTTAGCACGCAGCTGCGCTGGCCAGCCGACTGCCGACAGACCAAAACAGTTTTGACCTGCGTGTTCACCTTAAAAGAAAAACCCGCAGTGTTGTTTGGAAGAGCTCCAGCATACGCATTTTTTGATGGACCTAGTGTGCAGTTTCACAGGTGGACAGCAAAGGCCTAATGCAGATGCAATATATTTCCGGATTGGTTGGGTTAAAGGGAGCGCCATTCTCCTGTTTGTAAGAGTAACGCAGATTTGTGGACTATTTCTGATGCAATGAGCCGGAGGAGTGAGGGAAATACAGCGGATGATATACCCTTTTACTTTTTGCACGGAGAGGGGTCGTTCCCTTTATGCTCTTGAAGCGGGAACATGTAGTGGGAGCAAGTGCACTTTTGCGTGTATGCAGAGAGCGAGGAACAAAGTCTCTACTCAGTACTGCACTGAGAGAGCAGCTCTGTCACTAGCGAATTGGAGTGATACTCTATACTGAGGCGCTCGCAATTAAGCATTTGTTCACTGTGTTGGCCGCGACACTTAATGTGCGGCGTGAACACAGACAGAGTATTAGTTAGCGTCTGTGAGTGAACATTGAGTGGCATCGCGGTGGACTGGTTATGTGACCGGTGAACCGTCCCAATAGTTAGACTAGGGGCAGATAGGATTCCTTGACTTCATCAAGGTGTAGTGAGAGTTCGACTGGCGAAGTTCAATCCAGATAGAAAGAGGTAGTTCTGTTATTTTTCAAAGGCAAACGATGCTGGCAGCAATCGTCGCAGCTCACAGTATTGTGTGCTACAGCTTAGGCGAGCCCCATCTTTCCTCCAGTAGAAATAACATACTTCATTCACATCATTCCATTACATTACTCACGTGACATCCTCGACCGTACTTAGAAAAATTCAATCTGATATTTATTGAAGTTAAGTAGGTGCGGCTCTCAGCCATTCTGCCAAGTAAAGAACATTTTTAAAGAAAAGGGATAAAAGAATTTTCCCACACTTTGTATAAAGTTTCATTAAAAGAATTCCTATCTGTAAGAGGTAACTTCCTATTCCCAAAAAAACATGGACATTTGTGTATCAGTTTATATATAAAAGTTTCACTTGGTTTTCTCAGATTTTGCAATAAATAATATTTTGCGATCGTTTAATGTTTTTCTTACACTAACTAACAATACTCCAGTACCCAAGTATCCCACTAGTTACATAAGAAAATAGAATATTTTTGTGTCTTTTCCTTACAGCAGACGACTACAGAAGATATTTATTGTTGAAAGTTTTTCAGGCATTTCTTTTTGGTACGTTAGGAGCGTCTGTCTGACTTCTGTAATAGAAGTGTGGGGTGGAAATTGCTTCTTGCAGGAACTAAAGGGTACCTGTCAGATCATTCTGTTGCGCAACTCGTCAACATAACACCCACAGACTGACATAACCGCACACGTTAAGACATTTATCAGACTTGGAAACAAGATGATCAATTCTTGTTTCATAGAACGTGGCCGCCAAAGGTGTGAAAATCACACTGTGAAGATACGGGCTGTACGGAGGATGTTGCAATGTTTCCCATCCAAATCGCTGAAGCTTAGCCTTCGTCCTGTTGGCACTGTGGGGTGGGCGTTATCATGCAACAGGATGGTTCCATCCGAAAGCATTCCCAGGCGTTTCGACCTTATACCGCATCGCAGTTCCTGCATAGTGTCTTCATATCACAGCGTACAGATAATGGTTCAACGCTCGAAGAATGCAGCGGGTAGAGGACCTCTGCAGTTGAAGAAGTAAATGATGATGACCTACCAGCGCTTGTATGAACAGCTTTGAATTTCTTTGCAGAGGATGATGTGGGATATTTCCATTGTTGGCTTTGCCGTTTCCTCAGGCTCAAGTAGATGCATGACGACCTTCTTCTGCTACCGCAGGCATCCTTTGCTGTCATGTTTCTCGAACGTGGAACCACAATCAACGTGCAGTGCTATGGAGATAGTCTGCAGAAAATGCGATGCGCCAGAACGTCAAAACGCCCAACAGTGCTGTCAGAAATAATCATCTTGTTACACGATAACTCCTGCCACCAAACTACCAATCGGACGAAGCCTACGCTTCAGCGATTTGGTTGGGAAACACTGCAGCATTCTCCATAACACTCGGATCTCTCACCGTGTGATTTTCAGATCTTTGGCGACCTGAAAACAGACATGCATGGACGTCAGTTTCAGACAGCTGAGGAAGTGGAAGAGTGGGTATGGTTGTGGATCCGTCACCAGCCGAACGCTTTCTCCGAAACAGGAATTGATCATCTCGTCTCCCAGTCGGATAAATGGCGTAATGCATGTTGTGGTTACTTTTGATTGGAACCATTGCTTGATCCTGTTGTGTCGGGTGTTCATTCTTCATTTGACTGTCGTTGGCATTTAGCTGTCTTTTCTCAATAGTATAACTTCTCGACTGTTGTGTTGTATGTTAACTGGGGACCTAGAAACGACAGAGTGGCTCCGTCCCCGCCGCAGCCGCAGTGGTCCGCAACCCCACGACGACTACCGCAGTCCACTTCACCCCTCCACCGCCCCACACCGAACCCAGGGTTATTGTGCGGTTCGGCCCCCGGTGGACCCCCCAGGGAACGTCTCACACCAGACGAGTGTAACCCCTATGTTTGCGTGATAGAGTAATGGTGGTGTACCCGTACATGGAGAACTTGTATGTAGCAATCGGCGACATAGTGTAACTGAGGAGGAATAAGGGGAACCAGCCCGCATTCGCCGAGGTAGATGGAAAACCGCCTAAAAATCATCCGTAGAATGGCCAGTTCACTGGACCTCGACACAAATCCGCTGGGCGGATTCGTGCCAGGGACCAGGCGCTCCTTCCCGCCCGGAAAGCCGTGCGTTAGACCGCACAGCCAACCAGGCGGGATCACCCACTCTACTATACTTGTTTTTGTGTGAAATTTAGCCCAAATTTAGCTCCCACTCCATAAAATCTTCGTAATACCAAAACTAAGTACCCACAAACTGTTATCCACTTGAACTAAAGAGAACCTAATTTGAACTGAACTGTAACTGATCTCAATGCAACTTGTCCTTATATTAAATGAGCAACTGAAGCAAAACTGTTATCTGGCCCCAACCAAAATTTACATTTACCTCGCGTCCTGACAACATTTTTGCAGAGTTATCCAAAACACAAAAGCAAACAGCGAGCAGGCAGCAGTTATACTAGATTTATTTTTCTAAATACATATTCAGATTGCTGCATTTGGTTATGCATAATGATAAACAGTGGAGTGGGGAGAGTAACTATTCCTATGAAGTGGAATGAAGTATGTATTCAAAAAGTAAAAAAAAACTTAGCGTGATCTTCACACATAACACTGGTCTGAACAATACTATGCTTAACAAAACGAACAGTAGTTTGAAAAGGTACAACATTAACAGAGAATTTCTATAAAAACAAAACAGCTTAACCAGTTAATATGTCAATGCATGACTCAGGGAAGTGGGGTGGTCTTTTCCTCTGCTCTGCGCAAGTTAACCAGATGACTGCAATCTTTTCTAGCTGCGCAGTGCTGCAGTCTTACCTCAAACATCTTCTCTTCAAAACTAATAATATTATTCAAAATTTATATCCTTTTCGCCTTCTAATATATACATCACATTCATCCTTGCCCTCTTATACAGTAAATCTTTCTTCATCTAACAGACACAATCTCAAGTTATTTAATATATAAAATAAGTGTTCAGATATAGGGAAATAATCAGATTAATCTTTCGGTGTGTAGGACAAGCACAACAAGCTGAGCTATGCCTGTAAATGGGCAACGAATCTTTTCATATTAGTTCCACAAGAACTAAATAGTCTTTCTCTTGTTGTAGATTTATGCTTACCAATTAATAATGCTATATCCGATCGCCGTATCCACCTACAGAGTCCTGACTGTGTCCATGATTACTTTTGTAATCGGATCTTCGTAATAACACCGAAGTACAAACAGGTGGACTACTTGGATTTTTATATATCGCAGTACTACTTGGAATAATGACTCAATTTTTCACTGCTGAAATAATACTATATTCTTCCTCCTACGCACATCAAAAATACAAATTTTTTACTTATTCTCACAACCAAAATGACTACCGCCGATTACGCTCTAAAATAACGTACGTGTACCATCTTTCATTAACAGAGAGCAAGTCCTCTTACTGAGGAACAGGAAAAACATCTTACGCTTTTTTTTTTAACATTTGAAAATCAAATGAAAGAAAACGAAAACATACGTCCATCTCCTACCACACCTACATCTACATCTACATGGTTACTCCGCAGTTCAAACTTAAGGGCCAGGCAGACGGTTCATCGAATCATTTTCATACTACTTCTCTACCATTCCACTCTCGAATGACGCGTGGGAAAAAGGAACACCTAAATCTTTCCGTTCGAGCTCTGATTTCTCTTATTTTATTATGATGATCATTTCTCCCTACGTAGGTGGCTGTCAACAAAATATTTTCGCATTCGGAAAAGAAAGTTGGTGACTGAAATTTCATAAATAGATCTCGCCGCAAAGAAAACCGCCTTTGTTTCAGTGACTGCCACCCGAACTCGCGTATCATATCAGTGACACTCTCACCCCTATTGCGCCATAACACGAAACGAGCCTCCCTTCTTTGGACTTTTTCGATGTCATCCGTCAATCCTACGTGGTAAGGATTAAACACCGCGCAACAATATTCCAGCAGAGGACGGACAAGTGTAATGTAGGCTGTCTCTTTAGTGGGTTTGTCGCATCTTCAAAGTGTGCTGCAAACAAAGCGCAGTCTTTGTTTCGCCTTCCCCACAATATTGTCTATGTGGTCTTTCCAATTTAAGTTGCTCGTAATTGTAATTCCTAGGTATTTAGTCAAAATGACAGGTCTTACATTTGTGCGATTTTGTCATATACCAAAAATTTATCGGATTTCTTTCGGCACCCATGTGGATGACGACACACTTTTCTTTCTTTAGTGTCAATTGCCACTTTTCGCACCATACACAAATTCTCTCTAGATCCTTTTGTAACTGGAATTGATCGTCTGACGATTTTACTAGACGGTAAATTATAGCGTCATCTGCAAACAATTTGAGGGGGCCGCTCACATTATCACCTAGATCATTCATGTAAATCAGGAACAGCAGAGGGCCTATGACACTACCTTGCGGAACGCCAGATATCACTTCTGTTCTACTCGATGATTTACCGTCTGTCACTACGAACTGTGACCTCTCTGAGAGGAAATCACGAATCCAGTCAGGCAACTGAGACGCTACTCCATATGCACGCTATTTGATTAATGGTCGCTTGTGAGGAATGGTGTCAAAAATCTTCTGGAAATCTAAGAATATGGAATCGATCTGAGATCCCTTGTCGACAACACTCATTACTTCATGTGAATAAAGAGCTAGCTGTGTTGCACAAGATCGATATTTGCTGAATCTGTGTTGGTTATGTATCAATAAGTCATTTTCTTCATGGTGATTCATAATGAGCCGGGCGTTGTGGCCGTGCGGTTCTAGGCGCTTCAGTCCGGAACCGCGCTGCTGCGACGGTCGCAGGTTCGAATCCTGCCTCGGGCATGGACGTGTGTGGTGTCCTTAGCTTAGTTAGGTTTAAGTATTTCTAAGTCTAGGGGACTGATGACCTCAGATGTTAAGTCCCGTAGTGCTTAGAGCCATTTGAACCATTTGATTCATAATGTTCGAGTACAGTATACGCTCCAAAATCCTACAGCAAATTGAGGTCAGTGATATGGGTCTGTAATTCAATGGGTTACTCCTATCTCCTTTCTTGAATATTGGTGTGACCTGTGCTACTTTCCAGTCTTTAGGAACGGTCCTTTCGTCAAATGAGCGGCTGTATATGACTGCTAAGAAAGGCGCTATTGCGTCTGCATACTCTGAAAGTAACCTGAGGGGTATACCATCTGGACCGGAAGACTTGCCTTTCTTAAGTGATTTGAATTGTTTCGCAACACCTGAGATATCTACTTTTATGTCACTCGTGCTAACACCTGTTCTGGTTCCGAAGCCTGGAATATTTACTTCGTCTTCTTTCGTGAAGAAATTACGGAAAACTGTTTTTAGTAACTCTGCTTTAGTGTCACCATCACCGGTAACATTTCCGTCGTTATCGCGCAGTGACGGTATTGACTGTTTTTTTCCACACTTGAACTAAGAATGTATCAGACTGCGCAGAGGCAAAGACTGTGCCATGACCAGACCAAAGATAGTTTAACAGTAACGTAACTTGCTTTCTCTCTGGCGTGCGCATCGAATACATGCAAAAACCAAATTGACATGATCACTTTAACAAATAAAAGTAAAATAAAATAATAATATAATAATAATAATAATAAATTGTAATAATAATAATTGTTTGGAAAAGTATTGAGAGATTAAAGTTTGTTTCACCTGTAAGATTGGAATTGAATTTCTTTATGTTTCATAAAATCTTACGTAGCATTGTTCATTGAGGCCACACAATAAAGTAAATGCAATTTACGCCGTGAATTTATCGAGCTTCGCACGTCCGAAGATGTACGGAACGTAGCCAGGGCTCATTATATATATTTTTGTAGACAAATTCTGATATCCGACCTCAGCTTCAATCATGACAATGGGGTGACTAAAACTACTAAAAACAGAGACAAGCATACGATTAAATAAAACATGTATTCATTTCAACATATACATTACGGTATGAATGACACTTACGTAAAATTCTAGGTAAATAATTGCAGATAATTCACAAATGAGAGCGACTTATTAATTCTGCGCCTCTTTTCTGCAAATAAGTATCAATATGGCTAACTGTGAAGCCCCACAAAATATTACGTCGTTCTAGGACAACGAATGACATAAGAGTGCTGATGCCTACTGGCTGCGACAAGAGAGCTGTTCTTTGTTTTCCTTTGTTTTGCTTTCTCTTGTCTTAAAATATCGATACATATAATCTAAGTTCAGTAAATTAAATATCGTCTGTGCTCGAGTGCAAATTGTTCCTTAAACTCCACCTTACAATACGTCGCGTCTTCCGAGGGTCCACTCACATACCGGAGAGGCTGGTGTCACTAGCAGCTTATGGATTTGACTGATAATGGCTTTCGTGGCCGCATCGGATGACACGTCACTCTGACGTCACTTGCGCTGACTCCGGTTGCTCGTGCATAACAGACGGCGCGTGCACGCGGCGGGCCTGTCCTCTGCTGTCGCTGCAGCAGCGCGCCCGCCACAGAGCTGCGCCGTGCCGTTCTAATTAAAGTGTAAACGTTATCGCGCCGCTTGGCCGCCATCTGCCGGCCGTCAGCCGGTGACGCGGCGCCGCGGCCGCCCCGCTCTACAGTGAGTGTATACAGGGCGCCGGCACTTGTAGCGGGCCAGCCGGCTAATGGCAGACAGCAGCATGTCGCCATACTGCGCTACAAGCAGCGCTGCCACGGAACGGCAGGGTTGGTGGATGACATGGAACACGCGCAGGCAGTCCACTTACACGTCGCGTGGTGTTTTTTTTTTGTGGTAAAAAGGACAACACTATAAAAGGCACATTAACAGGCAAGGGATTAAAGGAAAACAGCATAATCAAATGTAAAACTCTGAATATAGCTGCTAAGGTTCAGTGACCGTGTCAGAATTATATTGTAACAAATAAGCCCTCGGTCACAAATATTAAGTCAAAATTGACCTGGTTTCGACGCTACTATGAGCGTCGTCTTCAGAATTAGACTAACTGTACTAAAACATTAGGTATATAGTACATTAATAAACTTAAAGTTTGTACTGACTCGAAAAGATGCAGTACATACAAGTCACATATTAAAAAAGATCTAAGCCGGAAAGGCGACGTCATGAACACTTGTGAGATGGCGAGCCGCTAAGGTTGCTCTTACTGTGAACGCGAACCTGAGTCTGGAGCCAAGGTAGCGTTTGGCTCTAGCCCACTCTCAAGGTTGCAGGGAGTGGAAAATCAAGTTGCTGAAGGAGGCGACGAAAGGGAACTCCAGGGGGTAGCAGGGCAGATACATACAACCCGTACTGACGGTCGAGAGAGTCGTCAAAAAAGGAACGATAAGACGGGTGGTCGGGCATTGATAATAGCCGACAGGCATACCGACAAAGCACTATATCGCGTCGGTAGGTTAGTGGCAATTCTTCGGCTTCAGCATGAAGACTCTCGACGGGACTAGTATAAAACGCTCCGATTGCAAGACATAGCCCCCGATGTTGTATAGAGTTGAGGAGGGCCGTGCTGAGGAGTATACAAAGGTTGGTGAGGGAGGAATCACGTACCAGAACAGTCACACCAATCTCACTGTTATATCCTAGCCAGTAATGCCACCCGAGCCCGCTGCCAAAAGGTTGGCAGCATCAAAGTCCGGACGCCGTCCGCATAAGCAGCGCCAGCGAGACAGGAAATCGCCGCAAGTCTGCGCGCACCACCGCTGGCTTCTGGTTTCTTAAGCGCTGGAGTCGCGAGCGCTAGGACAGTTCTGTATTCGCCGCTCAGTTGTATACTCGCCACCGAATTGTGTACTTGCTAGTCAGTTGTGTGTTCATCGCAGCAGATTTGTTGTTTGTCGTCAGCCGACGCTGACCTAGCCGCTCCGACTCGAACTAGACAGATTTCTGTAGACACGGAGTTCACTACTGTGTTTCTGTATCTTCGTTAATAAAGATAAGTACCGACTTTTATTTAATCAGAGTGTTTGGGTTTTCATCTTTCTGTTCACTGTTCCAGCGGACCGGTCGGCCCGCTATTAAAAGTGTGGCGGTGACTTCGTAAGCCGTTTCTACAGCGAATTGTTTGTCGCTACGAACGCCGCCACAAAACTCACGAGTTTCTTTTCTCCAAATTTATTGCCTTTCGCGACATGTCCACTCAGCTATCTCAATAGTAGAATGCCAGTTACGACTATACGGACGTAAGGGCACCGCAACACCCACTTCCCAAGCGGGGAATATCTCCGACAGGGAATCGAGCCCGCGCCCCTCCGCTTGGCAGCCTGCCGCGTTGACCGCGCAGCTATAGAGGCGCCGCGCGGGATTAGCCGAGTGGTCTCAGGCGCTGCAGTCATGGACTGTTCGGCTGGTCCCGGCGGAGGTTCGAGTCCTCCCTCGGGCATGGGTGTGTGCGTTTGTCCTTAGGATAGTTTAGGTTAAGTACTGTGTAACCTTAGCAGTTAAGTCCCATAAGATTTCACACACATTTGAACTTTTTCGAAGCTATCGAGGCGAACGTGTCATGAGTTTGTGACGGTTAAATGGGGAAACATTTGTGAGAAGATGGACCGTTGAAATTTCTGCAGAGCCCAACAGTCTTCAGGTAGCATTTCGCTTTCACATTCGTTGGCTTCAGCAAATGACAACCTAATTATACCGTCAAACGTAGTTAAGGTTGTAATATCCACGACACTATGTTCTAGCCACAAGATGTTAAAACGAACTAAGTGTACGAACTGTGGTGTCACCGCTAGACACCACACTTGCTAGGTGGTAGCCTTTAAATCGGCCGCGGTCCGTTAGTATACGTCGGACCCTCTTGTCGCCACTATCAGTGATTGCAGACCGAGCGCCGCCACACGGCAGGGCTAGAGAGACTTCCTAGCACTCGCCCCAGTTGTACAGCTGACTTTGCTAGCGATGGTTCACTGACTACAGACGCTCTCATTTGCAGAGACGACAGTTTAGCATAGCCTTCAGATACGTCATTTGTTACGACCTAGACAAGGCGCCATATTCAGTTTGAAACGTCCCCTTAGAAAAATTATACATGACTGTGCTTAAACTGACACACAATATTTTTAGCGCAACGCAATCTGACTTTCAAAGATACCTACAAAAGAATGGCCCTGACTAACATTAACCTATACGTTTCACAAATCACTTACCTCACAAAAATCTTCGTTACTCGAATTACTGCAATACAGCGAGCGCCACTACTGCCAGCTAACCAAAAGATTCAAACTACTGAAGGCACTAACTACTGATAGGCATAGTTAGCAAATGAAAGATTTTAATAGAGAACAAACAATGTATGTACCTTAATAGTCATAATATATATAGCAGTTCATGACATCCAGTCTTACAAATTTCAAAACTCCGCCATCTCTCTCCCCACATCCACCACTGCTGGCGGCTCACCTCCAACTGCGCAACGCTACGCGCTGTTCGCATCTAGCTGGCCAACACTAAAATGGCAGACAACAATGCAAACTAGCCACAGAATGCACACAGCACTGCCAGTGATTTTCATACAGAGCGCTACGTAACGTTGCCAATAAGAAAACCTAAACAGCCTACTTACGTATCCCCCATGCTCCCCAAAAAAAATTTTACTAATTGTTTTGGGCAGTGCCCAATAATTATTTGGTAAATTTTTTTTATATTAACGATAAAAAATATATCAAATGCACACACTTATTGATACAATGTTGGTCAAAAGCTCAGTCCATAAAGACAGTCCTGATCATTCATCACAGTAAAATTGCAATGTTTTTTTTATTTTTGTCAAAGTCTGAACAGTAAAAGAAAATGCACACGGAAGTAGTGGATTTCCATGCAGTCTTGAAGAAGTAGTGCTGTCCTTCCAACGGAAAGACAGTGTTGACTCTTGAATGCAGACAGGTAATGGGCCACAACAGAGCAAACCCACCGCAGAGTCAGTTGAAGTTTTGAAGAATATTGGTATGTAGGTCATCACAGAGCAGACCAACTATAGTCTTGGTAGAGAGTATGGTATTGGTGGGCCACCAGAGGTGCAGACCCACTGAAGTCCTTGTAGAAATAATTGTATTGGTGAGTCATCGAAGGTGCAGACCCACTTCAGTCCTTGTAGAGACAGCCAGAAGCCATCTGTTGCGACTGTGCAGGTACACAATCACCATCGAAGAGTCTTGCGGACAATATAGCAAGTCCATAAACCACCACTTGTGCACTCACAAAGTTTTTGGAATTGTCCTTAGAACCAGCAATGCTGTTATCCAGTCCCTTGCTGAATTATCAACACACGTGCAAACACTAACAGTCCCAACGTCTCACATATTGTGCATTACTATGACCAACAGAAATGTGTGCAGTGAAATGAATGCTTACAAGTTGCTTAATTTGATGAACTGGTGTCAATTACAATATTATAACATGAGAATAAAATAACAAAGGTACAAAATACATCATTAAAGAACATAACAATACAGATAACATTAGTAGTAAAACAGGCTTTACAAAAGAATAGAAATAAACATGTACATGTTACAAGAATTATGACATAAGTACATACATAAAAGATCAGAATAACTTTCGAAACATCAACATGAGCATTAAAACAAAACAGAATAAATAGTGTCTAAACATCTTTATGAAGAAAATAACATAATATTTGAAAAATTCTACAACATAAATCTTATTAGCTAAACACATAAAGACAGGAAAAACACAAATATACAAGAGTGCACAAACACATAGCAGAATAACACAGGGGGAAAGGACAGGGTTTGTTTTCAGTGTAACATTTGGTACTGCAGTATTTTGCAAACAAAACCTTTTTTTTTTTGGAGATCTCCCTTCGTTCATCATTATTCTCAAAAAGTCCTATCTATACCTGCTTTCTGTACTTTTTTCGTATAACTTCTCAATGCATTTCTTCCAATTCATCCCAACTCATTCTCTTATATAGTCTACCCCCTCTTAAGCTAACTTAAATCTACTGAGCTCAGATGCTAAACAAAGGGACGAGGCAATGCAGCAGCACAGAACAGTTAACACAAACAGCAATGACAAAAAAATTCAAATTGTCAAAGCAAGCAGCATAAATTAGCAAAGCAATTGCAATAAACAACTAATATAAGGCAATGCGCAGCAAACAAGAAAAATAAATCAGTAGTAAAACTGGCTTAACAGAGTAATACAAAGTCAAATTCAGTAACATTATGCCCGGCAAACAGCAGCAGCAAATGCAATAACTTATATCTAAACATGACAAAGCTCAAGCAGAAAAAATATTACAGTAAAAATGGCCATGTTTAATACCTATGTCAAATCTTAACACTAGAGTGATGCATCACGAGAACTTACACTAGCAGATAAGTTACCAAATCGTAAAAAAATTATTTATGCAATTCCTGTGAAGGGAAATGTCTATTTATGTGCCCACGCTTTCTTGTAAGTAGATCATAAATTTCTTATTGACTGGATCTGTAGGCATAAAATAACTATATTAGTACATCTATTAAATTTTATTTTAACCAATGCTGCAGTGCAGCTAGAAACTAGATATTAAACAAAATGAGTAAATAAATACATAAAGCAAGCCATATGGCATTTCTCTCAACTAGCAAGACAATAGCCGTGAAATGTTTCTCATCGTTTCATTAGGCATTTCAGTAAATACACTCCTGGAAATTGAAATAAGAACACCGTGAATTCATTGTCCCAGGAAGGGGAAACTTTATTGACACATTCCTGGGGTCAGATACATCACATAATCACACTGACAGAACCACAGGCACATAGACACAGGCAACAGAGCATGCACAATGTCGGCACTAGTACAGTGTATATCCACCTTTCGCAGCAATGCAGGCTGCTATTCTCCCATGGAGACGATCGTAGAGATGCTGGATGTAGTCCTGTGGAATGGCTTGCCATGCCATTTCCACCTGGCGCCTCAGTTGGACCAGCGTTCGTGCTGGACGTGCAGACCGCGTGAGACGACGCTTCATCCAGTCCCAAACATGCTCAATGGGGGACAGATCCGGAGATCTTGCTGGCCAGGGTAGTTGACTTACACCTTCTAGAGCACGTTTGGTGGCACGGGATACATGCGGACGTGCATTGTCCTGTTGGAACAGCAAGTTCCCTTGCCGGTCTAGGAATGGTAGAACGATGGGTTCGATGACGGTTTGGATGTACCGTGCACTATTCAGTGTCCCCTCGACGATCACCAGTGGTGTACGGCCAGTGTAGGAGATCGCTCCCCACACCATGATGCCGGGTGTTGGCCCTGTGTACCTCGGTCGTATGCAGTCCTGATTGTGGCGCTCACCTGCACGGCGCCAAACACGCATACGACCATCATTGGCACCAAGGCAGAAGCGACTCTCATCGCTGAAGACGACACGTCTCCATTCGTCCCTCCATTCACGCCTGTCGCGACACCACTGGAGGCGGGCTGCACGATGTTGGGGCGTGAGCGGAAGACGGCCCAACGGTGTGCGGGACTGTAGCCCAGCTTCATGGAGACGGTTGCGAATGGTCCTCGCCGATACCCCAGGAGCGACAGTGTCCCTAATTTGCTGGGAAGTGGCGGTGCGGTCCCCTACGTCACTGCGTAGGATCCTACGGTCTTGGCGTGCATCCGTGCGTCGCTGCGGTCCAGTCCCAGGTCGACGGGCACGTGCACCTTCCGCCGACCATTGGCTACAACATCGATGTACTGTGGAGACCTCACGCCCCACGTGTTGAGCAATTCGGCGGTACGTCCACCCGGCCTCCCGCATGCCCACTATACGCCCTCGCTCACAGTCCGTCAACTGCACATACGGTTCACGTCCACGCTGTCGCGGCATGCTACCAGTGTTAAAGACTGCGATGGAGTTCCGTATGCCACGGCAAACTGGCTGACACTGACGGCGGCGGTGCACAAATGCTGCGCAGCTAGCGCCATTCGACGGCCAACACCGCCGTTCCTGGTGTGTCCACTGTGCCGTGCGTGTGATCATTGCTTGTTCAGCCCTCTCGCAGTGTCCGGAGCAAGTATGGTGGGTCTGACACACCGGTGTCAATGTGTTCTTTTTTCCATTTCCAGGAGTGTATCATAAATTAAGAGCTCCACAGTATAATCATATGTTTTCAAGTTTGAGCGTGTAGTATTTGCGATGCTTTCTACAAAGGAATGTCAATACCGAGGATAATGGCCTCCATTTTTTTTCTCCACCTGTGCACACACTAATGGCTTTTTTCCAGGCGACAGTCATGCAGCTGGGTGCCCACGACGCATTACGTGCAGGTGGTCATTTAACTTTCTTACCAAAATATTTACGACACCAGTTTGCACTACAGTGACAGTCTCATAAAAAAAAAATTTCACAGGTCGAGAATTTGCATTATAAATCTGTAGAAACAAAATCCTGTAAATATAACAGTGTGCAAAAAATTTTCGCCAGCATAGTGATACATTCACGCATATACACACATTTCATAACTCTTAAAGTACGATTCTCGGTTTCCAACATCCTTTTTCACAAACCACAGTCCCTAACTTCTATTCATTATTCATATACATATAAACACATAATCACATTCCTCATATAGCACCAGCTTATTGATCATAAACATACCTCAACAGCATAATACACATAGTCATCGTAATAATAACATCATAACATATCAATCACATCTCAGAATCGTCGCAGCTTGTTTCAGTAATTTCAACCTCAAACGTACTTTAAAAATCATGGTCCCATACCAAATACATCATTCATAGTATCACAATGGTTCCGAAAAAATATGAACAGTTCACAAAGTACGGACGAAATACAATTTCATAAGTGTGAAGTTATCCAACTGTGTAATTGCATAAACATCTGTCACTGACATAGTAAAAAAAATAATTGTTTCTCTGTTAAATAATCAGATAGCTGTGTAACTCTGTGTTAGAGAAATATGGTACCGATGTGTAAAGTTGTATAAGCAAATACCATATTAGCTAGGGCTCCTTGTGCTTGCCACACACATGGTACACAAAGTAAGCGTGTACCCTCCTGAGGATTAAGGTAATTATACCCTCAGGTGTTACAGATTACAGCAATGGAATGAAATGTATCATGGAAAACCTTTGTATCATTGTACTTCAAATATCTTTAAAAATAAATGTTTTAAGTACAAAATTAATCACTCAAATACGTGTACACTAGCGCTAAACTGTGCGTCTTGTTGTAAGATAATCTCTGTGGAAGTGTCGTAGTTATCGTCCTCCGAAAGCTAATTTCTGCAGAAGTCAATGTACTTACCTCATGATAAACAAAAGTGAAATGCTTTGCGTATAGATATCTTAATCATTACGCTTATTGCCGTGATGAAGAAAGTATTGTGCTGTAACGTATTGTTGTGCTACGGAAAAGGCTGTCGCCTTGTAGCTATACCACAGAAGTTACTACTAAAACATGTTTTACTTTCCAGAAGAATTCAGAAAAACTGTGCAGATATAAAACAGATACACCGCAAAAGCAACATTGTAAATTGTCACTCATTAGTAGCGTCGTGATAAAATCGTGTAGCTGTCACACAAACTAACCACTGTGTCATCTGGTGTCTCACAGAAAGTACTTTAAATCCAGAATGTATTTTCAAGTAAACCAAAATGTTGCATTAAAATCTCATTAGCAGTACTGGTAAATGTTCTAAGTATATAGTCGTTACATAATTGTGCAACTAACAAGCAAGAACGTACACACACAATAACACTGTGTCGTCTGTTCACAATAACAATGCATTCGTAATTTCTGTTTAAATAAGTTCTCTTGGTTCTTGACTGGATATTTAACTTCAAACATTGTTGCATGTTAACAGATTCTAAGTCTGACAAAGCATACTAGCAATGTAAAGCGAAAAGTTATATGGCATAGACAAAGTTAAATAGCAGATTATCTTTCAATAAACGGTTTTACATGTGAAATGTGGTGTAAACCTTTACTCTTCCTAGTACGCAGAGTTTCAACTTCAACGCAATTATCATGTGGTATACGTCTGATTCTGTAAGGTCCATTGTAAACTAGAAAGAATTTGTTACTCAAGTGTTTCTTCTTATGTGACAATGAATGAGCTTTAATTAGAACTTTCTGACCAACATATAATTTCTATGCATTTGCTTTACCGTGTAGTTTTCTCCTTTTGTCTGCTGCAGATTTTATATTTATAATAGCCAAATCAATTATGTCTTTGTGTCGAAGTTTACGTGCATTCGGGAAAGGTACAAGCTCTCTGATTCTGTTCGGTGGTTCTTCATTCTTCAGTACAAGAGTAGGTGGTAAAGCAGTGGAGTCATGAGGCATTTCATTCAGCACGTTTTGAAATAAGTGTAAATATCTGTCCCAATGCTGATGCTTTCTGTGACAATAAAGTCTGCAAAGCTTATTGATTTCTTTCATAATCCATTAGGAGGGGTTACAATGTGGTGAGTACAATGAAATAAAAACAGGTTTGATTTTATGATTCCGAAGCATGCGTGACCAAACAGCAGATCTGAATTGCGGTCCGTTATCTGAAATGACTTTACTAACGTGTCCAACTTCACGTAAGAAATTTTTAACAAAGGCGTTGGATACAGACCGTCCAGTGGCTTTATGTAACGGTGTGAAAGAAACAAATTTTGAAGTAAGTTCAACAGCGACTACAACGTAAGAAAATCCATTAGTTGTTCTGACAAGCGGTCCCAAGAGATGAACAGCAGCAAATTCTTTTAATTTAGAAGG
The DNA here is from genome assembly GCF_023898315.1 of Schistocerca nitens. Classification (NCBI taxonomy): domain Eukaryota; kingdom Metazoa; phylum Arthropoda; class Insecta; order Orthoptera; family Acrididae; genus Schistocerca; species Schistocerca nitens. Next base: position 73,188,071 of record NC_064617.1, read on the forward strand.
AATGATAGGAAACAGCGGAGCACGATGGGAGATAGTAGATGGTTTCGCCTTTTGACAAAGTTTACAAATAGACAAGACTCTTCGAATTCTCTTTTCCATATTGTTAAAATAACAAGTCATTCGAAGAATATGATAACATTTTCGTGGGCCAAAATGTGCATAGCTGAAATGAATGTACCAAATGAGCTTATTAACAAAATCGTCAGGAATGCAAAGTACCCATAGCTTGTCATCAACAGTGCAGCGTTTGAACAGTATGTTGTTTCTAACCAGATAATAATGCCGAATCTGTGTGTGTGTCTTTTCTTGCCATTTGCTCTTGATGTCTTTCCAAATCGGATCTTTATCTTGTTCATGAGCAATGTCCTTTAAAGATGTGGTGATGAAGTTTTCAAAGGCGTCTTCCTGAATGTAAAGAATACTGAAATTTTTCTCGAGGTTGCCTTCTGTGCTACTTTTCTCAAGCCCAGCCGGTGCGCGTGACAGTGCGTCCGCTTCAATGTTCTCCTTGCCGGGAATATAGACTATTGTGAAGTGGGATTCTTGCAGAAACAATGCCCAACGTTGTAACCTGTCATGATTTAATTTTGAAGACATAAGAAATTATAATGCACGATGATCACTGTATACTTTTACGTGCTTACCAGAAAGAAAGAAACGGAATTTGTTAAATGCCCAAACGATAGCTAAAGCTTCTAATTCAGTAACGGAATAATTTTTTTCAGATTTTGTTAGCACTCGGCTAGCAAAAGCAATGGTTTTCTGAACAGTAGTGTCATTTTCTATGGCTTCTTGAAATAAATGGGCACCAAGACCGACTTTAGAAGAATCCGTGCTAAGGCAGAAATCTTGTGACAGATCTGGATGGGCTAGTATTGGCGCGTTAAGTAGCGATTCTTTCAAAGAATTGAATTCCAACTCTGCTTGCTCGTCCCAGCTCCAAATAGTATTTTTTCCAGTGAGAGAACAAAGTTTTGGTGTAACAAGAATTTGCATATTCAAAAAACGACGGTAAAAATTTACGAGACCTAGAAAACTGCGGAGTTGTTTTTTTGTGGATGGAACTGGAATGTCTCTGATTGCTTCTAACTTTTCAGGATCCGGCTGAATGCCTTCAGAAGAAATAATATGTCCCAAAAACTTCACCTTCGTACTACCGAATTCAGACTTTTCCAAGTTAACTGTAATTCCAGATTCTGCAAAAATATGTAACACGCTGTTGAGGATGCGATTGTGTTGTTCCCATGAGGCTTCTGCCATCTGATCGATCCATTTTTCTTCTCAACAACATGTAGTGGAGTGTTGTATGAGCTTACTGCAGGCTCAATAATGCCCTCGTCAAGCATAGATTGTATTTCTGTTCTAAAACGGTCCCTATAATGTGCTGGAATTACGTGACCTTTTAAGAACTCAGGTAATATGGAATTTAACCTGCGAATGAATGCTGCCGAAGAAACGTTCTAACCAAAAGGAAGTTTTCGAAACTGATAACAAACGCCGAAACAAAGGAAAGCTGTGTATTTTCTACATTCTGGATGAAGTTCGATCTGATAAAAGCTGCATCTGAAATCAATAGAAGACAACACTTTTACACCATTAAAGTTTTGAAGAAGTTCTACTAACGTTTGCGGCCTGTCTGTTTCAGGAATTATGATAGTATTGATTTGTCTTGAATCTAAGACAAGCCTGATCGATCCATTTTTCTTCTCAACAACATGTAATGGATTGTTGTATGAGCTTACTGCAGGCTCAATAATGCCCTCGTCAAGCATAGATTGTATTTCTGTTCTAACACAGTCCCTATAATGTGCTGGAATTATGTATGGTCTAACACAAAATTTAGTATGCTCACGAACACGAAATTGGTATTGAAATCCCTTGATTGTTCCTGTTTTGTGAGTAAAAACTGTGGAATGTGCTTGTAAAATCTCAAAAAGGTCTTGCCTATCAGTGTCATTACAATTCTCAATTGTTTGAATTTTATTCTGAATTAACTCATTAGTATCAAATATGCCGTCCATATCATCCCTGTCAGTACTTGCAGAGTGATTGTTAGTGTCTAGTTCCGTAGAAAATTCCGAACTGTTGTCTAACAGAAGGTAAAGCCGATTAATTTCCTTGTCATGGTTTGAGAGCCAATCTTCAAATTTCAAAGCTATTGACTTACCTTCTATCTCTAAACTTATTTCAGCATCGTGAAAGTTTAAGATTGGTTTGTATTCATTCAAAAAGTCTACTCCCAGTATAATTTCCGTCGACAATAATGGAACAATAAGAAAGTTCATACAGAAGCTGTGGCTTTGACAAAAGAATTCTAAGTTGGTTTGTTGGCGTACATCTACACTTTTTCCAAAGATTGCACCTTGTAATTTAATCTTACGTAACGGAAGTGTGGGGCAATCGTTCGATTTGTTGCATTTGCTGAAAGCTGTTTCACTAATTACTGAAATGGGACTGCCAGAGTCAAGTACTGCCGTAAATTTTACGTCATTTACAGTAATGTGAACCACAGGTTATGCAATGTCGTTGTGTTTTACGTCGTGTTCCTGGAGTAAGATGTTCCTAATGTCTTCCATTTTTATGTAATTACTAGCTACGGCAGCTGCGTCGTCAGTTTCATAAGTACGTTTTGTGGCTGCCAGCGGTATGAGTCATTGCCTATTGTGTCTTTGTTGGCGCGCGTCGTTATTGGGGTTTGGAGACCTAACTTCTACAAATTCACCTAGTCGAGAGGGCCCTTCTCTGTTTGAATCCCGCCAGTTCTGTTGCAATTCAGCTCTGTCGTTACGATCACATCGTCTGTCGTCATGTCGGTAATTTCCATAGTTTCTTTCTTGCCGGTCACATGGTGGAGAATTTCTCCCTGAATCGTAATTGCGCGCTGGACCGTTGCATCTAAAGTTATTCTGTCTCCCTTCGTAATAATTATTTGGGTTCCCATATTGTCTGTTTCTCTAATTGTCTCTGTGATAGTCATTACTGCGGAGAGGTGATCTTTCCCTGTAATTATTACTACTCTGCCAACGGTTGTCATACGGGTGGTGTCTGTTTTGGTAACGATTTACGTTGTAAAAATAGCCTTGTCGTGTATTATTTCTGTCATCGCGGAATTGTGACAGATGTGACCTGTAATTGTTGTGCTCCTGTTTTCGCGTTCCGCTATTGTCAGTGTCAATTTCCAGTTCTTGTAACAGTCCCTGAAAAGCTTCAATGTCGTCTTTGCAACGTCCTGCTAAAATAATATGTCGTAAATGTTGAGGCAGTTTGATTAAGCAAATGCGGATGAGTTCTGAGGGTCAGTATGGGTTTGAAAGATACTGATTCTTATGCAACATTTCTTCAAAATATTTCATAAGACTGGAACATTCAGATTGTTCGAAACGTTTCATCATTATGATGCTATGTTTTACTCGGTCTTGTGTAGCTTGAGACCAATACGCTGAGAGTAAGGCATGATAAAATTCTCCTTCACTGTGACAATCGTGAATGACCGATCGCATTCTTACAGCTGGTTCATTCTCTAAGTAGCCACACATAAATTCTAACCTGTGCTCCAATGACCAGTTGGGAGGAGAACAATGAGAGAATTGATGAAGCCACGCTTGTGGATGAATGTCGTTGCCGGAATTCTTAAATGTTTTGAATTTACGTGTAGTAATAAACAGCTTATAGTCAAAATCATCATGTCGACGAGTCGCATATCGGTCATTGTTACTTCGTGTCGGCGGTTCCATCTCAAAATTCGGTGCAACTTGCCAATTTCTTTCATAATTTCCGAAATGCCCTGTGTTATTATTTTGTAGCTGTTCCGTATTTCTATGTCCCTCTTCCTGTATTGGAGCGCGAGTATCCTCTGAAATATGTAATTCTTGTATTACTTGTGCCAACTGATCTTGTACTTCCCGGATTTCTCTTTTGTACTGTATATTGATTTGATTTTGATTTTGTTTGAATTTTCTAATTTGTTCATACTCTTCAGTGTCCGTGAAGGCTACAGGTCTTGTGTCATTCAGATCATCATCTACCTTTGTAGATAAGTTAGTGAACTGATCTGAAAGTTCGGCTACTTAATCCGATAGTCAAATTATTTCCTCTGTGTGTTTTTCTGAACCAAGTTTCAGAGTGTCCATTTGCGTTGAAATCGTATCTACCGTGTCCTTTAAGTTTTCCTGAGTTTTTGCAAGTTGTGTAACCGAATCGGTTGATGCAACTGAGTCAATTTTAGCTTGCAAGGTGTCGTGATTTTCATGAACAATAGTTTGCAGTTCTTTTATGGCTGCTTCGTGATTCTGTAATGCATTTTCATGACGCGAAAAAATAGGTTGGAAATGCTCACAGATTTGTGTTTTTACGTCATTACGGACTCCTTGACATTTCGATTCAATGTTATGTAACTCAGTAGTTAAATCTTCGCGTGGTGTCTAGCTTTCGAAGATTTAGTTCCATTGTGTCTAACTTTTGAAAATTTTGTTCCATTGTGTCTAACTTTTGAAGATTGTGTTCCATTGTGTCTAACTTTTGTAGATTTTGTCCCATTTGTTTCTGATTTTGTTGAAGCGTTGTGTCTAAATTTTGTAGCCTTTGTCCCATTTGTTGCATTAACTGTAATAACAGTGCACTGGTGTCTGAAACATGTTCCTCAGTGCTACTCGGCAGTGCATTTGAACCGGCAATATTCGCATTTTGAAAAGCAGAAAATGTGTCTTGATTTATTTGAGAAAACGGTGAGGACGCAAAACCTGAATCTACAGTATTTGCAAGATGATGTCCTGTCATTTCAGAATCCTGAGGCGAGCTGTTGCCGACCGATCGATCGATAATGCTTCCCTGTTCACTAATTGTTTCAATGCCTACACCATTATTTGCAGCCCCCTCCATTTCCCTATGCACAGTTACCAAATTACTACTTTGAACATTAGTTAATTCATTACATGGTGGCGCTAACACACTGCTTTCGTCTTCACTGTCATTCCTCAGTTTACTTTGGAGTCTAGTATTACGTTTTTCACACGCCATTATTGTCACAATATTTCACACGACAACACAGAAAAACACAATATGAAGAGCAAAAATAAGAGAACACATTAACATAGCACTGAAAATAATGTCTAGTTAATTGCAAGCGCAGCTGCGAAATACTTGGTGCAAATCTACATGCATGTCACAACTGCTTTACTGTACAACAATGAAAAACTACCATTACAAAGGAAATTCTCTCTATGATTACGCGCTAGCAATAAACAAAGGTTACACTAATTACACAAACTACAAGAAAAAAATAAGTAGATTCCAGTGAGGTATCCTCGTCTAGGGGTCGACATATGAAACTTTCAAAGATACCTACAAAAGGATGGCCCTGACTGACATTAACCTATACGTTTCACAAATCACTTACCTCACAAAAATCTTCGTTACTCGAATTACTGCAATACAGCGAGCGCCACTACTGCCAGCTAACTAAAAGATTCAAACTACTGAAGGCACTAACTACTGATAGGCATAGTTAGCAAATGAAAGATTTTAATAATATATATAGCAGTTCATGACATCCAATCTTAGGAATTTCAAAACTCCGCCATCTCTATCCCCACATCCACCACTGCTGGCGGCTCACCTCCAACTGCGCAACGCTACGCGCTGTTCGCATGCAGCTGCCAAACACTGCAATGGCAGACAACAATACAAACTAGCCACAGACTGCACACAGCACTGCCAGTGATTTTCATACAGAGCGCTACGTAACGTTGCCAATAAGAAAACATAAACAGCCTACTTACAAGTCACTATAATTAGTATCTTCAAGAATGTATTCTGAACAGAGAATATTGTGAATCATGTACCGTCAAGAGCGACGATCATCATTAATGGATTAAAGTTAAGTATCAAACTAATTACGTCCGCTTTCTGAATTCTCATTCCTTGTCATGTTCCAGACCTCAGGTCAGTATAGTTCTTCCCTCTTCACGCCAGCCTGCGTGAGCTAAAACGCGCGCATTTCGGCCTGCACTAGAAGCTCGGTGTTGGCTCTTCTGCCAACACACAACACAAACTTCAACAAATATTATCGATACTACGTATAAAAAAGACTGTATCGTGTAAAAATGACGATAATTATTTCATTATTTCTGTAATAATTTAATTTCTGTGTGAATTATAAGAGAACTACATTCATGGCCAACGACAATTGTAATCTTTTTTTGTTGTCTGTGATAATTGTGGCTCAGTTGTTCTTCCTGTGCTAACCGATAAACTGTTCGGACGTGAGACGTGTGAGGTCTGTAAAGAGAAATCCTATAACTGTATTGTTAATTATTATTTGAAAAATAGAGTCTCTATTGCCTAGACGTGGATTTGTATTTATTTCAGGTGTAATCCAATCTAAGTAATGATTTTAAGTGTTAATTTTCAGCTCCGCAATTAGGAGCGCAGCCGTTGCCGCTAGTAGCTTACAGCGGAGTTTACCAGTGGCTGGTATTTATCATTGAGAGTAACTTTAAATGCTAAAGAATAGAAACCAAAAGGTTTAAAGATTTTTATCTGAATATATTAACTTGATATAAAACGAATGGAAAATAATAATAGACAAATTGACTATCGTCTGTCTGCCGCCATCTTAGCAAAATTATCTCCGTGGCAGTTTTGAATGGAGAATTTTAACAAACATAAATGTTGTTAGGTATAAATGAATCTACTTTAAAAGACAGAACTCAACTCAGATTGAATCTTTAAAAATAATGCTCACAGCACGTTACGTAATATCTATTTCTTATTTGCTGATGCATGAAGCCTAATTATTTCGGATGATTTACATGAAATATTTTAATAGGAGACATACGTCAGTGTTGTGTGCGGGCAGTATTTTGTGACTAAATGTTCCTTTTGCTAGGGAAAAATGCTTCCATCTTAAGTAACAGTTGTGTAAAATCTGATAAATGATATGCAATTTAGTCCCACTCACACGACTTTACAGACAACATTTCTACACAACGTCAAGTGGAGATTTCTTTAGCGGAGAGACAAATATTAGCTGGGATAATCATTTTTGAGATCAAACGAATTGTTACGCTGCCAATAGGTAACTGGTTTTATATATTTTTTTGATCTACCTGAAATATCATTTATAAGTAATTAAAGTCACGAAATTTAAACCGGTTCCGCCACAAGGTCTAAGGCTGAGCTACAGATCCTCCTGCCACCACAACCATGTTTTTCGCGTTAATTTCGTCGACTTCGCGAGCTCAAAGTATCACATGCCAACCTGGCCTAGACATCCTCTGAACATCAGTAAGCCAGCCAGAATCTTGCAAAGGCAACATAAATCATCACAAATAGTGACTAGTCGCAGTTTTCTCATCATTCTTCGCTGGTCATAATCGCTCACATAGAAGCAGGATACATCAGTAAACACAATTATACTTCAGTCAACGAGATTCCAGACCGAAGACGCATCTGGAGGCGCCCCGGAGATGGATGGGACACTACCGTGAGTGTCGCCCGACATACGGCCCGTCAGCAGGTGTGACGGTCTGGGGTGCCATTCCTTTTCTTAGCACGATTCCTTTGGTTGTCATCAGTAGCACCCTTACAGCACAGAGGTGGGTTGAGGATATTCTACTGCCAGTTTTGGTGCCTTTCATGGCAAGCCATGCTGAGCTTACATTTCAGATACATAATGTCCTCCCCAACACGACGAAAGTTTCTACTGCTTGTCTTCGTGCTTGCCAAAGCCTACCTTGACCAGTAAGGTCACCACATCTCTTCCCAATTGAGAAAGTCTGGACCACCATGGACAGGGCCCTCCAACCAACTCGGGATTTTGACAATTTAATAGGACAACTGCGCATAAATTGGCATGATATCCTCCAGGAGGACATCCAACAACCCTAACAATCAACGCCAAGACGAATAACCGCTTGTTTAATGGTCAAAGGTGGATTAAAGCATTATTGACTTGCTCAGTTTGTGAAGCCCTTTCTGTTCAATAAATCATTCAGTTTGATCTGAAGTCGCCATTTAATGTTTCTTTATACCTAAAATCGTATTCTAACACAGATATAACACTAAAAATATGTTATGGACACATGATTTATGTGTGTTTCTACAAAAATGTTTATTGTGACATCATAGGGATACTGACAGGTTTCAGACAGATTATATAATGGTAAGACAGAGATTTAGGAACCAGGTTTTAAATTGTAAGACATTTCCAGGGGCAGATGTGGACTCTGACCACAATCTATTGGTTATGAACTGTAGATTAAAACTGAAGAAACTGCAAAAAGGTGGGAATTTAAGGATATGGGACCTGGATAAACAGACTAAACCAGAGGTTGTACAGAGTTTCAGGGAGAGCATAAGGGAACAATTGACAGGAATGGGTGAAATAAATACAGTAGAAGAAGAATGGGTAGCTCTGAGGGATGAAGTAGTGAAGGCAGCAGAGGATCAAGTAGATAAAAAGGCGAGGGCTAATAGAAACCCTTGGGTAACAGAAGAAATATTGAATTTAATTGATGAAAGGAGAAAATATAAAAATGCAGTAAATGAAGCAGGCAAAAAGGAATAAAAACGTCTCAAAAATGAGATCGACAGGAACTGCAAAATGCCTAAGCAGGGATGGCTAGAGGACAAATGCAAGGAAGTAGAGGCTTACCTCACTAGAGGCAAGATAAATACTTCCTATAGGAAAATTAAAGAGACCTTTGGAGAAAAGAGAGCCACTTGTATGAATATCAAGAGCTCAGATGGAAACCCAGTTTTAAGCAAAGAAGGAACAGCAGAAAGGTGGAAGGAGTATATAGAGAGTCTATACAAGACCGATGTACTTGAGGACAATATTATGGAAATGGAAGAGGATGTAGATGAAGATGAAATGGGAGATATGATTCTGCGTCAAGAGTGTGACAGAGCATTGCAAGACTTGAGTCGAAACAAGGCCCTGGGAGTAGACAACATTCCCTTAGAACTACTGACAGCTTTGGGAGAGCCAATCCTGACAAAACTCTACCATCTGGTGAGCAAGATGTATGAGACAGGTGAAATACCCTCAGACTTCAAGAAGAATGTAATGATTCCAATCCCAAAGAAATCAGGTGTTGACAGATGTCAAAATTACCGAATTATCAGTTTAACAAGTCACTGTTGCAAAATACTAACGCGAATTCTTTACAGACGAATTGAAAAACTAGTAGAAGCCGACCTCGGGGAAGATCAGTTTGGATTCCGTAAAAATACTGGAACACGTGAGGCAATACTGACCCTACGACTTATCTTAGAAACTAGATTAACGAAATGTAAACCTACGTTTCTAGCGTTTGTAGACTTAGAGACAGCTTTTGACAGTGTTGACTGGAATACTCTCATTCAAATTCTGAAGGTGACGGGGGTAAAATACAGGGAGCGAAAGGCCACTTACAATTTGTACAGAAACGAGATGGCAGTTATAAGAGTCTAGGGACATGAAAGGGACGCAGTGGTTGGGAAGGGAGTGAGACAGAATTGTAGCTATCCCCGATGTTATTCAACCTGTATATTGAATAAGCAGTGAAGAGAACAAAAGAAAAATTCGTAGTAGGAATTATAATCCATGGAGAAGAAATAAAAACTTTGAGGTTTGCTGATGATATTGTAATTCTGTCAGAGACAGCAAAGGACTTGAAAGAGCTGTTGAACGGAATGGATAGTGTGTTGAAAGGAGGATATAAGATGAACATCAACAAAAGCAAAACGAGGATAATGGAATGTAGTCGAATTAAGTCGGGTGATGCTGAGGGAATTAGATTAGGAAATGAGACACTTAAAGTAGCAAAGGAGTTTTGCTATTTGGAGAGCAAAATAACTGATGATAGTCGAAGTAGAGAGGATATAAAATGTAGACTGGCAATGGAAAGGAAAGCGTTTCTGAAGAAGAGAAATTTGTTAACATCGAGTATAGATTTAAGTGTCAGGAAGTCGTTTCTAAAAGTATTTGTATGGAGAGTAGCCAAGTATGGAAGTGAAACATGGACGATAAATAGTTTGGACAAGAAGAGAATAGAAGCTTTCGAAATGTGGTGCTACAGAAGAATGCTGAAGATTAGATGGGTAGATCACATAACTAATGAGGAGGTATTGAATAGGATTGGGGAAAAGAGGAGTTTGTGGCACAGCTTGACAAGAAGAAGGGATCGGTTGGCAGGACATGTTCTGAGGAGTCAAGGGATCACCAATTTAGTATTGCAGGGCAGCGTGGAGGGTAAAAATCGTAGAGGGAGACCAAGAGATGAACACACCAATTAGATTCAGAAGGATGTAGGTTGCAGTAGGCACTGGTAGATGAAGAATCTTGCACAGGATAGAGTAGCATGGAGAGCTGCATCAAACCAGTCTCAGGACTGAAGACCACAACAGCAACAACAGTAATTAAAACGTAGCGCTTGTGGTTATGTGTCTTGATCGGTTAGTGCACTCTAAGGCAAAAGAAAACGATGCAGCAGGAAAGAATTATCCGAATGGGTCGGATACTGGTAGATGTGACCTACACGAATATACCAACAAATGATTACAAATGTTTCAAATGGCTCTGAGCACTATGGGACTTATCATCTATGGTCATCAGTCCCCTAGAACTCAGAACTACTTAAACCTAACTAACCTAAGGACATCACACAACAGCCAGTCATCACGAGGCAGAGAAAATCCCTGACCCCGCTGGGAATCGAACCCGGCAACCAGGGCGCGGGAAGCGAGAAATGATTACAATTTCAGAAAGAAAATGCATGATTTACTCAAAAGAAAGAGCTTCACAAATCGAATAAGTCAGTAACGTGTTGGTCCAGAATTGGCCCTTAAGCAAGCAGTTATTCGGCTTGGCACTGATTCGTAGAGCTGCCGTATGTCCTCCTGAGGGATGTCGTGCAACGTTCCGTCCAATTGCCGGATTATGTCTTCAAAATCCCCAGATGATGGGAGGAACCTACACGTAACTGGGGACAGATCCCGCGACATTGCCGGCCAAGGTAGAGTTTAGGAAGCACGAAGGCAACAGTAGAAGTTAAGACCGTGTGCAGGCGGTCATTATCTTGCTGAAACTTAAGCCCAGGGTGGATTGCCATGAGGTTCAACAAGACGGGGCGTACATATCGTCTACATACCACTGAGCAGTAAATTTGCAGCAGATGACAACCAAAGGCATCTAGGCATGAAAAGAAACACATTAGCGTGTGCACCAAGTTCCGCTGACACGCGATAATTACAGCCCACACTGGAGCTGCGGAAGTAACTGCGCTTTAATTACAACCACCCGGTACGAAACGTGGTTCTGTGATAATTCGTGGGTGTTTTTCATACCATAGCTTAGCCCCGCTTGTTCATGTTACAACGAACAGGAACCAGTATGTTTATTTCAATATTCTCGCTGATCACATGTTGTCCTTTCCTCTTACACGTTCACTCTGAATTCGCTGCATACACTCTCGTCTTCCAAGATGACTACTGAAGTGTTCCCAGAGCTGCAAGTGTACGTTCCTGGTCTGACGAATACACAGCCGCCGTATCGCAGTTCCACTGGCCCGCTGAATCACCAGCTCGTAATCTCATAGAAAATACGTGGCACTATTTGGAAACGCGAATGAAAAGTGGAAACCAAAAACGTGAAACAAATGTCCTTGCAGTTTTGTAGGTCCACGGGATCCTGTTATCAGTGAGTGGCATCAGCTGGATATGTTGTGTGTATCTGTGTGTGTGTGCGCTCGCACATCTCGTATTCGCTGGGAGGTTACTACTACCGTACCAATGACTGACCGCCGCATATATTTTCAAAAAAGCTATATTCATTACTCCCGTTTCTGAAAAAGTAAATTCTGCTACTCAGAGTGAAATAGGTGTATCGCGCTGACTAAATTCCTGTTAGTTTTCACGCTGAGTTCACTGTGAAATAATTATCCCCTTTGTTAACTCGTACTGTAGTACATCAACAGTCCCGACAGGTTTATATCAGGAATAAATGCATGGTTTCACAGAATTACAGACCAATATCGTTAACGTCTATTTGTTGCAGGATCCAAAAGTACGTTTTAGCTCGGACGTTCTGACGTTTCGGGAGAAAAGCGACTTCTCACAAAATTAACATACAGGACGTTCCCAATATTTTGACGATCTCACATTTTAATAACACACGCTAAGAACCAAAGTACACCAACAGTGGTGTGTCAAATTCCATCCCATATAAAGGTCAATAATCATATGCCGTTCGATCCAACATCGAGCGTTCGCGTTGGAGTGCTATTTTCGCTACAGCGAATCTGTCGTGAACGTGCCTTTCGAAAGCATTTCAAGATTCAGCCACCGTATCCACTACCTGCTCTTGGAACGGTACTGAACTGCTTAAGAAATTTCCGTGCGACTGCTAGTGGAGCGAATCGAAATTCGACGGCTCTCGGGAAACCGTCTGAATCCTTGAGAACCTCGAAAGTGAGCGTAACAATTTACAGACTAGCTCTCGTTTTTCGTTACAAAAATTTAGTTCCAACAAGACGGCGTGACATACCACACGTCCAACAGGACCTTGCAAGTTCTCCGTGACGTGTTTGGTAACCGCATGATTTCCAAACGCGCTTACGTCAAATGGCCACCTAGCTTGCCTGGTTTAGCCATGCCGGACTTTTACGTATGAGGTTATTTGAAGGCGACAGTGTACTCTGAACGGTTGAGAAGCTTTCAACAAGTAACAGACTGAATTCACGATGAAATTTCCACAATTTGTCCAGTACTTACGAAAGATCTGTTCAAAAAGTGGGTGAAACACTTCGGGTACTGTGTAGCAGAGAATGTTCGTCACTTGTGCGATGTAGTATTCAATAAGTAAACGTAAATAGACGATGTACCTCGTGAAAAATGTGCAACTTTGTTTCGCAATTAGTTCGTGTGTTGTTCATATCAGAAGTCGTCAAAACATTGCGAAACACTACGTGGATTCAAGGAAGACCATTTACCTGAAACACAGCCCATTTTATCACATGGAGTACCTCCACAAGTGGGTAATATTCTGGAAGGACTTTTAGTACACGAAAAATGTTCTGAAGGAAGCCTGAAAGCACTGTTAATCTCTCAATCTATATAAGTGACTCATGAGATCAGCAGAACTCTCAGATTATTCAGTGATGTTACTATCTATAAGGAAGCACCGTTGCAGGACGAGTTAGATGTATTGTCTCGTTTTCTCACTAGCCTTGAGACTGGTCTGATGCGCCCCCGCCAGCACATGCACACGACGTGCCCAATTATTTGTTGGATACATTCCAGCCTCTGACTTCTCCTACAATTTCTGTCCTCTCAGCTCCCTCTAATACCACGGACGTCATTCCCTGATGTCTTAACACAGGTTCAATCACCCTGCATATCAGTGTTCCCCACGTATTACGTTCCTCACCGATTCTCCTCAGAAAATCCCCACTTACTGTCATATCAATGTACATAACTTTGAGCATCATTTTCTGCTACCCAGAGTTGCGTTTACCGAAACTATGGTTCAGTAGTTTCGGTACATTACATAAATGACTTAGTAAATGGTAGAATTACCGATAGTATAAGTAGCACTGGTAGGGAAAGAAACAGAAATGAATGTGTGAGAGAGAAACTGCAAGCCGACGACTCCTCTTGGTTTTTTTGTTTGTTTGGTTATTTATTTTGCACATAATTACAACAGATCATCATTCAGTGTTAGTCCCTGGAGTATTTTATAGCCTTACAGAATATAAATTGCTTTTTATAAGTAATAAAAGATAGCTTATCAGGTAGCTTCTATGCTTTTATGCAACCAAAGCAATTACTTTTGATACAAGTACATTTTACAATACCAACATATATATATATATATATATATACATATATATATATATATATATATATATATATACACTCCTGGAAATTGAAATAAGAACACCGTGAATTCATTGTCCCAGGAAGGGGAAACTTTATTGACACATTCCTGGGGTCAGATACATCACATGATCACACTGACAGAACCACAGGCACATAGACACAGGCAACAGAGCATGCACAATGTCGGCACTAGTACAGTGTATATCCACCTTTCGCAGCAATGCAGGCTGCTATTCTCCCATGGAGACGATCGTAGAGATGCTGAATGTAGTCCTGTGGAACGGCTTGCCATGCCATTTCCACCTGGCGCCTCAGTTGGACCAGCGTTCGTGCTGGACGTGCAGACCGCGTGAGACGACGCTTCATCCAGTCCCAAACATGCTCAATGGGGGACAGATCCGGAGATCTTGCTGGCCAGTGTAGTTGACTTACACCTTCTAGATCACGTTGGGTGGCACGGGATACATGCGGACGTGCATTGTCCTGTTGGAACAGCAAGTTCCCTTGCCGGTCTAGGAATGGTAGAACGATGGGTTCGATGACGGTTTGGATGTACCGTGCACTATTCAGTGTCCCCTCGACGATCACCAGTGGTGTACGGCCAGTGTAGGAGATCGCTCCCCACACCATGATGCCGGGTGTTGGCCCTGTGTGCCTCGGTCGTATGCAGTCCTGATTGTGGCGCTCACCTGCACGGCGCCAAACACGCATACGACCATCATTGGCACCAAGGCAGAAGCGACTCTCATCGCTGAAGACGACACGTCTCCATTCGTCCCTCCATTCACGCCTGTCGCGACACCACTGGAGGCGGGCTGCACGATGTTGGGGCGTGAGCGGAAGACGGCCTAGCGGTGTGCGGGACCGTAGCCCAGCTTCATGGAGACGGTTGCGAATGGTCCTCGCCGATACCCCAGGAGCAACAGTGTCCCTAATTTGCTGGGAAGTGGCGGTGCGGTCCCCTACGGCACTGCGTAGGATCCTACGGTCTTGGCGTGCATCCGTGCGTCGCTGCGGTCCGGTCCCAGGTCGACGGGCACGTGCACCTTCCGCCGACCACTGGCGACAACATCGATGTACTGTGGAGACCTCACGCCCCACGTGTTGAGCAATTCGGCGGTACGTCCACCCGGCCTCCCGCATGCCTACTATACGCCCTCGCTCAAAGTCCGTCAGCTGCACATACGGTTCACGTCCACGCTGTCGCGGCATGCTACCAGTGTTAAAGACTGCGATGGAGCTCCGTATGCCACGGCAAACTGGCTGACACTGACGGCGGCGGTGCACAAATGCTGCGCAGCTAGCGCCATTCGACGGCCAACACCGCGGTTCCTGGTGTGTCCGCTGTGCCGTGCGTGTGATCATTGCTTGTACAGCCCTCTCGCAGTGTCCGGAGCAAGTATGGTGGGTCTGACACACCGGTGTCAATGTGTTCTTTTTTCCTTTTCCAGGAGTATATATATATATATATATATATATATATATATATATATATATATATATATATATATATATATATATATATATAGTAATTCTTTCATCTTCAGTTGGTTTTATTTATTATCCTTTTATTATATATGGGTATCCACATGTTTGTTTTTTTCCTTATTTTTACCTAGAAAATCCCTCTGTTTCACTTGACAAAGCGACAATTTTCGAATAAATTCCGAATTAAACATAGAAATTTTTAATTTTGCTACAAATACTCTTTACGTTTAAGTGATACGCAAAGAAAGCGATCGTTATGAGGTAACGCCCGATACGTATGCAGCACACATAACGTACAGATTATGCGGGTACAACCTTAAGTGACAAAAGCTTAATTACGACAACCTGAGGTATAGTGTTGTAATTTTACAGCTCTAGTGCTACCACATCTCAAACGCTTCCATTAACTTCCTTCACTGTTTTCTCGCAGTCCACGATTCGTTTCCACAGTATTGTGCTCTAGACATACGTTGTCAGAAATTTCGTCCTCAAACTGAAGTCTATGTTTCATAGTACCACAGTTGTTTTCCTGACGAACACTCTCTGCCTGTGTCACTCTGCTTCATACATTGTCATTTCTTCGCCAGTCATGTTCTATTTTGCTGCCAAGATAGCAGAATTACCAGACATCGTCTTCTGCGTTGTGACAAGTGTTGATGTTGATTTTATCGTTAGTCTCGTTACAGCTATCCCATCTTCGTCTTTCTTTGGATCAATCCCAGGCCACATCTGTGTGGTAGTTTCATTCACAACAGATAAATTCAGGGTAAAAGGAGGATGAACCCAGTAGTATTCTTTTACAAGAATCGTGGTCAACATATGGAGCCTGCCATATCGTTTTATACCAGGGTTGTTTCACAGTTGCTGTTACAGGCTTTTAGGGGGTCTAAAGGGGACTATGCAGGTAAAGCTTTGATCAGGAATCCATTGCCGGAAATGTTCTGTTTATATAAGGAATAAGTTGAAGATCGAATCATTTTCAAATCTCCTGATTCACGGTACCCACACAGTGTAGACAATGAGCTCCGATGTGTGTGTTCTACTGGATCGCATGGCACGGATATCGTTTCAAGTACTCGTTGTCGACTCTTTTCTACATGACGGAGGATCTACGCTCCGAAGTCGGGAGTAAGGCGCGTTCGTGTAGCGCCACAGTCAACCTTCGTTAACTGCGAACGTACCTGCTTGTCACAGCCGCTGTTATAGTCAGACGAAAATTGTATATGATGTCACAATTACAAGGGTGCCAGACGACAGCGCCTTCTACTCAGTTTGTGTGTAATGTGATGTGGGAGATTTGAAAGTGATTCAGTCTTCAAAACTAATTTTGTATCCAAACTCTACTTTTCGGCACTGGATTCCTGATCAAAATCCTATCTCTTAAGTCTCCTCTACAACCCTATACATATAGAGTCATATTAGGAAGTGATATCATAATTGAACCAATTCGCAAAGACAGTAGCAGGAAATACGTATGAAGTGATTTCATAATTGAACCAACTCGTAAAGACGGTAGCAGGAAAGGCGTATGATATATGCATTTGTTTCTGTGTGAGAGTGGGGTGGAATTCCGAAGAAATGGGATGAATCTGCAAAAAGGAAACGCATACGAGACTAGTCTTACATAAGTGCTCCAGTTTTTTAAACCTCTCATCGTCACTGGATGATGATAACGATGACGATGATTTTGGTTTGTGCGGCGTTTAACGGCGACGTTATCAGCGCCCGTAAAAATTCCCAATCTTTTCACTTTACAGTCTCGCCAGTTCCTAAATAATAATAAAATGACGAGGAAAACACAGACACCCAGTCCCCGGGCGCAGACAATCTGCGACCCGGTCGGGAATCGAAGCCAGGGTCTTATGATTCAGTGGCTGCAACGCTAACGACTAGACCACGAGTTGCGGATGCCCCCAGTGGAGAAATCGAATCAGGGAAGTCTCAAGCAGTGACTACACAATCGAGTCAAACTTACAAAGAATTTGGCAGTATCTGTCCACTATCATCATTACGTTGCACCATCTCGGGCCTGTACGCATGCAGCGATACGGTTAAGAACGGTGTCATTAAGTTGTTGCATAATCTCGTTGCACTGGGAGGGAACTGGTCTCACACTACTTCTATTGGCGACAGATCAGTGGATCTTGCTGATCACGGTAGTAACTCTACACATACACTATGTGATCAAAAGTATCCTGACACCTGGCTGAGAATGAATTGGTAGTAACTCTACACATACACTATGTGATCAAAAGTATCCTGACACCTGGCTGAGAATGAATTACAAGTTCGTGACGCCCTCCATCGGTAGTGCTGGAATTCAGTATGGTGTTGGCCCACCCTTAATCTTGATGAGAGCCACTCACGCAGGCATACGCTGAATCACCTGCTGGTAGGTTTCTTGGGGAATGGCAACCCATTCTTCACGGAGTGTTGCACTTAAGAGGAGTATCGATGTCGGTCGGTAAGGCCTGGCATGAAGTCGGCGTTCCAAAACATCTTAGAGGTGTTCTATAGTATTCAGGTCAGGACTCTGTGCAGGCCAATCCATTACAGGGATGCTATTATCGTGTAACCATTCCTCCACAGGCCGTGCGTTATGAACAGGTGCTTGACCGTGTTTAAAGATGCAATCGCCAACCTCGAATTGCTCTTCAACAGTGGGAAACAATAAGGTGCTTAAAACATCAATGTAGGCCTGTGCTGTGATAGTGCCACGCTAAACTACAAGGGGTGCAAGCCCCCTCCATGAGAAACACGACCACACCATAATACCACCGCCTCCGAATTTTACTGTTGGCTCTGCACATGGTGGCAGATGATGTTCACGGGGCATTCGCCATACGCACGCCCTGCCATCGGATTGCTGCATTGTGTACCGTGATTCGTCTCTCCACACAACGTTTTTCCACTGTTCAATCGTCCAATGTTTACGCTCCTTACACCAAGCGAGGCGTCGTTTGGCATTTACTGGCGTGATGTGTGGCTTATGAGCAGCCGCTCGAGCATGAAATCCAAGATTTATCACCTCCCGCTAACTGTCATAGTACTTACAGTGGATCCTGATGCAGATCGGCATTCCTGTGTGATGGTCTGGATAGATGTCTGCCTATGACACATTACGACCCTCTTCAACTGTCTGCGGTCTCTGTCAGTCAACAGACGAGGTCGGCCTGTACGGTTTCGTGCCGTACGTGTCCCATCACGTTTCCCTTTCATTGTCACATCGGAAACAGTGGTCATGGGGATGTTTAGGAGTGTGGAAATCTAGCGTACAGATGTGTGGCAGAAGTGACACCCAGTCACGTGACCAAGTTCGAAGTGCGTGAGTTCCGCGACCTCCCACCGGAGGTTCGAGTCCTCCCTTCGGCATGGGTGCGTGTGTTGTTCTTAGTATAAGTTAGTTTAAATAGTGTGTAAGTCTAGTGACCGATGACTTCAGCAGTTTGGTCCCTTAGAAATTCACACACATCTGAACATTTTTTTGTGACCCGCGGAGCGCCCCATCCTGCTCCCTCACGATGCCTTATGACTACTGAGGTCGCTGATATGGAGTACCTGGCAGGAGGTGGCAGCACAATGTACCTAATATGAAAAACGTATGTTTCTGGGGGCGTCCTGATACTTTTGATCACATAGTGTAATGAACCGTGAATTTACTTTGAAAACTTGTTCTTAAGAATTTACTTTATTTACTAGCGATTCATCAAGAACATTAACACATTTAATCACACTATGTGAGCGTGGAAGTAATTGCCAGTGGGTAACTGATGAAAACAAATAAAATTTTTTCAACAAATGGAAATTTTATTCCTAAAGCCCCTTTTTTTATTAAACAGATTTAAAATGTAATCAGAAAGCACCCTCTAAATATCAAATTACAATTTATTCAGAGGCAGAAAGAACAATTTTTGACTGTATCAGCTTTCGGGCTGAGAACCTTTCCGCTCCCTTTTGACACGGCCGTAGTCACGACCGCTCACAACAACCTCTGGAAGACTACACTGGTGCAAATCTGCAACACACCATATTACTTTAAACTAAAAATTTTAACAACTCACACAAGCACATAAATTATGCACCCCGTAGTAGGGATGGAAATGGTACAAAACACTAAAATTAAAAGATTAACTTGCCACCGAAGGTGCAACTTGATTTAAAAAAAAAAAAAAAAAAAAACTCTTACGGTGGAAAGGTGGCAACTTTATATACTAAAATGACTATTTGAATAAAAACCCATGAAATGCAGTCTTACATGAAATATACAAGGTTGGCCAAACATGCTCTACATTACACATATACCGCCTCTCAAGATGTTAGGCAAGATAAAAATATATTTCATGAATTCGGCCGTTACACTTCAAGAAATAAATTCGTTAACACCGAATCCGACAAACATGACAGAGGCAGCTATTAAAATGTGGCAGATTGACAGGGAGGTTACCGAACAACCCGAACCGCAGGTTGCTCTAACCCGCCCCTACTGCACAAGGGAAAAACGGACCACCCAATTCATAAATAACCACCTCCCCGTGGGTGGCCAAACGGTGAAGAATTGTGGGACGACCCCAAACAAAGCGGCTGGTTACCTCACCAAGAAAACAAGTAGAATTTAACAAATAAATGAAAGAACATATCTGCAATCACTTAACATCTAATAAACTGCGATTTCTGGCGAAGACCTGGCGCAGCACCCCCAACGCTCTCCCGAACTGTCCGCTGCCAGCCGCTTCTATGGACGCAGGAAGGCGCGCCTGTCTCCCGTCTCACGGCGTCGCAGCTCGCGCCGGCCAGACCGATGTCGTGGGTTGACTCCTGTTGCTCTTGTGCTGGCCGCGAAGCCACTACCCCTCGCTATACGGCGCGGCCCACTGGACTCATGTGGCGACCTCACATGCGCTGACGCTCAAGGTGGACAAGTCATCTTGTGTCTGAGTTCGCGACCGACCAACCGATCGATCCAACCGCCAATGACCGGTGCAACACGAGCAGACTGGCGGCCTAACGCACAGACTCAGATGCAGGAACTCAGCCCCGACCGGGCGACTACTAGCAGAGTTCTGTTGCTGACGGAGAGACAAGACTCTCATTTTGCCGGCTTTAAAGTTTGATCCAAAAGACAGACATACTAGCACTCCGAACGACAGACAGACACCAACTGCCGCACAAATGCGAACGAGAGACAGACCAGCAACTGGTGACGAGTGATTGACCCAGACCGACTGACCAACTGACCGACTGGCGAGCTTATCCCGCCCCCTAATGCACGTGAACGGGCAACCTCTCCCCTTTTCCACCAGAGGTAGACACCAAAGCTGCGATTGCCACAGCGGCGCCACCGCCAGAAACGGAGGGCGACTGCTTCAAATGGCTCAAATGGCTCTGAGCACTATGGGACTTAACAGCTGAGGTCATCAGTCCCCCAGAACTTAGAACTAGTTAAACCTAACTAACCTAAGGACATCACACACATCCATGCCCGAGGCAGGATTCGAACCTGCGACCGTAGCTGTGGCGCGGTTCCAGACTGAAGCGCCTAGAACCGCTCGGACACCACGGCCGGCGGCGACTGCTTCACACAATGCTCTGCGGCGCGCTCTTCAAAACAGCAATTTTTTCCACAGCTCATGTAACACAAACAATTCAAAGTGACGCGTGCCATTTGGGGATGAGCGTTGTCCTGTTTATGTCACCAGGATATCCGCGACCTAGCGTTGTGCCGTCAGAATTCCCCCACCGAGGCCCAAGTGAAAGACAGGCCGTGGTGCGTAGGTCAGGCCACGTGACACTGCAGGTGTTACGTGTGCCAGCAGCTGTCTCCGGCTGGGAGAGAGTAACTATTTTAGATGAGTTTAATAATTGTTGACTGCGTGCTGAAACACATGCAAGTTCTCGATAGCACACGGAAAGATTAACGCCTTTAGTTGGTGCCAATTGCATATTGATATCCCGTGGCCCCTCACAGAGCCGAGTGTTCACGAAGTGTGGCAGACAGGCCAACTAGTGTGACGTCACAAGTTCGTTGCAGAGCCCTTACATATGGTTGGCTCCGTCCCCCACTTACTAATAGCCGTAACCTCAAGTCAGGAACAACACCACTGTGCCTCTCCAAAACACATTGGAAGATTGGGGCCTCTCCATAGATCGCCGACGATGGTCATCAGTGCAGTTCAGAACAGCGATTCATCACCGAACACAATGCAATGGCATTCGTCTGTGGTCCATGCTTGCTGGTCATGGTACCATTCCAAACTTAGCCGTTTGCGTTGTGCTGTTAAAGCCAGTCTCCGCGTGGGATAGTAATTCCCTAGTCCGTCTGCTGCTAGTATCTGACCGATGGTACAGAAGTCAGGAAATATTACAGGGAGTCTCGGATGGCAGGCGAAGATTTGATGGGATTACCATGTGCTTGGTGCACAGTACGGCAATTCTCTGCTGTGGTGGTCAGACCGGGTCGACCGGAACATTGTCGGCGAGTGCCACTACTCTCACGTTTCCATGCAGCCGAAACGTCGGGCCACTGTCACATCTGAATGTCTCACAGAACTAGATATTGTGCGATTCGATCAGCCAGCCAAAGTGAGACCCATATCGCAGCCTCTTTCACATCTTGTGAGGCGTGTCTCACACGAGTACGAGGCATCTTCGAGTCCTTCATAGTGATCACTCAACATCTGTCCGCCCCCCAGTAGCTGAGTGGTCAGCGTGACAGAATGTCAATCCTAAGTGCCTGGGTTCGATTCCCGGCTGGGTCGGAGATTTTATCCGCTCAGGGGCTCGGTGTTGTGTTGTCCTAAACATCATCATTTCATTCCTATCGACGTGCAAGTCGCCGATGTGGCGTCAAATCGAAAGACATGCACATGGCGAACGGTCTACCCGACGGGAGGCCCTAGTCACACGACACTCAATATCTGACACGTTCACGCCTCTTATATGCCCTTCCAGGATTCGCAACAAACACTAACACAAACAAGACTAATGCAGTCTGGTGGCTGTTTTTCCTGTGACAGACATTTGCAACTCTCATCGTTTCAATACCCACCGTTCGAGTACGTAGTTAACGTTGGCGTCTGATATTACTTCTGAATGGTTCTTTGTCACCTAGGATATACCCGAAATGACTAAACGCATCGATATTGGCGTTACGCTCATCATGGAAGACAACCCGGAAAACTTTCTGAAGTACGCAAGTAATTTTTAATTTTGGTAGCTGCTGAATTCTGATGCTGACATAGTTGTAGAAATGCGTGTGCTTTTATTTGGGATTTGAAAGAGCCTTCTAACATGCAGATAACAACGCCACAAGATGCCAGCGCCGCAAAACCACTTTGCCGCAGAAGAAGAGGTGACACAAACTCCTACTCGTTCATTGGCTTTTGATGACTTCAATGGCATTTTTAGCACACCTTTCGCAACTGCTGGAGGAATTTCATCGTGACTTCGATCTTTTAACTGTTCTCTGTCGGTCAGAGTACACTCTAGCCTTCAAATAACCACATACGTAAAAGTCTGGCAGGTTAAATCAGGCGAGCGAGGTGGCCGTTGGACACATAACTTGTGCGGACGATAATGCAGATCACACCGGATTATACCATGAGCGGACGCCGCCGTAATGTTCAGCGTCTGGCACGTTTTCGTAACGAACGGCGATGGTTTGCCTGTAAGCTGCTACGCACACTTCCAGTGTTCTCGGGAACTTGGACGGTTTTCCGAAAGCCGGTTGATTTTCGATTGGATGCACTGGCAGCTGCATTGAAGATTCTTACCCAAATCAATATTGTTCCACGAGCAGCAACTGGGTATCGCGGGTGTATCTTGAAATGCTTACGAAAGGCACGTTGCACGCGCACGATAGATTCGCCGTAGCGAAAATAGCACTCTACTGCGAACGCAAGACGTTAATCGACAAATAAGGTATGATTATGACCTGTATATGGGACGAAACTCGACACTCCGCACTACACATAAACGGCGCTATCGTCGCTGCATCTTGCTTATTAGCGCGCGTTATTCAAATTTGAAATCGTGAAAACATTGTGAAACACCCTGTTTATGTGGTGTCTGTTCTGACAACACACACACACACACACACACACACACACAGACACTATAAAGGCTTACGCTACTGCAGCAAATGAAAACAAACACGTAAGTCAGGTGCGGGTCATCTGTTTACCTGCAGGAAGGCCTTCATTCCATGCTGTGCTGATACAGCTATCTGACAACTTGTTTGTGAAGCTGTTGAGAGTTTCACAGAGCATAGTTTTCGTTTGTGGCGAATGTCGCCACACTGCGGTTGATGGGTGAAAGGCATCCTGGTCGTGGCAATCCTTCACAATCTCTACTCCACAAACATTATCAAATATATTTTCAATAAACTGGAAGTCTGAAGAAAATTATAGGCCAACGTAGAAGAATTGCAACTCACGAGAAAAATTCGACTAACGTTTTATCAGCGTCGACCGACAATCGACATGCCACTAAGAGGCAGCTGGAACGTACAAATTGGGTCAGTCAAAGGAGTGTTCCGCGAATAGCATATTTCGACGCATTTCACCCTTTCCGTGTTTAAGCCTTCAAATCCTAACGACGGGGACTTCAACATCTACATCTACATCTATACTCCGCAAGTCACCTGACGGTGTGTGACGGAGGGCACCCTGAGTACCTCTATCGGTTCTCCCTTCTGTTCCAGTTTCGTATTGTTCGTGGAAAGAAAGATTGTCAGTATGCCTCTATGTGGGCTCTAATCTCTCTCATTTTATCCTCATGGTCTCTTCGCGAGATGTACATAGGAGGGAGCAATATACTGCCTGACTCTTCGGTGAAGGTATGTTCTCGAAACTTCAACAAAAGCCCGTGCCAAGCTACTGAGCGTCTCTCTTGCAGAGTCTTCCACTGGAGTCTATCTGTCGTCTCCGTAACCCTTTCGCAATTAGTAAATGATCCTGTAATGAAGCGCGCTGCTCTCCGTTGGATCTTCTCTATCTCTTCTATCAATCCTATCTGGTACTGATCCCGGTATAAGGCGTTGCAGTCATGGACTGTGGGCTGGTTCCGGCCGAGGTTCGAGTCCTCCCTCGGGCATGGGTGTGTGTGTGTTTGTCCTTAGGATAATTTAGTTTAAGTAGTGTGTAAGCTTAGAGACTGATGACCTTAGCAGTTAAGTCCCATAAGATTTCACACACATTGGAACGTTTGATTTGGTGCGGATCCCACACCGGTGAGCAGTATTCAAGCAGTGGGCGAACAAGTGTACTGTAACCTACTTCCTTTGTTTTCGGACTGCATTTCCTTAGGATTCTTCCAATGACTCAGTCTGGCATCTGCTTTACCGACGATTAATTTTATATGGTCATTCCATTTTAGATCACTCCTAATGCCTACTCCCAGATAATTTATGGAATTAACTGATCCGAGTTGCTGACCTGCTATATTGTAGCTAAATCATAAAGTATCTTTCTTTCTATGTATTCGCAGCACATTGCTCTTGTCTATATTGAGATTCAGTTGCCATTCCCTGCACCATGCGTCAATTCGTTTCAGATCCTCCTGCATTTCAGTATAATTTTCCGTTGTTACAACCTCTCGATATACTACAGCATCATCCGCAAAAAGCCTCAGTGAACTTCCGATGTTATCCACAAGGTCATTTATATATATTGTGAATAGCAACGCTCCTCCGACACTGCCCTGCGGCACACCTGAAATCACTCTTACTTCGGAAGACTTCTCTCCATTGAGAATGACATGCTGCGTTCTGTTATCTAGGAACTCTTCAATCCAGTGAGACTTTGTGTGAAAAATATAGGCATGCCTTGCAGGGGCCACATGTGTGGGTGGGCGTGACTGAGTGAAGAGAGGACAGAGGAGTTGGTTAATGAGAGGGAGGGGGAGCTGTACCGGCCGCAGAAAGGGGAAGGGGGAAAGAGCGTGATACAGACAGGTGGGATGTTATGGACAGAGAGAGGTGGGAAGAGGGACCGTATAGGGAGAGTGGGATAATGAGATGGATGGAGAGATAGGGAGGACGACATGGAAAGAGAGAGAGGGGAGGAGGAATGTTGTGAGGGTAATATCAGGATTACATGCAAGGGATTCACGAGTGGATGGGCACAACTGAGCGGAGGGACAGGGGAGGGATCGTGAGAGATAGGGTGGATGAGATACAGAGCGAAAGGGGGAGGAGGAAGTGGACAGACAGAAAGGAGGGAGAAGGTGATGGATAGACAGAGCAGGAAGGAGGGGATGGGAAGGAAGAAAATTGTAGGATGGGACAGGGAGGATGGACAGGAGTAGATGGACAGAGAGAGACAGAGGAAGTGGAAATGTACGGAGAGAGTGTGGAGAAGTGTGAGACAGAAAGAGGAGATGGGCAGAGGGAATGGACAGTGAGAGGGGCACGGAGAAGGGCAGAGGGAGGGGCAAGGAGGGAATGGACAGGGAGAGAAGAGAGGAGGAGATGGCCAGAGACTGGGGAGAGGAGCTGGAGAAAGACAAACAGAAGGTACAGAGGTGGGAAACGAAGAGAAGGTGGTGGAGGATATGGACAGAGAGGGGGACGGAAGACAATGGGCTGAGAGAGGGGGAAGAGGATATAAACAGAGGAAGTGGGGAGGAGTAAATAGTCGGAGGCGTCAGAGGACATGGAAAAAGGAAGGGGGGATGAGGAGATGTATATGTATAGATGGGAGGATGAGATAGCAGAGAGATAGGACGTGATACAGTAGCTTATAATTAAATAACAACCACCACATATCGTTGATCAAACACTTTCGGAATTGCAGCATCCAAAACACAGACTCTGACCACACGTGTCCACAACACAGATTCCGATCACATGTGTAACTTACACATAATTTGGTGTAGCTTGGAAATTCTTTGTATGTGAAACCGAAGTAAATGGTATATTTTTCAATTAACAATAAAAATTAACAGAAATATCACATGTTCATCTTTTTTAAATACATGTAAAACGTATTTTAGGAAAAAGATTTATTATGGAGCAGTTGTTGCAGACGTGCTATTTAGTTTCTCTAATTTGCATTTACAGAAGTTCAAACAATGTATCATCGTAGTTCGGAGAAAACATTCAGCAAGAAGTTACGATCAATCACATTTTTTTTAAAAAAATCGTATTCTTGAGGACACAAAGTGCACACTGGCACTTTTTTCCATTTTTCTTCCTTTTTTAAATTTATTAGTGTTTACTGATGTCAATAAGCAGTTGCATTAGATGATAATAGTTAAGCTACACATTATTTGTGCAACATTGTAATTCATTGTATTCCACCACAAGAAATGATGTTTGGTTGACAAAGTTAGTTTAGTGGAATAAGAACCAAATGGGCCACCAGAGCAGATAGAATTAGAATCGAGAGAAGAAGAACAACATTAAAGTGATGCAACTATCAAAGAACGTTCTAAAGAGAAGACTGCTGTGGTATGGACACGTCATGAGACGGGACGACAGCTGTGTTGGCAAGAGAATGGCAGAAACTGTGGTGGAAGTTGACAGAAGAGACGACAGATGGAGAGTGCACGAGAGGACATGCGGGGGGTAACATCTAGGGGAAAGGGAAGTATGGGGCCGAGGAGAATGGAGGAGGGTTGCCAAGAGTGTCGATCCCACGTGAGTCGGAAAAGAAGAGGAATATGCTCTGAAGTGTTCAATAGGCGCTCTCCGTTCAAGAATGAATCTGTTTGATGTTGTGAACGTGCCAGGGAACATGGAACAATAATGATGTGTAGTAGTCGCCTCGGTAGAACGGCTGACGAGTGGAATTAGGTTTAGATACTCAGAGGTGGATGGATGGCCTATGCCAGTGGAAAACAAATTAGTGACACACAAATATACACTTCATTGCGCTGCGACACCTAAGTAATGTTGTACAGCAGCTGGCTTGGTGTGCTTGCGGATCGATACAACTAAGTGTTGGTCGGTCAAGACTATGTCCATCCTGGGCGCCACGCTGTCAGTCACTGTAGTAAACACTTGTCTCTATGCTAGGGCTATAGGCGACTCCACTTGTAGACGAAGTCCACTACGAGCTGTAGCTACGAACAGCAACCCTGGAACACTATACTATACTGTCGTAAACCAAAGCCGAATATGAACCGTCCATTGCTGCCTGTGGCCACCGCTTATCACAACGCGGGAGTCCATCTCCTTGGAGGCGAATGAAGAGATTGCTGGTTAGCGTTGAACTTCAGATTGTCTCAGAGTGGGGGCTCCGGTTGCGTCCACTGGCGAAGAAGCAACAAATCAACTGCGACATCGCTGTCTAAGTCGCTGCCTGATGCTTCGCAATTCAGTTCGGTGTATATACAGGATCTCTATATTAACTTGAGAAAACTAAATATTTTGAAAACGACGGAAAGTACGAGAAATGATCTGTGTGAAAAGTTAGTATTAGTAAAGAGGGCATCTGTCTGTGCGGCAACTAGCCAACTACTTAACACCCCTCCTGCGTGGGCCGTTCAACTTTGTATTTTCAAATGGGAACCCCCCCCCCCCATTTTCATTGCACATTCGGATTATACGCTAAAATATATGTACGTTTTACTCAAACCATTGATTTCCATTCGTGGCGGAGGGAGCTGTAATCAACACAGCGCCTGTTTTTTTTTTATAATTAAGAATCACATTTCATTCTTCATTTCATTTACTATGTAAACATTTGTGTTCTAACGGTTGCTATAGCAGTTCAAACGTTACTTGAAAAAAAACGTGGACATTGAATTATTGGGTTTAACGTCCCGTCGACATCGAGGTCATTAGAGACGGAGCACAAACTTAGATTGTGTCAAGGATGGGGGAGTAAATAGGCTGTTCCCTTTCAAAGGAACCATTCCGGTATTTGCCCGGAGCGATTTAGAGAAATCACGGAAAACCTAAAAGCAGATGCCCGTAGTTCGTGGTCTAGTGGTTAGTGTTGCTGTCCCTGGATAAGGGGTCTCGCTTTCGATTTGCGATGTAGCGTTGCTCTTGGGGGGCGAAAAGAAAAAAGAATTGTTATTTTATATTTTTTTGAAAAATGTCGAAAAAGTGAATATTTTGGTGGGCCACTTGGCAACAGAATCAGGTATTGACTACACTATTATAATAACGTATGTTGAGCGTTAAATACCTGAATAAGAGCAGCAGATTGATTTGTGTTTGAGATCGTTCGGAAGAAACATTATCATTACTGTGCGTTTTTATAGTCGCGATGTAGTCATACCCGGAACAACACTAAGTGACTAGAAGATTTATAGACTATAAAACAAATGCAACTCTACACAATTAAAAAAAAGGAGATGATTCAGAAATAATAGGAAAACGATAATGTTCATCTGCCCATCAGCGTGATAATTATCATTCAAGTAAATGAGGAAATGGAAATCATCATAGTTAATTTAAATAAGCACACTTATCTTCAACACACGTTTTTTAATGCTACGTACCTTTTCATATTAAATTGCAATAGATGACCATTGTGGTTAAATACTTTATACACAACAGTCAAAATGTCCTCTTGATGCTGTCTGTTCGTAACCAATTACAAGAAAATACCTGTTTTCTGATTGAAAAAAAAATTAGTACATTTATTGAATATTTTCACATAAAATATATAATGCCGATGCGGAACGCAGCAAGTCCGTGTCCGCCTTTCATGGAATACAAACAGTAAAAGGCGAGGCGCCCAATGCCTCATTTGTCTTGAAAGAATAGAATTCTTTTTTATATCATTAATCGATACATGTACATAGATATTTACAGGCACCGCGCAAAAACGGCAAAGATAAAGAATAATAGATTCTGTCGCTGCTATGCGATGGTTCATTTCTTTTACTTTACAATTGTTCCATAACTTTAGGCCATCCGGCGTTTACTATTGAGCGTATATTAATGATTGTGAAGCGAAAATTACTAATATTACAGCGGCCGGGTCGGTGGTTTTCTCCACCCGGGCACTGGGTGTCTGTGTTGTCCTCATCATTTCACCACCATTCCGGGAAATGGCGAGACTGGACAGTAAAAGTTTGGGAATCTGTACAGGCGCTGATATTCACGCCATTGAGTGCCCCACGAACCAGATCATCATCATCACATTATCATCTAAATCTAGATGAGTCCTCTCGAATGCGAGTTCAGCGTGCTAACCACTGCGCCGTCTCGCCCAATAAACGTTACTTGTAAAAGTGATTGTACAGTAGAAATAATGTGCTACGCATTGACCTACTTAAATGGGGACGTAGTTTTCTGTTCCCCATGGGGTTGACTGTGGTGAGCCCTCAAACCATCGGAATGCTTGATTTCGGCGGCCGCCCTTCAACCCGGCCATAAGGGAGACTGATTTCGGCGTTTTTTCCCATCCAACTATCGTAACTCTCGAGCTGGCCGCTACGCCGCTACCGTCGCAGTACAAACCACAACCACTGTAACAAGGTAAAATGGCCGTAAAGTGGTATGACAGGCGAATCTGCCATGGATACTAACCGAAATCAAGCATGCCAAATGTGAGAGGCAACGAGACTCAACGAAATCAAGCACGCCAATAAGTGAGAGTCTAGCGGATTCCCTTAAATGAAGCATCCCGATGGGAACAGAAAACTATTGCATCCACGTCGTTGTTCCCGGATCACGCTGAGCGCAGTTTCTAGCCAGACAGTCAAACGGCTAACAATACTGTACTGTGCAACCAAATTCTCAACGCTAAAGTAAATTCCGAACATGAATTTCAGTAGTCGCAAGACCAAGGTTTACATTTACATCGTAAATGAAATGTAGCATCAAATTCGTCGTTTCTTAAGTGCAAAAACACACAATTGATATTTATGTATTAGAGCGCCTTTTAAAACGAATGTAAAACAATGGTTTGAGTGATCCGTACGTATGTTTTGGCGTAGAATCAGAATCCATATACATTACAAAAATTGTACAGGAATGGATGAATGTGTGTGTTGTAATATTTCTGGCTTTATAGCCATCATATTCGCCTACAAGGAACTCATCTTAGAGCAGTTGAGAAGGCAGCAGTGGCAAGATGTACTGTCATGTGAGGCACCGATGACAAATAGTATCGTAAGAAAGATCGCCTGAACTGTGGTCCTCCTCCACGATTATCTGCTGTGTTCGGAAGCTGCACGCCAAAATAACAATCTTCTGTTATTAATATTAGAAAAATTAAACAGTGTATTTACCTGCTTCTCATGTGAAAGCATCTCTCAATAGCAGGTTATCATTCCATTATTTCAAAAGTGTTAAATACCTGCAGAATAGTGAACAATTGTTAAGCGTAAAGGCAGACGAAGCACTTTGGAGATCTTCGGATTGCGCCCAACTTGGAAGGCGGGTGCAGTGGTTAGGCTGTAAGATCAGAGCTGGTCCGGCTGTCTCGGAAGACAGACATGTTGCTTGGTTTGGTCGATATCGGTTAACAACTTAATTAGCAATCTCTGGTTATGTGGACATGTAACTGGAAACAATTTGATGGTTCAAATGGTTCAAATGGCTCTGAGCACTATGGGACTTAACATCTTAGGTCATCAGTCCCCTAGAACTTAGAACTACTTAAACCTAACTAACCTAAGGACATCACACACAACCATGCCCGAGGCAGGATTCGAACCTGCGACCGTAGCAGTCCCGCGGTTCCGGACTGCAGCGCCTAGAACCGCACGGCCACCGAGGCCGGCCAATTTGATGGTAACTACCCAAACAGGCAGTCATTGTTTTGTTTACTTTTTATGAAAGAGTGAAGAATTAAAATGATTTGTGATTCATGAAGTGGACAGTGCAGTTTCTCGTACTCCGCTAATAAAACAGTTGAAAATTTTATCATTCATAGAATATCAGTTCCTCGCTAAGAATTTATTAGAGCCTCAAGGTAACGAATTCAAACCTACTTGCTGTTTTCTGCGCAGAGATCAACCACTATGGAAGACTGCGGGTTGGTGAACATTAATTAGAACTTCTGTATTCCACTCCGGGCGATGGAAGCAAATAGGCGCTCGCGTGAACTGAAGTCTTAGTGCAAATGAGGTCAGTGACTCGTCATCTGTGGTGACACAGAGAAGGTATGAAAGAGAGAAATTTTCGAGGGAAGGGGTTTATCACACGCACTATATATCAACCTCTCTCTCCCTCTCTTTTTCAGCTCACCTTAGTGTGTGTGTTTTCCGCACCTCCCGCTAAACCACTGAACCGTTTACAACCAAAGTTGGAACACATGTCCCTTACTGTCAGGTAACAGTCGCTATCGGGTTGAGAACCACCTGCCTATCATAGTTCAGCAAATACGGTGTCATAAACACTGAATGCGTGAAAAACTAATGCATCACGCATGACGTTTAAATGTATTGTTTCTGTGCTACTAACTCTATTCGCAACACATTTTACAGACAGTATACAAGTATGTCGCTGAATTTACCTACAAAGTTATATCACTGTACGAAACTTAATTCAAGAGATATGGCGCCGTAAAACACTGAGTGTGTGAAAAGAAAAAGGCTGAAGCATGCGTGAAGCTATAATTAACTTATTCTTTATCAGTAAAACATTCCTACAGTGGGGTCAGTTTAAAGGAATCCCTGCCAAATTCAGCGCTTTTTATTGCCTTCATCTGCGATGCGCAGCCGGCCGAAGTGGCCGAGCGTTTCTAGGCGCTACAGTCTGGAACCGCGAGACCGCTACGGTCGCAGGTTCGAATCCTGCCTCGGGCATGGATGTGTGTGATGTCCTTAGGTTAGTTAGGTTTAAGTAGTTCTAAGTTCTAGGGGTCTGATGACCAAAGAAGTTAAGTCCCATAGTGCTCAGAGCCATTTGAACCATTTTTTGCGATGCGCAAATATCTGTAGGTAAAAACAATAGGCTTCCATAAATCTATTAAAAGGCGTTGCCACAGAGGAGTGTACAAAATCAAATAGTAGACACACAAAGCAGCTGTATTTACACTTTTGCACATTATGCATGTTTCTTCGTACGACTGTTTCATAATATCAAAGGTGTTTATATGAACACATGTGTGTGTGAAATCTTATGGGACTTAACTGCTAAGGTAATCAGTCCCTAAGCTTACACACTA
This sequence comes from Schistocerca nitens, assembly GCF_023898315.1. Lineage (NCBI taxonomy): Eukaryota > Metazoa > Arthropoda > Insecta > Orthoptera > Acrididae > Schistocerca > Schistocerca nitens. The sequence goes on from NC_064617.1 coordinate 73,220,491, forward strand.
CTTAAGCTAAATTACCCTAATGACAAACACACATACCCATGCCCGACGGAGGACTCGAACCTCTGCCGGGACCAGCCACACAGTCCATGACTGCAGCGCCTCAGACCGCTCGGCTAATCTCGCGCGGCATGAACACATGGAAATAATTTTTTTTTCAGTATATTCCGCTGCAGACCAGAAGACCTAACTGTGAAAAGCAATTCATAGGTTTACTGACGCGATCTGCCTCTTCAGTGTCAAGGCGGGCTTGTCGAGTATCGTGGCAGAGCGAGGTGAATAAACGATCTCCTGTCTCCGGTCGCGAAATGAACTGTCGCCACTTTGTGTGGTTGGGCCAAGTCCCGTTGGCCTAGCGGTGGCGCCCGACGCGGCCCGTATAGCCTCGGAGTGGGTCCGCAGATAACCACGGGCGACACACTTTCCATGCGGCGACGCGCGCTCCCATTTCCCCTACGCGCTGCGTGCTCTCTTTCCAAACAATAGCCTCTCGCCTCATAGCCGGCCGTAGCAAGTTTCCCTCTTCACGCCTAAGACAGAGCAGCACACCACCTAGGTGTGCCTGGCGTTCCTGGGACGGGACGAGTTTCTCAACGCGAAGCATGCAGTACGTTCATTCAACACGATTGGCTCCCGCCCATAAACCAGCTGGTACGGCACACGGAACGTATCGTGCTTACTGACGCAATTTATGAGCGCAGGGCCCTCGAGGAGCAGTGCACATTTTCTCCCATGTCCGCATGTCTGCCATGTTGTCCTGCCTGTAGTGTGCAGTGTGTTTCTTTTTGACTTGAGGGAACTAAGTACCTCGAGAAGGACACATCGTACGAGAAGAATGTTCCATGTGGAAAAAAAATATTAGTGAGGCAATACTGTCTGTGATAAAAACGGTCACCCATTAACCACCCCTCCTTGGTGGGCGGGGTTTACTATGTATTTTGAAACTGTAACACCCCAGCCGGCCGCAGTGGCCGAGCGGTTCTATACGCTTCAGTCTGGAACTGCGCTGCTGCTACGGTCGCAGGTTCGAATCCTGCCTCGGGCATGGATGTGTGTGACGTCCTTAGGTTAGTTAGGTTTAAGTAGTTTTAAGTTCTAGGGGACTGATGACCCCAGATGTTGAGTCCCATAGTGCTCAGAGCCATTTGAACCATTTGTAGTGGACTGTTAAGGCAGCCAGTCCACAGAGACGGGTAGCCGAAAGGGCACACGTACACACACGCCGACTGGCGCGAAGTCTGGAACAGGATTCGTAATGAATGTGATAAAGAAAAGAACGTAGCTACTAGAACAATTAACTTTTATATCGTCCTTTGGTATACAGCATTCTTGATGATGCAAGTCAGACTATCTTGAGATACATGCAATGGTACAAATGGCGCCTTGCTAGGTCGTAGCCATTAACTTAGCTGAAGGCTATTCTGTCTCTCGGCAAATGAGAGAAAGGCTTCGTCAGTGTAGTCGCTAGCAACGTCGTCGTACAACTGGGACGAGTGCTAGTACGTCTCTCGAGACCTGCCGTGTGGTGGCGCTCGGTCTGCGATCCTGACAGTGGCGACACGCGGGTACGACATGTACTAATGGACCGCGGCCGATTTAAGCTACCACCTAGCAAGTGTGGTGTCTGGCGGTGCACCACACCATTCCTTTTAACCCCCCCCCCCCCCGTTTTTTGCAAACTAGCTCAAAAACTTGGCACGCCCGTGTACTCATTTTACCAATTTTCTATCATAAATGGACACATAAAATTAAACTGTGTTTGTAGTGTACCGTTTTTAGTGTAATGATTTGTCTTCTGGTCTGCAGCGGAGTATACATGTCGTAGAGCCGCGAGGGATTAGCGGGACTACGTGGTCTCGCGGCACCGCCATTGGCTAGTACAACAAAGGTCGCGAATTCGATCCCCATACAAGCGAAATTTTGCCGGCACAGTAACTCAGCGTGTTGGGTCAGAGGGTTACCTGCCTCTGTAATAAAAAAACTAGGTTAATGGATCAAAGACGAACCGAAACGGGTGTCTTAGGACGTCCGCCCACAGCAGATGCAACGAACGAAGACGACCAAATGAGATTTATTGCCGGCACAGTAGCTTAGAGTGTTTGGTGAGATGGTTTAGCTAGCCCCTGTAATAAAAAACTAAGTGAACGGATCAACGAAGAACCTCAAAGAGTGCCATCGGTTGTCCGCCAAGAACAAAGTCAACGAACAAAATTCAAATGGCTCTGAGCACTATGGGACTTAACATCTGAGGTCATCAGTCCCCTAGAACTCAGAAGTACTTAAACCTAACTAACCTAAGGACATCACACGCATCCACGCCCGAGGCAGGATTCGAACCTGAAGCGCCTAGAACCGCTCGGCCACTGCGGCCGGCTTCAACGAACAATATAGAACAAAATGAGATTAAAAAAAAGATAGTAGAGCACTAGAAAAAAAAAACGGTCTAAGGGGCTGCAGTCATGGACTGTGCGGTTGGTCCTGGTGGAGATTCGAATCCTCCCTCGGGCATGGGTGTGTGTTCGTCCTTAGGATAATTTAGGTTAAGTAATGTGTAAGCTTAGGTACTGATGACCTAAGCAGTTAAGTCCCATAAGATTTCACACACTTTTGAACATTTTTATACACGTGATTGATCATACAGGGGTTGGACAAAAATACGGAAACTGAGAGAAACCCATGCTTGAAAACGAATGCAGATGGTAACCAAGCCTGTGGGTTGCGCCGTTGTATTTGACAACGAATGACACTTGTGTAATGTGGTCGGTACATTGCAGATGTCAGTCTTAGTCAGAATAGTGTATTGTGTCCTCATGAGTGCCTTGTGATAGTGCTAATTGAATCCATACGTGGGCGCACTGTTGATGCTCATGTGGTGGGTGCTTTCGTAAACAAGGCAGCCGAAGTGTTTTCTATTTCGAGAGGCGCCTGTGGCGCTCCTTTCACTATTTTAAGCCGGTTTGGCATTTGAAGCCAATTTTATAATTATCTATGTCAAATAAAAGGAATCAAGTTTTTGAGATATTGGCAAAATGTCTGATATAACATTGTCGTTCATCAAAGAAATGTAACCTGATCGATAGAAACTATTGTGTGTTGCTCAGTGTCGCACCGAGATTGTTTTTTGCTGTTACGGTTAAAAAACGACGACTCAGATCCTGTAAGAGACCCTCTGCCTCTCTCTGTCTCTGTCTCTCTCTCTCTCCATCTTTGACGCTTCCACTTGTTACATGGAATTGTTAGGTAAGTGTGGCCTGTTTTATTTCAGTAATACCAGCATAAAAGAATTCCCGCTTTCAGTGAAGTAATTTGGAGCACCCTGAGTCACCTTTCTAATTGAAGTAATTTTCATAAATAGTGTTGTCTTCACTAACTCTATTAGCTGATGGTTGTGTGGAAATGCGGGCGATTGGTCGGCATTTTCGAGCTATTGTAATTTTAGTATCTGGTAGGGGAAAGTTGTATACCGTATCGAAGGTTTCTACCGCATACAGGGGAAGCGAAAAAACATCATTCGGCAAGTCTCAACACGGACGAAAGCATGTACTGAGTGATGGTGGCGGACGGTCATTGGAGAGGAGTGTGACGAAACAAGAAGACGACAACTGGAAAAGCCGATGCAGAAATGAATGTCATTCTTGCGAACACTATCAGGACGAACACGAGGGCAGCTCTATAAGTACGGAATTACAGGGCGAATTGGAATTTCGAAAACACTTGTCACTGACGCAAATGTCCGTAATTGGAGAACCTGGTGTCGAAACCATAAAACTTGGACAGTGGAGCAATGTAAGAAAGCCATTTGGTCGAATGTGTCTTGTTTTAAATTGTTTCCAGCTCCCGGGCGAGTTTATGTTCCAAACGTGAAACACGGCTGAAGGTGTTGCACACAACTTAAACGTCGAGACTGGGAATGTTCGTCGTGAGAAGGACCAATATTCCCATTTTCCAAGTTTAAATCCTATGCAACCCCTCTTGGTTCGAAAATGTATGAATAAGGAATAAGTTGTCAGAGTTATTTTTGTTATGAAGTTGGAATGTGGTGATGACCAGAGCCCGAAACATGTCATATGGAATAAATGCACCGTAAAACAACTAGCAGCTGTCTGTTAGGGACTACTCAGTTTTTCTTAAATTCACTCAACGTGTCTGTTTTGGCTGATTAGGTCCATCCCGAGGTATAATGTATGTTCTCCAGTGGTGATGCTGTGTTCCAGAAAGACATGACCACTGTTAACACAGCTCGCATCTTTCGGACTAGAGTGGTTTAGCACGAGGATAAACTGTCAAATCTCCTCTGGTCACCCCACTCAGCAGAACTCAATATTACTGAGCCTTTGTGAACCACTGTGGAGAGGAGGATGCGTGGTCGCTATCAGTCTTCATCAGCTTCCCCCGACCTTTCCTCTATTTTGAAGGATGAGTAGTGCAAGATTCCCTTGAAAACCATAGAGGACCTGTATTTATCCATTCAGAAACGACTGAAAGCTGTTTTGAATTCCAACGGTTTCCCTACCTTGTATTAGGCACGGTAATTCATGCAGTTTGCAAATTTTTGTCCACCCTTGTACGTGTCAGATTAAAAGATGACTGGACCGGGCCACGAAAGTGGATACGTCAGTTGCGCATAAAATGCTGCCCATACGTGGTTCTATCAATACCACTTAGAAATTTCGGAACGTATTTCCGCAGTAATTCGTTTTGAAGAACTTGCTTCAGTGTGATGCACTCTAGGAGGTAACAAGTCCGGGGCCGACAATGCCGAGGGCCCCCAGGCACTGGAAAGAAAGAAAAGAAAAAAAAAAAAAAAACAGAAAAATTAAAATGGAAAAAATTGTGTAATTGGTCATCCAAGTGAAATCTTACACTATATTAAAATAATCACAGTTGGTTATCGAATTCATTCTAAGTCAACGAAATGTAAATCATTTAGTCAATTTCAGCTGTCATTCGATGCTAACAAGGGAACCTCCCCATCGCACCCTCCTCAGATTTAGTTATAAGTTGGCACAGTGCATAGGCCTTGATAAACTGAACACAGATCAATTGAGAAAACAGGAAGAAGTTGCGTGGAACTGTGAAAAAATAAGCAAAATATACAAACTGAGTAGTCCATGGGCCACATAGGCAACATCATGGACTATGTGAGCTCAGGAGCGCCGTGGTCTCATGGTAGCCTGAGCAGCTGCAGAACAAGAGGTCCTTGGTTCAAGTCTTCCCTCCAGTGAGAATTTTACTTTCTTTATTTTTGCATCGTTATTATCTGTCCGTTCGTTCATTGACGTCTCTGTTCACTGTAATAAGTTTAGTGTCTGTGTTTTGCGACCGCATCGCAAAACCGTGCGATTAGTAGACGAAAGGACGTGCCTCTCCAATGGGAACCGAAAACATTTGATCGCAAGGTCATAGGTCAACCGATTCCTCCACAGGAAAACACATCTGATATATTCTATACGACAATGGTAACGGCATGTGCGTCATATGACAGGAATATGTTGTCGACCCACCTAACTTGTACACTTGGCGAATGGGTAAAAAGATTCTTCTACCTTGCCCGATTTAGGTTTTCTTGTGGATGTGATAATCACTCCCAAAAAAGTGATGAAAACACAAGAGTTTGTCACATAAACTGAAAATAAAAAAATTAAACTTTTCACTCGATGGAGGATTTGAACCAAGGACCTCTCGTTCCGCAGCTGCTCACGTTACCACGAGACCACGGCGCTGCTGTATTCTTAGTGTCCTTGATGTTGCCTGTCTCCCCATGAACTACTCAGTTTGTATATTTTGCTTATTTTTTCACAGTTCCACACAACTTCTTCCTGTTTTCTCAATTGATCTGTGTTCAGTTTTTCAAGGCCTATCCACTGTGCCAACTTATAACTAAATCTGAGGGGGGTGCGATGGGGAGGTTCCCTTGTAAGTACAGTGCGGCTATTTAGTCACAAACGAAATCAAACTTAACATGTGGAGTTAAACATCACAGAAATGTTGTATGTAACTGAGTTCTAAATGATTTACATTTATTGTTCGAAGTGATACATAGTAATTAGATGTCAATCGTAGCGGCTGTCTCCAATCAGTCACTACTCCGAGAGTCTTTTAGAGTGAACGTTTAATACACTCCAAGACAAAAAAAAAGAAGAAAACGAAGCACCACGAAGGAATTATCCGAATGAGACGGAAGTCGGTAGAAATGATGTACATATGTAGACAAACGAATGAATTCAGTTTCAGAGGAACTGGATGATTTATTCAAGACAAAGGCTTCACAAATTGAACAGGTCAGTAACGTGTTGGTCCACCTCTGGCCCTTACTCAAGAATTTATTCGGCCTAGCTTTACTGTATGGTTAAATGATGATGGCGTCCTCTTGGGTAAAATATTCCGGAGGTAAAATAGTTCCCCATTCGGATCTCCGGGCGGGGACTACTCAAGAGGACGTCGTTATCAGAAGAAAGAAAACAGTCATTCTACGGACCGGAGCGTGGACTATCAGATCCCTATCGGGCGGGTAGGTTTCAAAATTTAAAAAGGGAAATGGATAGGTAAAAGTTAGATATAGTGGGAATTAGTGAAGTTTGGTGGCAGGAGGAACAAGACTTTTGGTCAGGTGAATACAGGTTTATAAATATAAAATCAAATAGGGGTAATGCTGGAGTAGGTTTAACAATTAATAAAAGAAATAGGATTTCGGGTAAGCTACTACAAACAGCATAATGAACGCATTATTGTGGCCAAGATAGACACGAAACCCACGCCTACTACAGTAGTACAAGTTTATATGCCAACTAGCTCTGCAGATGATGAAGAAATTGATAAAATGTTTGATGAGATAAAAGAAATTATTCAGGTAGTGAAGAGAGACAAAAATTTAATAGTCATGGGTGACTGGAATTCGAGAATAGGAAAAGGGAGAGAAGAAACATAGTAGGTGAATATGGATTGGGGGTAAGAAACGAAAGAGGAAGCCGTCTGGTAGAATTTTGCACAGAGCGTAACTTAATCATAGCTAACACTTGGTTCAAGAATCTTGAAAGAAGGTTGTATACATGGAAGAATCCTGGAGATTCTAGAAGGTATCAGATAGATTATATAACGGTAAGACAGAGATTTAGTAACCAGGTTTTAAATTGTAAGGCATTTCCAGGGGCAGATGTGGACTCTGACCACAATCTATTGGTTAGGAACTGTAGATTAAAACTGAAGAAACTGCAAAAAGGTGGTAATTTAAGGAGACGGCAACTGGATAAACTGACTAAACCTGAGGTTGTACAGAGTTTCAGGGAGAGCATAAGGAAAAAATTGTGACGAACTGGGTAAAGAAATACAGTAAAAGAAGAATGGGTATCTTGAGGGATGAAATAGTGAAGGCAGCAGAGGATCAAGTAGGTAGAAAGACGAGGGCTAGTAGAAATCCTTGGGTAACAGAAGAAATATTGAATTTAATTGATGAAAGGAGAAAATATAAAAATGCAGTAAATGAAGCAGGCAAAAAGGAATAAAAACGTCTCAAAAATGAGATCGACAGGAAGTGCAAAATGGCTAAACTGGGGTGGCTAGAGGACAAATGTAAGGATACAGAGGCTTGTCTCACTAGGGGTAAGACAGGTACTGCCTACAGGAAAATTAAAGAGACCTTTGGAGAAAAGAGAACCACTTGTATGAATATCAAGAGTTCAGATGGAAACCCAGTTCTAAGCATAGAAGGAACAGCAGAAAGGTGGAAGGAGTATATAGAGGGTCTATACAAGGGCAATGTACTTGAGTACAAGATTATGGAAATGCACGAGTATGTAGATGAAGATGAAACGGGAGATACGATACTGCGTGAAGAGTTTGACAGAGCACTGAAAGACCTGAGTCGAAACAAGGCCCTGGGAGTAGACAACATTCCATTAGAACTACTGACGGCGTTGGGAGAGCCAGTCCTGACAAAATTCTACCATCTGCTGAGCAAGATGTATGAGACAGGCGAAATACCCTCAGACTTCAAGAAGAATATAATAATTCGAATCCCAAAGAAAGCAGGTGTTGACAGATGTCAAAATTACCGAACTATCAGTTTAATAAGTCACAGCTGCAAAATACAAACGCGAATTCTTTATAGACGAATGGAAAAACTGGTAGAAGCCGACCTCGGGGGAGATCAGTTTGGATTCCGTAGAAATATTGGAACACATGAGGCAATACTGACCCTATGACTTAACTTAGAAGGTAGATTAAGGTAAAGCAAACCTACGTTTCTAGCATTTGTAGACTTAGAGAAATCTTTTGACAATGTTGACTGTAATACTCTGTTTCAGATTCTAAAGGTGGCAGGGGTAAAATACAGGGAGCGAACGGCTATTTACAATTTTTACAGAAACCAGATGACAGTTATAAGAGTCGAGGGACATGAAAGGGAAGCAGTGGTTGGGAAGGGAGTGAGACAGGGTTGTAGCCTCTCCCCGATGTTATTCAATCTGTATATTGAGCAAGCAGTAAAGGAAACAAAAGAAAAATTCGGAGTAGGTATTAAAATCCATGGAGAAGAAATAAAAACCTTAAGGCCCGCCGATGACATTGTGATTCTGTCAGAGACGGCAAACGAGTTGGAAGAGCAGTTGAACAGAATGGACAGTGTCTTGAAAGGAGAATATAAGATGAACATCGACAAAAGCAAAACGAGGATAATGGAATGTAGCCGAATTAAGTCGGGTGATGCTGCGGGAATTAGATTAGGGAATGAGACACTTAAAGTAGCAAAGGAGTTTTGCTATTTGGAGAGCAAAATAACTGATGATAGTCGAAGTAGAGAGGATATAAAATGTAGACTGGCAATGGCAAGGAAAGCGTTTCTGAAGAAGAGAAATTTGTTAACATCGAGTATAGATTTAAGTGTCAGGAAGTCGTTTCTAAAAGTATTTGTATGGGGAGTAGCCATGTATGGAAGTGAAACATGGACGATAAATAGTTTGGACAAGAAGAGAATAGAAGCTTTCTAAATGTGGTGCTACAGAAGAATGCTGAAGATTAGATGGGAAGATTACATAACTAATGAGGAGGTATTGAATAGAATTTGGGAGAAGAGAAGTTTGTGGCACAACTTGACAAGAAGAAGGGACCGTTTGGTAGGACATGTTCTGAGGCATCAAGGGACCACAAATTTAGCATTGGAGGGCAGCCGTAGAGGGTAAAAATCGTAGAGGGAGACCAAGAGATGAATACACTAAGCAGATTCAGAATGATGTAGGTTGCAGTAAGTACTGGGAGATGAAGAGGCTTGCACAGGATGGAGTAGCATGGAGAGCTGCATCAAACCAGTCTAAGGACTGAAAACAACAACAACAACAGCTTTGATTAATAGAGCTGTTTGATATCTTCCTGCGGAATATAGTGCCGAATCCTGTCCAACTGCCGCGTGAAATCGTCAAGATCCCGAGCTGGTTGGTGGCCCTGCCCATAATGCTCCGAACATTCTCAACTGGGGAGAGATCCGGTGACCTCACCGGCCGAGGTAGAATTTGGCAAGCACAACGACAAGCAGAAGAAACTCTCGCCTCGTGGGGTTGATCGTTATCTTGCTGAAAACTAAGCCCAGGCTGGCTTGGCATGAAGGGCAATAAAACGGGGCGTAGATTATTGTCGATGTAGCACTGTGCTGTAAGGGCGTCGCAGATGACAACCAAAAGATTCTTGGTACGGAATTAAACGCTACCGCAGAACGCCACCACTCCTGGTGGTCGGGCCGTATGGCGGCATGCAGTCAGGTTGCTATCCGACTACTGTTAAGGTCACCTCCAAACGCAACTTAGGCCTAGAATCTCACCGACTGGAGTAGAACCGTCTCCAGCGATGAGTCCCGTTTGGAACTGAGCCCCGATGACCAGCGAAGACGTACCTGGAAACGCCGCAGACAGTGGTGGGAGGTCAACCTGATTGTCGCTCGCCATAATGTTCGAGAACCGGGAGCGATGGCCTGGGATGCCATTTCTTTTCGTCGCGGGACTCCTTCCGTTGTCATTCACGGCACACTTACAGCACAGCGGTATGTCGGCGATACTCTACGTCCCGTTTTATTGCCCTTCATGGCAAGCCGTCTTGGGCTTTCATATCAGCAACATACATTATAACGCTCGCCCACTCACAACAAGAGTTTCTGCCGCTTGCCTTTGCGCATCACCTCTACCCATTTCCGCATCATTCGGACAAGTCCTTCCTAGTGTGTGGGTTTCTTTTTCCTTTTTTTTTTTCTTAGTGTGTATTCGTTCTGCCAGATCAGGGGGTAAGTGGCGAATGAGGTCATGTACAAATTATGAGTTGTGTCTGGTGAAGTAACACTCGTCGGCACAGTGGTGGGTTCTAAGACTTACTCCTTGAAGAGGCTGAGTTGATACTGTAACACATGTAAAACATTAGCTCACTTTGTTACGTCTCAGACAAGACGAAGTACTTAACGTTGAGACAATACATTGCACAGAAATGTAATGAGTATTGCTTTGCCGGCCACGGTGGCCGAGCGGTTCTAGGCACTTCAGTCCGGAACCGCGCGACTGCTACGATCGCAGGTTCAAATCCAGCTTCGGCCATGGATGTGTGTGATGTTCTTAGGTTAGTTAGGTTTAAGTAGTTCTAAGTTCTAGGGGACTGATAACCTCAGATTTTAAGTTCCATAGTGCTCAGAGCCATTTGAACCAAGTATCTCTTACTGTCTTTGAACACTGAAATATCGGCCGGCCACTGTGTCCGAGCGGTTCTAGGCGCTTCAGTCTGGAACCGCGCTGCTGCTACGGTCGCAGGTTCCAATCCTGCTTCGGGCATAGATGTGTCTCATGTCCATAGGTTAGTTAGGTTTAAGTAGTTCTAAGTCTAGGGGACTGATGACCTCCGATTTTAAGTCCCATAGTGCTTAGAGCCATTTGAACCATTTAAACTAAGATATCGCTTTATACAGTACAAGATAACAGTCTGTTCTCTCGTAGTAAAAGTTTCTTACAAAATCTGCTGCATAGACTGTCTAACCCAACTCTCGCACTGTTGACTGTAGAGGAACGATACTCTCGTCTTGGGGGACTATTGCGGAATTTGGCGAGCGGCGAGTGTACCGTGTGGCACTCCTGAGGGCGTGCCTGCGCCACCGTCTCCCATTGGTCGTCGCTTCTGAGAGCGTTTATTTCTCTCTCGTGGTTAAGTCGCGAGGTACCAACCTTGCCACGATACTTGATTCTTCGGAGGACACCACAGTAACCACTGTTACAAATAAGGTATCGTCGAAAGGAAACACGGAAGTGAAGAGTTGGGAGTGTAGTTACAGCCCCATAGTGCAGAATGTCATTTTATCGTCAAAGTTGACAGCAAATATTAATAACTCGAATTCGAGCTACTTCTATCGATTCAATTCTAGGGAGACGACATGCCAATAAAACGTAGGCGCACTGTGCTGATACTGAGTATGTGAACTGCACTGGCACAACGATGAAATCTTGCCCACTTCATTTAATTATACGTCCGCCGGAGGTTCGAGTCCTCCCTCGGGCATGGGTGTGTGTGTTGTTGTTAGCATAAGTTAGTTAAAGTAGTGTGTAAGATTAGGGACCGATGACCTCAGCAGTTTGGTCCCTTAGAAATTCACATACATTTGAACATTTTTTTAATTATACGTAAGTACACAACAACAATTTTAAATTGCATCTGATAAGACACCTGTAATTTAAAGGGTTAATTCGTTTCCTGACAAAAAGAAGAGTTTATTGATTGAAATGCATCTATAGTCGCCAGAAATTCTTACAAAAATGTGTTATTTCTTATGATATGGGCGTGTAAAATGTTTGTCTCATAATATAACGGTGACATGGTCGATCTATCGAAAAATGTCTGTACGAGTGAATACAGAGTACACTTGTTGCTGAAATTTCGCAAGAGAATGTGTAATTTGCATAAGATGCCTTAAATAAATTCTCTGTACTTTTCCGAACAAGAAAAACTATTCTTCGAGAAATTGTACCGAACAAAGCCCCAAACTTAGAGGAATTCAAAAGTGTCCGCTCACATAACGACGCCCGCATGTCACGCAGGCAGCTGTTGACACAGAATTTTTTTCTTATTTGTTTCTTTATCATGACTTTTTATTCTACGGTGTTTTAGTGACACAACATTATTAAACTAAACTAAACTTAAATCTCCCGGAAAAGGCCGCAAAGGTCCATCGGTACCGACCGGCCGCCGTGTCATCCTCAGCCCACAAGCGTCACTGGGTGCGTATATGGCAGGGCACGTGGTCAGCACACCGCTACTTCTCAATCAAGTAGCTCCTCAGTTTGCCTCACAAGGGCTGAGTGCACCTCGCTTGCCAACAGCGCTCTGCAGACCGGATGGTCACCCATCCAAGTGCTACCCCAGCCCGACAGCGCTTAAATTCCGTGTTACCACTGCGGCACAGTACAAACTGAATCCATTTTTAGTTACACTACGCCATCGGCACTTACAGCGACATAACTTGTCCATGACAGATTGTTGTAAAAAAAAAAAAAAAAAAAAAAAAGGAATCCACAAGAAAGAAAAATTCCTCGCCTGTAATCCTCCCTTCCCGTGCTTTACAAAACAGGAAGTCCTCGTGCATTTAATTTTCATAACAGCAGCGTACAAAAACGAGAAGCTGGAAAGATTTGCGATATCAGTAATGTCATCAAGTTGAAGGGCGAATTTTGGGCTATAATGAAGGCGTAGTAGCAATAGATTTTTCACGTTGAGGCGTTACTTTCGTTTTGCCTCAGGTTACAGTAGGAAGCCATTATGTTTTCTGTATCGAGATGTAAGTTTCTTCTTTGATTGCTAGCAGCTTCAATACTTCGCTAGGCGAAAGGAATATTTGACGCATTTGTTTATTTCTTTTTGTCATTTCACAAAGAGGTCACACGCCGTTTATGTGTATACTCCTTATTCCATCTACATCTACATCTACATTCATACTCCGCAAGCCACCCAACGGTGTGTGGCGGAGGGCACTTTACGTGCCACTGTCATTACCTCCCTTTCCTGTTCCAGTCGCGTATGGTTCGCGGGAAGAACGACTGTCTGAAAGCCTCCGTGCGCGCTCTAATCTCTCTAATTTTACATTCGTGATCTCCTCGGGAGGTATAAGTAGGGGGAAGCAATATACTCGATACCTCATCCAGAAACGCATCCTCTCGAAACCTGGCGAGCAAGCTACACCGCGATGCAGAGCGCCTCTCTTGCAGAGTCTGCCACTTGAGTTTATTAAACATCTCCGTAACGCTATCACGGTTACCAAATAACCCTGTGACGAAACGCGCCGCTCTTCGTTGGATCTTCTCTATCTCCTCCGTCAACCCGATCTGGTACGGATCCCACACTGATGAGCAATACTCAAGTATAGGTCGAACGAGTGTTTTTTAAGCCACCTCCTTTGTTGCTGGACTACATTTTCTAAGCACTCTCCCAATGAATCTCAACCTGGTACCCGCCTTACCAACAATTAATTTTGTATGATCATTCCACTTGAAATCGTTCCGCACGCATACTCCCAGATATTTTACAGAAGTAACTGCTACCAGTGTTTGTTCCGCTATCATATAATCATACAATAAAGCATCCTTCTTTCTATGTATTCGCAATACATTACATTTGTCTATGTTAAGGGTCAGTTCCCACTCCCTGCACCAAGTGCCTATCCGCTGCAGATCTTCCTGCATTTCGCTACAATTTTCTAATGCTGCAACTTCTCTGTATACTACAGCATCATCCGCGAAAAGCCGCATGGAACTTGCGACACTATCTACTAGGTCATTTATATATATTGTGAAAAGCAATGGTCCCATAACACTCCCCTATGGCACGCCAGAGGTTACCTTGACGTCTGTAGACGTCTCTCCATTGATAACAACATGCTGTGTTCTGTTTGCTAAAAAATTTTCAATCCAGCCACACAGCTGGTCTGATATTCCGTAGGCTCTTACTTTGTTTATCAGGCGACAGTGCGGAACTGTATCGAACGCCTTCCGGAAGTCAAGAAAAATAGCATCTACCTGGGAGCCTGTATCTAATATTTTCTGGGTCTCATGAACAAATAACGCGAGTTGGGTCTCACACGATCGCTGTTTCCGCAATCCATGTTGATTCCTACATAGTAGATTCTGGGTTTCCAAAAACGACATGATACTCGAGCAAAAAACATGTTCTAAAATTCTACAACAGATCGACGTCAGAGATATAGGTCTATAGTTTTGCGCATCTGCTCGACGACCCTTCTTGAAGACTGGGACTACCTGTGCTCTTTTCCAATCATTTGGTACACGGCTTTTAGAAGGGGGGCAAGTTCTTTCGCGTACGCTGTGTAGAATCGAATTGTTATCCCGTCAGGTCCAGTGGACTTTCCTCTCTTGAGTGATTCCAGTTGCTTTTCTATTCCTTGGACACTTATTTCGATGTCAGCCATTTTTTCGTTTGTGCGAGGATTTAGAGAAGGAACTGCAATGCGGTCTTCCTCTGTGAAACAGCTTTGGAAAAAGGTGTTTAGTATTTCAGCTTTACGCGTGTCATCCTCTGTTTCAATGCCATCATCATCCCGGAGTGTCTGGATATGCTGTTTCGAGCCACTTACTGATTTAACGTAAGACCAGAACTTCCTAGGATTTTCTGTCAAGTCTGTACATAGAATTTTACTTTCGAATTCACTGAACGCTTCTCCATCCTGTATGAGTGTGCATGGGGATAAATTCGCCGATTAAATCAGAATAAATTCTATTTCTTTCTTACTTTCGCGATGTTGGAAAGTGAATCCAGTACATAACCAGTACCGTGCATCTGCCTGATAATTCCGTTTCTGCCTGCACGATTTCTTGCTGATACTCTTTAAAAGTGATTTTGCATGCCTTAATATGAATTTTTGATACAAAAGTAAGTGTATTTTGTAGCATTTTTACTGTAGTTGGTGTTCGACCACATGGACAGTCACAGGCATAGAACAATAGATACCGTACCCCCCCCCCCCTTGCCATGCTAAATCTGAAGTTAACTGTGTTCATTGCATAGTGCTTTCACTTGACACAGACAGCGGCGTATAAATTATTGTAAATTCTACAACATTTTTAGTAACATTTTGCCCAGAATCTTTTCTTCGGTTGAGGTTTTCTACCTTCAGCAGTGGCTTACCATAAATTTCTAGTAGTGTGATTCATGCATGATGATACGTTAGTTTTAAGGAATGAATGACGATTATCCCGCTAAAGATGGTGTGGCCCACTTATGTATTTTTTTGTGTTATGAGACCATGATGAAATTATTCGTGTAGTGTTTTCCTTTTGTAATTGTTCTACCCGTGAGAGGTTTAACGCTCATTCAGACATAAGTTTTGTAACTGAAGAGAAATTCTAATGTGTCGTGTTCTAAAATATTTTCATTACAGTAGAAAATAAATGTATTAAATGAGAGTCAGCATTTCAATTAAGAAATATTCCCCAGTCTCCTGATAAATAAATTGGATAAGATATATCTTATTCAGTTCAATTAAACCTGGCAAGCCTTTTCAGTTCGATCTTCCAAATGTAATGAAAGATAGAAATAATCTGCAATTTGAAGTGCCGGCCGCTGGTGGCCGAGCGGTTCTGGCGCTACAGTCTAGAACCGCGCGACCGCTACGGTGGCAGGTTCGAATCCTGCCTCGGGCATGGATGTGTGTGTTGTCCTTAGGGTAGTTAGGTTTAAGTAGTTCTAAGTTCTAGGGGACTTATGACCTCAGCAGTTGAGTCCCATAGTGCTCAGTGCCATTTGAACCTTTTTTTTGCAATTTGAATTTAGATAGGCTACCAGCTGCTAGAGTGACAGCTTTGAGTTCACCACCACATCACATGTTATCTTAGAGAAACTCGCACCAGTTTCCGTTGCTCACATTTCTAAAGTAATTAATTTGTTTACCAAGTTAATCAAATAAGGGTCACAATATAGGCACCATTTCTGATGGGCCTGGTATATTAGCAGCCAGGACGCAAATTCGAGTATAATTCTCTAAGGTAATGCCTGTAGATGGTCACACAGGTTCAATAGTAACAATATAAACTAAAAATGTATAAAGAACCAGCATACAGCCAACGACTAGTCCCATAGCAACGTCAGTGGCTATTGCATCAATTGGGCGAGCCACAGAATCATCTGTGAGTGATATCGAATTCAGGCTCTCGCCAGACCTACTTCCACGCATGATTTCACACAGTTTGACGAGTCTGCAGCTCGTGGTCGTGCGGTAGCGTTCTCGCTTCCCGCGCCCGGGTTCCCGGGTTCGATTCCCGGCGGGGTCAGGGATTTTCTTTGCCTCGTGATGACTGGGTGTTCTGTGATGTTCTTAGGTTAGTTAGGTTTAAGTAGTTCTAAGTTCTAGGGGACTGAGGCCCATAGATGTTAAGTCCCATAGTGCTCAGAGCCACAGTTTGACGACTGCGGGAAGAAGTAATTCCTCGCCGGATAATGGGTGGTGATTTGTATTTTGCTATTAAGTAAAATACCTCTAGGGATGCTCTTAGGTCTTTCTGAGGAACTGATGCTATTTTTTTAATAACCACACATTTCCTTTTAGTCCTTATTCATGCCGCTTAAAAAACTCGATGGGTTTGTTGACGTTGCCTGGATGTTCGGTCCGCAGGTGTCTCTTTAAGCTTCATGGGCTGCAAACTATCGTTGGCTAAAACCTCCAAACAAAGAACAAATTATGGTCGTTCCTCACTATTCAAAAGAGTGCTGGTAAAGCCTAATGTCATATAATCAACTCGATATTTACGCACTTTCGTTTTGCGTTTAGAATTAACGTTGCTGATAGGAACAGATGCAGACGCGAAAGAAGAATATACTTTGATTGAATTCGAATATCTTTCCTTGTTAGAACTGCACACTTTCGAAAGAGGAGAGACACTCGTTGAATCACTTCCATGAAGTCTCATGTTGCCATTGCGAATCAGCCACTTCCCCACGGTAAAGCCGGAACTTCTGTGGCTTTATTTTAAAACCGGTTGACTATTCTCATTCAACACGCATTAGAATTCAGCTTCTAGCTAACTCAACATCTTCGAACTGACTCCTGAAGCCGGGTTGAGATGGAGTAGGCAGTCAAAATGGCTGCGATTAACCGTCTGTTCTTGTAGTCGCCGCTGCCACATTGCCAAACGGCTTATTTTCATTAGTGGTTGTTGAATGTTTGGTAACCAGCTGATCCTAAGGGGTGATCTGTGACGGAGCCTGTGGGGTGGAATACTACTCGCTATTTTTCTAAGTATTCCTGCTGACTGGATCTATTGGTCATTTCTTGTGAAATAAGACAGCAAATCAACCACAGGAGAGCTTCCTAAGTTAGTTCACAGAAATGACGAACTGACGCTTTTCTACCGGAAGATTTTTTCTTACGTAATATGGAAATAAATTATTTCAATGAAAGCCGATACCCACTCTATTACTTTCTGCGCCCTCCCCTCCACCTCCCCCATCTCTCCATAAGATGGAGCGCAACCTCGCACCCCGCTTTGAGGACGGCTGCTCTAACGGACATAGGTACTCTCCTCACACTTGTACAATCCTGCGATGAATTTCCGTTTCCCGCACTCCTTGCGCTGTAAGGGAACGCGCTATACCCTTTTACTGTTCTTGTCTACATTTCTCTGTTTTCAGCGCGACTCAGTGGGTGGTCGACTTGGGCACGTGCTCGCTCTTCCGTCACGTGGGTGTGCGTCGATGTCATTTGAAGCCTCCGGCAGTTTCTTTCTTAATAGCCCTTGTAGTATGCGATTTTCGTTCAGCCACAAACTTTGAGAACAGAGTAAGGTCCGATTCCACCCTTCTGCTTTGACCAATAACGTCGAATTACACATAAAGACAATAGTTTGCCTTTGTTACTAAGACAACCACAGATAACAATAACAAATCGATTACATGCTACAACATGGCAACCAAAGGATATACCACTATAATCGAAAATAAACACAATAAACATGCGAAATATGTTAATCAGCTAATAACGTGAAATTAACGGTACAGCCACGGGAATGAGGAGGGTTTGGGCGGGAACATTCTTTAAAAAAAGGGGTTAATAAAATAAGTTCATTTCACAGCAAACAAGACATCGAAAAATAGGACACACGAAATCGTCCGGAATAAACGGAACTAAAATATATGGAAAATACGAAACTGATATCGAATAATTCGCTTGAATTATACAGCTCAAAGTAAGGCTGTTAAACGAGTTAATCCCTTCGACAAAACAACAAAGAAGTCGAAAATTTACATACAGGAATTCATATAGAACAAACCACACATAAAAATATTATAATGGAACGTGTGTAGCTCAAACGAAGCCAGCGATGCCGGAAACCTCAAACTTATCCATGAGAAGCAATTCGTAATTTTCGTTAGAGTTATATAACTGAAACGCATGTATTGATACCAACAATAAAGCTCTGAAAATGATAATAATGGATAACGTGATTTAAAACCATCAGTGAAAGTTAATTTCCCTACCAGGAACAAAATACAAAATTAGATGAAATAAAAAATATATATATTTGAAAGTATTTACCAAGTGTTATCCACTACAAACCTATCTAGGTTCGCCACCAAATGTACTACAAACTGATACACATGAACATTCTAACAGACAAATGCATACATAAGCATGTTGAAAGACGCACAAACACACGCAAACAAACAAGCAACCTCCCTCTAACACATACTCTCTCTCTCACTCTCTCACTCTCTCTCGCTCTCTCTCTCTCTCTCTCTCTCTCTCTCTCTCTCTCTCACACACACACACACACACACACACACACACACACACACACACACACACATACACAAACGCCACGAACAACTGCATCTCACAAACACCCTACATGTAATGTCGACACACACACACACACCAACCCAGAAATTTAGATGCACAACAACATACACAAATAAAAACAAAATTTTACGTAAACACATACAGTCGCAAATTAAAAGAAGACATAAACGACAAAAACAAAGGATATCAACACATACAAACGAAAGAAACGCCATCCCCCAGGATGAAAATATGTACGTAAAAAAAGAGAAAAAAGAGATCTCCTGTGAAACACAATCCAAAGCCATCCTTCTCCTCGTCCCCCAGCGCAAACCCCATGAAACCCTAACTAACCTGCCTTGGCCTATACATTTTACTGACCGATCTTATACAAGCCTGAAAAGGACTGGAATTGTGAGGCACGCTTCTCCTCCAACATATAGGTCAGGTTGTAGAGTAGAAATGCTCTTCTTCTCCCTACTAGCGACGACTTGAATAGTCCCTCAATATCTCTCTATGGTATTTGTACAAGACCCCGATTCATTGTCTTTGAATTCCAAAGCGCGGTTTACGGGGTGATGATCATAGCCACGACACCTCAAGATTTGTAAAAGGACAAGCAATCGGATATACTGTAATAGTAGTGCCCTGCTCTAATTATTCTTTAATTAATTTACATAAAACTGGTTTGTACGTCGACTACCAACGAGAAAAATCACATCTGAACACCCAACCCCCGAAACAACAGCGTCCCATACCGAAATTTTGACAGGCCACTCCTCCTTCCATGTTTTCTCTTACCAAACGGACTTTTAAAAATTTAGACACAAACGGTCGGCCCCTCTAAAGATCCCCTACATCGCAACTCTGAACGAACTTCCATAGAAAAAGAAGAGAAGTCAAGGACACATCTTCAACTTACACCTATTTCATGAGCAAGCAACCACATTGGATATTTGTACGACCGACAATAAGTCAGTAGCACAATGTCACGCAAGCCCAACATAGATTTCTCTAATTAGGAACCTCGGCCAACGGATCTCCAGATGTTATCGCACCGTCATATCCACGTGTCACGGTCCTTGCTCCGAGACGCAGGGTCTCTGGACAGCTTCATTAATTCACCACAATGGCGACACTTGACGTGTTCGACGAGGAGGCCAGCAGACTGAAATCTAATATGATAGCAGAGGTCATCGCCCCTGGAAACGTCTAAGGATCGGCAGCTTATTCCTATAGGGGGTTATACACCTACAAAAGAACGACGAATACGCAGCATTCAATCTTAATAACTAATAGTGTCGAAACAGGCAATAGTAGCTCGAAAACAAAACACAAAAAGGAAGAACTATGCAAATTAAAAATGCTCACTGAAATGAAGACAAGATTGTACAAAATGAAACTGTTTTCAAGCAAATAAACGTAGAAAGACAGCTCCAACGAAAAAAATGCATACAGACAAACGAGAAACAGAAACAATCCTATTTCAAATAGGAGATGTGCTCAGAAAAACTGACAATACAAAACCGACGAAACCATAAATATGTGGAAGAAAAAATGAAAAATTAAGGAACTCTTTAAAACTCGAAGGAAGTCCCAAAACAAACCGGATATGAGACAGCGAAAGAATCGAACCCAATTCAAAAGGAGAAAATATATGAAAGCAAACGATAAACAATCTACAATATGAAGAGCGAACGTATTGAAAAGGAAAGCTTACAATTGAAAAAAGAAAAATAAATAGGTAACATGTTTCGACGAAAGACTACACAGTACTTCTACAAACAAAATCACAGACAGAAACATCCACTACAGCAGAGCGTCCCCACTTACTTCAGAATGCAAACTTGAAATTGAACGGGCATAGACGACTTCACACAATATAACACATTTACGTCACGATTAAAAGCTAACAAGTGGAATCGCATCTTACGGTAGACTCAAGGGAATACAACGACAGCAATCACAGAGCTGCGAAAGAGTGACTTTCTATAAACAACGAAAAGAAAAAAATTCCTACACATCGAATCAAAAGGAAAGTGCGAACTTATACAGCTGACACAAAGAAAGCGATACCGAACACACTTCGATGAAGCAACGACAAAATCGAATAATAACGCTCACAATTTTTTCCGAAATAAAACAAGGGAATGAAAAAAAAAACAAAGTAGTTCAATCGCTATGTACGCTAAACCTATAGACGTGGAAGGAAAACAAAGATAACAGGTACCTCAGCCGCGCGGAGCGGCCGCGCGGTTTGAGGCGTCATGTCAAGGACTGCCGGAGGTTCGAGTCCTCTCTCAGACATGGGTGAGTGTGTTGTTCTTAGCATAGGTTAGTTTCAATTAGTTTAAGCAGTGTGTAAGTCTAGGGACCGATGATCTAAGCAGTTAGGTCCGTTAGGAATTAACACACATTTGAACATTTTGAACAGGTACCTCACTCCACCCACACCCCCAAAAAAGTGAAAAGGACAATTACGCAACCACCGAGTGAGGTGGCGCAGTGATCAGCACACTGGATTCACATTCAGCAGGACGACGGTTCAATCCCGCGTCCGGCCATCCTGATTTAGGTTTTCCGTGATTTCCCTAAATCGCTCCAGGCAAACGCCGGGATGATTCCTTTCAAAGGGCGCGGTCCCCGTCCTTCCCTAATCCGATGAGACCGATGACCTCACTGGCTGGTCTCTTCCCTCAAACAACCCGAACCCCAATTACGCAACCGAATTTATCTAGAACAAGCGGAGAAAAAAAATCACACAAATGAAATAGAATTTTTCGCGTTTCCTAAACAGCTCAAACGAGAAAAGAAATACTATACACACCCCAGTAACGCGGAACATACCACCACAGCTTTCGCTTGAATTAAATAGTCAAATAAATAGATCGACATGACGCCACCCTCCTTTCACTCCCCCCACCCCTTCTAAAATGAGACAAATTGTAGTGACAAATACAAATAACTTAACTAAAAAATACTAAAATCATAAAATTGTAATCGAAATCTTCGCTTGACGTCATAGCTCAAACGAATACAGCGATACCAACCTTCCCTTCCCTCGACCCCCACCCCCTCCACAAACATGCATACACTTACCAAACACACAGAAAACATAAAAAAGCTACAAAATACAGAAAGAAATTGCCATCGCGGAATATGCTACAAGTATCTATCCCCAACGAAGACAACGATATCAGAAGTACTCACCGCAAACCAGTCACAGAAGCAAAAAACTACCCACACAGATTCTTTCGGAATAAACGGAAAAAAGGGCAGTAAACAACCAGTTGGAATCGAAAATTTCGCTTGTCCCACATAGCTTAAACGAGGTTAGGGATATCAGACGTAGCTCCACATTGTAACGAAGAAATTGAGCACGCTACTTCTTAGAAAACAAAGCAAACGAAAACATGGGGAAATGATAATAGTAACGCACTCTAATTCTAAATATGTCATTCGAAGACAACGATAACAGGTACTCCCACACTCCTGAGAAAAAGGAGAAAAACACATAAAAGAATATCTCTAAAGTAAACCAAAAAATATCGAACAATTACAATTCGACTCTTCTCCTGACTTATACAGTTTAAACGAAAACATTGATACCATAGACGTCCCCAGAAAACGACGCATTAATTAAAAAAAGAACACGAATAAACTCTTCCATAGCAAACATAAAGAAAATACATATAAAATGTAAAATCGTAATACAAACGGGAATCGACAAGTCATTAACCGTAATGAAGAAAATACTAATCAATAAAAACGAAAGACAGTTCCACTAAACTAAATCATTACTACAAAACAACAACCCAAAAGAAAGCAATCGCTACAAGAGTGATCTTTCAGTAACAACAGCACGACATGTACTAGAACAATTGATATCATATAAGCAGCGCCTCGACAAAGTCACTGTTTTCCTGAAAAAACTCACCAGATTACAAAAACAGTCAAATAATTGTATGAAACAACAACATTATATTTACAAGCACTACATATATACACTACTTATAGCTCTACCCACAATTTAAAATATACTCTCGAACTGATATTAGATTTAATATCGTAGTTTACGAACAACATACATTACACGGGAAACTAGTACAAGCAAAGATAACATTTAATAGCAGACCACACGCATCCTTCACAACGTAAACTTATGATTTCATACAGGACGACATTGGTCGACGCGGACGGATGGAATAGGGCCTTGTTCGTGATTTCAAGATTTACCAGTTTCAATCTTCTTCATCACGAACCGACACAGAGAAACGTACATAAAATAATCTGGTTGACTGCTTTGCGAAATCAAATTATCCTGAACACATCTGCAATGTCGAAGATCTCCATGTATATTAACTACACATGCTTGTGAGGCTTACTTTACGCAATTGTTTTGATAATTGTGTTTTGATTGTCACAGATTAGCGGAACTCGTGTGTGTGGTGATTGCTTACCTTCGGACTGCCGTAGTCGCTCCGTGCTCTGACTGCGTCTCTCGCTTTTCCAGGGATTTTACTGGCTGGGACGGACGCATCAGAATTGTTCGCCAGCCGCCTGGCCTCAGACTGTTGCTCAGTAACGGTGTGGGCCCCTGCGGGGATCCTCTCTATTGTTGGGAACTGCGTCAGGTCTCGATATGGTTCGTACCGTAAGCTCAGGGGGATATGCGGAAATAAATCACAGCGCAATTAAGGAAACTATCCAGGGAGAATAGCGGGAGAGTAATTATTCTGGAACGACCAGGGCAATGTCACCCTCAATTACGTGCCCTGGAAAGAAAGAAAATAGGAAAATATAGAGAAAAATTGGAAAGGGGAGTAAAAGTGGAAAAATTAGTAAAATCAGTGAAGAGGATTCTTTCGCTATGCTGAAACAATCAGCTATTGTTTTGCTAATCATTTTGAAGTAAATACGTGCGGATCATTTAGCTCCTTTGACCAGCTCAAAGACCAGACTGCATTAGGAATCGAACGTTAGTTAATGGAATCTATAGAGAGAAAGGGAGTAAGTGTTCTAGTGAAGACAGTGATGGGGTATCCGTCATGAATGGCGTATACACTGGTGTGCCAAAAAAAGTCACAGTTTAGAGTTAGTCCAACACCCAAACCTGCAGATGTCAGACATTCAGATCGATACCAAACGTTTTATGTCGATAAAGTATCAACCAAAACACTGATTTAGTTAGTGCTGTGTGCTGTCGTCCAGTAGCACATGCGCAAACGCTAATTAAAAGTGGAGCACAGGAAAAGCGTATTTGTAAGTGACTGTACTGTACATCTCTCGTCGGTGACAGTAAGAGCGTTCAAAACCCACTGATGACAATTTTTTTAAATTGTTTACGAGTGAAACTGTTATGTGAAACAAGATTTTCATGACATGTAAAAGGACTTTTCCGAGTCTTTAGATACGTTGTCTTGGCAATCTGCTTTCGCTTCTTTATTTATGTACTTATTACAGATCTTATTATTTTGTTTATTATTAATTACCACTTTTGATGTTACTTTCGCACTTGGATGCAATTGAATCTTTATTTTTCTGTTCTAATTGTATATTCTGTGAAATTACAACTCTACTCTATAGATTTCCTACTTTTAAAGCAACAAAGTGAAAGGAGACTGCCAAGAGAACATCGCCTTAAACTCCAAACGATCATAAACGCGTCGTCCCATATCATACTTTTACGCATAGTACAATAAAAAAGATTCATCGTCATCGGGGTTCATATGTGAATCTAACGCTCTAGCAACTTCCCCACGAAAGTAATGTGTACCTACTGCTCACAGGTATGCTTTTCATGTACTACGTAATTCTGGTGTTACTTTTAATTAATGTTTACACCCGTTCTGCTGGACAAAAGTACATAGTACGAACTAAATCGGAGTTTTGGTTGATACTGTATCGACATACGTCGTGTCTGACATATGGAGGTTTGAGTATAGGAGGCTGATTGAGAAACAGCCGTGTACTTCAAAACAGCTGAGAGCTTCTACAAACCGTTTGGCCACATTCAGTATGAAAATTTAAAAACTAGTTCCGTGGGTACTTCCAAGGTAACACCTGAAGCATCAAACCCAACGCTTTGGGCCGATACGTAAGAAACCATCTATACGCTCAAAATCATTGACGTTTTCAAGTTTCTAACGGACATTCTTAGATATTATAAATATGAATGTATGTATGTGTGTATCTTCCGCATCTCCTCCAACACTACTAGACCGATTTCAATCAAACTTTGTACACGTATTCCTTACTGTCGGGGAAAAATCCTTGTGCGGGTAAGAACCACCCACCTATCATTATTCAGGAGGCATGACGTCATAAACAATGAGATGCGTAAAAAACTGCCGCATCATGGATGAAAGTTTAATACATTTATTCTTTACTACTAAGATACTCGTACAGTCGAGGCAACTGAAGGAAATTCCTAACACCTAGCAGCGCTTCTGTCAGGTTTCAAATGCGAAGCGCAAACAATTGTAGGTGAAAAGAGTAGCCGTCTATAGAACTATGAAGAGCCAATGCCACAGATACGTTTGTAAAATCACGCTGTAGACACGAGAAGCATCTGCACGCAGCGAACAGATTGTTTCATGATATCAAAGGTGTTTTCGCGAACAAATGGAAATGAAATCTGTTCGATATTACACTACAAACACAGTCTGTTTTTGTTTCGGTACTAATACAAAACTGACAAAATGAGTACCGTGCCAATGGTGGATTTGTTAGGTAGTAATTCATAAGAGTAAAAAATGAAACGAATATAATGCTGCAGTATGACTTAAAAATGTATTACTACCCTTTAAGATTCAATGTAAACGACTAAAAAAAGAATTAATGTACCTCCTAAGGCTATGCAATCCCCGACTACGGGCGTTACAACCTCGTAGGAACGTCCCTGTCAGAAATAAAGGGACGATGATTGGGGTTTAACGTTTCGTCTTCTTAGAGGACATTATGGATGTAGCGCAAATTCGGATACGTGAATGATAGGTGAGGAAATCGCGCCGTTTCATCTTCACCGGAACCATCCCGGCATTTGCCTCGAGAGATTTAGGGGAACCCACATCATTCTTTCCTGTCCGATTCTGCGCAGAACCTTCTCATTCTCTACCTCAACAATCCACCTAATTTCGAACATTCGTCTGTACCACTACACTTAAAATGCTTCGATTCTCTTCTGTTCCGGTTTTCCCACAGTCAGTGTTTCACTACAATACAACGCTGTGCTCCAAACGTACATTCTCAAAAACTTCTTCATCAAATTAAAGCCTATGTTTGGTACTAATACTTTTTCACCAGTTCTGTTTTGCTTTTGATGTCCTCCTTGCTCCGTCTGTCACTCGTTACTTCGCTACCTAAGTAGCAGAATTCCTCAACTTCATCCACTTTGTGACCTTCAGTCGTGATATTAAGTTTCTCGCTGTTCTCGTTTCTGGCACTTCTCATTACAGTCATTTTTATTTAATTTACTCTGAATCCATATTCTGACCCACCACGTTCGCCGAGAGCGCTAAATGCGCTGCTTTCTGGACTCAGGTAGGCGGGCCGGTCCCGGGATTAGCGGCGGATTAACAACGTCGTCCAGTGTGCCGGCCGGCCTGGATGTGGATTTAGGTGGTTTTCCACATCCCCCTAGGTGAATAGCGGGCTGGTCCCTACGTCCTGCCTCAGTTACAAGGCTTGCAGACATCTGAACGCATTGTCACTTTTCCATGGATTACACTAGTCACAGACAGTTGGGGTACTCTCATTCCATCCCGGGGGGTATAGGGTGACGGCATGAAGGGCATCCAGCCATCCCTTAAACTAACCTTGAGTAACCGGGGGAAAAGCACAAGCGATAGATAGACTCTCAATCCTTATTCTGTACTCGGTAGACAGTTCATTCCATTGAACAGCTCATATAATTCTTCTTCATTTTAGTGAAAATAGCAATGTCATCAGCGCATCTTTATACTGATATCCTTTCACCTTGAATTTTAATTTCACTCCTGAACTTTCCTTTTATTTCCATAATTGCTTCTTCGAAGAATCGAATGAACAGAACGAGCGAAGGACTACACCGCTATCGTAGCCATTTCATAAAATGTTTAAAAAATTCCTACGTTCTACAACTACAATGGTTGTCCCGTTTGGAAATACTATCAGTAGGAGAAAGATGGACGGCCGCTGTGGCTGAGCGGTTCTAGGCGATTCAGTCCCGAACCGCGCTGCTGCTACGGTCGCAGGTTCGACTCCTGCCTCGGGCACGGATGTGTGGGATGTCCATAAGTGAGTTAGGTTTAAGTAGTTCTAAGTCTAGGGGACTGACGACATTAGATGTCCCATAGTGGTTAGAGCTATTTTAACCATTTGGAGAAAGATGGCGCAAATGGTTGCAGACTTGTTTCGCTGGCTAGAGAGAGAGAGAGACAGACAGACAGAAAATCTGATACAACTTAACGCAGACCTCAAAACAGTGCGCCGTGTAGCGCACAAGAACGCATTTGCAATGATGATGGAAGCTGAAGAAATAAATTAAAAATTGTGTCACGGCCGTGACGTGAACCAGGGTCTCCTTGTGCCAGCCATTACAACACCACGGCGTTATAGTTCATACAGTTACATGGACTACCCTAGTCTAGTGCCCTCCCTTACACGAAGCTCAGTTCACATGTTCAGCTTATTTCCACTTTCTTAGATTGTCACTATTTCCGAGGCTCTCCAGAATTGCAATGGCACCCTAGAGTTGGACGTAATGGGTAAAAAAGAATGTATCCGAATGGGACGGATATCGGTAGATGTGATTTACACTTTCAGAGAAACAAATGATTACAATTTTAGCAAGGTCGGATGATTTATTCAGTAGAAGGGGCTTCACAATTGGAGCAAGGCAACAATGTGTGATCAAATAGTTCAGATGGGTCCAAGCAGTGTGGGACTTAACGTCTGAGGTCATTAGTCCCCTAGGCTTAGAACTATTTAAACCTAACTAAGCTAAGGAGATCACAAACAACCGTGGCAGAGGCAGGATTCGAACCTGCGACCGCAGCAGCAGTGCGGTTCCGGACTGAAAACGTGTGATGAAACTCAGTTTCGTATCAAAGCAGTTATACAGCTTGGCATTGATTGAATAATTGCTGGATGTCCTTTACGTGCCAAATTCTGTCCAATTGGCGTGTTAAATCGGGAAAATCAAGAGGTGGTTGGTGGGCCCCGCCCGTAATCCTCCGAACGTTATCAATTAGGGAGACATCTGGAGAACTTGCCGGCCTGTAACCTCACTGACTGGACGAGAAGTGTCTTCAGTGATGAGTCCCGCTTCTGAGCCCTGATGAAGAGCGAGGCGCCTCGGACTGCGGTTGGATACCACCCTGACTGTCGCCAGCCATACGGCCAGACAGCAGGGAGTGGTGGTGTGGGATACCATTTCACCTCACTGCAGGACCCCTTTGGCTGTAATCTGCAGCACATTTACAGCACAGTGGCACGTCAACGTAATTCTACGCCCTGTTTTGTTGCCCATCATGGCAACCCATACTAGTCTTACATAAAGCTAACGGCCGCCCGCAAACAGCAAGAGTTCCTGCTGCTCGTCTCCGTGCTTGGCAAGCCCCACATTGGCCAGCAAGGTTGCCGGAACTATTCACAAGTGAGAACATTTGGAGCATTATGGGTAGGACCATCTAACAACCTCGGGATTTTAATGATCCAACGCGCCAGTCGGACGGATTTTGGCACGATATCCCTCAGGAAGAAATCCAACATCTTTATCAATTTATACCAAGCTGAATAACTGCTTGCATAAGAGCCGGAGATGCACCAACGCGGCCGGCCACGGTGGTCGTGCGGCTCTAGGCGTTCCAGTCCGGAGCCGCGCTGCTGCTACGGTCGCAGGTTCGAATCCTGCCTCGGGCATGGGTGTGTGTGATGTTCTTAGGTTAGTTAGGTTTAACTAGTTCTAAGTTCTAGGGGACTGATAACCACAGCAGTTGAGTCCCATAGTGCTCAGAGCCATTTTGCACCAACGCGTCACTGACTCACACAATTTCTGAAGCTCTTTCTGTTGAATAAATCATCCAATTTTTGTGACATTGCAATGATTTGTTTCTCTGTATATGCACATGACATCTATCCATATCCGTCCTATTCGGATAATTCTATCATAGTGCGTAGTTCTTTCTTGTTATCATTATTTGTCATAGTGTGTACAATGCTACATATGTTTCACTTTTTACGAGATTATTTAAATTATTTAAGTTTCTGACTGATTAGCTTTTTATGTTTTTATTCTGATTGTAAATTCTCTTAATAATGAGATAACGATTCCCATAATAAATCATTTGGTTTTGTGCGAAAATAAAATGTACCTTGTGTACCGTGTAGTACATGTTATGTGCAGTAGATGAGGACAATTAACTGTTCGATGTGCAAATAAATTAGGAAAAATATTAGGATCATGACTCACTTCACCAGAATATTTACAGCACACTACTGGCCATTAAAATTGCTACACCAAGAAGAAATGCAGATGATAAACGGGTATTCATTGGACAAATATATTATACTAGAACTGACATGTGATTACATTTTCGCACAATTTGGGTGCATAGATCCTGAGAAATCAGTACCCAGAACAACCACCTCTGGTCGTAATAGAGGCCTTGATAAGCCTGGGCATTGAGTCAAACAGAGCTTGGGTGGCGTGTACAGGTACAGCTGCCCATGCAGCTTCAACACGATACCT
The DNA here is from genome assembly GCF_023898315.1 of Schistocerca nitens. Lineage (NCBI taxonomy): Eukaryota > Metazoa > Arthropoda > Insecta > Orthoptera > Acrididae > Schistocerca > Schistocerca nitens. The sequence goes on from NC_064617.1 coordinate 73,250,016, forward strand.
CAGTTCATCAAGAGTAGTGACTGGCGTATTGTGACGAGCCAGTTGCTCGGCCACCATTGACCAGACGTTTTCAGTTGGTGAGAGATCTGGAGAATGTGCTGGGCAGGGCAGCAGTCGAACATTTTCTGTATACAGAAAGGACCGTACATGACCTGCAACATGCGGTCGTGCATTACCCTGCTGAAATGTGGGTTTCACAGGGATCGAATGAAGGGTAGAGCCACGGGTCGTAACACATCTGAAGTGTAAGGTCCACTGTTCAAAGTGACCGAGATGTGTAACCAATTGGCACCCCATACCACGACGCCGGGTGATACGCTTCCAATGTGCGTTCACCGCGATGTCGCCAAATACGGATGCGACCATCATGATGCTGTAAACAGAACCTGGATTCATCCGAAAAAATGACGTTTTGCCGTTCGTGCAGCCTGGTTCGTCGTTGAGTACACCATCGCAGGTGCTCCTGTCTGTGATGCAGCGTCAAGGGTAACCGCGGCCATGGTCTCCGAGCTGATAGTCCATGCTGCTGCAAATGTCGTCGAACTATTCGTGCAGATGGTTGTTGTCTTGCAAACGTCCCCATCTGTTGACTCAGGGATCGAGACGTGGCTGCACGATCCGTTACAGTCATGCGGATAACATGCCTGTCATCTCGACTGCTAGTGATACGAGCCCGTTGGGATCCAGCACGGCGTTCCGTGTTACCCTCCTGAACCCACCGATTCCATATTCTGCTAACAGTCATTGGATCTCGACCAACGCGAGCAGCAATGTAGCGATATGACAAACCGCAATCGCGATAGGCTACAATCCGACCTTAACCAAGTCAGAAACGTGTTGGCACGCATTTCTCCTCCTTACACGAGGCACCACAACAACGTTCCACCAGGCAACGCCGGTCAACTGCTGTTTGTGTATGAGAAATCGGTTGGAAACACTCCTCATGTCAGCACGTTGTAGGTGTCGCCACCGGCGCCAACCTTGTGTGAATGCTCTGAAAAACTAAGCATTTGCCTATCACAGCATCTTCTTTCCGTCGGTTAAATTTCGCGTCTGTAGCACGTCATCTTCAAGAAAATGGCTCTGAGCAGTATGGGACTTAACATCTATGGTCATCAGTCCCCTAGAATTTAGAACTACTTAAACCTAACTAACCTAAGGACAGCACACAACACCCAGTCATCACGAGCCAGAGAAAATCCCTGTTCACGCCGGGAATCGAACTCGGGAACCCGGGCGCGGGAAGCGAGAACGCTACCGCACGACCACGAGCTGCGGACCACGTCATCTTCGTGGTATCAATTTTAATGGCCAGTAGCGTATTATAGCCCGGGCTCTTGAAGCCGTGAGTAACGAGTCTTCTGGGGCGGAGTTGTATTTTAAAGTGGCAGCTATTTTGGAGTTCTTATCCTCTGTGATCAACGAGAATACTCCTCTGGTACGGTAAGCTTACAGAGCATTCGAAAGTGAGTTCCCTTGTGCGCCAGTTGAATTCTGCTTAGGTACTTCGTTGTTTCTCTCGGCTTGTCTTGTGAATTAGTGAGCACCGACTTGTTCTAAGAGGCCTCAGAGCAGTGCTTTGAGCCTTCAGTTAGCTGGAGGGTGGTGGTGGTGTTTTATAGAAGTTACGGATTTGGCAGAGGGTAATTCATGACAGTATATTTCACTTCTTTGTCGTGCACATTTGAGTGTGTTCTGTGAGACCTTTACCATGTTGAGTTTGAATTGAGTTTCTGTTTTGTTGTGTTATGGTAATTATCAACGGCAACAGCTAATGGCCGGTTGAAGGGGGTGTTTTTCGCAGTGGTGGACATATTCCAGTCTAGCGGCCGTGTAACGGAATCATTACTCGAAAGGAGTCAGATAGTTAATGATTTTTTAATGATTGACTTCTGAGTGGTGAGTTGCATTATCTCGCTCGCCGCATACCGGCAAAAGGGTTTGGATTCAGGTCGCGAACGCGAGGGGGCCTTCGCCTAACGTCAACAAAGCTTCAGAGGACGGGCTACATCCATTTGAACCTGCTTACACTATTCAAGCCTTAATAGATTTCTACAATTTTTACCCCTCCACTAACGCCCTAGACCATCAAACTGACGATTGCTTGATGCCGCCTCACGATATATCCTGTCAATAATACCCTTATTTTGCGCAAGTTGTACAACAAGTCTGTTTTTACCCGAGATAGATTCAATACCTCCTCAATATTTATTCTATCTACCAATCTAATCTTCACCATTCTTCTGCAGCACCACTTTCCAAAAGCCACTGTTTTCTTCTCACCTGAACTCTCTAAAGTCCAAATTTCATTTCCGTACAGGCCTTCACTCCAGAAAAACATCTTGAGAAAGATTTTCTAACGTTTACAGTTAAATTTGATGTCAAACAAATGCCTCTCCTCTAGAAATGCTATCCTTTCTATTGTAAGTTCTCTACTTCAGCTATCATCAATTACTTTGTTGTCCCAGTAGCACAGCTCATCTACTAATTCTAGTGTCTCATTTCCTAATCTAATTCTGCCACCACTGACTACTTTAATTCAACTATATTACGTAGCCCTGTAGCCCTTGTTTTAATTTTGTTGATGTTCATCTCGTAATACTGTTTCAGTGCACTAATAACTCCGTTTAACTGCTCTTCTTAGAGTTTTCGGTCACTGAGCGAATTACAGTGTCATCGGCAAACCTCAAATTGTTTGTCTCTTCTTTCCAAATTTTAATTCCATTTCAAAATTCTTTCTTGGTTTCCTTTATTACTTGCTCAGTGTACAGAACGAATTACATCGAGGATAGGTTTTAGCGCTATCTCAGTCCATTCTCAACTTCCAATTCTTACTTTAGTCTACCATCTGAGATCAGTCGTAGGGTCTCGTGTGTTCTTACGTTTCTCGGGAATTAAAACTGATCTTCCCCGAGACCGGCTTCTAACAGTTTTTCATTCTTCTCTAAAAATTTGTGTCAGTATTTTTAGCCATGACTTATTAAACACATAGTTTATTAATATTCAAGCCCAACACCTGTCTTCTTTCCAATTTGAATTATAACATTATTCTTTAATCCTTAAGGTATTTCGCCTGCTCAAGTCTTGCATACCACGTGGAACAATTTTGTCATGGCTATCTGTCCCAAGTATCTTAATAATTGTCTCAGCTACTCCAAGCTCTTCTGACTTAAGTGTTCCGGTGCTCTGCCTAATTATTCTCTGAGAAGTGAGCATCATATCTCCCCATCTTATCTTCTTCTGCTTTCTATCCCTTTCCTTGAATATAGCCTTGAATTTCATTACACTGGTACAGTCCTTCAATAATTAAATTGTGTCCCTTCTGTTCTTCACTGTCTTGCCGCCTTCCCTCTCGATATTCTGCAGGAGCATCTCTTTTCTCCAAGTCTTTTTAGTTGTCCTATGGACGGTATCTGTTTTTCAACCGGTCATGCATGCTTTTATAGCCTTCCATTTGTTCTCCTGATATTTCTGCGTAGTCATTTTGCCCTGTCTGTCAATATCATTCTTTTAAGCGTCTGTATTGCTTTTCGGCTTCTTCATACTTTTATGTTAAACCCTCGGTAGCTTGATTCCATATCTCGTGCGTTATCCAAGGATTTCTATTGGGCTTTATCTTTTTGCCTTTTTTAATCCTCTGATGCCTTCACTATTTCATCTCTCAAAGCTATCCATTCTTCTTTAATGTCTTCTTTTCCTGTGGGCCAGACAATCGCCACCTAAGGCAATGTTTGAAGCTTTCAACAACTTGTGGTACCGCCATTTTATTCAGATCCCATCTTTTCCAACTTCCCTCGCAAGGTCCACGGTCCACGTTGGTGTATTTGATCACATCAGTGTTCAATAAGCCCAGCCGCCGAGACAGCCGATAACGCTAAAGCACACGCTTCCGGAACACAGGAGGCGACACTATCCAGGACTGAATCTGCGTCGACGATTAAGGACGAGGCCTCGGTAGCCGACCGGCCTGGATGTGGTTTTCAGGCAGTTTTCCTCATCGAACTAGGTTAGTACCGGGCTGGTACCCATGCCCTGCCTCATATGCACACAACGTAAACATTTACAAAACGCTGTCACACTTAAACATGGGAGATACAGCAGACTTAGACAGGTGGGGGCCCACAGATTCCTTGGTGGGAGGAGTGGTAGCGTGTGGTATACCATCGGGTCATCAGATGCCACAAACGGATGCGTAATAAAGCCGATCGATAAACAAACGGGAAAATTCAAAGAGAAAAGAAAGTACGAGGGCAGTTCAATAAGTAATGCAACACATTTTTTTTTTCTGAAACAGGGGTTGTTTTATTCAGCATTGAAATACACCAGGTTATTCCCCAATCTTTTAGCTACACAACACTATTTTTCAACGTAATCTCCATTCAATGCTACGGCCTTACGCCACCTTGAAATGAGGGCCTGTATGCGTGCACGGTACCATTCCACTAGTCGATGTCGGAGCCAACGTCGTACTGCATCAATAACTTCTTCATCATCCGCGTAGTGCGTCCCACGGATTGCGTCCTTCATTGGGCCAAATATATGGAAATCCGACGGTGCGAGATCGGGGCTGTAGGGTGCATGAGGAAGAACAGTCCACTGAAGTTTTGTGAGCTCCTCTCGGGTGCGAAAACTTGTGTGAGGTCTTGCGTTGTCATGAAGAAGGAGAAGTTCGTTCAGAGTTTTGTGCCTACGAACACGCTGAAGTCGTTTCTTCAATTTCTGAAGAGTAGCACAATACACTTCAGAGTTGATCGTTTGACCATGGGGAAGGACATCGAACAGAATAACCCCTTCAGCGTCCCAGAAGACTGTAACCATGACTTTACCAGCTGAGGGTATGGCCTTAAACTTTTTCTTGGTAGGGGAGTGGGTGTGGCGCAACTCCATTGATTGCCGTTTTGTTTCAGGTTCGAAGTGATGAACCCATGTTTCATCGCCTGTAACAATCTTTGACAAGAAATTGTCACCCTCAGCCACATGACGAGCAAGCAATTCCGCACAGATGGTTCTCCTTTGCTCTTTATGGTGTTCGGTTAGACAACGAGGGACCCAGCGGGAACAAACCTTTGAATATCCCAACTGGTGAACAATTGTGACGGCACTACCAACAGAGATGTCAAGTTGAGCACTGAGTTGTTTGATGGTGATCCGTCGATCATCTCGAACGAGTGTGTTCGCACGCTCCGCCATTGCAGAAGTCACAGCTGTGCACGGCCGGCCCGCACGCGGGAGATCAGACAGTCTTGCTTGACCTTGCGGCGATGATGACACACGCTTTGCCCGACGACTCACCGTGCTTTTGTCCACTGCCAGATCACCGTAGACATTCTGCAAGCGCCTATGAATATCTGAGACGCCCTGTTTTTCCGCCAAAAGAAACTCGATCACTGCCCGTTGTTTGCAATGCACATCCGTTACAGACGCCATTTTAACAGCTCCGTACAGCGCTGCCACCTGTCGGAAGTCAATGAAACTATACGAGACGAAGCGGGAATGTTTGAAAATATTCCAAAAGAAATTTCCGGTTTTTTCAACCAAAATTGGCCGAGAAAAAAAAGTGTTGCGTTACTTATTGAACTGCCCTCGTACTTAATGCGCCCATTTAGGATGGTTGCGGCCAGATATGTTCGCTGAGTGCACTTCATCGGCTTCTCAGTGCGCACGCATTGAAGTGCGCGACTCACGGTGGTACAGTGAAAGCTGTAATTACAGTGATGCAGCGACAGTTTGTGAATGTACTAAATGCATTAATGAAATGAAATGATCGAATGGCATTGATGGCCGGGAGACCCCACCTGAGGTACTTCGGCCGGTGAGTTGCAAGTGTTTTCAGGTGGCTCCACACTGGGCGACTTTCTTGTCAATGATGATGAAGCCAAAACAACACCCAGCCCCAGAGCGGAGAAAATCTCCAACCCGGCCGGGAATCAAACCCGGATTCGCTACATGGCAGTAAGACACGCTGACCAGTCAGGTAAGGAGGCGGACATTGTATTAAAGCGGAACTGATTTACGCTGGAGAACAAATTAGTTCCATTTGTAGCCACCAGGTTAAGATGTCGCGAAGTACGCTGTATGGCGGTATGACGTTCAGCCTGTCGTTTGACAGGCCGAAACGTGAGTGAAGAGTACGACTATCGAGAAGAGAGACCTTGCGCTGTTAGTGAAACTGCTTTATGTGAACGGCAGCAATTACGGTGCTGCATTGAGAGTATTGTCGACTGTAACTTCTGAGGATAGGCTCGATGTCATTAAATGGTTTAATGAAGATGATTGTGGTGTCACCGCCAGACACCACACTTGCTAGGTGGTAGCTTAAATCGGCCGCGGTCCATTAGTACATGTCGGACCCGCGTGTCGCCACTGTCAGGATCGCAGACCGAGCGCCACCACAAGGCAGGTCTCGAGAGACTGACTAGCACTCGCCCCAGTTGTACGACGACGTTGCTAGCGACTACACTGACGAAGCCTTTCTCTCATTTGCCGAGAGACAGTTAGAATAGCCTTCAGCTAAGTTAATGGCTACGACCTAGCAAGGCGCCATTAGTTACTTCATGAATCTATAGAGTCTCACTTGTATCATCAAGAATGCTGTATACCAAAGGACGATATAAAAGTTAAGTGTTCTAGTAGCTACGTTCTTTTCTTTATCACATTCATTACGAATCCTGTTCCAGACTTCGCGCCAGTCGGCGTGTGTGTACGTGTGCCCTCTCGGCTACCCGTCACTGTGGACTGGCTGCCTTGTCAGTCCACTACAATGCTGATGAAGCTTGAAAACGTGGGTGGTCTTGATGTGGCACCTGGAAGAGAAAGGTGCCCTATCGTGATATAAGTTAGTGACAACATTGCTCTGGCTCTAACTGACCATGCAGCATGTGCCCTGGATAGTGGTAATATTCGTGCAGTGTCATGAGAATTGTCCATTCCACGGTCAACAGTACGGAAATTTTTACGGTCTGTTTTACAGTGGTACGCATACAAGAGGGTGTAGCAACTGAAACCTCACGATCCACAGCAACGTTGTGAATTTGCTCTTCGGTTTCTGGCACGGATCGAAATTTACGGCATGTGACCGGGCAATATTCTAAGGAGCTACGAGGAATATTTTACACTGCAGGGCGCCGAATTTGGAGTACCGTTAAACCGCGAGTTGTGCACAAAGACCCATTGCACTTGCCGTATGTGACTGTGTAGTGTGGATTCACAGGAACCTTACTCTCGGTCGGTTCTTCCTTGAAGAAAACACACCCAGGGGGCCCAACAGATGTACCATGATGTCTGCACTTACCGATACCTCCTTGTAGAGCATGCGATTCCTGTTTTGGGAGAGCGCTACTCTGTGGAAACTACTGTTTTCAAGCTAGATGGGACAGCGCATCATGTCGCTCGCCAAGTGGAAGATTTTCAGAATGCTACTTTCCAGCCGGCCGCTGTGACCGAGTAGTTCTAAGCGCTTCAATCCGGAACCTCGCTGCTGCTACGGTTGCAGGTTCCAATCCTACCTCGGGCATGGATGTGTGAGATGTCCTTAGGTTAGTTAGGTTTAAGTAGTTCTAAGTCTAGGGGACTGATGACCTCAGATGTTAAGTCCCATAAAGCTTAGAGGCATTTGAAGCTACTTTCCACGACCGTGATATCTCCAGAGCTTTTCCAGATACATGGCCTACAAGATCATCTGATTTGAAGCCATGTCACTTTTGGCTCTGGGAATATCTAAAAGATCACGTTTGCTAGACTCATGTTCGATCCCTACGTAATGAGAAGGCCAATATACAGGAACGCATTGCTCAGGCTCCACTAGAACTGCTTCGAACCCAGGTTTCGGCCTTTAATGCCATTTTCAAGTAATTGAGTTTATGTCATTAACATATATTACAGGACATCAAGCTCAAAATTGGCCATAAATTAAGAAAAATATTGGCTCTCCACGAAATTTCAGATGTAGAATCAGCATCTACATCTTCACCTACATGGTTGCTCTGCAATTCACACTTAAGTGCCTGGCAGGGGGTTCGTCGAACCATTTTCATACTACTTCTCTACCATTCCACTCTCGAATGGCGCGTGGGATAGAGGAACACCTAGATATTTCTCTTATTTTATTATAATGATCATTTCTCCCTACGTAGGTGGGTGTCAACAAAATATTTTCGAATTCGGAAGAGAAAGTTGGCAATTGAAAATTCGTAAATAGATCTCGCCGCAAAGAAAACCGCCTTTGTTTCAGTGACTGCCATCCCAACTCACGTATCATATCAGTCACACTCTCACCCCTAATGTGCGATAACATAAAACGAGCTGCCCCTCTTTGCAATTTTTCGATGTCATCCGTCAATCCTACCTGGTAAGGATCTCACACCGCGCAGCAGTATTCCAGCAGAGGACGGACAAGTGTAATGTAGGCTGTCTCTTTAGTGGATTTGTCGCATCTTCTAAGTCTTCTGCCAACAAAGCGCAGTCTATGTTTCTCCTTCCCCAAAATATTATTTATGTGGTGTCCGCATCTCGTGGTCGTGCAGTAGCGTTCTCGCTTCCCACGCCCGGTTTCCCGGGTTCGATTCCCGGCGGGGTCAGGGATTTTCTCTGCCTCGTGATAACTGGGTGTTGTGTGCTGTCCTTAGGTTAGTCAGGTTTAAGTAGTTCTAAGTTCTAGTGGACTGATGACCATAGATGTTAAGTCCAATAGTGCTCAGAGCCAGCCCTTTATGTGGCCTTTCCAATGTAAGTTGCTCGTAATTGTAATTCCTAGGTATATAGTGAAATTGACAGCCCTTACATTTGTGGGATTTATCGTATACCCAAACTTTATCGGATTTCTTTTAGCACCCATGTGGATGTTCTCGCACTTTTCTTTGTTCAGTGCCAGTTGCCATTTTCCGCACCATACAGAAATTCTCTCTAGATCATTTTGTAATTGGAAATGATCGTCTGATGATTTTACTAGACGGTAAATTACAGCGTCATCTCCAAACAATGTATGGGGGCTGCTCAGATTATCACCTAGATCATTCATATAAAACAGGAACAGCAGAGGGCCTATGACACTACCTTGCGAAACGCCAGATATCACTTCTGTTCTACTCGATGATTTACCGTCTATCACTACGACCTGTGACCTCTCTGAGAGGAAATCACAAATCCACTCACACAACTGAGACGATACTCCATATGCAAGCAATTTGATCAATGGTCGCTTGTGAGGAATGGTATCAAAAGCCTTCTGGAAATCTAGGAATATTGAATCGATCTGAAATCCCTTGTCGACAGCACTCATTACCTCATGGGAATAAAGAGCTAGCTGTGTTGCACAAGAACGATATTTTCTGAATCCGTGTTGGTTATGTATCAATAAGTCATTTTCTTCAAGGTGATTCATAATGTTCGAGTGCAGTATATGCTCCAAAATCCTACAGCAAATTGAGGTCAGTGATATGGGTCTGTAATTCAATGAATTACTCCTATTTCCTGTCTTGAATATTGGTGTGGTTCAAAAATGGTTCAAATGGCTCTGAGCACTATGGGACTTAACTTCTGGGGTCATCAGTCCCCTAGAACTTAGAACTACTTAAACCTAACTAACCTATGGACATCACACACGTCCATGCCCGAGGCAGGATTCGAACCTGCGACCGTAGAGAATATTGGTGTGACCTGTGCTACTTTCCAATCTTTAGGAACAGATCTTTCGTCAAGTGAGCGGTTGTATATGATTGCTAAGTAAGGCGCTATTGCGTCTGCATACTCTGAAAGGAACGTGATTGGTATACCATCTGGACCTGAAGACTTGCCTTTCTTAAGTGATTAAGTGATATGAGTTCTTTCGCAACACCTAAGATATCTACTTTTATGTCACTCATGCTAACAGCTGTTCTTGTAAAAGGATCAGTAAATAATAGTGGGAGCACATCATGTGTAAATTAAATGTGTTTTTTCTAAATATGATGTGCTCCCACTATTATTTACTGTTTTTTTTTTCCAAGATGATGATATTACACGTGGCATTTCATGGGGAGCCAATATTGTTTTAATTTATGGCAAATTTTGAACTTGATGTCCTTCAATACATGTTAACGACATAAGCTCAGTGACTTGAAAATGGCATTAAAGGCCGAAACCTGGGTCATAATTAAATAAGCATCAAACAGTCAAATGGCGGTGTGTTTATTTAAAAATTATTGTACAATTTTTGCTCAACAACATCAAAAAATTGTTAATTACATCGTTATACGGCTGCAGCATCTCGTCGACGATTCGGATGTTCACATTAAAGAAATTGTGTAAGCAGTGGTTTCCGCGAGGGGTTGCCGCGCGGTCTAAGGCATGTTGTCACGGTCCGAGCGGCTCATCCTGTCGGAGGTTCGAGTCCTCCCTCGGGCATGGATCTGTGTGTCGTCCTTAGCGTAAGTTAGTTTAAGTTAGGTTAAATAGTGTGTAAGCTTAGGGACCGATGACCTCAGCAGTCTGGTCCCATAAGCCCTTACTACAAATTTCCAAATTTTCAAACAGTGGTTGATAATAAAATCAACATTATGCATTTTTCACTTGATTCATGTTTTTTTCCGACGTCAAGTTCCTAATCCATTACATATATAGACATTTCTATACTTTTTTGCATTCAAAGTGCTATATTTGCACCTGGTGGCCAAAACTTGAAATAATTTCTTTTCCAGCGTGTATCGCATTGGCATATGTACGAAGTTTGGCTGCCATACAGTAATTACAGCACACTCTGAACATCTGTGAGCAGCTTCTCTTTAATTATAAGCACCTGGTACCTTCCATGCCATCCTAAAACGCAAAACAATTTCTCATGAAGTGAAACTAAAGGCAGTAGCAGCCATGGACCGGAAAGAAGGGAGGGAGGGAAATCAAGTGACAAGAGTGTATGAGGAACGAAAAGAAAAGGAAGTTCGACTGAGGGAAAATGTGGTAATTTGCATTACTGTTTGTTAAAGAGAAACTGATCATTTCTGTTTATTGTTTTAGGTAAAGGGTATGAGTCTGCAAAAGGAAAGTACTTCAGCATTTGGCGCCCATAGTGCAGGGTAGCTTGTTCAATAAGCAACAGTACACAGAGAAGTCGTTTTCGACTACTTCTGGTTGATTGATGGGCACAGCCACCATTGCGACATGCTCAACGTGGAGTTTATCACTATTTACTGTCAATGACTGAGTTTAGAAGGTGTAATAATACTCATTACAGGAACTTACAGACATGTATTTAAGGCACAGAGCTATTGAATTTAGTGTTAGGAAAGCCAAACGGATCTACGAAGAAAAGTTTTGCGTCGAGCATCTTACTAACTGGAAGCAATAAATCTCTATGGGTAGAATCTGCGGAGAAACCTTGGACGTTCTAGCCACAGAGAGATTTTTCGACAAATAATTGTTCGCTGAGCAGAATTTGTGAAGGCTGTGTTGGAACGTGTGCGACAATACTCATTCGTGCGCAGCCGCTGACCGTGCCCTTAAAATACAAACTTTAAAGAATACTGTGTGGAGGGTAATTCTGGAGCAGCAGTTAAACTCTGTCGTAAACACTGTATGCAAGCAGTGGGGGAGAAATGATTTTGAATCCAAATTTCGTTCCTTTCAGTGGATTATTTTATGTAGTTCTGAACTTCCGAACTCTTTGCAGCCTATATTGTTTACGGATAAATATGTTTAAAGAGTGATAAAAATCGATAGCCCATACTCGTCTTATGTCCCGTATCCACTCCCTATCAAGTTTGGGGCTGAATTGTACAAAGACAACTAATGATACCTTATCTGCTGCTGCTTCATTTGACTGCTGTCAATTCGAGTCGTGCTGCTACAGCTGTTGGAGAGACTGTTTACGAGAGGCTATGGTTTCATCACGATGATGAAACTTTCCACTTCTACGTGGGTACCTTTGAAACAAGTAGTCTCACTGTGAACTGGAAAGGGCGGTCCTGTACCACGGCTATCGTCATTATCAGAATTGACCGTGCCGGATTTTCGTATGGGACTACAGGAAGTCGTTCATCTATGAGAACTAAAGAAGATTTATTTCTAAGATGCTCATTGTGCAACAGAGAAATTTGTAAGTGAGGTGGAAAATTCAGTGCTCTCCTGTAATGCTCGTATTGCCTCTTTGAACAGTTGCAATGGACTTCAGTTTTGTTATAAATTAAGTTTGTTCTGTCATTTATTTCTGACCATTACTACTAGGTATCTAGTCACTCTGTTTAGGATCCAATGTTCCAATGCGAATGATCTGTGGAGTCATTAATCAACAATAAATCGAGTAATTCATTAAATTTTCCGTCGGTACTTGGTGGAACATAGAAATATTAGAACTGAAACACACAGTACTTATGTTCTATAATAATGTCTGTAGTCCGTTGTGAACCAGCCTTGAGCTCTCTATACCATCGTCAGACAACTTACGACTAAACAGATGTCCACAGTGTGATTTGATAGCTGTGCAAAGGAGTTTCAAACATGCAATGTGGTCAGAAACAGTATGAAATTCTTGTAAGTGTGTTGCACGGTAGACTGTGCTGTGAAATACTTATTCAGAAAAAAATTCTATAGATTGCACCGTTTCTGAATTAATTAGCACTGGAGGTAGCCGATCAGGTCGTTGCGCGAGCAAGTTCACATGGTCCGCCAGATAGTGTCAGTTGTCCTCATAGCGTAGGCGATAGCGCACGAGACTGCTCAGCCTTTGAATGGGGGTTGCATCCTCACTATCGTCCCATGTCCAACATTTTTGTATCGCTCTCTTGATTCGTTTTAGGAAACGAAACGAAGAACACGCTTAGCGACGCCTTCTCTGGCGGGCCGCTTGCATTAGCGCCCACAACGGACTGACTTGCAAAATTCGATGCTAATTAAGTCGAGAAGGGCGAAACTTGTCGAGTTTTTATCTCAAAAACTATTTCTCAACACAACTTTGCAAGCCACATCCTTACAAGCTTTTCAGACTTCTCCTGGCGATCCTGATACGACTTTTTATGGCTGTGGAGAGTGTTTCACAATTCATGTTACACGCCTCTAGAGGTTGTAGAGTTGCGTAGGAACCCATGTTCGCAAACGTCATCCAACATCGTTACAGAGAGTCAAAGTTACAAGTGCCGGCGCGTGTAAATGTATGCATTAACAAGACGATTCCGTAATGAACTTGCAAACTTTCAAGGAAGTCTAGTAAACATGGGATCTAAAATTTATACTTTAAGAGCCATGAGCACTTGTTTACATCCGCTAGTGTAAAACGCATCTTTTGTACTGTACAAGTGCTCATAGCTCTTAAGCTATACATTTTAGAGTCCATGTTTACTAGACATTTTTTTCTTGTTTTCGTCCGCTCTACCACCTCAGGAAGTTTCCTACCGTACAATCTTAGCAAATACTGTACCGGTGTATGTATTCCACAGTCAGAGGTATAAGATCTGTTTCCGCTTGTAACTGTCGACCTGTTCTTTTCCGTCAAGGGCGCCGTTACCTTAAATCGTTATCCTTCAAAATTTGTAACATCATCAAGGAATCACCCTGTATATACATACATTTACAGGCGCCGGCACCTGTAACTATGAAGCTCTGTAGCGTCGATAGATGACGTTTCCGGACATGGGTCTCTATGTAAAACTTGATCTACTAGGTCCCTTCCAAAATCTTTAGAAGTCAATAACATGAATTGTGAAAATGTTCAAACGTGTGTGATATCCTAAGGGACCGAACTGCTGGGGTCATCGGTCCCTAGACTTGCACACAACTTAAACTAACTTGCGCTAAGGACAACACTCACAGCCATGCCCGAGGAAGGATTCGAACCTCCGGCGGGAGGGACCGCACAGTTCGTGACATAGCGCCTCCAACCGCGGCATGAATTGTGAAACACCCTGTAGACCTGTAGGAGAAACAGAAGCATAATAAAATAAAAAAAGAAGCCATGAACTAATAAACGTTATATTGCTTTAGGCTCCGATATTAAAATACACTGAAGTGCCAGAGAAATTGGTATAGACATGCGTATTCAAATACGGAGATATGGATATGTGAACAGGCAGAATACGGCGCTGCGGTCGGCAACGCTTATACACTCCTGGAAATGGAAAAAAGAACACATTGACACCGGTGTGTCAGACCCACCATACTTGCTCCGGACACTGCGAGAGGGCTGTACAAGCAATGATCACACGCACGGCACAGCGGACACACCAGGAACCGCGGTGTTGGCCGTCGAATGGCGCTAGCTGCGCAGCATTTGTGCACCGCCGCCGTCAGTGTCAGCCAGTTTGCCGTGGCATACGGAGCTCCATCGCAGTCTTTAACACTGGTAGCATGCCGCGACAGCGTGGACGTGAACCGTATGTGCAGTTGACGGACTTTGAGCGAGGGCGTATAGTGGGCATGCGGGAGGCCGGGTGGACGTACCGCCGGATTGCTCAACACGTGGGGCATGAGGTCTCCACAGTACATCGATGTTGTCGCCAGTGGTCGGCGGAAGGTGCACGTGCCCGTCGACCTGGGACCGGACCGCAGCGACGCACGGATGCACGCCAAGACCGTAGGATCCTACGCAGTGCCGTAGGGGACCGCACCGCCACTTCCCAGCAAATTAGGGACACTGTTGCTCCTGGGGTATCGGCGAGGACCATTCGCAACCGTCTCCATGAAGCTGGGCTACGGTCCCGCACACCGTTAGGCCGTCTTCCGCTCACGCCCCAACATCGTGCAGCCCGCCTCCAGTGGTGTCGCGACAGGCGTGAATGGAGGGACGAATGGAGACGTGTCGTCTTCAGCGATGAGAGTCGCTTCTGCCTTGGTGCCAATGATGGTCGTATGCGTGTTTGGCGCCGTGCAGGTGGGCGCCACAATCAGGACTGCATACGACCGAGGCACACAGGGCCAACACCCGGCATCATGGTGTGGGGAGCGATCTCATACACTGGCCGTACACCACTGGTGATCGTCGAGGGGACACTGAATAGTGCACGGTACATCCAAACCGTCATCGAACCGATCGTTCTACCATTCCTAGACCGGCAAGGGAACTTGCTGTTCCAACAGGACAATGCACGTCCGCATGTATCCCGTGCCACCCAACGTGCTCTAGAAGGTGTAAGTCAACTACCCTGGCCAGCAAGATCTCCGGATCTGTCCCCCATTGAGCATGTTTGGGACTGGATGAAGCGTCGTCTCACGCGGTCTGCACGTCCAGCACGAACGCTGGTCCAACTGAGGCGCCAGGTGGAAATGGCATGGCAAGCCGTTCCACAGGACTACATCCAGCATCTCTACGATCGTCTCCATGGGAGAATAGCAGCCTGCATTGCTGCGAAAGGTGGATTTACACTGTACTAGTGCCGACATTGTGCATGCTCTGTTGCCTGTGTCTATGTGCCTGTGTTTCTGTCAGTGTGATCATGTGATGTATCTGACCCCAGGAATGTGTCAATAAAGTTTCCCCTTCCTGGGACAATGAATTCACGGTGTTCTTATTTCAATTTCCAGGAGTGTAGAAGACAAGTGCCTGGAGCAGTCGTTAGATTGGTTACTGGTACTAAAATGGAAAATTATCAAGATTTAAGCGAGTTTGAACGTGGTGTTATAGTCGGCGCACGAGCGGTGGGGCACAGCATCTCCGAAGCAGCTGGGGATTTTCCCGTAAGTCATTTCACGAGAGTACCGTGAATATCAGGAATCCGGTACAACATCAAATCTCCGACATAGCTACGGCCGGCCAGTGATCCTGCAAGAACGGGACCAACGAAGATTGAAGAGAATATTTAAACGTAACAGAAATGCAACCTTTCCGCAAATTGCTGTAGATTTCAATGCTTGGCCATCAATGCGTGTCAACGTGCGAACGGTTGAACGAAAAATCACAGATGTGGGCATTCGGAGCCGAAAACCCACTCGCGTACCCTTGATGTGTGCACGACACAAAGCTTTACGCCTCCCCTGGCCCCGTCAGCACTAACATAGGACTGTTGATGACTGGAAATGTGTTTTTGGTCGGACGAGTCTCGTTTCAAATTGTATCGAGCGGATGGCCGTGAGTGAGTATGGACACAACCGCATGAATTCATGGAACCTGTATGTCAGCGTGGAACTGTTCAAGCTTGTGGAGGCTCTGTAATGGTTTGCGGTGTGTACAGTTGGAGTGGTAAGGGACCCCTTATACGTCTAGATACGATTCTGACAGGTGACGCGTACGTAAGCATCCTGTGTGATCATCCGCATACATTCTACATCTACATCTACATGACTACTCTGCAATTCACATTTAAGTTCTTGGCAGAGGGTTCATCGAACCACAATCATACTATCTCTCTACCATTCCGCTCCCGAACAGCGCGCGGGAAAAACGAACACCTAAACCTTTCTGTTCGAGCTCTAATTTCTCTTATTTTGTTTTGATGATCATTCCTACCTATGTAGGTTGGGCTCAACAAAATATTTTCGCATTCGGAAGAGAAAGTTGGTGACTGAAATTTCGTAAATAGATCTCGCCGTGACGAAAAACGTATTTCCTTTAATGACTTCCATCCCAACTCGCGTATGATATCTGCCACACTCTTTCCCCTATTACGTGATAATACAAAACGAGCTGCCCTTTTTTGCACCCTTTCGATGTCCTCCGTCAATCCCACCTGGTAAGGATCCCACACCGCGCAGCAATACTCTAACAGAGGACGAACGAGTGTAGTGTAAGCTGTCTCTTTAGTGGACTTGTTGCATCTTCCAAGTGTCCTTCCAATGAAACGCAACCTTTGGCTCGCCTTCCCCACAATATTATCTATGTGGTCTTTCCAACTGAAGTTGTTCGTAATTTTAACACCCAGGTACTTAGTTGAATTGACAGCCTTGAGAATTGTACTATTTATCGAGTAATCGAATTCCAACGGATTTCTTTTGGAACTCATGTGGATCACCTCACATTTTTCGTTATTTAGCGTCAACTGCCACCTGCCACACCATACAGCAATCTTTTCTAAATCGCTTTGCAACTGATACTGGTCTTCGGATGACCTTACTAGACGGTAAATTACAGCATCATCTGCGAACAACCTAAGAGAACTGCTCAGATTGTCACCCAGGTCATTTATATAGATCAGGAACAGCAGAGGTCCCATGACGCTTCCCTGGGGAACACCTGATATCACTTCAGTTTTACTCGATGATTTGCCGTCTATTACTACGAACCGCGACCTTCCTGACAGGAAATCGCGAATGCAGTCGCACAACTGAGACGATACCCCATAGGCCCGCAGCTTGATTAGAAGTCGCTTGTGAGGAACGGTGTCAAAAGCTTTCCGGAAATCTAGAAATACGGAATCAGCTTGAGATCCCCTGTCGATAGCGGCCATTACTTCGTGCGAATAAAGAGCTAGCTGCGTTGCACAAGAACGATGTTTTCTGAAACCATGCTGATTACGTATCAATAGATCGTTCCCTTCGAGTTGATTCATAATGTTTGAATACAGTATATGCTCCAAAACCCTACTGGAAACCGACGTCAAAGATATAGGTCTGTAGTTCGATGGATTACTCCTACTACCCTTCTTAAACACTGGTGCGACCTGCGCAATTTTCCAATCTGTAGGTGCAGATCTATCGGTGAGCGAGCGGTTGTTTATGATTGCTAAGTAGGGAGCTATTGTATCAGCGTAATCTGAAAGGAACCTAATCGGTATACAATCTGGACGTGAAGACTTGCCCATATCAAACGATTTGAGTTGCTTCGCAACCCCTAAGGTATCTACTTCTAAGAACCTCATGCTAGCAGCTGTTCGTGTTACAAATACTGGAATATTCCATTCGTCTTCCCTGGTGAAGGAATTTCGGAAAACTGCGTTCAATAACTCCGCTTTAGCGGCACAGTCGTCGGTAACAGTACCATCGGCACTGCGCAGCGAAGGTATTGACTGCGTCTTTCCGCTTGTGTACTTTACATACGACCAGAATTTCTTCGAATTTTCTACCAAATTTCGAGACAATGTTTCGTTGTTGAACCTATTAAAGTCATCTCGCATTGAAGTCCGTGCCAAATTTCGCGCGTCTGTATATTTTAGTCAGTCTTCGGGATTTCGCGTTCTTCATTTTCATTGTGCAGTCCGACCGACTTGGGCGATTCCAGAAGGATAGTGCGACACACCACACGTATAGAACTGCTACAGAGTGGCTTCAGGAACACTCGTCTGAGTTTAAACAATTCCGCTGAACCATATCTGGGATACTTTGCAACGTGCTGTTCAGAAAAGATCTCCACCCTCTCAGTACTCCTACGAATTTATGGACAGCCCTGCACGATTCATGGTGTCAATTTTCTCCCGCGCTAGGTCAGACATTATTCCATGCTACGCCGTCTTCCTTCACGTCTGCGTGCTAGCCGGGGCCTTACACGATATTAGGCAGGCGTACCAGTTTCTTTTGGCTCTTCAGTGTATAAGAGTGTTAAGGCCAAAACAAGTGAGCACTCGCACAGACTACCCTGGTATACGGACAAAATAACCCGTGAATGTGATGAACAGGCAAAACGAAAGTGGATTAGGGGGAGGATAGAGTTTGAGAGCAGTATGCTATTTAGAACACAAATGCATTTACTTGACCAAGTGTGAATAATATAACTCTAATTAATCATTAAAGATTAAGTCTGGATTCAGTGACTGGTGTTTATCGACAGCCTGAACTTGAGGTAATATTAGTTGCCTACCATAATTTGCCCGACGGCGAATATTACATTTAATTTCATAAGAATGACATTCAGTTCGAACATGTTCAGCAAAGGTAGAATCATTGGCGCATTAAGTGCAGAAAATCCCAAATTGCATTTCGTTCTAAAAGTGGAATCTTGTATTTACTGTTGAATAGTGTGGGAAACAGTATTCAAAGTTTATGAAGCTGGTATACAATTCCCGGATTTTAGTTTTCTAACAAGTTTAGTGTCATATCTACATACAGCACGCTATGAATGTGATTTAGTGTCTTCTGAGGAAGCTAGGGAAGTGCTGTTATTCACCACATCTTCTTTCTATGAAGTACGTTGTCACATAGGGTAGGGCTATAACCATTGTTGTATGTAATTTCTCTAATTACTTTTAATTCATTTTCGGAATATGATTTGATTTGTACTCATTGATGTACTGTTTTAAAATTTACAATTTTCGACTTTGGGTATTTCAGTATGCTTGTGTTGTCGTTATGTATAGTTGTGTTGTATGGTTGTAGAAGGTCATAAATGTCTGTTAAAACAACTTTCGTACAGTCATGAACTATCGCAAATGTTATGTGGACTTTCTGTTTAGTCTTTTAAGTTTTCTGAAGATGGTGAACCATGTCATTTCACAGTGATTTATAAAATACAGGGCGATTCAAAAAGAATACCACAACTTTAGGAATTTAAAACTCTGCAACGACAAAAGGCAGAGCTAAGCACTATCTGTCGGCGAATTAAGGGAGCTATAAAGTTTCATTTAGTTGTACATTTGTTCGCTTGAGGCGCTGTTGACTAGGCGTCAGCGTCAGTTGATGCTAAGATGGCGACCGCTCAATAGAAAGCTTTTTGTGTTATTGAGTACGGCAGAAGTGAATCGACGACAGTTGTTCAGCGTGCATTTCGAACGAAGTGTGGTGTTAAACCTCCTGATGGGTGGTGTATTAAACGTTGGTATAAACAGTTTACAGAGAATGGGTGTTTGTGCAAAGGGAAAAGTTCTGGACGGCCGAGAACGAGTGATGAAAATGTAGCACGCATCCAGCAAGCATTTGTTCGCAGCCCAGGAAAATCGACTCGCAGAGCTATCAGAGAGCTGCAAATTCCACAATCAACTGTATGGAGAGTCCTACGAAAAAGGTTAGTTATGAAGCCTGAACGTCAACTACCCGAGGCGATGGATCGGCCGCCAGGCAGCCCGTGACAGAGCACTTCATCACTGGCCTCCAAGAAGCCCTGATCTTACCCCCTGCGATTTTTTCTTATGGGGGTATGTTAAGGATATGGTGTTTCGGCCACCTCTCCCAGCCACCATTGATGATTTGAAACGAGAAATAACAGCAGCTATCCAAACTGTTACGCCTGATATGCTACAGAAAGTGTGGAACGAGTTGGAGTATCGGGTTGATATTGCTCGTGTGTCTGGAGGGGGCCATATTGAACATCTCTGAACTTGTTTTTGAGTGAAAAATAAACCTTTTTAAATACTCTTTGTAATGATGTATAACAGATAGTTATATTATGTTTCTTTCATTAAATACACATTTTTAAAGTTGTGGTATTCTTTTTGAATCACCCTGTATGATTGCGGACAGTCAATACGTTGTATGTTGTTTCAGATTTCAATAAATGAAGTCAGGTTAAAAATCTGCTGATGTGTTTTGGCTTTAATTGCTGATTCAGGTCTACACTGTCATTCGTCCACATATAATTATACAAACTCTTTGCTAAATGCGATGCAAAAGCCAGTTAATATTTTAAAGAAATTATGCACCTTGACTTTCGTACCTTGGTGATTTCAAATTGTCTCTCATTTTGTTTTCGTTGAGGCTGTGCGATTTCTTGTACTACAGAGCTTGTGTCTCATAACTACTGTTACTAGTTCACTGACATAATATAAAGCAGTGCTTACGAACAGCACCAGTTTACTGTATTTAATAACAATATATGTATCACAGATTAACAGTATCACATCGATGGATGCACGTATGATAGGCGAAAATTGTTGAACCTGATGCGATACCTACAGTCACAGGAACTTATGTCTTGGTGGAATGTTAAATGTAATGTCTCTATATCAAACAGTGATTAACCGTATGTAAGAGGACAGCATGGGTCCATTTTCGCCCCTACCTCATTACCACCCATATATGCTGTCCAATTGTTTTTTTCAGTTATGTCCATATTGCTCGCCCTAAAATCTTATTCAGCACCTGAAGTTTATACAATAAGTGGTGATTTCTTTTCTTAATACGATATTGGATCAGGTCATCTGGTATAATGTAAGTCACATTCAACATTGTTAACACCAGCACCTGCCTGCCACCATGTTGTCGTAAGAACCAACATCTGATCTTTAAATATCGAATTATTTCTATCACTTCTTTCCGTAATCTTCTTCTCTAACTGTAGTATCTAGTTAGAAATCTATCTGATCAAAACTAAAAACTGATATAGCAGATGCTGACTAGATGCTCACTTCATTTTACACATTAAAAGAAATGCATTTACGACACTAGCACTCTCTTATCATGTATGAAATGCGTAACAGTTAATAAAAATGACTAGAAGTGATTCCTCTGTGGCCACAGTTGGGGAGTTTTCGAAGAGGGAACTTCTTTCAGCTCAACAAACGTTACCTGACAAGTTGCTGAGACTTCAAACAGTAACATTTTACTTAGTTTGTTTATTGTAGCTATATTGCTTGATATCAAAATTATGTGACGTCATATGAGATAGTAATACTAAACTGAAGTGTTCAGAATACATTTTACGCAATTCAAGTTTTACAATACCTTAAGTAAATCATTATTAAGCATAAATGTCTTGTTTCCAGGCTGACTAGCAAAAATATGCCTAGACCACTATAATCTCAGTTTTTATCTGACATTAGTCATACCACAACAGCTGAAAAGTCTACTGTTCATATCTTTCACACTGTCTCATCATAACGGACGATTTTAATTTTTTTTGTTTGCAACTGATTTCGTTTTAGTTTTACACAGTATTTAGGCAACACCTAATGTCCTCCTTTCGTGCCTCAGTTTTTTAATGTCCAAACAGTGAACAGCATATGAGAAAGATCACCAGGAAAGTTGTCAAAATACTGTGTAAAGATAATCTACTTCAGCTGGAAATGCAGAACGTTCCAAACCTGTATCTTTGACTGTTAACACGTGACCATCTTAGTCTCAGGTTGTTGATATGGTAGTGAGCTTCACACTGGTATCATTATTCTTTTATTCCTTGCTTTTGCTATGAAAAACTATGGAATGATGTCAAAAACAGCGAATTTAGAAATGTATTTGTAGTTATGCGATCAAGTATGAGCCAGTGTAAATTGAAGTGCAGACTATTGTGTGCATTGATAGCAGCTATACAATGATCTAGTTTAATTTTCCTGTAGTTTTTTAAAAGTATCAGTTATTAATGAGTATTTATCTCCTTCAATTACAATATTATTCTTTTCAAGTAACTGTTGCATTTTCCTCCTACTAGACAAGAGAACCAACCCTATATACTGCTAGGATTGTCATGGGCACTGAGATGCACTGAGTCTTACGTTCTTACTATAAAGTTTATATTGCTGCACAACTGTTTTATTTTCTGAAAAGGCTGAAAGAACATTTATGCCAAAAACATCACAGCATGTTATTGGTGGAAAATTCCTTGTAAGGTTTATGATTACCAAAAACAAATAATGAAACAAGTTTTTGCTATCTAGTGAATATAATTTACTTAAAAATTCACACACACAGGAAAATGGAACAATAAACAATTTACTGGCCAAAGTAACCTATTTACTGTTCAGGAAAATACACTGACACACTCGTACCCTCTGGCTACTGGTGATACATAATATACATTTAGGAAAGTCGTATGTACAGTCCTTATTTACAACAAATTTGTACAGATATATTTATATACACATTGATTATGAGTCTTACATCACAGACAACAGCAGAAGTTACGACAACAACACTGAATGTTTAGGATATTTAAATTGCTTCATCTTAATAAGTAGAACATCAAGTGAATAACAACACTTACATTAAGTGAACAAACGACATTACACAATATATAGAGATGCTACAAGGTACGTTTCTGAGCAGTTCAACTCCAATTGTCTAAGCACAAATGTGCAATAAATTTCCTTTTTCCAAATTTAATGATCAGTATAACAATTCAACCATAAAAGTTATAATTTTGTTATTCCAAACCAGAGGAGATCTTGCCTTGCTCAGATTGGGCACCTCATAGCTGTGACAAATTTGGGGAAAAGTTCGAAATGTATTCCACTGTAACTTGGGGGAAAAGTTCGAAATGTATTCCACTGTAACTTGGGGGAAAAGTTCGAAATGTATTCCACTGTAACATGCAATTCCACTGTAACATGCTTATAACTATGAAAACATTGAGTGAAAGGACGACACGGTGTGATTCAAAAACACTTTGGAGATCCACTCATCATATACAAATAGTACTGCTCACTGTTAGTTTTGTATACAAAGGTGAAAAAAGTGTCTGTCAAAAAATTTCCTGAAGCCCTGATATGACAGATGGTCCGCTTAGTGACAATGTGATGATGACTGGATGACTTTCGAGATGATGGTGACGGTGATGACGAGGTGATGACAGCGATACGGTGCTGTTGTGGTCCCTCAGCAGGATACAGGCCTGCTGTCAACCGGCGTCGCCTTGTCGAGGTGTACTGGCGCCTGGAGAACAGAACAGAATGACGTGGTCAGGCACACAGTAAAGTCTCAGAAACATCACAGTGGGCAAGGTGGAACATTTAGAGAGCACCGAGCTGACAGAAACTAATGACACAGTTGCCGTTCCCTTGTCCAGTTATTTAGGTGGAAAAAACAATGGACTGCCATTTTAAACCAGTAGCATAAGTACGCTAGTTTATTTATTTTCCCTGCATACCAAAAACGAGGCCTTTCGAGGCAGTTACAAACAGATAAATTAGTACTGTAGTTAACTCATTAGTCATTTTCTGTAACAAAAAACAGCCACAATTTGCTTTGCTAGTACTTAGCCACCTTCAGGGTCTTACGAAAACATTTACATTAAATTTAGTATAGCTAAAATGACATTGTTTCATACAGCAATGCTTTCATTCACATTGCTATTTAGAAACATGCAAGCAGTGTGTAATACTTGGGTGAAAGACACACAACATGCAAGCTAACATGCTTATCCACGAATTATTTAGAAAGAAAAGTGGAGAAGTCATATCTGGGTTTGACTCTGTACTTTTAAAATTCTGTCACATAACAGCAACTACTTTTTAAAATATTACAAAAATTTCATTTCATGCATTGTTCTCAGATGTGATATTAAGCAAGAAACATTTTCTTTTTAGTCATGCATGATAATATACATAAAATACTTATGCAGATACCAAAAGGCGTTTGTTTGCTGCCAAAACGCATTGTACCAGTTTTACTCACATACAAAATGGGGTTACAATAAGGAAACATTGTCACAGGGTGCCAAGAAGAATCATTGTAAGATCAATCTTTCTGCATGCATTAGAAACACTGCAACGTATGCATTAGAAATCTTCAAAAGCTGAAACGAGGCAAGAAGAAAAACATCAGAACTTGAAAGTAGTATGCCAGAGATTTTAGGAATGATGATGTGGATGAAGACCTGTGTAGCAATGTGTGATGGCTATCTAAACCTCTTGGAGCAGATATAAAGAGTTGGGGGTAAACGAGAAGTTGAACTCACACCTATACTCGACGTCCATAGCGGTGAGGAAAGATGTAATGAGGATATGAAGAAAATGATGGTTATCTGGGTAGGTATGATACCATGTGGTTGGAGTGTGGGAATGAAATGGACTAAAGAGACATCTATGATCATAGTAGATGTTAGCGGATTTCGTCTAGGATAGGCTAATATAGTAGAATACGTCCGGAAACAGCTAAACAGGAATCTGCAAGTATAAGGCGGTGATCCTTGAGTAGAAAGGTGTTTAAGCGGCTCCGGAAAGGCTCAAAATCATGAAAAGTTCAATTTTTACTTTTTTGCGTTTTCTGAATCTGCAGACTATTACCTTTTAATAGATATATAATTTATTCAATTCCGAAGACTACAACTATTTTTAAATTTTTTTTGAAATGTGTTCTACATGGGCGTGACCCACTGTGGCGCTGTTAAACTGCTGTCAAATGGTGTTATTATTAAGTGATGTGAGATAAAGTTTGTGTTGTGGCTAACCTTGTTTTCAGAGACTTAGCAGCACCTAAACTGTTGAAAAAGTGTATTCACGGAAAAACTCAAAACCCCAATGAAAGTGTAAATAGTGTTGTATGGTCGAGAATCCCCAAGACTGTATTTGATGGAATAGAAACACTTCACTTTGGTGTGTATGATGCTGTTGCGACTTTCAATGATGGCAACATTGTAAGGTGCAAGGTATTTAGAAATATGGGAATGAAGATAGGTTCTAACATGGTACGAGCGATGCTTGCTTTAGACAAGGAACGCCTTCGGGCTGCAGACAGGGCTGTAAAGAGTCTAGAAATACAAGCAAGAGTAAACAGGAGGAGGAACAAGAGGAAGCTGGAGGAGGAGTTTGCAGAGGATAAAGATAATCCATCCTATGGACCTGGAATGCACTAAAAAGTTAATCCAATCTTTGTCGCTCGATTCCCAAAACTTTTATTTTCTCATACTAATTACATGTTTTCTAAGGATCTTCCAAACATATTTGTTTCAAACTTTCAGTAAATGTTACACAGTACCTTCTGCATAATTTAACACAGCCTTTTTCCAAAAACTGTATATTTTTTAATATATAAATAAAAAATTGCAAAAAAATGTTGTGAATTTTCATTACAATTGAAAAAATCATCTTTAATAACTGAACTAAAATTTTGTAAAATCCCTGTGAAGTTGTAGCCCATATTCCAATAAATAATCTGTAAAAAGTTCAACTTCCTACCTCAAATACTTTGTGAGGAAAGATGTAATTTATAAGAGTTATTTTAACATTGCAAGTATAGGGCGTTCCGGAGCCCCTTAATCATGATGTTGCAAAGTTCGTCGATCGGGAGTTCGGTTTTGGTTCGAGTGAAGTTTTCGAGTTCGGTGCAGAGCTGCTCCGTAGTGAGGGAAATTTATGAATGGGTAAAAGTTTGGCGGATGTTTTGAATGGCTGGGTTGTTGTTACTCGCTGAGAAGCAGGCGCCGGGATGTCAGGCAGTGGAGGGAGGGCTTTCGGCAGGTAGGATGGACGCTGCTGACAGTGTGTTTGCCTACGTGACGAGCGCGCAAGGTCGCCGGCGGCCGGGCGCCTTGTTCCGTGTCGGACGACGCAAACACCGGGCAACAAGGTGCAGGTAGCTGCTTGCTTGCGCCTACCGACACGTAGCCACGCAATCTGCACCCGGGCCGAGCACGCGCGCCCTCGCTTCTGCCATACACAACACTGTAAAAACGAACTCTCCTGGACAGAGTCGTGGTACAAACCACCACTAGACTATTCAGACGCTCGCTCATTTCCCTAAATCAGTCTGGGCCATTTCCGAAGTGGTTCTTTGGGAAAGAAGGGATGTTTTGTCATATTACTGATATAATTATCGTCACTTACGATTCAGTGGCTCATCTTAGAATACTGCTCAAGTGTGTAGGCTCCTACCAAATAGGATTAACAAAGAATGTTGAACGTATATAGAGAAGGCCATCACGAATGGTCACAGGTTTGTTAGACCAGAGATGTTGAAAGAACTGAATCGGCTGGCACTTGAAGAAAGCGTATACTATCCCGAAAAAGCCTACTAAGAAAGTTACAGGAACCGGCTCTGAAGAATGACTGTAGGAATATACCACAACCCGCTATATATCGCTCCCATGAGGACCATGAGGAGAAGAAGCGTATAATTACAGCACTCCATACGTTAAAACATCGGGAGAAAGCCCTTATAACTGATACAATAGGACGTACCCTCTGTCAGGCGCTTCAAGTGATTAGCAGATTAGAGAGATAGATGTAGACGTAGATAGCTGAGCATTAGTAGCTATGCGAAGTACTAAGCATTAAAATAAACTAGGGACAATGAAACCAAAAGGATCGCTATCGGAAATATGGTATGAAACGGTGGAAAAAGGTGTCCTCTAACTGCTAGATCAATGATGATCAAAATGAATGCAGAACTCATGTAGTATATATCTGATATAGAAACACTAGTAAAAGTCTCTATGCACGTCCGACATTACCTGTATGACTCTATTCCAGGAATTTCGATCGTCGGAAGAGGAGAAAATGAACTTCATCGCCGGGGGCCTGCCAGGTCTCCAGATCTCACACCTTGAGACTTTTACTGCGGTTTTACGTAGAAGACTGCGTCCCCCCCCCCCCCATCCTCACCATAGCCTGACGCTCTTGCAAGTCTGCGACATCGAATTGTTGAAGCTGTGAATGCGATAACGAGAGACCAGCTGCTTCGTGTGTCGCGGAAAATGATCCAACATTATCATATTTATCGTGAAGACATGGTGCTCACACAAAATATATGTGTGCGCGTTTTGCGATGTTGTCCGTTGTCCGTGTCAATACTTTTGATCCAATATTCCAATATTATAGAGGTACAAATACAATTCTATGAACTGGTATCGATGTCAAATATCCTATCGGATCTGGCACGTTCGACCAGGAATACCATCACTTCTGTTGTTTGTGGAGCAAAATAACTGACATTGTCTAAGTTAGACTGGGCGTCGAATGCAGTTTACGAACACAAAAAAATATTGTCATCTGATACGAATACAAGTGCTACGACGTTTTTCTGAAAGTAAATGTCTCGAGCGCATCCTTGCATGGCAGTCAAAAGATTAACATTACAGAACATCAGAAAGCAGAAGATTTTTAAGTGCGGTAACTTGACTAGAATAATGGACTAATGGTTCAAATGGCTCTGAGCACTATGGGACTTAACATCTGAGGTCATCACTCCCCTAGAACTTAGAACTACTGAAACCTAACTAACCTAAGGACATCACACACATCCATGCCCGAGGCAGGATTCGAACCGGCGACGGTAGCGGTCGTGCGGTTCCAGACTGAAGCGCCTAGAACCGCTCGGCCACCCCAATAATGGACACGTATTGAGTCATCAAGGACGTTATCGTTTTGGCAGTGGAGTTAACGGTGGCTCGTAAAAATTGTGGAGGCTGACCAAGGTTTGAACACAGTAAGATTCAAAACAATGTGGGATGCACAACCGATGCAAGTGTTCAAACATGTCTTCACACGACACTAGTGTGGCGAGCTACATCAAACAATCTTCGGCCAGAAGGCTACAGTAAGTGGTTTGATTCCTCCTCACATATGATCAAACTCGAGTGGCGGACGCTCAAGAATGGCGTTGTGCATCAGGGGTAGGTTAACTACTGAAATTTCGACAGAATACTTTCCAGGACGAGTAGGACAACATATTACTTCCTCTCACATCTCGCGAAACGACCACAACGAGAAAATTAGAGAAATTACAGCTACTATAGATGCTTAGCGACAATCATTCATCCCACATGCCATTCGACAGTGGAACTTGGGAAGGGGCGGGGATAAGTTAGTGATACCAGAAGTACCCTCTGACATACGCCGTAAAGTTGCTTGCGAGGTAATGACGTATCCTTTGGATTTTGCTCTAGTTCTGTAACTGCATGCTTGAATAATTGCAGGCCTGTGAACGCAGTAATTGCGAAATTGTTTCGCTGGTGCGGCGTGGAGAATCCATGCGCCCCAGATGCAAGTAGAGAGCAGGCGAGGCGTTCCTTCGCGCTCCTTCAGGTCCTCCTCATTACGCGGCAGTTAAAACGCCATCACCGGCTGCGGTTGCGACAGACGCACAGCACGCCTGCCGGCGGGCACCGGTTTCCATCTGCAGCTGAACCCTCAGGTTCCTGGCAGACATGTCGCTTGTCACTTTTACGAGCCTACGAGATAGGCATACAGAGGTGAGGGCCGTACCACTGTCGATTGCTGAAGCAAACACGTCACATGGCAGCTGCGAAACTTGTCTACATCGTACAGTGAAATGAGGCATCGAAGGCAATGAATGTACAGTAATATTGCTGAAATCTGCTGTGTATTTTTGATTCCAGTGAAGAGAACTGGTAAGAGCTGAGAGAAAGTAGTAATAATACAAGAAAGCGTTATTAGCGTCCGCCAGTCCGTCGAAGACTAAAGCACTAATAGCAGATTGAAGGAAATCCTTTTTGAAGGTATACAGGGTGGTCCGTTGATAGTGACCGGGCGAAATATCTCACGAAATAAGCATCAAATGAAAAAACTACAAAGAACGAAACTCGTCTAGCTTGAAGGGGGAAACCAGATGGCGCCATGGTTGTCCCGCTAGATGGCGCTGCCATAGATCAAACGGATATCAACGGCGTTTTTTAAACAGGAACACGAACATGTAATTCACAAAGCGAAAAAAGTGGTCCAACTAAACCATTCATATTTCTTTACGTACTACACGAATATGTAATAAAAATGGGGGTTCCTATTTTAAAAAAACGCAGTTGATATCCGTTTGACATATGGATCCGCCATCTAGCTGGCTAACCATAGCGCCATCTGGTTTCCGCCTTCAAGCTAGACAAGTTTCGTTATTTGTAGTTTTTTCGTTTGACGCTTATTTCGTGAGATATTTGGCCCGGTCACGATCAATGGACCACCCTGTATACCTTCAAAAAGGATTTCCTTCAGTCTGCTATTAGAGCTTTAGTCTTCGACGGATTGGCGCACCCTAATAACGCTTTCCTGTATTATTACTACTTTCTCGCAGCTGTTACCAGTTTTTTTTTAGCTGGAATCAAAAATACACGGCAGATTTCAGCGATATTACTGTTCATGCACTGCCTTCGATGCCTCATTTCACTGCGCGATGTAGACAAGTTTCGCAGCTGCCTTGGGACGTGTTTGGTTCAGCATACCAGCATAAAAATTCCTATTGACGATGGATAAATTTACCCGAAACGGTTTTTGGTGCATCTTTTAGAAATTTCTCCAACCAGTCGCCTTTTGTTCTAATCTTCAATTTTTAATGTCCATTACTGGTTCCGAATGGCTCTGAGTACTATGGGACTTACCATCTGAGGTCATCAGTCCCTTAGAACTTAGAATTACTTAAACCTAACTAACCTAAGGACATGACACACATCCATGCCCGAGGCAGGATTCGAACCTGCGACCATAGCGGTCGCGCGGTTCCGGACTGAAGCGCCTAGAACCGCTCTGCTACCGTGGCCGGCACCGGTTCCGAATCGTCTAGCGATTCATCAGCAGATCTTACATATTTATTGCACGTTTGCTTCGTTGTGGGAGTCCTGCGTGAGAGGCAAGATGTAAAAACAAATCAGGTAAGCACTGAATGTGGCGACAATTATTCACATTATGAGATCGATGTAGTTACATTCCTTACAGTTACTACCAGCTACAACGATCTCAAAATGTGAATAATTCTCGCCACATCCAATGCTTACGTCTTTCGTTTTTACATCTTGCCACTCACGCAGGACCCCGACAACGCTGCAAACATGCAACAAATATGTACCATCTGCTGATGAATCGCTACACGATTGGGAACCGGTAATGGAAATTCACAATTGAATACAACTAAAGGCGACTGGTTGTAGTAATTGCTGGAAGCCTCAGTCATCACAGTCGCAGTGTTCCACATCCACAACGGATAGAAGTTTTGGTCAACACTGTTCTGTCCGCCTCCGCAGGTGAATGATCAGTTCGACAGAATACCGCGTGTTCGATTCCCGGCTGTAACAAAGATTTTCTTCGCTCGGGGACTGAGTGTTGTACTCACCACCATTTCATCAATATCGACAAGGAAGTCGACTCAAATAAGGAGACTTACGCGTGACAACCGAACTCCCCGAAACGCGACTTCCGGCCAAACGTACCATGCACACATTCAACATTCTGTGTCAGGACGAATGGAAAAACCCTACATTGTTCCCTGCGGACAGGATCCAGTCAAGTCTAAATGCGTATAATAACTGTCTGAGGGTGGTTGTACAGTAGTACTAGTGTTGTACTACTAGTAGAATTAGTAGTTACAGTAATAGTCCACATGGAAGGCATAGGGGATACAGTATTAGATAAGAGAGCTTTGCCAGACTTGACATCAAATAAGGCAGAAGGATCAGGAAACATTCCTTCTGAATCCCTAAAATCATCGCCGAAAGTGGCAACCAAGTTACCTTTCAAGATGGTGTGCAGAGGAGAAATAACATCAGACTCTCGCAAAAATCTTATCCACAGAATAACGAATATAGCGAAAGCAGGTAAGTGTGACAAGAATCGCACACGAGCTTTACAACTCACGTATCCAAGTTGGCTGACAGGAATAATATTCAGAAGAACGCAAAAGAAAACTGACGACCTGTTAGCTGGCGATCGCTAGTCTGGCTTCAGGAAACATAAAGGCAGCAGGGAAGCAGTTCTCACGCTGCGCTTGATAATGGAAGCAACTCTCTCCGTCCGAACACACCTGTAACTCCCAACAGTACCGACTGACCGCCATGTCGTCCTCTAGCGATAGCCTTCACTCGATGCAGATATGGAGGGATATGCGGTCAGAACACCGCTCTCCCGGCCGTTGTCAGCTTTCCTGACCAGCGCCGCTATTTCTCAATCAAGTAGCTGCTGAACTGGCCTCACAAGGACTGAATGGGTGCATCCCGCTTGCCAATAGCGTCCGGATAACACGGACGGTGGCCCGTCCAACTGCTGGTAAAGCCCATCAGCGCTTAACTACGGCGATCCGACGGGAAGAGGTGTTGTCACTGCGGCAAGGCCGTTGGCACTGTGGAAGCAAGGTTAAGAAAAAAGGACAATCAGGACATCTTCAAAGGATCTGTCGACCTAGAGAATGTTTTCGACCATGTAAAATTGAGCAAGATGTTCGAAATTCTGAGGAAAATATGAGTGAGCTACAGGTAAAGACGCGTAATACGCAATATGTACACTAGCCAAAAAGGAACAATAAGCCTAAGACCAAGAACGAAATTGTCGGATTAGAAAGAGTGTAGGCTAGGTATGTTGTCTTTCTCCCCTACAGCTTGATCTGTTTATCGAAGGATCGACGACGAAAATAAAGAAAGGTTGAAGAGTGGAGTTAAAATTTAGAATCAAAGGATATGAATGATAAATGGTTCAAATGGCTCTGAGCACTATGGGACTTAACATCTGAGGTCATCAGTCCCCTAGAACTACTTAAACCCAACTAACCTAAGGACATGACACACATCCATGCCCGAGGCAAGATTCGAACCTGCGACCGTAGCGGTCGCGCAGTTCCAGACTGAAGCGCCTAGAACCACTCGCCCACTCCGGCCGGCTTATGAATGATTAGATTCGCTGATGACACTGATGTACCAGGTAGAATGTGAGGACGAAATACATGTGTAGGATTTCTACTATCTGGGAAGGACAAAACAAGGAAGACATAAAAAAACAGATTAGCACAGGCAAACTGGCCGTTCGTGGCTGATACATCTGCTAGTTACAAACATCGGTCTCAATCAAGGGAAAATTTCTGATAAAGTACGTTTGAAGCACAAAATTGTATGGTAGTGAAGCATGGACTGTAGTGAAACCGGAAAAGAAGAGAATCGAAGCGTTTGAGACGCGCTAGTGCAGGAGGACGTTGGAAACAGGTGGAATTAAGAGGTTCACCCCAGAATCGATGAGAGGCGACGTAGCGAAGAACATTGAAGAGAAGGATGGCAGTACGCACGTTAAAGACTTCAAGGAATGATTTCCATGGTCCAGGAGGAAGCTGCAGAGGGTAAAAACTGTAGACAGCAAATAATTAAGGACGTAGGTTGCAAGTGCTACTCCGAGATGAAGAGTTCTGAACAGGTGTAAGTAGGCTGTTTGGGTTTTTATGTTGGTAACGTCACGTAGCGCTCTGTACGAAAATCACTGACTGTGCTGTGTGCACTCTGTGGCTGGTAAGGGGTTTACCAGCACAGTAATTCATTAATTTTTTTAAGGGGATGTTTCACAGGAGAGAAATTCCTGGCGGGCCGCATAAAACCAGTCATACGGCTCACTACTCAAAGACGGTAGTAGTAGCAGTAATCCCGCTTTGTACCGGCACCCGCTTACTGCACCCTCCCAGTCCGACGCGAGAACGTTTAGAATAGCACGCTGACGGCGGCGGCGGCGGCGGCGGCAGCTGCTTGCAGAAGGGTGCGCCGTCCCGCGACCAGCAGCAGGTGTTGGCGGGTGCTGCGCTATCGTGGGAACGGGCCCGTCCCTGCCGACAGCGCCACGCCAGCTGCGAGCAGGACTCCTCGGCCCGCCGTGGCCGCCAGATAAGTAAAAACCTGCGGGGTCTTACCGTAGCGTGCCGTGCCCTGCCGTGGGAAAACGGATTAGCCGCGAGCGGGCTCCACGACTCCGCCTCGAAGTACCCACCCAACTGGCAGCGGCGAGCAGTGCAGTCTGTACTCTAATTCAGGAGAAAGCCGGTTCAAACCCCACGAGGCGGTTCTCGCCTGTAGTTATACTGTGCCCGCTCTACGTAATCTCACAGGAATACAGAGCTAATTATGAGGCGGGATGAGAAGCGCTGCAAGATTGTGCACTGATGAAGCTGTTGTCTACAGTACTGCACACCACTGTGAAGTGCACGGCACAAGTTACTTAGCATGGTGCCATATACACTACTGGCCATTAAAATTGCTACACCACGAAGATGACGTGATACAGACGCGAAATTTAACCGAGAGGAAGAAGATGCTGTGATATGCAAATGATTAGCTTTTCAGAGCATTCACACAAGGTTGGCGCCGGTGGCGACACCTACAACCTGCTGACATGAGGAAAGTTTCCAACCGATTTCTCATACACAAACAGCAGTTGACCGGCGTTGTCTGGTGAAACGTTGTTGTGATGCCTCGTGTAAGGAGAAGAAATGCGTACCATCACGTTTCCGACTTTGATAAAGGTCGGATTGTAGCCTATCGCGATTGCGGTTTATCGTTGGTCGAGATACAATGACTGTTAGCGGAATATGGGATCGGTGGGTTCAGGAGGGTAATACGGATCGCCGTGCTGGATCCAAACAGCCTCGTGTCACTAGCTGTCGACATGACAGGCATCTTATCCGCATGACTGTAACGGATCGTGCAGCCACTTCTCGATCCCTGAGTCAACAGATGGTGACGTTTGCAAGACAACAACCATCTGCATGAGCAGTTCGACGACGTTTGTAGCAGCATGGAATATCAGCTCGGAGACCATGGCTGCGGTTACACTTGACGCTCCATCACAGACAGGAGCGCCTGTCATGGCGTACTCAACGACGGACCTGTGTCCACGAATAGCAAAACGTCATTTTTTCGGATGAATCCAGGTTCTGTTTATAGCATCATGATTGTCGGATCCGTGTTTGGCGACATCGAGGTGATCGCACATTGGAAACGTGTATTCGCCATCGCCATACTGGCGTATCACCCGGCGTGATCGTATGGGGTGCCACTGGTTACACGTCTCGGTCACCTCTTGTTCGCATTGATGGCACTTTGAACAGTGGACGTTACATTTCAGATGTGTTACGACCCGTGGCTCTACCCTTCATTCGATCCCTGCGAAACCCTACATTTCAGCAGGATAATGCACGACCGCATGTTGCAGGTCCTGTACGGGCCTTTCTGGATACAGTAAATGTTAGACTGCTGCCCTGGCCAGCACATTCTCCAGGTCTCTCACCAATTGAAAACGTCTGGTCAATGGTGGCCGAGCAACTTTCTCGTCACAATACGCCAGTCACTACTCTTGATGAACTGTGGTGTCGTGTTGAAGCTGTATGGGCAGCTGTACCTGTACAAGCCATCGAAGCTCTGTCTGACTCAATGTCCAGGCTTATCAAGGCCGTTATTACGGCCTGAGGTGGTTGTTCTGGGTACCGATTTCTCAGGATCTATGCACCCAAATTGCGTGAAAATGTAATCACATGTGAGTTCTAGTATAATATATTTGTCCAATGAATGCCCGTTTATCATCTCAATTTCTTCTTGGTTTAGCAATTTTAATGGCCAATAGTGTACTTGTGTGTCATCCAATTGCGCTCCCGTACGGAACGCGCGAAGAGTGTCTGGTTGCTCTGTATATGCTGCAGTTAGAGTTTTAAACGCCACCTCTCCACAGCAGCGACTTGAAGGAAGTCTGAGATTCTAATTTTTTAAAGAAGCTTTCGCGGTGTAATTATACTAACTTCAAGAGTTTGCAAATTCAGGTTTTTCTAGATTTCGGTGACGCTCTACGGCCTGTCAAACCTGTGATCATTCGTTCCGCTCTTCTTTGCGCATCTTCCGTATCTCCTTTCCGTCCTACCTGTTATGGGGCCCACACACTTCAGCAGTATTCTAACGTTAGTTGGGAGGCACACGTGATTTGGTAGCAGTCCCTTTTGTACACTGTTGATTGCTGAGTGTGGCGATCGTCAAGTACGTGGATAAAATTGCCATATGCTGTAGTGAAATGCATCTGTCTTGAAAAGTAGACAAAGCTCAATAATGCCTACAAAAAGGTGGAAGTGTCCTATAATATCCGAACACAAGAATGATGGTGATGCAAATCTTGAGTTCTTCCGACCATACGTAGTCTTTACCCGGTAACATTAAGAAACGATAAGAAACGGGACGATCGCGTAAAATCAGT
This sequence comes from Schistocerca nitens, assembly GCF_023898315.1. Classification (NCBI taxonomy): domain Eukaryota; kingdom Metazoa; phylum Arthropoda; class Insecta; order Orthoptera; family Acrididae; genus Schistocerca; species Schistocerca nitens. Next base: position 73,285,412 of record NC_064617.1, read on the forward strand.
AACATGGAATTTGAATGGAAGACATTTTGTTTGAAGTGTTCTGGGGACGTGCATTGCACGTGTGAAGAAAGTCTCACGCAGGACGCCAGTGGCCAGGTTCTGAACATTTTACCAAAAGAGGTGACGGTGGTGTACGAAGCGGACTGGCTGTAGGAAGAGGGCAGTTCAAATTCCAGACCGGCCATCCATACTTAGATTTCCCGTAGTTTGCTTAAATCGCTTAAGACAAATGGAGGGATCATTCCCACGACAAGGGCACGGCATATTTCCTTCCCCTCGAGTGATTCCCAGCCTCGAATTCTGCTGCATCTCTAAAGACCCCTTCGTCGACGGGACATTAAACAATAGTCTTCATTCCTGTTTTCAGAATTGGTATGAGGATTTCAAAGTGACTCTTACTCTGTACTCCAAGTCTTGAAGACCTGGGACAGAACAAAGTAGCGCAGTAACGAACGAGCGGGTCTCGCTTTCGGGAAGACCGAGGTTCAAATCCCCGCTAGGCATTACGGAGGCTTTTAGTGTTTTCACTAAATCACTTACGGTAAAATGGCGCAAATTTCCTTAGAAAAGAACGTCGCCAGTATTTCCTCTCATTGTTCGCCAATATTACGAACTTTCCCGTCTCTAATGAGCACTTCCTTAACCAAGTGTTGGAGGTGTAACAATTTATCGTCCTTTCACAACAACGATCTTTAAGAAGCGTTTGAGGTATGGTGCTGGAGACGCCCGTTACAGAAAATTCCTTGTAAATGTTCTAGAAGGAACGGTATGAGGAACGATAGCACGAGAGACCGCTACTGGCTTAAAAAAAAAAACACCAAGCTACACATCCGCGACTCATGCATTAATTACGCACAAAAGGAAGAAGCTAGCGTTCAGTAAGATGGGGAGCTTTGAACCAATCTATAGACTGAAGCCAAAGAGGGCAATAACGACTGGAGGTACTCATGTAAACCATATACATGGAAGCAGGAAAGGGTCGAAACGCGAAGTACGCGAAGTAAAGGCAGTCGCACAGAGTCGGCTTTAGGTTCTGCAAGTGGCAGAGAGAAAAAGGTTTCATTAAGGTTTCAAGTTATGTGTAAGGTTTGTTCGAAGTGTGTCAGTCCACTCGTTCTCAAATAGTGGATGAACGTATTGCGAATGTTGTGCGCGCTCGCCACTTCACAACATACAGTTTCAAACTTTAATGCTTGACTTATTGTGTTAAATATTTTGCATAAGAGTGAACATCTTAATGAGTAGATTATGACTGCGTTCAAAATTTTCAAATTCGGCCAATAATCATGTGAAATACTGAAAATCAAGCTTCTGTTGTCCTTGAGAGTCGTTGGCTAGGAAACCTGGAACTACGATCGTGCAGTGTTTTAACCGTTTTGTAATACAGCTTGTAATAGTACTTGAATTACGTAACCATTAAGGCACCTCACCTCAACCTCTCGATACCAGCAATATTCTACTGTGTTTCTGTAAAACAGTTAACATATTTCTGTGACAACATTCAGATTTGATTTCATTACTGTAGAGGTACTTTGATACATCGATATGTTTATATTGCAATGATATAATTCTTATGTGTATACTTTCTTTTGTCACTATGATCTTTGACGTACTTGTAACTCTGAGTTTTGGGCGCGTAAGCGGTTATTAGAGAGTCAAGTCTTGGTCGTCATGTCGAAAAGACACAAATTGTAGTCAGTTTATGAAATGTGAACTTTAACAGTGAGGAAGATATTTTCAAGTATGTTTTATATTGTGAAGTGATGTTGCAACAAAAGTAATAAGAAAGAAGTGTAACTTAAATTAGGAGTGCTGATTATTTTTTTACATCACCATTGTTCTAACTTGCAAAAGTTTAATCTTCAAGAATGGTTTATGAAACACATCTATAAAACTTCTGAATATCGCAGAATATCACCTAGGCCTCTTTGCATCCGAGCTTGGAATCATCACCACCTAGATTTTCGACGATTGGGCCACGAGTTCACAACGAGACCAGCGTGGGAAACACGAAAAGATGAGTGCCTAGTTTATCCATTATTTCATGAAATGACTTTATTAACTGTGCTCTAATGACACCTGTCACATAATATAACTTCGTTGTTGCCCGAAAATGCAATATTTAGCAGCGTGAGCAACACTACAATCATAATTAATTTTTGACCTTAGTTGTGGTAGGGTTGTTAGAAGCTATAACGCAGTTTGTCTCCCGCTCCCCCCTCTCACAGCTGGCGTTTCGGAGTAAACAAATACGCGCGCTAGGCGCGTCGCTCAGTGAACGAATCACGGGCGGATGCGGGATGGACGCCCAGGAAGGAAGGGCGGCGTCGCGACGCAGTGGGCCGCAGAGCCGGCGTCGCCCCATCCTGTGCTGCGGATGACCTCTCTGTGTCCTGGCCTCTGCCCGCAGCCGCCTGCCACCGAAGAGTCGCCGGCTTCCAGGAAGAGGCTCGCAGACTGCACGGAGGGAGCCGGTCGCGGCTGCGGCAGACCAGACCGTTGTCGTACTTTCCCAATTGCGGTCTGCCCCTCCAGCCTTTCATTTCGCAGCACTGCAGAGGCTCAGAAGAACAATGGCTGGCTGTCTGCGATCTGCCTGCCGTGGTTTCTGCCTCTCCGTGCATAACGTGTACAAGCAACAGTTTTCTCGCCGTGCTGTTCTATTCGCCAATGAGCACCACACAGGCTGCATTAGGCTTTGCCTATTTCTTTCGATTTTCCGGCACCGTAATTAGGAGTTGTGTACATGTATATAGATACTCCGAAATCCGCCGTACGGCGGGTGGCAGCGGGTATCCTATACCACTATTTGTCATTTCCTTTTCTCGCAAATAGGATGAGGGAAAAACGAACGCCTCCGTATGATCTCTAATTTCTCGTACCTTATCTTCGTGGCCCTTCTGCGCAATGTACGTTCGCGGCAGTAGAATCGTTCGGCAATCAGTTTCAAATGCTGGTTTTCGAAATTTTCTCAGTAACGTTTCTCTAAAAGAAATTCGCCTTCCCTCCAGGGTTTCCCATTTGACTTAACAAAGCAGCTTAAATCACTTAATAAAGGCGAGGCCTCCGGTCCAGATTCTATACCAGTCAGGTTACTCTCAGAATATGCTGATAAAATAGCTCCATATGTAGCAACTATATACAACCACTCTCTCACAGAAAGATCCGTACCTGAAGACTGGAAAATTGCTCAAGTCACACACTACCCAAAAAGGGAAGGAGTAATCCGCTTAATTACAGGCCTATATCACTAACGTCGATTTGCAGTATGGTTTTAGAACATATCCTGTATTCCAACATTATGAAGTACCTCGAAGAAACCGATTTATTGACATATAGTCAGCACGGATTCAGAAAATATCGTTCTCGTGAAACACAACTAGCTCTTTATACTCAAGAACTAATAAGTGCTATCGATAGGGGATGTCAAATTGATTCCATATTTTTAGATTTCCAGAAGGCTTTCGACACCGCTCCTCACAAGCGTCCTCTAACCAAACTGCTTGCCTACGGAGTATCGCCTCAGTTGTGCGACTGGGTTCGTGATTTCCTGTCAGAAAGGTCAGAGTCCGTAGTAATAGACGAGTAAAACAGATGTGATACCCGACGTTCCCCAAGGAAGTGTTATAGGCCCTCTATCGTTCCTGATCTATATTAACGACATAGGAGACAATCTGAGTAGCCGTCTTACATTGTTTGCAGATGATGCTGTCATTTACGATTCAGATAACATATCTGTATGGTGCGAAAAGTGGAAATTGGCTCTGAATAAAGAAATGTGTGAAGTTATTCACATGAGTACTAAATCAGCTAAATCAGCTAAATTTCGATTACGCGGTAAGTCACACAAATCTCAGGGCTGTAAATTCAACTAAATACTTAGGGATTACAATTACAAATAACCTAAATTTGAACGATCACATAGATAATATTGTGGGTAGAGCAAACCAAAGGCTGCGATTCATTGGCAGAACACTTGTAAGGTGCAACAGGTCTGCCAAAGGGACTCCTTACACCACGCTTGTCAGCAAGGGTGCAGATAGATAGTTCGCCAGAGAGGAACGAAAGGATTTCTTCAGACAGTCGCTGCAGAATATATGAGAAGCTTCAGGAACTTGTGCCAATCATTTATTTGTTAGACGCTTGCTACTATTCTGGAACAGTTTTACAGAGATGAGATTCCTCCCTACAAGGTCATATCGTCCCTGAAAACCCCAAGGAGCTCCATACGTTTTCTACACGTTCATACCGTGAATAGCGTAACGTCTGTCACTACAATTTCGCTGCTCACGATTTTTCCCCATTGAAAACAAAGCTCAGTGGCGAAGATGGTGCCTGAATGAAAGCGTAACGTTTTATTTATTGGCCAGACTTTCCCATCTTTATGAAGCCTAATGGTTGGATGTTTCTTAATCACTAAATTGTATTCTCTCAACTGTTAATATACCCTCTCACGTATGGAGTACAGAGCTGTTTTTCTACCTGAATCATGATTTTTTTTCACGGCTCATTTATTTTTATTTCGTAAAACGGTTGTGAATCGTTGTATGTTAACATTCGATCTATCCCTTCGTTTGCGTAGGTATGACGCTGGGCATCTGAATCTGAATGAGAAACTGGACTGGAGCTGTCACACTGTGCAACCAATCTTCCCGTCTGTAAACATCGCGAGTCGTAGTGGAACAAGCTAAAGGTGTGGAGATTCACGACCTCGCGTCGACCGCAGCGTCTCTTCCCCACTCTGGCAAACCGGTTACACAGCTGAGTTACCCTAGATCCCAATACGGGAGTCCAGTTCGTCACACTAAATATACGCCGAACATCTACCGCGCATGCGCACCGATAACGTCGGAACGTAACGCACCGAATATGTTGACATGAAATAATCCACTTAGCACCTACTGCAATATACTTTCGCGTAATTCTCAGCTATATTTGCTGTTTTGATAGAACCTATTCATACTGAGCAAGAAGTCAGTACGTCTTCCAGAAGGAAGAACGTCATCCGAAGGCACATCTTCATACTTCGGAAAGTTTCATTATACTAGCGCAGCAGCAGCAAGCCAGCTTATGATATAGACGTGTGATACAAGTGAACACATTCGTAGTGTACTATTCTCGAATGGAAGGATGTGATTATGGTTTTAGAACGTCAGTAGAAAAGTTTCTGACGAAAGTGGTCATGTCCGTGACAGCGTCGATACGTATCTTAAGTGAAAGTCCGATTTCAGACGAATTCATTACGGAGAGGGTTGTGGAAACGTGAATTCACGGTAGTTGTGCAACTGAATTAGAGATTACAATCTGGATGTACCTATTCGTCTCGTTACTAAGTTTGACTGTTACAAAATATACGCGGTGCATTCATGCAGAGAGATCATACTTTGGAAACCTGTGTACTCTTCAAAGAAACATACTAAATGGTAAGTAACACAATAATAGTGTAGCACCTCGTGGGAGTATAGAGCTTTATCTTACAATCCATCCATATTTCATATCAAAATTAGCAGGTCTGCGGAGTTTTGGCCGTTCAGAGACTTTAATCTCTAAGCGAAAGTATTGCAAACCTATAGAACCACTGCAAACGTTTCGTGTAGCGTTAGTAGGTAACATCAATATTTCTGAATGATTTGAAGGTAGACAAACACATACGATGTATCCTGGCAACAGATATCAATGGTTACACTAGCATAAGAACTTAGCAATGACAGTGTTTGGAAGTATTTTACCACATACGGTTAAGTACATACTAGTGGAGAATGACAAGGGACATTTAACGGGTGTTGTAGAATGAATGTCTTGCAAATACTACTTGATACGTAAAGTTTAACTCTAGTAAAAAAGGTCTCTTTCATCCGCGAAAGCATCGAAGCTTCTATAACGCTGTTGAGGATTTCAATTCAAAAGAAAGTTAGGGTTTAACGATGCGTGGACGAAAACTTCGTTAGGAACCGAGCACAGGCTATGAATGCACTTGCATGGCGCGGGAGTTGAACCACGTATTACCATAGCAAACATGTCGGCACTCTGTTAAAAGCACGGGAATCCTTCCTTTGCACAGCAGAAAGGTCATTTGATTCTTACTCCCGATGCTTTCTCCGTGTATCAATCAACGACTCACCTCGCTGGGCGAGAGATTCGTATACTATTAGTGGCAAAACGATTAGAACGTAACGAAAGATACAATATTCATTTTGTATTAGGAATGAAACTGCTGTTGGTAACATGCGAGCTGCATTGAGACTTTCTGAACGTATATTTCTTCTATTATTACTCTTATTTTGCCACAGTATTCCTCCTTTCGTTACCATATGTCCACACATTCAGCTCTTATTACTATACACAACATTCAGTTTTATATGTTAGACGTTGTTATCAGTCTGTCGTTGCGAAGTTTCTCACTCCTTACGTATCAGATGGACTTTTCCTGTATTATTTACCAGATCTCTTCTTGATCTTTACTTCTTGCCATGTGGCACCGATGAAGTTTCAAGTGTTGCTTGCCTCTGCTAGGAAAAACAACTGCCTCCAGAAAACTGGAAAGCATCCACGTGAATCGTGACTGTGGTCACCTCCACAGTGGGAATTACCTCAAAGCCTGTGAAGGCCAGCTGCTCTTCCCGATGAAGCCATAGCACGAAATTGTCGCGAGTTTCAAACTTCATCCCCAGCTGCTGCGAGAACTCTATTGAGAAATCTTTAGTGAAAAACTTTGTTACGTGTAAGTCTTTCTCATAAATGTCTTTCTTCGGCCCAAAAAACCTCACTAAATTGCAGGGTGACCTATGGTAAACTGATGTTTTTAGATTGGCTTATACGTCGTTCAATTCTGGAGTGTCCGATATTTCAGATCTCAACCCTTGGTTCTGTATAAATAAAGATTTTTTTAAAAACTTTTTTTATTCACTGAAAATCGCCCGTTTCCCGTAGACCAGCCTGTATTTATCCTTGGAACATTTTTACAATACTGTTGGACACGTCAGATACATTACACAGTATATTTACCCGTAAAAGCAAAAGGAAATATATGTTCGGAATGGCATTAGAGTCCTGCAGAGACTTTGGTAGATGGCCTTAGTCAATTCATGAGGTACCATCCCAGCATTTGCCTGAAGCTCATACGAAACCACGCTACACCTAATCACGATGGCCGGCAGAGACAGAAATCTTGTCAACTCAGGCAACCAATATCGCTGCGCGCTCATCCCTAAGGAGCAACACACTGATCTGTTGTAAGATCCCCACACACCTGCTCAATCGTATCCCGTGTACTCCGTCATCAAATGGGTGAAACCTACAAAGGAATGATGCACAATTGCTCGTTCGTAGTCGGCTACCTTAGATCGCATTACATACCGCTTACATACCTCTCATTTGTCACAACGTAACTGCTTAGCCGCTAACCGCCACTTACGGTGTTCTAATCGATCGCCACTTGAATGAGTCGTCAACGTCAAATTGCGATGTGGGATGCTTCGGTAGAAAGGCTGTTCGGAATGTCTGGGAACGCACGCGAGCTGCCGTGCTTGCGTGGCACCTTTTAAGGCGAGGAATTCTGCAGCGTGTATCTAAGAGCAAAGCGGCCTACATAGGCAGCGACAAGGGCTTAGCAGTTGCTGCAGTGCCGCCTTAGAGACACCCTTCTAGGGCAGCGAGCTGTCTGCACGTGGCTCACCGTATGTTTTGTGAGCACACAGAAGGCGTTGTCAGTACGGCCGACGTGAGACACGGGGAGTATACGGACTTCAGCACCATATGCTACAACCGACCGGCGCGTCGGTGCCAGTCGAAAGTCCAAAGCTCCGTTTCCTTCCGACAGCTTGACGGTACCAATAGAGAGCTCAGCGAAACAAGTGTCTTATTTCGAGTGCAGCGTGGATGTCGCATTTTTAGTCTGCTTCCAGAGACAACGATCACAACACAAGTGAACTGTTGATTTTAGAGAACTAATAAAGTGCTCAGACTCTTTTTCGAACTATTTGTAGTTTCTGATTTTGTTGTGGCTCACCTTGCTGAATGTCCCTGATAAATTAAGAAAAATGTGTGAAGGTCGACACTCAAAATCAAAAACTGTTCTTGAAACGGCAGAGAATGAGACAATGCGACAATACTAAATACATTAATATTATTATACGATGTCGTGATGATGGGCTGCGATCGAAAGGCGTGTGCAAATGTATTATTCCCTTTAAGAGCAAGTGATCTGTTGGTTTTAGTGACCGAATGAAGGAGTTATACAAGAGGTGTACATGACGTACGTAACTGTCGCGGGCCGCCTTCACGACTTCACTTCCTACCTCAAGAAGTTAAAAAGAAGTCCCCTCCTACAACTGCCGATAACATTAACAACCTTTGATATTTCTCCATTTGTTACATTTTCTCTGTCTTTTTCCCGTTGTATACATTTTATCAAGCAAAATATAAAACAAATCAGTGATGATACGCATAGGATTAACACTTTCAAGCACGGCGATGGTTGCGACGTACACTTCATATAAATGTTGTCATGGTGAAATCGAACATTCTAGCGTATCGTAATTACTGGGAAGGAAGCGTGCGAAATGTTCTCAGAGGCCGTGCAAAAACACGGCCATTAAACTCAAAAATGGTCAAATCTATTTTCTTAAATTTTGCAGTGTCATAGGCCCTGAGAGTGAAAATGAGCAGTTATTGCTGCGTGGGATTCCGAGAGACAAGAGACCGCGAAGTCAATGTGTCACGCTTCGCTGCACCTTACGTCGATTCCAATTTGAATACTGTGGTAGTGTACTGAGCGTGTCCACATACACAGCAAGCATAGGATTCCTTTATAGCACGGGAAACTCGTTGCTGGTCAGGTATCGGTCGCTTCATTACGCTTACGTTACTGTTACTGCAGCTGGGACTTCAATCTTAGCACTGACTCGCTGAGTACACGAAAAACACTGTGTTGATTGAGATTTTGCTGCGATACGCATATGTAATGCCAAGTGAGGACTAAGTGCGTGAGGTGCGAACAAGTACAGAGTGACACACACACACACACACACACACACACACACACACACACAGACACACACACACACACGCACACACGCACCAGCCTCCAGCTGTGGCCGAAGTGACATTTAGGTTTAAAACACACGCCGAGCTGAGCAGCACCATACGGCAAACTTCTACCTGCAGGCGTCTTGTACAATATTGACACAGCCAGTCGCCGAATGCTCAGAAAAATTAGTGCACTTACATAGAAACTAGAGGATGCAGCTACACACTAAACTACGGTCCGAAAACACACCTAGCACGTAATAGCTTTAAATAAGCTCAAGGTAATTACAATTATCTCTAATGTTGCCTACAAATGAGTTTAATTTTCGAGTAATTATGAAAAGACAGATATTGTAAAGTGAAGGAAGAACAGAGAGACGTAGTAAGCTTTTCCACGCTAGGAATTTGGCGACATGAGCTTCACGGGGAAAGGAAACCAATAACAGACTGTCATGATACTTAATTAGCACGATGCACAAATGACTAACCGTATCTACGATGCTGGCAGACACTCGATAGGCTATAACATCACGGGCATACTCTGAATTAAAGCAAGAAAGCTCAGCGCAGGCCAAAGAGGCGTAAGTCTGATGAGAAACGCACAACATAAGGCAGAAAAACTCCTCACTGCACACGGACAAACTTCACAACTAATTGCCTCACGCCAAAAGATGTTACGAGCGCATCCAAGCAAAGACAAGGAATGACAAATGTCATACGACATGTTCACATGCGAACTATACCATATAACAAGGAGAAGACGGCGGCACAGTTACGTGGCGGCCCTGGGTGTTTTAAAGTCAGAAATTAACAGGCTCCGTACGCTAGCATCGGGTGGTGGAAGGATACATGTTTCCGGGTTCCAGCCGTGTCGAGGATTCAATAAGACACCTGACGGGCTGGGGACGAAGCAAAAGGCACGTTCCAAACCGTCGCCTGTCAGTTGACACGACGAGGTCAACGCTGAGGAAAGGAATCATGGCAAGCGGACATATAAACCATCCACGCGGACGAACTGCTGACGTTAGTAGAAAGGTAGAGTAAAACAAGCAGCAACATGTTCGCGTATGTGGAATTATGGGCACAGTCTTGGTCTAGCCGCTAAGCACGTCTTTTGCAGCTCCAACAAGATATTTTAAAAATCAGGAAGTTGCCTTCTACTCTACCGAAAAACATCACAAGCAAACAAGTTTTCTTAGGGCAACGCAAGCAGTTTCGCTCAAGTTTTCCACCCACACAATGACGTGCACGACAAATTGTCAAGTGTCCGGAGTCACCACAGGCGCCGTCTGCAGATGACAGTTCACATGAAAAGCCAGACAGCATGAAAGTACAACTCGGAGTGACGTACAAGTTACGTGCAGAGATCTATATTAACGAGCTTAATTTTAGGGCTGCCAGATATAGATTAAAAGCGTCGATTTACAGTGTGGCTGATAAATATATGGTTTACTGAATGACCATGGGTGTTCACGTAACTTGCGCGGTAGAATATAGTCACAGACACGGTTTCTGGGAACTTGGAGATGTTTAAACAGACCTTAAACACAGGGGTTTCTTTAGCTTAGATATGAATGTAGTACAGTCCTCTCACTTTAACTGTCGGTATAATAAAATTATATAACGAGGTTTACGTACTGAAGCGGAAGTGTAAACCGTTGAAATGTTTTACAGAATTACATAGTTATGAGACGCGAAGTATATTCCTGCGGTGGAACAGACGCAAAAACAAACACGCAACTTCGGAATTGTGACGCGTTGCCTCAGCTGTCAATACATGCAGTCGCGTGAAGCTGAGGGTTAAACCGCATAGAGTCTTATTGCCACTACGTAAAGACAGAAATATGCATTGAAACTACCGGGCAATTACAGGCTACCATGTAATGGAAAGAGTTACGTATTGCAGTCCCTCGCATATTTTCATAGTTTGTGTTCAACTATAGATCAATCTGTGACGACAAGCTTTACTCGTTTACATACTCGTTCGCTTCGGTAACTCGCAACCAAATTGTCACCTTCCGTCCCAATCTACGGCTGTGGCTACACGATATGCAGCAGTCTGTGACAACAACGAAGATTTCTGTGGGGAGCGGGGATCCCATTACCGGTCTCTAGTACAAGAAATGCCTGAAATCAGCCTGTAAGAAACGCGAGACACAGCTTTATCACTGTTAAGCGTTGGTGGAAAGAGCTGTCAAGAATTAGTCTATTTTTGGAGTTATCACATACGAACTGTATACTGCAAGCAAGTCCGTATCGAGGATTGTTGCGGTTGAGTGGTGTCTCGAAGTCAGTCGCAACGAGAGAACTACGAAGTATTACTATACAGGTTGCTGGCAACAAGTACGACAGCAGTGCCAAGAAAGCCATGAGTAAATAAGGATCACTATGAAATATATGTGATAACTAGGATCTGTTGCTGCTGCAGAAAAAATGTAGCTCTGAAAGAGTAAGAAGTTGATGGGAACAGCTGTTAAGAAGTACTGTCAGGAGTTCTCTCACAGACACTTTCAGGACACAAGACAGCAACAGTGACTGATGCTGCAGGGCGGTTACCGGGTGTCACGAAGTAGGAGGAAACGGCAAAGTGCTGTGAGGCAGGTTAGCGACGACACGCTACGCATGCAGATACAGGTGTGAGGTGCGGGGCTAGCGGTGGAGTGGCGCGGGTTGGCGTCTGGTACTGACCGTAGCGGCGTGCAGCAGGTCCTGGGCGGCGCAGGTGGCGTTGACGGCGACGCCGACGTTGGCGTTGGGCGCGATGACGCCGAGCGGCTGCCTGGCCGGCGCCGGGGGCAGCGCGCCGCCCCTCTGCTGCGGCTGCCTGGCGCCGTCCACCGCCGCCGCCGCCGCCGCCGCCACCGGGTGCGTCTCCAGCGCGTACTGCAGGTCGCAGATGTAGTCGATGACGTGCTGGATCACCTCCAGCTTGGACAGCCGCCGGTTCTTCGGCATGAACGGCACCAGCTCCTTCAGCTTGGACAGGTACATCTGGATCTCCTCGTTCTCGACGTCGCGCCGCTGCCGGTGCACGCGCCCGTTCGCCACTGTGTTGAGCGGGCCCGCCGTGCCGCTACCCGCGCCCGCCGGCGCAGCCGCAGCCGCCGTCGCCGTGGTTACCGACTTCATCCTACTACTGTGCGTGCAGTGTTGCTGCTACTACTACTACTGCCTACTCTCCCCAGCTCTCCCCAACAAACTGCGGCCCCCTCCGCTCGCCGCGGGTGCTTTTAAGCGCTCGGCTGCCCCCACCACCGCGGCCCGTGCCCCCGCCCTCTGGCGGTCGCCCGCGGCCAATCGCAGACCGCGCTGGGAGTGGCGTCCGGCGCCACCGGCCAGTAGCGGCGCCCGGGCCCCTACTGCCGCGGACGCACCTGCGCGCGCCGGCAGGAATGTAGTTCCATCTGTGGAGAGAACCAAAAATCAGGGTGTCGTTCGCTTCCTCGTCGCAGGGTCCCGCTACGGCGCACCTGTGCCCCTGTGCTGCCCTGCGCCACCTGCAAGTGACACCTGCAGCATCGTACGTAGTGACGTAGCCTGGGCTCAATGAAAGTCGCTCATTCCCGGTGTCGAACACCGCAGTCTTAGTTCAAATTGCGTATAGTGGACTATTAAGGTTAACTTTAAACGCGAACATCTTACAAGGGGAGGCCGCCAATTGTGAAATTCAGATTCAATTCATACTGCGCATAATAAAAACTCATGGCCAGAGGTGTAATGTGGCAAAGCACCAAGATGCACTTCTCAGTCGTTGTCGAGAAAATCGACAGTTAAAAGAAACCGTTGCGGTGAAATACTCTCTACGATTAACAATTTTCTACAGCGTCGTGGCGCAGCGGTAAGCGCTCGGGTTCGTATTCCGAAGGTCGCCGGATCGAATCTCTCGCCATGCAACGTTTTTTTTAGTTTTTTTTTAGTATTGCCATATATATATATATATATATATATATATATATATATATATATATATATATATATTTGAATTACAAAAACTAATTATATATATATATATATATATATATATATATATATATATATATATATATATATTTGAATTACAAAAACTAATAAAAAAAATTGCATGCCGCGAGATTCGATACGGCGACCTTCGGATTACGAACCCGAGCGCTTACCGCTGCGCCACGACGCTGTAGAAAACTCTTAATCGTAGAGAGTATTTCACCGCAACGGTTTCTTTGAACTGTCGATTTTCTCGACAACGGCTGAGAAGTGCACTTGGTGCTTTGCCACATTACACCTCTGACCATGAGCTTTTATTATGCGCAGTATGAATCGAATCTGAATTTCACAATTGGCGGCCTCTCCTTGTTAGGTAAGGTTATTCATATCGATTGAACACGACACCATCTTTGTTTGCAAAATAGTCAAAAAATGGTGCAAAAGGCTCTGAGCACTATGGGACTTAACTTCTGAGGTCATCAGTCCCCTGGAACCGTACCGGTCGCGCGGTTCCAGACTGTAGCGCCTAGAAACGCTCGGCCACCCCGGCTTGCAAAATATTACCGTTTATATGTGGTATCTTACGATAGAGAAGGAGCGCGTGACCACTGGAGACAACGCCACAAGTTAGCCCAAAATCGTAGCACAACGCATACCTATGTCATACTAGCACACGTAAATCCACCTGATGATGGAGGTTTAAACCTTCGAAACGCGTTGTGCATATAAATAAACAGTGACTGGTGACAGTAAATTTGTTGTTCTTTCGGTATCAGTTTGGGTTACATATGAAGGGCTTATTTCACTAGTGGTACAAGTCCATTACCTCCACTTTTCTGCCTATAATGCTTCTGACATTAACGGTCCAAACAAACAGAAAGAAAGGTTCATCTCTAGCAAGAAGCCATATGCTTGAATATTTCTGGTATTTCAGCTGCAGATTTTTCAGCGTTCGTTTAACTTTAGGACTCTGTATCTCAGAATGAACAAAAATGCACTCGTACCACTATTGAAATAAGCCCTTCATATGTAAACTAGTTACATATGATGGGGCATGGTTCACTTCGTAATACGCCATGTACATGCTGCGTGTACATCTCTCTGAGGAGGCTGCTTGTTCCTATGCTGAGACAGGGGCCCTAGGAACAAACTTTGTTCTGTGATCGTTGATAACAGGAATGACGAGTACGCTTTTGCATAACGACACATTACAGAGACCAGACCTTACGAATCGATCTCAACGACTGTGAGGACATAATATTTAGAGCACTAGATTAACCGTGCTTCTGCGACGAGAGAGCAAGCAGAACCGAGCACTGGCGACGAATGACGCTACAGACAGCGCTGGCGACACATACGACAGTAGTAGTGCTAGCAAGTCGGACGACGGCGGCAGAGGAGGAGACGTAAGAACATAGAATAAGGAGTAAGTGCGAAGTAGCCTACTAACATTGGCGAGGTGTTACACTAGCGTTGCTAGCTACTAACGCAACAGAATCCTATAACCGTAGGAATGAAACTATACTGACCCCTGACATAACATATTCATACATACGTGGTGTTCCAGATGAATGATTAACTTTGAGGAATATGACAGGAAAGATCATTCGAAGCAAAAAAGTCAATTAAAGAAGGGCTCAAAATGCGTACCTTATGAACTATGGACAGTTTTTCATCTTCGCTACTTTGAAACGCATCTCTTGTGCTGAAGAAGTGCTCATAGCTCAACAGGTATGCGTTTCGGAGCCCTTCTTTAATTGACCTTTTTGCTTCGAATGATCATTCCTGTCATATCCTTAAATATCGACCATTGCTCCTGGGACGCCGTGTATACACATGACAGAGGTCTGAACAACATAGACTAGCAAAATTATAAATGAGGCCATAATGAAACATGATCGGATGTAGTCACCAGAGTGTCATGAAAACTAGTGTACTGTAGACAGTAATATTAGATTGTAAGACATATGCTGAAATAGATGAAAGCACGCGGTACATGAAAAATAAAACTTAATCTACGTAATATTACCGCCTCGGTGGTGGCGTTCGATGAAACTGCAGATCCTTTTTGTTGCTTTTCAGCATATAAAATGTTAATTTTAAGCATTTCCGTTCCATAATTAGTTATAGCATTCCAAGTACATAAACCTGCAACTTGGTTTGAACTTTGCTAAAATATTAAGAAACCAACTAATTTTCATTTTACTAACTTGTAGCACGTTGTAGGTGAAAACTAGGTCGGCAACTTGTTTTATAATTGAAATAAATGGTTGTAGCTTCATCATAAGTTGCGTTGAGAAGTTTTTTTTTCTTTTTATTTCTTGATGGTGACTGGTTCCGGACACCTGTGACCATTTTCAACATGAGGGAACTCGGAACTTAAGAGATCTCTAAAGCCCGTCATATGTGGTGTATTTGCTGTTGTTGAGTCGGTCATAGTGCCGATTTGATCAGCACTGCAGGGGCATTTTTCCTACATAGGATATCGCCTGTATTGTCACACTTACGTTGCGGATGATTTGAAAATGGTCACAAGTGTCCGAAACTAGTCACCATCAAGAAAAGAAAAGAAAAAGAATATAAACCTCTTATGGCGGAGCTACAACCGTTTAAAAATGGTTCAAATGGATCTTAACATCTGAGGTCGTCAGTCCCCTAGACGTAGAACTACTTGAAACTACTAACCTAAGGACATCACACACATCCATGCTCGAGGCAGGATTCGAACCTGCGACAGTAGCAGCAGCGCGGTTCCGGACTGAAGCGCCTAGAACCGTACAACGGTTTATTTACATGTAAAATTTAATGTTTTGAAAGCATGACCTGTATTAGCCAATAGGTACTATGTCAAATGTGCAATTCAACAAATAAAATAAACAAGTAATAACAAAAACATTTAATTAATGTTGTACGAAAATTTATACTTTCGGCATTAGCTACCCTTCTGTTCGTCAGGGAATCAGCGACTGCTGATGAAGTAACGGATTCACACAGGTGTAACACTGCCAGTTGCAAACAGTGATTACAGTGGTACCAGCCATGAGATGACAATGTCTTCCTTTCCATCACGACGTATCAGTAAGCTACATACTACTATGCAGTCTCTTCCACTTACTGCTGAACTCTAAGATCGTGTCACACATTCTAACTTCCACATCTTCTTCTGCGACTGAGTAATGTTATCTTGAACTGTGGACTACTACAGTTCGTGTCTGTTCAAACGATGTTTCTTCTCTATTGGGAAGGCTTTATTTTGCAAAAGCAGGTATTTCTAGATTCTTCTGCGTGATTTGCTGCTGACGATGTGTACTGCTTCCACTTCAAAGGCACCATCCCGTCCGGACGAGGATTTGAATCTCGACTGCGAGCGCAGTTTGTTACCACTGCGTCACTGTGAGTGGCGCGTAGTAACAGGATACCAAGTGCAGGTAATCGCTACGGTTATGCGACAGTTTAAAGGCCATTTCAGAGGGATGCAGTGGAACGGGTGCAAAATTACGTGACGGCATTCACACATACAATCAGTAGAATGGAACAGAATGTCACTACCGTCGAGGATTCTCGGGGAGAAAGGTGAACGTCCACGTCCCATGCTAAAAATGGACGTTAATCAATTGCCACTATGTACACTCTTGTTACATTAGTGGATCTATGATTTTGGGTCATCTGGATTCTTATTTATTGTTAGTTTCTTCATGTCTTTTTCTCTGCAACTGCATACTGAGTGGATTAACAACCGCTGTAGTTGGTAAAGAAGGTTTTTTTTTTATTTTACTCCTCGAACGGTTTACGCTTTTATAATGGAGCTGCTTTCTGGCAGAATGTGAAAATTGTGCAGAGCAGAGCGAAAGAATGACTACAACGCGGGATGCAATACAGTTTTTTTCTTCATTATTTGGCCATTGGAAAGAGGAAAACCACAAAGAACGAAGTAAACAGGCTCTGTGTCTCACTTTCTAATCAGGCCTATTGTCCAGTGCGTTTGCATGTACGTACACATTTGATAAAAGGCGAAGCGTTCGGAAGACAGGGTCTGTTGGCAGTGTAACTTCGTGCACCTAAGACACCATCGGTAAGTTGGTGTTTGTGTAAATGATTAGCGTTCCAATTCTCTGACAGGTGGTATCGTTCCTATTCAGTGATGTAAACAGGCCTGGTGGGGTTTAGGCCTACAAGGGGCGCGAGCAGCATCACGTGTTAAATGATAATGATGAATCAGATGTTGACGTGAAGGACAAAAGATGCTGCAGACCCAAGTGAGACAGATTTATCAGCACTTGATACTGTTTGAAATGAGCTTCATTGAGTTTGTAGTGGACTGACAAGGCAGCCAGTCCACAGTGACGGGTAGCCGAAAGGGCACACGTACACACACGCATGGCGCGAAGTCTGGAACAGGATTCGTAATGAATGTGATAAAGAAAAGAACGTAGCTACTAGAACACTTAACTTTTATCTCGTCCTTTGGTATACAGCATTCTTGATGATACAAGTGAGACTATCTTGAAATACATGCAATGGTACAAATGGCGCCTTGCTAGGTCGTAGCCATTAACTTAGCTGAAGGCTATTCTAACTGTCTCTCGGCTAATGAGAGAAAGGCTTCGTACGTGTAGTCGCTAGCAATGTCGTCGTACAACTGGGGCGAGTGCTAGTACGTCTCTCGAGACCTGCCTTGTGGTGGCGCTCGGTCTGCGATCCTGACAGTGGCGACACGCGGGTCCGACATGTACTAATGGACCGCGGCCGATTTAAGCTACCACCTAGCAAGTGTGGTGTCTGGCGGTGACACCACAGAGTTTCTCCATTTGGCCGGCATGTATAATCTTCCATTTTTCAGATTTGTGCGCTTTACAACGTGACAGAGGCTCAATGTTGGACTGCATGGGAAAGTGACGGCAGTCATATTCAACGGCAAGTTTCCGATCGGCGACGTCTCACCGCCACAAAATAGTATCTCCGTTTTGTGCACGAAGCGCATAGTAAGCCCTCTACGCCTTTCATCCGTGAACAGATAATGGACTCCCTAAAACATTGTTTCATCCCACACCATTAGCCGCAGACTAGCAGCAGCTGAATTAGGGAACTACCGTCCCGTGGATAGCAGCAGAATCCTCTGCAAGCTTGCAACTCCCATAAGGAGTATGCGTGCCCTGTGACGGTATAGGTGGCAAAGAGAGCACTTCATGTAGACTCCACATTCACGGCGACCGATTTACATGAGACTGCAAGAGTCGATAATCTTGCAAATAGGTTCAAAGTGATAACAAAGGCTTCATACCTACAAGAAGACGATCCCCGAACGAGTTAATGAGTGGACTTGGTTAAATAAATAAAATAAAATAAAATAAAATAAAACACAAATAAGAAATATTTATTGGAAGCCAGTCCGACTGAGCTTTCGCAAAAACGACCTCCGCGTCTGCGGACGACATGGCAAAACGAGTACTTACAAAGAACGAAGAGACTGCCATCAAACAGCTCGAGATGCTTAAGGAATGAGCAGAAAAAGTAGGGCTACAAATCTTATTCGAGAAAACTGAATTCCTATATTCAGAGGCAGAAATCGCGAGCCTGAAAACAAAGTACGGTAACTTCAACAGAGTCCCGTACCTAAAATACCTCGGAGTATTTATCGAACCGACAGGTCTTGCAAAAATCTCACAGAAAATCCGCATCGAGAAAGCCAAAAAAGCATTACGGTTAGTACAAAAACTTTACAACAAAAAATCCATCTAAAGTCACACGAAACTTACAGTCCTCTACGTAAGCGAAACAATTACTCTTAACAGAAAACACAGACTTGAAGGAATAAAGAAAGAAGAAAGAAAGATCATTAGGAAAATTTTAGGAACAAGACACACCCACGACGGATATAGACTAGAATCAGTCAAAACAAAAGGATAGTTTTCAACATCGAAACTGACGTTAAGAAAAGTCAAATGAAGTTCTTTAATCATCTCAACAGAGAAGAAACAGCAGTTAAACAAGTGTAGAACCTCGAAGAATCTGCAGAGAATGTTGACCTGCAAATCTCCATTGAGAAGACTGAATTCATGTATTCCAAGTTAGATATTCCGAAACTTAAAACAAATTGTGGTGAAATCAACAAACATTTTAAGTATCTCGTTGAAATTATTGAGCCAAAAGGACTTGAAAAAATAGCATCACGAAGAAACAGACTGCAGAAAATCAAGAAAGCGTCCGGACTTGTTCCAAATTTGTATAACAGAAAATGCCTGTCAGAAGGCGCTAAAATCAGACACTACAACACAGTAATCGAACCGACAGTCACATATGCAAGTGAAAGACTCTCATTGAATCGAAAACTAGATTTACAAGAAATAAAGAAAGTAGTGAGAAAGATTATTAGAAAGATTCTGGGACCACGATACACATAAGTTGGATATAGACTGCAGACCACTGAGACAGCAGAAAAATTATCAAACGTCGAAACTGACGTCGGAAAATGACGAATCAAGTTCTATGGACACCTAGACAGATTACCTGGAAACAGACTCACTATATGTCTATTGGACTATATGACGTCACTTAAAGCTTGGTTAGTCGAAGTTAAGAAGGATTTGACAAAAGCAAAAAGTGGCATAACAAATACATCAGACAGGGATATACTCAGAAGCAAAATTGACAAGTGTAAGTTTATTCCAGAGACGGAACAAAACCATACCGACCAAAGTGGATCAAAGAAAGAAAGAAGTCCTTTGCGTAGGAAATGAAGAAATATTGGGAAAATAAGAAGACGCTTAGGAAAAAATGAAAATCACCTGCTTATCGTTCTCCAATGTGGACATTCGTTAATAGTAATAACAACAATCATAAGTATAAAAAAAAATTTAGAAAAATTAGGCGAAAAAACATGAAAATTAAGGAAACTGAAAACGGTACATTTGCCCATCAATGTACACAGAATTAAAGACTGAAACGTAGGACATACAAGTAAGATAGGAACCATAAATATATCACCCCTATAAGATTGGAGGCAATGTCTCCCAGACAACAGTCTCCTCCATACTCAAACAGTTACCGCGTAAGCGCCAAATATTTGGTGATCAGCAACTGCATAGTCTGTCGTTAACACCAGAACACAAACGGTTCCGTTTTGGAGTGGTGCCGCGGCGGGGAAACAACGACTAGCGGTTCTTCACTAAGCCGGATGACCATCGACGAGTGTGCCAACGTCTTGGTAACATTTTTCTAATTCTCTGGAAGGGCACAATTGTGTTACTCCTGACGTAATGTTGCGAGGAACCGTTGGATATGACTTCAAGTCAAAGCTGGTAGCTACTCAGAGAAATCTGGCGGCACAGTGGTACGTCAGTGAAATACTGAGAACTAAAGTGTTACCTCTCATAAACCAGTACCGTGGTGCCACTTTTCAACAGGACAATGCTTTTACACTCATGGAACGGCTCTCTATAAACTGTCTGCATCTCCTAAGGCCAACAAGAAAGTTACCAACTTTCCCTTGTGATTTCCTTTTTGTTGTTGTTACTACTGGTATTTTGCAATGTAAGTGTTTATCTTAACATTAAACTCATGACGCGGAGTTATTATGAAACGATCTTTATATCCACAATCCTAATTTCCTTCTTTTACAAATTCATTTAATTTTTGGCGTGCACCTTCCTTTCAAAGGTCTGATGGGAATAAGAACAGGAACTTCAGCGTAAGATAGCACTCGAATTCATGTTCACAAATCGTGAGTTCCAAATAATGTAATTTCTCCGATACTACTGGTCTGATTCTGAAGAATGAAACGACGTTGATTTTGGCCCGTTTAGAACTGTGCTAATGTTGTTGTCGTGGCCTTCAGACCAGTGACTGGTATGATTCAGCTCTCCATGCTACTCTACCCTGTGCAAGCCTCTTCATCTACGAATAACTAATTCAACCTACATCCCTCTGAATCTGCTTAGTGTATTCATCTCTTGGTCTCCCTCTACGTTTTTTACTTTCCACTGTTCCCTCCAATACTAAACTGGTGATCCCTTGATGCCTCAGAACGTGTCCTACCAATAGACCCCCTTCTTCTATGAAGTTGTGCCACAAATTCCTCTTCTCTCCAATTCTATTCAATACCGCCTCATTAGTTACGTGATCTACTCATCGAATCTTCAGCATGTTTCTGTAGCACAAAATTTCGAAAGCTTCTATTCTCTTCCTGTCTAAACTAGCTATCGTCCATGTTTCACTTCCGTACATGGCTACACTCAAAGCTAATACTTCCGTAAAAAACTTCCTGACATTTAAATCTATACTCGATGATAACAACATTTCTCTTCTTCAGAAAGACTTTCCTTGCCATGGCCAGTCTACATTGCATATCCTCCCTACTTTGACAGTAATCATTTATTTTCCTTCCCAAATAGCAAAACTCATCTGCTACTTTGTGTCTCATTTCCTCATCTAATTCCGTCAACATCACACGACTTAATTCGACTACATCCCATTATCCTCGTTTTTCATTTGCTGATGTTCATCTTATATCCTTCTTTAAAAACACTATCCATTCCGTTCAGCTGCTCTTCCAGATCGTTTGCTGTCTCCGACAGAATTACAGTGTCGTCCACAAACCTCCAAGTTTTTATTTCTCCTCCATGGATTTTAATTCCTATTCCAAATTTTTCTTTTGTTTCCTTTACTGCTTGCTCAGTATACAGATTGAATAACACTACAACACTGGAGATAGGCTACAACCCTGTATCACTCCCTTCTCAAGCACTGCTTCCCTTTCGTGCCCCTCGACTCCTATAACTGCCATCTGGTTTCCGTACAAATTGTAAATAGTTTTCGCTCCCTGAATTTTACGCCTGCTACCTCCAAAATTTGAGGGTATTCCAGTCAACATTGTCAAAAGTTTTTCTAAGTCTACGAATGCTAGAAACGTAGGTTTGCCTTTCCTTAACTTTCCTTAAGTCGTAGAGTCAGTATTGCCTCGCGTGTCCCAACATTTCAATGGAATATAAACTGATCTTCCCCGAGGTCAGCTTCTACCAGTTTTTCCATTCTTCTGTAAGGGATTCGTGTTCGTATTTTGCAATAGTGACTTATTAAACTGGTAGTTCTGTAATTTTGACACATTTCAGCATCTGTTTTCTTTGGGATTGGAATTATTATATTTTTCTTGAACTCTGAGGGTATTTCGCGTGTCTCATACATCTTGCTCATCAGATGTAAGAATTTTGTCATGGCTGGCTCTCCCAAGGCTATCAGTAGTTCTAATGGAATCTTGTCTACTTCCGGGACCTTCTTTCGACTTAGGTCTTTTAGTGTTCTGTGAAATTCTCCACGTAGTATCATATGTCCCATTTCATTTTCATCTATGTCCTCTTCCATTTCCATAACATTGCCCTCAAGTACATCTGCCTTGTATGGACCCTCTATATGCTCCTTCCACTTCCCTGCTTTCCCTTCTTTGCTTAGAACTGGTTTTCCATCTGAGCTCTTGATTTCATATAGGTGGTTCTCTTTTCTCCAACGTCTCTTTAATTTTCCTGTAGGCAATATCTATCTTACCCCTAGTGATACAAGCATCTACATCCTTATTTGGAAATTTGTGGTAAGGTCTTATGAAACCAAACTGCTTAGGTCATCGGTCCAGAAGGTTACACACTACTTAATCTAACTTAAACTAACTTACGCTAAGGACGAGACACACACCCATGCCCGAGGGAGGACTCGAACCTCCGACGGGCGGCAGTCGCGCGGACCGTGACAAGACGGCTACCCCGCGCGGCTCTCTACATCCTTACATTTGCCCTCTAGCCAGCCTCGCTTAGCCATTTTCCACTTCCTGTCGATCTCATTTTTGAGATTTTTGTATTCTTTTTCACCTGCTTCATTTACTGAATTTTTATATTCTCTAATTTCATCAATTAAATTCTTCCGTAACCCATTTATTCCTTCTAGCCCTCGTCTTTTTACCTATTTGATCCTCTGCTGCCTTCACTATTTCATTCCTCAAAGCTACCCATTCTTCTTCTACTGTATGTCTTTCACCTGGTCTTGTCAATCGTTCCCTAATGCTCTCTCTGAAACTCTCTACAGTCTCTGGTTCTTTCAGTTTATCCAGGTCCCACCTCCTTAAATTCCTACCTTTTTGCAGTTTTTCAGTGTTAGTCTACAGTCCACATCTGCCCCTGGAAATGTCTTACATTTTAAAACCTGTTTCCTAATATTTGTCTTTCCATTATACAATCTATTTGAAACCTTCCAGTGTCTCCAGGCCTCTTCCACGTATTCAACCTTCTTTTATGATTCTTTAACCGTGTTGGCTATGATTAAGTTATGCTCCTTGGAAAATTCTACCAGGCGGCTTTCTCTTCCATTCCTTTCCTCCAGTCCGTATTTACCTACTACTTTACCTTCCCTTTCTTTTTCTACTGTCGGGTTCCATCCCTCCATGACTATTTAATTTTCGTCCCCTTATCTATCTGAACAATTTCTTTTATCGCAGCGTATATTTCTTCAATCTCTTCATCATCTGTGGAGGTAGTTGGCATACAAACTTGTACGAATGTGGTAGGTGTGGGTCCGTGTCTATCTTGGCTACAATGTTGCGTTCACTATGCTGTTCGTAGTAGCTTATTCGCGTTCCTTTTTTTTTATTCATTATTAAACCTACTCCTGCATTATCTTCCTTTGATTTTGTATTTATAACACTGCATTCATCTGACCAGAAATCTCGTTTCTCCTGTCACCTAACTTAACTAACTCCCACTACATCTACCTTTAACCTATTTCTCTTTTTAAATTTTCTATCCTGCCTGCGCGATTAAGGGATCTGACATTCGACTCTCCGATCCGAAGACCGCCAGTTTTATTTCTGCTGATAACGACGTCTTCCTGAGTATTCCCCACCCAGAGATCCGAATGGGGGACTATTTTACCTTCGCAACGTTTTACCCAATAGGACGCCATCATCATTTCACCATACAGTTGGATGCACTCGAAAAAATTACGGCTGTAGTTAAACTTTGCTTTCAGCCGTTCGCAGTAAGAGCACAGCAAGGCTGTTTTGGTTGATGTTATCACTCCAGATCGATCAACCATGCAGACTATTAGCCTTGAAACTACTGAAAAGGCTGATGCCCCTCTTCAGGAACCACACGTTTGTCTGGCCTCTCAACTGATACCCATTCGTTGTGGTTGCATATACGGTACGACTATCGGTATCGCTGAGGCACGGAAGCCTCCCCATTAACGGCAAGGTCGATGGTTCATGGGTAATGCTACTAACAGTGGAAATTTTTATAGTTCTATTTCAGAAAGCGTAGTTGATACCGATATCTTGTAATTATATGAAAGTATTCTATACGTCATTTAATTTGGACTTTTTAGCAATTCATATGGTGAAAAGAGAATACAATATTTTAAACACATCAAGAAATGTCTGAGGTAAACACCTTAGCCGAAACAGCCTATGTACTTATACACTACAGCACCAAAGAAATTGGTAGAGGCATGCGTATTCAAATACAGAGATATGTAAACAGGCAGAATACAACGCTGCGGTCGGCAACGCCTTATATAAGACAAGTGTCTGCTGCAGTTGTTAGATCGGTTACTGCTGCTACAACGGCAGACT
Organism: Schistocerca nitens; assembly: GCF_023898315.1. NCBI lineage: Eukaryota > Metazoa > Arthropoda > Insecta > Orthoptera > Acrididae > Schistocerca > Schistocerca nitens. The sequence continues at coordinate 73,310,007 of NC_064617.1, forward strand.
ATCAAGATTTTAGTGAGTTTGAGCGTGGTGTTATAGTCAGTGCACGAGCGACGGGAGACAGCATCTCTAAGGTAGCGATGAAGTGGGGATTTCCCCATATGACCATTTCTCGAGTGTAACGTGAATATCACGAATCCGGTAAAACATCAAATCTCTGACATCGCTGCAGCCGAAAAAGGTCATGCAAGGACATAACTAACGATGACTGAAGAGAATCGTTTAACGTGTCAGGAGAGCAACCCTTAAGCAAATTGCTGCAGATATCAATACTGTGGGCCGTCAACAAGTGTCAGCGTGCGAACCATTCAACGAAACATCATCGATGTGGGCTTTCGGAGCTGAAGGCCCTCCTGTGTGCCCTTGATGACTGCACGACACAAAGCTTTATGCCTCTCCTGGGCTCCGCAGCACTGCCATTGGACTGTTGATGACTGGAAACATGTTGCCTGGTCGAACGAGTCTCGTTTCGTATCGAGTGGACTGACGTGAACGGGTATGAAGACAGCCTCATGAATCCGTTGGCTCTGAATGTCAGCAGGGGACTGTTCAAGCTGGTGGAGGCTCTGTAAAGGCGTGGGACGTGTGCAGTTGGATTGATATGGGACCCCTGATACGTCTAGATACGTGGCACGTACATCAGCGTCCTATGTGATCACTTGCATCCATTCATGTTCCTTGTGTATTCCGACGGCCTTGGGGAAGCCCCGACACGTCCAGAATTGCTACAGAGTGGCTTCAGGAACACTATTCTGGGTTTAAACACTTCCCCTGGCCACCAAACTCCCCACACGAACATTATTGAGCATATCTGGGATGATTTGCAACGTGCTGTTCAGAAGGGATCTCAATCCCTTCGTACTCTTACGGCTTTATGGACAGCCCTGCAGGATTCATGGTGTCAATTCTCAAAAGTACTACTTCAGACATTAGTCGATTCCATGCTACATTGTGTTGCGGCAGTCCTGCGTGTTCACGGGGGCACTACACGATGTTAGTCAGGTGTGCCAGTTTCTTTGGCTTTTCAGTGTATGTAGTGGATAGATGGGCTATTCTAGCGAGAGATGATTGAAAAAAAAAAAAAACTGACAACTATTCAGTGTAGGCAATTACTACTGCAGTTCGATATCGTATACTGAATTTACATGGGCGAAACAGATTCAAAGAAAAACAAATCAAAACTGCACGACAAGTCATCTGGGTCTAAGAATTAAAAGAGGTGAACATGATATCAAAAGTGTTAATTCTACAAAGAAAGTTAGGACTGACGTAAGTCAAATACCGAGACGTGGATTTGGTTGGCTAATTGGGGATAAGGATTAAGACTCACTTCTTCGAAGAATAGTCGATCTGGGGTTAGCAACGTCAGACAGAAATATGATCGAATCGTGACAGTATGTAGGAGTGATAAGCTCGAGGCATCGGAAGCAACGTGGATGCCAGGCACGTCCGTAAGTATGTACTAGAATATGTCGGAAGCTCTATAACGCTATTCGCAAGTGATGCGGTTGTGTACAGTGGGTTAGCTACGTCAGAAGACTGTAGAGAACATGGATGAATGATGTCCCGACTAGGAGTGGACCCTGAACGTAAATCAATGTAACATATTGCGCATTCGTAGAAGAAGGAATACACTATCGCACAACTATACCTTTGATGACAAGCTGCTGGAAATAGAACCTATCGTGGAGTGACTATGAAACAAACAATATGGAAAGCAGATGCTAGACAACTTCATAGGAAGGACCTTAAGGGAATGTGAATCATCCGCGAGATAAGTGGCTTACAAACACTTGTTCGACAGATTATTGACTCTTGCTCGTCACTCTAGGACACCTACCATTTAGGATTAGCAGAAGAGATGGAGGAGAGACAGCGAAGAGTAGCGTATTTCGTGACTGGGTCGTTTTGTGGGCGCGAGAGCGTTACAGAGATGCTCAAGAAACTGCGGTGGCAGACGCTACAAGAGAGGCATAGTGCGTCACAGAGTGGTTTACTGTTGAAATTCCGAGAACTTACATTCCAAGAAGAGTTGGAGAACATATTACTTCACCCCAAAAACGCCTCGCGAATTGGCCGCAACGAGGAAATTCGAGAAATTAGAGCTAATACAGAAGCTTACCGACAGTGGCTGTTCCCGTGCACCATTCGTGAACGAAAGGGAGGAGAGAGATTAGCAATTTGTACCAGAAGTACCCTTCGCCACACTCCGGCAGATGGCTTGCGGAGTATTGATGTAGATGTAGATAATTTAAAGAGAGATAAAAAAGTGTGTGTGTGTTCGTGTTTATGTGTATGTACGTGTGCGTTTGTGGGCTAGTGGCGCTCAACGACTAGATTATCAGTGGAGTTTCGAAACCAGTAGAAACGAATGTGGTTAAAGGGGAGAAAATGCGAGAAAATAGATAAAAATCAACCTGAGATAAAAATGAAATGATCGTATGGCATTGTTGGCCGGGAGGCCCCATTCGGGGGAGTTCGGCCGCCGTATTGCAAGTCCTCTTTAGTTGTCGCCACATCGGCGACTTGCTAGTCAATGATGATGAAGGACACACAACACCCAGTCGCCTGCCGGGAATCGAACACGAGCCCCCTGTGTGATAGGCGGTAACGCTACCGCTACGGTACGGAGGCCGACAATCTGAGACAAATCGCACTAACTCTCACCCAGTCCCACAGTTGATCATGACCACAACAGCTCACATCATGGGAGATAGCACTAAAATTGTTTAGATGTTTTAAGTCTGTGAAGTATAAGTAAGACACTAAAACAGATTCATAGGATCATGTGGCTTGCTGTTCTCTTACCAAAAACACGAATGAGCCACCCACCAGTAGGTGATAGCACATGGCTGTGTTCGTCTCGCGGGTAGAGAGACCCCTATGCTGCCACGATCTTGGAATTTCCAATGATTCAGATAAGATATCTGTATGGTGCGAAAATTGGCAATTGGCCCTGAATAAGGAAAAATGTGAAGTTATTCACATGAGCACTGAAAGAAATCAGCTAAATTTCGATTACGCGATAAGTCACACAAATTTGAAGGCTGTAAATTCAACTAAATACTTAGGGATTACAATTACAGATAACCTAAATTGGAACGATCACATATATAATATTGTGGGTAGAGCAAACCAAAGACTGCGATTCATTGGCAGAACACTTAGAAGGTGCAATAGGTCTACTAAAGAGACTGCTTACACCATGCTTGTCCGCCCTATTCTGGAGTACTGCTGTGCGGTGTGGGATCCGCAGCAGGTGGGACTGACGGATGACATCGAAAAATTACAAAGAAGGGCAGCTCGTTTTGTATTATCGCGAAATAGGACATGATACGTGAATTGAAGTGGCAATCATTAAAACAAAGGCGTTTTTCGTTGCGACGGGATCTTCTCATGAAATTTCAATCACCAGTTTTCTCCTCCGATTGCGAAAACATTCTGTTGGTACCCACCCACAAAGGGAGAAATGATCATCTCGATAAAATAAGAGAAATCAGGGCTCGCAAAGAAAAATTTAAGTGCTCGTTTTACCCACGTGCTGTTCGAGAGTTGAACGGTAGAGACACAGCTTGAAGGTGGTTCATTGAACCCTTTGCCAGGCACTTTATTGTGAATAGCAGAGTAATCACGTAGATGTAGATGGATACTGGCTGAGGTTTTTCCTCGTTCCAGTCCAGGATGGCCGCAGATGCACTCGGGCCACTATGAAATGCTTACCTGGGATCTTTCCTAGTGCCGCAACAAGAGAAGGGCTGCACCCTACTTGCAGTCAGGCCGACAGTCTTCTGCCGCTCTTATTAAATGTGTATGGGGCCCGTAACCAAGTTAGGGAGCTGACGAGGGATACCACAAAGCTGACGATCATTGGCGAGAGGCACCGCCGCCACATCCGGCCCCGATCGGTCGGGTGAAGGAATAAATAATGTAAAAAATGCAAAGCAATAAATAATGACGTGAAGAAGTGACAAGGCTCTAAACTTAATGAACGTCAGGCGGATTAGTAATAGTAAAATAAGGTGAGAGAAATAATCAGGTCAGTAGCCCGATGGACACAGTCGAGTTTTTCTCAAAGATAAGCAGGCGGCAGGGACGTCCGACCCGTAACCGCCCCATCCCCGATCTGTTATAGTGAAAGCGTTGATGAAGGGGATAGAATCTGTTCTCCGAAGGAAGCATAAAAGCCCGTTCAGCTGTACTTTCGCTAGCAGCCGGTGTCAAGTGTGGCGGAACCGGTTTATAGTATTTCGTGACTTTAATTACTTGTAAATGATATTTGAGGTAGATCATATATATAAAACCATTAACTATTGTCCGCGTAACAATTCGTTTGATCTCAAAAATGATTATCCCGGCTAAAATTTGTCACTCTGCCAAAGAAATCTCCACTTGACGTTGTGTGGGAATGTCTGTAAAGTAGTGTGAGTTGCACTAAATTGCATATCATTTATCAGATTTTACACAACAGTTACTTAACATGGAAGCACTTTTCTCTAGCAATAGGAACTTTTAGTCACAACACTGACGTATGTCTCCTGTCAAAATATTTCATGTAAATCGTGCGAAATAATTAGGCTTCATACATCAGCAAATAAGCTGGGCGGCCGTGCGGTTCTAGGCGCTACAGTCTGGAGCCGAGCGACCGCTACGGTCGCAGGTTCGAATCCTGCCTCGGGCATGGATATGTGTGATGTCCTTAGGTTAGTTAGGTTTAATTAGTTCTAAGTTCTAGGCGACTGATGACCTCAGAACTTTAGTCGCATACTGCTCAGAGCCATTTGAACCAATCAGCAAATAAGAAATTGATATTATGTAACGTGCTGTGAGCACTGTATTTAAGAATTCAATCTGAGTTGAATTCTGTCTTTTAAAGTAGATTCGGGACCACCGGTGCACATTTATTTACACTCATTTATATCTAACAACATTTATGTTTGTTAAAATTCTCGATTCAAAACTGCCGCGGTGATATTTTTTCTAAGATGGCGGCAGACAGGCGATAGTCAATTTGTCTATTGTTATTCTCGATTCCTTAGTTAATGTATTTAGATAAAACTCTTTGAGCCTTTTAGCTCTATTCTTTAGCATTTAAAATCGTTTTCAATGATAAATACCGGTCATATTTTTTATACCAGCTACCAGTAAACTCCGCTGTAAGTTACTAGCGCTAATGGCTGCGCCCCTAATTGCGGAGCTGAAAATTAACACTTAAAAACATTAATTAGATTGGATTACAACTGAAATAAATAAAAATCCACGTACAATAGCGACTCCATTTTTCAAATAATAATTAACAGTATATATATATATATATATATATATATATATATATATATATATATATATATATATATATATATATATATATATATATGTTGTTGTGGTCTTCAGTCCTGAGACTGGTTTGATGCAGCTCTCCATGCTACTCTATCCTGTGCAAGCTTCTTCATCTCCCAGTACCTACTGCAACCTACATCCTTCTGAATCTGCTTAGTGTATTGATCTCTTGGTCTCCCTCTACGATTTTTACCCTCCACGCTGCCCTCCAATGCTAAAGTTGTGATCCCTTGATGCCTCAAAACATGTCCTACCAACCGATCCCTTCTTTTAGTCAAGTTGTGCCACAAACTTCTCTTCTCCCCAATCCTATTCAATACCTCCTCATTAGTTACGTGATCTACCCACCTTATCTTCAGCATTCTTCTGTAGCACCACATTTCGAAAGCTTCTATTCTCCTCTTGTCCAAACTAGTTATCGTCCATGTCTCACTTCCATACATGGCTACACTCCATACAAATACTTTCAGAAACGACTTCCTGACACCTAAATCTATACTCGATGTTAACAAATTTCTCTTCTTGAGAAACGCTTTCCTTGCCATTGCCAGTCTACATTTTATATCCTCTCTACTTCGACCATCATCATTTATTTTACTCCCTAAATAGCAAAACTCCTTTACTACTTTAAGTGTCTCATTTCCTAATCTAATACCCTCAGCATCACCCGACTTAATTTGACTACATTCCATTATCCTCGTTTTGCTTTTGTTGATGTTCATCTTATATCCTCCTTTCAAGACATTGTCCATTCCGTTCAACTGCTCTTCCAAGTCCTTTGCTGTCTCAGACAGAATTACAATGTCATCGGCGAACCTCAAAGTTTTTACTTCTTCTCCATGAATTTTATTACCTACTCCGAACTTTTCTTTTGTTTCCTTTACTGTTTGCTCAATATACAGATTGAATAACATCGGGGAGAGGCTACAAACCTGTCTCACTCCTTTCCCAACCACTGCTTCCCTTTCATGCCCCTCGACTCTTATAGCTGCCATCTGGTTTCTGTACAAATTGTAAATAGCCTTTCGCTCCCTGTATTTTACCCCTGCCACCTTCAGAATTTGAAAGAGAGTATTCCAGTCAACATTGTCAAAAGCTTTCTCTAAGTCTACGAATGCTAGAAACGTAGGTTTGCCTTTTCTTAATCTTTCTTCCAAGATAAGTCGTAAGGTCAGTATTGCCTCACGTGTTCCAACATTTCTACGGAATCCAAACTGATCTTCCCCGAGGTCGGCTTCTACCAGTTTTTCCATTCGTCTGTAAAGAATTCGCGTCAGTATTTTGCAGCTGTGACTTATTAAACTGATAGTTCGGTAATTTTCACATCTGTCAACACCTGCTTTCTTTGGTATTGGAATTATTATATTCTTCTTGAAGTCTGAGGGTATTTCACCTGTCTCATACATCGTGCTCATTAGATGGTAGAGTTTTGTCATGACTGGCTCTCCCGAGGCCATCAGTAGTTCTAATGGAATGTTGTCTACTCCCGGGGCCTTGTTTCGACTCAGGTCTTTCAGTGCTCTGTCAAACTCTTCACGCAGTATCTTATCTCCCATTTCGTCTTCATCTACATCCTCTTCCATTTCCATAATATTGTCCTCGAGTACATCTCCCTTGTATAAACCCTCTATATACTCCTTCCACCTTTCTGCCTTCCCTTCTTTGCTTAGAACTGGGTTGCCATCTGAGCTCTTGATATTCATACAAGTGGTTCTCTTCTCTCCAAAGGTCTCTTTAATTTTCCTGTAGGCAGTATCTATCTTACCCCTAGTGAGACAAGCCTCTACATCCTTACATTTGTCCTCTAGCCATCCCTGCTTAGCCATTTTGCACTTCCTGTCGATTTCATTTTTGAGACGTTTGTATTCCTTTTTGCCTGCTTCATTTACTGCATTTTTATATTTTCTCCTTTCATCAATTAAATTCAATATTTCTTCTGTTACCCAAGGATTTCTATTAGCCCTCGTCTTTTTACCTACTTGATCGTCTGCTGCCTTCACCACTTCATCCCTCAGAGCTACCCATTCTTCTTCTACTGTATTTCTTTCCCCCATTCCTGTCAGTTGTCCCCTTATGCTCTCCCTGAAACTCTCTACAACCTCTGGTTCTTTCAGTTTATCCAGGTCCCATCTCCTTAAATTCCCACCTTTTTGCAGTTTCTTCAGTTTCAATCTGCAGTTCATAACCAATAGATTGTGGTCAGAATCCACATCTGCCCCAGGAAATGTCTTACAATTTAAAACCTGGTTCCTAAATCTCTGTCTTACCATTATATAATCTATCTGAAACCTGTCAGTATCTCCTGGCTTCTTCCATGTATACAGCCTCCTTTCATGATTCTTGAACCAAGTGTTAGCTATGATTAAGTTATGCTCTGTGCAAAATTCTACAAGGCGGCTTCCTCTTTCATTCCTTCCCCCCAATCCATATTCACCTACTATGTTTCCTTCTCTCCCTTTTCCTACTGACGAATTCCAGTCACCCATGACTATTAAATTTTCGTCTCCCTTCACTACCTGAATAATTTCTTTTATCTCGTCATACATTTCATCAATTTCTTCGTCATCTGCAGAGCTAGTTGGCATATAAACTTGTACTACTGTAGTAGGCATGGGCTTTGTGTCTATCTTGGCCACAATAATGCGTTCACTATGCTGTTTGTAGTAGCTAACCCGCACTCCTATTTTTTTATTCATTATTAAACCTACTCCTGCATTACCCCTATTTGATTTTGTATTTATAACCCTGTAATCACCTGACCAAAAGTCTTGTTCCTCCTGCCACCGAACTTCACTAATTCCCACTATATCTAACTTTAACCTATCCATTTCCCTTTTCAAATTTTCTAACCTACCTGCCCGATTAAGTGATCTGACATTCCACGCTCCGATCCGTAGAACGCCAGTTTTCTTTCTCCTGATAACGACGTCCTCTTGAGTAGTCCCCGCCCGGAGATCCGAATGGGGGACTATTTTACCTCCGGAATATTTTACCCAAGAGGACGCCATCATCATTTAATCATACAGTAGAGCTGCATGTCCTCGGGAAAAATTACGGCTGTAGTTTCCCCTTGCTTTCAGCCGTTCGCAGTACCAGCACAGCAAGGCCGTTTTGGTTAATGTTACAAGGCCAGATCAGTCAATCATCCAGACTGTTGCCCCTGCAACTACTGAAAAGGCTGCTGCCCCTCTTCAGGAACCACATGTTTGTCTGGCCTCTCAACAGATACCCCTCCGTTGTGGTTGCACCTACGGTACGGCCATCTGTATCGCTCGCTGAGGCACGCAAGCCTCCCCACCAACGGCAAGGTCCATGGTTCATGGGGGGATATATATATATATATATATATATATATATATATATATATATATATATATATATATATATATTTCTCTTTACAGACCTCACACGTCTCACGTCCGAACATTTCATCCGTTAGCACAGGAAAAACAACTGAACCACAATTATCACAGATAAAAAAAAAATTATAATTGCCGTTGTCCATGAGTGTAGTTCTCTGGTAATAATTTTAATTCACACAGAAATTAAATTATTACAGAAAGAATGAACTAATTATCGTCATTTTTACACGATACAGTCCTTTTATACGTAATATCGATAATATTTGTTGAAGTTTCTTCACTTAGTTCATTTTAACATCTTGTGGCTAGAACACAGTCTCGTGGATATTACACAAGGTAAGGAATCCTTAACGTCTTGCGTTCGCCGGAGTGCCACTTCTGAGCAATAAACATAGGGTGTAACAGAGATAAACGGCAACCTGGAGTCTGAGTCACTTGTTCGATCAACCAGAAGAAATAAAATGCTGTAAAAAGCAGAAGAAATAAGCCTCGCAGAAATGCCGTGAAGTGAGTAGATTAATACAACTTGGATAGTGTGACTTGAACAGCAGTCCTGAAACCCTTTCGCTCTCTTTCGTGGCCCTGATCACTCCCAGGTGAAATATAAATGATAATATACAGAAACTAAGATACAACATTTTGAGCAAGTACGTGGTATTATAAGAAAACGAATAATAAGCCAAGATTGTATAAAGTAATGGCAAGAGGAGTATTAATGTTTTGCAGTGAGATCTGGAGGACTAAACAGAGGACATGATTAGCTTTTCAGTGCATTCACACAAGGTTGGCGCCGGGGGCGACACCTACAACTTGCTGACATGAGGAAAGTTTCCAACCGATTTCTCATACACAAACAGCAGTTGACCGGCGTTGTCTGGTGAAACGTTGTTGTGATGACTCGTGTAAGGAGGAGAAATGCGTACCATCACGTTTCCGACTTTGATAAAGGTCGGATTGTAGCCTATCGCGATTGCGGCTTATCGTATCGCGACATTGCTACTCGCGTTGGTCGGGATCCAATGACTGTTAGAAGAATATGGAATCGGTGGGCTCAGGAGGGTAATACGGAACGCCGTGCTGGATAGGCGTCGTATCACTAGCAGTGGAGATGACAGGCATCTTATCCGCTTGGCTGTAACGGATCGTGCAGCCACGTCTCGATCCCTGAGTCAACAAATGGGGACATCTGCACGATCAGTTCGATGACGTTTGCAGCAGCATGGACTATCAGCTCGGAGACCATGGCTGCGGTTACCCTTGACGTTGCATCACAGACAGGAGCGCCTGCGATGGTGTACTCAATGACGAACCTGGGTGCACGAATGGCAAAATGTCATTTTTTCGGACGAATCCAGGTTCTGTTTATATCATCATGATGGTCGCATCCGTGTTTGGCGACATCGCGGCGAACGCACACTAGAAGCGTGTATTCGTCATCGCCATACTGGCGTATCAACCGGCGTGATGGTACGGGGTGCCATTGGTTACACGTCTCGGTCACCTCTTGTATGCATTGATGGCACTTTGAACAGTGGACGTTACGTTTCAGATGTGTTAAGACCCGTGGCTCTACCCTTCATTCGATTCCAGCGAAACCATACATTTCAGCAGGATAATGCACGACCGCATGTTGCAGGTCCTGTACGGGCCTTTCTGAATACAGAAAATGGTCGAGTGCTGCCCTGTCCAACACATTCTCCATATCTCTGAACAATTGAAAACGTCTGGCCAATGGTGGCCGAGCAACTGGCTCGTCACAATACGCCAGTCACTACTCTTAATGAACTGTGGTATGGTGTTGAAGCTGCATGGTCAACTGTACCTGTACACGCCATCCAAGGTCTGTTTGACGCAATTCCCAGGCATATCAAGGCCGTTATTACGGGGAGAGGTGGTTGTTCTGGGTACTGATTCCTCAGGATCTATGCACCCAAATTGCGTGAAAATGTAATCACATGTCAGTTCTAGTACAATATATTTGTCCAATGAATACCCGTTTATCATCTGTATTTCTTCTTGGTGTAGCAATTTTAATGGCCAGTAGTGTAGGTCGCGTAATCTGGCTACAAGCTGGATGTTTCTTCCGCAATATTGTAGAAAGACTTGGCAGGAATGTAGCCACTGTGGATCATGGTTGGCGGCGATGGACACGGGAATGTACGTTCACAACAAGACCGGACTCCAGATGACCACGCGGCACTATTGGGAGGGAAGACCTTTGTGTTCATCGTATGGTTCTGGTGAATAGTACTGCATCATCATCAGCAATTTGAGCAGCAGTTAGCACCACAGTGACACAATGTTTAAAACCAGTTACGTCGACTCCGAGTTAGATGCTCTGTACCGTGCATTCCACTCACACCACACCACCGCCACTTGCGACTTCAGAGGTATCAATCGAGAGCTGCGCTTTCTGATGAAAGCAGGTTCTGCCTCCGTGCCATTGATGGTTGTCTGTTGGTCAGTAGAAGGCCAGTTGAGATCCGGTAACCAACGTGTCTGCGTGCTAGACTCACTGGACCTACAAATGGAGTTATCGTTTGAAGTGCGATTTCCTATGACAGCAGGAGCATTCTCGTGTTATCACACGCACCCTGCAAATTTATACGTCAGGCTAGTGATGCGACCTGTTGTGCTGCCATTCACGAAGAGCGTTCCCGCCGGCGTTTTCCAACTAGATAATGGTCGCCCACATGCCGCTGTTGTAACGCAACATGCTCTACAGAGTGCAGACATGTTGCCGTGGCCTCCTCGACCACCAGATCTGTCGCCAATCGGATACATATGAGACCTCATCGGACGACAGCTCCAGCGTCATCTACGAACAGCATTAACAGTCCCTGTAGTAACGACCTAGTGAACAGGCATGACACTCCATCCCACAAATTGACATCCGGCGCCTGCTCAACACAATGCAAGCACGTTTGCATGTTTGCATTCAATATTCTGGCTGTTGTTAATGTATCAGCATTTTGAATTTTCAATGACTTCTCTCACTCTTACATTAACCTGTGACCTCACAATGTTAATCGCTTAAATATGTTACCCTTGACAAATGTATTCCCGAAATTTCATTACTCTATATTAATTACTCTTTGGTGCTGCGATATTTTTTTCCGTCTGCGCCCGCATCTCGTGGTCGTGCGGTAGCGTTCTCGCTTCCCACACCCGGGTTCCCGGGTTCGATTCCCGGCGGGGTCAGGGATTTTCTCTGCCTCGTGATGGCTGGGTGTTGTGTGCTGTCCTTAGGTTAGTTAGGTTTAAGTAGTTCTAAGTTCTAGGGGACTGATGACCATAGATGTTAAGTCCCATAGTGCTCAGAGCCATTTGAACCATTTTTTTTTTCCGTCTGTGTAATACTGAGGAAAAGGCAAACGATTACAGAAGAAAATGGAAAGAATATGTTAAAAGAATAAATGAAGACAGGTTGACGAATCAGGTAACGGTTTCTAAGCCATCACGAGGAAGAGATCCCGGAAGACCTAGGAATAAATGAGAACAAGTGATAGTACGAGATCGGAACAATCATTTTGTCTAGATCTTGAAATGCAGAAGAAGAAGAAGAAAAAGAAAAAGGTTGTTCCTTGCTGTTTGATTGAACTATCTTCAGAGATGGGTGGGAGAATAATCGTTAGTTGCAAATATTATGGATTGAAAAGAATATAATGGAAGCGGTGGAACTGGTTTTGTGCGATATTTGCGATTACAAAGCATTGTGTGACTCTGTATGTTGTAGAATGTGAGCTCTAGGAGACCAGCGCACCAGTGATCGAGTTGCTATTAGTTTATAGAGGATGAAAGTATTCGGGCCTCAGTTGCTGCATGATGTTGGTACATGTGCGATAATGAAGGAGGAAAGGTGAAATTGACTGCTTCCTAGATAACTGATACTGGTTTTGGCTGAAAATAAAGGTTGTCCTCGGGAAAGGTACGATGTTCGTATCTCGATAACTCTGGTGAAGAGCAGAGGCACCCCGGAATGCAGCTTCGCGTGGCAGCAGAAGCTGCAAGCGTTCTGGCACTGGTGGCGCTGTAAGCGATGGCAGGGTAGTGGAGTGTAGTGGGGTGGCCTTGTAGCACCCTTATCTGGCCGGCGGGACACCAACAGGGCAGGACGGACGCGCCAGGCGTCGAACGCCGGCTTTCTGGCCAGCGTCCAGTACATCTACAGGCATACTCCGCAAGCAGCGTACGGTGAATGACGCAGGGTACTTAGTGCCGCTACTAGTTATTTCATTTCCTGTCCCACTCGCAGAAAGAGCGGGCGAAAAACGACTATCTACGAGGTGCATTCAAGTTCTAAGGCCTCCGATTTCTTTTCTCCGGACTGGAAAGAGATAGAAACATGCGCTTTGTTTTAAAATGAGGCCGCGTTAATTGTCAATACGTCCCAGAGATGGCAGCACCGTACGGCAGATGAATTTTTCTGCCAGGAGCGAGAATGAGAACTGTTTTAAATACTTAAAATGGCGACGTTTTCCTTACTTGAACAGCGTGCAATCATTCGTTTTCTGAATTTGCGTGGTGTGAAACCAATTGAAATTCATCGACAGTTGAAGGAGACATGTGGTGATGGAGTTATGGATGTGTCGAAAAGTGTCATCCAGGTGTGTGCCACGAATGCTGACGGACGACCACATGGCTGCCCGTGTGGCATGTTGCCAAGCAATGTTGACGCACAACGACAGCATGAATGGGACTTTCTTTTCGTCCGTTGTGACAATGGATGAGACATGGATACCATTTTTCAATCCAGAATCAAAGCGCCAGTCAGCTCAATGGAAGCACACAGATTCACCGCCACCAAAAAAATTTCGGGTAACCGCCAGTGCTGAAAAAATGATGGTGTCCATATTCTGGGACAGCGAGGGCGTAATCCTTACCCATTGCGTTCCAAAGGGCACTACGGTAACAGGTGCATCCTACGAAAATGTTTTGAAGAACAAATTCCTTCCTGCACTGCAACAAAAACGTATGAGAAGGGCTGCGCTTTTGCTGTTTCACCAAGACAACGCACCCGCACATCGAGCTAACGTTATGCAACAGTTTCTTCGTGATAACAACTTTGAAGTGATTCCTCATGCTCCCTACTCACCTGACCTGGCTCCTAGTGACTTTTGGCTTTTTCCAACAATGAAAGACACTCTCCGTGGCCGCACATTCACCAGCCATGCTGCTATTGCCTCAGCGATTTTCCAGTAGTCAAAACAGACTCCTAAAGAAGCCTTCGCCGCTGCCATGGAATCGTGGCGTCAGCGTTGTGAAAAATGTGTACGTCTGCAGGGTGATTACGTTGAGAAGTAACGCCAGTTTCATCGATTTCGGGTGAGTAGTTAATTAGAAAAAAAATCGGAGGCCTTAGAACTTGAATGCACCTCGTATAAGCCTCTATACGACCCCTAATTTCTCTCATCTTTGTGGTTCTTTCACGAAACATACGTAGTCGGCAGTAGAATCGTTCTGCAGTCGGCCTCAAATGGCGGTTCTCCAAATTACCCCAATAGCGTCTCGTAAAAAGGACATAGTTTTTCCTCCAGGTATTCCCGTTTGAGTTGACGAAGCATCTCCGTAACACTTACATATTGCTTAAACCTATCGGTAACAAATGTAGCAGTCCGGCTCTGACTTTCTTCGACATCCTTCTTCAGTCCGACCTGGTACGGATACCAAATACTGTGTAGGCAATGCTTGGTAACATTGTTCTCGTATACTGGACCGTGTGTGTGTGTGTGTGTGTGTGTGTGTGTGTGTGTGTGTGTGTGTGTGTGTGTGTAAACACCTCATCCGAGCCATCCAACCAGCCGCAGAAACAGGACCCAAACTCTTCCGAAGAGAACCTGCACAGCCAGGTCTTTGAAGAAAGCTAAAACTATTGTTAAGGGAAATTTTGTCAGTGGTTCATTCAATTATTGCTATGTCCTTCAGCGGAATCTCATTAAGGTTAAAGCCACTTTGATTAACAAAAATGTGTGAATATCTTTCACTAAACTTCAGGGACTTGCCAGCTTCTATTCAGCACCTTCACAAAGAACAGCAATTTTCGACATAACAGTCCGAAAACGTCTGCGCGTTTAGTGCCGACTCGATGGAATCTCCTGTCAAGGAGTGTGAATACTGCTTCTAAATACAGGGTAGATGTTATCAAGTGCGCGAATAACATGTGCAATGTGGAAAAAAAAGTGTGTAATGAAAGCACTATCCTTCAAGCCTGTGACTTACTATCGATTTAATTGAATAAGGTTCATTTATTGCCTTTCGTTTTTTTCATAAAATTATGATCCATGTGGATTCTGTCAAACCAGCTACAGGGAAGGGATATTGACCCAGCTTATGCACGAAGTGAGCTGACAGCTTTTCACGGTGAAATTACAAAAATTAGAAAAGGAATGAATGAAAATTCAACAGATTTAAACGAGTATCAGAAAAGAGGGAGACCTGAAGGTGTAGGAGCGATGTGCACTCTGCTGCGAGACTCAAAACAAGTATGTGATGTTACAAGTTGCGACGCGAAAGTGGGATTCAAGTTCACTTGGCAGCTTGTAGCAACCTTTCTTTTTCCACAAGAGAGATTCACCACATACTGTTTCAGATTTCCAAAAATGTCTTTCAGAGCTGCAATTGAATGCTATCGTTTTTTGGAAGCCAAGAAACTTCGAAGGGATCTCTCTGTTGTTTATGGAAGATAGGAGTTAAAAAGTATGTGTGAAGCTTTGAGCTTACTGGCTTACATAATAGATAATAATCTTTGTGATACATTGAGCGAATGTGTGAAACTCTTGAAACCGATCATTACGATCACAGTGGCTCCATCAGAACCAGAACGTTGCTTTTCATCTCCTAAAAGCATCAAAACCTTCGTACAGAATACTATGGACCCTAAAAGGGTAACAGCACTCACAGTTCTCTCTACTGAACGAGATCTCATTTTAGGAATTACTTTCAATCAAATAGTAACTGAAAAATTTGCAGATATGAAAAAAGAAGAATGGATTTTCTGTGCAAGTGATCACAACTTCATGAGAACGCAGAGATACAATCGAACGGCGTTGAAATCGGTCCTGCTGAAAAGTTTAATAAGCCAGGCCAGTTACCTTTTGATCACGTAGAGTTGCAATTCACCTTAATTTGTTATGTTTTGCAAAGTAATACTTTATTCTTTGTACTCATTTTGGTGTTATTACTAGTAGATGCTGCAGTGACGTGGTCGAGAGACCTGTTTATATCATGTATTACAAGAACATCAACAGTGTGCTAAATCTCTCTCCTTTCTCAATATATTTACTGGTCAGCATAGTGCACCACCATCTTTTTGGTCATACGCTACCACTGGCACCTCATCTCTCAACAGGATGGATGATAGAAATCCAAGCGCAGTGGCGTCCTGTGCGACGGACCACTCACAAAACCGCTGACACGGATGCAAGTCGTAGCTGATACGGAAAGTGGCATCTGACGTGGAGAATGTTCCACACGATCGTCTGGTTCACCTCATACTGTTGTGCCAGATCCAGAGTGCTGAAATCGGGGTTCCCGTCAAAAGATCTTTTATGTTCATCTTAAAGTGGCTGTATCTCCGTTGAAAAGCATTTCCGGCCATTTGTCCGTCGTACCTGTTTTGCTCCGTATCTGTCAGCGATCGTTTCCTGCAGTTTGTCACCAATTAGTGACACCACCTTGTGTAGTATAATCATAACTGAGATTACTTTCTCTAAAATGATTTTAAAGTTTTTGTAGGAGTATCGTTTGTTTCACTGAATCGACAGAATAACTTCTGTCTTTTTCTCTTACGACTGACCAAACATATCAATTCCGTTCCACGAACAAGCTGTAATTTTTAAGTAGCTATGTGAATGTTTGTTTGGCTCGGTAGCTTACTACGTAAGCGTTAGACTGCGTAGAATCTGTCTGCTCGATCCCTGTCGGTCACAGGAATTTTTCTGTCGGTTAACGCTTCTCTCACCTTCGGAGATGATGTATTAGTCTGAAAAATGAAAAGTTAAACAATTCTTCGAGTTCACGTTAAACTGTAGATGCCTCTGCAGATGTCACTTAAAAGATCGGAGAAAGGCAGGCCCATAGCAGCTGCAGTAGGCTTGTGGGTAACATAGCATCTCTGGGGTGACGACAGCTCTATTTACGTGATTATCTTACGTCGCATTAAATGTCACCAGGACTTGTATCTTCTCTTAGAACATGAGAAACATTTTTCTCCATAAAAACAGAATGTACTGACTCGGTTTCATCTTAGGTAATACAATCATGTAGGCACCTGAAGATGGCAATGTACTCCTGAGATGTAAATCCGATTAGCACTTAATTACAACACTTGCAGAAATATGTAAAGTGTGTAGCTTCTTTAGCAAAATTTTGATTCACCGCTGTAAAACGGAATAATTTCCGTTCATACACTCCTGGAAATTGAAATAAGAACACCGTGAATTCATTGTCCCAGGAAGGAGAAACTTTATTGACACATTCCTGGGGTCAGATACATCACATGATCACACTGACAGAACCACAGGCACATAGACACAGGCAACAGAGCATGCACAATGTCGGCACTAGTACAGTGTATATCCACCATTCGCAGCAATGCAGGCTGCTATTCTCCCATGGAGACGATCGTAGAGATGCTGGATGTAGTCCTGTGGAACGGCTTGCCATGCCATTTCCACCTGGCGCCTCAGTTGGACCAGCGTTCGTGCTGGACGTGCAGACCGCGTGAGACGACGCTTCATCCAGTCCCAAACATGCTCAATGGGGGACAGATCCGGAGATCTTGCTGGCCAGGGTAGTTGACTTACACCTTCCAGATCACGTTGGGTGGCACGGGATACATGCGGACGTGCATTGTCCTGTTGGAACAGCAAGTTCCCTTGCCGGTCTAGGAATGGTAGAACGATGGGTTCGATGACGGTTTGGATGTACCGTGCACTATTCAGTGTCCCCTCGACGATCACCAGTGGTGTACGGCCAGTGTAGGAGATCGCTCCCCACACCATGATGCCGGGTGTTGGCCCTGTGTGCCTCGGTCGTATGCAGTCCTGATTGTGGCGCTCACCTGCACGGCGCCAAACACGCACACGACCATCATTGGCACCAAGGCAGAAGCGACTCTCATCGCTGAAGACGACACGTCTCCATTCGTCCCTCCATTCACGCCTGTCGCGACACCACTGGAGTCGGGCTGCACGATGTTGGGGCGTGAGCGGAAGACGGCCTAACGGTGTGCGGGACCGTAGCCCAGCTTCATGGAGACGGTTGCGAATGGTCCTCGCCGATACCCCAGGAGCAACAGTGTCCCTAATTTGCTGGGAAGTGGCGGTGCGGTCCCCTACGGCACTGCGTAGGATCCTACGGTCTTGGCGTGCATCCGTGCGTCGCTGCGGTCCGGTCCCAGGTCGACGGGCACGTGCACCTTCCGCCGACCACTGGCGACAACATCGATGTACTGTGGAGACCTCACGCCCCACGTGTTGAGCAATTCGGCGGTACGTCCACCCGGCCTCCCGCATGCCCACTATACGCCCTCGCTCAAAGTCCGTCAACTGCACATACGGTTCACGTCCACGCTGTCGCGGCATGCTACCAGTGTTAAAGACTGCGATGGAGCTCCGTATGCCACGGAAAACTGGCTGACACTGACGGCGGCGGTGCACAAATGCTGCGCAGCTAGCGCCATTCGACGGCCAACACCGCGGTTCCTGGTGTGTCCGCTGTGCCGTGCGTGTGATCATTGCTTGTACAGCCCTCTCGCAGTGTCCGGAGCAAATATGGTGGGTCTGACACACCGGTGTCCTTTTTTCCATTTCCAGGAGTGTATTATGGTGATTAGGCACTGAGCAACATAAGCTTCGCAATTACGTGAGCACCAAAAATAATAATAACGTGACAATATGCTAGATCTAAATTTCTACTTGCCACTATCTCGAATAAAACTCCTCAATTAATTTGGTATATACAAAAAAATGCTATGATTAGTGCAGAAAACCTCCGTTTGGTCATTTAATACGTATGTCTCGTCGTTTCTCAGACAGCTTGAATCACGCGTGCGTGCGCGAAAACACACACACGCATGCACATATACACACACGCGCGCAACTCAAGAACACAAAGTAGACACTTGTATCATGAGAAAATTCACCAAAAATATAAATACTTAATGTGAAGTCGAATTAAATTTACCACGGGAATCATTTGTATAAAGACATTTTCAGAGAACACATACAGGTATATGTAAGGTATGGTGATGCAAAATAATTCAGCACCTGAAAAACTGACGTACCATGAAAATTTAACAGGAGAACTATATACTTCGCACGAAAATATGCAGAAGAAGATACTGTTCTTGACATATGTATGTGCCACTGCCTTAGTTGCTAGTGCGCATTACAGAAACTGATTGTGAATGTAGTTTACTGACGGGCCAGATTCAACGTAATGAACTCTCAGGAGAAACTTACAGGAAATGCACCGGACCCGTTCTATTGTAACGTAAGACTATGGCTTTAAATTTGAAACAGCGTACTGATAAGCTGTACACTACGCTGGAGTTGGATGTAAATCGGTTATCGCTTTTGGCAAAGCTTTGCGCATGTAAAATGTTACCGAGAAAGTAACTTAGCTTCCACAGAAAACTATAGGTTGCTCTCACTGCTGGCTGACGCAAAGAAATTACGGTTTGGTCGGCAGGAAAGGACTCACCATCTGAAAGAGGATCAAGCTATGAGTAATATTACGTTTAATGTGGCAGCCACGCACTCGGCGGCAGAGAAAGACGCTACCATGCGTGTGGGCCACCGCACAGACACAGCTGTTTAGCGGGTAGCATATGGGCTCCCCGTCTGCCCCCTATCTGCATTCCGGGCAGTAAGAGGGAAATTACAGAGCTAAGCGATGCGATAAGACACAAGTACAGCATACTGGAACATGGTGTACTAATGAAGAGTAGATGCGGAGATTCTAAACGCGAGCAGGTTTTCCACTCTCACGATCTTCGCCTTCTTTTATTTTCACACTTTCCATAACGTTACAGAAGAAAGCTGTTGATTTTTCCTGTGTTCTTGATATGCTTCGAGTTTTATACCTTCCTCTTCATTGATTATTGGCCGTTAGTGTTCGGCGATATATATATATATTTGGGTATTTATTCATTTTATATACGGTGGTCCATTGATAGTGACCGGGCCAGATATCTCACGAAATAAGCATCAAACGAAAAAATGCAGTTGATATCCTTTTGACCTATGGTAGAGCCATCTAGCCGGCCAACCATAGCACCTTCTGCTTTCCCCCCTTCGAGCTAGAAGAGTTCGTTCTTCGTAGTTTTTTCGTTTGACGCTTATTTCGTGAGATATTTGGCCGGTGACGATCAATAGACCACCCTGTATGTATATGGGTATTTATTCAGAGGTAAAGCATTACACATCAGTTCCGTTGTCGATACACGTACGCAGTGATGCAGTGTTGATTTTCGTTTGTTACCATGTAGGAAGGAAAAATGAAAGAAATGAAGGAATTACTCAAGGCGACTGTTCCAGTTTCACCAACTGCGACATAATCGTATGTAGAAACAGTGGTCCAATACTGTAAAATGCTTTGTTATTCCAGTCTCTCATCACAAATGAATTCTTTAGACGATGACCGGTTTCAGTCTGTAATGACCATCTTCAGATCATTTTTACACCATGTCCTAAAGTGGCATCGTCAAAACATATAAATATAATCAGCATAGCATCGTCACATAGATTTAAACTATGGTGTAGAATAGGCCACATCGTCCACATAGAGTTGGCAATAATCACTATGTGGACGATGTGGCCTATTCTACACATCTCGTTCCCATCCTTCGCTATGGGAGGTTACGTAACGCACCCACGAATATTGTCGAACATTATTCTTTTTGGTAGTCCAGGTGTTACGGTGAGCAGAGGCATAATGTTGCATGGGTGTGCTGACCTACAGATCTTGGAACATGGTACACTCACGACCAGCGCAATTTTGACACCCTATTCCTTCTCCATGAGCTTGTTCTGAGAAATGCATTCGGTTCTGATTTCATTTTTGCAATTGATAGAACGCGACCTCTCGAAACGAGACGATATTCGGCAAATAGACTGTCCTGCCAGTTCTCCCGACTTAGATGCCAGTGAGCACGGGTGGGATGTGTTGGAGACACGTACTGCAGCACGCCCACATGCGCCAGAGGCCATCCGGCAGCTGTTAATAGCGCTGGTAGAGGAATGGAGCCGGCTGGAGTGGCCGAGCGGTTGTAGGCGCTACAGTCTGGAATCACGCTACCGCTACGGTCGCAGGTTCGAATCCTGCCTCGGGCATGGATGTGTGTCATGTCCTTAGGTTAGTTAGGTTTAAGTAGTTCTGAGTTCTAGGGGACTGATGACCTCTGAAGTTAAGTCCCATAGTGCTCAGAGCCATTTGAACCATTAGAGGAATGGAACGCCTTAGCACAAGAACTTTGTACCAGCCTTAAGGTCAGCATGAGGGCACGTTGAAAAAGATGCATTGCCGTCTGCAGTGATCACATACCCTATGGATAACCATTGTCCTGCCTTTTGTAATGTCCAGATAACCGACATGAATCGCGGTGACTTTAGTGAAATTATTATTGTTGTGTACATAGTTACGCGTAGTCAGCGCGTACACAACTTTCCCACTTGAGCGCGCCCCGCTAAGCACAACAGCGCAGGCGCAGCGCTCGTCCGTCTCCGCACAACGAGATGGCACGACGGACCAAATTCTGCTTCCGCCGATCCGCGTATTAATATGTCACGCAGCCAATGAGATTGCTGCTAACGTAGAACCTTTTCTCCTCACGGATCACACTCGCGCAGTGATACCTGAACGCTCGAGGTATTATAACGAGTGTACAGTCCTCCGATTAGTCAGTCTGCATTAGTCTGCACTAGTCTGCATTTATCTGCACCTGTCTGTACCAGTCTACATTTGTCTGTACCAGTCTATAGTCAAGTTTCTGTCTGCGCGTAATAAGATTATCGTATTCCTGTACATAGCCATGAAGGTAAATGAATAGACACTTTCTCAAGTATCAGAGATATGTGAGAATAAGATTAACGTACCAAGACCAAAGGAACTTCAGGTTGTCAATTGTAAACAGCATCCAGAATCAAGTTACGTAATGTCTATGATTTTTATTATTTTAATAAATGTGTGTGAAAATTAATCAAGTTCTGTTTAAAGTTCGTCACCGTCAATCTGCTACTCTAAGCGTGCAAGTGGCATTTCTATCGTCTGACCTAACGGCGGAAGATAAACACGCCACGATAAGACCACGAGACATATTGCTGACACTCGCCTACTTCGTTAGAGCGACAAGTCAAATAATCTGATGGTGTGTGTACCGAAGGTCTTAAAGTACGCACACCACAATTATCTTTGAGTGAATCTTTTCTGTTCGTATCATCGAGTATTTATTTCGGTTATCTTATGTGATATACAGTAACAGTGTTTTCTGTGTATGGTCCAAGTTTCATCGAGCTATGTTACTTGGCAGTAACATATCATGTGAAAGTAACTTTCGTCCTGACGTTTTGCACAACAATGTAGTAAGTGTAACGCTCGCAAATCCCGCTGGGCAGAACACGTAATTAGGATTGTGGAAAGGGCCAAATAAGGTTGGGGTCAGTTTCACCTTCTAATTGTAATTTATTGTAATTTAATAACACGTTTACATCCAAACTGGCACATAGCCAATCTTTACCAAATGCAACTCTTTCACGGCTGAAGGCCTCCAAACAAGAAATCTTAAAAATCAACAAGATAAAAATGCAGTTAAAATAGAAAATAAAATAATTAAAAAAACGTATTTCACAGCTAGGTGGAAAGCCTTAAGGCAAAGTAGATAGAACAAACATATGCAAGGTGCAATACCAATGGCTGAAAGCCACAATTAAATTTCAAAATTTTAAAAATGTTTAAGCTTGAAAGATAATTTTAAGAATAGATTTGCAAGGCTGAAAGCCCACAATTAATTTTGCAAAATTTTTAAGAAAGGAAGAAAAAATAATCATAAGCCTTAAATTGTAAGTAGCTGAAAACAGATAATTGCACACCAGTGGGAAACACAATAAAGACAACGGCACTCAGAAGCCTCCAGGGAGGTCGGTCTGCTCTCGTTCACTTAGATGAGACAGGTGGAGAGCCCAACTACATTTGATTCGTCGGAACCCAACCAGGGGGCAGCCACGGACCGACCGACAAAATGACTTACTTCCCATCAATCAGCACATGAGAACTCAAACATAAAAGGTTACAAATGTGATAATCCACAATGGAGTATGTATTAGCTGTCAAAATTACACACCATGTTGGTCAGCGACAACAGATGAGGAAAGGACGCTGCCTGAAATTGCGTTAGTGGGCAGGGCAGGTAACCGGAACACTAACGGCCACAAGGCAGAAAATCCCACTGGTGCACTCGAATTGTAGTCAACCAAAATAGTTAACTGCGCCGCATGGGGGCTAAAGTTCAGCAGTCGAAACACCTCGTGTTGCTCACAGCCAAACCTCCCCAACAGCAAACCACCGAAACGATCAACCACAACATGAATGGACGTGGCTTGGGTAGTTAAAACCACTGCTCAACTTTGACGTCCTGGGTCGGTGAACCACGGAACTCGTAGCGATCGGACAGCTCCACACACGCTCCGACACTGCGCAGGGACCGTCAGCGGACACAGCCGGCTGCACCGCGCGGAGATAACTTCCCTGGTCCGCAGAAACCGACCGACTGCCCGCTGCTCCGTCCGCGACTGCTGCTCCGTCGCGACTGCACCGCTGGTCCGTCTCCCACTCACTTCCAGACACCCGACGGCGGAAGTACTGGCTCGAACCCAACCATGTAGAGGAAACACGCCCACTGGCTAAACGACATTCCTGCACCAGGAAAGGACCGGCCCAAATTCCACAAGATGGTAATAGAAGGAGCCCAGAGGCGCTCAGAGAACTAGTTGCACGTCGCCCGATGAGACGGATGCACACACACACAGCCGACTCATGAACGATCGGAGAGCCAAAACGCGTCGTCCGGTACGACAACCGATCCACCTACACCGTGGCCCGGCTCAAGTGATGCGTGGCGGCAACAGTCATGTCGACGCACACCTCACTGCTGCTCCAACCCGACTGCACTAGTGCCGCATCGCAACTCTCCGACTGGCAGGTCCGGACTACGCTCCGGACGCGTCCCCACTGACTGGCAGATCCGAACTCCTGACCTGAACTCCCGACGACCGACAACGACTGGGAAGTAATAGAAGTCGAGCACTTTATACTACGAGAGGGGATATATCGATACGCGCTGCTAGCGCCGGTCACGGTTAGGCAAAGCAGGAACTCAGTGACAGCAGTAATTTAAATTAACGTAGTGAGGTGGAAGTACGTTAAAAAGAGGATGTAAAATACATGATGGCGGGAACACGAGCCACGCACGGCTCAGTAAGTTACACATTACTATGCCAGGCCAAGTAACATTTTTTTGCATTCTGCTCTACACTGAACCCGTCTAAACATCCTCACTGTTGGAAAATTCCTCCCTCCCCCTCCCTCCCCCCCCCCCCAAGTGTTGTTCCTAGATTGTTTGGACATTGTCCTCCATTGCCGGTATCGATGGCTTTACTATCCAATTAGCACCGCCCACGTCTGTGCATCCTAGATCAACAACTTGACACCATGTCACTACCGCTGGACGTGACAATGTGTTTGGTTCATATACCGCCAGAGTTTCACTGTGACTTCGTGTGCACTTTAAACATTTCGCTCACAAGAATCGTACTGTTCCGTGCACTTCAATGCTTTAGTACGTTTCCATTTGTCGTGCCACTTCGATCGCACACTGTGGTGAGCCTGTTGTCCGTAAAGTAGCAGAACCGTGTCTTCAAAACTACATTTTGGCAAATTGGCACGTAATATCACCAATTCTTATGAAATAAATGTTACTTCCTTGATATCGTTACACCGCAGAAGCACTGCAACAAGTATAGCTGAAACGGCCGAGCGCAGATTCGCGGTTTTGGGGGGGGGGGGGGGGGGAGAGTTGGAGGGGTCGGGCATCTTGGTGCTCGGTTCATGACTGAGCTAGGAACACTGGGTAAAAAGGTTTAGGTTTAGCCCGGACCAATGACAATTTGTACATCCATTCGAACATCTGTCTCACTGTACCTATGTTCCAGAACATTAAGCATTCATTACACTACGAACCAAAACTGGGGCCCCGGAAAATAGTGAGAATCGATTAATTCCTTCCTCAAAAAAAAATTAACTCAGCTGAAATTAATCATCAGCTAATGACAAAATCTATATGTGCACCCTTTGGATTCTACGTGCGAAATCGTACAAAAACACGTTTCTCTGGGGTGTTAATGAAGCGCGCCACTTGCAAACTTTAAACTTGTACGAATGGGTTTAAACTTTGCGCAAAAGGTAAATACATGAATAAAGTCAAAACGAAATGTTTTGTGCAATAATCTGTATCCAAGTCGAGATGTAAGTACCACCCGTTTGTGCGGGAGATATTTGAAGCTCTCCGCTTGTATTATTTGATTTTGTATGGATCGGTTCAAAATTTGCAATTTTGTCCTTGATCTTTATCCATTGCTGAGATACCATAGACTGAAGTCGACACAAACGTAGCACGTGAAATTTGTTCTCGCGTGAACTGAATGTGGGCAAACGGTTTAAAGTTAGTCAAATAAATAAAAATAAAGATGCGAGATGTTTTTTTTTCCTCCAAAATTTGGCATCGGGGCGTTTTTTACAAGTTTACAGAAGTCCAGTATTAGTAATTACTTGGGATTAAGAGCGATAATCAGGCCTGGCAGGCGCTGCCCTTACTTTAACGCCAGCAATGTTGGAATCCCCGCCCAGACTTTATCTCGTTTCTGAATCGAAGCGGGCAGCACTTTCGTACTAGTGCCCCCGTAAACCTCGCCAAACGGCATTAGTACACTTGTAAACGGTGGTATGGACTCTTAACGAGCTAACGGAGTGGCGAAATTTATTAGGGGGAAGTAGTGGCACGTTGGATACAGGAGGCGGCTCGCAGAGGCAACAAGAAATTCTCGTGCGCCCGAGGTTGGCGTAGCGGTGAAAGGTCCCGGACAGACGTCAGTGTCTGCGCTATTAAGCAGACCAATGTACTTCTGCGTATCTGCGTATCAGTGGCGTTACTGCATGTGTGTGTGTGTGTGTGTGTGTGTGTGTGTGTGTGTGCGCGTGCGTGTGTGCGAGAGAGAGAGTGGCTGTGTGTGAATCTGGTCAAACGCTAATTGAAGGTGTGCCTTCTCTCCACGGGAGTTATTAATAACCGATATAATCAACATACCTGTATCAACTCAAAAGTTATTAACTCTGCTGTGTTAGACCCATTAAGCACACACATCTAATCGATCTGTCAATGATTAATTTTATGTTCCATTGCATTTGCGAACTCCACATGGACCATTACTCCTTTAGAATACTGAAACATGTACACAAAATTTAATTGGTGATACCACTGAAATTATTATAATCATAATCCCCTTTTTCATCTTTTGATTCTTCGTCTTCTTCTTCCTCTTATAAAGCTCGTACTGATCATTAGAAGCTGACTTCTCTATTTTATGGTATCCTCTTTATTTCTATATTTTATCATCTCCAACAGACGTAGAATAATCTTCCTTGAAATTTCCTTGCTTTCCTTTTGTAATATTTTTTCTTTCAGGACATTCATTAAAAGCTTATGTGTCTAAATAATGCACAGAAAGCTTCATTTCCCCTTCATAAAACGCTTCTGGGTGGCTCTTATTAATCTCTTTCGAAACATCAAGCGGGTCTTCCTTAGGCTTCTCCACAGCCAAATATTTGTCTCTTCCTTGCTCTTCCTGTCTGCCTTCCACGGTGTCCAGCTTTCGCAGCCGTACGGAAACGCATCCCCTCGGTAACATCTTGACAATTTTTTTTTGTATTGTATATTAAAATCTTGTTCAGTAATGAGTGTCTTCTTTAATCGAAAGAACATTTCTCTGGTGAAATTCTTAGAAATATGTTGTTTCAAATTTCATCCTTGTGTGAGCTTATTATGAGTACCAGGGGACCCGCGAGAGACTTTCACAGTTTTATAATTTTAAATAATGACAGTGCCATATTTGGAATACGTATAGTCGTTGGTAACCGTAGTTGTGGAAATGAAGAGGAAACTGTTGTGTTGGTAGAAGAGCCAACACCGTGTTGCTAGAGGAGGCCGAAATGCACGCGTTTAATTACACGCTGACTGGCGTGAGGTCTGGAACAGGTCAGAGAAATAAGACTAGCAAAACAGGAGGTAACTGGTACAATACTTAACTTTAATCCATAATTGGTGTACATCGCTGTTGACGGTACATGCTTCACATAATAATTATCAATTGAATACGGCGCCTTGCTAGATCGTAGCAAATGACGTAGCTGAAGGCTATGCTAACTATCGTCTCGGCAAATGAGAGCGTGATTGTCAGTGAACCATTCCTAGCAACGTCGGCTGTACAACTGGGGCGAGTGCAAGTAAGTCTCTCTAGACCTGCCGTGTGGCGGCGCTCGGTCTGCGATCACTGACAGTGGCGACACGCGGGTCCGACGTATACTAATGGACCGCGGCCGATTTAAAGGCTACCACCTAGCAAGTGTGGTGTCTGGCGGTGACACCACAGAAACATCTTTAAAAACGAACCGAACGAGGTGAAACAATAATCTTGGATCTACGATACATCCTTGTATACAGGGTGTTCCGTAAGGATGTGGCGACGAGAGGAGGCACAGGTCCTTCGAGATGGGCTGCACCACGAGAAGACCGTAACACTGTGCGACTGGCACTGACGAATAGACAACAAATGAAATCAGGACAGAGGTTAAAGGCAGATGGGAACAGATTACTAGAAGCCGGGGTGAAATCTCCAGTTTCTAAGCGTCGTTTGCCCCTGACACCGTGCCACAGAGAACAGAGAAGTCGATGACGTAGAGCTCGAATTAGCTGAGACACTGAGCAGCGTTCTGTGGCGTTCAAGGACGAGCGTCGCTTCTGTCTACCTTCTGTCTGTTGTGGTCACATTAACGCTTCCGTAGGCGGCCTGGTGATTGGTCGCTGCAATTACGGTTTGGGGAACTACTGGATGTAACAACAGAACTGATTTGGTAGCTGATGCCAAGAACGATGAACTCTGTTGTCACATCCCACATGAGCCAGGGTACCAAACAGCATATTCTAGCAGGATATTTAAAGACCGCATAACGCTGTCCTCACCACAGACACCTCGAGGAACGTACGGATGCTTGACTATCTTACCCAGTTCCCCGGTCTGTAACACCACGGAGCATATCTGGGATACGAAAGAAAGCCGTATACGAGGGCAGTTCAGTAAGTAATGCAACACATTTTTTTTCTGAAACAGGGGTTGTTTTATTCAGCATTGAAATACACCAGGTTATTCCCCAATCTTTTAGCTACACAACACTATTTTTCAACGTAATCTCCATTCAATGCTACGGCCTTACGCCACCCCGAAATGAGGGCCTGTATGCCTGCACGGTACCATTCCACTGGTCGATGTCGGAGCCAACGTCGTACTGCATCAATAACTTCTTCATCATCCGCGTAGTGCCTCCCACGGATTGCGTCCTTCATTGGGCCAAACATATGGAAATCCGACGGTGCGAGATCGGGGCTGTAGGGTGCATGAGGAAGAACGGTCGACTGAAGTTGTGTGAGCTCCTCTCGGGTGCGAAACCTTGTGTGAGGTCTTGCGTTGTCATGAAGAAGGAGAAGTTCGTTCAGATTTTTGTGCCTACGAACACGCTGAAGTCGTTTCTTCAATTTCTGAAGAGTAGCACAATCCACTTCAGAGTTGATCGTTTGACCATGGGGAAGGACATCGAACAGAATAACCCCTTCAGCGTTCCAGAAGACTGTAACCGTGACTTTACCGGCTGAGGGTATGGCTTTAAACTTTTTCTTGGTAGGGGAGTGGGTGTGGCGCCACTCCATTGATTGCCGTTTTGTTTCAGGTTCGAAGCGATGAACCCATGTTTCATCGCCTGTAACAATCTTTGACAAGAAATTGTCACCCTCAGCCACATGACGAGCAAGCAATTCCGCACAGATGGTTCTCCTTTGCTCTTTATGGTGTTCGGTTAGACAACGAGGGATCCAGCGGGAACAAACCTTTGAATATCCCAACTGGTGAACAATTGTGACAGCACTACCAACAGAGATGTCAAGTTGAGCACTGAGTTGTTTGATGGTGATCCGTCGATCATCTCGAACGAGTGTGTTCGCACGCTCCGCCATTGCAGGAGTCACAGCTGTGCACGGTCGGCTCGCGCGCGGGAGATCAGACAGTCTTGCTTGACCTTGCGGCGATGATGACACACGCTTTGCCCAACGACTCACCGTGCTTTTGTCCACTGCCAGATCACCGTAGACATTCTGCAAGCGCCTATGAATATCTGAGATGCCCTGGTTTTCCGCCAAAAGAAACTAGATCACTGCCCGTTGTTTGCAACGCACATCCGTTACAGACGCCATTTTAAGAGCTCCATACAGCGCTGCCACCTGTTGGAAGTCAATGAAACTATACGAGACGAAGCGGGAATGTTTGAAAATATTCCACAAGAAATTTCCGGTTTCTTCAACCAAAATTGTCCGAGAAAAAAAATGTGTTGCATTACTTATTGAATTGCCCTCGTACATTCATACCAGTCGCTAGCCGGCAATCGACGGGGACCGACAAACCACGTCTTTCTGACCTGGCAAGAAATTCCTCAGTACCACATTCGAAGGCTGTTTGCTTTCAGCCCAGAACGAACACAGGAGCTTTTTCGTGCCAGTGTGAGACCTCTTAATCGTGTTGAGAAACATCTACATCTACGTACGTACTCTGCAAGGCACCGTAGTGTGCATAGCGCAGGACACCGTGTACTGACACTAGTCATTTCCTTCCCTGTTCCACTCGAAAACAGATCGAGGGAAATACGAGTGTCTACATGCCGCCGTATAAGCCCTGATTTCTCGTACCTTATCTTCGTGATCCTTTCGCGCAGTGCATGTTGCGGCAGTACTTCTGCAGTTAACTTCAAATAGCCGTTCTCTAAATTTTTTCAGTAGCGCTTCTCGAAAAGAATGTCGCCTTCCCTGCAAGAATTCCCATTTCACTTTCGAAGTATCTTCGCAGTACTTGTGTCTCGTTCCAACCTACTGGTTGCGAATGTAGCAGCCAGCCTTTGAACTGCTACGAAGTCTTCCTTTAAATCGACCTAGTTCGGATCCCAGACACTCGAACAGCACTCAAGAAAAGGTCGCACTAACGTCCAAAAAGGCAGTATCCTGTACACCTAAAAAATTCTGTCAATAAACCGAGGACCCCCATTCGCCTTACCTACCACAATCCACACATGCTCGTTCTGTTTCATATCGCTTTGCAGTATTATATCCAGATATTTAAACGATGTAACAGTGCCAATCGGGGCACTTCTAATGCTGTATCCGAACACTATAGGTTTGTTTTCCCTGCTAATCCTCATTAACTTACATTTTCCTACGTTTGGAGATAGCTGCCATTCATCACACAAACTAGAAATTTTGTCAAAGTCGTCTTGTGTCCTCCCACAGTCACTCAACATCGACATCTTCCCATACACGACGGCATCATCACTAAACAACCGCAGATAGCTGCCCACTCCGTAGGCCATATCACTTACTTACATGGAAAATAATATAGGTCCTATCACACGTCCGTGGGTCACTCCCTAAGATACCCTTCTCCCTGATGAACACTTGTCATAGAGGGAAATATACTGGGTTCTATTAATTAAGAAGTCTTCGAGGCGCTTACATGTCTGGCAGCCTATTTCCTGTGCTCGTACCTTCGTTAACAGTCTGGAGTGGGGCACTATGTCAAATGTTTTCCGGAAATCTGGAAATATGCGATCTGCCCCTTGTCCTTCATATAAACTCCTGGAAATTGAAATAAGAACACCGTGAATTCATTGTCCCAGGAAGGGGAAACTTTATGGACACATTCCTGGGGTCAGATACATCACATGATCACACTGACAGAACCACAGGCACATAGACACAGGCAACAGAGCATGCACAATGTCGGCACTAGTACAGTGTATATCCACCTTTCGCAGCAATGGAGGCTGCTATTCTCCCATGGAGACGATCGGAGAGATGCTGGATGTAGTCCTGTGGAACGGCTTGCCATGCCATTTCCACCTGGCGCCTCAGTTGGACCAGCGTTCGTGCTGGACGTGCAGACCGCGTGAGACGACGCTTCATCCAGTCCCAAACATGCTCAATGGGGGACAGATCCGGAGATCTTGCTGGCCAGGGTAGTTGACTTACACCTTCTAGAGCACGTTGGGTGGCACGGGATACATGCGGACGTGCATTGTCCTGTTGGAACAGCAAGTTCCCTTGCCGGTCTAGGAATGGTAGAACGATGGGTTCGATGACGGTTTGGATGTACCGTGCACTATTCAGTGTCCTCTCGACGATCACCAGTGGTGTACGGCCAGTGTAGGAGATCGCTCCCCACACCATGATGCCGGGTGTTGGCCCTGTGTGCCTGGGTCGTATGCAGTCCTGATTGTGGCGCTCACCTGCACGGCGCCAAACACGCATACGACCATCATTGGCACCAAGGCAGAAGCGACTCTCATCGCTGAAGACGACACGTCTCCATTCGTCCCTCCATTCACGCCTGTCGCGACACCACTGGAGGCGGGCTGCACGATGTTGGGGCGTGAGCGGAAGACGGCCTAACGGTGTGCGGGACCGTAGCCCAGCTTCATGGAGACGGTTGCGAATGGTCCTCGCCGATACCCCAGGAGCAACAGTGTCCCTAATTTGCTGGGAAGTGGCGGTGCGGTCCCCTACGGCACTGCGTAGGATCCTACGGTCTTGGCGTGCATCCGTGCGTCGCTGCGGTCCGGTCCCAGGTCGAAGGGCACGTGCACCTTCCGCCGACCACTGGCGACAACATCGATGTACTGTGGAGACCTCACGCCCCACGTGTTGAGCAATTCGGCGGTACGTCCACCCGGCCTCCCGCATGCCCACTATACGCCCTCGCTCAAAGTCCGTCAACTGCACATACGGTTCACGTCCACGCTGTCGCGGCATGCTACCAGTGTTAAAGACTGCGATGGAGCTCCGTATGCCACGGCAAACTGGCTGACACTGACGGTAGCGGTGCACAAATGCTGCGCAGCTAGCGCCATTCGACGGCCAACACCGCGGTTCCTGGTGTGTCCGCTGTGCGGTGCGTGTGATCATTGCTTGTACAGCCCTCTCGCAGTGTCCGGAGCAAGTATGGTGGGTCTGACACACCGGTGTCAATGTGTTCTTTTTTCCATTTCCAGGAGTGTATATTTCACAGTAGCTCATGTAAGAAAAGGGCAAGCGATGTTTTCTAAAACCGGGTTGATCTGTGGACACAATATTTTTCCTCTCAAGGAAATTTGTTGTATTCGAACGGAGAATATGGTTGGTTGGTTTGGGGAAGGAGACCAGACAGCGAGGTCATCGGTCTCATCGGATTAGGGAAGGACTGGGAAGGAAGTCGGCCGTGCCCTTTTGAAAGGAACCATCCCGGCATTTGCCTGGAGCGATTTAGGGAAATCACGGAAAACCTAAATCAAGATGGCCGGACGCGTGATTGAACCGTCGTCCTCCCGAATGCGAGTCCAGTGTGAACGGAGAATATGTTCAAGGATTCTGCAGCATACTGAAGTTACGAATATTGGTGTGCAAGTATGTTGAACCGTCCTTTTACCCTTCTTATCTACTGGAGTCATCTGCTCTTTTTACGAGTCGCTTCGGGCTTCTCGATGGGCGAGGGATTCGCGGTAAATACAAACTTCGCTAGTGGCCAATGCCGTAGATTACTCTTTGTGAAACCGAATTGGGATTCCATCCGGGCCTGATGACTAATTTGTTTACGAATCTTTCAGTTGTTTCTCTACGCCACACGGGAGTCTATCCGATGATCAAATGACCGTGTATTTTTACGATTCTCCTGTGTGAACGATTTCTTGAACGTGAAATTTGAAACTTCGGCTTTCGATTTGCTATCTTCAACTGCCACAGCAGAATGGTCAACAAGGGGTTCAATGGAAGCCTTAGAGTGGCTTAGCTATTTTACGTAGGACCAGAATTTTCTCGGGTTCTCTGCCAGATCTTTTGCTAACGTGTGACGGTGGTAGTTGTTTATGCTTCACACACAGATCTTTTAACAGACGCGCGAATCTCTACCAGCCTTTGCCTATGCCTTCCGTTTTGAGCCGAGGGTGAAACAGCCTCTGCTTGTTGAACATTTTCCGAATTTCGTGTTAAACCATGATGGGTCCTCTTACTAGGATCATAGTTCTCCAGCCCACGATTCGCAGTTTGCTTCACGGCCTAAGTGAGATGCTAACAACTGCACATCTGCTCTTTCTAACAGAAACACTCACCTAACCTTCTTGACTGATTTATTAGTTTTCATAACCATAGTCGCTCTTGAGACATCGTTAACAGTAATCATGTTTCGTATACTGACGCTGGCGAAAAGATCCGGCCTGTTTGTAGCTACAAGATTTAAGATATTTTCCATTGTGTGTGGGCTGCTCAACCAGCTTCTCAAGACGGTTTCCAGAAAATGTCTTCATTTCCGAATGAATTAAAATCATTTAATACCCGTCACGTGATGAATGTCTCTACAAAGCTTGATAAACTCCGGATTGATGCTTCATGGTGTAACATCTTCCATTTCCGTTATTCTAACAAAATTTGTTATTTTATTGTATTTTATTCCTATAAGTTTTGTTGTTGCCCTCAGTTTCTTTGTTTATTATCAAAAATATTGGTTTTAGACTGTTAATTTTAGGTTCAAAACATATTATAATTATTGCCGGTTAAAATATATGTTTGGCATATGTTTTCCACCGTCAGTTATTAGTTTAATCTCAAATATCTTCCGAACTTCTCGGATGGTGAATCAGATTTCCGTTCACCTTAATCCCAGAGAAATTATGAAGTTCCACATAATTGGTTTGTAACACAACACAAAAAGAATGGACCCACGATTACTGTTTAAACAATGAAAAGTGTCTGATGGGGTCGCAAAGGACAGCATATAATTATGAAAATATCAAAGTGGCTTTAAAACTATGATGAACTGTATTTAAATGAGTAAACATTTTCATTGGAAAAAATGAGGTTGCGAGAGATGCTGGCATATGATTAATTTCTGTTTGCAGTATGATTACTTATATCCTTGATCACTTTCCAGACCCAATATACGTATCTTATACACGTTGCTCATTCATCCACCTGATAGTATTGTTATCATACTACCTTGCGTTGTCTGTGTTGACTGACAAGCGATTATTGCTAGCATTCTACTGTTCTCACTTCCATTTCCTCTTTTACTAACAACGATTCATCTGACCCACACAGATTTATCATAAACACCTGCACGACTGAAACACATTAAACAGAGAGGGAATTTCCACTCTGCAGAGGAATGTGCGCTTATCTGAAATTTCTGGTAGATCAGAACAGTGTGCCTGGACGAGATTCGAATCTCGGATTTTTACCTTTCGTGGGCAGGTGTCCTATCGACTGAGCTATGGGAGCAAGGTTTACGAGGCCCTCTCGCAGCTTTACTCTCACCAGTACCACATTTCCTACCTTCCATACTCCGCAGGAGCTCTCCTGCATAACTTGCAACCTATCACTCCTGAAGAAAGTCACCTCAACGAGTGTTGTACCAAAGTTGCTGCCTTCACCAATCGCCTGGTTCACGCACCAATACTGACTGCTGCTCACCGGCGACGAAGGCTGGAATTTGCAGACCGTTACCCCACCTGGACCTCCACTGAATGGCGACAGGTGGCCTTCTCAGATGAATCACGTTTTATGCTGCATTGGACAGACGACCGTTGCCATGTACGGCACTGCAAGGATAGTTGACAGAGACCAGGTCGGAGGAGAGAACGTTGTAACCCGGAGAATGGTTTCGTGGCTTTGCCTGGGTGATCCTGTCATTCTGGAAGCCACAATGAATCAGCACAAATATGCATCTGTCCTTGGGGACCATGTCCACTCTATATGTAGTTTTTTTTTTCTCAGCACGATGACATCTACCAGCAGGACAACGCAACGTGTCACACAACTCTCAGTGTACGTATGTAGTTCAGAGAGCATGAGAATGAGTTTGCCTTACTGCCCTGGCCACCAAACCCCCCCCCCCCCCCCCACGGACTTAAAGCCGATCAGGGATCTGTTGGATCATCGCGATCGGGCATTTCGCCCCTTGGATCCTTGACCGAGTATCCTAATGGCACCGGAGTCAGCATCGATATACATCGCTGGCAGTACCTTCCATAACCACAATGATTCTGTCCTGAAAAAGGTGGTTATTCAGGTTTTTGACAGGTGGACAACTAATGTGACTGGAAAGTGTAATCTATTGCTAATAAACAGGAACAGCGACCCACTGCTGTTCGGTTACACTGTTGCTAACAAGTCACTGGAAACAGTAACTAACATAAAATTCCTCCAAGTAGCCATCCGGAACGACCTAAAGTGTAATCTCTGTTGGTCCTGTTGTGTTGGCAGAAGAGCCAACACCGTGTTACTAGAGGAGGACGAAATGCACGCGTTTTAGCTCACGCAGGCTGGCGTGAGGAGGGAAGAACTATACTGATGTGATGTCTGGAACATGACAAGGAATTAGAATTTAGAAAGCGGACGTAATTAGTTTGATACTTAACTTTAATCCATTAATGATGAACGTCGCTCTTGACGGTAAATGATTCACAATATTATCTGTTCAGAATACATTCTTATAGTAACTGAATATGGCGCCTTGCTAGGTCGTAGCAAATGAAGTAGCTGAAGGCTTTGCTAAACTGTCGTCTGGGGCGAGTGCTAGGAAGTCTCTCTAGACCTGCCGTGTGGCGGCGCTCGGTCTGCAATCACTGATAGTGGCGACACGCGGGTCCGACGTATACTAACGGACCGCGGACGATTTAAAGGCTACCACCTAGCAAGTGTGGTGTCTGGCGGTGACACCACAGGTCCATTACGCCAGGAAGATCGGCTGGTACGTACTTATCTATGTCAATAAACTTTACCAACAGCCGTATACTTTAAGATATTTTATTTTATTCTGAAAGCAACCAGCTTCGGCAGTGGAGCCTGAAGACGGCAAAATGAATTACCGAAACTGATTGCTTTCAGAATAAAATAAAATATCTTTAAAGTGTATGCTGTTGGTTAAGTTTATTGACATAGTAAATTGTAATAGCCACATAAAAAAATTGTAGAGAAAGAACATTCCTAGACGAGACTCAGTGACAAACTCTTAGGAATTACAGCTCATCGACGAAAGAAGTGGCTTAAAAATCTTTTTTCGACCAATTTTTGAGTATTTCAGTCCGGTAAGTCTGATTACACTTTTGCCTTTCAAGCTCTATTGTCAAGTGAAGTGCTGCTAATTCGTTGTTGATGAATCTCAAAAGATAATTAGCCTATTTTACTATATTGTATGCTGTTTTAGATCATGTTCAACCCGTTTCCCTGAAACATGTTGCTGATACAGATAGTGAATATTTCGTTTGAAATGTGTCGTCGTCGCAAGTCAAAATTTTTACGCGGTTTAAGTGCCATCCATGATGTTTAGATCTGTACACCGTTTAGTTTTTCAAGATTTATTGAATCAGAAATATAATTCCTTAGTTTAAGAATTTATTACACCAGTGCAGCGACAATAACATCAACATCTACATCTGCTTGATTACTCTCCAATTCACAGTTGAGTACCTGGAAAAGAGTTCCTCGGAACACCTTCAAGCCATTTTTCTACCTTTCCACCCTCGAAGAGCGCGTGAGGAAATACCAGCGCTTAATTCTTTCTGTATGAACTCTGATTTATTTTATCATTATGATAAATTTTCCCCGTGTAGGTTGCCGCCACCAGAATATTTTCGCAATCCGAGGAGAAAGTTAGTGGCTGAAATTACACGAGGACATCCTGCAGCAATCATTAACGCCTTTATATTAATGATTGCTACCTCAATTCACGTATCACGTCCGTGCCACTGTCCTTCACTATAATACACAACGAGTTACCTTTTTTGAACTTTTTCGATGTCCTCCGTCAGTTCCATCTGATGCAAATCCCATACTACAGAGCAATAGCCCAGAAGAGGGCAGACAAGCATATTATAGGGAGACTATTTAGTAGACCTGTTGTACAGTCTAATCCCTCTCCGTCCCCTCCCTACCCCCAATACCAATAGACATAGAAAGGACGGCTAATGTTGAAGAAAAGCACATGGCAAATTGAGACAGTTTATTTAAAACACGAACTGTTTTGGGCTATTGCCCATCTTCAGGTAATAATATTCAGTTCCGTCTTTATAGATTCAATGTTGGCGTTCACTGTTCAATTATTACGGGATATTGAGTAAGGAGATGTAGGTGAAAGCACTGAAAGTGACAAAGTGACAAGAGATTAATATACTAATGAACATAAGAGTAGGCAGAATGTCGAAGAGTTAACCGTATATTTGTCTCCAGTGTAATCATTGGATCACGATATTTTACTATTCGCACATGATTACACCAGAAATGTTACGCACTCTGGACGAATAATAAACTCACAGCACGCAACGTGTCCATATTCAAATACCGATACACTACTGGCCATTAAAATTGCTACACCACGAAGGTGGCGTGCTATAGACGCGAAATTAAACCGACAGGAAGAAGATGCTGTAATATGCAAATTAGTGGCTTTTCACAGCATTCACACATGGTTGGCGCCCGTGGCGACACCTACAACGTGCTGACATGAGGAAAGTTTCCAACCGATTTCTCGTACACAAACAGCAGTTGACCGTTGTTGCCTGGTCAAACGTTGTTGTGACGCCTCATAAGGAGGAGAAATGCGTACCATCACGTTTCCGACTTTGATAAAGGTCGGATTGTAGCCTATCGCGATTGCGGTTTATCGTACCGTCACATTGCTGCTCGCGTTGGTCGAGATCCAATGACTGTTAGCAGAATATGGAATCGGTGGGTTCAGGAGGGTAATACGCAACGCCGTGCTGGATCCCAACGGCCTCGTATCAGTAGCAGTAGAGATGACAGCCATCTTATCCGCATGGTTGTAACGGATCGTGCAGTCACGTCTCGATCCCTGAGTCAACACATGGGGACGTTTGCGAGACAACGACCATCTGCACGAACAGTTCGACGACGTTTGCAGCAGCATGGACTATCAGCTGGGAGACCATGGCTGCGGTTACCCTTGACGCTGCATCACAGGCAGGAGCGCCTGCGATGGTGTACTCAACGACGAACCTGGGTGCTCGAATGGCAAAACGTCATTTTTTCGGATGAATCCTGGTTCTGTTTACAGCATCATGATGGTCGCATCCGTGTTTGGCGACATCGTGGTGAACGCACATTGGAAGCGTGTATTCGTCATCGCCATACTAGCGTATCATCCGGCGTGATGGTATGGGGTGCCATTGGTTACACGTCTCGGTCATCTCTTGTTCGCACTGACGGCACTGTGAACAGTGGACGTTACATTTCAGATGTGTTACGAGCCGTGGCTCTACCCTTCATTCGATCCCAACGAAACCATACATTTCAGCAGGATAATGCACGACCGTATGTTGCAGGTCCTGTACGGACTGCTGCCATGGCCAGCACATTCTCCAGATCTCTCACCAATTGAAAACGTCTGGTCAATGGTGGCCGAGCAACTGGCTCGTCACAATACGCCAGTCACTACTCTTGATGAACTGTGGTATCGTGTTGAAGCTGCATGGGCAGCTGTACGTGTACACCCCATCCGAGCTCTGTTTGCTTCAATGCCCAAGCGTATCAAGGCCGTTATTACGGTCAGAGGTGGTTGTTCTGGGTACTGATTTCTCAGGATCTATGCACGCAAATTGCGTGAAAATGTAATCACATGTCAGTTCTAGCATAATATATTTGTCGAACGAATACCCGTTTATCATCTGCATTTATTGTTGGTGTAGCAATTTTAATGGCCAGTAGTGTGTTATAATCAAAAAGATTAGAGCTGATACAGAGACGTTACTCACATGAAAACGCAGAAGATATTGCAGATCACGAAAATTATTACAGAGCTGCAGAACCACAGTGCCAGTTTCAAACTATATCATAACCAACTACGACACAGAAAATAAAGATGCTCCGCTCTAGTACGCGTGGATATCTTTATCTGTCTAAGGGCAATGATCTGCAAATTGGCTTGTCTGTGTCTGCCGCACCATATCACAGAAACCCATTCGCAGTTCCTAAGCGTAAAGCGCATTGAGCATTTCAGATATTACTCATTATTAGCTCTAACGAATCTCAAAAAATTTGCAAAACTCAGTTTAAGAAAGTAAGTGCATATGAACGAAAAAGAAAGACCAGGCAAAACATAAATTTTGTTGCACTCGCCGGTGAAACAATTGAAAATATATCCGGAGGAGTATTGTTGCGTTCTTTACGTCTTGTGCCGTGTTGTTTCAAATGGCTCTAAGCACTATGGGACTTAACTGCTGAAGTCATCAGCAGAACTTAGAACTACTTAAACCTAACTAACCTAAGGACATCACGCACATCCAAGCTCGAGGCAGGATTCGACCCTGCGACCGTAGCAG
The DNA here is from genome assembly GCF_023898315.1 of Schistocerca nitens. Lineage (NCBI taxonomy): Eukaryota > Metazoa > Arthropoda > Insecta > Orthoptera > Acrididae > Schistocerca > Schistocerca nitens. The sequence goes on from NC_064617.1 coordinate 73,349,429, forward strand.
CAGCGCGGTTCCGGACTGAAGCGCCTAGAACCGCTCGCCCACAGCGGCCGGCACCGTGCTGATAAAGCTGATACTTGCAGGCTGGCAATCTTCCAGCCTACGATTCCTTAATGACACACGGAGAGCGGCAAACACTGCCTTTGTTTTCCTTGAGAGAGCAGCCACGTCTTGCACCAGTCCGCTGGATCTCTCGAGACGGTCTACTCCGAGGTGTTGCACAACGCCGCTGCCGCCACTGCTGTTGTTGTTTTCAGAACGCCGCGCGGCTCTCACCTGCACCCATCCGTGATTGCGCAGACTTCCTGGGACACTTGCAGACCTGACGCGCGCTGCTCTTGGTTTCTTTTCTCGCTCATCCAGTAAACACTTTATCGTATACGTCTTCCGGTCAACACAAATTACGTCGCTCTCCCCGCTGGCTGCAGGTGGATGTACCGGCACTCTCGGAACAGGTGATAAGGGCCAGATAAGAAAATGGCTCTGAGCACTATGGGACTCAACTGCTGTGGTTATCAGTCCCCTAGAACTTAGAACTACTTAAACCTAACTAACCTAAGGACATCACACACATCCATGCCCGAGGCAGTATTCGAACGTGCGACCGTAGCAGTCGCACGGTTCTGGACTGCGCGCCTAGAACCGCGAGACCACCGCGGCCGGCTGGCCAGATAAGAACACGGAAACTATAATTTGCGGAGTTGTCTGCACCTACATCGAGAACGGTATTTTCTGCCTAACAAGACGCAACTGATTATCCGTTGGGCGTGGTTCCTGAACGTCTTCTGCTGCATCTGTCTCTACAAGTGTGGCTCGCGAGCCGCTGTTCAGTCTGTGGTGGGGAGTACATTTTACGCCCATCCCGCATCATTTCAATCGGTAAGAGAAAGAGGGGACATTTTCTGAATAGTTCTGTATGTCTCATAATCTCTGTTATCTTTTCCTCGCAATCCCTTCGCGAAATAAACGACGCATTACGTTTCTACCGAAATACTGATAAATTCGTAACAGTTGTAGCCGTTAAGCAGTGAGCCCCTGCATCGCAGCTACAGCAATCAGCAGAGCTCGCAATTCGCAGCACTGTTCCCAGAGTTGAATGGGATCCTTTGCTTTGGAGCCGAGTGGAGAGTCTCAACCAAAGGCTTCGCTGACTCTGTGACGCACTTTCCTGTAGATTTCTAGACGTGCGTCATTTGGTGGGGATTTGTAGAACTCACCGTGATAAGTAAGGGTTGCACTAACGAAGGGAGCAGCTCTTTCGGTAGCAGACTATTGCCGGCCGGTGTGAAGGGTTATCATTACCACATTGCACTATATGGTCTGAAACAGTTTGAATATTGTTTGGAAATTTTATTTAAAAATAGAAATCTAGCTTAACTGCTGCCTACTTGCTGTTTACAGTTGTGCTTTCGCCGGACGGAGTGGCCGAGCGGTTCCAGGCGCTTCACTCCAGAACCACGCGGCTGCTACGGTCGCAGGTTCGAATCCTGACTCGGGCATGGATGTGTGTGATGTCCTTAGGTTCGCTAGATTTAAGTAGTTCTAAGTCTAGGGGACTGATGACCTCAGATGTTAAGTCCCATAGAGCTTAGAGCCATTTTTCGGTAGCAGAGTACTTGTGAAATATACATGAGGTTTTTTTTATAGACGGTAGTTTGAGGTTCTCTAATAGACACTGGCCAGCCGATATGCAGCAAGGGAAGTCAGACGTCGTTCAGAGTAAAGACACTTCGAATGCCAAAATTTTGTCAGTAACTATCGATATGCAGCAACGGAAGTCAGACGCCGTTCAGAGTAAAGACACTTCGAACGTAAAAATTTTATCAGTAAACTGCCGAAGTATTCGTAATAAACTTCCAGAAATTACCGTCCTCCAGGAAAGTTCTCGCACTCAAATTATGCCTGGGATCGAGAGCTGGCTGAAATTCGAAGTGGAAAGCCCTGAGGCATTTAGCGAGTTGTGGAACGCATACCGGAAGGACAGATTAGAGGCCATAGGAGGGGGAGAGTTCATTGCAGTTAACAAAAATGCTGTCTCCGAGGTCGAAGTTGAGTGTGACAGTGAAATCTGGACGCGAATAACAGTGAAGGTGAAACCAAATCTTGAAATATGGATGTTTTTACCTGCCACCCCATTCCGCTGTGACATTTCTACAGTCATTCAAAGGAAGTCTACGGTAAGTAGTGCGTAAATACCGTGATCATGCAATAATAGTTGGAGGCGACTTTAACCTACCAAGTATAGACTGGTAGATGGATTCATTCCAATGGTTACAGACAGGTAGTCGTATTGAACAAGTTTTCTGGAAACTGTCTTGAGCAGCAAACTTGGCAGTTCACATGCAATGGAAGTATCTTAGACCTTGCAGCTACAAACAGACCGGATCTTATCGACAATGTCAGTATAAAAACGGTGAATAGTGATCAAGATGTCAATGAATACGGAAGTTAAAATATCAGTCAAGAAGGATAGGAGAGTGTTTCTGTTACAGCAGATAAGCAGCTGTTAGCATCTCACTTGCAGTGAACTGAAGACACTTAGTTCCAGTAAGATGAAAGTAGAGGTATTATGGGCAAAGTTTAAGTAGATTATAAATCGTGGTCTGGAGAGTTACGTGACTGGTAAGAGGAGAAAGGACGAAAAAGACCCACCATGGTCTAATAACGAAATTCGGAAGATGCTGGATAAGCAGAGGCTGTTGCACTTTCGGTTGAAAAGAGAACGCACAAATGGTAACAAGCAACAGTCTGGAACCGCGCGACCGCTACGGTCGCAGGTTCGAATCCTGCCTCGGGCATGGATGTGTGTGTGATGTCCTTAGGTTAGTTAGGTTTAAGTAGTTCTAAGTTCTAGGGGACTGATGACCTCAGCAGTTAAGACCCATAGTGCTCAGAGCCATTTGAACCATTTTGAACCACTACTAGTCATTTCCTTTCCTCGAAAACAGAGCGTGGGAAAAAGGACTGTCTATATGCCACCTGTATGAGCCCTAATTTCTCTAATATTATCTTCGTGCTCCTTACGCGCAATGTATGTTGGCAGCAGTAGAATCGTTCGGAAGTCAGCTTCAACCACCGATTCTCTAAATTTTCCGAACAGTGTTTCTCGAAAAAAAAAAAAAAAAAAAGTCATCGCCTTCCCTCGAGGGATTCCCATTTGAGTTCCCGAGCATCCGCGTAACAGTTACGTGTTGTTCCAATCTACCGGCAACAAATCTAGCAGCACGGCTCTGAATTGCTACTATTTTTTCCCTCAATCCGACCTGCTATGGACCCGAAACACTCGAGCAGTTCTCAAGAATAGCTTGCACCAGCGTCCTATATGTGATCTCCTTTACACGTGAACCACTCTTTCCCAAAATTCTCTCAATAAACCGAAGTCGACCATTTGCCTTGCCTACCACAGTTCTCACATGCTAGTTCCATTTCATATCACTTTGCAACGTTATCCCCAGATATTTAAACGACGTGACTGTGACAAGCAGTACGCTACTAGTGCAGTATCCGAACGTTACAGGTTTGTTTCTCCCACTCATCCGCGTTAACCTACTTTTTCCCACATTTAGAGCTAGCTGCCATTCATCATACCAAATATAAATTTTATCTAAGTCATGTTCTATATTCCTATAGTCACTCAGCATCGACGCCTTACCGTACACCACAGCATCATCAGAAACCAACAGCAGGTTGATGCCCACCCTGTCAGCCAAATCATTTGTTTATATCGAGAACAACAGCGGTCCTATCACACTTCGCTGGGGCACTCCTGATGATACCCTCGTCTCTGATGAACACTTGCTCTCGAGGACGACATACTGAGTTCTATGATTTAAGATGTCTTCGAGCCACTCACATATCTATAAACCTATTCCATATGATCGTATCTTCGTTAACAGCCTGCAGTGGGGTACCACGTCAAAAACTTTCTGGAAATCTAGAAATATGGAACCTTCCTCGTGCCATTCATCCAATGTCCGCAGTATACCGTGTGAACGAAAGTCAAACTGAGTTTCCCACGAGCGATGCTTTCTAAAACCACGATGATTTGTGGACATAAGCTTCTCATTCACACGAAATTTTATTACGTTCGAATTGAGAATATGTTCAAGGACTCTGTAGCAACCGAAGCTAGGGATATTTATCTTTAATTTTGCGGGTGCATTCTTTTACCGTACTTATATATAGGAGTCACATACGCTTTTTCCCAGTCGCTTGGGACTTAGTGCTGGGTGAGGGCTTCGCGATAAATGCAACCTAGATAATGATCCAATGCCACAGAGTATTCATTGTAAAATCGAATCTGGATTCCATCTGGACTTGGTGAACTATTTGCTTTCAGCTTAAAGTTGTTTCTCTCCACCAGGGATGCTTATTACTGTGTCGTCCATACGGAAGTCTGTCCGATGGTCAAACGACGATTCGCGCATAAATATTTTCACAGACGCACGAATTTCTGCTAAACTTTGCTTGCACTAGAACCGCTCGGCCACTACAGCCGGCTCTAGTAGCGGTACAGGGTGCCTTCCACCACGCACAGTACGGTGGCTTGCCGAGTATCTACGTAGATGTAGATGTAGAACAGACTTAATATAACTCGGTGATTCTCTTTATGAACTCTGGCCGCTAGCAGTTAGACATAAACGCCTAATCAACACTGTCCCTATTTGCGCATGCGACGTACGAAGTTGCAACTGCAGTAGAGTCTGCTTCAAACGCTAGATCATTGGGATGCAATTTGATCGTATTTATTCATAGCCCAGCCGTACTGCGTCAAGGAGATGTCGGATTTCATGGAACTATTCTTAGATCATACTATCTATGATTCATCGGACTCAAAGCGTATTGGTACGAAAATTATTTCAAAGATTCCAAAAGTAATTAAAAATGTACAAAACGTCAGTTTAATTGATAGTGACTTACTAGATGGATCTATATTAAAACGGAAAGTAATATATATTTAAACATTTTATGACTGGACTGACTGGAAATTAAGCTTTTCAATTTATTCACATGTAAGTAAATAAAGTATACGTAGATACAATTTACACATTTTATATAGTATTACCAGTCATCTTTTATGCCATATATAAGATCTTCATTCTCTTCACAATTTATACTTCTAAAGTCGGAACACTTCGGATAGTTCCACGTAGAGTTTACATTATTCCCTTACATGAAGACTTTCTATCTATGTTGTTCACGAAGGAGTTCACCTTGTACCACGACGACTTGCTTCATGTGCATGGAAGACAACTCAGGAAAATTTCCGCGACGAAAATAGCATTAGTGGCGAGCGTAAGGCGGCGCTAAAGAGGAGGACGGTTGGGAAAAGAAACAAAACAGCCTCGGTTCCAATCCGCCGGTTGGATCAACGTGAGCGCAGGTGGGCTGGATGCTCTGGATGTGGTTTTCAGGCGGTCCCCACACACCACTAGGCTAATGGCGGACTGGTACCCATGTCTCGCCTCGTACAATTATTCTCACACTTCCACATAGAATTTACTCTAGACGCCGACGGATGGTTTACACGAATTCCGTCCGGGGTATGAATGGGTAACTGATGACCTCAGATGTTTAGTCTCCTTAAATCCATAATCAATCAGTATACACACAATTTCCTTAGAGAAAAGCCTATCTCTCTCCCTTATAAAAATTCTTTGTGTGTGACGTTGTTCTGTGTAAAATCGAAAATTCCACTCCCATGGTTAATTTCCTCTGGTTCTAATCATACAGTGTAGGCTTTCACGGCCGGTGTTGTCTTCAGTTGAAACTTCCGTGCTGAGAGGCCGTGGTCAATGTATAAAATTTCCCCCTGACGTTTCGTCTCCATCTGCGGGAGACCCACACCGTAGCATGTCAAAGGAAAAGACAATAGAATCGTGAACCATTTTAGGATGTTTATGCGTAAGTCATTTCTATTATGTTACTAAATACGCTAGAACAAAGAAAAGAAGAAGATAGAAAAAAATTACAAGGTTCCACTTATATCAGAATTAAGTATGCCATAACAGGTAAAGCCAGTAGATTGTGTCGTGCCCAAGCATGAGTGCTGCCGGGGATTGAGTGATAGCGGATCGCTAGGAGTGAATAAGTATGTCAGAGGTCAGAGTGTCTTGACTAGCTATTTCTCCTTCCAAAATTGAGTGAGGACTGCGAGGAAGTGTGAAGTAATCTCAAAAAGAAGTGCGTTAGAGTTTCTAGTTTATTTCCTAAAATGGCTTCTCTTCTGCTGCTCTTACTGGATGGGTTTCATATTCACAATGAAACCGACTCTTTATGCAGAGACGGTGATTTAATATCACCATTCAATCTACTGTGAATATCACTGTTAACTGTTGGTGTACCAACTCTACGACAAATAGAGTTCCTCAGTGTTAGTCCCTGTTACAGCTTCCAGCAGCTCTGACTTTCTGATTACAATTCTTTGTTTTTCTCAGACTCTCTCGACGAACGCCGTGTTCCCTAGTTTTGTTCAACCTTTCCCCTTCAACCCCGTCTGTCTGACATGACGTGGTGCTGGAGCCGTTGCCTTCTCATCGGCTCTAATTTGCGCTTGTCCTTCATAACTTTCTATAGGCTGAATAGAGAGGGAGCGCCGTCTGTCCATATAATGCGTTTCTAGACTGTTATTGGCTTCGCACTGCGCACGTAAAGGATCCCTTTCCAGAACACGTATCTCTGTTCTCTTCTAGTCCCGTGCTCGCTGATATTCGCTGTGTAATCGGCTTCGAGTGATGCATGGCAATCTGTCGATTCCCACTACTGCATTGAAAATGACTAACTTTTTCCTTACAAGACTTCGCCCTTTTTCTCTGTTGACACAACATGTGGTCCACCTCTGATCTGCAAGATTACCCAGTAAATTCAGCTTACTTCTAAAGGTTCTCATTCAAGTTCCTTGACCATACCTGTTGCACTTTCGCTAGGAGTGTTCTTAACATCCTAGCATAACACTTCTATTCGTTTCCCTTACTACTTATTTCACGTTTTAATGCCATTTCAATTCGCTGTGATGTATTTAAACCTTTTGAGTAGACACCCTTCTCGGGCTTGCAGCCGGATCTTGCAGTCAGGCTGACGCAATATTTCAACGATTTATCCAGCCTTTATCTTGGGTAACAGAAGAAATATTGAATTTAATTGATGAAAGGAGAAAATATAAAAATGCAGTAAATGAAGCAGGCAAAAAGGAATACAAGCGTCTCAAAAATGAGATCGACAGGAAGTGCAAAATGGCTAAGCAGGGATGGCTAGAGGACAAATGTAAGGATGTAGAGGCTTGTCTCACTAGGGGTAAGATAAATACTGCCTACAGGAAAATTAAAGAGACCTTTGGAGAGAAGAGAACCACTTGTATGAATATCAAGAGCTCAGATGGCAACCCAGTTCTAAGCAAAGAAGGGAAGGCAGAAATGTGGAAGGAGTATATAGAGGGTTTATACAAGGGCGATGTACTTGAGGACAATATTATGGAAATGGAATAAGATGCAGATGAAGATGAAATGGGAGATAAGATACTGCGTGAAGAGTTTGACAGGGCACTGAAAGACCTGAGTCGAAACAAGGCCCCGGGAATAGACAACATTCCATTAGAACTACTGATGGCCTTGGGAGAGCCTTTCATGACAAAACTCTACCATCTGGTGAGCAAGATGTATGAGACAGGCGAAATACCCACAGACTTCAAGAAGAATATAATAATTCCAATCCCAAAGATAGCAGGTGCTGACAGATGGGAAAATTACCGAACTATCAGTTTAATAAGTCACAGCTGCAAAATACTAACGCGAATTCTTTACAGACGAATGGAAAAACTGGTAGAAGCGGACCTCGGGGAAGATCAGTTTGGATTCCGTAGAAATGTTGGAACACGTGAGGCAATACTAACCTTACGACTTATCTTAGAAGAAAGATTAAGAAAAGGCAAACCTACGTTTCTAGCATTTGTTGACTTAGAGAAAGCTTTTGACAACGTTAACTGGAATACTCTCTTTCAAATTCTGAAGGTAGCAGGGGTAAAATACAGGGAGCGAAAGGCTATTTACAATTTGTACAGAAACCAGATGGCAGTTATAAGAGTCGAGGGGCATGAAAGGGAAGCAGTGGTTGGGAAAGGAGTGAGACAGGGTTGTAGCCTCTCCCCGATGTTATTCAATCTGTATATTGAGCAAGCAGTAAAGGAAACAAAAGAAAAATTCGGAGTAGGTATTAAAATTCATGGAGAAGAAGTAAAAACTTTGAGGTTCGCCGATGACATTGTAATTCTGTCAGAGACAGCAAAGGACTTGGAAGAGCAGTTGAACAGAAAGGACAGTGTCTTGAAAGGAGGATATAAGATAAATATCAACAAAAGCAAAACGAGGTTAATGGAATGTAGTCAAATTAAATCGGGTGATGCTGAGAGGATTAGATTAGGAAATGAGACACTTAAAGTCGTAAAGGAGTTTTGCTATTTAGGGAGTAAAATAACTGATGATGGTCGAAGTAGAGAGGATATAAAATGTAGACTGGCAATGGCAAGGAAATCTTTTCTGAAGAAGAGAAATTTGTTAACATCGAGTATAGATTTAAGTGTCAGGAAGTCGTTTCTGAAAGTATTTGTATGGAGTGTAGCCATGTATGGAAGTGAAACATGGACGATAACCAGTTTGGACAAGAAGAGAATAGAAGCTTTCGAAATGTGGTGCTACAGAAGAATGCTGAAGATAAGGTGGGTAGATCACGTAACTAATGAGGAGGTATTGAATAGGATTGGGGAGAAGAGAAGTTTGTGGCACAACTTGACTAGAAGAAGGTATTGGTTGGTAGGACATGTTTTGAGGCATCAAGGGATCACAAATTTAGCATTGGAGAGCAGCGTGGAGGGTAAAAATCGTAGAGGGAGACCAAGAGATCAATACACTAAGCAGATTCAGAAGGATGTAGGTTGCAGTAGGTACTGGGAGATGAAGAAGCTTGCACAGGATAGAGTAGCATGGAGAGCTGCATCAAACCAGTCTCAGGACTGAGGACCACAACAACAACAACATCTTCAGATGAGACGCTGCTGTTCTGGAGTCTGGTTGAACTGATGCTACCAGCAGGGAGTACTCGGTGCATGCGCCAAGTGACGGGAAAGCTTACGAATTCACGTGTTAAAAGCCGGCTGTTATACACGAACTTTATAATTCTGACAAATTATCTAAATAAAAGGTGGATGTAGTAATAATAAGTGGAAAGTTCCTGCCTGGGCCAAACAAGTATTTTTTCCTTTGGATAAATTCAGCACTCTCTGACTGTGTATTCCCACAAGAACCAACGAACTATCCTGGCAGCATCGCCATATGTAAGCTCGCCACTATAACAAGTTTGTTTGCAAGCACAAAAATACTTGTCTTGTGAATAAAACCACCTTTTCTTGCTGGAACATTATTTATTTTTCCCAAACTCTGCTCGCCTTTTTCTCGCTCTAAGGCATCATCAGTGGGATCTATCACGATACGATTTTGTTATTTTTACCTAAAACACCGCGACGTGAACTGTTTGATAATCTAAAAATAACAAAACTATTGTTATAGATCCAACTGATGACACCTTAGGGCAAGTTAAAGGCAAAACGCGCCTGGGAAAAGTAAACTAAGTTTCACCAAGAAAAGGCGGTTTTATTTACAAAACAAGTATTTCTCCACTATAATTTTCTGTATGAAAATTAGTCCAAATTTACCTCCCACTCCATAAAAAATCTACATATTACCAAAACAATGTACCCACAAGCTGTTATCCAACTTAAATTCATATGCTAACCTTTCACAAAACAGAACCCAATTTGATTAGAAGTGTAACTCGCCTGAATACAAGCTTTATATAAAATGCGCAACTGAAGTAAAACAATTATTTGGCCCTAATCAAAATTTTCACTTACCTGGCGTCTTGACAACATTGTTGCAGATTCATCGAAAGCACAACAAAAAATGGTTCAAATGGCTCTGAGCACTGTGGGACTTAATATCTGAAGTCATCAGTCCCCTAGAACGTAGAAATACTTAAACCTAACTAACCTAAGGACATCACACACATCCATGCAGGATTCGAACCTGCGACCGTAGCGGTCGCGCGGTTCCAGACTGAAGCGCCTAGAACCGCTTGGCCACTCCGTCCGGCGAAGGCACAACTGCAAACAGCAAGTAGGCTGCAGTTAAGCTAGATTTCTATTTTTAAATAAAATTTCCAAACAATATTCAAACTGTTTCAGACCATATAGTGCAATGTGGTAATGATAACCCTTCTTTACACAGCTGGATGGAGAGAGTAACTATTGCTATGAAATGTTATTCCGAGACAACGATTTAAGGATGAAGTATGTGTTCAAAAAGACAGCTGACAATAATCATTCCGACAAACTAACTGCGCAGTGCTGCAGTCTTATCTCAAACTTCTTTTCTTCACATATAATAACATCATTCACAATTTACACACATAAAACAAGTTTTCGATCACACCAGTTCTCAGAACTCCTGAAGATAGGCGTCGATTGTGGGTACTGTAACATAGACACAGTCTCTTTGACTGTTCAGAGACGTCACTAAACCCGCTCAAAGATGTAAGCACCCATTCATGAGCAGCGCCTATCAGACGGAGGGGATCCGACAGCTGATCAGTTCGAGTCATTCTACCAAGAAGGATGTACACAGCTCGTGTTGTCTATAGTTCAACAAAACCTAGACGGTTAGTACCGCGGTTCGATCGCGTCCGCATTTTTCATTTGTGCCAGGAAGGGCTCTCAACAAGGGAAGTGTCCAGGCGTCTCGGAGTGAACCAGAGCGATGTTGTTCGAACATGGAGGAGATACAGAGAGGCAGGAACTGCCGATGACACGCCTCGCTCAGGCCGCCCAAGAGCTACAACTGCAGTGGGTGACCGCTACCTACGGATTATGGCTCTGAGGAACCCTGACAGCAACGCCACCATGTTGAATAATGCTTTTCGTGCAGCCACAGGACGTCCTGTTGCGACTCAAACTGTGTACAATAGGCTGCATGATGGTTCACTCCCGACGTCCGTGGCGAGGTCCATCTTTGCAACCACGACACCATACAAAGAGGTACAGATGGGCCCAACAACATTCCGAATGGACCGCTCTGGATTGGCGTCACGTTCTATTCACCGATGAGTGTCGCATGTGCCTTCAACCAGACAATCGTCGGAGACGTGTTTGGAGGCAGTCCGGTCAGGCTGAACGCCTTAGTCACACTGTCCAGCGAGTGCAGCAAAGTGGAGGTACTCTGATGTTTTGGGGTGGCATTATGTGGGGTCGACGTACGCCGCTGGTGGTCATGGAACGCGCCGTAACGGCTGTACGATACATGAATGCCATCCTCCGACTGATAGTGCAACCACATCGGCAGCATATTGGCGTGGCATTCTTCTTCATGGACGACAATTCGCGCCCCCATCGTCCACATCTTGTGAATGACTTCCTTCAGGATAACGACATCGCTCGACTAGAGTGGCCAGCGTGTTCTCCAGTCATGCACCCTATCGAACATGCCTGGGATAGAATGGAAACGGCTGTTTATGGACTACGTGGCCCACCAACCACTCTGAGGGATCTAATACGAATTGCCGTTGAGGAGTGGGACAATCTGGACCTACGGTGCCTTGATGCACTTGTGGATAGTATGCCACGACGAATACAGGTGTTTGTGTGTGAAATCATATGGGACTTAACTGCTAAGGTCATCAGTCCCTAAGCTTACACCCTACTTTACCTAAATTATCCTAAGGACAAACACACACACCAATGCCCGAGGGAGGACTCGAACCTCCGCGGGGATCAGCCGCACAGTCCATGGCTGCAGCGCCTGAGATCGCCCGGCCAATCCCGCTCAGCGACGAATACAGGCATGCATCAATGCAAGAGGACGTGCTACCGGGTATTAGAGGTACCGGTGTGTACAGCAATCTGGACCACCGCCTCTGAACGTCTCGCTGTATGGCGGTGCAACATGCAAGGTATGGTTTTCATGAGCAATGAAAAGGGCGGAAATGATGTTTATGTTGATCTCTATTCCAATTTTATGAACAGGTTCCGAAACTCTCGGCACCGAGGTGATGCAAACCTTCTCTTTGATGTGTGTACACTGTTTTCAATTACCAACGCATACACTATATTCATGCTTGCTGTCCTCTACAACTAATTTTCCTTCCCCTAACAGATACAATCACAAGTCAACACAACACTACTGAATACCTCCATTACTACCACACTTCAACTAAGAATGTATCACAGTGCGCAGAGGCAAAAACTGTGCCACTGCAAGACAAAGATTGTTTATTACTAACATAACTTGCTCTCCCTCTCTCTGACGTAGACATCTAGAACTTACAAAAATAAAAATGGGAAGGCCATCTTACACAATGAGTAATTTAATCTTCAGCAGGGCAGCCCTATAATATAGTCTTACGGTAAAGAAACAGTGTATCCTGGTACGTTCTGATCCACACCAAATCTTGATCTACATCTAATATCTTCTATTTGTACCAGAATGCATCGGACAACTTTGTTTTAATTTCGGTCATTCAGAAATAGAAGTAGCTCAGCCGCGCACGCAGTACCTCTATAATGAGCATAAGGCAGTAGATATTAGTAAGTCTTCTAAGTTTCAAGACGACATTGTACGTTAACATGGGTAACGGTAAGGTTGTGACAGAGTGGCCAAAAGCGGCAATCGTATTTGCTCGTGCCCAACAGCATACGCTGTGTGAAGTTGCTGGAATTATTGAAATTTCGTGGTGGACTTTTCAGCGTGTCAACAAGCAGTGGTACAAAAAACGGGACCACGAAACACGACGTCAAAATTTTTGCCGGACAAATATCCTGACTTAGAGGGAGCGGAGACGTGTTTCATAGCTTGTGAATCAAAATCACTCCCAAACCCGACAGGAATTCCTTCAAGCCTTTATTGAAGGTGCATCCCTACCTGTTAGCGACAGAACATTGCGACGGCAATTGCATCCAGTGAACATTCGGAATCGGTCACCTCAAAAAAGGGCATTACTCCAACAGGGCCATAAAGACGATAACAGCAAGAATATGTGACTGCATTTCTGAACCCCACCCTATTACTTATCGATTTGCCTGCAAAATTACATGACGTGAACTTCATTAAAATCTGTGGGATGTGTTGGAACAGCGGGAAAAACACGGACTTCAGCATACCGGCAACATGAGATCCTCACAAGGGAACCTCCCCATCGCACCCCCCTCAGATTTAGTTATAATTTGGCACAGTGGATAGGCCTTGAAAAACTGAACACAGATCAATCGAGAAAACAGGAAGAAGTTGTGTGGAACTATGAAAAAACTAAGCAAGATATACAAACTGAGTAGTCCATGTGCAAGATAGGCAACATCTAGGAGCGACCGAGTTCAGGGGTTAGCGTGGTTAGCGTGAACAACTGCGGAACGAGATGTCCTTGGTTCAAATCTTCCCTAGAATGAAAGGTTTACTTTCTTTATTTTTGCAAAGTTATGATCTGTCCGTTCGTTCATTGACGTCTCTGTTCAGTGTAATAAGTTTAGTGTCTGTGTTTTGCGACCGCACCGCAAAACCGTGCGATTAGTAGCCTAAAGGACGTGCCTGTCCAATGGAAACCGAAAACATTTGATCGCAAGGTCATAGGTCAACCGATTCCTCCACAGGAAAACACGTCTGATATATTCTATACGCCACTGGTAACGGCATGTGCGTCACATGACAGGAATATGTTGTCGACCCACCTAACTTGTACACTTGGTGAATGGGTAAAAAGATTCTTCTACCTTGCCCAATTTAGGTTTTCTTGTGGATGTGATAATCACTCCCAAAAAAGTGTGAAAACATAAGAGTTTGTCACATAAACTGCAACAAATGAATGAAACAGTTTCACAGTCGCACAGTTTTGTCTGTGCTCTGTCAAAACATATGTTTTTAACGTTTTCAAATTTTTCCGTGTGTAGACCGTCAAATCCTGCATATGTCCAAGCAAATCTGAACATGTCCTGGAATTTTGGAGAGCGAAGTTTATTATATGTGAGTGCCTGAACTTTGATAATTGTCTGAAAATAAAAAAAATTAAAATGTTCTCCCGAGGGAAGACTTGAACCAAAGACCCATCATTCTGCAGCTGCACACGCTAACCATGGGACCACGGCGCTCATGTATTTACAGCAACCTGATGTTGCCTAACTTACACATGGACTACTCAGTTTGTATATTTTGTTTATTTTTTCATCGTTCCACACAACTTCTTCCTGTTTTCTCGATTGATCTGTGTTCAGTTTTTCAAGGCCTATCCACTGTACCAACTTACAACTAATTCTGAGGGGGGTGCGATGGGGAGGTTCCCTTGTCAGTAAGTGGCTTAGCCTGGATGCGACGAACCTGAACAACCTTGTGGACACACTTCCTGATCGAATGCAGGCGCTCATCAAGTCCAGGGCTAAATTACACGTTATGAAATGAAACTTGTAATGATTTCCATAGGGTTGACTAACAGTCTGGTGACCTTACATAGGAGACAGACCTGACAGATCCGTCTGAATGTGGAATGCTTTAGACGCTTACCAATAATCTTTTAACTGTAGACGCTTATCACCTCGTTGTAATCGAATAATGCCGGTTCCTTCGCACTATCGTGGTGATGGTTTTGCATTTATTCACATTTGATAAGAGTTGCCATTCAGAACACCAAGGGGAAAGCGTGTGTTTGCCGTACTGCATTTACAGGGGTTGGACAAAACTGTGGAAACACAGTGGTAAATGTTTGCTTCAACATAAATAGAGATGCCAGCCAAACCTGTAGGTTCTTGGTCACAAACGACACCTGTGCAGTGACCCCAATACGTTACAAGCGTTAAGTCCTAGTCAGAACATTGTTCTGTGTATTCTGAGTGCGCTATGTTGGAGTAAAGTGAATCCAAACTTGGACAGCTTGTAGGTCGTCGTATGGTGGGTTGCGAGTTGTACGATGTTTCAAGAGGCACCGTTTCGAGCATTCATACTGCAAAGCGGAAGAATGTCATTCGCTAAGTCACAACTCGGACGAAAGTGTGTGTTACATACGATCGCTGAAGAGGATTGTGACGAAAAGTAAGGGACGACAGCGGCAAAACTCACTGGAGAGCTGAATGTCGCACTTGAGAACCCTGTCGGTACAAAAACATCACGAAAGGAGCTCCATAAACTGCAAATAGCAGCGCGAGGTGGAATTCCAAAACAACTCATTAGTGGTGAATAAACCCGTAACAGGAAACTGTGGTACCGAAGCCATAAAACCTGGACTACGGAGCAACACAAGAAAGTAATTTTTTGGGATGAGTCTTGCTTCACTCTGTTTTCAAATTCTAGCCGACTTTACGTCAAAGACGGGAATATGGCAGGTGTACGGTAACTGTTCCGAGAGGACTGGGAACTGTTTTGAATAACAGATTGTTTCCTGCACTGTATTAGGCATGGTGGTCCTTTGTGTGTTTGTTGTTTCCATATCTCTCTCCAATCCCTTCATTTGCTGTCTTCCAGCATCAAGACATACCCGTAGATAAACGCATCATCTGCGCACAGTATGAGACTCTCGCTTGTCCGAGCCGATAGATTTTTTTCTATATAACTGGTACGTCAGGGTTCCTATGAGAGTTTCTTTAGGGACGCACGAAATAATTTTCTTTTCAGTTGAACATTCGTCTTCTGATATGACAAACATGGCTCTATTTAGTCATGCATTATTCAAAACAGTAATATATTTGTGAACACCGGATAACTGTTACTTCGATATCAGTCGATCATCTCACCATCTGGTGAGCAAGATGTATGAGACAGGCGAAATATCCACAGACTTCAAGAAGAATATAATAATTCCAATCCCAAAGAAAACAGGTGTTGACAGATGTGAAAATTACCGAACTATCAGTTTAATAAGTCACAGCTGCAAAATACTAACGTGAATTCTTTACAGACGAATGGAAAAACTGGTAGAAGCCGACCTCGGGAAAGATCAGTTTTGATTCCGTAGAAATGTTGGAACACGTGAGGCAATACTAACCTTACGACTTATCTTAGAAGAAAGATTAAAAAAAGGCAAACCTACGTTTCTAGCATTTGTAGACTTAGAAAAGCTTTTGACAAAGTTGACTGGAATACTCTCTTTCAAATTCTGAAGGTGGCAGGGGTAAAATACAAGGAGCTAAAGGCTATTTACAATTTGTACAGAAACCAGATGGCAGTTATAAGAGTCGAGGGGCATGAAAGGGAAGCAGTGGTTGGGAAAGGAGTGAGACAGGGTTGTAGCCTCTCCCCGATGTTATTCAATCTGTATATTGAGCAAGCAGTAAAGGAAACAAAAGAAAAATTCGGAGTAGGTATTAAAATT
Source organism: Schistocerca nitens (assembly GCF_023898315.1). Classification (NCBI taxonomy): domain Eukaryota; kingdom Metazoa; phylum Arthropoda; class Insecta; order Orthoptera; family Acrididae; genus Schistocerca; species Schistocerca nitens. The sequence continues at coordinate 73,365,812 of NC_064617.1, forward strand.
CATGGAGAAGAAATAAAAACTTTGAGGTTCGCCGATGACACTGTAATTCTATCAGAGACAGCAAAGGACTTGGAAGAGCAGTTGAACGGAATGGACAGTGTCTTGAAAGGAGGATATAAGATGAACATCAACAAAAGCAAAACGAGGATAATGGAATGTAGTCAAATTAAATCGGGTGATGCTGAGGGGATTAGATTAGGAAATGAGACACTTAAAGTAGTAAAGGAGTTTCACTATTTAGGGAGCAAAATAACTGATGATGGTCGAAATAGAGAGGATATAAAATGTAGACTGGCAATGGCAAGGATATCGTTTCTGAAGAAGAGAAATTTGTTAACATCGAGTATAGATTTAAGCGTCAGGAAGTCGTTTCTGAAAGTATTTGTATGGAGTGTAGCCATGTATGGAAGTGAAACATGGACGATAACCAGTTTGGACAAGAAGAGAATAGAAGCTTTTGAAATGTGGTGCTACAGAAGAATGCTGAAGATAAGGTGGGTAGATCACGTAACTAATGAGGAGGTATTGAATAGGATTGGGGAGAAGAGAGGTTTGTGGCACAACTTGACTAGAAGAAGGGATCGGTTGGTAGGACATGTTTTGAGGCATCAAGGGATCACAAATTTAGCATTGGAGAGCAGCATGGAGGGTAAAAATCGTAGAGGGAGACCAAGAGATGAATACACTAAGCAGATTCAGAAGGATGTAGGTTGCAGTAGGTACTGGGAGATGAAGAAGCTTGCACAGGATAGAGTAGCATGGAGAGCTGCATCAAACCAGTCTCAGGACTGAAGACCACAACACAATGTCGAATGCTTTTCGGAAGTCTACGCAACTACTGTTTTGATAATATCATCTGCGAAAAAAGGCTGGTGTGTCCCACGTGAGTGTTGTTTCTTGAGTAGGTGCTAATATCCTCATTTCTATTCTCCTTGCGCGCTCTACAATACTTTGTAGGTTATTGGAATCATTTGGTACACTATTTATAAAATTAATGTAGATCTGAAGTCCACAGTATTTCGTTGACGATAGGTCTTCTTTCTCGTGGTTGGTACGTTTCAGTCTTGTGTCAAAGATTTATCGCTATGGGGATCGTTTTACTAGACAACGACCTTGCTGCAGCGGTAATACCGGTTCCCGTCAGATCACCGAAGTCAAGCGCTGTCGGGCTTGGCTAGCACTTGGATGGGTGACCGTTTCGTCCGCCGAGCGCTGTTGGCAAGCGGGTTGCAATCAGCCCTTGTGAAGCAAATTAAGCAGCTACTTGAATGAGAAGTAGCGGCTCCAATCCCGCAAACTGACAACAGCCGCGAGAGGGGTGTGACGAACACGCGGCCCTCCATATCCGCATCCAGTGATGCCTATAGGCTCAAATGGCACGGCGGTCGGTCAGTACTGTTAGGGTCCTTCGAGGACTGTTCGGACAGAGTTTAGTTCAGTCTTAGGATCGTTTTATTGCACGAAATATACATATCAAGTTGCATGTTTGTTGTCTTAATGATTTAAATGAGTCCCTGCTTTGCCTTAAATTGTTCGATTTTAAACTGTGTGTTCGTTTGCGATTGCGTTGCTGCACAGACCATAGGCGCAAAGTTTGAGACGACGGGTTGGGGAGCTTGGGTCGGATGGAGTCTGGTGGTGGTGGGGGAGACTATCCTATTTTAACTGTTTGCGCAGCGTGATGTTTTCATCTTTCAGGTCTTATATTTCTTTCTGAGCAGCCTTGATTTTCCGTTCCGCTTCATAGTCTTTCGCAACTGCAAGTGCTTGCCATAGGCGTTAGTTTTCCTCCTTCAGCACGTCTATCTAGCCTTGTAAGCGGGATTGCCTAAGTGCTTCGACAGACTCCATTTCGTTTCGTGTGTTAAAACGGCCACCACTTCTAGCTTTTCTTTTAGTCTGACATTGTTTTGCCCATAAACGCGTATTTATCTCTCTGGAAACTCAAAGAGTTCATTTTTCATAACATTTAGTGTCCCTTACTCAACTCGATTTTGAGTCACCGCAGAAGTAAGGAAATCAGTATTGGAAAAATTGTGTAGTAAGTACAGCGAAATACGGCAGAGATGTCAACAGGTGTGGACTTCACATCCGAGCGAAAAATGAAATAAAGTAGCTTTCGAATAGTCGGCAGTAAAATCAGAATTTTAAGTGTGAAGCAGTCAGGATTAATCAGTATGGTTTAGTTTACGGACTAAGGGAACACAATTCTCTATTCTTTCTATCTTTGTATTGAACAAGGACCATATAAGATCAAGGAGAAGCAATGAGAAGTCTGTAAATTTATTTAAAGTTCACAGAAAAGAAATAAAATCTTCAGAGTTTGCGCATTACAATGTTATTCTATCGGCGATGCCAAAGACTTTGAAAGGTCAAGTTTACCGATATATGGGTCGTTTTATTTCACGCAACAGCTTGTAATCACGTTGGCTGTCTGTTGTCTTCTTTGAACTTTCACGATGTACTCCGTTAATCCTACCTGGTAAGGATCCCATAGCGCGCAGTAATACTCCAAAAGGGGATGGACTAGCGTAGTGTAGGCAGTATCTTTAGTAGATGTGTTATATTTTCTAAGTGTCCTGCCAATAAAACGCCGTCTTTGGTTTGCCTTCCCCACAACATTTTCTATGTGTTCTCGCCAATTTAAGTTGTTTGTAATTGTAGCTCCTAGTTATTTAGTTGTTCGGAGTATACGAATGCAAAGTAATTCTACGTCAATGAGAAATAGTGACTCCATGCTACTATCAGTTCCACTCGCTGGTTATCATGAAGTTATAAAACTTGAAATCATGAATGTCAATCGCTCTTTCAGTTTTCTGTCATTGAATTTGACGTATGAAGATCTAATGGGAAGGTACTTTTGCGTAATTATCTTATGTTAAACAAAACGATAAAAAGTGTATTTGCGTGGTACATTAACTAGTACATTACTGCTGGTATGTAAGACATTTGCTCAATTTCTTGCAAAGATCGAATACTCACCATTCACTTTTACAAACATGCAAATGGCTCTGAGCACTAAGGGACTTAACAACTGAGGTCATCAGCCCCCTAGAGCTTAGAAATAGTTAAACCTACCTAACCTAAGGATATCACACACATCCATGCCCGAGGCAGGATTCGAACCTGCGACCGTAGCGGTCGCGCGGTTCCGAACTGAACCGCCTAGAACCTCTTGGCCACATCGGCCGGCCGAAACATATAAATTTATAGTGTTTCGTGCAATAGTATTATGTCTTAGGTTAGCTAGCATTTATGATTATGCATTATTATTTCATTTAGTGACACTTGAACTTACACTCCTAAACGACTCCGGTTCAAAGATTAACTTTAACGTCGTTTTCATTAAAAATAAACTTTAGCAAAATTTCAATACGCCAGATAGGAGCAACGGGATATGTCTATCCTATTCGTTTAATGCATAGACACGCTATAATTTGCATCGGTTATAGAATGCTTTCAAAAATCGACGTATCACCATTTCAGTACAGTAACACAATTTTGCTTTCTGGTTGATCGAACTGAATCAATAATAAACGGAGCGGAGAAAAAAAAAAAAAGACTAAAAATTTCAGCAACCTGAAGCCACGTGAATCTTGTCGCTAGAGCAGGAAAACGTAAGGAAAGATTGCAAGTAAAAGCTTGCTTGTCTAAAGTTTAATATAGAATCTCTCACAATTCTATAGCATAGTTTAGAGTACTTTGCTCGTGGAACGCTGTAGATATAGTTTTCCAATAATATGAATAACCATAGTAACGCACCGCAACAATCACTGTAATATCATTAATGTTCTTTGACTTCGACGAGCAACTCTTTCATTGTGATAATTAACTGTGTGGGTGAAATAAAGTAGAAATGTTGCTAATTTTAATTTTCAAATGATTAAGACCCGATCACTGATGGTTAATATGGCTCCTAGTGTTGAAAGGATAGACGAATGAAACCCAGAATCAAAAGGAAACGTCGCGTCGGCAAGTTGGCCGCACAAACCTCCGAGCTGTTTTAATTCAAAAATTACAATCGGTGGGTTGACGATGTCGAAGGTGCTTAACTATGTAGGAGCGTTATCGAATTAACGAGATGACATGGCATTAAAAAAAAAAAGATGACGTGTCATTACATCAAAATGGAATGGTGTTAAAACAAGATGACATGTATGTCATTAAAGCAAATAATATGGCATTAAAGAAAAATGACCTGCCATTGAAACAAGACAGTATGGATCTAAATGAAGATGCGATGTCGATAGAACTAGCTCAGAATCCAGGAATTACTGACAAACAAGAGGCTGTTCGAAATCAGAAACTTTCTGTTAAGCGTTATGCATTCGCGAAGGTACTACCAGATGAGATAGCCACTTTAAAGATGGCATAAACTGGCGTTCCCGAAACAGTGCAACAACTCTCCACAGAAGTAGGTGAGGTCAAACACACACAAATCGAGTTGTCAGACAAAGGGATAAAAGAAATATCTCTGCCTATAATAAATGAAAAGCACCAGTTTGCTTTTGTTCTACAATATTATTTTTATTGCTAACCGGTTTTAATAGCAAAGACAAGATCCAGTTATTAGCCAACAGTGGGGTATACAAAATCACCTGTTCTGATTGTGACAAATTTTACATTGGTCAGTCAGGCAGAGACATATCAACTAGGCTGGCTGAACATGAACGCAGCTGGAGGTTGCAGAATTCAGACTCTGCATTTGCTGAGCATGTACTGAGTGAGGGTCACAACTACCAGCCAGTGTCCCATGTACTTCACTTAGCAAACAAAGGCCATAAACTCAGCCTGCTGGAAGCCCTGGAAATTAATAAACATCTTGCTCACAGTCCAAAAAAAAAAAAAAAAAAAATGGCTCTGAGCACTATGGGACTCAACTGCTGAGGTCATTAGTCCCCTAGAACTTAGAACTAGTTAAACCTAACTAACCTAATGACATCACAAACATCCATGCCCGAGGCAGGATTCGAACCTGCGACCGTAGCGGTCTTGCGGTTCCAGACTGCAGCGCCTTTAACCGCACGGCCACTTCGGCCGGCGCTCACAGTCCAGATCTCATCCTAAATGACCAGACACAACTCAACACTTCCCCTCTCCTAAACTTCATATAATCATCTTTGTTGTTCATTACTTCCCACACTCTCTCTTCCTACATATTCCCATTTTCCTGTAGTCATTAAGTTGTTTTATTTGTTGCAGTTGTCTTTGTATTCCACATATGCTGTAGTTTCAATAGTTAAGGGTTTGCTTTTAACTTGTACTTGTATTACTGTCCATGTTTAACTCCCCTTGTAGTTGTCTCATCAAATACTGTTCATATTTTACTGTGCTCATTTATTTAATGTAAACTGGTATACAGCCACTGCTTTGATTATAGTGTTAATGTTAAAATGCAGTACCACCACACTCTCAAACTGTAGGTTCCCTCAAACACCTCAATTTTCCTGCATTTACTAATTTCTGTTTATCTTATTGATATTGTTTAAGTTCCTCGTGTACTCTGTATTTACATTGACAACTGTCTCTTCTTTTTTAATTGTTTGTGTATCACTCTCCATGTTTCATACCTCTTGATGCAGCCTTGTCTAGTACTAATTTTATCTTATTTCATTAGTTTTGTTTATTAATAGAAACTGTTATGTAGGCATGCTATTCCTATTTTGTGCTAAAGGTTTTCCTGTCAACTCCATTGTTATTTATGTACTGTTCAGTTTTTACTATTTCATTGCAAAGATGTTACTCACTGTATGTTTCTACTTCACTCTAGATGTGTTACTTCTCTTCCAATGTTGTCTGCTAACATTTAACTTCTTTGGTGATAATACTCAGTAAATGTCTGAAGATGGCCTTGTAAGCCGAAAACCGGTTAGCAATAAAAATAATATTGTAGAACAAAAGCAAACTGGTGCTTTTCATTTATTATTATAATGTTGTTGTACCAAGAACCGACGGAAGATTCTGTTAATATGATCTCTGCCTATTGTTGGCAAGTAATCGAATTTGCGTTCTTTCCACAGAAAGTCTGATTCATTAATTGTTGTTAGCGTATTTCATTTTAACTGTTCATCGCCACTTGATGTGTGGTGGTGCGCATCAGAGTTCATTCTCTGCTTAACAGAATGCAGATGTGTCTACGTGACAACCTTGGCTGAATTTACCTGACTACCTCTGAGACCTGGTGATCAAGACTGCTTGAAAACAACATGCCTGCCTGATAAAATTATATGTATCTATTGTACACGTGAAAAAAATGTGTGTAAATATCAACGTCAAAATCCATGATGTAACTTGTTAAAAGTCATTTAACTAAAACGATAGATCTCCGGACTGGGGTAAGAAAAAACTTGCATCGTGAACCATGTTTATAACCATTAGGATAACTCATACAAAAATCTATCGAGATGTACATTCCCCTAGCAAGGACTACGTTGAAAGAAATATATCATTGCCGTGATGAGCAAGTAAATATTTTAAAATCAAAATCTTTATATTGGAAACTAATTCAAAGAAATGTAACCGTACGTCAGCTAAAAATGTCTGACAACGTCAGAGATTAAAAACTGTTATGTGACCTGAAATACTATCAAAGTACATGTCTCATGAGGCAGGAGATCTTTTTCATGGTTTTGGCTGGGTTTCCCGCGAAACTACGCCCAAATGAGGAGAGATATGTAATTAATATCATCCAGCAGAAAAAAAGCAACCAGTCTCATAAGCAGCATCTATTAATGAAAACACTGATTCACGTCTTACGAAACTCGTAAATAAAACTTTGAAAAGAAAAAGAAAAGCCTTGTAATAGTCAAAAGCATACACTGAGCGAAATGAAGATCAAAACATTAAAACTTTATGAGCTATACGGCACTTAATGTAAAACTCGTGTAAGTCAACATTTTCTCATAACAACTGAGGATATGAAAAATCTGTGCCCCTGATCCGATACAAAAAGAACTAGTAACCGTTTGCTCAGAGTGGAATTGAATGGCTCCACTCTTGTTATTTAACTAACCCAAGTCTGTCGTCACTGAGGTGAATATAGTATCACGTTTACGAGTTTGAACTTTCTGCCAGAGTTTTACCTCTGCTCGGAGTATAGAAATTCAAAGTAATTGTAGCTCATTGAAAAACGAGGGGTCCGTGATACTATCAGTTCTACTCACGAAGTTATTAAACTTGAAATCATGAATGCTGTCTGTCGTTGACTCTGACGTATACAGATCTTATGAGAAGGTGCACTTGTCCACATATTTTATGTTAAAAAACGTTAAAAGGATTATTTCCGTGTACAAAGGGCGTTAAAAAAGTTTTGCACAGTCGTCTCTAATTTTTTTATTTTTTGCCGGGAGAATGAAATTTTTTGTGAACGTACTTGGAACATTTCGCTATACGTTGAGCCTACTCCATCAATTGTGACGCATCTGGCCCAACGTTCTTTCCATGATGTAAATGCACTTTAATGAAATTCTGGGGATTGACTTTTACACCATCGCTTGACACAGGAAATGAAATGTTTTACCACGTAGATGAGTCTTCCGACGAACAGAGAGGTAAAAAGCAGATGGAGCCGAATCGGGACTGTAGGGAGGATGAGGAACAATTTTCCAACCCATTTTCCTGATTTTCTCCTGCGTCATAAAGGCTGTATGGTGTCTGGCATTGTCATGGTGTAGTCTGATGAGCTGACCCTGAAGCTGTGGTCTGCGGGTCTTGATGGCACGTCGCAGCTTGTCCAATGACAAACAGTAACGGCCCCAGTTAATTGTAGAGCCAGGTACCAAAAACGAAAATGACACCACACTGATCGCAGAAGAAGGAGGGTTCACCTTCCGGCCTGCTCTTCGTGAAAGTCTTGGTTTCTTCTTCCGAGGGGAACCCGGTTACCCCACTCTATGGACTGGTTCAAATGGTTCAAATGGCTATGAGCACTGTGGGACTTAACTTCTGAGGTCATCAGTCCCCTAGAACTTAGAACTACGAGGGCAGTTCAATAAGTAATGCAACACTTTTTTTTTCTCGGCCAATTTTGGTTGAAAAAACCGGAAATTTCTTGTGGAATATTTTCAAACATTCCCGCTTCGTCTCGTATAGTTTTATTGACTTCCGACAGGTGGCAGCGCTGTACGGAGCTGTTAAAATGGCGTCTGTAACGAATGTGCGTTGCAAACAACGGGCAGTGATCGAGTTTCTTTTGGCGGAAAACCAGGGCATCTCAGATATTCATAGGCGCTTGCAGAATGTCTACGGTGATCTGGCAGTGGACAAAAGCACGGTGAGTCGTTGGGCAAAGCGTGTGTCATCATCGCCGCAAGGTCAAGCAAGACTGTCTGATCTCCCGCGTGCGGGCCGGCCGTGCACAGCTGTGACTCCTGCAATGGCGGAGCGTGCGAACACACTCGTTCGAGATGATCGACGGATCACCATCAAACAACTCAGTGCTCAACTTGACATCTCTGTTGGTAGTGCTGTCACAATTGTTCACCAGTTGGGATATTCAAAGGTTTGTTCCCGCTGGGTCCCTCGTTGTCTAACCGAACACCATAAAGAGCAAAGGAGAACCATTTGTGCGGAATTGCTTGCTCGTCATGAGGCTGAGGGTGACAATTTCTTGTCAAAGATTGTTACAGGCGATGAAACATGGGTTCATCACTTCGAACCTGAAACAAAACGGCAATCAATGGAGTGGCGCCACACCCACTCCCCTACCAAGAAAAAGTTTAAAGCCATACCCTCAGCCGGTAAAGGCATGGTTACAGTCTTCTGGGACGCTGAAGGGGTTATTCTGTTCGATGTCCTTCCCCATGGTCAAACGATCAACTCTGAAGTGTATTGTGCTACTCTTCAGAAATTGAAGAAACGACTTCAGCGTGTTCGTAGGCACAAAAATCAGAACGAACTTCTCCTTCTTCATGACAACGCAAGACCTCACACAAGTCTTCGCACCCGAGAGGAGCTCACAAAACTTCAGTGGACTGTTCTTCCTCATGCACCCTACAGCCCCGATCTCGCACCGTCGGATTTCCATATGTTTGGCACAATGAAGGACGCAATCCGTGGGACGCACTACGCGGATGATGAAGAAGTTATTGATGCAGTACGACGTTGGCTCCGACATCGACCAGTGGAATGGTACCGTGCAGGCATACAGGCCCTCATTTCAAGGTGGCATAAGGCGGTAGCATTGAATGGAGATTACGTTGAAAAATAGCGTTGTGTAGCTAAAAGATTGGGGAATAACCTGGTGTATTTCAATGCTGAATATAACAACCCCTGTTTCAGAAAAAAAATGTGTTGCATTACTTATTGAACTGCCCTCGTACTTAAACCTAACTAACCTAAGGACATCACACACATCCATGCCCGAGGCAGGATTCGAACCTGCGACCGGAGCGGTCGCGGGTTCCAGACTGTAGCGCCTAGAACCGCTCGGCCACTCCGGCCGGCTCTATGGACTGGGTTTTGCTCTCTTTCATCCTGGGTAATGACGCAGTCAAAACACTGTTTCCACTCTCCAGTAAAGGTCTTCAAGAGACCCTCGCACACATTCTTCCTCATCGTTTTCATTTCTCTAGTCAATAATCTAGGCACCCAACGTGCACAGATATTTCTGTACCCTAGTGACTGTACCAGTGATACCACAATACCCAATGACAAACGAGTCATTTCAGCAAGCTGTCGTGTCGTCACACATCTGTCTTTTTGGATGATTTGATAAATGGTCTCCTTATTCACATCACTCACTGCCGTCGATGGTCTATCGCATTGTGGATTGTCCAGTAGAGAGGAATCACCTTCTTTAAACCTCTGTAAGCACCGCTGGATACTGCTGAGATCCACTGTGTCCTCTACATAAACAGGGAGCAAATTTCCCGTGAATCAATGTGGCAGAGTCATCGCCGGTCTTAATGAACTCCATCACCGACCGTTGCCGCAACCTGACATCTACTTCACGGTCCATTATGGCTCACCCGTAAATAAAAGAAAATACTATTATGTACTAACTTATAACTAAATGTTACAAGCCGGCCGAAGTGGCCGTGCGGTTAAAGGCGCTGCAGTCTGGAACCGCAAGACCGCTACGGTCGCAGGTTCGAATCCTGCCTCGGGCATGGATGTTTGTGATGTCCTTAGGTTAGTTAGGTTTAACTAGTTCTAAGTTCTAGGGGACTAATGACCTCAGCAGTTGAGTCCCATAGTGCTCAGAGCCATTTGAACCATTTGAACTAAATGTTACAAGTATGTTCACAAAAAATTTCAATCTCCTCCTACAAAAAATAAAAAAAAATTTGGAGACGGCTGTGCAAAACTTCTTGAACGCCCTTTGTAACATTAAACAGTATCTCAATTTCGATACAAAAGTTGTTTTAACCAATTCATGCGTAGATTGAATACTGGTACTCACTTGGAGGAATATTTAAATTTCTAGTGTTTCGTGCGTTAGTATTCTCTCTTGCATGATTATTTATCGCCATTCAGTTTAGTGGTACTAGAACCAGCATTTCCAATACAAGTCTGATTCAAAGATTAATTTTAACGTCAATTGTATTAAAAATCAACTTTTATAAAATCGGCTGAATAGGATACTCCTATATATACATTTCATTCGTCTAATGCGTAGATACGCTATAGCAGATTAGGAAATGATGCACTAAAAGAAACGGATGATTTTTGCATTTGATCAATAACGTACTGGACACGTTCAAAGTTAAAATGAAATACAGGGCGACCCAAAAGTCCATTAACATTTGAAAATTCAGTGCTACGCGGAATAATGTCGGTAGAGACGTAAAAATTGACGCACATACTTCAAATGACAAGGGGTTTTACTGAAACCAAAAACAAAACCGCACAAAATCACCAACAGATGGCGCTTCATATGAGCCAAAAATAATGAATAACATAACAGCTGATTTTTGACAAAGACGATGTTCTCTATAACAAAAGCTCAGCATGTCGGTAGTCATTTATCAATACCTGTAGTCGAGGAATAATGTTACGAACAGTACTTAGCCCAGTCAAATGGCAGTTTTCCCGTAACAAAATTCCGGATGTTTTCTGTCATTGGTTCTATAGGTTTTCTGAGGTGCTGAATCCAAGTTTCATGTTTGCTGCCTTGTAGGAGGTCGGCTTCACAACTAAAAATGCGAAAAAAATCGCACTTTTTCAGTTTTTCGTTTATATCTCGAAAACTTTCGAAGATGACCACTCGTAAAAAAATTGAAGTAGATACAATTTCATACAAAATACACTAGTCAGGTTTGATTTTCTGACGATTGGTATCGAAATTACAGCGCTCTGAAAAGCTACAAGTTTTTGGCACTTCTACGAAAACGTCATAAGCACCCACTTCCGCACTATACAACTCGGAAAATGTACATGTTATCGACAAAAACCACACACCACGTAAAAGTACATCAAATTTCCTACAAGAGAAATGTGTAACATTTAATTTTCTTGAAAGGGAATAAGGAGAAAAGTGAAAATTACGAAAAATGCCTTCTCTGCACCACAACAAACTGTCCCTTCGTCTTGCCTACCTCTAACCGGCGCTACACTTTCGACTGATTACGCTTAAAAGAGATCGTTTGAATAAGTTGATTGCAAAGAATGATTGACAAAAACGTTAAAAAATTATATTTTCAACATTACGGACATGAAAGGGAATAGAAAGATAAATGTGAAATCTGTATGTACGAGTGAAATGAGTGGATATCGAATCCAGGATTGGGTCATCATTGCGAGTAGGTTCACAATCTGCAAAAGGAAGAAGCCAGTTAGTCATAGAATATGGATACAAAAGACAGATGCCGGCCGAAGTGGCCGTGCGGTTAAAGGCGCTGCAGTCTGGAACCGCAAGACCGCTACGGTCACAGGTTCGAATCCTGCCTCGGGCATGGATGTTTGTGATGTCCTTAGGTTAGTTAGGTTTAACTAGTTCTAAGTTCTAGGGGACTAATGACCTCAGCAGTTGAGTCCCATAGTGCTCAGAGCCATTTGAACAAAAGACAGATAAGCTGTACAGCGAACTATCGCTGCATGAAGAAATACTTGTAAACATGTGGGCAGGTTCTTTTTTCGTTTTCTTTTGGCTGCTGGTGGCCCAGGCAATGTTTCCAGGTGAAGAGCCTTGAACAGTGGAAGGGCCATGCAAAGCGTCAGGGGCTCTGGAAGGTCCGGCATGAAAAATGAGTTGTTGCTGTTCCTCAAATGAAATATCTGGAACTGAATGTTTAATGTTGCGATAGAGAAAAATTGTATAGTAAATATGCGTAATACCGCAAAATACTACATCAGTTAGTACCTTCTGTCGCCTCAGCTGCTTCTGAGGGTGGTACTGCAAGGGCTTGTCCTGCTCGTCTTTGTCTTCTATATTAAAATTGTCGTCGACTCTTCACATTTCTGGCAGTTTCGTGAAGAACAGTCCTTCAAGTCTACGCCCACACCGCCCTTGGCAAACTGTCTTGCATCTGCAACACGTTGGCTGAAGAACCTCCTGGGAGAGGGTGGTTTCGATATGGCTGCGAGAGGCAACCCATATTTTGTTAGCTTCCACTCCAAGAGCCCCGAATCCACTGTTGCTCCTGACGGAAAGCTCTGAAGGTATGTCGTTGAGCTGCAGCTTCAGTGGGATTTGTGGAAGTCACGTTTGCTGATGTCGGGTACTGCTTGAATCTCATCTTCTTGTGTGATGAGGTTGAGTGGTTACCACCACAAGGGCAATCAAAAATTTCTCACCAGAATCTGTTATTTTCTGTCGATGGGCTGAAGCATCAGTGAATTGAGTAATGTATAATTCGAGATGCGGATTTTTGGAGAGGGTGTTGAGAAATTTAATTTTGTCTTCGTTGAATAACGCGGACGTAGAGTCGTAACCATTTATTACGTAGAGGAATAGCAAATGGTTAGCAGCACTGTTCCCCACAGCACATCCCATATGGTGGAGGAACTGAGTGGCTGTCCGCAGCTCGTGGTCGTGTTGTAGCGTTCTCGCTTCCCGCGCCCGGGTTCCCGGGTTCGATTCCCGGCGGGGTCACGGATTTCCTCTGACTCGTGATGACTGGGTGTTGTGTGCTGCCCTTAGGTTAGTTAGGTTTAACTAGTTCTAAGTTCTAGGGGACTAATGACCTCAGCAGTTGAGTCCCATAGTGCTCAGAGCCATTTGAACAAAAGACAGATAAGCTGTACAGCGAACTATCGCTGCATGAAGAAATACTTGTAAACATGTGGGCAGGTTCTTTTTTCGTTTTCTTTTGGCTGCTGGTGGCCCAGGCAATGTTTCCAGGTGAAGAGCCTTGAACAGTGGAAGGGCCATGCAAAGCGTCAGGGGCTCTGGAAGGTCCGGCATGAAAAATGAGTTGTTGCTGTTCCTCAAATGAAATATCTGGAACTGAATGTTTAATGTTGCGATAGAGAAAAATTGTATAGTAAATATGCGTAATACCGCAAAATACTACATCAGTTAGTACCTTCTGTCGCCTCAGCTGCTTCTGAGGGTGGTACTGCAAGGGCTTGTCCTGCTCGTCTTTGTCTTCTATATTAAAATTGTCGTCGACTCTTCACATTTCTGGCAGTTTCGTGAAGAACAGTCCTTCAAGTCTACGCCCACACCGCCCTTGGCAAACTGTCTTGCATCTGCAACACGTTGGCTGAAGAACCTCCTGGGAGAGGGTGGTTTCGATATGGCTGCGAGAGGCAACCCATATTTTGTTAGCTTCCACTCCAAGAGCCCCGAATCCACTGTTGCTCCTGACGGAAAGCTCTGAAGGTATGTCGTTGAGCTGCAGCTTCAGTGGGATTTGTGGAAGTCACGTTTGCTGATGTCGGGTACTGCTTGAATCTCATCTTCTTGTGTGATGAGGTTGAGTGGTTACCACCACAAGGGCAATCAAAAATTTCTCACCAGAATCTGTTATTTTCTGTCGATGGGCTGAAGCATCAGTGAATTAAGTAATGTATAATTCGAGATGCGGATTTTTGGAGAGGGTGTTGAGAAATTTAATTTTGTCTTCGTTGAATAACGCGGACGTAGAGTCGTAACCATTTATTACGTAGAGGAATAGCAAATGGTTAGCAGCACTGTTCCCCACAGCACATCCCATATGGTGGAGGAACTGAGTGGCTGTCCGCAGCTCGTGGTCGTGTTGTAGCGTTCTCGCTTCCCGCGCCCGGGTTCCCGGGTTCGATTCCCGGCGGGGTCACGGATTTCCTCTGACTCGTGATGACTGGGTGTTGTGTGCTGCCCTTAGGTTAGTTAGGTTTAACTAGTTCTAAGTTCTAGGGGACTAATGACCTCAGCAGTTGAGTCCCATAGTGCTCAGAGCCATTTGAACAAAAGACAGATAAGCTGTACAGCGAACTATCGCTGCATGAAGAAATACTTGTAAACATGTGGGCAGGTTCTTTTTTCGTTTTCTTTTGGCTGCTGGTGGCCCAGGCAATGTTTCCAGGTGAAGAGCCTTGAACAGTGGAAGGGCCATGCAAAGCGTCAGGGGCTCTGGAAGGTCCGGCATGAAAAATGAGTTGTTGCTGTTCCTCAAATGAAATATCTGGAACTGAATGTTTAATGTTGCGATAGAGAAAAATTGTATAGTAAATATGCGTAATACCGCAAAATACTACATCAGTTAGTACCTTCTGTCGCCTCAGCTGCTTCTGAGGGTGGTACTGCAAGGGCTTGTCCTGCTCGTCTTTGTCTTCTATATTAAAATTGTCGTCGACTCTTCACATTTCTGGCAGTTTCGTGAAGAACAGTCCTTCAAGTCTACGCCCACACCGCCCTTGGCAAACTGTCTTGCATCTGCAACACGTTGGCTGAAGAACCTCCTGGGAGAGGGTGGTTTCGATATGGCTGCGAGAGGCAACCCATATTTTGTTAGCTTCCACTCCAAGAGCCCCGAATCCACTGTTGCTCCTGACGGAAAGCTCTGAAGGTATGTCGTTGAGCTGCAGCTTCAGTGGGATTTGTGGAAGTCACGTTTGCTGATGTCGGGTACTGCTTGAATCTCATCTTCTTGTGTGATGAGGTTGAGTGGTTACCACCACAAGGGCAATCAAAAATTTCTCACCAGAATCTGTTATTTTCTGTCGATGGGCTGAAGCATCAGTGAATTAAGTAATGTATAATTCGAGATGCGGATTTTTGGAGAGGGTGTTGAGAAATTTAATTTTGTCTTCGTTGAATAACGCGGACGTAGAGTCGTAACCATTTATTACGTAGAGGAATAGCAAATGGTTAGCAGCACTGTTCCCCACAGCACATCCCATATGGTGGAGGAACTGAGTGGCTGTCCGCAGCTCGTGGTCGTGTTGTAGCGTTCTCGCTTCCCGCGCCCGGGTTCCCGGGTTCGATTCCCGGCGGGGTCACGGATTTCCTCTGACTCGTGATGACTGGGTGTTGTGTGCTGCCCTTAGGTTAGTTAGGTTTAACTAGTTCTAAGTTCTAGGGGACTAATGACCTCAGCAGTTGAGTCCCATAGTGCTCAGAGCCATTTGAACAAAAGACAGATAAGCTGTACAGCGAACTATCGCTGCATGAAGAAATACTTGTAAACATGTGGGCAGGTTCTTTTTTCGTTTTCTTTTGGCTGCTGGTGGCCCAGGCAATGTTTCCAGGTGAAGAGCCTTGAACAGTGGAAGGGCCATGCAAAGCGTCAGGGGCTCTGGAAGGTCCGGCATGAAAAATGAGTTGTTGCTGTTCCTCAAATGAAATATCTGGAACTGAATGTTTAATGTTGCGATAGAGAAAAATTGTATAGTAAATATGCGTAATACCGCAAAATACTACATCAGTTAGTACCTTCTGTCGCCTCAGCTGCTTCTGAGGGTGGTACTGCAAGGGCTTGTCCTGCTCGTCTTTGTCTTCTATATTAAAATTGTCGTCGACTCTTCACATTTCTGGCAGTTTCGTGAAGAACAGTCCTTCAAGTCTACGCCCACACCGCCCTTGGCAAACTGTCTTGCATCTGCAACACGTTGGCTGAAGAACCTCCTGGGAGAGGGTGGTTTCGATATGGCTGCGAGAGGCAACCCATATTTTGTTAGCTTCCACTCCAAGAGCCCCGAATCCACTGTTGCTCCTGACGGAAAGCTCTGAAGGTATGTCGTTGAGCTGCAGCTTCAGTGGGATTTGTGGAAGTCACGTTTGCTGATGTCGGGTACTGCTTGAATCTCATCTTCTTGTGTGATGAGGTTGAGTGGTTACCACCACAAGGGCAATCAAAAATTTCTCACCAGAATCTGTTATTTTCTGTCGATGGGCTGAAGCATCAGTGAATTAAGTAATGTATAATTCGAGATGCGGATTTTTGGAGAGGGTGTTGAGAAATTTAATTTTGTCTTCGTTGAATAACGCGGACGTAGAGTCGTAACCATTTATTACGTAGAGGAATAGCAAATGGTTAGCAGCACTGTTCCCCACAGCACATCCCATATGGTGGAGGAACTGAGTGGCTGTCCGCAGCTCGTGGTCGTGTTGTAGCGTTCTCGCTTCCCGCGCCCGGGTTCCCGGGTTCGATTCCCGGCGGGGTCACGGATTTCCTCTGACTCGTGATGACTGGGTGTTGTGTGCTGCCCTTAGGTTAGTTAGGTTTAACTAGTTCTAAGTTCTAGGGGACTAATGACCTCAGCAGTTGAGTCCCATAGTGCTCAGAGCCATTTGAACAAAAGACAGATAAGCTGTACAGCGAACTATCGCTGCATGAAGAAATACTTGTAAACATGTGGGCAGGTTCTTTTTTCGTTTTCTTTTGGCTGCTGGTGGCCCAGGCAATGTTTCCAGGTGAAGAGCCTTGAACAGTGGAAGGGCCATGCAAAGCGTCAGGGGCTCTGGAAGGTCCGGCATGAAAAATGAGTTGTTGCTGTTCCTCAAATGAAATATCTGGAACTGAATGTTTAATGTTGCGATAGAGAAAAATTGTATAGTAAATATGCGTAATACCGCAAAATACTACATCAGTTAGTACCTTCTGTCGCCTCAGCTGCTTCTGAGGGTGGTACTGCAAGGGCTTGTCCTGCTCGTCTTTGTCTTCTATATTAAAATTGTCGTCGACTCTTCACATTTCTGGCAGTTTCGTGAAGAACAGTCCTTCAAGTCTACGCCCACACCGCCCTTGGCAAACTGTCTTGCATCTGCAACACGTTGGCTGAAGAACCTCCTGGGAGAGGGTGGTTTCGATATGGCTGCGAGAGGCAACCCATATTTTGTTAGCTTCCACTCCAAGAGCCCCGAATCCACTGTTGCTCCTGACGGAAAGCTCTGAAGGTATGTCGTTGAGCTGCAGCTTCAGTGGGATTTGTGGAAGTCACGTTTGCTGATGTCGGGTACTGCTTGAATCTCATCTTCTTGTGTGATGAGGTTGAGTGGTTACCACCACAAGGGCAATCAAAAATTTCTCACCAGAATCTGTTATTTTCTGTCGATGGGCTGAAGCATCAGTGAATTAAGTAATGTATAATTCGAGATGCGGATTTTTGGAGAGGGTGTTGAGAAATTTAATTTTGTCTTCGTTGAATAACGCGGACGTAGAGTCGTAACCATTTATTACGTAGAGGAATAGCAAATGGTTAGCAGCACTGTTCCCCACAGCACATCCCATATGGTGGAGGAACTGAGTGGCTGTCCGCAGCTCGTGGTCGTGTGGTAGCGTTCTCGCTTCCCGCGCCCGGGTTCCCGGGTTCGATTCCCGGCGGGGTCAGGGATTTTCTCTGCCTCGTGATGACTGGATGTTGTGTGCTGTCCTTAGGTTAGTTAGGTTTAAGTAGTTCTAAGTTCTATGGGACTGATGACCATGGATGTCAAGTCCCATAGTGCTCAGAGCCAACTGAGTGGCTGTATCTCTCCAAGATTTGAGGATATATGCATTGGGAGACTGGAGTTTAGAGACCTATCATTACGACAAGAAGATCAACATTGTCCCCACACAACTGCGAAACTACTTTGAACCGAAGCCAGGGATTCTGCCGTCTGCACTATCAGCTGCCTACTTGGAGACAATTCCATTTTTTTATCCTATCCGTGTTTTCCTCGTTAGCTGAATAATTTACTTGTGAAACTGTTGTTGTTTTGGTGTTGCTAAATTGTAGCACCACAGACTGCGGTTTGGCCGACCTCCCTAGGCGCTACATGGACTTGGTAGTTTCGTCCGAGAACTGTCGAACACAACTATCGCACTTCCTTTGTACTTCCTTCGCACATAATGGGTATTTGAGTCGCAAGTTTTTTCGAAGGTATGCCCACTTGACCATACGAACCTGCGAAACAAGACGCCCAGATCAATCACACATATCGTACTACACGGATCCAGAGCAGAGAGGGTGGAAGCAGTCAAAAAAGGGGTTGGCTCTAATACCATACTGAAACCCACTTCTCCCGACAGGCTTCTTCAGCTTATATGTTGTACTTGCAAGACAGTTTTCTAAGAGCGGTGTGGGCGTAGGCCGGCAGGACTGTTCTGCACGAAACTGTCCCAGCCATGTGAAGGGTTGTGCCCCAAAATCGAAGATAATTTTACTACAAAAGAAGAAGATGAACTGTAAAAGCTCTTTGCTGTACCACTGTCTGAAGCAGCTGAGGCAACAGAAGGTATTAATTGGTGTAATATTTTGCAATATTCTGCATCTTTATTAATTAGTTTTCTCTTTCATAACATTAGTCCATTACATTTTTTCAATTCAAGAACAGCAACAACTCACTTTTGTGTCCGGACCTTCGACAACTCCTGACGCTTTGCCTGGACTTCATGGGCCAAGCTCCATCAACTGGGCCCTCTGGTGCCCACGAAATATTGAATGGGCCACCAGCAACTAAAAGGAGACGAGTGAAAAGTCTTTTGTGTCCACATCATATCTCTAAGTGCCTTCTTTTTCCAGATGGTGAACCTACTCGCAGTGATGACCCAATCCTGGCTCGACATTCAGTTACTTCATGACATACGTGCGTTAGGGCCTACTACACACAGATTTCACATTCATCTTTCTATTCGGTTTCATGTACCTAATATGCCCAAGATATGATGGGCTAGGGGTGTGGAGCTGGTGGGGGTGTGCGGGTTGCTATTGCCTGTGGGGTTTCCGGCCCATGCTGGATCGTGGGTTGATCGGGGTGTGTGGCTTGGGGGTTGTGATCGCGGAACATGCTGGCTGGTGGGTTGGCCGGGTCATCCCTTAGGTTGTGTGGCGTGGGGGTGGGTGTCTGGGTTCCCGCCGGCGCTGCCTGCTGGTAGCGGCGAGTTTTAATGGGTCGTGACAGATGTGACAGATGTGAAAATTACAGAATTATCAGTTTAATAAGCCACGGCTGCAAAATACTAACACGAATTACTTACAGACGAATGGAAAAACTGGTAGAAGCCGACCTCGGGGAAGATCAGTTTGGACATCTGTCACAAACGTCTTCTAATTGTTGTTGTTGTTGTTGTTGAGGTCTTCAGCCCAGAGACTGGTTTGATGCAGCTCTCCATGCTATTCTATCCTGTGCAAGCTTCTTCATCTCCCACTACCTACTGCAACCAACATCTTTCTAAATCTGTTTAGTGTATTCATCTCTACGATTTTTACCCTCCACACTGCCCTCCAATACTAAATTGGTGATCCCTTGATGCCTCAGAGTATGCCCTACCAAGCGATCCCCTCTTCTAGTCAAGTTGTGCCACAAATTTCTCTTCTCTCACATTCTATTCAATACCTCCTCATTAGTTATGTGATCTACCCACTCATCTTCAGCATTCTTCTGTAGCACCACATTTCGAAAGATTCTATTCCCTTCTTGTCCAAACTATTTATCGTCCATGTTTCACTTCCATACATGGCTACACTCCATACAAATACTTTCAGAAACGACTTCCTGACACTTAAATCTATACTCGATGTTAACAAATTTCTCTTCTTCAGAAACGCTTTCCTTGCCATTGCCAGTCTACATTTTATATCCTCTCTACTTCGACCATCATTAGTTATTTTGCTCCCCAAATAGCAAAACTCCTTTACTACTTTAAGTGTCTCATTTCCTAATCTAATTCCGGCAGCATCACCCGAATTAGCTCGACTACATTCCGTTATCCTCGTTTTGCTTTTGTTGATGTTCATCTTATATCCTCCTTTCAAGATACTGTCCATTCCGTTCAACTGCTCTTCCAGGTCCTTGGCTACCTCTGACAGAATTACAATGTCATCGGCGAACCTGAAACTTTTTATTTCTTGTCCATGGATTTTACTTCTTTTCTCAGAATTTTGTTTTGTTTCCTTTGCTGCTTGCTCAATATACAGATAGAATAACATCGGGGATAGGCTACAGCCCTGTCTCACTACCTTCCCAACCACTGCTTTCCTTTCGTGTTCCTCGACTCTTATAACTGCCATCTGGTTTCGGTACAAATTGTAAATAGCCTTTCGCTCCCTGTATTTTACTCCTGCCACCCTCAGAATTTGAAAGAGAGTATTGCAGTCAACATTGTAAAAAGATTTCTCTAAGTCTACAATTGCTAGAAACGTAGGTTTGTCTTTCCTTAATCTATTTTCTAAGATAAGTCGTAGGGTCAGTATTGCCTCTCGTGTTCCAATATTTCTACGGAATCCAACTGATCTTCCCCGAGGTCGGCTTCTACCAGTTTTTCCATTCGTCTGTAAGTAATTCGTTTTAGTATTTTGCAGCCGTGGCTTATTAAACTGATAATTCTGTAATTTTCACATTTGTCAACATCTTTCTTTGGGATTGGAATTATATTTTTCTTGAAGTCTGTGGGTATTTCGCCTATCTCATACATCTTGCTCACTAGATGGCAGAGTTTCGTTAGGCCTGGCTCTCCCAAGGCTATCATTAGTTCTAATGGGATGTTGTCTACTCCTGGGGCCTTGTTTCGACTTAGGTATTTCAGTGCTCTGTCAAACTCTTCACGCAGTATAGTATCATACCTCCTATTTCATCTTCATCTACATTCTCTTCCATTTCTATAATATTGACCTCAAGAACATCGCCCTTGTATAGACCCTCTATATACTCCTTCAACCTTTCTGCTTTTCCTTCTTTGCTTAGTGCTGGGTTTCCATCTGAGCTCTTGATATTCATCCAAGTAGTTCTCTTTTCTCCAAAGGTGTCTTTAATTTTCCTGTAGGCAGTATCTATCTTACCCCTAGTGATACGCGCCTCTACATCCTTACAATTGTCCTCTATCCATCCCTGCTTAGCCATTTTGCACTTCCTGTCGATCTCATTTTTGAATAGTTTGTATTCCTTTTTGCCTGCTTCATTTACTGCATTTTTGTATTTTCTCCTTTCATCAATTAAATTCAATATCTCTTCTTTTACCAAAGGATTTCTACTAACCCTCGTCTTTTTACCTACTTGATCCTCTGCTACCTTCACTATTTCGCTCTCAAAGCTGCCCATTCCTCTTCTACTGTATTGCTTTCCCCCATTCTTGTCAATCGTTCCCTAAGGCTCTCCCTGAAGCTCTCTACAACCTCTAGTTCTCTCAGTTTATCCAGGTCCCATCTTCTCAGTTTTCCACCTTTTTTTGCAGTTTCTTCAGTTTTGATCTATAGTTCATAACCAATAGATTGTGGTCAGTCTGCCCCTGGAAATGTCTTACAATTTAAAGCGTGGTTCCTAAATCTCTGTGTTACCATAATATAATCTATCTGATGCCTTCCAGTATCTCCAGGCTTCTTCCATGTGTACTATCTTCTTCCACGATTCTTGAACCAAGTGTTAACTATGATTAAGTTATACCGTGTGCAAAATTCTACCAGGCGGCTACCTCTCTCATTCCTTACGCCCATACCATATACACGTAATACATTCCCAATTATTAGTTCAAAGTTGATATGTATCACGATATAGCGCGTTTCGCCTGCGCGAGCGAAATTTTTATTACTTAGCGTTGCTCAATGGCGAGCGAAGAAAATTATGAAAATCTGGATGTGACGGGACTTCGTTGCGAGACTGGATAACGACAGGACGTGTATGAGATGTGTGCAATGAAACAGTCATTGCTAGCCGCCATATTGTATAATTAGTGTTTTTTGAGATTCACAAGCGATATGTAACGTTAATGTGGATTTTAGTAACAGTCACAATACAGTCTGTTGCAGTTTTACGTATTTATTTTTTATCGAAAGATTCTATGATGAACTGTAATGTACGACAAGCTTGTATAGGACTTCGAACATTTGCTGGTCGCTGTTTGCTATAGAACCTGCTTCAGTAACACAGTCAAAAGCATAGAGAAAGTTTTCTCTGAAAAAACGAACGCATTTCACTCGTAGACAATCATCGATTGACCAAATGCGAATGGCAGGATTCCAATTCGAGACGATCCTATAGAAGTGTTCTTTCTCCCACATTTCAAGAATTTTACAGGCAGCTGCTTCTACACCACTAGAGTAACTGGTCTACGTGAACGAGATTAGGTATACTGTGGTGGTAGTCGACGCCGCTGGGTATATTGTCATTCACAAGAGATGCAGAGACACTACACACTCTCGTTCAATAACAACGAGTTTAATATTACCAGCTTAAAAACATTAATTTCTTCTTCTGAGCAATAGTATTATAAAAGTTATTGCTTTCTAGCATGCTCTAGTGCCGATACCGCTAGTCAGAAAATCAAACCTCACTAGCGAATTCTGTACGAAATTTTGTATACTTTTACGGGCTGGCCATCTTCGAAAAACGTATAGTTCTCCAGATATGAATGAAAAATAAAAAAAAGTGCGAAATTTTTTAGATGTTTTGGGTTTCTAGTTGTGACCCCGAACTCTTACGAGGCAGAAAACATGACGTATTCAGCATCCCAAAAAAATTCTAGAACTTCTGAGAAACGAAGTTCCGCTATTTTGCTACGAAAACAGCCGTTTTTAACACCAACTGATTAGACTAACTGCACAGCGTGTCTGTATGTAGGGAGGGATATTGTCTTTTAGCAACCCAAATGAGGTCGGACGATTGCGATATACTTGCGATTTCAGGTAACCCCACAACCGATACTCACACGGATTCAGGTCCGGGGAAACCTGGGAGGCCAAACACGACGGAAGTGGCAGCTTAGCGTGCGGTCCTCACGCTACAGATTTCTCACACGTGTACCGTCATCCTGCATAGAAGTCGTGCCCAGACGGTGTTTATCAGCCAGACTAAGGATGTTTGCGATCCTTTAACATGTCAGGGCACGTTGTACCCGTCACACTGACAGTTTAGAAAAGCGGCACCCCGCATGGCTGGTAAAATGCAAGCTGGAAACAGCGAGCAGAGCGTTCCTAAGGAAGGGAAAATTCGCTTACATCGAATAGTTTAAGCATTATGAAGTACTTTCTGAAGGTGTTTCTCTGGAATGTAACAACATAATTTGGGAGATAAAATGTGGACGATGAACAGTGGAATCACGAGGGCAATGAAAGTTTTTGCAATTGAATGTTACAGAAAATACTGAATGTTGAAATGGTAGATAAGGTAACTAGTGAAGAACTACACAATCCAACTGGGAAGGAAACACAGTATTGCTTTGTGTCACAACTTAAGCAGGGTTAGGTTCTTGGGACGCATCAAGAGGGTTCAGGGAATAGTAAATTTGGTGATACAAGTACAGTGAAATGAATGTCAGCACAACGGAAAACCAGTTCCAAGTTGCAAATTTTACTGTTTTTTATTCACTCGATGACTAGTTTCGGGCCGAGAACGTTTTTCAAATCATAGTAACATAGTCTAAAGTGGTATTTCTGAAGGTGTGAAAACTGTGTCAAAAATGTTAGCACATTTTTTACATCTTCGGAAATACCGTTTTATACCATGTTACGATTATTTTAGAAAGGGTCTCGGATCGAAACTAGTCATCGACTGAATAAAAAAAGAGTAAAATTTGCAACTTTGGACTGGTTTTTTGTTGTACTGATTAACAGAAATTGCTGACCCTCAGCTACTCGAGCATGCTGGAAGTTCGTGTTTAGAGTGGGGGGAGAAAGGGGGGGGGGCGTGAGGGGAAGGGAAAATTATAGAGAAATCGTAAAGCTTGACTACATTAAACAGATTCAAATGGATATAGGATACAGCAGTTGAACAGAAATTAAGAGACTGATGTTGGGTTGCCTGTAACAGAGAGTAGCATCTAACCACACCAACATACATGTACGGGGTGGTTACAAGTAAATTGCAGGTACTCATAGAGGTCCAGTATGGGCTGTGGTTATCGTATGGCAGCGAAACTTGATACATATTCTGTTTCGTTATCAGGGATGCAACTGATCATACATCCTGCATCAAAGGAGAACAGTGTTGTGCTAGGGATTTTAATGTCTCTTATATATTCTAGTAGTAGAGAGGTATTTCTTATGTTCTACCACTTTCTAGTTTACAGTACTGACATGTATCAACAATCTGGTATCTGTCAGCTCAGTTGCAAAGACTGTGAAATGACTGGCAGGTTATTCGACACAAGATATAAAGAAAACGTCAGAGCATTTAAATATAGTACAAACCATTCAACATTTGAAGATCATATAAAACAAGAAGACCAAAGACCAAGCAATATTGAAAAAGACATGTACATCATACGAATCTGTAAAGAAAAACACCTCCTCCCTTTCCAAGAAAATTTACACCTACATAAAGCATTAACAGAAAATAAAGAGTTTCTCAGTGACAAAATAATATTGGAAACCAGACTCTATATAAAATAATCGATGAGAGTACATGAAAAAGACAAGAGCCATTTCCGCCATTCACCCTCTGTCACCCACCTCCTCCTCCTCCTAATTTCATTTCATTTTTTGCTTCTCATCTTCTTCTCCAACTCACATTCCATCACACTACTATACACTTATGTCCACTCGTCATGGTTTCTCCCTCCCAAAAAAACCTGCATCACTATTCCTTTACTACACTTACACAGTATACAGACACACAGAAACATAATTAAACAGAATTACATGCATAAAATGAACTAAGAAATGAGTGTAGATCAAAGAGGAACTAGTGGCAATGTTATGCTCCCAGCACTACGTAACACAAACCATAATACATATTTAGAAGTATAAAAACAAACAGAAAAAGTGGTGTCCGAAAAAGTGTGCTGTGTAAAACATAAAAAATGCGTAATCCTGCAGAGGAACTAAGAATTAGACTACAACTATCAAAGTCTAAAGAAGAGAAACATCAACGATGTGTAGCACACGGCATTTCGCGATGTAGACGAGAAATCAAGCATAACCACTGCAAGTAAAAACCAACATATTTTTAACGAAATCAAAATGTAAATAACGTAATTACAGACCACTGATGATGCTTTACCTCAATAAAGCGAAATGGCGTCTGATGAAAGAAACACGCAATTTTTGTAGTTGCAGCGGCAAAACGAAAATACAAGAATTGTAAGACAACTACAGAGAATATGGCCTCATAAATGGAGAGATGTTTCCATACGTAATGGGGAAGGAACGGGACGTGGACAGAGACTGTCAAAGAAGTGAGAAAGGAGTAATGTTGATGCTATGATTGACTGCCGCTTACAGAGTTTGTTCAATATGAGCACCTGAAACGTTGGCGAGATACTGTACAGCGCCAGATTTGCAATTGGTGGCCAAAATTGGAACTAATTTTTCCGGCATAAACCGATTCCGCACTAACGCATTAGCATACATATCAAGTTTCGCTGCCACACGATAATTACAGCCCACTTCTGTGAGAAGCTGCACCTATATTATAACCACCCGGTGGTGTGTAGTATGAATAAATAGCGTGATGTATGGCTTGGGTAACTGCTGCGTCGTCTTCTTACAGATATTCTTCTTCTTTGTATTATCAGCACCTTACAGCATTTACGGAGTCTTGGTGACGAGTGACCCTACACTGTAATAGAGGAAAACGCCCTCGGTTTTAGTAGCGTAATCTACAGATTCCCTCTAGAGAGTTCTATATTCTGATTCGATGCTCCGACGACCCCGAAGCGATGTTCCGTTTTCCTTGTTTCACAATAATCCAGTCGAAAGACACATTGAGATCACTACTTTGGTGATTTGTTATCTAGAAAGCGGAGATTCTGGTGCAATGCCGTTTTCCGTCTACTAGCAACATACGCCTCCTATAGCTTAAAGAGACATGTCCGATAACCCTGCAGTGATCTTCGCTCAAGCAAGACTCTTCCCTGACCCCGACGAAAGCTCAGAAAGTGTTTCATTGGGCATCACACCGAACGCCAAGGAAAGTGCACGAGGAAAACCGGACCGTAGCGTCGTAAGCAGGCCACGTATGTACGCAGCAGTGCTGGAAAGCTTTCCCTGATTCATGACGGCGCCTGTCTGCATTTTCCTTGTCCTGACCTCGTTTTATATTTAGATATCTCTGCTATTAGTATTCACAACTCACAAAATGTCGTTACCCTTGTTTACATACTGGAAGATTCCTTCCCTCTCGTTCTCGAAGCTTTCGCAGCGTCTCCCGAATTCCTATTCGTGTCCCCGGCCGGAAGACTCGTGCTATTGGACCACGGGACACATTACTCCTCATTTAAGCGAGAGCGATCACAAACGAACGAACGTCGGGTATAAACGGTAGGCGAGAGCGAACAACTGCATCCGTTCGTGTTGGGTTGCATTCGATTGTGTTCACTCGTGTTCCTCTGACTGTCATCAAAGGAAGTTGGCGTCTTCTCCGCTGCGACGTTGGCAATACAGAAAGCTGTTGCCTGCTCTCCTGTCGACTTCTATTGTTGACATGAGCCCAATGAGCGATGGAGAGTCCTGAAGATAAATGTAAAGTCGGTCCCAGAAGATCATAGACATCCAGAGCACAAATGGCGAATGAAAAGAAATGTGTTTGATAGAAGACTGCCGAAGCACTTAAAGCGTAACTGCGTAAATGAGAAAGATGACAAATTCATTCTACGTTTGCATCCGGTGGGCATGGAGTGAATAAGCACAAGCTTTGTACTTCTTTTTATTAAAAGGGGAAAGCATAATAACTTTCCTTCAAAATAAAGTATGAATATGTATTATGTTGATGAAAATGAAAAGATATACAAAATATTTTGTCATTTTCTTTGTTTACGTTGATGGTACACGTAACTTCTGCTGATGTACCACTATTATGCTAGAGATTTTAAATGGGGAACAAAAATATTTTTATCTGGAATCACGCTATCTGCTTTCTAACCAACTAAACAGGGTGAGTCACTACTGTTGCCACCAAGAATAACTCTGAAAGTATGATAGGACCTTTAAAGTTTGTGGGACAAAAGTTGCATGGGACAACGGAGGCCATAATATGACGTTGGCTTTTTTTTGCTATGTGGGGTCGCTGCAGAGATATGAAGGTCAACTTAGTTTTTTTTTAATGGGATGCTATAGTTTGGTACTTATTTTCTGATAGACGAATCCAACGATGTGTAACAGTAAGGTCTTTGAAGGTCAATGAAGGTAAGAAAGGTGGCATGAACGCCCAGTTAAAAAAGATGTTCGAAGTGCCGACCACTGGTACCAATGCTCTGCTTCCTTCTTCTTATCATGGATTGAGTGGTATTCCTTATCACTTCGCCATTTATCGAAGCAAATGCTCTGACAATTCTCTCTCGTATATCGTGCAAATAGTAAATATTCGCCGAATACGACGTATGCATCTAACGTTCAATTGATATGTAAACAGCATTCATGTCTTTCGTGCATTCCGACGGACTTGGGCAATTCCAGCATGATAATGCGACACCCCGCATGTCCAGAATTGCTACAGAGTGGTTCCAGGAACAGTCCCCTGAGTTTAAACACTTCCGCTGGCCACCAAATTCCCCAAACATGAATATTATGGAGTTTATCTTGGACGCCTTGCAACGTGATGTTCAGAAGAGATATCCATCCCCTTGTACTCTTACGGATTTATGGACAACCCTGCAGGATTCATGGTGTAAATACCCTCCAGTACTATTTCAGACATTAGTCGAGTCCATGCCACGTCGAGTTGCGATACTTCGGCATGTCTGCGGGGGCCCTACACGATATTTGGCTCTCCAAGATAGATGAGAAAGTTTATGATATTGCCGACTGGTATACATTCTCTCAATTCTGAATGTAGCAGGAGTAAAATAAGGGGAGCGAAAGGTTATGAACAATTTGCACAGAAACCAAATGGCAGTTTTAAGAGGCGACGGACATGAAATGGTAGCAGGGGTTGAGAAGATGACACAGGCTTATAACCTATCCCCGACATTATCCAAACTGTAGACTGAGTAAGCAGTAAAGGAAACAAAAGAAAAATTTGGAAATGAATTACAGTTCAGGGACAAAAATTAAAATTTTGACGTTTTACTATGAGATAAACAGAGACAGCGAAGGACTTGGAAGAGCAGTTGAACGGAATGGACAATGTCCATGTCTCACTGTCATATAATTTTGTGCTCCAGAGGTGTAATCTCAGAAATTTCTTTCTCAAATTAAGACAAATATTTGATATTAATAGATTTCCTTGGCCAAGAATTCCGTTTTGGCTGATGCTAGTCTGCTTTCTGAGTCCTCCTTGCATCGTCTTCATGGGTTAATTTGCGGCATAGGTAGCAGAATTTCTCAACTTCATTTACTTCGTGATCACCAGTTATGACGTTTTGTTTATCGGTATTCTCATTTCTGCTACTTCGCACTACTTCCCTCTTTCTTCGATTTACTCAAATTAAACTTGCTCTGAGCACTATGTGACTTAACTTCTGAGGTCATCAGTCCCCTAGAACTTAGAACTATTTAAACCTAACTAACCTAAGGACATCACACGCACCCATGCCCGAGGCAGGATTCGAACCTGCGACCGTAGCGGTCGCGCGGTTCCAGACTGTAGCGCCTAGAACCGCTCGGCCACCTCGGCCGGCTTCGATTTACTCTCAGTCTCTGTACTCTGTACTCATTAAACTGTCATTCCATTCAAATGACCCTGTAATTCTTCTTCAATTTCACTTAGTATAGCATTGTAATCAGCGAATACTACGTGGGTGAGTCAAATGAAAACCTTAAATTTGTAATAACAAATCTAAATTTCGCGACGTTATCCTGTAAGTTGGTAAGTGTGCTACAAACAGCGTGCAGTATGGTCTGTTCAAATGGTTCAAATGGCTCTGAGCACTATGGGATTCAACATCTTAGGTCGTAAGTCCCCTAGAACTTAGAACTACTTAAACCTAACTAACCTAAGGACATCACACACACCCATGCCCGAGGCAGGATTCGAACCTGCGACCGTATCAGTCCCGCGGTTCCGGACTGCAGCGCCAGAACCGCTAGACCACCGCGGCCGGCAGTATGGTCTGTAGGTGGCAGCATAGTGCAGATGCACAGGCTCAAAAATGGTTCAAATGGCTCTGAGCACTATGGGACTCAACTGCTGAGGTCATTAGTCCCCTAGAACTTAGAACTAGTTAAACCTAACGAACCTAAGGACATCACACACATCCATGCCCGAGGCAGGATTCGAACCTGCGACCGTAGCGGTCTCGCGGTTCCAGACTGCAGCGCCAGAACCGCGCGGCCACTTCGGCCGGCGATGCACAGGCACCGTGACAGTATCAGTGTAAAGATGGCCGCACCACTTGCTACCTGTACCAGGGATGAACAGCGTTCTGTTATTCGGTTTTTGCGTAGCGAAGGTGTAAAACCAATTGAAATTCATCGAAGAATGAAGGTTCAGTACGGTGATGCATGTTTGTCACAGCAGCAAGTCTACGAATGGAGTAGGAAGTTCGCAAATGGTGTGACTTTAGTGGAAGATGCTCCTCGTCCAGGTCAGGGACAACGAGTTGTGACTCCACAGAACATTGTAGCAGTTGAAGCCACAGTGAAGGAAAACCGCCGAGTGACACTGAATGACATTCCAGCATGTTTACAGATTAGTCATGGGTCAGCACACCACATTGTGCATGATGTGCTCCAGTTTCACAAAGTGTCTGCAAGATGGGTGCCACGGCAGCTGACCCCTGAAATGAGAGAACGACGTGCTGATGCTTGTGAAGAACTTGTTCGGCACTTTGAACGAGAAGATAATGGCTTCCTTGCAAGAGTCGTTACTGGCGACGAAACCTGGGTTCACTTTCACTAACTGGAAACGAAGAGAGCGAGCAAGGAATGGTGCCATTCCTCATCACCAAAACCAAAGTAGTTTCGAACAGAACCATCAGTGTCCTTTTGCAGCATGACAATGCAAGGCCCCACACTGCCCATATAACAGTTGCAACAATCACAGACCTGCATATTGAGTGTCTTCCTCATCCACCAAACCCACCAGACCTTGCCCCAAGTGATTTCCATATGTTTGGACCAGTCAGAGAAGCAACGGGAGGAAAGAAGTTGCGTCCTGATGAAGAGGTACGCCACGCTGTGCATGAGTGGTTGTGCGGAATACCAAAAGAATTTTCTACTAAAGGAATTTATGCACTTTGTAAGCTCTGGAGGACTTGCATTGAGCGTGGTGGAGATTATGTTGAAAAGTGATAGAGCTTTGTACCACTTCTGCACAATAAATAATATTTAAAAAAATATTTAAGGTTTTCATTTGACTCAACCTCGTACTATTAATATCCTTTCACATTGAATTTTGATCCCACTCATGAACCTTTCTTTATTTCCGTCGTCGCTTCTTCGACGTGTAAATCGAACCGTAGTGGCGACAGACTACGTCACTGTCTTCCACCATTTTCAATTTGAGCAGTTCCTTCTTGGTATTCCATTCTTGTTGTTCCCTCTTGGTTCTTATACGTATCGTGTATCAGCCGTCTTTCCCTAGAGCTTACCGTAATTTTTCTCAGAATTTTGAACACTTCGGACCATTTTACAGTGCCGAACGTTTTTTCCAGGCCGACAAATCCTATGAACGTGTCATGATTTTTCTTTGGTCTTATTTCCATTATCAACCGCTGCGTCAGAACTGCTCCTCTGGCGCCTTTACCTTTACTAAAGCCAACCTGATCTTCATTGAACAGTGGCTGTTTTTTTTTTGCATAGATATACTCTTTCAAATGAGACACTAGCACACATGCGCCGAGAGGTGCTGCTAGCCATCAAAAAACTAAGGTAACAGGATAATGAAACGCCAGTGCTCAGCTACACGGGAATATCAGCATAATGCAGCCGCTTGGTGTAGACATACCGACACAGTTAAAGTCGCTCAATGGAGTGCAGCAGAGCACTTCCGTGTATGGGTGCGAGCGATTCCAGAGGAAAATTGTTAGTCGAGTGTAACTTGTATCCGTTACTCTTGTAACATCATGTAAGGAGCGCTAAGGATGACGCAGATATGCATATCAGGGGTTTGACCAAGCAGCTGTGGCACTGAAACACATCGGTTAAGCAAATTGAGGAGAACGGAAGACCACTGAGAACTCGTAAAGAGCGAAACGGATTCTGTCGTGACGAATGACGTCAAAAAGCTGAGCCTGTCTGCACTGCCATAAATACGCCACGTTGCTTCGGTAGTCAGTCAGCCAGTAGGACGGTGTTCATGTCGTTTGAAATCAACTCTCTGATTTTCGATTTGTGAGATCTTGGATATGCGATTCGACCAGTACCGGTCATAGTACTGCCGCTTTAGGAGATGACCACTGATCGGTAGCCACGGAACCCGGCCGTTGTGGCCGAGCGGTTCTAGGCACTTCAGTCCGGAACCGCGCGACTGCTACGGTCGCACGTTCGAATCCTGCCTCGGGCATGGATGTGTGTGATGTCCTTAGGTTAGTTAGGTTTAAGTACACTACTGGCCATTAAAATTGCTACACCAAGAAGAAATGCATATGATAAACGGGTATTCATTAGACAAATATATTATACTAGAACTGACATGTGATTACATTTTCACGCAATTTGGGTGCATGACAGTGAGAAATCAGTACCCAGAACAACCACCTCTCCCCGTAATAACGGCCTTGATATGCCTGGGAATTGCGTCAAACAGAGCTTGGATGGCGTGTACAGGTACAGCTGCCCATGCAGCTTCAACACGATACCACAGTTCATCAAGAGTAGCGACTGGCGTATTGTGACGAGCCAGTTTTTCGGCCACCATTGACCAGACGTTTTCAATTAGTGAGAGATATGGAGAATGTGCTGGCCAGGGCATCAGTCGAACATCTTCTGTATCCAGAAAGGCCCGTACAGGACCTGCAATATGTGGTCGTGCATTATCCTGCTGAAATGTTTTGCAGGGATCGAATGAAGGGTAAAGCCACGGGTCGTAACACATCTGAAATGTAACGTCCACTGTTCAAAGTGCCGTCAATGCGAACAAGAGGCGACCGAGACGTATAACGAATGGCACCCCATACCATCAAACCGGGTGATACGCCAGTATGGCGATGACGAATACACGCTTCCAATTTGCGTTCACCGCGATGTCGCCAAAAACGGATGCGACCATCATGATGATATAAACAGAATCTGGATTCATCCGAAAAAACCCGCTCCTGTCTGTGACGCAGCGTCGAGGGTAACGGCAACCATGGTCTCCGATCTGATAGCCCATGCTGCTGGAAACGTCGTCGAACTGTTCGTGCAGATGGTTGCTGCACGTTTCGTTACAGCCATGCGGATAAGATGCCTGTCATCTCGACTGCTAGTGATACGAGGCCGTTGGGATCCAGCACGGCGTTCCGTATTACCCTCCTGAACCCACCGATTCCATATTCTGCTAACAGTCATTGGATCTCGACCAACGCGAGCAGCAATGTCGCGAAACGATAAACCGCAATGGCGATAGGCTACAATCCGACCTTTATCAAAGTCGGAAACGTGATGGTACGCATTTCTCCTCTTTACGAGGCATCACAATAACGTTTCACCAAGCAACGCCGGTCAACTGCTGTTTATGTATGAGAAATCGGTTGGAAACGTTCCTCATGTCAGTACGTTGTAGGTGTCACCACCGGCGCCAACCTTGTGTCAATACTCTGAAAAGCTAATCACTTGCATATCACAGCATCTTCTTCCTGTCGGTTAAATTTCGCGCCTGTAGCACGTCATCATCGTGGTGTAGCAATTTTAATGGCCAGTAGTGTATAAACCTGCAACTTGGTTAGAACTTTGTTAAAATATTAAAAAACCAAGTAAGTTTCATTTTAAGAACTTGTAGCATGTTGCAGGTGAAAACTAGATCCGCAACTTGTTTTATAATATGTTGCAGCTTTATAATATGTTGTAGCTTCATCAAAAGTTGCGTTGAGATTTCTTGGTGGTGACTAGTTCCGGATACCTGTACCCATTTTCAACATTAGGGAACTCAGAACTTAGAGACGTCTATAACCCGTTCAATACGGTGTGTTTGCTGCTGTTGGGTCGGTCATAGTGCCGCTTTGATCATCACTGCAGGGGCATTATTCGTACATAGGCTATCGCCTAAAATGAATAAAAAGAAAAAGAATAGAAACCTGTCATTTCAACTTACGGCGGAACTACAGTCGTTTATTTACACGTAAAATTTAATGTTGCGAAAGCATGACCAGTATTAGCCAATAGGTACTAAGTCAAATGTACATGTCAACATTGCACCGTAATTGGTCACTGATCGATAAATGCAAACTTTTTCCGTTCCTTGAAACGCCACATGTTGCGTGGCCAGTCTCATTTTGCGCTATAGTCTGACCCCACGCCATGTGACGTCCAACTTTCTGTGCATGGCTGGGAGATGTCTGGCAACGCCCTCACGCACTTCCATTCATTTCCAATGGGTTGACAGTATGTTATGTTTTGCAGTGTAGTGTAGCAACGAGTGACTTCTGCTGGATATGGAAAATCTGAAGAAACTTGCGGAGTCTTTTTCTCGCCGAACTGCGTCAACTATCGCGGATGGAGGCGCCGTTACGCAGTATTAGCGTGGCGTCTGCTGGCGTAATTGTTTGCCCGGCGTGCTCATTTTGACAGCAACAGCAGTAACAAGTAGATGTTGACAGGGTTACCACTCCAGCGGACAGTTGGGTGCACTAGCACCTCGCGCGTTTACGCAAATATTTGTGAGTTCAACGGTCGGCCCGAGAGGGCGTCAGAGGCGCTGCGATAAGGCCGGCGGGCTCCCGCTATCTGCGGCGGAGTTACACCTGCACTTGCCGGCGCCTTATCTGTCCGCATTCCGGACGCGCCCTCTTCGCGGAATCTGCCTCGCAGCTATCTCTCTGCTTCATTCCCATTGTTTACGTTCCCCTTACGGAACAGAAAGGATACACCTGCACCGGAGTTGCGTGTCATTTGCTTCAAGTGTTTACTAAAGGCAGGTGACACTGCTGCTGTAAATATTGGCAGATCTGCTCGCAGCGGATCTTTTCCCACAGATTTCCAGTGATCGAGTCATTTTTAGTACTACAGTAAGTGAATAAATACTACTCTATTAAATGAGTGCCGTGTGCACACACGGCCAATTGAATTGGTGATAGAGGCTATTTCTGGAAAGTAAGTGCACCTGTGACCAACACGAGTGGAGTACACAATAGTCACGTGACACCTCCTTCTGCGGGGAGTAGTGCATCATCTCGACATGGTATTGGATGGCCTCTATAGCCGTCCATAGCTACAAGAATGTTGCAGGTGCATGATTTTGAGCACCAGCTGACCTCTCGATTATTTGGCAAAAATGTTCGGTGGGATTCATGTCATGTGATCTGGGTGGCCAAATCATTCATTCAAATCGTCCAGAACGTTCATCAAATCAGTCGTGAACAACTCTGGCCCGGTGATACGACATCGTTGTTTGGGATCACGGAAGTCCACGAATGGCTGCAAGCGGTCTGCAAGTAGCTAAACATAAACATTACATGTCAAATGGTTCAAATGGCTCTGAGCACTATGGGACTTAACTTCTGAGTTAATCAGTCCCCTAGACCTTAGAACTACTGAAACCTAACTATCCTAAGGACATCACACACATCCACATTACCAGTCAATGATCGGTTCAGTTGGACCAGAGCGCGTAGTCGATTCCATGTAAACACAGTCCACATCATTATGGCGTCACCACCAGCTTGCACAGTGCCTTGTGGACAGTTTGGAACCATGCTTCGTGAAGTCTGCGCAAAATTCGATCCCTACCATCAGCTCTCATAAACTGAAATAGTGACTCATCTGACCAGGCCACAGCTTTCAAGCCGTCTAGGGTCCCACAGACATGGTCACGAACACAGGAGAGAGGCTGCAGCCCAGGCGCTGTTGACAAAGGCACTCGCGTCGAGCTTCTACTGCCATAGTCAGTTAATGCCAAATTTCGCCTCACTGTCCTATCCTCGTACGTCCTCCATTTATTTCTGCGGTTGTTTCACGTGGTGTTGCTAGTCTGTTACCACTAACGCCTCTATTATAAACGCCTCTGTGAAGGCTGTCGGGCACAGCGTAGTCCATGGTGAGAAGTATTCGCTGAAATTAGGTATACTAGGCTCGTTCTTGACACTGTGGATCTCGGAATACAGGTTTCCCTCACGATTTCCGATACGAATTGTCCCATCCGTCTAACCAATTCCGAGATCAAATGGTTCAAATGGCTCTGAGCACTATGGGACTCAACTGCTGAGGTCATTAGTCCCCTAGAACTTAGAACTAGTTAAACCTAAGGACATCACAAACATCCATGCCCGAGGCAGGATTCGAACCTGCGACCGTAGCGGTCTTGCGGTTCCAGACTGCAGCGCCTTTAACCGCACGGCCACTTCGGCCGGCTATTCCGAGATCAGTCTGTCGTTTCCCGTCGTGCGGTCCTGAACATGTCGGAAACCCTTTGACATGAATGAGCTGAGTCACAGCCCTGCCAATGCACTGCCCTATTATGCGCTGTGTACGCGATACTACCGCCATCTGTATATGAGCCTAGCGCTATCCGATGACTTTTGTCACCTCTCTATATGTTGGTTTACACTTGACGGAACGGAACGGGACGAACGGGACGTCAAAAAATTTCCACAGTGTATTTCAAATGGCGGCATCTACATGTACCATCAACGAAATGGAGCGGACAGGGTCGGATCGAGATGTCAAAGTCACGGTTGCTCGGGAAGAAAATCTTCATACTAACGATAATGCAGGAACGGTTTCGTCGTCTGGTGAGTTAACCTATTCTTGCGACTTTACTCTTGTTGTTGTCTGCAGTCCGGTGACGTTTGACGCAACTACCACGCTACTTACTATGTGCCTCTTCATCTCCTAATAGATGCTGCAACCTGTTTACTGTATTCGACTGTTGGTGTCCCTCTCCAAATTTTTCTCCTCCCTGCCTCAAACACACCTACACACAGCAAACACAAACACACGCTATCCCTCCAACACTATCCTGGTGATTCATTGATGTCTCAGAATCTGTCCTATCAACCGATCTCTTCTTCTGCTCAAAGTGTTCAGCCGTGGCGCCCTTGAGTTAGGAGACTGTACTGCCTGGCGCCACTGGCTCGGGTGGATCGACTATCCTTCTTGCCGCCCCATTGCCAATGTCTATCTGGTGTCTGTGGGTTGTGTCCTTAGAAGGTCTTTACTTGCCGATAAATACAGGGTGGTCCATTCATAGTGACTGGGTCAAATTTCTCACGAAATAAGCGTCAAACGAAAAAACTACAAAGAACGAAACTCGTCTAGCTTGAAGGGGAAAACCAGATGGCGTTATGATTGACCCGCTAGACGGCGCTGTCATAGGTCAAACGGATATCAACTGCGTTTCTTTTTAAATAGGAACCCCCATTTTTATTACATATTCGTGTAGTACGTAAAGAAATATGAATGTGTTAGTTGGACCACTTTTTTCGCTTTGTGATAGATGGCGCTGTAATAGTCACAAACGTGTAAGTACGTGGTATCACGTAACATCCCGCCAGTGCGGACGGTAATTGCTTCGTGATACATTACCCGTGTTAAATTGGACCATTTACCAATTCCAGAAAAGGTCGATATCGTGTTGATGTATGGCTATTGTGATCAAAATGCCCAACGGGGGTATGCTATGTATGCTGTACGACATTTTCCAAGTGTCCGGACCATTCAGCGGGTAGTTACGTTATTTAAGGAAACAGAAAGTGTTCAGCCACATGTGAAACATCAAACACGACATGGAACAAATGATGATGCAGAAGTAGGAGTTTTAGCTGCTGTAGCGGCTAATCCGCACATCAGTAGCAGACAAATTGCGCGAGAATCGGAAATCTCAAAACCGTCGGTGTTGAGAATGCTACAGCAACATCGATTGCACACGTACCATATTTCTATGCACCAGGAATTTCACGGGGACGACTTTGAACGTCGTTTACAGTTCTTCCACTGGGCACAAGAGAAATTACGGGAGGATGACAGATTTTTTGCACGCGTTCTATTTAGCGACGAAGCGTCATTCATCAACGGCGGTAACGTAAACCGCCATAATATGCACTATTGGGCAACAGAAAATCCACGATGGCTGCGACAAGTGGAACCTCAGCGATCTTGGAGGGTTAATGTATGGTGCGGCATTGTGGGAGGAAGGATAATTGGCAGCCCATTTTATCGATGGCAATCTAAATGGTGCAATGTATGCTGATTTCCTACGTAATGTTCTACCGATGTTACTACAATATGTTTCACTGCATGACAGAATGGCGATGTACTTCCAACATGATGGACGTCTGGCACATAGCTCGCGTGCGGTTGAAGCGGTATTGAATATCATATTTCATGACAGGTGGATTGGTCCTAGAAGCACCATACCATGGCCCGCACGTTCAGCGGATCTGAGGTCCTCGGATTTCTTTCTGTGGGGAAAGTTGAAGGATATTTGCTATCGTGATCCACCGACAACGCCTGACAACATGCGTCAGCGCATTGTCAATGCATGTGCGAACATTACGGAAGGCTAACTGCTCGTTGTCGAGAGGAATGTCGTTACACGTATTTCCAAATGCATTTAGGTTGACGGACATAATTTTGAGCATGTATTGCATTAATGTGGTATCTACAGGTAATCACACTGTAACAGCATGCGTTCTCAGAAATGATAAGTTCACAACGGTACATGTATCACATTGGAACAACCGAAATAAAATGTTCAAACGTATCTACGTTCTGTATTTTAATTTAAAAAACCTACCTGTTACCAAATGTTCGTCTAAAATTGTGAGCCATATGTTTGTGACTATTACATCGTCATCTATCACAAAGCGAAAAAAGCGGTCCAACTAAAATATTCATATTTCTGTACGTACTACACGAATATGTAATATAAAATGGGTGTTCCTATTTAAAAAAAACGCCGTTGATATCCGTTTGATCTATGGCAGCTCCATCTAGCGGGCCAACCATAGTGCCGTCTGGGTTCCCCCTTCAAGCTAGACGAGTTTCGTTCTTTGTAATTTTTTCGTTTGACGCTTATTTCGTGAGATATTTGGCCCGATCACGATCAATGGACCATCCTGTATATGGGCTTCGCTGGCCCAAGAGGGAAGCACGAAGACTGGCGATTGGCGGTAGCGTCGCGACAAGAGATGGTGGTCACGAGATCCCAAAGGCCGAAGCCACGAGCCGCGCAAGGAGGGCCTGCGCAGAGCGAAGATACCAGAGTGCTTCACCGGAGTCAGCTTTCGACTACAAGCAGGAGGCCGAC
This sequence comes from Schistocerca nitens, assembly GCF_023898315.1. Classification (NCBI taxonomy): domain Eukaryota; kingdom Metazoa; phylum Arthropoda; class Insecta; order Orthoptera; family Acrididae; genus Schistocerca; species Schistocerca nitens. The sequence goes on from NC_064617.1 coordinate 73,404,348, forward strand.
ATCCCATCGGTTGGTTGACAGAATTCGTGTCGGACGATCGCTCGTGGTCTGACTGCCTCTTCTACCTGTGTTTCATCGGCACCACCCAGTAACCGCCGCGACGCACCATGGATCCATGGCACTGCTTGCTGATAAAGAGGAGTAACATTCTGTAATCCTAGCGATGATTTGTTTCATTGTCTACCTACCCTCCTTATTATTTTTTGGTTTGTAATCGACCCTCTTGGTTTTACTTGGTCTGCTCTATGGTCGGAAATATAGGCAGTAGTATTGTACTAAGACACTAGTTGCCATTTGTCCTGCTATTATATGGCCTTTCCTTTCTGGTTTGTATCCGGTCATGACGAGATACGGTTGAAGCTCTCTAAGGCTATAGATACAGCTATAGGGAATTGCTTCGTAGGCAGTACACTTGGCGAGGTATGGACATCTCTAAAAACGGGCATCACACAAATTGGGAAACAAAACATGGGTACAAAGACGGTAACTGCGAAGAAACCATGGGAAACAGAAGAAATACTTCAACTAACCGATGAAAGGAAGAAGTACAGAAATGTACCGGGAAATACAAGTCGATGAGGAGTGAAATAAATAGTAAGTGCAGGGAAGCTAAGACGAAATGGATGTAGGAAAAATGTGAAGACATAGAAAAAGAAATGATTGTCGGAAGGACAGACTCAGCATACAGGACAACCAAAACAACCTTTAGTGACGTTAAAAGCAAGGGTGATAACATGAAGAGTGCAACGGCTAGGTGGAAAGAATGAACTGAAGGCCTGTATGAGGCGGAAGATTTGTCTGATGTGATAGAAGAAGAAACAGGAGTCGATTTAGGAGAGATAGGGTATCCAGTATTGGAATCAGAATTTAAAGGAACGTTGGAGGACTTTGGATCAAATAAGGCAGAAGGGTTAGATAACATTCCCACAGAATTTTTAAACTCATTGGGAGAAATGGCAACAAAACGACTATTCACGTTGGTGTGTAGAATCTATTAGTCTGGCGAAATACCATCTGACTTTTGGAAAAGCATCATCCACACATTTCCGAAGACGGCAAGAGCTGACATATGCGAGAATTCTCGCACAATCAGCTTAACAGCTCATATATCCAAGATGCTTACAACAACAATATACAGAATAATGTAAAAGAAAATTGAGGAATGCGCTAGAAGACAATCGGCTTTAGGAAAGGTAAAGGCACGAGAGAGGCAGTTCTGACGTTTCGGTTAATAATGGAAGCAAGGCTAAAGAAAAATCAAGACACGTTCATAGGATATGTCGACGTGGAAAAAGCGTTCGACAATGTAAAATGGTGCAAGATGTTCGAAACGCTGAAAAAAGTTGGGGTAAGCTATAGGCAGAGACGGGTAATATACAACACGTACAGCAGCCAAGAGGGAATGGAGTGAATGACCCAGAACGAAGCGCTCGAATTAAAAATGGAGTTAGACAAGGATGTAGTCTCTCGCCCCTACTGTTCAATCTGTACATTGAGGAAGCAATAATGGAAATAAAAGAAAGGTTCAGGAGTGCAATTAAAATACAAGGTGAAAGGATATCAATGATACGATTCGCTGATGACTTTGCTATCCTGAGTGAAAGTGAAGATGAATTACATGATCTCCTGAACGAAATGAACAGTCTGATGAGTACAGAGTATGGGTTGAGAGCAAACCGAAGAACGACGAAGGTAATGAGAAGTAGTAGAAATGAGAACAGCGAGTAACTTAACATCAGGATTGATGGTCACGAAGTAGATGAAGTTACGGAATTCCGCTACATAGGCAGTAAAATAACCAATGACGGACGGAGCAAGAAGGACATCAAAAGCAAACTAGCAATGGCATGAAGGGCATTCCCGGCCAAGAGAAGTCTACTGGTATCAAATATCGGTCTTAATTTGAGGAAGAAATTCCTGAGAATGTACGTCTGGAGTACAGCATTGAATGGCAGTGAAACACGGACTGTGGGAAAACCGGAACAGAAGAGAATCGAAGCATTTGAGACGAATGTTGAAAATTGGGTGGACTGATAAGGTAGGGAACGTGGAGGTTCTGCGCAGAGTCGAAGAGGAAAGGAATATGTGGAAAACACTGATAAGGAGAAGGGACAGGATGATAGGACATCTGTTAAGACATGAGGAAATGACTTCCATGGTACTAGAGGGAGCTGTAGAGGGCAAAAGCTGCAGAGGAAGACAGAGATTGGAATACATCTAGCAAATAATTGAGGACGTAGGTTGCAGATGCTAATGTGACATGAAGAGGTTAGCACAGGAGGGAAATTCGTGGCGGGGCACATCAGACCAGTCAGAAGGCTGATGACAAAAAAATCTGATCATTAATGTTCTAGTCAATTAGCTTTTGGTTGTAAATACAGCCGGAACAATTGTATTAAGGCACAGGTTACCGTTAAACAAAAGAGGAAACAGTTATATTTAGCAGTTAACCAGTGAAATTCTTTTATTGTAATAGCATTTCTGAGTCATTAGTTGTAATCTCAACAACCTTTTGTATTAAGCTGTTCGTTTCCGTGTTTGAAAGACAGGGTCATTATTGATGTATTTTAGCTGGATTCTGCGGTTCCGGCGAGTGAGTTCTCTTGTAATTTTACAAGTAATGGTTTAAGATGTTCCTTCAGAGCAATCGTAATAATCAGTTTAACTTTGAAAATACTAAGTGCCAACTGTCACCAGGGTTTTAGTCAAAATAAAATTGTAAGACAGGGGTTTGGATCCAGTCGCATCTTGGTTGCCGATTAAAATTAAGAGGTTTATTGCTTTGAAGTAAGCCTTATCATTGTCATATTGTTTACTGATCTGTTTAACCTTTCAGCACATCTTAACCCCGAACCTTTCAACATACAGTTTCAAATTAAAAGTTACGACACCTGTTTTGAGTGCTTATATAGTTTTCATGTGTTGCAGAAGGCCATTTAATAAGCCAGACTGTATCTAGCACGGTAGTAAACACCGTTGTTTCACCCGATAACGGGTGGGCTTCAGGCCCGGCCGTCTTGTAATAATTGCCATATTGTTTGCTGTTTTGCGATACAGCTTTCAGATTTCAACTTAGGGATGAAGGTCAAAAGAATTTAGCAAATTTGTTCATTTTATTAAAGAAAATTTTATGGTTGAATGCTACGATTATCTGGAAAACACAGTTTATATATTGTTAAATAAACAGATTGTGTGAAAACAAAGTTACAATGGTGGAGCCTCCCTTCCACGTTATCCTTAATTCCAGTACGTACCACGTATCAACTGTGTCACAAATTTTATTTCTCTCCATATCTGTTTAGCACCATCCTTTATTAATTACGCTATTTGCCTACCTAATCTTCAGCGCTGTTCTGTAGCACCGCATTTCAAAAGTTTCTACTCCCTTACCGTCCACGTTTCATTTCCGCAAATAGCTAAACTCAGAATACTTTCAGAAAAGACTTCTTAATACTTAATTTTGTATTAGATGGGCCGGCTGGGGTGGTCGAGCGGTTCTAGGAGCTACAGTCTGGAGCCGCGCGACCGCTCCCGTCACAGGTTCGGATCCTGCCTCGGGCATGGATGTGTGTGTTGTCCTTAGGTTAGTTAGGTTTAAGTAGTTCTAAGTTCTAGGGGACTGATGGACCTCAGCAGTTAACTGCTATAGTGCTCAGAGCCATTTCAACCATTTGAACTATCCACTTAATCCATCCTAATACATTAAATCTGCCTTTGCATGATTCACGACAATTTGTTTACTGTTGTCAATTACAGGAAAATAATGCTTACTCGTAGACGCATTACAAAGGGCGAAGAAGAAAGAAAAGATGCCGATTGATACATAAACTGAAAGTGCAAAACAATGTACAATGACAAAAATATTAGCAGAAGACAGAGAAGCATGGAGAGTCAATATTATTTAAATATCATCCCGATTAGCAGAACCATAACACAAAATAAGTAAACAAATGACATACCATACTCCGTAAGTTTATTCACAGAAGTAAGATTTCTCCGTTTGTCCGAATTAGCAAGATCATCTGCGAGCAAGCAGCAAATTTTTTGATAAGCACCAGGTGTCTAATACTACATCACGCGCGCGATCAACGGCCGATTGCAGTCAAAATGTTTTGATTTCTTGCTGCGTGATAGCTGTCGCGATAAAGTCAGAGAATTTCGCTTGCCGGCGCTTAGTGTCACATCGACAGCGAGTTGAGCAGAATCGGATCAGAGACATCGGATTACTGCTACTTAACTGTGTCTGCTCTCATGCGCGACGTTCACAAAGGAGAGTGACAAACACTGAAAATTTTACACACGTTCAGTACGTAATGGAGCATTTGGAAAGAGTATTTCGTTTTTTTTAAAATCTTATTTAACTTATCTTGAATGAGATTTTCACTCTGCATCGGAGTGTGCGCTGATATGAAACTTCCTGGCAGATAAAAACTGTGTGCGCCGACCGAGACTCGAACTCGGGACCTTTACCTTTTTTTTTTTTCCGTGCTTGGGGCGGACGTCGTAAGACACTCGTTTAAGTTCGTCTTTGATCGATTAACTCATTTTTTTTTAGAGAGGGCTGCTAACCCTCTGACCGAACACGCTGAGCTACCGTGCCGGCTACCTTTCGCGGGCAAGTGCTCTACCAACTGCGCTACCGAAGCACGACTCACGGCCGGCCCTCACAGCTTTACTTCTGCTAGTATCTCGTCTCCTACCTTCCAAACTTTACAGAAGCTCTCCTGCGAACCATGCAGAACTAGCACTCCTGAAAGAAAGGATATTGCGGAGACATGGCTTAGCCACAGCCTGGGGGATGTTTCCAGAATGAGATTTTCACTCCGCAGCGGAGTGTGCGCTGATATGAAACTTCCTGGGAGATTAAAACTGTGTGCGCCGACCGAGACTCGAACTCGGGACCTTTGCCTTTCGCGGGCAAGTGCTCTACCAACTGAGCTACCGAAGCACGACTCACGGCCGGCCCTCACAGCTTTACTTCCGCCAGTATCTCGTCTCCTACCTTCCAAACTTTACAGAAGCTTCTGTAAAGTTTGGAAGGTAGGAGACGAGATACTGGCAGAAGTAAAGCTGTGAGGGCCGGGCGTGAGTCGTGCTTCGGTAGCTCAGTTGGTAGAGCACTTGCCCGCGAAAGGCAAAGGTCCCGAGTTCGAGTCTCGGTCGGCGCACACAGTTTTAATCTGCCAGGAAGTTTCAACTTATCTTGAAGTCAACTTATCAAGAATATTAGAACTCTGTTAATATGTCGGTTCCTAGTAAGATTTTATAATCTCCATCACAGGTGGTGAGCAGGGCTCTGATTGCCACTTGTAGCGTAAATGCCGGTATGTGATACCACGCGTCAGTCATCACGTTTGTGATATCCACTGTTGAACAAAAGCCTTTTCCTTAAGAGCCTTGTGGACGTGGGACAGTGGATTACAATATAAGTAGTGGAAATGGAATACCACAGCCGTATTTTCAAAGTATTTATTACTCAGACGACTAGCCTCAACCCTACATTTGCGTGATCGTCAGGTCCTAGAGTTAACCAAATAACTGCTTCCAATAATTGGCTCAGGTATCACAGGACCCATACAATAAATATGTGCCGTGGACCGCTATTCATCAGGACTGTATTTTCCGAAAGTGTAGTCACCACTGTAACCACATGGACATGGTCACAGTAGTTCAAATGGTTCAAAAGGCTCTGAGCACTATGGGACTTAACATCTGTGGTCATCAGTCCCCTAGAACTTAGAACTACTTAAACCTAAGTAACCTAAGGACATCACACACATCCATGCCCGAGGCAGGATTCGAACCTGCGACCGTAGCAGTCGCGCGCTTCCGGACTGAGCGCCTAGAACCGCTAGACCATCGCGGCCGGCGGTCACAGTAGTCACAGTAATGAGTACACGTTCAGCATATACACTCCTGATGAACACTGGCTCACCGCACTTAGTTGTTGTATGGGTCCTATGGTAAATGAGGCAGTGACTGAAAGTACGCACCCTCTTAATAGCAGGACCTGACGATCACGCAAAAGCAGCCGTGAAGCTAGTCGTCTGTGTAATAAATATTTTGAAAATACGGCTGTGATGTTCCAGTGCCGTTACTGCTGCATAATTATCACTGCCTTACGGTCTGCAGCCATACGTATACAGACTGCTCTCGTATCTCCTTTCCTACCCTGCCGGCCGAAGTGGCCGTGCGGTTAAAGGCGCTGCAGTCTGGAACCGCAAGACCGCTACGGTCGCAGGTTCGAATCCTGCCTCGGGCATGGATGTTTGTGATGTCCTTAGGTTAGTTAGGTTTAACTAGTTCTAAGTTCTAGGGGACTAATGACCTCAGCAGTTGAGTCCCATAGTGCTCAGAGCCATTTGAACCAGCCATTTTCCTACCCTCTTGACGTTAGGTTGTTGTCTTGGTCTTTTCTTGGAGTGGGGCTTCGGTAGCTTTCACTCAATGTCATCATTTATTTGTGGAACGTTTTGGAATCTAGGTCTTTCCCTAAAGTTTTTATCTTCTACATTTTCTCTAGTACCATGGAAGTTATTCCCAGAGTTCTTAAAAAACGCATGTCCTATCATTAACGCTTCAATTCTCTTCTTTTCTAGTTTTCCAACAATTCATGATTCACTAAAATATAATTCTCTGCTCCAAACATAAACTCTCTGAAATTTCTTCCCAAAATCAAGACAAATGTTTCACTCTATAAGATTTCTTTTGGCCAGGAATCCCCCTTTGCCTGCGCTAGTAGGCATTTTACGTCCTCCTCGCTTCGTCAGTGATATGTTATTTCGCTCCCTAGGTGGCAGAATTACTGAACTTCGTGTTCTTCGTGCTCCTCAATTCTTTCCTTAATTTTATCACTTCTCTTATTTCCACTGCTCCACACCATTTTCGTCTTTATTCATTTTACTATCAGCCGATGTTCTGTGCGAAGTATCCTGCTCATTTCTTTCAGTATGCCCTGTAATCGTTTCTCACTTGCATTTGGACTAGCAATGTCATCAGTGAAACTTATCGTTGACGTTCTTCACCCTGAGTTTTAATGCCACTGTTTTCTTATCTGTTAAAATTTAGCAGAGAATTTCTTTGTTACATTTGCCATCTATTCGTCTGGCTACATCTTCCATCCCCTTCCATTTTATCGTTATTATGACCTGAAGAAACTACAATCCTCTGGTAATAACTGTGGGTTCTCTGATGATTCTGGGTGATGGCTTAATGGAATTACAACATGTGAAACATGAGTTAACTTTATTACAGGAATGATATAAAGATTTACCTAGCTTTACACAATCCATTGTCATGGGGGTATGTCGTATATTTATAACTGTATTTGAACAGGAAGACATCACTTGAAGCACACAATTACAAACTCTTCGGTTGAACTACAAGTTCGACGTTTACAAAAGTACAGTTCCATTTGAGACTTGGATAGCGCTGGAATCCTAAGTAGATGATGATGTTTGTTTCCTCGGCGGTCGCCAAATGAACAAGAATGAGCCCACGTCTGGCTCTATGTCGACCTCTGTGGGATGGCGCTGATGTGATAAGAAGAGGGCATGTCTTCAGGAGCGCCTCCCATTTGCCATTGCGGACTACAGCGATATATCGTTAATGTACATGATATCGATATGCAATGCCAATCTTTAGACGATACCACAATATTTATTACGCGCCTAATTACGCCTTGTACTCCACTCCACCTGGTGAGCAATATCATTGTCGTCCTGTCCTCAATAGTGCTCTTTATTGTTGAGCATTAATTGGATAGTTCTCACGTTAAAAATCCATACCTCACTGCCACAAGTTGTAAATTTTAATAAACTCTTGACTTCACAGACAAGTCGGGATCTCAGTTTTCGAAAACTTGTTTCTTTTGTTGCCCACGTAATTGCTGTCTTCACGTGCCCCAAATACAAAAACTCAGCTCGTTCCACGACTTCATCTTTAAAATGCACTATTTATTTTTCTGTGTGCTAGTTGCTGCTTTGATTCAGTTCTCCATGCTAGTCTATCCTGTGCAAGTCTCTTTATATATTCATAACTATTACAGCCTACATCCTTTTGAACCTGTGTACTGTAGCCACTCCGTGGTCTCCTGCCTCCCTCCATTCATTGTCCATACTTCGGTCCGTTACCAAAATAATTATTCCTAGATGCTTCACAATGTTTCGTATCAACCATTCCCTCGTTTTAGATCAAATTATGCCACAAACTTCGTTTCTTCTCTATTTGATTTAGTACTGTTTCTACATTATACGATCGATTCATCTGATCTTCAACAATCTTCTCTAATGAAATGATAATTAAATGGGCACCCTAGCTGCAAACAGGCGTTGATGTACTTCATTGGGGACATGTTGAAAATGTGTGCCCCGAACGGGACTGGAACCCGGGATCTCCTGCTTACATGGCAGACGCTCCACCCAGCTGAGCCACCGATGGTACAGAGGACAATGCGCCTGCAGGGACTTATCTCTTGCACGCTCCCTATGAGACCCACATTCTCAACTTTATGTCCACACCACTACATTCATAGTGCGCCTAATAGATGTTTGCCCATCATACTCATTACTCGTGGCAGATTAATCTACAAAGTCCCATACGAGTTCGGGCATAGCGTGTACATTCGCACAAGAAGGTCAATGGCCGGGAAGCCATATATTTAACTATATATGATGGTAGTATCTGTTCCCGAAAGAACAGTTACCGTTGAAGACCATGCAGCTTTGCTAGAATGAAATGATAATTAAATGGACACCCTAGCTGCAAACATGCGTTGATGGGCAAACATCTATTACGCGCACTATGAATGTAGTGGTGTGGACACGTTGGGAATGTGGGTCTCACGGGGAGCGTGCAAGGGATAAGTGCCTGCAGGCGCATTATCCTCTGTGCTTTCGGTGGCTCAGATGAATAGAGCGTCTGCCATGTAAGCAGGAGATCTCGGGTTCGAGGCCCGGTCGGGGCACACATGTTCAAATGTCCCCAATTAAGTATATCTACGCCTGTTTGCAGCCAGGGTGTCCATTTAATTATCATTTCCTTCTAGCAAAGCTGCATGGTTTTCAACGGTAACTGTTCTTTCGGGAACAGATACTACCGTCACATATAATCTTCTCTAACATCATGTTTTAAAATCTCGTCTTATTATCTGTAGCGATTGTAGTCCTAATTTCTCTTCTGTAAATGACTTCACTTCAGACATATACTTCTCTAAGATTTCTTGCTGCTTAAACTAGTGGAGAAGTCCTGGTGTTGTCCAAGTGTTTTTTTTTTATTTTTTGTTTGTTTGTTTAAATAGCTGTGTGTCCACACCCGTATCATGCAGGATCTTGTCTTATGCTTAATGTTCATGACGTCACATCTCCTGAACAATGTGTCGTACAAACTTGTAGGTAAATTCAACGGCATACATGGATACTGTCAGCAATAAGTGTTGGCGAATTGAGTAGGTAGCCACGAAGCTACTAATTTAAACGTCATACTCGTTGCAGCAGTTTCTCACGCATTTCACTGTTTGTGACGCTATTTATCCTGAACTGTGTGTCGTACAGTGATTTAATATTGTAGGCACATTAAGCGGCATATGTGGGTACCGTCTGCAAAACGTATTGTGAGTAAAGTTAATATAAGAGAAGTAATAAATTTAAGCAACACAGCACAATACAGCAGGTCTTCAAGCATCTCAGTGTTTATGGCGTCATATCTTCTGAACTATGTGTGGTACCATGATATATTTTCGTAGGTGCGTAAAGCCGTACATGTGGATACTGCTTGCGAAATTTATTGCGAATACAGTTAATAATAAAGAAGTAATGAATTCTAAAGTCGCTCCTCATGTGGTACGTTTGCTGCGTAAACAACGGAAAAGTAGTGAACGAGAAACATTTCTTCTTCCATAATTTTCTAGAGGTTTTCAGCAAGAAAAAATTCGCAGGGGTTTGAAGTCATGTAAAGGTCGTTGCATATAGCTAGATGATCTCATGATCAAATACTGGGTGAATTAAGTCTGGGAATTCACCCATCACGGGCTGTACTTCCATTTCACCCCCACCTCACCCATGTGGTAGGTAAGTGGTTTTTACCCCACAGCGACAGTTGCTTGACAGTAAGGTACATGTGCTCCTGGTTTGGTCGAAATCGGTCCAGTGGTTTAGGAGGAGATGTGGAAAACACACACACACATTCACGCATACATTTTTATAATATGTGTAGATGTCAATATATTTCCGCTTTACAGAAACGATTTACTTGCCGTTGTCAGTCCTCTTTATTTCTGTCGACGTTAATCTCTTTCCAATGCACACAATAAAACTCTTGTGGTTCAAGTACTTTCAACATCCTATTTACTAATCTTATTGCCTCGGTAGTGGGTGATTTAATACGACCGCATTCCCTTACTTTTGTTTTACTTTTTTAGATGATAAAAAAAAGTATTCAAATGTGTGTGAATTTTTAAGGGACCAAACTGCTGAGGTCATAGGTTGTCGATGATCATCCTGTAATCTCTTTTCAAGACACTATATATTCCATTCACCTGGGCTTCCTAGTCCTTCGCCACCTCTGGCAGTATAACAAAATAATCGGCAAACCTCAGAGTTTTCACTTGTAAATTTTATGCTATCTTAGTTTTATTCTAATTGATGTTCAAGACCACTGTCCAAGTTCCTCTATTAAAATTTCCATTCGTTGCCGAAGTTTATTTCCATCTGACGAAAACAGTACTACGTTGCCAGTCCTTTTATACAGTATAAGTTCCATTACTACGTATTTATGCTCCACTTTACCAGTTTAGGTATATGAATATTTCCTCTAGGGTTGCTGACAACGGTTCGAGTATATGGAGTCTCCTTACCCGATAGCTCATTAAATACTGACATCCCCACTAAGCTGATGCAATCTGATGGAAGCTATAGCGTTAACGTAAATGTTCTTTAGTGTAGTGAAATGGGTTGATTCAGTGTCATGTTTCTCAATGGCTGTTGCCGATACTACACTCCTGGAAATGGAAAAAAGAACACATTGACACCGGTGTGTCAGACCCACCATACTTGCTCCGGACACTGCTTGAGGGCTGTACAAGCAATGATCACACGCACGGCACGGCGGACACACCAGGAACCGCGGGGTTGGCCGTCGAATGGCACTAGCTGCGCAGCATTTGTGCACCGCCGCCGTCAGTGTCAGCCAGTTTGCCGTGGCATACGGAGCTCCATCGCAGTCTTTAACACTGGTAGCATGCCGCGACAGCGTGGACGTGAACCGTATGTGCAGTTGACGGACTTTGAGCGAGGGCATATAGTGGGCATGCGGGAGGCCGGGTGGACGTACCGCCGAATTGCTCAACACGTGGGGCGTGAGGTCTCCACAGTACATCGATGTTGTCGCCAGTGGTCGGCGGAAGGTGCACGTGCCCGTCGACCTGGGACCGGACCGTAACGACGCACGGATGCACGCCAAGACCGTAGGATCCTACGCAGTGCCGTAGGGGACCGCACCGCCACTTCCCAGCAAATGGGGTATCGGCGAGGACCATTCGCAACCGTCTCCATGAAGCTGGGCTACGGTCCCGCACACCGTTAGGCCGTCTTCCGCTCACGCCCCAACATCGTGCAGCCCGCCTCCAGTGGTGTCGCGACAGGCGTGAATGGAGGGACGAATGGAGACGTGTCGTCTTCAGCGATGAGAGTCGCTTCTGCCTTGGTGCCAATGATGGTCGTATGCGTGTTTGGCGCCGTGCAGGTGAGCGCCACAATCAGGACTGCATACGACCGAGGCACACAGGGCCAACACCCGGCATCATGGTATGGGGAGCGATCTCCTACACTGGCCGTACACCACTGGTGATCGTCGAGGGGACACTGAATAGTGCACGGTACATCCAAACCGTCATCGAACCCATCGTTCTACGGTTCCTAGACCGGCAAGGGAACTTGCTGTTCCAACAGGACAATGCACGTCCGCATGTATCCCGTGCCACCCAACGTGCTCTAGAAGGTGTAAGTCAACTACCCTGGCCAGCAAGATCTCCGGATCTGTCCCCCATTGAGCATGTTTGGGACTGGATGAAGCGTCGTCTCACGCGGTCTGCACGTCCAGCACGAACGCTGGTCCAACTGAGGCGCCAGGTGGAAATGGCATGGCAAGCCGTTCCACAGGACAACATCCAGCATCTCTACGATCGTCTCCATGGGAGAATAGCAGCCTGCATTGGTGCGAAAGGTGGATATACACTGTACTAGAGCCGACATTGTGCATGCTCTGTTGCGTGTGTCTATGTGCCTGTGGTTCTGTCAGCGTGATCATGTGATGTATCTGACCCCAGGAATGTGTCAAAAAAGTTTCCCCTTCCTGGGACAATGAATTCACGGTGTTCTTATTTCAATTTCCAGGAGTGTATGAGAATGCCTTTCTCAAAACGTACAAATCACAGACAAAGTGGTTATTCAGTCTCAGTGGTCAGCTCTACAATCCCAACTTGTAAGGGAGCCACTGTGCTGCATCCACTTGTAAAGCCAGCTTCTTCCTTTGCCTCAGTAGAACATATTTCTCTTCGGTTAATAGTAAATTCAGTGAATATCTTGTGCAACACGGAGAGCGCGCTGAGGCATTACAGCAGCTTTCATATCTTGCCTGGCCCCTTTCTTGAGTACGGCAACAGGTACAAGTGTTTCAGGTATAGCCCTTATTCAGAGACTTCATCTTGCACTTCCCTTTGCCTACAGATTTAACTTTAACGTCATATCTAGACGCCTTTCCAGTCTTCATACCTACACATCTCATATGGCGTTGTTTCCGGAACGTCGTTATTTTATTTACGGAGCGCAGTAGGGTCCATGGTGACATACTGGAGAGCGGCGGTTCGAATCCCCGTCCGGACTGCCAGATTCAGGCTATCCGTGATACCCCGTGCCAAAGCATGGATGGTTCCTCCCCTAAACCGAGGACTGTGCTTCGTCTCTTATGACCGCGTCGCAGACGAGACTTCAATTTCTAATCTTCCTTCCTATTGTTTTCGTTCTGAGCTGGCTCATATAACTCTTGAACTATATTAAAATTTAAAGTAACCTTGGAATGCTTGTATAGTTTCCTCTCCGTTGTCAGGTACTGCTCAATATTGATAAAATACTTGGTGACGACAATATAAGATCTGGAAAAGTGATTGCTGACATAGATAGAACAGAAATCTCGGCCTTGAGGTTTATTAATTGCCTAGATAAAGTCATGTGTTACGCGCCCGTTTGTCGCGTTAGGCTAAACATGCTAGGACACGTTGAACTTATGCCGATGTTTGCCACGTGCCTGCTGCTATGGACAAGACGCCGGCGCCGTTTATTTCCAGCAGCAGCCCGCCTACCACCGACGTTGGGACATCTGTTGCGGGGTCGTCTGCGACAGCAAGCAGATGTCGCGAGCGGACGACAACAGCGGAGCTTATTTCTGGACGATGTTAAATGTTTATTGGGCACAGGTCTGAATTATAACACGCTGCAACAGCCCGGGCATTTCGTAAGGAGGAACATACCTAACCGATTCTCCGAATGCAAGTGTTCTACGAGAGTGCAGGACTAAAAGTTCCCCCACTGCATTATCCTTTGTCACATAGCAACCAACAACATCCTGATAACCTCAGTTAATTCATCCTGTTTGTCTGAAGGTATCTTTGCCATCCCTTAAATTCCCAACATTGATAACTTCAATGATCTGTAAGTCCAATGTATCAGCACTCCAATCCTACCAGCTGCCCAGGGCTTCCAATAATCCAGCAGTGCACCAGAAGTAGTCCTAAATTCAACAGTCGGACCCTAGTACTTTAGAATATTGCTCACGTGAAAGCACAACACATTCGCAGATTACAAAGCTATCAATTGTTGATGTTGTCGTATTCATCGGACCGGCTTGTTTAATGGATCTCTTCGTGCTAACCCAACATTTCCGTACATGATTACCAAATTAATTATCATTTCATGCTTGAAAATGTGTGCTATCAACATTTCAATTATTCAGCTCTTTGTTTCAAGCTGCTACATAAAGGTCTTTCCTCACCAGTTTGATTCAGTACATCTTCAAAATTATTCTGTAGCACCAAATTTAGAAGGCTTTCCTTCTCTTCCTGTGTGAATCGATCATCGCCCATCTCCATATATGACCACACTCCGTAAAAATACTTACAGAAAAGCTTTCTAATATTTACATTTATATTCCTCGTTAGAGCATTTCTCTTTTCCAGAAAAACTTAGCTCGTTTTTATGGAATTTGCATTTTACATCCTCTCGTCTTCGACCACAGTCAATTATTTTTTGGCCAAATAGCAAACATCATATACTTCCTTTTGTGTCTCACTCTCTAATGCAATTTCCAGGGTATAGTCTGATTTAATTCCACCACACTCCATATCGTTTAATTTCGTTGATGTCAGTCTTGTACCTTCTTTTCAAAAGACAAACCGTTCATCTTTTTTTCCACGACCTTTGTCGCGTCTGTTAGAATTACGTTGTTACTGGCAAACTCCAAAGTTTCTGTGTCTTCTCCATCAACTCTAATTCCGTTCCCAAATTTCTCATTCGTTCCTTAAGTGCGTACTCTACGTACAGATTGAATAATTTCGGAGATACACTACCATCCAGACACCTACACTTTTCTTCTTTGATTCGTCTATCATACTGCTGTCTGAAGAAGTTTTACACAAAAGAGCCAAAGAAACTGGTACACCTGCCTAATATCGTGTAAGGCGTGCATGCAGAAATGCCGCAACACGACGTGACATAGACTCCACTAATGTCTGAAGTAGTGCTGGAGGTAACTGACACCATGAATTCTGCAGGGCTGTCCATAAATCCAAAAGAGTACGAAGGGTGGACTTCTTTTCTGAACAGCACGCTGCAAGGTATACGCAATAATGTTCGTGTCTGGGGAGTTTGGTGGCCAGCAGAAGCGTTTAAACTCAGAAGAGTGTTCCTGGAGACACTCTGTAGCAATTCTGGACGTTTGGTGTCGTACATTGTCCTGCTGGAATAGCCCAAGTCTGTCGGAATGCGCAATGGATATGAATGGATACAGGTGATCAGACAGGATGCTTCCGCACGTGTCACATATCAGCGTGGTATCTAGATGTATCACGGGTCCCATGTCACTCCAACTGCGTGCGCTCCACACCCTTATAGAGCCTCCACGAGCTTGAATAGTCTCCTGCTGACATGCAGTGTCCATGGGTTCGTGAGGTTGTTTTCATACCCGCATACGTCGCTCCGCTCGATACAATTTAAAACGAGACTCGTCCTATCAGGTAACATGTTTCCAGTCATCAACAGTCCAATGTCGGTGTTGACGGGCCCAGGCGAGGTGTAAAGCTTTGTCTCGTGCTGTCATCTGAAAACCTGCAGCGATGATGTTTCGCTGAATGGTTCGCATGCTGACACTTCTTGATGGCCCAGCATTGAAATCTGCGGCAATTTGCAGAAGGGTTGCACTTCTGTCACGTTGAACGATTCTCTTCATCGTTGTTGGTCCCATTTTCTGGCCGCAGCGATATCGGAGAGTTGATGTTTTACCGGATTCCTGATATTCACGCCGCACTCGCGTAATGGTCGTGCGGGAAAATCCTCACTTTATCGTTACCTCGGAGATCCTGTCTCCCATCGCTCGTGCGCCGACTATAGCACTACGTTTAAACCCACTTAAATGCTGATAACCTGCCATTGTAGCAGCAGTAAGCGATCTAACAACGACGCCAGACACTTGTTGTCTTATATAGGCGTCGCCGACCGTAACACCGAATGCTGCCTATTTACAGATGTCTGTATTTGAATACGCATGCCTATACCAATTTCTTTGGCGCTTCAGTTAGTATCGGTTCATTTTTCTTTATTGCAGCACAGATCCTGATGATACAGGCAGTGTTCATAATACATTATAAATGAAAGACAATCATTTTAAGAAGTATTAAGTGTCCCTAGAAAACATATACTACTTTCCGCCTTTGACATGCACGCAGAGAAATTTTGCAAAGTTGGCGCCCTTGTAACATAGTCGGAGATGGCAGCACAGCTGTTGATAGAATAGGCGCTATTAAAAATGAAAATTTGCTGTGCTGCATTTATGAGCAACAATAAAGAACGACTTTTTTTCTTTATAGTCAGTACCGCCATTACACTTGCAGTGTTACATTTTCACGATCATTACTTCGGTTTCAAAGTGCCATTATCATGTGTTTTATGTGTTATACAGTGCCTAAGATGGCATACTATCGTGTTTAAATCAGCTATCTTAGGCACTGTATAACACTTAAAACACTTCGTGAGTGTGTGTGTTTTATTTTGTCAAGTTGCGCAATGGATTGATCCAACAAGTACCCTTTGGCTCCTGGAAGAAACAATTTCCACCTCACACTACTGCAGAAGTCTGACAGATGCTCCCAATGTACCAACAAGAACTGCTTGAAAAACATCCAGCAACAAATATCTGCTGAAGTCATCCGCTTTAAGGAAAAGACACAAAAATATTCTATGTATGTCCTTATGTAACTAGTGGGATACTTGGGTACAGGAGTATTCCTAGTTAGTGTAAGAAAAATATTAAACGAACGAAAAATATTACTTATTACAAAAAATTCTGAGAAATCAAGTGAAACTTATTCTTATAATACAATAATAAATTTCCGAGTTCTTTTCAGAACAGTAGATTGCCTCTTATGGATAGGAATGCTATTATTTTACGAAGTATGGAAAGGTTCTTTTTTCCCTTTTCGTTAAGAATGTTATTTACTCGGCAGAATGGCTGAGAGCCGCACCTACATAACTTGAATAACTTTTCTAGGTATCGTCAAGGCTGTCGCGTGAAAAATGTAGTGGAGTGTACTGTTATGGAGGACAGATGGGGCTCGCATACGCTGTAGCGCACATTACCGTGAGCTGCGACGACTGCTCCTGCGTCGCTCGCTACTGACAAATAACACAACTATCTCTTTCTATCTGGATTGACCTTCATCAGTCAAACTCTCCCTATGCCTTGATGAAGTCAAGGACTCCTACCTGCCCGTAGTCTTAACTATTGGCGTGGTACACTGGTCAGATAACCAGTCCACCGCGATGCCACTCAATACTCGCCCGCAGGCGTAAATTGGTACTCTGTCCGTGTTCACACCGCACAATAAGTGGGGCGGCCAACACAGTGAACAACGCTTAATCGTGAGCGACTCAGTATAGAGTGTCACTCCGATTCGCTAACGATAGAGGTGCTCTCCCAGTGAAGTGCTGAGAAGAGTCATTGTTCCTCGCTCTTTGCGTACATGTACGAGTGCACTTGCTCTCGTTATGTGTTCCCGCTCCAAGAGCGACAACGGAACAGCCCCTTTTTCTGGAAAAATTGCAGGGGTATATCATTCGCAACCTTCCCTCACTCCTCTGACTCTTTGCATCAGAAATATTCCGCCAATCAGCGTTGCTCTTTTAAACGGTTTGAGTCGACCAATGCGGAAATCCGTAGTATCTCCATTAGGCTTATACTGTCCTCCTGTGAGAACTCTGTAACTACGCAGTCGGTCCATGAAAAACTGCGGCTTCTGGCTGCTCCTACACAATGTAGCGGGATTTGCTTTTAAGTCGAACACGAGGGTCGTTATCCCTTTGCTCCGGCAAAAGCTGTCTTCTCTCTGGGCGGTCGCTTCGGCCAAAGTAGGTATGTTGTTGACCCAGCCCGCTGAAGAGGCGGTCTTCCCAGAGGGCTGGTTTCCTCTTTAGAACGAAAATTCCTGTGGCTGTCATGTTGTGTACGCCAGCCTCGACTTTTTTCAACCTCGGTGCGCACTTGCGATTTGCTTATTAGATTTGCATACCACTTACATGAACTCATACAAAATTGACTCTAACTTATCGAGTTTGGGTTCGAATGAAGTGTCTTAATGTGCAGAGGACGATTGTGAGGACGGAGTATGTAAGAAATGAAGGTCAGTAGACAACGCCACCTTACAACTTGATAATGGCACTTTGAAGCCGAAATCATGATCGTGTAAATGCAACACTTCAAATAAAAAACAGACTAATGGCGGTACTGATTTTAAAGAAATATACAGCGTGTTTCAAAAATGACTGGTATATTTGAAACGGCAATAAAAACTAAACGAGCAGCGATAGAAATACACCGTTTGTTGCAATATGCTTGGGACAACAGTACATTTTCAGGCAAACAAACTTTCTAAATTACAGTAGTTACAATTTTCAACAACAGATGGCGCTGCGGTCTGGGAAACTCTATAGTACGATATTTTCCACATATCCACCATGCGTAGCAATAATATGGCGTAGTCTCTGAATGAAATTACCCGAAACCTTTGACAACGTGTCTGGCGGAATGGCTTCACATGCAGATGAGATGTACTGCTTCAGCTGTTCAATTGTTTCTGGATTCTGGCGGGACACCTGGTCTTTCAAGTGTCCCCACAGAAAGAAGTCACAGGGGTTCATGTCTGGCGAATAGGGAGGCCAATCCACGCCGCCTCCTGTATGTTTCGGATAGCCCAAAGCAATCACACGATCATCGAAATATTCATTCAGGAAATTAAAGACGTCGGCCGTGCGATGTGGCCGGGCACCATCTTGCATAAACCACGAGGTGTTCGCAGTGTCGTCTAAGGCAGTTTGTACCGCCACAAATTCACGAAGAATGTCCAGATAGCGTGATGCAGTAATCGTTTCGGATCTGAAAAATGGGCCAATGATTCCTTTGGAAGACATGGCGGCCCAGACCAGTGCTTTTTGAGGATGCAGGGACGATGGGACTGCAACATGGGGCTTTTCGGTTCCCCATATGCGCCAGTTCTGTTTATTGACGAAGCCGTCCAGGTAAAAATAAGCTTCGTCAGTAAACCAAATGCTGCCCACATGCATATCGCCGTCATCAATCCTGTGCACTATATCGTTAGCGAATGTCTCTCGTGCAGCAATGGTAGTGGCACTGAGGGGTTGCCGCGTTTGAATTTTGTACGGGTAGAGGTGTAAACTCTGGCGCATGAGACGATACGTGGACGTTGGCGTCATTTGGACCACAGCTGCAACACGGCGAACGGAAACCCGAGGCCGCTGTTGGATCACCTGCTGCACTAGCTGCGCGTTGCCCTCTGTGGTTGCCGTACGCGGTCGCCCTACCTTTCGAGCACGTTCATCCGTCACGTTCCCAGTCCGTTGAAATTTTTCAAACAGATCCTTTATTGTATCGCTTTTCGGTCCTTTGGTTACATTAAACCTCCGTTGAAAACTTCG
Source organism: Schistocerca nitens (assembly GCF_023898315.1). Classification (NCBI taxonomy): domain Eukaryota; kingdom Metazoa; phylum Arthropoda; class Insecta; order Orthoptera; family Acrididae; genus Schistocerca; species Schistocerca nitens. The sequence continues at coordinate 73,423,601 of NC_064617.1, forward strand.
TCTTGTTGCAACAACACTGTGTTCTAGGCGGTGGAATTCCAACACCAGAAAAATCCTCTGTTCTAAGGAATAAACCATGTTGTCTACAGCACACGTGCACGTTGTGAACAGCACACGCTTACAGCAGAAAGACGACGTACAGAATGGCGCACCCACAGACTGCGTTGTCTTCTATATCTTTCACATCACTTGCAGCGCCATCTGTTGTTGAAAATTGTAACTACTGTATGTTCGAAAGTTTGTCCGCCTGAAAATGTACTGTTATCCCAAGCATATTGCAACAAACGGTGTATTTCTATCGCTGCTCGTTTAGTTTTTACTGCCGTTTCAAATATACCGGTCATTTTTGAAACACCCTGTATTATGACTGTGGCCCCACATTATGAAAAAATTATTAAATAAACCATGAGCACGTTAACTTTCATTAATCTTCAAGTCGTCTGTCAGCCTTCAGTAGGTGAAATACCCTCTGAAACAAATCTTAATGTCGATGTTCCTGGATCAGGAAACACTTCGGCACTAGTAACAGGGGCACATTTGTTAGGCTGGTCAGAGATTAGGGAACGAGGACTTCGGACGGCATTGAACTGAGGGTGTGAGTAAACACTGTGTGTGACCACGAGGTCGAGTAAAACCGTTTGTCATGAACAGCGCCACATGTTTTTGATAACGTAGCTGATGCGTGCCCATCGAGTCTACACCATGCACGACTCAGAGGGGCACAACGACGTGTGGCTCCACGACAGAGGGTGCCGTCCGTGGCAATGAGTTTTAAAGAGAGATACGCAGAGAGCGACAGACAGAGGCGGCTGGCTGCGCGCTGAAAAAGGGCCAGCCCTGAGATCAGAGTTATGTTCAAAAATGGTTCAAATGGCTCTGAGCACTATGGGACTCAACTGCTGTTGTCATAAGTCCCCTAGAACTTGGAACTACTTAAACCTAACTAACCTAAGGACAGCACACAACACCCAGTCATCACGAGGCAGAGAAAATCCCTGACCCCGCCGGGAATCGAACGCGGGAACCCGGGCGTGGGAAGCGAGAGCGCTACCGCACGACCACGAGATGCGGGCCAGAGTTATGTGCACACCCGTAGCGGCCGTACAAAGGGAGACACGCTGCTCTTGTACCGGAAACATATGCGGCAGAGCACTGAAGTCTGTGGTGCTGGGCTTGTGGCCGTGGCACCGGGTCTGGTGCCAAGTTGTGATGGAGGCTGCGATCTGACTCCGTGGGCGTCTGACCTGTGGAGCGACCGAACTTTGTAAAATAGGCATGATTTGACTCGAAGTTTTTATGTTAAAAGCGTATATGTGTGGAATGTCTTCCGTTAATGTGGCCTTGTGGCAGGCGTGTGACGTAAATTACGCTGCATCTAACTGCGATTTTCTGACTGTTATAGTGTTCTGTGCGATTCGGCCATCTAATGAAGTTACCTTGTTTAGCATAGGGAGGCACTGACTACTGGAGCCGGCCGGTGTGGCCGAGCGCTTTTAGGCGCTTCAGTCTGGAACTGCGCGACCGCTACGATCGCAGGTTCGAATCCTGCTTCGGGCATGGATGTATGTGATGTTAGGTTTAAGTAGTTCTAAGTTGTAGGGGACTGATAACCTCAGATGTTAAGTTCCACAGTGCTCAAAGCCATTTGAACTATTTCTGACTACTGGAAAAGGTGACGTAAATCGGCGCCTTTCTTTGTCCGTAAGTTGACTGAAAGTTTGTCTCGTCATGTACGAGTACCGCTGGGTACCTGTATGAAAAACTCATATGCCTATTCTTGAGGTTCTACATTATTGGTTCTAGGCGATTCAATCCGGAACCGCGCGACCGCTACGGTCGCAGGTTCGAATCCTGCCTCGGGCATGGATGTGTGTGATGTCCATAGGTTAGTTAGGTTTAAGTAGTTCTAAGTCCCATAGTGCTCAGAGCCATTTGAACAATTTTTTTGGAAGCAATGATGGAAATAAAAGAAAGGTTCAGGAGCGCAATTAAAATTGAAAGTGAAAGGATATCAATGATACGACTCGCTGATGACATTGCTATCCTGAGTGAAAGTGAAGTAGAATTACATGATATGCTGAATGGAATGAACAGTGTAATGAGTACAGAGTATGGATTGAGAGTAAATCGAAGAAGGACGAAGTTGATGAGAAGTAGTAGAAATGAGAACAGCGAGAAACTTAATATCAGAATCGATGGCCACGAAGTAGATGAAGTTAAGGAATCCTGCTACCTACGCAGTAACATAACCAATGACCGACGGAGCAAGGAGGATATCAAAAGCAGACTAGCAGTGGGAAAAAGGGCATTCCTGACCAAGAGAAGTCTACTAATATCAAATATCGGCCTTCATTTAAGGAAGAAATTTATGAGACTGTACGTCTGGAGTACATCATTGTATGCTAGTGAAACATGGACTGTGGGAAAACCGGAACAGATGTGAATCGAAGCGTTTGAGATGTGTTGCTACGGACGAATGTTGAAAATTAGGTGGACTGATAAGGTAAGGAATGAGGAGGTTCTACGCAGAAACGGAGAGGAAAGGAATATGTGGAAAACACTGATAAGGAGAAGGGACAGGATGATAGGACATCTGCTAAGACATGAGGGAATGACTTCCATGGTACTAGAGGGAGCTGTAGAGGGCAAAAACTGTAGAGTAAGACAGAGATTGGATTACATCCAGCAAATAATAGAGGACGTAGGTTGCAAGTGCTACTCTGAGATGAAGAAGTTAGCACAGGAGAGGAATTCGTGGCCGACTGCGTCAAACCAGTCAGAAGACAGATGACCCAAAAAAGAAAAAAAAAGGCTTAAAGTAAGCTTTTGACAATGATGGCTGAATATTCTCTTCGAAATTCTTAAATTAGACGAGGCAAAATATAAGGAGCGAAAGGCTATTTACAACTTGTACAAGAATCAGACGGCAGTTACAAGAGTCGAGGGACTTAAAAGGGAAGCAGTTGCTGAGAAGGCAGTGAGGCAGGGTTGTAGCCTGTCCCTGATGTCATGCAGTCTGTACTTTGAACAAGTAATAAAGGACACCAAAGGAAATCGGGGAGCAGTGATTAAATTTCGGGGAAAATGTATTAAAACTTTGAGGTTTGCCGATGACGTTCTAATTCTGTCTGAGACGGCAAAGGACTGGGAAGAGCAGTTGTGCGTAATGGACAGTATCATGAAATGATAGAAGATGAACATCAACAGAAGGAAAAGAAGGTGTAGGTTGTCGTATGTTTTGTGCTGTTGTAAATAATTCACCTTTACTGTACTGGTTCAATCACCGACACAGCAGCATCATCCTCAGATTACCCCGTCTTCGAATAGGAACTTCATGGAGCATCCGTGACGAAAGTCGGTCAAACTTTGCACTCTGCCTAGTCGTAGCCTTGTCGTGGATCCAGTTCGCGTTGGCCCTTGTCACACCATTCGCCCGGTCGCAATACAATATTCGGCTATGGCAGACTTATTGGTCTGGAGGAGGCGAATATGCCGCTGACGTTCAACGGCGCGTTCACGCACTGTGCGCGTCGTTTGCCGCATTCGCACGGAATTCTACACTCCTGGAAATTGAAATAAGAACACCGTGAATTCATTGTCCCAGGAAGGGGAAACTTTATTGACACATTCCTGGGGTCAGATACATCACATGATTACACTGACAGAACCACAGGCACATAGACACAGGCAACAGAGCATGCACAATGTCGGCACTAGTACAGTGTATATCCACCTTTCGCAGCAATGCAGGCTGCTATTCTCCCATGGAGACGATCGTAGAGATGCTGGATGTAGTCCTGTGGAACGGCATGCCATGCCATTTCCACCTGGCGCCTCAGTTGGACCAGCGTTCGTGCTGGACGTGCAGACCGCGTGAGACGACGCTTCATCCAGTCCCAAACATGCTCAATGGGGGACAGATCCGGAGATCTTGCTGGCCAGGGTAGTTGACTTACACCTTCTAGAGCACGTTGGGTGGCACGGGATACATGCGGACGTGCATTGTCCTGTTGGAACAGCACGTTCCCTTGCCGGTCTAGGAATGGTAGAACGATGGGTTCGATGACGGTTTGGATGTACCGTGCACTATTCAGTGTCCCCTCGACGATCACCAGTGGTGTACGGCCAGTGTAGGAGATCGCTCCCCACACCATGATGCCGGGTGTTGGCCCTGTGTGCCTCGGTCGTATGCAGTCCTGATTGTGGCGCTCACCTGCACGGCGCCAAACACGCATACGACCATCATTGGCACCAAGGCAGAAGCGACTCTCATCCCTGAAGACGACACGTCTCCATTCGTCCCTCCATTCACGCCTGTCGCGACACCACTGGAGGCGGGCTGCACGATGTTGGGGCGTGAGCGGAAAACGGCCTAACGGTGTGCGGGACCGTAGCCCAGTTTCATGGAGACGGTTGCGAATGGTCCTCGCCGATACCCCAGGAGCAACAGTGTCCCTAATTTGCTGGGAAGTGGCGGTGCGGTCCCCTACGGCACTGCGTAGGATCCTACGGTCTTGGCGTGCATCCGTGCGTCGCTGCGGTCCGGTCCCAGGTCGACGGGCACGTGCACCTTCCGCCGACCACTGGCGACAACATCGATGTACTGTGGAGACCTCACGCCCCGCGTGTTGAGCAATTCGGCGGTACGTCCACCCGGCCTCCCGCATGCCCACTATACGCCCTCGCTCAAAGTCCGTCAACTGCACATACGGTTCACGTCCACGCTGTCGCGGCATGCTACCAGTGTTAAAGACTCCGATGGAGCTCCGTATGCCACGGCAAACTGGCTGACACTGACGGCGGCGGTGCACAAATGCTGCGCAGCTAGCGCCATTCGACGGCCAACACCGCGGTTCCTGGTATGTCCGCTGTGCCGTGCGTGTGATCATTGCTTGTACAGCCCTCTCGCAGTGTCCGGAGCAAGTATGGTGGGTCTGACACACCGGTGTCAATGTGTTCTTTTTTCCATTTCCAGGAGTGTATATACACCTGCCTTGAGCAACTCTAAGTCGTCTTTAACAGATTCCAAGAGCGCCGAGATTTTAGAAGGATGACGAAAATCTGCTTTCCACTGGTCACTTGATGAATATCGATTACAGGAAAATTGTGGCCCATACGTCAAACTTTTGGAGCTCCATCATCAATGAATCAACGGAAATACGACAGGCTGAGTTCCTTATTAACCGAGAAGGTGGTTTCCAGTTAAACTGTGCAAGGAATCCCGTATAGAAAAACTGCTCTGCGTAGCCCCCGTCATTTGCCTTGCGAAACCAATCGATCTGATATCGATGAAGCCAGCTTTCACCACGGAGGGCGCGACGCAGCGCGCAGACTACGACAACTGGACACACCACGCACTTGCTGGCGGGGTCATAAGTACATGAGCTCAGTGCCTTTCGTGTCAGTATTCGTCTGAAGATGGCCAGAAGACTCTGCGCCGAAACGTCGTGGCAGCAAGTTGCAGACATCGGGCAGTTCACTCGAAATTTCATTCAACAATCTGTATGTCGGGAAAGTTTTAAACCTCACTATGAGATGCGTTTTCTGTGTATTTGGGAGAAGTTACAAAGAAAATGAAGTGTTGGCAGAAGTGCCAACACCGTGTTGCTAGAGGAGGCCGAAATGCACGCGTTTCATTACACGCAGACTGGCGTGAGGTCTGGAACAGGACAATGTCTTGAGAATTGCAAATAAAGTACGTAGATGATTTAATACTTAACTTTAATCCATAATTGGTGTACATCGCTCTTGACTGTACATGCTTCAATATAAATATCAATTGAATACGGCGCCTTGCTAGGTCGTAGCAAATGACGTAGCTGAAGGCTATGCTAACTATCGTCTCGGCAAATGAGAGCGTAATTTGTCAGTGAACCACTGCTATGAACGTCGGCTGTACAACTGGGCGAGTGCTAGTAAGTCTCTCTAGACCTGCCGTGTGGCGGCGCTCGGTCTGCGATCACTGACAGTGGCGACACGCGGGTCCGACGTATACTAATGGACCGCGGCCGATTTAAAGGCTACCACCTAGCAAGTGTGGTGTCTGGCGATGACACCACAGAAAACATTATTATGAAGATAAAAAACTGAAACATAATACTTTCTTGTTCCTATATTGATAAAGATTTTTAAGGAATTTTAAAGATATGTTCGTAATTTTTTTAATGAGAGAATTTCTTAATTGTTAGGGTCTTCTTAAATTGTGACACTTTTTTGTCAATAATCAGAGTTGGGCTTCACAAAAACGATTTTATCTAAAGCAAAACTCAACTTCATTAGTCATAGCAAAAATTTTACACTTTTATCGTGTGTGAATTGCACCTTGCGCCATACGAAGGAGCAGATTGTTTCTGACAAAAAGAATATAGAGTAGATTAACCATCTTTAGCTGCTGAATCTGCTGATTTGTATTTGCTTTTGAAAATGTCAGTACTCCAGACAGAAAAAACAGCATCCTGAGCAAGAAGTACGTCACTTTGGTTCAGGGCAGACTCACCTTGTTTTTCTGTGCGAACAGTGTGTAGTCAGGATTGTCAAGTGCCGTACTATCAAGTACATTAATTTTCAGTGAACAGTATTGGTAATTTCACACAGTTATTTTCTTTCGAGTAGAGCAGTAATTTATTTTTATGGATATTTTTAGTACAACATTGCACTTCATATCACACATCGTTCACAATATGCTTCGGTATAGAGTTTTAGTTATAACATTTTTAACGAGCACGTAATTACTTCTTTTTGGCAGTCAGTTAGATTCGTTTACTTTATTTAAAATTTTTCATTTCACGAAGTTTAGAGTTTTATTTCACGACAGTGTTCACATGTGCAACATACGGTCAACCAACTCTTAGTTTTGCTCAGCAATGAAGTAGGATACTTAAAGTACACGTTACATGAGGAGAAAGTTTACGAAATCAATGTACGCAGTTCTCTCACAAACAGACAAATTTTGTATAGACAGCTTAAAAAGGATAATCCAATGTAGTCAGATTAAATCAGGCGATGCTAAGGGAATTAGACACTCTGGGACGGCCCGGCGATTTGCTTCTACACAAACAATCTGTTTCTCGATACTGTTCATGCCATCGTCTAATGTTGTGTGCTGTAGGAGGATCCACACTATACCTAGTACGAAAATCACGGTGAAGAGTTATTACTGATCAGCACAGCGGAAAACGTAGAACACAAAACGCTTTCTATTATCCTGACACCATTTTTACTAGAACTGAAGTGGGCGCACACTGCTTCTATCTAGAGGGAACCATGTTTGCTCTTTCCAACAGTACGTTTTCACGCACATATCTCAAATAAAGTAACAGTTATTATTTTTTTATAATCGGATGCTTCTTTTCGATACACCGTGTGTTTCCCCGACAGCGCTGAGGAATTTCTCTCCAAAACACGAACAGAACCTAATAGCCGGCCGCGGTGGCCATGCGGTTCTAGGCGCTCAGTACGGAACCGCGCGACTGCTACGGTCGCAAGTTCGAATCCTGCCTCGGGCATGGATGTGTGTGATGTCCTTAGGTTAGTTAGGTTTAAGTAGTTCAAAGTTCTAGGGGACTGATGACCTCAGATGTTAAGTCCCATAGTGCTCAGAGCCATTTGAATCATTTGAACCAGAGCCTAATAACTTCATGCTCTTGGAGCACTTTACTGTCCACATATTGAACCTTACTGAGTTTGCCGGCCGCGGTGGTCTAGCGGTTGTAGGCGCTCAGTCCGGAACCGCGCGACTGCTACGGTCGCAGGTTCGAATCCTGCCTCGGGCGTGGATGTGTGTGATGTCCTTAGGTTAGTTAGGTTTAAGTAGTTCTAAGTTCTAGGGGACTGATGACCACAGATGTTAAGTCCCATAGTGCTCAGAGCCATTTTGAACCTTACTGAGTTTGTATTGAGACTGAATAGTGCGACCCCGTATGCGATGTTTATCACGTAAGAAGCCTTCTTTGCTGGCTTCGTGGGCGTTTTATCGAACACAAGCAACAATGCTTTGCATCAGAGAAGTGAATAGTGAGTTACTCTGCTTGTCCTCTGCAGTCCTGATAAGTAAAGCTTCCTAGTAATTGTTGTGTTTATTTGTGACAATACCACATGAAATAGTGTCATGTGAGCAACATTTTCACGTTTTTTATTCTTATATTCATAAAGATAGGAGAAATATACACGTTTTTGGTAGAAGTTGACCGAAATATGATCTGTTAATGCGAAAGTTGGCTGAAATATGACCTATTACTAAAAAAAAACTTTAAATATGACCTTATAACCCCAATAAAATACATTTTTCTACCCTACAGTAGCTGGATTCGTGCAAAAATTGTTGTAAGATGCATCCCAAATTTCAGGAAAAAATATGACTCTTTAAAATATGGGTCCCACTTGTAAGGTGTCAGGCAAATCCCATACCTTCCATGAAAACCCTGACATGATAGCAAATCCGGCAGTATGTCACATAGCTCCGAATAAATCCTGACATTAAATTAACCAAAGTAATACGATCAACGAGTGAGCAAATGGAATACCACAGACTAACACAAGAACGCCTAAATGCATGTCATACCTTCCCACCGTGAAACAGACGCAGTTCTGAGGGGAGAAACGAGAACGGAAGCTGAGAGCAGAACCGTGTAGGCTAGGAGGCCCTACGACAAGGGATGGACACACACGTCGCCAGCCGACCGCCAGAACCCCCCCCCCCCCCCCCCCAGCCCATGTCAAAAGATAGAGCCCTCCAGAAGAACAGTATAGATCTTACGATAACACTAATAGGGCCACATCAGCTACAAGTTTTAGCGTGACTTTTTCACGTCTCTGTGACGTAGCAAACATTAAAAACATTGCCCCACCACGAAAAGCATAGTGTTTCTCATTGGATAGACAGAAGTTTTGTAGGTGGAGCTTAAGGTTAACATTGAGATCCTGATTGGTCAGTTGAAAACACAGCCAGATAGCTTTTCTAAAACCAACTTCGGTAAATTGTAGTAAGGAGAAGTTAGGAGAGAGTTGCTTCCGAGACGGCGAGGTGTGGAGCTGCGCCGCCCGCCGCCCCCTGACCCTGCCTAACCAACGACAAGGTAATGAACGCACGCGATGCCGCATAACAGCGCATAAAGCTTCACTCAGAACTGCAGAAGTCTCATCTGTTACACCCCCTTTTTGCGTAATACTAGTGTCGATCGTCAATTAAAGCTCATGGTATTCGCATTTGCTATGTAAGTTAAAATCTGATACGCGATGATTTTTCTGTTATATATTTATTGAGAAGCCACATCAGCCACTGTAATTTACGAAAAGTTAAATAAGTAATTAAAGATAAGTGAGGGTCACTGTAGACCATTTTGACAGTTTTGTCTTTTGTGAAACTTAATTTAAACCTAGATTATAGATGTGATATGGCATAGGTCATCCTTCGATCCCTTATAGAACTTTGAAACCCATTCAGTGAATATTCGTTCACATTTTCGTTGAACGCAGTTGGATTTTATCATCCTGTATTAAAATATTTCCTTTTATCAATAGTGCAATTTATAAACAATGTTTAGTGAGTAGAATAAAAATTCCAATGGTAAACTTAACTGCTTTTTCGACGTTATTTTACCAGCTAACTAAAAATTGGAAAGCCTTGAACCCCTTCCACTAAATTTAGTTAGTATTTAGATTCTTTTACAGGGAGTGCAGTGGAGCTGACGCTGAAATCATTAAGTATTTGATTATATCATCGCTAGTCTCACTGAAATCTTCTGAACAAGTCAGGTGTGGTCTGGCGCCTCCTTCCCAGCAACAGGTCCCAGGTTCAAACTAGTCAGTTCCCTAAAAAACACGCTCAGAGCGTCGTTGTGCGAAAGTGGTAGGGAGACACGACTTAGAACAAACAGACACCACGCAGAATGTTAGACACTGACTATGTACACAAACTTCACAACACTGTAATCCTAGGACTATCTGTTCCCATGATCACGATTTCCACTTTTTTGATAGATTCAACTATTGTTATGTACCACTGCACACACGTGATACACAAAGGTTTTTCTTTCAGCTTAAGAGGTAAGTTTGTCGCTGCATGACTCTGCAAGATACGGGACAAGAACTCAGGGGGATTCGCAATGAATTCATTTCAGTTCTATTACTTCAGGGCTATAAGAAGAATTGTTTCCCCAAGTAATTTATTGGCCTCACTCAGTAATTGAGGTAGTGGAGAATTTCAATAAGCGTGGGAATAAGTAAAAGCGCGAAAGCTATAAAAAATAAAAAGTAAAAATGTGGGCAAAGCCAGACGAGCATTTCGTATTACGTTCACAGTTTTGTTAAGTGTTAAGTCGTCGAGAATGAGCACCATCTGTGGCGTCAGCAAGCAAGCTCTCAGATCGAACCAGAGAGCTGTTCTCACCAAAAGCAGTCAGCGCTGAGCCTGAACTTGGCAGAACGGGCGCTCCGCGCTCCATGCTAAGCTCGCCGGACAACGCCTTTAACGAGGCAATCCGGCGACATTAGGCGGCCGTCCAGCCGTCACCTCCCGTTTTATCCGACTCCCATTAGGCACCGCCTCACAAGGGACGGATCGCACAGTAGCCTTTGGCGGAAGTCGCAGCAGTTTCACACGTGTCGCAGGAGACAGCCGATGGAGCATCTCGTTAATGCGACGGCGCAAGGTAACTACGGGAGACACCAATTTACTCGTGCGTCTGATTACAAGCTATTCAATAAAGAAACGCGCAGGCGGTGGCTAGACTGCAGCCGCCGTGTCGTAATGACAAGGCGCAGTTATTTTGGTTGTAATCAAGAGGCCGCGAATTGATGAAGCAATGCCACTGTGAACGTCGAACGAGCGTGCTGCTTGGAGACTTTTCCCACGTCTGGGACTCGTTTTAACGCCGCTGATATACGTGGGAGACGATTAATAGAAGTAATGGAAGAGAAATAATGAGACTCTCCGTCTAACAGGGTAATGCACAGAGTTTATGCCGGTCTCCAAACAGTCACGGGAGCGAGCTGAATTGCTTCCTTGATAGATATACAAGAAGCTTACAGCCGAGAAGCAGACATGTCCGATACAATCCGCTAAAACTTCGCTTCCGTCTCGTTATGCTTCTCAAGGGACGTCACTAAGTGGGAAACTCACGGGAAGAAATATTAATCTTTCTCTTCAAAGCGGACACTTGTCACGTTCGATAGCTGTAGATGGCTTCTAAATGAAACCAATGCATCATGTGATCCTGTTACACTCTCTCTTACTTGCGCGCAGGCATTATTTTACTAAATTTTGATTGTGATCTTATTGCTACCGGTTTGTTTAGGTAATGGAACACAGTGTTATTTACTCGTCTCCGAAACATCTCCGAAACACATCTTAATCAGTGTACTGAAAACTGCACATTTTGAAGCTTTTTTTTGGGTCATGCAAAGTACTTGTTACTAGATTTGTGAGGTAACAGTTGAGCTGGTTAGCATACACCTAAGATGCTACAGATTTTTTGTTGGCGTAAGCTGTCGCTAGCACACCATTCGGGAGAGGTTGCAAGAAGATCGATAATAGGCGCTGAATCAAGTTCACCTGTCAGGAGAGAGGTCAGAGACAGACTCACAAGCAACGCGCCACCAACGCCCTCTTGACCGCCGTTATTTAGATCTCTGCCGCAGACTATAGGACCCAGTCAGTCACAGACACCCCCCAGTCATTTAGTTAGCCGAATCGCAGTCACAGTCAGCTCAGTTACTAGCTCTGTTACTGTTCTTGTTGGCATATGTCAGTTTACATTACCGGCTACGAGAGTGTAGTGGCTATAGGGAGACTTGTACACCAACAGTGAGGCTGATGTGGACTATTATGGAAGAGCTTGTACCACAACAATTTGCTTAAAAATAACGAGCTTCTTGATCTTATGAATAAAAACCCTGTTAACACATGTGTGCAGTTTCCTTATAGAAAGAGGATACTGGACACCAAACAACATGCTGTCCTTGTCCCATGGCACAAGACCCTACAGTGCCAAAGATGACACAAAAGATCTGATCCTCAATGACCTATGATGAAGTGGAGATCCACATACAATTGTGCAAATTTAAAACAAAGGTCACACAACAGACAACGTCTTACTCATTCTACTTGGAATTTACCAATTATGGCCCAGTTATGCATGAAGATATGACTGGTTAGTAATTTAAAGAAGAGGTCTCAGGAAAGCACAAATGAACACCAATAGTTTTACCAAAGTGCATGATGAATGCAAAAAAATGGTTCAAATGGCTCTGAGCACTATGGGACTCAACTGCTGTGGTTATCAGTCCCCTAGAACTTAGAACTACTTAAACCTAACTAACCTAAGGACATCACACACATCCATGCCCCAGGCAGGATTCGAACCTGCTACCGTAGCAGTCGCACGGCTCCGGACTGCGCGCCTAGAACCGCGAGACCACCGCGGCCGGCCAATGAGTGCAACTAGACGGCTGTGGAAGTTATTCTCTGAAATGAAATCTTGATTCAAGTTAAACAACTCTTGTTTTCCCTTCGTTTCGGTGGGTACAAAGAAGGCGATCGCTTATCATTATTAAGCTGAGCGAGTGTAGATGGTGGATGCAGTAGGGGCTGAAAAACCTAAGTTCAGCTCAGCCTTTGTACTGTGCTCTAAGTTGGACACGTCTCTCCCTGCAGCTCTGCCTCAAACCCGGGAACAAGCGTCGACTCCGACGTCCCTAAGCAAACGATATTCGCCCTTACTCTTCAAAACTTAGCTGCCTTCTGCCTTACTCGAATCCCGCGAGCCAGCTGCAGTAAGTTGCAACCAATGATAAATTTGTAAACAAATTTAACAAATTCCGATTATTCTGCATTTAATAATGTTTAACCAGGAAGCTACGGTACAGGCAAGAAGGCAGAAAATCTCTCCCACTACGTTGCAGAATTTCGGTAATGGCCAACCAAACCTCCTGCACTTCTGCATGTGCAAGAACTCTTCCCTTTTTCTGCAATAATAACTGCGAACCAATCAAGATATCTCTTACTAGAATTTAAACAAACATTGCAGCAAAGCATCCCAGAGTTCAGCAGTTGATCTCACACTGTGAAATCTCATGTTCTCACCTGACCTTCAGATGCCCTTTCACTTCTCGCTTAATGCAGTGAGCCACCTGGCTCTCTGGATGCTGTTCACATGGCAGATGTTTTCTCCTGCTATATACTTAGTCGAAGAATACCTTTCAGTGCCAAACAACTTTATAATATTTCTGTTCATTCACTTTCACAAGGCAATTAAAAGCCCCTGGAAGACTGCTCAAATAATAACACTGCCTCATTATATCAAGAGGAAACGAGAAAAGAAAAGAATTGGCAATGCAGTCATTGACATTAATGAATATTGCTTGCATTTTTCACGTGGTGTTAATGATGTGACTTTACTGGCAATTAGAATCTGCACATTAAGTAATAAAACAAGTTACATGACCGTTTAGACATAAACCGCCACGTAACATGACCTACAAGTCGTTTCCAAAATGGATACCAGTGTACCTGTATTAAGATTGATCTGCAATGCACGTACATCAAAGACATTTTCGGTGGACTATGCGTTTGTTTTGGCTGGTCATTGATTGATCAGTTTCATGTTACACGTTACTGGTGAGACAGACTGATCTGCTAACAAGGCAGAAAACGTGGAAATACACATATACATTTACTCACAAGCCTCTCACACTCATACATGTATGCTGGTGTAAGGGTAAATTTATCTGGAATACAAATACAGGAGAACACCAGATAAATAATACTACGACACATACTAATTAGTTTTACAATATTTATAAATGAAGGCGATGGCTTGATAACCTTAAATACACATGGATGGCTTGTGTTCAAGTACCCGCACATTCAAAATCAGTTCAACAGTTAGTTATTACATGTGCACTTACTGTATCACTATAGCAAATCATTCATTCATTTACAAACATATCACGCAAATTTGTCTATAACGAATACAATTAATAGATCCACACATAAAAGTACACTAACGTATACAGTATAAAAATAAATGCAGTTATCATCCAAAACAAGAGAAAATCAAATCATACCACACTTGTAGTGCTGTATGATCAGGCGGAAAAACGAATTTGTAAATTATCAAAAACATATAGTTAAGGTTACATGAGTATGTATACAGGGTGTTACAAAAAGGTACGGCCAAACTTTCAGGAAACATTCCTCACACATAAATAAAGAAAAGATGTTATGTGGACTTGTGTCCGGAACGCTTAATTTACATGTTAGAGCTCATTTTAGTTTCGTCAGTATGTACTGTACTTCCTCGGTTCACCAACAGTTGGCCCAATTGAAGGAACGTAAAGTTGACTTCGGTGTTTGTGTTGACATGCGACTCATTGTTCTACAGTACTAGCATCAAGCACATCAGTACGTAGCATCAACAGGTTAGAGTTCATCACGAACGTGGTTTTGCAGTCAGTGCAATGTTTACAAATGCGGAGTTGGCAGATGTCCATTTGATGTATGGATTAGCACGGGGCAATAGCCGTGGAGCGGTACGTTTGTATCGAGACAGATTTCCAGAACGAAGGTGTCCCGACAGGAAGACGTTCGAAGCAATTGATCGGCGTCTTAGGGAGCACGGAACATTCCAGCCTATGACTCGCGACTGGGGAAGACCTAGAATGACGAGGACACCTGCGATGGACGAGGAAATTCTTCGTGCAGTTGACGATAACCTTAACGTCAGCGTCAGAGAAGTTGCTGCAGTACAAGGTAACGTTGACCACGTAACTGTATGGAGAGTGCTACGGGAGAACCAGTTGTTTCCGTACCATGTACAGCGTGTGCAGGCACTATCAGCAACTGATTGGCCTCCACGGGTACACTTCTGCTAATGGTTCATCCAACAATGTGTCAATCCTCATTTCAGTGCAAATGTTCTCTTTACGGATGAGGCTTCATTCCAACGTGATCAAATTGTAGATTTTCGCAATCAACATGTGTGGGCTGACGAGAATCCGCTCGCAATTGTGCAATCACGTCATCAACACAGATTTTCTGTGAACGTTTGGGCAGGCATTGTTGGTGATGTTCTTCCACCTACGCTCAATGGAGCACGTTATCATGATTTCATACGGGATACTCTGCCTGTGCTGCTAGAACATGTGCCTTTACAAGTACGACACAACATGTGGTTGATGCACGATGCAGCTCCTGCACATTTCAGTCGAAGTGCTCGTACGCTTCTCAACAGATTCGGTGACCGATGGATTGGTAGAGCGGACCAATTCCATGGCCTCCACGCTCTCCTGACCTCAACCCTCTTGACTTTCGTTTATGGGGGCATTTGAAAGCTCTTGTCTACGCAACCCTGGTACCAAATGTGGAGACTCTTCGTGCTCGTATTGTGGACGGCTGTGATACAATACGCCATTCTCCAGGGCTGCATCAGAGCATCAGGGATTTCATGCGACGGCGGGTGGATGTATGTATCCTCGCTAATGGAGGACATTTTGAACATTTCCTGTAACAAAGTGTTTGAAGTCACGCTGGTAAGTTCTGTTGCTGTGTGTTTCCATTCCATGATTAATGTGATTTGAAGAGAAGTAATGAAATGAGCTCTAACATGGAATGTAAGCGTTTCCGCACACATGTCCACATAACATATTTTCTTTCTTTGTGTGTGAGGAATGTTTCCTGAAAGTTTGGCCGTACCTTTTTGTAACACCCGGTATAGAAACATAATATCCTTAACATTAAGAACATTATATAATACTCTCATAAAAGTCCCTCAGTCTCTGTGTAAGCAGACGGACATACATATTTGTAAACAGGTGTCATATTTCTGACATCAAATCTTGACAATCCAATACAAAACAGAAAATTATCATATTACATCATTCATGATAAAATACAATAAGATTGCTAACATGTGTTGATAGTGCGCGACAGGATCACCACTGCAATAATTAGTGACTTTAAACAACAAAATATCAGAAGTTACAAAAACATACAAGTTGTAACACCAATTATGGTGCATGTTGAGATCATTTTACAAATTACAACAAATATGCAATAAGGCAGATATGGTTGATTTGAAGTGCGTAAGTCTGGAGTTTGAAAAGGAAACTGGAATGCCATATCCAGTCAAAAGCTTTCTCTTAGTCAGAAGAGACAGAGATGGCGAATTTCCGGTTGTTGAGCTGTAGGTATAGGAGATGGGTAAGGTTGAGGACTGGATCATCAGCAGAGAAGGAGCGATGGAAGCAACACTGGGTGATAAATAGTGTTGATGCAATCCAGAAGGTGGTGGATGCATTGAGAAAGGATGGATTCAAAGACCTTGCTAAACACCGAGGTGAGGCAGATGGGGCGATACTAAGATGTATCAGTGGAGAGTTTCTTCGGTTTGAGGAACAGCAAGATTTTGGAGGTTTTCCACAGGTCAGGATAGACTTGTGGAGAGGATAGTTGTCTACAGGACTACAAGGGTGATGAGGGATGCATTCTTTGAGAAGGTGATAGGTATTATGGTCATGATCAAAAGATGTGTTGCGTTTTCTGTGAAGTACTTGCATTATGTCCTGTGCGGTAATTGGAATACTTAATTGCATTTCTGGTATGTTTTTCAAGTACTGGAAGGCAGGGGTGGGACTGTGGTATCCGTGCATTCATGGACAGGAGTGAATTAGGAGAAGAAGTGTTGGTCTTCAGCTATGGAGAAGTGAGAGAGATGAGATACAAAGTGATTGGCTTTGCTCAGGGCGTCAGGTAAGGGAATTTTGTTGTGAAGGGTTGTGTAGTGAGGGTTGGGATGGGTGCCAGAAGGTCGGTGGAATGCTTTCAATTCTTGAAATAGTTGATTGAGAGTGTAGCATTGAGTCTGGTGCATGTCTGGCACCAGTGCCAGCGAGATTTTCATTGAGTAAATTTCTAATTTGTCACTGTATCTGCCATTGGCATGTGAGTGTAGCCCCATCACGACGATAGAGGAAGGATTTATATAAATAACAAGATTCGTGGAGAAGGATTACAGCTTGTGGTGGGAGAGTGGGATGATGATGAGGGTATATGGCTTTAGTAGGATATGGGCAGAGATAGCATCTGATGTCTGCTGCAGGAAGGCTATGACATGGGGAAAATAAACGATCAGTAGGTTGCTGAAAGGTTATGGGGTGGCTTCCAGTTCAGGTATCTATGGATTCTAGGCAGCATTTCAGCCGGCTCAAGATTAGTAATGGACAATGTACGGACAGAAATAGAGATGGGGTGCATGGGAACAGGGTAGAGTGTAGGACATGGTGAGGAGGACAGGCATTTGGTCACTTCCAATTGCGCCAAGGACTTCTGCAACGGGGCATTCAAGGAGTTTGGGAGATGCTAGGATGACAATGGAGGACGGTAGTGCTGTGAATGTGGACAATGCAGTTGTGGAGGGACTGTCTAAACTTATGCCAACAGTGACGTTCTTTCGGGGGATCTACTATGAATATTGAGGTCGGTGGCAACAATATAGGTGGAGAAGGTATTGTTGATGTGGGAGAGGAAATCATAGGAGATGGGATTGTTAGGTCAGATGTAAATGGTAGCACAGTAACAGTTGGTGTTTAAAAGAAGAGGATAAGGATAAGGTGTTTGGTGCGATTGTTGAGTAAGAGTTGTGGCCAAGCAGGGATGTTCCTGTGATGGCCAATTGCTACTCTGCCTCTGGCCAGGGCAGTGGGATTATCAATGCAGTGGAGGATATAGGACAGGTACAGGTACTGCGGTATGGAAGGAGGAAAATTTAATTAAGAATGAAGAAATTATTGTTGTTTTGGGATAGGATATTCATAAAAATGATCTTGCTGGTGGGTATGAAGCGGATATTGCTATACAGGATGCAGTAGTGCTGTCACACTACGCGGCATGAAGCAGGTTGCAGACGTTACGAGTAGAGAGGTTTATACGATGTTGCTGAGATGAACGAAAACGAAGTGGTCTTGGTTTTGGGAGTATATGACTTAAGTGTTCAGACGGAATACTGTGTGGATAGCAAGGGAGATTTGCTGAGTGGTCGTCGGAAGGTGTGAATATTTTGGAGGACGATGATAAAGAAGCGAATGATGTTCTCAGCAGTGGGGAGTGGGCAGAGAGATTTTTTGGGATGGATGGAGTGGTTAGTAGGGTGGACAGGACATTTAGTTCACGTTTGACAGGTAGGGGTTTGGCCTTGCACTTGCTGGAGTAAGTAGGGTGAGCATCGTTGCAGGTGTTGTAGGCGAATGGGGGAACCTAGATTGGAACATTGCTTACGGAAGTGGAATTGCTTACAATGGGAACACGTGGGAGGATTCTTGGAATCAACAGTAAGGTGGTCGTTGTGTAGGAGACGTTTTTGGCAATGGTAGGATTTGGAGGGGGATTTAGAAGGTTCAAGCTTGTGACGGCGGTTGTAGATGAATGCAGTCTCTGTGAGAAGGTGACTGATGTTGGGAGCATGCTCTGTGATTACTCACATGAGGAATGTGGGACCAGAGACATTGTAAATACGGAATGTAATGTGGATCTCAGTGGAAGGATGGGAACTGAGTTCATCGCCCACCTCCTCTGCCGTGAGGTCGAAGCTTCGTGATGATTGAAGAGGAGGACCCAGAACAATTCGTGAAAACATTTCTAAATTTTTCTTCTGTGAGAAGACAGTAGCGTAAGTTGTGGAATTAACTTGACTACCTCTTGGGAGCGTGACCAGAGGGTCGTACATATAACGCTGTTCAGCCAAACCGCAAACTTGTTTACTTGACGGTTCTATTCATGTATCAATCATGTTTGTACATGTAATAATTTGGAAAATATGGAACTTTGAAAACGAATGAATCATTTGTAGTAGCCCAGTACATTAATTTGTCGAATTTTATGCTGAGTAAATTCTATGTATTTCTAAATCTAAATACATCATGTGTGGATGATTAAGTCATATTTCGTTGGCTGTGCACCAGCCTGTGCTTTGAAATGCAAGAATGGCTGACAATGGATCATGTGATAATTTCAATGAACTGCGATTTTAACGTATTAATAATTTGCCCTGTTTTAAAGTGGAAATTTATGTTAGTTTCCAGTAGATTCTGTCTGAAGAAGAATTTAATTTGCAGACAGTTTCGGTTAATATTTCTATTTAGTTTGATTCCCCCTACTGATTATTGACGTTTTCTAAAGTAACAATGGCTGGCCGGTGTGACCGAGCAGGTCCTAGGCGCTTCAGCCTGAACCGCGCTACCACTACGGTCGCAGATTCGAATCCTGCCTCGGGCATGGATGTGTGTGATGTCCTTAGGTTAGTTAGGTTTAAGTAGTTCTAAGTTCTAGGGGACTGATGACCTTAGATGTTTAAGTCCCATAGTGCTCAGAGTCATCTGAACCATCTAAAGTAGTAATGTTAGAGCTTGACTAATAAACAGAGTATTTATGAGATCTCCTCGATAGTAACGGTGTTAAATTTGAATGCAATATTTGTTCATATGCTTAAGACCATATTGTACAGAGTTATCCAAAAAGATGGACCTTTACATTTCACGACATACAGCTGGGACATGAACAGTCTGCATACCAAAGGACAGAGGAAGGTCCAAAGTTTAATTCTGTTAACCACTAGCCGCGTAAACGGCCGTTAGGGCGGTTATAGTTGCATAAACGGCCGCTAGGATACTCGCGCCAATAGGCAGTCGTAAATAAGATGACTACGAGCAACAGAAGGTTTTCTACGTTCTTTAGTCTCCAAGAAGTGAGCCGGCAGTTGCAGTGCAGCGCTCAATTCGTCTCCGATTCGGCACTGAAGCACGAACTGGGAAAAGCATAAGCCGTTGAATTAAACAATTGTAACAAATTCGATGTGTTTGCAAAGGAAGAAGCCTGGGCCGACCGCGTTGGAACAGTGGCTTTTTCCTCAGCTTACCGAAGATTCACAACACTTCATTTTCAAACACCGTCATGTCGGACGATATTTAAATCAATCTCTTCCTCAGTGGTGGATTGATCGCACAGGAAATCGAGACCTGATTCTATGCTGCTGGTCACCGTGAGCTGCTGCTCTCAGGTCTTTCTAGTAGGGCTGTGTTAAGGAGGCTGTTTATGTCCCACCTCAAGCAACAAATCTGCCCGATCTGAGTAATCATGTCACTTTTGCAGTGTACTGGGCAAAACAAGACATGCTTTTCCGCGTGTGGGCCGAATCTGGCTAGTGCTTAAATGTTTGTTGTTGAGTAAAGGGAATACACATTGTATGCAACCTGTGTCAAAAAAATACTTTTAAACTTCCTTCTTTCGTTGGTATGCAGTCTGCTCATGTGCAATTTATACTTCACGAAACACAAAATAAATTTTTTGAATGATTCTCTAATTCGGAACCTCTTTTCGCATTTGGTAATACCATACTTTTCTGAAGTTCTTTTTGTGACTTCAGGAGAAAAGAGCTGCAGCACACAAAGAGTGAACGCTGTCATCTAAAAATGGAAGAAGAAAATATTTCAAATTTCTATTACAGGACTGGTTAGAGACAAAAGCCTAAAAAGTGTTCAGTCGTACAACACCAGCTTTAAATGATTACTCTAGGAATATACTACATCACTCTACTTATTGCTCAGTTAGGAATCGTGAGGTTAAGATTAGAATAATTACTGCATGCACAGAGGCAATGAAACAGTCATTTTTCCCATGCTCCATACCTGAACGGAACATGAAGAAATCCTAATAACAGGTACAATGGGACATACGCTCTCTCATGCACCAGATGGTGGTTTGCAGAGTATAGATGTACACGTAGAATTTTGCACAGAACATAATTTAATCATTGCTAACACTTGGTTTCAGAATCATGAAAGAAAATTGTATACTTGGAAGAGATCTGAAGGCATCAGAAGGTTTCAGATTGATTATACAATGATAGGACGTAGTTTTGTAACCAGATTTTAAACTGTAAGAGTTTCCAATGGACACATGTGAACTCTGACCACAGTTCATTGGTTATGAAATTGCAAAAATGTAGGAAAGTATGGAGACAGGACATGGACAAGTTGATGAACCACAAGTTGTTGAGAGATTCTCAGAGAGCATTAGGCAACAATTGTCAAGAACAGGAGAAAGGAATAGTGTAAAAGATGAATGGGGAGCTTTGAGAGATGTAACAGTGAATGCAGCAGAGTATCACAGAGGTAAAAGGACAAGGCATAGTAGAAATCCTTAGATAACACAATAAAAGTTGAATTTAATTGATGAAAGAGAAAATATAAAAATGCAGTCAACGAAGCACGCAAAAGGGAATGTAAATATCTAAAAAATGAGATTGGCAGGGAGTGTAAAGTGAATAAAGAAAGTAGCGAGTACTTTGTAACGGATATGAATCTCGACAGTAGCGAATAAGTACGGGTAACTTTTATCCGTTATTTCATAACGTGATAGTGTCACCTCTCCTATGCCTACAGCATTCCATCCTGACCTAAACGCAGCTTCGCTGTCGAGGTGTGGGAACTGCGCTGAAGGGGCAAACGAGCTCGGCCGAGATAACGGCCCTCCCTCTCTCCTGTGGAACGTGTGAAATCTGCTGCCCGGGTAAATACTGCCGCCACGGCCACTCGTAAAAGCGTTATCTCGTGTAAACACTGGCTGGGGGCGGCGAAGGGGGCAGGTGAACGCTGCCTGCGGTCTCAGGACCGGCTCTGCGCTTGTATCGCCCAGGGGCGTAACGTTACCTTACAAGAAGTAATTTTAATTTTCGTTGTGAAAGTAAGATAGCTCTTTCTTTACAAAAGACCTTTTATTCTTTCAAGAAGTACATTAAGTTTTGGAGGACTCCCTTTTGAGCAACACCGATGGTCTTCATCTAGAAACAAACAGCGTAGAGCGGAAAAGATGTCGTAATGGTGAGAGTAAGATGGAAGCGAAACCAGTGGTAGAAGGTCTGAAAACAATTTTCGTTGGAGCATATTAAACTTCTCCATAAGCAGTAGTTACACAGAACGAAAACTTCCAGTTCAAGACATATTTTTCGTCTCCGTATACCTTATGGAAACGATCCTCAGAAAGACATCAGTGTTACGTTGCAATTTGTGATTTTAATTTACAACAGATTTCTTTACTGTTGTTACCTGAACGTCAGCATCGGAAGACGTAATTCCGGGCTCCACATCCCTCTGTTTTGTTAAGAATCTATTTTGTACTTTAGCCATCTGAACCAGATATACCAAGTCTCAAGCTAATGAGTGGCTGAAATTTCAGTATATGCGTAAGACTTGTCGGAAGCGCTGAGTATCATAGGACTTTTCTAGGTATAAATGTACACGCAGTTACTCATGCGAATACTGGTAGATTTGATCATCACGCAAGTGTTCCGGAAATGCTTCAGGAACTCGGGTGGGAGGCTCTAGATGAAAGGAGGCGTTCTTTTCGTGAATCGCTACTGAGCAAATTTAGAGAACCTGCATTTGCGGCTGACTGCAATACAATTTTACTGCCGCCAACTTATATTTCGCGGAAAGACCACAAAGCTAAGATAAGAGAGATTGGGGCTCGTACAGAGGCATATAGGCAGTCATTTTTCCCTCGTTCTGTTTGGGAGTGGAATAGGGAGAGAAGATGCTATTGTGGTACGAGGTACCCTCCGCCACGCACCGTATGGTGGATTGCGGAGTATGTATGTAGATGTACAATATCAACTTTGATGTTATTCATATCACTGCTGATGTAAGTGAAAACCAAGTTATTTATGAATGAAACCCCGGTCGTTAGATAAAATATCGATTGCAGGAATAGGAAAATGACTGACCCGGCCCCTTTTGAATATCAAACGCTTATAAAGAATATACACTCATGCTAATAAATTATGGATAATGGTGATGCATGGCGAAACAACGCTCTGGAGGGCGGTTTTCGGGTTTAAATCACCTCGGTGTATGGCCATGCGGTGCATTTGCCCTGTGGTCGTCGCACGGTGGCGCTGGCAGCAGTCCACACACGCAGAGGTGTGTTGGTGCATGTCAGAGTACGGTGCAGCGAGTAAGTGTGCAAACGTTTTCAGACGTTCTAATGGTGACTGTGTGTTGAAAATGGCTCAAAGAAGACATATTGATGACGTTATGAGGGGTAGAATACTAGGGCGACTGGACGCTGGTCAAACACAGTTGGTTGTAGAACGGGCCCTCCGTGTGCCACAAAATGTGATCTCAAGATTATGGCAACGATTCCAGCAGACAGGAAACATGTCCAGGCGCTATAGTACGGGACGTCCACAGTGTACAACACCACAAGAAGACCGATATCTCACCATCAGTGCCCGCAGACGGCCACGGATTGTTGCAGTTAGCCTTGCTCGGGACCTTACCGCAACCACAGGAAGAGTTATCTGCAGACACATGGTCCACAGACGACTGAACAGACATGGTTTATTCGACCGGAGACCTGCAAGGTGCATTCCACTGACCCCTAGTCACAGGAGAGCCCGTAAAGCCTGATGTCAGGAGCACAGTACATAGTCATTGGGACAGTGGTCCCAGGTTATGTTCACGGACGACTCCAGATATAGTCTGAACAGCGATTCTCGTCGGGTTTTCATCTGGCATGAACCAGGAACCAGATACCAACCACTTAATGTTCTTGAAAGGGACCTGTATGGAGGTCGTGGTTTGATGGTGTGGGGTGGTATTATGATTGGTGCACGTACATCGCTGCATGTCTTTGACGGAGGAACTGTAACAGGTCAGGTGTATCGGGACGTCATTTTGCACCAGTATGTACGCCGTTTCAGGGCTACAGTGGGTCCCACCTTCCTCCTGATGGACGATAACGCACAGCCCCACCGAGCTACCATCGTGGAGGAGTATCGTGAAACAGAAGATATTTGGGGAATGGAGTGGGCTCCCTGTTCTCCAGACCTAAACCCCATCGAGCACGTCTGGGATGCTCTCGGTCGACATATTGCTTCACGTCTTCAAACCCCTAGGAGACTTCAGGAGCTCCGATAGGCACTGGTGCAAGATTGAGAGTCTATACCCCAGCAGCTGCTCGACCACCTGATCCACAGTATGCCAACCCGTTGTGCGGCCTGTGTACGTGTGCATGGTGATCATATCCCATATTGATGTCAGGGTACATGCGCAGGAAACAGTGGCGTTTTGTAACACATGTGTTTCGGGACGTTTTTTTCAACATATCATCAATACCGTGGACTTAGAGATCTGTGTCGTGTGTGTTCCCTATGTGCCTATGCTACTAGCGCCAGTTTCGCGTAGTGCCACGTTGTGTGGCACCACATTCTGCAAGTATCCTTAATTTATGAGCATGAGTGTAATTTACGTTGCGCTGACCGTGTGTTGTCTCGTCATGAGCACGACATTTTACGGTTCGACTGTATGCTGTTAATATATGCAAGTTCTTGTCATACAAGGAAGACATTGCATTTCCCCTTCTGGTGAAACAAGCTAAAGGGGTAAATTCGTTTCGCTCTCACTTCGCTGACGGTGGTCAATTATACACTGGGGTGACAAAAGTTGTGAGATAACGGTGTGCACATATACAGACGGTGGAAGTATAACGTAGGGTAGTGCATTGGCGGAGATGTTATTTATACTCAGGTGATTGATGCGAAAAGGTTTCCAACGTGATTTTGCCCACACGACGGGATTTAACAGACTTTGAAAGCGGGATGCTAGTTGGGCCTATACGCATGGGATATTCCATTTCGATGGTGGTAAGGGAGTTCAGTATTCTGTGATCCACAGTGCCACGAGTGAGCCGATAAAACCAAATTTGAGGCATTACGTCTCATCACGGACAATGCAGTGGCCGACAGTCTTCACTTAACTTCCGAGAACAGCGCCATTTGCATGGAATTGTTATTGCCAACGAACCAAGCAACACTGCTTTAAATAACCGCGGAAATCAACGTGGGACGTACGACCAACCTATCCGTTAGGACAGTGCGGCAAAATACGAGGTGCGGCTAGAAAAAAACCGGACTGATGCTGGAAAAAACATTTATTTACAATTATTTACAATTTCATGTTATCTCCTTCAATGTACTCTCCTCCTCGGTCTCTACACCGCTCCATACGAATTTTCCACTGTTCATAGCAATGCTGCAGATCATTTTCGGTAAGTCCATGCATTACTTCCGTCGCTTTTTCTTTTACTGCTTCAACAGTCTCAAATCTAGTTCCTTTCAAAGCTGACTTGACTTTAGGGAAAAGAAAAAAGTCACAGGGGGCCAAATCAGGTGAGTAGGGTGGATGATCTAAGATGGGAATGTTGTGTTTTGCCAAAAACGTCTTGACTGACAACGCACTGTGAGCTGGGGCATTGTCTTGGTGAAGGATCCATGACTTTTTTCTCCACAAATCGTTCCGTTCTCTCCGTACTCGCTCACGTAGGGTAGCCAGGACGCTAATGTAGTAATGCTGATTCACTGTTTGTCCCTCTGGTACCCAATCAATGTGCACAATCCCTTTGATGTCAAAAAAAGAAACAATCATCATTGCCTTGAATTTCGATTTTGACATTCGTGCTTTTTTTTGTCGTGGAGAACCAGGAGTTTTCCAATGCATCGATTGGCGTTTAGTTTCGGGATCGTAAGTAAAAAACCACGATTCATCGCAAGTAATAACATTTTGTAAGAAGGTGGGATCACTTTCAATGTTTTCCAGGATGTCAGAACAAATCATTCTTCGGCGTTCCTTCTGTTCAATTGTGAGACACTTTGGAACCATTTTTGAACACACTTTGTTCATGTTGAAACTTTCATGAAGAATCTGCCTAACACTTTCCTTGTCAACTCCTGTTAACTCAGACACTGCTCTGATTGTTAAACGGCGATCTTGTCGAACAAGTTTACCGATTTTTTCAATGTTTGCATCAGTTTTTGCTGACAATGGTCTGCCAGTGCGAGTGTCATCACTGGTGTCTTCGCGGCCATCTTTAAATCGTTTAAACCACTCAAACACTTGTGTTCGCGATAAACAATCATCGCCGTACACTTGTTGTAACATTACAAACGTTTCACTTGCAGATTTTCCTAGTTTGAAACAAAATTTGATGTTAACACGCTGTTCTTTCTGTACACTCAACATTTTCCGACGCACAGACAAAACGTCAACTACTTAAAACAGACGCCACGGGCAGACTGAGTGCAGGAGGCAGATGAAACTGGAGCAGTAGGCGGAGCGAGAGTCACGTGACAGGCCACGCGACTTTCAGCCTTATTGCATTCGTTTTATTGTTTCACCAGTACTAGTCCGGTTTTTTTCTAGCCACACCTCGTATGGCGCTAATTGGCAGCAGACGACCGTCGCGGGTGCCTTTGCTAACAGCACGACCTCGCCTGCAGCAGCTAGTCTGGGCTCGTGACCATGTCAGTTGGTAACAGCTCGTGGTGGGGCTCGAATGTTGCGAAGACCCCACGAAGCCACGGACACAAGTTGTCAACAAGACACTGTGTCCCCAGTATGGTGTGGGTCGTGTTTACATGGAGTGGCCCGGGTCCTCTAGTCCAACTCAACCGATCACTGACTGCAGGTAGTTATGTTCGGCTACTTGGAGACGATATGCAGGCATTCATGAATATCCCCAACCAACAATCGAATTTTTATGGTTGACAATGCGCCATGTCAATGGGCTATAGTTGTTCGTGATTGGTTTGACGAACGTTTTCGATAATTCGAGCGAATGGTCTGGCCACCCAGATCGCCCGACAGGAATCCCATTGAACATTTATGGAATATAATCAAGAAGTCAGTTCTTACACGAAATCATGCACCGGAAACACTTTCGCAGCTATGGGCAGCTATTGAGGCAGCATATTTCTGCTGGGGACTTCCAACGACTTGTTGAGTCCAAGCAACATACAGTTGCTTCACTACGCCGTGCAAAATGAAGTGCGGCACCACATTATGAGCTATCCCATGACTTTTGTCACTTCAGTGTGTGTGATTAGAAGTTCCTTTGTGTATTTATTTCTGCCCATCTGGCCATCTGCCACAACTGACAAGTTCGGACCGTGTGGCACGACGGAAGAAACTTTTCCCACTAACTCGTGGAAGCTTCTTTTGTAGGATGTCGCCGCTAGGGCCTCGCCGAGCGGTCTAAGGCGCTGCAGTCACGGACTGTACGGCTGGTCCCGGCGGAGGTTCGAGTCCTCCGTCGGGCATGGGTGTGTGTGTTTGTCC
Organism: Schistocerca nitens; assembly: GCF_023898315.1. Taxonomy (NCBI): domain Eukaryota; kingdom Metazoa; phylum Arthropoda; class Insecta; order Orthoptera; family Acrididae; genus Schistocerca; species Schistocerca nitens. The sequence goes on from NC_064617.1 coordinate 73,450,763, forward strand.
TTAGCATAATTTAGGTTAAATAGTGTGTAAGCTTAGGGATTGATGACCCTAGCAGTTAAATCCCATAAGATTTCACACACATTTGAACATTTTTTGGAGGATGTTGAATGCTGAGGAAGTGGACTTGCTTGGTGTTTTCCATATCACACAACCTGCTAAAGTTGCTTCAGCGAGCGACTTGCGAATGTTTACTTGCTACTGGACGCACGCCTTTACGAAGATGCATTTATCACTTCATATCAGATATTCTTGCGCTGAAACTCGTCGCACAAAAACTAGAAAAAAATGGCTCTGAGCACTATGGGACTTAACATATATGGTCATCAGTCCCCTAGAACTTAGAACTACTTAAACCTAACTAACCGAAGGACGTCACACAACACCCAGCCATCACGAGGCAGAGAAAATCCCTGACCCCGCCGGGAATCGAACCCGGGAACCCGGGCGTGGGAAGCGAGAACGCTACCGCACGACCACGAGATGCGGGCACACAAAAACTAGTTTGGTCGTCTCTCTAACATCTTGCTTTGCTGAAATAACCATCTCGTTTCTGTATACTACGTCATAAGTGGCCCACACACGCTCCACATTACTGAGACAATACATTGCGTCACTATACTGGGAGAAAGTGCGAGAACGGCGCAGCGTTATTGCGCAAATTTTTACGTCTGGACTTCCTGAGTGGGAACTGTGTCTTCATAGCGATTATATCGGCGCTCGAAGATATGGAACTTGCATTAATTTTGAGTTGTTTGCCTTGCAAAACACGAGCATGCAGAACGGACAAAACAAGGCGGCGAAGCATTCTATGAATATTTCAAAGAAATAAGTTCTCTTTCGTGGCAGTATAGATATGTGAACCAGAACATCAACACTTAATTACAAATTAAAACAGAGAACTGTAAAATTTATAGCGAACGTGTAGTTTTCGATATATTCCTGTGCTGGAATGACTGTTGAAAACTGATTAAAATTGTTGCACTGGTACTGGTGTACTTAGCCCACTGTTGAGAGAAAAATAAACTTGAGATCACTGGACAGCTGATGTGATCCTATTCGTCAGTTCTGAGAACTGCTGGAAGTAAAACAAACGTTTCTCCTTCGTGACATGACAACACGATGTTCAGTTTCCTCCGATACTGTGGATAACGAGTTATCTGACATTTCCTGATCAACAATACATTTCATGTTTTCAAAGTACAACTTGTAGCATTCGTACATATTTTAGCCAACTTCCTGAGCTTTGTATACCCCCATAGCTCAGTGGTGTGACTGTGCGACTCCAGTGGCCGCCCTGAGAGCATCGTGTGAGCTCGTATTTTTTTTTTTAAATTGCGACTTAGCCTGTGCGATCATGGCAAATAAATTCAAAAAAATCGACATTACTTTTCCACTTTTGGCCGTAATTTGCACGACCGTAAGCCTTAGATGTGGAACGTTTCCTCTGTGAAAATTCAAAATTCAAATGGCTCCAAGCACTATGGGACGTAACGTCTTAGGTCAGCAGTCCCCTAGACATACAACTACTTAAACCTAACTAACCTAAGGACATCACACACATCCGTGCCCGAGGCATGATTCGCACCTGCGACCGTAGCAGCAGAGCGGTTCCGGACTGAAGCCCCTAGAACCGCTCGGCCACAGCCGCCGGCTCATCGTTGAGGAGGCGAAGATTTCGCCATCGGAAATTTTGGGTATCCATCTCTCAATTCTGAGTAACGCCATTTACATTAAAACGATCAATGATGCCGCCCGGTGGCTCACGGAATCATATCAGTAGCTGATGGATAGTTTTCCGATCTTACCTGAGCCCACACCGGGCGATGTCACTGACGATGTGGCTTCTGCCATTTGCTGCAGGCAGCATCTGTGAAATTTCATCTCGTCTCGGGTTCAACAATCATGTGTTGAAAGTATGATCTGATCAACCAGTCACCTAGCTTGCAATCAGTGCTTTCTTCGCTAGGATTTCTGTGCGATTAAAACTGAGTCTCAGATCAGGATATGGCTTCACAGGATGCCACTTCTGTTAGGTAGTCGAGTAACGCTGCTATCCATAAAACTGTAATACCATTAAGTTCACGTAGATAGCGTTTGTAAACCGATTTACCGCCTCTTTTCATGAGTGACCATTGTCAATGTTTAAATACGTATAATAAACTTGAGTGTTTAAACAGTAGATTATTCTGAACAGATTTCTTGTTCGAATGGTTCAAATTGCTCTAAGCCCAATGGGACCCTTACATCTGAGGTCATCAGTCCCCTAGACTTAGAACTACTTAAACCTAGCTAACCTAAGGGCTTCAGACACCTCCATTCTAGTTACGTGGTACACTACTGGCCATTAAAATTGCTCCATACTAGAACTGACATGTGATAACATTTTCACTCGTTTTAGGTGCATAGATCCTGAGAAATCAGGATGGCCTTGGCACGCCTGGGCATTGAGTCAAACAGAGCTAGGATGGCGTGTACAGGTACAGCTGCCCATGCAGCTTCAACACGATACCACAGTTCATCAAGAGTAGTGACGAGCCAGTTGCTCGGCCACCATTGACCAGACGTTTTCAATTGGTGAGAGATCTGGAGAATATGCTGGCCAGTGCAGCAGTCGAACATTTTCTGTATCCAGAAAGGCACGTGCAGGACCTGCAACATGCGGTCGTACATTATCCTGCTGAAATGTAGGGTTTCCCAGGGATCGAATGAAGGGTAGAGCCACGGGTCGTAACACATCTGAAATGTAACGTCTACTGTTCAAAGTGCCGTCAATGCGAACAAGAGGTGATCGATACGTGTAACCAGTGGCACCCCATAGTATCACGCCGGGTGATACGCCAGTATGGCGATGACGAATACACGCTTCCAATGAGCGTCATCGCGATGTCGATGAAACACGGATGCGACCATTATGATGCTGTAAACAGAACCTGGAGTAATCCGAAAAAATGACGTTTTCCCATTTGTGCACCCAGGTTCGTCGTTGAGTACACCATCGCAGGCGCTCTTGTCTGTGAAGCAGTGTCAAGGGTAACCGCATCCATGGTCTCCGAGCTGATAGTCCATGCTGCTGCGAACGTCTTCGAACTATTCATGCAGATGGTCGTTGTCTTGCAAACGTCCCCTTCTGTTGACTCAGGGATCGAAACGTGGCTGCACGATCCGTTACAGCCATGCGGATAAGATGCCTGTCTTCCCGACTGGTAGTGGTACGAAGCCGTTGGGATCCAGCACGGCGTTCCGTATTACACTCCTGAACCCAGTGATTCCATATTCTACTAACAGTCATTGGATCTCGACCAACGCGAGCAGCAATGTCGCGATACGATAAACCGCAATCGCGATAGGCTATAATCCGACCTTTATCAAAGTCGGAAACGTGATGGTACGCATTTCTCCTCCTTACACGAGGCATCACAACAACGTTTCACCAGGCAACGCCGGTCATCTGCTGTTTGTGTATGAGAAATTGGTTGGAAACTTTCCTCATGTTCGCACGTTGTAGGTGTCGCCACCGGCGCCAACCTTGTGTGAATGCTCTGAAAAGCTTATCTTTTGCATATCACAGCATCTTCTTCCTCTCGGTTAAATTTCGCGTCTGTAGCACGTCATCTTCGTGGTGTAGCAATTTTAATGGCTAGTAATGTATTTATTATGCGAATCCTCACTATAGAGTATACATATGAGGCATCGTACAGGGCTGCCATATTTTGCTGGGACCTCGTTGGGATACTCTGATATGAGGGTGTAGAAATGAAGTCAAAAAATATTTAATGTAATTACTTCTTATCCAGAATACAGCTATATGGATCTAGTTAGGGATGTCGGGACAAAAAGTCCAAACCGTAACGGTCCCGATACACCGGGACTGATGGCAACCCTAGTCTAGTGGTGTTATCCACCTAAAATTGCGCACCTGTTAATTCATAGGTTATGTCTTTGAGGAGTGGCTCTCCCCGCAACTAATTTTCTGGGTTGGGAGATAAAACAACGAAGAAGGGATTTTACAAGGTACGACATATCCAACTGAAATGACTCATTTATAATAAGATCAAGCAAACGTCGGGAATGCTGATGGCTCCGTTTCACCCACTGTCGCAAATAGTCCCAGAGATTTGCTGTGGGATTAAAACTGTGTGATTTTACGGGCCAGACGGGAAGCGATAGGGTGTCTGAATGTTCATCAAAAGAAGGTAGGTGGAGGTTTCGCCCTGTAAACGCAGTCGTTGTCTTATTCAAAGGTGGGAGTGCATGAAGATGTAGAAGAAACGGCAATGCTTGGTCACCGAAACTCTTTAAATGAATTTCCTGGTACATGTTCATGGTAACTTGAATGAATAGGTTCATGTGGTCGTACGAAATAGAACCCCAAATCATCACAGGACAACTTCCGATCCCAGCTACAGCCTTCGAACACTGGGTGACAGACGTCTCACTGGTCCATTGTCACACTCGACGCCTTGCATACTTCTGAAAGAAGCGTTAGTGCGACTTATCAGACCACGCAACTCTCCTTCAGCCGGCTATTGTCAAGTTTCTGTGCTGTCTGGTCCATTAAGCACGTGCAGCTTCATGCCCCACTGTGAGCAACGGCCCTTGTGAGGTATCCAACTACAAACTTTCAGTGCAAGCAGACGCTTTCGGAATTTTCGCTCGGAACCTGGTTGGCATGGACCTTTATCCACTAATGGCAGCAGTTTCTGTCGGGTTTGCAACCGATTGTCATTGACAAGATGCGACACTCGTCTTCGATCCCAACCAATCGATTGTACGATGATGCTACTACACAATCCAATATTTCATCAAAATTTCAGAAAGTCGGACAACAACTTGTTACCATGTTCTGCAGTTGCGTATACTTCAGTTCCGTTGCGTTTGCATTTGGAAGAGGAGCGGAACAAAAGGAGTGGGAAACGTACTTGTGTGAAGCTGCGGGTTTCAGGGCGAGATAATAGAGGCATATAACAAAATTTGTAACAGGAGCTGCAAATCCTGCACGTAAAGTGGTCTGAAAGTTACTTGCGGATGGACGAGAGTACATATCACCGAGTGCTCAGGAAAGTGGCTCTTCATATTACGAGGCGGAACACTCACCTCAGAAATTTCATGTCTGAAAAATACACACTTACGATAACAGAGCGATTTCTAGCAGCAGAAGTATATTGTAGTTCACAGCATAGCACTCGAATACCACAATGCACATTGACGAAAATAATATGAGAAACATGTGAGGCTGTTTATAAAGCACTGAAGGAGAGACATCTGAAGGCAAATAACTGTTTCGTGCATACTATAGCCATTATGAAATACTTTCATTTGTACAAAAGTTCTAGATTTTCTCTTTTATAACCTCGGAGGTACATCCTGGCCGTACTTCACGGCTAATGACCAACGCAATTTTTTTTTGTATCTCAGGACTTTTCTTATTCTCTTTTGTACTTTTGAACCCGCAATCTACACTGTGCTTCATCTGCCTCGTACATTTCTATCAGTATCGTTGCAGATGCGACATACCCTGTAATTTTTGAAGACATGTTAGTGAATATTGGATGCCAGACAGCTGCGGAGAGCCTGTCGCTGCCAGCGGTTGAATTTCTCATTGGAGAAAACAGACGAACAATTTCTTTGACCAAATCTTCGGCGAAGCGCTACATTTGATCATCTAAATTGGACGAAATACACAATTTTTCACAAGTTCCGTATTACACTACGCCAGTGTATTGGACAAATCAACTTTGTCAAGTAAATTTGACAGTGTAATATCGGCCTTGAGCAGGGCTGGTACTTACTGTGTTCATCATAAGAATAAACCAGATGTAAACATTACACCGTGTATTCTTCCGCATTTGCTAAAATCTCATTGGATTTAGATCACGTGGAGAGGAGGTCAAACTGTCTCGAGAACAGTGATACGTTTCATGCTGTGCGTTACGCGCCTATCGACTGAGCGATAATATGGGACGACAGCTCCACAGACGCATTTAGGACAGGACAGGTCAGCCAGCTGGTCCAACTAACCTGCAGTGATGTTACGTCGCAAAAAGAGACGAGCAGACTAACGATATAGCTTCGAATGTCATTAATTTCTAAAGAGAATGAAATAATATTCGAGAAAACTCCAGTATCGCTGACGGGAAGCTTAACATGCTCTCGTTCTCAGCTAATATAGGTTATTAAAAGCAAGAGTGATGAAACCATAACTTAAACAAAGAGTAATATTTCTGCATGCTCTGTGTGTGATTGCAGGGATTTCACCGTATTTTTCAGTGTTGAAGTCACTGAATGTATTATTTATTGTCAGACGTCTGGTAATGTCTGAAATCCTTGCATATTGGAATCCAAGAAATACATTTCAGTACTTGAACTGTCATCTCCTACACTGAAGACGAGTAGATCAGCCGGTCGGTGTGGCCGAGCGGATCTAGGCGCTTCAGTCTGGAACCGCGCAACCGCTGGGGTCGCAGGTTCGACTCCTGCCACGGGCATGGATGTGTGTGATGTCCTTAGGTTACTTATGCTTAAGTAATTCTAAGTTCTGGGGGACTGATTACCTCAGAAGTTAGGTCCCATAGTGCTCAGAGCCATTTTTTTGGAATAGATCAATAATAGAATTCATGAAGAGATACAAGTGCAACATTTTCTCCTCTTCCTTTGTGGTGTGCGACTCTGTATCCCGCAACCATTCGGTGGCGATGTGTGACAAAAGCTTCCTGCATTAGTTCCAGTTCGTGTGCCACCCTCCCGATCAGCTGGGTTCTGTTGGGTTCGTATTGCAGTGGTATGGTAATTCTGCGTGGAGTATGTTGTTATAAACAAGGAGACGTGCACTTTTTCTTAAAATTATGATTAGATTTGTGTTAGTTAGCAAATAAATTATAAATACAGCATTTAAAAAAATAGGTACTCGAAACTCAACGGCAAAAAGGGAAATCAAAACGACCTTTCTAACATCGATCCTCGAATTTTCCGAATTACGATTCTAGAACACTGTCAACTCAGCTATAAATACGGTCCTCAGACTCTCTTAGCTTCAGAAAATCATTTTCACAGAAATCTTGAAAGCTGAATCTTTCTGTAAAGCTATGGAAAACATGTTTCTCGCAATGTTTTGATGGTGTGTTTTAATGAGTGTGTTTCAATATAGAGCAGAAAACAGCGCCAGTCAATTTCCCAGTACGTATCACGAGCGCGACAATCGGTGCACAATAGTACTGAGACTGAGACTGTACACGATTTTTGAACTAAAAACAACATAGCTAAAGTATGATTAAGAAAAACGTTAATGGCTATTAGTACCTTAGAGTATCCTAAAGTTTCATTTCCTGTACTATAGTAAAGTGAGATTGACAGGAACTGCAAAACAGCTCAGCAAGAATGACTAGAGGACAAATATAAGGATGTATAAGCACATATCACTAGGCCTAAGATAGATGCCGCCTACAGGAAAATTCAAGAGGCCTTTGTAGAAAAGAGAACCACTTGTATGAATATCAAGAGCTCAGATGGAAAACCACTCCTAAGTAAAGAAGGGAAAACAGGAAGGTGGAAGGAATGCATAGAGGGACAATACAAGAGTGATGTACTTGAAAGCAGTATTATGGGAATGGAAGGGGACTTAGATGAAGATGATATGAGAGATATGATACTAAGTGAAGAATTTGATAAAACACTGACAAAGTCGAAAGAAGGCCCCGGGAATAGACAATATTCAGTTACAACTCCTGAGATACTTGGGAAAGCCAGCCCTCGCAAAACACTTCCATCTGGTGATCAAGATGTGTGAGACAGGCGAAATACCCTCAGACTTCAAGAAGAATGTAATGATTCCAATTATAAAGAAAGCAGGTGCTGACAGATGTGAAGATAAACGAACTTTCAGTTTAATAAGTCACGGTTGCGAAATACTAAATGGTTCAAATGGCTCTGAGCACTATGGGACTCAACAGCTGTGGTCATAAGTCCCCTAGAACTTAGAACTACTTAAACCTAACTAACCTAAGGACATCACACACATCCTTGCCCGAGGCAGGATTCGAACCTGCGACCGTAGCAGTCGCGCGGTTCCTGACTGAGCGCCTAGAACCGCTAGACCACCGCGGCCGGCTGCGAAATACTAACACGAATTCGTTAGAGAAGAATAGAAAAACTGGTAGAAGCCGATCTCGAGGCAGATCAGTTTGGATTCCGTAGAAATGTAGCAAAACTCGAGGCAATACTGACCCTACGATTTATCTTACAAAGTAAGTTAAGGTAACGCAAACTATGTTTATAGCATTTGTAGACTTCGAGAAAGCTTTCGACAGTGTTGACTGGAATACTCTATTGCAAATTCTGAAGGTATCAGGAGTAAAATACAGGTAACGAAGAGCTATTTACAGTTTGTGCAGAAACCAGATGTCAGTTATGAGAGCCGGCCGGAATGGCCGTGCGGTTCTAGGCGCTACAGTCTGGAGCCGAGCGACCGCTACGGTCGCAGTTCGAATCCTGCCTCGGGCATTGATGTGTGTGATGTCCTTACGTTAGTTAGGTTTAATTAGTTCTAGGTTCTACGCGACTGATGACCTCAGAAGTTGTCGCATAGTGCTCAGAGCCATTTGAAGCCATTTTCAGTTATGAGAGTTGACGGACACGAAAAGGAAGCAGTGGTTGAGAAGGGATTGAGAAAGGATTGCAGCCTATCCCCGATGTTATTCAATTTGTGTATTAAGCAAACAGTACAGGAAACAAAAGAAAAATTTGGAGCTGTAATTAATGTGCAGATAGAAGAAATAAAAACTCTGAGATTTGCCGATGACATTGAAATTCTGCCAGAGACAGCAAACTACTTGGAAGAACAGTTGAACGGGTTGGAGAGTGTGTTGAAAGGAGGATATAAGATGAACATCAATAAAAGCAAAACGAGGATTCTGGAATGTAGTTTAATTAAATCAGGTCATGCTGTGGGAATTAGATTGGGAAACGAAACACTTAAAGTAGTAGATTTGTTTTCTACTTGGGCATAAAAATAAGTGGTGATGGTCGAAGTAGGTAGGATATAAAATGTCGAGTGGTTGGGGCCTCCCGTCGGGTAGACCGTTGACCTGGTGCAAGTTATTCGAATTGACGCCACTTCGGCGACTTGCATGTCGATGGGGATGAAATGACGATGACAAGGACAACACAACACTCAGTCCCCGAGCGTAGAAAATCTGCAACCCAGCCGGAAATCGAACCCGGGCTGTTAGTCGTGACATTCCGTCGCGCTGACTACTTTTTTTTCATTTTGTTCGATATAGTTCGTTGCGTTTGGTCTGGACGGACGTCAGAAGACATCCGTTTAAGTTGATCGTTGATGCCTTGATTCTTTTTTTTTATTACAGGGAGCGCGCAGCCCTCTGACGAAGACGCTGAGCTACCGTGCTGGCGACCACTCAGCTACCAGGAGCGGACAGGATATAAAATGTAGAGTGGCAATAGCAAGGAAAGCGTTTCTGAGCAAGAGAACTTTGTTAACATCGAGAATAGATTGAGGTGTCAGGAAGTCCTTTCTGAAAGTACATGTGTGCAGGGTAGCCATGTATGGAAGCGAAACATGGATGATAAACAGTTTATAGACAGAAAGAGAATAGAAGCTTTTGGAATGTGGCGCTACAGAAGAGCGCTGAAGAGTAGATTGGTAGATCACGTAACTAATGAGGAGGTACTGAACAGAATTGGGGTAAAGAGGGATTTGTGGCACAACGTGATTAGAAGAAGTGTTCGGTTGGTAGTACACGTTCTGAGGTATGAAGGGATCACCAGTTTTGTGTTGGAGGGAGACCAAGAGATGAATACACTAAACTGATTCAGAAGGATGTAGGTTGCTGTAGTGATGCAGTAGAGATGCAGACAGAGGGTAGGGTAGCATGGAGAGCTGCATCAGACCAGTCTGCGGACTGAAGACCACATCAGCGAAACGATACCTAATTCATAAGTGGTGTGCTACGGCTGCTGACCAATCGTCGCGTTTGTATTTGTTTGCATCTCGTTACTCTTACGATGACCAAGGTATAGTGGTGGCTGTGGGCCCGCGTGCAGAGGGCGGCCTGGGAGGCTGGCGGCAGCGCGGCGGCCAGGTGTGGCTGTCGGGCGGGCAGCTAGAGGCGCAGGTGTTCTCCAGACTGGCCGGCGCCACGGACACGCACACAGCCGCACGTGAGCCGCTCACGCACGGCCTCTCCCTGCATTCCACGGCTGCGCCACCCGTCTCCAGCCGCGGTCTGCCGGCGCTCCCACGCACCGCGCCGACGCTACCAGCCTCATACCTGTCCCTACCTGCTACCTGCTCACACTCCTCCAGCGCCCCACTCCACCTTGCGTCTGCGCCTTCCCTAAGGCCCGTTTTACACGAGCGACTTTCTGGACAAAATCGACTACTCAAAGTGAGTGTACGTTTTGCCTGTAAAGCCGTCGGCACACGGACTGTGCTGTCAGACGTTAACGTTGAGCGTGCTAAGTTCAATGTGCTGCTGAACGCTCAGAAACGATGCGACTTGTTCATACGGTGCGTGGGCCCCAACGTGGTACACGCGATCGCAACGCACTCCGGCGGCAGTTGAGGAATGTTTCTAGTTCGTAAATCACACTGTTTACTCAACGGTTCAAATGGCTCTGAGCACCATGGGACTTAACATCTATGGTCATCAGTCCCCTAGAACTTAGAACTACTTAAACCTAACTAATCTAAGGACATCACACAACACCTAGTCATCACGAGGCAGAGAAAATCCCTGACCCCGCCGGGAATCGAACCCGGGAACCCGGGCGTGGGAAGCGAGAACGCTACCGCAGTTTACTCAACGGGTCCGCGTAAAATTGCCACGTTAGCTCTATTAAAACGCACATTTCCTCCATTGTCCACGAAAAGGAAAGTACCATGTCCAATCAATAAGGACACACGCTTATAAAAGTTCCATTACAAACAGTCCGGTAAAAATTTGGAATACTTCTCCGCATAATATAAACATTATTTCATCATTCCCACATTTTAGTAAAACTCTAAGGTCAGTCTTACTTGATCACTGCTCCTACCCAGTAGCAGATTCTTTGCACGCGTGAATTACGAAGCGTAAAAGAAAAAGGAGCAAAATAGCTTTACACAAGTAGCGCAAGGTGTCATGTAGATCAAGCCAATCGAACACCCAAAGAAAGGTGAAATTATATTTACATAACATCATAAATTATAGTATATACTTATATTAAACTAATAATAAAGTAAAAGAACGTAATGAAAACGCCTATGTTAGGAAAAAAATTTACATACTGGCGAGTCGCGAACCACCGCCCAAAAATAAAAATTTGACCAATCAGTGACGCTACTCACCACGCTAAACTAACATTTTCAAGTTGTTTGCCATTCCTAGGATCTTACCAATCTTAGCACTTGCTGAAAGCTTTAATCGTAACTATGTTACTAACTGAATTAATTAATTATAACAAATTGTACCAAGAACAAGCGTTTTGGGTGCATCCTCAGTGTATTGCTGCCTTCAAATAGCATAGTCTCATAATACGAAAGTTACAATAATTCTTTTGCCACGAATGTGATGTTTCTCATTATTTTATTGCGACGGATCACACAGTTAACAACGGGTTTCCCTGTGATTCTCAATTTGCTAGTGCTCAGAAACGACATATATACATGTGGGTTTGAAATGGATGCCAATATGGAGCCTCACAACTTCCTGCTGAAGGGAGATGGCGTACATGTGACGTAGATGGCGTTATGCCATTTCATTGGTCAACGCTCAGACGCACGCTCAGAATATCTGACATGCTAGATAATGCTCTGCACGTTTGGAAAGACTCCCGAACGTGCTATTCCGCGCTATGTCGTCAGAAACTCGGCACTCTCAACGCTCAACGTTCGGATGCATGGTCCGTGGGCCGACGGCTTAAATCAGCAACCGGCCACGATTCGGGTGTGTGTATGACGTCAATGATCTACACACTGTACGGAGTATGGAGTTCTAAATTTCGGTGTATGCTGCCCGCTGTGCACGCGCAGAAACAATGGACTTTGGCAGCATGTACTAAAATGGAAAGTTAACGTATTCTGGCCGAGCTCACTTGTATTATAGAAATGCATTTTGTGCTTTCGTGTCTCCTTAGTCTTTAAGGCGTTGTTTTTCTTTGTTTACCTGACACACTGAAAAGTTACACAAGGTCATGATATCTTTTCGTACTAGGGTTCTCTTACAAGGTAGACAAAATATTTGAAGCATAGAGGCATTAACTTTTTCATCAGAATAAGAACGTAAAAAGACAAACGTGTTATACTGAAAATTATTTCAACAGCGAAAATCTCACAGTTATTTGACGAGAAAGCAATTTTCGATGTTTTTGGCACTTAACAATAAATCAAGATACAAAGGATAAGGCAAAAAGATTCTATTACAGCGTTCTAGGTATTGTTCAATGTGTTACATATTTCTGAACAAGTAAACGTATTTGTTCTGAAGTGTTTGGATGACACTTTTCGTATCTTTTCCCTTCTCAGGAAAAACTGGGCTTTTAAACTGTCACTAGCACAAACTGACTAACCATGAAATCGGAGAAAAATATGAAAACCAGATTGTCACAGTAAACAGTCAAAACTAAGCAGAGAACGACCCACATCCAACTGCACGTTGCCAAACAGCTCAAGTACTGCATGTGCAGAGATTCAAATTGCGAATAGGGAAGAACGATCACCACGATAAAATAAGGGAAATCAGAGCTCGTACGGAAAGATATAGGTGTTCATTCTTTACGCGCGCTTTACGAGATTGGAATAACAGAGAATTGTGAAGGTGGTTCGATGAACCCTCTGCCAGGCACTTAAATGTGATTTGCAGAGTATCCATGTAGATGTAGATACTCTCGAGCCACAGATAATACGTCCGTAAGAGTTCTGCGATATATCAACAAGGTAACGATGGTTTCAGCTGGTCATTTTCGTTTGCACGTCAGCTCTAAAACTACGTGGGATACGAGAACTGTCTGCTGCGCTGGTTGGCATCTGAACTTCACGATCATTAGGAAGAAATTGAAATATAGTGTAAAATGCAGAAACAGCCATTCATACGGTCACTATGAATTCCTCTTTGGTCTCTAATAAACACTATTACTCTTATTTGTTCCTACATTTTAATCCATATTTCGATTCTTTCGTAAAAAGCAAAAGCTCAGATGCCAAACAGCGCAGCATACAGTTCTCACATCACACGTACTTTTAGCGCTGACGTGCAAACGAAATTAGTCATTTATTTCTGGAATAGGCTAAGGGGGGAAGTGACAGGGATACACAAAGTACCCTACGCCACCGACTTTAAGGTGTCTTGCGGAGTACGGATGTACGAGGGGCCTTCAATAAGTAATGCAAGTTAGTTTTTACTGAGGATTACAGCACACCAAATTATTCTTCACTCCTTTGGATACAAAACCCTACGTTTCAACACACTATCCGTTCAATGCGACGGTCCTACGCCGCCTTATCGTGAGGGCCTGTATGCCCGCACGCTACCACTCTGCTGATCGCCGTCGGAGCCAGTGTCCTGCTGATTCAATAACCGCCCCACCATCCAGTGCATCCTTAATTGGGCCAAACAGATTTATGTCGGAAAGTGCGAGATCCTGGCTGTAGAGTGGATGAGGAAGAACAGTCCCATGGACGTTTGTGAGCTCCTTTCGGGTGCGCAGACTTGGGTAAGGTCTTGAGTTTTCATGAAGCAGGAGAATTTCGCTTGCATTTTTGTAGAGACGAACACGCTGAAGTCATCAATTTCCCTTGGGCAGCACAACTTTTTGCGGCCGGCTTGCACGCGGGAGCTAAGACATATTTGCGCGAAGTACTAGCGATGGTGATAGACGCTTCGCACAACGACTCACCGTGCTTTTGTTCACTGCCGCGTCCCCGTAGACATTCCGCAAGCGCCTATGAATATCTACGATGCTTTAGTTTTCCGCCAAAGGAAACTCAATGACGGCCCTCTGCTTGGAATGCACCTCAGTTACAGATGCCATTCTGAAACCTGTTTATAGTATCGGAACTTCATGAAACTATAGGTACTGAAGCGGGTATATTCCATGATTTCTCAAGACGAATTTCGCATTTTTCAACAGGAAAAAAAATTGTTGCATTACTTATTGAACGACCCTCGCAGATGAAAGTGTAAGTCGCGTTTCCTAGCATATAAGGTGTGCCGCAACTCGGCAGACACATGGAACTGACACATGTGGAGGCGTCCCTCAGCCTTCAGCTGCACCTGAGATGAACGCTGCCGCCCACGCCGCCACTGCTCTCATCCATTTCTCTGCCAGGCGCCGCTCTCCTCCCCCTGCCGCTCCCCCCCCCCCCCCCCCGCACACACACATTCCCATTCCTTTTCCCCAGTCTCCCTGGTGCGGCCAGTAAGCCGATGCACACTCCCGAGTTTCGTATATGTCTGTAGACACGGCGCCACCAGTTCGCACTTTAGTTTCGTCGTTTTGTGAGGCCGCGTTGTCACGTGTAAAGAGAAAGTTTTGGTAGTTGTTGAAAGTAATTGTACTGGAAGACTCTGTAAGTTATTTTAATCATCTGTACAACAGTTCGTGAATGGGAAGCACTGCTGTGATGTTTTAAATAAATTAATGTTGACTAAAGAAATGAACTTACAGATTTTTGTAGCCTTTTCTCTTGTCAACTATTTTCCTCAAAAAAGAACAGGCCAACTCGAACCATGGGATTTAATCCTTGCAGACGTGTGCTATTCCGCAGCTGTTTTGATTGCTTGCATTTTTCTTAATTCATACGTGTATTTACTCCCACAATTTTAATCGAATGGATTTTGCTCTGCAGCTCGGATATTGTCTACGAATAAGGTGGCAGGGGTAAAAGACAGGGAGCGAAAGGCTATTTACAATTTGTACAGAAACCAGGTGGCAGTTATAAGAGTCGAGGGGCATGAAAGGAAAGCAGTGGTTGGGAAGGGAGTGAGACAGGGTTGTAGCCTATCCTCGATGTTATTCAATTTGTATATTGGGCAAGCAGTAAAGGAAACAAAAGAAAAATTCGGAGTAGGAATTGAAATCCATGGAGAAGAAATAAAAACTTTGAGGTTCGCCGATGAGATTATAATTCTGTTGGAGACAGCAAAGGACCTGGAGGAGCAGCTGAACGGAATGGACAGTGTCTTGAAAGGAGGATATAAGATGAACATCAACAGAAGCAAAACGAAGATAATGGAATGTAGTAGAAATAAATCAGGTGATGCTGCGGGAATTAGATTAGGAAATGAGAGGCCTAAAGTAGTAAATGAGTTTTGCTATTTGGGGAGCAAAATAACTGATGATGGTCGAAGTAGAGAGGATATAAAATGTAGACTGGCAATGGCAAGGAAAGCGTTTCTGAAGAAGAGAAATTTGTTAACATCGAGTATTGATTTAAGTGTCAGGAAGTCGTTTCTGAAAGTATTTGTATGGCGTGTAGCCATGTAAGGAAGTGAAACGTGGACGATAAATATTTTGGACAAGAAGAGAATAGAAGCTTTCGAAATGTGGTGCTACAGAAGAATGCTGAAGATTAGATGGGTAGATCACATAACTAATGAGGAGGTATTGAATAGGATTGGGGAGAAGAGGAGTTTGTGGCACAACTTGACAAGAAGAAGGAATCGGTTGGTAGGACCTGTTCTGAGGCGTCAAGGGATCACCAACGTAGTACTGGATGGCAGCGTGGAGGGTAAAAATCGTAGAGGGAGACCAAGAGTTGAATACACTAAGCAAATTCAGAAGGATGTAGGTTGCAATAGGTACTGGGAGATGCAGAAGCTTGCACAGGATAGAGTAGCATGGAGAGCTGCATGAAACCAGTCTCTGGACTGAAGACCACAACAACAACAACATTTTCAGATCGCGAATGACAGCCTCAAGGGCAAGAAAAAGTCGCTTATTGTTTTTGTAGTCACAGCCACTAAAATCCTACAAATACCCACGCATAGCACTGACACACAAAAAGCGAAAAATATTCTCCGTTCCCCACTTAAAGTTTCAGTTTGTTGACTCTCTACCGACACACCTAACCTCAATACTCATGCAACTAGTGCCGCCGAAGTCGAAATAAGCTGAAAATGTTTACGTTTGGCAATGAGTTGCGCAAATGCGCACCGCACATGAGCAGCGGCCGGTAGCGGAGTTGCTTGCAACACAGTGACGTCGTGTACACTACGCTTAAACCCGCAGGCAAGTCGGCACTTCGCTGGCGCTCCGCTCCTGAGCATACCCCGCTACCCGGCGAGTACATCGGTGCTCCTTCCGTACACAGCGCGGTGGCGCCATCTTCAGGGAGGTCTCCCAGCGACGCTGCGTGCCAATTGTGGTGGAACAGGAAGCCTCCGATCGGTGCCCTCGTTGTTTCTACCCGCTCCCAGATTTTTCTAAACGACCGATAAATACGAGAAGCTTCTTGTGGCCGCCGCTGGCTCTAGAAGCTAAGCTGCTATAAACTGAAAGAGATTCCGCTTTAAAAGTCACTGCAAAACACCTTACTAGGGTGGTCATCTGAAACACTTACAAACCGCTAGTCATCGTTTTATACGGTTTTTACTATTCTACTTGAGTGAAGATCTTGTTTCTCTCGTTGACAATCCTGGCATTCGCAGCAGTTTTCCCGTTATGAATGATCATCCGCTAGACTCTACAATTCTGAGAAGTTACGGCATACTAACGAGGAAAACATGGCAAATGCCATAACCTGATTTCTCAGAAACTTCGCACAGTGGAAGTGGAGTCGAAATAAGTGATCACTTGTCTCGGATTATCCGTAGATAACTCGATCGTTTTTGAGAAAACGTCGGTCAAACTCATCGACTTAATTTAGATGCTGTTTAGAGCGCAGCCATCCTAACAGTTGCTAGCGTCGCAGCTTCTCACTTTTGCACCCCGTGTGCGAAACTCGATTATTGTTTTCAGTAATTTTACTTCTCGTCTTTTCATTTACCTACCAATGTCTGTAAAAGGTTATTATACGAATGCTTCTTATCAAGTAAGGGGGATACAAGGGCGTTATATTAATTGTAAAGATACAGCTGAGTTTCACATCGTGAAAGGAGATGTTCGGATCATCTGACTCACTCATTCACTGATTCATCGTCGCCCAGCCCAAACCACTAAGGATAGAAACTTGAAATTTGCGGAGGATGTTGATCTTATACTGTAGGCGTCGTTTAAGAATGGATTTTCCAGTA
The DNA here is from genome assembly GCF_023898315.1 of Schistocerca nitens. Taxonomy (NCBI): domain Eukaryota; kingdom Metazoa; phylum Arthropoda; class Insecta; order Orthoptera; family Acrididae; genus Schistocerca; species Schistocerca nitens. The sequence continues at coordinate 73,467,988 of NC_064617.1, forward strand.
TTCCATCCATAAGAGAATGAAATAGGTGATGAAAAGCTTTGTGAAAATACGTCGCTATTAAAGCCAATTTGGAGTTAGAACTACGAAAACTGGTATTTGGTTTCTTGGTCAGAAATAAAAAAAAAAGTATTTCGGTATTTTGGGAAATTCCAGCTCTAAGGGGTGAAATAGGAGATGAAAGGTTTTTTTGAAAATATGTTGCTGTTAAAGCAATTTGGAAGCTAGAACTTCGAAAACTGATACTTAGCTTTGTTGTTTTTGGAGATTCATCCAATAAGAGTTTTCAGCAGGGGATGACAAGTTCTATGAAAATCTTTCACCCTGAAAGCATTTTTGAAGCTACATCAATGGAAATTTGTAATTGGCATCTCGGTTAAGAAATACGAAAACTCGTGTTCCGTTGTTTTTGGGAATTCAACCCCTAAGGGACTGAAATAGGGGATGGAAGGTTTCTTGAAAACTGTTGCTGTTAAGGCAATATATAAAAGGCTATATCTTGACTGAGTCGCTGCCCAGCCCAAATCGCTGAGTATAGAAAATTTAAATTTGGAGACGATACTGATCTTATACTGTAGGCATAGTGTAAGAAGAGATTTTTCGAAATTCCACTCTCAGGGTGATAAAATAACGGCAGAGAAGTTTTTTTTGGAAAATATGTCGTTTTTAAGCAATTTTGAAGCTAGACTTACGAAAATTCTTATTTAGTTTCTCTATCACAAATAAATAAATCTGTGTTTCAGCATTTTTGGAAATTTAATCCTTACTGCGGTGAAATTGCGGACGAAAGATTTTGAATATAAATCTTATGTTTATTCATCAGGAAGATTTGGTGCATTTTTTTTTTTTTTGGATGATACCGATCGTAGAAATATATGAAAGATAGAAATTCCGGACACCGCGACCAACTCACAGGGGCAGGCTTCCCGCAGCAACATATTTTCGTATGAATCTTGCTCTGAGAGAAGATTCGATAACACTACTGAAGATTTCACGTTTTGGCAACAATTTTGCCGCAAACTAAACATAAATATAATTTTTTTCGAAAACTGGCACTTCCAATGGGTTATAAATCACGACACATTTCAGGAATTTCACCGAAAACAATTTCAAATCATTTTCTCATTGATTTACTGTTATTTTTTTTTTAAAGTTGATTCACCAAGCACACAATTACTAGACGAATATACATCGGAAAAATTCGTGTCGTGCTCTTCTACGGAGATGAAAATAATAATCTGTTTTCAAATGCGGGGCATATCACGAATGTTTTGTAGACGATGATGCAGTATGTACCTACTGAGGGCTGCTTATTTTGCGCTGTTTAAGCTAATTACTAAGGAAGTTTAAATAAGATTCACCTGGGTGTGAGGCCGCGTCATGGCGGAAGAAAGATGCCGGTGTTTGCCTGCTACAGCAGACGGCGTTGGACATCCTGATGAATTCGACTCCGACGGCGGAAGACTGCTGTCATGTAGTAACGGAGTCCTTTATCGGAAAAATGACGTAAAATGATAATGGTAATGAAAGTATATTCGCCTGCCCAGGCGTATTGTCTTTTTTTGAACTAATTTTCACTCAGCAGCGAGTGCACATTGATCTGAAACTTTCTGGCGGGTTAGAAGTGTATGCCGAACCCAGATACTCTTGCATTTCACTGGCAAGTGCTCTAACGACTGAGCTATGCAGGCACGACTCACGTGTACATTCACACCTGAACTTCCGACGGTGTATCAAAAAAAAAAAAAAAAAAAAAAAAAAAAAAAAAGGTGTGTGAAATCTAATGGGACTTAACTGCTAAGGTCATCAGCCCCACAGTTTACACACTACTTAACCTAAATTATCATAAGGACAAACACACACACCCATGCCCGAGGGAGGACTCGAACCTCAGCCGGGACCAGCCGCACAGTCCATGACAGCAGCGCCTTAGACCGCTTTTTCTTTAATCTCATTTTGTTCGCTTCATCTGCTCGGAGCGGGCGTCGTAATACATCCGTTGAAGTTCGTTGTTGGTCGATTAACTCAGTTTTTTTTTTTTTTATTACAGAGGGCAACTAACCCTCTGACCGAAAACGCTGAGCTACCCAGCCGGCCCGGCTAAACCATCCCGCGCGGTCCAGTGCCTCCAAGAGCACTAATCCTATAAGTAATGCAGAAATGCTCGGTGACGTTTGGAAGATAGGAAAGATGTATATATATATAACAGCTAATGGAATTTTTGTACACTTACTAAGCTTTGTCTATTCACCGAAACTGTGGCTATTTCTTTCTTTTTTTTTCAGCAGTACTCGTCACTATGACTATAGTTTTTTATTCGTTAACTTTCGCTTTGTACTGAGTTTGATGGACGTTTGCATGATAGAAATATGGACCGTATGTCTTACTTACGTACTGTCGCTACCAATAAACCTCCACCAATCTGAGCTGGATAACTCTATAGTAGAGGGACATAATGCCCACCGTCAACGAACAAGGAGATAGCGGGTGTAGCCTATTCCTTCATGAATATCTAACAAAATCATCCTCGAAGGATTGCACAAAAATGGTAGAGTAATATAAGATAAAACTTTGAACATAGACCGTGTCAGAATAATATTGTAACAAATAAGTCCTCGGTCACAAATATTAAATCAAAATTGACCTGGTTTCGACGCTACTATGAGCGTCGTCTTCAGAATTAGACTAACTGTACTAAAACATTAGGTATATAGTACATTAATAAAACTAAAGTTTGTACTGACTCGAAAAGAAGTACTTACAAGTCACATATTAAAAAGGATCTAAGCCGGAAACGTGACGTCATGAACACTTGTGAGATGGCGAGCCGCTAAGGGCTGCTCGTACTGTGGACAAGGGTTCATGACGTCGCCTTTCCGGCTTAGAGCCTTTTTAATATGTGACTTGTAAGTACTGCATCTTTTAGAGTCAGTACAAACTTTAATTTTATTAATGTACTATATACCTAATGTTTTAGTACAGTTGAGAGGTGGCATGAGCCCCCTCTCATATTTCTATCTTACGATTCTCCTCTCTAATTGCATGCAGTGCAAAGTTGCTATTCCTTCACACGCGGACTTCCCACGCAGCGTCTCTCGTCACCCGGGTGGTCCGGTGACAGGCGGGCTCTGTTGAACTGGAGAGGGTTAAGCCGACAGGTGCGAGGAAGTCGAGTGAATGCTTTGCAGACGCCGACATTGTCAAAAGCCACGCCCAGAGGGGTCTGGAGTAGTGGCTGGGCTAGAGGTTCCGTTACTTCGCAGAATCTTAGCGAAAACACTTTCTGGCGGGCTACCAGCGAGGTGTGGGAATGACTTGTGTACCCAGACAGTTGTGGCGGGAAAATTCCCGCGCTTTCTGCAAAAGAGTAACTGTGATTGGCTTGCTCAGGGCATAGCTCCGTGACGTAGCAAAATCAGCGCAGAAATTGGCGCCAAGAATCTCCATTGGTGGAATGGTAGTGCTCCGGCAATGGAGTGGAATTTTCCGCCGGTTTTCGAGTTGCTGATTGGAACGTTTAACCACGGCCACTGTCGTGGGGGCGGGAATGTTCTGTGTTCGGCCTGTACGGGTGCTATTGTGGGTAGTCGGCTGTCGCCGTTCGGTCGAGGACGTCGAAGCAACCAGCCAACGCCTACGGTACGCCAGATCGTGTTCTGGCAGTTAAGAAGACAGTTTGGTAATGTATGTCCGCAGCACCGGCAGATAGGAATTTTCCTAGGTGATAATCAGAGCTCAGCAGAGCGCGCCTGTTCGTCTTTTTCTAACTTTGTTCTGTCTTGAGTAGCAGCAATTACTGTTGGGTTAGCTGTGTGTCTCTCTTGAGATTTGAGTGGCAAGGAATTGGCTCCACATACCACTTCGTCTTAAACCTCACGATCTAGTTTAGGGACAACTTCACCTTTACAGTGTTTGTATGAGTCTCCAATTTGAGCCAATTTGATGTATTATAAATATTTCATGTGTTTCTTTTATTATTTTGTGTTTAGTCTTAATAAATCATATTGTTATTTTGGACAGAACTTTCATTCTGTTAATCGGTAGAGCAACCCATCATTTCTCACTATGTTAATGAAACCTTCGTTTATTTAACTTATTTATCAAATTAAATTATTGCAGGTGCCAAACTCTCTTCTACTACACTGGCAGGGTTGATTAGAGTCAGTTCGCGTGTTTTTTTTATCCTTGTGCAACAGCAAAAGTCGGAGTTAGAGTAGGGGGGGCTTAGAGCATCATTTACATATGTAGATTCAAGAAGAATTTAGTGTTAAATACACTGCTAGCCCCGGCACCTCGCATAAAATGGCGACCCTTAGACTCGGATCTTTCCTGGAATCTTCTGATAAGGAAGCAGTAATGTTAGTAGGGACACTCAGAATTTTTTTGCTTAATTTTTTTATTGATTAATACCCAAGTTCTTTTTCTGGTAGTTCCGTGTTTAGTTTTAAGTAGCAGCGCATGATTACAGTTTTTGTTTTCAGTGTATATATTTTTTTTTGCTCATTGTTTTTTTTGTGTTCCTTTGATGGTGTGTCTGTACCACATCACACTTTGTCAGGTTTGTGTGCGGTTTCTGTACCACAACAAATCGTGCGTATAATTACAGCGTTGGAGCGGCGTTGTTGAAATTTTATGTTTATGTGTAAAAATATATGGAGTAGATTAATTTTTATTGTGCATTTTAGATAAATTTGTTTTTCATGAATGATAACGAGAAGTAAGGCACGACTATTATCGAGCGAAGCTAAAACAAAAGAGGATAGCATAATGGATAAGGGGCAGTTTACTGACGGGAATAGGTTCGGAGATAAGATGGGCACATTTTTAGCAGGACAGGGCGCCAGGGTCATTGATGAGGAAGGTGATTTGGACGCGATCTCAGAGCAGCGTTGCGGCCGTGATTATGATAGTGAAGTAGAGGATGAAACAGAGAAAGGCATATAGGTCGAGACGGTAGCAGAAGTTTATAATCAAATGAACGAGAGCAGACAGGGGCTAGCTCGGCCACGTCAGAGCTCTAGCGCCCAGGTGTCCAGAGTTACATCTCCCACGTTTGAAGAGGATCAAAAAGATGACGTAAACCCAATACTGAGCTTCCTACGATCAATGAAAGAAGAAGCTGACGAACAGCGTAAGAGGGAGAAGGAAGAAGAGGAGAAACAACGTAAGAAGGAGAAGGAAGAAGCTGACGAACAGCGTAAGAGGGAGAAGGAAGAAGGGGAGAAACAACGTAAGAAGGAGAAGGAAGAAGCTGACGAACAGCGTAAGAGGGAGAAGGAAGAGGAGGAGAAACAACGTAAGAAGGAGAAGGAAGAAGCTGACGAACAGCGTAAGAGGGAGAAGGAAGAAGAGGAGAAACAACGTAAGAAGGAGAAGGAAGAAGCTGACGAACAGCGTAAGAAGGACACTGAGGCAATAATTTCCCATATAGGGGAAATTCGTGGAGAATTACTAACAATAAAGCAAGAATGTGGAGAAGCAAAACAATTGTCAATGGTAGCACAAAAAGTAGCAGGCCTAGCCCAAACGGCAGCAACAGGGGCAATGAAAATCGCAAAAGTAACTTCTCAACTTGTAGGTCGCTTGCGACGTGCGACACAAGCCCACTCAAAATCCCTAGCGTTCTTAAAAACCCAAGGTAATATTGCGGTTACGAACATCACGAAACGAATGAAAGAAGTAGAGAGTCGTATAGCGAAACTAGAGCGAAACGGGCACACGAGCACTGCGTGTTCGGATACCAATGATGGAGTACACAGAATTGTGTCTCCGAGGAAAAGCCCGCCGTGCTCTAGCCCAGTGACAGAGTGCGGAACTAACAATGCACACGCAGAAACACCTAGTAATAGCTCCAATAATTGTAGCCCACTTAGGAGAGTGAATTCTGAGTGCCACTGCCACTGTGATACAGAGGTAGCACATCACAGTTATCAGCAAGGCAGATCAGGACACTCAGCAGACGGGCAAGTATCGGAAACGAGTGACAACACCCGTGCGAGGATCGGACAGGATTTTGATCACAATCACTTCCTGTCGATACTAAAATTCCAAAAGTTCAGAGATAATGGAGGGTCGATACATCCCAAGAGCTGGGTGATGCAGTTTACAAACTCATTACCGTCATCATGGCCAACCCTGGCAAAATTAGAATTCATGTGTGGACACATCGAAGGCCAAGCCGCGGAAAAGATGCGGGATGTGGCAGCGACGTGTCAGACTTATCAGGAATTTGTTGATGCGTTCCTGGGGATCTACTGGTCAAAGGAAACGCAAGACAGGATTAAAGAGGAAATAATATTTTGTCCTGAACTGGAAGTGTCCGGGCATAGGAGCGCAACCAAATTTTTTGATGATTTACTTAAGAAGAATCAGTTTTTAGATAGTCCATATAGCAACGGAGAAATCATTAAATTTTGCTTTTCCAAATTGCCAGTTAGGTATCAACAGACACTTATCGGGAAGTGTGGATCTGACATAGAAGCATTCAAGAGTCTATTGCGCGAACTCGAAGTAGTCTTTGATAAACAAGACGCAAAGGACAGGAAGAAGGCACAAAATAACAAATACCACGGGCCAGCGAGGGAAGACGACAACAGATCGCATAATCGCACTGGTCAGTTAGGAAACCAGGGTTACGGAAATCAAGGTTACGCTATTCAAGGTTATGGTAACCAGAGACACGGAAACCAGAACGTCAGGGAACAGAGTCAATCTAGACAAGGAATCTGGGACAGGAGGAATAACGAACGGCAAAGCGACCGTAATTGGAGAGAGCGAAATCAAGGACAACAGGAGAACCAGAAGATTGAAATTAGACCTCCAAATCCTAATACACGTCAGAGGAGGGGGAGTCTAAGAAGGGATTGACGCTAGTCCATAGGACTCCACCACTTCTCTCACACAAAGAAGTTCGTGGAATAATAGTAGTTTAAGTGGTGTACATAGTAGAATAGGCAAATATATGAACCTTTCTTCGGGGAACAATAATCGTTGCATTAATAGATTAAGACTGTTAAATTATTAACACGCTGCATTGTCTCACATAAGAATTTACTGCTGCTATCCTTTTTTGTTTCTGTTCGCGACTTCCAATGTCGATGGAGTAGGAGACACTACCTTTCCATGAGCAATGTTTTAGTCCTTTCCTGTCTGGTGTCCATGTTGAGGGATAAAGATGAGTGACGAGATGTCGCACAGACGGGCGCATACAAGAACGTGCTCTTAGAAGCGTTCTGAGAAGTCGTGATACGCTCCATAGCGGCCACAACCAGTTCGTAAGACGTTCATACCAATGCTTGCAGGCATGCGTCAGTGCACTGCAAGATTGTGGTATATTGCGTGATTTCGAGGATAAATATGGGCAGTATAGCTTTTTGCAGAGCTGCGCCAGCATCGTTGTCTTGCAAGTCGGGGTGAACCTGTGAGCGTTTGACTCCAATGGTGCCCTAGGGCCTAGACGGTAGAAATGCGGGCATAAAGCCTACCATGCCAATGTGCTGGTTGGGGATTTAGCGTGCTGCTTGTGACTGTCACAGATGAATAACCAAGGAATTATACTTGGAAATTCGTGGCATACTGTGTAGCTGATGTGTAGTGGGCGACGGAATCCTCAACAGGAACCAGTCCAGGCTTGGTCATATTACATTGCCTCTGGAAAGGTGTGCTTTGATCGCGAATACTGCATAACATAGAAAAAAAAAGTTGCAACTATAAATTTATTGTCTTGTATAGACATGGCTAACCCAGTCTCTGGAGTTTCAGTGAGGCGTAGTGAGAACTCGGAGGCCATGTCGTACGGCGCGCACATCACTGTCGTCAACAGCGGCGAGCAGCGAGACATCTCAGCGTAACAGGAATTATGTAAGAGTATTGTATAAGGTAAACAAAAAAAATAAATAAATAAATAAATAAAATAAATAAATAAATAAAAGGGAAAGTACGATACACTAGGATAAGTTAAACTGTAGGATTTAACAATAACTAGATTATTATTGTGGGGGTTTTCTACCACAAGTGTGGCGCGCACCTGTTGAGATGCTATTTTTCAGGTCACCAAACCACAGACCCGAGATGGAGGGACGACGGGCGAGCGAAAGTAGCATAGTTGCATGTTCCTTACAGCACAGTAAAGCTTAGACCTGCATAACAACATAATTGAATTAAAAGACATAGAATGTAGATCGTTGGCAAATGGTAGTTAATTCTTGAGCATGTCTACTGTCGATCTATATAATTAATAGTAATATTAGTGCGGGCCCGCACATTTAGTTCTTCATCCAATATAGCGTCACACACCATGTACAATAGTGAGATCGGTCTCTACACAAATATCAAGATAAATTATTTCCATGATTTTTGTTATGATAGCTACAGATAAATAACTATAAAATTAAAATTAGAGTGTCTGAAATGACAGACCATCAATGTATTGTGATGTAAATTTATTATAACATAGAAGGTCATGGGGAAAAGTTAGGCACAAGATTTTTGTAAGAATTGTGCAGATGACGGGGATCGTGGCAATACAGAGGCCAGCCGGAGGTCATCGGCTACCTGCAAGCAGAGAGCGTCAGCGCGCTACCTGACGTGAAGGGCGCGAGAACATCCGGTCCTACAAGCTGACAGTCATCGGGCCGTATACCTGAGGGATTACGCGGGATCCTCGCCGGACCACAAGCGAAAGTGAGGCTGGCCGTTGACCCTGACATGCGACCCACACGCGACAGCCTGCTAGCTCTCCGGACGCGGCAGCCGTTTGGAGGGATTCCCTGCGGCAGACCACGTTGTCGTGAGTACACGAAGAAGATCACATATCGTGTCAGAACCTGCGCCTCATGTGCCTCAGGACAGAAAGGGACGCTCTATACTCACCTGTTTGGGTTTTTACAACTCACTAGCATTGGCCGATCTGCATACACAATGCAGTATCGTGCCGCACTAACAAATGTATGGTCTCATTTCTAACTTCTCCTCTCTATTAGAGAGCAGTTTTAACAATAGGCGCTCCTAGTTCGATCCTGTATGGATGACCTCACACACTTGTGGAGTCACTCCACGTGCCATCATCCCTCATCGAACTGCAATATTGGGAAACGTAAAGTACTGTCCAGCGAGAGAAGAGACCTAGACTAGTGATGTATCCCAACAAGTAGACCTCAGAGACAATTAATCGACGTGAGGAGAGCCTATCACTGTGTCTTCCTACCGTACTGCCGTGATCATATGCGTGGGTCTTGGTGCAATCTCAACAGAGTACTGCAGATGCTCCAGCACACCCTATTGCTGTTGCAACAACGTAGCAACAACACCCGACGTTTAGCCCTATGTGATGTCAGTACTGTGGAATTTGTGAAGTGCTTCGAATATTTCTAACAATGTGATTTAGTGCCTCATTCTCAGCACAGTCGTGAACTTTGTGCAATGTGCAAGCACAACTTGATTTGTTTTTTTTCTTTCTTTTATTTCTTAAATTTCTTTCTCTAGGGTTGTTTTTGTAATGTATGTTATGCTTTGTATGTGTTGTGTTTTACACTGTAAGTCTTATTACAAATTACTGTATTGTTCTCCACACCATGTTTTTTGTATTTTGTATTTATTGTTGTGTGTATGCAAACAGTGTGCCTGAAGTCCCCATAAACTGAAGCAGATACCACCACTGTCATTGTGAATGGACCATCAGTTCAGGGAACATTTTGTAAAGGTTATTCTTGCTGCAGGGAGACAGAATGAATCGGAGGTTGTAATTAGGTTCTGTAAGCTCACAAAGAGATTGTTAACTTAAATAGTATCATGCGTGAGTGAGTTCAGGTTAGTTTCATGATTCAAATTGTTGTAAAATCTTGGGCATTTAATTGCGTAGCACTACAACTCTGATTGTAAAGAATAAATTGCTCCATATTTGGCTCACATGCCCGGGCCATATTTAGAGAGTGAATGTGTGAATCGGTGTTTGGAAGGGGCTCCCTGGGTATGGATGTGTGATGTGAGTGTTAGAGTTCCATATTAAGAAGGTGAAGTTGGCTACATCATAAATAATCCTCCTCCTATGAGCTGCATTTTTCAGGTGCAGTGATTTTCTTTATAGAGTGCGGCATGTGGAGTCAGTTTGCAAGATTGTTCTTGGGCGATTGACTCACTACCTTGCTCCTAAGTGAGCCAACCGCTCACCAATTAGAATCTAAAATGGCGTAGGAGCAATGAGAGGTGGCATGAGCCCCCTCTCATATTTCTATCTTACGATTCTCCTCTCTAATTGCATGCGGTGCAAAGTTGCTATTCCTTCACACGCGGACTTCCCACGCAGCGTCTCTCGTCACCCGGGTGGTCCGGTGACAGGCGGGCTCTGTTGAACTGGGGAGGGTTAAGCCGACGGGTGTGAGGAAGTCGAGTGAATGCTTTGCAGACGCCGACATTGTCAAAAGCCACGCCTGGAGGGGTCTGGAGTAGCGGTTGGGCTAGAGGTTCCGTTACTTCGCAGAATCTTAGCGAAAACACTTTCTGGCGGGCTACCAGCGAGGCGTGGGAATGACTTGTGTACCCAGGCAGTTGTGGCGGGAAAATTCCCGCGCTTTCTGCAAAAGAGTAACTGTGATTGGCTTGCTCAGGGCATAGCTCCGTGATGTAGCAAAATCAGCGCAGAAATTGGCGCCAAGAATCTCCATTGGTGGAATGGTAGTGCTCCGGCAATGGAGTGGAATTTTCCGCCGGTTTTCGAGTTGCTGATTGGAACGTTTAACCACGGCCACTGTCGTGGGGGCGGGAATGTTCTGTGTTCGGCCTGTACGGGTGCTCTTGTGGGTAGTCGGCTGTCGCCGTTCGGTCGAGGACGTCGAAGCAACCAGCCAACGCCTACGGTACGCCAGATCGTGTTCTGGCAGTTAAGAAGACAGTTTGGTAATGTATGTCCGCAGCACCGGCAGATAGGAATTTTCCTAGGTGATAATCAGAGCTCAGCAGAGCGCGCCTGTTCGTCTTTTTCTAACTTTGTTCTGTCTTGAGTAGCAGCAATTACTGTTGGGTCAGCTGTGTGTCTCTCTTGAGATTTGAGTGGCAAGGAATTGGCTCCACATACCACTTCGTCTTAAACCTCACGATCTAGTTTAGGGACAACTTCACCTTTACAGTGTTTGTATGAGTCTCCAATTTGAGCCAATTTGATGTATTATAAATATTTCATGTGTTTCTTTTATTATTTTGTGTTTAGTCTTAATAAATCATATTGTTATTTTGGACAGAACTTTCATTCTGTTAATCGGTAGAGCAACCCATCATTTCTCACTATGTTAATGAAACCTTCGTTTATTTAACTTATTTATCAAATTAAATTATTGCAGGTGCCAAACTCTCTTCTACTCCACTGGCAGGGTTGATTAGAGTCAGTTCGCGTGTTTTTTTTATCCTTGTGCAACAGCAAAAGTCGGAGTTAGAATAGGGGGGGCTTAGAGCATCATTTACATATGTAGATTCAAGAAGAATTTAGTGTTAAATACACTGCTAGCCCCGGCACCTCGCACAGTTAGTCTAATTCTGAAGACGACGCTCATAGTAGCGTCGAAACCAGGTGAATTTTGACTTAATATTTGCGACCGAGGGCTTATTTGTTTCAATATAATGTAAGATATTTAAGATTTTGTAATAACAGCTTAAAAACCCCCTTATCCATAAACCTTGCACTGAGCCGAAGTGGGGTGGCTTGTGTGTCTCAACAATATCCGTATGGTAGGTGAAACTGGAGGGGTATCTGGTATCTGTGCCGAGGCCAGACAAATCTGTGGCTCTCGAACAGGTGCAGCAGGGCTTACAGCAGCTGCTGAATGACAGACTGATCTGGCCTTGCTCTCCACAAAATGCGGCTGTACTGTGTGGTTGAATGATGACGAAATTCGACAAGAAAAATAGTTCTCATTAGGATCTTCAGGCAGGACTACTCAGTAATGTGTCCTCACCAGGAAAAATAAAACTGTCATTTCACGTGTAGGAGCGTGAACCCAGTGGTAGTCTGTACAAAGTTGTACCAGTACCCTACAGTGTGGCTCACAGCATTTTGACGTACAGTTAGTTCCACAAGAAAGTGTACGCCATTATCTGTATGAAATATAAGACATTATTATAAATATATGTTTACATTAAAATAAATGTCATTGCTAACTGCACAATTATCTAATAGTTAATCCAGTCGCCACCATTATCGATTACAGCTTGGCGCCTATTTGGTATGCTTTTCGCGAGATTTTCTGCGTAGTTTCCCGGTAACGATGACTATATCGTCCTGACTTTATATGACAGCTGCTTCAAAGTACGTATTCACTCTCTTTTAAGCTTCATCTTATTATACAACCAAAATTTTCAATCGGATTTACATCCGGAGACATTGCAGGTCAATCCATCTTGGACATCCCACTGTCTTCTTTCCACGCTGTACAGAGACCGCTTCGATGTTTCGGATCTATCTTGAAGCACCCAGTTTGCCGCAATCGAACCAAATAGCTTCTTAACGGACCTCAGAAGGCATTTTTGATAAGTATTCCACTTTTTTTAGCGTTTACATTGGCTGTAAACAAGTGCAAATAGCCGAAACTGCAACCGACAAAACAAAACATTCAACTCTCACAATGGTTATCTATACACTTTGCGAAAGCACATTGATTACAGATTCAAGACAACTACCAGAGATGTCGCTGCGGACTTTATTTTTAAAATTATGGTGTACACATTCTTGTGTAAATAACTGTACAAGGTTAGTAAAAATGGTTCAAATGGCTCTGAGCACTATGGGATTTAACATCTGAGGTCATCGGTCCCCTAGACTTAGAACTACTTAAACCTAACTAACCTAAGGACGTAACACACATCCATACCCGTCGCAGGATTCGAACCTGCGACCGTAGCAGCAGCCCGGTTCCGGACTGAATGTCAGTAATTGTAACCAAATTAAATATATGAATTTTATGCATGTAAATTGAACTGCTTAAATATATTTAAACTTTGTAGTTAATAGTGCAACATTCCAAGGAAAAAAGTCAACATCAACAGGAGTCGACCGCGTGTCCACAATTTAAAAGTCGGTGCTTTTCGCCACTCACCCACACTGCCATCACAACAGTTCTTTAAAAAAGTTGTCGTACTCTACGCTTGCACATAACACTGCACGCAATTTTTAAGGAAAATAGTCGCTTGGTGCTGTGAGTAACGTAGCACTTGTAGTGGAAAGTATAACGACGCAACAGACAACGTACAGTAGAAAACAGACAGCTGCATCACTTCTCTGAGTTGATCGTAGTGTAGCTGAAATTCATTTCAGCACTCCACACTTAATTCTAGTTAATGTGGAGAGAGCTTCAAAACACATGTTTTCGTCCGTTTTGTTTCCATACCAGCACAACGGGATTTCCGGCTCGCATTCGAAGCAAGATGCCATAGTTTTAGCTCGATGTTTACGGGGCTGTGTAACACATTAGCACATGATAACCGGCGGCCACTTCGTGAAGTTTTAGATCCCTTAACAGGGTAAGCGGATTAGAGAAATTAAAAAGGGAAATTGATAGGTGGAAGTCAGATATAAACCAAAATGGCGAAGTGCGAAGAAGGAAGTATAGTGGATTCAGATTCTAGAGGGAGACCAAGACTAGAATACAATAAGCAGGTTCAAATGGATATAGGTTGTGGTATTTAGCCAACCGGTGTTTCCGAGCGGTTATAGGTGCTTCAGACTGAAACCGCGCGACCGCTACGGTAGCAGGTTCGAATCCTGCCTCGGGCATGGATGTGTGTGATGTCCTTAGGTTAGTTAGGTTTATGTAGTTCCAAGTTCTAGGGGACTGATGACCTCAGATGTTGAATCCCATAGTGCTCAGAGCCATTTGAACCATTTTTTGTGGTATTTATTTAGAGATGAAGACGCTTGCATTAGATAGAACAGCGTAGAGAGCTACATCAGATCAGTCTTCGAACTTAAGACCACAACAACAAAAACAATAGAAGACCATTCATTTAGCAACTTACGTCCGCAGGTGACTAATTGAATTGCTCTGAAATTAAGAACAGAAAGCAAAGATACAGTAACTTAATTCGCTTTTGGGTATGTTATTGATTCCTCTGGCTATCTCCTTCTTCCCCTTCCACCTTCCCGCATCCTCCTTATTATGTCTCCGTGGTCGTCGTCAAATATTGGATGTCTAGGAAGTCTGATTACTCGGAACACTACACAACATTCAAACAAATCGTATTAATGAGTTCTATTACAAAAAGTAAATGACAATACTTTGACAATTGCACAGATGTGTCGCAGGGAAAGGTGACATACGAAATACTGGATCTTCTTCAGTACAAACAGTTCCACATCTGTGCAACACAGAGTGTACAAGCGATGTAACGAGCGTTGACGCTTCTATGCTAGTCGTTAGTCTTGAAGCCGCTAATGAGCTGGGGCGTCGCCAGTCGGTAGCGGCGCTTATGTTCTCTTCACATAGGGGGCCGCTGCTGTCGCGTTGTCGTCCTAGAGAGGGGTCCGTCAGCGTGCGATTGGCTGACGTCATCTGACAGCCAGACCTTGTCAATCGTTCCTGACTCGCGTGCCATCACTTAACTTTACGCCGTACACTCCTAAAAGCTCACTTGATTGGTCTTTATATTGATATTTTATTTGTATTTCCTGGCAGGTCATGGGTAAATTAAACCCCGTTTTTGTGGTGAGGGTTTCCTCTCTTCAATATCAGAAAAAAAATCAAATGGCTCTGACCACTGTGCGCCTTAACATTGAGGTCATCAGACCCATAGACTTAGAACTACTTAAACCTAACTAACCTAAAGACATCACACACATCCACGCCCGAGGCAGGATAGAACCTGCGACCGTAGCGCCTAGAACCGCTCGGCCACACCGGCCGGCCTTCATTATCAGAACCTAAGAAATGTCGGAGAGATGATTTGGTCGTGATCCGAATGGCTTTCAGTACCTTATGCTGTATAGTAACAAGTTATGAGCTATTGCGTAGCCACATTACATACACTGCGGACCATTAAACTTGCTACACCAAGAAGAAATGCAGGTGATAAACGGGTATTCATTGGACAAATATATTATACTAGAACTGACATATGAACATTTTCACGCAATTTGGGTACATATATCCTGAGAAACCAGTACCCACAACAACCACCCCTGGCCGTAATAACGGCATTGTTACGCCTGGGCATTGAGTCAAACAGAGCTTGGATGGCGTTTACAGGTACAGCTGCCCATGCAGCTTCAACACGACACCAGTTCATCAAGAGTAGTGACTGGTGTATTGTGACGAGCCAGTTCCTCGGCCACCATTGACCAGACGTTTTCAATTGGTGAGAGATCTGGAGAATGTGCTGGCCAGGGCAGCAGTCGAACATTTTATGTATCCAGTAAGGCCCGCACAGGACCTGCAACATGCGGTCGTGCATTATCCTGCTGAAATGTAGGGTTTCGCAGGGATCGAATGTAGGGTAGAGCCACGTGTCATAACACATCTGAAATGTAACGTCCACTGTTTAAGAGCCGTCAATGCAAACAAGAGGTGACCGAGACGTGTACACGCTTCCAATGTGCGTTCACAGCGATGTCGCCAAACACAGATGCGACCATCATGATGCTGTAAACACAACCTGGATTCATCCTAAAATAGGACGTTTTGCCATTCGTGCACCCAGATTCGTCGTTTAGTACACCATCGCAACGCTCCTGTCTGTGATGCAGCGTCAAGGGTAACCGCAGCCATGACCTCCGAGCTGATGGTCCGTGCTGCTGCAAACGTCGTCGAGCTGTTCGTGCAGATGGTTGTTGTCTTGCAAACGTCCCCATGTGTTGAATCAGGGATCGAGACGTGGCTGCACGATCCGTTACAGCCATATGGATAAAATGCCTGTCACCTCGACTGCTAGTGATACCAGGCCGTTGGGATCCAGCACTGCTTTCCGTATTACCCTTCTGAACCCACCGATTCCATATTCTGCTAACAGTCATTGGATCTCGATCAATATGAGCAGCAATGTCGCGAAACGATAAACCGCAATAGCGATAGGCTACAATCCGACCTTTATCAAAGGCGGAAACGTGATGGTACGCATCTCTCCTCCTTACACGAGGCATTACAACAGCGTTCCACCAGGCAACGCCGGTCAGCTGCTGTTTGTGTATGAGAAATCGGTTGGAAGCTTTCCTCATGTCAGCACGTTGTAGGTGTCGCCACCGGTGCCGGCCTTGTGTGAATGCTCTGAAAAGCTAATCATTTGCATATCACAGCATCTTCTTCCTGTCGGTTAAATTTCGCGTCTGTAGGTTGTCATCTTCGTGGTGTAACAGTTTCAATGACCAGTAGTGTATAAACAGAATAGCAATTGTGTAAGAATCTTTCGTGCTGCAGCACGAAGATGTGTGAGTCCATTTGACTGGCGAAAACATTCAATTTGCGATCAAGTCTGGGCAGTTACGACAGATTTGTAGAAACATAGCAGAGAAAGATCTGCGCTTCTAAGGGTCTGGATTTCGAAAATATTTACACACGTGGACGAGATACACTTACAGTCGTTGCTGTGAGCACGGGATTAAACCGACAGCGGCCAACCCGCATTCCACGTCGCGTCTTTCGTTTCGCAAGGAGCCGACTCGAACTCGATATTGCGGCGGAGTTCCCATTTCACGGCTGGAGGTCGAGTTTCACCGATCGTTTGTCCGGCCGTGATAGGCTCTTGCCCAACGTCCGGATTCGTTCTGCGTCGCGCGTCTCTATTTCAGCCGCTGTCGTTCGCGCTTTCCCAGTCTGCCGCTCTGGACTGCTCCTTGCCGTCACGGACACCTCGCGGTAGCAACGGACGGTTATTTAGCAAACAGGCATTCACCGCGGTAGCTAGGCGTTTCTCAAAGCTCATCCCGAAGAAGAACTCAAATATTTAACCACGCATAGAGCGAGACCAAAGAAAAATCAAGACACATTCATAGGATTTGTCGATCTGGAAAAAGCTTTCGACAATGTAGAATGGTGTAAGGTGTTCGAAATTCTGAGAAAAATAGGGGCTAAGCTGTAGGGTGAGACGAGTAATATACAATATGTACAAGAGTCAAGAGGGACAACCAAGAACGAAGTGTTCGGTTTAAAAAGAGTGTAAAACAGGGATGTAGTCTTTCGCTCCTACTGTTCAATCTGTACACCAAAGAAGCAATGACGAAGGTAAAAGATCGGTTTAAGAGTAGGGTTACTGTTCAAGGTGAAAGGATAACAGTGGTACGATCCGCTGATGATATTGCTATCCTAAGTGCAAGTGAAGAAGAATTACACGCTCTGCTGAATGGAATGAACAGTCTGTGAGTGTAGAATATCGACTGAGAGTAATCCGAAGAACGACGAAAATAATAAGAAGTAGCAAAAATGAGAACAGCGAGAAACTTGACGTCAGGATTGATAGTCACAAAGTACACTCCTAGAAATGGAAAAAAGAACACATTGACACCGGTGTGTCAGACCCACCATACTTGCTCCGGACACTGCGAGAGGGCTGTACAAGCAATGATCACACGCACGGCACAGCGGACACACCAGGAACCGCGGTGTTGGCCGTCGAATGGCGCTAGCTGCGCAGCATTTGTGCACCGCCGCCGTCAGTGTCAGCCAGTTTGCCGTGGCATACGGAGCTCCATCGCAGTCTTTAACACTGGTAGCATGCCGCGACAGCGTGTACGTGAACCGTATGTGCAGTTGACGGACTTTGAGCGAGGGCGTATAGTGGGCATGCGGGAGGCCGGGTGGACGTACCGCCGAATTGCTCAACACGTGGGGCGTGAGGTCTCCACAGTACATCGATGTTGTCGCCAGTGGTCGGCGGAAGGTGCACGTGCCCGTCGACCTGGGACCGGACCGCAGCGACGCACGGATGCACGCCAAGACCGTAGGATCCTACGCAGTGCCGTAGGGGACCGCACCGCCACTTCCCAGCAAATTAGGGACACTGTTGCTCCTGGGGTATCGGCGAGGACCATTCGCAACCGTCTCCATGAAGCTGGGCTACGGTCCCGCACACCGTTAGGCCGTCTTCCGCTCACGCCCCAACATCGTGCAGCCCGCCTCCAGTGGTGTCGCGACAGGCGTGAATGGAGGGACGAATGGAGACATGTCGTCTTCAGGGATGAGAGTCGCTTCTGCCTTGGTGCCAATGATGGTCGTATGCGTGTTTGGCGCCGTGCAGGTGAGCGCCACAATCAGGACTGCATACGACCGAGGCACACAGGCCAACACCCGGCATCATGGTGTGGGGAGCGATCTCCTACACTGGCCGTACACCACTGGTGATCGTCGAGGGGACACTGAATAGTGCACGGTACATCCAAACCGTCATCGAACCCATCGTTCTACCATTCCTAGACCGGCAAGGGAACTTGCTGTTCCAACAGGACAATGCACGTCCGCATGTATCCCGTGCCACCCAACGTGCTCTAGAAGGTGTAAGTCAACTACCCTGGCCAGCAAGATCTCCGGATCTGTCCCCCATTGAGCATGTTTGGGACTGGATGAAGCGTCGTCTCACGCGGTCTGCACGTCCAGCACGAACGCTGGTCCAACTGAGGCGCCAGGTGGAAATGGCATGGCAAGCCGTTCCACAGGACTACATCCAGCATCTCTACGATCGTCTCCATGGGAGAATAGCAGCCTGCATTGCTGCGAAAGGTGGATATACACTGTACTAGTGCCGACATTGTGCATGCTCTGTTGCGTGTGTCTATGTGATCATGTGATGTATCTGACCCCAGGAATGTGTCAATAAAGTTTCCCCTTCCTGGGACAATGAATTCACGGTGTTCTTATTTCAATTTCCAGGAGTGTAGATTGAACCGTGAATTTACTTTGAAAATTATTTCTCAAGAATTTACTTTATTTACTAGCGATTAATCAAGAACATTAACACATTTAATCACACTATGTGAGCGTGGAAGTAGATGCCAGTGGGTAACTGATGAAAACAAATTAAATTTCTTACAACAAATGGAAATTTTATTCCTAAAAGATCTATCTTTTTCAAGCAGATTTAAAATTATAATCAGAAAGCACCCTCTAAATATCAAGTTACAATTTATTCAGAGGCA
Organism: Schistocerca nitens; assembly: GCF_023898315.1. Classification (NCBI taxonomy): domain Eukaryota; kingdom Metazoa; phylum Arthropoda; class Insecta; order Orthoptera; family Acrididae; genus Schistocerca; species Schistocerca nitens. The sequence goes on from NC_064617.1 coordinate 73,487,087, forward strand.
GAATGAATAAATTTTGACAGTAAGAGCTTTCGGGCTGACCTTGCGCTCCCTTTTGACACGGCCGTAGTCACGACCGCCCAGAACAACCTCTGAAAGACTACACTGGTGCAAATCAGCAACATAGCAGATTACTTTAAACTAAAAATTTTAACAGCTCACACAAGCACATAAACTGTGCAACCCGTAGGAGGAATGGAAATCGTACAAAACACTAACATTAAAAAAAAATTAACTTACCACTGAAGGTGCAACTTAATTAAAAAAAATATATATTACGGTGGAAGGATGGCATTTTTATACACTAAAATGACCATATAAATAAAAAACCGTGAAATGCAGTCTTACATAAAATAAACAAGTTTAGCCAATCATTAAATTACACATATACCGCCTCTCAAGATGATAGGCCAGATAAAAACATATTTCAGGAATTCAGCCGTTACACTTCAACCAATAAATTCGTTAACACCGAATCCGACAAACATGACAGAAGCAGCTATTAACGTATGGCAGATTAACAGGGAGATTACTGAACAACCCGAACCGCAGGTTGCTCTAGCCCGCTCCTACTCCACAAGGGAAAAACGGACCACCCAATTCATAAATAACCACCTTCCCGCGGGTGGGCAAACGGAGAAGAATGGTGGGACGATCTCAAAACAAAGCGGCTGGTGACCTCACCAAGAAAACAAGTAGAATGTAACAAGTAAATGAACAACATGTCCCGAATCACTTAACTTCTAATAAACTGCGCGCAAGAACCCCAAACGCTCTCCCGAACTGTCCGCTGCCAGCCGCTTCTATGGACGCAGGAAGGCGCGCCGGTCTCCCGTCTCACGGCGTCGCAGCTCGCACCGGCCAGCCCGATGTCGTGGGTTGACTCCAGTTGCTCTCGTGTCGACCGCGAAGCCACTACCCCTCGCTATACGGCGCGGCCCACTGGACTCACGTGGCGGCCTCACATGCGCCGACGCTCATGGCGGACAAGTCATTTTGTGTCTCAGAGGGCGACCGATCAACCGATCGATCCAACCGCCAATGACCGTTGCCCGAGCAATTCGAGCAGACTAGCGGCCAAACGCGCAGACTCAGATGCAGGAACTCAGCCCCGACCGGGTGACCACTAGCTGAGTTCTCTTACTGGCGGAGTGGAAAGGCTCTCATTTTATGGCTTTAAAGTTTGATCCAAACGACAGACATACCAGCACTCCGACGACAGACAGACACGAACTGCCGCACATATGCGAACGAGAGACAGACCAGCAACTGGTGACGCGAGACTGACCCAGACCCACTCCGACTGACCAACCGTCGAGCTCATAGCGCCCCTTAAATACACGTGATCAGGCAATCTTTCCCTTTCCCACAAGAGGGAGACACCAAATCTGCGATTGCCACAGCGGCGCCACCGCCAGAAACGGAGGGCGACTGCTTCACACAACGCGCTGCGGCGCGCTCTTCAAAACAGCAATTTTTACCTCGGCTCATAGATGAAGTTAAGGAATCCTGCTAGCTAGACAGTAAAATTACCAATAACGGATGGAGCAAGGAAGGTATCAAAAGCAGACTAGCACTGGCAAAAAGGGCGTTCCTGGCCAAGAGAAGTCTGCTAGTATCAAGAATAGGCGTTAATTTGAGGAAGATATTTCTGAGAAAGTACGTTTGGAGCACAGCATTGTATGGTAGTGAAACATGGATTGTGCAAAAAACGGAACAGAAGAGAAGCGAAGCATCTGACAAGTGATGTTACAGACGTGTTGAAAATTAAGTGGAATAATAACGTATGGAATTAGCACGTTCTGCACAAAACTGAGAGGAAAGGAATACGTGAGAACAGCGATACTGAGAAGGGACAAGATTATAGGAGATCTGTTAAGATATCAGGGAATGACTTCTATGGTTCTAGAGGGAGGTGTAGAGGGCAAAAACTGTAGTGGGAGATAGAGATTGGAATATATCCAGCAAATAATTGAGGACGTAGGTTGCAATTGCTATTCAGAGATGAAGAGGTTGGAACAGGAGAGGAATTCGTGGCGGGCCGCATCAAATCAGTCAGAAGACTGATGACTCAAAAAAGAAAAAAAGGAAGAAAGAGCGTATGCGACAGGTTAGACACCTAAGGCCGTGGGTCGGTAAAGCAGTGACTGCATCAAGCACATAAAGCACGTGGCGGGGCCACAACGTTTGTCCAGAACGTTCGCCAGCACAGTGGAAGAGAGACTACCAAAATTAATTCGTTAATCTTGATCACAAACTCCCAATAAAATTCCGAGTAAACTGATACCAAACCGGCACTGGTTGGTCAGTTAATTAAGAAGTCGTTAATCTTAATTACAAATTAATACAACTAAACTAATTTTCCGAGCTCCTTAGGCACTACCGAGACATTCTCTCCATAGAGGATCGTCGATTGGAGGGGGTAGGGTAAGTTTGGCATTTCCCGTTCGCTTAATGTAGGAAATGCCCGTGGTGCCGAAATTTAACCTGGTGTCCTGGCTGTTATTTCGAATCGCTGTTAATATCACTCTGTGGCAGAGGCATACGGCCGGCTGGAGTAGCCGAGAGGTTCTAGGTGCTACAGTCTGGAACCGCGCGATCGCTACGGTCGCAGGTTCGAATCCTGCCTCGGGCATGGATGTGTGTGTGATGTCCTTAGGTTAGTTAGGTTTCAGTAGTTCTAAGTTCTAGGGGACAGATGACCTCAGAAGTTAAGTCCCATAGTGCTCAGGGCCATTTGAACCATTTGAAGAGCCATACGAAGTCTCGTGCATTCTGGGAATCCGCTCCAGTTCGTGCCACTCAACCTGAAGGCAAGTACTCGCTCACTCCAGTCGGCCAGAACAGTAGGGGCAGCTAACCGTCAACTCTTGTTACGGTGGTTATAAGGACCTTTTCGTATACCGTGGGTGTGCAGTATACAGTAGTTCGTCGACCGAGTATTTAAACAGTCCAGGGAGCAGCTTTCCACCACATTCTCTGCAGTTACGAAAGGCGTCAACACGGCAAGGTTCTTCGTACAACAGTTCTCCATTTACCGCCATTTTCTAGGAAGTGTAATCTTCCATTATCTTGGGAGCAACCTGGTATTATGCACCCGCGAGCTGCTCGTGATTTTTACAATTATGAAGCACGCTGCAACTGCGATAGTTGGTTCTGCGCTGTCGTTATATTTGCACAGCCGTTGCGTGGTGAGCTCTATTGTCCGACCACTATTACTACAGCAGCATTCTAAACGCATGGCTGCCTTCTTTGTTACAGTGATTCATATTATTTCATTTTGCGCTCTCGCTGCGTACTAGTGTGAACTTCTTTTAGAAGAACTGCTGATGGGCGTTGATATAAATCAACGGGGACATGTGAAAATGTGCGCCCCGACCGGGACTCGAACCCGAGATCTCCTGCTTACATGACAGACGCTCTATCCATCTGAGCCACGAGGCACAGAGGATAGCGCGACTGCAGGGACTATCTCGCTCACGCCTCTCGCGAGACCCACATTCTCACCTTGTATGTCCACACACTATATTCGTAGTGTCCCACTCCAGCACACTCATTACTTGCGGAATACATTCTTACCAAGTGCCGTAAGAGTTCAGGGAATATGTGTGCATCCGCACAGAAGAAGAAGATCATGGCCGGTATTGCCAGAACTATAAATTTATATGGATATGGTGTTTTTTCTTTCGGACGTGTCCGAAAGAACATACACCATATCCACATAAATATTCTGTTATTTTGACTTGTCCTACAGCAAGTCCATTGCTCATCATGCGCCTGCTTCGTTGCGAGTGATACGTTACGAAACTAGTGACAGGGCTACCTCCCCTTTATACAACCAATTCTGAATAGATGCATTGGCAGACAATATTGACTTTCATTGATCTGCTGCTTTCCCGCTCTCCCTTTAATCATTTCCGTACCATGAGACGAGACACCTGCGGGAAATAATCAAGCCGACCCCTGGGAATGAAGATCAGTAGATGTTTGATCTTCTAGGGCACAATGGCAGTTGATACAATTAATTCAGACTCTTAAGAGGAAAAATGGCTGAAAAGGTATCCACAGATGCAGCTGTTCTCTCAACCAACGCACACGTTATAGGTTGACAAAAATATTGTGTGTATCGCGGTTGGAATTTAGTCTGACTGCGAAGTTTCCGGGGCGCGTAATCATTTATAGAAATGTGACGCTTGGTGAAGTCGAATACACCGATAATGCACTTTAGTTGAAGACGGCTTTAAACTACCAAGTGTAGACCGGGACGTCTATGAAATCATTGCTGGTGGTACGGTCAGGCAGACTTGTCAAGTACACACACATTTCCCTAGAACTCTCTAGAGCAGGTAGTATGACAACCCACACGCAACTGAAATGTTTTAGACCTTGCAGCTACAAACAGTCCTGAACCTGTTAATGGTGTTCACAGACAGTGATGAGTGGCGATAATGTCCTCATAAAGACGATGTTTACAAGAAGGCTAGCACAGTTTTTATGCAGGAAAGAGCAGATAAAAAGTTTCTAGCTTCCTACATAGACAGTAAATGGACATCACTTAGTCCCAATATGACGGACGTAGAGGAATTACGGACAAAGTTCAAACTAACTGTAAATCGCGCTCTCCAGAAGTACATGCAGGCTACGAACGGAGAGGGCCCACCATCGTTTACTAACAAAATTAGAAAGATGATGTATCGTCAGGAATGTCCAATGCAATTGTAACGGCACGACTCTTGTTCACTGTACATAGAAGAGATGTGGCAGATACGATGAGCAACGACCTGCAACTGCTTGCCGATAACGCTGCAGTGAACGCGAAAGTGTCATCGTTGCGTCACTCAAGTAGTATGTAGGATGACAGGAACGGAATTTCTATTTCGTGTGATTAACAGCAGCTTGTTCCAAATATGGAAAAATGTAAGTCACCGCAGGTAGTTGGGAGAAATAATCCAGTAATGTTCGAATACAGTATTAGTGTCGTTCTGCTTGACACAGTCACATCGATTAAATATCTAGAAGTAATGTTGCAATAATTATGAAATCGTAAGGACGTTAGTAGGGAAGACCGAAGTTCGGCTTCGGCTTACTGGGAGAAATTTCAGGAAGTATAGATCATCTATAAAGGAGAACGCGAATACGACACCAGAGCGACCTATTATTGAGTGCTGCTCTGGCTCTGAGCACTATGGAACTCAACTGCTGAGGTCATTAGTCCCCTAGAACTTAGAACTAGTTAAACCTAACTAACCTAAGGACATCACAAACATCCATGCCCGAAGCAGGATTCGAACCTGCGACCGTAGCGGTCTTGCGGTTCCAGACTGCAGCGCCTTTAACCGCACGGCCACTTCGGCCGGCTGAGTGCTGCAAGAGTGGCTGCAAGAGTGGCTGGGAACCCCACCAGGTAGGAGTAAAGGAAGACAGCTAAGCATGCGGCAATACTTGTTGCTGGTAGGTTCGATCAACACGCGAATGCTACGTATATTCTCCGTTAACTTAAATGGGATTCCTTGGAAGTAAGATGGCGTTCGTTTCGCAAAATACTACTGATAAAATTCAGAAAATCTTCATTTGGGGATGACTGCAGAAGGATTCTGCTGGCACCAAAGTGTAAAGGATCGCGAAGACAAGAGATATTAAGGCTCTTGTGGAGGGATGCGGACAGTCGTTTTTGCCTCGTTCCATTTACGAGTGGCACCGGAAAAGGAATTGCTAGTATTGGTACAAGGTATCCTCCGCGATGCATCGTACAGCGGCTTGCGTAGTACGAATGTAGATTCAGAAGCAGAAAGTGTTCACTGTCTCATGTTAAATCAAAACTTTCCCGACACCAACCTGACTGCAATGTAGCCCCGTTCACGGGGAAGTCCCACGCTGTATGTCCGTTTTCAAGAAGTGGAGCCCAGCTGCCATCGTCGAATGTGTCTTCTCTCGGATTTCGCCACACATTCTCACGCTGCTGTGCACACACGGACCGACTCCATCTGCAGAGCTGAATGGCAAATGATTCACTAATGAACGGTGCCTCGACACGTACGAAGAGGCCTTGCCTGACACACAAAATCATCGCCGATATTTGAAGTGTTATGAATGACTGATGATGGACTTGAGAAGTTGCAGAAACTTCGTGAAGACTTTTTATTCAGAATTACAATTCTTGACTTATTTGATATACAGGGTGGTCCATTGATAGTGACCGGTCCAAATGTCTCACGAAATAAGCATCAAACGAAAAAACTACAAAGAACGAAACTCGTCCAGCTTGAAGGGGGAAACCAGATGGCGCTATGGTTGGCCCTCTAGATGGCGCTGCCATAGGTCAAACGGATATAAGGAGCCCCAATTTTTTATTACGTATTCGTGTAGAACGTAAAGAAATATGAATGTTTTAGTTGAACCACTTTTTTCGCTTTGTGATAGATGGCGCTGTAATAGTCACAAACGTGTAAGTACGTGGTATCACGTAACATTTCGCCAGTGCGGACGGTATTTGCTTCGTGATACATTACTCGTATTAAAATGGACCGTTTACCAATTGCGGAAAAGTTCGATATCGTGTTGATGTATGGCTATTGTGATCAAAATGCCCAACGGGCGTGTGATATGTATGCTGCTCGGTATCCTGGACGACATCATCCGCGTGTCCGGACCGTTCGCCGGATAGTTACGTTATTTAAGGAAGTGTTCAGCCACATGTGAAACGTCATCCACAACCTGCAACAAATGATGATGCCCAAGTAGGTGTTTTAGCTGCTGTCGCGGCTAATCCGCACATCAGTAGCAGACAAATTGCGCGAGAGTCGGGAATCTCAAAAACGTCGGTGTTCAGAATGCTACATCAACATCGACTGCACTCGTACCATATTTCTATGCACCAGGAATTGCATGGCGATGACTTTGAATGTCGTGTAAAGTTCTGCCACTGGCCACAAGAGAAATTACGGGACGATGGCAGATTTTTTTCACGCGTTCTTTTTAGTGAGGAAACGTTATTCACCAACAGCGGTAACGTAACCCGGCATAATATGCACTATTGGGCAAGGGGAAACCAAGATGGCTGCGACAAGTGGAACATCAGCGATCTTGGCGGGTTAATGTATGGTGCGGCGTTATGGGAGGAAGGATAATTGGCCCCCATTTTATCGATGGCAATCTAAATGGTGCAATGTATGCTGATTTCCTACGTAATGTTCTACCGATGTTCCTACAAGATGTTTCACTGCATGACAGAATGGCGATGTACTTCCAACATGATGGATGTCCGGCACATAGCTCGCGTGCGGTTGAAACGGTAGTGAATAGCATATTTCATGACATGTGGATTGGTCGTCGAAGCACCATACCATGGCCCGCACGTTCACCGTATCTGACGTCCCCGGATTTCTTTCTATGGGGAAAGTTTAAGGATGTTTGCTATCGTGAACCACCGACAACGCCTGACAACATGCGTCAGCGCATTGTCAATGCATGTACGAACATTACGGAAGGCGAACTACTCGCTGTTGAGAGGAATGTCGTTACACGTATTGCCAAATGCATTGAGGTTGACGGACATCATTTTGAGCATTTATTGCATTAATGTGGTATTTACAGGTAATCACGCAGTAACAGCATGCGTAATCACAGATGATACGTTGACAAAGGTACATGTATGACATTGGAACAACCGAAATAAAATGTTCAAACGTACCTACGTTATGTATTTTAATTTAAAATACCTACCTGATACCAGCTGTTCATCTAAAATTGTGAGCCATATGTTTGTGACTATTACAGCGCCATCTATCACAAAGCGAAAAAAGTGTTCCAACTAAAACACTGATATTTCCTTACGTACTACGCGAATGTGTAATAAAAAATCGGGGTTCCCATTTTAAAAAACGCAGATGATTTCCGTTTGACCTACGGCAGCGCCATCTAGCGGGCCAACCATAGCGCCATCTGGTTTCCCCCTTCAAGCTAGAGAAGTTTCGTTCTTTTTAGTTTTTTTGTTTGACGCTTATTTCGGTAGATATTTGGCCCGGTCACGATCAATGGCCCACCCTGTACAGTGTCGCCTTTTCGCAGTATAAGGATCCTTTTTTGCCTATAGCAGTCCGTGAATTATCTTTACAGCTTTAAAATATAATAAGCTTAGTGTTGAAAGGTCTCTGTTGGATTCCTTTCATGTTGATTTCTGAAATATGTTGCCATTTACGGTATAAATTCCTCTTCTAAATTTACTGTGGCGTTTCTGACTATCTGGGAGGAGACTGAGTAGTGGAACGTCTTACTTTTACACATAAACAAGAACGATCTGTCACACTACTACACTTTAAAACACAGTTTATATGTAATTCATGTCACACAGTCTCATACGGAACCTACATCCGCTTTCTTTTATATACTGTATATGATAAGATACTGTCATCCCCCTTCCCTTCTGTGTGAGAGGATGAATGAGCAAATGTATTTCTAATTGCATGCTTGAGAGTAGCAGACAAGGCTGTCTGCTAGAGAACAGTAGGACCAACGTCGGAACAGGTAGCTACGCTTTCTAAAAGCAAAGAGGTTTCTATCCTTAGTATGGTCCTGTCCGTCCGTTGTCATGTTGGTATAGGAAGCTGCCCCTCTGGCCACTTCCGTTTGTATTTGTGAGCCACCCCTCAGGAAGGGACCAGTCAGTCTGTCCGTGGCGAGTGTCTGAAGTGGTAAGATCTCCGGCTAAGCGCGTGTCTGCTAAGTCCGTAGGACAATGGATTTCTTAAGTTCAGCCTAACTGAAAATTTAATCACCTTTATTTCAGGTTTAGCTCTAAAATATCTAATGTTATCTTAAATTGCAGCGCAGTGTAATTCTCGTGTGAAGTTCAGATTATTTTCCGGTAGTTGCTTTGTCACTACTTTGTGAGTAAAGTGGAACCACGTGTTGATCAGTAACTGTAACTAAGATCAATCTTAAATGCGAATGCTTGTGTGATTATAACGTCTCGTCTTGACAATATTTTTCAATATAGCAACTTTTCTTTATGTTCAACCCACGTGGGGTGTACTTTGCGAGACCAGTACCACGTGCTTATATAACTGTTTGACCCATCAGGTTAATAGTAAGACGTTAGTAACCAGTTCGAGGTTTTTCTTTTGTAAACTGCTTTTCGATCTAATTTATTTTAATTATCAAAATCATTGTGGAGTTACACTCTTTGTGTAAACCAAGTTGACCACGTGAAGCATGTGGTGTAATCATCAAAGTAGCCCTCAGCTATTCTTTTCGGGACGATTTCACAGAGAGTTAGTATGAATTTAGTGTACCAGTGTGTGGTAATTACATGACGGACAGGATTGTGCTACGAACGTAATTTCTTTGGGTGAAAATTGAATCGGTTGGTTGTGGTTAATTTCCTCTTGCATATGTTTCAACGTTCTTTCTGTGTTATTTTATGAATGCAGTGTTGTATGTAGTCTCCCAATCTTGGCTCCCTATTTGATGTGTTCCGTAAGATTACAAATTCACATTTTCACAGTCCTAAATAAGGCACCAGTTTAGTTATGACTCAAGTTTAATATGCTGAAATTTCAATGATCAATGTTAAAATAAATTTCCAAATATAAACTGATTTCTTTCTTTTTATTTAAATTCTCTTATATATATATATATATATATATATATATATATATATATATTACCGTTAGTTGTATGACTATTAAAAGATTATAATTAATGTTAGTCTGTTTGGGAATTTGGTAAACCTAGACTAGATACCTGGTTAAATTGCTGCGCAGTAATGCACGGTTAACTTCCCCAGACAGCTCACAGCTTTTAACCTGCTTTTATTGTCTATCAGTACCGCTTTCATAGCAAATTAAAGTAACAACGTTACAGTGTTAGTAACTACTGATTTTCAACATGTACCATGAGATATCATAAGGCATTTGCTTTTTATATTTTCCAGTTTTCACAGATTCGATGAAACACGCGGCCGCCACACGAAAAAGATCAAAGTGTACCCTTGTTCATAGAGACACAGACACACAAGTGCAGTGAAACTTTGAGGCAGTTCGGAAAAGTAATCACCGTCTCAGTCAACTATTAACATTGTCGGCCTGACACTGTCGATACAGGCATGCGACCTTTATTATTAATATAAATCACCGAATTTTAGAAAAGCTGAGTAATCGCAAGCGAACAGGTACCAGTTGTTTTTTGTTGCATTTATTGTAAATGAAATGTTTCGGGCTCTATCCATTTTCATAGCAAAAGTAACTCAAAAGTAACTCTTTCAGCTCGTTGTGAGAAGGACGACCAACATTCCAATTATTCAAGTTTAAATTATATGTAAAATCTTGTGCTTCGTGAATGTATGAGTATTAACAAAACGTCAAAGTTTATTTTTGCTGTGAAATGGAAATCCGATGATGGGCAGAGCCCGGAACATGTCATCTGGAGTAAATGCAACAAATCCAACTAGTACCTGTTTGTTCACTACTACTCAGTTTTTCTATAATCCAGTCAATTTTATAAGCGCTCGCTTACGTTATTTACGAAAGCAGCTGGAGTTCTCCACAGACAGGTGGCGGCTCAACCATCTGTTTCTGATACCATAAAAGAGTTGGGCACGCCACGATCAACAGTGGACAAAATCTTGCGTGAAACGTTACTTATTTACGCCTTCAAGGTGGAACTTCAGGAACTAAAGGCGACGGTCAAATTTCAGCACGAACGCTTTTCAGAGGATGTGCTAGTCAAGACTCACTCAAACAGTGACTTTTTGGAAAAGAACTACACTCCTGGAAATTGAAATAAGAACACCGTGAATTCATTGTCCCAGGAAGGGGAAACTTTATTGACACATTCCTGGGGTCAGATACATCACATGATCACACTGACAGAACCACAGGCACATAGACACAGGCAACGGAGCATGCACAATGTCGGCACTAGTACAGTGTATATCCACCTTTCGCAGCAATGCAGGCTGCTATTCTCCCATGGAGACGATCGTAGAGATGCTGGATGCAGTCCTGTGGAACGGCATGCCATGCCATTTCCACCTGGCGCCTCAGTTGGACCAGCGTTCGTGCTGGACGTGCAGACCGCGCGAGACGACGCTTCATCCAGTCCCAAACATGCTCAATGGGGGACAGATCCGGAGATCTTGCTGGCCAGGGTAGTTGACTTACACCTTCTAGAGCACGTTGGGTGGCACGGGATACATGCGGACGTGCATTGTCCTGTTGGAACAGCAAGTTCCCTTGCCGGTCTAGGAGTGGTAGAACGATGGGTTCGATGACGGTTTGGATGTACCGTGCACTATTCAGTGTCCCCTCGACGATCACCAGTGGTGCACGGCCAGTGTAGGAGATCGCTCCCCACACCATGATGCCGGGTGTTGGCCCTGTGTGCCTCGGTCGTATGCAGTCCTGATTGTGGCGCTCACCTGCACGGCGCCAAACACGCATACGACCATCATTGGCACCAAGGCAGAAGCGACTCTCATCGCTGAAGACGACACGTCTCCATTCGTCCCTCCATTCACGCCTGTCGCGACACCACTGGAGGCGGGCTGCACGATGTTGGGGCGTGAGCGGAAGACGGCCTAACGGTGTGCGGGACCGTAGCCCAGCTTCATGGAGACGGTTGCGAATGGTCCTCGCCGATACCCCAGGAGCAACAGTGTCCCTAATTTGCTGGGAAGTGGCGGTGCGGTCCCCTACGGCACTGCGTAGGATCCTACGGTCTTGGCGTGCATCCGTGCGTCGCTGCGGTCCGGTCTCAGGTCGACGGGCACGTGCACCTTCCGCCGACCACTGGCGACAACATCGATGTACTGTGGAGACCTCACGCCCCACGTGTTGAGCAATTCGGCGGTACGTCCACCCGGCCTCCCTCATGCCCACAATACGCCCTCGCTCAAAGTCCGTCAACTGCACATACGGTTCACGTCCACGCTGTCGCGGCATGCTACCAGTGTTAAAGACTGCGATGGAGCCCCGTATGCCACGGCAAACTGGCTGACACTGACGGCGGCGGTGCACAAATGCTGCGCAGCTAGCGCCATTCGACGGCCAACACCGCGGTTCCTGGTGTGTCCGCTGTGCCGTGCGTGTGATCATTGCTTGTACAGCCCTCTCGCAGTGTCCGGAGCAAGTATGGTGGGTCTGACACACCGGTGTCAATGTGTTCTTTTTTCCATTTCCAGGAGTGTATTTTCACGGCGAGTCGGCTTTTCATGTATCCGGCAAAGTCATCTTTCATGATTATATATTGGAATCAAAGTGTCTGCGTTTTACGAGTGAAAAGGAAGCAGACTGTTCCAGCGTCTATGTGTGATGTGGACGTATACACCATTGCAGTGGTCCATTCCTTCCTAGAGCGTTTGCGGTCAACAGTAATGTTTTACACGGACATGTTAGAAAAGTTTGCTGTACCACCTTTGTAACACCTGCAGCCTGACGATGTATTTCAACGGGATGCATGATGTCCATCACAGAAAACTCCACAGCCGCCTCTGCGAAATAGTTAGTTGCTACTAAGAATTCAAGTTCATACTACGTTAGCAGCGCAAAATTCACCGTTGTTACTGGGCACCGACGACATTTCCTGAACCATCTACAGCGGTCTCATTCCTGTAAAATGTCAAAGTCGTAATCAGAGAAAGAAATTTAGTTATTAGATTGGCCGCTCACTGTACACTGCCGTCTGGATTTAGTCTGTTATTTACATGAGATCAGCTATGTGCAGCAGGCAGGTGAGTTCTGCAGATAGACAGGTCATCTCTGACGTCATATTAGATGCGTTGTTTTGTTTTAACTTGCCACAGTTAATTAATTTTCCTTTGGAAGGTTTTTGGCCTGTTACGTTCTGCACTATTTTTCTGGTCGTAATTGTCCAGTTTCAGGATGAATGGAACATTCGAATGTCTGGAATTTTTGTATAGTACGAAAATCGTCGGCTTATCTTCCTACTTAATTACGCAAAACAACACACATTTGTTGTTTGAGAGATTCTGAGAGGTCGTTAAGGCAGTTATTTAGAAACATGTTCTAGACACGTTTGTTAGCTTGGCTATGATAATAACCCACGATCATTAAAAACATTAAATATTATGAAATACATCAGTTACAGTTCATCAGTAGAAGACAGATCCTATCTGCTTCAGTTTTACAGGGCGTTTGTGCGATTCCGTCTTGATTATGGAGGCATCGTGTGTGGGTCTGTAAGACCGTTATACACTCCTGGAAATGGAAAAAAGAACACATTGACACCGGTGTGTCAGACCCACCATACTTGCTCCGGACACTGCGAGAGGGCTGTACAAGCAATGATCACACGCGCGGCACAGCGGACACACCAGGACCCGCGGTGTTGGCCGTCGAATGGCGCTAGCTGCGCAGCATTTGTGCACCGCCGCCGTCAGTGTCAGCCAGTTTGCCGTGGCATACGGAGCTCCATCGCATTCTTTAACACTGGTAGCATGCCGCGACAGCGTGGACGTGAACCGTATGTGCAGTTGACGGACTTTGAGCGAGGGCGTATAGTGGGCATGATGGAGGCCGGGTGGACGTACCGCCGAATTGCTCAACACGTGGGGCGTGAGGTCTCCACAGTACATCGATGTTGTCGCCAGTGGTCGGCGGAAGGTGCACGTGCCCGTCGACCTGGGACCGGACCGCAGCGACGCACGGATGCACGCCAAGACCGTAGGATCCTACGCAGTGCCGTAGGGGACCGCACCGCCACTTCCCAGCAAATTAGGGACACTGTTGCTCCTGGGGTATCGGCGAGGACCATTCGCAACCGTCTCCATGAAGCTGGGCTACGGTCCCGCGCACCGTTAGGCCGTCTTCCGCTCACGCCCCAACATCGTGCAGCCCGCCTCCAGTGGTGTCGCGACAGGCGTGAATGGAGGGACGAATGGAGACGTGTCGTCTTCAGCGATGAGAGTCGCTTCTGCCTTGGTGCCAATGATGGTCGTATGCGTGTTTGGCGCCGTGCAGGTGAGCGCCACAATCAGGACTGCATACGACCGAGGCACACAGGGCCAACACCCGGCATCATGGTGTGGGGAGCGATCTCCTACACTGGCCGTACACCACTGGTGATCGTCGAGGGGACACTGAATAGTGCACGGTACATCCAAACCGTCATCGAACCCATCGTTCTACCATTCCTAGACCGGCAAGGGAACTTGCTGTTCCAACAGGACAATGCACGTCCGCATGTATCCCGTGCCACCCAACGTGCTCTAGAAGGTGTAAGTCAACTACCCTGGCCAGCAAGATCTCCGGATCTGTCCCCCATTGAGCATGTTTGGGACTGGATGAAGCGTCGTCTCACGCGGTCTGCACGTCCAGCACGAACGCTGGTTCAACTGAGGCGCCAGGTGGAAATGGCATGGCAAGCCGTTCCACAGGACTACATCCAGCATCTCTACGATCGTCTCCATGGGAGAATAGCAGCCTGCATTGCTGCGAAAGGTGGATATACACTGTACTAGTGCCGACATTGTGCATGCTCTGTTGCCTGTGTCTATGTGCCTGTGGTTCTGTCAGTGTGATCATGTGATGTATCTGACCCCAGGAATGTGTCAATAAAGTTTCCCCTTCCTGGGACAATGAATTCACGGTGTTCTCATTTCAATTTCCAGGAGTGTATTTAGATATGAGATCCTTAGTTTTACTTGCTGGTTTTTACAATTTACTTTCCCTTTAAACGGAAAGAAGTACTAGGCAAAAAGTTGGCAAGTATGAAGTCTGACGAGGTCCGTTATAATCTGTTAAGTTTGCAGGAGGATTCAACATGCTCCCTCTTTCAATTTAGACTGATAACGAAGGCAACACATATTAAGGATGATACTGTACACAACATATCTCTGTCAGTTAAAGCTGCGATAGAAGAAGCGGCCTTTGGCGCTCTGCGAGAGAAAACAAGATTGCTATCCATGGTGCTATGAGGAAAGCAGACAAACTGGTTGAAGTTGGAAAAGGGGGCCTATAACAAATGGCTGATTTTTCGGTTTGATGGAGAGCGTAAAACATATGGAGCTGAAAGGAAAGAAGAACAAAGGGCCATTGCTAAAGCTAAAACTGAGGCGAGGCAGAAATTGAGAGGATTGAGAAGAAATGTTTGACGCTACTAGAGCAAGCAGAGCGATTATGAAGAGGATGGGAGTAGAAAACAAAGATAGTCCTGCGATTATTCTAATAAGCATGAACGAGTGTATAAAGTATGAGGAACCGTTGCTCAAGGAGATGAAAAAGGAAATACAAAGAATATTAAATTTTATGGAAGGGGACTAACATTTACGTACACGACAGAAAAAAAAAATTGTAAAGTAGTGAAGATACGAAAAATTAAAAATCACTGGGTCCAGAAAGATTGAATACGGAGTTGATAAAGGTTGCACCTTCGGTTGTGTGGAATATTTTGGTCCAATTGTACAATAATTATTCGGAAGAGGGTGGAGTTCCCAAGGAATGGAAGAAGGCTGTCGTTCCTTCAGCCTGTAAGAAAGGAAATCGACAAGAGTGTGAAGTTACCGGGACACAAGTGTGATGCTGTCACTAGTACGACTATAGGGGAGAATCTTAACAGAAAGAATAAAGATGGAAGTTCCAATATCTGAAAAATAGAATAGTTTTAGAATATTCACGTTACGGAATCTAATAGAGAAGAGAACTGTCAAAGGGATACAGACCCATCTAGTTTTCGTGGATTTGCAGAAGGCCAATGATACGAACAAATTTATGGACACATAAAAAAAAATATTGGCGTGTCCACTATTACCTCAAAGCAGTCAAGCAGTGCTGCGAGTGCTGTCTAAGTAGGAAATTAAGTGTCGTCGGAGATTCCTGTTACAAAAGGACTACGCCAAGAGTATGCTATAGCACCGACTCTATTTAAAATCTATGTGGAGGAAGCATTTACAGCCCGGAGAAGCAAATGTGATGGCACGAGAGTCCCTGTGGGGGACGAAATGCCGAAATGCCGTACTCACTTCATCTTCCCTCATGATAAGGTCATCGTAGCAGGAGACAAGGCTGTTGCTAAGTACATACAGCTGAAATTAAAAGACCAATCCGAAAGATGAGGCCTCATTATGAGAATGATAAAAACCGAATATCTGAAGATTGGCGACAATTCCATTGGGATCTGGAGGAGGGAGGCAGTAAGATCAGGGGATGTAGGTTTAAGTGTCCAGGGGTTATGGCGTCACCATGCGATGATGCCATTAATAATAAAACAGGGCAAGACAAGAGGCCGTACGACAACTTAACTCTATCCTTTGGAATAACAGAATAATGAAAACGACCGAATAGGTGATAGAACGTTCAGTCGTTGAAAACATCGCTACTTGTAGAGCATAACCGAGAATAACAAACAAGCGTCAGAGAAACAAGTTGTTTCAGCTAGAGATGGACTTTTGCAGGTGACGTTGTGATATCTCCAAGTATATTGCGTGCCGAATACCATATGAGAGACTATGGGTGTCGATAAATCAATAATAGACATCGTAGATATGAAACATCTAAAATTGTATAGCCATTTAGAAAGGATGGTTGATAGCCGATGGGTACAGGAAGTGTAGAAGCGAACCGCAGCGGAGAGAAGAAATCGTGGACGACATAGGAGGAGACGGGATAGAGATATCCGGGAGCTCATGGATGTCAGAGTACACCAGGAAGGAGACTGGCTTGATCGGACGAATTAGAATACAGGAAAGAGAAGCGGTGGCAACCGTAGAATACTCGCAATGTGATGATGATCCTTACCAACTTGTATTAATAGAAGGTACGGAGGAGATACGTAGAAGGCCGGCGTGTTTCGTCTCGGAAATGCTTAGATAGTGTGACGACGTTACGGAAATTTTCAGGAAACTTCTTCGGCAGATGCTGCATGAGACGAATTTGCACAATGGAGAGTTTTTATGGTGGAATTCTGAGAGGGTATATTCCAAACAGAGTCAGGTAAATATTACTTACTCCCACATATGGCTCCTGTAACGACCACAACGCAAAAAAAATCAGAGAAGTTAGATCCCATATGGAGGTTGACGGATAATGATTCTGTTCGAGCACCATTCACGAACAGGACAGGGAAGGACGGGAAATCAGTAGTGTAGGAAGTACCCTGTGCCACACAGTAACGGTACTGGAGTCTGTAAGTTAAGGTTCAAATGCTGTGTCGTGGTGGATCTGGAAGGACACAGAACTTTGAATTTGCTTCTTTAAGTAGTGCTTTGATCCGAGCTGTCAGAACGAATCAGCTGCTATGTCATCTTTCCTTACAGAAAACGACTTTTCAATTTATATACATGAGACGAATACGGATGGTGAGATGGAGCCTCTCTCCTTTACAACGAGTTTAAATATAATTTCATTGAGCGCGGAGAAAGTATCCCTGGTCGTTGTGTAACTGATTTCCTACCGTCCTCTTAAGTAAAGATGTTTTTCTTGGCTCTAATTTTTTTTCTTCTGCTGCGTCCTGTATTTCAATTACACTTTCTACCTTTCTTTTTTTTGTACTTTTGACGCTGCAAGATAATTATTTTCTTTTCTGTGTTGAGCTATTTAATAGACAGGCTTCCTTAGATTCTGTTATGTCATTTGACAGACTATTTTCCTGTCTCTTACGAAACAAAGGTATCTCCTGTCTTAATATCATTACACTACCTACGCACTCTCAAGCAGTAGTATCTCTCACATGTTTTACACACGTGGCAAGACAATCGTGGATAACGAAGTATGTGAAAGGGAACTAGGAATGTGCAGTGTTGGCAAATTATCAATACCAATATAGGTTTCAACGAAGATGCCTAAACGTCGACGATCGGCAACAGTTGATCTCAAAACATATACATTGCTCAACAGTGACATTAACTGACTAATTTATGGAATGACGTAAGAACTAACGTAAAAATCCACTTAAGGTCGTGTTTGTTAATCAATAAGTTCAGCACAAATAAGCAGTGAATGTCCCACAACTGTCTGTCTGTTGATTGTGAGACTAAGATTTTCGAAAGGCATTTCTTCTTCAGCAGAAAAATATCAAGCTTTTGAGAAGTCTGAAAGTTTCTTGAAATTCCTGCAACCTGGCCCTTTTGTTTTGTTCGTAAATTTTTTTTGTTATTCCATTACCGGTTTCGAACCGCCTAGCGATTCATTCAGATGGTATATATTTATTAACTGTCTGCATCAGTGTGTGAGTTGTGTAGCTGTGGCAAGATGTATGAAGAAACATGTAAACACTGAGTGTGGCGAGAATTTTTCACATTATGAGATAGATTTTGTTGCATTACTTACGGTGATTAGTATCCACTGGTTGGATGCTGATGTACACAGTATTCTGGAAAACATAATGAATGTTTCCCAGTGACGTTAATTTTATTGCATTTAACTCACTTAGCCACGGGTAACACGTTCCGTATGCTTTGAAAAATGTAAATAAATCAAAGAATATGGCTAAAGTTACGTCAAAGGGTTTGCCTTAGGGCAGAGAGTCTCTTTCTTCAGCTCTTGTAATATTAACTGGTGTCAGTAAGAATGTATCTATTTCTCTATTGTAAAATAACATGTAATAATACAGCAAAATTGACATGTGCTATTCATAAAATCTATTAAAGAATGAGTTTGGAAGACAATACAATTACAATTTTAGCACTATAATTTCGATTGACATTCCATTTGTCTTGTGTTTAGCTAACATTGATCAACACATACTAAATTAACAATAAACATCTCAGTATTACTATTTTAAAGAGAAAATGAACTGTTATGCTGGGTGGTATGTGGGAAGAGGAGATTTTGTGTATGTGTGTGTGTGTGTGTGTGTGTGTGTGTGTGTGTGTGTACTAGAATGAGAAAAACAGTGCTGAGTTGGTGTGGCAATGTGGGAGAGAGAGTAATTTCCAGAACCCTTTATTCATCAAAGTTCCAGTGTTCCTCATGCATAATGGATAAACGTTTTATGAGGACCCTTTCAGAAGCTGACGATGTGGGTACAGAGCTCATATGATCACGTTTATTTTTTACAGCTTTGGCTAGGTACCAGCAATGATGTGATACCATATTGCTGGTGAGTCAGTCAAATTCAAAGGAATTTATTTGTTTGCGAAGAGCAATTGTGCTATATAAGACTGTAAATACATATACAACTACGCAAGTATTTTGTATCTAGATTATATAGATATATACCTAACTATGGTCTACATATCACATACCTTATATTTCACGTAGGAGACGGTGTGATTATTGAATGACGAACTGCAACCGGCCAGAAGACATACAGTATATATACAGGTACAGAACATTCCAGTACAATGATTCTTGACATCTGTGGATACCTCTGGAAAGTACTCGAACCGAATATAGAAAACAAAAGTGTAAAGTCCACATGACTTTTGAACTCACGACCCTCCATGCAACAGTTTAGTATCATAACCACTACACCACGGTGCTCCTCAGCTTCTTTTGCGATAATATAGTTGTATAATTTACATTATAAAATACAAATTAAATTGTACAGAACAAGGTACAAACTGGTTTATTCATGGTCACTTTTATAATATAAAATCCTACTTCTGTTCTCTGTCTCTGAGACCAGTTACTTTATAGGAAACTTTTTCTCCCATTGAAGGACCAATCACAGTTTCAATCTTCTGTTATTGCATTTGCTTATGCATTATTTTGTCTACATGTAAAAAATTGGTGTTGATCTTACTCAATCTAGTCCAAGGAATGTCCAGAGCCGGCCGGAGTGGCCGAGCGGTTCTAGGCGCTACAGTCTGGAACCGCGCCACCGGTACGGTCGCAGGCTCGAATCCTGCCTCGGGCATGGATGTGTGTGATGACCTTAGGTTAGTTAGGCTTAAGTAGTTCTAAGTTCTAGGGGACTGATGACCACTGCAGTTAAATCTCATAGTGCTCAGAGCCATTTTTTTGAATGTCCAGAATTTTTCTGCTTCTGGTTCCATGTAACATCTGACCTAACAAAATGCATGGCGGACATTCTGCTTGACATGCATCATTGCTTTGAGTGTACAGATACAGGATGTCAGTATTTTTTTCTCAATAAATCATCGTGTGCAAGAAATTAAACGACGTAAACTAAAAATACATCCTGGGATATACAGTACAGCTTTCCATATAGTAAAAGTATGATGGCACACAAGATTCTGTTTCAGTCTGCACGTTACTCTTAGTTCTACTATAAATTAAGTTTTTTCTTACTGTTTTGCTTAAATAAACCATTATATATTATCCTCATGTAAATTCGTGATGGTTTTGAGTGCCTTGTAGTATCTAAAGCATCTTCGATGTTTTATATTGTTGGATATAAACGGCTAAAACGTTTAAGTATTCATAACAAGCCCTTATCGGTGCCTATTGTGGGACTAGTCTTCAGACATTCTCCAGTGGTGTGTTTTGGTCGCATGCCAGATAATTCGATATCCAACACGCGAGTTAGCGTGAGCACTCGATTTCAGAAAAAGATTCATTTAAGTTACAAAGCGAGTGCTGTAGGTCACTACCAGTAGTCCAATTTATCAGTGCTGAAATATTTGTTTTGTTTTTAATTTTGAATTTTCAGTTTTTCGAGGACATGAGTATCGATTCTGCAGTATACCAACAAGGGTCTATTGCATATACACTCCTGGAAATTGAAATAAGAACACCGTGAATTCATTGTCCCAGGAAGGGGAAACTTTATTGACACATTCCTGGGGTCAGATACATCACATGATCACACTGACAGAACCACAGGCACATAGACACAGGCAACAGAGCATGCACAATGTCGGCATTAGTACAGTGTATATCCACCTTTCGCAGCAATGCAGGCTGCTATTCTCCCATGGAGACGATCGTAGAGATGCTGGATGTAGTCCTGTGGAACGGCTTGCCATGCCATTTCCACCTGGCGCCTCAGTTGGACCAGCGTTCGTGCTGGACGTGCAGACCGCGTGAGACGACGCTTCATCCAGTCCCAAACATGCTCAATGGGGGACACATCCGGAGATCTTGCTGGCCAGGGTAGTTGACTTACACCTTCTAGAGCACGTTGGGTGGCACGGGATACATGCGGACGTTCATTGTCCTGTTGGAACAGCAAGTTCCCTTGCCGGTCTAGGAATGGTAGAACGATGGGTTCGATGACGGTTTGGATATACCGTGCACTATTCAGTGTCCCCTCGACGATCACCAGTGGTGTACGGCCAGTGTAGGAGATCGCTCCCCACACCATGATGCCGGGTGTTGGCCCTGTGTGCCTCGGTCGTATGCAGTCCTGATTGTGGCGCTCACCTGCACGGCGCCAAACACGCATACGACCATCATTGGCACCAAGGCAGAAGCGACTCTCATCGCTGAAGACGACACGTCTCCATTCGTCCCTCCATTCACGCCTGTCGCGACACCACTGGAGGCGGGCTGCACGATGTTGGGGCGTGAGCGGAAGACGGCCTAACGGTGTGCGGGACCGTAGCCCAGCTTCATGGAGACGGTTGCGAATGGTCCTCGCCGATACCCCAGGAGCAACAGTGTCCCTAATTTGCTGGGAAGTGGCGGTGCGGTCCCCTACGGCACTGCGTAGGATCCTACGGTCTTGGCGTGCATCCGTGCGTCGCTGCGGTCCGGTCCCAGGTCGACGGGCACGTGCACCTTCTGCCGACCACTGGCGACAACATCGATGTACTGTGGAGACCTCACGCCCCACGTGTTGAGCAATTCGGCGGTACGTCCACCCGGGCTCCCGCATGCCCACTATACGCCCTCGCTCAAAGTCCGTCAACTGCACATACGGTTCACGTCCACGCTGTCGCGGCATGCTACCAGTGTTAAAGACTGCGATGGAGCTCCGTATGCCACGGCAAACTGGCTGACACTGACGGCGGCGGTGCACAAATGCTGCGCAGCTAGCGCCATTCGACGGCCAACACCGCGGTTCCTGGTGTGTCCGCTGTGCCGTGCGTGTGATCATTGCTTGTACAGCCCTCTCGCAGTGTCCGGAGCAAGTATGGTGGGTCTGACACACCGGTGTCAATGTGTTCTTTTTTCCATTTCCAGGAGTGTATTACGGACCGTCGCCTGTCGTTATGTAGATGAGAAACATAGCAGTAGATATCTTCGGTGAAACGAAGCAGCTTAAATCACTTAGTAAAGGCAACGCCTCCGGTCCAGATGTATACCAGTCAGGTTCCTCTCAGAGTATGCTGATAAAGTAGGTCCATATTTAGCAATTATATACAACCACTCGCTCACAGAAAGATACCTTCCTAAAGACTGGAAAATTGCTCAAGTCACGGCAATACCCAAAAAAGGAAGTAGGAGTAATCCGCTGCATTACAGACCTATATCACTATCGTCCATTTACAGTACGGATTTAGAACGTATACTGTATTCGAACATTATGAAGTACCTCGAAGAAAACGATTTATTTACATATAATCAGCACGGATTCAGAAAATATCGTTCTTGTGAAACACAACTAGCTCTTACACTCATGAAGTAATAAGTGCTATCGACAGGGGATGTCAAATTGATTCCATATTTTTAGGTTTCCAGAAGGCATTCGACACCGTTCCTCACAAGCGTCTTCGAATCAAACTGCGTGCCTACGGAGTATCGCCACAGCTGTGCGACTGGATTCGTGATTTCCTGTCAGAAAGGATACAGTTCGTAGTAACAGACGGAAAGTCATCGAGTAAAACAGAAGTAATATCCGGCGTTCCTCAAGGAAGTGTTATAGGCCCTCTGTTGCTCCTGATCTATATTAACGACATAGGAGACAATCTGAGTAGCCGTCTTACATTGTTTGCAGATAATGCTGTCATTTACCGTCTTGTAAAGTCATCAGATGATCAAAACGACTTGCAAAATGATTTAGATAAGATATCTGCATGGTGCGAAAAGTGGCAATTGATCTTGAATAAAGAAAAGTGCGAAGTTATTCACGTGAGTACTAAAAGAAATCAGCTAAATTTCGATTACGGGATAAGTCACACAAATCTGAGGGCTGTAAATTCAACTAAATACTTAGGGATTACAAATTCAAATAACCTAAATTGGAACGATCAGATAGATAATATTGTGGGTAGAGCAAATCAAAGACTGTGATTCATTGGCAGGACTCTTAGAACGTGCAACAGGTCTACCAAAGAGACTGCTTACACTCCGCTTGTCCGCCCTATCCTGGAGTACTGCTGTGCGGTGTGGGATCCGCATCAGGTGGGACTGACGGATGACATCGAAAAAGTATACAGAAGGGCAGCTCGATTTGTATTATCGCGAAATAGGGGAGATAGTATCAACAGACATGATACGTGAATTGGAGTGGCAATCATTAAAACAAAGGCGTTTTTCGTTGCGACGGGATCTTCTCATGAAATTTCGAACACCAGTTTTCTCCTCCGAATGCGAAAACATTCTTTTGGCACCCAACTACATAGGGAGAAATCATAATCACGATAAAATAATAGAAATCAGGGCTCGCACGGAAAAATTTAAGTGCTCGTTTTTCTCGCGTGAATAGCAGAGTAATCGCGTGAATGTAGATGTAGATGTAGACTGGCATCTTTCAGCTAGATTCAAAGGAGTTAGGATTGTGGTATGTACGGTGATTATTGGATATGGGGTTAAAGAGGGAGGGGGATGGCCAGGGTACTGGGGTAGTCTCCCGGCTACGGCCCATGCTTCCTACGCAGATAAATCTCACGACCAGTGTTTCCTCCTGTGCTGTAACAGTGCTCCTCTCCGAGGTCCGCTTCTAGTAGTTCTGTGAATAATTCCTCAGTATTTTACAACTATTGCTTATTAAACTGATAGTTTCGTAACACTGACAGCACCTTCCTCTTTGGAATAGGAATTACTATACTCTTCTTGTAGTCTGAGGACATTTCGCCAGTCTCATATATCTTTCACACCAGGTGAAATAGTTTTATCATGGCTGGGTCTACTAAGAATCGCAGTAATTCTGAGCGGATGTCGTGGCTCCAGGGGCCTTGTTTCAACTTATATCTTACAATGCTCTGTCAAATTCTTCTCACAATATCATATCTCCCATCTCGCCTTCAACTATTTCTATTTTCTTTTCTATAATGTTATGAATTACCTTGAATCTTATTTTTACTTTTCTTTTCTTTGCTTAGTACTGGCTTACCATCTTACTTCTTGATATTCATACAGCTACTTCTCTTTCCTTCAAAATTCTCTTCAATTTTCCTATTGGTTCTACCCAAGTCTTTCCCTTCAGTATGAGTTCTTTTAAGTATTAAATTTGTACTCGAATTCTTCCTGCTCATTTCGTATTTCCATCAGTTTCATTTTTTACATATATGTATTTTCTCTTTACTGCTACGTTTGGTACATTTTTCTGTTTTCTGGTTTCGTCAGTTGAATTCAGTGTCGTATGCGTGATCTAACGACTTCTCCTACGCCTTGCTTTTTTTGCCTATTTTATCTTCCACTGCCTTCGCTGTTTAATGTTTCAAAGCTACCCATTCTTCTCTTGTATTCCTTTCCTCTTTCTCAGTCTAACGGTGCCTAGTGCTCCCTCCGGAACTCTCAACAACGTCTGGTTCTTTCAATACATTTAAGTCCCATCTCCTTAAGTTCTTAAGTTTGTCCGATAAATTACGTTCGGATCCACATCTACTCTTGAAAGTGTTTTGCAGATTAAAAGTCTTCTTCATACATTCCTGTCCCTCGGTCCATATCCTCTTACCATTATTCCTTGTGTTCCTTTTCCTGCTGCATAATTCCAGTCTCATACCACAATTAAATTTTGGTCTCTTTTAACTATCTGAATTATTTCTTTTATCCCATCGTACATTATTTCAATCTCTTCATCTTCAGCGGATCTAAAAGTCGTACTAACCTGTACTACTACTGTGGATGTTGTCTTCCTGTCAGTATAGGCTGATATAATGGGTTCACAGCGCTGTTCACAGTGGCTCACCCACATTCCTGTTTTGTTATTCATTATCAGACCTACTCCGACATTACCCCAATTTCATTTTGTAATTATAACACTGTACTCACGTGGAAAGAGGTCGTGTTCTGCCTGTTACCGCACTTAACTATTTCCCACTACATCTAACTTAAACTAACACGCTATCCTTTTCAACTGAAGTACTGCATATCTCCAGGTTTTGATTTAGATGCCAATATTTGTGTCAGGCTGTTCTTTTACCGAGATCTAATTGGGTCTTACTGTAAATTTTACCCGACAGAACTTCCCCACAGAAAAGCACTAGGCCACATCATATATACTGGTATTACACTACTGGCCATTAAAATTGCTACACCAAGAAGAAATTCAGATGATAAACGGATATTCATTGGACAAATATATTATACTAGAACTGACATGTGATTACATTTTCACGCAATTTGGGTGAACAACCACCTTTGGCCTGGGCATTGAGTCAAACAGAGCTTGGATGGAGTGTACATGCAGCTTCAACACGATATCACAGTTCATCAAGAGTAGTGAGTGGCGTATTGCGACGAGCCAGTTGCTCGGTCACCATCGACCAGACGTTTTCAATTGGAGAGAGGTCTGGAGAATGTGCTGGCCAGGGCAGCAGTCGAACATTTTCTGTATCCACAAAGGCCCGTACAGGACCTGCAACATGCGGTCGTGCATTATCCTGCTGAAATGTAGGGTTTCGCAGGGATCAAATGAAGGATAGAGCCACGGGTCGTAACACATCTGAAATGTAACGTCCACTGTTCAAAGTGCCGTCAATGCGAACAAGGGGTGACCGAGACATGTAACCAATGGCACCCCATACCATCACGCCGGGTGATACGCCAATATGGGGATGACGAATACACTCTTCCATTGTGCATTCACCACGATGTCGCCAAACACGGATGCGACCGTCATGATGCAGTAAACAGAACCTGGATTCTCCGAATAAATGACGTTTTTCCATTCGTGCACCCAGGTTCGTTGTAGAGTACGCCATCGCAGACGCTCCTGTCTGTGATGCAGCGTCAAGGGTAACCGCAGCCATGGTCTCCGAGCTGATAGTCCATGCTGCTGCAAACGTCGTCGAACTGTTAGTGCAGATGGTTGTTGTCTTGGAAACGTCCCCATCTCTTGACTTAGGGATCTAGACGTGGCTGCACGATCCGTTACAGCCATGCGGATAAGATGCCTGTCATCTCGACTGCTAGTGATACAAGGCCGTTGGGATCCAGCACGGCGTTCCGTATTACCCTCCTGAACAAACCGATTCCATATTCTGCTAACAGTCATTGGATCTCGACCAACGCGAGCACGCAATGTCGCGATACGATAAACCGCAGTCGCGATAGGCTACAATGCGACCTTTATCAAAGTCGGAAACGTGATGGTACGCATTTCTCCTCCTTACACGAGGCATCACAAGAACGTTTCACCAGGCAACGCCGCTCAACTGGTGTTTGTGTATGAGAAATCGGTTGGAAACTTTCCTCATGTCAGCTCGTTGTAGGTGTCGCCACCGGCGCCAACCTTGCGTGAATGCTCTGAAAAGCTAATCATTTGCATATCACAGCATCTTCTTCCTGTCAGTTAAATTTCGCGTCTGTAGGTCGTCATCTTCGTGGTGTAACAGTTTTAATGGCCAGTTGTGTACTACAGTATACAGCGCTGTCTGCCGCTGATCAAGAAATTTTCCATTCAGTCCCGTATGCGGTCACATATTATATAGCAACGTATCTTATTTGGAAGGTGTCAATATGTTATACGATTTAATGCTTTTCGAATATCAAATAAACCTGGTTTCTTCTCTCGACTCCACTTGCCAAGTCCCCTGTAAACAGCAATTATGTTTAAGAATGAACGATGTTTTAGAAACATACGCTGATGTCCACAGAAATATTTATTTCGTTCATTTGAATTGAAATTATGTTTTAGGATTTTGCTACTAACAGAAGTGAGTGATACAAGGCAGTAGCCATTTGGATCGATACTACTTTCTCTATTGTCAATCTGCATTACCACTTCTCTTTTTGAAACACGAGGAACAATCATCTGCTCGAGGTGATCTGTGTTCATTACATGAAGCAGTGAAAGTGTGCTCTCACCAGTGCTTTTTAATACAGTTGTGGACTACATCATAAGGAACGTTCGCGAGTGGTCGACAGCACACACTATGAAAATCATAGCATATGAAGATGATGCGATGATCTGCGAAGAAAGTGTGCAGAAATTGGAAGAACAACTAAATTTCTGGCACAAAGTGATAGAAGAAGCAAACATTGAACAAACATTAAGAATAATAATAATGAAAATCAACAGGGAAAATGAAAAAGGAAGGATGTAATTTGTAATGGAGAAATTATTAAATAAGTAGATGCTTTAAAACTTCTAGAAAGTAAGTTCAGCAAGGAATAAAACATCAATTTGGAGATGGTAGAAAAGCGTACAGAATTTTGTTGTTGTGTATCGGGCGCAATTAGAAATTGAAAAAATACCTGCCAAAGCAAAGATAGTAGCACAAAAGTCATATTATCTGGTAATTTTGACCTATGAATCAGCATTTTGGAGTTGGAAAAAGAAATATCTGGGCAGAATTCAAGCGACACTGATGCGCTTTCTTACGATGGATCCTGGGTAAGACGAGAAGGGGCAGGATAAAGAATGAAACAATACGAAGCACCCTTCAGATCGGTCCTCTAAAAGAAACTGTGGAGAAAAGTAGCGTGAAATGGTTCGGCTACATTTAAAAGAGTGGGGCAAGAAATACTTCCAAGAAGTGCTCTAAGAATGGATAGAATCTGAAAGAAATCTAATTACTAGGCCACGACAAGATGAAAAGACCAACTGAAGGTCGACATGAACCGAAGAGGACTGCAGTGGGAGAAAATGCTGAACAATAGACTCTGTAAGAAAACATAGGCTCGGAAGGGCTCTATGAACAACCTATGTATGCAGAAACGTTCCAGGAAAAAGAAGAAGAAGAAGAAGAAGAAGTGCGACAGCATTAAATGAAATGGAGCATCAACAGCAGCGGAGCACAGTTGTGCAACAGCGTTGGAGCAAAGATTAGGTAAGCGGAAGTCTGAAACGCCTGCCTCAGACTTGACGACCGTAGCCAGTCGCCTGTGACAGTTAATTGTGCCCTACTCCGTATGCAACGTCGCACACTACTGCCGCGGCCGCACCAACTGGTCTAAATACTTTGGAAGCCTTCCAGACAGGACACCGCGCCTCGAAAGCAAGTCCCTGTAGAACTGTGTCAACGTCCGAGTAAATATGGTCACCCTGTGACACTAAAATGTGTTTGTCTGTCTCAACCGTCTGCTGTTTTGTGTCACTGTGAGCTCAGACAGGTGAACTACTTTCATTTTGTGGCTCAACAGTAACATAAAGCAGATTAAGAAGTTTCAGTACATAGTAGAAGTAGCAAATGTTGGTATAGAAACAGTTAGCTTACTGCGCAGTCTCTGTCAACAGCAGTGAAAGCGGAGACGTACCTGGAAGTCGAATACACCCTTCTGCAAAATGGCTCTGAGCACTATGGGACTTAACATCTATGGTCATCAGTCCCCTAGAACTTAGAACTACTTAAACCTAACTAACCTAAGGACATCACACAACACCCAGCCATCACGAGGCAGAGAAAATCCCTGACCCCGCCGGGAATCGAACCCGGGAACCCGGGCGTGGGAAGCGAGAACGCTACCGCACGACCACGAGATGCGGGCCACCCTTCTGCACTCATGGTCGTAGTATCCACCGAAAGATGACATGCTGGAAATGCTAGTTTTATTTTCTTCCAGCTTCAGTCGACAGTTACAGATATTGAAGGTTCTCTGGCGATGATGTGGAATGGTAGGATGGAACTGCCCTGGTGCTTGTGCTTCACACTTTGAGAGTACCACGTACACTATTTATGCAGCTGTTTGAGGCATTTCGTCTGGAGCTATTTTGGAGTTGTGGGTTTATGTGCCCCGAACTATGAACATGAAAGTAAAGAAATAAAAATGTTTTAGTTGCACCACTTTTTTCGCTTTTCGCTTTGTCGTAGATGGCGCTGTAATACACTCCTGGAAATTGAAATAAGAACACCGTGAATTCATTGTCCCAGGAAGGGGAAACTTTATTGACACATTCCTGGGGTCAGATACATCACATGATCACACTGACAGAACCAC
Organism: Schistocerca nitens; assembly: GCF_023898315.1. NCBI lineage: Eukaryota > Metazoa > Arthropoda > Insecta > Orthoptera > Acrididae > Schistocerca > Schistocerca nitens. The sequence goes on from NC_064617.1 coordinate 73,516,210, forward strand.
AGGCACATAGACACAGGCAACAGAGCATGCACAATGTCGGCACTAGTACAGTGTATATCCACCTTTCGCAGCAATGCAGGTTGCTATTCTCCCATGGAGACGATCGTAGAGATGCTGGATGTAGCCCTGTGGAACGGCTTGCCATGCCATTTCCACCTGGCGCCTCAGTTGGACCAGCGTTCGTGCTGGACGTGCAGACCGCGTGAGACGACGCTTCATCCAGTCCCAAACATGCTCAATGGGGGACAGATCCGGAGATCTTGCTGGCCAGGGTAGTTGACTTACACCTTCTAGAGCACGTTGGGTGGCACGGGATACATGCGGACGTGCATTGTCCCGTTGGAACAGCAAGTTCCCTTGCCGGTCTAGGAATGGTAGAACGATGGGTTCCATGACGGTTTGGATGTACCGTGCACTATTCAGTGTCCCCTCGACGATCACCAGTGGTGTACGGCCAGTGTAGGAGATCGCTCCCCACACCATGATGCCGGGTGTTGGCCCTGTGTGCCTCGGTCGTATGCAGTCCTGATTGTGGCGCTCACCTGCACGGCGCCAAACACGCATACGACCATCATTGGCACCAAGGCAGAAGCGACTCTCATCGCTGAAGACGACACGTCTCCATTCGTCCCTCCATTCACGCCTGTCGCGACACCACTGGAGGCGGGCTGCACGATGTTGGGGCGTGAGCGGAAGACGGCCTAACGGTGTGCGGGACCGTAGCCCAGCTTCATGGAGACGGTTGCGAATGGTCCTCGCCGATACCCCAGGAGCAACAGTGTCCCTAATTTGCTGGGAAGTGGCGGTGCGGTCCCCTACGGCACTCCGTAGGATCCTACGGTCTTGGCGTGCATCCGTGCGTCGCTGCGGTCCGGTCCCAGGTCGACGGGCACGTGCACCTTCCGCCGACCACTGGCGACAACATCGATGTACTGTGGAGACCTCACGCCCCACGTGTTGAGCAATTCGGCGGCACGTCCACCCGGCCTCCCGCATGCCCACTATACGCCCTCGCTCAAAGTCCGTCAACTGCACATACGGTTCACGTCCACGCTGTCGCGGCATGCTACCAGTGTTAAAGACTGCGATGGAGCTCCGTATGCCACGGCAAACTGGCTGACACTGACGGCGGCGGTGGACAAGTGCTGCGCAGCTAGCGCCATTCGACGGCCAACACCGCGGTTCCTGGTGTGTCCGCTGTGCCGTGCGTGTGATCATTGCTTGTACAGCCCTCTCGCAGTGTCCGGAGCAAGTATGGTGGGTCTGACACACCGGTGTCAATGTGTTCTTTTTTCCATTTCCAGGAGTGTAGTTACAAATATATGGCTCCCAATTTTAGACGAACAGTTAACAAGTAGGTTTTTTAAGTTAAAATGCATAACGTAGGTACATTTGAACATTTTATTTCGGTTGTTCCAATGTGATACATGTACCTTTGTAAACTTATCACTTCTGAGAACGCATGCTATTACAGCGTAAATGATGACTAACTGACAACCTCAGCTGCCGACAGGTGTTGTTGTTATACCTCGATGTGGACAGCTGAAAATGTGTGCCCCGACCGGGACTCGAACCCGGGATCTCCTGCTTCCATGGCAGACGCTCTATTCATCTGAGCCACCGAGGACACAGATGAATAGCGCGACTGCAGGGACTTATCCCTTGTCCACAAACACCCTTTCCGGAAGTACGTGACCGTCACAAGTCCACGTCGTCAGCTTCCTGGGCCGATGACGTTGAAGAAGAAGCGGAACAGACTGCCAGCGTGTCTGCACAGGAGTCCACCTCGGCGACACTGGGGCTGGCGCCCCGCCAGTAATTATCACCACTGCGGGGCCACCGGCGGGTCTCCACCTGCCGGTTACTTCTACCGCACGTTCTGCAAATACTAAGGATGGCCGTACACAGCAATATCGTATCGCCACGATGAATCTTGCCACCATTCGTGCCCCCCATAAACTGGCCATGTTCAGAGACACTATTTACTCTGCGGATGAGTGTGGCTGACTTCCCAGTTCCCACCGGATACAACGCCCATGTTTCCCCCGCATCCGACACCGGTAGCGGCGTCGCCATCCTGCTACGCGACGGACTCCCTGCAGAGGACGTCATCTACCTCCCCACTGCGCGAGGTATGGCCCTCACACTGTTCGGCGTGCGTATTATTAATATCTACGCTCCGTCCGGCACTGGCCGCCGTCATGACCGACAAACTTTTTTTGCCGAAAGCGTCACACCCCTCTTCACCGGTTCGCAGGACGATTTGGTACTCGGTGGGGATTTTAACTCGACACAAGAGCCCGCGGACCACCTCCCGCGACATTCCCCTTGTGCATCTCTCTCAGTGGTCATCGACCGTCTCCGACTTGTTGACACATGGAAGAAGCTCCACGGAATTCAATCGGGCTATACATTCTACACCTCTCACTCGTCAAGCCGCATAGATCGTATCTACGTTACCCGCTCCCTTGCTGATGGCACACGTCATGCGGAAGTCAGGCCCTTGGCCTTTTCAGACCATGATGCGTACCTCTGCCCGACAGCGAGTGTGGCATAGTCGTGGTCTGTGGAAACTCAATGTCGCTCACCTGACCTCCCCAGACTGTCGCCGTATGGTCGAAGAAGCGTGGGCACGCTGCCACCATCGTTGAGAAGCCTATGACTCCACCTTATCATGGTGGCTCTCCTGTGCAAAGCCGACCTTCGGGAAGACTCTGATGAGTTATGGGAAGGAATTAAAGTCGTGGCAAACTAATACCCTGCACTTCTACTACACCATTCTACGTGACTGTACGACGATGCCTTTCTCGCCAGCCCGGCAGTCGATGGTCCATCGCACGAAGGCGCAGATCTCCTTCATCATGCGGCGTCACTTGGAAGGCACTGTAGTCCGTTCTCGAGCTTCTAATCGAATCCCTCAAGAACGTCCGTCGATGTACCACCTCCTTCGGGAAAGACAACGACGACGACGAGCTCTGATCCCTCACCGATGTGGAAGGGCGCCGGCACGACACCCAACAAAGCATCGGTCGTGCTCTCCACGCTCATTTTGCCGGGCTATACGCAGCCGTACCGCATTCTGCAGCACTGATCACTGAAGTCGCTCAGCTTACTACGAACACTCTTCCGGAGGATGCAGTGCATGACCTCCAAGACGACGTAACCACAGACGAAGTGGTAGATGCTATCAAGGCGGGTTCCGATAACCGATCTCCTGGACCTGACGGTATACCCATCGAATTTTATAAAAGTTTTCACTATTTGTTGGCTTCCACTTGGACGGCAATCGCACAAGAGCTGATGTCACCCATGACAGTGGTCCCGAGCGCCTTTCTAGAAGGCATTATTATCCCCTTACATAAACCGCGCGGGTTATCGAGGGTCCAGGACTATCGACCAATTACTTTGCTCAACAGCGACATGAAAATATTCACACGGCTACTGGCATCGCGGCTCAAGAAGGTCGCACGTTACGTCTCATCCTGCGACCAGACTTCCCTAGAAGGCGACAACAACATCCCTACGGCCCTTTGCCGTTACAGAGACATGATAGCATTAGCGCATTATCAGCGTCTCCCTGGCGCCTTGGCTTCACTGGACTTTAGCCAGGCTTTCGACCGTGTTGACCACTTCCATTTACGGACAGTTCTTCAGCATATGGGTTTTCCTGGCGGTATTGTCACAGTCGTTATGCGCCTGTTGAGTAGTGCAACCTCTAAAATCATGTACAATGGTCGCCTAACACCGCCCCTGGTCATCGCACGATCTGTGCGGCAAGGCTGCCCTCTTTCCACGATTTTGTATGCTTTCGCCTTGGAACCCCTGCTCCATGGCATGCGCCAACGTTTGGAAGGTATGGCTGTGCACGGCCACCGTTTTTGTTGTACAGCCTACGCAGACGACATAGTACTATATCTGCGCAGTGAAGATGAAGTACGAGCAGCACTGACATGGGTGGCGACTTACGGCGAAGCGTCGGGGAGCTGCCTCAACGTGTCAAAATCCAAGGTCCTGCTCATTGGTGAGGGCTTGCCGGAGAGATGCGCTGCCCCCCTTAGTGTCGCCGCCACCCTACGGTGTCTTGGACTTGATTTCACAGCCGACCTGCGCCGCTCAGCGACTATCAATGGTAGACGCTTGCTACAGACAACCAGAGCAAATCTCGCAGATCACCGGTTACGAGCTCTCGACGTTATCCAACGCGCGCAATACGTGAACATGTATCACGCTTCCCGTATACCACACGTGGCTCAAGTACTACCAGTCCCACATCTCCTGGCGTGACGACTGTTGATGGCTTTCGGCTCCTTCGTCAGCTCTGGGATGTTATTCAAGGTGCAGTAAGAATCCCTTGCACTGCCACGAGATCGTGGCGGGGTGGGACTCATCCACGTGCCGACTCGTGTCAAGGCCCTATACGTCAGCTCCCAACTAAAACTTCGGCATCGTTGCCCGCAGAGTTTTACTATCCTCCTGCTTCACAACTTTGCACCGGCCACCTTGTCCGCCCCAGTACTGGTATCGACCATTCCAACCCCCTTTTATTACATCCAACGATTTTTCCTGGAGTTCAGTTATATCTAACGGTCCTTACCACTTACACGTTTGTACCTCACGAAAACAGTCTCCGAATTGTTACAACAGTACCGCCCGTCCAACCCCATCGAACGTAAGTATCCACAGTACGTGTGGCGACACATATGGAAGGCGATCCATGCGCGTTTTCTTGAATCAGACGTTCAATCAGCGTGGTACATCACCGTGAATGGCAAACAAGTTAACCGAGATCGTCTGCACCGCATCCATCTCGCCGATTCATCCCTCTGCACCCACTGTGGAGTGGATGACACGGATGTCCACCGGTTCCACTATGGCACAGCGTTCCACGTCTGGACACTTGCGCGGCGAATTTTGGCGTTTCTTACTCGCCAGACACCGGCTCAGATCGACGTCCACATGCTTTTGTACCCAGATAAGTCTTTCTACCCCTCCACCAAAACTCACTCTGTGAATTGGATCTGTGGCCACACGATACGCTATCTTTATACTTCTGGCGACAAGTCTACGCTAGGATATTGGACTTATCTCAACGAACGACACTGCGTCCTGATACGCAACCCACGCTATAAGGAATATTTTTCCAATTTCTTACGGAGCACTTTCGATGACCCACCTAGTAGCTGGAACGTACAAGCCCTGAAAAGCTGAAAACTGTATTAACCGAACCGAACTGAATAGATCTGCTACCCAGAACCCACGCCTACGCAATGAGAAGACACGTTGGACGAGCTGGCCTGCTGTAGACGGAGACACTTCAGGAGCTCCTGTAAGAACTGGTCTTTAACTACAAGTCGCACGACGACCTTAAAAAAAAAAACTTTTCCATATTTATTCCTCATAATTTGTTCTTAAAGGAAATAGAAATTAGATTTTGGCTCTGAGAAACTCTTTTTTTTTCCAAAAGATTGCTCCTTCGCCAACAAGACGAAGGAGACTCATTTCTGTTTACTCGAAGGAGAAACCAGTATAATTAAAGTGTTTGTTTTCTGTTGAAAAAATAAATATATAAAAACTTTTCCTAAAAAAAAAAGATGAATAGAGCGTCTGCCATGTAAGCAGGAGATCCCGAGTACGAGTCCCGGTCGGGGCACACATTTTCATCTGTCCCCATTGACGGATATGTCCGAAAGAACAGGTACCATCTAAAATAAAATTAAAAAAAAATGTTCCCATGGTTAGCGTGAGTAGCTGCGGAATGAGAGGTCCTTGGTTCAAGTCTTCTCTCGAGTGAAAAGTTTAATTTTTTTATTTTCAGACAATTATCAAAGTTCCTACAGCAAGTATCAGATGCAATTGGAGATCATAAAATGAAAGCACTGCTTTTTGCCGATGACCTGATGTTATGGGGAAATTGCGAGAAGGTGGTGCAAGAGCAGTTAGATGTATGGGAGGCAACGGCAGCACAATATGGAATGCATTTCTCTGCAAAGAAAAGTGAAATAATTGTCACAACAAGGAAGAAGAATAGGCCAAATGTGGATATAACTTGTGGAGGGGAAAAACTACAAGTGGTAGAGAACTTCAAGTACCTGGGAAGCATGATTGAAAGTAAGGGAGGAAACGCAATGGAAATAAATGAAAGGTGCAGAAAAGCAGGGCAGTTCTACAAATGCATTAGGGGGCTTATTTGGAGCAAGGAGGTGCCACAGAAATCCAAGGGAATTATATACCGAACCTACTTTGTCCCCATATTGACATACGGAAGTGAGACATGGGTAATGCACAAAAGCGACAAAAGTAGAATACAGGCTAGTGAAATGAAGTTCCAGAGGAGCAGGTTGAGTGTAACAAGACGAGACAGATTGCGAAATGTGTATGTGAGGGAAAGACTAAAGGAGGAACCAGTACAGGACAGGATAGAAAAATCAAGACTGCAGTGGTATGGACACATGAAGAGAATGGATGAGGGAAGAATTCCAAAGAGGATGTTTGATCTTCAACTGGAGGAGAAGAGGCCCAGAGGAAGACCAAGAGATAGATGGGTGAAGGGAGTGAAGGAATGTGTGACGAGAAGAGGGGAGAACTGGACGAAGGTGGAAGAGGGGGAATGGTGGAAAGACAGAACACAATGGAGAGGCTTGTGTTCCCGACAGACCCAGCCAGTGGCTGGAAACTGTCCAAGATGATGATGATGATGAGGCACTCACAAAAAAAAACAAAAAAAAACTCTTACGGGAATCGCCAAAGCGTGCGCGAGTAACGAGTGGGTGGGCAAATGTTTATAAGGTACAATACATATGTAGAATTGTGGACAGTTGGGAATGTGAGTCTCATGGGAAGCGTGCAAGGGATAAGTCCCTGCAGTCGCGCTATTCATCTGTGTCCTCGGTGGCTCAGATGGATAGAGCGTCTGCCATGTAAGCAGGATATCCCGGGTTTGAGTCCCGGTCGGGGCACACATTTTCAGCTGTCCACATCGAGGTATAACAACAACACCTGTCGGCAGCTGAGGTTGTCAGTTAGTCATCATTTATTCCAGGGAAAAGCTGCACGGTCATCAACAGTAACTGTTCTTTCGAGAACTAGTTACTGTCTTCGTATATATAGTTAAAAGGCTACCCAGCAATTGACCTTCGTCTGTGCGAATGCGCACAGGTTGCCCAAACTCTTACGGGAATCGCCAAAGCGTGCGCGAGTAACGAGTGGGTGGGCAAATGTAGAATTGTGGACAGTTGGGAATGTGAGTCTTGTGGGAAGCGTGCAAGGGATAAGTCCCTGCAGTCGCGCTATTCATCTGTGTCCTCGGTGGCTCAGATGGATAGAGCGTCTGCCATGTAAGCAGGATATCCCGGGTTTGAGTCCCGGTCGGGGCACACATTTTCAGCTGTCCACATCGAGGTATAACAACAACACCTGTCGGCAGCTGAGGTTGTCAGTTAGTCATCATTTATTCCAGGGAAAAGCTGCACGGTCATCAACAGTAACTGTTCTTTCGAGAACTAGTTACTGTCTTCGTATATATAGTTAAAAGGCTACCCAGCAATTGACCTTCGTCTGTGCGAATGCGCACAGGTTGCCCAAACTCTTACGGGAATCGCCAAAGCGTGCGCGAGTAACGAGTGGGTGGGCAAATGTAGAATTGTGGACAGTTGGGAATGTGAGTCTTGTGGGAAGCGTGCAAGGGATAAGTCCCTGCAGTCGCGCTATTCATCTGTGTCCTCGGTGGCTCAGATGGATAGAGCGTCTGCCATGTAAGCAGGATATCCCGGGTTTGAGTCCCGGTCGGGGCACACATTTTCAGCTGTCCACATCGAGGTATAACAACAACACCTGTCGGCAGCTGAGGTTGTCAGTTAGTCATCATTTATTCCAGGGAAAAGCTGCACGGTCATCAACAGTAACTGTTCTTTCGAGAACTAGTTACTGTCTTCGTATATATAGTTAAAAGGCTACCCAGCAATTGACCTTCGTCTGTGCGAATGCGCACAGGTTGCCCAAACTCTTACGGGAATCGCCAAAGCGTGCGCGAGTAACGAGTGGGTGGGCAAATGTAGAATTGTGGACAGTTGGGAATGTGAGTCTTGTGGGAAGCGTGCAAGGGATAAGTCCCTGCAGTCGCGCTATTCATCTGTGTCCTCGGTGGCTCAGATGGATAGAGCGTCTGCCATGTAAGCAGGATATCCCGGGTTTGAGTCCCGGTCGGGGCACACATTTTCAGCTGTCCACATCGAGGTATAACAACAACACCTGTCGGCAGCTGAGGTTGTCAGTTAGTCATCATTTATTCCAGGGAAAAGCTGCACGGTCATCAACAGTAACTGTTCTTTCGAGAACTAGTTACTGTCTTCGTATATATAGTTAAAAGGCTACCCAGCAATTGACCTTCGTCTGTGCGAATGCGCACAGGTTGCCCAAACTCTTACGGGAATCGCCAAAGCGTGCGCGAGTAACGAGTGGGTGGGCAAATGTAGAATTGTGGACAGTTGGGAATGTGAGTCTTGTGGGAAGCGTGCAAGGGATAAGTCCCTGCAGTCGCGCTATTCATCTGTGTCCTCGGTGGCTCAGATGGATAGAGCGTCTGCCATGTAAGCAGGATATCCCGGGTTTGAGTCCCGGTCGGGGCACACATTTTCAGCTGTCCACATCGAGGTATAACAACACCACCTGTCGGCAGCTGAGGTTGTCAGTTAGTCATCATTTATTCCAGGGAAAAGCTGCACGGTCATCAACAGTAACTGTTCTTTCGAGAACTAGTTACTGTCTTCGTATGTACTATTACAGCGTGATTCCCTGTTAACACCACATTAATGCAATAAATGCTCAAAATGATGTCCGTCAACCTCAATGTATTTGGCAATACGTGTAACGACATTCCTCTCAACAGAGAGTAGTTCGCCTTCCGTAATGTTCGCACTTGCATTGACAATGCGCTGACGCATGCTGTTAGGCGTTGTCTGTCGATCGCGATAGCAAATATCCTTCAACTCTCCTCACAGAAAGAAATCCGGGGACGTCAGATACGGTGAACGTGCGGGGCATGGTATGGTGCATCGACGACCAATCCACCTGTCATGAAATATGCTATTCAATACCGCTTCAACCGCACGCGAGCTATGTGCCGGACATCCATCATGTTGGAAGTACATCGCTATCCTGTCATGCAGTGAAACATCTTGTAGTAACATCGGTAGATCATTACGTAGGAAATCAGCATACTTCGCACCATTTAGATTGCCATCGATAAAATGGGAGCCAATTATCCTTCCTCCCATAATGCCGCACCATACATTAACCCGCCAAGATCGCTGATGTTCCACTTGTCGCAGCCATCGTGGATTTTCCGTTGCCCAATAGTGCATATTATGCCGGTTTACGTTACCGCTGTTGGTGAATGACGCTTCGTCGCTAAATAGAACGCGTGCAAAAAATCTGTCATCGTCCCGTAGTTTCTCTTTTGCCCAGTGGCAGAACTGTACACGACGTTCAAACTCGACGCCATGCAATTGCTGGTGCATAGAGATATGGTATGGGTGCAACGATGTTGATGTAGCATTCTCAAGACCGACGTTTTTGAGATTCCCGATTCTCGCGAGTTTGTCTGCTACTGATGTGCGGATTAACCGCGACAGCAGCTATAACACCTACTTGGGCATCATCATTTGTTGCAGGTCGTGGCTGACGTTTCACATGTGGCGGAACACTTTCTGTTTCCTAAATAACGTAACTATCCGGCGAACGGTCCGGACACTTGGATGATGTCGTCCAGGATACGGAGCAGCATACATTTCACACGCCCGTTGGGCATTTTTGATCACAATAGCCGTACATCAACAAAACATCGACCTCTCCCGCAATTGGTAAACGGTCCATTTTAACACGGGTAATGTATCATGAAGCAAATACCGTCCGCACTGGCGGAATGTTACGTGATACCACGTACTTACACGTTTGTGACTATTACAGCGCCATGTGTCACAAAGCGAAAAAAGTGGTCCAACTAAAACAATCATATTTCTTTACGTTCTACACGAATATGTAATCAAAAATAGAGGTTCCTATTTTAAAAAACGCAGTTGATATTCGTTTGACCTATGGAAGCACCATATAGCGGGTCAACCATAGCGCCATCTGGGTTTCCCCCTTCAAGCTAGACGAGTTTTGTTCTTTGTAGTTTTTTTTATGCTTATTTCGTGAGATATTTGGCCCGGTCACTATCAATGGACCACCTTGTATATACACAGGGCCGCGTAACAAACGGAACGTTTTTGTTCCACACAGATAACTTCATGTCTGTTACTTCAAAATAAACAGTATTTACAGCAAAATTGAAATTGCCAGTACTTAATTCAGGTTCGAAAATTGTTGAAACATAAAAGAGAGGGACGTTGCAGTAAAAGTTTAAAATATTACATATTTATCATACAGCGCTACAAAAAGCAATTTCCTCAGGAAAAATTTTAGAAAAAGTATAACATGGAACAAAAAACACGTTTCTCCTGTTGCTAAACAACTTTAGCACTTATCAATAATAACATGATATTCTTATCTTTGATCACCTGAAGTGACGTTCTGTTGAGCACAAAATAACAATGATTAGATAAATTTTAGTTTGTTTGTATATGTTAACTGTAACTGCATCAAAAGTAATTGCTTTGGTTACATAAAATAGCAGAAGTTACACGAGCAACTAAACATTATTACTTCTAAAGCGCAATTTATATTTTATAAAGGTAAGAAAGTATTCCATGGGCTAACATTTGTAAGTAGGCTGTTTAGGTTTTTTTATTGGTAACGCCACCTCAGTATGAAAAACACCGGCTGTGCCGTGTGCAGTCTGTGGCTGCTTTGCATTGTTGTAATACTCAACCATTGTAGTGTTAGGCAGCTGGCTGTGAACAGCGCGTAACGTTGCGCAGTTGGAGGTGAGCCGCCAGCAGTGGTGGATGTGGGGAGAGAGATGGCGGAGTTTTGTAATTTGTCATGATATCAAGGTAAATACATTGTTTGTTCTCTATTAATATCTTTCATTTGCTAACTATCCCTATCAGTAGTTAGTGCCTTCCATAGTTTGAATCTTTTATTTAGCTGGCAGTAGTGGCGCTCGCTGTATTGCAGTAGCTTGAGCAGCGAAGATTTTTGTGAGGTAAGTGATTTCTGAAAAGTACAGGTTAATGTTAGTCAGGGCCATTCTCTTGTAGAGAATTTTGAAAGTCAGATTGCGTTGCGTTAACAAAATATTGTGTGTGGAAAGTCAGATTGCGTTGCGCTATAAATATTGTGTGTCAGGTTAAGCACAGTTGTGTAAAAATTATTGAAAGGGGACGTTTAAGCACAGTCGTGTAAAATTGTTCAAAGGGGACGGTTAAGCACTGTCGTATGTAAAAATTATTGAAAGGGGACGTTTAAGCACAGTCGTGTAAAATTGTTCAAAGGGGACGGTTAAGCACTGTCGTATGTAAAAATTATTGAAAGGGGACGTTTAAGCACAGTCTTGTAAAATTGTTTAAAAGGGGACGTTTCATATGTCGACCCTTAGCCGAGGATACCTCACTGGAATCTTCTGATTTTTTCTTGTAGTTTGTGCAATTAGTGTAGATTTTGTTTATTGCTAGCGCGTAATTATAGAGAGAATTTCCATTGTAGTTGTAGTTTTTCATTGTTGTACAGTAAAACAGTTGTGGCATGCATGTAGATTTGCAGCAAGTATTTCGCAGCTGCGCTTGCAATTAACTAGATATTATTTTCAGTGCTATGTTAATGTGTTCTCTTATTTTTGCTCTTCAAATTGTGTTTTTCTGTGTTGTCGTGTGAAATACTGTGACAATAATGGCGTGTGAAAAACGTAACACTAGGCTCCAAAGCAAACTGAGAAATAATAGTGACGACGAGCGTAGCTTGCCAGCACCACTGTGTAATGAATTAACAGATGTTCAAAGTAATAATTTGGTAGCTGTGCATAGGGAAATGGAGCGGGCTGCAAACAATGGTGTAGACAGCGAAACAATTAGAGAACAGGGAAGCATTATCGATCGATCGGTCGGCGACAGCTCGCCTCAGGAATCCGAAACGACAGGAAACAATCTCGCAAATGCTGTGAATTCAGGATTTGGTTCCTCACCGTTTTCTCAAATGAGTCAAGACACATTTTCTGCTTGTCAAAATGTGAATGTTTCCGGTGCAAATTCACTGCCGAAAAGCACTGAGGAACATGTTCCAGACACCAGTGCATTGTTATTACAATTAATACAACAAATGGGACAAACACAACAAAAGCTTCAAAAGTTAGACACAACGCTCGAACAAAATCAGAAACAAATGGGACAAAATCTTCAAAAATTAGACACAATCGAACAAAATCAGAAACAAATGGAACAAAATCAGAAACAAATGGAACAAAATCAGAGTCAAACACAGCAACAGCTTCAAAAGTTAGACTCATTGGAGCAAACTCTTGAACAAACACGTGAGGATTTAACTAATGAGTTACATCACATTGAATCGAAATGTCAAAAAGTCTGTAACGACGTAAAAACACAAATTTGTGAGCATTTCCAACCTATTTTTTCGCGGCATGAAAATGCACTACAGAATCACGAAGTAGCCATAAAAGAACTGCAAACTACTGTTCATGAAAATCATGAGACCTTGCAAGCTAAATTTGACTCAGTTGCATCTACCGATTCGGTTACGCAACTTGCAAAAACCCAGGAAAACTTAAAAGACACAGTAGAAAGACACATGGAGGAAATTAGTACATTATCAGAGAAAGTAGTTGAACTTTCGGATCAGCTAAATAATTTATCTACGAAGGTAGATGATAATCTGAATGACACAAAACCGGTAGTCTTTAATGACACAGAAGAGTGCGAACAAATTAGGAAATTCAAACAAAATCAGAATCAAATTAATACGCAACACCAAAGAGAAATCCGCGAAGTACAAGATCAGCTGACACAGGTAGTACAAGAATTACGTATTTCGGAGGACACTCGCGCCCCAATACGGGAAGAGGGACTTAGCAATATGGAACAGCCACAAAATAATAACACAGGACACTTCGGAAATTATGAAAGAAATTGGCAAGGCACACCGAATTTTGAGATGGAACCGCCGACACGACGTAACAATGACCGATATGCTACTCGCCGACACGATGATTTTGACTATAAGCTGTTCATTACTACACGTAAATTCAAAACGTTTAAGAATTCTGCCAACGACATTCATCCACAAGCGTGGCTCCATCAATTCTCTCATTGTTTTCCCCCCAACTGGTCATTAGAACACAGGTTAGAATTTATGTGTGGCTATTTAGAGAATGAACCAGCTGTAAGAATGCGTTCGGTCATTCATGATTGTCATAGTGAAGGAGAATTTTACCATGCCTTCCTCTCAGCATATTGGTCTCAAGCCACACAAGACCGAGTAAAACATGGCATCATAATGATGAAACATTTCGAACAATCTGAATTCTCCAGTCTTGTGAAATATTTTGAAGACATGTTGCACAAGAATCAGTACCTGTCAAACCCATACAGCCCCTCAGAACTCATCCGCATTTGCTTAATCAAACTGCCTGAACATTTGCGACATATTATTTTGGCAGGACGTTGCAAAGACGACATTGAAGCATTTCAAGGACTCTTACAAGAACTGGAAATTGACACTGACAATCGCGGAACGCACGAGCACAACAATTACAGATCACATCCGTCGCAATTCCGCGATGAAAGAAGTAATAACTGGACACGACAAGGCTATTCTTTCAACGTAAATCGAGACCGAAACAGACACCACCCGTATGACAACCGTTGGCAGAGTAGTAATAATTACAGGGAAAGATCACCTCTCCGCGGTAATGACTATCACAGAGACAATCAGAGAAACAGACAATATGGGAACCAAAACAATTATTATTACGAGGGACAGAATAACTTTAGACGCAACGGTCCAGCGCGCAGTTACGATTCAGGGAGAAATTCTCCACCACTTAACCGACAAGAAAGAAACCACAGAAACTACCGACATGACGACAGACGATGTGATCGTAACGACAGACCTGAATTGCATCAGAACTGGCGGGATTCAAACAGAGCTGGGCCCTCTCGGCAAGGCGAATTTGTAGAAGTTCGGTCTCCTAATCCGAATAACGACGCGCGCCAGCAAAGAAACAGACAATGACTCGCACAGCAGGCAGCCGCGTGCGCCCGCTGGCTCCGAGAAAAATAACACAGACGCTAACCTTGAGAAAAATTCCAGTATTCTTTACCGACGTATACCACTTGATAATTGCGTTAAAGTTGAAACTCTGCGTACTAGGAAGAGCAAAGGTTTACACCACATTTCACATGTAACACCGTTTATTGAGAGATAATGTGCTTTTTTAACTTGAGATTTTAATGCAACATTTTGGTTTATTTGAAAATACATTCTGGATTTAAAGTGCTTTCTGAGAGATACTAGATGACACAGTGGTTAGTTTATGTGACAGCTACAGGATTTTATCACGACGTTACTAATGAGTGACAATTTACAATGTTGCTTTTGCGGTGTATCTGTTTTATATCTGCACAGTTTTTCTGAATTCTTCTGGAAAGTAAAACATGTTTTAGTAGTAACTTTTGTGGTATAGCAACAATGAGGCAGCCTTTTCCGTAGCACAACAATACGTTACAGCACAATACTTTCTTCATCACAACAATAAGCGTAATAACTAAGATATCTATACGCAAAGCATTTCACTTTTGTGTATCATCAGGTAAGTACATTGACTTCTGCAGAACTTAGCTTTCGGAGGACGATAACTACGACACTTCCACAGAGATTATCTTACAACATGACGCACAGTTTAGCGCTACAGGACACGTATTTGAGTGATTAATTTTGTACTTCAAACATTTATTTTTTAAGATTTTTAAATTGCAAAGAAAGTTTTCCGTCATACATTTCATTCCATTGCTGTAATTTGTAACACCTGAGGGTATAATTACATTTATCCTCAAGGGGGTACACGTTTACTTTGTGTACCATGTGTGTGGCAACCACAAGGAACCCTAGCTAATATGGTATTTGCTTATACAACTTTACACATCGGTACCATATTTCTCCAACACAGTATTACACAGCTATCAGATCATTTAACTGAAAGACAAATTTTTTTTTACTACGTCAGTGACAGATGTTTACGCAATTATACCGTTGGATAACTTCACACTTACGAAATTGTATTTTGTCTGTACTTTGTAAACTGTTCATATTTTTTCGGAACCATTGTGATAATATGTGAGCTTTGAATGATATATTTGGTATGGGATCATGATTTTAAAGTACGTTTGAGGTAGATAACACTTTTGAAATGAGCAGAGAATTTTTTTAAAGTTTTGATATTATTGGAGGAAGCTACGACGATTTTGAGAGTTGACTGAGGTATTATGATGTTATTTTTACGACGACGATGTGTATTATGTTGTTGAGGTATGTTTATGATTAATAAGCTAATGTTATATGAAGAATTTGATTATGCTATGTATCTAATGATGAAGTATTGAAGAAGTGTCGACGAATTTATATATGTGTAATAAGGTAAGGAATAATGAATAGTGATTAGGGCACTCTGATTTGTGGAAAAGGTTGTTGGAAACCAAGATCGTACTTTAAGAGTTATGAAATGTGTGTAAATGCGTGAATGTATCACAATGCCGACGAAAATTTTTTTGGACACTGTTATATCAATAAGATTTTGTTTCTACAGATTGGTAACGCAAATTCTCACCCTGTGAATTTTTGTAATATAAGACTGCCATTGTAGTGAAAACTACTGTCGTAAATATTTCCGTACGAAAGTTAAGTGACCACCTGCACGTAATGCGTCGCGGGCACACAGCTGAGTCAGACGCCTGAAAAAAAAAAAAAAAAAAAAAAAGGGGCCATTATTGCGAGCCCCTTTTTCAGCGGCACAGGTAAAAAAAAAAAAAGGGAGGCCATTACCCTTCCTTTGTAGAGAGCATCGCAAAAACGACAGGGTCGAACTTGAAAACGATGAGAAACATTTCACGGCTATTGTCGTGCTAATTGAGAGAAATGCCATATGGCTAGTGAATGACGTTTCACGCCTTGCTTTGCCCATTTTGTTTAATATCTAGTTTCTAGCTGCACTGCAGCATTGGTAAAAATAAAATTTTATAGATGTATTAATGTAAATATTTTCTGTCTACAGATCGAGTAAATAAAAAAAAACGAAGGAGCATAAAAAAAAATATTTCACTTCACAGGAATTGCATACGGAATTTTCTTTTCAACTACTGGGTAATTTTTTTTGGTAGAATAACTTTTTGTGGTGCACCACTTTAATTACTTAGACATTAAGATGTGATTATACATTTCCCTTATCTGCATTGTTGTCTTTACTGTAATATTTTTCTGCTTGAGCGTTGTCATGTTTAGATATAATTTATTGCTTTTGCTTCTGCTGTTTGCCAGGCATAATGTTACTGAATTTGACTTTGTATTACGCTGTTAAGCCAGTTTTACTAATGATTATTTTATTGTTTGCTGCGCATTGCCTCATATTAGTTGTAATGTTGAATTGCTTGGTAATTTAGATTTACTGTAGCTTGCTTTGCCAGTTTGAAATTTTTGTCATTGATGTTGATTGTTTTATGTGATGCTGCATTGCCTCGTCCCTTGGTATATATATCTGAGCTCAGTAGATTTAAGTTAGCTTAAGAGGGGGTAGACTATATAAGAAACTAACTATGATGAATTGGAAGCAATGCATTGACAAGGTATATAAAAAAAAGATTTGGGCCTAAATGAGTATTGTACAATGAGCCATATTTATTTTGAAAGACTTATGGTTGGAATACAGAAAAGAGGTACAGATAGGACTTTTTGGGAATAATGATGAACACAGGGAGATCTCCAAGAACAAAAAAGGTTTTGTTCGCACAATACTGCAGTACCAAAAGTTACACTGAAAACGAACCCTATCCATTCCTTTTGTGTCAGCCCTCTATGTGTTTGTGTACCCTTGTGTATTTGTGTTTTTCCTGTCTTTATGTGTTTAGCTGATTAGAGCTATGTTGTAGAATTTTTCTAATACTATGTTATTTACTTGGTAAGTTCTGTTTTGTTGCTCATATGTGGAGGTGATGTTTCAAAAGTTATTCTGATCTTTATGTAAGTACTTATGTCATTATTTTTGTAACACTGATGTATATGTTTATTTCTATTCTTTTGTAAAGCCCCTATTACTACGAATGTTATCTCTACTATTATGTTTTTAATGATGTTTTCTGTACCCTTGTAATTGTATTCTTATGTTATAAAATTGTAATTGACACCAGGTCATCAAATTAAGTAACTTGTAAGTTACATTTCACTGCACACGTTTCTGTTGGTCATAGTATATGGACAATATGTGAGAAGTAGGGAGTGATAGTGTTTGCATGTGATTTAATGATTCAGCAAGGGACTGGATAACAGCATTGCTGGTTCTGAGGACAATTCCAAAAACTTTGTGAGTGCACAAGTGGTGGTTATGGACTTGCTACATTATCCGCAAGACTCTTCGATGGTGATTGTGCACCTGCACAGTCACAACAGATGGTTGCTGGCCATCTCTACAAGGACTACAGTGGGTCTGCACCTCTGGTGGCCCACCAGTACCGTCATTTCTACAAGGACTACAGTGGGTCTGCACCTCTGGTGGCCCACCAATACCATTATTTCTACAAGGACTACAGTGGGTCTACATCTTTGATGATCCATCAATACCATTATTTCTACAAGGACTGCAGTGGGTCTGCGCCTCTGGTGGCCCACCAATACCGTAATCTCTACCAGGACTACAGTGGGTCTGCTCTGTGATGACCTACACACCAATACTCTTCAAAACTTCGACTGACTCTGTTGTGGGTTTGCTCTGTTGTGGCCCATTACCTGTCAGCATGTCAAGAGTCAGCACTGTCTTTCTGTTGGAAGGACAACACTACTTCTTCAAGACTGTATGAAATTCCACTACTTCCGTGTGCATTTTCTTTTACTGCTCAGACTTTGAGAAAAACACTGCAATGTGATGAATGAACAAGACTGTCTTTATGGACTGTGAGAAAATTTTAGCTTTTGACCAACATTGTATCAATAAGTGTGTGCATTTGATTTCTTAGTTATTGTAATTATGAAAAATTTTTTCAAATCTGTATTGGGCACTGCCCAACCCAATTTGTAAAATTTTTTGTGGGGAGCATGGGGGCTATGTAAGTAGGCTGTTTAGGTTTTTTTATTGGTAACGCCACCTCAGTATGAAAAACACCGGCTGTGCCGTGTGCAGTCTGTGGCTGCTTTGCATTGTTGTAATACTCAACCATTGTAGTGTTAGGCAGCTGGCTGTGAACAGCGCGTAACGTTGCGCAGTTGGAGGTGAGCCGCCAGCAGTGGTGGATGTGGGGAGAGAGATGGCGGAGTTTTGTAATTTGTCATGATATCAAGGTAAATACATTGTTTGTTCTCTATTAATATCTTTCATTTGCTAACTATCCCTATCAGTAGTTAGTGCCTTCCATAGTTTGAATCTTTTATTTAGCTGGCAGTAGTGGCGCTCGCTGTATTGCAGTAGCTTGAGCAGCGAAGATTTTTGTGAGGTAAGTGATTTCTGAAAAGTACAGGTTAATGTTAGTCAGGGCCATTCTCTTGTAGAGAATTTTGAAAGTCAGATTGCGTTGCGTTAACAAAATATTGTGTGTGGAAAGTCAGATTGCGTTGCGCTATAAATATTGTGTGTCAGGTTAAGGACAGTCGTGTATATTGTTCTAAAAGGGGACGTTTCACATTGAACGACATGGGCTTCTAACTATGTGAGAAAGCAAACAAACAAGAAAAATAGAGAACATCAGGTCCCAGTTCCTCTCTCACACGTTCATTTATTTACGGAAAGGTATAACCAAAAATGGTTCTGAGTACTATGGGACTTAACTTCTGAGATCATCAGTCTCCTAGAACGTAGAACTACTTAAACCTAACTAACCTAAGGACATCATACACATCCATGCCCAAGGCAGGATTCGAACCTGCGACCGTAGCGGTCGCGCGGTTCCAGACTGAAGCGCGTAGAACCGCTCGGCCATCCCGGCTGACAAAAGGTATAGCCGTTATTTGAATGCTTTAATGCATGGATACATGATATGCCTTATTTCAAGATCCCTATTTCAGCCTTATGTCATGATCAAGTGTTACAAATGTCAAAAGTCACCTGCCGTTTGTGGAACACATGTTATCGTTGTAGATACCTTCGGTCACATAAACCCGAATTTTTGTAAAAAAAAAAAATAAATAAAAATAAATAAATAAAATAAAATAAAATAAAATAAAATGAGGAAATTTTTGTGATATGTTAACTGGCTGGCTATTTACGTAACACACATCACAAAAATGTTCTCACTTACTTAACAAAACACTAGGTTTATATAATAGATGATATATACTTCAACGATGACTTGGGTTCTACACAAGTGAGATGTTTTCGACATTAGTAACACTTGATAGTGGCCTATGGCTGAAATACGGATCGTGTAACTAAGCATATCATACAGTCAAATAGCTATTTTGAAAATTTTGCTAGAGCGCAACAATAAGTACTACCTTTCGTTGACAACCTGCTCAGTAGGGAATGGTATTACAGGAAATATGCTGTGTGAATCTCAAAAGCATTTTCGTTGCGTTACAGTGTGACTGGTATTTAACTGTATAAAAGAAACGTACAGTAGTTACAAACTACGGCTTCCACACACTTTATTTAACACGTAAACGTCACTACAGACATTCGGATTTAGGTTATGACATGTTAGATACGCCTGCAATCATGGGCGATGATATGGCGTAGACGAATAGCGAAATTTTGCATGATCCGCTGAAGTGTCGGGATATCGATGCTGTCGATGACCTCCTGAATGGCGGTTTTTAACTCAGCAATGGTTTTGGGGCTATTTCTGTACACATTGTCTTTAATATAGCCCCATAGAAAGGAATCGAATGCGTTCACACACGGAGAATAGGCGGCCAATCGAGGCCCATGCCAGTGGCTTCTTAGTACCTCAGAGCCAGAATACGGTCCCCCTAGTGCTGCTCCAGGACATCAAACACTCTCTTGCTCCGATGAGGTCGAGCTCCGTCTTGCATGAACCGCATCGTATGGAAAACAGGGTCACTTTGAATAATGGGGATGAAATCATCTTCCAAGACATTTACGTACCGTTCGGTAGTCAAAAAAATGGCTCTGAGCACTATGGGACTTAACTTCTGAGGTCATCAGTGCCCTTGAACTTAAAACTACTTAAACCTAACTAACCTTAGAACATCATACACATCCATGCCCGAGGCAGGATTCGAACCTGCGACCGTAGCGATCGCGCGGTTCCAGACTGAAGCGCTTAGAACCGCTCAGCCAGCCCGGCCGGCGTTCGGTAGTCACCGTGCCATCAAGGAACATCGCACCGATTTTTCCGTGACTGGGCATTGCACACCACACAGTCACCCGTTGAGGATGAAGAGACTTCTCGATCGCGAAATGCTGTTTCTCGTTCCCCGAATGCGCCAATTTTGCTTCCTGACGAACCCATCGAAATGGAAGTGGGCTTCGTCGCTAAATGAAAGGCGCATGCGCATACTAATTCCCATCATGGCTCGCGGCTTAATGTGCAGTTTGAACGTCCTAACGCACACCGTTCAGAAGTTATGACGATTTTATTTCATTACGTTCAATACTTGTCACCCCGTAGTTAGAAAAACGGTGAAAGACCGAAGACAGAATGGCAACACGCGGATTTGAACCGGCGTCCTCCGGTATGTGAGTCCAGTACCAGCGCCGCCTTGAGGAGTAATAAAAACAGTGGCACAAATATTTCACATGTGTTAAATTGTGGCCTGAAGTAAGAGAGGTCTTGAATGTTTCCAGCTGATAAGGTTGGGTAAATTAATATAACTAAGTGGTTTCTCGTATCTGCTATGCGGTGTTTCGCTTTCCAGAAGCGGTTGTGTGTTGTGGAGGGGACGGTGGTCTCAAGAGCCGAGGCGTGCGCTAGCGCCTCTTAGGCGAGCCATTAAGACGGCCGGTCCGCTCATTTGCATGTGGCGAAGGCCAGTCGCTCGCAGCGTCATTCACTCAGCCGCCGCGTGTGGCTGCGCGGGCGACGCCTGCTGCAGTGGCGCCACGCACACACACACACACACACACACACACACACTCACACACACACTCACAGGTAGCTGGTTGCATGCCTACCTTTGTCTCGCTGCTGCTATGCCGATTACTCGTGCTCTACGTAGCATTTCCATAACAATAAATCTAGCCACTAAACTAAGCAGATACACTACTGGCCATTAAAATTGCTACACCAAGAAGAAATGCAGATGATAAACGGGTATTCACTGGACAAATATATCATACTAGAACTGACATGTGATTACATTGGGTGCATAGATCCCGAGAAATCAGTACCCAGAACAACTACCTCTGGCTGTAATAGTGCCCTTGATACGCCTGGGCATTGAGTCAAACAGAGCTTGGATGGCGTGTACAGCTGCCCATGCAGCTTCAACACGATACCACTGTTCATCAAGAGTAATTGCTCATCCACCATTGACCAGACGTTTTCATTTGGCGAGAGATCTAGAGAATGTGCTGGCCAGGGCAGCAGTCGAACATTTTCTGTATCCACAAAGGGCCGTACAGGACCTGCAACATGCGGTCGTGCATTATCCTGCTGAAATGTAGGGTTTCCCAGGGATCGAATGAAGGGTAGAGCCACGGGTCGTAACACATCTGAAATGTAACGTCCACTGTTCAAAGTGTCGTCAATACGAACTAGAAGTGACGGAGACGTGTAACCAAAGCTACGCCATACCATCACGCTGGTTGTTACGCCAGTATGGCGATGACGAATACACGCTTCCAACGTGCGTTCACAGCGAGGTCGCCACACAAGGAAGCGACCATCATGATGCTGTAAACAGAACCTGGATTCATCCGAAAAAAATTGACGTTTTGCCATTCGTGCACCCAGGTTTGTCGTTGAGTACACCATCGCAGGCGCTCCTGTCTGTGATGCAGCGTCAAGGGTAGCCGCAGCCATGGTCTCCGAGCTGATAGTCCATGCTGCTGCAAACGCCGCCGAACTGTTCATGCAGATGGTTGTTGTCCGGCAAATGCCCCCATCTGTTGACTCAGGGATAGAGACTTGGCTGTACGATCCGTTACAGCCATACGGATAAGATGCCTGTCATTTCGACTGCTAGTGATACGAGGAAGTTGGGATCCAGCACTTTATCAAAGTCGGAAACGTGACGGTACGCATTTCTCCTCCTTACACGAGGCATCACAACAACGTTTCACCAGGCAACGCCGCTCAACTGCTGTTTGTGTATGAGAAATCGGTTGGAAACCTTCCTCATGTCAGCACGTTGTAGGTGTCGCCACCGGCGGCAACCTTGTGTGAATGCTCTGAAAAGCTAATCATTTGCATATCACAGCATCTTCTTCCTGTCGGTTAAATTTCGCGTCTGTAGCACGTCATCTTCGTGGTGTAGCAATTTTAAATCCAGTAGTGTATTATTATTGTTGGGAGGATTTACACGTGTCTTATTCACAACTCAAATGACTTTAATTTTCTTAGGAACTGTGCTCTACAAATGTTCTCAGCTCGAGTAAGTTCCGACACTTCGAAGAGCGACTGTAAAAAGTTTCCTGAGTTTTCGAGTACAGATTTTCATCAAATCTCTGGGCTGTAACGGCAGAAATTAACTTCTGCATGTAGCCTCTGTGGAAGGAAAGATACCGATTTCTGGAGATGTCGACCACATCACGTGTTCCGCAGCAGCACCAGGCGCCATACCTGAGTGGAAATGTCAGTACAAAGTCACGCTACTGTCGGCCGCCTAGTGCAGCCGCTGAACGTCACACCTATCCACAGTCAACTGTGTAGGTATCACTTGCACGCTGGGTCTTACTCGTCACTCCCTTTCTGCTGCAACTACCTTCAACTTTCTATCAAACCCGTCTCAAACTGACATTCCTTTGGCATATTTATACAACGGAGAGCCGAAAAAAATTGGTACACCTGCCTAATATCGTGTAGGGTCCCCGCGAGCATGCATATGAGCCGCAACTCTATCAAAATCTTTCATTTGCTAACTACGCCTATCAGTAGTTAGTGCCTTCAGTAGTTTGAATCTTTTATTTAGCTGGCAGTAGTGGCGCTCGCTGTATTGCAGTAGTTCGAGTAACGAAGATTTTTGTGAGGTAAGTGATTTGTGAAACGTATGGGTTAATGTTAGTCAGGGCCATTCTTTTGTAGGGATTTTTGAAAGTCAGATTGCGTTGCGCTAAAAATATTGTGTGTCAGTTTAAGCACAGTCATGCATAATTTTTCTAAGGGGACGTTTCATATGTCGACCCTTAGACGAGGATACCTCACTGGAATCTTCTGATTTTTTTCTTGTAGTTTGTGTAATTAGTGTAGCTTTTGATTATTGCTAGCGCGTAATTGTAGAGAAAATCTCCTTTGTAGTTGCAGTCTTTCATTGTTTTACAGTAAAACAGTTGTGGCATGCATGTAGATTTGCACCAAGTATTTCGCAGCTGCGCTTCCAATTAACTAGATATTATTTTCAGTGCTATGTTAATGTGTTCTCTTATTTTTGCTCTTCAAATTGTGCTTTTCTGTGTTATCGTGTGAAATATTGTCACAATAATGGCGTGTGAAAAACGTACTACTAGGATTCAAAGTAGACTGAGAAATGACAGTGAAGACGAAAGGAGGCGTGTTAGCGCAGCAGAGTATTGAATTAACTAATGTTCAAAGTAGTAATTTGGTAATTGTGCCTAGGGAAATGGAGCCGGCTGCAAATAATGGCGTAGACAGTGGAACAATTAGTGAACAGGGAAGCATTATCGATCGATCGGTCGGCAACAGCTCGCCTCAGGAATCCGAAATGACAGAACACAATATTGCAAATACTGTAGACTCAGGTTTTGGGTCCTCACCGTTTTCTCAAATAAGTCAAGACACATTTTCTGCTCGTCAAAATGTAAATGTTGCCGGTGCAAATGCACTGCCGAAAAGCATAGAGGAACAGATTCCAGACACTAATACATTAATATTGCAATTAATGCAGCAAATGAAACAAAATCAGAGAGAAACACAGCAACAGTTAGACACAATGGAACAAAATCTTCAAAAGTTAGACACAATGGAACAACACCAGAGACAAACACAGCAACAGTTAGACACAATGGAACAAAATCTTCAAAAGTTAGACACAATGGAACAACACCAGAGACAAACACAGCAACAGCTTCAAAAGTTAGACTCATTGGAACAAACTCTTGAACAAACACGTGAAGATTTAACTACTGAGATACATAACATTGAATCGAAATGTCAAAATGCCTGTAATGTAAAAACACAAATTTGTGAGCATTTTCAACCTATTTTTTCGCGGCATGAAAATGCATTACAGAATCACGAAGCAGCCATAAAAGAACTGCAAATTATTGTTCATGAAAATCATGAGACCTTGCAAGCTAAAATTGACTCAGTTGCATCTACCGATACGGTTACGCAACTTGCAAAAACTCAGGAAAACTTAAAGGACACAGTAGATACGATTTCAACACAAATGCACACTCTGAAACTTGGTTCAGAAAAACATACAGAGGAAATAATTTCACTATCGGATAAAGTAGCCGAACTTTCAGATCAGATCACTAACTTATCTACAAAGGTAGATGATGATCTGAATGACACAACACCTGTAGCCTTCACTGACACTGAAGAGTATGAAGAAATTAGAAAATTCAAACAAAATCAAAATCAAATCAATACACAGTACAAAAGAGAAATCCGGGAAGTGCAAGATCAGTTGGCACAAGTAATACAAGAATTACGTATTTCAGAGGACACTCGCGCCCCAATACGGGAAGAGGGACATAGAAGTACGGAACAGCCACAAAATAATAACACAGCGCATTTCGGAAATTACGAAAGAAATTGGAAAGGTGCACCGAATTTTGAAATGGAACCGCCGAAACGAGGTAACAATGACCGATATGCGACTCGCCGACATGATGACTTTGACTATAAGCTGTTCATTACTACACGTAAATTCAAAACATTTAAGAATTCTGGCAACGACATTCATCCACAAGCATGGCTCCATCAATTCTCTCATTGTTTTCCTCCCAACTGGTCGTTAGAACACAGATTAGAATTTATGTGTGGCTATTTAGAGAATGAACCAGCTGTAAGAATGCGATCGGTCATTCACGATTGTCACAGTGAAGGAGAATTTTACCATGCCTTCCTCTCAGCATATTGGTCTCAAGCTACACAAGACCGAGTAAAACATAGCATCATGATGATGAAACACTTTGAACAATCAGAATTTTCCAGTCTTGTCAAATATTTTGAAGACATGTTGCATAAGAATCAATATCTTTCAAACCCATAGAACCCTTCAGAACTAATCCGCATTTGCTTAATGAAATTGCCTGAACATTTAAGAAATATTATTTTGGCAGGACGTTGCAAAGACGACATTGAAGCTTTTCAGGGACTCCTACAAGAATTAGAAATTGACACAGGCAGTCGCCGGATGCGAAAACAGGAAAATAATCACTACAGGTCACATACGTCACAATTCCGTGACGATAGAAACAATAACTGGACACGACAAGGCTATTCTTACAACGCAAATCGTGACCAAAACAGACACCACCCATATGACAACCACTGGCAGAGTAATAATAGTTACAGAGAAAGATCGCATTTCCGTAGTAATGAATATGACAGAGATTACCTTAGAAACAGACAATATGGGAACCAAAACAATTATTATCTAGGGAGACAGAATAACTTCAGACGCAACAGTTCAGTGCGCAGTTACGATTCAAGAAGAAATTCTCCACCACATGACCGACAAGAAAGAAATTATGAAATCTACCGACATGACGACAGACGAGATAATCATAACGACAGACCTGAATTTCATGAGAACTGGCGGGATTCAAACAGAGCAGGGCACTTTCGACAACGTGAATTTGTAGAAGCTAGGTCTCCTAATCCCAATAACGACGCGCGCCAACAAAGGAACAGACAATGGCTCGCGCCACAGGCAGCCTCGTGCGCCGGCTGGCTCAGAGAAAAATAACATAGGCGCTAACCTTGAGAAAAATTCCAGTATTCTTTTCCGACCTATACCGCATGATAATTGCGTTCAAGTTGAAACTCTGAGTACTATAAAGAGTAAAGGATTACACCACATTTCACGTGTAAAACCGTTTCTTGAATGATAATCTGCTTTTTAACTTTGTCTTTGCCATAAAACTTTTCACTTCACATTTCTAGTATGCTTTGTCAGACTTAAGAAACTGTTAACATGCGACAATGTTTGAAGTTAAATATCCAGTCTAGAACCTAGGGAACATTTTTAAACAGAAATTACGAATTCATTGTTATAGTGAACAGACGACACAGTGTTGTATTTGTACATTCTTGCTTGTTAGTTGCACGATTACGTAACGACTATCAGGCTTACATACTTAGGACACATACTGGTACTGCTAATGAGATTTTAATGCAACATTTTGGTTTACTTGAAAATACATTCTGGATTTAAAGTACTTTCTGTGAGATACCAGATGACACAGTGGTTAGTTTATGTGACAGCTACACGATTTTATCATGACGCTACTAATGAGTGACAATATACAATGTTGCTTTTGCAGTGTTTGTGTTTCATATCTGCACAGTTTTTCTGTATTATTCTGGAAAGTAAAACATGTTTTAGTAGTAACTTTTATGGTATAGCTACAATGTGACAGCCTTTTTCGTAGCACAACAATACGTTACAGTGTAGTACTTTCTTGATCACGGCAATAAGCGTAATAACTAAGATATCTATGCGCAAAGCATTTCACTTTTGTTTATGATGAGGTAAGTACATTGACTTCTGTAGAACTTAGCTTTTGGAGGACGATAACTACGACACTTCCACAGAGATTATGTTGCAACAAGACGCACATATAGCGCTACAGGACACGTATTTGAGTGATTAATTTTGCACTTAAATCATTTATTTTTAAAGATATGTGAAGTACAATGATACAAATGATTTCCGTGATACATTTCATTCCACTTCTGTAATCTGTAACACCTGAGGGTATAATTACATTAATCCTCAGGGGGGTACACGCTTACTTCGTGTACCATGTGTTTGGCAAGCACAAGGAGCCCTAGCTAATATGATATTTGCTTATACAACTTTACACATCGGTACCATATTTCTCTAACACACAAATTACACAGCTATCTGATCATTTAACTGAGAGATAAACTTTTTTTTACTACATCACTGACACATGTTTACGCAATTACACAGTTGGGTAACTTCACACTTACGAAATTGTATTTTGTCTGTACTTTGTGAACTGTTCATATTTTTTCGGACCCATTGTGATATTATGAGAGCTTTGAATGATATATTTGGTATGGGATCACGATTTTTAAAGTACGTTTGAGGCAGATGACACTTTTGACATGAGCAGAGAATTTTTTTTTAGGTTTTGAAATTATTGGAGGAAGCTACGACGATTTTGAGAGTTGACTGAGGTGTTATGATGTTATTATTACGATGACTATGTGTATTATGCTGTTGCGGTATGTTTATGATCAATAAGCTGATGCTACGTATCTGTTATGATGAAATATTGAAGAAGTGTCGACGAATAAGGCAAGGAATAATGAGTAGTGCTTAGGGACTCTGGTTTGTGAAACAGGTTGTTCGAAACTAAGAATCGTACTTTAAGAGTTATGAAATGTATGTAAATGCGTGAATGTATTACAATGCCGACGAAAGTTTTTTGGAGTCTGTTATATCAATAGGATTTTGTTTCTACACATTTGCAACGCAAATTCCCGACCTGTGAATTTTTTTATATGAGACTGCCACTGTAGTGGAAACTGCTGTCGTAAATATTTCCATAAGAAAGTTAAGTGACCACCTGCACGTAATGCGTCGTGGGCACCCAGCTGTGTCAGACGCCTGGAAAAAAAGCCATTAGTGTGTGCCTTTTCAGAGGCACAGGTAGAAAAAAAACGGGGACCATTATCCTCGCTATTGACTTTCCTTTTGTAGAAAGCATCGCAAATACGACATGCTCAAACTTGAAAACATATGATTATACTGTGGAGCTCTTAATTTATGATATTTACTAAAATGCCTAATGAAACGATGAGAAACATTTCACGGCTATTGTCTTGCTAGTTGAGAGAAATGGCATATGGCTTGCTTTATGTATTTATTTACTCAATTTGTTTAATATCTAGTTTCTAGCTGCACATAGCATTGATTAAAATAAAATTTATAGATGTACTAATATAAATATTTTGTCTATAGATCGAGTAAATAATAATTTTTTCAAAAAAATGCGGAACACAAAAAGACATTTACCTTCACAGGAACTGCAATCATAATTTTCTTTTCAAGTACTTGGTAATTTATTTTGTAGAATAAGTTGTGGTGCACCACTTTAATTACATAGACATTAAGATGTGAATATACATTTCCCTTGTCTGCATTGTTGTCTTTAATGTAATATTTTTTCTGCTTGAGCTATGTCATGTTTAGATATAAGTTATTTCATTTGCTGCTGCTGTTTGCCAGGCATAGTGCTACTAAATTTCACTTTGTATTACTCTGTTAAGCCAGTTTTACTACGAATTTATTTTTGTTGTTTGCTGTGCATTGCGTTATATTAGTTGTAATATTGCATTTGCTTTGCTAATTTATGCTGCTTGCTTTGCCATTTGTATTTGTTATCATTGCTGTTTGTGCCAATTCATTTGTGCTGCTGCATTGCCTCGTTCCTTAGTTTAGCATCTGAACTCAGTAGATTTAAGTTAGCTTAAGATGGGGTAGGCTATATGAGAGAACGAGTTGTGATGAAATGGAAGAAATGCATTGAGAAGTTATAAGAAAATGGGTTGGCCAAAAAAGTATTTTGAAAGAGGATATGAAACAAAAAAGTAGGGTTTAGGGACACCAGGTTTAGGTAGGATTTTCTTGGAAATAAATGATGAGGTAAGATAATGGAAAATAAATAATGAGGTAAGAAATATGTGAACATATAAATACAGAAAGCATGCTTGGATAGGATGTTTTGGTGAAAACAAATGTTGAAATAAGACGAAAGATCTATGAAATGAAGTTTTGGGTTGGACTGCAGTACCGAATGTTACACTGAAAACAAACCCTGTCCTGTATTTTTGTGTTATTACACTATGTGAATTTGTGTTTTTCCTGTCTGTATGTGTCTAGCTAATAAGATTTATGTTGTAGAATTTTTCTGATAATATGTTATTTACCTTGTAAAGATGTTTAGACATTATTTATTCTGTTTTGTTTTAATGCTCATGTGTGAAGTTGATGTTTGAAACGTTATTCTGATCTTTTATGTCTGTACTTATGTCATAATTCCTGTAACACTGATATATATGTTATTTTGATTCTTTTGTAAATCCTGTATTACTGCAAATGTTATCTGTATTGTTATGTTCTTTAATGATGTATTTTGTACCTTTGTAATTGTATTCTTATGTTATAAAATTGTAATTGACACCAGTTCATCAAATTAAGTAACTTGTAAGTTCCATTTCACTGCACACGTTTCTGTTGGTCATAGTATATGGACAATATATGAGAAGTAGGGACTGTTAGTGCTTGCACGTGTGTTGATAATTCAGCAAGGGACTGGATAACAGCATTGCTGGTTCTGAAGACATTTCAAAAAAAAAAAAATTGTGAGTGCACAAGTGGTGGTTTATGGACTTGCTATATTGTCCACAAGACTCTTCGATGGTGATTGTGCACCTGCACAGTTGCAGCAGATGGCTGCTGGCCGTCTCTACAAGAACTACAGTGGGTCTGCACCTTTGATGGCCCACCAATACCGTAATCTCTACCAGGACTACAGTGGGTCTGCTCTGTGATGACCTACCTACCAATATTCTTCAAAACGTCGAATGACTCTGCTGTGGGTTTGCTCTGTTGTGGCATATTACCTGTCAGCATGTCAAGAGTCAGCACTGTCTTTCCGTTGGAAGGACAACACTACTTCTTCAAGACTGCATGGAAATCCACTACTTCCGTGTGCATTCTCTTTTACTGCTCAGACTTTGAGAAAAACACTGCTATTTTACTGTGATGAATGGTCAGGACTGTCTTTATGGACTTTGACCAACATTGTATCAATAAGTGTGTGCATTTGATTTCTTTGTTATTGTAACTGTGAAAAAAGTTTTTAACAAATATGTATTGGCCACTGCCCAAAACAATTTGTAAAATTTTTTGTGGGGAGCATGGGGGCTATGTAAGTAGGCAGTTTATGTTTTCTTATTGGCAACGTTACGTAGCGCTCTGTATGAAAATCACTGGCTGTGCTGTGTGCAGTCTGTGGCTAGTTTGCATTGTTGTCTGCCATTGCAGTGTTGGGCAGCCGCAGCTGGATGTGAACAGCACGTAGCGTTGCGCAGTTGGAGGTGAGCCGCCAGCAGTGGTGGATGTGGGGAGAGAGATGGCGGAGTTTTGAAATTTTAAGACTAGATGTCAATTATGACTATTAAGGTAAATACATTGTTTGTTCTCTATCAAAATCTTTCATTTGCTAACTACGCCTATCAGTAGTTAGTGCCTTCAGTAGTTTGAATCTTTTATTTAGCTGGCAGTAGTGGCGCTCGCTGTATTGCAGTAGTTCGAGTAACGAAGATTTTTGTGAGGTAAGTGATTTGTGAAACGTATAGGTTAATGTTAGTCAGGGCCATTCTTTTGTAGGGATTTTTGAAAGTCAGATTGCGTTGCGCTAAAAATATTGTGTGTCAGTTTAAGCACAGTCTTGTATAATGGTTCTAAGGGGACGTTTCAAGTTGCGTGTTGTAACAAACATGGGCCACGGTCGGCGAGCAGCGTCTGCAGGAACATGCTTACGATGACGACCGTGTTTACGAGTGTGGCTGTAGTGCACTGTTGTGGTTTGGTCTAGCTGTCGCAGTGTCCGCATGTAGCGCTTGCTGTTATTGTTATTCTGCATTCGTCTCCGCACGCAGACCAACTGTAGTACACGGTGTTACCAGACGTCTGTGATAGTGTAGTGTTGTATGAACTGTGACCATGGTGTATTCGAACTCTGAAAAGGCGGAGGTGATACTCGTCTATGGCGAGTGTCGACGAAATGCAGCTGAAGCCTGCAGGGTGTATGCAGAAAGCTACCCGGACAGAGAGCATCCAACGTGCCGCACATTGCAAAACATCTACCGGCAACTGTATGCAACAAGTATGGTCGTAGCACGCAAACGGGTCCGTAACAGGCCCGTCACAGGAGAAGCGGGTGCAGTCGGTGTGTTAGCTGCTGTTGCCATGAACCCACACATGAGTACACGGGACATTGCGAGAGCCGGTGGACTGAGTCAAAGTAGTGTCATGCGCATACTGCATCGTCACCGCTTTCACCCGTTTCATGTGTCGCTACATCAGCAATTACATGGTGATGACTTTAATCATCGAGTGCAATTCTGTCAATGGGCATCAACAGAGAATGCGTTGCTGTTCTACCTGTTTACCGATGAAGCGGGTTTCACAAACCACGGGGCAGTGAATTTACGGAACACGCATTACTGGTCCGTGGACAATGCTCGCTGGCTCAGACAGGTAGAGCGACAGCGACCGTGGACTGTAAATGTATGGGGCCCAAACAGCTGCAACATACATAGCGTTTCTACAGAATGATCGGCCAACGTTGCTCGAAAATGTCCCACTGGAAACGCGTCAACGTATGTGGTATCAGCATAATGGTGCACCTGCACATTCCACAATTAACACTAGGCTGACCCTTGACAGGATGTTCGACGGGCATTTCATAGGACGTGGAGGACGCATAAATTGGCCAGCCCGTTCTCCTGATCTTAGACCTCTGGACTTCTTTCTGCGGGGTACGTTAAACGAGAATGTGTACCGTGATGTGCCTGCAACCCCAGAGGATATGAAACAACGTGTTGTGGCAGCCTGCGGCGACATTACACCAAATGTACTGCGGCGTATACGACATTCATTACGCCAGAGATTGCAGTTGTGTGCAGCAAATGATGGCCACCACATTGAATATCTATTGGCCTGACATGTCGAGACACTATTCCACTCCGTAATTGAAAACGGAAATCACGTGTGTACGTGTACCTCACCCCTCATGGTAATGTACATGTGCGTCAGTGAAAAAGACCAATAAAAAGGAGTTAGCATGTGGACGTAATGTGCTGTTCCAGTCTCTTCTGCACCTAAGGTCCATCACCGTTTCCTTTGGATCCCTACGTAATTCGTTGCTCTCCGATACACACGATCGAACAGCGAAGGAGTGGTACTCAAGCGTCAACTTTAGGTTACAATATCTCCGGATGTAATTAACATTTTACAATGAAACAAACGGCACTGATTACGTATTTGTTTATATGTTCAGATGTGATAACAAAACTAACGGGGTTCCATATAAAAAAACGTAGGTTTGTGCTAAAAACATACTTCCGTGCATTTTTTTATGGTTTGTATTAACCAATTACACTAGCACCTCTCCTCACGTTCGGTCTGTGGAATCGATTCGTCAGTATTTGATGTAGTTTACGAAATATATCCAGCGCTAATGTTAGGTGACTCACCCTGCATACTTGTGTTTTTACGATATCTCAACTGCAGATATTTCAGCGCTCATTTAACTTTAGGACTCTGTATCATAGAATGAACAAAAATGGACTTGTATCACTATTGAAATAAGCCCTTCATGTAGGCATTATCGATTGCAACTCCATATTTTGCCTGTTTACATACCTCTGTATTTGAATACGCATGCCTATACCGGTTTCTTTGGCGTTTCAGTGTATTAGTATTATATTGGTATATCACATATCATATCATATCATCGTATTAGTAAGTTCAGCGCCTTACATGTTCCCAGCGGACATAAACCTGATTTTAATGATTGCTTTTGTTATGACCAAACTACAATCGTCTGACCATAACTGTACATTTTCCGATTGTTCAGACATATGGCTAGTGTGAAGCTCACTTTATTGTGTGAAAAAATAAAAAGATTTACTTAACTCGATAAAATGTCTTGCAACTGTCATTTACTATTAAACCGTCATTTGATGCACTAACTAATAAACTTTTCTCTTGAAGTACAATGTTTACCATTTACAATACTACATATCCATCTGAGACTTGAAATGGGTGGAGTCTTTCCATGCTCAACTCTATATTGGCTTCCATGTGAGGGTGCTGCTGAGCTGAGAAAGAGGGCGAGTCGTCTTCTTCAGCCTCTCCCATTTTTCATTGTAAACTGCAGCGAAACATTGCTAACGTCTGTGGGAATGACAAGCGTTGCCAATTTTGATGTGGAACCGCGATCTCTGGACAGTACCACAGTTTTATTTTATTTACTGCCTCCATTATATTTGTGTTTCTAGACAAAACCTGTACTGTATTTGACTACATTCTTTTTAAAAAAAATGGCTCTGAGCACTATGCGACTTAACTTCTGAGGTCATCTGTCGCCTAGAACTCAGAACTAATTAAACCTAACTAACCTAAGGACATCACAAACATCCATGCCCGAGGTAGGATTCGAACCTGCAACCGTAGCGGTCGCTCGGCTCCAGACTGTAGAGCTAGAACCGCATGGCCCTCCGGCCAGCCAGTCTATTTTTTTTTTCCTGTACCATTGTTTATTCAAGGACTTCGGGTTTAGCGCCATAAATTTTCTGTAAATAAGTCTATTTCATACTTATTTTTATTTTATGGTACCAGTCACTTTTACTTGTTTTATGTTTAATTTAACTCACTGTATCGCGTTTCGTACATGGTTTGTTCAACTTCAGGTGTTAATAGATAGAGAAAATAGTTATTTAAAAATATAATGTCTTAAACTAAATTAGCAAATGACATTTTGTATATTATATATACATTAAATTTATTTGCGATGGTGAATGTGAACTGCCATCAGCTGCATAATGAAATGACAACGAAAATTTGTGCCGGACCAGGATTCGAACCCGGATTTATAGCGAGCGGTCGCCTTACCATTTGGCTATCCGGTCACGACTCATGGTCAGACCCACACTTTCCTATAACGTCAACCATGTGTCTTAACAATCTGTACTCGTACATTCATTACGTATATTCTGGTACTGGGAAGACATTTTACTTGAAATTCACTTGCCCCGTGTCAGCGGATAATTACGATATTCTAGTGCCTTTATTGCTCCGAATTGCGATGCAAAGCTCTTTCGGTCATGGGTGCATGTCTGAAGACACCTTGTACCCTAATTCGGAATAACACAGGCACTGCAATATCGTGTTCCCTTTGTTGTTCACAGCTGGTGTGCCTATTAGGGCAATATGCTCCAACTGTGTAAGGTGCCAGGACAAGGACACTTACTCGTTAGCTTACCAACATTAGTATTAATAATAAAGGGAGTGGCAAGGGCATCAGATCATGACTCTATTGAATTATGATAAGTATGGCACTCTCGAGCAGTATTCCCTGCATGTCTGCATGATTAAGTCACTAACTTAAAGCATTGGTGAAAAGTGTCTGAAGTTGGGAATTGTGGAATATAAAGTCTGCAGCTCGTCGTAGCTCGCCGGGCCGCCGGAAACGCGGGAAAATACGGCGCTTTTGGGGATAGCCCGGCATCCGGAGTCACCTGTGCTGGGCAACACGTGGCGAAGACGGGAATTTCGTTTGCCTAGGGGCCATATGACCTACTCGATCAATGGGTAGATCTCAGAAATACCGTTGGAGGGATTTCGGCGATGATAGAGCGTTCCACAGTGGCCGAAACGGGGTATTCTTCCACCGCGTTATCGTACGCTTGTGAGACGGAAGAATTGTGGAGAGAGAGGACTTCGCCTTTAGCCATCGAGCGGTACGGACTTGCAGACGGCGTCTTGGCCATCGTCTTCGAAGGTAGATATACCGCATGTATCGCAGCACTGCACGTATGCGTGTTCCGTGCAGAGCTCTTTGTGTGCTCAGAAGCGAGGTTTTCACTAACTCTCAACCACTTCCAACAACCTACCTGACATTCTTGAGCTGGTAGTTTTCCTTGCGAGGTGCCGAGTATTTATCAACGCAGCTGCCGGTAATAGGGGTGCATAATTGCAAATTGTTAATGTGTCTTTCTCGGTAGTGTGTGGGTGGACAAAGAAATTCAATTTTTTTTTTTGTAAATTTGTCAGTTGTGGGGGATATCAAATTAAAACGCCAATATTACAAGCGAATTATCGACTTCATTGTAGTTAGCATTTACCCTTTCGCAGTAAGCTTTACATGTACTCTGAAATGTCCGCTTTGATCAATTATACATGACTGCGCTTAAACTGACACACAATATTTTTAGCGCAACGCAATCTGACTTTCAAAAATCCCTACAACAGAATGGCCCTGACTAACATTAACCTATACCTTTCACAAATCACTTACCTCACAAAAATCTTCGTTACTCGAACTACTGCAATACAGCGAGCGCCACTACTGCCAGCTAAATAAAAGATTCAAACTGTAGTGCACTGTTAAGGCAGCCAGTCCACAGTGAAGTAGCCGAGAGGGCACGCGTACACACACGCCGACTGGCGCGAAGTCTGGAACAGGATTCGTAATGAATGTGATAAAGAAAAGAACGTAGCTACTAGAACACTCAACTTTTATATCGTCCTTTGGTATACAGCATTCTTGATGATACAAGTGAGACTATCTTGAGATACATGCAATGGTACAAATGGCGTCTTGCTAGGTCGTAGCCATGGACTTAGCTGAAGGCTATTCTAACTGTCTCTCGGCAAATGAGAGAAAGGCTTCGTCAGTCTAGTCGCTAGCAAAGTCGTCGTACAACTGGGGCGAGTTCTAGTCCGTCTCTCGAGACCTGCCTTGTGGTGGCGCTCGGTCTGCGATCCTGAGAGTGGCGACACGCGGGTCCGACATGTACTAATATGGACCGCGGCCGATATAAGCTACCACCTAGCAAGTGTGGTGTCTGGCGGTGACACCACACAAACTACATAAGGCACTAACTACTGATAGGCATAGTTAGCAAATGAAAGATTTTAATAGAGAACAAACAATGTATTTACATTCATAACATATATAGCAGTTCATGACATCCAGTCTTACAAAGTTCAAAACTCCGCCATCTCTCTCCCCACATCCACCACTGCTGGCGGCTCACCTCCAACTGCGCAACGCTACGCGCTGTTAACAGCCAACTGCCCAACGCTACAATGGCAGACAACAATGCAAACTAGCCACAGACTGCACGCACCACAGCCAGTGATTTTCATACAGAGCGCTACGTGGCGTTACCAATAAAAAAACCTAAACAGCC
Organism: Schistocerca nitens; assembly: GCF_023898315.1. Classification (NCBI taxonomy): domain Eukaryota; kingdom Metazoa; phylum Arthropoda; class Insecta; order Orthoptera; family Acrididae; genus Schistocerca; species Schistocerca nitens. The sequence continues at coordinate 73,552,686 of NC_064617.1, forward strand.
TACTTACATAGCGCCCGTGCTTCCCACAAAAAATTTTACAAATTGTTTTGGGCAGTGGCCAATACAGATTTGAAAAAAATTTTCATAATTACAATAACAAAGAAATCAAATGCACACACTTATTGATACAATGTTGGTCAAAGTCCATAAAGACAGTCCTGATCGTTCATCACAGTAAAATTGCAGTGTTTTTCTCAAAGTTTCAGCAGTAAAAGAAAATGCACATGGAAGTAGTGGATTTCCATGCAGTCTTGAAGAAGTAGCGGTGTCCTTCCAATGGAAAGACTGTGCTGACTCTCGACATGCAGACAGGTAATGGGTCACAACAGAGCAAACCCACAGCAGAGTCAGTCGAAGTTTGGAAGAATATTGGTTGGTAGGCCATCACAGAGCAGTCCACTGTAGTACTGTTAGAGATTACAGTATTGGTGGGCCACCAGAGGTGCAGACCCACTGCAGTCCTTGTAGAAATAATGGTGTTGGTGAGTCATCAAAGGTGTAGACCCACTGTAGTCCTTGTAGAGACGGCCAGCAACCATCTGTTGCGACTGTGCAGGTGCACAATCACTATCGAAGAGTCTTGCGGACAATATAGCAAGTCCATAAACCACCACTTGTGCGCCCACAAAACAATTTTTTGAAATGTCTTTAGAACCAGCAATGCTGTTATCCAGTTCCCTTGCTGAATTATCAACACACGTGCAAGCACTAACTATCCCAACTACTCACATACTGTGCATATATTATGACCAACAGAACTGTATGCAGTGAAATGATACTTAATTTGAAGAACTGGTAACAATTACAATTTGATAACATAAAAATACAATAACAAAGGTACAAAATACATCATTAAAGAACATAACAATACAGATAACATTTGTAGTAACACAGGCTTTACAAAAGAATAGAAATAAACATATACATCAGTGTTACAAAAATAATGACATAAGTACGTACATAAAGATCAGAATAACTTTTGAAACATCACCTTCACATATGAGCAACAAAACAGAATAAATAATGTCTAAACATCTTTACAAAGTAAATAACATAGTATTGGGAAAATTCTACAACATAGCTCTCATCAGCTAAACACACAAAGACAGGAAAAAACAAATACACAAGGATACACAAATACATAGAGGGATGACACAAAAGGAAAGGACAGGGTTTGCTTTACTGCAGTATTTTGCATGGAGATCTCCCTTCGTTCATCATTATTCCCAAAAGTCCTATCTAAGCCTGCTTTCTGTATTCTGTTCACATCCTCTTTCAAAAATAGTTTTTCTCCACTGTACACTACTTTTTTTTGGTCAAATCATTTTCTTATAGCTTCTCAATGCATTTCTTCCAATTCATCATAGTTTCTTATACAGTCTACCCCCTCTTAAGATAACTTTAATCTACTGAGCTCAGATATATATACCAAGGGTTGAGGCAATGCAGCAGCACCTAACAAATTAACACAAACAGCAATGACAGAAATTCAAATTGGCAAAGCAAGCAGCAGAAATTAACAAAGCAAATGCAATATTACAACTAATATAAGGCAATGCCCAGCAAACAAGAAAAATAAATCAGTAGTAAAACTAGCTTAATACAATGTAAAATTCAGTAGGACTATGCCTGGCAAACAGCAGCAGCAAATGCAATGACGTATACCTAAACATGACATAGCTCAAGCAGAAAAAATATTACAGTAAAAATGGCCATTTTTAATACCTATGTCACATCTTAACACTAGAGTGATGCATCACGAGAACTTACACTAGCAAATAAGTTACCAAATCGTAAAAAAATTATTTATGCAATTCCTGTGAAAGGAAATGTCTATTTATGTGCCCTCGTTTTCTTGGAAGTAGATCATAAATTTCTTATTGACTGGATCTGTAGGCATAAAATAACTATATTAGTACATCTATAAAATTTTATTTTAACCAATGCTGCAGTGCAGCTAGAAACTAGATATTAAACAAATTGAGTAAATAAATACATAAAGCAAGCCATATGCCATTTCTCTCAACTAGCAAGACAATAGCCGTGAAATGTTTCTCATCGTTTCATAAGGTATTTTAGTAAATATCATAAATTAGGAGCTCCACAGTATAATCATATGTTTTCAAGTTTGAGCGTGTCGTATTTGCGGTGCTTTCTACAAAGGAATGTCAATAGTGAGGATAATGGCCTCCCTTTTCTTTCTACACCTGTGCCTCCGAAAGGCACACACTAATGGCTTTTTTCCAGGCGACTGTCGCGCAGCTGGGTGCCCATGACGCATTACGTGCAGGTGGTCACTTAACTTTCTTACCGAAATATTTACGACACCAGTTTCCGCTACAGTGACAGTCCCATATGAAAATTTCACAGGTCGAAAATTTACGTTACAAATGTGTAGAAACAAAATCCTGTAAATATAACAGTGTCCAAAAAAGTTTCGGCGGAATTGTGATACATTCACGCATGTACACACATTTCGTAACTCTTCAAAGTATGATTCTCAGCTTATTGATCATAAACGTACCTCAACAGCATAATACACATCGTCATTGCAATAATAACATCATAACAGATCAATCGCATCTCAGAATCGTCGCAGCTTCTTTCAATAATTTCAAAACCTAAAAAAAATTCTCTGCTCCTGTCAAAAGTTTCATCTACCTCAAACGTACTTTAAAAATCATGATCTCATACCAAATACATCATTCAAAGCCCTCATAGTATCACAATGGTTCTGAAAAATATCAAGGGTTCACACAGTACAGACAAAATACAATTTCATAAGTGTGAAGTTATCCACCTGTATAATTGCGTAAACATCTGTCACTGACGTAGAAAAAAAATGTTTGTTTCTCTGTTAAATAATCAGGTAGCTGTATATTTTGTGTTGGAGAAATCTGGTACCGATGTGTAAAGTTGTATAAGCAAATATCATATTAGCTAGGGCTCCTTGTGCTTGCCATACTCATGGTACACAAAGTAAGCGTGTACCCCCCTGAGGATTAATGTAATTATACCCTCAGGTGTTACAGATTATTGCAATGGAATGAAATGTATCACAGAAAAACTTTGTATCATTTTACTTCAAATATCTTTAAAAATAAATGATTTAAGTGCAAAATTAATCACTCAAGTACGTGTACTGTAGCGCTAAACTGTGCGTCTTGTTGTAAGATAATCTCTGTGGAAGTGTCGTAGTTATCGTACTCCGAAAGCTAAGTTCTGCAGAAGTCAATGTACTTACCTCATCATAAACAAAAGTGAAATGCTTTGCGCATAGACATCTTAGTTATTACGCTTATTGCCGTGATCAAGAAAGTACTATACTGTAACGTATTGTTGTGCTACGAAAAAGGCTGTCTCATTGTAGCTATACCACAAAAGTTACTACTAAAACATGTTTTACTTTCCAGAATAATACAGAAAAACTGTGCAGATATAAAATAGAAACACTGAAAAAGCAACATTGTAAATTGTCACTCATTAGTAACATCGTGATAAAATTGTGTAGCTGTCACATAAACTAACCACTGTGTCATCTGGTATCTCACAGAAAGTACTTTAAATCCAGAATGTATTTTCAAGTAAACCAAAATGATGCATTAAAATCTCATTAGCAGTACTGGTAAATGTTCTAAGTATGTGAGCCTTATAATCGTTACATAATCGTGCAACTAACAAGCAAGAATGTACACACACAATAACAATGTGTCGTCTGTTCAAAATAACAATGCATTCGTAATTTCTGTTTAAATAAGTTCTATTGGTTCTTGACTGGATATTTAACTTCAAACATTGTTGCATATTAACAGAAAGTCTGACAAAGCATACTAGTAATGTAAAGTGAAATGTTATATGGCAAAGACAAAGTTAAAAAGCAGATTATCTTTCAATAAACGGTTTTACGTGTGAAATGTGGTGTAAACCTTTACTCTTCCTAGTACGCAGAGTTTCAACTTCAACGCAATTATCATGTGGTATACGTCGGATTCTGTAAGGTCCATTGTAAACTAGAAAGAATTTGTGACTCAAGTGTTTCTTCTTATGTGACAATGAATGAGCTTTAATGAGAACTTTCTGACCAATATATAATTTCTTTGCATTTGCTTTACCGTGTAGTTTTCTCCTTTTGTCTGCTGCAGATTTTATATTTTTAATAGCCAAATCAATTATGTGTTTGTGTCGAAGTTTACGTGTATTCGGGAAAGGTACAAGCTCTCTGATTCTGTTCGATGGTTCTTCATTCTTCAGTACAAGAGTAGGTGGTAAAGCAGTGGAGTCATGAGGCATTTCATTCAGCACGTTTTGAAATAAGTGTAAATATCTGTCCCAATGCTGATGCTTTCTGTGACAATAAAGTCTGCAATGCTTATTGATTTCTTTCATAATCCGTTCGGAGGGGTTACAATGTGGTGAGTACAATGAAATAGAAACAGGTTTGATTTTATGATTCCGAAGCATGCGTGACCAAACAGCAGATCTGAATTGTGGTCCGTTATCTGAAATGACTTTACTAACGTGTCCAACTCCACGTAAAAAATTTTTAACAAAGGCGTTGGATACAGACCGTCCAGTGGCTTTACGTAACGGTGTGAAAGAAACAAATTTTGAAGTAAGTTCAACAGCGACTAGAACGTACGAAAATCCATTAAATGTTCTGACAAGCGGTCCCAAGAGATCAACAGCAGCAAATTCTTTTAATTTAGAAGGAATGATAGGAAACAGCAGAGCACGAAGGGAGACAGTAGATGGTTTCGCCTTTTGACAAAGTTTACAAATAGACAAGACTCTTCGAATTCTCTTTTCCATATTGTTAAAATAACAAGTCTTTCGAAGAATATGATAACATTTTCGTGGGCCAAAATGTGCATATCTGAAATGAATGTACCAAATGGGCTTATTAACAAAATCGTCAGGAATGCAAAGTACCCATAGCTTGTCATCAACAGTGCAGCGTTTGAACAGTATGTTGTTTCTAACCAGATAATAATGCCGAATCTGTGTGTGTGTCTTTTCATGCCATTTGCTTTTGATGTCTTTCCAAATTGGATCTTTATCTTGTTCATGAGCAATGTCCTTTAAAGATGTGGTGATGAAGTTTTCAAAGGCGACTTTCTGAATGTAAAGAATACTGAAATTTTTCTCGAGGTTGCCTTCTGTGTTACTTTTCTGAAGCCCAGCCGGTGCGCGTGACAGTGCGTCCGCAACAATGTTCTCCTTGCCGGGAATGTAGACTATTGTGAAGTGGAATTCTTGCAGAAATAATGCCCAACGTTTTAACCTCTCATGATTTAATTTTGAAGACATAAGAAATTGTAATGCACGATAATCACTGTATACTTTTACGTGCTTACAGGAAAGAAAGAAACGGAATTTGTTAAATGCCCAAACGATAGCTAAAGCTTCTAATTCAGTAACAATAATTTTTTTCAGATTTTGTTAGCACTCGGCTAGCAAAAGCAATGGTTTTCAGAACGGTAGTGTCATTTTCTATGGCTTTTTGAAATAAATGGGCACCAAGACCGACTTTAGAAGAATCCGTGCTAAGGCAGAAATCTTGTAACAGATTTGGATGAGCTAGTATTGGCGCGTTAAGTAGCGATTCTTTCAAAGAATTGAATTCCAACTGTGCTTGTTCGTCCCAGTTCCAAATAGTGTTTTTTCCAGTGAGAGAACAAAGTTTTGGTGTAACAAGAATTTGCATATTCAGAAAACGGCGGTAAAAATTTACGAGACCCAGAAAACTGCGGACTTGTCTTTTTTTGGATGGAACTGGAATGGCTCTGATTGCTTCTAACTTTTCAGGATCCGGCTGAATGCCTTCAGAAGACCTTTGACCTACCGAATTCAGACTTTTCCAAGTTAACTGTAATTCCAGCTTCTGCAAAAATACGTAACAAACTGTTGAGGATGCGATTATGTTGTTCCCATGAAGCTTCTGCTATTAGAATATCGTCCACATATAAGGTGATGTGACGTTTTAAGAACTCAGGTAATATGGAATTTAGCCCGCGAATGAATGCTGCCGAAGAAATGTTCAAACCAAAAGGAAGTTTCCGAAACTGATAACAAACGCCGAAACAAAGGAAAGCTGTGTATTTTCCACGTTCTGGATGAAGTTCGATCTGATAAAAGCTGGATCTGAGATCAATGGAAGACAACACTTTTACACCATTAAAATTTTGAAGAAGTTCTTCCAACGTTTGCGGCCTGTCTGTTTCAGGAATAATGATAGTATTGATTTGTCTCGAATCTAAGACAAGCCTGATCGATCCATTTTTCTTCTCAATAACATGTAATGGATTGTTGTATGAGCTTACTGCTGGCTCAATAATGCCCTCGTCAAGCATAGATTGTATTTCTGTTCTAACACGGTCCCTATAATGTGCTGGAATTACATATGGTCTAACACAAAATTTAGTATGCTCACGAAAATGAAATTGGTATTGAAATCCCTTGATTGTTCCTGTTTTGTGAGTAAAAACTCTGGAATGTGCTTGTAAAATCTCAAAAGGTCTTGCCTATCAGTGTCATTACAGTTCTCAATTGTTTGAATTTTATTCTGAATTAACTCATTAGTATCAAATGCGCCGTCGATATCATCCCTGTCAGTACTTGCAGAGTGATTGTTAGTGTCTAGTTCCGTAGAAAATTCCGAACTGTTGTCTAACAGAAGGTAAAGCCGATTAATTTCCTCGTCATGGTTTGAGAGCCAATCTTCAAATTTCAAAGCTATTGACTTACCTTCTTCCTCTAAACTTATTTCAGCATCGTGAAAGTTTAAGATTGCTTTGTCTTCATTCAAAAAGTCTACCCCCAGTATAATTTACGTAGACAATAATGGAACAATAAGAAAGTTCATAGAGAAGCTGTGGCTTTGACAAAAGAATTCTAAGTTGGTTTGTTGGCGTACATCTACACTTTTTCCAAAGATTGCACCTTGTAATTTAATCTTACGTAACGGAAGTGTGGGGCAATCGTTCGATTTGTTACATTTGCTAAAGGCTGTTTCACTATTTACTGAAATGGGACTGCCAGAGTCAAGTACTGCCGGAAATTTTACGTCATTTACTGTAATGTGAGTCACAGGATATGCAATGTTGTTATGTTTTACGTCGTGCTCCTGGAGTAAGATGTCCCTAATGTCTTCCATTTTTACATAATTACAAGCTACGGCAGCTGCGTCGTCAGTTTCATACGTACGTTTTGTGGCTGCCAGCGGTATGAGTCATTGCCTATTGTCTCTTTGTTGGCGCGCGTCGTTATTGGGATTTGAAGACCTAACTTCTACAAATTCACCTTGTCGAGAGGGCCCTGGTCTGTCGTTACGATCATATCGTCTGTCGTCATGTCGGTAGATTCCATAGTTACTTTGTTGTTGGTCACGTGGTGGAGAACTTCTCCCTGAATCGTAACTGCATGCTGGTCCGTTGCGTCTAAAGTTATTCTGTCTCCCTTGATAATATTTATTTTGGTTCCCATATTCCTGTTTCTCTGATTGTCTCTGTGATAGTCATTACTGCGGAGAGGTGATCATTCCCTGTAGTTATTACTCTGCCAGTGGTTGTCATACGGGTGGTGTCTGTTTTGGTCACGATTTGTGTTGTGAGAATAGCCTTGTTGTGTCCAGTTATTAGTCCTTTCATCGCGGAATTGCGACGGATGTGACCTTAATTGTTGTGTTCCTATTTTCGCGTTCCGCGATTATCAGTGTCAATTTCTAATTCTTGTAAGAGTCCCTGAAAAGCTTCAATGTCGTCTTTGCAACGTCCTGCCAAAATAATATGTCGTAAATGTTCAGGTAATTTGATTAAGCAAATGCGGATGAGTTCTGAGGGGCTGTATGGGTTTGACAGGTACTGATTCTTGCGCAACATGTCTTCAAAATATTTCACAAGACTGGAGAATTCAGATGTTCGAAATGTTTCATCATTATGATGCTATGTTTTACTCGGTCTTGTGTAGCTTGAGACCAATATGCTGAGAGGAAGGCATGATAAAATTCTCCTTCACTGTGACAATCGTGAATGACCGATCGCATTCTTACAGCTGGTTCATTCTCTAAGTAGCTACACATAAATTGTAATCTGTGCTGCAATGACCAGTTGGGAGGAAAACAATGAGAGAATTGATGAAGCCATGCTTGTGGATGAATGTCGTTGCCAGAATTCTTAAATGTTTTGAATTTACGTGTAGTAATGAACAGCATATAGTCAAAATCATAGTGTCGGCGAGTCTCACATCGCTCATTGTTACTTCGTTTCGGCGGTTCCATCTCAAAATTCAATGCGCATTGCCAACTTCTTTCATAATTTGCGAAGTGTCCTGTGTTATTATTTTGTGGTTCATCCATATTTCTATGTCCCTCTTCCCGTACTGGAGCGCGAGCGTCCTCTGAAATATGTAATTCTTGTAGTACTTGTGCAAATGATCTTGTACTTCCCGGATTTCTCATTTGTACTGTGTTTTGATTTGATTTTTATTTTGTTTGAGTTTTCTAATTTGTTCATACTCTTCAGTGTCAGTGAAAGCAACAGGTGTTGTGTCATTCAGATCATCATCTACCTTTGTAGATAAGTTAGTGATCTGATCTGAAAGTTCGACTACTTTATCCGATAGTGAAATTATTTCCTCTGTGTGTTTTTCTGAACCAAGTTTCAGAGTGTGCATTTGTGTTGAAATCGTATCTACTGTGTCCTTTAAGTTTTCCTGAGTTTTTGCAAGTTGCGTAACCGAATCGGTAGATGCAACTTAGTTAATTTTAGCTTGCAAGGTCTCATGATTTTCATGAACATTAATTTGCAGTTCTTTTATGGCTGCTTCGTGATTCTGTAATGCATTTTCATGCCACGAAAAAATAGGTTGAAAATGCTCACAAATTTGTGTTTTTACGTCATTACAGGCTTTTTGACATTTCGATTCAATGTTATGTAACTCAGTAGTTAAATCTTCACGTGTTTGTTCAAGTGTGACGTCTAATTTTTGTAGCTTTTGCTGTGTTTGTGTCTGATTTTGTTCCATTTGTTGCATTAATTGCAATAATAATGTATTAGTGTCTGGAATGTGTTTCTCTATGCTTTTTGGCAGTGCATTTTCACCGGCAACATTCGCATTTTCAAAAGCAGAAAATGTGTCTTGACTTATTTGAGAAAACGGTGCGGACCCAAAACTTGAGTCTACAGTATATGCAATATTGTGTTCTGTCATCTCGGATTCCTGAGGCGAGCTGTTGCCGACCGATCGATCGATAATGCTTCCCTGTTCACTAATTGTTTCACTGCCTACACCATTATTTGCAGCCCGCTCCATTTCCCTATGCACAATTACCAAATTACTACTTTGAACATTAGTTATTTCATTATTCTGCGGCGCTAACACACTGCTTTCGTCTTCACTGTCATTTCTCAGTCTACTTTGAAGCCTAGTATTACGTTTTTCACACGCCATTATTGTCACAATAATTCACACGATAACACAGAAAAGCACAATTTGAAGAGCAAAATAACAAAACACATTAACATAGCACTGAAAATAATATCTAGTTAATTGGAAGCGCAGCTGCGAAATACTTGGTGCAAATCTACATGCATGCCACAAATGTTTTACTGTACAACAATGAAAGACTGCAACTACAAAGGAGATTCTCTCTACAATTATGTGCTAGCAATAAACAAAAGCTACACTAATTACACAAACTACAAGAAAAAATCAGAAGATTCCAGTGAGGTATCCTCGGCTAAGGGTCGACATATGAAACGTCCCCTTTGAACAATTATACAGGACTGTGCTTATCCTGACACACAATATTTTTTTAGGGCAACGCAATCTGACTTTCAATAATCCCTACAAAAGAATGGCCCTGACTAACATTAACCGATACGTTTCACAAATCACTTACCTCACAAAAATCTTCGTTACTCGAACTACTGCAATACAGCGAGCGCCACAACTACCAGCTAAATAAAAGATTCAAACTACGGAAGGCACTAACTACTGATAGGCATAGTTAGCAATTGAAAGATTTTAATAGAGAACAAACAATGTATTTACCTTAATGGTCATAATATATATAGCAGTTCATGACATCCAGTCTTACAAATTTCAAAACTCCGCCATCTCTCTCCCCACATCCACCACTGCTGGCGGCTCACCTCCAACTGCGCAACGCTACGCGCTGTTAACAGCCAACTGCCCAACACTACAATGGCAGACAACAATGCAAACTAGCCACAGACTGCACGCAGCACAGCCAGTGATTTTCATACAGAGCGCTACGTGGCGTTACCAATAAGAAAACCTAAACAGCCTACTTACAGTTGTAGCAGCAATAACCGATCTAACAGCTGTACCAGACACTTGTTGTCTTACTTGAAGGGCTTATTTCAATAGTGATACAAGTCCTTTTCTGTTCATTCTGAGATACAGAGTCCTAAACTTAAATGAGCGCTGAAAAATCTGCAGTTGAGATAACAGAAATGTTCATCTATATATACTTGTGTATTTACGATACCTCAACTGCAGGTTTTTCAGCGCTCATTTAACTTTAGGACTCTGTATCACAGATTGAACAAAAATGGACTTGTATCACTATTGAAATAAGCCCTTCATGTAGGCATTATCGATCGCAGCTCCGCATTTTCCATATTTACATATCTCTGTATTTGAGTACGCATGCCTATACCAGTTTCTTTGGCGTTTCAGTGTATTAGTATTATATTGGTATATCACATATCACATCATATCATCGTATTAGTAAGTTCAGCGCCTTACATGTTCCCAGCGGACATAAACCTGATTTTAATGATTGCTTTTGTTATGACCAAACTACAATCGTCTGACCATAACTGTACATTTTCCGATTGTTCAGACATATGGCTAGTGTGAAGCTCACTTTATTGCATGAAAAAATAAAAAGATTTACTTAACTTGATAAAATATCTTGCAACTGTCATTTACTATTAAACCGTCATTTGATGCACTAACTAATAAACTTTTCTCTTGAAGTACAATGTTTACCATTTACAATACTACATATCCATCTGAGGCTTGAAATGGGTGGAGTCTTTCCATGTTAGGGTGCTGCTGTGCTGAGACAGAAGGCGAGTCGTCTTCTTCAGCCTCTCTAATTTCTCATTGTAAACTGCAGCGAAACATTGCTAACGTCTGTGGGAATGACAAGCGTTGCCAATTTTGATGTGGCACCGCGATCTCTGGACAGTACCACAGTTTTATTTTAATTACTGTCTCCATTATGTTTGTGTTTCTAGACAAAACCTGTACTGTATATGACTACATCCTTTTTAAAAAATGGCTCTGAGCACTATGCGACTTAACTCCTGAGGTCATCTGTCGCCTAGAACTCAGAACTAATTAAACCTAACTAACCTAAGGACATGACACACATCCATGCCCGAGGCAGGATTCGAACCTGCGGCCGTAGCGGTCGCTCGGCTCCAGACTGTAGAGCCTAGAACCGCACGGCCACTCCGGCCGGCCAGTCTATTTTTTTTTCCTGTACCATTGTTTATTCAAGGACTTCGCGTTTAGCGCCATAAATTTTCTGTAAATAAGTCTATTTCATACTTATTTTTATTTTATGGTACCAGTCACTTTTATTTGTTTTATGTTTAATTTAACTCACTGTATCGCGTTTCGTACATGGTTTGTTCAACTTTAGGTGTTCATAGATAGAGAATATAGTTATTTAAAAATATAATGTCTTAAACTAAATTAGCAAATGACATTTTGTATATTATATATACATTAAATGTATTTGCAATGGCGAATGTGAACTGCCATCAGTTGCATAATGAAATGACAACGAAAATTTGTGCCGGACCAGGATTCGAACCCGGATTTATAGCGAGCGGTCGCCTTACCATTTGGCTATCCGGTCACGACTCATGGTCAGACCCACACTTTCCTATAACGTCAACCATGTGTCTTAACAATCTGTACTCGTACATTCGTTGCGTATATTCTGGTACAGGGCAGACATTTTACTTGAAATTCACTTGCCCCGTGTCAGCGGATAATTACGATATTCTAGTGCCTTTATTGCTCCGAATTGCGATGCAAAGCTCTTTCGGTCATGGGTGCATGTCTGAAGACACCTTGTACCCTAATTCGGAATAACACAGGCACTGCAATATCGTGTTCCCTTTGTTGTTCACAGCTGGTGTGCCTATTGGGGCAATATGCTCCAACTGTGTAAGGTGCCAGGACAAGGACACTTACTCGTTAGCTTACCAACATTAGTATTAATAATAAAGGGAGTGGCAAGGGCATCAGATCATGACTCTATTGAATTATGATAAGTATGGCACTCTCGAGCAGTATTCCCTGCATGTCTGCATGATTAAGTTACTAACTTAAAGCGTTGGTGAAAAGTGTCTGAAGTTGGGAATTGTGGAATATAAAGTCTGCAGCTCGTCGTAGCTCGCCGGGCCGCCGGAAACGCGGGAAAATACGGCGCTTTTGGGGATAGCCCGGCATCCGGAGTCACCTGTGCTGGGAAACACGTAGCGAAGACGGGAATTTCGTTTGCCTAGGGGCCATATGACCTACTCGATCATTGGGTAGATCTCAGAAATACCGTTGGAGGGATTTCGGCGATGATAGAGCGTTCCACAGTGGCCGAAACGGGGTATTCTTCCGCCGCGTTATCGTACGCTTGTGAGACGGAAGAATTGTGGAGAGAGAGGACTTCGCCTTTAGCCATCGAGCGGTACGGACTTGCAGACGGCGTCTTGGCCATCGTCTTCGAAGGTAGATATACCGTCTGTATCGCAGCACTGCACGAACGCGTGTTTCGTGCAGAGCTCTGTGTGTGCTCATAAGCGAGGTTTTCTCCAACGCTCAACCACTTCCAACAGCCTACCTGACATTCTTGAGCTGGTAGTTTTCCTTGCGAGATGCCGAGTATTTATCAACGCAGCTGCCGGTAATAGGGGCGCATAATTGCAAATTGTTAATGTGCCATTCTCAGGAGTGTGTGGGTGGACAAAGAAATTGACTTTTTTTTTTTTGTACATTTTATCAGTTGTAGGGGATATCAAATTAAAACGCCAATATTACAAGCGAATTATCGACTTCATTGTAGTTAGCATTTACCCTTTCCCAGTAAGCTATGTACTATAGTCACTGCACAGCTTGTCCAGAGGGAAGGAAAGAAGGTTTGCGGTCTTCTATGTCAGCGCCGGACAAATAAGCTTACAACTACACACCAAAAGACAATAAACAAAAAGTCCTAACTCACTTTAGTTTCAGACATTTTATTTTTAAATAACAATTTGTTGCGCCTATGAACGCCTGTAGATGAGCAGAACATGGTCGAAAAATTTTGCAACACCTTAAATTACACTTAAAACAAATAAAAGTGGCGGATAACAGAAAATACAAATAACTAATTGTTCTACACATTCACGGTTTCCAAAGATGGCCAGTATGATTCATGCAGTCAGCCTGCAGCACGCAGGATGCTTTGATTGACGATAAAACATTGTCATTCAGAGCATTCTACGTATCACAGCACACATATGATGTCTTTACAAGGTACTGGTCGGTGTGTGCGACCAAGGAACGCTACAAACGTTGTCCCATTAATTCGGTGGGCTTCTTTAAGGAAAATAGTGGTTACTTAAGGCAACGACGGTGGTGGTGGATAACGATCTCGCATTCTTCTCTACAAAGCAGACAGCGGAGGGCTAATAATATTGAGATGATTCTTGAGTTTCTCCGGTCGTATTTGATAATCAAAATATCCACGGGTGTACTGCCGGTCTACAGTGTCCAACGGGCACAATATTTCGGCGATCATACAAGCAGCGATAGTGTACGGATCTCCGTGCCGGCACGTTCACAGGAGCTCAGTCCGTCAGTTCACCTGATGATGGCGACATGTATGATCGCCGAAATATTGTGCCCGTTGGACACTGTAGACCGGCAGTACACCCGTGGATATTTTGAATATTGAGATGGTTCAAATGGCTCTAAGCCCACAAAAGACGTCTTGACCGATGCGAACTGAGCGAACTGGGGCTATGTCGTCCTGGAATACAGCATCAGCACTGAGGAACAAACATCGTAGCACGAGATGGAACTGATCAGAAAAAATTATCAAATAATCCTTTTCAGCAATGCGACCTTCCAGATTAACCATGAGGCCCATGGAATGCTACCACATGTCTATCTTAATCATCAATGAACCCCCGCCTTGGTACGTTAACTCGGCAGGAAGTTGGGAACTGAGACTGATCCGACGTAATGACTTGCTTCCATTGCTCCATAGTCCATGTTCTATGTCTTCGGCACCATGTCTTTCCATTTCCAGCATTTGCGTAACTGATGTGTGGTTTTGGAATTCAATCTCGCCCTGCAATTTCCTGCTTCTAGAACTCATTTCGAGTTCCTTTGGTGCTGACAGGATTCGCGAGAGCGACATTCAGTTCTGCAGTGACTTTTGCAACTGTCGCCCCCTTATTTTTTCACAGTCGTCTTCAACGACTGCCCGTCACGATCGCCCAATACACACTTTCTTCCGCGTTGTGACTTAACATATGATGTTTTTCTACATTCCCTCTATGCTGTAAGGGCAACGACCTTGCTGCAGTGGATACACCGGTTCCCGTGAGATCACCGAAGTTAAGAGCTGTCGGGTGTGCCCGGCACTTGGATGGGTGAACATCCAGGCCGCCATTCGCTGTTGCCATTTTTCGGCGTGCACTTAACCTCATGATGCCAATTTAGGAGCTACTCGACCGAATAGTAGCAGCTCCGGTCAAAGAAAACCATCATAACGACCGGGAGAGCGGTGTGCTGACCACACGCCCCTCCTACCCGCATCCTCAGCTGAGGATGATACGGCGGTCGGATGGTGCCGATGAGCCACTTGTGGCCTGAAGACGGAGTGCTTTCTATGCTGTAAGAATCTTCGACACGGTGCCTCTTGAAAGATTAAACACTTCGGCTGGTTTGAATTCACTTAGCTCCCACAATTACACAGAACACTGTTATGACCGAAGCTGACACTTGCAACGAATTGAGGACATTGCGCAGGTATCGTTTGTTGTCAAATACAACAGCTCAACCAGAAGCCTGGGCTATCAACTGCATTCATGTTCGAACATGCATTCCTCGCAATGTTTCCATATTTTTCTCCAATCCAGTATGTAGCTAGAATTCAGTTTTATGTATTGTCCGGTTGTGTACGAAAAGTTTATTAATTACATGTGTCGATTATTCTGTGTCTGGATTTCTAGCTTCACTGTTGAAGTGAGCACATGACGTTGTGACGCCTGTGTCTTTCTTATTTTAACTACCGCTGACGTCAGGAATGGAATAACTACTGTCTAGGGCAGAATATCCGATTTCAAAACATGGTTCAAATAGCTCTAAGCACTATGAGACTTCAGTCCCCTAGACTTAGAATTACTTAAAGTAACTAACCTACGGACATCACACACGTCCATGCCCGAGCAGGATTCGAACCTAAGACCGTAGCAGCAGCGCGGTTCCGGAGTGAAGCACCTAGAACCGCTCGGTCACGACGACCGGCAGAATATCCGAGTCACGTTTCAGCCAACGGTATATGATCAGGATCAAACGCTTCGCTTTTCGTTGCGCAGGGATAAACTTCAGCTGGCCGGTGTGGCCGTGCGGTTCTAGGCGCTTCAGTCTGGAACCGCGTGACCGCTACGGTCGTAGGTTCGAGTCCTGCCTCGGGCATGGATGTGTGTGATGTCCTTAGGTTAGTTAGGTTTAGGTAGTTCTAAGTTCTAGGGGACTGATGAGCACAGATGTTAAGTCCATAGTGCTCAGAGCCATTTGAATCATTTTCTGGATAAACTTCATGAGAGTGAAGACACCAAGGCAGCACAATTTAATACAACTTTCCGACCTTTTCTGACACATGAAGGTCCAATACCTACCTCCACATGGATTGGAATTTTAGAACAACTAAGCCCAATACCAAGGACACAATTGTATCATTCATAGGGTAGGGTCCTAAACAGAATAACAATAAAACTGTTGTGAATTAATGATCGATACGTTTTATGTTTTCTGTTCCTCTGTTTCTAATGTGTGGTGCAAAAGCTAAAAAAGTTGTGCATTTCCTTTGGACTAGACAGTACGGTCAACTTGTGTAGGATTGTGTAGCTTGCGATAGACAGGGCGTATAGGGTATAAACGTAGATATTTTTGTATGTGGTGTCTTAATATATACACATTTCAGTGTGTTGGTTGCTTTTTCTCTGCCTTGAACAGTCTTGCCACAAACACGTCACAAACTTTACGACCTGATGTTTTCTGCATGGTCGTAATGAATACACCACTTAGTGAACTACGCCTGTCAGCACAGAATAACCGTTTTGCGTTCATGTGTCCATACTTCATCACCTGCTCTGCTGCATAGGGGAAAAATAAGCCTGCTCTTGTCACGTGTACTTGGAGGTACAAACCAGTCCAAAAACATATGTTCGCAGCTCGTGATCTAGTGGCTAGCGTTGCTGTCTCTGGCTCACGCGGTCCTGGGTTTGATTCCTGGCCGGGTTGGGGATTTTCTCTGCCTGAGGACAGGATGTTTGTGTTGTCCGCATCATTTCATCATCATCATCATCATTCGTGACATTGGGTAGATTGAACTGTGTAAAAATTGAGACTTCTTACAGGCGCTGATGACCTCGTAGTTGATCGCCCCGCCAATCAAACATCATCGTCGTCATCATCATCTAAAAACATATGACTGGCTATGAGTGCGAACGACGTAAATTATGATGTAATGTTGTTCACTACACTGTACTCAGTCACCAACAGAAATATCTCCACTTACACCCGTTACACCCTGTCTCACGAGTTTTCATGTTTATGGACGACAGGAATGTTATTTTAAAGCATCCCCAAATATGGCAAATTGACCACGTTCGTGTTTACTACTACAACTATTATGTATTAAAATGACAGATGTACAATGGTGTACACCAACGAAGGGTGATGGTGTAAATTTACGAGTATAATATTGCGCACTTAAATTCAGCAGATCGTGGTGTGCGTAACAGCTATTTTAAACTGCTCGGATGGAAAATGGAAGTGCATTTCGAAATTTTTGGATTTGTAACCTGACACTGGCTTAGCCAGATAGTCCTTAGCCGCTATCAGGCAACTAAAATATTGTATTTCCACAAAACACGTGAAAGGAATTCGTGACTGATCACTTTTCGCGTTTTGAATTCCTTCAGGACTGAATAACACGGTCTTAGAAAGCTGTAAGCTTTCCAGGAACTTGGATGCTTGAGCACCACGACAGTAACTGGTACGATGAAGTGGTAAACCCACATAAACAGTTTAACTGAAGATCGATGAACCGGCTCATAAGCACTATTTACTCGCCGGACTGAAACATGCTGAACATCCGTGGAATGGAAACGGCGGCTACGCAGCAGGTACCGGCGACTCTCCATTGAGGTTAATGGCGGTCGATGCTCCTCGTTTCTGGTCAATGACTCCAGCTACATTAAGGACGCCGATGTAAGAGTCTGGACCTAGAATCGGCACATACTTTACCCGGTGCTCTCCTCTTCATTTCTCGACAATTCCGACATTATGCTATCTCTCGGCATCTCCTTCTTTTACTTCCCCAAAATGTTTGCTCCCAGTTCCCTTATTTAGTAGCTTTCACGTTACATAAAAGACCCAATTTTTTTTATTTTTATTGTTTGAGTGGCTGCTTTGTGGTTTCGTCAGTCAAGGAGTTTTTCTTAAATCATTGCTAAATTTTCTTCTTGACAGCATAGTCCTTGTTAGCCTTCTGAAAAGCCACATTCTCCATTGCTTTGCAGAGTTCTGTCTATCGTCAAGCATGCATCGCTTTCACTAGAGGATGCTGTTGTTTTCCTTTCTGTACTAAATGACTTATTCTCTGACACTCCAAACAGAGATTGCTATTACAGCTCTTTTTCTGACTTGACTTCGCAGTATCTCTAGTTCAGTTTAGATGTCAGGCGTTCTTCTCATATTTGTCTTTCTTCTACCATAATCTATTGTTTAAAAATTAAATTACAGTTCGTACATTTTTTAAATCGTTGAGACGTTAGATTTGTTGTGCTCGTCTGTCTGGAGACTGGTTTGTCGACGCTCCGTCGCTCGCCCATTCTGTAGAAGCCTCTTCATCTACGCAACTACCGCTATGTGCATCTATTTAAACCTGTTGTAGCTAGAGGATAGAGTATTTAGGAACACTTGAGTTTTTCTGTTTGGTGATATTGTGTTTTGTGCTACGTTTGTAGATCTGTCGCATTCTAGGCATTACTTACCAACCTGAGCAGCAAGCACTGACCAAAAGGTCATTCCTGGCCAAGAGAGATCTAATAGAAATTTGTAAGAATGTACCAGCGTTATATGATACTGAAACGTGGAATATGGGAAAATAGGAGCAGAAGAGAATCGAAGCACTTGAGACGTTGTGCAACAGAAGAATATCGAAAGTTAAGTGGACTGATAAGGTAATAGAGTGGGAGGTTCACCATAGAATCGGTGAGGAAAGGAATAAACGTAAAACATAGACAAGAAGAAGGGACACTATGGTAGAACATTTGTTAAAACATCAGGAATTACCTTCCATGGTAATTGAACTATAGAGAGTGAAAGGTATAGAAGAAGACAGAGGTTGGAGAGGAAGGCAAGTAGGCACAGGAGAACAAATCGTTGAGGGCCGCATCGAACCAGCTAGCAGACTGATGACTCAAATAAATTTAAAAAAAGGTTAATCCTTCAGTTACAGAATGTTAGGTGAGAAAAATACAAAATATTGTACGCACTGACGTGTCAAAGTTAAGGACGAAAGTAACTTTCGCATTATATATCACTGCCAATGAGACGAACAGAACTGACACTTTTTTTTCAGAGACAGTAATTATGAGTGTTGCCCAGAAAGCAATTCACCGCCTTTTTTTCTTCATTAATTCTTTACTGAAAATAATGAACATTACACACTCTATTTTTGCAAGTTCCCGTTCCCATTCTATGGCCTTTATTCAGCGCAAAACAAGGGCGTGTATGCTCTGTCGGTAGCAGTCCTTGTCGAGATGGTGGAACCAGTGCTTCACTGTGTGAATCACCTCCTCATCGTCCTCAAAATGGCCACGAATGGCATCCTTTAATGGCCCAAACAAGTGGTAGTCCGAGGTGGCTAGGTCAGGGCTGTAGGATGATAGGGTAACACTGTCCAACCCTGTTTTGCGATGTGTTCAGCAGTCCTCAAACGTGTGTGGCGCCGAGCGTTATCGTGTTGCAGCAAAACATTTCCTAGGTTGATGTGGCGCCTAAGTCGCCGGAAGCGCGTCTTGAGTTTTGTTAATGTATTGACATACGCTTCCGAATTAATGGTACCGATTCTTGGCATCGCATCAAAGAGAATCACTCCTCCACAGTCCCAGAACACGGTGATCCTGAACTTATCGGCGTAAGCAATTGGTTTGAATTTTTTCTACTGTGCGGAGTAGGAACGGCGCCATTCCATCGACTGTCGTTTTGTTTCGGGCTCAAAATGATGAACCCAGGTTTCATCACCTGTAACAATCCGGGACGAAAAGGCTACCACTCAGCTTAAAAACATTGCAACAAATCAAGGCAAATGTTTTTTGTGCGTTTTGTGATACACCGTTAGACACCTCACCACCTATCTTGTACACACTTTCGAATATTGAAGAGCGCGGATAAATCCATCCACACTTCCTTTGTTGATTGACAGATGCAGCGCAACTGCCGAGTGACAACATAAGCTCACTGCATCATGTCAGGTTTGACAACCGTGGATGGTCTCCCGAACCGCTGCAAATCGTGGAGCTCCGCCGAACCGCCTTCTGATGACCTCATCCTCTGTGCCCAGCGACTAACTGTACTTCTGTCGACAGCGGTCGCTCCATAGACATCGCACAAGCGTTTGTGGATATTCTCCACAGTTTCTTTCTCTGCAGTGAGAAATTCAGTGACGGCACGTTGCTTGTAACGTACATCACCCAGAGATGCCATTTTGGATCTGTCCCGCACTTAACGGTGTCTGTCGGAAGTGACAGAAACTCTACGTTCTCATTCAAGAGACTTGTGTTTAACATTTGACGATGCTTCTATGGTTCCAGTATATTACCACATGTTCTTATAAAACACATCTGAAGATAGTCATTATATACTGAAACCGGTAGTCAGATGACAAAAATTTGTGACGAGACACGTGAAGTAAGTGAAATTTATTTAAGGTCCCTTTAGAAGGTAAGGTATGGTAGCGGCCGTTCACTGCCCGGAATCAATCAAATGCAAGATCGAATACTACTCATTACCATACGTAGGTCCACCTCCTTCAAGCACCAACGTAAAAGTGTCCATAATCGCAAACTTCAGCTCTTTACTCAAAAAGTCCCAGTCTCAACTTCACTCTCAAAGTGTCTCGCTACTGTCTGCTTTTTCATTGGCTAAAGGTCGTCCCCACCGAAAATACATCGTTCTTAAGTTCTACGAACATGATTTGACTCAGCAAGTCCATTTCTCAGACGAGACTCACATATTATAACAATTCTTAAATAAAAGATTTTTGTAAATATTCAGTCACACTCAGACCATTCACAATAATTACAAATATAGGTTTGTTCCTCCACAAATAAGCTACTGTTCTTGCGCAAATACACGCACGTTAAATGACAATGAACTGACGTTAAATGGAGTTTAAACAATTATTTATGCCTCCCTGAAAAAAGCGCCTTGTGAATTCATTTTAAATCGTGGTGTATGCTAACACGTCTGACTACTTTTGAATTAGCACAGTTTTTTAATAGCACATGCAATCAACATTTAGATAAAGTTACTGTCAAAATCATAAACTGTTCATTAAATAACTACTCAAGTATAACAATATGTGAGGCATTATTGCTTTATTCATTTGCTGTGTAAATGTGGAGAATACGTTGTTCTGACAAACATTTGCGTCATAAAACATATATACATCATAAGTCGAGATGTAAAACGTGTACAGATGAGTGGCCCTCAGGAATGACAGCTATAATGCAATGCCGGTAACTGAAATAACGTTTGTTGAAATTGTATGAAGCGTGTAAAAGTTGGTAATTCAGAGGTTCATTGCGAAAATATTTCGTCACTGTAAATTACTACCCCCCCCCCCCCTCCCCTACCCTTCCGTGAACCATGGACCTTGCCGTTGGTGGGGAGGCTTGCTGGCCTCGGCTATGGTGATACAGATAGACGTGCCGTAGGTGCAACCACAACGGAGCCGTATCTGCTCATAGGCCAGACAAGCGTGTGGTTCCTGAAGAAGGGCAGCAGCCTTTTCAGTAGTCGTAGGAGCAACAGTCTGGATGGTTGACTGATCTGGCCTAGTAACACAACCAAAACGGCCTTGCTGTGCTGGTACTGCGAACGGCTGAAAGCAAGGGGAAACTACAGCCGCAATTTTCCCGAAAACATGCAGCTTTACTGTATGGAAAAATGATGATGGCGTCTTCTTGGGTAAAATATTCGTATCTCCGGGCGCGTACTACTCAAGAGGACGTCGTTATCAGTAGAAAGAAATCTTGTGTACTACTGATCGTAGCGTGGAATGTCAGATCCCTTAATCGGACAGGTAGGTTAGAAAATTTAAAAAGGGAAATGGTTAGATATAGTGGGAATTATTGAAGTTCGGTGGCAGGAGGAACAAGACTTTTGTCAGGTGAATACAGGGTTACAAATACAAAATTAGATAGGGGTAATGCAGGAGTAGCTATAACAATGAATAAAAAAATAGGGGTGAGGATAAGCTACTACAAACAGCATAGTGAACGCGTTATTGTATCCAAGATAGACACGAAGCCCACGCCTACCACAGTAGTACAAGTTTATACGCCAACTAGCTCTGCAGATGATGCAGAGATTGAAGAAATGTGTGATGAGATAAAAAAAATCATTCAGATAGGGGATACGAAAATTTAGTAGTCACGGGGGACTGGAATTCGATAGTAGGAAAAGGAAGAGAAGTAAAAATAGCAGGTGAATAGTGAACGGGGGTAAAGAATGAAAGAGGAAGCTGCGTGGTGGAATTTTGCACAGGGCATAATTTAATCATAGCCAACACTTTGTTTAAGAATCATGAAAGAAGGTTCTATACATGGAAGAAGCTTGGAGACGCGGCAAGGTTTCAGATGGATTATATAATGGTAAGACATAGATTTAGGAACCAGGTTTTAAATTGTAAGACATTTCCAATGGCAGATGTGGACTCTTACACAGTCTATTGTTTATGAACTGTAGATTAAAACTGGAGAAACTGCAGAAAGGTAGGAATTTAAAGAGATGGCACCTGGATAACCTGAAAGGACCAGAGGTTGTAAGAGAGTTTCAGAGAGAGCATTAGCGAACTATTGACAAGAACGGGGGAAAGAAATACAGCAGAAGAAGAACTGGTAGCTTTGAGAGATAAAGTAGTGAAGGCAGCAGAGGATCAAGTAGGTAAAAGACGAGGACTAGTACAAATCCTTGGGTAACAGAAGAGGTATTGGATTTAATTGATGAAAGCAGGGATGGTTAGACAAATGTATGTATGGATGTAGAGGCATGTATCATTAGGGATAAGACATATACTGCCTACGGGAGATTTAAAGAGACCTTAGGAGAAAAGAGAACCACCTGTATGAATATCAAAAGCTCAGATGGAGAACCAGTTGTAAGCAATGAAGGGAGAGCAGAAAGGTGGAAGGAGTATACAGAGTGTCTATACAACGGCGATGTTCTGGCGGACAATATTATAGAAATGGAAGAGAATGTAGATGAAGATGAAATAGGAGATATGATACTGCGTAAAGAGTTTGACGGAGCACTGAAAGACCCAAGTCGAAACAAGGCCCCGAGAGTAGACAACATTCCATCAGAGCTACTGAAAGCCTTGGGAGAGCCAGCTATAACAAAACTCTACCATATGGTGAGCAAGATGTATGAGACACGCGAAATACCCTCAGGCTTCAAGAAGAATATAATAATTCCAATCCCAAAGACAGCAGATGTTGACAGGTATGAAAATTACCGAACTATCAGTTTAATAATTCAAATTCCGTAGAAATGTTTATCACGCGAGGCTATACTAACCCTACGACGTCTCATGTAAGAGAGGTTAAGGAAAGGCAAACCTACTTGTAGACTTTGTAGACTTAGGGAAAGCTTTTGACAGTGTTGAATGGGATGCTCTCTTTCAAATTCTAAAGGTGGCATGGCTAAAATACAGGGAACGAAAGACTATCTACAATTTGTAAAGAAACCAGATGGCAGTTATAAGGATCGAGGGGCATGGGAGGGAAGCAGTGGTTGAGAAGGGACTGAGACAGGATTGTAGCGTATCCCCCATGTTATTAAATATTATCCTGTGCAAGCAGTAAAGGAAACAAAAATATTTTGAGTAAGAATTAAAGTCCAGGGAGAGGAAATAAAAACATTGAGGTTGACCGGAGACATTGCAGTTTCTTCAGAGAGAGCAAAGATCTTGGCAGATCAGTTGAACGGAATGGACAGTATCTCGAAAGGAGGATATAAGATGAACAGCAACAAAAGCAAAACGAGGATAATGGGATGTAGTCGAATTAAGTCGGGTGATGCTGAGGGAATTAGATTAGGAAATGAGACACTTAAAGCAGTAGATGAGTTTTGCTATTTCGGCAGCAAGATAACTTATGATGGTCGAAGGAAAGAGGATATAAAATGTAGACTAACAATGGCAAGGAAAGCGTTTCTGAAGAAGAGAAATTTATTAACATCGAGTATAGATTTAAGTGTCAGGAAGTCTTTTCTGAAAGTGTTTGTGTGGAGTGTAGCCATGTATGGAAGTGAAACGTGGTCGATAAATAGTTAAAGTAAGAAGATAAGGAAAGCTTCCGAAATGAAGTTGTGCAGAAGAATGCTGAAAATTAGATGGGTAGATCACATAGCTAATGAGGAGGTACTGAATAGAATTGGGGAGAAGTGGAATTTGTGGCACAACTTGACTAGAAGAAGGGATTTGTTGGTAGCACAGGCTGTGATGCATCAAGAGACCACCAGTTTAGTACAGGAGGAAAGCGTGGAGAGTAAAAATCGTAGAGTTAAACTTAGGGATAAATACGGTAAGCAGATTCAGAAGGATGTAGGTTACAGTAGTTACTCGCGAGGTGAAGAGGCTTGCACAGGGTAGAATAGGTTGGAGCGCTGTAGCAAGCCAGTCTCTGGACTGAAGACCACAACAGCAACAAATTAGTAACTTTTGTTGTTCTAAAGATATTGAAGTTATTGTTTTGTCATTGGATGTGCCTCATTTTTCTTGGATCGCTAATGTATTCAGATGTGCTGAAATTGAATGAAGCGTTTCAAAGGTGTTATTCAGAGGTTAAGTGTGCAAATATTTAGTCACTGTAAATCACAACCTTTTGTTATTTTTGGGATAACTAAATTACTGTTGTGTCATTGGATGCGCCTACTTTTTCTGGGATGTCCGATGTATTCAGATTTGCATTAATGTATAACTGTAAGTTACTATAGACTCCCAGCCATCTTTCAGGTTGTCTGACACTGCGCCATTCCTTGAAGCATCGTCTGTTCTCTCTAAGACCAAAATTCTCCAACTCTGCACCTGGACTTGTCGCCAAGCCAGACGTGCCGCAGTGGATCGGGGCACACTAAGATTCTAAAAAAATAAGAATCTTAGCGTGCTCTGAGCCCTTGGGCCCGCTGGCGTTCACCTGCACAACAAATTCATCTTACCTCGTACCAATACCGAGTGGCCGATTAGTGCGCCCAATTACGCATAACACTACACAGTGCATTACGTTTCATCGAAATCATGACTAATCTGATGATGCTGTATAAATCGAAATACGCAATTAAAGAAAGTAATCACTACGCAACTTGTAACGTCCACGTATTTTTTATAGCGTTCATTATAGCGCTGGACGATATAAAATAATAACACTGAGAATGAAGTGTTTGGCACGGGAGAGGAATTCGTGACGGGCCGATGACTGATAAAAATAATAGTACTGATGCAATCATGAAATTTATTTATTCATCACAGGGTTGTCATATTTTTTAATGTACTTAAGATGTACGATCAAATGCACAAAAGAAAACAGGAAAATTACTTTAATCTAAATTTGAATTACACGATGCACAAACACTCGGGCCTAAGTTACAATAATTTGTTGACTAAGAAATTGACGAGTTTTTATTTCGGTTTTGCAACGACTTTCCTACAGTGTTTATCAGTTTTCTGATACATTACATGAAGCTTTCGTAAGTTACCTCACAACTGAAGTAAAATGGGTTAAGCCTGTTTCTCAAACAAATATCTTAAAGTTGAATGAAAGCTGGAGGCTCATAATGAAACTGCAATAGAGAGTCACAAGATGAATGTGTTCGACTTCTATCACTTTACGTTACTGGTTCGGTATGAACTGCCTCTTTCCTGCTGCAGTGTAAATAGGAAACCCATAAACTGGAGTTACCACCTTGAAGACTGGGGAAAAAATTCTGCAAGCACGTGTGTTGCTAAAGTTCTCTCTTCGTCTCCCCTCACCGAAATTTCCCAGTTCTACAACTTTAAAGTGCGCCAATTCCTAGAGTCTGCGAAACTTTCTCTGCTCGTCGAGTTTCTCGAGCGTGGAACCACAATCATTAGGAGGACTGTGAGGACACTTTGTAGAAACAATCAAGTGTCATGTAGTCAAAACATCTAGGAATCCGTGATTTTCACTTCTTTGGCGACATGTTGGTTTCAGTCGGACGACGAAGTGGAAGAGAGGGTGCGATTGTGGACCACCAGCGGTCGACCACGTTCTCCGAAACAGGAATTGATCGATAACGCATGTGGTGACCGCTTTTGAATAGGACCATTTCATGGCCCCGTTCTGTGCCACAATCGAACCCTACCGTCAACTCTTGTCAAATGGAATCGGACCCATGTGACGAGGTCACGGTATTCCTGTGTTACAGAGTACAGCCGACATGGTCACGATCGCAGGAGTGCCGTTGCAGGCGATGTCGCGCTGCCAGCAAAGTCACTCGCGTCGGTTCCATGCTGTCAAACATAGTCCATTAACGCCAGATTTCGCTGCACTGTTCCAACGGATCCGTTCTTCGTTCTTTCCACGTAGTTTTCTGCAGTTACATCACGCAGTGTTGCTTGTCTTTGGACTGAAAACTCTATGCAAAAGCCGCTGCTCTCGGTCGTTAAGTGAAGGCCGTCGGACAATGTCGTTGTAGCAGTGGACGAGCATCTGCATTTTCGAAACTTCCTGGCAGATTATCCAGCGCACACTCCGCTGCAGAGTGAAAATCTCATTCTGGATCTGCATTTTCACCCTGTCCTTACCCAGCCACCCAGCCAGTTTTCCGGCAATATCAGTTACTGTGCTCACTTTTTGCTACGTTTACTAAGTGGCTCTTAAGGGGAGCCGGAGGTGCCTATGCTGCCCATGTTAAAATCACTAAGTTTGAGGAACATTTATGAATAAACTACCAAATAGAAAAATTTGAATTTTTTTTTTACATATAGAGTGGTTTAGTATTGCAGTTATGACAGAGGGATTTTGGAGTACGAGGTGTGGCTAGAAAAAAACCGGACTAGTACTGGTGAAACAATAAAACGAATGCAATAAGGCTGAAAGTCGCGTGGCCTGTCACGTGACTCTCGCTCCGCCTACTGCTCGAGTTTCATCTGCCTCCTGCACTCAGTCTGCCCGTGGCGTCTGTTTTAAGTAGTTGACGTTTTGTCTGTGCGTCGGAAAATGTTGAGTGTACAGAAAGAACAGCGTGTTAACATCAAATTTTGTTTCAAACTAGGAAAATCTGCAAGTGAAACGTTTGTAATGTTACAACAAGTGTACGGCGATGATTGTTTATCGCGAACACAAGTGTTTGAGTGGTTTAAACGATTTAAAGATGGCCGCGAAGACACCAGTGATGACACTCGCACTGGCAGACCATTGTCAGCAAAAACTGATGCAAACATTGAAAAAATCGGTAAACTTGTTCGACAAGATCGCCGTTTAACAATCAGAGCAGTGTCTGAGTTAACAGGAGTTGACAAGAAAAGTGTCGAACAAGTTTACCGATTTTTTCAATGTTTGCATCAGTTTTTGCTGACAATGGTCTGCCAGTGCGAGTGTCATCACTGGTGTCTTCGCGGCCATCTTTAAATCGTTTAAACCACTCAAACACTTGTGTTCGCGATAAACAATCATCGCCGTACACTTGTTGTAACATTACAAACGTTTCACTTGCAGATTTTCCTAGTTTGAATCAAAATTTGATGTTAATACGCTGTTCTTTCTGTACACTCAACATTTTCCGACGCACAGACAAAACGTCAACTACTTAAAACAGACGCCACGGGCAGACTGAGTGCAGGAGGCAGATGAAACTCGAGCAGTAGCCGGAGCGAGAGTCACGTGACAGGCCACGCGACTTTCAGCCTTATTGCATTCGTTTTATTGTTTCACCAGTACTAGTCCGGTTTTTTTCCAGCCACACCTCGTATCTCTTCTAGTTTCCTTCCAATTATTTTTTTTATTAATGACCCAATTTTTTTTACAAATAATTGCTTTATAATTGAACTGAAATGAAACTACTGAACATATTGCCAAATGACTGTGTCACAATGTAAGTTTGACCACTAGGAGTGCTGTATAAAAATTTCATCTCTCTAGCTTTAGTGGATTTTGAGAAAATTTTCCTTATATTCGAAAAATTCTAATTTACGGGAAATGGCTATCAAAGTTTCTCAATACATTCCTGCACTATAGGATGGATTATCAGGGTCTTCTTCTTCATCCTCCAAAAGCTTCCTCTTCTGTCTTCTTTTCTGGCCTGTTGTTCCATCATACTTCATATGCCTTTCTCTTCTTTCTGCTCCTCTTATCCTTTCTCTGTCAATATTTCTTAGTGCTCGTACAGTGTTCACCCCAGCTGTAAATCCTAATGCCTTCAGAACTTCACACTTCACACTGTTCCCTTGGTTGTAGGTTGCTATTGCATCATAAATGCCAAAGTGCAGTGTTTTTATGCTTACAAACACCCTTTTAGGAATTACTTTCCAAATCAAATTGCTTACGCTCTCATTAGGATTCTGCGTCTTTACGTGTAGACATTTGTGTAACAATTCTGGCTGTGCTAAGTCATGAAAAATTGGTTTTATTGTTCCCTCCTGATTCTTGTACATACTGCATATTACCCGCTTTACACAAGAAGTATAATACTACCAAGAACAGGCGCAACACTGAACTAATTCGAAACGGTAAACAGCAAAGAGACGATGTTCCGCGCTCTTATTCATTGTAGTATCGCAACTTCGTATTAGTGTTAATTTTCTTTTCCCTACATTCTTCCTCTTCTTATATACACAGTTACTAAAACGTGGCATCGTAAACAGAACAAAAGTGTACGACAATATTAAATGGAGCAAGATGTTCGAAATTCTGAGGAAAATAGGAGTAAGCTGTAAGGAAATACGGGTAATATTTGTCACAGAAAACAATGTAGCCAACCCTTGCACACTCGCTGTATGCGTAACATAAGGCGCTGTATGCGTAACAGGCTGAGAAAATCCGAAGCAGTTCGCCAGGAAGTCACGAGAGGGTGTTAGATGCATTCAGCGGCCGCCAATTTCCTATACAGGCCTGGGGGAAAATGGTAATAACTCCACTTCTAGGGCTAGTAGAACAATAATTCAAAGATTACATTAAAGAGGAATGTTCCAATTAATTTTCGGTAACAAAAAGAAAATCGTATTTTTTTGGATTTGACTACCTCCGGCTCCCCTTAAGCGTAAGAGCCCGATTTGAAATGACTAGCAAAGTATTTTGGGCATGGGTTATGTTCAAGGGTGCGTTTTGAGGGAAACCACATTTAATTTGCGATTTGCCTTACGGTTAAGATGGTAAGCATTTACCTCCATTTTAGGTGGATTTGACTTCAATCTCGAGTTCTTGAAATGGTCGTCCATTATGTGTATATCTGTGGTCAAAGATCCTTCACACTTTTCCAGCTTTCTTGCTTGATAAGCTAGTACTAGTTCGACAGAAAAGCGTATCTTTTTACCGCTAGTGTTGGGCTTATCAGTGGTATAAAGATTAAAAAGGGCTGGTTATCACACAGAACCGTGCTGTTTAACCCATCATTCAGTCTTCACCATCTGCTCCGTTTATCTGCAAGGAACACCTGAAATCGCCTGTTGCTGTGCATGTGTGCATTAAATTAACCCACTTTTTACATGGTATGGTTACTGCAAATTTAAATTGCCGGGCATGGCGCCAACTGCATCAAATGCGACAGTAAGATCAACAAATGCTACTGCAGTCTTTAATTTGCATTGGTACCCTGCTTCAATGAAAGATGTTAGTGCCGATACCTGATCACAGCAGCTGCGAATCTGTCGAAAACCGTCTTGATGCAGTGGAGTTACTTCGCCAATTAATAGCTGAATTCAGTGTAGCAACATTCTTTTTTTTACCAGCTTATAAGCTGCACTAGGTAGTGATATGGGTCTCTAAAGCGATACTTTGATGCCATCTTTACCAGCATTTTGACAGCGGTTACCTTTCCAGACTTAAATTTTGTTGTCAGTTTTTCAGAGGTCACTATTATAATGTATAGCTTCAATAACTACTGCTTAGTTTTCGGGCCCTTGTTTTTCAGATTCAAATCGTTCAAATGGCTCTAAGCGCTATGGGACTTAACATCTAAGGTTATCAGTCCCCTAGAACTTAGAACTACACTCCTGGAAATTGAAATAAGAACACCGTGAATTCATTGTCCCAGGAAGGGGAAACTTTATTGACGCATTCCTGGGGTCAGATACATCACATGATCACACTGACAGAACCACAGGCACATAGACACAGGCAACAGAGCATGCACAATGTCGGCACTAGTACAGTGTATATCCACCTTTCGCAGCAATGCAGGCTGCTATTCTCCCATGGAGACGATCGTAGAGATGCTGGATGTAGTCCTGTGGAACGGCTTGCCATGCCATTTCCACCTGGCGCCTCAGTTGGACCAGCGTTCGTGCTGGACGTGCAGACCGCGTGAGACGACGCTTCATCCAGTCCCAAACATGCTCAATGGGGGACAGATCCGGAGATCTTGCTGGCCAGGGTAGTTGACTTACACCTTCTAGAGCACGTTGGGTGGCACGGGATACATGCGGACGTGCATTGTCCTGTTGGAACAGCAAGTTCCCTTGCCGGTCTAGGAATGGTAGAACGATGGGTTCGATGACGGTTTGGATGTACCGTGCACTATTCAGTGTCCCCTCGACGATCACCAGTGGTGTACGGCCAGTGTAGGAGATCGCTCCCCACACCATGATGCCGGGTGTTGGCCCTGTGTGCCTCGGTCGTATGCAGTCCTGATTGTGGCGCTCACCTGCACGGCGCCAAATACGCATACGACCATCATTGGCACCAAGGCAGAAGCGACTCTCATCGCTGAAGACGACACGTCTCCATTCGTCCCTCCATTCACGCCTGTCGCGACACCACTGGAGGCGGGCTGCACGATGTTGGGGCGTGAGCGGAAGACGGCCTAACGGTGTGCGGGACCGTAGCCCAACTTCATGGAGACGGTTGCGAATGGTCCTCGCCGATACCCCAAGAGCAACAGTGTCCCTAATTTGCTGGGAAGTGGCGGTGCGGTCCCCTACGGCACTGCGTAGGATCCTACGGTCTTGGCGTGCATCCGTGCGTCGCTGCAGTCCGGTCCCAGGTCGACGGGCACGTGCACCTTCCGCCGACCACTGGCGACAACATCGATGTACTGTGGAGACGTCACGCCCCACGTGTTGAGCAATTCGGCAGTACGTCCACCCGGGCTCCCGCATGCCCACTATACGCCCTCGCTCAAAGTCCGTCAACTGCACATACGGTTCACGTCCACGCTGTCGCGGCATGCTACCAGTGTTAAAGACTGCGATGGAGCTCCGTATGCCACGGCAAACTGGCTGACACTGACGGCGGCGGTGCACAAATGCTGCGCAGCTAGCGCCATTCGACGGCCAACACCGCGGTTCCTGGTGTGTCCGCTGTGCCGTGTGTGTGATCATTGCTTGTACAGCCCTTTCGCAGTGTCCGGAGCAAGTATGGTGGGTCTGACACACCGGTGTCAATGTGTTCTTTTTTCCATTTCCAGGAGTGTACTTAAGCCTAACTAACCTAACGACATCACACACAACTATGCCCTAAGGAGGATTCGAACCTGCGACAGTAGCGGTTGCGAGGTTCCAGACTGAAGCGCCTAGAACCACTCGGCCACACCGGCCGGCTCGTTTTTCAGGAATTTTTGATTAGTTGAAAACAGACGCTTTGTCTGTACGCACATTTGTCAAAGCTTCCTCCAGCTCATCGGTTGTGGACTCGCGTGAGAGCTCTGAATGGGGGACAAGGTGAGAACGTTTGGACCGTGGCGGTGTCTTCACCAGTCTAGTGCGATTCTTGTTCATAGCTGCTTTAGAGGTCTGCAATAAGCGTGTTGTGACATCATTTGGTGTGATGTATTGCCATCTCTCAGGCTTAGAAACCGAAACCAGTTTTTTCATTAGCTGCCACACTTTACCACTAGAATGGGTGAAGTAGAGGCTATCCAACTCCTTCTTCTTCCCTCATTCAGAGCTTGAAGAAGTTCGTCTGCTGTTTTATTTGAATGTGTAAGTTGATATACCTCGTATACCTCATTACAGTCATAGAGTCATCCTGGGATGTATTGTTTACGCTCTCATTAGGATTCTGCGAAACCAGTTTTTTCATTAGCTGCCACACTTTACCACTCGAATGGGTGAAGTAGAGGCTATCCAACTCCTTCTTCTTCCCTCATTCAGAGCTTGAAGAAGTTCGTCTGCTGTTTTATTAGAATGTGTAAGTTGATATACCTCGTATACCTCATTACAGTCATAGAGCCATCCTGGGATGTATTGTTTACGCTCTCATTAGGATTCTGCGAAACCAGTTTTTTCATTAGCTGCCACACTTTACCGCTCGAATGGGTGAAGTAAAGGCTATCCAACTCCTTCTTCTTCCCTCATTCAGAGCTTGAAGAAGTTCGTCTGCTGTTTTATTCGAATATGTAAGTTGATATACCTCGTATACCTCATTACAGTCATAGAGCCATCCTGGGATGTATTGTTTCCTGTGTCCTCTGGCTATCGTTCTTTTTGCCACGTCCTAAACCTTTCATAGGTCTTAATCTGCTCGGGAAAGAATTAATAATCTCGTCTAGTTCGTCAGCATACTGTTGCCAGTTCGCTTTTCTAAAATTCCAGTGAACTTTAGTGGTTTCATTTAATAATGGTATCTTGATGCTATAATCATTGAGAACGTGGCTATGTTGGCTGTGTGGAAAAGAGACTTAATTTTCATATTTTTCAGTTCATTTCCATTAGCTTGACCGAATAGTGATAAAGCTTTGGTCTGGTGATGTGTCTTTCTGCCGTATTGCTGACTGGTAAGTACCTTTGTCCTTTGCACTAAAACCGAAATACAGATTATTCAAGGACAGCCAATCATGTAAGATATTGTCATTTCTATCATTATTCTTTATATTCCCAAGTATGGCGGTGGCTATTAAATCAACATACATGGCAGGGCCAGTGAAAAGTCTGAATGGGGGTGTGGGTCAAATCGCAATTGGAAGTTTGTAGATGTTGATAACAGTAGTCCCGCATGCCATGACTGCCAAGATAGAAATGTCGTCTGTAGAGTCCTTGGAAACCACTCTGTGATCAGCTACGTCCATCCTAAAATATGTTGCTATTCCGTACACATGATGTACGTCGCGAAGAGTATCTAACGATCTATATCAGGGGATGGATCACTGCCGTCTTTTGTGAGTATTTCTTGTAAAGTAATTATGCTTAGATTGTTCTCTCAGCACAGACGTGAGCGGTGACCACATTTGCTTTTAGCGATTACTTCGACTTTTAGGTCACAGATCATCAAGATTGTGCCCGTTGTCAGAATTTTGGGGTCTTGAGGAAGACAATTTCAATTTAATGTTGTAGTGACCATGCATGCTGTGTTGCAGTACCGGTTGGTGAACCACTGTTGCCGAGGGGACGCCCGAATGTGATACTGATGCTTTTAGCGCATTCTTCGCGGAGGCTCCTTCCTTGTCCCTCTGGTAAGAGGTAATGCCTGAAATGTGGTGCCGAGAGTACCAGACTTCAGGCATTACCGTCTGAGAATACCAGATTTCTGGCATTTTGAGAGTTAATCCCTGAAACCTGGTATTCTCGGCACGCTCTTGACGCTAGAATACTTAATTCCCTAACGATTTCCTAAATGGAATGTCCCATGAGTCTTAATCACGTCGGAAACCTTTTCACACGAGTAAAAATGACAGCGAGGTACAAGTGACAGATGGTACAGTATGTACCATTCCCGTGGGATAGCCTCTGATTGGTCAGCACATTCGGGTGTTAGGCGCCAAAACGCCTAACTTCTCTTATTAATTATTTATATGCTTTTCATTGTATTTAACCCGTTTTCAGTAGGACAATCTCTCATGGTTACCCTACGAATCTACCGTTTTTGTTTATTAAATTTCACTAGTTTTGAGAAACACAAGAGTACTGATATTACAACCGAAATGCTTCGGACACCTTGACGCACCTGGGAGACGAAGTACTTCAGCTGCATTAGTCAGACTGTTTCGGGTGTTCTGAAGGTCCTGTCACGCATCTCAGTTTCGGTCGTTCGGAGGCCCGGATGTGTAAGCCTGCATCGGTCGCTCTTCAGAGCCGGACACGTATCTCTGTTACGGGGAGAACATGTCGTACTCTATATCGGAAGTTGTCAGAAAAGTTACCGTACAATTAAGAAAGCTGTGTCGAGTGTAAAATGTATGAAGATTTAAACAATAATGAAACAGGATACATTAATGAGAACTGTCGCCAGCCATCATTGTCAGTCCTACAGATCTTGAACTTTGTAGATGCAGAGACTAATGAGGGCAAGTGGCATCACATAAAAAGCACAGTCACAGGTTCGAGATGACAGCAGAGCAGCATCGACCGAAGAAGATCCCACGACCGACGGGCTGTCTTCTGCGCTGGGGACACAACTTTAGAAGACCACAGGTTGCTGGAAAAAACGGTTAGTGACTCTTATTCAGTCTCTCCAGCTTCCAGACCTGACTTCCAAAGGACACGCATAATTTACAATACACAGCCTTTTCAATAACCTTACAAAACATTGATAGCATAGAAATACACTACTGGCCATTAAGATTCCTACACCACTAAGATGACGTGCTACAGACGCGAAATTTAACCGACGGGGAGAAGATGCTGTGATATGCAAATGATTAGCTTTTCGGAGCATTCACACAAGGTTGGCGCCGGTGGCGACACCTACAACGTGCTGACATAAGGAAAGTCTCATACACAAACAGCAGTTGCCCGCATCTCGTGGTCGTGCGGTAGCGTTCTCGCTTCCCACGCCCGGGTTCCCGGGTTCGATTCCCGGCGGGGTCAGGGATTTTCTCTGCCTCGTGATGGCTGGGTGTTGTGTGCTGTCCTTAGGTTAGTTAGGTTTAAGTAGTTCTAAGTTCTAGGAGACTGATGACCATAGATGTTAAGTCCCATAGTGCTCAGAGCTATTTGAACCATTTTTTGGCGTTGCCTGGTGAAACGTTGTTGTGATGCCTCGTGTAAGGAGGAGAAATGCGTACCATCACGTTTCCGACTTTGATAAACGTCGGATTGTAGCCTAATGTGAGTGCGATTTATCGTATCGCGACATTGCTGCTCGCGTTGGTCGAGATCCAATGACTGTTAGCAGAATATGGAATCGGTGGGTTCAGGAGGGTTATACAGAACACCGTGCGGGATCCCAACGGCCTCCTATCATTAGCAGTGGAGATGACAGGCATCTCATCCGCATGGCTGTAACGGTTCGTGCAGCCACGTCTCGACCCCTGAGTCAAGACATGGGGACTTTTCCAAGACAACAACCATCTGCACTAACAGTTCGACGACGTTTGCAGCAGGATGGACTATCAGCTCGGAGACCATGGCTGCGGTTACCCTTGACGCATCATCACAGACAGGAGAGTCTGCGATGGCGTACTCTACAACGAACCTGGGTGCACGAATGGCAAAACGTCATTTTTTCGGAGAATCCAGGTTCTGTTTACTGCATCATGATGGTTGCATCCGTGTTTGGCGACATCGTGGTGAATGCACATTGGAAGCGTGTATTCGTCATCGCCATATTGGCGTATCACCCGGCGTGATGGTATGGGGTGCCATTGGTTACACGTCTCGGTAACCTCTTGTTCGCATTGACGGCACTTTGAACAGTGGACGCTACATTTGAGATATGTTACGACACGTCGCTCTACCCTTTATTCGATCCCTGCGGAACCCAACATTTCAGCAGGATAATGCACGACCGCATGTTGCAGGTCCTGTACTGGCCTTTCTGGACACAGAAAATGTTCGACTGCTGCCCTGGCCAGCACATTCTCCAGATCTCTCACCAATTGAAAACGTCTTGTCAATGGTGGCCGAGTAAGTGGGTCGTGACAATACGCCAGTCACTACTCTTGATGAACTGTGGTATCGTGTTGAAGCTGCACGGGCAGCCGTACCTGTACACGCCATCCAAGCTCTATTTGACTCAATGCCCAGGCGTACAGGGTGTGGTAGATAAGTAATGAGACTCAGTCTAGAAAAACAAATTTATTGATCCAATTTGTACAAAACGTTAATATTCTTCAAAGTACTCGCCTTGGGCGTCGACACAACGTTGCCAGCGCGTTTTCCAAGCTTCATAGGCCCCACTGTAGTCCGTTTGAGTTATCCCAGTTAGTGCCTTCGTGACAGCACGTTGGATGTTCGGAATATCGTCGAAACGATGACCCTTCAGGCATCTTTTGACCTTCGGAAATAGGAAGAAATCAGGAGGACTCAAGTCAGGGCTGTATGGTGGCTGTGGCAAAACTTCAACTCCAATTCGGGTCAAAGAGGAATGCTGTGTTCGCCGGAGCGTTGTCGTGGTGGAGACGCCAGCGTTGAGCAAGGTCCTGTCGCTTCCGTTTGACGGCTGTGTGCAATCGCTGAAGGACTTCTTTGTAGAATTCGGCATTGACAGTCTTCCCCTGAGGGACAAACTCTTTGTGAATTAACCCCCGCTTGTCGAAAAACACAATCATCATTGTCTTGATGCGGGACTTTGACATTCTTGCTTTCTTCGGCCGCGGGGATGCCGGTGTGTGCCACTCCGAGCTCTGGGCTTTCGTCTACGGGTCGTACTGGAATGTCCACGATTCGTCGCCTGTTACTACGTTGTCTAAAAAGTGTGGATTATTTTCCAAATCATTCAACATCTCACGGCAAACGTCCACTCGTTGTTGCTTTTGTTCGGCGGTGAGCACTGTATCAAGGCCGTTATTACGGCCAGAGGTGGTTGTTCTGGGTACTGATTTCTCAAGATCTATGCACCCAAATTGCGTGAATATATTTGTCCAACGAATACCCGTTATCATCTGCATCTTGGTGTAGCAACTTTAATGGCCAGTATTGTAGGTCTAAAATTGTCTGCATTATCACTTTGTCCTTTTGTATCCCTCGCGGTACATCCCTGGCAGGGTAGGGGAGCGGCCGATGCAGGCCACAGGTGTCTCGCTGTACTGATAGATGCGGTGCGTCCCGGGAGCAGCTGACGTCCGTCAGTCGCTTGCGGAGCAGATTACGCCTCGGCGAGCGGCCGCCGGAACCGTTTCGACACGTTCTCGATTAACGCTCGCGCCGGCTGCGCTCTGCTTTTCGATTTGCTCACTTTCTGCCTCTGCCGCCGCTGCAGCGCTCGATGCTATCTGGCAGCGAGAGAGAGAGAAGCGGAGCAGTCGTCGGCCGCTGACGCCGGTCCAGATAGATCGCCGGCGTAATTGGGCGCAGCCCTCATTACGCGCTCTGCCCGGGTGACGCCACCCGACGCCGTTACCTGCCGCCGCTCCCTCCCGCACTCACAAATTAAAATCTTAATTGCATCGGAATTCTTTAAACACACACCCCGCGTGCGTCGTGACGAGCTGCTTGTCTCGCAGGGCGGCTGGGTGGCTGGGTGGGTGTGGCTTCCATAACCTCACGAGACTTGTCCCGTTGCTATAACGACTCCTGTGTGGTCTTTCTTCCAATTAAGGCCTGCGCAGAACTCGTTTGCAGTAATCAGTGATTGTCTTTACAGTACAGTTATCGATTTAGCAAATGAGCAGTTATGCTAATATGACGAGGAAATTATCTCTGGAGGCTGCACTCCATAATTAGTTAATCTACCGATAATAATCAGATTTGTTTAAAGATTTGTATTTTACGTAACCCTTCGAAATTGCAGGACCTGTACTGTCACTACTTACTTCTAAATTGAAACCGATTTGCTTGTATGATTTTCAAAGCTTTGCAATTAAATACCTCCGCACACTTACCTCACACTGGCTGAATCACCTAAAACTTGCACCACAAATATTGCTCAGATGGAAAGCTGTATTGATATGCGGTTTTTACAGAATGGATTGGTAGTCAAGGGCTCGTATTTTTAGCCCATCAACAGATTCCAATAATAGTTTCTTGCGCAAACTTACACTTTTTTCAAAATCGCTCTGAGCACTATGGGACTTAACTCAAGGTCATCAGTCCTCTAGAACTTAGAACTACTTAAACCTAACTACGAGGGCAGTTCAATAAGTAATGCAACACATTTTTTTTCTCGGCCAATTTTGGTTGAAAAAACCGGAAATTTCTTGTCGAATATTTTCAAACATTCCCGCTTCGTCTCGTATAGTTTCATTGACTTCCGACAGGTGGCAGCGCTGTACGGAGCTGTTAAAATGGCGTCTGTAACGGATGTGCGTTGCAAACAACGGGCAGTGATCGAGTTTCTTTTCGCGGAAAACCAGGGCATCTCAGATATTCATAGGCGCTTGCAGAATGTCTACGGTGATCTGGCAGTGGACAAAAGCACGGTGAGTCGTTGGGCAAAGCGTGTGTCATCATCGCCGCAAGGTCAAGCAAGACTGTCTGATCTCCCGCGTGCGGGCCGGCCGTGCACAGCTGTGACTCCTGCAATGGCGGAGCGTGCGAACACACTCGTTCGAGATGATCGACGGATCACCATCAAACAACTCAGTGCTCAACTTGACATCTCTGTTGGTAGTGCTGTCACAATTGTTAACCAGTTGGGATATTCAAAGGTTTGTTCCCGCTGGGTCCCTCGTTGTCTAACCGAACACCATAAAGAGCAAAGGAGAACCATCTGTGCGGAATTGCTTGCTCGTCATGTGGCTGAGGGTGACAATTTCTTGTCAAAGATTGTTACAGGAGATGAAACTTGGGTTCATCACTTCGAACCTGAAACAAAACGGCAATCAATGGAGTGGCGCCACACCCACTCCCCTACCAAGAAAAAGTTTAAAGCCATACCCTCAGCCTGTAAAGTCATGGTTACAGTCTTCTGGGACGCTGAAGGGGTTATTCTGTTCGATGTCCTTCCCCATGGTCAAACGATCAACTCTGAAGTGTGTTGTGCTACTCTTCAGAAATAGAAGAAACGACTTCAGCGTGTTCGTAGGCTCAAAAATCTGAAGGAACTTTTCCTTCTTGATGACAACGCAAGACCTCACACAAGTCTTCGCACCCGAGAGGAGCTCACAAAACTTCAGTGGACTGTTCTTCCTCATGCACCCTACAGCCCCGATCTCGCACCGTCGGATTTCCATATGTTTGGCCCAATGAAGGACGCAATCCGTGGGAGGCACTACGCGGATGATGAAGAAGTTATTGATGCAGTACGACGTTGGCTCCGACATCGACCAGTGGAATGGTACCGTGCAGGCATACAGGCCCTCATTTCAAGGTGGCGTAAGGCCGTAGCATTGAATGGAGATTACGTTGAAAAATAGTGTTGTGTAGCTAAAAGATTGGGGAATAACCTGGTGTATTTCAATGCTGAATAAAACAACCCCTGTTTCAGAAAAAAAAATGTGTTGCATTACTTATTGAACTGCCCTCGTAACATAAGGACATCACACACATCCATGCCCGAGTCAGGATTCGAACCTGCGAACGTAGCGGTCCCGCGGTTCCGGACTGTAGCGCCTAGAAATGCTCGGCCAACGTGGCCGGCTACACTTTTTTAAACGGGGTTAATAGAATGGTAAATTAGAATGTCAGAGGTTGTTGCAGGCCTCTAGTGCGAGTCGTCTACGAGATATAATATTTTGAAAAGTTTCCGCACCGACACTTGTACAGTACCTGTGGTAGCGTATACTAAAGAACAACTCAATTGCGTACATTAGTTACGTGGCTTCTGACTAGTAACGAGACAACTGACCATCTCAGTTTGTGTTCAGAATGATCGCCGCCAGCCTTGTCCGGAATGACTGCCACTCACCTGCTAGCATTTCAGCGGAGATATCCGACGTGCGCAGGTGTTGACAGATGTGAAACTTACCGAACTATCAGTTAAATAAATCACGGCTGAAAAATACGAACACGATTTCTTTACAGACGAATGGAAAAACTGGTAGAAGCCGACCTCGGGGAAGATCAGTTAGGATTCCAAGGAAATAATGGAACACGTGAGGCAATACTGACCCTACGAATTATCTTATAAGCTAGATTATGAAAAGGCAAACCTACGTTTGTAGCATTTGTAGACTTAGAGAAAGCCTTAGACGATGTTGACTGGAATACTCTCTTTCAAATTCTGAGGGTGGTAGGGGTAAAATACAGGGAGCGAAAGGCTATTTACAATTAGTACAGAAACCAGATGGCAGTTATAAGAGTCGAGGGACATGAGAGGAAAGCAGTGGTTGGGAAGGGAGTGAAACAGGCTTGTGCCCTGTCCCCGAAGTTAT
Source organism: Schistocerca nitens (assembly GCF_023898315.1). Taxonomy (NCBI): domain Eukaryota; kingdom Metazoa; phylum Arthropoda; class Insecta; order Orthoptera; family Acrididae; genus Schistocerca; species Schistocerca nitens. Next base: position 73,592,595 of record NC_064617.1, read on the forward strand.
TCAACCTGTATATTGAGCAAGTAGTAAAGGAAACAAAAGAAAAATTCGGAGAAGTTATTGAAGCCCATGGAGAAGAAATAAAAACTTCAAAGATCGCTGATGACATTGTAATTCTGTCAGAGACAGCAAAAGACTTGGAAGAGCAGTTGAACGGAATGGGTAGAGTCTTGAAAGGCGGATATAAGATGAACATCAACAAAAGCGAAACGAGGATAATGGAATACAGTCGAATTAAGTCGGGTGATGCTGAGGGAATTAGATTAGGGAATGAGACAAAGTAGTAATGGAGTTTTGCTATTTGGGGACCAAAGTAACTGATGATGGTCGAAGTAGAGAGGATATAAAATGTAGACAGTCAATGGCAAGGAAATCCTTTCTGAAGAAGAGAAATTTGTTTCTGAGAGTATTTGTATGGAGTGTAGCCATGTATGGAAGTGAAACAAGGACGATAAATACTTCGGACAAGAAGAGAATAGAAGCTTTCTAAATGTGGTGCTACAGAAGAATGCTGAAGATTAGATGGGTAGATCACATAACTAATGAGGAGGTATTGAATAGAGTTGGGGAGAAGAGGAGTTTGTGGCACAACGACAAGAAGGAGGGTTCGATTGGTAGGATATGCTCTGAGGCATCAAGGGATCACCAATTTAGTACTGGAGGGCAGCGTGGAGGGTAAAAATCGTATCGGGTAATATCAACAGCAGCAGAAAATGGTGTAACAGGTGTAGGATTCGTTATGAATAGGAAGGTAGGGCAGAGGGTGTGTTACTGTGAACAGTTCAGTGACCGGGTTGTTCTAATCAGAATCGACAGCAGACCAACACCGACGTCGCAAGCTGAAGATGAACAGATAGAGAAAGTGTATGAGGATATTGAAAGGGTAATGCAGTATGTAAAGGGGGACGAAAATCTAATAGTCATGGGCGACTGGAATGCAGTTGTAGGGGTAGGAGTACAAGAAAAGGCTACAGGAGAATATGGGCTTGGGAAAGGAATGAAAGAGGAGAAAGACTAATTGAGTTCTGTAACAATTTTCAGCTAGTAATAGCGAATACCCTGTTCAAGAATCACAAGAGGAGGAGGTAAACTTGGAAAAGGCCGGGAGATACGAGAAGATTTGAATTAGATTACATCATGGTCAGACAGAGATTCCGAAATCAGATACTGGATTGTAAGTCGTACCCAGGAGCAGATATAGACTCAGATCACATGTAGTAGTGATGAAGAGTAGGCTGAAGTTCAAGACATTAGTCAGGAAGAATCAATACGCAAAGAAGTGGGACACGGAAGTACTAAGGAATGACGAGATACGTTTGAAGTTCTCTAACACTATAGATTCAGCAATAACGAATAGCGCAGTAAGCAGTACAGTTGAAGAGGAATGGACATCTCTAAAAAAGGCCATCACAGAAGTTGGGAAGGAAAACATAGGTACAAAGAAGGTAGCTGCGAAGAAACCATGGGTAACAGAAGAAATACTTCAGTTGATTGATGAAAGGAGGAAGTACAAACATGTTCCGGGAAAATCAGGAATACAGAAATACAAGTCGCTGAGGAATGAAATAAATAGGAAGTGCAGGGAAGCTAAGACGAAATGGCTGCAGGAAAAATGTGAAGACATCGAAAAAGATATGATTGTCGGAAGGACAGACTCAGCATACAGGAAAGTCAAAACAACCTTTGGTGACATAAAAAGCAGAGTGCAACGGGAATTCCACTGTTAAATGCAGAGGAGAGAGCAGATAGGTGGAAAGAATACATTGAAAGCCTGTATGAGGGTGAAGTTTGTCTGATGTGATAGAAGAAGAAACAGGAGTCGATTTAGAAGAGATAGGGGATCCAGTATTAGAATCGGAATTTAAAAGAGCTTTGGAGGACTTACGGTCAAATAAGGCAGAAGGGATAGATAACATTCCATCAGAATTTCTAAAATCATTGGGGGAAGTGGCAACAAAACGACTATTCACGTTGGTGTGTAGAATATATGACTCTGGCGACATACCATCTGAATTTCGGAAAAGCATCGTCCACACAATTCCGAATACGGCAAGAGCTGACAAGTGCGAGAATTATCGCACAATCAGCTTAGCAGCTCATGCATCGAAGCTGCTTACAAGAATAATATACAGAAGAATGGAAAAGAAAATTGAGAATGCGCTAGGTGACGATCAGTTTGGCTTTAGGAAAAGTAAAGGGACGAGAGAGGCAATTATGACATTACGGCTAATAATGGAAGCAAGGTTAAAGAAAAATCAAGACACTTTCATAGGATTTGTCGACCTGCAAAAAGTGTTCGACAATATAAAATGGGGCAAGCTGTTCGAGATTCTGAAAAAAGTAGGGGTAAGCTATAGGAAGAGACGGGTCATATACAATATGTATAACAACCAAGAGGGAATAATAAGAGTGGACGATCAAGAACGAAGTGCTCGTATTAAGAAGGGTGTAAGACAAGGCTGTAGCCTTTCGCCCCTACTCTTCAATCTGTACATCGAGGAAGCAATGATGGAAATAAAAGAAAGGTTCAGGAGTGGAATTAAAATACAAGGTGAAAGGATATCAATGATACGATTCGCTGATGACATTGCTATCCTGAGTGAAAGTGAAGAAGAATTAAATGATCTGCTGAACGGAATGAACAGTCTAATGAGTACACAGTATGGTTTGAGAGTAAATCGGAGAAGACGAAGGTATTGAGAAGTAGTAGAAATGAGAACAGCGAGAATCTTAACATCAGGATTGATGGTCACGAAGTCAATGAAGTTAAGGAATTCTGCTACCTAGGCAGTAAAATAACCAATGACGAACGGAGCAAGGAGGACATCAAAAGCAGACTCGCTATGGAAAAAAAGGCATTTCTGGCCAAGAGAAGTCTACTAATATCAAATACCGGCCTTAATTTGAGGAAGAAATTTCTGAGGATGTACGTCTGGAGTACAGCATTGTATAGTAGTGAAACATGGACTGTGGGAAAACCGGAACAGAAGAGAATCGAAGCATTTGAGATGTGGTGCTATAGACGAATGTTGAAAATTAGGTGGACTGATAAGGTAAGGAATGAGGAGGTTCTACGCAGAATCGGAGAGGAAAGGAATATGTGGAAAACACTGATAAGGAGAAGGGACAGGATGATAGGACATCTTCTAAGACATGAGGGAATGACTTCCATGGTACTAGAGGGAGCTGTAGAGGGCAAAAACAGTAGAGGAAGACAGAGATTGGAATACGTCAAGCAAATAATTGAGGACGTAGGTTGCAAGTGTTACTCTGAGATGAAGAGGTTAGCACAGGAAAGGAATTCGTGGCGGGCCGCATCAAACCAGTCACTAGACTGATGACCCAAAAAAAAAAAAATGAGTTCTAGGGGACTGATGACCACAGACGTTAAGTCCCATAGTGCTCAGAGCCATTTGAACCATTTGAACCTGACGAAGCCAACGGAGGTTGTCAACAGATCAATAGGATATGTTTCGGTGGTTTACGAGGTCATGATTGGTAAACGTTGCTTCATTACTAAACGAGATACATGATACATCCAGAGTATCCTGTCTTAAATGCCCACGTGCAAAAGTTAATACGACACTCATAATCGCTTCCATACAGCCCTTGATGGAGAGAGATGTGATAGGGATGGAACCTATGACCATGGAGAATGCGTACAGCACTTGCCTGACTCATTCCCCTTCCTCGTGGAATTGCGTGGGAGCTAATGTGCAGATCAACGGAAACTGCACCAAGAGACTAATTTCCCCCTCTCTGACCTCACTTGTTTCTTTCTGTTACGTTGTATAGGTCTTACGCTACAACTTTCACGTAACATGTTCAAGAGGTTCGGAAATAGAACTGCCTAGGTGGTTGATGCCTATTGGTACATCTAGCCTCATACACGTGCACAAGAACGAACTGCATTTCTCCTGCACTCTCCATACACCATGAGCATGTTGGCTTTTTCTGCATTGATAAATCTCATCATTCACCCATGATCTACTGCTTGGACAGTCACACATTAACAATGTGCTCAATAAACACACAAGCACATTGTAGACAAATCATGGAGTATCTAACAACGACGCATGTTGAATGGCACAAGCAAGTGTCGGAGAAGAACATTTTCAAATTACGATATCTCGTAAATAACTCGCACTAGACTCTTGCAACAAACACCACTGACATCCTAATTTACCCTGCTTTCAGTCTGTACCTCAACATACATCGTTCCATTTGTAGAAGTGTACGTTTGCGCAAGAAATACACTTCCGAACTACTGTTACGATCTCATTAATGGCTCACAATACGAGACTCTTACTACCAATCCATTCTGTGAAAACCGCACATCAACAGCACTTTCCATTTCTGCAATATTTGCGGTGCAAGTTCTAGGTGATTATTTCTCAAGTCCACATCACATTACATACTAATCGCACAGGGGTGAATGAGGTCCTTTACAAAGGTTTCCTAGCCGGCTTCTGAGATTACATGCCGATTTTGCACTAATACTTATTATTGATGTAAAATTTTAATATAAGAGAGACCTTTAAGTAACGTAAACAGAAGTACATTGTGGAAGCCCAGCTTCATACGAAGCCAATTTATTTATGATTAATAAGATACCACTTTTCATGTTATTTTACTATTTTACTTGTTTTAAAGTACATATTAACTATATAATTTGTATCCGGCGTTGTCATAGATAATAACTGTGATCACTGCGGTAGTTCATTATCTCTGAGGTCGTACAAGCTGACTTTTATGAACGAATGTACTTTCCGAAACGACGAACATATTATTTATTGTCGCCTTGAACTATGATTTACCTCTTCTATGGCTTAAAGTGCTCACATAATGTACGAAGTGCAATTAAAATGTTAAAATACTGTTAAGATGTTATTCTCGAGGACGACGGTTCAAACCAGAGTCCGGCGATCCTCCTTTAGGTTTTCCGTGATTTCCTTAAATCGCTTCAGGCAAATGCCGGGATGATTCCTTTGAAAGTGCAGGGCCGACTTCCTTGCCCATCTTCCCCTAAACCGATGGGACCCATAACCTCGTTGTTTGGTCCACTGGCCCAAATAAACCAACCGACCATTAAATATCTCTTCAACAACAGGTAAATGTAAATAGTATAGTCGAAAGTTAGAAATTACAGGCAATAGCACATGAACCATGCACCTTGCCGTCGGTGGGGAGGCTTGCGAGCCTCAACGACACAGATAGCCGTACCGCAGGTGCAACCACAACAGAGGGGTATCTGTTGAGAGGCAAGACAAACGTGTGGTTCCTGAAGAGGGGCAGCAGCCTTTTCAGTAGTTGCAGGGGCAACGGTCTGGATGATTGACTGATCTGGCCCTGTAACACTAACCAAAACGGCCTTGCTGTTGTGGTACTGCGAACAGCTGAAAGTAAGGGGAAACAACAGCCGTAATTTTTCCCGAGGATATGCAGCTTTCCTGAATGATTAAATCATGATGACGTCCTCTTGGGTAAAATATTACGGAGGTAAAATAGTCCCCCATTCGGACCTCCGGGCGGGGACTACTAAGGAGGACGTCGTTATCAGGAGAAAGAAAACTGGCGTTATACGGATCGGAGCGTGGAAATTCAGATCCCTTAATCGGGCAGGTAGGTTAGAAAATTTAAAAAGGGAAATGGATAGGTTAAAGTTAGATATAGTGGGAATTAGTGAAGTTCGGTGGCAGGAGGAACAAGACTTTTGGTCAGGTGAATACAGGGTTATAAATACAAAATCAAAGGAAGGTAATGCAGGAGTAGGTTTAATAATGAATAAAAAAAATAGGAGTGCGGGTAAGCTACTACAAACAGCGTAGTGAACGCATTATTGAGGCCAAGATAGACACGAAGCTCTACAGATAATGAAGAAATTGATGAAATGTATGATGAGATAAAAGAAATAATTCAAGTAATGGAGGGAGACGAAAATTTAATAGTCATGGGTGACTGAAATTCGAGAGTAGGAAAAGGAAGAGAAGGAAACGTAGTAGGCGAATATGGATTGGGGCTAAGACATGAAACAGGAAGCCGCATGGTAGAATTTTGCACAGAGCATAACTTCATCATAGCTAACACTGGAGTTACTAGAAGGTTTCAGGTTATATAATGGTAAGACAGAGATTTAGGGACCAGATTTTAAATTGTAAGACATTTCCAGGGGCAGATGTGGATTCTGACCACAATCTATTGGTTATGAACTGTAGATTAAAACTGAAGAAACTGCAAAAAGTTGGGAATTTAAAGAGATGGGACCTGGATAAACTGAAAGAACCAGAGGTTGTACAGAGTTTCAGGGAGAGCATAAGGGAACAATTGACAGGAATGAGGGAAAGAAATACAGTAGAAGAAGAATGGGTAGCTTTGAGAAATGAAATATTGAAGGCACAGAGGATCAAGTCGATAAAAAGACGAGGGCTAGTAGAAATCCTTGGGTAATAGAAGGAGAAAATACAAAAACGCAGTAAGTGAAGCAGGCAGAAAGGAATAGAAACGTCTCAAAAATGAGATCGACAGGAAGTGCCAAATGGCTAAGCAGGAATGGCTAGAGGACAAATGTAAGGATGTAGAGGCTTATCTCACGAGAACTAAGATAGATACTGCCTACAGGAAAATTAAAGAGACCTTTCGTGAAAAGAGAACCACTTGCATGAATATCAAGAGCTCAGATGGAAACACAGTTCTAAGCAAAGAAGGGAAGGCAGAAAGGTGGAAGGAGTATATTGAGGGTTTATACAAGGACGATGTACTTGAGGACAATATTATGGAAATGGAAGTGGATGTAAATGAAGATGAAATGGGAGATAAGATACTTCGTGAAGAGTTTGACAGAGCACTGAAAGACCTGAGTCGAAACAAGGCCCCGGGAGTAGACAACATTCCATTAGAACTACTGACAGCCCTGGGAGAGCCACTCCTGACAAAATCTGGTGAGCAAGATGTATGAGACAGGCAAAATTCCCTCAGACTTCAAGAAGAATATAATAATTCCAATCCCAAAGAAAACAGGTGTTGAGAGATGTGAAAATTACCGAACTATCAGCTTAATAAGTCACAGCTGCAAAATACTGACGCAAATTCTTTACAGACGAATGGAAAAACTGGTAGAAGCCGACCTCAGGGAAGATCAGTTTGGATTCTGTAGAAATGTTGGAACACGTGAGGCAATACTGACCCTACCACCTATCTTAGAAGAAAGATTAAGGAAAGGCAAACATACGTTACTAGCATTTGTAGACTTAGAGAAATCTTTTGACAATGTTGACTGGAACACTCTCTTTCAAATTCTGAAAGTGGCAGGGGTAAAATACAGGGAGCGAAAGGCTATTTACAATTTGTACAGAAACCAGATGGCAGTTATAAGAGTCGAGGGGCATGAAAGGGAAGCAGTGGTTGGGAAAGGAGTGAGACAGGGTTATAGCCTCTTCCATTTCCATAATATTGTCCTCAAGTGTATCGCTCTTGTATAAACCCTCTATATACTACTTCCACCTTTCTGCCTTCCTTTCTTTGCTTAGAACTGGGTTGCCATCTGAGCTCTTGAGATTCATACAAGCGGTTCTCTTCTCTGCAAAGGTCTCTTTAATTTTCCTGTAGGCAGTATCTATCTTACCCCTAGTGAGACAAGCCTCTACATCCTTACATTTGTCCTCTAGCCATCCCTGCTTAGCCATTTTGCACTTCCTGTCGATCTCATTTTTGAGACGTATGTATTCCTTTTTGCCTGCTTCATTTACTGCATTTTTATATTTTCTCCTTTCATCAATTAAATTCAATAATTCTTCTGTTACCCAAGGATTTCTATTAGCCCTCGTCTTTTTACCTACTTGATCGTCTGCTGCCTTCACTACTTCATCCCTCAGAGCTACCCATTCTTCTTCTACTGTATTTCTTTCCCCCATTCCTGTCAATTGTTCCCTTATGCTCTCCCTGAAACTCTGTACAACCTCTGGTTCTTTCAGTTTATCCAGGTCCCATCTCTTTAAATTCCCACCTTTTTGCAGTTTCCTCAGTTTCAATCTGCAGGTCATAACCAATAGATTGTGGTCAGAATCCACATCTGCCCCTGGAAATGTCTTACAATTTAAAACCTGGTTCCTAAATCTCTGTCTTACCATTATATAATATATCTGATACCTTTTAGTATCTCCAGGATTCTTCCAGGTATACAACCTTCTTTTATGATTCTTGAACCAAGTGTTAGCTATGATTAAGATATGCTCTGTGCAAAATTCTACAAGGCGGCTTCCTCTTTCATTTCTTCCCCCCAATCCATAATCACCTACTATGTTTCATTCTCTCCCTTTTCCTACTGACGAATTCCAGTCACCCATGACTATTCAATTTTCGTCTCCCTTCACTACCTGAATAATTTATTTTATCTCGTCATACATTTCATCAATTTCTTCATCATCTGCAGAGCTAGTTGGCATATAAACCTGTACTACTGTAGTAGGCATGGGCTTTGTGTCTATCTTGGCCACAATAATGCGTTCACTATGCTGTTTGTAGTAGCTAACCCGCACTCCTATTTTTTTATTCATTATTAAACCTACTCCTGCGTTACCCCTATTTGATTTTGTATTTATAACCCTGTAATCACCTGACCAAAAGTCTTGTTCCTCCCGCCACCGAACTTCACTAATTCCCACTATATCTAACTTCAACCTATCCATTTCCCTTTTTAAATTTTCTAACCTACCTGCCCGATTAAGGGATCTGACATTCCACGCTCCGATCCGTAGAATGCCAGTTTTCTTCCTCCTGATAACGACGTCCTCTTGAGTAGTCCCCGCCCGGAGATCTGAATGGGGGACTATTTTACCTCCGGAATATTTTACCCAAGAGGACGCCATCATAATTTAATCATACAGTAAAGCTGCATGTCCTCGGGAAAAATTACGGCTGTATTTTCCCTTGCTTTCAGCCGTTCGCAGTACCAGCACAGCAAGGCCGTTTTGGTTAATGTTACAAGGCCAGATCAGTCAATCATCCAGACTGTTGCCCCTGCAACTACTGAAAAGGCTGCTGCCCCTCTTCAGGAACCACATGTTTGTCTGGCCTCTCAACAGATACCCCTCCGTTGTGGTTGCACCTTCGGTACGGCCATCTGTATCGCTGAGGCACGCAAGCCTCCCCACCAACGGCAAGGTCCATGGCTCATGGGGGAAGACTCCCGTATCTACGACATAGTAATAAGCATCTCTGGCGTAGAGAAACAACTGAAAGGTTTGAAAATAAATAAACCACGTTTCGGATGGAATACTAGTACGATTTTACAAAGAGTACGCTACTGATCTCTTACCTAGATTGCATTTGTCATGAATCTCTCGCCCAGCACAAAGCTTCAAGCGTCTGCATCAAAGAATGGTAAAAGAATGGATCCGCAAAACTACAGAGGAATATACGTAACTTCTGTTTGCTGCAAAATCCTTGAACATATTGTCAGTTCGACTGTATCAAATTTTCTTGAGCCTGACAAGCTTATGTCCACGAATCAACATGGTTTTAGAAAGCATCGCTCGTGCTAAGCTCAACTTGCCCTTTTCTCACATGATATACTGCGAACTATTGATGAAGGGCACAGCAAATTCCATACTTCTAGATTCTCGCAAAGCATTTGACACGATGCCCCACTGCAGTCTGTAAACGATTTGGAGGCTGCTAACGACCGAACGAGCATACGGAATAAGTTCACAGATATGAGAGTTGCTCGAAGATATTTTATTTAATAGAACTGAGTATGTTATCCTCGACGCCGAGTGTACATCAGAGATAAGGGTATCTTCAGCAGCGCCCCAGGGAAGTGTGATAGGACCACTGCTGTGGTCTCTATACATAAATGATTTGGTGTGCAGGGTGGACAGCAATCTGCGGTTATTTGCTGATGATACCTTGGTGGACGGTAAGATGTCGAATTTGAGTGGCTGTAGGAAGATACACTCCTGGAAATGGAAAAAAGAACACATTGACACCGGTGTGTCAGACCCACCAAACTTGCTCCGGACACTGCGAGAGGGCTGTACAAGCAATGATCACACGCACGGCACAGCGGACACACCAGGAACCGCGGTGTTGGCCGTCGAATGGCGCTAGCTGCGCAGCATTTGTGCACCGCCGCCGTCAGTGTCAGCCAGTTTGCCGTGGCATACGGAGCTCCATCGCAGTCTTTAACACTGGTAGCATGCCGCGACAGCGTGGACGTGAACCGTATGTGCAGTTGACGGACTTTGAGCGAGGGCGTATAGTGGGCATGCGGGAGGCCGGGTGGACGTACCGCCGAATTGCTCAACACGTGGGGCGTGACGTCTCCACAGTACATCGATGTTGTCGCCAGTGGTCGGCGGAAGGTGCACGTGCCCGTCGACCTGGGACCGGACCGCAGCGACGCACGGATGCACGCCAAGACCGTAGGATCCTACGCAGTGCCGTAGGGGACCGCACCGCCACTTCCCAGCAAATTAGGGACACTGTTGCTCCTGGGGTATCGGCGAGGACCATTCGCAACCGTCTCCATGAAGCTGGGCTACGGTCCCGCACACCGTTAGGCCGTCTTCCGCTCACGCCCCAACATCGTGCAGCCCGCCTCCAGTGGTGTCGCGACAGGCGTGAATGGAGGGACGAATGGAGACGTGTCGTCTTCAGCGATGAGAGTCGCTTCTGCCTTGGTGCCAATGATGGTCGTATGCGTGTTTGGCGCCGTGCAGGTGAGCGCCACAATCAGGACTGCATACGACCGAGGCACACAGGGCCAACACCCGGCATCATGGTGTGGGGAGCGATCTCCTACACTGGCCGTACACCACTGGTGATCGTCGAGGGGACACTAAATAGTGCACGGTACATCCAAACCGTCATCGAACCCATCGTTCTACCATTCCTAGACCGGCAAGGGAACTTGCTGTTCCAACAGGACAATGCACGTCCGCATGTATCCCGTGCCACCCAACGTGCTCTAGAAGGTGTAAGTCAACTACCCTGGCCAGCAAGATCTCCGGATCTGTCCCCCATTGAGCATGTTTGGGACTGGACGAAGCGTCGTCTCACGCGGTCTGCACGTCCAGCACGAACGCTGGTCCAACTGAGGTGCCAGGTGGAAATGGCATGGCAAGCCGTTCCACAGGACTACATCCAGCATCTCTACGATCGTCTCCATGGGAGAATAGCAGCCTGCATTGCTGCGAAAGGTGGATATACACTGTACTAGTGCCGACATTGTGCATGCTCTGTTGCCTGTGTCTATGTGCCTGTGGTTCTGTCAGTGTGATCATGTGATGTATCTGACCCCCAGGAATGTGTCAATAAAGTTTCCCCTTCCTGGGACAATGAATTCACGGTGGTCTTTTTTCAATTTCCAGGAGTGTAGAAGACGACTTAGACCAAATTTCCAGTTGGTGTGATGAATGGCAGCTTGCTGTGAATGTGGAAAAATGTAAGTTAATGCAGATGAGTGGGAAGATCAAACCTGTAATGTTCGGAAACAGTACTACTAGTGCCCTGTTGGACACAGTCAAGTCGTTTAAATATCTGGGCGTAACGTTTGTAAAGCAATACGAAATGGAACGAGCAAGTGAGAACAGTTGCAGGGAAGGCGAATTGTGGACTTGGGTTTAATCGGAGAATTTTAGGAAAGAGTGGTTCACCTGTAAAGTAGACAGCATATAGGGCGCCGGTGCGACCTATTCTTGAGTACCGCTCGAGTGTTTGGGGTCAGAGGCGGAGTGCTAGATTTGTTACCGGTAGGTTCGAACAACAAGTAAATTTTACGCAGTTGCTTCGGGAACTCAAATGCGAATCCTTGGAGAGAAGGCGACGTTCTTTTTGAGAAAGATTATTGAAAGAATTTGTAGAATCGGAATCTGAAGCTGACTTTCGAGAGTGGGTCTACTACCGCCAACATACATTGTGCATAAGGCCACGAAGATAAGATACGAGAAATTAGGGCTCATACGGATGCATACAGATAGTTGTTTTCCCTCGCTCTGTTTGCAAGTGGACAGGAAATGAAATGACTAGTATTGGTATAGGGTACCCCGCCATGCACAGTACGGTGGGTTGCTGAGTATCTATGCAGATGTAGATGTAGACAAGATATGGTCGTGACTATTTACTGGTCGGTGTTGCGTAATGAGTAGAAACGCGGAACAGGAAGGTAAATATGCGATGCGTTTATGATTCGCGTCACAATGGATTCAAATATTTTGGTTACTAACCTTAGTGTTTTCTGATAGGTCTTGATACTTTGTTATATGATAGAAGCATATTCCCCTTTCTGAGGAGTGAGTTGGCTTGACTGGCTTTATCTACAAGACAGCCTGCATTACTTTCAGTAACGTATTTTGGACTCTCCTGATTCAAGTTTTATATTTCACGTGTTGTAAAGATTCTGCTACTGAATAGGGCGAGCAAGCAAGAACTACTTCGAGATTGTGTTTGTAACGGAACTTTTATACGTCGATGTCACAGACTGTGTTTCAAAATAGCACTCTAGCGGCAGGAATTGACTGGAATCAACCCGTTTAGTGACCTTCTAAGAGCGGCAGAGAACCGCTCGTATTGCCATAGCTGCTTTCATGTTTTAGCTCCTGTGGTCGTAGCCAGCTTTCATGTGGCACGTATAGAGATTGACGTGTCTTATGGTATAAGTCCCGCCGTAGTTAAAATCATTTGAACAGCAGCACTGTCCCTCATATGACACAGATGATACATGTTCACTTACCTACTGCATTACAAACATCTTATACTAGGTCAATGGAAACTAGTGCTTGCTTTTTAAGAACTCCTTGCAATCGTTGGATTTTTTTAAAATTAATATTACAAATCTGAAATGTCAGGGGAAACCGGTATAAACAGCACTGTTTGATATTAGATGATCCTTATTACAATGACTGAAAGGTGCCTGTATTGTTTGACATCAGAAGCTGATATTACAGTTAAGTAATCACAGAACGTAAAGGTAATATACCAAGTGCTGGAGGACGTATACAGCCACATAACACGAAGATGGCCCGTCATCTACGATTATATCTTCAGTATTAACATACATAGCTAAGAGCAGCTGCAATGTAAGATTCTGCAGTAATTTCCTCTTATCTCTAGTTATGGTAAATGCATAAAACGAAAATGGAGTGCTGGCCTCAATGCGCAGTTCTGCAATTTAAACTGCAAGTGGGGCAATCACCGTATAAAATCCGCACTGCGACGATAATTTTCCGCGACGCTGTAAGCCCTACGGAAGTCGGTAATGCGACGGCAGTCTCAATGGATTCCGCGAAAAATCTGCTCAGTATCTTTACTCTCTGCAGATGGAAACTGCACAGATAACGAGAAATATGGCAAGCTTCGTTGGACGCTAGCAGTCGTCCCATGCCCCTCGTAAGGAGGATGTATGAATAGTTAAATATAAAGAAAAATCGAGGTTTTATACCTTTCAGTATTCGGAAAGCGAATAAGCTAGGATTGGACAAGGAAGAGAAAGGAAGTAGAGAGTGGTTTAGTTCAAGGGAACATCCTGGTGTCTACCTTGTGGACCTGTACGTCATAACTGCACGATATGTATACTTATTACTCCGTGAAACATAAGTCCGGAGCCCCATCGTCACAGTTCGGGAGCGAACCGCTAGATGCGCTGTAGGATGGAAATGCCAACGGTCAGTGGTCGTCCAGGTAGGTAGGAGTAGGAAGGGTGAGAACATGTAAGTGTCAAGTATCCACATAATATACACGGATGAGCCAAACTTGATGATCGCCTTCTTAATAGATTGTTGACCGACCTTTGGAATGCAACACAGTAGCTATTCTGAGTGGTATGGATTTGGTAAGTCGCTGGTAGGTTTCCGGAGACATGGGGCATCAGTTGTCTACACACAGGTCACGCAGCCCCCGCAAATTACGGGTCAGTAAAACTTCCTTGCAGATTAAAACTGTGCGCCGGACCCAGACTCGAACTCGGGACCTCTGCCTATCACGGGTACAGGTGATAGGCACACAGTTTTAATCTGCCAGGAAGTTCCATGCGAGCGCACACTCAGCTGCAGAGTGAAAATTTCATTTTGGAAACATCCCCCAGGCTGTGGCTAAGCCATGTCGCAGCTATATCTTTTCTTCCACAAATGCTGGTCTTGCAAGGTTCGCAGGAGAGTTTCTGTGAAGCTTGAAAGGTAGGAGACGAGGTACTGGTCGAAGTAAAGCTTTGAGGAGGGGTCGTGAGCCATGCTTGGGTAATTCAGTTGGTAAAGGCAAAACTCCCGAGCTCGAGTCTCGGTTCAGCACACAGTTTTAATCTGCCGAGCAAGTTTCAGATCAGTGCACACTCCGCTGCAGAGTGAAAATTTCATTCTCTCTATGGGGACAGTGGTTTGTGAGACTCCGACAGCGTCTCAGGTGTTCAACAAATGTGTGTGAAATCTTATGGGACTTAGCTGCTAAGGTCATCAGTCCCTAAGCTTACACACTACTTAACCTAATTATCCTAAGGAAAAACACAGACACCCATGCCCGAGGGAGGACTCGAACCTCCGCCGGCATCAGCCGTCTCAGATGTGTTCTGTCTGTTTCAGACCATGCGAATTTGATAGACTAAACGTGATTTCTCTGTCATGCTGCTCAAAACATTGTAGAACTGTCATGGTCTTGTGACACCGACAGTCATCCAAGTGGAAGATGCCATCGGCATAAGGAAAGTCACCAAGTTTCAAGAAATGGAGATGTCCGCAATGATGTTCACATAGAGACATTATGTAATAAAATTTATATTCCGCTGTAGTAGTTTAATGATGTGTTTATTGCGATGGGTCCATTTCACCTAGATTGCCATCTTCAGAGCATCTGCAGAAGATACATAACATTTTTTTCTTTTATAATAACGTTAGTAAATCGTATTTTCGGATAAACAAATTTGTTATTAACGATCAAATATCAGTGGCCGCTCTCATTCTGTATTGTATTACAAAGTGGTGTACAGCTGTAAGCTGTTTTGTAGTTTGCTACTGTCATTAATGGTCCATTCTTGCAATTTTTTTAATTGGACATTTTATCACCGGATATGACAGTTGGTCAAAGATGCTGTATAGTTACAGTTTCTGTGTTGTTTTAATACTATCATTTCGGGCTGCATGTATGATCTACGTTTTTGATGTGTCTGTGGATAGTCCTGTACGTCTGTCGACTAACTTTCTTCAGGAATTCTATAAAATTTTGTATGAAATGTTTTAAGTTTTAAATCTATATATTTCTCTTCAAGTATATTCATTTTTAATCCATGACGTAATATGTGTAAAGCAATTAGAAATACGTTTACACAAAATACAACGCCCTGACGATATTTTATATGAAAAAAACGGATTTAAAGCATACACATTTTATACAAAATTTTATTGACTTTCTAAGTAAAGATAACCAGTGGACACAAACAACTACCCACAGACCCATCGATTGCGAGGAATGTACATACAGCTCGAAATGATAGCATCAAGACGCCATAGCAACTGTAAACACGTACTATCTTTGACCGACTGCCACAACTATCAATCTGTGAAATTTGATGATAAAATGTCAAATTGTAAAAAATATTAATGCCAATAGTAGACCACAAAACAGCTTGTAATACAATAGAGATTGACAGCGACCACTGATGATATTTGGACGCAATAATCAAAATTATAATAAAATAAAAAAAGTTATGTAACTTTCGCAGGAGGTCCGAAATGGCAGTCTAGAGGAAGTGGATGCATCACAATAAATACATCGTTAAACTCCTATAGCAGCAATCTCACTTTCACTACACAATATCTCTAAGAGATATCTTCTACGCTGTGGGCCCATTGGATTATAAATGTTCACGCAGTTCACGGCTGACATGGTGTCTTCGAGTACCACCACAGGCCGACAGCAACAAGTTGAACGTCCCCCACAGCATAATACACTAGTCTGAATTCGTGTTCGCCACATATTTCCAACAGCCGTCCGCACCTCTGACGGGGTATACGGACACAAATGTGATTGATTCGGCGAGGCGACACGTCCCGATTGATACAGGGTCCAGTCTGGATGATCCTGTGTCCACCGCAATCATCCAGTCAACATGGAAACACTTAGGGGCATCTGCGAAGCCTCATGTATAACAATGTGCGCTGAATGGTCCCAGAAATGTACATTGTCATCAAATCTGTCACAAGATGGCTGCCCATCCTTCATTATAGACTGGAAAATTCTCTGACTAACCACTTTCTGGAGGTGCTCATGACAGTAACTCATTAACAAATGACCAGCTTTGGTGTTTCCGGAGGCTCGTTAATAATCTACTCATGTCAGTGGTTTTCCTAATTTGCGCCCTTTATCATCACTAGAGTGATATTCCATTTTCGTCTGTGTTGTGCTTGCACAGGCTGTTCCAGGAATGTTGGAAGAAACTTCGAGGGGTGGTAAAGGGTGTCTTGAGAAAGAAATCGAGGATAGCGACCTCTGCCTGGAAACGTCATCCATCGATGCTACAGAGCGTCGAAGTTACAGGCGCCGGCGCCTGCGACTCGGCCACCATGTTGGCACAAATCGTGACTCTGTATGGTGACGGGCGGTAGGCGGAACGTCCCGCAGTGTTTTTTATTATTAAGTGACACCGACTGATTGCCACGATCGCCAGTGGGGAAGACGGAGCGGGCTGCTGCGCAAAAGGACTTGACCTTTACGAATGTGGTGCAATGTTCTCTCTGTGTATGACAGTTTCGGACACAGGTTTCTATTCGCAGTTTTTTTTTTCTGCAAGCCTCTAAAATATCCATTGTTCTTTAGTATACGAGAGAAAAATAAATAGCAGATGTCCGAAACCGTCAAGCACCCCGAGGCAACAGACCATCGAATTCACAAGAGACAAGGTCTTTCTATGCAGCAGTTAGGTCCATCTTTCCCACCGCCGAAAGTGGCAGCCTGTCGCGAACACTGACAAGGGAACCTCCCCATCGCACCCCCCTCAGACTTAGTTACAAGTTGCCACAGTGGATAGGCCTTGAAAAACTGAACACAGATCAATTGAGAAAACAGGAAGAAGTTGTGTGGAACTGTGAAAAAATAAGAAAATATACAAACTGAGTAGTCCATGGGCCACATAGGCAACATCATGGAATATGTGAGCTCAGGAGCGCCGTGGTCCCATGGTAGCGTGAGCAACTGCAGAACGAGAGGTCCTTGGTTCAAGTCTTCCCTCGAGTGACAATTTTACTTTCTTTATTTTTGCATAGTTATTATCTGTCCGTTCGTTCATTGACGTCTCTGTTCACTGTAATAAGTTTAGTGTCTGTGTTTTGCGACCGCATCGCAAAACCGTGCGATTAGTAAGACGAAAGGACGTGCCTCTCCAATAGGAACCGAAAACATTTGATCGCAAGGTCATACGTCAACCGATTTCTCCACAGGAAAACACATCTGATATATTCTATACGACACTGGTGACGGCATGTGCGTCACATGACAGGAATATGTTGTCGACCCACCTAACTTGTACACTTGGCGAATGGGTAAAAAGATTCTTCTACCTTGCCCGATTTAGGTTTTCTTGTGGATGTGATAATCACTCCCAAAAAAGTGATGAAAACATAAGAGTTTGTCACATAAATTGAAAATAAAAAATTAAACTTTTCACTCGATGTAAGATTTGAACCAAGCATCTTTCGTTTCACAGCTGCTCACGTGACCACGAGACCACAGCGCTCCGGCGTTTCCAGTCTCCTTGTTGTTGCCTATCTTCCCACGAATTACTCAGTTTGTATATTTTGCTTATTTTTTCACAGTTCCACACAACTTCTTCCTGTTTTCTCAATTGATATGTGTTCAGTTTTTCAAGGCCTATCCACTGTGCCAACTTACAACTAAATCTGAGGGGGGTGCGATGGGGAGGTTCCCTTGTGAGTAACAAACAACACTGCGAGATGGCTTCAAAATGGCTCTGAGCACTATGGGACTTAACATCTGAGGTCATCAGTCCCCTAGAACTTAGAACTACTTAAACCTAACTAACCTAAGGACATCATGCACATCTATGCCTGAGGCAGGATTCGAACCTGCGACCGTAGCGGTGGCGCCGTTCCGGACTGAAGCGTCTAGAACCGCTCGGCCACAGCGGCCGGCCACTGCGAGATGCTTCGCCTACAGTCTGTCAGCGTACAAAGTCACGTTTGGTTCAGAAGTGGTGGCCCAGTGGCAGACCCCGGCGCATAAAACTTCGATGCCCTGTAGCGTTCCCGTTAGTGGTCAACACATCCTCTACAGCCATTCGAGGTTTATCGCAACATTTCTGGGACAACCTGTAAATGTTTCTTACCGTATAACATGCCCGCAACACCACTAGGCGGTTGGAGTGTTCGTAATATTTTGGCTCACCAGTCTATGTTTGAACAATTACGTCTTCCCTACAAGAAATCGTCAGATTCAGAAAACATGCACACCGGCTTGAAGGTTTTCCAGCTATGGTATAAACTGCGGTACAAACGCCTCGTCGATGATGCTAGTACCTTGGACGCCATATACGCGCAAAATATGCTGAACGTGCAAATCTCTGTCATTAATAACAGTTTCCACAATCATGCTACAAATACGAGTACGTATGAAGTTTTGAATGAAAGCCATTAATGCTACTATTTCACTTCAGCACCTGTGCCTTATACATTCATGGACGACTTCCAGAGTCTCAGGACTAAATCCATTTGTTATGAATATTTTTGCTCACAATTTATATGTTACTTCACAAACAAGCAACAGCTCGTGGCGGCAGTGGCGTAGTTTTAGAATAAAATTAAATGTTATTATCGTTTTTCAATATATTGAAGTGTTGTTCAAACAGTTCCCGCAAATTAATTTCTTAATGTACGGCTCTATAGCCTCAATGTATCGTCTAAATAACGCAACCATTTCAACCACCGTAGGCTGTCAGTTTTATTCCTACAACGCATCATGTATGTAAGTCCGTTACTGGCCAGTTTCGGCCCACACATTAGTAATATCATCCATCTGAAAATGGCCTAGGGCCATAACTGACCACCAACGTAATATATGTGCATGCGTACGGTGGTTAAAACATTTAGAACTCCTATAAATTGTTCGCTATATGCAAAAACTGAAAGCACCAATGAAGCGAACAGACGAGAACAGTCTGGATTAAAATGCAAGATTTTTTTGTGGTATTATTGTTCCTTTTCCTTGTTGCAACCACAAAGTGTAACACCTTGAAAAACTGACCGGATGTGAATATAACTTCGTACACAAACACACCTTTGGCGGTTACGTATGCCACCAGAGGGCATTAGCGGGGTGGTTACGAAGAAGGTTAGGGTATATAAGGGGCATGAACAGGATCAAATGTAGAGTGATCCACGAAAAGGAGATGGAGATAGTATGTACTAGCGAGAGGCTCTATTACCAACACCTAGAAGTGTTTGAAAGTGACCCCATCGTGGGTCTCCAAGTCATGTGACAGTGCCCTTATGATGCACTGCATAGAAACGTCAGGACAGTCATACTTGACTTCAAGGTTCATGTCGACAGCGTCTGACCACCACAAGGTAGGACGTCCGACAACAAGTGGTGTACTCCCTGCGACATTCTGTGTCATCCCACACCATAGGTTGGACACTAGCAGCAGCCGGAATACGGAATAGCTTTTCCATGGATACGCTGCGGTTAACTCTACAACACAAACAGCTGCATTTGGAAAGGTGCCGTGACTGGGAATCATGGACTGCTGGCGAATGGCATCGCGTTGTGATCAGTGGTGAAATGCAGTTCGGCACGACGCCGGATGACCATCGTCGGCGAGTATAAAGGCAATCTCGGAAGATATCCCAATCTCTCAATGGTTTGAGGGCAGGGATGGCGTGGCGAGGGGGGAGGGGGGGGGGGGGCAGAACGGTATTAGTCCTAGAGTCTTGGTGGAGGTGCCATCGATTATGACTACTGTCACGGATGGTACTTGTACCGTGAATTTATTGCAAAACTTTTTCTTAAAAATTTACTTCATTTACTAGCGATTCGTCAAGAACATTAACACATTTAATTGTACTATGTGAGCGTGGAAGTAGTTGCCTGGGAGTAGCTGATGAAATCAAAATGAAATTGCTTTTAACAAATGGGATATTCCAAAAAGCTTTTTTTTAAGAAACAGAGTTAAAATTATAAGCAGAAAGCACCCTCTAAATATCATGTTACAATTTATTCAGAGGCAGAAAGAAACAAATTTTTGAGTGTATGAGCTTTCGGGCTGAGAACCTTGCCGCTCCCTTTTGACGTGGCCGTAGTCACGACCGCTCACAACAACCTCTGAAAGACCACACATTTGCAAATCTGCAGCACACCAGATTACCTTGAAGTAAAAGTTTTAACAATCCACACAAGCACACAAACTATGCACCCCTTACGAGGGATGGAAATGATACAAACACTAAAATTAACAGATTAACTTACCATTGAATGTGCAACATGATTTTAACTTCTAAGAAAAGTCTTACGGTGGAAGGGTGGCAACTTTATATACTAAAATGACAATTTAAATAAAAGCCCATGAGATGCAATCTTGCATAAAATTATACAAGGTTGGCCATACATGCACTACAGTACACATATACCGCCTCTCAAGATGATAGGCAAGATAAAAACATATTTCAGGAACTAGGCCGTTACACTTCAAGCAATAAATTCGTAAACACACCGAATCCGACAAACATGACAGACATTAACTAACTAACAAACGCGGGCGAGAGACAGACAAGCAAACTGGGGAAGAGAGACTCACCAAGAAAAGAAGTAGAATTTAACAAGAGTCCATGAAACAACAAATCACCAATCACTTAACTTCTAATAAATTGCGATTTCCCGAGAGGACCTGGCGCAGCACTCCCAAATCTCTCTCACGAACCGTCCGCGGCCAGCCGCTTCAACGGACGCAGAAAGGCGCGCCGATCTCCCGCCTCTCCTCGTCCGCACCAACCGACCGACTGCCCGCTGCTCCGTCCGCGACCGCTGCTCCGTCGCGACTCCTCTGCTGGTGCGTCCCGCACTCGCTTCCAGACACACGACGGCGGAAATACTGGCTGGGACCCAACCGTGCAGAGGAAACACGCCCACTGGCTACACGACATCCCTGCACCAGGAAAGGACCGAGCCAAGCTCCACAAGATGGTAACTGACGGGGCCCGGAAGCGCTCGAAGAGCCAGTTACATTACGGTGTTACGATGTCGTGGGTTGACTCCTCTTGCTCTCGTGTCGACCGCGAAGCCACTATCCCTCGCTATACTGCGCGGCCCACTGGACTCACGTTGCGACCTCACATGCGCCGACACTCGAGACGGACCAGTCATCTTGTGTTTCAGTGTGCGACCGACCAAACGATCGATCCAACCGGCTTTAAAGGTTGATCCGAACGACAGACATACTGGCGCTCCGAACGACGGCAGACATTAACTGCCTCATAATTTCGCAAGAGAGACAGACTAGCAAGCTGGGGACGAGAGACTGACCCCAGACTGACTCCACACTCACCCACACTGACCAACTGACGACTGGCGAGCTCATAGCGCCCCTTAAATACACGTGAACGGGCAACCTCTCCCCTTTCTCACCAGAGGGAGACAGCAAAGCTGTGACTGCCACAGCGGCGGGCCCACCAGAAACGGAGGGCGACTGCTTCACACTACGCGCTGCGGCGCGCTCTTCAAAACAACAATTTTTACCACGGCTCAGTACTAATTGAGGGAACTCTGATCGTTTAACAGTGCCACACTAACATCCTGCATCCAGACGTGTTATCTCCCATGTGAAAGTATTGTTGTGTCATTCTTCAACACGTTAATGCTCGTCCATGCATGGTACGTGTCTGTGAGAACATTATCGTGGTGTGATTTTCCAACACCACAGTGCTCGTCCACAACTGGTACATGTCTCTAAGAAAAGTATTGTAGTGCCATTCTTCAACATGACAATGCTCGTGTATACGTGGCACTTGTCTCTCACAAGGGAACCTCCCCATCGCACCCCCCTTAGATTTAGTTATAAGTTGGCACAGTGGATAGGCCTTGAAAAACTGAACACACATCAATCGAGAAAACAGGAAGAAGTTGTGTGGAAGTATGAAAAAAATAAGCAAAATATACAAACTGAATAGTCTACGCATATGATATGCAACATCAAGGACAGCCTGAGCTCACGAGTGCCGTGGTCCCGTGGTTAGCGTGAGCAGCTGCAATACGAGAGGTCCTTGGTTCAAATATTCCCTCGAGTGAAAATTTTAATTTTTTTTTCCGACAATTATTATCTGTCCGTCCGTCCGATGCGATCACTTTTTTGGGAGTGATTATCACATCCACAAGAAAACCTAAATCGGGCAAGGTAGAAGAATCTTTCTACCCATTCGCCAAGTGTACAAGTTAGGTGGGTCGACAACATATGCCGTCACCAGTGTCGTATAGAATATATCAGACGTGTTGTCCTGTGGAGGAATCGGTTGACCTATGACCTTGCGATCAAACTTTTTCGGTTCCCATTGGATAGGCACATCCTTTCGTCTACTAATCGCACGGTTTAGCGGTGCGGTCGCAAAACACAGACACTAAACGTATTACAGTGAACAGAGACGTCAATGAACGAACGGACAGATAATAATTGTCTGAAAATAAAAAATTAAAATTTTCACTCGAGGGAAGACTTGATCCAACGACCTCTCCTCCTGCAGTTTCTCACGCTAACCACGGACCACGGCGCTGATTAGCGCATTTTCTCCGAGATGTTGCCTATCTTAACATGGACTACCCAGTTTGTATATTTTGCTTAATTTTTTCATACTTCCACATAACTTCTTCCTGTTTTCTCGATTGATCTGTGTTCAGTTTTTCAAGGCCTTTCCACTGAGCCAACTTATAACTAAATCTGAGGGGGGTGCGATGGGGAGGTTCCCTTGTCAGAACTGTCTTCGTGATGTAGAGGAACTTCCGTGGCCAGCAGCATCCCCAGACCCGTCCCAGATAGAACACGTGTGGGACCAGCTGTGACGTCAGCTCCTCCCAGTGCCACTACACGAGATACTAAGTGCCAGTTACAACAGTTCTGGGGTAGCTTGCCTCAGGAGATGATGCGACGGCTTCATAACACCCCATCGAGCCGCATCGCCAACTTTCTCTTCCGAATGCGAATATATTTTGTTGACGTCGACCTACATAGGGAGAAATGATCATCATGATAAAATAAGGGAAATCAGAGCTCGTACGGAGAGATATAGATGATTGTTCTTTCCGCGCGCTATACGAGAGTGGAACAATAGAGAATTTGAAGGTGGTTCGATGAACCCTCTACCAGGCACTTAAATGTGATTTGCAGAGCATCAATATAGATGTACATGTACACTAGTGGCCATTAAAATTGCTATACCACAAAGATGATGTGCTACAGACGCGAAGTTTAACCGACAGGAAGAAGATGCTGTGGTATGCAAATGAATAGCTTTTCAGAGCATTCACACAAGGTTGGCGCTGGTGGCGACACCTACAACGTGCTGACATGAGGAAAGTTTCAAACCGATTTCTGATACACAAACTGCAGTTGACCGACGTTGCCTGGTGAAACGTTGTTATGAGGCCTCGTGTAAGGAGGATTGATAAAGGTCGAATTGTATATTGCTTTGCTGTGGCTTCCCCGTGCCACTGTCATAAGTCTAAAAGAGTTGAAAATGAACTAAGAGGGATTGAACGTAATTAGAATTCCACCCCCGTAAACACACTCAAGTAATTTCATTTATACCGAAGTACCCTGGTGTAAAATCTATGATAATGTATTATTATGCCTTATTCTACAGGAAGAAAGAATGAGATTCCTTGGAACTTTTGGAAATGTTACCTCCAGTCTCTACAATTAAGGAATCTTTAGCAAAGAGAGACACATTGTGACTTTCTAACGGAATTTCCCGGAAGCTCTAGATGATTTGTCAAATATAAAAACTGCTGTCGAGTGAGATTCACCTAAGATGCAGTCAAGATCGACGTTGCACAAGGGCTGGCATGATAAGCATGATGCTCAAATGTCGTTTGTACTTTTGATAATTCTTCTTCCATTTTGCAGATATCTGGCCATACTTTCTCACGATATAGCAGTCGCGGGATAGTCATTATCAGTCAAACGTGAGGTTTACGAAGTACGTTTCCGGTATCTTTACCAATGTGATACCTCATTAATGGAGCAGGCACCTTAATTACCACAAGGATTACGGTTACTATTACACGAGATATGAGATGTCGTCTACATGTTCTCTTATATGGAAAAGCGCTCAGAGTGCACAACTAAATTTATTTCAGTAATTAGACGAACTGCAACTTCAGAAAAAACTGATGCGGCTGCGTTTCTGGCAAAGTTTATGTCCCTGCGTTCGTTAAGTAACGGTACACGGTACCTTAAATGGCGTGTGTGCGTCATTTGTAAGAAAAAAGTGGCGAAGTATTGCTGACAGTCGGGTTAATATCTCTCCTCTGCTAGCGGTAGATAGCTGATAACTGCATGTGCGGTTAACGAGTCGGTTTGGTCATAAAAAATTGTATCTCATTTACATTTACGATCGCTCTCCATGAGAAACCATTAGAACGCGAAACAGCATACTAGCAGAAGTAAACGTTTGTGAGAAACTTAGTACCAAGAAGGACACTTGACGGTGTATGGAACTTTGTAAATCAGATTCGGTATTTCACAAGAGAATACAAAAATGATCACAATTAGTGTACAGAACAGCAAAATATTGGGCTCCTGTGTGTCTAAATAGCAACCACACCAGCAATCTCGGCACCCAACTTAATACAACAATGTGTATCATAGCAGACTATCTGGAAAGTACACTAACTTATTGGCTCCCTCCCTTCTGTGCCATATCTCACCACTTGAACTCAGTCGCTGTGTTACGGCGGTAAACCCCCGGTAAACCCACTAGCTTCTCAGTCGTGATCGCTGCATCTGGCAGGCGTAGGTCCAGAAAGCCAGCAATAAAAGCTGCTGCAGAAGTTTTTGATAAAACGTTACGTATAAGCTATAAATGTGAACAAATATGGACCGAGCAAGCACCATTAGCAGTACAAACCATCGAAACATCCTCAACACACTAAAGGGCTTCGATTTACCTTAACGTACATGGAAGGCAGCTTACAGAATCCGTAGAAACAGAGAATATTTAAGGATTTTCTTTCCTGAAGTGTCCGACGCTCCCTGCAGTTGCGGCGACACATCCCAGGTCACCCAACACGTCTTTCATGAACGTACTTCCACATCATATACAGGTAACGCAAATCATCGTGACACTGCCACCAGATGTTGTTCACTAGACAGACAGAATTAACCAAATATTTTAAGTGTGATTCTTGAGTTTCTCCCGGCGTATTTGATAATCAAAATATCCACGGGTGTACTGCCCGTCTACAGTGTCCAACGGGCACAATATTTCGGCGATCATATATGTCGCCATCATCAGGTGAACTGACGGACTGAGCTCCTGTGAACGTGCCGGCACGGAGATCCGTACACTATGGCTGCTCAGGGGGAACTGGGTTCGGTCGCGGCGGCGGCCGATTTAAATACCCTCCGCCCGCGGCGCGCTCACTCCGCCGTCCGCGCCCCGCGCCACGGTCGCGCGGTGGAACAGATTGCGACGATTCGAAATCCAAGCCGATGAAGTCAAATATCAGTAGTAAAGAGTGGGCGGCCATTCGTGGTCTGAGGGGGCGCTCTGAAATTGTCTTACCGGCTGACAAAGGCAATGCTACAGTTGTTGTCTCCCATAAGGACTACACTGATAAGATGCAGAACCTGCTAAATGACGATTCCTACCGGAAGATCAGCGTTGACCCTACAAAGAAGGTGGAGAACAAGATGAGGTCGCTCCTCAAGGACGCAGATTTACCGGAGGGTGACGCTAAGAAATTGTTACCCCAAGGTCCGGTACCGCCTAGACTATATGGACTCCCGAAGGCTCACAAAGAGGGGGTACCATTACGCCCCATTGTCAGCAACATCGGGGCACCTACATATTTGTTGGCCAAATACCTGACGGGAATATTGTCCTTATGTGGGTAAATGCCCTCATCACATCCGTAATTCCGTGGATATTGTTAAACGCCTTGATAGCTTCACGTTGGGTGAGTCAGATATCATGGTGAGTTTTGACGTCGTTTCCTTGTTCACGAGGGTACCCCTGCGAGAGTCACTAGAATTGATTAGTCAGAAGTTTGACGAGAAGACCACTGAACTTTTTAGGCATGTCTTGACTTCCACGTATTTTCTTTTTAATGGAGAATACTACGAACAAACGGAGGGAGTCGCCATGGGTAGCCCACTCTCACCGGTGGTAGCGAATTTGTACATGGAGAACTTCGAAGAGGAAGCCCTGTCGTCATCCGAATGGAAACCTACTTGCTTTTTCCGTTACGTGGACGACACGTTCGTCATCTGGCCACATGGTATGGATAAACTCCTTGACTTCCTTACACATCTAAACTCCATACACCCCAACATCAAATTCACTATGGAGACTGAAACGGAGGGTAAACTACCTTTCCTTGACGTCTTGGTCAAGAGAAGACCTGACGGCACCCTAGGTCATGGGGTGTATCGGAAGACAACGCACACTGACCTGTATTTGCACGCAGACAGCTGCCACCACCCTTCACAGAGGAATGGGGTGCTTAAAACTCTAGTACATAGGGCGCGCACTGTCTCTGACGCAGAGAGTCTACCCCAGGAATTGGAACATCTGAGAACTGTATTTCGAAAAAGTGGGTACTCAGAGTGGCAGATTCAACGTGCTCTCCGCCCACCCACTACGGCACAACCTGTGGAGATGGATGAAATCACGAGGGAGGAGGTAGGAACTGCGTTTATCCCATATACAGGCGCACTCTCGGGGAAAATCGCCCGCATTTTGAAGAAACGCCGGGTCGGAACTGTTTTGTCCTCCGAATAAAACTCGTGCACTGGTGGGGAGCGCCAAAGATGACCTCGGTTTGAGGAAGGCCGGCGTGTACCAGATTCCGTGTCAATGTGGCAAGTCGTATATTGGTCAGACGATGCGTACCGTCGAGGATCGATGCCGTGAACACCAGAGGCACACTCGACTGATGCATCCGAGCAATTCGGCGTAGCTGAACATTGTTTCCCGGAAAATCACGCTATGGAGTATGAACGCAAGAGGATTCTGGTACAGACGCCGAGATACTGGGACAGCGTTGTTAGAGAGGCCATCGAAATTCGCACCAATGACGACCTCATAAACCGTGACTGTGGCTATAATCTTAGCAAGGCTTGGGAACCAGCGATTGGGTTAATCAAGAGTAAATCGAGCAAATGTATAGTTCTGACTACCATGGCGGACAGAGCCATCACACCGACGTCATCTCTGACGCCGTCGCAATCTGTTCCACCCCGCGACCGTGGCGCGGGGCGCGGACGGCGGAGTGAGCGCGCCGCGGGCGGAGGGTATTTAGATCGGCCGCCGCCGCGACCGAACCCAGTTCCCCATGAGCAGCCATAGTTTACGGATCTCCGTGCCGGCACGTTCACAGGAGCTCAGTCCGTCAGTTCACCTGATGATGGCGACATGTATGATCGCCGAAATATTGTGCCCGTTGGACACTGTAGACCGGCAGTACACCCGTGGATAGTTTGATTAAATATTTTAAGTGTTTATCCATTGAACTACTATGTTGTACATGTAAGATACTAGCTGAAAAACCCGACGTTACCTGGTTTTTGATTTTGCCAATTTTCTATTAGAAACTAAAACAAAAAATGAACTATGATTATCGAAAAACTTTCCATATATTCATAAAAACACCTTTGAAACTATGCAGTTGACTCGCTGTGTTATGATCCCCGGACAGTTTAAGCACGCTGGGCGCTTCTCCTTAAGCCGTCGGCACACGGACCGCGCTGTCGAACGTTAACGTTGAGCGTGCCAAGTTCAAATGGTTCAAATGGCTCTGAGCACTATGGGACTTAACTGCTGAGGTCATCAGTCGCTTAGAACTTAGAACTACTTAAACCTAACTAACCTAAGGACATCACACACATCCATGCCCGAGGCAGGATTCAAACCTGCGACCGTAGCGGTCGCGCGGTTCCAGACTGCAGCGCCTAGAACCGCTCGGTCACTTCGGCCGGCGTGCCACGTTCAACGTGCTGCTGAACGCTCAGGAACTATGCGACTTGTGCGTGCGGTTCGTGGGCCCCAACGTGGTATACGCGATCGCAACGCTCTCCAGCGGCAGTTGAGGGGTTTTCCTACTTCGTAAATCACACAGTTTACTCAAAGGGTGCATATAAAATTCCTACTTTAGCTGTATTAAAACGCACATTTCCTCCATCGTCCACGAAAAGTAAAGTACAATGTCCAATCAATAAGGACACAGACTTATAAAAGTTACATAACAAAAAGTGCGTTACAAATTTACAATACTTCTGCACATAAGGTAAACATTATTTCATCATTCCCTCATTTTAGTAAAACCCCAAGGTCAGTCTTACTTGATCACTCTTCCTACCCAGTAGCAGAATCTTTGCAACATGTGAATTACTAAGCGTAATAGAGAAAGGAGCAAAATATCTTTATACAAGTAGCACATGCTGGCCTGTAGATTAAGCCAATCGAACAAAGGCACCTCTGAAAAAAAGGTGAACTTATACTTACA
Source organism: Schistocerca nitens (assembly GCF_023898315.1). NCBI lineage: Eukaryota > Metazoa > Arthropoda > Insecta > Orthoptera > Acrididae > Schistocerca > Schistocerca nitens. The sequence continues at coordinate 73,621,293 of NC_064617.1, forward strand.
TAATATCAAATATTACAGTATATACTGATATTAAACTAATAATAAAGTATCAGAACCTAATAAAAACACGAATGTTAGGAAAAAAATTGGGTACTGTTTAAACGCGAACCACCGCCCCAACAAATAACAGTGGATACTGACACAACTCGTTACGCTAAACCAACAACACACTCTTCGTATCTAATCATATTATGTTACGCCTTGCTGAAAACGTTAATCGTAGATAATTATGTTACTAATTGAAATTTAATTATAACAATTTGTACCAAGAACAATGCGTTTTGGGCGGATCTCTAGTGTGTCGCTGCCTCCAAATAGCATACTCTCGTAACACGCAAGTTACAGCAATTCTTTTGCCACGAAAGTGATATTTCTCATAATTGTATTGGAACGAATAACACAACTAACAACCAGTTTAACAGCGATTCTCAACTTGCTGGTGCTCAGAAACGGCATATATACATGTTGTTGTTGTTGTTGTCTTCAGTCCTGAGACTGGTTTGATGCAGCTCTTCATGCTACTCTATCCTGTGCAAGCTTCTTCATCTCCCAGTATTTACAGCAACGTACATCCTTCTGAATCTGTTTGGTGTAGTCATCTCTTGGTCTCCCTCTACGATTTTTACCCTCCACGCTGCCCTCCAATGCTAAATTTGTGATCCCTTGATGCCTCAGAACATGTCCTACCAACCGGCCCTTCCTCTTGTCAAGTTGTGCCCCAAACTCCTCTTATACTCAATTCTATTCAATACCTCCTCATTAGTTATGTTATCTACCCATCTAATCTTCAGCATTATTCTGTAGCACCACATTTCGAGAGCTTCTCTTCTTGTCTAAACTATTTATTGTCCATGTTCCACTTCCATACATGGCTACACTCCATACAAATGCTTTCAGAAACGACTTCCTGACACTTAAGTCTATACTCGATGTTAACAAATTTCTCTTCTTCAGAAATGCTTTCCTTGCCATTGCCAGTCTACATTTTATATCCTCTCTACTTCGACCATCATCAGTTATTTTTCTCCCCAAATAGCAAAACTCCTTTACTACTTTAAGTGTCTCATTTCCTAATATAATTCCCTCAGCGTCACCCGACTTAATTCGACTACATTCCATTATCCTCGTTTTGCTTTTGTTGATGTTCATCTTATATCCTCCTTTCAAGACACTGTCCATTCCGTTCAACTGTTCTTCCAAGTCCTTTGCTGTCTCTGATAGAATTACAATGTCATCGGCGAACCTCAATGTTTTTATTTCTTCTCCATGGACTTTAATACCTACTCCGAATTTTTCTTTTGTTTCTTTTACTGCTTCCTCAATATACAGATTGAATAACATCGGGGACAGGCTACAACCCTGTCTCACTCCCTTCCCAACCGCTGCTTCCCTTTCTAGCCCCTCGACTCTTATAACTGCCATCTGGTCTCTGTACAAATTGTAAATAGCCTTTCGCTCCCTGTATTTTACCCCTGTCACCTTTAGAATTTGAAAGAGAGTATTCCAGTCAACATTGTCAAAAGCTTTCTCTAAGTCTACAAATGCTAGAAATGTAGGTTTGCCTTTCCTAAATCTATTTTCTAAGATAAGTCGTAGGGTCAGTATTGCCTCACGTGTTCCAACATTTCTACGGAATCCAAACTGATCTTCCCCGAGGTCCGGTTCTACCAGTTTTTCCATTCGTCTGTATAGAATTCGCGTTAGTATTTTGCAGCTGTGACTTATTAAACTGATAGTTCGGTAATTTTCACATCCGTCAACACCTGCTTTCTTTGGGATTGGAAATATTATATTTTTCTTGAAGTCTGAGGGTATTTCGCCTGTCTCATACATCTTGCTCACCAGATGGTAGACTTTTGTCAGGACTGGCTCTCCCAAGGCCGTCAGTAGTTCCAATGGAATGTTGTCTACTCCCGGGGCCTTGTTTCGACTTAAGTCTTTCAGTGCGTTGTCAAACTCTTCACGCAGTATCGTATCTCCCATTTCATCTTCATCTACATCCTCTTCCATTTCCATAATATCGTCCTCAAGTACATCACCCTTGTATAGACCCTCTATATACTCCTTCCACCTTTCTGTTTTCCCTTCTTTGCTTAGAACTAGGTTTCCATCTGAGCTCTTGATATTCATACAAGTGGCTCTCTTCTCTCCAAAGGTCTCTTTAATTTTCCTGTAGGCAGTATCTATCTTACCCCTAGTGAGATAAGCCTCTACATCCTTACATTTGTCCTCTAGCCATCCCTGCTTAGCCATTTTGCACTTCCTTTCGATCTCATTTTTGAGACGTTTGTATTCACTTTTGCCTGCTTCATTTACTGCATTTTTATATTTTCTCCTTTCATCAATTAAATTCAATATTTCTTCTGTTACCCAAGGATTTCTATTAGCCCTCGTCTTTTTACCTACTTGATCCTCTACTTCCTTCACTATTTCATCCCTCAAGATACCCATTCTTCTTTTACTGTATTTCTTTCCCCCATTCGTCACAATTTTTCCCTTATGCTCTTCCTGAAACTCTGTACAACCTCAGGTTTAGTCAGTTTATCCAGGTGCCGTCTCCTTAAATTACCACCTTTTTGCAGTTTCTTCAGTTTTAATCTACAGTTCCTAACCAATAGATTGTGGTCAGAGTCCACATCTTCCCCTGGAAATGCCTTACAATTTAAAACCCGGTTACTAAATATCTGTCTTACCGTTATATAATCTATCTGATACCTTCTAGTATCTCCAGGATTCTTCCATGTATACAACCTTCTTTTATGATTCTTGAACCAAGTGTTAGCTATGATTAAGTTGTGCTCTGTGCAAAATTCTACCAGACGGTTTCCTCTTTCATTTCTCTCCCCCAATTCATATTCACCCACTATGTTTCCTTCTCTCCATATTCCTACTCTCGAATTCCAGCCACCCATGACTATTAAATTTTCGTCTCCCTTCACTATCTGAATAATTTCTTTTATCTCATCATATATAAACATAAAAGCTTGAAATGAATGCCAATATGGCGCCTCACAACTCTGTACTGAAGGGAGACGGCGTGCGTGTGACGTAGGTGGCGTTGTGCCATCTCGATGGTCAACGCTCAGACGCACGCTCAGAATATCTGACATGCCAGATATTGCTCTGCACGTTCGGAAAAACTCCCGAACGTGCTATTCCACGCTATGATGTCAGAAACTTGGCACGCTCAACGCTCAACCTGTGCCGACGGCTTTAGCTTGTCTGCAAAGCGACTTTGTAAAGGCCTCTAGGCCAACGTGTCTCCATAGCTCTAGAAACGGCTACTGTTTCCACCATCGCAGTTGGAAGGTCTCGAAAGCGCTGCTGGGTGTCCGGGATTTCCTTAAGCTGGGTCGACTGTAGGAGTGTCATTGTAGTAAAGAATAAACGTGTTACAAATTCATGTCTGAAGCGTCAGTTTTTCCAGACAAGTCGGCGTTTGTGACGTTAGTCAGGAAGAATCAATATGCAAAGAAGTGGGATACGGAAGTACTAAGGAATGACGAGATACATTTGAAGTTCTCTAACGCTATAGATACAGCAATAAGGAATAGCGCAGTAGGCAGTACAGTTGAAGAGGAATGGACATCTCTAAAAAGGGCCATCACAGAAGTTGGGATGGAAAACATAGGTACAAAGAAGGTAGCTGCGAAGAAACCATGGGTAACAGAAGAAATACTTCAGTTGATTGATGAAAGGAAGAAGTACAAACATGTTCCGGGAAAATCAGGAATACAGAAATACAAGTCGCTGAGGAATGAAATAAATAGGAAGTGCAGGGAAGCTAAGAAGAAATGGCTGCGGGAAAAATGTGAAGACATCGAAAAAGATATGATTGTCGGAAGGACAGACTCAGCATACAGGAAAGTCAAAACAACCTTTGGTGACATTAAAAGCAACGGTGGTAACATTAAGAGTGCAACGGGAATTCCACTGTTAAATGCAGCATTTCTGGCCAAGAGAAGTCTACTAATATCAAATACCGGCCTTAATTTAAGGAAGAAATTTCTGAGGATGTACGTCAGGAGTAGAGCATTGTATGGTAGTGAAACATGGACTGTGGGAAAACCGGAACAGAAGAGAATCGAAGCATTTGAGATGTGGTGCTATAGACGAATGTTGAAAATTAGGTGGACTGATAAGGTAAGGAATGAGGAGGTTCTACGCAGAATCGGAGAGGAAAGGAATATGTGGAAAACACTGATAAGGAGAAGGGACAGGATGATAGGACATCTGCTAATGACTTCCATGGTACTAGAGGGCAAAAACTGTAGAGGAAGACAGAGATTGGAATACGTCAAGCAAATAATTGAGGACGTAGGTTGCAAGTGCTACTCTGAGATGAAGAGGTTAGCACAGGAAAGGAATTCGTGGCGGGCCGCATCAAACCAGTCAGTAGACTGATGACCAAAAAAAAAAAAAATATCGTAGCGATTGTTGTCTGACACTAAGGTACATGTATATCATGTTTGGTTGAAATCGGTCCAGTGGTTTAGGAAGAGATGTTGAACATACATACTCATTTTTATAACACTTATAGATTTGCACTCTATTTTACCTACTTTTCATGAGTAGATCTACCATTGTTTTACCTCTCACACATAATCTGCAGTATCATATATTTTAGTCATACGCTGCGTAAGCGAATTAGAATTACAAATCTTTGCACGGTATCCAGCTACTGAGAATTCAGTACAGCATAAATCCCCTAGGGCGTGAAGAGTTTTGTGGATAGCCGTCATCCTCACGGTTTGTACTCGAGTCTATAATGATTCAACAGTTCTTGGTAGGTGTTCCGAGGACCAACCACCACCCCTATCGTCATTATAACTGTATCAATCACCATAATTTCATATCCATTTGATACATTACTATCTCATTTACACGCATCCACGTTGATCCCACATGTTTCTACAAGGTCGTTGCCTCGGATTTTTTCTTATCTCCGGACCTCAGAAAAGGACTTCCCTTGTGCATCTTCTCCCCTTGTGCATGGTTATGTGGTTCGCTCGATTCTGTTCCTTTTCATAACAAATATAATTACGTTTACCATTTCTCTGCTCCACATGTTCGTTTTCCTCTTAGTATTTATCTTCCAGCTTACAACTTTCACTTGCAGCGTCTTCAAAAACCCACAAAAAATCGAAGTGGAAAGGTTACATGGAATTAATACAGTGTTCATTAAATCTGGACGATTATCGGTACACCTTAAATTGCTAAATTTGTACTGTACGACTTGTACCAGACGTAAAGAAATTTCCAGCGAAATGGGAAGAATATAGTAATAAAGGGTATTTCTTGTAACTTAAGAGAGCTAAATATCTCGAAAATGAAGCACAGTACGGAAAAAATATTCTAGGTGAAAAGGTAGTATTAGTGGGCGGGGCCAATTTTGTATTTTCAAATAGGAAGCTCACCTCCACAATTTTCATTGCACATCCGAACTCTGCGCCAAAAATTAGGTACGGTTTATTCAAACCATTGCTTTCCATTCTTGGTAGATTATGCTGTAATCTGCAGTATCAATTGTGCTTGATTTTGCAATTAATACCAAAGCACTGGATTCTACCTTTCATTTGGGATGTAAACGTATACCTTTGTGCCCTGACAGTTGATATTCATGTTCGAAATTTAGTGTTGCAAATTTGATTTTACAGTAGAATATGTTTAGCCGTTTCAGAAACGGGTAGAAACTACGTTTAACGTGATCCAGAAACAGTGACATCGATGTAATAGTTATCTGTTCCCCACGGGATGCTTGATATTTGTGAGTCGCCTTGTCTCTCACCATTGCGGTGCTTTATGTCGGTGAGTATCCATGACATTTGTGTCTCTCAGTATCACTTCATGAACGTTTTGTGCCCGGAGTGACCAAGCGGCTTTAGGCGCTACAGTCATTACCGCGCGACCGCTACGGCCGCAGGTTCGAATCCTGCCTCGGGCATGGATGTGTGTGATAGATTAGTTAGGTTTAATTAGTTCTAAGTTCTAGGGGACTGATGGCCTCAGACGTTAAGTCCCATAGTGCTCAGAGCCATTTTTGAACGTTTTGTTTCACCTTACATTGTTGTTGTTGTTTATATTTTGCAAGTAGGCGCTAGCGGCCAGCGCGAGGGTTACGGCGGTTGGATGGAAACACACACCGAAATCAGTCACCCTGATGGCGGGGTTCGAGAGCAATTACCGAAATCAGCCATTCCGATGGTTTGGTGACTCACGTTAAGCAACCCAGACGGGACCAGAAAACTTCGTTACGATATAAGTAGTTTATTTTATAGAAATGTCAAAGTGTATTTAGATAAGATCTCTGTATGGTGCGAAAAGTGGCAATTGACCCTGAATAAAGAAAAGTGTGAAGTTATTCACATGAGTACTAAAATAAATCGGCTAAATTTCGATTACGCGATAAGCCACACAAATCTGAAGGCTGTAAATTCAGCTAAATACTTAGGGATTACAATTACAAGTAACCTAAATTGGAACGATCACTTAGATAATATTGTGGGTAGAACAAACCAAAGACTGCGATTCATTGGCAGAACACTTAGAAGGTGCAACAGGTCTACTAAGGAGACTGCTTACACCACGCTTGTCCGCCCTATACTCGAGTACTGCTGTGCGGTGTGGGATCCGCATCAGGTGGGACTGAAGGATGACATCGAAAAAGTACAAAGAAGGGCAGCTCGTTTTTTATCATCGCGAAATAGGGGAGATAGTGTCACGGACATGATACGTGAATTGGAATGGCAATCATGAAAACAAAGGCGTATCTCGTTGCGACGGGATCTTTTCATGAAATTTCAAACACCAGTTTTCTCCTCCGATTGCGAAAACATCCTGTTGCCACTCACCTACGTAGGGAGAAATCATCATCACCATAAAATAAGAGAAGTCAGAGCTCGCACAGAAAATTTTAAGTGCTCGTTTTTCCCGCGCGCCGTTCGAGATTGGAACGGTAGAGAGACAGCTTGAAGATTGTTCAGTGAACCCTCCCCCAGGCACTTTATTGTGAATAGCAGAGTAATCACTTAGATGTAAATGTAGATGTGTTGCCATGTTATCTGTACTGTACAATCACATATCCAACACTCAACGAACATTTGAACGTCAGCTTCAACCGTCAGAACACAAAGGTTTACATTTATATCGGAGGTGAAATGCAGAATGAAATGCGTCGGTACTAAACTGCAAAAACAGGCATACTTGATATTTGTCGATTACAGCACCATCTACCACGAACGGGAAACAATGGCATGAGAAAAACCGTACGTACTTTCAGGAGTAAAATCCGAATATGCAATAGAAATGGGTTTTCCCATTTGAAAACACCAAGTTGACCCAACCCTCGCAGGAGGAATGGTTAGGAGGTGGCCAGTTGTAGGGTAGGCAGATGTCCCCTTTACTGATCTTAACTTTCCACCTAGAACACTTTTAGTACGACTCAAGAACTATAAACACAAGCCTGTAAACGATGGCAAAATGTTTACTGATGGAAGAACAAGTAGCATTAAGAAAGGGACGATCAACTACCGATGCACTTTATTTTTAAAATAGCTTAGTGAAAAGCTCGACCCTTCAACTTTCGTACTAACGAGATTATGTGCTCGTTCCATTTCATGTCGCTTTACAAAGTTACGCCTAAATATTAATGGACGTGACTATGGCAAACAGCACGTCGCCAGTACTGTATTATAACTCTCGAAGGTTTTTTTTTTCTTACACATCTTATTAAGTTACATTTCTCCACGTTAAGTCAAACTACTATTCATCACGCCAGATAGAATTCTGTCCTAAATCCTGCATCCTCCTACAGTCACTGAATATCGATACCTTTGCCGTACACTGCATCATCATCAGAGAACAGTCACAGATGCGGATCACCCTACTTGTGAGATCGTTTAGGTACGTAGACAATAAGAACGGTCCTATCGCACTTCCCTGGGGTACTCCTGAAGACACCCTTGTTCTGATGAATAGTATGTAGCCTTCGCGGCCGTGATAACAAGCCCTCAATTTCCTATTCGTGACCAAGTCAAAAATAACTTCAAAAAAATGGTTCAAATGGCTCTGAGCACTATGGGACTTATATTTGTGGTCATCAGTCCCCTAGAACGTAGAACTACTTAAACCTAACTAACCTAAGGACATCACACACATCAATGCCCGAGGCAGGTTTCGAACCTGCGACCGTAGCGGTCACGCGGCAACAATAACTATCACAGACTTGCCAGTTTTATTGGCCCTTGGACATCAGACTTCGTAGAGAAATAACAGCAGCAGGCTCTGAAAAAGTTTACTACGGTTAGTAGCAATCTGCATGAGACGTAGAAAATGGTTGATAATTGTTCGACAGCAAGTCGTTATTCCGGAAAATGTTATAAGTACTTACAGAAATTGGAACTCCTGTTGTCAACTGTGAATGTGGTGATCATTACTCTTAAAATAGACACACGTATACCATTTCCAATTAATGCAGTTATTATTACCTAAGAATTACAAATGTTTACGTAAGCAGTGGCCAAGGCAGCAGAGAGTACGCTAGCTGAAACATGTGATGAACAACTTAAAAAAAATTCTGATACAACGTTTTTGTTGAGTTTGAGCGCAATTAGTGACATATTACGTTTACCTTCTCTGGCCACTCGTATAAAGGGTCATTCAATTACAGATTCCTAATAGTGACTTTTTTTATTTATTTAGTCAATATTATGAACTAGGAACTTCTGTTTTTTGTTAACCTAAATTTTTTTTATTTTTTCAGATCGTGCCCTTTCCACATCCAAACCACACTTCCCGATTTATCTGTGTTAATTTTTACTGGTAGTGTGATATGTTCGACCTCAATTATCTTGAGTGCGTCAATTTTGCCTTTCAAATCCCTCACCGTAATCTGTAGTTTGATCATTTCCTCCTTGATCTCTGCGATCCATTTAATGGCTCCCTTACTATCCCATAACTTCTCAATTATACTCCTATTAATTCTATTTTCCGTTGTCCTCATCAAATGATCTACACTCCTGGAAATGGAAAAAAGAACACATTGACACCGGTGTGTCAGACCCACCATACTTGCTCCGGACACTGCGAGAGGGCTGTACAAGCAATGATCACACGCACGGCACAGCGGACACACCAGGAACCGCGGTGTTGGCCGTCGAATGGCGCTAGCTGCGCAGCATTTGTGCACCGCCGCCGTCAGTGTCAGCTAGTTTGCCGTGGCATACGGAGCTCCATCGCAGTCTTTAACACTGGTAGCATGCCGCGACAGCGTGGACGTGAACCGTATGTGCAGTTGACGGACTTTGAGCGAGGGCGTATAGTGGGCATGCGGGAGGCCGGGTGGACGTACCGCCGAATTGCTCAACACGTGGGGCGTGAGGTCTCCACAGTACATCGATGTTGTCGCCAGTGGTCGGCGGAAGGTGCACGTGCCCGTCGACCTGGGACCGGACCGCAGCGACGCACGGATGCACGCCAAGACCGTAGGATCCTACGCAGTGCCGTAGGGGACCGCACCGCCACTTCCCAGCAAATTAGGGACACTGTTGCTCCTGGGGTATCGGCGAGGACCATTCGCAACCGTCTCCATGAAGCTGGGCTACGGTCCCGCACACCGTTAGGCCGTCTTCCGCTCACGCCCCAACATCGTGCAGCCCGCCTCCAGTGGTGTCGCGACAGGCGTGAATGGAGGGACGAATGGAGACGTGTCGTCTTCAGCGATGAGAGTCGCTTCTGCCTTGGTGCCAATGATGGTCGTATGCGTGTTTGGCGCCGTGCAGGTGAGCGCCACAATCAGGACTGCATACGACCGAGGCACACAGGGCCAACACCCGGCATCATGGTGTGGGGAGCGATCTCCTACACTGGCCGTACACCACTGGTGATCGTCGAGGGGACACTGAATAGTGCACGGTACATCCAAACCGTCATCGAACCCATCGTTCTACCATTCCTAGACCGGCAAGGGAACTTGCTGTTCCAACAGGACAATGCACGTCCGCATGTATCCCGTGCCACCCAACGTGCTCTAGAAGGTGTAAGTCAACTACCCTGGCCAGCAAGATCTCCGGATCTGTCCCCCATTGAGCATGTTTTGGACTGGATGAAGCGTCGTCTCACGCGGTCTGCACGTCCAGCACGAACGCTGGTCCAACTGAGGCGCCAGGTGGAAATGGCATGGCAAGCCGTTCCACAGGACTACATCCAGCATCTCTACGATCGTCTCCATGGGAGAATAGCAGCCTGCATTGCTGCGAAAGGTGGATATACACTGTACTAGTGCCGACATTGTGCATGCTCTGTTGCCTGTGTCTATGTGCCTGTGGTTCTGTCAGTGTGATCATGTGATGTATCTGACCCCGGGAATGTGTCAATACAGTTTCTCCTTCCTGGGACAATGAATTCGCGGTGTTCTTATTTCAATTTCCAGGAGTGTAGAAAAGAGATCCGTTTCTTTTTCATTGTACTTGACACTGGGTCCATTTCTCTCTAAACTGTTTCATTTGAAGCTATTCTCCAAACTCCGACTTTTTGGTATTTTTTATATATACATTTTCTGATTACCCTTCTTTCTATTTTAAGTAATATGTCTACTGATACAGTGTTGGTTGTTTAAAATATAGTTTCGATAGCATATGTTAGTTGCGACTGTGTGAGTATTTTGTAATGTTTGAGTTTTGTGGCTATTGACAGGCATTTCTTGTTAATGTGTTCTTGCTAACATGACACGTTTTAATCAGTTTGTTTATTCTACTCTTCCATGACGGTTTCTCATTAAGCTGGTGTGTTATTATTTCTCGCAATTATTTAAAGAAATGGCTCTGAGCACTATGGCACTTAACATCTGAGGTCATAAGTCCCCTAGAACGTAGAACTACTTAAACCTAACTAACCTAAGGACGTCACACACATCGATGCCCGAGGCAGGATTCGAACCTGTGACCTTAGCGGTCACGCGGTTCCAGACTGAAGCGCCTAGAACCGCACGCCCACCCCGGCCGGCTTAATTATTTAAACTTTTCAAAAATTTTATGTCGTTTTCTCCAATTCTAAATTAGTTTGCCACAGTCGGTTCCGTTGGCATTATTTCTGTTTTCCAAAAGATATTTTAAGGCCAATGGTCTGGGCTACTTCCTGTAATAATTGTATTTGTTGTTTGGTTTCTTGAATGTTGTTTGCAAGAAGAGAGAGGTCGTAAGCAAATCCTGAACAGTTCAACTTTATGTCGCCATTTTGTGTTCCAATCTTAATGTTCTTTGGATTGTACTTGTACCACTCCCTCATTACGTATTCAAGGGCACAATTACAAAAGAGTGGTGACAAGCCATCTTCCTACCTCAAACCAGGTTTTATCAAGAATGGTTCAGAAAAGTTTCCCTCTGAACTTAATTTTTCGAATTTGTTAAGGTAAGTTCTGGGAGTTTAATCAGTTTTGTGTGGAGTCTGAAAGGTCTGAAAATTTTTAAGACTGATGGTCTATGGATAGAATCATATGCTTTCTTAAAATCTTTCAATGTAATTGAGAGAGGCTTGTTCCGTACGCGCTAGTAAACCATGAATAATTTGAGAGTAATTATTTTTTCGGCACAGCTTCTCCAAGATCTGAAGCCTGCTTGTATTCCCCCAGTTCCTTGTCCAGTCGATCTTTGATCCTATTGTGTAAAATATAATAGCATTTATAATACTAAGTATATACAGCCTAATGAACCATTTGATATATCCTTTCAGTTTGCCGGCCGAAGTGGGCGTGCGGTTAAAGGCGCTGCAGTCTGGAACCGCAAGACCGCTACGGTCGCAGGTTCGAATCCTGCCTCGGGCATGGATGTTTGTGATGTCCTTAGGTTAGTTAGGTTTAACTAGTTCTGAGTTCTAGGGGACTAATGACCTCAGAAGTTGAATGCCATAGTGCTCAGAGCCATTTGAACCATTTGAACCTTTCAGTATCTGGACAGACGTTTATGCCTCTCGAGGAAAATTATTATATTCGAACTTAAAATATGCTCAAAAGTTCCGCAGCAAACCGATGTTAAGGATGTTAGCCGGTAATTTTGCAGCGGGGCGGTCCTTTTGCGCTTCGCCCAATACGGCAGCCATCAGCGCTTTTTTCTCTTCTCTCTTTACACGTTCCCGACCGTTAATGTCTAACTCCATCTTGCACGTGCAACTTATGATAACTGCCTGCAGTCCTTGAAGTGAACCGCGGCTGAGATCAGAGTGCATCCGCCTCGTTTCGCTGATTCCTTTGCGGAAGAAGCGGAGAGGACTGAGCTGCCCAGCGCGGCGCGCGCCGCAAGGTGTTTGCACAGGTAATGAGCGGCGCGGTGCGACCGCAGCGACGCCGCCTTATCGCCGCAGCGTAAACACAGGTGTCTGGAGAGGCGAGCTGCGTGCTTCGGAATTAAGCGCTCTCCCCCACGGCCCGCAGCCTCCGAGTCACTGCCAGCTGATAGCGGGCGGGGGTCTTGCTCGAGAGCGACCGCCGGCCTACCGACAGTAGATACGCTCCCAGTCTGGTGCGTCACTGCATTCTACAGTGGTACGACCGCCAGAGGCTTCCTCTGCTACGCCCTTTCCTCTACTAGTTCCACAGGGCCGGCCGGAGTGGCCGAGCGGTTCCAGGCGCTTCAGTCTGGCACCGCGCGACCGCTACGGTTCGGCCTCGGGCATAGATGTGTGTGATTGGTCTGCCCATTAAAAGAGCTACACCGAGAAGAAATGCAGATGATAAACGGGTATTCATTGGACAAATATATTATACTAGAACTGACATGTGATTACATTTTCACGCAATTTGGGTGAATAATGGCTCTGAGCACTATGGGACTCAACTGCTGAGGTCATAAGTCCCCTAGAACTTAGAACTACTTAAACCTAACTAACCTAAGGACAACACACACATCCATGCCCCAGGCAGGATTCGAACCTGCGACCGTAGCGGTCGCGCGGTTCCAGACTGTAGCGCCAGAACCGCTCGGCCACCAGCGGCCGGCATTTGGGTGAATAGATCCTGATACATCAGTACCCAGAACAACCACCTCTGGCCGTAATAATGGCCTTGATACGCCTGGGCATTGAGTCAAACAGAGCTTGGATGGCGTGTACAGCTTCAGCTGCCCATGCAGCTTCAACACGATACAACAGTTCATTAAGAGTAGTGACTGGCGTATTGTGACGAGCCAGATGCTCGGCCACCATTGACCAGACGTTCTCAATTGGTGAGATATCTGGAGAATGTGCTGGTCAGGGCAGCTGACGAACATTTTCTGTATCCAGAAAGGCCCCTACAGGACCTACAACATGCGGTCGTGCATTATTCTGCTGAAATGTAGGGTTTCGCAGGGTTCGAATGAAGGGTAGAGGCTCGGGTCGTAACACATCTGAAATGTAACGTCCACTGTTCAAAGTGCCGTCAATGCGAACAAGAGGTGACAGAGACGGGTAACCAATGGCTGCCCATACCATCACGCCGGGTGATACGCCAGTATGGCGATGACGAATACACGCTCCCAATGTGCGTTTACTGCGATGTCGCCAAACACGGATGCGACGATCATGATGCTGTAAACAGAACCTGGATTCATCCGGAAAAATGAAGTTTTGCCATTCGTGCACCCAGGTTCGTCGTTGAGTACACCATCGCAGGCGCTACTGTCTGTGATGCAGCGTCAAAGGTAACCGCAGCCATGGTCTCCGAGCTGATGGTCCATGCTGCTACAAACGTCGTCGAACTCATTCGTGCACATGGCTGTTGTCTTGCAAACGTCCCCATCTGTTGACTCAGGGATCGAGACGTGGCTGCACGATCCGTTACAGGCATGCGGATAAGATGCCTTTCATCTCGACTGCTAGTGATACGAGGCCGTTGAGATCCAGTACGGCGTTTCGTATTACCGTCCTGCACCCACCGATTCCATATTCTGCTAACAGTCATTGGATCTGGACCAACACGAGCAGCAATGTCGCGATACGATAAACCGCAATCGCGATAGGCTACAATCCGACCCTTATCGGTAACGTGATGGTACGCATTTCTCCTCCTTACAGGAGGTATCACAACAACGTTTCACTAGGCAACGCAGGTCAACTGCTGTTTGTGTATGAGAAATCGGTTGGGATCTTTCCTCATGTCAGCACGTTGTAGGTATCGCCACCGACGCCAACATTGTGTGAATGCTCCGCAAAAGCTAATCATTTGCATATCACAGCATCTGCTTCCTGTCGGTTAAATTTCGCGTCTGTACCACGTCATCCTCGTGGTGTAGCAATTTTAATGGGCGGTAGTGTAGTTCTAAGTTCTATGGGACTGATGACCTCAGATGTTATGTCCCATAGTGCTCAGAGCCACTTGAACCAATTTTCTTGTTCCACAGGTGCTCCGAGGGCGTGCTTATCGTAACCGAAACTCAGCTTTGTTGTAAGATTTTTGGAAATGCAACTGCAACAATCGAAAAACCCATACTAGATCCTTTTCCATCTAGCCACGATGATACATCCCTGCATAAGAACATCGTCTGAAACTAAAGCTACGCTTACTACACCCCAAGAGAAGAAATGGCGACGCACCACTTACAAGATACGCAAATGGTCACAAATTGCACAGGATTGCTACGTAGGACATCCGCAATTGAGAGGCACGATAATTAATTTGGAGGGATCTACTTCAGTTGTAGTAACATTCATTTAAACCGCATCCAGTTGAAAGGTCGCTGTTAGATTCCTTTCATGCTATTTTCCTGGATTTATTGTTGTTTACGTCACACATTTGCACCTCTAAATTTTCTGTGGTATTTCTAAATTTATCTGGGAGGAGACTAAGCAGTGAAATACGCTATATTCACATATAAACAAGAACAACGTGTCACACAACACTTTCAAACACATTTTTATGTGTAAATCTTATCATACAAAGTTTGCTATGAAACCCACGTCCTCCTTTACGTAGTGTATACGATGTGTTAAGATACTGTCATCTCCTTCCCTTCTGGTGTGAAAGGATGAATGAGTGAGAGTATTTGTAGTTCCATGCTCGGTGGTAGGAGAGAAGTTCTGTCTGATACCGTAGGACCAACGTCTGAGTAGGTAGATACGATTTGTAAGGCGAAGAGGTTTGTCTCCTTGGTGTGCTTCTGTCCGTCCCTTGGAGGTTGGTAAAGGAAGCTACCTCTCTGGTCACTTCCTAGTGTATCTGTGGGACACCCTCGGGCAGATCCCACTCTAGTCAGTCTGCGGGCAGTTTCTCAAGTGGTAGAAACTCCGGGTAAGCGCGTGTTTGGTGAGTCCGAAGGACAATGAAACTCTTCAAGTTTTCAGTCTAACTGAAATATTAATTACTTTTCTTACAGATCTACATGGAAAATGTTTTATGTATTATTGTAAATCGGGATGCAGTGCGATTTCAGTGTTGATTTCGAAGTGTATTGCGGTGGTTGCTTTGTTTCCACTCCAATAAAGGAAAGTGGAAGTACTTTGTCTCGAGGCGTAATTCTGATTAAAATCATCGCTCTTTGGTGTGAATGTGCGTATAAGTGTTTTCTCTCGTTGAAATTCTTGAAATTAATAATTTCTCTTTGCGCTGAACCCACGTGGTGTGTGCCTTGTAGTGGCAGTACCACGTGCTCGTAAAATTATTTGAGCCATCAGGTCAATACTGTGCCGTTATCAACGCAGTTCGGAAGATTCTTTTGTAACTAATGTGTTTAGATTTGATTTCTTCATTAAATTCTTTGTGGAATCACACATTTTCTGCAAATGTATTGTGCCTGTAGAACATGTGCTGCAGTAACAAAACTAGTCCTAAGCTACTCTTTTGCATAATATTTCGCGTATTCAGACTTAACTAATCGCAATCGCGAGTAGTTTTCCTACTTCACGATTTCTAGAAACATTTTTATAGAGCATTTTGGTACGATTGTGGTTATATCGAACCGCGTAATCTTTCTCTTAACTTCCATTAGCAGTCTGTTGTTATCCATTGGGAACACGACTGCGCGAGGAGCAGAACTTCTTTGCCTAAATAGAATGGATTGGTGATGGTTCAGCTCCTTTTTTTTGCATAGACTTGAACTATCTTCGTGTGCTTGTTTGAATGCGGTATCCCATCCTGTTGCCTCTCTTTTGCTTCCTATTCTTAGAAAATCACGTTTTATGTAAACTGAACCGCCTCTGAGTAACACTTTTCTTAATTAATTTACAATAGTATATAAGGCACCAGCTTTGAGGCGAATTTAACATGTGTTCTCCGTTTTATTGCACCCTGATGAATTTTAAAATCAACATGAAAGTTTAAACTTAGTTTGCTTTCCTTGAATCTAATTTTCCCTATCATCTGTTTACTTAAAATAATAATAAAATGATAAAAGAATAACCGATGGTGTGGGTGACTATTGCATAGACTTAAAAACTTATATCAATAATAAGAATTTGTACATCAGTCACCCACGCATACTTTCCACCCTAAGTTCGGAAGGTTTTAAAAACACTATGCTCATAATACGGTTTCGAGATTTTAAAATCTCGTCTTACACCTGGAGATGGGATTTTAAAATCTCGAAACCAGTCGTAGTTTGAATAAATATTAGTATAACTGAAGTGGATCTGTCTCTCTCTCTCTCCATTATCACGGTCGCAAACTCATATTCACACAGCTATCGACGGAAAATACGAAACTGTAAACTTTGGCGGCCTTTGGATGATTTGGTGACGCTACGGCGCAATTTCACCGCGCAGCTGCAGGAATAGTAAACAGGAGATACGTCGATATCACAGCATAAAGTTTGCGAATTTCATTCCGCGTGCCCGGGTGGGCAGTAACTATGCTTCGCAAACAGGTTGATGAACAATATGCGCAGATGTCGGCATTTGAGACAGGAGAGTAGTTGGGCTAAAAAATTCGGTTAGAGTAATCTGTGAATCGCTCCACATGTGAATAAGAGCCATGCCATTATTCGACGGTGTTGGCAGGAATGTGTGAACCACGCCCGAACACAGCGTCAAGAGGGAAGCGGTCAGCCTAGGAAGACGACAGAACACGAGGACCGAGCAATCGTCAGAGAGGCACACAGAGCCCTGGGTTCATTGTTATCACCGATAAGACGTGCAGCTGATGGGTCAGTGGCCACAGCGACAATTAACGGGCGGCTCAGAGAAACGGGCCTGAGCTGGCGGCCCCTCTTGCGCCGACTACCATAGACCTCTACACCAACATGTCCATCTGCAGCTTTGTCGGGCACATTCCAAATGGAATCTCATTGACTGGACTAGAACTGTCTTTTAGTGATGGATCTCGCTTCCAGCTGATCCCTGATGACCAGTAAAGGCGTGTTTGTAGACTCCCCGGACAGCGCTGGGATACGAACCCGACTGTCGCCCGCAGACCCCTCTGGTTGTCATTGCAGTATGTCGTCGATATTCTACGCTCCGGTTTGTTGCCCTTCATGGCCAGCCGTCCTGGGTATACATTTCAGCAATATAATGTATGACCATACACGGTGAGGATTTCTACTGGTTGTCTTCGTGCTTGCCAAACCCTTCCTTCGCCAAGAAGGTCTCCACATCTCCCTCCAATTGAGAACTGTCGCCCGCAGACCCCTCTGGTTGTCATTGCAGCATGTCGTCGATATTCTACGCTCCGGTTTGTTGCCCTTCATGGCCAGCCGTCCTGGGTATAAATTTCAGCAGTATAATGTATGACCATACACGGTGAGGGTTTCTACTGGTTGTCTTCGTGCTTGCCAAACCCTTCCTTCGCCAACAAGGTCTCCACATCTCGCTCCAATTGAGAAAGTTTGGAGCATTATGTGGAGAGCCGTCCAGTCAGCTCGGGGTTTTGTTGACAGAATTTGGCACGCTGTCTCTCAGGACCACATCCAACAATTCTGTCAATAAATGCCAAGCCGAACGACTGCTTGCAAAAGGGGCAGAGGTGGACCAACGCATTATTGACTTGCTTTCCCGAAATTGTAGTCATTTGTTTGTCCGTATATGTACATCACTTCTACCCATATCCCTCACATTCAGACAACTCCATCGTGGTATGTAGAGTTGCGCACTCCCAAAACTACGATTCGGTGGTTTTGGTACACAACGTAAATGACATAGTAAATGGTAGTATTAGCGGTAGTACTGGTTTTACTAGTAGGGAAAGGAACATAAATGAATGTGTAAGGGAGCAACTGCGAGATGACGACTTCTCTTTCTTTGTTTCTTAACTTGTTTTGCACACAATTAGATCGGTACATCACTCATTGTTAGTCTATTGTGTTTTTTATATCCTTTCATAACAAATTTCATTTTGTAAATAATAAAAATTAGTTGTCAGCGTAACTTCTGCGCTTTTCTGCAACCAAAACGATTACTTTTGAGGCAAAAACAGTTTACATGCACAAAAATAGAAAAATACAAGATGAATCACTAACTGTTGCCACCTAGAATAACTCCGGAAGTATGATAAGAGCTGAAAGGTTCGTGGGACAAAAGTTGCATGGGACAACGGGGGTCGCAATATGACGTTGGTTTTTTATTGCTAGGTGGGGCCGCTTCAGAGATACGATGGTCAGCTTAGTTTTTTTAAATGGGATACTATAGTTTGGTACTTCTTTTCCCATAGCGGCTATCAAGACGAATCCAATGATGTTTAACAGCAACATGTTTGAAGGTGAACTAAGGTCAAAAAGGTGGCATGAACGTGCATTTACCGAAGGCGTTCGAAGTGATGACCATTGGTATCAATGCGGTGCTCCAATCTTCTTGTCATGGATTGAGTGATATTCCTTATCACTTCCGCATTTATTGAAGCACATGCTCTGACAATTCTCTCTCGTATATCGTGCAAATATTAAATATTCGCTGAATACAGGTTACCCATCTAACGTGCCTTTGTCATGTAAACATTTCGCAATACAACACTAATAGGAAAGACAAGACTAGTATCGTCGAATCAAGCGAATGTGAATGATGTATTCCTTCGAAGGACAAGTCGATATGCTTCTCACTTACGGAGAATGCCAACGAAATTCAGTGAGAGCCAGAGTTGTTGAAAGATATCCTCAACGTACTCACTCTACAAGTCGTACATTTAAGTATGTGTAGGATAAATTGAGAACAGTTGGACCTTTAATGCATCGGAAACATAACCGCCAAAGGAAAGTTACTAACGAGGAAAGGGAAATTGGTACTCTTGCCCCTGTGGTTCGAGATCCTTGGGTTAGTTGGCGTCAAATCGCAAGGGAATCTTGTAGTATTGTAGTATTGTTCGTGTTCTTCATCGCCATAAATATTATCATTACCATGTCAGCCTCCACCAACAATTAACAGGTACGGATTGTATGCGTCGCATTGAATCCTGTCGATGGGCTCAACTTCAGATTCAGAGGGATGCGAAATTTATTAATTTGATTTTATTTACTAACGAGGCTACATTCATGAACCACGGAAATGTTAATTTGCGTGATATGCATTATAGGGCAAATGAAAACCCATGTTGGCTGCGGCAAGTTGCACATCAAAAACCTTTGTGACCCCCGTTGACTTTCAAAGACATTACTGTTACACATCATTGGACTCGTCTCGGTAGCCGCTATCAGAAAATAAGTAACAAACTGTAGCATCCCATTAAAAGAAAAAAAAATCGAAGCTGATCTTCGTATCTCTGAAGCGACATCACCTAGCAATAAAAAACCAACGTCATATTATGGCCCCCGTTGCCCCATGCAACTTTTGTCCCGCAAACTTTTCAGCTCCTATCATACTTTCGGAGTTTTTCTAGGTGGCGATAGTGATTCTCCCTGTATAAATAATTATTGTTGTTATTTTGTACTTAGTAGAACGTCTTCATCACGATGAAAGGCAAGTTTCCTGTCATTGTTAATAAATGCAAAAGTTGTTTATGAATAACAGAAACATGTTTTATGTAAGTTCGAAGAAGTTTGATATATCTTTGTTTCGCGTTTTTTAATCCTTTTTTTAGTAAATAGCGTTTTCTAGCGGAACATGATAAATTTGTGTTTCTTCTTTATTTTACTACATCTACATTTACTATAGATCAACAATTTTCGAATAAAACCTGACATTTTCAACTCTGCTGCAAATACCGTTGAGTTTTAAGTAACAGACAGGAGGATAACTATGCAGAACGAAAATGTTCCGCAGGTTACCCGGCTCTTTATGTGTCTTCAGACGATTTCTAGAAGGTTCGTCACTTCTAGTTTTTGGGAGAATCGAGAAGACACTGATAGTATATGCAAAGAAAGCGGTCGTTACGAGGTAACGACCTAGGGGTATGCACCCAACCTAACGTACAGGTGACAAGGGTACGACGGTAAATGAGCAAAGCTGCTGGAATCCGTCTACGGTTATTAACTGTAGCCTACGATAATTTTCAAATTCATTTGGTGCGTTTTTTTTCTTTTTTTCTCTTACATTGTATTTCGGTAGGGAAGAGGATTGTGCATGGAGGTTAGCGTACCTAGGAACACCTGATGTATCCTGGTCGGTGTTTCAATCTGGTGTCCAGTTTTAGAGGAGTCACAACATGCATTTGCTACATGGGGTTTGAACACAGGCGGGATGCATCAGTAATAAACATCATGCAGTGACATGGATCTAGAACGAAACATGAATAAAAAATTTTGTGCTAACAGTAACAACAAAACATAGCCAGGCTGCACACCGCGCCCGTAAGTGCTGTAAGTTAAACAAATTGTTTGTATCAGTAAAATCACATCAGTCATTAACTTGCAACTGTATCAAAGGCAACTTCAGCGAAATAAAAACTTTTATGAGTTGATAAAAAAATTGAGAAGGATTTTACACTCTGCCTCATAAAATCGTAATCAATCATAAAATATAAAATGACCATAGTTACATCTCGCACCCCGTCAACACCGAAATAAAATGCTTCTGTGTCTAGCCGGACTGAATGACTACACTATCTCAACGTAAAAACATTATAGTAATGAAAGGAAAAAGGCTTTTCAACACGTTAAGTGAAAACTAATTGACAATTCGCTCTAAATTGAAACCTTACAAGCACAGCCGTCTCGTGGTAAAGAAGTCAGAGAAACAAAACGATATAGCAGCTAATTTTGCGCTATCAAAATTGACACAACTGTGAGTTGAAATTTACACAGACATCATTTTTAAAGTTTTTAAGTGCATGAATACTTCGATGTGGCAAGGAGGAGACAGCTTATTAAAAATCTCACGCAGCGTGCACATGCTTGTAGATTAGCTTCCTTCTGTAGGCCGTTTTGAGAATGTTCCGGGGCTCAACGGACCACAGATGTCCTACACCAGTTTGTTCGTCTCCACTTTCCCTGCACCACTGTTGTACGTTTTAAATAACTGTAGTTTACGACCTGCACAAACTGTAAAGGTGCTGTCACACTTCCCTCCGGTCCTCCTGGAAATACCTTTACGTCTGTCAAGCATGTTTCCGTTAAGAGTGGAGTGTTGGGGTTCTGTCTGTAAGAAAGTCCTGAATCCAGTCACAAATCTTGTCCGATGCTCAGTATGCTCTTATTTTATTCACTAAAGGTCAGTACGAAAGTCCATGAGATGCCTTCCTGAGATCAAAGGGACACGGCGTCAACGCGAGCGCAGATGTCTGCAGCGCTGTTGATTCCGTAGACAAGCGGGTCCCAACCTTTCTTAGAACATTACCTTTCAGTGCAATAAGACATTAGCTATTATGTGTGCACTCGTAAATCACTTTTGCTGCACTTCTTACTTCTGAACTAGCAGAAATTAGAAGACTTCAGGCTGTTAATGCTCTGAGCCTGAACTCAACCACTAATAGTAATAGTAATAACAATAATAATACTGTGTACTTCCCCCATGAACCATGGACCTTGCCGTTGGTGGGGAGGCTTGCGTGCCTCAGCGATATAGATGGCCGTACCGAAGGTGCAACCACAACGGAGGGGTATCTGTTGAGAGGCCAGACAAACATGTGGTTCCTGAAGAGGGGCAGCAGCCTTTTCAGTAGTTGCAGGGGCAACAGTCTGGATGATTGACTGATCTCGCCTTGTAACATTAACCAAAACGGCCTTGCTGTGCTGGTACTGCGAACGGCTGAAAGCAAGGGGAAACTACAGCCGTAATTTTTCCCGAGGACATGCAGCTTTACTGTACGATTAAATGATGATGGCGTCCTCTTGGGTAAAATATTCCGGAGGTAAAATAGTCCCCCATTCGGATCTCCGGGCGGGGACTACTCAAGAGGACGTCGTTATCAGGAGAAAGAAAACTGGCATTCTACGGATCGGAGCGTGGAATGTCAGATCCCTTAATCGGGCAGGTAGGTTAGAAAATTTAAAAAGGGAAATGGATAGGTTAAAGTTAGATATAGTGGGAATTAGTGAAGTTCGGTGGCAGGAGGAACAAGACTTTTGGTCAGGTGATTACAGGGTTATAAATACAAAATCAAATAGGGGTAATGCAGGAGTAGGTTTAATAATGAATAAAAAAATAGGAGTGCGGGTTAGCTACTACAAACAGCATAGTGAACGCATTATTGTGGCCAAGATAGAATCAAAGCCCATGCCTACTACAGTAGTATAAGTTTATATGCCAACTAGCTCTGCAGATGATGAAGAAATAGATGAAATGCATGACGAGATAAAAGCAATTATTCAGGTAGTGAAGGGAGACGAAAATTTAATAGTCCTGGGTGACTGGAATTCGTCAGTAGGAAAAGGGAGAGAAGGAAACATAGTAGGTGAATATGGATTGGGGGGAAGAAATGAAAGAGGAAGCCGCCTTGTAGAATTTTGCACAGAGCATAACTTAATCATAGCTAACACTTGGTTCAAGAATCATAAAAGAAGGTTGTATACCTGGAAGAATCCTGGAGATACTAAAAGGTATCAGATAGATTATATAATGGTAAGACAGAGATTTAGGAACCAGGTTTTAAATTGTAAGACATTTCCAGGGGCAGATGTGGATTCTGACCACAATATATTGGTTGTGAACTGCAGACTGAAACTGAAGAAACTGCAAAAACGTGGGAATTTAAGGAGATGGGACCTGGATAAACTGAAAGAACCAGAGGTTGTAGAGAGTTTCAGGGAGAGCATAAGGGAACAATTGACAGGAATGGGGGAAAGAAATACAGTAGAAGAAGAATGGGTACTGCCTACAAGAAAATTAAAGAGACCTTTGGAGAGAAGAGAATCACTTGTGTGAATATCAAGAGCTCAGATGGAAACCCAGTTCTAGGAAAAGAAGGGAAGGCAGAAAGGTGGAAGGAGTATACAGACGGTTTATACAAGGGCGATGTACTTGAGGACAATATTATGGAAATGGAAGAGGATGTAGATGAAGATGAAATGGGAGATAAGATACTGCGTGAAGAGTTTGACAGAGCACTGAAAGACCTGAGTCGAAACAAGGCCCCGGGAGTAGACAACATTCCATTAGAACTACTGATGGCCTTGGGAGAGCCAGTCATGACAAAACTCTACCATCTAGTGAGCAAGATGAATGAGACAGGCGAAATACCCACAGACTTCAAGAAGAATATAACAATTCCAATCCCAAAGAATGCAGGTGTTGACAGATGTGAAAATTACCGAACTATCAGTTTAATAAGTCACAGCTGCAAAATACTAACGCGAATTCTTCACAGACGAATGGAAAAACTGGTAGAAGCGGACCTCGGGGAATATCAGTTTGGATTCCGTAGATATGTTGGAACACGTGAGGCAATACTAACCTTACGACTTATGTTAGAAGAAAGATTAAGAAAAGGCAAACCTACGTTTCTAGCATTTGTAGACTTAGAGAAAGCTTTTGACAACGTTGACTGGAATACTCTCTTTCAAATTCTGAAGGTGGCAGGGGTAAAATACAAGGAGCGAAAGGCTATTTACAATTTGTACAGAAACCAGATGGCAGTTATAAGAGTCGAGGGGCAAGAAAGGGAAGCAGTGGTTGGGAAAGGAGTGAGACAGGGTTGTAGCCTCTCCCCGATGTTATTCAATCTTTATATTGAGCAAGCAGTAAAGGAAACAAAAGAAAAATTCGGAGTAGGTATTAAAATTCATGGAGAAGATGTAAAAACTTTGAGGTTCGCCGATGACATTGTAATTCTGTCAGAGACAGCAAAGGACTTGGAAGAGCAGTTGAACGGAATGGACAGTGTCTTGAAAGGAGGACATAAGATGAACATCAACAAAAGCAAAACGAGGATAATGGAATGTAGTCCAATTAAATGGGGTGATGCTGAGGGGATTAGATTAGGAAATGAGACACTTAAAGTGGTAAAGGAGATTTGCTATTTAGGGAGTAAAATAACTGATGATGGTCGAAGTAGAGAGGATATAAATTGTAGACTGGCAATAGCAAGGAAAGCGTTTCTGAAGAAGAGAAATTTGTTAACATCGAGTATAGATTTATGTGTCAGGATGTCGTTTCTGAAAGTATTTGTATGGAGTGTAGCCATGTATGGAAGTGGAACATGGACAATAAATAGTTTGGACAAGAAGAGAACAGAAGCTCTCGAAATGTGGTGCTACAGAAGAATGCTGAAGATAAGGTGGGTATATCACGGAACTAATGAGGAGGTATTGAATAGGATTGGGGAGAATAGAAGTTTGTGGGACGACTAGAAGAAGGGACCGGTTGGTAGGTCATGTTTTGAGGCATCAAGGGATCACAAATTTAGCATTGGAGGGCAGCGTGGAGGGTAAAAATCGTAGAGGGAGACCAAGAGATGAATACACTAAGCAGATTGAGAAGGATGTACGTTGCAGTAGGTACTGGGAGATGAAGAAGCTTGCACAGGATAGAGTAGCATGGAGAGCTGCATCAAACCAGTCTCAGGACTGAGGACCACAACAACAACAAGAACAATATTGTGTACAGCACTTTAATAGCCCTTATCTAGTTCTGCTGTGTCGTACAGCGAATTAATTCATTTACCTGTTTCGAAGCGAGCGATGAAGTAATTTTTGGGCTACTACAGGTACTACCTACAACATGAAGAAGATATTTCCTTGAGATATTTAGCATTTTTTACGCCTATGTCTCACTTTTATCATCATCTACGTACGGTACCAAACACGACATACGTCTGTAGCGGGTGGACTATGTGAGGAACCTTTAAACTCCGCCGCATTAATGAGAAAAAGTAATTATTGATAATATATGTAATCAGTATTATAACCTTAGAAAACTGTGACAATAGTAATGATCTTTTGAAAGTAACTTAGTTTCGAGACTGAAACAGAATAAAATCGTTTAGTGTCACCCTCAGGGGGTAATTACCCCAAGGTTGGGAACCACTGTCATAGACGAACAGAGCGTGCTGGGTGTCGCAGGATCCTTGTTTGCGGATAAAATGTCGATATTTATAGAAGAGATATTTCGTTCTCTAAAACTTCATAATACACCAGCACAAAACACGTTCCACAATTCTATAACAGACGCTTTTTGAAAACGGGAATAACCTGAGCTTTCTGCAGTATGCTAGGTACCCATCGTTGCTCTAACGACCTGCGATACACTAGTGGTAGAAGCCTAGCAAGTTCCGTCGCAAATCTCTGCAGAATCTCAAATATAGCTTAGCCGGTCCAGCTGCCAAGCGACTGACTCATTAAAACGATTAATGGAACAAGTATGCCACTGAAACCACAGATACTTGTACAAGCCCGTCAGCTTTGACTTCCAAAGTGACTAGATCACTGCTGCTACTTTACGCTTTCGTCCTCAGTCTGGAACACGTCGTCTTCTTTTCAGATCAGCTTGCAAAGCGGTCGTTACTAGCGCTCCTAACTGCTTCCCAAGAAAGGCAGTACAAACTGGCCCATCAGCGGGATTCGTTTCGCCAGCCAAGCTACCTCCCTAGCCGTTAATGCTTACGATTTTTCGCGATTAAATGAAGGTGCTTACGATACCTTCCAGTTGAGCATGTAAGGGCTTCACTGCTTTACGCTATCCTCCTTCACCCATTTAATTAATCACCACTCGCCCTTAGGCTGCCGAGGCTATTGTATGAGCACACTGATTGCTAGCAACCATCGCCCACACTGCAGAATACTAACATAGGAGGAATATAAGAACACTGTTATAAGAAAGCGAGCGCCTGCCTTATCTCCCGCTTACTCCCAGAAAGCGTCAAAATGCGCTCTTTGCCTCGACATAACGATATATTCGATCTTCCTCGTGTACAATCTCGGGCAATGAGCCCTAACTGCTTTCAGTTATCAGTGACTTTTATGAGAGTTACTTTGATTAGTACGTTAGGTAACTGCCACACAAAAATGAAAGTACTGAGAGAGTGTCTCTAGCCAAAACTAAAATACAGTTAATTAAAAATGGGAGGAGATGGATCTGTTCTTAATATAACACTAGAACTCTTTTGCAGATTTTATTGTTACCAATGTTTACAGTAGCACCTGCCACTTTACATATATTAGCTGTATGGAGAACGTCATACTACATAAGATTGATTTTCCATTATAACGTCTTGACTAAAATTAAAGAGAATTACAGAATTGTACCAACTTCATTCCAGCGAACATGGCTGCTAAAAGTTGCTTGATTGGCATAGATATTGCTCCCCACATGGATTAAAGGCTGTTCTTAAAAAGATAAATAAAAAAATTACGATTTTCTAAGAATAAACTACCATTCTGTAACATAATTTTTCTTACACGTTATTATGTACACCAGAAAAAAACTGCTTTAAGGTTTATTTTGCAGTAATTGCTTTCGTATTTTTCATCGTAGGCTGGCAGACCTTAAAACATTGTGCGTACCTAATGTCGACTATTGTAAAATATATTACGCAAAGTGTAAACGATAACTGTTTAGAACGGACCACCGTCCTGCAGGTGAAGTCGAGAGGAACACTTTTATATAGGACATTTGAGGTCTGTCAAGCGGGAAACTACCACAAACTGGCCTACAAAAACCACCCAAAATATAGAGCGTACGCATCGCGCAAGATTTTTAATATTCTCTCGCTTTCTTCGCACAGACTGTTTTAGTACTGGAGAAAAAAATTAACGAGATATGTTTTTAGAAAAATTTATGTAGTTTGCTAGAGGTCGCGGTTTTCGAGTTATACAAGAAAAATGTACAAAATTTACGTTCACCAGCATTTGTGTGATCTTCTTACTAAGGAACTACTGTGCTTGTCATTATTAAGTTTAGATCCAATTGTAAACGTATATCAGTTTTCTTTAAACAGCATTTTTTTCATTTCTGTCGCGAAAAAATTAAATTGGTAAAGTTAACGAAATAGACGACTAAGCAGGTGGCGTAATAGCCCACGCAACAGTGATCAAAAAGTGTCGAAAACGGAAAATAATTCTTGAAGTCGCAAATATTTGCACAGTGATAGGAGTACCATGAACAGCATATTAAGAATCCTAACTGGACGGTGGGGGGGGGGGGAGGGGGGCAGGGGTTAATGGTTGTAAGGGAGGGTTGTGTTTCAACGTCGATTGTGTACATCTTTCTTGAATAACCCGAAACCAGGACCTCTGCCGTGAGCGTATCCCGGTACAGTATTAAACTACATTAAATTTACTACAAAAAAGTCTGTTTTCGTAGTTCTGTCGGTATAAACGGAATCCTTACAGCTTCATTTTCTTGTCCGTCTGCCTGTTTGACTTTTTAAAACCCCCTTTTCTCAGGAACGGGTAGACATATGAATCTGAAATTTATGTCATATATAAGTTTTTAACATTTTTATGCAGCGACAGCAAGTGATATTGTTTATATAAGAATATACAGCCTACAGTTGCAGGTTAACTTTATCGTTTACCTAGGTTTCAACGTTAATAATAACGTCTTCTTCAGAAGATAAAATATTATTTAAATGTTAGCCTAAAACAAGCCATGTCCTAAGTCAACTTTATAAAGCTTGATGCATAACCATAAGGTTTTGTCACTTCTATTAAACAAGCTGTAGCAAATTCACTCTAAGCCCGTTGTATAGGGCTCGTCGTGTAACTGAATCCGAAATTTGTTAATTTATAACTATATCAGACGAAAGAAGAGTTGTCATTTGATAGCACATTGTCTATCGTCTGTCAGTCTGATGAGACACCTTCTTCTCAGCAATAGTTGGACCTATCAAATTGAAATTTGTGTCAAGTACTAAGATCAACAAGCCCTTAACGACGTAATAAACTGAACTTCTATTTCAGTGCAATCAATAGATGTGGTGGTTTATGTCACGTTTTTTGAAACTCGCGAACACATTGCTCAGAAACATGCATAGGGCCTACTTCCTCTTGACGCAAAATCATGAAATTTTTCAAGAAGAGAGGTTTCACAGTACAAGTAAAGCAAAATTCAGCAAATTGTTAATTTGTAATTATATCTCACGAAAAAATATTTCTTTTGTCATTTGTTATCCTACTTTAAACTTGTAATTAAAGCCCTCTCGAGAGTCTTGGAATCCCCGGGACCCATATCTTTCCAGCATCATTATCGATAACAGGCTCCAATCGTCGATTACCGCGTCGTATGGATTATCTATACACAGAATTATGTTTTTACGGAACCGCCAGTGCGTGAGTACTACTCGCACATTGTCAATTTTTTCCGTAGGAGTAAGAGTTTGCACGAAGGGAGCGGGATCAATTTGAAAATCACGGGTGATTTTGATAGGCCAGTTTGAGGTAGTTTCTCGACTTGACAGACCACAGGTGTCCTGAATGGAATCGTTCGTCACGACCTCAACTATTCCACGGTGGCACATTGTAAACAGTTACCGTTTCCACCGTTTCCACCGTGTATGGCACATGCCATTTCAAGATTTATGAACTGCTCAGGTAGGTGATGACGAGACGAAAGACTCGAAATTAGATGCAGCAACACAGAGTTTTATAGCAGCTATGCGGAGGTATGTAGAAAGATGTCTTTAAGTAGACTGTGGTATGCAAATTAAATAAGACAAATTTTTTTTTACCATTCTTTCAGTATCTCATCGTCGCAAGCATTTTTTACATTATCATTTGATTTAACGTTTACGAAGCTAAGCTAAACGAATGAAACACTAGTCTCATTACCAGCAACCTAGAATTACCCATATATAACATTCACCTTCGAAAATCACTAAGCTTGCAGACTTTGAGGGAGATGCAATAAAAATACCTCCCTTCCTTGATCAAGAATATATCTAATTGCATACTCCTCAGCTGATCTCGTAATACACATAATAACATCAGATGCAGATGCTGAATTGAAAATCATCCAGCGTGTATTCTAAATAGCATCTTCACTTGTAATATGAATTCCTTCACTGTAAATCCATAAATTATCAGAGACTCAGGTCCCCTCGAGGTACTAGAAGCATCTAGCTAGTCCAGCTTTCAATCACTGGGACTGCTAGAAAGCCATTTCAAGATTTATGAACTGCTCAGTTAGGTGATGACGAGACGAAAGACTCGAAATTAGATGCATCAACACAGAGTTTTATAGCAGATATGTGGTGGTATGTAGAAAGATGTCTTTACGTCCGCGGGACTGCTACGGTCGCAGGTTCGAATCCTGCCTCGGGCATGGGTGTGTGTGATGTCCTTAGGTTAGTTAGGTTTAAGTAGTTCTAAGTTCTAGGGGACTTATGACCTAAGATGTTGAGTCCCATAGTGCTCAGAGCCATTTGAACAATTTTTTTTGTCTTTACGTAGACAGTGGTATGCAAATTAAATTAGACAAATTTTATTTTTTTACCATTCTTTCAGTATCTCATCGTCGGAAGCATTTTTTACATTATTTTTTTTTGTGATATCAAATAGAAAATTACGCAGTCTGTGCGAAGCCACGGCCTTCTAACGTCTGCTGCAAGAAAACAGGTTTATGGATTAACGATGTGGGGAACACGCTTGTCGACGGGAAAACATGCTGCCAGTGCTTTGCAAGAAAACCAGAAAAAACGTCCGCCGTAATTATTACTTATTTATTTACAACTGAAGCACTGCCGTTACTCATCTGCGGGTGAAGAGGTTAAGCGATCATTCATTAAGCCGAAACGACGCTCAAAGCAGTGCCCCTCGACCCGCGCAGCTGGTAAATAAATCTACCTGCTTTCGCTACGAATCATGCAGCTCAACCCTTCCCAATTAGCGAACACCCTCATTTGTATCACAACCTGTTCGGATTCAGAGGCGAGTGTTTTGCTGCGGCGCTCCTTCTGCGTGTAACAAGCGAGATATAATCTTCATCGGTATTTCTATAGCAATTAATTATGAAGCCAGATCGTGTTACCTGCTTTTCTGAATAAGTCTTCGCTCGTAATATAGGGATGAGGTACAGTCCAGTTTCTTAATATAATGCAACGAATAAGAAGAAACTGACAGCAGGGTTAAGAAGGCTGCAGTTCAAACAGGGATCAGCAGACGCTTTCTATCACGGTGTTCCGATGTAAAAAAAGACAGATAGCGGCGATAACAGATTTTGTCGGAACGGCTGTGAGTCCAGTTAAAAACAATAGAGTGGATAGCTACTACGGCGGAGACCATGCCGGTCCCTTCTTAGTATAATGTCCAATAACTGAAAGGAAAGTATACCTGTCATTAACTCAAAGGTCTGTTTGAATACTACAGTGCTTTACTACAAGTGATGCTGTTGGCGATGACATGGCTCTGTCTTCCAAAGATTCCTGAACTGATATATCCAGCCAGTTATAGGAGGCTTTGGAGTTTAACGTTGATTCCATAATACGGAGCAAATGGGTAATTTTCGCACTAACAAATATAACCAGAGACGAAAGAAGTGGTAAGTGACAGATAAAAGTTATAGTACCGATCGCGGATCGCACTTAGCGGAGCGAAAAAGATAATAAAAATGTATAAAATAAAATAAAATATGGCCTGATCACAAGCTTCTCACAAAATCTGCATGTGTGTGATCTCAGACTCAATTGATAGTACTGATGTCAAGGAAAGTAATGTACTTTGCGCTCTTCAACTGTGCTTTGGAAAAAAAGAAAAAAACAACTGAGGCTGTGCCTCAAAATGAGGAGTAAATGTTGTTTGCCTGAAGTAATAACATGTAGTCAGCATTTAGAAAGCTGAATTGTCAGAAACGTGTAGCTAAGAGAATATGTCTACAGATCTTCTACGACAATACGAAATATGAAATATAAGACGAAACTCAATGATAGACCAACCATGGCCAGGTAGAGTAGGTCAAGGAATTTAAATTCAGTAGTGAACTTATTGAAGACAACGGGCTATATCGGAATGCAGTGAATGATAGAGGCTTAAAATTAGTGTGGATCTATCATATGGCGAGAATCTTGCGTAATAAGAAGGCTGTTTGCTGTGGAGATACAGAGAGACACTACAGTATGATTATCAAACCGGAATTACACGTATAACAGATGTTGAATATTACTTGAAAGGATCCAGTCATCCCATGAATGAAATGGAGATGGAAGCTATTGAGAGAAGGTTTTGGAAACATAGATCGATCGACAGCAGCGATTAAGAACTTATCAAGAACTGAGCAGACATTTAGCACCAATAACATCGTCAATATCACAGAGACTACTGCTGTTGTATGCCCAAATA
This sequence comes from Schistocerca nitens, assembly GCF_023898315.1. Lineage (NCBI taxonomy): Eukaryota > Metazoa > Arthropoda > Insecta > Orthoptera > Acrididae > Schistocerca > Schistocerca nitens. The sequence goes on from NC_064617.1 coordinate 73,652,822, forward strand.
TACGAGTGGATAGCAAGTGAGTAACCAAGAACATCTGAAACTTTATAACCTGAATGACGACCTAACTGTGAGTGTTTCCAGAATGCATAAAAGACCTGCAATAACTTCGTATCCCAGAAAACACAATTCAGAACAGGGATAAATTCAGAAGGAAACTGCTACGACCACATTTAAAAAACTAATATTCTATTCTTTACACTAGATTCTCCACGTTTCACTTCCAAATAAGGCTAGACAAGTACTTTCTAACATTTAAATTTATACCAGACATTAGACAATTTTTATTTTTCATGAAAGTTTTTCTTTCTTGTTTGGTGCCAGTTAAAATTTCATATTCTCTTTGCTTCGGTTGTGGTCAGTTATTTTACTGCTCAAACGACAAACCCCATCTACAACTTTTAATGTGTCTTTTCCTAAACAAATACACTCAGATTAAAACTGTGGGTCGGACCGAGACTTGAACTCGGGACTTTTGCTTTTCGTTGCAAGTGCTCTACCACCTGAGCTACCCAAGCACAACACAGTACACGTCCTCACAGCAGTACCTAGTCTCCAACTGCACACTAAAGGTAACGGTCCCGAGTTCGAGTCACAGTCCGGTACACAGTTTGGATCTGCCAGGAAGTTTCGTATCATCGCACACTCCGCTGAAGAGTGAAAATTTCATTCTGAAATACACTCATGATTTAATTCGGTTACACGCCATTATCCTTGTTTTTCTTGTCTCAGAAGCAGAACCACAAAATTAAGGCAAATGTTTATTATGAAAATGGAAGGTTTCCAATTTTTTTTTTTTTTTTTTTGTTCTTTGCAGAGCCAGACAACGTGGAGACCAAAAGATACATGAGAGATGTCACAAACAAACACCAGTGGGAATGATGCACCCAGCAGGAGTACGGATTCCTATATACAATCCGATAGCAACCATTTCTGTGAAATACAGACAACTGTTGATAGAAGTGAATGGTGCTGTCGTATTACAGCTGTATCCTTATAGCCATAAAAGTCTCTTTTCCGATATCTGAGGCTGTCCTTCAAGTGATCGTCCTTGGCTACTATCGCCCATAAAAAAACATGGGCGACGTTTACAGTCGTCGTCTCAAGTGTTCTGCGCAGATCCTACTCCCTGGATACGGCTTGCGAAGAAATAGATGACCTTAGCTAAAATTCGGGGAACGGCCATAAATACTGTATGTGCTATAAAGATCTACCAGACTGATAAACTCCATCTGCAGAGAAAATGAAACTGAGATCGGGTACAATGATTTATGACGCTAGCTAGCCGCCAATGCAGTACCGGCAACGCAATTATTTCCTTGTACTGTTCTTGAACTTTGGACGACGTGTCCAGCGAAGACTTTTTCCCTCGCACACACATACAGCTTCGGCGAAGTGCCCAAGGCGGCGTTTACGCTGATTGCCGTGTGAGTAAAAATCTTGTAATTAGAATTTTTGAGCCTCGGATCACACAAAAGGTATCACAAATGGTTCAGAATTCATAGAACTCACATAAAGATGATTTATTTTAGACAAAGAAAAAGTGGAACGTCAAAATGCTATGAAACTAAATTACAAAACAAGCCAAGGATCACACGCACTTTCGTAAGTTGCGTAGTAGCTCGTTTCAGTAAAAGTCAGCAAACCAGGAGAGACGCACGCAGTGTTAACATATCCGGACTCTGATTGACGGAAGTGAAGGCTACTGTTAACGTCATAGTAGTAAGAAGCTTCTGACTCTTAAATCACTGCCATCTTAACCGTTAGGCGTCCCATCTGCGAATATGGTGGGGCATGTCAGCACGCCGTTCTCCCACGCTTGTCAGTTTTCGTGACGAGCTAGATCGCAATATAAGATTCAAAATGTGTGCCATGTGAAACTGGTTATATTATTTACCCATCGCAAAGTTAAATGTGGCAAATATTAATAGCTATCTGTGTACGCAACTAAAGATAAGGAGAACTTGTCTGATGACGTGACAGAAGAAGAAATTGAAGTCGATTTCGATTGTAGCAAGATCTGACAAGTGGGAGAACTATCCCACAATCAGCTTAACAGCGCATGCATCCACGCTGCTTACAAGAATAAGAGAAGAGAAGAGAAGAGAAGAGAAGAGAAGAGAAGAGAAGAGAAGAGAAGAGAAGATAAGATAAGATAAGATAAGATAAGAGAAGATAAGATAAGATAAGAGAAGAGAAGAGAAGAGAAGAGAAGAGAAGAGAAGAGAAGAGAAGAGAAGAGAAGAGAAGAGAAGAGAAGAGAAGAGAAGAGAAGAGAAGAGAAGAGAAGAGAAGAGAAGAGAAGAGAAGAGAAGAGAAGAGAAGAGAAGAGAAGAGAAGAGAAGAGAAGAGAAGAGAAGAGAATTGAAGAGAATAGAAGGGAAGAGAATTGAGAATCCGTCAGATGACCTTCAGTGTAGCTTTAGGAAAGCACCGAACAGGCAGTCCTGACGCTGCGGTTGATGAAGATGTAAGACTGAAGAAAAATCAAGACGCCTTCATAGCAATTGTCGACCTAGAAAAGCGTTTCGCAGTGTAAACTGGTGCAAGATGTTCGAAATTCTGAGGAAATAAAGTGAACAGCGTAACGCGTTCAGGCCGGCAACATGGAATATGTACAAGAACCAACAGAGAACGATATGACTGGAAGATCAAGAACAAGTCCTCCGATTGAAAAGTGTGTAAGGCAGGGATACAATTTTTCGCCCGCACTGTTCAGTCTCTCCATCGAAGAAGCTATGAGAGAAATGATGAAGCATTCAAGAGTGGCGTTAAAATTAAGAGAGAAGGGATATCAATGATGAGATTCGCTGACGAAAGTGAAGAAGAATTACAGAACTTTCTGAATGAAATGAATAGTGTGATGAGTACAGAATATGGCTGAGAATAAAACTAAAAAGGTCAAAATGACGAGAAACAGAGGAAAGGGGAATAGTGAGAAACGTTTTGTAGAAAGGTGATGTTTACGAAGTAGACAATGTTAAGGAATTCTTGTACTTGGAAGCAAAATACGACGACGATCGTAACAAGGACGACATAATAATCAGAATAACACAGACAAAGAGAGTATTCCTGGCTAGGAGAGATCTTCCAGTATGAAACATAGATCTTAATTTGAGGAAGAAATATCTGAGAATGTACGTCTCCGGCACAGCATTGTATGGTAGGGAGATGTGGAATGTGGGAATACCGGAATAGAAGAGAATCGATGCGTTTGGGATGTGAAGTTACAGAATAATCTTGAAAATTAGGTGAACTGATAAGGTAAGGAACGAAGAGGTTCTCTGTAGAATCGGCGAAGAGAGGAACACACAGAAAACAGTGACAAGGAAAAGGAACTGGATAATAGGGCACGTGTTATGATATCAGAGAATAACCTCCGTAGTACTAGAGGGAGCTGTAGAGGACAAAGGCTCTTGGGAAATGCAGAGGTTGTAACACATCCAACAAGTAATGTTAGTACGAAGAGTGCTTCTCTAGGATTATGTTGTTGGAGACGAGAGGAATTCCTGGCGGCCGCATCAAACCAGTCAGAAGACCGGTGATTCACAAAAAAAGTAAGCAATATTTGCGATTTAATCTCATATTTGCGATTGAAGAGAGGGCATGCGTTACACCGTTATGTAGTTAACTCCGGAACTCAGCTCCTTCAATCAGAGGGCAAACGTGCTTACAGTGCTAGCGCCTATGTTGACCTTTCCACCTGTGGTGTGACGATTTAACATCCAACGCATTCAAGTACACGTACAGGGTCGGCAAATAAATGTGGCCCGGAAAATATTTACAATAAGACTGACGCAGGATCGACCCTTCCTAATGAACGCCAGAGAAGCTACTGGAAATGGCCACCGTTTCACGCCATTTTGCCACTACGTTCTGCAATGTAGACTTCCATGGAGGTTTCGTCATAGCGCTACCAGTCTTAAGCTCCTTCGCAAAAATTTCGGCACACGTTTTCCACGGACAGTACTTCCCATTACACTCAACAGTGAACACGTGCTTTATTGTGGGCACCACTTTGTGTTGGCTTCAACTGGTCTCTAAAGACACCTGGCCCTCTCACTCGCTAAAATGGAATGACACAGCGTATTACTTGCGACAGAGCTTAGGGCAGATGACAATGTATAGTCACGTGACAATTAGCGACTGGTGCATTGGAATCACGGTTCCAGCGTTTTCTGCGATGGGTTGCTCTCCAGTTCATTCAAAAGGCTCAATTCCGCACCATTCTTATGAATACACTACTGGCCATTAAATTTTGATACACCACGAAGATGATGTACTACAGACGCGGAATTTAACCGACAGGAAGAAGATGCTGTGATATACAAATGATTAGCGTTTCAGAGCATTCACACAAGGCTGGCGCCGGTGGCGACACCTACAACGTCCTGACATGAGAAAAGTTTCCAACCGATTTCTCATACACAAACAGCAGTTTACCGGCGTTGCCTGGTGAAACGTTGTTGTGATGCCTCGTGTAAGGAGGAGAAATGCGTACCATCACGTTTCTGACTTTGACAAAGGTCGGATTGTAGCCTATCGCGATAGCGGTTTATCGTATCGCGACATTGCTGCTCGCGTTGGTCGAGATCCAATGACTGTTACCAGAATATGGAATCGCTGGGTTCAGGATGGTAATACGGAACGCCGTACTGGATCCCAACGGCCTCGTATCACTAGCAGTCGAGATGACAGGCATCTTATCCGCATGGCTGTAACGGATCGTGCAGCCACGTCTCGAACCCTGAGTCAACAGATGGGGACGTTTGCAAGACAACAAACATCTGCACGAACAGTTCGACGACGTTTGCAGCAGCATGGACTATCAGCTCGGAGACCATGCCTGCGGTTATCCTTGACGCTGCTTCACAGACAGGAGCGCTTGCGATGGCATACGTAACGACGAACCTGGGTGCACGAATGGCAAAACGTCATTATTTCCGATGAATCCAGGATCTGTTTACAGTATCATGATGGTCGCAACCGTGTTTGGCGACAGCGCGGTGAACGCCCATTGGAAGCGTGTACTCGTCATCGCCATACTGGCGCATCACCCGGCATGATGGTATGGGGTGCCAATGGTTACACGTCTCGGTCACCTCTTGTTCGCATTGACGTCACTTTGAACAGTGGACGTTACATTTCAGATGTGTTACGACCCGTGGGTCTACCCTTCATTCGATCCCTGCGAAACCCTACATTTCAGCAGGATAATGCACGACCGCATGTTGCAGGTCCTGTACGTGCCTTTCTGGATACAGCACATTCTCCAAATCTCTCACCAATTGGAAACGTCTGGTCAATGGTGGCCGAGCAACTGTCTCGTCACAATACGCCATTCACTACTCTTGAACTGTGGTATCGTGGTATGGTGTTGAATCTGCATGGGCAGCTGTACCTATACACGCCATCCAAGCTCTGTTTGACTCAATGCCCAGGCGTATCAAGGCCGTTATTACGGCCATAGGTGGTTGTTCTGGGTACTGATTTCTCAGGATCTATGCACCCAAATTGCGTGAAAATGTAATCACATGTCAGTTCCAGTATAATATATTTGACCAATGAATTCCCGTTTGTCATCTGCATTTCTTATTGGTGTAGGAATTTTAATGGCCAGTAGTGTATTTTCCGGGCCAGTTTTATTTTGCGACCCTGAATGCGCGTACAGAAGTTGGTCTGAGCTTCAGATACAGGGTGTTTTTTTCCACCGTGTACTAACTCTAGGGACTGATCAATGAGAGGTTACGAAAAAAAAAAACGTCTAATGAACTTACGTCAGAAAATGCTTGGTTTTCATGCTAGAGGCCACTATTCAATCATACTTTGTCACGGAGACTGCGGTCTAATACGCTGTACCGAGCATCCATAGATACAGTACTCATGGTTTCCTCCTGGAGGGTAGTACTGTTTCTCATACGTCATACCTTAGCGCTCCCACCTGCCATAGTAATTGGCAACGTTGTGTCAGATTCTATTCTCTTGCTGACACACTTTGTAGTGGATGTGATGCAGCGCTGTACACAATGGTTCCGTATTCTAATCGAGAAATTGCCGACATTGTGTTTATTTACGGAAAGGCAAATGGCGACGGGCGGCGGGCAGCACGTTTGTGTCAGGAGACCTATCATTGCCGACAGCAATCACAGCATTAATTGTCTGCAAGTTTTTCGCCGTTTCTCTGAGAGAGAGTCGTTTCAGGAAGCAGGAAATCATGAAGAATGTAGCCGAAATCTTCAGACACTAGACTTGGGGAAAATTTGATTAACACAGTGGAAGGCGACTGCCATGTCAGTACCACACAGTTGGCCTCCCAGTACAGGGTAAGCGAGAAGCGAGAAGACCATGTTGGACATTGTCCAAGATAATTGTTAGTACCCTTATCGCTTACAACTTGTGCAGGCGTTACTAGCGAGAGACCGCCAACATCGAGAGCAGTTTTATCACTGGGTTTTTCACCAGGCCGGGATTTGTGAGACCTCCTTTACACGGAGTGGTATCTTCAACTTTCAGAGCAGTCATCTGTGGGATAACATGCGGAACCCCCATGGTATGATGACAGTGAATCATCAGCATGTGTGGGCCGGAATAACAGGCGACCGTATTTCGGGACCAGTCTTCCTTCCACTTCGCCTAACAGGTCGGAACTATTGGAGTTTCTTGCATGTGACCTTGCCTCCACTGCTGGAAGAACTGCCAGCGATGATTATAAGGGTTACGTGACCGCTACATGATGGTGATCCAGTCCACTTCACCGTCAACGATCGGCCGCATCTCAGTCGTGTCTTCCCCGGCCGATGGATCGGACGAGAGGGTCCAGTTTGAATGACCTGCTCGTGCACCGGATCTCAGCCCATGCGATTTCTTGCTACAGGAAGACCCCAATTGTATCGTATATGCAGAGCCCATTCCAGATGTGGAGGCACAGGAGCAGCGTATTCATGCTGCCTTTGACACTTCAGATGCAGGCTCGCCAATGTGAACGTGTGAGACAGAACATGCTATGGCGCGTATGTGCATGCATTGAGCCACATAACCATTTTCAGAGCAACTGTAATTGTGGCTGCATCGTAAGGCGCGTACTATACTGCAGTCTCTATAACAATACATGATTGGATAAACGGTCTCTAGCATGGAAACCATGCATTTCTGGACATAATTTCACAAGGCCTTTTTTGTACTGTATCTTCCCATCGATCAGTTCCTAGAGTTTCTATAGTGTGAAAATCACCCTGTGTACGACTTTTTCATACTTTTTAAACACCTCATTTTATGAAGGAATTCTAAGAAGTAGAAACCACTTAGCACAGACGATCGAGTAATACTAACTGACTACCTGTCAAAAGACTGAATAGCCATCTTTTGTAGTGTGGGCCTGCAGGAAGATAGTCAGTGATGTTCTGCAAGGAATAACAGAGATGTGTAGCCTGCTGACTTCAGCGTTGTAGCCAGCTGCGTCAAGTTTCTCGGTACAGCAGTAGGGGGACCACCTTTGTGCAACCCCAAAGTACCGTTATCCAAGATGGCGGCCGTGAGTTCAGTTGATGACGTCATCAAAGATGGCGGCCGTGACGTAAGCTGATGACTTCATCCAAGATGGCGGCCATGATGTCAGCTGATGACACAAGTACTGTCATCCAAGATGGCGACGTTTGGTGGGAAGTTTCAATTTTAGTGGGAAGATAGGCCAATTGGGCTATCTCCACTAACCTAACCTCTTCCCCTCCCCCATAAAATGGCGGGAAGCTCAAATTCTATCAGGACAATACAACATGGCTACCTCCACTAACCTAAGAAAATGGTGGGAAAGAAAGGGCAATTGGACTACCTCCACTAAGTCATCTGACCACCACCTGTTCCTAGGAACTGGAGGGAAAAGGACTCAGCCCGTGCTGGACATAAGTCTTTATTTTGCATGCAGTCCTTATTTAAACAATTAGAGTCAGTACCACCTTCAAATGTGTTCGCCATGGGGTCCTGAATCCAACTGACCTAGTACACAGAACCACCACCAGAGGGCGCTGTCATCCCTCCTGTGACGTAACCCAAGATGGTGGTTTGGAGTGGAGGAAAATGGCAGGTCGCCCCACTGCCGACGGCATGGGAAAGTCACGTCTACAGTTAAAGTTCTTCGAGTATTACACTGATATCACATGTGTATCTAAATAAGCGCCAAGTTATCCTCTGGGCCGCTCACGCCATTGGATACTGACATACCAGATCGCGCTATATAAATCTGATTGCCTGCTTTCTCTTCCTCGCGATCGTAATAGGACATGTGTGACACGTCTAGCCTGCACACGTGGCTGACGCATCGCCGCGAAAAATGCTCGCAAAGCTACATACCATTACAAGTGCATCCAACAAAGTTGTCAATCTTATACTGATGTTACATGGCTATGCAAAATAAGAACCAAGTCGACCTCTCGGAAATTGTATAGTGTCCCAGAAATACTTCACATTAGCTTTTCTATGAGCTTTCTCGATGTCTCAGCTTGTTTGCATAGAAATTCTTGCCCTAACAGAAGCTACGAAAGTAGCGCAGAATTTTATCTTTTCCTCTGTACACCATTCCTAAATACTAGCATTCTCCGTTTTATCATCTCAAGACTTTCTAAATCACTTGATTCAGCGTTTACGAAGCTAAGCTAAATGTATGAAACACTAGTCTTAATACCAGCAACCTAGAATTACCCATATATAACATTCACCTTCGAAAATCACTAAGCTTGCAGACTTTGAGGGAGATGCAATAAAAATACCTCCCTTTCTTGATCAAGAATATATCTAATTGCATACTCTTCATCTGAGCTCGTAATACACATAATGACTGCAGATGCAGGGGCTGAATTCAATATCATCCAGCGTGTATTCTAAATAGCATCTCCACTCATAGTATGAATTCTTTCACTGTAAATCCATAAATGATCAGAGACTCAGGTCCCCTCGAGGTACTAGAAGCATCTGGCTAGTTCAGCTTTCAGTCACTAGGACTGCTAGAAAGCCCACCCCCACTCACAACCCCCCCCCACCCCCCCCCCCTCCCGACCCACAAGATGCTCAACACCCATTGGTTCACGTGATTCTGCGTCATCAGATCAATATAAGAAATCGGTTTCCACAGTCTTTAGTTCGTCTCAGCGATCGTTCACGCATGTGTGTGTGTGTGTGTGTGTGTGTGTGTTTATGTGTGTACGTGTGTCTGTATTCTTACACCATGAAGAGGAGCGTAAACAGTCTTACTCACAGTTCCGATTAGGTCAAACGCGTCCGTCATCTGTGATCCAGTGTAAGGTATGATTATCTTTTTTTGTGTGTGTGTGATCAATCTTCAGCACGTGGAACTGAAAGTTATTTCAATTCTTGTGCGTTCGCGTTGCGGAATTTTTTTTTTCTCTCTCTCCTATACTATATACTTTTGTTTCAGCATTCGGGCTAGAGATGTTGAGAGAAATAAATCCGAAATTCGCGGAAGAGAAGATGAGTGGGCAACAGTAGTCTTCCTCACTTCAAAACCGTGAGCCTGAATTTCTTTATCTAGTAATATTGTGGTTGTGTTTGTGCATCATACTTTAGAATATACGAGGGCAGTTCAATAAGTAATGCAACACATTTTTTTTCTCGGCCAATTTTGGTTGAAAAAACCGGAAATTTCTTGTGGAATATTTTCAAACATTCCCGCTTCGTCTCGTATAGTTTCATTGACTTCCGACAGGTGGCAGCGCTGTACGGAGCTGTTAAAATGGTGTCTGTAACGGATGTGCGTTGCAAACAACGGGCAGTGATCGAGTTTCTTTTGGCGGAAAACCAGGGCATCTCAGATATTCATAGGCGCTTGCAGAATGTCTACGGTCATCTGGCAGTGGACAAAAGCACGGTGAGTCGTTGGGCAAAGCGTGTGTCATCATCGCCCCAAGGTCAAGCAAGACTGTCTGATCTCCCGCGTGCGGGCCGGCCGTGCACAGCTGTGACTCCTGCAATGGCGGAGCGTGCGAACACACTCGTTCGAGATGATCCACGGATCACCATCAAACAACTCAGTGCTCAACTTGACATCTCTGTTGGTAGTGCTGTCACAATTGTTCACCAATTGGGATATTCAAAGGTTTGTTCCCGCTGGGTCCCTCGTTGTCTAACCGAACACCATAAAGAGCAAAGGAGAACCATCTGTGAGGAATTGCTTGCTCGTCATGTGGCTGAGGGTGACAATTTCTTGTCAAAGATTGTTACAGGCGATGAAACATAGGTTCATCACTTCGATCCTGAAACAAAACGGCAATCAATGGAGTGGCGCCACACCCACTCCCCTACCAAGAAAAAGTTTAAAGCCATACCCTCAGCCGGTAAAGTCACGGTTACAGTCTTCTGGGACGCTGAAGGGGTTATTCTGTTCGATGTCCTCCCCCATGGTCAAACGATCAACCTTGAAGTGTATTGTGCTACTCTTCAGAAATTGAAGAAACGACTTCAGCGTGTTCGTAGGCACAAAAATCAGAACGAACTTCTTCTTCATGACAACGCAAGAGCTCACACAAGTCTTCGCACCCGAGAGGAGCTCACAAAATTTCAGTGGACTGTTCTTCCTCATGCACCCTACAGCCCCGATCTCGCAGCGTCGGATTTCCATATGTTTGGCCCAATGAAGGACGCAATCCGTGGGAGGCACTACGCGGATGATGAAGAAGTTATTGATGCAGTACGACGTTGGCTCCGACATCGACCAGTGGAATGGTACCGTGCAGGCATACAGGCCCTCATTTCAAGGTGGCGTAAGGCCGTAGCATTGAATGGAGATTACGTTGAAAAATAGTGTTGTGTAGCTAAAAGATTGGGGAATAACCTGGTGTATTTCAATGCTGAATAAAACAACCCCTGTTTCAGAAAAAAAAAATGTGTTGCATTACTTATTGAACTGCCCTCGTATGTACAGACATCTGACGGAGACGGTATTACCTTGTGCAGCTATGGTTTAGACCATGTTTCTTTAATGTAGTTCCTTTGCTGAATTTATACACTTCATGTTACAGAGTCTATTGATGAGGATACGTCTGTATATCCGCTTAAATCCTTCCCAGTGCCTGAGAGGGTACATAATATGGCCGAGGAGTGGTGATACACAACGCCAAACTGAACACAAGACATCCTCCTGGACGCAGATATTTGGGAAGAGATGCAGTCCTGGCGGCATGATGAATTAGGTAATTACTATTTCTGGGAGGAGATGCAGTCCGGGCGGCAGGGTGAATTAGGTAATTACCATTATTACTACTATTGCTGCTATTATATGAACAAGTGTTCTCTTCCTCATATTATGTGGAGTTTGTTACTTGTTGCTTCCATCCTATCTTCACAGAACCACATTCTCAGCACACGGTGCGCGCTACTGCACGTGTTGTCGGCCCGCACCCCTTTGTCTGTTGCTCGGCAAAGGTTTTAGGCAGCTGCAGACGCCTCTGCAAGTGGTTGCGGACTAAGTGACGCTGGGGCAAGTCCACAGAAACGAGCTAGCGTCATCTGTTATGCTCCGCCTGCACCCAGCCTGGGTTGCTCTCACTGGGAAGCAGCCGCCGCAGCCGCCCCCGCCGCCACCACCATCGTTGCCCCCAGCCCCGAAACCTGCCCCGGCTGCGGCTGCCACAGCATCGCTCTGGCGTCCAGTGGGCGCCCTCACTCAGGCGAACGGGTTAGGGCTGCAGCAACCAGCCTGATCCCAGCGGCCCGTTTCCACAGCGTCTCCTCCTCCGCCGTCATGTCCTCGCAGACCACGTGAGGTACAGCACACATCCCTGTCCACCTCACCAACTCCATCGACTAGTTGTAGTTATAGTATTAGTAATACAGAAGATCCTATAGTTAGTGGCAATTCCCTCTGCCGTCCTTTTAGTGAAGGACATCAGTTCAGTGATACCATACCGCAGTTAGAGTACTTGGTGATTGCAGACTCTTTTGAGGAGCGAATCATTAGGATCGGTAACCCGGCAGGAGGATTCTGCGACCCTGTTGGATTTCTAAGGGCATGCCTTCCTGTTGTGGAGACGGAGCTCCTCAAGGTAGTCAATGATCCTCGGTATCCCGCCATTAAATGCAGTGTGGTACTTTGCATCGAATTATCGCACCTCTCAAAGTTGAGTCAGCTGTTGAAGAGACGATTCTTCATAACGCGGAGCACATCAATAGCCGAGTGGTTTCGTAAATCCACCTTGAGATGGAAGTGAGAGGCTCAGCTAAAGCATTCAGCAGAATTCTACACCTGGACATACTTACACATCTTTACGATCTGGTAAATGGAGGGTCTAGCTACATCGAGCTCCTTAAAGATATATCTAATAAGCAGGCATGTGCTAATGTCGAAAATAGATATGACCATGCTTCTTTTGCATGGTCAATCCTGGCTTGTGAAAGAAAGTACGATCGAAAGAATGATCCTGAGTGTCCGACTACACGCAATGGAGCTGATAATAATATTCGTCGATGTTATGACTTTGATTGTATAGAGTTCACCGTCAAGATCCAGAACATACCTAAATTTGAGGCCCAATGTTGTGACTTGGCAAGACAGCCAAGCCACTATGAGGTGAAACCGAAAGGCACGTGTTAAGCTCACACAGGCTGGCGTGAGGTCTGGAACAGTACAAGGGATTGAGACTAGCAAATAAAGTACGTAGCTTCTGGAATACTTAACTTTAATCCATAATTGGTGAACATCTGTCTGACGGTACATGCATCACAAGATTAATAGCAAATGATAATGGCGCCTTGCTAGGTCGTAGCAAATGACGTAGCTGAAGGCTATGCTAACTATCGACTCGGCAAATGAGAGCGTAATTTGTCAGTGAACCATAGCTAGCAAAGTCGGCTGTACTACTGGGACGAGTGCTAGGAAGTTTCTCTAGACCTGCCGTGTGGCGGCGCTCGGTCTGCAATCACTGATAGTGGCGACACGCGGGTCCGACGTATACTAACGGACCGCGGCCGATTTAAAGGCTACCACCTAGCAAGTGTGGTGTCTGGCGGTGACACCACACCCAGAATACCGACATATCGGTTCATGTTTATGGTCTAGAAAAGAAAAGCAAGTCAGATAATCAAGACAGGCATATTTTCGTCAGCCCCCTCCATTTCTCAAAAGTTGTTGGTGATCATGAGCTGCGTGTAAACATGCTGCTCTTCTCTGAAGGTGATAATTATCACTATGTCTGGATCAAAGACATGCCCCAACTCCTTTCTGCCCAACTATGAACAGATCATCATGTAAAAAATATTTGTTTAAGGTGCCTTAATTATTTCTCCTCAGACAATTTATTAGCTGCACATCAAGTAGACTGCACTTCCAAGGACCCAGTACGTGTTATTACGCCTACTGAGGAAAACAAATTCACCACCAGGAGCGATGCCAATTTGTAGTGTACCCTGACTTTGAATGCCTCCTTGCTCCTATGACCCACTGTGAAGGTGACCCTACAGCGTCACATACCACGTTTACAGAAAAACACGTACCATATGCGGCAGTGTACCAAATTTTATCGTCCTATGATTCCAGTATTAACCACTACAAATCTTACATCGGGAACAGCCCTGCAGCTTGGCTCCTCACTGCGCTCGAAAAACTTCCATGGGAGGTTGATAAGCTTTACAGCGGCAATGTTCCCATGACCAAACCGAAGGAGAATGAATTTCTGTATAATAACATGGTTGATTTTCATATTTGTGGGCTGCCGTTAGATTGAAAAGCGGAAACTCCTCATAGGGACCACTGTCATCTTATGGGGAAGTTCTGTGGTGCAGCTCACAATGTGTACAATTTGAAGTACCAGCTACCTAGAGACATACCCGTCTTCTTCCACAATTTAAGAGGGTATGACCCTCACTTTCTAGTTGAGAAATTGGCTGGTTTCGATCTGGAAAAAGATTAGATCAGTGTCCTATCTGAGAGTGTTGAGAAATACATTTCATTCCCCAAACGAATAATGCCAAGAACTATGCTCCACTTCCTTGATACGCTACGTTTTATGCAGGCGCCACTCCAGAAACTCATTGAAATTCTACCTCGGGAGGTTATGCATATCACTCAAGCTGCATTTCCTGACGAGGAAAAGTTTCAGTTTGTGACTAGTAAGGGGGTTTTCCCATATGAGTATGTGAATAGTATGGCAAAACTCAATGAAACTAGGCTACTCGACATAACTGCATTCTCCAGCAACCTTACAGGCGATGCCATAACAGATGCAGAATATGAGCATGCTGTGGATGTCTGGTGGGAATTCAATATTTCCCATTTAGGAGAGTACGCACGGCTTTACATAGACACAGACGTGCACTTGCTCGCGGACGTTTTCGAGAAATTCCAGAGTCTATGCATGACCACATATTCTCTGGATCCCACCTTTTTTTACATGGCACCTGGGTTGTCTTGGGTTGCAGTGCTCAAGACAACGAAGTGCAGCATTGAATTATTGACTGATGCTGACATGCTTCTTTTCTTTGAGCGAGGGATCCACGGGGGACTTAGCCAATGTGTCCATAGGCACATGATGGGTGACAGGTTCAACACATCTCTTGATTAAGAATTTCAAAACATTTAGAAGTAAATGACAAGACGACGCACGCCACATTTCCGTAGCATGCCACAATGTTGCAAGACGTCGCCTCAGCGTAAACGAGGCTTTGGAGCCAGGTCTGTATTGTATGGTGGATGTGATGTGTTGCGTACGAAACTAAAACCTGCAATCAGATCCAAACGTCGTGGAAAACTGTGAAGAGGTGTCACCCTGCAGTAAGATAACGCTCGCCCACATTCTGCCAAACGGACAGCCGACGCAATAAAGGAGTTGAGATTCGAGGTGCTGGAACATCCACTATACAGTCCAGACCTGGCTCCAAGCGATTTTCACATGTTTGGACCCATAACGGAAGCACTACAGGGAAGTAGATTTGAAAGTGATGAAGACGTCATTTCTGCGGTGCAAAATTGGTTACAGATGCAACCGATAAAACGTATTTTCTGATGAAATAAAAAAAACTCTTAAAAAGTCGGGAAAACTGCATTGAAGTCCAGGGAGGTTACGTAGAAAAATAACGCATGTTTCAGTTTTCTATCATCAGAATAAGTACAGCTTTTCATAGATGTGCCTTTACTTTTTGAATTTCTCTCGTATACCTGTGTGTAGATGATTTTGTAAAGAAGCTTTTCCTATAATGTGCTTTTAAAGATATAACAAGGGATGGCTCTGAAATGGTTCAAATGGCTCTGAGCACTATGGGACTCAACTGCTGTGGTCATTAGTCCCCTAGAACTTAGAACTACTTAAACCTAACTAACCTAAGGACATCACACACATCCATGCCCGAGGCAGGATTCGAACCTGCGACCGTAGCAGTCGCACGGTTCCGGACTGCGCGCCTAGAACCGCGAGACCACCGCGGCCGGCCCAAGGGATGGCTTTTCTGATAGTGCATACGCGTGAATAGTGAGTTTCGGCATTAACATCTATTTATAAATAACTGTTTCACCATGGGTAACGCCACGGTCCAAGCAAGTAACGTATGTAATTATACTAACCCCCTAACAAGGGGAGGCCGCCAATTGTGAAATTCAGATTCGATTCATACTGCGCATAGTAAAAGCTCCTGGCCAGAGGTGTAATGTGGCAAAGCACCAAGATGCACTTCTCAGCCGTTGTCGAGAAAATCGACAGTTAAAAGAAACCGTTGCGGTTTACAAAATCTCTACGATGAATAATTTTCCTCAGCGTCGTGGCGCAGCGGTAAGCGCTCGGGTTTGTCACAGGAAGGTCACAGGATCGAATCTCGCACCATTCAACTTTTTTTTTTTGTTTTTGTAATTCAAATATATATATATATATATATATATATATATCATTCCCGGCAATCAGTTGCAACAATTATGCATATAATAAGTTGTTGAAAGTCGTTTGTCGTGGAAAAACTGGCGACTTCGAACATCATTATGTTTTCCGCAAACAAAGTTGTATTTCACAAATGTTATTAATTGTCGTCATAATGTTAACCACGTATAGTTAACGGAAGACGTAGAAACGATATTCCGAAGCGAATACGTATAGCGTAAGTCAAACGTTCGATTTAGAATAGAGACCCCACGAACACAAATTCGCTGTGGCAGGTATGAAACATAAACTCCGTTACTCGCTCGTTACACTTGAAGGACAGATGCTGAATGGGCCGAAACGAGCCGCCGCATAACAGCGTAGTTGCCTGCTAACTTCGAAAGAAGGTAGATGCGGTCCCTAGCGCAACTTATAACATCGTCGAAAATCAGTGCGGACGGGAGAGTTTTGGTACACCCTGTTAAAAAAACGGAAAAATGGAGGCGGTACAATTGGAGAGCGATCCGCCTTCACCAACATGCATAAGCAATTCATATAAAAATTTGAATTACAAAAAACTAATAATAAAAAAAAATTGCATGGCGCGAGATTCGACCCGGCGACCTTCGGATTACGAACCCAAGCGCTTACCGATGCACCACAACGCTGTGGAAAATTATTAATCGTAGAGAGTATTTCACCGCAACGGTTTATTAACTGTCGATTTTCTCGACAACGGCTGAGAAGTGCATCTTGGTGCTTTGCCACATTACACCTCTGGCCATGAGGTTTTATTATGCGCAGTATGAATCGAATCTGAATTTCACAATTGGCGGCCTCCCCTTGTAAGACATCCCCCCCCCCCCCCCCCCCCAGTGGTAAAAGCACAAATCGCACACTGTTGCGGTGGTAGTGGACTATGCGCCCCCATTATATAGCAAATCGTCGGCATCAATCGAACTGTTATGTGTAGCCGGAAAACCAAACCATTTCACTAGAGCTTTATTTCCACGACGTCTTATGACTCCACGAGAAAACCATCCGGTTCTGAGCTCTTCTGCAACTCCTCGGTGTACAAGTAGCCTGCAATAGTTTCGCCTTTACTATCCTTCTTATGTAAGTTCACCTTTGAAACTGTAAATATCTCTGTTGACGAGTTCGGTAGGTATGATTTCTCAAATGCCATCTTGTGTTTTCAGATACGTACCAAATCATCTACATTAAATTTCTGTCTTCGTGGATCCAGCATTTTAATGCGGTAGTACACCGTATCCACGAGTCCATTATCACGAACGTCGATTGGTGTCATTTTTATTGTTGTATGTTTGGTTCGATTATACTGAGCAGTTATTTCTGGGAGGGTATCTGTCCATTTGTGTTAGCTGCGAGGGTAAAAACACATCCACATTCGACCTTTTATTGTTCTGATCAGACGCTCCACGATACTTGCCTTCTTGTGAGTGAAAGTTGAGTAGTGATGTATTCCGTACAGCAACACCACGGTCTTGAAAAACCTATTGTAAAACTCTCCGCCGTGATCGGTTTGAAGGTTGTCTGGGCATCGATTCGACCCTGTCTGCAGCAAACGCTCAAAAACATCCGCGACATTTCTATCCATTTTTGTTTTTACATGTAATGTCCAGGCAAATTTGGAGTATGTATCAATAACCATTAAAATATATTTGAATCCATTATTCTCAAATGAATATTCCCTCGTATCTACATGATCAGCCTACCATAAGTCATCCAAACCTTTGATCATAACATGCCTACGAGGGTATGTTTTGCGAGCTGGTTTGTGCAGTTCTCGAACTACTGTCTCCAAACTTATTCGATGATACCTCTCTCTCTCTAAGCTCGGATATCATTGAAACAGCCTCATTCGAATGAGCTGTATTACCTGCAGCAGCTGATGCCATGAGCAGCCGTAGTCGATCTATTAGCTCGTTGGGTTCGTCATAATATACAGGGTGAGTCACTTGACGTTACCGCTGGATATATTTCGTAAACCACATCAAATACTGACGAACCGATTCCACAGACCGAACGTGAGGAGAGGGGCTAGTGTAATTGTTTAATACAAACCATACAAAAATGCACGGAAGTTTGTTTTTTTAACACAAACCTACGTTTTTTTAAATGGAACCACGTTAGTTTTGTTAGCACATCTGAACATATAAACAAATACGTAATCAGTGCCGTTTGTTGCATTGTAAAATGTGAATTACATCCGGAGATATTGTAACCTAAAGTTGACGCTTGAAACCCCCAACGTTCAGCTGCGTGTTGTAACAAACACGGGCCACGGTCGGCGAGCAGCATCTGCAGGGACATGTTTACGATGACGACCGTGTTTACGAGTGTGGCTGTAGTGCACTGTTGTGATTTGGTCTAGCTGTCGCAGTGTCCGCATGTAGCGCTTGCTGCTATTGTTATTCTGCATTCGTCTCCGCACGCAGACCAACTGTAGTACACCGTGTTACCAGACGTCTGTGATAGTGTAGTGTTTTAGGAACTGTGACCATGGTGTATTCGAACTCCGAAAAGGCGGAGATGATATTCATCTATGGCGAGTGTCGACGAAATGCAGCTGAAGCCTGCAGGGTGTAGGCAGAACGGTACCCGGACAGAGAGCATCCAACGTGCCGCACATTGCAAAACATCTACAGCCAACTGTATGCAACAATTATGGTCGTAGCACGCAAACGGGTCAGTAACAGGCCCGTCACAGGAGAAGCGGGTGCAGTTGGTGTGTTAGCTGCTGTTGCCATGAACCCACACATGAGTACACGGGACATTGCGAGAGCCGGTGGACTGAGTCAAAGTAGTGTCATGCGCATACTGCACCGTCACCGCTTTCACCCGTTTCATGTGTCGCTACATCAGCAATTACATGGTGATGACTTTAATCATCGAGTGCAATTCTGTCAATGGGCATTAACAGAGAATGCGTTGCAGTTCTACCTGTTTACCGATGAAGCGGGTTTCACAAACCACGGGGCAGTGAATCTACGGAACTGGTCCGTGGACAATCCTCGCTGGCTCAGACAGGTAGAGCGACAGCGACCGTGGACTGTAAATGTATGGTGCGGCATCATTGGCGACCACGTCATTGGTCCTCACTTCATTGCAGGGGCCCAAACAGCTGCAACATACATCGCGTTTCTACAGAATGATCTGCCAACGTTGCTCAAAAATGTCCCACTGGAAACGCGTCGACGTATGTGGTATCAGCATGATGGTGCACCTGCACATTCAGCAATTAACACTAGGCTGACCCTTGACAGGATGTTCTACGGGCGTTTCATAAGACATGGAGGACGCATAAATTGGCCAGCCCGTTCTCCTGATCTTACATCTCTGGACTTCTTTCTGTGGGGTACGTTAAAGGAGAATGTGTACCGTGATGTGTCTACAACCGCAGAGGATATGAAACAACGTATTGTGGCAGCCTGCGGCGACATTACACCAGATGTACTGCGGCGTGTACGAGATTCATTACGCCAGAGATTGCAATTGTGTGCAGCAAATGATGGCCACCACATTGAACATCTATTGGCCTGAAATGTCGAGACACAATTCCACTCCGTTATTGAAAACGGAAACCACGTGTGTACGTGTACCTCACCCCTCATGGTAATGTACATGCGCGTCAGTGAAAAAGACCAATAAAAAGGTGTTAGCATGTGGACGTAATGTGCTGTTCCAGTCTCTTCTGTACCTAAGGTCCATCACCGTTCCCTTTGGATCCCTACGTAATTCGGTGCTCTCCGATACACAGGATCGAACAGCGGAGGAGTGGTACTCAAGCGTCAACTTTAGGTTACAATACCTCCGGATGTAATTAACATTTTACAATGCAACAAACGGCACTGATTACGTATTTGTTTATATGTTCAGATGTGATAACAAAACTAACGGGGTTCCATTTTTAAAAAACGTAGGTTTGTGCTAAAAACATACTTCCGTGCATTTTTTATGGTTTGTATTAACCAATTACACTAGCCCCTCTCCTCACGTTCGGTCTGTGGAATCGATTCGTCAGTATTTGATGTGGTTTACGAAATATATCCAGCGGTAATGTTAGGTGACTCACCCTGTATATACCACGGTATTCGATTGTTCACTGCTTTGTGCTCAATGTCAATACCATCACCGCTGCTGCTGCTATTGTTGTTGCTGCTGCTTTCGCCGTCAAGTATTGGTGTTATAATGGTTTCATATTTCTTGTTGCTCAGGCTTTTCGCGATCTTATGTAAATTAGTTGTGTGCAGTATTTCACAGTACGTTTCCCTATCATTAACTGAACTTGGTGTTCTCTCAAACCTCCTATCACCAATCTGTACTGTGTCATGAGTTACAGTTATAGGATGCATACCCAACATGTATGGTCTTCACCTACTAACGCCGAATTTTCTATCTATCTGACCAAGAGCGTGACGGATAATGAATTCGTCAATGGCAACACCATAGTTATCATGTGCTTTTGTTTTTGCCGAGATTCAGTAACGGGATTAAAGGTCTCTCTTAGCGTTTGCTGTCGACCCATATGCCCTAATCTCAGCAACCGTTATTTCTCACGAACAGCTTTCCGCGCTCGAATCACTTTCTGCTTCGTTGACATCTCGGTGTATAGTGATCAGACATCTCCGCATCATTAGGCTTTATATATCCTCTCACCTTCTTCCTGTTACTATGTACCTGCTCCCCCTCTCAACAACAAGGAACTTTACATCTATTTTACCCACAATCGCCTCGACCTTTTTAGTTAAGTCAGCTACTTTCTTACCGACTTCATTAACTAACTCATTTACCATTCTCAGAAGAGTCTGATAATATACCTCTAGTTCCCTGCGCATACCTCCAACTTCGTGCACAGCAGCCTGAATTTTCGCATCCATATACAGGCAAATGTTCCGACTGTGTACGCCCATTCTGTGGGGTTGAGAGCTAGACATAGGAACGAATTTGTGCACGGTGCAGCTTATGCTGATGTACTATCCTCACTTATAGTGCTATATATGCAAAAACCCTTGAGAGTTTCGCCTGTACCTACCATCAATCAGTTTTCTTGTTTTATCAATAACGAGAAACCCATACTGTGAATGATTGCAGCAGTCAGCACATATCTTTACAAATTCATTGAATGACATCCCAGTCCTGACAAGTGCCTGGTAAATGTGTTTTAAATTCAGATTGTCTTGTGTGAAGGCTATGCACAGTCATCTTATATTAGTAAGTGTCACAGCAGTAAGACGATTGTCTGGGGAAGAACGGGTTGGAAAGTATTCTGTAGTCACCTGCTGATTGATGTAGCGCTCTACCAGTCGACGACGGGAATCGGCAAATTAATACCCTTCGATGCATTTTCAATTTCCATTCTCGCATGCAATCCCCAGAGATGATGTGCTTCTATACCAACGTTTACACGTTTCGTTCCACTGGGAGTTAAATTGTTTGTGGAAATGAAAAGCATGGGTACACTCGATGCCTTCTTATCCCCAGCATCTGCACTCTGTGGCTACGCTATCACAGGGGTGTTCTGCTGGGATGGGTCATATGTTGGTGACCAGTACTGTCTTCCATCTTGCTTTTGTTCAGTACAACCATCAGCGTTCGATGTGTTGGGTGCAGATCGCATGCCTTCATCACACAAATCGATGAGAGAGACAGACAGCAGCAGCTCCTTGTCCTGCTCCAGCAAGTTGGCTATGTGCGCTGCAGGATCGCACGTGGCCACTACAGGTTCAGATGTGCTGAAGGTTAATGCTGCCGCAGGTCCAGAAGTCGCTGCAGGTCTCGACAAGATGACAATCGAGGTTGCTACATGTCCGGACGTGGCAGAGATCAGCATGTTGGCGCTCGACCCTGCGGGGCTCCTACTGAACAAAGACGAGGAATCATTACACATGGACCAAGATGCGAAAACAATAAATAATAATAATAATAATAATGCTACCACAGAGAAAGATGTGATATGGGATTCTTACTTTTCAGTTTTCCTCCTATTCTGCAGGACTGTGCTGGATTACAACTGCTTTTGACGCTTCATGGTTCTTCTTCTGCTGTTGCTGACTGACTGAGCAAGACTGAGGTCCCACAGCTGCTGAGCCAGCCCTATATCCACTGCAATGATGTTACGAGATACTGCCATCCTACTGGCTGAACTCTAACATGTAACTGTATCAAGGGTTCCTGTTGGTTCCCACCATTTTCCCCTCCCTGGACCGCCATCTTTGATTACATCACTGGGGGGATGACAGTGCCCTCTCGTGGCAGTGCTGTGTACTAGGTCAGTTGGTCTCTAGACCCCTTGGCGAACGCACTTGATTGTGGTACTGACTCTAATTGTTTAAATAAGGACTGCATGCAAAGTAAAGACTTATGTCCAGCACAGGCTGAGTCCTTTTCCCAATTCCAAGCAAGCGGTGGTGGTCACATGACTTACGTTAGTGGAGTTTGCCCAAGTGCCCTTTCTTTCTCACCACTTTCTTAGATTATTGGAAGGAGCTGTGTTGCATTGTCCTGATGGAATTAGAACTTCCCGCCATTTTATGAGGGAGGGGAGGGGGTTAGGTTAGCGGAGGTAGCCCAATTGACCTATCTTCGCACCAAAATTCAAACTTCCCGCCAAAAGCCGCCATCTTGGATAACAGTACTTGTGTCATCACCTGACGTCACAGCCGACATCTTGGATGACGTCATCAGCTGACATCACGGCCGCCATCTTGGATAACGGTACTCTGGAGCTGTACAAAGGTTCAAAAAATGTTCAAATGTGTGTGAAATCTTAAGGGGACTTAACTGCTAAGGTCATCAGTTCCTAAGCTTACACACTACTTAACCTAAATTATACTGAGGACAAACACACACACCCCTGCCCGAGGGAGGACCCGAACCTCCGCCGGGACCAGCCGCACAGTCCACGACTGCAGCGCCCTAGACCGCTCGGCTAATCCCGCGCGGCTACAAAGGTTCTCGCCCTACTTACAGCGTCCATAGTGCGGACAGCCTGATCGAGATGGTCGCACAGAATCTAGTCTGGGTTTAAATACGAGGAGACTCGTGGTCTGGGAAGTAGGGTAGACTCATACCTGTACTCTTGGAATAGGCACGTATACTGCGAGCTGTTGAAACGTTGCATTGTCCTTCAGACTGTTCCCATCGTGCCGACGAAAAACAAACTGCATGTTGGGATGGACATGGTTCCTATGTATAGATACACTCCTGGAAATGGAAAAAAGAACACATTGACACCGGTGTGTCAGACCCACCATACTTGCTCCGGACACTGCGAGAGGGCTGTACAAGCAATGATCACACGCACGGCACAGCGGACACACCAGGAACCGCGGTGTTGGCCGTCGAATGGCGCTAGCTGCGCAGCATTTGTGCACCGCCGCCGTCGGTGTCAGCCAGTTTGCCGTGGCATACAGAGCTCCATCGCAGTCTTTAACACTGGTAGCATGCCGCGACAGCGTGGACGTGAACCGTATGTGCAGTTGACGGACTTTGAGCGAGGGCGTATAGTGGGCATGCGGGAGGCCGGGTGGACGTACCGCCGAATTGCTCAACACGTGGGGCGTGAGGTCTCCACAGTACATCGATGTTGTCGCCAGTGGTCGGCGGAAGGTGCACGTGCCCGTCGACCTGGGACCGGACCGCAGCGACGCACGGATGCACGCCAAGACCGTATGATCCTACGCAGTGCCGTAGGGGACCGCACCGCCACTTCCCAGCAAATTAGGGACACTGTTGCTCCTGGGGTATCGGCGAGGACCATTCGCAACCGTCTCCATGAAGCTGGGCTACGGTCCCGCACACCGTTAGGCCGTCTTCCGCTCACGCCCCAACATCGTACAGCCCGCCTCCAGTGGTGTCGCGACAGGCGTGAATGGAGGGACGAATGGAGACGTGTCGTCTTCAGCGATGAGAGTCGCTTCTGCCTTGGTGCCAATGATGGTCGTATGCGTGTTTGGCGCCGTGCAGGTGAGCGCCACAATCAGGACTGCATACGACCGAGGCACACAGGGCCAACACCCGGCATCATGGTGTGGGGAGCGATCTCCTACACTGGCCGTACACCACTGGTGATCGTCGAGGGGACACTGAATAGTGCACGGTACATCCAAACCGTCATCGAACCCATCGTTCTACCATTCCTAGACCGGCAAGGGAACTTGCTGTTCCAACAGGACAATGCACGTCCGCATGTATCCCGTGCCACCCAACGTGCTCTAGAAGGTGTAAGTCAACTACCCTGGCTAGCAAGATCTCCGGATCTGTCCCCCATTGAGCATGTTTGGGACTGGATGAAGCGTCGTCTCACGCGGTCTGCACATCCAGCACGAACGCTGGTCCAACTGAGGCGCCAGGTGGAAATGGCATGGCAAGCCGTTCCACAGGACTACATCCAGCATCTCTACGATCGTCTCCATGGGAGAATAGCAGCCTGCATTGCTGCGAAAGGTGGATATACACTGTACTAGTGCCGACATTGTGCATGCTCTGTTGCCTGTGTCTATGTGCCTGTGGTTCTGTCAGTGTGATCATGTGATCTATCTGACCCCAGGAATGTGTCAATAAAGTCTCCCCTTCCTGGGACAATGAATTCACGGTGTTCTTATTTCAATTTCCAGGAGTGTACATACTTGTGTTGATCCATTGTGCCTTCGAGAATGACGAGATCACCCAGGAAATGACACTAAAATATTCCCCATACCATATAGCTCCCTCCTCCAGCCTGTACACCTCCAATGGTTGTTGCAGAGCGTTTGCTTCGAAAGGTTTCACGCCGATGGAGTATAAAGCGTTGGTCATCTGAAAAGGTCACCTGTCGCCACTCAGTCGACGTCCAGTTGCTATATTAGCGTGCAAATTTCGGTCTTCATCGCCGATGAACACCAATTAGCATCGGTTCATGAACCAGACGACTGCTGCGGAGGCATACACGCAGTAACGTTTGCTGAACTCCCGTTGAGGAGACACTGTTGGTAGCCCCCTGGTTCAGTTGGGCAGTCAGTTGCTCAACAGGTGCACGTCTGCTTGCCCGTATACATCTCCGCAGCCGTCAGTCACTGCTGTCGCCTACGGCCTGTTGTGCACCACAGTTGTCTCAACGTCTCTTTTGGATGGTTCATTTTGGCATGAATGGTATACCTTAACAAGGGTAGCACGCGAAAAGTTCAGAAATTTAGCCGTTTCGTAAGTGCTACCGCTCTTGACCCGAAAGCCAATGATCACCGCCTTTTGAACGTCAGATAAATCGCTCCCATTATGACAACGACTGCACTGTTTTCCGCGTCCCGTCAGACGCGCTTTATATACCCTCCACTGCTAGTGCACCGAGCGAGGTGGCGCAGTGGTAAGACACTGGACTCGCATTCGGGAGGACGACGGTTCAATCCCGCGTCCGGCCATCCTGATTTAGGTTTTCCGTGATTTCCCTAAATCACTCCAGGCAAATGCCGGGATGGTTCCTCTGAAAGGGCACGGCCGACTTCCTTCCCCATCCTTCCCTAATCCGATGAGACCGATGACCACGCTGTCTGGTCTCCTTCCCCAAAACCAACCAACCAACTGCTAGTGCTGCCACCTGCTGTATGTGAGAGGTTGTTACACGTTGACGTCAAACACTGGCGGTTGTCACATTAATGTGAGTGAACCGTTTACCTTAAGTATGCCGCGAGGCTGAAAAAAATGGAATAAACTAATTCTGCAAGCTTCTTCTCGGAAGTCTCATCGCAAGAAATTCAATGGCGAATCTGTGTATTTGCTTTCACTGCGGTGCTGTGAGGAAAAATTCCAGATATAAGACCGCTTGTGAGCGGACAATGTGCGGCGTAGCGCCACTACATCGTACCTATGTAGATGGGACATTACAGCAGTGGTCACAAGTACAGTGTGACTAAGATGTAAGATAGGAGGCGTCAGATTGCTGGAGTGTATGTAGTTTCTATGCGACCTGGTAGAGGTCGCTAGCTTGCAGACACTGTTTTGTGCTGCAGTCAAAATACTGTCAATTTCATTCCCGGTTCTGTTTGTTTAATTTTCTAATACTATAATTGCGTTTATTTATAGGAGTGAATGAAGGTGTCAGTGAGAAATACTTCTTGTGTAAAGTTTTTATACTATACAGTGAAGTAATTGGTCACGTGAGAAATGTTCGAGAATGACTGTGTGTTCGTCATTCGTACCGGGGAATTTGTTATAAACCATGTAGTCAGTTTATGGTACTGGGGAAGTGACCTGTTTATGACTGAAACTGGAAGTGTAATGAAGTCACAATACAGCTGTTTGAAAAACCATAGTTTTTTTTCTTTCAAAAATTACTAGAAACTGTAAATTACCGTATCCTCAAAATAATGGGAAGAGATTAGTACTGGTGAACTTTGTACCTTCCGTCACAACGCGCAGGTTGCCTCGCAGAGTGCAGATGTAGATCTAGATGCGGATTTAGTACAGTAACTCAACAGCTCGTTAGCAAGTGTCTGTGAAATGATGTCGTTCTCAGGGTTGAAAAACTGGTAGTGTTTTCTGCGTGTATTGTGCGGTGTCTCCTGTACCAAACGTGTGACCAGGACGACAGGTGGGTGACAGATGTCGCACGTGTCTGCGCCTGGTTGCCTTGTGTTGTGCTGGCCGCGCACGTGTGGCGGTCTGCAGGTACGTGACGTCACACCTCGCCTAGCGCGACCTGTTCCACAAATGAGCTACAGCGGCAGGCGGGCACTCGCGCCTAATGAGGTGGCGCCTTCCCGGGAATACCGACGCAATTAACACTGCAACAACGGGCTCCTCTAACAAATCTTCTCCTCCCCCCCTCACTTCTTGCTTTACTAAAGGTACAACACAGGATGCAATGGCCCAGCCGCACAGAGCAAGTAGTGAACAGATATTGGAAAAAAAGTAATAATGTGTCTCGTGAAGTAACAGGCGCTATGTTGCTGTGACCCGACTGCCAGGCGAACATCAGCATTAAATGTTGAGCACCCCTATACACCCATGTCTTGACTATGGATGCCTACGCTTTGGGCCAGTCTCTCATAACGAATTAGAAAAGTCTCACAAATGTCAGATTAAAACTGCAGGGTGAACAAAATGAAAATGGCCTGGAAAATATTTCATGCACCTTAAAATGTTGTTGTTGCTGTTGTTGTGCGCTTCAGTTCAAAGACTGGATTGATGCAGCTCTCCATGCTACTCTATCCTCTGCAAGCCTCTTAATCTCCGAGTAACTATTGCAACCAACATCCTTCTGAAACTGCTTACTGTATTCATCTCTTAGTCTCCCTCTACGAATTTAACCCCCAACACTTCTCTCCAGTACTAAATTGGTGATCCCCTGATGCCTCAGAACATGTCTAATCAACCGATCCATTCTTCTAATCAGATTGTGCCACAAATTTCTTTTCTGTCCTAATATATTCATTACTTCCTCATTAGTTGCGTGATCCAATCTTCAACATTCTCCTGTAGAACCCCATTTCAAAAGCTTCTAATCAAGCGAGGTGGCGCAGTGGTTAGCACACTGGACTAGAATTCGGGAGGATGACGGTTCAATCCCGCGACCGGCCATCCTGATTTAGGTTTTCCATGATTTCCCTAAAATTTCCAGGCAAATGACGGGATGGTTCCTTCGAAAGGGCAAGGCCGACTCCTTCCCCGTCCATCCCTAATCCGATGAGACCGATGACCTCTCTTTTTGGTCTACTCCCCCAAATAACCCAACCCAACCCCCAAAAGCTTCTATCCTCTTCTTTTCTAGATCGTTTATCGTCCATGTTGCACTTCCACACGTGGCTACACTGCATCATACTTTCAGATCAGACTTCATAAGGCTTAAATCTATAACTGATGAAATTTCTCTTCTTCAGGAACACTTCTCTTGCTGTGGCCAGTTTACATTTTATGTTCTCTCTATTTCGGCGTCATCACTTGTTTTACTGCCAAAATACCGAAGCTCGTATAATACTGCAAGTGTCTAGTTTCCTAATCTAATTCCTTCAGCAACACTTGATTTAATTCGACTACATTCCATTATCCTTCTGTTGATGTTCATCTTATATCCTTGTTTCAAGACTCTGTGACACTCCGTCTTGAGGCCACAAGTGGCCCATCGGGACCATCCGACCGCCGTGTCGTCCTCATTCAGGATGCGGATAGGAGGGGCGTGTGGTCAGCACACCACTCTCCCAGTGGTTATGATGGTGTTCTGTGACTGAAGCCGCTACTATTCGATGGAGTAGCATCACGAGGCTGAGTGCACCCCGAAAAATGGCAACAGTGCATGGCGGCCCTAATGGTCACTCATCCAAGTGCCGGCCACGCCCGACAGAGCTTAACGTTCGTGATCTGACGGGAACAGGTGTATCCACTGCGAAAGTCCTTTGCCCTCAAGACACTGTGCATTCCATTCAATTGTTCTTCCAAGTCCTTTGCCGTCTCTGATGGAATTACGATGTCATCAGCAAACCTCAAAGTATTTATTTCTTATCTCTGGACTTCAGTTCCCACCCCACATTTTTCTTTCGTTGCTTATACTGCTTGCTCGATGCACAGACTGAACATCGGGAATAGGCTACATCCCTGTCTTACTCGCTTCTCAACCACTGCTTCCCCTTCATGCCCTTTGACTCTTATAACTACCGTCTGGTTTCTGTACAAGTTGAAAATAACCTTTCCCTCTCTGTATTGTACCCATGCTACCTTCAGAATTTCAAAGAGAGCATTCCAGTCAACATCGTCAAAAGCTTTCTCTAAGTCTACAAATGCTGTAAATGTAGGTTTGCCTTTCCTTAACTTGCCTTCCATGAGAAGTCGTAGGGTCAGTATTGCCTCGCGTTTTCCTACATTTCTAAAAATGGTTCAAATGGCTCTGAGCACTATGGGACTCAACTGCTGTGGTCATAAGTCCCCTAGAACTTAGAACTACTTAAACCTAACTAACCTAAGGACAGCACACAACACCCAGCCATCCCTACATTTCTCTAAAATGCAAAATGATCTTCCCCGAGGTCGGCTATTGCCAGTTTTTCCATTCTTCTACAAAGGTTTTGTGTTCGCATTTTGCAATACTGACTTATTAAACTAATGGTTCGGTAGTATTCACACCTGTCATCAGTTGCTTTCTTTTGAATTAGAACTGTCATATTCTTTTTGAGATCTGAGGTTATTTTCCCTGGTTCATACATCTTGCTCACGAGATGGAAGAGCTTCGTCATGGCTGTTTCTCCCAACTCTATCACTAGTTTTAGCGGTACATTGTCTACTCCCAGGGCCTTTCAGATAGGCCACCCAAAATTAATCAGCCGCATCTGGCACACTTGACGTAAATAGGGCTGCCTGTCTGATTTGATGCAGCTCTCCATGCTACTCTATCCTGTGCAAGCCTCTTCATCTCCCAGTACCTACTGCAACTTACATCCTTCTGAATCTGCTTAGTGTATTCATTTCTTGGTCTCCCTCTACGATATTTACCCTCCACGCTGCCCTCCAATACTAAAGTGGTGATCCCTTGATGCCTCAGAACATGTCGTACCAACCGATCCCTTCTTCTAGTCACGTTGTGCCACAAACTCCTCTTCTCCCCAATCCTATTCATTACCTCCTCATTAGTTATCTGATCTACCCATGTAACCTTCAGCATTCTTTTGTAGCACCCCATTTCGAAAGCTTCTATTCTCTTCTTGTCTGAACTATTTATCGTCCATGTTTCACTTCCATACATGGCTACACTCCATACAAATATTTTCAGAAACGACTTCCTGACACTTAAATCTATACTCGATGTTAACAAATTTCTCTTCTTCAGAACCGCTTTCCTTGCCATTGCCAGTTTACATTTTATATCCTCTCTACTTCGACCATCATCAGTTATTTTGCTCCCCAAATAGCAAAACTCCTTTACTACTTTAAGTGTCTCATTTCCTAATCTAATTCCCTCAGCATCACCCGACTTAATTCGACTACATTCCATAATCCACGTTTTGTTTTTGCTGATGTTCATCTTACATCCTCCTTTCAAGACACTGTCCATTCCGTTCAACTGCTCTTCCAAGTCCAAATCTCAAAGTTTTTATTTCTTCTCCATGGATTTTAATACCTACTCCGAATTTTTCTTTCGTTTCCTTTACCGCTTGCTCAATATACAGATTGAATAGCAACGGGGATAGGCTACAACCATGTCTCACTCCCTTCCCAACCACTGCTTCTCACCTCGACTCTTATAACTGTACACTTACTTACTTTTTCGTGTCCGGAAACTACAATTTGTTTGCCCAATATTGGGCAATGTCCAATGCTTCTTCTTTAGCCAGCCATAGATCGTCGAGGGTGCATCTGTGCGGGCAGGCTGGGCATTGTAGGAGATGTTCAATGTCCTGTCGAGTGCCGCAGTCCCATTTGTCGTCATTTTCGTCCAACAAACCCCATTTGATCAGATTAGATTTCACAGGAGCCACCCCAGTTCTGATGCGGTTAAGCATTCTCCAGGTTTTCCAGTCACCAGAAACGCCGCTTGGTGGGTCCTCTCTTAGTGGATAGTAGATGGGGGGCTCATCTAAGGCGCAACTTAGGAAACGGCGTCTGGATTTGAGTCTGCTGGGGCCACACTCTAGGCCAAATATTGAGTGACGAGCATCAAAGGTTTGTTTTAGCTTCTCGGTATGTTCATGGGCTTTCCTACGTGAGTCAGGGTTTGTGAAACCTGCGGCCCTGTAAAGATTTTCTATGTGGGTAGGTTTCATGGAGCCTGTCACTATCCTGCATGTTTCATTCAAGCAAATATCTACCTTTTTTGCGTGGGAGGATCTGCACCATACCGGGCAGGCATATTCGGCAGTTGAGAAGCACAAAGCTGGGGCTGAAGTTCTGACCACGTTAGGTTTGGCACCCAATTTCCTATTGGACAGCTTTCTTATTAGGGAATTTCGTGCTTCTACTTTTTTGCTTGTTTTTTCGCAATGATATTTGTATGTCAATGTTCTGTCCAGAACGAAGCCAAGGTAGGTGGGAGTATCTGTGTGTTCTAGTAATGTCCGATCCCAGGTAACATTGAGCCTGTACTTTGCCTGCCTCGAGTTCAGATGGAATGCACTCACTTGAGTTTTGGAGGGATTGGGTTTTAGAGAATTCTTTTTGTAGTTGGTTGACATTATAGAAATGGCGGTTTCTAGTTTCTCCTCGATGGCTTCAAACCTGTTGCCTTGAACTGTTATTGCCAGGTCGTCTGCATATACAAAAGTTTTGGTTTTGTCTGGAGTTGGTTGGTCATTTGTATATTTGTTGAATAGGATTGGCGCCAACACGCTCCCTTGGGCGAGCCCATTTTTCTGATTCCGCCATCGACTCTTTTTCCCCTCAAGCATTACGAAGAACTGTCTATTTTGGAGCAGGGATTCGATTATCTTGACTAGGTGGTAGTCTTTCAGGGTATCGTAGATTTTATGCAGTAGTGTCCGCTGATGTACTGTATCATAGGCGGAACTTAGGTCGACTAGTGATTAGTTTATTCTCAAACCCATCCTCGATATGTTCCGTCAATGCTATAATTTGACTGGTACAGGACTTTCCAGGTCTAAAACCTGCTTGGTGTGGAATTA
Organism: Schistocerca nitens; assembly: GCF_023898315.1. Taxonomy (NCBI): domain Eukaryota; kingdom Metazoa; phylum Arthropoda; class Insecta; order Orthoptera; family Acrididae; genus Schistocerca; species Schistocerca nitens. The sequence continues at coordinate 73,684,266 of NC_064617.1, forward strand.
GCTTCGAGTCAACGATCTTCTCTATTCTGTTGAGGATCAATCTTTCATAGAGCTTAAACAGATGGCAGAGAAGGGTTATGGGTCGATAGCTCTTCGGAGACTCTGGGTCCTACCCGGGTTTAAGGAGAGCCACCACTTTTGACTTCCTCCACAGTTTCGGGATTTGAAAGGTTTCACGGCACACGTTAAAAAGTCCAAGTATCCAGTCCCTGGCGCCAAGGCCGATGTTTTTAATCTGTTCCACGCAAATATCATCAAAGCCAGCGGCTTTCCCATTCTTCATGGTATTTATGCCATTGTTCAACTCTCTCATGCTAAATGGTTTCTGGAAGTTGGTTTTTTTCCGTTGGCAGTAGGCGTGTGATTTTAGTTTTCTGACGTTTGGAGTTGAACTTGCCGTTTAGAAGGAGTTGGTTGGCCACCTGGTTTGGAGTTACGTTGGCCGGGGCCTTGCTTAGCCTTGGGTCACCATCCAGTTTCTTAATCAGGTTCAAGGCTATTTTGCTACTGTGGGACATATCCATTCTTTCTAGGGTTGCTATCCACTTCTTCTCGCGTGCCTCGCTGAGGGCTGACATTAAAGCTGTGCCACAGGCGATGGTTTCGTCGCTGAATGGGTCTTCCGCGAACAATACTTGATACTTCTCCAGGATGTCCTTTGAGGCATTTGAGAGCCCTGGGATATAGTGTTGTCCGCAACCCCTAGGAATATATTGTCTAGATAACTTTCGCAAAGTCTCAACAAAGGTAAGGTAATTATTCGGTGTTGGGGTTAGACTGGCTAATTCCTCATCGAACGCTTGGGAATATTCTGACCACCTAGCCTTTTTAAAGTTGAATCTCCTACGGAAAGGTATTTTGGTTGTTTTGATTGTTGAGTAGACTTGGATTCCAATAGGTTTCTGCAAAAATTGTAAATAGCGTTTCGCTCCCTGTATTTTACCCCTGCCACCTTCAGAATTTGAAAGAGAGTATTCCAGTCAACATTGTCAAAAGCTTTCGCTAAGTCTACGAATGCCTGTCTTAAGGTGCATGAAATATTTTCCAGGCTAGTTTTGTTTTGCTCATCCTGTACAAGAATTTGAATTAAATTATTTTGATTTTTTCCCAACTTAAGCATAATGTAATTCAAGTTTCACATTTGTTTACAACAACAGGTATAGAACACATACTACGTCCTACATTTTGATATTTACACATTGAAACAGTCTTCAAAAAATGGTTCAAATGGCTCCGAGCACTATGGGACTTAACATCTGAGGTCATCAGTCCCCTAGAACTTAGAACTACTTAAACCTACCTAACCTAAGGACATCACACACATCCATGCCCGAGGCACGATTCGAACATGCGACCGTAGCTGTTGCGCGGTTCCAGACTGAAGCGCCTAGAACCGCTCGGCCACACCGGCCGGCGAAACAGTCTTCCTTAATGAATTTTGTGCTATCTTTTTTTACATGTTCGGAAGTCGAAAAGTTTTTCCTTTGTTTTTAGCGCAAACTGAAGTCGAACAGACTTGGTAGCGCTTCCATCCTTAGCAATTTTCCGATTTCTAGGAACACATCAAAAACCCACGATAGTTGAAAATGTAAAGAGTAGTAAATTGCGCACCCGGTGTAGCCCCAAATCATCCACAAATTTAAACATTATTTCTCACTACTATCCTGAAGTCGCACAATAACTAACATTTGGTTATTTCCTATCATTGGCGCTGTTTGTACTTTATCACTAGCACACTGGGTGGTCAGTAACAGTCTGGAAAGCTTGTAAGAGGGTTGCAGAGAAGATTGTACTGAGAAATAACTGTTCCAGTCAGGCCGTTGCTCGCCCAAATTCAAATAGGACGCCGAAGACGGTGTTGCCAAAGGTGTTCTTCGTTTCCTAAGACGGAACAAGAGAACCATGCAGAAAACTGGACACGGGACGGTACAAAGGATCGAACCCAAGGGAAATGGCTCTGAGCACTATGGGACTCAACATCTTAGGTCATAAGTCCCCTAGAACTTAGAACTACTTAAACCTAACTAACCTAAGGACATCACACACACCCATGCCCGAGGCAGGATTCGAACCTGCGACCGTAGCAGTCCCGCGGTTCCGGACTGCAGCGCCAGAACCGCTAGACCACCGCGGCCGGCTGAACCCAAGGGAAAGCCTGAGCAATTATACACGCTATGAGAACAGCGGACACTAAATATAACGACAAGGAATGTACTCACAGTTGTGAATATGGTCAACCATCAGCTATACAGTGGAATAATGACAGTGTAAACATGTGCCGGACCGGGCCTCGAAACCGGATTTTCCACTTATCGCCTTACCATTCGGCCATCCGAGCACGACTCAAGGCCAAACTTCCATATCTCGTGCTATGTGTCTAAAACCCGTACTCGTACATCCATTATGGATATCCCGTATAGGAGAGACATTTTACTTGAATGTCGCTTGCCAGTAGTCGGCGGATAAATATGATATTGCAATGCCTGCTTCTTACGGATTACGATGCAAAGTTCCTTCGGACTTGCATGCACGTCCGTGGGAAGAGGCACCGCGGTGACTGCAGCCGTTGTGAATGTGGACAAGCATCAGCTGTGCAATGGAATGTCGACAGTGAAAAATTTGTCTCGGAACAGGACTCGAACCCAAATTCGATGCATATCGCAAGCGGTCGCTTCTATTCCCGTACGGGAGTGACATTTTAATTGAAAGTCGCTTGCCATTGTCAGCAAGTAAACACGATATTGCAGTACTTGTGTTGTTCAGAACGTACATTAACGTACGAGTGTAGTTTGTAGATACATTATAGGCGAGATATGGAAGTTTGGGGCTGGCCGTGATTCGTGTGCAGATAGCCACGGCTCGCGATAAACCGGAAATCCGGGTTCGAGTCTCGGCCCGCCACAAATTTGTCGTCATTCCATTACACAGCTGATGCTTGTCCATATGTTTCTTGTATTGCGTAACAGCCGCAGTAGCTGCAGTGCCTATTCCCAGGGACTTGCATGCACGTCTGAAGGAATTTGGCATCGTAATTGGTAATGACATAGGCACTGCAATATCGTACAAATCACATTAATTTTATCTGGCAGGCCGCTCGAATTTGCACGCGCAATGGGCTTGTTGGCTAACCCGCCAGGTTAGCCGAGAGCGCAGTCCGGCTTTCGCCGCCGTGCAGTGCGGACGTGTTGTTTCTTCCGCCTGCGGAGCGCGCGCGCTCGCTGTTGTTTACATTTCCGCGGCCGTCACTTACGTGTCGCTTACGTGCATTAGAACCATGGCCAACCGTTTTAGAAAATCAACATTACGATTCACCTTCTGCAACGACTACGCACGACCAAGGGCCTTGGAAGTGGAACGCTTCCTACGCGACGTTGCTAATATCCCAGCTCCCGACATCTTGGGCATCCATTTGTCCATATTAAGCAGTACGGTGTACGTCAAAGTCGTCAGTGACGCGGTATGTGAAAGAATACTTCGTGACACCAACCACGGATTACGCTTTTGCCACGCCGACGGCAATGTCGGAGCGGTCACTGTCGACCACGCCGGCTTAGGAATGCGCACCATACGAGTTTTCGAACTCCCGTTCGAGCTCCCGGCGGAAGACGTTATCGCGGCTTTCCGCCCATATGGCACTGCACATGGCCACACTGCCGAACACTGGGCGCAATTCCAAACGTACCCCGTTCTTAACGGTGTACGGCAGATCACCATCGATCTCCATCGCCACGTGCCATCTTACCTGCAAATTAGCGGGTGCCGCGCGGTTGTCATATACGACGGCCAACCCGAAACCTGTTCCGGGTGCGGCAAAGAAGGCCACCTCAGATCTGAGTGTCTTCAGCGACGAATCACCCAATTGCCAGCCGCTACCGTGGCACCTCCGGCTCCGACGATGGTTTTACCGATCACCTACGCATCGGCGCTCTCTTCTCCTCCCACCGGCCGCCGCATGTCGGACCATGTACCGGTGACTCTTCCAGCTGCTACGGATACCGCCGGGGCCGACACGTTGCGCTCACAGCCTGCTGCTACTCCGGCGCCACTACCAACAGCGACGACTTCCGACCCCCACCCGCCCGACCATATGGACGCCCCTTCATTTGACGTTCCCGCGACGACCTTCCTCTCAGAGCGTCGCGACTCCCTCCCGTCTTCCGACACGGAGGGACGAACCGGCAAACAACGTTCACCTAAGAGGCGCAAGAGGAGGTGCCATACGGTCTCGGAACGAGACGGATCACCTCCCCCTGATGCTCCAGAGGCCGTCCGACCCGACGAGGCCTCGAAGAACCTACACGACGATACGAATGACGACAACATGACGCCGACTGTGGCTGTGTCGTTGCCTACTGTACTGGCTCGCCCAGGTGCTCCTGAACCAATGGACTCCACCGCTGCGACTGCCGCCGAGACATCCTCCGCCCCTACGACTGACGTGGAACGTACGACCATCACAACAACGACAGCGCCTTCAATGGTGTGGAGTGAGGACGTCGATGAGGACCCGGACCACACGCTAGGGACAGAGTTACCCCAGACGGAAGCATCGTTACGACGCTGATAACGCCGTCAGGTGGCGTACGGCACGACTCACCGTTGCCTCGCCCCTCTTCATCCTCCTCCGGTGGAGTTCCCCTCCACGGCGGGGTACGGCTCCAAACATACCGAATAGCGACGATCAACACTAACACCATTAGCTCACCCGTGAAACTTCAACTGCTGCGAGAGATGATATGGGTGTCGGACGTCGATATCGCACTACTACAGGAAGTACACTTGGCCACACTTCCAGACGTCGCGGGATATAACACTTATCCTTCTCCTGGTGACCACCTGGGACGCGGCGTAGCCATCTACGCCAGAGAAGGCATTCCAGTGACCGATATCACATACCTTCCATCTGCCAGAGGCATGGCCGTCACCGTCATGGGGACGCGTATCGTCAACATTTACGCTCCGTCAGGCTCCACCCGCAGACGCGACGGGGCACTTCTATTCAGAAGAAATCGCTCCTTTGTTTCTTGGACGCTGCGACCATTACTTGCTTGGGGGTGATTTTAATTGTGTCTTGCACCCCAAAGATCAAGTGCCCCACTACAACACCTGTCAAGAACTGCGTCTTTTCGTCCGCGATCTGTTGCTCCGCGACACTTGGGAAGTTCGGCACGGCGACGCGCCTGGATATACTTACCAGACGAGTCACTCCGCGAGCCGCCTTGATAGGATTTACGTCTCTCGGGAACTACACCTGCAGTCCAAGGTGCAGAACTTTGGCCCCTGGCCTTTTCGGACCACTGTGCCTACATCTGCAACATTCTCTTCCCCAAGCAAGTGGTCTGGCGTAGTCGTGCACCGTGGAAGCTAAACACCGCCCACCTTCATGATCCCGAATGTCTTCAGCGTGTTACCGAGACATGGGCCACCTGTGAACGTCGCTTACCTACATACTGCACGACCTTGACCTGGTGGCTGGAATGTGCAAAACCTGCCATTCGACGTACTTTGATTCAGTATGGAAATGAAGTAGCTGCGTGGCGCCGGCACACTACCGACTATTTCTACGCCGTTCTCCGCGACCTGGATGCCCAACCGCCCACCACCGACACCCAGAGGGAACGCAGCAGGATTGAGGCGCAAATTATAACGTTGACGCGCCGTCGACTGCAGGGGGCTATGGTGCGAACCCGATGTCAAGATTTGGCGGCACAAGAACATCCCACCATGCATCACATCGCCTCCGATAGGAAACATCGACGACAACAACTCATCACCGAGATCAACACCTGTCACGGCCAGCACGCCACTTGCCAAGCTGAAATCGTCAGTGCCTTTGTCGACCACTACCGCACAATGTACCAGGAGGAGACTACCGACAACCACGCTGAGGCGTCTGTGTTACCACACGTAACTCGCACCCTCACCAACGACGAAGCGGACGAGATGATGGAGCCAATTACGCGTGACGAAGTCCATGATGCAATCAAAAAAGGCGCTCTGTATAAGTCACCTGGTGTCGACGGATTGCCGATAGAATTTTATCGCGCTTTCCTCACACTAATGGCGTCACGGTGGAGAACGATGTTTCATGAACTGCTGACGATGGGGAACGCCGTACCGCCGTCCTTCGTCACGGGAATTATTATACCCATCCACAAACCGACACCAGGTGTGACGACAGCACATTACCGTCCCCTGACTCTGCTTAACGCAGATTATAAAATTTTTACACGTCTACTGGCAACGCGATGCCGCAAGGTCCTGCCTAGCATTCTATCCCCGGATCAGACAACTCCGGGCGGCTCAGTTAATATACAAACGGCCACAGGAGAATGTCGCGATTTAATTGCACTGGCAGCGGCGTGCAGACTCCGCGCCGCAGTGGTTGCCATTGATTTTGACAGCGCATTAGACAAAGTGCGGCATCTTTTTCTGTTCTCAGTGATGAACCGCATGGGTTTTCCACCAGTCTTTATCGACGTGATGCGGCGCCTGTACGGCACCGCCGAATCGCTGATTCAGGTTAATGGCCGTGTGGCGGGACCAGTGGCGATCCGGCGTTCCGTACAGCAAGGCTGCCCACTTTCGACCCTACTCTATGCCATAAGCCTGGAGCCACTCATCGGGAGTCTGACGAGCCACCTTTCTGGTCTCACTTTGCGACAGGACAGTTTTGATGTCGTGCGTATGCGGACGACCTCCTCCTCTTGATCCGCTCACGGAGTGAAACACACACGGTACTTGATTTGATATCAACGTACGGCACTGCAGCGGGCAGTAACATGAATGTGGCTAAATCCGCGGCGATGCCCATTGGACGCGGCCTCTCACACGACGACTTAGCACCTCTCCCGTGTGTACAAAAACTACGATACCTTGGTATCATTTTCACCTCCACCGTGCGCCACTCCGCTGCCATCAATTTTCGGCGTGCACTCCAAACTATCCGCACGACGGTGCGACAAACTCTTCTCCGACGACTCGATTCTTTACAACGTGTCCAATACCTCAATCAACATGTGGCGTCCAGAATGGTCCACATCGCACAGGTCCTCCCGCTGCCATTAACTATTGGACGCAGCCTCCAGGCTGCCTTCGGATACTTCCTTACGGCCGGTACGCTCTTTAAGGTCCGCTACGACACGCTCACCATTCCCATGCGAGCGGGAGGCCTCGGCCTTGTCAATGTGCGACTCCGAGCGGCGTCCTTGTACATGTCCACCATGCACAAGCAGTGGCACGGGGGCACCTCTCTTACGCGCAGCTTGCTGGAAATTCTTGTGCCCGCGACCATAACACCACCAGTACCAGTCGGACACATCAAGCACCATCTGACGCACATTTCTGATTTCATCGTCGACTTCAGTTATGCTCACACACACTTACCGACCACGCGTTCTCCTCGACCTAAAGATTTTTACACCCCACTGCTTCGATCCATATCCAGAAACAATATCGAACTCAGACATCCGGCCAAGCGGTGACCCACGGTTTGGCGTCATATCCACCAGCCTTTTCTTCCCTCCAACGTCCGGGCAACATGGTACCAAGTCGCAAATGAAAAATTCGCCACAAATCATCGCCTTCACGCCATCGGACTAATGGACTCTCCACTTTGTTCCATTTGCCACCTCGTGGATGACGATGTCCATCAACTGACTTGTGCTGCCACCAGTGACGTCTGGAAACTAGCCCGACAATTCGTTGCCTGTTACCTCCGCGTTCCGTCGGACTCGATTGACCCATGGACTTTTATCCATCCTGAGAATACTTATTTCCCCGCCGCCAAAAATCATGCGATTGTATGGGTCAAGGGATGGACGATCACCTACATGTATAACGATGGCGACAAATCGCGCCTTGATTTCTGGCAGTACTTACAAACCGCCCACAGTCAAGTCGAACACCGACCGCGCTACCGCGCCTTCTTCGCCAATTACCTACATGCGATCTATACGTCACCCCCGCTCAGTTGGATGGTGCCACACGCCGACAACACTCCCGCCCCCCCCCCCCCCTGCTGACATCTGAGACTCCCCGCGCTACTTTCTATATTGTAACCCACAGTGGAGTAGACGCATGGACACGCGCCTCCTTTCTTTTATGCAATATACCAGAACACACTGGTTTTTCCCTCACTCCACTGTATATTGCTTCACACCTCTTAGCTTACATCAGTATTATTATTCTTTTTTTCCTACACCTTGTACATAAAAACAAAACAAAAAATTGCTCGCCTTGTACGAGTATAATGTCTTGTGTTATTTTCGCCGGAAGGATGGCATTTCTGTTGTATTTCAGTTTGTACCAATAAAGATCTTTTGTTAATTTCCCTGTTCCTGGCAAAAAAAAAAAAAAAAAAGAGCGCTGACGCGCTGCTTCCTGGACTCGGGTAGGCGCGCGGCCCCGGATCGAATACGCCCAGTGGGTTACCGTCGTCTGTCGGTGTGCCGGCCAGCCTGGATGTGGTTTTTAGGCGGTTTTTCACAGCCCCCTAGGTGAATACCGGGCTGGTCCCCACGTTCCGTCTCAGTTACACGACTCGCAGACATCTGAACACGCTCGCACTCTTCCATTAATCACATTCGACGCGGACAGCAGGAGTACACTGATTCCGTCCCAGGGGGCACGGGGTGGCGGCAGGAAGGGCATCCGGCCACCCCTTTCCACTATCCTTGCCAAATCTGTTCCTAACAATGCCGACCGTACGTCAGCGCGGGACATGGCACCAGTGAAAGAAAGAAAGAATGGCCTGATTGGCTAATTTCGATGTCAATTAACTCGCAAACGGCACTACATACCGAATTTTTCTCTTAACAGTTATTTTTCTGTATAACCTACCTTGCATCTCCCACACAACTTTACTTGGAAGGAAATATTATAGAAAGAGCATAGGAAATCTATAAATATGGAATCTCATTTCAGACTTCTAGGGTTTGTAGTGGGGACTTACTCACAGTGGGTAAAGTTTGGCAAGGAATGTACCATTTGGATGTAAAATAACTTCGAAGATCGGAGAACTTTCTCATCTCCCACTTGACGGTGCGCACACAGGGGAGACAATGAGCCCTGACCCACGTGCTTTATTAGGAGCTGCTCCACGTGGTTACTTTGCTGTTCGTTGCACGAGGCGTAACTATGATGCATGAGTTCAAATTGTGACGTGTGTCTGTGGAGCACCATTGTCGTCCCTGCCAGTGCGAATGTACTTCTAACCGTTGCTGTAGTCGGACGAAAATGAGATTTGATGGAACAATGCGATATTGAAAACATTCTCGATTCATGCATTTTGGAGCTCTCAAGAGCGAGATTTGAAAGTGATACATTCTTCAGTGTTTTATTACGTACACGCAGTACATTTCCGCATGTGCTTTCCCTATGAGAACGTCATCTATTATGTCCCTTTGTAAGACACCCCTTATTTGCAAATAAGAGTGCATTTTACTTTATTTCCAGTTTTGCCGTTTCACATTCGTGAACTGAATGTATCAGCTCTGCAGTCACGTATTGAGTAAGGGGCGATCGGAAAGTTCCCATGCCGGCTAACAAGAGGCTGCCGGCCATCTGGTGCTTGGAGAGCCAGTGGAATGAGGCGCCGATGCAGAAATCACTCCTAACGTCAGAAGAAATACGTAGGGACAGTACATTTATTCTGGCGCGAATCAAGTAACTGTTATTAATAATGCCAACAAAAGTTGCCTCTTGCCACTCGGACATTAGAATGAGTCTAACGGTCATAAATATTATTTTTCAGTAATTTTACTATGCCAGAAAACGTTTATAAATAAGTGAATAACTTTGGCATAACCGTAGATGTACCATCTTGTACTTACTTAACCGACTGTATGCTCAAGTTACAGACAGTGCGCCATAGTCGGCAGTCGTAGATAAGATACCTTTCGATCTAGTCGTGCCGTAGACCAGGCTCTCGTACCGATAATAGTTAATTTATAACTGGTGTCAAGAAGTTCATTTTGCGGTTTTCTCTTAAATAAATCCACTATAATGGCACCCCGTGCAAACGTTATTTACACAAAAAAAAAGCTTCTTCCCGCTTCATTACGTAAAGCATATACAGTAGTATTGCACTTTCAGAATCCGACGGCGTTACTAGGGCTCTGCAAGGTGACATAAAACTACGAGAGCATCTCCAGGTAACGTGTAGGAAGAGATCCTTCACGGCGGCTCACTGTCAGTTCAAGGACGGACTGGCTTTACTATCGCTAAACTCGGCTGGGAAAGCATTGCCAATTATACGGTACACCCCTTATACCATCGTCTACGCCGGCCGCGGTGGTCTAGCGGTTCTAGGCGCTCAGTCAGGAACCGCGCGACTGCTACGGTCGCAGGTTCGAATCCTGCCTCGGGCATAGATGTGTGTGATGTCCTTAGGTTAGTTAGGTTTAAGTAGTTCTAAGTTCTAGGGGACTTATGACCGCAGATGTTGAGTCCCATAGTGCTCAGAGCCATTTGAACCATTTGAACAATCGTCTACGGACCGATCGGCTAAGCTGAGACATTTACGGAAGTTTACTACGGGTGGAGGGTTCTTGCACTCTCTAGAATTCCTAAAGGCTGTAATAGGAATTGTGAAACATCCTGCCTGTAACTTTCAGTAATATGGCACTTCCATGGATCTGGGAAAAAGTATATGGTAAAAAATAAGTAAAACAGATTTTATCGATGATCTTATAGTGGTATGAATACACACTACAAGAACAAAATGCTTCAAAGAGATACGAAATTTCTGAAGATGTGAACTAAATACAGATGGATCAGCTGTATGAGAACATATGCCGACGTTGATTTCATTCATGCTGCCGATAAAACGTTAAATCAGGCAGCGTTATAGAATTTCTAAATGTGTTTGAGATGTATACTAACTTCATTGATGAAGAATTAGCTAACTGTGTACTAACTTATGTATAATGCATGAAGTGCAACGTACCTATTGCAGAACTAATATTCTGTAAAAAAAGAAGATACAATTTGATTTTAAAAAAAGTTCGAATTTTAACTGCATCGCTGCGGCAAACAAAGTTACAATGACGCGATGTTCTCTATTTTTTGTGGTCTAAGTGACTATTCGTCGAAGTGAAAAATGGTTTTCAGTATCTTTAGCATATCCAACAGAATATCAAGTGAAATAGGTGCTTCACCCTTGTAATAAGGCATTCCGTTCACTATGAAACGAAGTTAAACATCAAACAAAGTAAGTGCTATCTGTGCTTAAACGTTCACCATTCTTACACATCTTAATTATCATTTGGAGAAAATAATTTCAGTAAAATATGTTTTCCTCATCTTCATCTCTTTCTTTCTGTTCATGTGTGAGGCACTGTTTGTTAGGTGATGACTGGAACACAGTTCTTCGCTTCTTTAGTCATTTATTAACATCGGATCAACTATTCACGACAGCACTTCAACAAGCGAGACGACTGACAAAACGTTTTCAGACGAGTGAGGTAGGATCTTCAAAAATGGTTCAAATCGCTCTGACCACTATGGGACTTAACATCTGAGGTCATCAGTCCCCTAGAACTTAGAACTACTTAAACCTAATTAACCTAAGGACATCACACACACCCATGCCCGAGGCAGGATTCGAACCTGCGAGCGTAGCAGTCGCGCGGTTCCGGACTGAAGCGCCTAGAACCGCTCGGCCACCGCGGCCGGCTAGGATCTTTCACGTAATAAGTTAAAGGCTGATTAGGCAGCGTATCTTTATGGGTCGAACGCTAAACACAGATTTTTGGAAATTGCACGCCAGCCTCATGTTTATAAACGCACACTTCCGCAGGAATATTCTCTAAACAGAACCTTTTCCGTTCCAATAAACTATAACTAGCACCTAATTTTGACGAAAGTATACACTTTTAGAAACCTGGGAAATAGCGTCACAAGAATATAGTACTGGTTATTCAGATCATAATCACTTTTATAGAAGAAAATTCTAGAAAGCCAAAATTTTACCCTTGAAAGCTTTTGAAACGAATTATTTTCGGGAAAAGAATATCGTTATGTTGAAAGTGAAGGTAAGGAGATTTTGGTTGAAGTATTTTTGTGCTAAAACAAATAACCTTCGCCTGTGTATAAATTTTAGGCGAAACGTATTTTGTAGGTATCAGGATCAGGAGACTGATAAAGTTTAACGCGAAATTGTTTTACTTAAACCTTTGACAATTTCTGAAACATGTTGATTAAACGTTTCATATGTAACAGAAAAAATGAAAAAGGTGGTATTTGGATAATTAGCTCAACCTTTGTTTTTGATTACGTCCTACACTTTAAAGTAAGTGATGTCATGACGAACCTTTGTTACTTTATGTTAAACATACGTGTTGTTGACTATAACTGAAAAGAAATGCCTTTACTAGTTGCAACACATGCTGATTAAACTAACTGCTTATGAAAAAAATCTTCTATACTTGGTTCTCCGCAGGTTCTCGCAAATGTACCTAGATATGATCTCGGAGATAACAAGAGCCTGTAATATAGACTCTTTGCCACGAGTACCAGTTCTGCATCTTCTTTGCGTGACAGTAGCGTCCACTGTTACCAGAGAGCGTGGTTGTTCAGCGTTTGGCAACTGTAAAGGGGACGCACGACATCCTGCGTACTGCAGTGGAGGGGGTTTTCTAGATCCAAGTGATGTTTGAGGTGATAGAGATTTTATGACCGGGGCGTACATATTGTGTGTGATACGGATGTGTGTAGTAAGTAAGTAACCTTATGTTTCTACTGTTATGTGTGCCAAAATGTTAATACGTTGTAGATATCGATGTATTTACATTTGTTTGTTTGTTCTGTCGAGGGCGCCCATACGCGAGTCTGGGGAGGAGGAGGTGATTTGCATGGTGGTATGGAGTATTCTTAATCTTTTGGAAGACGAATGGCGACTTGTAAGTAGCTACAAAAAAGTTAGAGTCCCGACCCTGTCAAAAATTTGCGTAATACTGACTTTTAAATCATTTTGTTCAACGAAAAACACATAACTATGCTATACTTTTTCCATTCCCTGAGAGCTAGTGAATCTGTATCAGATGCGGCTGATGATGGGCTGTATGCCAAAATACCGGTCTGGCAATGCAGCATTTTACGGGTAGCTCATGGTGTAAGCAATACGTCTTTTTAATACAATTACTTATACAGTGTGTCCCAAGTGCAGTGGTCAGTATTCAGCGATATAACACGAACGAATCATTCGAAGCAAAAAAGTCCGGTAAACTTGGACTCTAAACTGTATACCTTAAGAGCTATGAGCACTAGTTCATCTTCGATACTAGGAAATAAATCTCTTCTACTGCGAGCTCTTTCTTGTCCACATTTTGAGAGGTGGTAGTACGGACAAAACGACGAAAAGGTCCAGTGAACATAGAGCTCCAAAGTGCATACCTCAAGAGGTTCAAATGGTTCAAATAGCTCTGAGCACTATGGGACTTAACATCTGTGGTCATCAGTCCCCTAGAACTTAGAACTACTTAAACCTAACTAACCTAAGGACATCACACACATCCATGCCCGAGGCAGGATTCGAACCTGCGACCGTAGTGGTCACGCGGTTCCAGACTGAAGCGCCTAGAACCGCACGGCCACACCGGCCGGCTATACCTCGGAAGAGCTATGAACACTTATTCGTCTTTTCCACTGCGAAATACAACTCTTCTGATGTATCGCGCAATTCAAACGCAAGTCAGTATGGAGTAGGCTGTAGATAGATTAGATTAGATTAGATTAATACTAGTTCCATGGATCATGAATACGATATTTCGTAATGATGTGGAACGAGTCGAATTTTCCAATACATGACATAATTAGGTTAATTTAACAACATACTTAAGTTAATATAACAACTTTATTTTATTGTGTTTTTTGTTTTTCTTTATTTTTTATTTTTATTATTTTTATTTTTTTAAATATTTTTTTTGTTTTTTTGTCTTAATTTATATCTAAAAATTCCTCTATGGAGTAGAAGGAGTTGTCATTCAGAAATTCTTTTAATTTCTTCTTAAATACTTGTTGGTTATCTGTCAGACTTTTGATACTATATGGTAAGTGACCAAAGACTTTAGTGCCAGTATAATTCACCCCTTTCTGTGCCAAAGTTAGATTTAATCTTGAATAGTGAAGATCATCCTTTCTCCTAGTATTGTAGTTATGCACACTGCTATTACTTTTGAATTGGGTTTGGTTGTTAATAACAAATTTCATAAGAGAGTATACATACTGAGAAGCTACTGTGAATATCCTTAGATCCTTAAATAAATGTCAGCAGGATGATCTTGGGTGGACTCCAGCTATTATTCTGATTACACGCTTTTGTGCAATAAATACTTTATTCCTCAGTGATGAATTACCCCAAAATATGATGCCGTATGAAAGCAATGAGTGAAAATAGGCGTAGTAAGCTAATTTACTAAGATGTTTATCACCAAAATTTGCAATGACCCTTATTGCATAAGTAGCTGAACTCAAACGTTTCAGCAGATCATCAATGTGTTTCTTCCAATTTAATCTCTCATCAATGGACACACCTAAAAATTTGCAATATTCTACCTTAGCTATATGCTTCTGATTAAGGTCTATATTTATTAATGGCGTCATACCATTCACTGTACGGAACTGTATGTACTGTGTCTTATCAAAATTCAGTGAGAGTCCGTTTACAAGGAACCACTTAGTAATTTTCTGAAAGACAGTATTGACAATTTCATCAGTTAATTCTTGTTTGTCAGGTGTGATTACTATACTTGTATCATCAGCAAAGAGAACTAACTTTGCCTCTTCATGAATATAGAATGGCAAGTCATTAATATATAATAAGAACAACAAAGGACCCAAGACTGACCCTTGTGGAACCCCATTCTTGATAGTTCCCCAGTGTGAGGAATGTGCTGATCTTTGCATGTTACGAGAACAACTTATTTCAACTTTCTGCACTCTTCCAGTTAGGTACGAATTAAACCATTTGTGCACTGTCCCACTCATGCCACAATACTTGAGCTTGTCTAGCAGAATTTCATGATATATCGTTATTTTGACCGAAGTACATTGTTATATATTGGTGACGTATTCAGTCCGATATATCGAATTCTCGGTATCGAAATGGCAATATCGAGTGCTGATATTTTATTGGTTGGTTGGTTTGGGGAAGGAGACCAGACAGCGTGGTCATCGGTCTCATCAGATTAGGGAAGGATTGGGAAGGAAGTCGGCCGTGCCCTTTCAGAGGAACCATCCCGGCATTTGCCTGGAGTGATTTAGGGAAATCACGGAAAACCTAAATCAGGATGGCCGGACGCGGGATTGAACCGTCGTCCTCCCGAATGCGAGTCCAGTGTCTAACCACTGCGCCACCCGCTCGGTATATTTTATTTCATTTTACATTTTCTTTTCTTTTTTTTCGCAATTTTCGGTAAGTATTTAAAACTGTTCTTTTGAAATTGTGGTAAAATATAATGTTAGTTTCAGGTGTGAATGAGTCTTATTACTTTTCTAGCTTTCATCACAATTTTAACGTAACAAGTGTGCAATTTCTTCACATCGGCAGCCTCCAAAAATAGTTGCTGAAAATGATGAACAAAAATTCAAATGACGAGATTGGTCTTTGCTGTGGGTGGAGACGTGTGAGGGGAAATGCTGACGCAATCGACGCTCGGCGCTACTGGCAGAAACTGCAGCTTCAACTTCACCACGCAGTTTCGACACTATAGCTTCTAGCTCGCTGGCGTTTAGAGAAATGAGAAAAACAGAGATGTCGACATGAAGTTTCCGGACAAATCAGATATGTCACGAAACTGAACGACTGACTCATCGGACATCTTTTATTCTGCCATTTACATGCAGTTACCTTTATCAGCAAAGTGGATATCGCTAAGCGTGAACGTGCATCGTTATACTTTCAGTTCTTGCTTTAAGGAGGATAATAAAGCCGCTACCTTGTTGATGTACTGAATACCTAATACTAAATCAGTACCTAGATATACAGGTGTAAAACCGGCAGTATATTTAGAATATGCAGCCGATATTTTTATAGGTCGTTATGTCAATATTTTTCCGTCGATATATCGATACTTCTTTCCGATATACTGAAGACCGATAATGACAGTTTTTCAAATGTCGATAAATCGGATTCCAGATATTTTTAAAAATTGCAACAGTCCTAGTATCGAGCTTTCATAAATCGTGGCATAGAGTATTGCAGTAACGGAATTTCACTGTGCCACCGCCCCCCTCCCCCACATTCCCAGACACGTTCTACTCTACACGTGACATTCGAGGAAGCAATGCTGCCTAGCTAGGACGGAGCACGGCCTTCTTGGAATTCCCCCTTTGTCTCCACCTTCAGCCAGAGCAACTCGGAGGCTCATGCTGGAATGACGCGAAAGCTGCGACTCCGGAAAAACCGCTGCGTGACCGGCACTGCGAGGGAGGCACGCGCGCAGCGGCAGCGGCAGCCGCGGGGCATAAATCGCGGGTGACGGCCGCCGGCCGGCGGGTAAAGTCTGCGAGCGGCGGCCGCGCTGGAATAGAAACTTGCCGGTCACGACGCCGCCGCACTGGCAGCTACGTATGACGTATGTATGCGGCGGGACTACTGCCCCGCCCGTATCTCGCATCGCCCGTAACTCAGACCCGGCTCTGAGCATTGTGGGGCACGCACGCTGCCCGCCGTGATTGACAATAGCTCTATTCTGAAATCAGCCGCGAAAGCGATTTACAACTGCATCAGAGTGGCGATTCATACAGCGGCCGCCGACTGATGTGACAGTAAGAAACGACTCGTACTGTACTCCCGGTATTGGCATCTGGCCCAGATGACAGCTGCCGATAGCTTGTAGGGGACAATTATTACCGAGCATTAGTTATATGTCGCTTTACATCGAGCCGTATTTGTTACTAAACAGCCGGCCCGGTTTATGAGATCATTCTGGAACGAGGGCTGTTTGTGGGATCAAACGCAAATAAAATGGATTAAGAAGGATAATACCCCAGGTGAAAGCCGAATACAGGTTGAGAGGACCCTGGCGGAGGCGAGAATCTTGCAGAAAGACTAAACTGGCTGATGCAAATAATCTGGAGAAAAGAAGAACCATTGGTTTGGTGCGTAAGTTCGAACTCTTTTTCAATAAGTTTAACAAACGCAACAGAGGCATTAGTAATCAATAACGTGTTTTCCTTCACTGTATACAACAGTCTGCCAACACTAGGATAAATTTTAGATTCCGCGACTGTAGAAATCACATGGCTTTGACGCGAAGAATGCGTCGACCCTTCTTCGGAGCTCATTTTCATCTAGAAAGAAAGTTCCTTGAAGGCTGTTATATAGAGAGCGGGAAAGATGAATCTCTGAGGCCGCAAGATCAGGTGAATAAGGTGGGTGCGGAATGACTTCCCAACCCAACACGTGCATGGTCTAGCAGAATGTGGGCCGGCGTTATGGTGGAGTAGCATTACTTCATGCAGTCTTCCTGGTCGTTGTTTTTGGACTCGTCCTAAAGACGTCTCAGTTGTTGACAACTAAGTGATGGTTACACCTGGGGGAAGCAATTCGTAATTCTAAAATGTAGACTTTCACAGCCGGAAATGTCATGTCCATTATATCCGGGCTGTTATGCCGTGGTCGGTTGATGAATTCTGTGTCAATTCCCAACGTTTCGTCCCCGTCTGCGGAGGACATCTTCAAGGGGGTCTCGCTCGCTACAGTGGGTGTGTTGCACCTTCCATCGAGCTACAGACCCCCTTGAAGATGTCCTCCGCAGACGGAGACGAAACGTTGGGAATTGACACAGAATTCATCAACCGACCACGGCATAACACCCCGGATAATTATAATGGACATAAATTCGTCGTTCACCACACCGTCGCTGTTCCACCAGATGCGTTAACAGTATCTTTTGCGAATGCGTGCAGATCTTGGTAATGGGAGTTGCTGCTTTGTTTGGGTTCAACCATTCCTTTCTTTTCCTAATGTTAACCTATGGGCAGCAACTCTCATCTCCAATGACGATGCAGGAAAAGGTTGGCCGGTGTTGTTGACGAGCCAACTGGCAAGGAGCAAGCAGAAATACACATATGGTAACCCCCTGACTTTTTTTATTTTGGCTTAGAGCATGCAGTACGCATACATCCGATTTTTGAACCCTCCGCGTTGCAAACGTCTCACGGTTGGGGAATGATCACAGTTCATCACATCTGCCAGTTCTCAAGTACACTGAGGCGATCATTGTGGATTAATGCATATAACGATTTTCATCAATCACTGAAGGTCTTCCTGAACGCGGAGGGTCACTGATGTCAAAACCATCCTCCTTAAAACGAGAAAATCGCTGTCTTGCAGTGCTCTGTCCAATGGAATTATTCCTATACACGCCGCAAGTGCTGCTCGCTGCCTTGGCTGTTATCACCCCTCTACTGAACTCAAACAGAAGAACGTGTTGGAAATGTTCCGATTTCTCCACTTGCCGGTCCATATTCTACCATGCGTAGCCTCACTCCCTATCTCCAAATGAAGAATGGCAATACGCAAATTAAAATAGCACCAGTGAACTACACAACAAAATATCGGTAAATAAACCCATAGCAACAGGGATACCAACATTCAAAACAAAAACTCTACGAAATAATGCAGCAAACTAATACCAAAGGATAGAAAACGGCTTTGATCTATCCAATCCATTAGAAGATTGACTAACTGAAACGTGAGAACTGACGAAGAACTGCCGTGCTTAATGTATGCTACAAGAATATGTCTTCAACCCCTGCCTGGTGAATACCAGGGAGATTTTCGCCCAGGGCAGCCAACGGTAGATCGCATCTTCGTTCTCCGCTAGCTCACTGAAAAACTGAGAGAACACGATGAAGAAGTTCACATTTCGCTTGTTGATTTTCAGGAGACCCTGTTAGTGTATACACCGCAAGAGACTGTTCAGTTGTCTACGAAAGTTCGGGAGGCTACAGAAATTCAGCAGCCTCGTAAATACCGACCTGAGTGAAACGCGCGGTAGCGTGAAGATAGAAAATAGATCATTCTGAAATTGTGAGGGGGTCTTAGGGAAGGAGTTGGTTTATTTCCTATCCTGTTCAGTTTTTTCCTTCGAAAAAATATAAGTCGTAGGGAAGAAACTTGCGCTACACAAATGATATCTGCCTACTCAGCAGTTTTGAAAATGAATTAAATCAAACGACCAGGCCCTTGGAGACCGCCACCAGCAAATTCGTATTATTCGCAAACGATGCCAAGACGAATCATCACCGGTATGACTCGTCGACAATGTCAAGATACTGCGCATGGGAGACTGGTCCTACAAGACACCCCACGTATTTGAATACCTGGGAGTGTTTTTAAAGGGAAATCTTCATGGGAAGTAGAGATCAACGCCAGGACCCAGGCACGAAACCGAACCTTGTACAGGCTAACTCAAATGATTAGGTCTAGATGGCTCTCCAGACGGTTCAGGGTGCAGCTATAGAACATCCTGATGCAACCCCTGTTTCTATATGTAGAAGTAGAGTACCCAACAGCAGGACCTACATAAACCACTCGTAGTTGAGAGAAAAGTGCTGCAGATCTTTGGTCTGATGGTGGACTCAAACACAAGTGAATGGACCATCAGTCACAAACATGAGCTGATGAACCGTAGTGAGATGCCAGTTTAGCATGAACCATCAAGAGCAGGCGACTACAGTGGGCCGTACATGTGGCTCGGATGGAAGGCCACCACAGCCACAGAAGCAGGAGACCTCCAGGAAGGCCAAGGAACAGGTGGGGGATGGCCTCCATGAAGACTTGCAACAGTCAGCGATAGACATAAAAGGATGGCAGATGGCAGCCATAGATAGAAGACGATGGAGAAAGAAACCTGTAGTAGCGCGTTGTCCATAGGGCCCCTACGCACAAGAATAACGTAAGTAAGTAAATAAATAATCTGTTCTTGCAAGTAGACATTGTTGTTGTTGCGGTCTTCAGTCCTGAGACTGGTTTGATGCAGCTCTCCATGCTACTCTATCCTGTGCAAGCCTCTTCATCTCCCAGTACCTACTGCAGCCTACATCCTTCTGAATCTGCTTAGTGTATTCATCTCTTGGTCTCCCTCTACGATTTTTACCCTCCACGCTGCCCTCCAGTACTAAACTGGTGATCCCTTGATGCCTCAGAACATGTCCTACCAACCGCTCCCTTCTTCTAGTCAAGTTGTGCCACAAACTCCTCTTCTCTCCAATTCTATTCAATGCCTCCTCATTAGTTATGTGATCTACCCATCTAATCTTCAGCATTCTTCTGTAGCACCACATTTCGAAAGCTTCTATTCTCTTCTTGTCTAAACTATTTATCGTCCATGTTTCACTTCCATGCATGGCTACACTCCATACAAATACTTTCGGAAACGACTTCCTGACAAATCTATACTCGACGTTAACAAATTTTTCTTCTTCAGAAACGCTTTCCTTGCCATTGCCAGTCTACATTTTATATCCTCTCTACTTCGACCATCATCAGTTATTTTGCTCCCCAAATAGCAAATCTCCTTTACTACTTTAAGTGTCTCATTTCCTAATCTAATTCCCGCATTATCACCCGACTTAATTCGACTACATTCCATTATCCCCGTTTTGATGTTGTTGATGTTCATCTTATACCCTCCTTTCAAGACACTGTCCATTCCATTCAACTGCTCCTCCAAGTCCTTTGCTGTCTCTGACAGAATTACAATGTCATCGGCGAACCTCAAAGTTTTTATTTCTTCTCCATGGATTTTAATACCTACTCCGAACTTTTCTTTTGTTTCCTTTACCGCTTGCTCAATATACAGATTGAATAGCAACGGGGATAGGCTACAACCCTGTCTCACTCCCTTCCCAACCACTGCTTCCCTTTCATAGCCCTCGACTCTTGTAACTGCCATCTGCTTTCTGTACAACTTGTAAATAGCCTTTCGCTCCCTGTGTTTTACCCCTGCCACCTTCAGAATTTGAAAGAGAGTATTCCAGTCATCAATGTCAAAAGCTTTCTCGAAGTCTACAAATGCTAGAAACGTAGGTTTGCCTTTTCTCGATCTATCTTCTAAGATAAGTCGTAGGGTCAGTATTGCTTCACGTGTTCCAACATGCAGCTTTACTTCTCCATATAGTCGGCATCAAAATTGAAACATTTGTCTTACCGTGACACCACCTTCTTTATCCCTACGTCAAAGATAACACCATCCTAGAACTGATGGTAGCTCATGAAGTGCTGAAAAGCCAGCCAGGCGTACATCATAGGGAAGAGATGAATGTCGTTTGCAACGAGGTCGGGATCATGGGGAGGATGTTGAGAAGCGTGTTTGATTCATTGTATGGAGTCGCGCCTTGTGGCGAAGGACCGTGATTCCTTCGGTAATCATCCCACGCCGTCTGTTTTGGACTGACCTTCGAAGTCTCGTAAGTCACCGAATAAACCTGTAGTGTCACAACATTCTCACACGTTGCTCACATGAAATCTGCTGTTAAAATTCCTTTGCGATCCCAAAAGGTGTAACCATAATTTCGTAGTTTGACAGTGTCTGCTTTGATATTTGGACGTGTTGAGGGAATGAGTGTGCAGACACTGCCCGGACTGTTGCGTAGTTTCAGAGTCCACGTACTGCACTCATTTATTGTCCCCTGACACGAGTCTCTTCAAGAATTCCTTCCCTTGTTCATGGTAGCGCTGAAGGAATGTCAAGGCGAACCCATACTTTCAGTTTGTGAACATAGGTTATATTTGTTGGCACACGTTAAATAGGGTTATCCTGGAAATCCGAGGCACATCTTCAAGTTTGTGAATTGTAAAGCGACGTCAGGCACACATAACATTGTCACGACGTTCCTCAAATCATCAGTTACATCTAAATGTCTCCCTCGACCACTTTCATCCACGTACATCGGTGCGACCAGACTTAAATCTTCTGGATCACTTCCTCGCAACACCATTACTCATAACGTCATCTCAATACACGCGACGCAATTGGCGATGAATATCTGCAGCATTTGTTCCTTTTGTTGGCGTGAAGCGAATGGCAGATGATACCTTACAACTGGTCGGAGACGCTATGACGCCGTTCATTTCAAACGCTTGTTGCTCACGCAATGACGGTGGCAGTCGAGGGCTGACTGACGCAGCATCATCTTCAAAGACTCCTAATCAGACCGCACACATATCACGAAAATCCAAGCATTTCTTTACTTTGAATAGGCAATCGACATTAATTTATGATCAGCCCTCATACAATCAGTCCAATTGTCAAAACGAGCGACATTATCGTGGCCTGGATTTTGAATTCTGCTAGAATGTAGTCCACCAATTCTAGGAATACACTAAGGTGACAAAAGCAATGGAATGGTGTTCAAATAAATTACGGGTTTGCTGCCGGCTGACGTCGTCGAAGACCGCCGATATCTCGACAGGAGCACACCCTGCCATTTTCAAGGCACAAATGCAAGGAGGAAGAAATGTGCTAGGGAAATTAATACCTCGGTTCACAGAGGAGAAACAAGGAAGATATCACACACAGACAAGTGTCAACACGAACAAAGATAACAAGATAATTCTGATGTTGGTTATCTTTGTTTGTGTTGACACTTGTCTGTGTGTGATATCTTCCTTGTTTCTCCTCTGTGAACCGAAGTATTAAATTCCCTAGCACATTTCTTCCTCCTTGCATTTGTGCCTTGAAAATGGCAGGGTGTGCTCCTGTCGAAATATCGGCGGTCTTCGACGACGTCAGCCGGCAGCAAACCCGTAAGTTATTAGAACATTCAATTCGCCGGCAAAAGTTAAGGTCTCACAATTTAATGCTGATATACTCATATATAGATGGCCGTAGTGTGGCGTACACGAAGTACAATAGGGTAGTGCATTGGCGGGTCTGTGATTTGCACTGTGTGTCACGTGGTAAGGTTTCCGACGTGATTATGACCGCACGACGAGAGTTAACAGACCCTGAACGCGAAATCATAGTTGGAGCCAGACGCATGAGACATTCAGTTTCGGAAATCGTAAGGGAACTCATTTTTCCGAGAACCACAGTGTGAAGAGTGTGCCGAGAGTATCAAATTTCAGACGTTACCTTTCACCACGGACACAGCAGTGCCGAACGCCTTCACTTAACGACCGAGAGCAGATGCGTTTGCGTATGGTTGTCGGTGCTAATAGACAAGCAACAGTGTGTGTAATAATTGCAGAAATGAGTGTGAGACTACGACGAACGTATCGCTAGGACAGTGTGGCGAAATTTGGCGTTAATGGGCTACGGCAGCAGACAACCGACGTGAGTGCCTTAGATAACAGCACAACCTCGCATGCAGCGCCTGTCCTGGGCTGGTGACCATATAGGTTGGACCCTAGACGACTGGAAAATGGTGACCTGGTAACAAGAGGCCCGATTTCTGTTGGTAAGGGCTCGAGTGTGTCGCGGATCCCACGAGGCCAATGACCGAGGTTGTCAACAAGGCACTAGGCAACCGGTGGTGGCTCCATAATAGTGTGGGCTGTATTTACATGAAGTGTCCATGGTCCAACTGAAGAGATCATTGGGTGGAAATGGTTGTCTTCGGATACTTGGAGACCATTTGCCGCCATTGATGGACTTCATGTTCCCAAATAACAAATGAATTTTGATGGATGTCGCTGCGCCGTGTCACCAATCCACAGGTGTTCGTGATTGGTTTGAAGAACAGTATGGATAATTCAGTCCCATGGAACATTTATGGGACATTACCCAGAGGTAAGTAAGTGCACGAAATCTTGCAATGGCAAAGCTACCGTAATTATAGTTCAAATGGCTCTGAACACTATGGGACTTAACATCTGAGGTCATCAGTGCCCTAGAACTTAGAACTACTTAAACCTAACTAGCCTAAGGACGTCACACACACCCATGCCCGAGGCAGGATACGATCCTGCGACCGTAGCGGTCGCGTGGTTCCAGACTGAAGCGCATAGAACCGCTCGGCCACACGGGCCGTCCGCAGCTCGTGGTCGTGTGGTAGCGTTCTCGCTTCCCACGCCCGGGTTCCCGGGTTCGATTCCCGGCGGGGTCAGGGATTTTCTCTGCCTCGTGATGAATGGGTGCTGTGTGATGTCCTTAGGTTAGTTAGGTTTAAGGGGATACGGAATCACCTATCCCCGCAATGTTAATATATGCCTACTATAGGGAACATTTTCTCACAAACAACTGGAGACAGAGAGGTAAAAATTTTACTGTATGTGCATTCATATGTTACAACAATACTGAAACAACAGTTTATTGTCAAAGTATTTTCTTACAGAGATATTGTACATTTATTTTTAAGTAAATTTTTTCCATCGCTTTTTACTAGACTATCACCCCTAAGTCTTTTGTAAATCAAGTAATTAAAAAATCGTTGTTTCAGTATGTAATAGGGACCTATGTCACTACGTCATAACAATTTCAGACTTCTAGGTTGACCAGTACCTGAGATAATGTTCCTAGATGAAGTAAAAAGTAAACTTACGGGAAACGGAGAAAGAAGATTAAAACATTCCTGATCCGTAGCTAATACCCCTTCACAGTCTTCATAATCATCTTCAAGTCTTCTTTTGGCACCCCTCTGCACCTGTCTTGCTCTTTTCACTAATGTCTTGATTATATTATCAGCATGCCTTAGTCTGTGCTGATCTAAAAAGAACATAGCACGTACCGTACGGGAACCAACACACATACCCAACTTTTGAAGGACCTGGCATTTAGTTATATTTCCAAGATTGAAGGTTGCCACAGCATCATACACACCAAAATGTAGTGTATTAATTCCGACAAACACTGTTTTTGGGAGACGATGCCATATCACACTATTCAAGCACTCGTTGGGGTTCTGCGTTTTTCCGTGAAGACATTTCATCAGAAGACTTCTGTCAGCCAGATCTCTGAAAATGGGCTTTATTTCTGCCATGATGGCTGATGGTAGACTGTGGTGGTGAATGTATTTCTCTCCTGTTGTTAGTCCCCTATTGTATTTACACCAGCTGTTTTCACCTTTGGGGCACAAACCATGTTGTGGATGCTCATCCGTGGATGCGGTGTGGAAATATAAAGCCCATATAGCTCTCCTCATTTCTTCAAGATTGCCTGTATTTTGCCTGATTGCAAGGCCATAGCAGTTCTGAATGTGGTCTATTATGGAATCAGTCAATCTTCCTCTGCCATCCAAGGTTTTCCCATCATCTAGTTTTTTCCCTTTCATAACTGATTTTAACCTTCTCAGCCTGGCACCCATTCTCTTCTGCACATGTCCTATACATTCAAGTTTGCTTATATTTACACTGTTCCCATATGGTTTGCTTTCCAAAACTTCTTTGAATGCTTTAGAGTCACCATCTCCCAGATATTTGACATAGCGAATATTATACCACTGTGAAGAGCGATGAAAAATTTTCTTCACCCCAGCAACCTCCATGCCACCACTACTAACATAATAATTAGCAATACAGTCATCACTGTGTTCATTTTTCAGCCTGCCTGTGCACCTACAGTATTTAGACATTATTGCAACATCAATAACCTTGCCAGTATCAACACTAGTTGCTGTTACAACACCATTGTTGGAGGTGTGGCCCCTTTTCTGCCACGTGCCATCAAACGCCACTGTGAGGTCACGACTGCCGTCATTTTCTTCCACTGCTTCTTCCACAGCAACCTGCATTGACTTCTGTGCTACATCTTCAACTGCAGATCCTAGTACATAATTGTAAGCTTCAAACTTTGAAGGTGCACTTGGAAGATTTAGAACACCACATAGCATATCACCAGCTGCTTTGCCCTTACCAATTGCTCGCAATCCATAAACTAACCTAATATTTACACTATAAAGTTCAGTTTTCTTGTATCCATTATTTACAGTTACTGAAACCGAACTTGGAAACTTACAGCTGTATTTACAAACACTGCATATTAAATTAAACTGGGCAGCCAGGCCAACATGGGATTCTACTTTCAGAGAAACGTTTCCATGACATTTTTTGCAGCACAAACTGTTTTCAAGAGCTTCACACAATATATTCGTATCAATGAGTTCAAAAACTTCATTCCCTCTATCAAGTAAATTATATTTCTCTTCCAAATCTCTTAGTTTTTTATGAGAAGCACTGTTTTCATTTGGTGTAAGTTCGTTCGGCAAATCAGTAATAAGTGGATTCACATTTTCCAACAGTGATGATGATGAACTGCTTTGCTTTGCTAATGAATCATTATTTCTTTTCTTTTGCCAGTTCACACGCTTTTTAAATACTTTTGCTTTAGCTCTAGGCATTTTCACTGCGAAAAATGAAGCACTAAATACGAAATAACTCAACAACAACTACTTTCTTATATCACACTGTTTACAAAACAGTCCCGCCACAAAGTCAAAGAGTAACTTGAGGAAACCAGAGAGAAACATTTTCGGGCAACTAGTGTATAAATAGTCGCTGGAAACCGGGATATTTGAATTCATGTCACTTTAAAGGTACTGCCAAAAAGTTCATGGTCAGCCACGAGAGACGTGTATAACTAAAGCGCAATACCCGATCTCACAAATATATAAAAATAAAATAGCTATAATTGTAGTAGAGCTATGTATGATACGTCATTTTAAAGAGGAAACATGGCAGAATATAATACGCCAATAAAAAAAAAATTCGATTTTTTAACCCAAAATCCGATTCCGTATCCCCTTAAGTAGTTCTAAGTTTTAGGGGACTGATGACCATAGATGTTAAGTCCCATAGTGCTCAGAGCCATTTGAACCACACCGGCCGGTTCCGCAATTATGGACGGCTGCTGAGGCAGCATGGCTCAACATTTCTGCAGGGGACTTCCAACGACTTGTTCAGTCGTTGCCAGCGAGTTGCTGCACTATGTCGAGCAAAAACAGGTCTGACACGATCTTAGGACTTATCCCATGTCTTTTGTCACTTCAGTGTATGATTAAACTGAAGGTAATCTCAGGATGCGATATTATTTTCATTATATAATACTCTCCTCCGAGGCCAAGTTGTTTCCTTTTTACGCACAATATTTGATCGACTGACTTAGTCCTCGCTGAATCCCAGGAAGCAAGTATTCATAACAGCACAACTCGTTCTACCTGAGGAAAATGACCGGTTGATTCGTCGAAACATTGTCTATGAAATGAAAACAGAAATTGAGCTGAACGGCAGTAAGCTGCCAGGGATCGGCTAGAACTGGATCCGAAGCACACATCCGTCCACAGCCGTCCCAGTCGTGCTCAGTAGAACTTAGATCACGTGACCCGACGTGTTGATAACATTCTCACGTTCGTGGATTGTTGCTCCAACTGTTCTGCCTCATTCAAAGAGTGACTGGTGGCGTGCATCTGAAAGTAGCACCAAAACTACTCCCACAGTTACTTTAGACATTCAAGTGCTGCTGTTATGGAGTCGTGAGCTTTAGTGCACTGAGCTGTGTGCTTACCTTTGTTGTCGAAATGTTATCATACGTGGACGAATGAGAAACTGATTGATACTATTAATATGTGGACAGTGGATATGTGGGAGGTATCAGAAGCGTGTTGAAGTGGTTGCAAATGAGAGTAGCAACTATTTTGGAAGTGTTTTTGTTGTGACCACGTGTCCGCAGCTCGTGGTCGTGCGGTAGCGTTCTCGCTTCCCACGCCCGGGTTCCCGTGTTCGATTCCCGGCGGGGTCAGGGATTTTCTCTGTCTCGTGATGACTGGGTGTTGTGTGATGTCCTCAGGTTTGTTAGGTTTAAGTAGTTCTAAGTTCTAGGGGACTCACGACCATAGATGTTAAGTCCCATAGTGCTCAGAGCCATTTGAACACATTTTGTGACCACTTGGTTACATCATCATAACAACTTGTTTCCTATGTTGCAGAGCCATATGTGATACAATGTACACTGAACTGTGTGCTCTGAAACACTTGTACCTAACCAGCACTCTACTTTTCCCCATATCACATCCTATCCAGTTTTACAGAGCGGGCGTGCCTCCATTATACACATACTGTGACGAGACATGGACGTCCCACAAATTGTCGCCGACTTATGGTTTCACCATCCTTCAACCAGTTTCCGTAAATCCTCATGCCAGTAGCACATGAACAGCTGATTCTGAGATGTTCTTACACTGGAGTGTGGCCGTAACAATCTACCCTTTCTCAAAGTCGCTTATGTCACTAGATTTCCCTTTTGCGGTCGTCTGTATCGTCTCTATTATGACTTCCCAGCAGGAGCAGCAGCAGCAGTCGCAGAACTTGCGGAGGTATATTGGCTGAGGTGCCCTAAAGTTCAAGGTTCAAATAAAATTGTGGTCTAAATTTTCCTGGCGTTGTGGCTGTCCTGTCATTGTTCCGTTGTTACTTGATTCCGTCGTTTGTACCACACCTTCACGGATCTCAATTCTGAAGCAGATGGGGCCATCTATTGCTGTCCAACCTCTGCATATGGGTTCAAAGTGTGTGAATATGACAGTTGAACTGTCTTGTGATAAAAGACACCTATCCGAGAGGGGTTCATCTCTAGTAGGTCCAAAGTAGGGAATCCGTTTGGCAGATGTAGGGTGAGACAGAGAGATTGATCTAAAGACGTTTGAGACTCCGGACGTTAGTTACTGTTCACTCTCTGCAGGCCGGTTCAAAGCTATCGTAGATGATGGTTTGAAAATGTGGCGAGCTTGTGATGAACGACCAGCGCCGCCTGTGGAAATCTCTCACATAGAGGTTCATACATAGCACGTCTCCAGTCAGGAATCCGTTTGGCAGATTCAGGACGAGCTGGAGTGACTGGACTGATAGCTTTGGAGAGGCTGGACGTCAGTTTGTGCAGCGTTGCCCCAGGCAGTTGCCACATACTTAAAGATGGGGCGGATAAGGTTCAAGCAGAAGGAGCCTTAGTTGTGGGGGCGAGCGCTGAATGCAGGTTGAGAAATGGATATAGAGCGCGCGCGGATTTCCTACCACTTTCCTATACTGGTGGTCTACTTGTTGAGCCCGTGTGAGCCGACGATCAGTGGTGGCTCCCAGGTATTTAGAAGTGCTTCCCCGAAGCACTGCTGTCCACCGAACAGTCACAGACCTGCAAGAAGTGCTCTTCTAGCGACAACCAGGGCCTGCGTCTTCAAGCTATTCAACTTGAATCTCCACTTTATCGCCCAAGACTACAATGCACTATTGCAGGTTTGCAGGATGTTAACTAATGCGTGGAAACTTCTGGGGATTGGCAGAGGACTAAAAAAGAAACAAGTAATTCATATATACATATGATAATTTTTTAATTTTTTTTTAAAATACAGACTAGTGCTTGGATGGGTGACCGTCCAAGTCTTCCGAATGCTGTTGGCAAGTGGGGAGCAGTCAGCCCTTGTGAGGCCAGTTGAGAAGTAGCGGCTCTGGTCACGAAAACTGTCAACACCTAGGAGAGCAGTGTGCTGACCACATGCTCCCCCATATCTGCAACCAGTGACACCTGTCGATTGCGGATGCCACGGTGGTCACTCGGTACCGTTGGGCCTTCCCCACCTGATCAAATGAAATAACCTTAGTTACAGACTTTTTTGTTTTTGTTAAATGTTTACTTCTTTCTGTCTTCTTGTTTGCAAATTTCCAGCTTGGTTCTATCGATAGACTACTATTTGTTTCCAAATGTTGTATTCTGATGGCTAAATCAAATACTCAAAACGACTACCGTAAGCTCTAACACGTGTTTATAAGCGTCCCGCCATGGGTTTTCTTACTCGCTAACATATTCCAGGCGTCTACTGTATCTCCTGAAATTCTTCTAAAATACTTTGGCAAAGAGTAGTAACATTCGCAAAAGCACTTTGCTCTGCAAGCAAGAATAATTTTAAATGAGCGTTTTCCAAATAAATCCTTAGGTTATGGGGCAGCAACATCTTGGGCTGTTCGATCTCATGATCTCAGTTAATTGTTAATGTTGAAAATCTACGCCAGCACGTTTAAGAAGGATTTCAGCAGATACAGCAGATGCCTGGAACATGGAATCTTGTAAGATGATCCATGATGTGTGTGGTGTCACCGCCAGACACCACACTTGCTAGGTGGTAGCTTAAATCGGCCGCGGTCCATTAGTACATGTCGGACCCGCGTGTCGCCACTGTGTGATCGCAGACCGAGCGCCACCACACGGCAGGTCTCGAGGGACGTACGAGAACTCGCCCCAGTTGTACGACGACGTTGCTAGCGCCTATACGGACGAAGCCTTTGCTCTCATTTGCCGAGAGACAGAATAGCCTACAGCTAAGTTCATGGCTACGACTTAGCAAGGCGCCATTAGCCTTACATAGTTTGATAGTTATCGTATGAAATGTCTCATCTAGAATGCTGTATTCACAACAAGGATAAATAAAAGTTAAGTATTAGAGGAGCTGCATACTTTTCTTATTAGAATTCACTACTTATCCTGTTCCAGAATTCACGCCTGTTTGCGTTAGATAGCGTGCATTTCGGCCTCCTCTATCTACAAGGTGTTGGCACATTCACCAACACATCATTGGCGACGAGGGAAAAGTGTTCTTTCTGATTGCTTACATTTACTTGTGTCATGGCTTCGCCAGATGTACGTCCGAATTTTATCGCTTGCAGAATCAGCAGACACAGGCGTTATTGGATGCCCTGGGACAGCTCGTCCAGGGTCAACGTGCGCTGCACACCGATGCGGCCGCCGCCGCTTCATCGTTACCGCAGCCACAACACGCCGTTGCGCCGTCCTTCCGTAATTTTGATTCAACCCACGAGACCTGGCAAGAATGGTCTCGACAGTTCGGCTTCCATCTAGCTGCCTACAGCATTCAAGGTAATGAGCGGCAGCCGTTTTTGCTTTCTTGTGTCGGTGTGTCCACCTACCGTGTGATAGTGAAATTGTTTCCCCGACGCGATGTCGCAACTCTGTCCTACGAAGAAATTTTGTCTGCTTTAGATGCCTATTTCAAGGAAACAGTTAATGTAGTTGCAAAGAGGTATACGTTCTTTCGTACCAAACGTACGGCCGGTCAGACTAATAGGGAGTGGGTTGCAACATTGCAAGGACTTACTAGCGATTGTGATTTTGCATGTGAATGTGGACTTCCGTATTCAGATACTATGGTGCGTGATGCAATAGCACAGAACGTTTCTGATGTTCGCATACGGGAACAGATTTTGAAACTAGTTAATCTCTCTCTTCAACACGTGATAGACATATTGGATAGGCAAGACACACTTGACTTTGCTCAGGAATCATTTGAAACTTCGCCAGCAGTGTGTCGCATTGACCGGCCCGCCGGGCGCGCAGCACGTGACGCTAAACGGCCCTCGCGCACGTCCGCCCAGCTGCAGCCTAGCTCGCAAACACGTGTGCCGCGTAAGCATGCCAATGCAGTTCTAAAATCATGCCCGCGGTGTGCAACTAGACATTCGCGTGAACATTGCCCGTCACGCCAGGCTATTTGCTTTTACTGTCATAAGAAAGGACATGTTCAAAGTGTTTGCCAGAAAAAGCTAAGATCAGACAATCAAAACCATTCCAGGCCCTTTGCTTCGCGCCGGAATCGAACCAGGGACAATCAGGCTCGTGGACCTTCGCCCGTGGACATTCATGTCGTTAATTCCACCCCGTCCAGTGCCACTTTATCTAACAGTGACTGTGTTCGTCCCACAAAATGTGTGCGTCGACGTCGCCGGAACTCCCGTAAAGTCGCAAGTGCTTCTGTACCTGTATCAGTTCACATTGCACGTGAAAGTCGCTCTTGTCGTCAGCAGGACAATAAACTTTTTGTAGACTTAGACTTTGGAGGCAAAGTGATACCATTCCAGCTCGATACCGGAGCTGCAGTTTCATTGCTCAATAAAGACACGTACAAACAACTGGGCAAACCTCCGTTGCGTGCCGCAAATGTTCAGCTCAATAGTTATTTAGGACAGCAGATACCTGTGTTAGGACAGTGCAGCCTTCTTGCCACATACAAGGGACAAACAAAACTTGTGTCATTTTACGTTCTTCGTTCTTCTGCGGCAGTGAACTTGTTTGGTTTAGATTTATTTCAGTTGTTTAACATGTCTATCGTAAATCAGGTCCTATCAGTGAATCAGACCTTGCCTTCAGCCAGTGTATCTAGTCTATGTGAGGAATTTGCAGACATTTTTGCACCGGGCCTTGGTTGCGCTAAGAACTATGAAGCACATTTGGAACTGAAAGACAACGCGCAACCGAAATTTTTCAGAGCGCGCAATGTTCCCCACGCATTGCGTGATGAGGTCGCAAGCACATTACACGGTTTAGAATCTCAAGGTGTAATTGAACGTGTGCAGGCTTCTCTGTGGGCCTCACCCTTGGTAATTTTGCCAAAACCTTCCGGAAAATTGAGACTTTGCGTGGACTTCAAGGCAACTGTGAATCCACAACTTGTGACTGCAACTTTTCCTTTGCCCCGCCCGGACGACCTTTTTGATAAACTGTGCCCGGGTAAATACTTTTCCAAGTTGGACCTAGCAGATGAGTACTTGCAAATACCAGTGGACGACGAATCCCAGCGCGTCTTGGTGGTTAACACGCATCTTGGGTTGTACCGCTTCAAAAGACTGCCATTCGGGTGTGCATCCGCCCCTGCATTGTTTCAGCAATATTTACAAACTGTTTGTGCGTCGGTCCCTACTGCTGCGAACTATCTGGACGATATTGTGATCTCCGGAAAGACAGAAGCCGAACATTTAGCCAACCTACGAACGTTATTTCAGGTCTTGCGACAAAATGGTCATCGCTTGCGGAAGGACAAATGTGTGTTTTTTGCTCGTGACTTACCCTATCTGGGACATGTACTCAATGCCCAAGGCATACATCCCAGTCCAGAGCACCTCAGTGCCATACAGGACTTGCCTTCGCCGCAGAACTTTAAACAGCTCCAGCGTGTGTTGGGAAAAATTAATTACTATGCCAGGTTTGTGCCGCGCGCTTCTTCCATTTCAGCTCCGCTTCATCGCTTACGCCGTAAAGGTGTTCCGTTCGTCTGGACGACGGAATGCGAACGCGCCTTTCGCCAGTTGAAATCGGCGTTGCTTTCAAATACTTGCCTTACGCCATTCGATCCCCAGAAACCCCTTTTGTTGATGGCCGATGCATCGGATTTCGGAATCGGTGCTGTGCTTGCGCACAAAGATAGATCGCATGATCGTCCTATTGCCTTTGCTTCAAAATTGCTCTCGTCTGCGCACCGCAATTATTCCCAGATCGAGAAAGAAGCTTTAGCTCTCGTGTTTGGTGTTACAAAGTTTCACGATTTCTTGTATGGTCGTCACTTTACCATCATCACAGACCACAAACCTTTGACATCGCTTTTTCATCCGAACAAGCCTGTACCTCCACGTACAGCGCAGAAATTCATTCGCTGGTCTCTTTTCCTCTCCCAGTACCGCTACGATATCTTGTATCGGTCCACTGCTCAGCACGGAAACGCTGATGCGTTGTCCCGTTTGCCTGTTGCTGAGGATAAAGCATTCGATTCTTCCGCACTTGCTTGCATGTTCATTGATTCGGAAACCGATGACGTGGTCGAATCGTTTCCGATTGATTTTCGTCGTGTCGCTACAGCCACAGCTGCTGACCCTGTCCTTGCTCCTGTTTTGCGTTTTGTTGCTACGCAATGGCCCTTGTCCAAGTCACGGATCGAGGATCCGTTGGTTCGTCGCTTTTTTGCTCACAAGGCGAGACTTTTTGTACGACGTGGTGTTTTGTTGTTGCGTTCGGATAATGATCAATCCAGAGTCGTGGTCCCACGTTCGTTACAGTCCTCTGTCTTACGGCTTCTTCACCAAGGACATTGGGGTATAGTGCGAACGAAACAACTTGCTCGTCAGCACTGTACTTGGTTCGGAATCGATGCTGCGATTACGAATATGTGCTCTTCTTGCGTGGCGTGTGCCGAACAACAATCCGCCCCACCGCGGAAATTCTTTGCATGGCCGACAGCCACTTCCCCTTGGCAACGCTTGCACATCGATTTTGCTGGTCCGTTCTGGAATGCTCGATGGTTGGTTGTGGCCGATTCTTTCAGTAATTTTCCTTTTGTTGTCCGGATGTCTTCCACGACGTCATCTGCCACCATCCAAGCGTTGTCCGCTATTTTTTGCATTGAAGGTCTTCCGCAGACTATTGTTTCCGACAATGGCCCACAATTCATGTCCGCAGAATTTCAGTCCTTCTGCAAGGCCAATGGTATTCAACATCTGACATCCGCGCCGTTTTCGGCTCAGTCAAACGGTGCCGCTGAACGGTTGGTCCGGACTTTCAAGTCACAGATGTTGAAGTTGAAAGAGTCGCATTCTAGGGAGGACGCATTGTTGCTCTTTTTGTCCTCGTATCGCTCTCAGCCCTGCGATGGTCGCTCGCCGGCTGAGTTGCTCCATGGTCGTCCTCATCGAACCTTGATGTCTTTGCTGCATCCGCCGCATCAGGTTCCAGTGCAGCGGCAGACTCCTGTTTTTGCTCCAGGCGACGTTGTTTTCTATCGCAACTATCGCGGTTCACGGCGTTGGCTCGCAGGGCGCATTCTTCGCTGCCTCGGACGCGCGATGTATTTGGTTTTGGGGGCCTCTGGTGAGGTGCGTCGGCATCTCAATCAGCTGCGCCTCTGTCGTCGCCTGGGTTCTGCCGCTCCCCGTCTGCTTTCAGCGACGGTGCCGTCCGGTCAGCGCCCTGGGGACCCATCTACTGGCTCGCCTCATCCCCAGGTGTTACCGACGCTGCCTTCCATTTTGCCTCATGGCGACGCGCCGCCGCCGCAGCCGCCGCAGCCACCGCCGGCGCCGCCCGCAGTGGAAGCGTCGCTGCAGCCGCCTGGCGCCTCCCTGGGTCGCGCGCCGCCGCTCGCTTCCCGTGACCGGCTGTCCTCCACCACGGAACTCTTGCCCGCTCCGGACCAGATGTCGTCTTCGCCCGTCGGGTGCCCCGACCACATGGAGGTCGACCCTTCGGCCCATCCTGTTTCTCTACGGGCGCATACTCCGCATGTTGACGTGCACCCTGGACTAGGTTTTCAGGCGTTTCCTAGCTCCCCTCGGACCGAATGGCCGGGTGCGTGTGGCACAGCCTCGCCTGTTGTTCGGCTCCCCACCTCATCGCATACGTCAACACGGGGTCCTCCCCACGGCGGGCGGAAGCCTTATCACACGACCGTTCGCCGATTTGCGGGGGAGGATTGTGGTGTCACCGCCAGACACCACACTTGCTAGGTGGTAGCTTAAATCGGCCGCGGTCCATTAGTACATGTCGGACCCGCGTGTCGCCACTGTGTGATCGCAGAGCGAGCGCCACCACACGGCAAGTCTCGAGGGACGTACGAGAACTCGCCCCAGTTGTACGACGACGTTGCTAGCGCCTATACGGACGAAGCCTTTGCTCTCATTTGCCGAGAGACAGAATAGCCTACAGCTAAGTTCATGGCTACGACTTAGCTTGGCGCCATTAGCCTTACATAGTTTGATAGTTATCGTATGAAATGTCTCATCTAGAATGCTGTATTCACAACAAGGATAAATAAAAGTTAAGTATTAGAGGAGCGGCATACTTTTCTTATTAGAATTCACTACTTATCCTGTTCCAGAATTCACGCCCGTCTGCGTTAGATAGCGTGCATTTCGGCCTCCTCTATCTACAAGGTGTTGGCACATTCACCAACACATCAATGTGACTTTTCGAAATGTGTAACAGCTCGTGGCAGACGTTGAGTTGTTCATGTTGAGTAATAAAGGGTCATCTGTAGACATGTATGTTGAACGAAGAGAACTTCTCATCCAAGGTCGCATCTATAGCTCTAACTATGCACTTGTATTAACCTTGAATGAATACCAGATGGTGGTAACTCTGTTTTACTGAAACTGGTCATTGAAAATAAAGGTTTTACAAATGAGATTTTGGTTGACAAGTTTTCTTCCTTCAAGCTGCTTATGGTGTACGTTTTGAGCATTTCATTTAGGCATCAGAAGTGAACATTTGAAAAGAAAAAAAAAATACCTTTAGATTCAAGCTGGAATGTTTACAAACAAGAGACAGAATCCAAATTGCCTATTGATTTGATGTAATTACAAATTCCTGGAGACATGCTGAGTCTCAACTTTATCTTCAATAAGGATAAAAGCTGAAGTTATGAATTTGAGCAAAGTCGAGGTCTTGAAGCCTTTACTTCAGCTTAATATGCATGCTTGCTATCCATTACACCACCCTGGCACTGCAGCTAACGTGTAAGGTGGCTATAATTTTGCACCTTACAAGCACCCATCCACACTTTGCCATGATCTACAAACACAATTAGGTACCATGTGATAGGTTGTACATCGTATGTACGAATATCTAAAGGAGACTCTACGCCTTGTAAATAATTGTTAACGCTTATTGCATGAAAGGTGTCAGAGTGTCTTTATTATATAAACGGAGTAATAAATGACTTCCTATACCAGTAGAGGTTGGAGCGCCAGTGGAGATGAAATGGCCGGCAGAATTCAAGCCCTGGGTGGAAGGCCCACACAGGTGTGTTGGTCCTGCTTAAACACAGGAAGTAGCAAGACGTACGTTGGGACACCTGAGCGCTAGGGTACAACCGCGACCGGTCGGTTTGTAGCCAAACTTCGGAAACTACGAAAACCTTGGATGCAGCTGAGAGAAACGAGGAAGCGTCACCTTGGAAACCACGCAGGCTGGGTTATTTCCAAGGATTTTTACTCAGAAGCGTACCATTGTACGAGTATAGGTTTTTCCTCGCAAACTTTCCGCGCTGAACGACAAAAGACTAAAATATTGTTGGTCGGCGTTCGGAAGAATCTGTATACAGGGAGAATATTGCGTGGTTTCGGGAATGTGATTACGAGGGTGGTGAGCCGAGCCTTGCTGGGAGGCCAGCGGTGGTGAGATGAGGTCTTCCGTTGTGAGCGCCCCTGTGTGACGGTCGCTCGATATCAGCTTTGTTGGTACATACGGACTTGCTGTCTTTGCTCTCAGGAGAGTTTATAGTTATAACAGTTAGGCACTGTACTGTTGCGAACCTATTCGATTCTGGACTTCACCTCTGGGTAGGAAGTCATCGTCGTTGAGTAAGCAGCGTTCAGTAATTGAGAGCACTTCCTCTGCCTATACTTACGTTGAGACGTCATCTGAACTCCGCTCTTGTGGCTGGGAGTTCGCGTTTCTCGTCTTTAGAACACAGAGAGGAGAAGATGGTATTATAGTATATTAGAGGACCGCCTTCTGCTGTCATAGTGCTTGAAAGAGTTTGTTTGTGGCTGGAGTTCTTCCATCGTCGCAGACTCATACGAGAACCATCACTTCGACGCACCGGACGCAGTACATGCGGTGATATCGCAAATAGCTTCGGCTTATTAGGGCTACAAAGGCTAAACAGCTGTGATCACGTTAGTTTATTTCTACTGAGGTTCCACACCACCGTAGATCATCTTTGAAAGGGAAGGAGTTGGTTTATCTCCTATCCTGTTCAGTTTTTTCTTTCGAAGAAATATAAGTCGTAGGGAAGAAACTTGCGCTACACAAATGATATCTGCCTACTCAGCAGTTTTGAAAATGAATTAAATCAAACGACCAGGCCCTTGGAGACCGCCACCAGCAAATTCGTATTATTCGCAAACGATGCCAAGACGAATCATCACCGGTATGACTCGTCGACAATGTCAAGATACTGCGCATGGGAGACTGATCCTACAAGACAGGGAAATCTTCATGGTAAGTAGAGATCAACGCCAGGACCCAGGCACGAAACCGAACCTTGTACAGGCTAACTCAAATGATTAGGTCTAGATGGCTCTCCAGATGGTTCAGGGTGCAGCTATAGAACATCCTGCTGCAACCCCTGTTACTATATGTAGACGTAGAGTACCCCGACAGCAGGACCCACATAAACCACTCGTAACTGAGAGAAAAGTGCTGCAGATCTTTGGTCTGATGGTGGACTCAAACACAAGTGAATGGACCATCAGTCACAAACATGAGCTGATGAACCGTAGTGAGATGCCAGTTTAGCATGAACCATCAAGAGCAGGCGACTACAGTGGGCCGTACATGTGGCTCGGATGGAAGGCCACCAGCAGCCACAGAAGCAGGAGACCTCCAGGAAGGCCAAGGAACAGGTGGAGGGATGGCCTCCATGAAGACTTGCAACAGCGATAGACATAAAAGGATGGCAGATGGCAGCCATAGATAGAAGACGATGGAGAAAGAAACCTGTAGTAGCGCGTTGTCCATAGGGCCCCTACGCACAAGAGTAACGTAAGTAAGTAAATAAATAATCTGTTCTTGCAAGTAGACATTGTTGTTGTTGTGGTCTTCAGTCCTGAGACTGGTTTGATGCAGCTCTCCATGCTACTCTATCCTGTGCAAGCCTCTTCATCTCCCAGTACCTAATGCTTAGTGTATTCATCTCTTGGTCTCCCTCTACGATTTTTACCCTCCACGCTGCCCTCCAATACTAAACTGGTGATCCCTTGATGCCTCAGAACATGTCTTCTAGTGTTTGGTACGTAGATGATTTCACGTTATTGAAATTAGATCATGTAATCATAATATGGGGGCAGAGTTGGTGAATTGATTAGTAATTTTACTTAGGAAATGTAAAGTTTGCAATATAAAGGTTTTTTTTAATCTACAATAAATATATAAACAGGAACAACGTTTGTCATTTAGTAGTATTAGTTGGCTTAATCATTTATTTATGTTTAGGTTGTAATTTACATGTTACAGAATTAAGAGATCCTAAGATCTGCTTCAGGGGGTAGTCACACAGGGCCAAATTTCATTTTAGCGTTTATTATTTTCCACTGCGCACATTCATTTTGCACCCACCTGGAGTAGCATCTTGGAAACGCAGGTGCATGGAATAGTCTAGTCCAGTGCACTCCCTACTACAAACTCAAATTCACGTCTCAGTCTATCTTGATTTTCCTAAATCGTCAGTATCACTGAGGCTCTCTGATACTGGAATAGTACTCTATCTTGGTTAGTAATGGAGAAATTCTGCCTGTGCCTCTTCAGCTACTATCTTTATCGAAGATATAGTTGAGACATAGTATGACTCCAGGAAAATGTAATTACATCAGATCAGCTTCAGGCAGGTTTTGTCCATAACGTGCAACGCTGGGGTGCTGTTGCAGTATCGGAGAGTCTTGGCAATACTGACGATTTAAGTAGGGGCAAATCAAGATGAGCTGAAGTGGTAATTAGAGTTTTTGGCAGAGGGGGCATTGGATTAGGGTATTCTGTGCAGCTGTGTTAGCCATAATGCCAGGGTCTTCTAGTGGATTGTGCAACCGTATGGGAGCCCACATACCTCAAATACTTTTTAAATTTTCTCCATAAACAGCCTCACAGCTGGATTATCTACGATGGGAGAAGTTGAACAACAAACCGTTTTTTTAAGAGAAAGAAGATTGAATTACCCTCCTGGATGCCGTGCCCTCCACTCTCGTTGGTTCTGAGGGGTAAAACGGGACATCGTGGCCAGGTCTCTGGTTGCGAACCCTGCCCACCTTGCCCCTAGACACCCCTTAGCAATGACTCTAAAAATAATAGAAGTGGCTAGCACATCTGTCTTGTAAGCAAGAAACCTGGGTTCAAATCTCACCCTTTGTATAATTTTTTTTTTTAATTTCGCACTTCAGCTTCCAACCTCATTGAAGAAAAGTATCTGCAAGTGAGAAAATTAAAAAAAAATGTTGATCGTATGTATAGACGAGCATTTTTACAACCACATTGATAGTAGAAGACATGCATTGATAATTCCGCAGTGGGTATCACCACGGAGCATACTCACATAGTAACGAGGCATCTTCTTCTGTTTTTATTCCTTTTTCAAAGCTCACAAGGACCAGCTTTTAACTTCCCGTCATTATTATGAGGCACGCCATAGCATGAGCTTTGGAACACGTTATTGATGGTAGAAAAAAATAAAGTAACTTAAAATAAAAATAAATAAAATGAAACAAATAAAAAATGTTCTGTCCTCCTTATCCTTGATGCATTTTTTCCCTCCTGGGTGCTATGCCCTCCACCCTTTTTGCTTCCGAGGGGTAAAACGGGACATCATGGCCAGGTCTCTGGTTGCGAACCCTGCCCACCTTGCACCTAGACACCCCTTAGCAATGACTCTAAAAATAAAAGAAGTGGCTAGCACATCTGTCTTGTGAGCAAGAAACCTGTGTTAAAATCTCACCCTTGGTACAAATTTTAATTTCTTACTTCAGCTTCTATCCTCATTGAGAAAAAGTATCTGCAACTAAGAATTAAAAAAAAAAAGTTGATCGTATGTATAGACGAATATTTTTACTTCTCATTAAGTCCTCTGTATTCTCCCCGAGGTTTCCCACATATTACTATGCACAGGGTTAGCTGAAATTGGTGAGCAGAGAATAGCGGGACAGGGTGGATCCTTGGTACATCCGCTGCTCACTGTGTGTGCAACAGTGGTCCAAGGACTGAGCTTGAGGTTCGCCGGCAAGTATGCGGCGCTCCGTAGGAGTAGATGACTGCCATTCGTCTCTGCTCCCCTTATCTATCTCGCTTACTGCGTCACTTGTGCACAACACTACCACGTGGCATCAAGTCTCCCAATTGGGCAGTGATCATAACGTTTCGGATCATTAATGTGTATGTAAATGCAGCCAAAGAGCCCAATGTGTTAAGTGACGGAGTTGATCGCTACTCACGAAACACACACACATGCAATGACACACATTTCGCGATTTGTGACACATTCAAGTCAGCCGTTCTGTTACGGCTTGCAGTCTAGCCTGGGCTGGACAGCGGTACGACAGTCGGAGGCTGCGCGGCAGCTTCCCGTACCACAAGTGCCCGCCAGCCTAGCGGTCCTTAATTAGGAACGGGGTCACAGCGTCGCGTGCTGTGCTGTGCTGCTACGTTGTGGTGTGGCACAGGTGCCTGGGCTGCAGCGCCGCCCAAGGGCAAGTGCAGTGGGAGAGCGGTGGGCGCCCATGTGGGTCGCGCAGCTGCGGGTGGCCCCGGCGGACAGCAGACAGTCGCAGCCGGCTGCCGCCCACAGACACCTTGCGAAACTGGGCGCCGCTTGGCGCGCCTTATACGACGAACACTCCTACACCGGGGCGCCCATTCATGAGCCGCACGTGTGAAAGCGTGCGTCCGTGGTCTGTTCGGACTGGTCATCTCGTATTTCACGTTGCACCGACGGCCAATGAAGCTGTGACGCTACATTTATGTTGTTAGGGAATTAAGATTTGGATTAACCCATTAGCGCCCGGAATATTTTTTTTCAATTTTTTTAAAATTTGTTACTGATATCTTGTTTGTTAAAATGAAATTGCAGCATCTTCGGGGAAAAACAATTTTTAACTTTCTAGTTTTGTTATAGGCAGCGTAACAGAATTGAAAGATCATCTTCTCGTAACCCCCTACTTGCCATCTATTGCGATGCAGAAATTTTTAATTTGGCTCAAAGGTGCCTACAACCTTCCTCTGAAATGGTCCAAAAGCATGTCGCTCTGCGACATAACCATCGGGCTCAGCGATGCTTGAAACAGCAAGTCGCTGACACATGCGAAAGAAAAGGCCACAGTGGAGAAGTTCATGTAAGCTTCGAACTGGGTTAATGATATCACACTGGCACAGAACTTCACCAAAATTCTTCCCAATGGCACATTGAACGTGTCACTCGATGAGAAGGTTGCCACAGACCCTCTTACCAATATTGTCTTCCTTTCCTTGACGTCTTTGCGACGGAGGTTAGAACCGGTGTTGAAATCACGCTGTTCTCTTATCGGTATCCGTGGAAAACATCTGCCGCGCGGGATTAGGCGAGCGGTCTGCGGCGCTGCAGTCATAGACTGAGCGTCTGGTGCCGGCGGAGGTTCGAGTCCTCCCTCGGGCATGGGTCAGCTACCGCCGATTCTTCGATGTGTCCTACGCGAACATAAAAGAAACTGTCGCTCAGGACACATCGAAGAATCGGCCGTAGCTGAGCATGTTTTTCGAGATGGGAAACACGAAATTAAATTCAATGAGACAAGCGTTCTAGCACGAACATGCGCGAATGTATAAGGAAGCAATAGAGATTCACAAACACCATAATAATTTTAATAGAAAAGAGGAAGGTTTAAAATTGAACAAAATATGGATGTCGAAGTTGCGCCAGCAGAATGACAATCGATTACTCTTTATCGAGAAGGACGACGCCTTCCACAGATAGGCATACAGTCGGCATCAGGTGACGAATGGTGGTGGCCTCTATGTGCTCTACAAATGTGAGAGTACCTGGAGCCTCAGTGGCAGTAGCCGGACGACCTCAGAAGATGTCTCCCGCAGATGGAGACGAAACGTTAGGTGGAAATTTTATACATCGACCACAGCCTCTCAGCCCGGAAGTTTCAACTCTTTGCCGTTTTATTCACACACATGTTAATGTTCCCGCCTGATTACGCCGCAGGTGGCAGATAAGAGGATGGCTGAAAGAGCTGCTTTCGATCATGGCCAATTTTTGTCCAGTGGCTTCGAACGGTTCTTAGAGGTTCCAATTTGTACAGGAGAGCGAAAATCACGATGACTGTCAGTGGCGATGAAACCCCTCAGTCTCCTTAGAGAAGGGCTTAAACTCCCGAGGGTGGTAGCAGTGTCAACGGTTATGAAGAACATCGGCCTGTTACTCATCGCGCTGCGAACCGTCATTCTAGACCGCGTAATGTCCGCGAGTCAACGCCACACGGAAAGGGGCGGTTTCACTGGTGCCCCTTATCCCACCCCTTGAGGCCCTCTCGTGTCGATTCTGAGCTGTGGTGTGTCTGAAATGTTTTCCTCGCCGGCCGGTGTGGCCGAGCGGTTCTAGGCGCTTCAGTCTGGAACCGCGCGACCGCTACGGTCGCAGGTTCGAATCCTGCCTCGGGCATGGATGTGTGGATGTTCTTAGGTTAGTTAGGTTTAAGTATTTCTAAGTTATAGGGGACTGATGACCTCAGATGTTAAGTCCCATAGTGCTCAGAACCATTTTTTTTTTTTTTTTGTTTTCCTCGGCCACCCACAAGGGAAGCGCGTGAGTTAAACACTGGACATCGTGTTCCTGACCTCCATCACAGAGACGTCAAAGGAAGCGGTGAAATGTTGGAAGGAGGGACTATGGGGACCATATCACAGCGTGACACGTCCGCGGTGGCGTTAGACAGAATTTTGGTGAAATCTGGTACCAATGTGACATAATTAACCCACGACAAGTCGCGAAAATGAACCCTCGTCCCCATCTAACCCTCGAAAAATTCTACCTCATGGGGAGGATCATCACTCCACAGTGACCGACGAGAATTTCGCTCTCTTTTCCAGAGTACAGGGAAACGCTGTACAAATTTCTCAGTCTCCGCTCACTCATTCTGGTACGCAGA
The DNA here is from genome assembly GCF_023898315.1 of Schistocerca nitens. NCBI lineage: Eukaryota > Metazoa > Arthropoda > Insecta > Orthoptera > Acrididae > Schistocerca > Schistocerca nitens. The sequence goes on from NC_064617.1 coordinate 73,727,650, forward strand.
AGGTTGGTAATGACTCCTAGGAAGGTCCTTCGCACCAAAGCACGGTGTCGGGCAAGATTCACATGACAGGAAAGCCAGATTTTCGAGGGCAGGGAATGAGTTTTCCTATACTAGGTTAGCGGCACCACCTCGTTCTCTTCTGTTTACTGGAAGATGAATTATTCATGCATGGAAACTCTCTGGGGGCTGGTCGGGAACTCCTTTCAAAGGATAAAACCGCATTTGGAGCTGAAATGGACGGACAGCCGCTCACTGCGGGCGCTTCTGTGAAAAGCAACACCCTGAAGTCCGTTCTTCTTCGACCAGAGCCTTGTGGTGGATCTCCTGTGGTCTCTCTCGATCCGATAAGCTGCCCCAGACCGGTCACTTTCCGTCAGGGAAAACTCTCTGCATAGATTTCCTCAAAGATAATCGTAATGAGCAAATAAAAGAATTCTCGTGAATATCACATAGTGATATGTGAGTGCAACGTAACAGAGATACAAAATGATATCAATAAATCCACTTTAGGTTTCAGAGGAGAGAGAGGGAGAAATACTAGGAATGAAAAGCCAAAGTGGAGCACAATGCCGTGTTACGTAGCCTGTACGCCATAACATCTCGCAATGTTATGCAGACGGTGGCCGGCGATTACCTTCCGAGCCCTTGAATCACGCGATCAGTAAACGTCATACTCAATTTTTCAAAGGTTCCCAGTGCTCCTGTAGGAGCGTGATGCCCTAGAGACAGACGTTCGCGAACATCTCTTCTTCCACGTGGTCCAGGACACCGACAAACGTGAAGCTGAGTGACTCCAGCGAGTCGCCAGGGTGGGCACTATCTTCAATTGCCATCGTAAACGCCCATTCCTACAAAAGGCTTCCTCTCTCTTACAAGCGAGTTCTGAAGGAATTCCGCAGATCTGCTGGGTTATCATTACCTGGCTGGCGCTAACTGCCAACTGCCTCCCAGTACGGTGTCCTTGCTACCTGGCGTCCTTCTTTTAAGCAAGGAGCCCTTCTGACGGCCACTGTCAGCTTGATGACCATTAATATTTGAGGCACTGACATGGCAAAATATGTGTCACAAAAATCTAATTGTGCAGGAAAAGCAAGAAAGGTCTGTGAGCCAGTTAAAAATAAATTTTATTTGTACGACGGCGGTTCGGAAAGTAAGATCCGATCGGCCGCGAAATCATAACCACAATGAAAATCTAAAATTTTTTATTCGCATCAGTTAGCCACATCTTCCACCTACATTTCTAAGTAGTCGCAGCTCCGACTTAGACTTCTGTCGTGGTGTTGTACAAACTTCCCAGTACCCTCGTCACAGAAAGCAGTCGCCTGTGCTTTCCGCCAATTCTCTATGTCGTTATGACTTTCGTTGTTTGTGCCAAAATGTTTTCTTAGCCAGCGGTTCACGTGAGCACCGATAAACAAGGGAGGGAGCCAATTATGGGCTGTATTGTGGGTCATCAAACACTTCGCATCGAAAACACTGCAGGAGCGTCTTCATTGCCCCTGCAAAATGCGGGTGAAAACTGTCTTGAAGAAAGAAACGCATGTTATTTATGTTATATGGGCTGCATAGCTCTAGGCGAAATCTCTCACCAGATCCACATACTAGGCTGGGTAAACTGTTATTTGGGCATTTCTAAGTGATCACTTTGCGCTCTGAACTGAAAAGAGCGACGTGAAGCGATCGACATGCACGCTAAATACATTGCCCAACTCATCTGTGCAAAGCTCCATGAGATTTTCAAAGTTGTTTCCATTTCGCGCCTAATCGGACCTTACTTTCCGAATACGCCTCGTGTAAGCTACTAGCAAAATGTACAAAACGGATGTCATACTATGGACCTCAAGTAATGAATAACTGAAAAAGTGTATCATCTGAACAAAACAAAATGGCGTGAAAAAACACAAAAAAGAAACAAATCAATGCAAAATATAGTATAAACCATTATAATACACTTGCGAATGTGAAGAGAAGAGATGTCGATAAAATATGTGATACTTTGGATCCAATAATTCAAGCACTGCCAATAAATCTCTCTTTCTAGGTTCACAAATCGATGATCTGGTCTCGACTGGTGGAAGGGGTCCCATATCAGTGATGGCATCCAAGCAATGTCCTTTCTCGGTAGCCTTGATTTCTTTCCTTCTTTCAATCTCGTGAAATGCAAAGTGTTCCTTATGAAGGGAAAATCATCTTTTGACAGCCTGATCCAAGAGAGAATGCTGATTCTCTGAGTGCCTGTATTCAGGTATTTGCCACTTGCCCTTGGCACATCGAGGATATCTTCAGGCTCGATGGAAATAAGCTGAAGAAGTAATGGAAGAGACCAAAAGATATACCTCTCCATGTCTAGCGTGGAGAGGGACCATTCCGTTGTCGCTCTTGGAGCAAGAACACGCAACGAGAGCATGTGCGCTCGTACGTGTACTCAAAGTTTGAGGAACAAGTCTCTCCTCAGTACTTCACTGGGAGAGCACCTGTGTCGAGAGCGGATTGGAGTGCGACTCTATACTGAGTCCTTGCGATTAAGCATTGTTCACTGTGTTGGCCGCTACACTTATTGTGCGGTGTGAATGGACAGAGTTATAGTTAAACGCCTGCGAGCGAATTTTTGAGTGGCATCGCGGTGGACTGGTTATCCGACCGGTGTACCACTCCAATAGACTAGCGGCGAATAGGAGACCTTCACTTCATCAAGGCATAGGGAGAGTTTGATTGGCAAAGGTCAATCCAGATAGAACGAGATTTATCTTATTTGTCAGCAGCGAGCGGCGCAGACAGCAGTCATCGCAGCTTACGGTATTGTGTGCTACAGCTCTTGCGAGCCCCATTTCCTCCACAACAATACACTTCACTGCATTTCACACGTGACAGCCTCGACCGTACCTAGCAACATTCTAACGGATAATTATTCAAGTTGAGTAGCCGCGGCCCTCAGCCATTCTGTCAAGTCAATAACAATCTTAAACTTTGTATAGAAATTTCATTAGCGAATCCTATTCTTAAGAGGTAACTATACATTTCGAAAAGAGCCTGGAAATAACTTGTTCAGTTCATAACTAAAAGTACCATTGTGATTTCTCAGAATTTTTGCAAAATAAATAATAATTTTCGTTAGTTTCATGTTTTTCTTACACTAACTAGCACTACTCCAGTACCCAAGTATCCCATGAGTTACGTAAGAAATTTTGTGAATTTTTGTGTCATTTCCTTGCAGCCGACGACTCCAGAAGTTATTTATTGCTGAAAGTTTTTCAGGCATTTCTCTTTAGAACGTTAGGAGCGTCTGCCTGACTTCTGTAGTAGTGTGGGGGTGGAAACTGCATCTTGCAGGAGCCACAGGGTAAAGGGTACATCTCAGATTAATCCGTTGCGCAGAATGACAGAATAGCACCCACACTCTCACACCATGAAGGGATGAAAGTGGTTCTTAACTGTCAGCGTACCTTCGATTACTACCACAGGTCCCATGCAAGTGCAGGAGAATGTCCCCCACAGCATAATACTACTCCCACCAGCCTGTGTCCGTGGCGCGCTGCACGCTTCGAGCCGCCGTTCACCTCGATGACGGCGTCCGTGGAGACGACTACTGGCCTAGTGTAGCAAAAATGTGATTCACCGGAAGAGCCAACACGTTTCCGTTGATCGACGGTCGAATCCCGATGGTCCTGTGTCCAATGCAATCGTAACTGACGATGTGGTTGAGTAGCAAGTGAACATGTAGAGGTGATCTGCTGCCGAACTCCATGTTCAACAATGTACGATGAACGGTGTTCTCCGAAACACTTGTGCGTGGACCAGCACTGTGCTGTTTCGGCAGAGACACACAGACAGATATCCCACTTTACAGAGCACATAAGCCTACGAACCCAACGTTCTGTGAAGAGTCGTGGACTCCAATCGTTAATAATCTGTCCTTTGTCAAAGTCGCTGATCTCAATGGATTTGCCCATTTACAGCCCATATCTTCGCCTGGGTTATCCCCGTCCGTGTCTATTCTGTTTACATATTTTTGTTACCGCGTCGCGTGTCTGCAACGCCACCAGGCGGCATCGAACGTAGCGGTGGGCGGTGGTCATAATGTTTTGGCTTATCAGCGCATGTCATCCTGTCCCTCCTTTCTGGCTGTGTCTCCAGTAGGTTTCTCCCCTTGTCAGTTTAGCGGAAAATCCTCTCATTATTTATAGTATGAGCTCACCTACTTCGCAATATCCTCCCGTTGCACAACATCTCAAACGCTTCCATTCACTCTTTTCTATTTTTATCACAATCCATGTTTCACTACCATACAGTGTTGTGCTCCAAACGTATACTCTCAGAAATTTCGCCCTCACATTAAGGCTTATGTTTGATATTTGTATATTTCTTTTGGCCAGGAATGTTGTAATGTTATTTGTGCCTCACTGCTTTTTTTAAAACTAATTTGAGTCTGATTTTATTCTGAGAAGCTCAGTAATGCATGTAAATACCGTAAATGTAAATTTGATTCAAAAAGTACTTGAAGTGAAGTGAAGCGCAGCTGGACAGCAACAAACGCATTAGCGCGCAATCCCCGCAACGATGGTAGTTGAGTTGTAAATCTTTGAGTATGGACTCTTAAAAAAAAAAAAGACAATTGATTTATAAAAAAAAAGAGAACTGTTAACCTGTATCTTGTGGAAAGAGGACGTGTTGCTTGCCCGTCGCTCTGAACGTATTGTTACATTTAATGAAAACTGATATTTTAGTGATAAAACCGAGTAATGTATGTGTAAGAGTTGCCAAACATTTATGTATACAAATTTTCTGGAAGTGAAGAATAGAAATATCTTGTTTTTGGAAAAGAAGGTGAACTTCCTTGTCGTCGCCGTCTATCAATCGACAGAATTGTAAGTGTAAAAAGTTCACTAAAATACAGGGAAAGAAATGCTTTCTCTATAGTTTTCATTCATGATTTATTAATTATAGTAATTGGATTATGTTCCTATAAGTAGTATGGTGCTGAACTCCATTGACCAATTCTGATGTAGCAGGACCTTTAGTTTGAAGGAAGTTTGAGTGCCAAGAAATCTCCTTTTCTCTCGAAAAGCAGATTACTGTTTGATCTTATTTACTTAGGTACGAAAAGCTACGAAAACTTGGGCTCAAAGCTATCCGCAATACGGCGAAGTAACTAACAGAGTCGTATTTTAAACCTTAAAGAATAATAACATCATCCAAATTGTAATACGTCACCGACTGGTGCAGAAGCTGATCATTCAAGGAGGCAGCAACCAAAATTCAGGTTCCAGTTACGACTTAAAGTAAAAATATCTCAATAAAAAATCAATCTCTCTCTCTCTCTCTCCAAACACATATATAAATATTCACAATTATTAAGATGAAAGTCATTTTATAATGTCTTCTTCGCCTTTGTTTGTCTGCTTCTTATGTCCTGCTTGCTTCGTCCGTCACTTGCTATTTTGCTTCCAAGGCAGTGGTATTCCTTAACTTCGTCTGTTCCATGGTTGCCAATTTTGATGTTAAATTTCTTGTTATTCTCATTTCTACTACTACTCTTTCTCCGGTTTACTCTCAGTCCATGTTCTAAATAATTAATACTGTTCGTTTCATTCAACAAGTCCTTTAATTCTTCCTCACTTACACTGAGGATCGCAACGTCATCAGCGAATCTTATCATTGATATTCTTTCTCCCTGAATATTAATCCCACCCTTGAAACTATCACTTACTTCTGCCATTGTTTCTTCGATTTGTATATTGGACAGTAGCAGCGAAAGATTGCATCCATGTCTTGCATCCTTCTTAATCAGGGTACTTAGTTCGTGTTTGTTCAATCTTATTGTTCCGTCTTGGCTCTTGTACACGTACCTTACACCTATTTTGCTGAAAATTTCGAATATTTTCCAACACTTAGCATTTAGAATTGTTTTCCCTAGGTTGATAAATGGGATGAATGTGTCTTAATTTTTTCTTAAATTTTGCTTCCATCACTAAGCACAACGTGAGGACTGCCTGGCAACAATTTTTAACTTTCCTAAAGCCAATCTGATCGCCTCTTTCCATTCTTCTGTATATTATTACTGTCGACATCTTGAATGCATGAGATATTAAAATGATTATGCAACAGGTCCCGCACTTATCTGCTCTTGCTGTCTTCGGAATTGGATGATATTTTTCCGGAAGTCAGTTAGTATGCTGCAGTCGTTTGATAGTAGCTCCCGAATGATTTTTGGAATTCCAAAGCAATGTTATCCATCCCGTCTGTCTTATTTGACCACAGGTCTTCCGAAGCTCTGTTAAATTCTGACTTTAATGTTGGATCCCCTATGCCTCACACATAGATTTTCATTTCTTCTTCTGTTACGTCACAGAGAAGTCCTCTCCTTCCAATGCAATCTCTCCTCTCTGTTTAACAGCTGAAATTCCACTAGACTCTTCACGCTGCCGCCCTTGCTTTTAACTTCAACGACCGTTGGCTTGAGTCTCCTGTATGCTGAGTCAGTCCTTTCGATGTCCATTTCCTTTCCGATTCTTCACGTTTAACCGGCAGCCGTTTCGCCTTATCTTCCTTGCATTTAATATCTGTCTCATTCCTAAGTGACTTACAACGCTAATACCTATATCTCCCTGAACATTTTTGTGCGTCCCTCTTTCGTCAGTCACTTGAAGTATTTTTTCAGTTTCCCAAGATTCCTTATCAGTTGTCTTCCTTGTACCTATGTTTGTTCATTCCAGTTCTGTGACTGCCCTTTTTCGAGATATTCATCATTTTCAACGGAACTGTCTATTGTGGTATTCACTATCGCAATATCTACAGCCTTAGACAACTTCAAATAAATCTCACCATTCTTCAACAATTTAGCATCCCATATTTTTCACAACGATTCATCTCGACGATTCTCTTGAACTGCGATCTACCTCTTCATCACGACTAAACTGCAATCAGAGTCTATATCCGCTTCTGGTTACGCCTTACAGTGCAATATTTGACTTTGGAAGCTCTGTCTAACCATTGTGTAATTAAACTGGAATCTTCACGTGTCTCGAGAAGTTTCCCAAGTATATTTACTTTTCATGTGATTTTTGAACCGTGTATTAGCTGTTAACAACTGAAATTTATTGCAGAACTCAATTATACTTTCTTTTTTTCTAATTCCTACTACAAACCCCACATTCCTTCATATCTCTTTCATCTGTTCCTTCACCTCCTACCACTATAAAGTCTATGATGATTACTATATTTTGATCTCCATTTACATACGGAGCCACCCATTCAATGACCTCATATACTTTCTCTACCTCATCATCTTGTGCTTGTGATGTCGGCATGTATAACTGAACTGTAATAGTTGGCATTGGTTTGCTGCCGATTGTGATGACAACAACTCTATCACAGAACTTTTCAGAATAATTCACTCTTTGCCTTTTCTTCCTATTCATAACGGATACTACTCCTATTATACTACGTTTTACTGCTGGTAATATTTCCCTATGATATGTCTGAGTAGAAATCCTCATCTTTTTTTTTTCATGTCAGTGACTCCACTGTATCTAGAACGAGCCTTTGCTTTTAACTTTTCAGTTTTTCTAGTTTCTTTTCCAGATTATGTATTTAATTAGGAGTTTAAATAGGAACGTATCCGTGATGTAAATTTTCGTAATGTCTTTTCTGTGTCACTTCCTTGTGAGAGACTGATTTTGATTGTGTTGATTAATCTCGACTTTGAAATTTTCGGAAGATCATGTAAAAGGTAGCAAACTTCCCTCTTCTGCATACGCCATTCACAGTTGTCTTTACGAAGTTGGTACCGCATTGAAATCGTGTTATTTCCGATTGGACGGTTCATCCACGCCCTACACTAGATGAACCGGCGCAGTCTCGTGTGGTGAATTCGTTATTTGGAATTGTAAACCGAAGGGGTTGCCACGATGCTTTTACTAACGCCGGGACGTCGATCCTCAAGACGCAAGCACGGAGAGGCCTGGTTATCATACCACTTACGTCCAGGGTGTGGCGGGGCATACATTGACCATGCACCTATTGGCTCCACTTTCCAGTAGAATAAAGGAGATAGTGTGTGGGCGTTCAGACTGATGACGAAGTTAGGCCACCCACAAGGGAAGGGGGAATGAGGTGGTTGAAGTGGTAAGATTTACCTGTGGTCATCTCTGTCGCTGTCCCACTGCGAGGCTTCTCTCTGCCGTGACGCTCTAGACATCAGGCTCCGACGGCAGCAGTTCGACCAGATCATGAGGCTGCATCCACAGTGACGGTAGAGGTCGTTGGGAAACCACACCTCTTCAGCCTTCTGCCATGTCAGGAATTTCATTTATTTCGCATCCCTCTCTCTGTTATGACGTCCCATAGCAGCAAAGCGATGTATCTTCTTGTAATCTTCAGCTAAACGAAGGTGCTTTCAGGAAGCTGGGGTCACGTGCAGTACAAACCATTGTGAGACTTAGGAGTGGAAATGAGCTGTGACCTGCATGGGCAAGCAGTAATGCATTAACCTTTTCAGTCTTTCTTTGGGCTCGTAGAATGAATATTTTGCCAATTATTCTTTTATGTACTTTTTGATTGCCATACCTCAATCGGTAAACACGGAACCAATATACGAGGGTAGTTCGGAAAGTAAGGAACGATCGGTCGCGATATGGAAACCACAGTGAAAATCAAAACTGTTTTCTTTGCACACTTAGCTGCTCCTTCCAGGTACCTCTCTACATAGTCGCCGCTCCGACTTAGACATTTGTCGGAGCGTTATACCAAATTTCCAACACCGTCGTCATAGAAGGCAGCCGCCTGTGCTTTCCGATAACTCTGTACGCTGCTCTACAGCGCGTAGCCTGCGCCGAAGTGTTGTCTTCGTATCCAGCGTTTCATGTGAACAGAGATAATACTCCGGACGTGCCAATTAGGGCTGTGGTCGAACACTTTCCATCGAAAAGGCTGCAGGGAGCGTCTTCACTGCTCCTGCGGTGTGCGGCTGAGAATTGCCATGAGGAAGGAAGCGCGAGGCAGTTGTGTCAGGTGGGCTGCATTCATCAAGGCGAAGTGGGCCCTCCCACTTGGCGGGAGACATTGTTGTTCTAGGCACCTTTACTCGCTCACAGCGCGCTCACAGCTGAAAAAAAGTTTCTTGATGCGATCGATTTATGTCACGTATTAAGGTCTATGGTTACTTGGGCATTTAAAACATAAGCTTCAAAGTCATTGCAAACAAAGGACACCATCATTTACGTCACATATTTCGATACTCGCAAACATATTGATTGAAACCTTTAGCATACATAGAATCATGAAATTTGACAGTGTGACGCCTCCTATTGCTGCCTACTGGTACTTCCACGATGATTTTCTATGCCCAGCCAGTATTCTTCGTCTCGTCTAGAAAACGAGGCGACACAACACTATCTGTTATTGCAATAAATTTTTTTATGATTAATAAATTTAGATCCAAATTACGTATTACTACCGGCTAGCTGCGTCGTTTAGCGGTTGCCGCCAAAGATGCTCATTAACAGTTACTACGCGGCCTATTCGCATTGCAAAATGAACTAATATCTTCGGTTACTAGAATAAATAAATATGTGATCAAGATTTATTTTAATAGTAACTACTTATACACCGAATTAGTTCCTTCAAAAGTCACAGACGACGTTTAACACAGCACGATGTTTTGTCTGTTGAAAATTATTCTCTTTAATATTGATATGGTATAAACTATTGCTGTTATTATTATTATTACTGTCCAGAGAGAATCCAATACACGTTTCACTACTCGTGACACTCTGTTCGAGATTGTAGGACACAATAGTGTTTCTTTACCTCGGTTTTTATTAACACAGTTTCTTTGATATGATTCGCTGCTATGAATGGTCACAGTTAATGCCGATAATAAATATCCAGACAGGGTCTATAATCGAAAGTCAAGTTGCGACGCGATGCTTCAATAGTGACTTCAGTAACAACCATAACTCTGAATATGCAATTAATGATACCAATCTTTTATCGATTGACATGTTCGCTGGGTGTTAGCGTTATAGCCGTCAAGGGTGGCCGAGCGGTTCTGGCGCTTCAGTCTGGAACCGCGCGACCGCTACGGTCGCAGGTTCGAATCCTGCCTCGGGCATGGATGTGTGTGATGTCCTTAGGTTAGTTAGGTTTAAGTAGTTCTACGTTCTAGGGAACTGATGACCTCAGATGTTAAGTCCCATAGTGCTCAGAGCCATTTTTGTTAGCGTTATCTCAGTTCTATCAGTTTTCGTATTTTTGGCAATAAGTTAAACGAACGGAAATTTACTTTTAACTAGCCCGGCTTCCAACGAAGGTAACTATTTCACACAGTGGTGCATGAACTTACGAGATGCGGATGTTCAGGACTCAAACGCTAAAAAATCTGGCACTAAAATCTTAAAAGCTAAAGACTCCCAGGAGCCAAAGACACACAGACGCTAAAGAGCTAAACAATAGGTGCGTTGTGTTTATTTAGGAGTTGTGAAACAAAAGTGTCGTTCGTTAGAAAACTGGAAATTTTGGAAAACTTGGAAATTTGTGGTAAGATCTTATGGGACCAAATTGCTGAAGTCATCGGTCCCTAAGCTTACACATTATTTAGTATAACTTAAACTAACTCACACTAAGGACAACACGCAGGGAGGACTCGAACCTCCGACGGAGGGCTCCGCGCGAACCGTGACAAGGCGCCCTGGACCGCTCGGCTCCACCTCGTGGCGGTCGTTAGAAACTTTTCGAATAAAGCCCCATGCTTTTTACTCTATTCCATTGGCTCTTGTTATTCTTTTATTTTGCTCTGCTTTAAAACGGGAATTCGTGATTTTACGCGAAATGTGGGAATTAATCATGGCTAAAAAACTAAACTGCACCCAACAGGCCTCGGAAGGCCCAACGGTACCGACCGGCGCCGTGTCACCATCAGTCCACAGGCGTCACTGGATGTGGATATCGAGGGGCATGTGATCAGCACACCGCTCTCTCAGTCGTATGTCAGTTTATGAGATCGGAGCCGCTACTTCTCAAGAAGTAGTTCCTCAGTTTGCCTCAAAAGAGCTAGTTAAGATAAATTTTAGTTTCGAAAAAGACCGGATATGTAATGGTGGGCTACAACAAGAAGCAAGGTTTCTCAGTACAAGAACAGGATAAACTCAGAAAATTGTTAATTTGTAATTATACCTCACAAAAAATATTTCTTTTGGTATTTGTTATCCAATTTCAAACTTAAAACATTCTCGAAAGTCTTGGAATTCCTGGGGGCGATATCTTTCCGCTTTCAGTTTCAATAACATGTAGAAACCGTCGAGATTCTACACTGCTGGCCATTAAAATTGCTACACCACGAAGATGACGTGCTACAGAAGTGAAATTTAACCGACAGGAAGAAGATGCTGTGATATGCAAATGATTAGCTTTTCAGAGCATTCACATAAGGTTGGCGCCGGTGGCGACACCTACAACGTGCTGACATGGGGAAAGTTTCCAACCGATTTCTCACACACAAACAGCAGTTCACAGGCGTTGCCTGGTGAAACGTTATTGTTATGCCCCGTGTAAGGTGGAGAAATGCGTACCATCACGTTTCCGACTTTGATAAAGGTCGGATTGTAGCTTATCGCGATTGCGATTTATCGTATCGCGACATTGCTGCTCGCGTTGGTCAAGCTCCAATGACTATTAGCATAACATGGAATCGGTGGTTTCAGGAGGGTAATACGGAACGCCGTGCAGCATCCCAACGGCCTCGTATCACTAGCAGTCGAGATGACAGGCATCTTATCCGCATGGCTATAACGGATCGTGCAGCCACGTCTCGATCCCTGAGTCAACAGATGGGGACGTTTGCAAGACAACAATCATCTGCACGAACAGTTCGACGACGTTTGCAGCCGCATGGACTATCAGCTCGGAGACCATGGCTGCGGTTACCCTTGACGCTGCATCACAGACAGGAGCGCCTGCGATGGTGTACTCAACGACGAACCTGGGTGCACGAATGGCAAAACGTCATTTTCTCGGATGAATCCAGGTTGTTTTTACAGCATCATGATAGTCGCATCCGTGTTTGGCAACATCGCGGTGAAAGCACATTGGAAGCGTGTATTCGTTATCGCCATACTGGCATATCACCCGGCATCAATGGTATGGGGTGCCATTGGTTACACGTCTCGGTCACCTCTTGTTCGCATTGACGGCACTTTGAAGAGTGGACGTTAGATTTCAAATGTGTTACGACCCGTGCCTCTACCCTTCATTCGATCCCTGCGAAACCCTACATTTCAGCAGGATAATGCACGACCGCATGTTGCAAGTCCTTACGGGCCTTACTGGATACAGAAATTGTTCGACTGCTGCCCTGGCCAGCACATTCTCCAGATCTCTCACCAATTGGAAACGTCTGGTCAATGGTGGCCGAGCAACTGGCTCGTCACAATACGCCAGTCACTACTCTTGATGAACTGTGGTATCGTGTTGAAGCTGCACGGGCAGCTGTACCTGTACACGCCATCCAAGCTGTATTTGACTCAATGCCCAGGCCTATCAAGGCCGCTATTACGGCCATAGGTGGTTGTTCTTAGTACTGATTTCTCAGGATCTATGCATCCAAATTGCGTGAAAATGTAATCATATATCACTTCTAGTATAATATATTTGGCCAATGAATACCAGTTTATCATCTGCATTTCTTCTTGGTGTAGCAATTTTAATGGCCAGTAGTGTATATTCTCGGATGGACGAACCATCTCTATTCACAATTAAGTTGGTACGGAAATCTCAGTGCGCGAACGCTGCTGGCACCTGTTGAATTTTATCTAATACAGACAGCACAAAGACGTGCCTCGCACTGGTTGTCCCTACAACGGCTGACCTATTTAGGGCAAAATATAATCTCGTATTATATGCCTTGTGAGCTTAATCTTTTAAATTAATTAAGTTTCTCAGTCTTCATTCTTCGTGCCACAAACCCAGTTCCATTATTAAACCAGATAGATAGTTAATAGAGAGTAAACTTTGGTTTGGTGACAACTGCCAGGATAGTTCAGTTAATGATTAAGATGCGGTAATAATATAAAGGAAATTGCCTTTCAGTGTGGTGAGTGGCTCTTAGCTTCAACTTATATAGTTAAAAAAAAACTGGTCGAATTAAGACTGATGACCACAGCCGCTCGAGCATGGCAGCTGTGTGGCAAAAACAGTGCATGACTGAGCTTCCTGGAGCACACCTACCTCTCGTCAGTTGATTACAGCACTCACTGGCGATGTCCGTAACGTGACTCATGTGACAGAATAAGACGCTGAGACCACTCTAACGTGCTGCAGCGTGCCACAGCGCAACGACGACATCACGATCGATTATCGTTTACTGTGAAGACGTCAGCCATGTGACGCTAGCAGTCTTCAAGATTTACGGTCCGTTACTCAAAAAAGCGCCTGCTTATCTCATTATGGACCAGTCACCACTTGAGCATAATTTTTGAAAGCAGTTAACATAGGTTTTTGTGCAGTTCCGATCTTGCGATTGTTCAAAATCTATTTGCACCCACGCTCATTAGTTAGCTAAAATTTAAAAGAAAATGCAACATAATTCATGAATAGTATACCGGATGGTCTACAGACAAAGCTGCTTAGGGACTATACCGTTTCAAATGGTTCAAATGGCTCTAAGCACTCTGGGACCTAACATCTGAGGTCATCAGTCCCGTTATACACTTTCCAAACCATGTATTTTGAGAAGTTATAAATCAAAAGGAGGAAGACAACAACAGGCACTTCTCCGTTTTTCCCCCCTTCTTATCCGCCACACTGCAAGGTAGTTACCATACATGCTTCTGCAGCTTGTTTCAAATACTTCTTATACTCAGTTTCTAGGGAAAGATCTGTGCGCTTGCTTGACAGAATCTTCGGTAGCAATTCATAAGCTTCTCATTATGTGCCAGAAAAACTCCATAAAATTCAATCCTGAGATTTCACTTTCGAGACAGCCATTACCGCTCATAGGTGGGAAAGTTAGGATAAACAGCAGATCTGAGAAAGATCAACGAAGACACGAAGCTTAACGAACTACAATGCCTCCCATAACCGAGCATCTACTCTGTGATTACGTATGCTGCCAAGTTTATATTAGGTCTACAACTTTGGTTCTGCCGTTCTGCAATAGATGGCAGTAGCGGCAAGTGATGGTGCAAGTAGTAGGTCGTGTCACACAATAAGTGCAGGCGTTTGTGAACGTAACTAACACTATCAAAATGTTAGTCGATTAGTGAATGCATCATAAAGTTACTCTTCACAAAATATATCAACTTACGAGCCCAACTTCCGCCATTTGCGTGAAGTTTAAATTTTCTGCTTTGACATCATGAAATTTGCCGCTGAGGATCCTAAAATGCTTGGTAAGTTCTCTGGTTAGGTACTCATTAGTGAAAGAATATGCAGGGAATCGTTTCAACTCTTCAATAACGATGACTCTCATTTCGAAGGTCGGCATGATGTTTCAAGAGAAAATGTTTTCGAAGCTACTGAAAGCGATGGAAACAATCATAGGAGCCCATTATCGAAAGCAATTGGTGCGTCTGAGCCGAGTATTGTGAGAGAAACGACCACAATACAGCGACACACCTGAAAAGGTGCTTTTGCATCATGGCGAAGCAGGACCCCGTGTCGCATAACCCATCAAAACAAACCTGGAAACGTTGAAATGGGAAGTGCTACCGTACCCGCCGTATTCTCCAGACATTGCTCCCTCCGACTACCAACTTTCTCGATCAATGGCATACGACCTGGATAACCGTCACCTCTGATCACATGAACAAGTGCAAAATAGGATCGATTCACGCATGTCCTCAAAAGACGTCCAGCTCTTCCGCTGCTCGAAAGATGGGAGTAATTAGTAGCCAGCAATGGCCAATACTCTGCATCGTCAATTATTCGTAAGTTTTTCACAATAAAGCCTCGAGCCTAGAGAAAAAAGGACGGAAACATGTAGAACTAAAATTATTATGGTTAGGTTATTCTCTGTACGTAACAGTCCACACGCAACGCGACGGTGCTGTCTGCAAAAAAGATGATTTTATTAACACATATTTCTTATTATTGGGTCGCAAGGAATGTTAACATTCCAGTGAAAACATCTGTAACAATTGTTGCTAAAGCATTTACAGTAACAGTATAACAGTACTGCAAACTTCAGCACGTGTAATATGTTGCTAGCGATAAACATAACAAAAATAGTAAACTTATGCAAGGAACTATCACAAATGTAGCTGAAGTTTAAATGGAAGCTACCGTTTTTGGGGCAGAAACTAGTTCCCACACCGCTACCAGTTACCAAGGCGCAGTGTCACTCTGCCTATTCATCTCTTCTGCATTCTACCAAGTCTCCATGCCTACATGACAAGTTCTGCTTACCAAGTCTTCACAGTATGTGAGAGCGAATTAGGAGCGAATGGCTTCTGCTAGATAGTCTCTTGGGCACGTGTTCAGGAGTACCAGTCAACTAGAGTACAGTAATTCCACCTCCTCACAGCCGCTCCTGCTAACTTCGGGGAGTCCTGCGGTGAGTATCTTCAACACGTGGCGGAACCATGGTGAAACCACGTCCAAACATCGTGGGGTCTCTCATTACAGATGTCGGACGTCGTAGGCTGGGCAGACTTGTAAAACAGGACAGGCGACAAACTGTGATGGAACTGATATCAGACGTAAATGCTGGGCACAGTACAAGAGTCTCTCAGACTCAGTACACGAACGCTCCTACCGACGGGCCTCTGCAGCCGACGAACCACTCAGGTGCTAATGCTAACACCACAACATCGACAACTACTACTGAAATGGCACTGGACGTTGGCGCAGCAGCAGAGCGTTGGACCGTGTGAAGAATCCCGATACCTTCTCCATCACGCCGATGGGAGAGGGCGAATCCGTCGTCTTCCAGGGGAACAAGTTCTTAACAGCTGCGCTGGAGTGTGATGGAGCGGTTAGAGGATCACAGCGGCGAGTTCCGATTGATGTGCTGGCCTCCCAAGTCGCCAGATCTGACCCCGATGAAACACACTTGGGATGTGACTGAACGTGGCGTCAGAGCTCATCGTGCCCCTCCCCGAAATTTACGGGAATTAAGTGGCTTGTGCGTGCAGATGTGGTGCCAACTCCCCCCAGCGACGTAGCAAGGCCTCATTGCTTCGATGCCACAACGCGTCGCCGCTGTTATCTGCGCCAAAGATGTACACACTGGCTATTAGTCAGGTGGACATAATGTTCTAGCGCATCCTTGTAACTGCTGGTGTACTACTGTGTCTGTCTGTGTTTGCAGACCTGTGGGACAGTATCTGGCGCGCACACTCAGAGAGCCACAGCCGCAAGCATCGCCAGGTGTCCATGCAGCTCGCTAATGCCAGTCCGTGTCAATATTTTGACCTACTGTGGCGAGTTTAGAGAAACTGTCTGAGAATTTGGACCTGCAAGGTGGCCCGAACAGCTCCCTCGCGTCTCCCGCCCAGCACAACGCGCAGAGAAACCAACGTACAGAATTCAAGCCCCTTACATCTTCTCTTTCCCAATCAAATAAAAGGCAGTGGCTGTCACGTCCGGTTTCATGTCAACCGAAGACACATCCTCAGGCGACTCGCACAAGAATTAATAAAGAAAGAAAGTTGCAAAGAGCTCTTAGCAGTGGCCTGAAGACTAAAGGGACATGAAGTATAGCATCATACGACAAATCTCGAAAGTGATGGAAGCCGAAGAAGTGAATTAAAATTCGTGTCACGGTCTGGACTTGAATCCGAGTCTTTCTGCTGACTAGGCAGGAATGCTAGTCAACACACCACCATGGCACTATAGCTGACATTGCTGCACGGATACTTAAGTCCCGGCGGAGGCCCGAGTCCTCCCTCGGGAATGAGTGTGTGTGTTTGTCCTTAGGATAATTTAGGTTAAGTAGTTTGTAATCTTAGGGACTGATGACCTTAGCAGTTAAGTCCCATACGATTTCACACACATTTGAACATTTTGAACTTAAGTCCAACGCCCTCTGCAACACAAACTTCAGTTCACATCTTCAACTTACTTTCTCTTCCTAGATCGTCACTGATTGAAAAGTACTCACAGAGATTATATTTAACAGCTCTTAGCGGAAAAGTAACTGGCTCAGAGAAACTCCCCATCATTCACGTCAAGCGATAAACACACAGCGCGGTACGCCAGAGGTAAAATGAAGGTGATAGCATGGCACCTATAGAAAAAAAAAAGTGAATAAAGACCATGTGGGACAAACGGATCTTAAGACTAGCAGCGCACATTTTCAGTGTCAGTGCACGAACTCAAAAAGCGAGAAGAGCCTTAGAATGCGGAAAGGCGGCTGAGCGGCAGCAGGCAAAGCAGTACGGACCGCTCTGCAATGTGAATTTTGTGTATCAAGTGGCGTCAGAAGCGACGTCACAGTAGGCGTGAATGGTGGAGGAGGGGTTGGTCAACAAAGGCTGAACTACTTGATAAATATGTAACACAGTATACAGAAGATTGAGTCTGTTTATAAAAAACTGAAAGTGGGCAATTGAAATCTAACATATTAACAAAACCTCAGTGCTAATACGAATTCCCTCATCCAAAAAAATACAAATATAGGTTAACGGAAGAATTCAATAGGCTGTCTGGGAGGCTAAAGACCTCTGCTAATAACGAAGTGATACACTGTAGCCGGCCGCTGTGCCCGAACGGTTCTAGGCGCTTCAGTCCGGAACCACGCAGATGCTACGGTCGCAGGTTCGAATGCTGC
This sequence comes from Schistocerca nitens, assembly GCF_023898315.1. Taxonomy (NCBI): domain Eukaryota; kingdom Metazoa; phylum Arthropoda; class Insecta; order Orthoptera; family Acrididae; genus Schistocerca; species Schistocerca nitens. The sequence goes on from NC_064617.1 coordinate 73,745,414, forward strand.
CTCGGGCATGGATGTGTGTGATGTCCTTAGGTTAGTTAGGTTTACATAGTTCTAAGTCTAGGGAGCTGATGACCTCAGATGTTAAGTCCCATAGTGCTCAGAGCCTATTGAACCATTTTTGATGTACTGTATAGGTGTAATGTTTGTCTGCTTGCACCATCAGATTGTATTATACTGTATTGCCAGCGAACTTTCGTTTTTCCAGTATTTTATAAATAGGACTGAATCTTTTGTATACTGTGTTACATATTTTTTAAGCAGTTCAGCCAGTGTTGAGCGGCCCATCACACGTCACGCCTTCTGCAGCGACGGTTTTGTTTCCGTCCCCTCAGACGCCACCTGTAAACATCTTCCGCACTGTAGGGCGGTCAGTACTCCCTTATAAAATGCGTGTTGTCAGTTCTTTCGGACCTCTACGAAAGAACAGACACCACTCATTCATATAACTGATACGCTAGCTGAGCAATGGATGCGCCTCCTTCAGAGCAGATGCACAAATATGTCCGATCTCCTGTGGGAATCTCAGAGTAGCGGGCGTTGTGTAAATGGACAGGGACTGCTGACAGGTGGCGCTCGGTAGGAATGTGGAGCGGCCGCGAGGCGTGATGAGACAGTTCGCACAGATACGATAACGCTGTGTCCCGGATGGCGTGCCTAGTGAGCATCCGTCTGCTTTAGAGATGGGCAAAACTGTTCTTTTCAGAGATCGGAACCGAACTGTTCACTCCCTGAAATGAACTAGGTCTTTTTCATGGATCACCACTCATTCACAATAGAAAATAAATGGAAGGCACATTGCCCTTTAAACTTGGTTTATTCCAGTACTATACCTGTATTTTGATCTTATTTGATCCTATTTTGAAGTAACACAGATAATGAGTAAGAATTTTGTATTGTTTATTGAAATTTCCACGATATGACAAAGTTTTTGATTATCGATTTATTTTGCACTATCGTGGTTTTTTGGGTGATCGGAAAATGTTGTAACTTGAGATTTACATTAACAATGTATTTGGCTATAATGTATTAAAATTTCATTAACCTCGTACAAATACATCCCAAGCCATATATTTTTAAAGTGAACATTTCCTTCCGAAGACGTCCAAAATCGCAAAATCCGTACAATTAGAAAAAAAATATAAATTTGACTGTAAGTCCAAAATGCTGCATATAGCCTTATGCAGAATAAAACAAGGAAAATATTGGTGTATCACATTTTGCAATACGTTTATTGGTTCGCTCGTAATTAAAGTGTAAATTCGAGTGTCCATAATAAAAAATCCTATAGTAAGAGGAGTCGTCAGGAACCTCATCTGATCAGTTTAAACAAATAAAAATAAATTGAAAACAAATGATGTATACATAACATAATTATGTAATATACATATCGGTATTAGTACGAAGAACAATATCCAGAATAGACGAACTCCGATGCAGGGGCGCTGAGTCAAGCTGGTCGAGCCGCGAGCTGTATTGCTGCATGAGCTAAGACCGCAGAGACCAGAGTGACACCTGAGTTGCTTTGCTCAACGCTCTGGCTAGAGTCGAGAACGGTGGGGTGAGCGTTGAGCGGGCTAGTTCCGTGGGTGGGTGGAGCAGTGAGCGGCCACCACTCACCCGCTCAGAGGCAAATCGTCCATTCTCTTGCGAGCAGGTTGTTGCAAGTAGTTCTTATGTTCTCCGCTAGGAGGCTCTCTGTCCTGTTGCTCGCATCAACCGCCCAGAGGGCAGGACGTGCGACTGAAACGATCGCCGACGGAGTGCGATGCTAAGTTAAGGTGCGCCAGACACTGCACGCGGCAAGGGAAGCACAGAGACGGCACGGCATATGTGAAACACAAAATCCAATGGGGCACTGCACAATGCAGGCAGCCAGGGCAGAAGCAGGGCAGAGGCCGGCGCCGGCTGTGTTGTGTGGCGTGCAGCGTGCTCTGACCAGCAGAGGCCCCGCTGATATGCTCCGTCTCTCTCTCTGCTGTGTGAAACGTTTGGAGCTACCGTTCTTTTTTTCTGAATCACTGATTGTTCACTCCTTTGAAAGATTCAACTCTATAAAACAGTTCAGGAGCGGATCCCCCATCTCTAGTCTGCTTTAGGTGGCGGCGCGGCACGGATCTGCTGTCCCGGCCGCGGGCGAGCGTGGACGAGGAAGTGTTTACACCGCTGATACTCGCACGTGTTGTTGTCTGACTAGATCGCCACTGTTTTAGAAAGACTACGCTGCAATTTACGTTTCACAACGAATATGGCAGACCCAAGGCTTTCGAAACGATCGTTGATTGAGGGAAGAAATTCGTTTACCTGCTACAGACCTAACTGGAACACACCGATCCATTTTAAGCAGCACAATGTACTTCGAGATGACGAAAGAACTAACGCCGCTGCTCAAAGAGAATTTAAATTTCGACATTCTGATGGCCACATCAGCGATGTAATAGTAGCTCCGTCAGGCTTAGGTGTGAGGGACATTTGGATCTTTGAATTGCCGTTTCAGGTACCAGAATCGATGGTTACTGAATCGCTGCGACCATATGGAACGGTACTCAGTCATACCACTGAACACTGGTCGAGCTTTAGTACCTATCCCGTCCTAAACGGCGTCCGACAGGTGGGGATCGTCGTTAACAAACATGTTGTTGTTGTTGTTGTGGTCCTAAGTCCTGAGACTAATTTGATGCAGCTCTCTATGCTACTCTATCCTGCGCAAGCTGCTTCATCTCCCAGTACCTACTGCAACCTACATCCTTCTGAATCTGCTTAGTGTGTTCATCTCTTGGTCTCCCTCTACGATTTTTACCCTCCACGCTGCCCTCCAATACTAAATTTGTGATCCCTTGATGCCTCAAAACATTGTCCTACCAATCGATCCCTTCTTCTAGTCAAGTTGTGCCACAAACTTCTCTTCTCCCCATTTCTATTCAATACCCCCCCCCATTAGTTATGTCATCTACCCATCTAATCTTCAGCATTCTTCTGTAGCACCACATTTCGAAGGCTTCTATTCTCTTCTAGTCCGAACTATTTATCCCCCACGTTTCACTTCCATACATGGCTACACTCCTTGCCATTGCCAGTCTACATTTTATATCCTCTCTACTTCGACCATAATCAGTTATTTTGATCCCCAAATAGCAAAACTCATCTTCGACTTTAAGTGTCTCACTCCCTAATCTAATTCCCTCAGCATCACCCGACTTAATTCGACTACATTCCATTATCCTCGTTTTGCTTTAGTTGATGTTCATCTTATACCCTCCTTTCAAGACACTGTCCATTCCGTTCAACTGCTCTTCCAACTCATTTGCTGCCTCTGACAGAATTACAATGTCATCGGCGAACCTCAAAATTTTTATTTCTTCTCCATGGATTTTAATACCTACTCCGAATTTTTTTTTGTCTCTTTTATTGCTTGCTCAATATACAGATTGAATAACATTGGGGAGAGGGTACAACCCTGTCTCACTCCCTTCCCAACCACTGCTTCTCTTTCATTTCCCTCGACTCTTATAACTGCCATCTGGTTTCTGTACAAATTGTAAATAGCCTTTCGCTCCCTGTATTTTATCCCTGCTACCCTCAGAATTTGAAATAGAGTATTCCAGTCAACATTGTCAAAAGCTAAGTCTACAAATGCTAGAAACGTAGGTTTACCTTTTCTTAATCTAGCTTATAAGATAAGTTGTAGGGTCAGCATTGCCACACGTGTTCCAATATTCCTACGGAATCGAAACTCATCTTCCCCGAGGTCGGCTTCTACAAGTTTTTCCATTCGTCCGTAAAGAATTCGTGTTAGTATTTTGTATCCGTGACTTATTAAACTGATTGTTCGGTAATTTTCACATCTGTCAACGCCGGCTTTCATTGGGATTGGAATTATTATATTCTTCTTGAAGTCTGAGGGTGTTTCGCCTGTCTCATACATTTTGCTCACCAGATGGTAGAGTTTTCTCATGACTGGCTCTCCCAAGGCTGTCAGTAGTTCTGATGGAATGTTGTCTACTCCCGGGGCCTTATTTCGACTTAGGTCTATCAGTGCTCTGTCAAACGTCAAACTCTTCACGCAGTATCATATCTCCCATTTCATCTTCATCTACATCCTCTTCCGTTTCCATAATATTGTCCTCTAGTACGTTGCCCTTGTATAGACCCTCTATACAGGGTGTTACAAAAAGGTAGGGCCAAACTTTCAGGAAACATTCCTCACACACAAAGAAAGAAAATATGTTATGTGGACATGTGTCCGGAAACGCTTACTTTCCATGTTAGAGCTCATTTTATTACTTCTCTTCAAATCACATTAATCATGGAATGGAAACACATAGCAACAGAACGTACCAGCGTGACTTCAAACACTTTGTTACAGGAAATGTTCAAAATGTCCTCTTTTAGAGAGGATACATGCATCCACCCTCCGTCGCATGGAGTCCCTGATGCGCTGATGCAGCCCTGGAGAATGGCGTATTGTATCACAGCGGTCCACAATACGAGCACGAAGAGTCTCTACATTTGGTACAGGCGTTCCGTAGACAAGAGCTTTCAAATGCCCCCATAAATGAAAGTCAAGAGGGTTGAGGTCAGGAGAGCGTGGAGGCCATGGAATTGGTCCGCCTCTACCAATCCATCGGTCACCGAATCTGTTGTTGAGAAGCGTACGAACACTTCGACTGAAATGTGGAGGAGCTCCATCGTGCATGAACCACATGTTGTGTCGTTCTTGTAAAGGCACATGTTCTAGCAGCACAGGTAGAGTATCCCGTATGAAATCATGATAACGTGCTCCATGAGCGTAGGTGGAAGAACCAACTAAAATGAGCTCTAACATGGAAATTAAGCGTTTCCGGACACATGTACACATAACATCTTTTCTTTATTTGTGTGTGAGGAATGTTTCCTGAAAGTTTGGCCGTACCTTTTTGTAACACCCTGTATACTCCTTCCACCTTTCTGGTTTTCCTTCTTTGCTTGGAACTGGGTTTCCATCTGAACTCTCGATTATCATACAACTGGCTCTTTTTTCTCCAAAGGTGTCTTTAATTTTCCTGTAATCAATATCTATCTTACCCCTAGTGAGATAAGCCTCTACATCGTAACATTTGTCCTCTAGCCATTCCTGCTTAGCCATTTTGCACTTCCTGTCGATCTCATTTTTGAGACGTTTGTATTCCTTTTTTCCTGCTTCATTTACTGCATTTTAACATACATATCCCTTCATATTTATATATTGGCGGATATCGAGCAATTGTGATTTACGATGGCCAACCACGCACATGTTCTGGCTGTGGTGGAAAAGGACATATCCGATCGCAGTGCATACAACGCCTCGTCGTGCAACTGCCACATGCAGAAGCGCCACAGCGAGAAGTTCCCACGCAACTGCCAATGACGTACGCGTTGGTGGCCCGCCGGGAGGTGTTGTCGAGTTCATAGCGTGACAAAGACGTGTTGATGCAAGGGCAGACAGAGTTAGGGCAGCATGGAGGTGACACGGAAAATGCTCCTCGACCTACGTCACGTCAGATGAGGGACGAACCTTCCGCACCCTCACATGTAGCACGCGGCGTGAAAGTGGAGGTCGAGACAGTGGCGACAGCAACGGACCAACAAACGCACCAGTGTGGCGTCGCCTACGGCGGCAGAGGGCAGGGCGCACAAACTACGATCGCCGAAGCGTCGCAAAAAGCGTCGCCGTAGTTCGGGTGACATGTCATTCGAGCAGAAGAACTGTCTGACACGGACGCTGACAGGATTCCTTCAGATGGTGACCGGGTGTCCTGACTTTCAGACTGCCCCTTTTCATTGACACCGACTGACCTGTAACTGCCAACGGAGGAGTCATGGACAGTGACCCGGCAGCCACATCAAAATGCATCAGAGTACGTTTCTGGGATTGATGACCAATGCGACTGGGCAGAACCAGTCGAAGAGATACAGGAACTGGCACCCCCACTTGATGGCGACTCACTTACAGGATGCACACCATGGAAAGAAAACAGCGGAGGGCAACCGGTTGGCGGGCACTCCTCTCAGCAGGAGTAGTGGACTAAGGCCCTTGGAGTTCACAGTGACATGGCACGAGCATGACAATGACAACGGACCAAGTATATAATGTGGAACAGTGAACATTAACACAGCAGGATCGCATGCAAAGATGCAACTTTTCCGGGACATGATTTACGCCACAGACGTCGATATTCTGCTGGTGAAGGAAACCTGCAGTGCTGCCATTCCCGGCTTGCGTAGTTACAACACTTACCTAGCGCCAACTCCTTACGTAGGACGTTGCACGGCGATATTAGTTCGGAAAGGGATTCCGGAGAGTGACCTCGATTATCTCCCTTCGGCTCGGGGTTTGGCGATGACCGTGAACGGCATTCGTATTGTCAACATCTATGCACCCTCCGAATCTGACAATCGACGGGCGGAGGAGATTGGGCCCCTGTTCAAATGATTCAAATGGCTCTGAGCTCTATTGGACTCAACATCTTAGGTCATCAGTCCCCTAGAATTTAGAACTACTTACACCTAACTAACCTAAGGACATCACACTCATCCGTGCCCAAGGCAGGATTCGAAACTGCCACCGTAGCGGTTGCGTGGTTCCAGACTGAAGCGCCTAGAACCGCTCGGCCACAGCGGCCGGCGGCCCCTGTTCCATGGGACATATTGTAAGTAGGCTGTTGAGGTTTTTTTATTGGTAACGCCACCTCTGTATGAAAATCACTGGCTGTGCTGTGTGCAGTCTGTGGCTGCTTTGCATTGTTGTAATACTCGCCATTGTAGTGTTAGGCAGCTGGCTGTGAACAGCGCGTAGCGTTGCGCAGTTGGAGGTGAGCCGCCAGCAGTGGTGGATGTGGGGAGAGAGATGGCGGAGTTTTGAAATTTGTCTTGAACTGCTATATATATTATGACTATTGAGGTAAATACATTGTTTGTTCTCTATCAAAATCTTTCATTTGCTAACTACGCCTATCAGTAGTTAGTGCCTTCAGTACTTTGAATCTTTTATTTAGCTGGCAGTAGTGGCGCTCGCTGTATTGCAGTAGCTTGAGTAGCGGAGATTTTTGTGAGGTAAGTGATTTGTGAAAGGTATAGTTTAATGTTAGTCAGGGCCCATTCTTTTGTAGGGATTATTGAAAGTCATTTTGCGTTGCGCTAAAAAAAAAAATATTGTGTCAGGTTAAGCACAGTCCAGTAAAATTATTCAAAAGGGGACGTTTCATATGTCGACCCTTAGCCGAGGATACCTCACTGGAATCTTCTGATTTTTTCTTGTAGTTTGTGTAATTATTGTAGCTTTTGTTTATTGCTAGCGCGTAATTGTAGAGAGAATCTCCTTTGTAGTTGCAGTCTTTCATTGTTGTACAGTAAAACAGTTGTGGCATGCATGTAGATTTGCACCAAGGATTTCGCAGCTGCAATTAACTAGATATTATTTTCAGTGTTATGTTAATGTGTTCTCTTATTTTTGCTCTTCAAATTGTGCTTTTCTGTGTTGTTGTGTGAAATATTGTGACAATAATGGCGTGTGAAAAACGTAATACTAGGCTCCAAAGTAAACTGAGAAATGACAGTGAAAACGAAAGCAGTGTGTTAGCACCACCGAGTAATGAATTAACTGATGTTGAAAGTAGTAATTTGGTAATTGTGCATAGGGAAATGGAGCGGGCGGCAAACAATGGCGTAGACAGTGAAACAATTAGTGAAGAGGGAAGCATTATCGATCGATCGGTCGGCAACAGCTCGCCTCAGGAATCGGGAATGACAGGACACAATTTTGCAAATATTGTAGACTCAGGTTTTGGGTTCTCACCGTTTTCTCAAATGAGTCAAGACACATTTTCCACTTGTCAAAATGTGAATGTTGCCGGTGCAAATTCATTGCCGAAAAGCACTGAGGAACATGTTTCAGACACCAGTGCATTGTTATTACAATTAATGCAAGAAATGGGACAAAAGCTTCAAAAGTTAGACACAGTGGAACAAAATCTTAAAAAATTAGACACAATGGAACAACACCAGAGACAAACACAGCAACAGTTAGACACAATGGAACAAAATCAGAGACAAACACAGCAAAAGCTTCAAAAGTTAGACACAATGGAACAAAATCTTCAAAAGTTAGACACCACACTTGAACAAACACGTGAAGATTTAACTACTGAGTTACATCAAATCGAATCGAAATGTCAAAAAGTCTGTAATGACGTAAAAACACAAATATGTGAGCATTTCCAACCTATTTTCTCGCGTCATGAAAATGCATTACAGAATCATGAAGCAGCCATAAAAGAACTGCAAACTATTGTTCATGAAAATCACGACACCCTGCAAGCTAAAATTGATTCAGTTCCATCTACCGATTCGGTTACGCAACTTGCAAAAACTCAAGAAAACTTAAAGGACACAGTAGATACGATTTCAACACAAATGGACAGTCTGAAACTTGGTTCAGAAAAACACACTGAGGAAATAAGTACACTATCAGAGAAAGTAGTTGAACTTTCGGATCAGCTACGAAGGTAGATGATAATCTGAATGACACAGAAGAGTGCGAACAAATTAGGAAATTCAAACAAAATCAGAATCAAATTAATACGCAACACCAAAGAGAAATCCGGGAAGTACAAGATCAGCTGACACAGGTAATACAAGAATTACGTATTTCAGAGGACACTCGCGCCCCAATACAGGAAGAGGGACATAGAAATACGGAACAGCCACAAAATAATAACACAGCGCATTTCGGAAATTATGAAAGAAATTGGCAAGCTGCACCGAATTTTGAAATGGAACCGCCGAAACGACGTAACAATGACCGATATGCGACTCGCCGACATGATGACTTTGACTATAAGCTGTTCATTACTACACGTAAATTCAAAACATTTAAGAATTCTGCCAACGACATTCATCCACAAGCGTGGCTCCATCAATTCTCTCATTGTTTTCCCCCCAAATGGTCATTAGAGCACAGATTAGAATTTACGTGTGGCTACTTAGAGAATGAACCAGCTGTAAGAATGCGATCGGTCATTCACGATTGCCACAGTGAAGGAGAATTTTACCATGCCTTCCTCTCAGCATATTGGTCTCAAGCCACACAAGACCGAGTAAAACATGGCATCATAATGATGAAACATTTCGAACAATCTGAATTCTCCAGTCTTGTGAAATATTTTGAAGACATGTTGCACAAGAATCAGTACCTGTCAAACCCATACAGCCCCTCAGAACTCATCCGCATTTCCTTAATCAAATTACCTGAACATTTACGACATATTATTTTGGCAGGACCTTGCAAAGATGACATTGAAGCTTTTCAGGGGCTCTTACAAGAACTGGAAATTGACACTGACAGTCGCGGAACGCGAAAACAGGAGCACAACAATTACAGGTCACATCCGTCGCAATTCCGCGATGAAAGAAATAATAACTGGACACGACAAGGCTATTCTCACAACGCAAATCGTGACCAAAACAGACACCACCCATATGACAACCACTGGCAGAGTAATAATAGTTACAGAGAAAGATCGCATTTCCGTAGTAATGAATATGGCAGAGACAATCATAGAAACAGACAATATGGTAACCAGAACTATTATTATCAAGGGAGACAGAATACTTTCAGACGCAACAGTTCAGCGCGCAGTTACGATTCAGGGAGAAATTCTCCACCACATGACCAACAAACAAGAAACTATGTAAACTACCGACATGACGACAGACGATATATTCGTAACGACAGACCCGAATTGCATCAAAACTGGCGGGATTTAAACAGGCCAGGGCCTTCTCGTCAAAGTGAATTTGTAGAAGTTAGGTCTCCTAATCCCAATAACGGCGCGCGCCAACAAAGAGACAGACAATGACTCGCACAGCAGGCAGCCGCGTGCGCCAGCTGGCTCAGGGAAAAATAACATAGACGCTAACCTTGAGAAAAATTCCAGTATTCTTTACCGACGTATACCACTTTATAATTGCGTTAAAGTTGAAACTCTGCGTACTAGGAAGAGCAAAGGTTTACACCACATTTCACACGTAAAACCGTTTATTGAGAAATAATGTGCTTTTTTAACTTGAGATCTTAATGCAACATTTTGGTTTGAAAATACATTCTGGATTTAAAGTACTTTCTGTGAGATACCAGATGACACAGTGGTTAGTTTATGTGACAGCTACACGATTTTATCACGACGCTACTAATGAGTGACAATATACAATGTTGCTTTTGCAGTGTTTCTGTTTTATATCTGCACAGTTTTCTGAATTCTTCTGGAAAGTAAAACATGTTTTAGTAGTAACTTTTGTGGTATAGCTACAATGAGACAGCCTTTTCCATAGTACAACAATACGTTACAGCATGGTAGTTTCTTCTTCATGGCAATAAGCATAATAACTAAAGATATCTATACACAAAGCATTTTACTTTTGTTTATCATGAGGTAAGTACATTGACTTCTGCAGAACTTAGCTTTCGGAGGACGATAACTACGAGACTTCCACAGAGATTATCTTACAACATGACGCACAGTTTAGCGCTACAGTACACGTATTTGAGTGATTAATTTCGCACTCAAAACATTTATTTTTTAAGATATTTGAAGTACAATGATACAAGGGTTTTCCGTGATATATTTCATTCCATTGCTGTAATCTGTAACACCTGAGGGTATAATTACATTAATCCTCAGGGGGGTACACGCCTACTTTGTGTACCATGTGTTTGGCAAGCACAAGGAGCCCTAGCTAATATGGTATTTGCTTATACAACTTTACACATCGGTACCATATTTCTCTAACACAGAATTACACAGCTATCTGATTATTTACCTGAGAGAGACAAACATTTATTTTACTACATCAGTGACAGACGTTTACATAATTACACCGTTTATAGCGTCCCCAGTGCCATATTATGAAAAGACAATATTTATAAAGAAGACATTCATAATTTGTAAGAGATTTTTTTTTCATGTAGCCGTAAAATAATAATTTCTCTGTCCAAGTTTCAAATGCAAAGAAATAATTTATGACAAAATGATCTAAAGAGGAGACAAGATACACTCTTTTGTTAATTTTTTAGTCGTCTTCATTACTTCTTCTCTTGTCTTTATTGTGTGTCGACGGACATCTTTCGAATGCTGGCAAATGTAAGCATATTTGTATGAGTTAAGCATATAATACACTGATTTAATATTATTGTGCGCTGTTAATTTGTAAGAGGTGATCCCGATTTCATGTCCGCCTTCCTTGAATTAACCTGCATTCAAGTAATTTACAGCTCAACAACCGCAGCGGCCGATGCCGCCAACGACGCCATTACGTGGCGATATTAACTTATGAAAAATTTGCGGAAGCGGAAAACTCGCCCGCTATTAGCATAATATTAATTTTTCTCCACAGCCGCCCGACGTTGCAGAAAATACTTAGCTTTAAGATTCTTATTTTCAGTACCATAGCCGAGAGCCGAGCCAGGACTCCGACTACAATACAATGGTTAACGGAGGTAAGAAAAATACTCTCGCGCGTGTGTGGGCCGCAATTTTAATTAATAACTAAAGCTCTTATGCTTTAAAATGAACTGACTAGCTGAGGAAATTAATATGAAAAGTTTATTACATTGTTCAACTTAAATATCATTTTTATTAAGGCCTATCACGTAAGTCGGCAACAATCAAAAAATAATAATAACAATAATAATATATATATTAAATTACGACGGCCGACGGACGCGAGATAGGCGCCCAACGTGGGGCTCGATTAATATGAGTCTATTGTAATGAATGTAATTATGTATGTGTCTAATTGTTGTAAAATATTAATGCTTGTATGAATTCTTTTACATGTACAACAACAAAACCACACCCTGAGGAGATCTGGAGAGGAAAAAGTGTAGAAAAGAAAAAGAATTGCGAGAAAGAAAAATAAGTAAGGTAAGGCCTATTGTGCAAGCATCCTGTGTAGCTCTGTGCGGAATATCGAACCCATGTGCACATGAGATACCTTCGGTGTTTTGTGTATTTATGTGTTTATTTTTGGAGGGGATAATTATTCGTTTTGTTTATTTATAAGTTTATTTTAGGAGGGGATAATTAATCGTGTGTGTATCAGTGTTAAAGATTCGTCAGTGGCTTAAAGTGAATTTAGTATGGGTAAGATAGGACAACCTAAAGCATTCGTACCAGAAGAACAAAATTCTGTTAATATGGAAAGTGAGGATCATTTGCAATACGTAAACGAATCCCAAGCCACCGCCTCGGATAACATAATTTCCAGAGCGGGGGGCGAGAATCTGTGGACGGTGAATGACGCTCCACAGCAGAATGGTAATAGAGTAACAACTCCACTGCCTGGGCAGGGGGGCCAATCGAGTGCTAGATTAAGCGGGACACCAGTATGCTCACCGATTGCAGACCCATTTGCAGAATTTCTGTGCAGGTTAGAAGAAAGAGATAGGGAAAAAGAAAGAATGTTAGAACAGAGGGAAAAACGAAGAGACGAAAAACTGGCTCAGATGCTGCATGAGCAGGAGAAAAAATTAACGCAAAAGCTCATTGAGCAAGAGCAGCGCAGTGAAGCAAAACTAGACAGTATCCAAAGCGAACTTGCCGAGATGCGGGACGCGTGCAAAGAAATACCCGATCTTGTGCAAAGCTTAGCCGGCGAAATGCAAAAATTACAGATATCGCAGGCTAGGCTTGAAGATAATGTCCAGACTTTAACCAACCGCGTGGATAATGTGGAGATAGATGCACGGAAAAGTATTGACGCACATTTGGAAGTGCAAGCTCAAAAAGTAGAAAAAGAATTAAATGAATGGCTAGAAGTAAAGGATCGCGAGATATCTGCAAAGATTGAAAGCGATGTAAAAACAGCTGTAGAACAAGCGACTGCGGCCGCGAGTGTAAATATTGACGCTAGCGCTGCCGCACTACATGCCGAATTAGCACAGATCAAATCCCGTGTGACAGCGGAGTTGCCAAATTGGCAACAGGAGGTCACGCGAAGACTGTCTGCGTTGGAAAGCAGTGTAAACAGTGGCGGACAGATCATGAATCCGACTCCGCGTACTGCTTACTATAATAACGCTGACGGTAGGCAGGGTGCGAGTGCGCAACCGCAACCTAATGCGAATTATGAGCACGAACAACATGCGATACCGTGCAGCGCACATCACGAAGTGATGAATGTCCCAGAATGTAGCAATCAGACGTGCAAAAAAGAGGACAATGTAATAAAACACAGGACATTCCAACCTTTCAATAGCGAAAAACGAAATGTCCACCCTGTTGTGTTTATTAAGAGCTTCAGGAATGTGTTTCCCAGGACATGGACGGAAAGACAAAGAATACAGTTCGTGGTCTCCTTTATTCAAGGTGACGCGGCACTGTGGGCCACCGACGTGTCCGAAAAATGTCTAACGATGCAACAGTTTGAAGGTGCATTCTTGCAAAAATTCTGGTCCGATAGCGTCCAAGAAAGACTACGAAAGGAGTTATACAGTCCTGAAATGTACAATCCTAAGATGGGAACGTTACGCAAATATTTCGAAAAGTATATAAACAAAACCAGGTACTGGGACGAGCCAATGTCCGATCGTGACATAATCAGATTAATAAAAATGAAGTTGCCCAGTGAAATTAAAAGATATTTCATCAATGTGCCGAAATACGATATAGAACAATTCATGGAAATAGTGGATTCTGTTGACTTATTGATCGAAGATATGAAAACCGAAAACAAGTGGAACCATGCAGGCTGTAATCAACAAAAAGCCGATTACAATAGCAGCCACAGTAACGGTAGTAACTTAGTACCAAATGGTAACGGGGTAAGCAAGAGAACCGGCAACAGAATCGAGGCACAAACAGTGGCAATGGTTATAACGGCAACGGTTATAATCGTCAAAATCGAAAGAGACATCATGATGGACGCATGAGTAATGGATATAATGGTAACGGCAATCCGCAATGGCGGAACAACCGAAACCAGTGGCGTGGTCGTAACGAACCGACACCACAGTGGCAACAAAACACAGCGCCACAATGGAACGCCAACCCAGGTCCATCACAGAGCATGTCAGGAAGTTACAACCGACCACCGCTAAACCAGAGCCATACACAATATCAAAATACACCATCGGGGAGGCAGGGCGGCCAACCCAACAGTAGCAACAACAACAACCAGAACCACAATGTGAGGTTAGTGGAAGTGACAGACAACTGTCAACCCACTAATGCTCATCCGTTAAACTAAAGACAGCCACAATACGCTCTCCGTTGTTGGCTGCAGGATGGTGTAGTGAGAGCACATTACGGATGACAGCCATAAACTTTGTATGCTGAGATACAATGAAGGAACAAAAATAGAAAAGGAACTTGTAGACATACCGCAGAAATGTAACCGAACCGACAAAAGTGTTGTGCAGGCTATATTGCAAGCAGATATGTACGGAGCACCAATACAAATAATAGTCGATACCGGCGCTTCAACCAATGTCATGAGCGCAATTTTTTACAAGTACTTGAGTCAAAATAATAGAATACCAGTATTGCCAGTGAAGAATTGTCGTGTAACAGGTGCAATAGGTGCACAATCTCATATCATAAAGCACCAGGTGCAAGTCGAGTTTACGGTAGGAAATGAAGCAATGAAAAGCTCGTTCCTAGTAGTTAAGGGATTAGGTGTTGCTTGCATCCTGGGGATGGAATTTTTACGCCAGGGGGACGCAAAAATCGACCTCTTGTGCGGGGAAGTAAGCCTTATGAATGAGGATAGACGTGTAGTTTTGCCATTGTTGAGGACACGGGAAGTGCACGGTAAATATTGCCGGAGCTTTCAAACGAGATTCGAAGGAATACAGGTAATGAATTTATATTCTGACTTAAGTACAAGACAAGCATGTTATAAAGAATTTATTACTGAAGACAAAGAGGAAAAAAGGAAACTGATAGCCATGAAAGTTAGGGAGTCAGAACATTTGACTGAAGCACAACAAAACGAATTGACTCAGTTACTTACAGATTATGAGAATGTGTTTTCGGAAAAACCCGGTGTTATTGAGGGCTACACCTATAACATCGAAGTGGTACCTCACGATACCTTCTGTCACGGAAACTACACCATCCCGTGGTCAAAGGAGGAGGCAATTACGAAGGAAATAAGAAAAAATACTTACAAAGACTTAAAGAAGTTCGCTCAGTAGAGCAACGTTTACATTTGTGTGTAGTAGGTTAAGTTTATAGTGTATTTTTTTTCTGTGTGTAAATGTTAAGATTTTAGTGTAACATTTAAAGACAATGAGGCACACAAGATTAGTGCGATTCAGTTTTGTAGATGTTAAGGAATAATAGTATTTTTAAGCAATTGCATTTTGAAGAAAAAAAAATGAACGTAGGTTTAAGAATATGTTAAAAATTTCATGTTGAAAAATGCTTTAAAAATATTAAAAAAAAATTCAACAGCATGTAATGATGAAAGAATTTTTCATTAGTGTGTCATGAATATTTTTGAACTGCAGTAGTAATGCAACTTATGAAATTCAATATTATAGTGTATATGTTGTTCTATGTATTTATGTCTATACCGATCTTGAAATATGCTCAATCATAATTTACTAAACAACATGAGTACAGGATGTACATCACCCAAGGTACCTCATGTGTTGTGGACAAGGTACAAAGCAAATCAGTAAACGCGACTACCGCTAAACACTGTTAAAATATATTGCCATCTGCTAAGGCAGAGATTTGCACGAATTTGTAGTGTAAACAAAAGTCACAAATCTAACATTAATCTAGGAACTTGCACGCTAGGCCTAGATTATAAAATGTGTACAATAATGCGAGAGGCAAGGTTTTGTAAAGTCGAGCCTGGCTCTGGAGGGCAAGTACGCAATGAGTGGGCAGACATGACATGGGGACTTACCTCAGATGAGACGGAAATACAATTGTATAGTCAAAAAATCTGAAGGCAAGTACCACTCTAAGTGGAAAATGAAAAGAGATAATTAGTGCGAGAGACTGGTAAAATCCAGCACGAGCCAAAATCCAGTTCAGACTGAATGAAATACATTAGTGTTTATGAACTAATCGAAACAGTTACTTTAAACAGTGTGAAAAACTGTGAAGGTGAAACTGTGATATGGACAGTGAAGTGCTAATATTGAACGTTCAACAGCGGTAACGATGCCAAACGCCAATATTACGCACGAAAAAGTGTGAATTTGCTTATAAATGTGAACTGTTAACGTGAAGTGAACCCACAGTCAATATTTTTGGGACAGACTGTAATTTAAGTGAGTACAACAATGCGAGATTGGAATGCGATGCGTGGACTGTTGCAAAACAGCGACCGCAGAAACGGCGAATGTTTGTGCTAAACTCGTATTGGGACACTCACCAGTGCCTGCGAGTGTGGCGAAAATAAATAATTTTGTCAAGACAAAAACTGACGTGTAATGGAAACAGTATTGCATCAAAACTGCATTCACGGGAGAAGGTCCATGTCATGTATTCTGCAAGACAGTGCTAGCTTGACACTCGGAAACTGGCGAAAACTTAACAACTACTGCCGCACTAATAAATGCTTCTTTCCCACTAGCGTAACCATCTGCAGCGGGAAACAAATATTACGTTGCTTGTGTGTATGTTTCATGTACTACGTCGGAGATGCGTAGCAGAGCTGACTCCTACCAACAAGAGCGGGGGGCGAATATCATCCCACTCCGCCACGCCCGGGCGAGACAGAAGCGCATCGCCAACGGTGCAGCCGATCAGCTGATTCTGATGTTCCGCGACGACGAGACACACGCTGGCGTCGGGCGGGCGTTGACCTCTCCGCAGCCGCCGCGACCGCCGAGCACAAAACACACCAACCGACGCCGTCGCGAGCCAAACGTCGCAGCGTAGATCATCAACGACACCGCAACCAAGTGTTATAATGACCTCATTTTTTGCATAGTGCAACAAAAATATTTATATGCACATCCTGTACTCCAATGACAATCCAGAAACAATTAAGTGAAAGTGACCCAAGCACTTAGTCTGTCGCTCCACCGATGTTTTCCCCAGGTTTCCCTACGGCCGCGCCAAATGGGGAGCGAACAGTTGACACCCCTGGGACTTCAAATATTCCGGACTAACTCGTGGTTGTATACCTTGAACTTCATCTGTATTACACCTTGTGTGCAACACACCTCAGTAATTACTACTGTGTAAATATACGATGTGACATATGTAAACTGTGAAAGAAATATCTGCGTGTGGACACTGTGGACATGAAAGAGGAAATATTTATGTCAAAAAACACGAACATTTTTTATGACATAAACATTTCGGGGGGCAATATAGCGTCCCCAGTGCCATATTATGAAAAGACAATATTTATAAAGAAGACATTCATAATTTGTAAGAGATTTTTTTTTCATGTAGCCGTAAAATAATAATTTCTCTGCCCAAGATTCAAATGCAAAGAAATAATTTATGACAAAATGATCTAAAGAGGTGACAAGATACACTCTTTTGTTAATTTTTTAGTCGTCTTCATTACTTCTTCTCTTGTCTTTATTGTGTGTCGACGGACATCTTTCGAATGCTGGCAAATGTAAGCATATTTGTATGAGTTAAGCATATAATACACTGATTTAATATTATTGTGCACTTTTAATTTGTAAGAGGTGATCCCGATTTCATGTCCGCCTTCCTTGAATTAACCTGCATTCAAGTAATTTACAGCTCAACAATCGCAGCGGCCGATGCCACCAACAACGCCATTACGTGGCGATATTAACTTATGAAAAATTAGCGGAAGCGGAAAACTCGCCCGCTATTAGCATAATATTAATTTTCCTCCACAGCCGCCCGACGTTGCAGAAAATACTTAGCTTTAAGATTCTTATTTTCAGTACCATAGCCGAGAGCCAGAGCCAGGACTCCGACTACAATACAATGGTTAACGGAGGTAAGAAAAATACTCTCGCGCGTGTGTGGGCCGCAATTTTAATTAATAACTAAAGATCTTATGCTTTAAAATGAACTGACTAGCCGAGGAAATTAATATGAAAAGTTTATTACATTGTTCAACTTAAATATCATTTTTATTAAGGCCCATCACGTAAGTCGACAACAATCAAAAAATAATAATAATAACAATAATAATATATTAAATTACGACGGCCGACGGACGCGAGACGTTGGATAACTTCACACTTACGAAATTGTATGTTGTTTGTACTTTGTGAACTGTTCATATTTTTTCAGAACCATTGTGATACTATGAGAGCTTTGAATGATGTATTTGGTATGGGATCATGATTTTTAAAGTACGTTTGAGGTAGATGACACCACTGACATGAGCAGAGAATTTCTTTTAGGTTTTGAAATTATTGGAGGAAGCTACGACGATTTTGAGAGTTGACTGAGGTGTTATGATGTTATTATTACGATGACTATGTGTATTACGCTGTTGCGGTATGTTTATGATCAATAAGCTGATGCTATATGAGTTATTTGATTATGCTACGTATGTTATGATGAAATATTGAAGAAGTGTTGACGAATAAGGTAAGGAATAATGAGTAGTGGTTAGGGACTCTGATTTGTGGAAAAGGATGTTGGGAACCAAGAATCGTACTTTAAGAGTTATGAAATGTGTGTAAATGCGTGAATGTATCACAATGTCGACGAAAATTTTTTTGGACACTGTTATATCAATAAGATTTTGTTTCTACAGATTTGTAACGCTAATTCTTGCCCTGTGAAATTTTTTATATGAGACTGGCACTGTAGCGGAAACTTCTGTCGTAAATATTTCAGTAAGAAAGGTAAGTGACCTTGATGTAATGCGTTGTGGCGCCCAGCTGGGCCAGTCGCCCGGAGAAAAAGCCATTAGGTGGAGAAAAAAAGAGGCCATTAACCTCGCTTCTGACATTCCTTTGTAGAAAGCATCGCAAAAACGACACGGTCGAACTTGAAAACATATGATTACACTGTGGAGCTCTTAACTTATGATATTTATGGAAATGCCTAATGAAATGACGAGAAATATTTTTACATCTGCACACCTGATTATGACAAGCGTCTTTCTACGAGAGTTGAGAGAATTTCTACTAACTTATGAAATGTCACATGACTATTGAATGATATTTTTATGCTTTGGTTTGCGTAATTGCGTATTTCATTTGATATCTGGTTTCCAGCTGTCTTGCAGCATTGGTTTCATAAAATAAAATTAAATGCATTTGCTAATGTGAACACTTTTTGTCAACAGATCTATTAAATAATTACTTTATGATCCACATTCTTCGAAAAAGGAGCTGTTGGAATGGAAAGAACAATAAGAAAGGACTTATAACAGTAACTGCATATATAATTTTCTTTTCAAGTACTTGGTAATTTTTATGGTAGAGTAAGTTGTGGTGCACCACTTTAATTACATAGACATTAAGATGTGAACAGACATTTCCCTTATCTGC
The DNA here is from genome assembly GCF_023898315.1 of Schistocerca nitens. Classification (NCBI taxonomy): domain Eukaryota; kingdom Metazoa; phylum Arthropoda; class Insecta; order Orthoptera; family Acrididae; genus Schistocerca; species Schistocerca nitens. The sequence continues at coordinate 73,764,891 of NC_064617.1, forward strand.
ATTGTTGTCTTTAGTGTACTATTTTTTCTGCTTGAGCTTTGTCATGTTTAGATGCTGCTGCTGTTTGCCATGCATAGTGCTACTAAATTTCACTTTGTATTATTCTTTTAAGCCAGTTTTACTACTGATTTATTTTTCTTGTTTGCTGCTCATTGCCTTATATTAGTTGTAATTTATGCTGCTTGCTTTGCCTTTTGTATTTTTTTATCATTGCTGTTTGTGTTAATTGTTTTGTGCTGCTGCATTGCCTCGTTCCTTAGTTTAGCATCTGAGCTCAGTAGATTTAAGTTAGCTCAAGAGGGGGTAGACTATATAAGAGAATGAGTTGCGATGAATTGGAAGAAATGCATTGAGATGTCATACGAAAAAAGTACAGAAAACAGGTATAGATAGGACTTTTTGGAACTAATGAGGAACGAAGGGAGATCTCCGAGAAGTAAAGAAAGCTTTGTTTGCAAAATACTGCAGTAAAAGAAACCCTGTCCTTTCCTTGTGTTATCCCACTATGTGTTTGTGTTCCCTTGTGTATTTATGTTTTTCCTGTATTTAAATGTTTATCTGATAAGACTTATATTGTAGAATTTTTCTAATACTAAGCTACATTCACTATGATGAGGAATACTGTTATCCTCAAATATAATTGGCATTAATAATATGTTATTTACCTTGTAAATATGCTTAGACATTATTTATTCTGTTTTGTTTTAATGCTCATGTATAAAGTTGATGTTTCAAAAGTTATTCTGATCTTTTATGTATCTACTTATCTCATAATTCCTGTAACATTGATGTATATGTTTATTTCTATTCTGTTGTTAAACCTGTACTACAAATGTTATCTGTATTGTTATGCTCTTTAATGATGTATTTTGTACCTTTGTTATTGTATTCTTATGTTATAAAATTGTAATTGACACCAGTTCATCAAATTAAGTAACTTGTAAGTTACATTTCACTGCACACGTTTCTGTTGGTCATAGCATATGGAGAATATGTGAGAAGTAGGGACTGTTAGTGTTTGCACGTGTGTTAATAATTCAGCAAGGGACTGGATAACAGCATTGTTGGTTCTAAGGACAATTCCAAAAACTCTGTGAGTGCACAAGTGGTGGTTATGGTCTTGCTATATTAGCCGCAAGACTCTTCAATGGTGATTGTGCATCTGCACAGTCACAACAGATGGCTGCTGGCCATCTCTACAAGGACTGCAGTGGGTCTGCATCTTTGATGACCCAGCAGTACCATTATCTCTACAAGGACTACAGTGGGTCTACATCTTTGATGATCCATCAATACCATTATCTCTACAAGGACTACAGTGGGTCTGCATCTTTGATGACCCACCAATACCATTATTTCTACAAGGACTGCAGTGGGTCTGCACCTCTGGTGGCCCACCAATACCATTATTTCTACAAGGACTGCAGTGGGTCTGCACCTCTGGTGGCCCACCAATACCGTAATCTCTACCAGGACTACAGTGGGGCTACTCTGTGATGACCTACCTACCAATATTCTTCAAAACTTCGACTGACTCTGCGGTGGGTTTGCTCTGTTGAGTACCAATACCTGTCTGCATGTCAAGAGTCAGCACTGTCTTTCCGTTGGAAGGACAACACGACTTCTTCAAGATTGCATGGAAATCCACTAGTTCCGTGTGCATTTTCTTTTACTGTTCATACTTTGAGAAAAACACTGCAATATGATGAATGATCAGGACTATCTTTATGGACTGTGAGAAAATTTTAGCTTTTGACCAACATTGTATCAATAAGTGTGTGCATTGGATTTCTTTGTTATTGTAATTATGAAAAATTTTAACAAATATGTATTGCCCAGTGCCCAAAACAATTTGTAAAATTTTTTGTGGGGAGCATGGGGGCTATGTAAGTAGGCTGTTTAGGTTTTTTTATTGGTAACGCCACCTCTGTTTGAAAATCACTGGCTGTGCTGTGTGCAGTCTGTGGCTGCTTTGCATTGTTGTAATACTCGCCATTGTAGTGTTAGGCAGCTGGCTGTGAACAGCGCGTAGCGTTGCGCAGTTGGAGGTGAGCCGCCAGCAGTGGTGGATGTGGGGAGAGAGATGGCGGAGTTTTGAAATTTTTAAAACTGGATGTCATGAACTAATATGTATATTATGAGTTTTCAACATTATTAAGGTAAATACATTGTTTGTTCTCTATTAAAATCTTTCATTTGCTAACTATGCCTATCAGTAGTTAGTGCCTTCAGTAGTTTGAATCATTTATTTAGCTGGCAGTAGTGGCGCTCGCTGTATTGCAGTAGCTTGAGTAGCGGAGATTTTTGTGAGGTAAGTGATTTGTGAAAGGTATAGTTTAATGTTAGTCAGGGCCCATTCTTTTGTAGGGATTATTGAAAGTCAGATTGCGTTGCGCTAAAAAAAAAATGTGTGTCAGTTTAAACACAGTCATGTAAAATTATTCTAAGGGGACGTTTCAATATGACCACATGTTAGTAGGAAGGGATTTCAACCGTGTTCTCAGACGGAAGGATCAAGCCCCTAATTTCAGCTCCTGCTACGCATTGCATGCGATCTGCCGGGTCATGGCACTAATGGACACGTGGGAACGATCCATGCGCGGCGAGAGGGCTACACGTTTTTTACTAGCCACTCGTCGAGCATGCTGGATCGGATTTATGTTTCTGGCGGATTAAGAGATCACGTGATGGCTGCTGAACGTTGGCCCACAGCTTTTACGGATCATCTTGCATATTTATACACGTTAACCCTCCCACTGCAGTTGGTCTGGCGGAGCAGTAGTTCGTGGAAAGTTAATTCATCCTTATTCTTGAATTACGAAAGTCGCTAGCTGATCGAAGAAACATAGAAGACATGCACTCGCCGTCTACGATGCACCGAACGGTTCTTTCATGGTTGCTGCAATTCCCAAAACCAGCGATACGAAGAACTCTCATAACGTATGACAAGGAAAAAGCGAAATGGCTCCGATATACACTTGAATACTACCACATGGTGCTCCGTAACCTGTCCTCCAGAGCCCCTTCGCCGTCAAGCGGAAGTCTATCGCATTCAGGCGTGCATTTTATCGATCACGAGACGTGCATTGGAGGGACTTTCGATCCGTGCTCGATGCTTGGAAAACGTCGATCGAGAGCATATTAGCATGCATCGTGTGTCCAAGGGACATGCGCGTAATTGCCTATCGTTGATCACTGTGTGATCACTGTGATCATGGTGATGGTCGGCCCTTGACGTCACTACAAGACATTGGTTTCTGGAGCATTCGCGCCCTCTTTTCACTGGGACGCCGACAGGCAGTTGGAGAGGAGAAGAAATTTTGCGACAGACACCAACGGAGGTGGATGGTTCGGATGCAGAGGCGTTATTGGAACACCTAACGACATACGGAGGGCACTCACGAAGGGCGCGGTGCATAAATCCCTTGGGCCAGATGGGTTGACACTCGAATTTTATCGCGAATTACTGATTTAATGATGTACCAAATGGTGTTGATGTATAATGAGTTATTGAGCCCTGATATGGACGTCACTTCAGTTGTGTTCCATTGATCATACTGGCTAACATTTGTTCTCCAAATGGAAGTTGGATGATTATCATTCTGCATAACGACTTGGGAGTCCAGTCATCCACGGAACAGTCTCATTTCCATCCTTCAAAATAGGGTACAAGAACAGTGCAAGTAGTACACGAAAATACAGAGTGACTTGGTGAATAACTGGAGCAAGTTGGGCTTACACCTCGGGAAACAACTAGAATTGTTCAAGAAAGAGAGTTCCGTCTGAAGCTGGAACACCAAGCATTTCAATCTAGGTTTTTAATAAAATTATGCCACATGGGCATATTTTGTAGAGTCAACTGCTAAAATGAGCAGTGGATCCACTGACTGTACAACTATTCCAAAGGGGTCACAAGTATAACCGAGGTAGCATCATTAACACAAAGAAGCTGCATTTTGCGAAGAGGCAGACACCGGGAAACGAAAATCCAAAATCTTTTTCTGCAAGAGAAGTGTGCGATACAATTATCACACTGGTTGCTGTACGGTTCTATTTCACAGGGCATCTCATCGCTAGAAGTTATTTAATTCCGAAAAGTTTGTTACGTATGCAACTCAATTTCTGTGAAACGTTTCTGCACAGGTTTTGAGAAATATATCACTTCCTTGAATGAAATAATCTAAGTTCAGATGCCATGCACGAGGAATAATCTTAGGACTCTCACTGGTGCTGTTTCTATTCTGCAGTTACTGCTGGAACATGATTTCAAGGATACTCTTAGCGTAACAATGAACTCCTGAAAGTAATTGTTGGCATACTGATGGCAACGTCTGAGGTGGAACGATTTTTCTCTACCACGAAGATAACAAAATCCTTTCTGCGAAGTACTATGAGTCGGCTTATAGCACTGGCAGCTCTCACCATCACGAAGGACTTCGGTCGCAGTATAGTAGACCTCCACGAACGCGTCATTGATAGATTCCCTGTTCGTAAGGAGAGGAGAATGGGTTTTTCACATAATGAAAGATAGGTGTATTCCCCTATAATATTTATAGTGTCATCCATTTTTAGCCCGTCATGTTAGTTATTTGGAATCGTGTACTTAAATTTCCGGTCAACGCCTAGAAAAGACTCCACGAACCGCCGTTCATTCTACATGCCAAAAATGTGTCGAACGAAGACGGAATTTTCTCACTTTCCCTGTAGTGTTTTTTAAGGCCTCTTCTTACTTGCACAACTAGTTACGGCTTAAAATGTCGTTTTCGAGGGTTTACCCAGAGCAAGGTGCCACAGACATTGTAACGAAAGTGAACATACACGATATAGTTCCTGATGGTTTACAAACTATCGTAAACGTGTTACTATTCTTGATGATTTCCAATCAATCGTTTTTCAACCACCATTTTTAAAATAGTCTGTAAGCCCAGAGGGAATTCGAGAACATTTTTCCACACACACGCGACTAATCATGTGCATGTGGCGCTCCCCCCTCCCCCCCCCCCCCCCCACACACACACACCCTGTCCACCAACTTTATCCTCGTACACTTCCACCAGTTTCGGTTTTAGCAACTAATTGTGATCCGCACTGTACAAAAATCTTGAATCTACACACCACCCTCTCAGCTTGTCGTCACAAACAACGGCTTTTGTCGCTCGGGCCTCAAATCGTCGCTGTATAAGCCACCACGAAGGTTGAGATAATGTGAGTTGGCCGCCATTTTCACGTCTATTGCACATTGCTAATGAGACTTAATTAAAATGACAGTGTGAGTCGAAACTTTTTGTGGAACGAAGAGGAGGCATTGATAAATGTCACGACCTTCATCAGACACGAAAGTATTCGGCAGAAACAGAAATGACAATAACGATAAACTCAATACCAAAAGCGGTATTCTCGTAGTAGAAGAAGTTCGTAATTCTGCTACCTTGGAAGCTAAATAACCCATGATGTAAGGAAGAAGGATATAGGAAGCTGACTACCACAACCCTACACAGCGTCGTTCATTGTCAACAGAAGTCTGTCAGTAGGAAACATGGGCCTCAATGTCAGAACAAAATTTATGGAAAGGTGCCTCTGGAACACGTAATTGTGTGGCAGTGAATCATGAACTGTGGGAAGGCCAGAAGAGAACCGAATAGAACAGTTTGAGACGTGCTCCTGAAGGACACCGAAAATTTAGTGAACTGGTAAGAAAAGAAGATGTTCGCAGCAAAATCGGCGCCAGAGAGACTGTATGGAGAATACTAATTAGAAGAAGGGAGAATATGGGACGACATGCATTATGATATCACAGGGAGAGACATAGAGCATAAATTGTTTGGGAAGCCAGGTATTGGAATAGATAGAACAAATAAGTGAGGTTGTTGGGTGTGGACAGTGTTCTGCGAAGAAGAGGTTGTGCGCAGGAGGAAAAATCGTGAAATATTGACGGTCCACATGATATCCGTCATGATACTTCTGGAAGACTAAAAAAAAATCACTTGATAGTTTATGACACACAAAAATCGCAACATTACCGAAAATTCTGCCGTACTGCAGATCTCACGTTAGTAAAGGAAACAATCTGCTCTAAATAGTGAAATCAGCGTAATCGTATGGTTCTTGGAACTACCCACTGCGATGACATATTGGTCATATACGCTTTTCAGCGTGTCGAATGTCACAGTAGCTCTACAACGCGTCTAATAGAGCCCACACGCTACGTCAGGTTTAACACCATCATAACGTTTAATAGGTTTCACACACCGGAACTTAAGCTGGAACAGTCTGTGTAAGACCACTTAACGTTTGTACGTTTACTGTAGCGTAATAAGACTGTGCCAACTTTTATAGCTGTGTAAGGCATGACTTCATAAAACACGGCTGACAATTAACGTCAGAGCCTGTCATCACGAGGTCAGGATCAAGTGCGTACGCTTCTGGAAGTCGTCAAGGGAAGTCAGCTAGCGACCTCGTCCAACATGTCCCACAGTACGCTACACTCGTTTTAAAGTAGGTACTGAGAGCTCAGCCCACGGCCTTGCCACACTGTTACCATCGGTTCATGTCAGATCACCGAAGTCAGGCGCTGTCGGCTTGGGTAACACTTGGATGGGGAACCGTCCGGGTCTTCCCAGTGCTGTTGGCAAGCGAAGTGCCCTTAGCCATTGAAACAGCAGCACTGGTCACGAAAACCGTGAGAGCAGTGTGCTGTTCTCATGCTCCTCCATACTCGCGTCCGGCGACGCCTAAGGGCTGAGGACGAGAAGGCGGTCGGTCGGTACCGTCGGGCCTTCATGGCATTTTCGGACTGTATCTGCTTTTTCTTTTCCTTTTTATTGAGAGCTGAAATTTAAACGGATTTCTGCCTTTAAGTGAAACGCCCATTTTAATTTATTCAGTTTTAAAGAAAGTTTCGAAGAAACATAAGAATTTTGAATAGCGAATACTGTCTGCTGTTTTTTGAACGGTTCAAGTGGTTCAAATGGCTCTGAGCACTATCGGACTTAACATCTGAGGTCATCAGTCGCCTAGAACTTAGAACTACTTAAACCTAACTAACCTAAGGACATCACGCACATCCATGCCCGAGGCAGGATTGGACCCTGCGACCGTAGCGGTCGCGCGGTTCCAGACTGAGGCGCCTAGAACGACAAGAGACTGAAAATATATGACAAATATTCAGCTGACAATACATGACAAAAATTAACTGTCTAATCACGGTATAATAGAGATTTGTGCCGCTACGAGATACTTTTACATTACTTTGCGATGGTTCCTAATATATTATAGAAGGGAGTTATCCAGGTAACTTGGTAAACAGATATTAATTCATGCTGGTGCTACAAATAAAAGCAACGTATTTTTGCAGAAAAATACCACAGAGGTTCGCATATATCTTGGATTCTACTGAACAGAATCAGTATTGAAACCTTCACGAGACAAATCCGAACATATTACCCGCTCTTCTCCATATACAAGTGTATCGATGTATCCACTTGCAACACTATTTAGTCCATACTTCTTCCTTTCTTCAGTTTGTTGAACGAGCTTCATCGGGAGAAAGATTCCAACTCAAGCCTGCTGAGGTCAGCCGGTCGCGGTGGTCTCGCGGTTCTAGGCGCGCAGTCCGGAACCGTGCGACTGCTACGGTCGCAGGTTCCAATCCTGCCTCGGGTATGGATGTGTGTAATGTCCTTAGGTTAGTTAGGTTTAAGTAGTTCTAAGTTCTAGGGGACTGATGACCACAGCAGTTCAGTCCCATAGTGCTCAGAGCCATTTGAACCATTTGAACTTGCTGAGGTCAACTCAAAGCATAGAGGCCAACAATGTGTGAATGTAACATATATGTCGATATCCAGGAAACATGAAGTCAATATTCGTATGTTGACATCATACTGTCAATATATGGACGATATCGACATACATTCCCGATAACTGCACTTACGAGTTCTTTTTTTCTGTATAGTTTTTGACACCTGTCAAATAAACTTAACGAAACGAATATTTACTGTATTTTTCCAGTGTCAAATTAAAATGACCATCTGCTCGAATAGTCTAACACTTCTGTTCGCGGATGATACGTTTCACCCTCGGACTAATGCCATGACACGGATCAGAGGAATGTCGTCAGCTTATCTGTTCCACGTCGGTGACAAGGCCGTACTAGATTTTTGGACTTTTCTACAGAAACGTTTTACTGCTCTTCAGCACCACTCGCGCTATCGACGGTACTATGCCGTGTACATCCCCATGTTTTCACGGTGCATGACTCCTCCATCAAATTTCGGATTTGCAGCGGCATAAATTCAGCTTCTTCTTCTTCTTCTTCTAAGATTTCGGCTGCATGTCGTTCAGCCATCTTCAGAGTAAGCCGAAAGACTGACGCTCCAGCACTGTCTCCGTCCCTTTCAACTTCCGAACCGCTCCGCTGCACTTGCGGCCACAGATACAAAGGCGCCAGAGACATTGATCGGCAGCAAAGAAGTTCAGTGAGCCCGAATGCTATATGTGGCTGTACAGCAGATCCACGCTGGGATGTTCGATGTATATGACTCTCAGCTGCACTGTCGATGTCTTTGTAAGTTAATTACAGGAAGTGCCGGATTCCATGACTTATCCAAGCTGTCTGTTAATTAAATTCGTCGCCAATGGAATTTCAATTGCTTGTTTTACCACCGAGTCCCAGAAACATGATACAGACGCCATAATTTCGACGATTTCGTACAACGCGGAGTGACCAGTATGAATACAGTGTTCTGCCACATCCGATTTATTTGACTGCTTAATGCCATACCTGCGGTGTCCCGCCGACGTTCAGACGATTCGTACAGTCCATAGAAGATGTACGGAACATCGCAGGAACACCAGCCTTTTACAACCAAATAAATCGTCGGTTCCAGAACAGTGTACTGATACTGGTCACTCTATGTTGTACGAAAAGGTCGAAATTTTAACGCCAGCATCAACTTTCTGGGACTCGGTGGTGAAAGAGGCAACTGAAATTCGCTTGGCGACGAATTTGATCAAGGGAGATAACTGCTTCGGCGCTTTCCGTATTAAAAAACGTTGCTACAGTGCAGATAAGAGTGATTCGTCGACATTCCGGCATGGGTCGACTGCGCAGCCTCAGATATAACTCGGGCACACTGCAACATCTTTGCCGCCTGTTGTGGAGCGGGTCGCGAGTTTAAAACGACGGAGCGAGTGCTGAGTCATCAGTCTTTCGGCCCACTCTGAAGATGGCTGAACGGTATGCAGTACAAATATAAGAAGAAGAAGCTGCATTTATGCTGCTGCACACATGAAATTTAATGCACTGTGAAAACATAGAGATGCACATGGCATAATATTGTTGATAGTGCGGGTGGTGTTAAAGACGAATGAAATGTTCCTGTAGAAAAATCCATAAATCTAGAACGCTCTTATCTTGAGGACCAGATAAGGTATCGACATTCCTTTTATCCATCTGAAGGCATTAGTCTTAGTTCGAGAGAAAAACGTGTCTTCCAGGAACTAAAACATAAGGCTATAAGAGAAGATTGTCATGTTAATGTGATGCTGGAAAGATACAGTAAATATACGTTTCGTCAAGTTTATTTGACAGGTGTCAAAAGCTATACCGAAAAAAAGTGCTCATAAGTCCATTGATAGGGGAAAATTATCGATATTGTCCATACATTGACGATATGATGTCGATGTACGAATATTGACACTATGTTTCCTGGATGTCGATATTTATGTTACATTCATTTATTGTTGCCCTCTCACTGTGAAGGTGGTTGAACGATATACAGCCGATATATTAGAAGAAAAAGAAGTTGAATTTATGCGGTTGCACACACAAAAGTTAATGGAGCAATATTGTGCCATTTTGCTCGGTAGCGTTTTCTTGGACGCTCCCAGCACATGGGATGTGCCAGGCATGAGAAGGTAACTTCGTTATGGATGTCTAATTCTCAGCACAGTAACAGTGACAGGGACTCGCGCATTTTTTCTTCGTGAGGGAGTGCCCAAACGTCACCTGTAGGATAAGGGGATCAACTTGTATCTAATCGCATACACCGCGAGTGTGCAGCACTTTCTGTTTGTTCCACCGGGAGCCGGTGTTTTCATATTTTTCGTTATTATACATTCCAATGTATAAAGGAACCAGCTGTGGAAAATAAACTTTGATGTGCTCCCCTCATTACATATTTTTCATTACTGTACACCGTGAATTACACTCCTGGAAATGGAAAAAAGAACACATTGACACCGGTGTGTCAGACCCACCATACTTGCTCCGGGCACTGCGAGAGGGCTGTACAAGCAATGATCACACGCACGGCACAGCGGACACACCAGGAACCGCGGTGTTGGCCGTCGAATGGCGCTAGCTGCGCAGCATTTGTGCACCGCCGCCGTCAGTGTCAGCCAGTTTGCCGTGGCATACGGAGCTCCATCGCAGTCTTTAACACTGGTAGCATGCCGCGACAGCGTGGACGTGAACCGTATGTGCAGTTGACGGACTTTGAGCGAGGGCGTATAGTGGGCATGCGGGAGGCCGGGTGGACGTACCGCCGAATTGCTCAACACGTGGGCCGTGAGGTCTCCACAGTACATCGATGTTGTCGCCAGTGGTCGGCGGAAGGTGCACGTGCCCGTCGACCTGGGACCGGACCGCAGCGACGCACGGATGCACGCCAAGACCGTAGGATCCTACGCAGTGCCGTAGGGGACTGCACCGCCACTTCCCAGCAAATTAGGGACACTGTTGCTCCTGGGGTATCGGCGAGGACCATTCGCAACCGTCTCCATGAAGCTGGGCTACGGTCCCGCACACCGCTAGGCCGTCTTCCGCTCACGCCCCAACATCGTGCAGCCCGCCTCCAGTGGTGTCGCGACAGGCGTGAAAGGAGGGACGAATGGAGACGTGTCGTCTTCAGCGATGAGAGTCGCTTCTGCCTTGGTGCCAATGATGGCCGTATGCGTGTTTGGCGCCGTGCAGGTGAGCGCCACAATCAGGATTGCATACGACCGAGGCACACAGGGCCAACACCCGGCATCATGGTGTGGGGAGCGATCTCCTACACTGGCCGTACACCTAGACCGGCAAGGGAGCTTGCTGTTCCAACAGGACAATGCACGTCCGCATGTATCCCGTGCCACCCAACGTGCTCTAGAAGGTGTAAGTCAACTACCCTGGCCAGCAAGATCTCCGGATCTGTCCCCCATTGAGCATGTTTGGGACTGGATGGAGCGTCGTCTCACGCGGTCTGCACGTCCAGCACGAACGCTGGTCCAACTGAGGCGCCAGGTGGAAATGGCATGGCAAGCCGTTCCACAGGACTACATCCAGCATCTCTACGATCGTCTCCATGGGAGAATAGCAGCCTTCATTGCTGCGAAAGGTGGATATACACTGTACTAGTGCCGACATTGTGCATGCTCTGTTGCCTGTGTCTATGTGCGTGTGGTTCTGTCAGTGTGATCATGTGATGTATCTGACCCCAGGAATGTGTCAATAAAGTTTCCCCTTCCTGGGACAATGAATTCACGGTGTTCTTATTTCAATTTCCAGGAGTGTATAAAATCCGCTACAGCTGTAAAAATTATTCTTTTCTAAAAAGAATAGCACTTCCCAGTTTCAGAAAATCCGTCCCATCTCCAGGTGCATATTAAAATTTGTCCACAAAGAGTGGTGAAACACGTTAAAATGCGCATCCATGGTACACGACATGCAAGCAAAGAACCTCTTCTATCCTAGGTCTGCCAGTAAGCCTCTTCCATAGGAAGACAATGGACCAGGCTTAGGGGTACGCCACATATGGATCCGCGTGATGATAGATCGGCGGTCTTTCGAACAAACGGATATCATCTTTGAGTTGTGATTAGTACTGGTCTGATAGGTGCCTATGAAGCACTGTGAGACACCGCCCATCAGTAAAGGGACAAAGCAATTTCTGACCCAGTCTCCACTGTTTCCCGATGAAGCTAAGATGGCTGCGATGACATCATCCAGGATGAGGGTTTATAGACTTGGCAACAGCGCATGACGACATCCAAGATGGCGGCCATGGTGTCATTCAAGATGTCGGCTTTTGGTGATAAATTTGAATTTTTGTGGGAATATAGGTGAACTGGGCTACCTCCACTAACCTAACCCCCGCCCCTCCCCTCCCTGCCTAGCAGAAAATGGCAGCTAGTTCAAACTCCATCAGAATAATGCAGCTCTACTAACATAAGAAAAATGGCGGGAAAGAAAGGGCAGTTGGCGTACCTCCACTAACCCAAGCCATCTGACCACCACCTCTTCCCAGGTATTGGCGTGAACTTTGAATTTTGGCAGGAAATAAAGGGCACTTGGGCTACCTCCACTAACCTAAGTAATCTGACCGCCACCTCGGCCTGGGAAATGGCGGGAAGAGGACTTGGCCTGTGCTGGACATAAGTCTTTATTTTTCATGTACTAATTGTTTAAGCAATTAGAGGCAGTACCACCATCGAGTGTAGTTGCCATGGGATCCAGAGTCCTACTGGCCTAGTACACAATACTGCCAACAGAGGGCTCTGTTGTCTGTTCTGTGACATAATCTAAGATGGTGGTCTGGGGTGGGGAAAATGATGGGAAGCAGTGTGTTTGCCATGAGGTATGGGCCTAGTACACAGTACCACCACCAGAGGGTGCTATCATCCCTTCTGTAACTTAATCCAAGATAGTGGTCTGGTGGTGGAGAGGAAGGGCCTCATAACAGGAAATTCAAGGGTGTATTGTTTATTTATAAAAAAATCAGTTTGTGGGAGTGGGATTTCTCTTGCTCGTCATTGTCTGCTGTTTGGAATCATGTAGGTCTTGTAGGAAGTAATTACATGGAGAAAACATGTGCCAAACCAAATGTTTGGCACTGTACTCTATGTGTCTTAACCTAATGTTTGACTCTTTGTCGGCACTTAACGTATTGTTCTATTTAGTGGTTTTCCATGTCATCCCCACTTCCTTAAACTATTCTACCGCCCTTGATACCAAATTACGTAATTAGTTGTGACCTTCCACCATTTTCTGATACACTTTTCGAATCTGAAATGCTTTTGAACGCCATTTCTGGCGCATTCTTCTTTGTCATCCACTCCCTTACACTATAGAATTGCATTTTACATAAAAGCTATACAAATTATCCTAGTGTTATGCACTTAACCTGCTGTACTGTTCCATGTCGCCCACATATGCACACCCCCACAGTAACTATTGTACAGCTAACAGCACATTGATATAAAAAAATTTATGCAAATAAATCAAATGGATATTTTTTTACATGAATGAGGTAGTTTTTTTTTATAATTTGCAACATCCTATTGGTCAGTGAAATCGGTTGAATTCAGTTTAAACAAAAGATTGCGAGTAAAAAATACAGCCACTTGACACCCAACACTGCTGTCGCCCCAGCCACCGCTGCTGCCGCTACTGCAGCTGCCCACGGTACCGACCTTACCCCGCCACAGCATCACCAATCACATGACGTACAGCACACACCCCTGTCCACCTCGCCACAGAACTCCAAGGTGCGCTCACAGTGATTCCATACATGAAACGCCTCTGGGCAGCATGTGTGTTTACCATAGCTGACACTATACCTGTGGATACTAACGTCACAGATCGCGCTATAGAAATCTGTTCCAGAATAGCACAGGCTGCTTTCTCCCTAGCGATCCCAATGGGTCATACGAGTTGCATCCAGCTCTGCTTACCTGTCCCAACGTGACTGACGCCTCACTCGCAGAAAACTAGTCGTCACATAGTGTAAATGAAATAGCAAGACATGGTAGGGAACGGAATCAGGGAAGCAGTCAATTTTTTTCCGCCGAGGTACTATTATACTGTATGTCTATTGAAGTACCAGCGGTACATGCAATTTGACTACTGTATCTTATGCTTTTCAGGAAGACAGAGAACCATCCACTTGTAAACTTACTTGCATCTGCGTTAAGGGTTAACACAGTGCGGACGGGGTAATCGATTGAGATGGAGCTGCAACGAGGTACGATTTAATGGTAGACTGATGATGCATTCTAGACAGGGAGAAGCTGCTGCAGGCAAATTTTCCACTGTTCTCTCAAGATGAATCAGTCACGTGACATAGCATGCGTTCGACTCATATACAGCCACGTGTTCTCTACATGATTTAAAGCACTGTCTGCTTGCGATCGTTAACAATAAACCTGTCGGACTTCCATCTCATGTGTGATGAAACGTGACGCATTCCTCTAAATGAACTTAGATTTATACAATGTACTCCATCCCCCTGTCGCATCCTGGGTGTAAAATCGAGGCTTCACTGTCATAGTTAGGGATAGGTGCTTCTGAGGTACTGAAATTCCTCTGTATACATTTGCATAACAGATGTGCTGTTTATAGAGTTAGTGGTGGAATGACTTGTAATTTTCACATGTCGGACACTGCTGCTATGCGTTTATCTGTTTTCTTGTAACAGGTATCCCCCTTTACTAAAGATAATTTTACATAGGGCTGATGCAGGCATAGTACAATTTCTGAACCATTATCTGACGTGATCAGTGGACACTATAATCTCTGTAAAGCTATACTGTGCTCATATCATGCACAGCAAATGTTTTAAGGAAGTAGTTTTTTTGCTTTACGGTTCTATAACATCGTTTACCATAGTGAAACCGTGAAGAAGGATGTATGTCATGCACTTGAAATATATTTCTTATATTGGAATATTAACAGCGCTACATTCCATATGACTGAAAGTTCGGAAACGCATGTGTTTGTGTTCTCTCTTACCAATACCTTCCATGTACTGATCCTAGATTGGAATAAAATTGATAGCGTGGTTTATTTATGTAAAAATGCTTCGAACTCCATCTGTCTGGAGCTCTATGTGCATTAAAATCATTCGATTCTTGTTCTTCTTAACCATCTGTTATTACATCACGACACTTTCAAATCTTTTTCTATACATCGATGAGGAGTGCTAGCCTCCTGGGCATGGGAGCATATCGAGAAATCTTGTGCACTTGGATGGTTGAGGACTCGGCAAGCTCCATTCATTCATGAGACGTGGAAAGTAGAGGTCTACTTCTGGTCAGTTGCAGATTAAATCGGTAACGGTGCTGCAAGGTGGATTGGTCAATGACAGTGTGAGGAGGGTCTTTCACTCTCTAATTTTTCCCAATGACAGCGAGAATGCTCTGTGGCTCCCATACACAGAGATTTGGATCGTAAATTAAGCACTATGCTCGAGGTGTCAGTAATTTGTAGAGCGCTGTCTGATATAAATGGTTCAAATGGCTCTGAGCACTATGGGACTCAACTGCTGAGGTCATTAGTCCCCTAGAACTTAGAACTAGTTAAACCTAACTAACCTAAGGACATCACAAACATCCATGCCCGAGGCAGGATTCGAACCTGTGACCGTAGCGGTCTTGCGGCTCCAGACTGCAGCGCCTTTAACCGCACGGCCACTTCGGCCGGCTGCTGTCTGATATACTTTGATGGTGTATGTGCTTGAGAATTAACAAAGAATGGACGTATAGTCCTCGATCCACATTCGCAATTATACTCGGAAGTGGAGAAGGGGTGGTTTAGCTATGATACTGAAAGTGGGAAACATGCTGTCACATCACTGGTCCACATTAAAATTACTCTAAAATTGGTAACATTGTTCGCACTGTGAACTGTGATGCTTATTGTTACAGTACATCAATGGTGTCTTTTCCATCCCATCTGTCCACTGCTGTTGGTTAGCAGATAATGATTGACTGATATCACTTGTTTGAGTGGAGGAAAAAGTTTTATTGGAGGGATAAAACCTTCTGGGGTGGATAGCACTGACACAGTGATAGCGTACATGAATGCAATGTGATGATCAGTCGAAACGGAATGTAGAGTGATCAGCTATTCCATCACTACAACAGACAAGTTTAAATGTAGAGTTCGTGGGTCACCTTCAGACCGTAGTTTGGAAATTCTCCACAATGCGACCAAACTCTTCCAGTTTCCTTAAGTTGTAAGTGTCTTCTATTTAAAATCATCCAGTGGGTGTGGCGTATTAGATTTGCGCTGTGCGACATCCACTTTTCTGCGAGAGGCCATGGATCAGAACGTCTTAATATCAGTTTAAAGTCTGACACCCAGACCTCAAAGTCATGGCAGAAAAACAAAAAGTGTACAAAGCATGCTACAGCAGAGAAAGAATAATGTTTCACACAAGGCGACAAGGCCACAGGGAGCGTCTCTTGCGATTTACAGTATAATCCACGGGATAGGATCATCCACCTACAGTACAGGTGATGAAGCTTTAAACTGGTATATGCAGTGGATCAAAAGCTGTATATTTAATAGGATCGTCTCACACCGGCAGCAGCAGCAGTTTGACAGGTAATTGACAGGTAAATTCAGTGATGGATGGGGTGTCCAGTTAGGACTGCTAGGACGAATGCACCCTGTCCTGTTCTGGGAAGCCCTGCAACAACTCTCTCCACACCGGGCCCACACCGCAGCTGTGTGTCATCGTGCCAACAATGACACCAAGGTAAGTTCTATATCGGATGAAGTTAGTGGAGCTTTTATAGCTGTTAATTTTCTCTGATAGATGGTACAGAATAATAATGAAGCATGTTGGGCTGATAGATGTGAATGGAAGCGAATCTGCTAGTTTGGGGATGTACCATATTGCACGCAGTTTCACCCAATGGTCAAAACACGTTCCTGTTGCACTGACTCAGATCGTTCTGTTTCTACATGGTCTGCAGAAGGTGGTGGATGTCTTTCTCTGACTTCTGCTCAATTCCAACTTAAATTGTAACGATCACATGTGCAAAGCTGAAGAAGTGGGGTCAGTTGCATGAAGCTTAGGGACTGACTAAAACTGCATTGCAATTTTACTCTAGCAGATGGGTTCGAGAAAGGTGACTCGTTTCAAGATATGAGAGTGCCAGAAATATGATTCACTTGTGGCTGTGATCCAACATAGGTATGTGGTTGAATGGAAGGACTTGATTCCAAATCACAGACATTATTTCTAGCGGACAGTGTAACACTAGAGATCTGAAAAGCTAGTATACATTTCTCATGACCTCAATCAGCACACCATCTACTACTGTTTATGATCCTTCTCAATCAGTCATCGCTTATAACTCAGTGGATATATTACAGAACATATGACATGGAATCAAGACAGAATACGTTACACGTACTGGAGAAATATCTAGGGGCGTGAGGCAGTGGCAGATAGTAGTTTCATACAACGTTCCTTAGCCGAATCACTTTCAAAATTCAGCTATTTCATCAAGAGTTTGCATTGTGGGCTACGTGTAACTGGACTGCTGGTCTGATAATATATACTAGTATGATCAGCGGCTCTGTATTTGTCTGGAAAAAAAATTCATTAGGAGGTAATGCTATATATCGATTTATAAAGCCAGTATACCTTTCACATGGATACTTGCGTGCTACTGTAGAACCAAGACTGCTTGTGACAGTAACATACAGTAGTTGTTGCGATCGGGTTTTTTAACATCTGGCGGTTTGTAAGACGATTATGCCTCTCTTTCTAAGACACAGTGGTAACACTTGCAAGAAAAACTTAGGAGACATGTCCACCCATCGTAGATTTTCTCTGAGTATTATTTTGTATCATCTGGAATCATTTATTTCCCAAGTATTATAGTAAGTAGTAGTAGGGAATGCGTAATAGCTTCACCTTGAGCATCAGGCTTGTAAAGTATGTGTTTGTGTTCAGACATGTGCAAACGAAAATATGGATTTGACATCGAATACTGTGCCTCTCCTGCTCCAACAAGTCAGCCTGTTTGACGTCCTACCCCCCTTAAATGTGTAGTCCTCTAGACGGCTGAATAGCAAAACTTTGTATGTGTTGGATAGCTTTCATGATCGTGTGGAAATCTGAGAAGATTCAATATGGACGTGTGTTTGCACCGGGCCATTATGCCCACCCATGTAAATTGTTTGGTTGACTGTTCACATTTCGTGTCTTTACTCAGCTGAGACAACATCGATTGTGGTGTGTGCATCTAGTAGGTGGAAGACATGTTTGCTGATTCTCTAGACATGAGAAACACCTTAGTTGACTTTGTAAATTATACGAATGATTTGGAATCTGTTACATCACCAACATCAGTATTCACGAGTGGAAATATCAGTTTTGTGTATTTGTTTCGACTTCTCACGTAAAGGTCTTCGCAGGTTGGATGAATTTCTAGTTTCTCAATGGTCTACAGCACGTTCGACCTCACTAAAGCTTGGAGTTTCTAGAGATATAATTTCCAATCTATGTCTTCAGAATTATGTTGTGCAAGCGATCGGTAGGATACTGCCGTGTGCTTGATATCGAGAATTACCGCGAAAATGGTATAATATTGTGCCAAACCATGTGAAAACACACGTCTACTTGTAAATCCTGAGTCTGGAGATGGGTGTAGAAAACTGAGCGAGCAAGCAGGTCTGGACCAGAAACAGTAACACGTTTGTGGTGAGGGGAACGAACCCGAATTTGTAGAACCGTTCTGAGAGTGACTGTGGTCTACTGAGTGTGCTCTGGTCACCCGTCGGGGGTGGATTACCACCAACCTTGCATGGAAATATTTAGTGCTGTGAGGAGTATATATATGGTGCTGTCTGCCTTCACATTGTATGTATGAATGATGTAAAAGGGATGGTCGCAGGATAGGAAATGTATGTTTACTACATCGACATGGTATGCTGTGATATGTATATTGCTGGGTTGGAGATCGGTTTCACGCTCTAATGTTCAAGCTCCCGTCCTCAGTGGGAGAGTAGTGTAGTTGAGTCAGAGTCTTTCTGTATTTGAGGTTATGTAGGTGCACTTTGCTGGGTTTAATTGCCGGTGCAATTGACGATCTGTGTAAAATAGCTTTTCCTTTGTGCTGAAAGTCTCGTCTGCAGAAAGAAAGAAAAGACAGATGGTGCTTCCACACACGCTGCATCAGTGGACGGAAAATTCGATAAGAGCAAATCATATTGCTCAATTCATTCACAAGATATCCTTTGTGCTGGGATGTAGTTGTTTCTACATAACGGTGAGAACATTTACATATGTTGAAAGCAGGAAGGGTAACATGAGATGGATGGGGTGTCATGTTAGGACCATGAGGAAGAATGCATTTGAGGTTATTCTGAGCTATATTCGTAAACAGGTTCTGCTAGGTCAAGGATTTCCGTGCATAGAAGACGAAACATCATAAAAGCTCCTACAAAAGCGGCAGTTAACTATTTCTGGGAAAAAAAAACAATTTTGGAGATGTCGACTTGGCTCTTATTTTACATAGCCACATGATGTCAGTATAATATCGAGAACCTTTTAGATGGTGAGTCAGCACGCGGATGTTTCACAGTGAGGTGTCAGTCAATCTGGGGCAGGTAAGCATGGCACGATGCAGCTCATATGTCCCATTAGGATCGCTAAGGAGAAATCAGCCTATGTTATTCTGGAACAGATTTCTATAGCACAATCTGTGACATCAGTATCCACAGGTATAGTGTCAGCAACGGTAAACACACATGCTGCCCAGAGGCGTTTCATGTATGGAATCATTGTGAATGCACCTTGGAGTTCTGTGGCGAGGTGGACAGGGGTGTGTGCTGTACCTCATGTAATTGGTGATGCTGTGGCGGCCGTAGCCGGAGTAGGGTCAGGGCAACTGCAGCAGCAGTGGCGGCGGTGGCTGGTGGGCAGCGGCGTCGGGTGTCGAGTGGCGGGATGTTTTTATTAATGATCTTTTGTTTAAACTAAATTCAAGCGAATTCATCGACCAATAGGATGCTATGAATCGAAAAAATTACCCCATACATGTGAAAAATCGATTTAATGAAATTGAATCAATTTTTATTATATCAACGTTCTGTTAGTGGTGCAATAGTTAAGGGGTTGGTGTGTGTGAGTGGGTGACATGGAGCACAACAGCAGATTAAGTGCACAACACTAGGTTAATTTGTATAATTTTTAGTAAAACACAGTACAATAGTTTAAGGGGGTTGGTGACAAAGAAGAATGCGCCTGAAATGGCTTTCAAAAGCACCTCAAATTCGAAAATTGTACCAGAAAATGGTGGGAGGACATAATTAATTACTTAATTTGGTATCAAAGGCGATAGAATAGTTTAAGGAAATGGGAAGAAATGGAAAAAAATGGTTCAATTGGCTCTGAGCACTATGGGACTTACATCTGTGGTCATTAGTTCCCTAGAACTTAGAACTACTTAAACCTAACTAACCTAAGGACATCAGACACATCCATGCCCGAGACAGGATTCGAACCCGCGACCGTAGCAGTAGAAATGGGAAACCACTTAACAGAACTATGGGTTATGTGCCAACAAAGGGCTAAACATTAGATTAAGACTCATGGAGTACATTGCCAAACATTAGGTTTTGCACATGTTTGTTCCATGTAATTACTTCTTACAAGACCTATATGTTTCCAAACAGCAGAAAATTATGAGCAAGAGAAATCCAAGCCACACAAACTGATTTTTTTAGTAAATAAACAATACACCCTTGAATTTCCTGTTATGAGGCCCTTCCTCTCCACCACCAGACCGCCATCTTGGATTAAGTCATGGGAGGGACGTTAGTGTCCTCTGGTGGTGGTACTGTGTACTAGGCCGAGACTGCATGGCAAACTCACTGTTTCCCACCATTTTCCCTCACCCCCAGACCGCCATCCTGGTTTATGTCACAGAATGGATGACAGAGCCCTTTGGTGGCGGTACTGTGTACTATGTCAGTTGGACTCTGGATCCCATGGCAACTACACTCGATGGTGGTACTGCCTCTAATTGTTTAAATAATTTGTGCATGAAAAATAAGGACTTATGTCCAGCACAGGTTGAGTCCTCTTCCCTCCATTTCCTAGGCTGTTTGGCAGTCAGATGACTTAGGTTAGTGGAGGTAGCCCAAGTGCCCTTTCTTTCCTGCTAAAATTCAAAGTTCACACCAATACCTGGGAAGAGGTGGTGGTTGATTGACTTGGATTAGTGGAGGTATCCCAACTGCCCTTTGTTTCCTGCCATTTTTCTTACATTAGTAGAGGCTGCATTGTCCTGATGGAGTTTGAACTCGTCGCCATTTTCTGCTGGTGGTGGGGCGGGGGGCGAAATAGGTTAGTGGTTAGTGTAGGGAGCCCAATTGACCTATCTTCCTGCCAAAATTCAAACTTTCCTCCAAAATCCGACATCTTGAATGACGTCATGGCCGCCATCTTGGATGGTGTCATGTGCTGTTGCCAAGTCTACTGGCTTCCATCTTGGATGACGTGATCGCTGCCATCTTGGAGACAACTGGCAACAATGGAGAGTGAGGCAGAAACAGCTTTGCCCAATACTCCCATCTGTCTTCAGGCAGATGCATGTGTGACTTTCCACTAAGTCTGGTCCGTTGTCCTCCTCTGCAAGAGGCTTTCTGTCAGAACTAGGATTGTGGAGGATATTCTCTTGCATGTTGTGTACCAGGGATGCAGTATTTGTATTTAAACTTTATTTAACCTCTAGGATGTATCATTTCTAGAGTGACATTTTAATATGCATATCAATATGGGACATATGTTCTGTACCTGGGTAGCAATTTCCTTTTAGAAATAAATAATTTTTGTTACCGTGGCGAATTTTATCATTGACAATGAATAACAGTTGGGCATGTCCCACGAGGAGAAACTGATAGTACGTTCTCTTGTTGTTGGGGAATAAATCAAAGATGCAAATGAAAGTATTGTTTTCCCTGAAATGAAATAGTGTTTGCTGAGTTAAAGCAAGAAAGTGGTTAGCGTAATCGCATGAAAAAAAGGAAAATAAATAAATAAAATAAAGCGCATTAGCTTACGAGAAACTGAGGAGCCTGAGGCTCGGATCGAATCAGAGCCGCCAGCTGTGTTTGGGTTTTAGACCGTTTTCCTCTCTCCTTTTGAGAAATGTAAAATACGATCACACTCAGAACAAAGTTTGTGCAGACAGGTATACCCACCTCCCCTTCGGTACCTCATGGCTGCGGCGACAGGAAGGGCATCTGGTTGCTAAGTCAGACAAAAATAAATTTGGCAAACTTTGAATGGCACTAAACCCATACTAGATGAGATTAATACGAAGATGAAGAAGACGATGCAATGATATGACAAATGTTACATATGACTACAGACTTTTTAAATTAATGAAACGTGCTACAGTCGCAGGTTCAAATCCTGCCTCGGGCATTAATGTGTGTGATGTCCTTAGGTTAGTTAGGTTTAAGTAGCTCAAAGTCTGGGAGACTGATGACCTCAGATGTTAAGTCCCATAGTGCTTAGAGCCATTTGAACCATTAATGAGACATCTAACGAGATTAAAGCAAAAATGAGAGGAAATTTTGAATGAGATTGAAAATGGTCGTGTACATGAGGATGCATTAGAACTTCACATTTTATATGTTAGAACGATGTCTTGTTTTGACACACATTGTCAGTAGTACTCCTGTTTCTATGTATGACCCTCCACGCTTCGTGACTGCTACTGAGTTAGGGAATTCTTAAGAAATCGACAAACTGTACAGTCCTAAAGCACCGACCCTACACCGCAGAACTGCATCAAGAGGGCGCTGACCCGAGCGGCAATGGAAAGAGCGGGCGCCGCCACACCCCCAGGAAGACAGAGTTCAGCGCTCCCGGCCAACGCTGACCTGACCAGCCGCCCACTGCCGTTCGGAAGCAGTTCGGTTTCAGACTGCAAGAGCATTAGTACTCAGTAATAGGAAGCCAATTCTTAGGCTGCGCTGTGCGATTAGTAATAGCGTGTGAAAGTAATTTACACATGGAGCCACCTCATAAGGAGAAGTTATGTTCCTTTCCCTTTTAGTCTGCAAAGTGTTATGTACAGATAATTTTAGATTCCTGCCATTGGCCATCGGAACTTCCCTCCTTCCCTCGTTTGTGTCGGTGTCGACTCCCACAGAAGCCAACATAATGCCTGGCGACAAGGTTTACACAAACAGCGCTGTGTTCACTCTCCGCCGCTCCATCGCAGAGCGTCACTAATATTCATCTCTTCTCTTTCAGTGTCTTTACTTACAGACTATCCGCAAAGCCTCCGCTATTTGTGTATTTGCCACCTTATAACTAAATTTGTTGCGGCGCTCCTCTCATTAAAATGACCTCTAACCCACCTCTTACACCACCTGCGCCTACTACTCCGTTCCTGCTGGCTTTCACGCCATACAATTTATTCAGTTTCAGAACCTCCAAAAGTCACAGTTGATGACTGCAGTCCACCAGTTCATTAATGCATAAGCCACTGCTGCATCGTCTCAACAGGATAGCCAGCCATACTCACGGCACCGTCTCCGTGCATTCCTCCGTTCCGAGCTTTCAGTGTACAAAAAGAGGAGTGGAACAAATGGTACGCTCAGTTTGACGCCCATTGTGCTGCACATCAAGTGCACGGTACTGTGAACTTGTCAACAGACGGCACAGGAAGTTACCACCTCGCTCAAAAGTTATTCCTCACTAGAAAGCGGCAGGTACTGTTTTTCAAGATCTAGTTTACCCTCTCAGTAAGGATTATAGAAGAAGAAACAGGAGTCGATTTAGTAGTCGATTTAGAAGAGATAGGGGATCCAGTTTTAGAATCGGAATTTAAAAGAGTTTTGGAGGACTTACGGTCAAATAAGGCAGAAGGGATTGATAACATTCAATCAGAATTTCTAAAATCATTGGGGGAAGTGGCAACAAAACGACTATTCACGTTGGTGTGCAGGATATATGAGTCTGGCGTCATACCATCTGACTTTCGGAAAAGCATCATCCATACAATTCCGAAGACGGCAAGAGCTGACAAGTGCGAGAATTATCGCACAATCAGCTTAACAGCTCATGCATCGAAGCTGCTTACAAGAACAATATACAGAGGAATGGAAAAGAAAATTGAGAATGCGCTAGGTGACGATCAGTTTGGCTTTAGGAAAAGTAAAGGGAAGAGAGAGGCAATTCCGACGTTACGGCTAATAATGGAAGCAAAGCTAAAGAAAAATCAAGACACTTTCATAGGATTTGTCGACCTGGAAAAAGCCTTCGACAATATAAAATGGTGCAAGCTGTTCGAGATTCTGAAAAAGTAGGGGTAAGCTATAGGGAGAGACGGGTCATGTACAACATGTACAACAACCAAGAGGGAATAATAAGAGTGGACGATCAACAACGAAGTGCTCGTATTAAGAAGGGTGTAAGACGAGGCTGTAGCCTTTTGCCCCTACTCTTCAATCTGTACATCGAGGAAGCAATGATGGAAATAAAAGAAAGGTTCAGGAGTGAAATTAAAATACAAGGTGAAAGGATATCAATGATACGATTCGCTGATGACATTGCTATCCTGAGTGAAAGTGAAGAAGAATTAAATGATCTGCTGAACGGAATGAACAGTCTAATGAGTACACAGTATGGTTTGAGAGTAAATCGGAGAAAGACGAAGGTAATGAGAAGTAGTAGAAATGAGAACAGCGAGAAACTTAACATCAGGATTGATGGTCACGAAGTCAATGAAGTTAAGGAATTCTGCTACCTAGGCAGTAAAATAACCAATGACGGACGGAGCAAGGAGGACATCAAAAGCAGACTCGCTATGGCAAAAAAGGCATTTCTGGCCAAGAGAAGTCTACTAATATCAAATACCGGCCTTAATTTGAGGAAGAAATTTCTGAGGATGTACGTCTGGAGTACAGCATTGTATGGTAGAGGGAGCGGTAGAGGGCAAAAACTGTAGAGGAAGACAGAGATTGGAATACGTCAAGCAAATAATTGAGGACGTAGGTTGCAAGTGCTTCTCTGAGATGAAGAGGTTAACACAGGAAAGGAATTCGAGGCGGGCCGCATCAAACCAGTCAGTAGACTGATGACCAAAAAAAAAAAGAGGATTATAAGCAGCAGGTACAGGTTGCTGCAGCTCGTTACAAATTCTTTTTATTGCGGAAAAAGACTTAGCATACATCCGTCATTGGGTCACTGAACTTCAGGGTTTGACACAACTGTGCCTTTTTCAGTGTAGCTGTGGACAGTACTACAGTGACTCAATGATTCGTGATGCAGTTACGTAGAGTATTCCAAACAGTCGGATTCGTGAACAAATTCTCAAACATTCTGATTCTACTTTGAAACATGTGCTATAAATTATTGAACATTAGGCTTGTGTGATAGTGGCGTGGAAAACTTGGAGGTAGCTCCCATTTGAAGTTTAACACCAAGTTCATATAGGCAAGGCCTTGTAACCGACCACCATGCGCAAACAGGCCACCGCGCCGTGGAAAGAGTAAACAAGTGTCAACACCTGTGTATGCTGTGTAATCATATCCGCCGCTGCTTTTCCACGCGTAAAAGACAAAACTGCTCTTTGGGGAACGAGATTTGCTTTGCTTGTGGAAGCCAGATCATGTACAGTCTGTGTGCTTGCAACAGAAAAGGAACTCCAGCCACGTTCGCTCTCGCAAGTGCGGGGCACTTTCTCGCTCAGTGAGTGTTGCTTCTTTTAAACCGGCTACTGGTACTAGTAATGGCCAAGTGCTGTGCAATGACAGTCAAACAAACTGTCTGTGAACTTAGTCACTGTCAGACACTGTGTGCGACTTCAGTTAGACACTTGCACTTCTACATGTACACCTACATCTACATTCATACTCCGCAAGCCACCCAACGGTGTGTGGCGGAGGGCACTTTACGTGCCACTGTCATTACCTCCCTTTCCTGTTCCAGTCGCGTATGGTTCGCGGGAAGAACGACTGTCTGAAAGCCTCCGTGCGCGCTCGTATCTCTCTAATTTTACATTCGTGATCTCCTCGGGAGGTATAAGTAAGGGGAAGCAATATATTCGATACCTCATCCAGAAACGCACCCTCTCGATACCTGGCGAGCAAGCTACACCGCGATGCAGAGCGCCTCTCCTGCAGAGTCTGCCGCTTGAGTTTGCTAAACATCTCCTGTAACGCTATCACGGTTACCAAATAACCCTGTAACGAAACGCGCCGCTCTTCTTTGGATCTTCTCTATCTCCTCCGTCAACCCGATCTGGTACGGATCCCACTCTTCAATCCAGCCACACAGCTGGTCTGATATTCCGTAGGCTCTTACTTTGTTTATCAAGCGACAGTGCGGAACTGTATCGAACGCCTCCGGAAGTCAAGGAAAATAGCATCGACCTGGGAGCCTGTATCTAATATTTTCTGGGTCTCATGAATAAATAAAGCGAGTTGGGTCTCACACGATCGCTGTTTCCGGAATCCATGTTGATTCCTACAGAGTAGATTCTGGGTTTCCAAAAACGACATGATACTCGAGCAAAAAACATGTTCTAAAATTCTACAACAGATCGACGTCAGAGATATAGGTCTATAGTTTTGCGCATCTGCTCGACGACCCTTCTTGAAGACTGGGACTACCTGTGCTCTTTTCCAATCATTTGGAACCTTCCGTTCCTCTAGAGACTTGCGGTACACGGCTGTTAGAAGGGGGGCAAGTTCTTTCGCGTACTCTGTGTGTAACTTCCGTTACATTGCTTAATCGTGCCACTTGTGAACAGATGGGCACTCCACAGTTGACAAAATCTAGCATGCAACTTACTGCATATGATGATCAGGACATTCCAATACTCAGTATATTTAGTTCGTCTGCCACATTCCAGGCTCACCCCACAATAGAGTCATTTACAATTTTGCGTTTGTGAAAACATTTTTGGGTTAGATTCAGTTGATTTGTTTGGTCTTCGTATTCAGGACGATTTACTTTCTGTTTCTCCTGTCGAACCAAAGGACAGTATTACTCAGATGATTGTGTAGTTTCCTGATTTGTTTTCTCAAGGACTAGGCAGAGCAAATAATTTTGTGGCACACGTTGCAATGAAGGACAACGCACAACCTAAGTTTCTTCGGACACGTCCCGTCATTCGTGCACTTAGAGACAAACTTGCAAGTGAACTTAAGGAGCAATTATGTTATTGCTCGTATCTAGGTTAGTCAATGGGCTTCTCCCTTAATAACCTTACCAAAGCCTTCTGGAAGACCTCGTCTTTATGTTGGCTTTAAATCCACTGTGAATCCACAAACAATAATTGATGCTTATCCGTTGCCTCGCCCTGAGGAATTAATGGACAGGCTTGGTGCAGACCGCTATTTTTCAAAAATTGACTTACGCGATGTGTATTTTCCAAATTCCGCTAGATGTGGAGTCCTATAAAGTGTTTGCTGTCAACATGGCCTAAGTAACGAATTTCAGTCTGAAAAAAGGCAGATTTGTCCAGGTGGCACTTCAAACCTGCAGCTGAAATAGTTGCAAAACCATACATAGGTTACTGGTATGTTTCTCAGTGTAATTCCTGATACGAAAGTATAAATATCATTCGAGCTGTGTTTTTGTTGAATTAGATTTTAATCTCCATTTCCTGAGCCAGGTTTCAAGTTTGCTGATATAATTGTTGGCTTGCTCATTGACTGAATTGGGGGGTGGTGTGCACACAGATTTAAGCATTCATTCCGCCACTTGGTCTTGGAAAGCACAGTATACATGTATACAACAATGGGGAGATGACACCCTGAGGGACTCCCACGTTGGGTGTGAAGTAGGATGAATTTTGATCCCCAGCTCACACTTTTCTACTTCCAGTGAAGTTAGCTATTATTTGTACTCTTTCAGGAGGGAAGTTGTGTTTTAGCCCTTTGTGAAGAAGATCCTCGGGCCATAACTTGTCGAAGGCACCTTCTACGTCCAGAAAGAGGGCAGCAGTCGCATCTGTTAAGTTGCAGGATTCTGTTACTTTGATCGTTTAATGGATCAGCGATACTGTGACTGTTTCTCAGTGTGTTCGTGTGGTATAATGATGTTATCTTCTGCAAACTGTTGAAGTCTGTTGTTAATTATTGGTTCAAAGGCTTTGGCTATTATTGGAAGTAATGTGTCAGGTTTGTATGAGTTATGGTTGTTTATTTTCGTTTTCCATGTCACAGAATCATTCCAATATTCGCATGTTTCCATGGGGACGATATAGTTTTTTAAGCTAAGGCTGTATTAAATAAAGGTTATAGTGTTTGACCAAGTCCTTTGTGGTAGAAGTATTACACAATTTAATAAAGTTATACTAGCGAGAAAATTTTACGTTTAATCTGTATCTGGATAAACACATCAAACTTGCTTCAGTCTTTACTACTCCCACTGCTAAAATTTTCGTTAAGAAACTGGTACATTTCATTAACAGATAATGGGTCTATAATTGACTTGAACAAACACACTACAGCCAACTAGTGGACTTGTCATTCAGTTTTAGATTTACTAATTTTAAGATCTGTATTAAAAAACTGTTTACTACTTGAATTGTCTATCGATAAAGCACATTTCATTAAATACTCTCTGTTGTATGTTTTCCTAACAACATTGTTTGTGACTGAACTCACAAAATTCGCGATACATACACTGCTATTTTTTAGTTATTGTTCTTCCATAAACTACGAAGTGTTTGTCGTAGCTTCTTACCTTTCTTGCGTCACTGGCTGCGGCTGGGTGCTCTGTGGTCTCTGGTCCACTCCTGGTGTAGCTATTCGTTGTCTTCTAAAAGTGACTATCGTCGGTGTTCATTTTGAACAACTTTCGTTGAATGCAACCAAAATCATACTCCAGAACATTGTCCATGCACTAATATTATAAGGAAATGGTCGTAAGCAATTGCAGAACTGCTCCTGATTGGGATTCTAGTGCAAACGCTATCTTGCAATAGCAAAGAGTATGTGCCTGGTTATGTTTATTTATTCAAAGGCTTGCATCTTTGTTCAGTATTCTAATCTATTCTGTCTCTCCGGAAAAGGGAATGAAAGCAAAGAACGTTAACTTGAAATAATTTTGTACTGGTTGATTTTAACATCATGAAAAGTATTAAATGACAGATGAAGAAACTTACTTAAGTTCTTTGCATAAAAAAATTCAACTATATTCAAAAACACAAAAAGACGTGTACAGTTCTAAGTGCTTGTAGTTCTAGTCTTAACCTTTCCTGCTGAGAGTAGTATACCGAACGGTGTTAATTTTTTTTGCCATACTTTGAATAATGCAGTGGTTGTACAGCTTGCAGGAGAATCTAGTTGTTTGCTCGTAGAATGAGCTGCAACTGCTCCTCGAAAGCTAAAACCTAACGAAAAATTACTCTGTAACTATAAATCGACAGGAATCCATCAGTGCGCTTTGACGGCGTATTTAAAGGAAAAATGGATGGTAGTCAGTAAATAGATTTCACTCACTACTTTATAATAGGACAAAGGTTTCCTTCCAAATAAACTTGGTCGTGTCTGCAGTTTCATACCACCAACCCAGTATGCATAAATACGGACGATCTATAAGACACCGTAGTAGTTCATAGCAAATAATATAGAGTTCAATGAAAATAATCACGAACACGTAGCTTTTTCTGCATATAAATAAGCCGTTGTTCTTCGGACATGGCTTTTCCTATACACCATTCTAACAAGTTCTAGTAACGATTCGTAAGTATTAATGACTCAGACTTCAAAATTTCCTCCATGGCTGCTTACAGCTGTGGTGTCACCGCCAGACACCACACTTGCTAGGTGGTAGCTTAAATCGGCCGCGGTCCATTAGTACATGTTGGACCCGCGTGTCGCCACTGTCAGGATCGCAGATCGAGCACCACCACCCGGCAGGTCTCGAGAGACGTACTAGCACTCGCCCCAGTTGTACGACGACGTTGCTAGCGACTACACTGACGAAGCCTTTCTCTCATTTGCCGAGAGACAGTTAGAATAGCCTTCAGCTAAGTTAATGGCTACGACCTAGCAAGGCGCCAATTGTACCATTTCATGAATCTAAAGAGTCTCACTTGTATCATCAAGAATGCTGTATACCAAAGGACGAGATAAAAGTTAAGTGTTCTAGTAGCTATGTTCTTTTCTTTATCACATTCATCACGTATCCTGTTCCAGACTTAACGCCAGACGGCGTGAGTTGACGCGTGCCCTTTCGGCTACTTCACTGTGGACTGGCTGCCTTAACAGTCCACTACAACAGCAATGCCTTGATTTTACAGAGATCGACTCACTTCTGACTGATTTCTTCGTCGTTTCACACAGAAGTGACCGCTGCATTCGAGGGTACTACTAACGTTGGTAATTCACAGAATAATATGAAGAAACTGCAAAATCATCCGAAGAATTGTTCTGTGTTACTGGTATGGGAATGGGTAAGTGCAATCATTTCAGACAAAGTATGTGTAAACCCTTTCCATGAATTTAACAATCTCCAAAAATTCACCATTTACTTCAAGTACGACAGTGCCCGCATCACCCGTGCATCTACGACAGAATTTGGGAGGGGCTTGCAATGAGTGGGTAGTTAGCAACATAACAAAAGAGCATTTCAAGACTAGCCTCTCCGGCAGGCGCAGACTTTAATAGAGCTGATGTCGAGCAATAGTTTCTGGATTCGATAGTCGATACACACCGTTACTTTGGAAGGTTCCAGTTATTACCCGACATCTTGGCTATTTACTAGTGTTGATGCAAAGTGATGAACAAATTTTATGCTCTGAAATCTACCCTGAACGATTCATATCACATAGTGATAACGCCATCAGACCTTTTGACTAAGTAACAGGAGACGAGTGTACGCGCGATGCGCAACGAAAGGGGGACTTTTAACCAAATGGTAGACAATCCCCAAGTGTGATGCATCACACCTAAGAGGTCCAATTTGTACAACGACAAATGTCTTTGTCCTCTGCTACCTGTTTTGCCTCAGAACCAGCGAATATTTATCATGTGTGGTGAAGACAATGATTTGCAGTCACAGCATCAGGAAACCAAGGAATACCTGCATCGGCACCAGTTTTCCTTATTTACAGAATATCTTTTACGAAACAAGAAATTCCAATAGCGAACGTACGCACAATATAACCCCGGATGAAATACAATGTGTGTCTACACACCAGCCCTACGAAAATACATAAGAATTCTGACACGGAACCAAACACGTGTGGCGGAAATTGGCAGTTCCAGGCAAATTTGTGAATTAATGAATTCGCGAATTCTAAATGTAGTAAACAAACAATGTAATTTGTCAACAGGTAATTTATACAATTTCGCCATGTTGGCGTTGAATAAAATTCGAGTTCGGGTATGTCACATTCCTTCCGAACATGATCTCAAAATCACAAAAGAAATGCTGAAAGGTCATCATGGTACGGCGTGGTGACGGAAATAGAACTGACCACGGAAAAAAAAAATACGACTGGCACGAAGACCTTTCTGTGTACAGTGAGAACTTATAGCTTCCGTCGCTCCTTTCTTCTTAGGGGCAGAATGTTTTCACATCTGGAACTCGACGAGGAATAAATTGGTTATGATAAACAGCTGTGATATATAGGACATGACCTCAAGCGAGATCCATGACAGATATCCTGCAAAACGATTGGAAACTGTTTGCAAAATCTAAATAAAGCTCGTCACAAATATATCAAAGGTCACTTCACTCATTACACGTTAAATACATGCAGCCTTGTGACGTTCACCACTATCTTTCGCAGCAGCATTGGTAGATCAGGATTAAGACGCAAATAAAGTACAACAAAACGTTTCAAAACTTTCGCGTTTCGCACTCTCCATACAACAGAAATCTGTAGTTTAAGAGGGGAGTAAAGATACGGTACCGCCCTATAAAGCGTAGCCGATGGCATTATCAGATTAATCCTTAGCAAATTGATGGTTATCACTTTCTTCTGCAGAGAGCTTTCCATTTTCAAGAAAATTCATCGAAGGTGATTTAAGTTGTTTCACGAGTGTTGTCCTTTCATGCTGAAACAAGATTTTTGAAAAATCGTCACTTCTAAAGAAGCAAGAACTTGATTTTTATGTACGTGCAGCATTTTAATATTACTAAAAGGCGAGTTACAAAGCAGATAATTCATTGAGTTAGAAGTAAGAAAGATTTCAGTTTAAAAAAAAAATTTCAGCTTTTGAGGAACAGCGATTTTACTTCAAGGACATTAAATGGGGATAATGCCAATCCAAGACAGAGAAAAATGGTGACCCGAAAGTACGGATGAAGCGAAGGAAAGAAGACTGTTTACAAAACAGTACGTCAGGTGAAAGTCTTCATAATGCTGTAGTGTTCGAGCCCAGAGGATCCGGGGATTATTTTTTTCTGTAACGTATGGCTTGTTATAACTGTGTCTCCGATTTGTTGATGCGAAAAGTAGTCAGTTCTGAAACTGCAAGAGGACATAGGACCACATCTAGTAAAGCAGCGTATCTTCTAGTCCAGTCTCCAGGATATTGACAGCTTTACATTTCACATGAAAACGAAGACCAGATTGAGGCAGTGGTTTCAAAAAGTGGAGAAGCAGAAGAAATACCTTTTCTCCTGAGTAAAATGCCAATTATGAGTTACTGCAAGTTAAAAGTGGCAGCATTCCTATTAAATTAAATTCTAGAGCTATCTTCAAAACAGGTGGCGCTATTGTGTTGTGAAATTTCTGTTGTGCTTAAAGAAATAGTGAAAGGTGACTGTAGCATTCTTCTTTAATAGGCTGTCTGACAAAAAGAATCCACACGCCCATATGTAATGTGGAACTGACCCACTAGATGTCACGAGAGGCAGACTCGCCAGTGCAAAAGGTGGCAGCACAGAATCGGTAACAGCAGAATGGGTCGCTCAGCGGAGATCAGTGACTTCGAATGTAGACTGGTCGTTAGGTGTCACCTGAGTAACAGATCCATCGAGACATTTCAACCCTTCTAAAGCTGTCTAAGCCAACTGTTGGTGATGTCATTGGGAAGTGCAAACGCAAGGGAATAACGACAGCTAAAGCAAGACCAAGCATACATCTACCAACAGGCAGGGACTACTGAACGTGGCGGCCCGTGTTTGTAAAAAAATCCCATCAAGGGGAGTTAGAACGGAATTTTTTTTCACATTTTCTGATTTTTATCTCATTATAAAATTTGCAGTTTTCCGAATAAAATGATATACATATCGCTTGTAAACGCACATGGGAAGTGTTTTATTTAATTTTTTAAAATATAATCTACACTGGTTAAAAATATTAAAATTTTCACGTTCATTAACTCAATACCTAATACAATACGTAATTTTTATACAGAAGGTTGTGTATTGCTGTATTATAAAGGTTAAACTACGTGTTTGTATTGATAGCACTGTCAAAAACAGTATCGTATCGTTTCATACCATAAACTCGCGTTGTATGTCGAAATGCTTACGTTTTTGCGAGGAAAAGTGACGAATAGATTGTTAAATCTCTCAAAAAGTGAAGTATGACGCCAAAACGAAGTATTTTTAAGAAACATGGGTTTCATGGTAATAGATTTTCGAATAAAGGGAAACATTGTGTTCAATATATGGTGCGTGAAGTTACAGACAATGAAATACAATCAAACTCGTCAGCATCTAGAGAAACACCCATTAATGCTTCGAAGATTAAAATAAAACGCTGTAATACACAGTTTTGTCAAAACGAAAATGATGTAAATGGTAGGTTAGGTTATATTCTGATAGATTTACACATCTTAACGAGGGTGTTACGTGAATGTGTGTGTTATAAAATATGTGGAGGGCCAGTTAGTTTACATGAAGGCAGTGTGGTATCAAACGGACTAGTCAAGTTGTAAATATACTCATTGTCTGGAATTCCAATAAGTGTAAAGATAATTTTGAAGTAAATGTTTGGTGATTTTATGGATTGAGAGCTATTGGGAAAGGACTCACTGCAGCAGAAACAATGTGTGCCGTGATGAATATGCCACGCCCACCTTCTAAAATCGACAAGTATGCAGGATTTATTGTACCTGCTGTGGAATCTATTGCATGTGAGTCAATGAAGGGTGCTGCAAACGAAGCTGTTGAAATAAATGATGGTATGACTGACATAAGAGTAGCTTTTGATGGCACTTTGCAGAAGCGCGGCTACAGTTCTAAGAATTCTGTTGCTATGGTGACCAGTGTGGATGCTGGAAAGGCAATAGAGCTACAGATTTTAACCAAACATTGTTATAAGTGTAAATCAGGGAATGAAGGGGAAATCTGTCACAGAAATTATGAAGGAACAAGTAGTGGTATGGAGGCCTCTGGAGCTATTGAAATTTTTAGTCGATCTGTGAACGAAAGGGGAGTGTGTTACACTAAGTTCTTAGGTGATGGAGACTCAAAAGCATATAACAATGTAGTAGCCGCTCAGCCTTATGGTGGGAAGATTATCACAAAAGTGGAATGTGCTGGTCATGTCCAGAAGAGGATGGGCACCAGAGTGAGGAAGTTGAAACAAAGTCTGAGAGACAAGAAACTTTTGATGGTAAAACAATAAGAGGCAGGCTGACAGACAAAATGATTGATGAACTACAGCAATATCATGGGATGGCCATTACAAATAATACTGAGGATTTGTTGAAAATGAAGCAGACAGTATGGGCTACCTTCTTCCACAGACTGTCAACTGATAAATAACCAGTACACCACTTTTCCCCTCCTGGACCTGATTCATGGAGCAATCCTAAATTACTAAAGAAGGGTCTGTATGGTGAGACTAAAAATCCCAATGAGTCGTTCAATAATCTTATATGGGCTCGCTTACCAAAAAATGTTTTTGTTGGAATGAAGACACTAAAGTGGAGGGGTCAGTGATGCTGTTGCTGCTTTTAATGATGGCAACATTGGTAGGGTGAAAATGCTACAGCATACGGCAATTAAGTCTGGAGTGGACTGTATCAGAGAACTTGAAGGCACGGACAAGGTTGGCATCGATAAAGCAGAGTATGCAGCACAGTTGGCCACTGAGGAGTCCAGAAAGAAGAAAAAACTTAGAAAAAGATGAAGAGGATGATATATACTATGGTGCAGGGTGCTTCTGAGTGCTAAAAATAAAAAAATTAAGCATATATTAAGTGAGTTACAGACTTTTGAAACTTTAGAAGCGGTTCCTGAAAGCCAACTGAAAACGTCTGCTCAATGGTGGTGGAGCAACTGGCTCGTCACAATACGCCAGTCACTACACTTGATGAACTGTGGTATCGTGTTGAAGCTGCATGGGCAGCCGGCCGGAGTGGCCGAGCGGTTCTAAGCGCTTCAGCCTGGAACTGCGCAACCGCTACGGTCGCAGGTTCGAATCCTGCCTCGCGCATGGATGTGTGTGATGTCCTTAGGTTAGTTAGGCTTAAGTTTCTCTAAGTTCTAGGGGACTGATGACCTCAGATGTTGTCCCATAGTGCTAAGAGACATTTTGAACCGTTCCTGAAAATTTACTGTTGCATTTTGCCCTAAATCTCAGAAACCACTTCGAGTAGAGTATTCAAATTTTCAGGGACTAATAACATACATATCCTTAGTCTACTGAACTAAAAGAAGGACATAATGTTAAGTATCATTAAAATTATTTATGATAATGTACAAAAAAGTACACAAAATTTTAACCGTGTAATTAAAAAATTTTATTTCCGAAAGCTGTGGCTGAAATGCAGTTATTGTAGTTCAGTAGATTCAGAACATTATGTTTAATGTACTGTAAAAGTTTCATGTCAATGGCTACAGTGGTTCCTGAAATACTGGGAAGCCAAGTCACTAAATTTAACATTGTCGGGATAGGGCGTTCCAATTTTCCTTAAATCAGTTGAAGGAACCACTCGTCAGTTCCAAAGCGCTACCAGAAGTCCAGATAGCACAAATACTGTGCGTAGGGAGTTACAACGAATAGCTTTCTATGGGCGAGAAGTTCCTTACGACTCACATACTTCTGTAGTCAATACTGACAAAGAGAGGTCCCCAGAGATGCAATAAATTTTTTGATACCAAATATACGGTGATGTACGTTAAGGTTCCAGGTATCATACCTTGCAGTCATTCACCCTGGTTGGACCTCGCTTGCATATAACTGAGGAACACAGATTTCGTAATGTTGTATGTTACTCAGTAAGGCTTAAAAGAGAAAAAAACGCGTTTCATGGGCAGGTTATGTGCTGTAGAGCAAAAGGTAATAGATTTCCACGCATGAGGCTGTTAGTTCGAACCTCATTGGGTGTAATAATTTTTTTAAAATCTTTCTCGAAATGACTGATTTTTATTTTTATTCAGTTAGCTGATTTAAATGTAATTTTTTACTTCAATTCCTTTGTCACATCATTTTAATCACCACATAATTTTTTTTATTTTTTCTAGGTGTCATTCTTTTTCTAATCGGAATATTTAAGAATATGAGCTCAGTTATACTTATCTATTACAATATTCAATTATTTGATAATTCTGATCTATCAGTTCAAAAACAAAGGACGAAATTTGTATTGGCTGTGCAATGGTGTGAAGAATTAC
The DNA here is from genome assembly GCF_023898315.1 of Schistocerca nitens. Taxonomy (NCBI): domain Eukaryota; kingdom Metazoa; phylum Arthropoda; class Insecta; order Orthoptera; family Acrididae; genus Schistocerca; species Schistocerca nitens. The sequence goes on from NC_064617.1 coordinate 73,801,226, forward strand.
TAGCTGTCCAATTTTTTGCACGGTAATCGTCATACAAATATTTGAAGCGTAACCTAAATATCTACTGCAATATCGACAAGATAACGCAGAGGAAGATTTAAGTCAAAGAAGGGTTTAAAAGTAAAACTAAATTAAAGCAAAATGAGAAATAAATTTAATGAACTCAGTAATGTGGACGAAAAAACAGGGCAAATAAAACAAAAGAAATTAAATCGAGATCAATACATAAAATTAATTAAAAGCACATGAACGACTTCAAGTGGAAAAAAAATGATAGGAAGAAAAACGGGAGCAACTGAAGTAGTTGATACTATAATTAAAATTATATACAAAGGAATGAAAATAAAAAAATTATATTTAAACCAATTAATTGAATAAAAATGATGATCAAACTCTTTTCGATAAAGATTTAAAAGTATTGGAATTCACTGCACTTGACGAGAGTCGATCCAACAACCTAATTCGTAGAGAGCTATTCCCCTCTCTGTTACACTATGCAAGTTTGCGTACTGCGACCTGATCGTGGTCGTGGTCGTGGTCCGTTCGGCGATGAATTTGCTAATGCTCGACCAAAATCGGTTGTTTTTCCAAAACAGCATGTCAGACGATCATTTGACGCAGAAAAATATTGAATTAATGTCTCCCTTCTCATATTCGCCGGATTTATTGCCTGACGACCTCTTTCTGTTCCCATGCAGCACCCACAGGTAGGAGGACTGCTACTGTCATCGCGCCAACAAACTGTGGAATCCTTCCAAAACCATGTTTTCGAGGGCCAACATCGGAATGAAAAAAGTGTTTCCATAACTGGTGGAAAATTGTTATATCAAAAGAAAATAGAGTGAGGAGCAATAAAACGAGTTGTACCTGAAAATCTCCTTCTTTCATTATTTTTGCACAGTGTTTTACAGTAGGAGTATAAATTTAATAGCACACCATTTTGGCTATCATAGTTCGATGGGCCGAAAATCGTGACAGCTCGATAAGAGACTGATCGAAGTTAGGGAATATGGAGCACTATATGACGCAATATATCCCCCCGAAGCAAGTCGTGAAGGTCCAACGGTACCGACCGGCCGCCGTGTCATCCGCATCCCACAGCCGTCACTGAATGCTAATATGGAGGGGCATGTGGTCAGCACACCGCTCTCCCTGCCGTATGTCAGTTTACGAAATCGGAGCCGCTACTTCTCAGTCAAGTAGCTCCTCCGTTTGCCTCACAAGGGCTGAGCGCGCCCTATTTGCCAACAGCGCTCGGGAGACAGGATGGTCACCCATCAAAGTATATGACGCAATAACACGTCTTCACTGTTAAAGGTTGCTGTCAAACGGGTGAAACTTTGATTTCTCCGATTCGTGAAGTGCGTCCAGGTTTCGCTAGATATAATGCTCACATTCGTCAACTCTGCACAGAATAATGGAAAAATTTTAAGGTACTATTACAGCAGTTGTAAAGCAGATATCAAGGGCGGGTAGTGATCGTAGAGGGACGAACATAGCGGCCTTTAGTGAGAGTTGGCCGTAAATTCATCGAATCGTTCACGTGTAGAAGAACAGAACCTTTCAACAGCCCCTCTCTACCGTATTCTTACCAAACATTCGGACCGCCATGCTGCAAAATCGAGTACACTGAACAACTTCCGCCAACACGACACGCACAGAGCAGATATTTCAACTGAATAACAAAAAGTGAATGCCAGTTTTGTGGGAAAAATCATCTACAGCATTGAGTCCCATCTTCACTTCGATGGCTTCATTAATGGACACAGTTGCCGCATTTGGGGTTTATAAGATCCGATAATGATTAATGAGGAAAAAATGAATCCCCAGCGGGTCACTGTTTGGTGTGCATTGTGGTCTGGAGGAATCAGTGCACCATTTATCATTGGAAACGAGGCAGGTTATGTACTAACTGTAAGTGGCTGACGCTATGGTAACCCACTTGTTTGTGCCTCAACTGGAAAATGTTTCTCTTAAAGACATGTGATTTCAGTAAGACGTTTCCAGTAGCTGTACAGCCGCTGAAACACTGACCGTCCTGCACGAGTCTTTCGCTGGTCGTGTCACGCACGTTTGGTGACCAAAATAGGTTGCCAAGATCTTGCGACTGAGCAACTATGGGCTTGTGTCCGTCGAGTTCCCTAGAGTATCAGGTTTACGCCAACAGCCTAATGACCACCTAAGTACTATAATCCGAAACTGAACGCTGTGTCGACGAAATGCCACGAAACTTCCGTAAAATTGAAAATTTCGCCAGAAGAGTAGACGTGTACCACCAAAGCTGTGGTGGCCATATCTCGGATGTATCGTGCCGGACCTAATTTCAAAATATATGTGTTATAAATCGTTAAATTATTATGAATGTCAGTCAGTTGTACAGCTCTTTAAGTAGTTTTTATTTCATAAATCACTCGCTATGAGCAAATTTAGGCATACTGCCATCATCAGGTGCTCTGTAAATACATAAGTAATTTATGGTCTTAATATAATGGTCTGTAATTATGATCAGAAAAGTCATAAAACTTTCGTTTGGTGTGTTTACCTTACATGTAATATCGTTGCTGTCATGTCCTGTCCTTTTGTAGAGTTATTAGAAGCTCCTCAGATGTACGGTGGATACGTATATGTGACTTAAGTCGGATTTTATGTATAATACTTCACAGTTAAGATGACAGTGGATCAGCAATATTACATGTTTACATAGTTACCATTATAAATAAGTGATGTGTGGAAACTCGTTTTTTTTTTATTTTTATTGGTTTGGTTCTAATTATTTCTTGCCTGGAATTTGGTTTGTTTTATTTGATACTTTTATATCATATTTTTATTTTCTCGTAATAAATTTGTTAGTGTCTATGATTTTGTGATGTTTTCTTCGTGTTATGTCTTTGTCTTATTCTCTACATGTTCTATTCGCTGTTGATATGGATATATGTTATTTAGTGTCTCTTATTTATTACTTTTACCTGTTTTCTTCATTTATAAAGTTTTTTATGTACTGTTTGTGTTATAGGTCGCTTTGTTCACTCAGCAAATCTGTGATGTTGGTGTGTCCACGTGAATATATCTTAGTTTCCTCAAGGATGTTTATGAATGCTACTTTTCGCGAAATGTGTCGCAAGCAAAGGCAAACATACGAAATAATGGAACTTCTTCAGTGCAGAAAATTCCAAGGCTGTGCTGCATAGACAGCACAAGCGAATTGAGTAGAGTCGACGCCACTTTACAAGTCACTAGTCTTCAAGCTGCTATTGAACTGGGCTGTCACCCATCGGTCGCGGCGTGGTCCTAACAGGCGTGTCGGTTCTTGACTTTATTCTGTAACACGAATAAAGTTTCCTTTCAACTTTTACTGCTCTAGGTCGGTTAGTTCATTCTGTAAATTCGTGCAGTTGCTGTAAGTATGTGTATATATCTCTATTTCCTCAACGATGTTCATGAATGCTCCATTTGCGAAATATACAGGATTTCTAGTGCTTCGTTTGTGGGTTTTACACAGTGTTTTTCTGTTTGTAGGTGTTGAAAAAATGTTGATAACTTGTTTTCACTTTCTCTGGTGTGCTCTTGCTAGCTTCAAACTTTCAATTGTAATCAAGACTTTAATAAAAGGTTATGTTAATCAGAAAACTGGGAGGAGTTGTGGTCTAAATAACAATAGATTTAATCATTCTTAACATCACAAGACAAAAACAACAAAAAATGGCTAAAGGAATGACACACAAACATTTTTTTTTTATTGGGCAAACACTTTTAGTGATATGCGGTCTATCGTGAACAAACTGATCAGCTGGGGATCAACACACGACACTAACCAGAACTACTCGCTTTATCTGACTTCATACGTCTGAATTCGTGGTATGGCCCAAAAACTATGCTACTATCAAGTGGCCGAGCGGTTCTAGGCGCTACAGTCTGGAGCCGCGCGACCGCTACTGTCGCAGGTTCGAATCCTGCCTCGGGCATGGATGTGTGTGATGTCCTTAGGTTAGTTAGGCTTAAGTAGTTTCAAGTTCTAGGGGACTGATGACCTCAGTAGGTAAGTCCCATAGTGCTCAGAGCCATTTGAACCATATTCTACTGTTCCATAAAGAAAAGTATGGTTCGAAAGAACAGGGTGCTGAGAAGCTTAAATTGGAGCCAAACGCCGTAGCTGCGAATACTTTACGCCCCTGCTGGTCAGGGTGGCACACCGCAGTGCGTTCGGCGACCGGAGTCATGGAGGCAGCAGTCTGTTATCAAAGCCGCGGCCGAAAAAGCGCAAATACGCGGCCTCGCGTTCGGCTAATTCGCGATACAGGTACTTCTCTAAGAGCCTCTGAAACGCTAGTAGATTCCAGTGTCCAGGTGTACCCATTTGCTGGTCTGCCAAACCAATTTGACTCCGTGCCACGACTATTCGTGACAGAATATGTCAAATGTTTAGACGGCCGACTCAAGACAAATAAGTACACCCACACATCACTCGTGTGATGCAAGAAGCAGTACCTCTGTTGAGATGGTGACTGGTACAGGGTCTAAGTGGCACATATGCAAAGGACACAAGTCTCACTGTTTAGGTAAAGACCTGCACTTCTTTATTAGCGAAGCGTCAGTAAAAGGCGTTTTTCGCTGCGACAGAATCTTCTCACGAAATTCCGATCACCAACTTTCTCCTCCGAATGCAAAAATATTTTTTTTTAAACCGATCTACATAGTGAGGACCGATCACCAAGATAAAATAAGGGAAATTAAAGCTCGTACCGAAAGATACAGGTGTTCATTCTTTCCGCGCGCTATACGAGATTGGAATAAAAAGAGAATTGTGAGCCGGCCGAAGTGGCCGTGCGGTTAAAGGCGCTGCAGTCTGGAACCGCAGGACCGCTACGGTCGCAGGTTCGAATCCTGCCTCGGGCATGGATGTTTGTGATGTCCTTAGGTTAGTTAGGTTTAACTAGTTCTAAGTTCTAGGGGACTAATGACCTCAGCAGTTGAGTCCCATAGTGCTCAGAGCCATGTGTGAGAGAATTGTGAAGGTAGTTCGATGAACCTTCTGACAGGTACTTAAATGTGATTTGCAGAGTATCCATTTAGATGTAGATGTAGATGAAGTAGATGTAGACTTCTTTCTCTCAGCGTTCCTCGCCCGCTCAGTAGCCTAGCATATTTACATCTCACAAGGGAACCTCCCCATCGCGCCCCCCTCAGATTTAGTTAAAAGTTGGCACAGTGGATAGGCCTTGAGAAACTGAACACAGATCACTGGAGAAAACAGGAAGAAGTTGTCTGGAACTATGAAAAAAATAAGCAAAATATACAAACTGAGTAGTCCATGCGCAAGATACGCAACATCAAGGATAATGTGGACCCAGTAGCGCCGTGGTCCGGTAGTTAGCGTAAGCAGCTGCGGAACGAAATGTTCTTGGTTCGAATGTTCCCTCGAGTGGAAATTTTTACTTTCTTTATTTTCGCAAAGTTATGATCTGTCCGTTCGTTCATTGACGTCTCTGTTCACTGTAATATGTTTAGTGTCCGTGGTTTGCGACCGCACCGCAAAACCGTGCGATTAGTAGACGGAAGGACGTGCCTCTCCAATGGGAACCGAAAACATTTGATAGCAAGGTCATAGGTCAACCGATTCCTCCACAGGAAAACACGTCTGGTATATTCTATACGACACTGGTGATAGCATGTGCGTCACATGACAGGAATATGTTGTCGACCCACCTAACTTGTACACTTGGCGAATGGGTGAAAAGATTCTTCTACATTGCCCGATTTAGGTTTTCTTGTGGATGTTATAATCACTCCCAAAAAAGTGATGAAAACATAAGAGTTTGTCACATAAACTGCACAAATAAATGCAACAGTTTCATAGTCGCTCAGTTTTCCCTGTGCTCTGTCAAAGCATATGTTTTTAACGTTTTCAAATTTTTCCGTGTGTAGACTGTCAAATCCTGCATATGTCCAAGCAAATGTTGCCTATCTTGCGCATGGACTACTCAGTTTGTATATTTTGCTTATTTTTTTTCATAGTTACACACAACTTCTTCCTGTTTTCTCGATTGATCTGTGTTCCGGTTTTCAAGGCCTATCCACTGTGCCAACTTATAACTAAATCTGAGGGAGGTGCGATGGGTAGGTTCCCTTGTTAGACTGTTCCCACTTTAGCCCAAGCCAATCAGAAGCTGGAGCACGGCACTCGAAATTGGAGACCGCCCCTTGCTCTGCATACACAGATTTGACCAATCAGCGACTTTAAAAATCAATTGGGAGAAGAGGAAAAAAGACTCTGTCTCGCGGCCTCTTTCCCACGCATTTACGCCATGTCTTTTGCTAATAGCATTCCCTGGATGGAACCAGAGCCCTCCATAGAAAGGTCGTTATCTCCCCTGTTGCGCCCATTTCAAACTTTCCAAAGAACGGCCATAAACTCCCTAAAAGCCTCGTGCCCCCACAAATTTATTTTGGTTGGTTGGTTGATTCGGGGAAAGGGACCAAACAGCGAGGTCATCGGTCCCATCGGATTAGTGAAAAATGGGGAAGGAAGTCGGCCGTGCCCTTTCAAAGGGACTATCCCGACATTTGCCTGAAGCGATTTAGAGAAATCACGGAAAAACTAAATCAGGATGGCCGGACGCGGGATTGAACCGTCGTCCTCCAGAATGCGAGTCCAGTGAGCTAACCACTGCCCCACCTCGCTCGGTAAATTTGTTTTGCAGCAAAGTCTTGATGTCTGGGGGCCACTGACCTTTCCCACGGAAATTCGCAGAGACACACAGTCGTCGCATCGGCTTCCTGCCCAACAAGGGCACATCCTCTGCTTTATTGCTGGTCATCAATGCTCTGCCCACAACAGCAGCGACTCCTTGGCACTAGTCAGCGTACCTGGACGCTGCCGCCTACCGACCGGCGCCATCCAACGTGTCCGCACAGTGAGACCGAGGGACTGGACAGTCCGCAAATGTTTTCACCCAGGTTCCGCCGAAAAAACTCTCCTCTTGGCCCTCAGCTGCCGTACGCTTTTACTACAGTCGTTTAAATCGGCACCCTCTTCCTTTGAACGCAGGTAAAGCTTACTGTTATTCCTTCACTACAGCACACAAGAAAGAGCGTTAACTACTTCAACCATTTCATTATATGAATGAAGTCAGATCATATCCAGGTATAGCAACCAAGAAATAAAGGCCAACTTCCCTAAGAACAATACACAGCATAACACCGTATGAAAAGTGAGATTGCCCAGCACTCTCTCACTCTTCATATCCAATGTTGAAGTTTCTACCAGTTTGTCCTATCTATAATTTGTGGCATGTGTTACACGAAATTTTGTAAACGCCAGTGATGGGAATTTTGGAGCTGCCTTTGTGGATTTTGTGATTGACTGTGTGTATGTTTTGATGTGGTAAGGTGATGTGGATTTTGTTGAATAATTTCTTAATTTTGTTTGAGATGTTTCCTAGACAAATTGTGGTTATTGATGTTGGTTTTTTTCCTTTCTGTTGCGTGTACTTTTAGTGTTATTATTTATGTATATTTGGCCTTTCTGGTTGTGGTTTACTGTGGTATAATTGTGATACAATACTCGGGTCATTATCGTTTTGGTGGGGCATGTATTCAACATTGCTATTTCCATTTAATTGGTTCGTCCTCTGGTGGCAAGCGTTGTTTGGAAGAATTCGAATTTGTGGGAGTTGAGTTGACACGAGTGTGCACCGAGAAAGCTGTTTTCTCCCTTTCGTGTTCTAAGGTAAATTTCATTTTGGATGTAATTGATTCAGTACTTGATATATTTCGTCTATGTCAGTATGGCTACGTTCTGTAAGCGTGAAAGTGTTGTCTATGTATCTGTAGTAGTATATGATTTTTTGATTATTTGTGGTTTTTGTTGTGAAGAATTTTTCTTCTAAGCCATTAGGAGATATGCCAGCTCTGATTACAGGAATGCTACACCCCATCGCGACTCCAATTTGTATTCAGCACCCAGATCAGATGTACACAAGAAAATAAAATCAAACGCCTCATGGAGAAACAATACCCCCTGCCAAAACTAACAACATAATACCCCTTTTCAGTTTTCATAAAAGAACAGGACATGGCAGCAACGATATTACATGTAAGGTAAAAAAACCACACGAACTTGTTATAACTTTTCTGATCATAGTTACAGAACATTATATTACGATCACACCATGTATTTATAGAGCACCTGATGATGGATATGTGTCTAAATGGGCTCATCGTGTATGATTTATAAAATAAAAACCATTTAAAGAGCAGTGTAGCTGGCTGATATTCATAATAATCAAGTCATTAGAAAATATATGTTGCACTGCTGTCGCAATGAACAGAAGCAGAAGTCGATAAATGATTCGCTACAGAGACTCACGTTTCATTTAAATTCAAATTTGATCTTTTAAACTTTAGAGGTTATTCTAAAATACAGAGGGCACAAAGTCAGAAATTATGAGTTATATTTCAATGCTGTACGTATTTCAAGTCCTGGGGGCTAATCTCTAGGTGATGGAGCAGTGTGCACCATTTTCCAAATTTAGGTTATTGCTGGACGTGTTACGAGTACATAGGCGTATTGAGATTACAGTTTTTACAAAACTATACATCTACATCTACATCTACATCCATACTCCTCAAGCCACCTGATGGTGTGTGGCGGAGGGTACTTTGAGTACCTCTATCGGTTCTCCCATCTATTCCAGTCTCGTATTGTTCGTGGAAAGAAGGATTGTCAGTATGCCTCTGTGTGGGCTCTAATCTCTGATTTTATCCTCATGGTCTCTTCGCGAGACATACGTAGGAGGGAGCAATATACTGCTTGACTCCTCGGTGAAGGTATATTCTCGAAACTTCAACGAAACCGCATACCGAGCTACTGACAAGGGAACCTCCCCATCGCACCCCCCTCATATTTAGTTATAAGTTGGCACAGTGGATAGGCCTTGAAAAACTGAACACAGATCAATCGAGAAAACAGGAAGAAGTTGTGTGGAACTATGACAAAATAAGCAAAATATACCAACTGAGTAGTCCATGCAAATGATAGGCAATATATAGGATAACGTCAGGCAAGGAGTGCCGTGGTCCCGTGGTTAGCGTGAGCAGCTGTGGAACGAGAGGTCCTTGGTTCAAGCCTACCCCCGGGTGAAAAGTCTAACTTTTTATTTTCAGTTTACGTAACAAACGCTTATATTTTCAATTTTTGGGAGTGATTCTCACATCCACAAGAAAACCTAAATCGGGCAAGGTAGAAGAATCTTTTTACCCATTCGCCAAGTATACAAGTTAGGTGGGTAGACAACATATTCCTGTCATGTGACGCACATGCCGTCACCAGTGTCGTATAGAATATATCAGACGTGTTTTCCTGTGGAGGAAGCGGTTGACCTATGACCTTGCGATCAAATGTTTTCGGTTCCCATTGGAGAGGCACGACCTTTCGTCTCCTAAACGCACGGTTTTGCGGTACGGTCGCAAAACACAGACACTAAACTTATTACAGTGAACAGAGACGTCAATGAACGAACGGACAGATCATAACTTTGCGAAAATAAAGAAAGCAAACATTTCACCCAAGAGAAGACTTGAACCAAGGACCTCTCATTCCGCAGCTGCTCACGGTAACCACGAGACCACGGCGCTCCTGAGCGCATAGTCTCCTTGGTGTTGCCTATCTTGCACATGGATTACTCAGTTTGCATATTTTGCTTATTTTTTCATAGTTCCACACAACTTCTTCCTGTTTTCTCGATTGATCTGTGTTTAGTTTTTCAAGGCCTATCCACTGTGCCAACTTATAACTAAATCTGAAGGGGGTGCGATGGGGAGGTTCCCTTGTGAGTGTCTCTCCCACAGAGTCTTCTACTGGAATTTATCTATTATCTTCGTAATGCTTTCGCGATTACTAAATGATCCTGTAACGAAGCGCGCTGTTCTCCGTTGGATCTTCTCTGTTTCTTCTATCAACCCTATCTGGTACGGATCCCGCACCGGTCAGCAGTATTCAAGCAGTGGGCGAACAAGTGTACTGTAACCTACTTACTTTGTTTGCGGACTGCATTTCCTTAGGATTCTTCCAATGAATCTCAGTATGGCATCTGCTTTACCGACGATTAATTTTATATGGTCATTCCATTTTGAATCACTCCTAATGCGTACTCCCAGATAATTTATGGAATTAACTGCTTCCAGTTGCTGACCTGCTATACTGCAACTAAGTGATAAAGGATCTTTCTTTCTATGTGTTCGCAGCACATTACACTTGTCTACATTGAGATTCAATTGCCATTCCCTGCACCATGCGTCAATTCGTTGCAGATCCTAAGTATTCTTAACAGAACCAGTAGAAACCTAAATTCAAGAAATGACGTAGACTGATCAAGCATTTGAAGATGAGACCCTAGGGCTCGAAATGCATCGTGCGTTGAAGTAAGAACCCCAGTTTGTGCGTGAAGTCGGTTTATTTTCAGTATTACAGTCAGCGAAGCAGCACCGACAGCAGTGGATAAAATTACGACAGCCATTGTATCCTCGTTATTCGGGAGACTTGGGACGTTCTGGTGGTGGCCACTTATCGAAAAGTACCTCGGGGTTTCCCTATCTGCGCGGAGGAGATGCTGAAACGCAAACGCGCCGCAGGGACAGCGGCGATTACAAATATTGACGGCGCGGCCGGAGACGCCTGGGGCTATCGCCGGCTGTTGTCTGACCGCGGTTGCTTGCGTCGACTCGACTCGCCACAGGAAAAACACGCGGCCCTCCGTGGCACGCTCTGCGTGGCGTTCCGCCGCGCTGTTGAATCAGGTGCGCCCTGCGCGCCCGGAGATAAGCCCGCTGCCCGCCGCCGCTTATTTACCCGACGGCAAGCGTGTTTCCTTTCCTTGTGCCCCGGGCGCCTGCGGACCCACTCGAGGAAACTTTCCTGTCAGAGGGCAGAGTCTGACGTTGGCGCCGCAAGTTGCTGTCATCGCCATAGTTCTCCCGGACTCCGCACCCAATTTCCTTCCTTTATTATACACTACTACCCATTAAAATTGTTACACCACAAAGATGTGCTACAGACGCGAAATTTAACCGACAGGAAGAAGATGCTGTGATACGCAAATGATCAGCTCTTCATAGCATTCACACAAGGTTGGCTCCTGTGGCGACACCTACAACGTGCTGACATGAGAAAAGTTTACAACCGATTTCTCATACACAAACAGCAGTTGACCAGTGTTTCCTGGTGAAACGTTGTTGTAATGCCTCATTTAAGGAGGAGAAATGCGTACCATCACGTTTCCGACTTAGATAAAGGTCGGATTGTAGCCTATCGCAATTGTGCTTTATCGTATCGCGACATTGCTGCTCGCATTGGTCGAGATCCAATGACTGTTAGCAGAATATGGAACCGGTGAGTTCAGGAGGGTAATACGGAACGCCGTGCTGGATCACAGCGGCCTCGTATCACTATCAGTCGAGATGACAGGCATCTTATCCGCATGGCAGTAACGGATCGTGCAGCCACTTTTCGATCCCTGAGTCAACAGATGGGGACGTTTGCAAGACAACAACCATTTGCACGAATAGTTCGACGACGTTTGCAGCAGCATGGACTATCAGCTCGGAGATCATGGATGCGGTTACCCTTGACGCTGCATCACAGACAGGAGCGCCTGCGATGGTGTACTCAACGATGAACCTGAGTGCACGAATGGCTAAACGTCATTTTTTCGGATGAATCCAGGTTCTGTTTACAGCATCATGATGGTCGCATCCGTGTTTGGCGACATCGCGGTGGACGCACATTGGAAGCGTGTATTCGTCATCGTCATACTGGCGTATCACCCGGCGTCATGGTATGGGGTGCCACTGGTTACTCCTCTCGGTTACCTCTTGTTCGCATTGACGGCCCTTTGAACAGTGGACGTTACATTTCTGATGTGTTACGACCCGTGGCTCTACTCTTCATTGGATCCCTGCGAAACCCTACATTTCAGCAGGATAATGCACGACCGCATTTGCAGGTCCTGTACGGGCCTTTCTGGATACAGAAAATGTTTGACTGCTGCCCTGGCCAGTACATTCGCCAGATCTCTCACCAATTGAAAACGTCTGGTCAATGGTGGCCGAGCAACTGGCTCGTCATAATACACCAGTCACTACTCTTGATGAACTGTGGTATCGTGTTGAAGCTGCATGAGCAGCTGTACCTGTACACGCCATCCAAGCTCTGTTTGACTCAATGCCCAGGCGTATCAAGGGCGTTGTTACGGCCAGAGTTGGTTGTTCTGGGTACTGATTTCTCATTGAAAGCAATCGCGAACGATTGTTGCTCAGTGGCATGATTGGGAAGATGAAGGACTAGAACGGCTGCTGTCTCCAATTAGCCGAGCATAACCATTTACAGTCACTGACCGGTTCACTTCAACCAAAAGACGCAGTCCATTCCACGTACACACAGCCCGCACCTTGCAGAGTGACTTGTTGACAACCTGGGTCAATAGCTTCGTGGTGTCTGCGCCACACGCGAACACTTCCACCAACTCTTGCCAGCTGGAATCCGGACTTATCTTACCAGGCCACGGTTTTCAAATTGTCTGTGGTCCAAACGATACGGCCCAGGAGAGGCGCTGCTGGCGATGTCGTGATACTTGCAAAGGCACTCGTGTCGCTTGTCTACTGCCGGAGCCCATTTACGGCATTTCGCCGCACTGTCCTAACGCCTGCTTTCGTCGTACGTCCTCCTTTATTTTCTACAGCTTTTTCGCGCATTTGCTTTTCTGTTAGCAGTGATAACTTTAGGCAAAGGCCTCTGCTATCGGTGGTTAAGTGAAGACCGTTGACCTCTGCGTTGTCCGTGGTGAGAGGTAATTCTTGAAATTTGGTATTCTCGGTACACTCTTGACACTGTGGAGCTCGGGATATTGAATTCCATAAAGGTTTCCGAAATGAAATGTCCTATAGGTCTTGCTCCAACTACTATTCCTCTGTGAATTCCCGTCGTGCGGCCCTAATCACGTCGGAAACCTTTTCACATGAATCACCTGGGTACAAATGACAGCTCCGCCAGTATGCTATCCTATTGTCCTTTTTGTACGCCATACTACTGTCACCTATATGTTTCCATATCGCTATCCCAGGACTTGTGTCACTTCAGTGTGTTGGATTTTATGTGGTATTCACCAGTGCGACAAAACATATCCACTTTATCAGTTTACGAATTACGCAGGAACATACAGGTTGATTCCGCTCGCCCTACCGATGTCGTTTTATGCAACCCGCAATGTGGTATCTGGCCTTCATGAACCACGCCCGAGATTTTCGTATTCTCTTGCTCACTATGCACAAGTTTTTAGTCCTACAGGAAAAATTAGCTGGACAGTTTTGTAGGAAATGTAATCTAGTTAAATTTTGTACTGACATACGTTTTCCCAGGAGGCCATGGTTTTCAAGTTGTTCAAGAAAAACGTACGAAAGTGACCTTTCAACGCACCTTCACCCCCACACTCATCCCTGACCATTCGGGATTTCTAGTAGGTTGTTCGTGGCACTCGCTCATATCATTGCAAAGTCATCACTGACAGATGACAATTCATTGTGATTTTAACACATACTGGACATTCATCATTGATGATGATTAGAAAAAATTGAAGGAGGCTGAGAACTTTGCCTAATCGCAACAATTGTTCCTCTGCGGCATTCTGTAGTAGCTCTCATACCATGTGACATAGCATTATTCACCTCAGAAAATGCAACTTAAACTCGCCGGCTGTGTTAGTCACTTATCGACTTCAATAAATACACTTATTGCGTACAGTTGGACTTTTCATTCAGTTTCATATTTTAATTGTTTCAATACCTGTGTGTAAATATCTGTTATACTGTATGAATAGCCAACCAGTTGCGTATAATTATTACAGACTAGTCTTCGGTTCGGTGCAACGAGGGTATCAAACAGCGAGGTCCTCGGACCCAAAGGGTTAGGGAGGGATGGGCCGAGCGGTTCTAGGCGCTTCAGTCCGGAACCACGCTACTCTTACGGCCGCAGGTTGAAATCCTGCCTTGGGCATGGATGTGTGTGATGTCCTTAGGTTAGTTAGGTTTAAGTAGTTCTAAGTCTAAGGGACTGATGACCTTAGATGTTATGTCCCATAGTGCTTAGAGCCATTTGAACCATTTAGGGAAGGATGGGGAAGAAAGTCAGCTGTGACCTTTCAAGGGAATCATCCCGGCATTTGCCTGAAGCGATTTAGGGAAATCACGGAGAACCTAAATTAGGATGGCGTGACGCGGGTATGAAGCGTCGTCCTGCCGACTGCGAGTCCAGTGTGCTAACCACTGCAACACCTCGCTCGGTGGTAAAGGAACGTGTAAATGAGCACGGAGGCAAGTCTATATATGCCGCCAAACGGCGAAGGGCAAGCAGATGTGTACTTCACAGCATCCGCGGCACGCTGGCAAAGTGGTTTCGATGAGACTAAAGGTAGAATACGGCGACTTAGTATAACACGTGAGTAAATGGCAATATGAACTGAAGCCGTAACTTTTTGATTTAGAAGTAGTGATTATGAAACAAGAAGAACAAACATGATACAAAATGAAAGATGTATACTCTACCTTGAAAAGTGGACAGACAACACAGGATAAGGCTGAAAATAAAATAAAAACTGCTTCCACTGTACTGCCGAGGGAGATACGTCATTAAGAAGTGGTGTAGGCAGTGAGGATGTTTACGTATCTGAAATCTGGATTCCATCAATTGTTATTCCTATTTTCAAAAGAGGGGACCTGAAAAAAGTGTGACAAATATCGAGGAACAACAGTAATGAACAAGGCTTATAAAATTTCTGAAAATATCAACAAATAAATTTTACAGACACTATGAAGCCATCATGAGTGAGGAGCGAAAGGGATTTCGAAAAGGAAAATAATCCTGTGATGGATAGTTTTCATTGAAATCGCTAGTTGAACACCATAGAAAATCCAATCGAGATTCACATATTGTCTTCTTCTTCGATGTTAAGAGAGCCTTTAATAAAGTCAACAGAAATGAATTACTATGGATTCTGGCAGATTATCATGTTCCCCTGCAACTTATCGATAATCATTGTGTATACAAAATTTACAGAACAAATGCAATCTATGTAAAGAAAGAGGAAAAATTATCAGAGTGAGGTAGAAGACATGCTGGATTACGAGAGTGATGTGATTTTTGACCACTCTTGTTTATTGTTTACACGAATAAAATCATGTATTTAGCTCTTGTGGACCTTCAAAGGATCAGATGCAGCGTTCTTTGACAGTTTACACATTATATCCAAGAAATGCGGAATAGATATCAACACAGAAAAAGCAAAAACTACGTCTTTCTGCGCAAATGTTCCTTACAAAGACACGTTTGGAACATAAAATTCTATAACTAATGAACGCATTCACGTATTTAGGCTACAGAATATCCTTTCTGTAAGAAACAGGTCTGGCTGAAAAAGCCACTACTCGTACATAAACAATGGGTTCATTAACAACGTAATGGGACATTCCCTAGTCCAGAAGAACGCCAGAATACGCCTTGATAAGACCTCAGACGTGTCGTGGTAGCGATGCCTGGCAATAAAGACAAAATATATGCAAAGACTAACAGTCAGTGAAATGAAATTCTTGAGACGAAGAGCTGGTTACGCCAAATGAGATCACAAAAGGAATGAAACCTTCACACATTACAGGCTACTGAGAACTATCAGCACAAGTGGAGAAAACATCGACAACTAATGATCTCAAGAGGAACCCAAAGTCCATACTACACTACCACCCCAACGATATAAGATCACTAGGAAAGGACGGCAGGAGAATTTCTCGAAAAGGCAGTAGCGGGACAAGAGACCTAACGCTTGGAAGGAAGATGATGATGATGACAATGATGTATAGATTTCACAGATTTTTATTCACCAGTGGCGTGGAAACTTATACCAGCCAATAAGTTCTCGGATAAAGTAATTGCTTTTCTCATCATACTGTCTTAAACTTTGTGGCTTCTTATTCTGCTTACGCTGAGCGTTTCATGAGTTCATGTTTTGCTTTATACAACTACTTGAAGAAAAACTGCTAATACTTCGGTTGATTACTGCAGAAATTACACATGTATTAGGAGGTGTACCCCTCATCTGCTAGAGCCCCTTTCATCACGCCGTCGTTCATGAGTTTCTTACACAAGACGACTTCCTATGCACCCTAGGATTAATGTTAGAAGTCGGGAGCATCACAACATGCGAACGCAGAAGTATTCATTATGACGAGCTATTAAGAACCCGTAACTGTTTTCACAGTAGCACAGTAACTGTTTTTACCAGAGTAATGCTGCTCATTAAATTAATTGCATGGGGCTTGTTTCCTCCCAGACCCTTCACATTTAGCTCATTATCGTATGCGCTAATTCGCTTTTGAAAATAAATTCACGACATGGAGAAGAAATTGATGTTGCAGGTAGACTGTGACGCATGTGTAAAGAAATAATGAGTCTGAATGTGCTTCTCAGAAGCCGGTGAAGGTGAAAAAAGTCTTCAAAGTTTCAAATAGATATGAATGTGCTCAGTTTTATACGGAATAGCGCAAAATTCATACTGACCCAAGATCACGTACAATTTTCTGCGCAGAAAGAAAAGTGTTTCAGCCAATTTGGAGAAACTTTGGGACAAAATTCTCAATTCAATAATGACACAAAAGTATTCTAGCTTGCTGCGTAGATCGCACTGCTAGATTACTAACAGAATGAAACTGTGTTCCTCCGTCGAATGTAGTTTTTACTCTTTTGTGCCCATATCACACTGCCACAGATTAATTCTGGCCTAATGGCTGTTTCTATAAACTTTGTATTTGGCTCGAATAGGATTTGAAAAAAAAAGAAAACTGCTGCGAGCAATCGTCACTTGGTGCATACGGTAGCGATTATCTGACTGGTAACACCTACAACTACAGTTCATCATCTGATGTTACAGATACTACATAACTGAATATGGTAAACCTCTGTAATTTGGTACCATCACGTCCGACTGCTCATCAGGTAGACTGGTTCTAGTGTCGTCGAAATTCAAGAGCATGAATTCCGATTTAGCTTAACTGTTACTTTTCCCTAGCACTGTGTAATGCTTCTCTCCACTGTTTCAAGTTTCCTTGAATTTCTTGTCTGTCTCCTGACTTCAACAACACCACCCCATCAGCGTATAAAAGATAGAAGATAATAACTTTTATTTTTAAAACAGTCACATAATTCAGAACGGTGTTGGACGCCTATACACCGAAACTGTCCAACTGATGCACTTGACTCGTAGATGTATCTGCAGCTGTGTTTACATAATGGTCACGTACATTGCTGCCAGAGACTGCCATATTCTTTATCAACGCATTCAGCCGATTTAGTGCTACGAGTAATCTTCTACTGGCTGCCTTAACCTTATTAATGTCTGATCCAGTGTGTGAGCAGGAAGGATGTATAATACGCAAAAAAAAGAAAAAATTGTCCAAATGTGTGAGAATTCCTCAGAAAGCAAACTGCTGAGTTCATCGGTCCCTAAGCAGTAACTAACTTATCCTAAGAACAACACACACACACCCATGCCCGAGGGAGGACTCGAACCTCCGGCGGGAGTTTGAATATTAGAATGAGCCAAATAATTTTTGTAAGTTATAAATACAAATAATATGCTTTTTCATTTAAAACATCTTTCTTAGCATACAGGGAACTTATTTTTTCGGACATAAGTATCAGTATAATATTCAAACTAATGATGTTTGGTTTCACATTAACGAGTAATTAGAGAACTGTAGGCAGAACATTCTCGTTTGGTATGAAAATAAACTAAGCAAACTGCAATGCCTTCTATCTGTAAAATCATGTAATCCACCTAGTTTTGAAAAAGTGAGCATGTATTCTATTGCAGGGTTTTAAATAAGACTGACTTTATTTTTACAAAAGCTGAGATGTCGCTACTAGAGAAAGGCTTAAAGTATAATGTCATGAGTCAGGTATCCAGTCAAAATGTTGTTAAAATTGTCTTGTTGATTGAAAATCAGACCTGTTGTTGTTGTTGTGGTCTTCAGTCCTGAGACTGGTTTGATGCAGCTCTCCATGCTACTCTATCCTGTGCAAGCTTCTTCATCTCCCAGTACCTACTGCAACCTACATCCTTCTGAATCTGCTTAGTGTAATCACCTCTTGGTCTCCCTCTACGATTTTTACTCTCCACGCTGCCCTCCAATACTAAATTGGTGATCCCTTGATGCCTCAGAACATGTCCTACCAACCGGTCCCGTCTTCTGGTCACGTTGTGCCACAAACTTCTCCTATTCAGTACTTCCTCATTATTTATGTGGTCTACCCATCTAATCTTCAGCATTCTTCTGTAGCACCACATTTCGAAAGCTTCTATTCTCTTCTTGTCTGAACTATTTATCGTCCATGTTTCACTTCCATACATGGCTACACTCCATACAAATACTTTCAGAAATGACTTCCTGACACTTAAATCTACACTCGATGTTAACAAATTTCTCTTCTTCAGAAACGCTTTCCTTGCCATTGCCAGTCTACATTTTATATCCTCTCTACTTCGACCATCATCAGTTATTTTGCTCCCCAAATAGGAAAACTCCTTTACTACTTTAAGTGTCTCATTTCCTAATCTAATTCCCTCAGCATCACCCGACTTAATTCGACTACATTCCATTATCCTAGTTTTGCTTTTGTTGATGTTTATCTTATATCCTCCTTTCAAGACACTGTCCATTCCATTCCACTGATCTTCTAAGTCCTTTGCTGTCTCTGACAGAATTACAATGTCATCGGCGAACCTCAAAGTTTTTATTTCTTCTCCATGGATTTTAATACCTACTCCGAATTTTTCTTTCGTTTCCTTTACTGCTTGTTCAATATACAGATTGAATAACATTGGGAAGAGGCTACAACCCTGTCTTACTCCCTTCCCAACCACTGCTTCCCTTTCATGTCCCTCGACTCTTATAACTGCCATCTGGTTTCTGTACAAATTGTAAATAGCTTTTCGCTCCCTGTATTTTACCCCTGCCAGACCTATACAGTGTAAAAAAGGACAGTTCTCGTCACACTAGAGTAGCACCTGATGTTTGTAGTATTGTCAGCGAAAACCTAACCAATTCTCGTAATATTGTTAATTCCGACAAAAAACTAATTAAAACCATAAATACCAAGCCTGTAGAAAAAGATGCTTTGGTAAAGAAGGCTGATAAGGGTAATACCATTGTCATTGTTAGAAAACAAGAATATGTTGCAAAAACTCTAAGAGTTCTTTCAGGAAAACGATATTCCCCAGCTACATGAGGACCCCACGCCAACTTTGTAGAAAGACGTCAGAACCGCTATTACTGATGCCAAAGCTCTTCTTAAAGCTTTTCTAAATAAGCAGCTAATCACCATGAATCCGCAGTCTCCTAAGCTTAATTTAAAGTCCGTAAAAAAGACATCCGATCCGCCCAATTCCCAATAGTATGAACAGTGCCTATCACGACTTAGCCAAATTCTTGCAATGTATATTGAAAAAATCGTTCGTTTTCCATACCAATTATTCTGTTTCCAACAGTCAAGATTTAGTTAATAAAATTAAAGACGTTCATTGTGCAAGAGATACGAAATTAATTTCCTTTGACATTAAAATCTTTACAAAAATGTGCCGGTACTTGAAGCCTTAGACGTAGTAGAAAATAATTTACGTTATTTCAAAATAGATTTATCTGATGAGCAAATGTCCGACTTCATGAATTTGCTTCGTATCGTAGAAAAATACAATTTGAATTTAATGTGAAAAATGAGTTCCGGCAGTTGAATTTTCTCCATCTCACTCTTACGATAGTAGATGAAAAAAATTGCTTCAATATCCTCCGTAAAGAAACCAGTTCTGATCAAATTATTCCATTCACCTCAGTACACTTGCATTCTCATAAGATGGCCTTTTTTCATTCAGCTATTCATAGAGCCACCTCCACCCCCTTTTCTTGTGAAAATCTCAATTATGAAATCAATCTGATTAAAACTGTTGCTGTCAATAATGGCTATGATCCTTCTATAGTAGATAGTATTTTTACTAAGAAAACCAATAAGAGAGTCACCACCCTAGGCCTCGCTAAAAGCGAACCTACTGAAAAGAAAAAAAAATTTCTCTGTACCATTCTGGCTCCAATTTCTTACAGGACATAACGTTTACTTAACCTTCTCCACTAATAATTCTTTAAAAAGTAACATCAAACATAACTTGAAACTTACGCTTTCACGTCTCCAGAATTCTGGTGTCAATAAAATTATTTGCGGCAGTTGTCCTGCCTGTTACATAGGCGAAGCAGGCCGAGCTATTTCGACAAGATTCAAGGAACACCTTCTCGGCAAAATGGCACCAAAGCTTTCGCTGACCATTTGTCGATCAGAGGACATAATCCTAAAGTTGTAAAATATGTCCAGATCTTGCACTCGGAGAAAAATGTTTTAGGCTTAGCATCCTAGAAGAGCTTTTTAACGCCTATTACTGAAGGACGGTGTCATTCTTAACGAACAGTTGCAATTACGCGACAAAACCTTTTTCAAGGTATAGAGCCACTAGTTAAAAATGGTCTGAATGGCTACACTATGCTCAATGTAGACTGTTAAACATAGTTTTCCTTTCATTTTTGTATTTTCTACGTACATTTTTTGAACTGTATTTCTTCTGTAAAATAAGACAATTACGGTTATTGTAACTTTCATGCACTGGTTCCTGTCGTTGCCTGTAATGTTAAATTGGGTATGCAGTGCCTCATTTGCTCTTGTCTGTAATTCGATGACATCTTGCTAGATGGCGCGAATCTGTTCTCGTATCCAACTCGCGGCTGCCTTGGCCTGTTAGTCGTCTAGTGTGACGGTAGAGGTGATTTGATGAAGTTCGGGGCCTAAGCGAACCCGCGACTGCCATTGTATTTCGATGGGACATTTTATTCTAACTGGCAAACATGTTACATTTTTACAATTTAATTTTTATTCCTGTGGTAATTTCGATTTGGCAAGAGCATTTTTGCTCAGATGTTATTCACCTACGGTGTGATTACGTGTAGATACACTGTTTGTACATTTTCTGGAAGTAATCCTATTAAGAATTTTATATTTTTGAGCCATGTCATTATATTTCATAGGTAATCGTATGTAATTTTCATTCTGATAAAGACCGTCTTAGTGCTGTCGAAACCATGGTCAATTTGACAACCATTTTATGCAGCCGAGGTGGCTGTACATACATTCTGTAATTAATTAGAACTTACGCATTCCACTCAGAGCGGTGGAAGCAAACAGGTACTTCGCGTGTACTGCAGTGTTAGTACAAACGAGATCAGTGGCACGTCATCAGTGGTAACACAGAGGAGGTATGAAGAAGAGAAATTTTCGAGGTAAGGGTATTATCATACGCACATATATATCTCACCCTCTCCTCTCCCTCTCTGTCCCAACTTACCGTAGTATGCAAGCAGTTATTCGGATTGTCGTCGACTGACACAGCTATAGGATGTCCTACGGAGGGGAACTGTGCCAAATTCTGTCTAATTCTGGCGTCAAAGTTCAGATCTGATGTTCCTCAATGCTCCAAACGTTCTTAATTGAAGAGAGATACGGAAAACGTGCTGGCCAAAGCGGGTTCTGCCAAGAATAAAGACGACCACCAGAAACTCTCGCCACGTGAGAGCAAGTGTTATCTCGCTGAAACGTAAGCCCAGGATAGCTTGCTACGAAGGGCAACGGAACGGGCAGTAGAATATCGTCGATCTACCGCTGTGCTGTAAGTGTGCCGCGGATAACTAAAGGAGTCCTGCTATGAAAAGGAAGCGGCGCCCGGGACTGTCACTCGCTGCCGTCGAGCCATATGCTGGGCGACAGTCGGGCTGCTATCCCAGCGCTCTCCCTGCCGTCTCCATACACGTCCTCGCTGGGCATCGTGCTTCGTTTCGAAGCGAGACTCATCAATGAAGACAATTTTACTGCAGTTAATGATATTCCAGGCCGAAAAAACGTCTCGAGATGCCCTGGACAGTGTTGGGATACCAACCTGACTGTTGCCCGGCATACAGACTTGCCAGCTGGGAGTGATGGTATGGGCTGAAATCTCTTTTCAAAGCAGGGCTACTTCAGTTGTCGTCCGCGTTACTTGTCTGCAGCTCGTCGCCTCGCGGTCGCGTTCTCGCTTCCTGAGCACGGCCTCCAGGGTTAGATTCCCGGCGGGGTCAGGGATTTTCACCTGCCTCGAGGTGACTGGTTGTTTGTGCTGCCCTCATCATTTCATCCTCATTCATGAAAGTGGCGAGATTGGATTGAGCAATGGTTGGGAATTTGTGTGGGGGCTGATAACGGTGGAGTTGAGCGCCCCACAAACCAAACATCATCATCATCATCATCCGTGTTACCCTTAAGCCCAGCGGTACGTCGATGAGATTGTACGCCTCGTTTTGTTGCCATTCATGGAAAGCCATCATGGGCTTACATTTCAGCAAGATAATGTCCACCCACACACGGCGAGAAATTCTATTGCTTTTCTTCGTGCCCGCTAAACACTACCTTCGATAGCAAGGTAGCCGGGTCTCTCCCTATTTGGAGCGTTATAGGCAGAGCCCTCTAACCACCTGACGATACTCACGATCTAACACACGAATTGGACAGAATTTGGCACGGTATATCTCAAGAGGACATCGAACATCTCTATCAATCAGTGACAAATCGAATAACTGCTCGCATAAGTACCAGAGGTGGACCAATACGTTATTGACTTACTCAATTTTTGAAGCTCTTTCTCCTGAGTAAATAATCAAATTTTCTGAAGTAATCTGTTTGTCTGAACTTGTACATCTCTTGTACTAATTTCTGTACCGCTCAGATAATTCCTAGTGATGCGTTTTTTTCCCATTAGTTTGCATCCGCCAACATATCATGTACAAAAAGAGATTTGGGATGTGTCTGACTGGTGACAAAACGCGAAATCCAACGTAGTATGTCCAGAGGCTACCAAATGAGAGTTATTACCCCATGAGTGGTAAAATGAAATTTTCTGATGAGTAAAAACATAATGGTTCTATTGCGTTTTGATCACGAAACTAAATTGTTTTTTGAAAGATAGTTACTATTATCACTCTTTCAAGCCCTTCGAGTTTATCTGATAGATACCAGTTTCAACGGTTTACGACATCTGGAATTAGGTAAAAATACTTAAAAAATCCTGATGGTAATAGTTCGTCCAGGAAATCGCTAGCATGATCGTGCTACTCGAAATACAAACATATATAATATCGAAAAGGCACTTCATACATGTGTTTGGACACATTACGTACGTTATATGAAACATTCTCAGTCTGCAATAATGCAGAAATTGGCTTAAAGTAACGAAATACAGGAAAATCTATTTGTCTCGCTGACTTTGGTTCATATGGTTCTAAGCACTATGGGACTTAACATCTGAAGTCATCAGTCCCTTAGACTTAGAACTACTTAAACCTAACTAACCTAAGGACATCACACACATCCATGCCCGAGGCAGGATTCGAACCTGTGACCGTAGCAGAAGCGCCTAGAACTGCTTGGCCACAGCGGCCGGCTGCTGACTTTGAAATGACCTGTTGCGCCCTAGTGGTCACAATATTGAACAACTGCCAAAAGGAAGCCGCGATCTCGTAGAATCGTTGCAGTCCGGAGTTACACGGGAAAGTGACATAGCTGAGCCACAACAAATTTAAAACCGAAACCACACGATCGTGCGAGCCAAAGTGGAAAGAAATAAGACTGTGCTATTGATTACATCAGTTTCCAGTAACCATATTTCTCTACAACTTCTAGCATTAACGCGTGACACAATGTGGTTGTAGATACAGCTTGTGAAAGGAATGTATGAACAACATTGCCCTCACATACTCTACCTACTTCACACACACACACACTCAGTAGAATCCACCTACGGCAGTGAAACTGAAACGTATACGTAACATTAAGTATTTGGTGAAAATGCGTTCTCCGAGTTGTAGGCAATTCCTGGAGTCCATCACTAATTATTTCATTGTTCACCTAGCAACAATAAATGAGCCAATTGATTCCAAAACAGAACAGTAACTCTGTAATGGCTACTGGACTGGCGTAGGGCCTAAACAATTGTCATCATCACGGTAATCATCATCATTATTATTATTATTATTATTATTATTATTATTGTGGATTTTCCGCCTCAGCCCTTGTCCCTGAAGTAGGAACCACTGGCTCCGAAAGTTTGCATATTTCAAAATCTAACTCGCTTTTTTGCTGCCGCCACTTGGTGACTGGATTTTTTATCTAGCCATGCTGTATTTTCAAATGTATACATATAACTTACTATATATATATATATATATATATATATATGGAGTAGTAAATTCCACCTTGGTCACCACTGGACTACGATAACAGCTGCGACGAGAAACAGTCAGGTTGGGAACTAGGAGGGTGAGTGCGGTGCACCACGGATGCACCTCATTATACACTCCTGGAAATGGAAAAAAGAACACATTGACACCGGTGTGTCAGACCCACCATACTTGCTCCGGACACTGCGAGAGGGCTGTACAAACAATGATCACACGCACGGCACAGCGGACACACCAGGAACCGCGGTGTTGGCCGTCGAATGGCGCTAGCTGCGCAGCATTTGTGCACCGCCGCCGTCAGTGTCAGCCAGTTTGCCGTGGCATACGGAGCTCCATCGCAGTCTTTAACACTGGTAGCATGCCGCGACAGCGTGGACGTGAACCGTATGTGCAGTTGACGGACTTTGAGCGAGGGCGTATAGTGGGCATGCGGGAGGCCGGGTGGACGTACCGCCGAATTGCTCAACACGTGGGGCGTGAGGTCTCCACAGTACATCGATGTTGTCGCCAGTGGTCGGCGGAAGGTGCACGTGCCCGTCGACCTGGGACCGGACCGCAGCGACGCACGGATGCACGCCAAGACCGTAGGATCCTACGCAGTGCCGTAGGGGACCGCACCGCCACTTCCCAGCAAATTAGGGACACTGTTGCTCCTGGGGTATCGGCGAGGACCATTCGCAACCGTCTCCATGAAGCTGGGCTACGGTCCCGCACACCGTTAGGCCGTCTTCCGCTCACGCCCCAACATCGTGCAGCCCGCCTCCAGTGGTGTCGCGACAGGCGTGAATGGAGGGACGAATGGAGACGTGTCGTCTTCAGCGATAAGAGTCGCTTCTGCCTTGGTGCCAATGATGGTCGTATGCGTGTTTGGCGCCGTGCAGGTGAGCGCCACAATCAGGACTGCATACGACCGAGGCACACAGGGCCAACACCCGGCATCATGGTGTGGGGAGCGATCTCCTACACTGGCCGTACACCACTGGTGATCGTCGAGGGGACACTGAATAGTGCACGGTACATCCAAACCGTCATCGAACCCATCGTTCTACCATTCCTAGACTGGCAAGGGAACTTGCTGTTCCAACAGGACAATGCACGTCCGCATGTATCCCGTGCCACCCAACGTGCTCTAGAAGGTGTAAGTCAACTACCCTGGCCAGCAAGATCTCCGGATCTGTCCCCCATTGAGCATGTTTGGGACTGGATGAAGCGTCGTCTTACGCGGTCTGCACGTCCAGCACGAACGCTGGTCCAACTGAGGCGCCAGGTGGAAATGGCATGGCAAGCCGTTCCACAGGACTACATCCAGCATCTCTACGATCGTCTCCATGGGAGAATAGCAGCCTGCATTGCTGCGAAAGGTGGATATACACTGTACTAGTGCCGACATTGTGCATGCTCTGTTGCCTGTGTCTATGTGCCTGTGGTTCTGCCAGTGTGATCATGTGATGTATCTGACCCCAGGAATGTGTCAATAAAGTTTCCCCTTCCTGGGACAATGAATTCACGGTGTTCTTATTTCAATTTCCAGGAGTGTACTTACATATATATGTTTTCAAACATTTATAATAATAAAATAGTGATTATAATGATCATGATAATTGCTCAGGCCGTACAACAGTCTAGTAGTCGTTACAGAGTTACCGCTGTATTTTGGAGTAAATTACTTCATTTACTATTGCAAGGTCAACAATGAAGTAAATAGTGATGCATTTCAGGAACTGTCTACAACAGGGAGAACGCATTTTCACCAAATACTTATGCATATGTTACGTACACGCCTCAGTTTCGCTGTCGTAGGTGCATTCTACTAAGTGTGTGTGTGTAGTGGGTATAGTACGTGAGGGCGATGTTCTTCATACATTCCTTTCACAAACTGTATCCACCACCACATTGTTCCGTGGGTTATT
Organism: Schistocerca nitens; assembly: GCF_023898315.1. Lineage (NCBI taxonomy): Eukaryota > Metazoa > Arthropoda > Insecta > Orthoptera > Acrididae > Schistocerca > Schistocerca nitens. Next base: position 73,827,532 of record NC_064617.1, read on the forward strand.
GTTAAAATGTAAGCAATGTAATCAATATCAGTCTCATGAAACAGTGATAATAGTAACGGTCTTTAAAAAATAATATATTTAACTGATCGAAACTAAATCGAATCCTTACATTTTTACCCCTCAGGAAATTTCATTTTATCACTCATTGGGTAATAACTCCCACCTTGGTAACCAGTAGACTACAATAATAGCTGCGACGAGAAACCGTCAGGTTCGCAATTAGGAGGGATGACTGCGGTACACTAGGCGTGCACTCATTCACAGCTTTCGAGAGGACACTGTGCAGAAAGAAGAAAGCCGCACGACGAGTTCTCGAAACATTGCACCTGTAGAGACAGAGGTTAGGGTTCAATGTCTCCACTGTGTGCGTACCGTGAAGCTGGCGATTTTGTAGTGATCCGAGCTTCAAACCAGTTTTGTATTCAAACGGGTCATTTCCAGACGTGGGTTCCTTGTCAAAAATATATCTGCCATCTAGAAACATGTAATAGGAGCTTGAAAACAACATGTATATTGTGAGTTGTTTAAGTGAGGCCTGTGGCCTTACTGTTAAGGGTGCCTAAAATAAGCATCGGTCATAAAGAAACTATTTGCGAGACGTGACCGCCTCGTTCAGTGTGTCCCTGCCTCTTGTTTGGAAAGCGGCGCGCGTCAAAGCGTTTCGGCAATGTTGGTTGTGATATTTAGGAATCCTCACGCAGTCTTGGCTGTTGTGTGTTAACGTACCGGAGACGCACTTGGCAGCAGTTACTCGTCAAAACAAATTGTAGGCCTGCCGATGACGGGCACTAGCTCTATGACGTGAGGATGTATAATTACATTCTGCTTCCAGACAACGTACCTGGTTGTTTTCCATTACGAGCATTACAGCGACGCAGGTAATGTACGGCAGCGCAGTGGCTTACTGTATTCGCATTTGGTCTTATTGCCGATGAGGAGCAGAAAAGAGCGAGAGTGCTGATGAAAAGAGTGGTGGAAACTAGCTGTGAAATTTTATAGGGGAGTAAGTCAATGGTAAAGGAACACGATATCGAGTCGAGTGCTTTCTTATGTGAGTAGTACAACAACACACACTAAAAACATAAAAAAGGAGTTAACCAAAGGGGATGGGCATGTACAGTCGAACAAGTGATAACAATTTCAGAAAAAAAGATGATTTCTTCAAGAGAAACAGCTTCACAAATTGAGCAAGTCAATAACGCATTGCTCCACCTCCGTCCCTTATGCCAGCAGTTATTCGGCTTGAAATTGATTGAGAAAGTTGTTGGATACTCTGCTCTGTCCTAATTCTGTCTGTTAGATCATCAGAATTCCGAGGTGGTTGGAGGGCCCTGCTCATAATACTCCAAACCTTCTCAACTGGCGAGAGACCTGTGACCTTGCTGGCCATGTTAGGGTTGGGCAAGTACGAAGACGTAAGGCATTCTCACCATTGGCAGACGGGAAATATCTTGCTGAAATTGAAATGTAAGCCCAGGATGGTTTCCCACGAAGATCAACAAAACCGGGCGTAGAATATCATCTAAATGCCACTGTGCTGTAAGGTGTCGCGCATGACAACGAAAAGAATCCTGCTAAGAACAGAAATGGCATCCGAGGTCATCAGTCTAGGCTGACGGGCGACTGTCAAGTTGGTACCCCGCCGCTGTAGAGGACGTCCAAAGACACGTCTTCGCCTGTCATTGGGGAAGAGTTAGAAGTGGGACAGGTCACTGAAGACAATTCCCTCCAGTTAATGAGATTGTAGGCCGGAGACGGGATTGGAGAGGCCCCGATACTGGTGGGATACGGACCTTGCACATCCGTGCACACCCGTGGTCTAGGAGATGGCCGGCACGGTAGCTCAGCGTGTTCGGTCAGAGGGTTAGCTGCCCTCTGTAATAAAAAAACTGAGTTAATGGATCAACTACAAACTGAAACGGGTGTCTTGCGACGTCCGCCTCGAGCAAATACAACGAACGAAAACGAACAAAATGAGATTAAAAAAAATAAAAATAAAAAATAAAAAAAAGGGGTAGCGTCTTTGATTCATAATCAAAACTTCTTCGGTCCCGGGTCCGATCCCCGCCACTGCCTAAATTTTGATAAATAATCAGCATTGGCGGCCGAAGACTTGCGGCATAAGAAGTCAGCCTCATTCTGCCAACGCCCTTGTCAAAGAGGGCGGAGGAGCGGATAGAGGTTCAGGGCACTCTCTTGTCCTAGGGGTGGGAAATTGCCCCTAAAGGCGGAAGAATCAGCAATGATCAACGACATGAGGATGCAGAAGGCAATGGAAACCACTGCATTAAAGACACGTAACGTGTATCCACAGGACATGTGGCCTGTAATTGAAGAAGTGTCATGATGATCTCTCCATTGGCAAAAGATTCCGGAATAGTCCCCCATTCGGATATCCGGGAGGGGGCTGCCAAGGGGGAGGTTACCATGAGAAAAAGATTGAATAATCAACGAAAGGATAACGTTCTACGAGTCGGGGCGTGGAATGTCAGAAGCATGAACGTGGTAGGGAAACTAGAAAATCTGAAAAGGGAAATGCAAAGGCTCAATCTAGATATAGTAGGGGTCAATGAAGTGAAGTGGAAGGAAGACAAGGCGTACGCAGGAGCAGATATAGACTCAGATCACAATATAGTAATGATGAAGAGTAGGTTGAAGTTCAAGACATTAGTCAGGAAGAATCAATACGCAAAGAAGTGGGATACGGAAGTACTAAGGAATGACGAGGTACGTTTGAAGTTCTCTAACGCTATAGATACAGCAATAAGGAATAGCGCAGTAGGCAGTACAGTTGAAGAAGAATGGACATCTCTAAAAAGGGCCATCACAGAAGTTGGGAAGGAAAACATAGGTACAAAGAAGGTAGCTGCGAAGAAACCATGGGTAACAGACGACATACTTCAGTTGATTGATGAAAGGAGGAAGTACAAACATGTTCCGGGAAAACCAGGAATACAGAAATACAAGTCGCTGAGGAATGAAATAAATAGGAAGTGCAGGGAAGCTAAGACGAAATGGCTGCGGGAAAAATGTGAAGACATCGAAAAAGATATGATTGTCGGAAGGACAGACTCAGCATACAGGAAAGTCAAAACAACCTTTGGTGACATTAAAAGCAACGGTGGTAACATTAAGAGTGCAACGGGAATTCCACTGTTAAATGCAAAGGAGAGAGCAGGTAGACGGAAAGAATACATTGAAAGCCTCTATGAGGGTGAAGATTTGTCTGATGTGATAGAAGAAGAAACAGGAGTCGATTTAGAAGAGATAGGGGATCCAGTATTAGAATCGGAATTTAAAAGAGCTTTGGAGGACTTACGGTCAAATAAGGCAGAAAGGATAGATAACATTCCATCAGAATTTCTAAAATCATTGGGGGAAGTGGCAACAAAACGAGTATTCACGTTGGTGTGTAGAATATATGGGTCTGACGACATACAATCTGACTTTCGGAAAAGCATCATCCACACAATTCCGAAGACGGCAAGAGCTGAGAAGTGCGAGAATTATCGCACAATCAGCTTAACAGCTCATGCATCGAAGCTGCTTACAAGAATAATATACAGAAGAATGGAAAAGAAAATTGAGAATGCGCTAGGTGACGATCAGTTTGGCTTTAGGAAAAGTAAAGGGACGAGAGAGGCAATTATGACGTTACGGCTAATAATGGAAGCAAGGCTAAAGAAAAATCAAGACACTTTCATAGGATTTGTCGACCTGGAAAAAGCGTTCGACAATATAAATTGGTGCAAGCTGTTCGAGATTCTGAAAAAAGTAGGGGTAAGCTATAGGGATAGACGTGTCATATACAATATGTACAACAACCAAGAGGGAATAATAAGAGTGGACGATCAAGAAGGAAGTGCTCGTATTAAGAAGGGTGTAAGACAAGGCTGTAGCCTTTCGCCCCTACTCTTCAATCTGTACATCGAGGAAGCAATGATGGAAATAAAAGAAAGGTTCAGGAGTGGAATTAAAATACAAGGTGAAAGGATATCAATGATACGATTCGCTGATGACATTGCTATCCTGAGTGAAAGTGAAGAAGAATTAAATGATCTGCTGAACGGAATGAACAGTCTAATGAGTACACAGTATAGTTTGAGAGTAAATCGGAGAAAGACGAAAGTAATGAGAAGTAGTAGAAATGAGAACAGCGAGAAACTTAACATCAGGATTGATGGTCACGAAGTCAGTGAAGTTAAGGACTTCTGCTACCTAGGCAGTAAAATAACCAATGACGGACGGAGCAAAGAGGACATCAAAAGCAGACTCGCTATGGCAAAAAAGGCATTTCTGGCCAAGAGAAGTCTACTAATATCAAATACCGGCCTTAATTTGAGGAAGAAATTTCTGAGGATGTACGTCTGGAGTACAGCATTGTATGGTAGAGGGAGCTGTAGAGGGCAAAAACTGTAGAGGAAGACAGAGATTGGAATACGTCAAGCAAATAATAGAGGACGTAGGTTGCAAGTGCTACTCTGAGATGATGAGGTTAGCACAGGAAAGGAATTCGTGGCGGGCCGCATCAAACCAGTCAGTAGACTGATGACCAAAAAAAAAAAACTGACCTGTCCGTCATCCACCACGCATGGTGTGACGGGCTGGGGTACAATTTCTTTTCACAGGAGGACCACTTTGGTTGCCATCCCCGGCGCGTTTACAGCACGGCTGTACAGTGACGCTGTTCTACGCCCCGTTTTGTTGTCGATAATGGCAAGCAGTGGAAGGCTTACATTTTAACAAGATAATGCCTGCCTGCACACGGCGAAGGTTCTGCTGCTCATCTTCTGCTTTCCAAACCCTACCTAGGGCAGCGAGGTCGTAGGACCTCTCCCCAGCTGACAACGTCGTGAGCATTATGGGCAGGGCACTCCAGTCAGCTCAGGATTTTGACGATCTTTACACGACAGTTGGACAGAATTTCGCACGGTACCCTCAGGAGGACATACAACAACTCTGTCGATCAATTCCAACCAGAATAAGTGCTTGAACGAGGGCCAGAGATGGACGAAAGCGTTATCGATCTCCTCAATTCGTGAAGCTCATTCTCTTGAATAAAACATCCAATTTTTCTGAAATTGTGATCATTTGTTTGTAAATGTACATCACATCTGCCTAATTTCGTTCCATTCCCATAATTCCTTCGTGGTTCATCTTCTTTTTGTTGTGTGTTTCCTAGTCTACATTTAAATCTGATAAAATTTCACAGCTTTAACCGCAATGAGCTAGAACCTCAAAAAAATATTTTCTGTCTACACTGTCTTAGTGTCAAAGGGTGCGAGATTATAAACGGATGTGAAAAATAAAACAATAGTTTCAGTCCCGTCTTCAGTGAGAACACAAGCTTTGATCAAACAGACATCGGAAAAGTTGTGGATTTAGGGAATAAGTCAGAAACGTAACTCTTGATAACCGGATGGGGACTCAAGCTCAGTGCGAAGATGAGTCCCATTCCTTACTAGTACACCATGCCACTTGGTGAGCTATTGAGTGTCGAATGGCACGTAGTCCATTTAAAATTCATTCAGTGTTATGCTATCCACCGTAAGAATGTGATTTACATCGTGTGATGTCTAGTTTTCTGCGAGAGGTCGTGGATCAGAGCGTCTTAATGTTAGTTTAGAATCTGACATAGACCTCGAAGTCGTGGCAGAAAACGAAATGTTTGGCAATGTACAGAAGCGTGTTAGAAAACAGTATTCGAATCAGGACCAGAGGGAACGTCTCATACGATAATTGGCTTAGAGTGTAGGTGAGGGAAGTTTAAAGTGGTCGCTGCGGTGTTTGTATATTTAATATGATCGTCTCCACATAGGCAGCTGCGGTTTGAGGCGTCGGACTCGGTGAACCGTTAGGAATGCCTCGATGGCTGCTCGCTACGCTATTCTGGGGAAGTATTTTGAAATGTCTTTCTTCGGGCTGGAGGTCCACCGTAGCTATACGTCATTGCGCACACATCGACGCCTAGGTGACTTGTAAATAGGATGAGCTTTTATAGTTCGTAACTTTTCAATGTTGGGGTGGCTACAGAATAACGAAGATAGCATGTTGGGGATCTGTAGTCCTTGTATCTAGTTTGGATTCGCACCACATTGCGCGCATTTCCACGGTCCTGTTGCAGCCACTCAGCTTGACCTGTATCAACATGGGAAGGTGTTGGATATGTCTTTCTATGATTTAAATTGGAACTTGCGGTTGTGGAAATGGGTGCCACTGGAGGATGTGTAGGGTGTGATTAAAAGGTTGTAATGTTACTGTAGCGTACGGATTCGAAGAAGGTGAGTCCCTTAGATGTATGAGAGTACGTGAAATATGATTGACTTGTGCGTGTGAGCCTATGCAAGTATGTGTTTGAATGGAGGCAGTTTCTAATAAATAGCGTATGGCTAGAGATCTGAGAAATTAGTGTATATTTTTCTTCTTAGGACCTCGGTCAGCACATCATCTACTAATACTGTCTGTCATCGCCTATAACTCAGCCGAAATATCGCGAAACATCTGATGTAGTCTCGAGGCAGAATGCGTTGCAAAAACTAATGAATTATGTAGTTGCATGCGGTGTGATGGAGTCGCAAATAGCGCTTGCATACGACGTTTCTTAGCCGAATAACTTTCAAAGTTCATTGAGTTTATCGCGAGGTTGCATCGTTGGCTCTTAATATACACATTTCTACGATCACTGTCACGGTATTTGTCCGGAATACACCACCTCATTCAGAGTTAATGTCGTACCTCGATTCGTAAAGCGGTTATAGGTTTTAACAGGGATACTTGGGTGCTCCTTTAGAACGACGAGCGCTTGTCAGAGTAACATGCGGTAGTTGTTGGGATCGGGATTTGTTTCTTTAACATGTTCTCTATTACGTCTATGCGACGGTGGTATGACTCGCAGGAAGAACGTAAGGGACATGCACACCCATCGTTGATTTTCGGTCAGTATTATTTCGTGTCGTATGCATCCACTTATTGAGGATGTAATATTAGTATTAGTGCTGGGTGTGCGATATGTCCGCATTTGAGCGTCAGGTTTATAAATTATATCCGTTTGCAACCTGTAACCGCGTAAGTAACAAGCAGACCTTAGTGGCTCGCCATCACAATTTTTTATCTTAAATAACTTTGTGACTAATGCCCTTTTGGCATATTTGTCATTTTATAAATGGCATATCCCCCCCAAGAACCATGGACCTTGTCGTTGGTGGGGAGGCTTGCGTGCCTCAGCGATACAGATAGCCGTACCGTAGGTGCAACCAAAACGGAGGGGTATCTGTTGAGAGGCCAGACAAACGTGTGGTTCCTGAAGAGGGGCAGCAGCATTTTCAGTAGTTGCAGGGGCAACAGTTTGAATGATTGACTGATCTGGCCTTGTAACACTAACCAAAACTGCCTTGCTGTGCTGGTACTGCGAACGGCTGAAAGCAAGGGAAACTACGGCCGTAATTTTTCCCGAGGGCATGCAGCTTTACTGTATGATTAAATGATGATGGCGTCCTCTTGGGTAAAATATTCCGGAGGTAAAATAGTCCCCCATTCGGATCTCCGGGCGGGGACTACTCAAGAGGACGTTGTTATCAGGAGAAAGAAAACTGGCGTTCTACGGATCGGAGCATGGAATGTCAGATCCCTTAATCGGGCAGGTAGGTTAGAAAATTTAAAAAGGGAAATAGATAGGTTAAAGTTAGATATAGTAGGAATTAGTGAAGTTCGCTGGCAGGAGGAACAAGACTTTTGGTCAGGCGAATAGAGGGTTATAAATACAAAATCAAATGGGGTAATGCAGGAGTCGGTTTAATAATGAATAAAAAAATAGGACTGCGGGTAAGCTACTACAAACAGCATAGTGAACGCATTATTGTGGCCAAGATAGACACGAAGCTCACGCCTACTACAGTAGTACAAGTTTAAATGCAAACCAGCACTGCAGATGACGAAGAAATAGAAGAAATGTATGATGAAATAAAAGAAATTATTCAGATAGTGAAGGGAGACGAAAATTTAATAGTCATGGGTGATTGGAATTCGGTAGTAGGAAAAGGGAGAGAAGAAACGTAGTAGGTGAATATGGATTGGGGCTAAGAAATGAAAGCGGAAGCCGCCTGATAGAATTTTGCACAGAGCACAACTTAATCATAGCTAACACTTGGTTCAAGAATCATAAAAGAAGGTTGTATACATGGAAGAAGCCTGGAGATACTGACAGGTTTCAGATAGCTTACATAATGGTAAGACGGAGATTTAGGAACCAGGTTTTAAATTGTAAGACATTTCCAGGGGCAGATGTGGACTCTGATCACAATCTATTGGTTATGAACTGTAGATTAAAACTGAAGAAACTGCAAAAGGTGGGAATTTAAGGAGGTGGGACCTGGATAAACTGAAAGATCCAGAGGTTGTACAGAGTTTCAGGGAGAGTATAAGGGAACAATTGACAGGAATGGGAGAAAGAAATACGGTAGAAGAACAATGGGTAGCTTTGAGAGATGAAGTAGTGAAGGCAGTAGAGGACCTAGTAGGTAAAAAGACGAGGGCTAGTAGAAATCCTTGGGTAACAGAGGAAATACTGAATTTAACTGATGAAAGGAGGAAATATAAAAATGCAGTAAATGAAGCAGGCAAAAAGGAATACAAACGTCTCAAAAACGAGATCGACAGGAAGTGCAAAATGGCTAAGCAGGGATGGCTAGAGGACAAATGTAAGTATGTAGAGGCTTATCTCACTAGGGGTAAGATAGATACTGCCTACAGGAAAATTAAAGAGACCTTTGGAGGAAAGAGAACCACTTGTATGAATATCAAGAGCTCAGATGGAAACCCAGTTCTAAGCAACGAAGGGAAGGCAGAAAGGTGGAGGGAGTATATAGAGGGCCTATACAAGGGCAAAGTACTTGAGGACAATATTTTGGGAATGGAAGATGATGTAGATGAAGATGAAATGGGAGATACAATACTGCGTGAAGAGTTTGACAGAGCACTGAGAGACCTGAGTCGAAACAAGGCTCCGGGAGTAGACAACATTCCATTAGAACTACTGACGGCCTTGGGAGAGCCAGTCCTGACAAAACTCTACCATCTGGTGAGCAAGATGTATGAGACAGGCGAAATACCCTCAGACTTCAAGAATTATATAATAATTCCAATCCCAAAGAAAACAGGTGCTGACAGATGTGAAAATCATCGAACAATCAGTTTAATAAGTCACGGATGCAAAATATTAACGCGTATTCTCTACAAACGAATGGAAAAACTGGTAGATGCTGACCTCGGGGAAGATCAGTTTGGATTACGTAGAAATATTGGAACACGTGAGGCAATACTGACCCTACGGCTTATCTTAGAAGCTAGATTAAGGAAAGGCAAACCTACGTTTCTAGCATTTGTAGACTTAGAGAAATCTTTTGACAATGTTGACTGGAATACTCTCTTTCAAATTCTGAAGGTGGCAGGGGTAAAATACAGGGAGCCTATCCCCGATGTTATTCAATCTGTATATTGAACAAGCAGTAAAGGAAACGAAAGAAAAATTTGCTGTAGGTATTAAAATCCATGGAGAAGAAATAAAAACTTAGAGGTTCGCCGATGAAATTGTAATTCTGCTAGAGACAGCAAAGGACTTGGAGGAGCAGTTGAATGGTATCGATAGTGTCTTGACAGGACGGTATAAGATGAACATCAACAAAAACAAAACGAGGATAATGGAATGTAGTCCAATTAAGTCGGGTGATGCTGAGGGAACTAGATTAGGAAATGAGACACGTAAAGTAGTAAAGGAGTTTTGCTATTTGTGGAGCAAAATAACTGATGATAGTCGAAGTAGAGAGGATATCAAATATAGTGTCGCAATGGCAAGGAAAGCGTTTCTGAAGAAGAGAAATTTGTTAATATCGAGTATTGATTTAAGTGTCAGGAAGTCGTTTCTGGAAGTATTTGTGTGGAGCGTAGCCATGTATGGAAGTGAAACATGGACGATAACTAGTTTGGACAGGAAGAGAATAGAAGCTTTCGAAATGTGGTGCTACAGAAGAATGCTGAAGGTTAGGTGCGTAGATCATATAATTAATGAGGAGGTATTGAACAGGATTGGGGAGAAGTTTGTGGCACAACTTAACTAGAAGAAGGGATCGGTTGGTAGGACACGTTCTGAGGCATCATGGGATCACCAATTTAGTATTGGAGGGCAGCGTGGAGGGTAAAAATCGTAGAGCGAGACCAAGAGATGAATACACTAAACAGATTCAGAAGGATGTAGGTTGCAGTAGGTACTGGGAGATGAAGAAGCTTGCACAGGATAGAGTAGCATGGAGAGCTGCATCAAACCAGTCTCAGGACTGAAGACCACAACAACAACAACAACAAATGGCATATAAGTAGGTGCCAGTCTTTCACGATGATTCTGTATAAGTACAGTGTCATACTTTTTTAGTCATAGTTCTGTGACCAGGTTGTAAACCATTCTTTGATTTAAATTCCGAGGAAGACACTCTTAGCAGTGTTGAAACACGGTTAATTCGCTAAAAATAGTGACCGAGGTCTGTTTTCTTTCAATTATAGCTATTCGCGGTCTCTTAACGTGCAGCCATGTACAAAATTTTTCCTCTGTGTTTCCACAGATGGCGTGTCACTGATGTCATTTGTACTATCATTGTACTACCCTCGAGGAGTCTAGTAGCTTCCACGGCCTAGAGTTGAGCTCATAAATTCTAATTCTATAGATGTTGTCCCCTTCACAGAAAACAGAACGTAGGTCGTGAATACGTTATCTAGAGGTTGTAAGAAGCTCTTAGCGAGGAACTGATGTTGTATGAATAATAAAATTTCCAAATAGTTTGTTTATGCGGGAGGCCACTCGCTCTTTATTAGCAGAATACGAGAAACAGCATAGTTATATTCCTCTTTAAGAATCAGAAATCATTTCAATTTTTTACACGTTCATAAAAAATAAACAAAAAAATTAACTGCCTATTTGCGTAGTTACCATCAAATTGTTTTCAGTTACATGTCCGCCGCGTTGAGTGGCCGCGCGGTTAGAGGCGCCATGTCATGGTTTGCGCGGTCCCTCCCGCCGGAGGTTCGAGTCCTCCCTCGGACATGGGTGTGGGTGTGTTGTTCTTAGCATAAGTTAGGTGAAGGTAGTTTAAGTAGTGTGCAAGTGAAGGGACCGATGACCTAAGCCGTTTGGTCACTTAGAAATTCACATACGTTACGTGCCGAAACAACCAGAGATTGCTAATTAAGTTCTTAACCGATGCGGACAAAGGCAGACAACATGTCTGTCTTCTGAGACTGCCGAAACAAGTCTGACATACTCAAACCAGAGATTTCTAGTAAAGTCTTAACTGACACCGACCGCGGCAGACAACTTGTTTTCTTGCGAGACTGCCGACTCAGCTATGATCTTACAACCGAACCACTTTGACCGCCATCCAAGTAACGCGCGGTACGAATATCTCCAAAGTGCTTCGTCTGCCTTTTGGTTTAGCAGCTGTTTATGAATCTGCTTGTAATTAACACTTTTGATTATGGAATGATAGCCTGCTACTGATATATGCTTTTATATGAGAGAAAAGCATATTCACTGCTCAGTATTTCTAATTTTAATAGCAGAATATCTATTCCGAATGCAGCAGCCAGTCGTGGAAGAGATCGCAATTTAGGTGGTCTTTCTCACGATATCCGTGCTGAGTACATCATCTTTCATCGGTACCTCACACACCACATTATGTCGTCTTCCCACTGCTGCATTCTCAACTGCCCGGCTTCTTGTAGCCGAATATGATGCCGGTAGACCCAGAAATACACTACTGGCCATTAAAATTGCTACACCACGAAGATGACGTGCTACAGACGCGAAATTTAAACGACAGGGAGAAGATGCTGTGATATGCAAATGATTAGCTTTTCAGAGCATTGACACAAGATTGGCGCCGGTGGCGACACCTAGAACGTGCTGACATGAGGAAAGTTTCCAACAATTTCTCATACATAAACAGCAGTTGACCGGCGTTGCCTGGTAAAACGTTGCCTCGTCTAAGGAGGAGAAATGCGTAGCATCACGTTTCCGACTCTGAAAAAGGTCGGATTATAGCTTATCGCTATTGCGGTTTATCGTATCGCGAAATTGCTGCTCGCATTGGTCAAGATCCAATGACTGTTAGCAGAATATGGGATCGGTGGTTTCAGGAGGGTAATACGCAACGCCGTGCTGGATCCCAACGGCCTCGTGTCACTAGCAGTCGAGGTGACAGGCATCTTATCCGCATGGCTCTAACGGATCCTGCAGCCACTTCTCGATCCCTGCCTGAGTCACCAGATGGGGACGTTTGCAAGACAACAACCATCTGCACGAACAGTTCGACGACGTTCGCAGCAGCATGGACTATGAGCTCGGAGACCATGGCTGCGGTTACCCTTGACGCTGCATCACAGACAGGAGCGCCTGCGATGGTGCACTCAAAGACGAACCTGGGTGCACGAATGGCAAAACGTCATTATTTCGGACGAATCCAGGTTCTGTTTACAGCATCATGATGGTCGCATCCGTGTTTGCCGATATCGCACTGAACGCACATTGGAACCGAACGAGGGGGCACAGTGGCTAGCACACTGGACTCGCATTCCGGAGGACGACGGTTCAATCCCGCGTCCGGCCATCCTGATTTAGGTTTCCCGTGATTTCCCTAAATCTCTCCAGGCGAATGCCGGGATGGTTCCTTTGAAAGGGCACGGCCGACTTCCTTCCCCATCCTTCCCTAATCCGATGAGACTGGCCAACCAGCACATTGGAAGCGTGTATTCGTCATCGCCCTACTGTCGTATAACCCGGCGTGTTGGTATGGGGTGCCGTTGGTTACACGTGTCGGCCACCTCTTGTTCGCATGACGGCACTTTGAACAGTGGACGTTACATTTCAGATGTGTTTCGACCCGTGGCTCTACCCTTCATTCGATCCCTGCGAAACCCTACATTTCAGCAGGATAATGCACGATCGCATGTTGCATGTCCTAACGGGCATTTCTGGATACAGAAATTGTTCGACTGCTGCCCTGGCCAGCACATTCTCCAGATCTCTCACCAATTGAAAACGTCTGGTCAGTGGCAGCCAAGCAACTGGCTCGTCACAATACGCCAGTCGCTACTCTTGATGAACTGTGGTATCGTGTTGAAGCTGCATGGGCATCTGTACCTGTACACGCCATCCAAGCTCTGTTTGACTCAATGCCCAGGCGTATCACGGCCGTTATTACGGCCAGAGGTGGTTGTTCTGGGTACTGATTTCTCAGGATCTATGCACCCAAATTGCGTGAAAATGTAATCACATGTCAGTTCTAGTATAATATATTTGTCCAATGAATATCCGTTTGTCATCTGCATTTCTTCTTGGTGTAGCAATTTTAATGGCCAATAGTGAATTATAATTCACCCTTCTCCAACATCCCTAGAAGTTTGTGACATCATCACGAAATCACCCTTTATAACCATGTACCAGTCATAACGCTAGAGTGTTACGCTGTTCTCGGATCTGTATAGGGCTCCAGGGAGCGCTTGATACAAATGTTATTGGGCCAGCAGCAATAATTGGGACAGGACGAGTTCACCAAGTTTCTTGCCACGCGCGTTTCATCGCCAGTGTCGTCATGACAGCAAAAGTGAAAGACGCCGATGCTCGGAACGGTTTCACGCATCGCACTGTAGCCTCTCGGTGACTTCATTAGGCGCTCCGCTCACCGCAATTATGCGCGCTCGCCGGCAAGAAGCGCCGGCGGCGCGGAGGAGCCCGCGCCACCTATTACAGTGCAGCAGGCGCCGGCGACCGGCCGGGACGTTAATAGCGCGCCGCAGCACAGCGGCCGCTGGCGCCGAGATAATGCGCCGCATTGCTCGCTGGCGACGCGTTGCGTAACCCGAGGCTGGAATGTGTTAGTTGAGATGTCAGGGGATTACACGCGATGGTTCGTTTCATCCACGGCAACGAGGTAGTCCGATGGGGTGCGTCTGTTGCCAATTAAACATCATGTCTATTAAAACAAAACGCAGGTGTTTTGTGGCTACTGTCGATCACAGAGAATTTTTTTTCCGGAAACGGAGCAACTTCGCTACCTCGAACACCAGCATAGGGTGAGGCATCTATCGCACTTTGGATAAATCTTAATACGTTAAAGATGCTGATCATGTGAAACTTTCTAGCAGATTAAAACTGTGTACCGGACCGAGACTCGAATTCGGGACCTTTGCCTTTTGCGGGCATGTGCTCTACCACCTGAGCTACCCAAGCACGACTAACACCACGTCCTCACAGCTTCACTTCTGCCAGTACCTCGTCTACCTTCCAACTTTACAGAAGCTCTCCTGCGAACCTTGCAGAACTAGCACTCCTGAAAGAAAGGATATAGCGGAGACATGGCTTAGCCACAGCCTGGGAGATGTTTCCAGAATGAGATTTTCGCTCTGCAGTGGAGTGTGCGCTGATATGAAAATTCCTGACAGATTAAATCTGTTTTAATCTGCCAGGAAGTTTCATATCAGCGCATACTCCGCTGCAGAGTAAAAATCTCATTCTACTGATCATGTATTTAATTGAATTTTCTCATTATAAGAGTACTGAAGGGCGATCTGTTTTACTTGTTAAAAACTATTCAAAAGCCAAGATCACACAAAACATGATTGTACAAGACAACCGGTTTCGGCAGTCTTAGCTGTTATCTTCAGGTCTGTTAGAAAATGCAATATATGGATTATGACTCAATTGATATGAAAGTTATAGTTTGGTGTTATAACAAAACCAGAAGTGGATCTGTACATTTACGTATCTTACACGTTTTTCGTTGCGAAAAACGTTCATTTTACGCTGAGCCTTATGCACAAAATGTCAAGTAGATAAAACTCAGCACATAACAAACGTTTGTCATCGTTAAAATATTTAAGAACACACAGCGTCTTGTCCAAAAGGCCGTGTCCACACACATATTGCTCACAGATGCTTGTCACACGATGCAAATACGGGACACAATAGCACAAGTGTTTCCATATACCTGACACATTCTAAACAGTGCAGATCCACTTTTTCCACTGTTTCGTATGTTCCAGCGTATGTAAACTGATGTTCTGTTGTCTACCGTATTTGTGTCATATAACATGCACCTGTGGGCAATATGTATATAGACGTGGCCTTTTGGACAGGGTGCTGTGTGTTTTTAAATATACGAGGGCGGTTCAGAAAGTAACCTCCGATTGGTCACAGTGCGGGTTGTGGGGGGAGTAGCGACGCCATCTGTGCGTTCACGCACTCAGCAGGTCAGTCGGCATCAAGCCGTGGTCGAGTGAACGTCGTACCTGCGCTAGTTTAGTTTTTGTGGCAGTTTGAAATGTGTGCTGCAATAGAAAACCCCGCCAAATGTGAAGTGCGTGCTGTCATAAGGTTTTTTACAGCCAAAGGATATTCTGCAGCAGCTATTCATCGTGAGCTTTGTGCCGTGTACGGACCAAGAGTTATGAGTGAAGGAGTTGTCCGTGAATGGATACGTTTATTTAAAAGTGGACGAGAAAACGTTCATGATGAAGAGAGGAGTGGTAGACCATCATTGGTGACTGACGAACTCGTTCAGACAGTTGATGCAAAAGTTCGTGGAAATCGACGTTTCTCAATGTCGGAGTTGGCTACTGGTTTTCCACAGATTTCTAAGACTCTCTTGTACGAGATAGCAAGATTGGGTTACCGTAAGTTCTGTGCATGATGGGTGCCCAAAATTCTTACCGACCACCACAAAACTCAAAGAATGGTCTCTGCATTAGACTTTCTGTCACGTTATGAGGACGAAGGAGAACCATTGTTAAACAGAATGGTGACCGGTGACGAAACCTGGATTAAGTACGTGAACCCTGAGACAAAAGAACAATCAAAGATGTGGGCACATTCAAATTCGCCTACCAAACCAAGAAAAGCCTCGCAAGATTTTTCTGCCAGAAAACTGATGGCAACGGTGTTTTGGGATGCCAAAGGGGTGTTGTTGGTTGAATTCATGGAACGTGGTACGACCATTAATCAAGACGTGTACTGTGAAACAATAAAAAAGTTACGACGGGCTATACAGAACAAACGCCGTGGTATGCTGACTTCCGGTATCGTTTTTTTGCACGATAACGCCCGTCCTCACTCTGCTCACAGAACAACGGCCCTTCTTGAGTCCTTCAAGTGGGACGTTATCAACCATCCACCTTACAGCCCAGACCTGGCGCCAAGTGATTATCACCTCTTCATGCGTTTGAAGAAATGGCTCGGGTCACAGCGGTTTGATGACGACGAAGAGCTCAAACATGCGGTCACAGGCTGGCTCCAGGCACAAGCGGGTGATTTTTATGCAGAAGGAATTTCAAAGCTTGTGAAGAGATACGATAAGTGCCTCAATCGCTATGGAGACTATGTAGAAAAATAGTGCAAAGATGTAGTTGTAAGATGTACATATTAAAATATTTTTATTTAACTTGGTGTATTTTTTTAAATCAACCGGAGGTTACTTTCTGAACGGCCCTCGTATTAGCGATGACAAATCATTATAATGTGCTGAGTCTTATCCACTTGACATATTGTGTGGTATCGATAACTACGATGCCACAACGTAGGTGCAAGTTCTTAGGTTGGCACTACGACACCGACGCCGACGGCAGCGCCCTCCAGCCTGC
This sequence comes from Schistocerca nitens, assembly GCF_023898315.1. Lineage (NCBI taxonomy): Eukaryota > Metazoa > Arthropoda > Insecta > Orthoptera > Acrididae > Schistocerca > Schistocerca nitens. The sequence continues at coordinate 73,844,209 of NC_064617.1, forward strand.
GCTGTGCAGCTCTACGAGCGCCGCTCCGGATTCAGCCCATTTGATTCCGAGCCGACGACCCAGCAACTTAGCTTCTACTTCACAGGGGGCTAGCCATTACGGACTTTGTTACTTCACTGATAGTTTGTCCAACTACTAGTAGCTGTTAGCACTGATTGATGTACGCCTCCGCACCTACGTGCTCATCTCAGCCAAAGTTACGTAAGCCTAATGTAATCCTAATTTTGACTATAGTAAAACCACTTAATTGCAGTACCGAAGGATTTCACCTTTTTCTGCTCCTACTCACTTCCTACATTCGCCCTACCCTTCAGTTTACAGGAGCAGACCTACGCGCGCGTACCAGGCGGGATACAAAATCTTGTACATGTGGTTCAGCGTAAAATGAACGAGTCTTACAACAAAAAATGTTTCAAGTATGTAAACGTACAGGTCCACTTCTTTTTTTACAGCACCAAACTAAAATTTTCATATCAACTCCATGTTTTCCATTTTCTTACAGACCTGAAGACGACATCTTAGACTGTTGCAATCGGTTGTCCTGAAAAAAAAATGTATCTTGTACGATCTTGGCTCTTATGGTCTTCAATCGTGTGTTTACACTTTGACGAATTCTCACTACAGGTTCATAAAACAGTGAATAGTTCGCTTTCGCAACCTTATTAACTAGCGATATGAAGGTAGGAAATCCATTTTCAAATGAAATTATGGCGGTATTTCGTGCGATGCACGTTCCTCTCGCCAAAGAATGGCGTATCTGGATGTGACAGCCAACACGATTTGACACAAAATGTGACTAATCCCAGCAGGCGACACGTTGCCATAAATTCGCGGTCCAATTTCGATCGCCCCGTGTCCACTGCAATCGTTACTAGCAATTTGTTTGTATCAACATGGGATCACATAGGATGTGCCTGCAGCGGCACCACATGTTAAACAATGTGCGATGAGTGGTGTGCTCCAGAACACTTACACAAGCACCAACGTTGTACTCTGTCGTCAGATGTAAAACACATTGCACCCTGTCCTGCAGGCCGCTGTGGCCGAGTGGTTCTAGGCGCTTCAGTCTGGAACCGCGCGACCACTAAGGTCGCAGGTTAGAATCCTGCCTCGGGCATGGATGTGTGTAATGTCCTTACGTTAGTTAGGTTTCAGTAGTTCTAAGTTCTAGGGGGCTAATGACCTCGGATGTTAAGTCCCATAGTGCTCAGAGCCACTTAAACCATTTTGAGCGCCCTGTCCTTCACTACGGAGGGAGCAAGCTAGTCACGTTGTATGATGAAGTACGGACGTCCAACACGTTGTCGCCGACTGGTGATTTAGCCATCCTTCAATCGCTTTCCACAGATGCTCACGACAGCAGCACGGCAACAGCGGACCAGCTTCACCGTTCCCGAGATTCTCGTTCCCAGTCTGCGGTCCTCAACAATCCGCCCTCTGTTCAAGCCGGTGCTGTCAGTGGATTTCCCCATCTGCGGTCCGTATCGTCGCTAAAGCGATTCCTCATTCGTCTCTGCTCCGCTTATATACTTCCCTTGCTGGTCCAAGTACCCGGAACTCCACCAACGATTCATTACCGCAGTGGGGTGTGGTCATAATGTTTTCTCTAATCATGGCAGCAAGGCTATCCAAAATGGCGACGAGAAACGGCACCATATAGTTTTAAAATCATGGCGAGCGATCTATTATAGAAAAACGAGCAGGGATGAAATTTAGTTATAGGCTTCACTGTAAACAAGGAAATGAAAACAGTATTACAGATATAGGTAGACCCCAAGGCAGAATAACATGGACGTTTCAAAAATAAACCAAAGACGTTCAACTAAATCATTCGTGACTATGCATCAACATACTTAATGTCCCGACAGTGCTAAGTAACATCAGAATACTTTTCGGTGTAATCTTCCTGTATGACGCCACAAATTACAGTTGCAAATTAGTGATTTTGGCCAAGATGAACAGTATGTAACTTCTTAAGCATTTTTCATAAGAAAATAAATATTAAAAGGCCACGCCAAATATCAAAAGGAACTAAAAAAATCTGTGTTTTATCAAAAATGTTTGTGAACGTCATAAATAACGCCAGAGTGTAAGTGACCATAGATCAATGAGACACAACATAAAAATGGATACAAAACAAAAGAAAGACCCGTCAGTTAGTAAATTAGAAATGTACATTATTAGAATCCACGTAGCAATTGCAAAGATCAGTAAGATACAACTCAAAAACGGATATAAAACAAAAGAGAGACATGGTCAGTTAGTAAATTAGAATTATACATTATAATAATTCAAGTAAGAATTGACAAGTATATCAGATTAAATTAAGCATTAAGCTCAGGATTATGGAAAATGAAGGTTACATGAACGTAGACGAAAAGAAACAACGGCGTTCAGAAGCCTAAAAAAAAAAAAAAAAAAAAAGAGAGAGAGAGAGAGAGAGAGAGATGTGCGTATAATGTAGAGAATGGCACAGATGTAACAGGTAGAGGAGAAATGCAAAATTGCAGAAATATGCGTGACTCTCATAAAGATTGGTTCCGTCAACAGAAAAATTAAAGAGACCTTTGCAGAAAGAGAACCATGTCTGTGAAAATTACGAGCTCAGATGCCAAGTCAAATCGAAGCAAAGAACGGAAAGCAGGAATGTGGAAGGAATATATAGGTATATACAAAGGAAACAAACTTGAAGACGTTATTGTAGAAGAAGAATGGGAAGAAAAAGAAGGTGCATAAGAGATGGGAGATATGATATTGCAAGGAGAATTTGGCAGAGCACTGTAAGACCTAGGTCGAAACAAGGCATCTGAAGTAACGACAATCCCACAGACGAGGAAAGGCACACATGCATTTATAGCATTTACAAATTTGAAGATATTGGGAGTGTTGACTGGAATACACTCTTTGAAATTCTCAAGGTAGCGGAGACATAATTCTGGGAGCCAAAGATTTTCTAAAACTTGTACAGAAACCAGACTCCAGTTGTAAGAGCCAAACGACATGAAAGGTAAGTAGTAGTTGAGACAGGAGTGAGACTAGCTTGTAGCCTGTAGCAGCTTTTATTCAGAATGCATGTCGAGCAAGCTGTAAAGGAAACGAAGGATAAGTCTGAAAGGGAATTAAAGTTATGGGAAAATAAATGAAAACATTGAGGTTCGTTAACGACATTGCGAGAGTATCAGAGACGACGGAAGACAAGTTGAAATGGGTGGATAACGACTTGGTAAGAGGTTATATGACGAACACCAGCAGAAGTAGGCAATAGGTAATAGGCCACAGTCAAATTATGTTAGGTGGTGCTCAGAGAATTAGATTAAGAAGTGAAATGAGACACTAAAAGTTTCTTGGTATTTGGACGAGTAAAATAACTGACGATGGGGGATTCAGAGCATGTATAACATGCAGACTGGAAATAGTAAGTAGTTACTTTCCGGAAAAGAGACATTTGTTAACATCAAAGATAAATTAAAGTGTTAGGAAACCTTTTCTGAAGGCGTTTTTCTGGAGTCTAGCTTTGTGCCAAAGTTAAACGTGGACAATGAATGGTTCAGTCAAGAAGTGACTGGAAGCTTTGGAAACATGTACTACAGGAGAATGCTGAAAATTAGATGCATAGAATGGCTAATATAAATTAATTATTAAAATAGTGTGGCATACAACTGGGAACGGGGGAGGAAATAAATTCATTGTTTATCCTGCATAAAAATAAGGATCTGTTCACAGGACAGATCCTGTGATATTTAAGGATCGTGAATTACGTGATGAAGTGTGAGGGTTAAAACTACTGAGAGAAACCAAGGCTTGAATAGGGTAAGAAGGTTCAAATGAATGTATGTTGCATTAATTATACAGAGATGAAGGAACAGACACAGGATAGACAAGTATAGAGATCTGCATCAAATCAATCTGAGGACTGACAACATTTTAATTACGTGATTTGGACAGTGGTGGACTGTAATGTGGAAGACTGCATTACGAGAAGGTCGGATGGTTTCGCCTATAATAACTTCCTGGGATTTTAGAGGATTGGTGGAGTGGTTCCTTGATGTACACATTTACTAATCTCTGTATCAGATGTGGATCTGTATTTTTGGGAATCGAGATCAGTAAGTATGTATTCATTGAGTGTTTGGTGCATTCAGGCACACTCCTGATACATATGTGTATCTAGATAGTTGTCAAATAATAACCACGCCAGACCACAACAACGACAACAATCACATAAAGGGCAATAGCGGTTGCAAGTATTACGAAGATTAAATAATAATAAAAAAACATTAAATTGAACAAGTACCCATGAGAAGATGAAAGTCTGGAGTATGAGAGAATGTGATGATTTAAACAAAGCCATTAGGAGATGTCACTGAGAACTGTTGACAAAATTTGTTGTTAAATTTTATTAGAGAAATGACGGAAACAATAACAGTATGAAGAACAAACATAAAATTATGTTGGGCGGATGCTGCAAGATCAAAGAATTACAGTAACTAACAGAAAGTAGAAACCGTACAAGTATTCGATAATTTTGTGTGGAAAGAGAGCAGATTGAGAATGTAAACAATTATATTCGGCTAATAATGCCTTACTCAGCTTATACAGCGCGTGGAGTTATGAAGAAAGTGGAGATTCCTAAAAATGTTGGGCTTTCAAGAGAAGTGACTGAAGCTGGTGAAGAAGGAATGTAAAAGGGATATGCGAAATTATTTTTCCAATGTCTGTGTAGTACACTGTACAGGTGCACGGGAAAGGAGTGACGCAGTATGTAAAAACAGATAGGCGTATTAGCCCCAATAAAGTAAAATTTATACGTAAAATATTATCAGTCGCATAGAAACACAGTAGATTTAAATCCTGCACAGTAATAAGCATGTTTGACAAGTGTGTGTAGTATTATGGAACATTTGTAGACCATACACTAACTGAAAAACGATGAGAATGAAATATCACTTAGCTGGGATTCATAGATATTGTGAGAACTTCCGGCTCTGTGTCTGCATCCCTACCGAGAAACTTTGAAAAACAAGGTTCAAACTAAATGGCTCTAAGCACTATGGCACTTAAAATCTGAGGTCATTAGTTCCCTAGAGTTAGAACTACTTAAACCTAACTAACCTAAGGACGTCACACACATACATCCCCGAGGCAGGATTCTAACCTGCGACCGTAGCGATCGCGCGGTTCCAGACTGAAGCGCCTAGAACCGCTCGGCCACAGCGGCCGGCGGATAAACAAGGCACTGAATCAAACTCCATTGATTAGACAATACATTATGATCATGTGCTTCGTAGTCTGTGGAACACACTCGAGCAGCCATTCCGCGTTACATGAATTCGACAAGTCCTAGTTTTCTTTCTGGAGCCGTGTAGCACCAGATGTCTGTGTAAAAATCACGCAATTTCCGTAAATTATTAGCCATTGGTCCATGAGCATGGAGTGTGTTCAATCAGGTTCAGAGCAGGCAAATTTGGTGGTTAAGACAACGACGTGAGTTCACGATCATGTTCCTCAACTTACTGTAGCACGTTTCTGGTCTTGACAACCGTGCGGGGTAGCCGCGCGGTCTGGGGCGTCTTGTCACGGTCCGCGGGGCTCCCCCCGTCGGAGGTTCGAGTCCTCCTTAGCGTAAGTTAGTTTAAGTTAGATTAAGTAGTGCGTAAGCTTAGGGACCGATGACCTCAGCAGTTTGGTTGCATTAGACCTTCCACTAAATTAAAATTTTGATCTTGACAGGATCAGTTATTCTGCTAGAAGTTGCCAACACCGTCAGGGGAAAACATCATGCGTGAAGGGATACAGATGGTCCACAGTTATATTAACATAGGCCACAGCTGTCATAGTGTCTTTGATTACCACCACAGAAAACACGGAAGCTCAGGTGAATGTATCCCATAGTTTAACACTGTCCACATCAGCCTGCGTGTGTGATGTTGTGCATGGTTTGAGCAGCCATTCGCCCATATGGGGGTATTTCCTTATACGACCACAGACGTGGTGTAACAAGCAATGTGATTAATTTAAGCAGGCGACACATTTCCATCGATCCAGAGCGCAGACTCGATGGTTCAGTACCCACTGGTATCGTTATTGACAATGTCATTGGTTCAACACGGGAACACGTACAGGTTGTCTAATGCGGAGCATCGTGTTCGGGAATATGCACTGAATGGTTGAGAGGTTACAAGTCTCTTGTGACCTGTCTCCTCTCACTTTTCTCATTTTTAGATACCATTTTATTAATGTGTCTCAGTGGGGCTGGGCCGAGAAATGTCGCTATTGTACATGAAACCAGTAATGAGGACTCTGATTGTTATTCCTTGATATTTCAACTGTTTTTGTTGGGTGGGTGAGCTGTGGCTGGACAAGGGCCACCCGCATTCAGCGTGACAGAAAAAGGGGAGGTTGGGCCAGACCAGCCTTTCTGCGGTGCAAGGGGGAGTGGACAATACCGTGTAGCAGCTTCTTAGCGCAGCAAACCTGCTACGGATCTTGGCCATTATTGAGGCATGAAGCGGTGAAGAGCGCGACTTTCTGGAGCCAACGTTAAACGTTTTGTTAATGTTTGCAGTCTGGGCTTCACTTGCCCGACTCCAGGTGCTAGTATTGTTCTAAGTGGTTCTAGAAATCTGAGGTCTGAGGCCACGGGACGCCCGATACACAGACGCCTGGGTGATAATTTGTTCGTTTCTGACGGCTGTTTTCATGGCTGCTTTAGCACGTCCTGCGAAATGCAGGCAGTTTATTCGGCATCTCAAGAACACGTGATGTGACGTCAGAGAGACGTACTAGAAATTGGTGGCAACGACCGCGATGGGTGCAAAAAATGTTGATATCTATCGTTTGGTTTGCACCTCTTGTATTTTTCATGTTTGCAGTTAAAATTATTGGATGTAAGGTCCACCACTTATGCAAAATACCTGTATTTCAGAGTTCCCAAACATGTTTCAGGACCTCCGTACCATCATCAGTGTGTTTCTGTTTTATTGAATCTGTAATGTGAACATTTTACTAAATGATTAGAAAATTATGGAAATAATTAGTTCAAACATCTATTTGTTTGCGTAGTTTTGCAGGACCGTTTGCGGACTGGTAGCTTGTCATCTGCAGCCAAACGATGTTGATGAGAAATTTTGTTGGGATTTGTTGTTAGTCGCGATATTTCGCGCATATATTGGTTTTTATTTACGTTATTGTGTGGCAAGCCCTTTTTTCTCTGCATCCTAATGTGGTATTGTGAAGTACACATAAATATAACACATTTTCAGACATTTGGTCGTAAAAAAGCACTTCACACTTCACCAGAAAACAGTGTAATCGTGGCTGTTGGGTGTCGCAGTGCAGTCAGTGATGATTTGTTTACCAGTGAGTTTGGGGTCAAATTTGGATTTTGTTTGCATTTCATCTTTCTATCTGTGTTGTGTGTGTTCTGTACGCTTCTTAGCTGTTTGTGTTGTTTTTTGTGTGGTTTTATATATATATTGTTGTTGTTGTTGTTGTGGTCTTCAGTCGTGAGACTGGTGTGTTGCAGCTCTCCATGCTACTCTGTCCTGTGCAAGCTTCTTCATCTCCCAGTACCTACTGCAACCTACATCCTTCTGAATCTGCTTAGTGTATTCATCTCTTGGTCTCCCTCTACGATTTTTACCCTCAACGCTGCCCTCCAATGCTAAATTTGTGATCCCTTGATGCCTCAAAACATGTCCTACCAACCGATCCCTTCTTCTAGTCAAGTTGTGCCACAAACGTCTCTTCTCCCCAATCCTATTCAATACCTCCTCATTAGTTACGTGATCTACCCACCTTATCTTCAGCATTCTTCTGTAGCACCACATTTCAAAAGCTTCTATTCTCATCTTGTCCATACTAGTTATCGTCCATGTTTCACTTCCATACATGGCTACACTCCATACAATACTTTCAGAAACGACTTCCTGACACTTAAATCTATACTCGATGTTAACAAATTTCTCTTCTGCAGAAACGATTTCCTTGCCATTGCCAGTCTACATTTTATATCCTCTCTACTTAGACCATCATCAGTTATTTTACTCCCTAAATAGCAAAACTCCTTTACTACTTTAAGTGTCTCATTTCCTAATCTAATTCCCGCATTATCACTCGACTTAATTCGACTTCATTCCATTATCCTCGTTTTGCTTTTGTTGATGTTCATCTTATATCCTCCTTTCAAGACACTGTCCATTCCGTTCAACTGATCTTCCAAGTCCTTTGCTGTCTCTGACAGAATTACAATGTCATCGGCGAACCTCAAAGTTTTTACTTCTTCTCCATGAATTTTAATACATACTCCGAATTTTTCTTTTGTTTCCTTTACTGCTTGCTCAATATACAGATTGAATAACATCGGGGAGAGGCTACAACCCTGTCTCACTCCCTTCCCAACCACTGCTTCCCTTTCATGCCCCTCGACTCCTATAACTGCCACCTGGTTTCTGTACAAATTGTAAATAGCCTTTCGCTCCTTGTAATTTACCCCTGACACCTTTATAATGTGAAAGAGAGTATTCCAGTCAACATTGTCAAAAGCTTTCTCTAAGTGTACAAATGCTAGTAACGTAGGTTTGCCTTTTCTTAATCTTTCTTCTAAGATAAGTCGTAAGGTTAGTATTGCCTCACGTGTTCCAACATTTCTACGGAATCCAAACTGATCTTTCCCGAGGTCCGCTTCTACCAGTTTTTCCATTCGTCTGTAAAGAATTCGCGTTAGTATTTGGCAGCTGTGACTTATTAAACTGATACTTCGGTAATTTTCACATCTGTCAACACCTGCTTTCTTTGGGATCGGAATTATTATATTCTTCTTGAAGTCTGAGGGTATTTCACCTGTCTCATACATCTTGCTCACTAGATGGTAGAGTTTTGTCAGGACTGGCTCTCCCAAGGCCGTCAGTGGTTCTAATGGAATGTTGTCTACTCCCGGGGCCTTGTTTCGACTCAGTTCTTTCAGTGCTCTGTCAAACTCTTCACGCAGTATCGTATCTCCCATTTCATCTTCATCTACATCATCTTCCATTTCCATAATATTGTCCTCAAGTACATCGCCCTTGTATAAACCCTCTATATACTCCTTCCACCTTTCTGCCTTCTCTTCTTTGCTTAGAACTGGGTTGCCATCTGAGCTCTTGATATTCATACAAGTGGATCTCTTCTCTCCGAAGGTCTCTTTAATTTTCCTGTAGGCAGTATCTATCTTACCCCTAGTGAGACAAGCCTCTACACCCTCACATTTGTCCTCTAGCCATCCCTGCTTAGCCATTTTGCACTTCCTGTCGATCTCATTTTTGAGACGTTTGTATTCCTTTTTGCCTGCTTCATTTACTGCATTTTTATATTTTCTCCTTTCATCAAATAAATTCAATATTTCTTCTGTTACCCAAGAATTTCTATTAGCCCTCGTCTTTTTACCTACTTGACCGTCTGCTGCTTTCACTACTTCATCCCTCAGAGCTACCCATTCTTCTTCTATTGTATTTCTTTCCCCCATTCCTGTCAATTGTTCCCTTATACTCTCCCTGAAACTCTGTACAGCCTCTGGTTTAGTCAGTTTGCCGAGGTCACATCTCCTTAAATTCCCCTTTTTTGCAGTTTCTTCAGTTTCAATCTGCAGTTCATAACCAAGAGATTGTGGTCAGAATCCATATCTTGCCCCTGAAAATGTCTTACAATTTAAAACCTGGTTCCTAAATCTCTGTCTTACCATTATATAATCTATCTGATACCTTTTCGTATCTCCAGGATTCTTCCAGGTATACAACCTTCTTTTATGATTCTTGAACCAAGTGTTAGCTATGATTAAGTTATTCTCTGTGCAAAATTCTACAAGGCAGCTTCCTCTTTCATTTCTTCCCCCCAATCCATATTCACCTACTATGTTTCCTTCTCTCCCTTTTCCTACTGACGAATTCCAGTCACCCATGACTATTAAATTTTCGTCTCCCTTCACTACCTGAATAATTTCTTTTATTTCATCATACATTTCTTCTATTTCTTCATCATCTGCAGAGCTAGTTGGCATATAAAGTTGTACTACTGTAGTAGGCATGGGTTTCGTGTCTATCTTGGCCACAATAATGCGTTCACTATGCTGTTTGTAGTAGCTAACCCGCACACCTATTTTTTTATTCATTATTAAACCTACTCCTGCATTACCTCTATTTGATTTTGTATTTATAACCCTGTAATCACCTGACCAAAAGTCTTGTTCCTCCTGCCACCAAACTTCACTAATTCCCACTATATCTAACTTTAACCTATCCATTTCCCTTTTTAAATTTTCTAACCTACCTGCCCGATTAAGGGATCTGACATTCCACGCTCCGTTCCGTAGAACGCCAGTTTTCCTTCTCCTGTTAACGACGTCCTCTTGAGTAGTCCCCGCCCGGAGATCCGAATGGGGGACTATTTTACCTCCGGAATATTTTACCCAAGAGGACGCCATCATCATTTAATCATACAGTAAAGCTGCATGTCCTCGGGAAAAATTACGGCTGTAGTTTCCCCTTGCTTTCAGCCGTTTGCAGTACCAACACAGAAAGGCCGTTTTGGTTAATGTTACAAGGCCAGATCTGTCAATCATCCAGACTGTTGCCCCTGCAACTACTGAAAAGGCTGCTGCCCCTCTTCAGGAACCACATGTTTGTCTGGCCTCTCAACAGATACCCCTCCGTTGTGGTTGCACCTACGGTACGGCCATCTGTATCGCTGAGGCAAGCAAGCCTCCCCACCAACGGCAAGGTCCATGGTTCATGGGGGATATATATATACACTCCTGGAAATGGAAAAAAGAACACATTGACACCGGTGTGTCAGACCCACCATACTTGCTCCGGACACTGCGAGAGGGCTGTACAAGCAATGATCACATGCACGGCACAGCGGACACACCAGGAACCGCGGTGTTGGCCGTCGAATGGCGCTAGCTGCGCAGCATTTGTGCACCGCCGCCGTCAGTGTCAGCCAGTTTGCCGTGGCATACGGAGCTCCATCGCAGTCTTTAACACTGGTAGCATGCCGCGACAGCGTGGACGTGAACGTATGTGCAGTTGACGGACTTTGAGCGAGGGCGTATAGTGGGCATGCGGGAGGCCGGGTGGACGTACCGCCGAATTGCTCAACACGTGGGGCGTGAGGTCTCCACAGTACATCGATGTTGTCGCCAGTGGTCTGCGGAAGGTGCACCTGGGACTGGACCGCAGCGACGCACGGATGCACGCCAAGACCGTAGGATCCTACGCAGTGCCGTAGGGGACCGCACCGCCACTTCCCAGCAAATTAGGGACACTGTTGCTCCTGGGGTATCGGCGAGGACCATTCGCAACCGTCTCCATGAAGCTGGGCTACGGTCCCGCACGCCGTTAGGCCGTCTTCCGCTCACGCCCCAACATCGTGCAGCCCGCCTCCAGTGGTGTCGCGACAGGCGTGAATGGAGGGACGAATGGAGACGTGTCGTCTTCAGCGATGAGAGTCGCTTCTGCCTTGGTGCCAATGATGGTCGTATGCGTGTTTGGCGCCGTGCAGGTGAGCGCCACAATCAGGACTGCATACGACCGAGGCACACAGGGCCAACACCCGGCATCATGGTGTGGGGAGCGATCTCCTACACTGGCCGTACACCACTGGTGATCGTCGAAGGGACACTGAATAGTGCACGGTACATCCAAACCGTCATCGAACCATCGTTCTACCATTCCTAGACCGGCAAGGGAACTTGCTGTTCCAACAGGACAATGCACGTCCGCATGTATCCCGTGCCACCCAACGTGCTCTAGAAGGTGTAAGTCAACTACCCTGGCCAGCAAGATCTCCGGATCTGTCCCCCATTGAGCATGTTTGGGACTGGATGAAGCGTCGTCTCACGCGGTCTGCACGTCCAGCACGAACGCTGGTCCAACTGAGGCGCCAGGTGGAAATGGCATGGCAAGCCGTTCCACAAGACTACATCCAGCATCTCTACGATCGTCTCCATGGGAGAATAGCAGCCTGCATTGCTGCGAAAAGTGGATATACACTGTACTAGTGCCGACATTGTGCATGCTCTGTTGCCTGTGTCTATGTGCCTGTGGTTCTGTCAGTGTGATCATGTGATGTATCTGACCCCAGGAATGTGTCAATAAAGTTTCCCCTTCCTGGGACAATGAATTCACGATGTTCTTATTTCAATTTCCAGGAATATATATATATATATATATATATATATATATATATATATATATATATATATATATATATATATAGGGTGTTACAAAAAGGTATGGCCAAACTTTCAGGAAATATTCCTCACACACAAATAAAGAAAAGATGTTATGTGGACATGTGTCCGAAAACGATTAATTTCCATGTTAGAGCTCATTTTAGTTTGTTCTTCCACCTACGCTCGGTGGAGCACGTTATCATGATTTCATACGGGATACTCTACATGTGCTGCTAGAACATGTGCCTTTACAAGTACGACATAACATGTGGTTCATGCACGATGGAGCTCCTGCACATTTCAGTCTATGTCTTCGTTCGCTTCTCAACAACAGATTCGGTGACCGATGGATTGGTAGAGGCGGACCAATTCCACGGCCTCCACGCTCTCCTGACCTCAACCCTCTTGACTTTCATTTATGGGGGCATTTGAAAGCTCTTGTCTACGCAACACCGGTACCAAATGTAGAGACTCTTCCTGCTCGTATTGTGGACGGCTGTGATACAATACGCCATTCTCCAGGGCCGCATCACCGCATCAGGGATTCCATGCGACGGAGGGTGGATGCGTGTATCCTCGCTAACGGAGGACATTTTGAACATTTCCTGTAACAAAGTGAAGTCACGCTGGTACGTTCTGTTGCTGTGTGTTTCCATTCCATGATTAATGTGATTTGTAGAGAAGTAATAAAATGAGCTCTAACATGGAAAGTAAGCGTTTCCGGGCACATGTCCACATAACATTTTTTTTTTCTTTGTGTGTGAGGAATGTTGCCTGAAAGTTTGGCCATACCTTTTTGTAACACCCTGTGTGTGTGTGTGTGTGTGTGTGTGTGTGTGTGTGGCTAGACACTTTAGCTGTTTGTGTTGATTTTCTGCAAAGTTCCTTTAATGTGTTAAATAGTGTGCCCTTCAGAGTGTGACCTGTTTTTCTTCCGCTATTGCCTTCTGTATGTGGAAGTTTTCCTCAATGGTCAGTTGGCTGTACATGCTGTGGCTGGGTTTTTATATTCTTAAGTGTTTTTCTATTGTTGTTGGCTGGTGGGCTATTATGTGGTCAGCAAATGTGCTATGGCGGCTGTTACTTTTTAGAGCTCTGACATGTTCTGAATGCCTGGCTTTGAAGTTTCTGCATATCTGTCCTCTGTATACTGACTGGCAAGTGTTGCATGTGAGTTCATATATTCCTGATCTGTTGAATTTATCTGTAGGGATCTCTTGTGTTCTGTCATTTTTCTATGTTGTGTTCTCTGCCCTTTATCCTAGTTGGAGCACCTGTTTCTTTAATATGTAGCGTATTATGTGAACTACTTTGTATTGCAAGTGAGTAAGTGCCATTTCGTTTTGTGCGTACGAGTATGTTGTTGCTCTGTTGTGTCTTGTATGTGGTCACTGTTTGTGTTTTGTGTTGTTCTGTGTTGGGTGAGGACTTGTGTGTGGGTGGTATGTTCATTTCTGTACTGTTTACATATTTTTTGGTTTAATTTGTCTACCATATGGGTATCATAATCATTTTCTACTATTATTTGTTTTAATATGTTTAGTTCTGTTTGCTTATGGGTTTCTGTTTAATCTATGGAGCATGAATCTGAAGTTTGCTTGCTTATGTGTCAATGGGTGGTTCGACAGGTTGTCAATGATTGTGCTTATGGCTGTCGGGTACCTGAGTATTATGAAGCCGTGTGTGTTTGTTTTTTCTATCGTGAGATCTAAAAATTGTAGCGTGTTGTTTGTTTCTGTTTCTAATCTGAAGTTAATTTTTGGGTGTGAGTTGATTATTTCACTGTGTAGCTGTTCTATGTGTGTGTGTGTGGTTCATCAATCAAGCATATTATGTTGTCAACGTGCGAGGTGCCGGGGCTAGCAGTGTATTTATCACTAAATTCTACTAGAATCCACATATGTAAATCATGCTCTAAGCCCCCCCTATTCTAACTCCGACTTTTGCTGTTGCGCAAGGATAAAAAAAAAATACGCGAACTGACTCTAATCAACCCTGCTAGTGGAGTAGAAGAGAGTTTGGCACCTGCAATAATTTAATTTGATAAATAAGTTAAATAAACAAAGGTTTCATTAGCATAATGAGGAATGATAGGGTTGCTCTATCGATTAACAGAATGAAAGTTCTGTCCAAAATAACAATATGATTTATTAAGACTAAACACAGAATAGTAAAAGAAACACAGGAAATCTTTATAAAACATCAAATTGGCTCAAATTGGAGATTCATACAAACACTGTAAAGGTGAAGTTGTCCCTAAACTAGATCGTGAGGTTTAAGACGAGGTGGTATGTGGAGCCAATTCCTTGCCACTCAAATCTCAAGAGAGACACACAGCTAACCCAACAGTAATTGCTGCTACTCAAGACAGAACAAAGTTAGAAAAAGACGAACAGGCGCGCTCTGCTGAGCTCTGATTATCACCTAGGAAAATCCCTGTCTGCCGGTGCTGCGGACATACATTACCAAACTGTCTTCTTGACTGCCAGGACCCGATCTGGCGTACCGGAGCCGTTGGCTGGTTGCTTCGACGTCCTCGACCGAAAGGCGACTGCCGACTACCTCACAAGAGCACCCGTACAGGCCGAACACACAACATTCCCGCCCCCACGACAGTGGCCGTGGTTAAACGTTCGAATCAGCAACTCGAAAACCGGCGGAAATTCCACTCCATTGCCGGAGCACCACCATTCCACCAATGGAGATTCTTGGCGCCAATTTCTGTGCTGATTTTGCTACGTCACGGAGCTATGCCCTGAGCAAGCCAATCCCAGTTACTATTTTGCAGAAAGCGCGGGAATTTTCCCGCCACAGCTGCCTGGGTACATAAGTCATTCCCACGCCTCGCTGGTAGCCGGCCAGAAAGTGTTTTCGCTAATCTTCTGCGAAGCAACGGAACCTCCAGCCCAGCCGCCACTTCCGGCTCCCGCGGGCGCGTCTCCTGACAATGTCGGCGTCCGGAAAGCATTCACTCGACCCCCCACACCTGTCGGCCTACCCTTTCAAAGTCAGAAGAGCCCGCCTGTCACTGGACCACCCGGGTGGCGAGAGACGCTGCATGTGAAGTCCTCGTGTGAAGGAATAGCAGCCCTCCACCGCATGCAAATAGAGAGGAGAGTCGTAAGATAGAAATATGAGAGGGGGCTCATGCCACCTCTCATAGCCCCTACGCCATTTTAGATTGTAATTGGTGAGCGGTTGGCTCACTTAGGAGCAAGGTAGTGAGTCAATCGCCCAAGAACAATCTCGTAACTGGCTCCACATGCCGCACTCTATAAAGAAAATCACTGCAACTGAAAAATGCAGCTCATAGAGGGAGGATTATTTATGATGTAGCCAACTTCACCTTCTTAATATGGAACACTAACACTCACATCACACATCCATACCCAGGGAGCCCCTTCCAAACACCGATTCACGCAGACATTCACGCTCTAAATATGGCCCGGGCATCAGAGCCAAATATGGAGCAGTTTATTCTTTACAATCAGAGTTGGAGTGCTCCGCAATTAAATGCCCAAGATGTTACAACAATTTTAATCATTAAACTAACCTGAACTCACTCATACATGATACTATATAAGTTAACAATCTCTTTGTGAGCTTTCAGAATCTAGTTACAACCTCCGATTCATTCTGTCTCCCTGCAGCAAGAATAACCTTTACAAAATGTTCCCTGAACTGATGGTCCATTCACAATGACAGTGGTGGTATCTGCTTCAGTTTATGGGGACTTCAGGCACACTGTTTGCATACACACAACAATAAACACAAAATACAAAAAAAAACATGGTGTGGAGTTCAATACAGTAATCTGTAATAAGAATTACAGTGTAAAACACAAACGCATACAAGGTATAACCTACATTACAAAAACAACATAAGAGAAAGAAATGTAGAGAAAAAAAACAAGGTTCAAGGGGCATCAAATTGTGCGTGCACATTGCACAAAGTTCACGACTGTGCTGAGAATGAGGCACAAAATCACATTGTTAGAAATATCCGTGGCACTTCACTAATTCCACAGTACTGACATCACATAAGGCTAAACGTCGGGTGTTGTTGCTACGTTGTGGCAACAGCAATAGGGAGTTCTGGAGTGTCTGCAGTACGCTGTTGAGATTGTAGTCAGACCCACGCATATGATCACGGCAGTACGGTAGGAAGACACAGTGATAGGCTCTCCTCACGTCGATTAATTGTCTCTGAGGTCTACTCGTTGGGATACATCACTAGTGTAGGTCTCTTCTCTCGCTGGACAGAACTTTACGTTTCCCAATATTGCAGTTCGACGAGGGATGATGGCACGTGGAGTGACTCCACAAGTGTGTGAGGTCATCCATACAGGATCGAACTAGGAGCGACTATTGTTAAAACTGCTCTCTAATAGAGAGGAGAAATAAGAAATGAGACCATACATTTGTTAGTGTGGCACGATACTGCTTTGTGTATGCAGATCGGCCAATGCTAGTGAGTTGTAAAAACCCAAACAGGTGAGTATACAGCGTCCCTTTCTGTCCTGAGGCACATGAGGCGCAGATTCTGACACGATATGTGATCTTCTTCGTGTACTCACGACAACGTGGTCTGCCGCAGGGAATCACTCCAAACGGCTGCCGCGTCCGGAGAGCTAGCAGGCTGTCGCGTGTTGGTCGCGTGTCAGTGTCAACGGCCAGCCCCACTTTCGCTTGTGGCCCGGCGAGGGCTGTCTGCCGCCTAATCCCTCAGGTACACGGCCCCGTGCTGTCAGCTCGTAGGACCGGATGCGCTCGCCCTTCACGTCAGGTGGGGTGCTGACGCTCTTTTCTTGCAGGTAGCCGCAGACCTCTTGTTCCCGCTCCGGCCGGCCTCCGCATTGCCACGATCCCCGTCATCTGCACAATTCTTACAAAAATCTTAAGCCTAACTTTTTCCCATGACCTTCTATGTTATAATAAATTTACATAATGAAACATTGATGGTCTGTCATTTCAGACACTCTTATTTTACTTTTATAGTTATTAATCTATGGCAATCATTATAACATCTAATCTAGACATGGAAATAATTTATTTTGATATATGTGTAGAGACCGATCTCAGTATTGTACATGGTGTGTGATAACTGATGCTATGTAATGGATGAACAACTAAATGTGCGGGCCCGCACTAATATTACTATTAATTATATAGATCGACAGTAGACATGCTCAAGAATTAACTACCATATGCCAACGATCTACATTCTATGTCTTCTAAATAAATTATATTATTATGCAGGCTGAAGTTTTACTGAGCTATAAAGAACATGCAACTATTGTACGTTCGAACATGCAACTATTGTACGTTCGCTCGCCGGTCGTCCCTCCATCTCGGGTCTGTGGTTTCATGACCTGAAAAATAACATCCCAACAGGCGCGCGCCAAACACAACACTTGTGGTAGAAAACCCCCACAATATTAATCTAGTTATTGTAAAAAATCCTAAAGTTTAATTTATCGTAGAATATGGTACTCTATTATTATTATTATTATTACTTTTTTTTTTTTTTTTTTTTTTTTTTTTTTACAATACTCTTACATAATTCCTGTTACGTTGAGATGTCTCGCTGCTCGCCGCTATTGACGACAGTGATGTGCGCGCCGTACGACATGGCCTCCGAGTTCTCACTACGCCTCACTGAAACTCCAGAGACTGGGTTAGCCATGGCTATACACGACAATAAATTTATAGTTGCAACTTCCTTCTCTATCTGATGCGGTTTTCGGGATCAAAGCACACCTTTCCAGAAGCAATGTAATATGACCAAGCCAGGGGTGGTTCCTGTTGAGGATTCAGTCGCCCAACATACGCCAGCTACACAGTATGTCACGAATATCCAAGTATAAGTCCCTGGTTATTCATCTGTGACAGTCACGAGCAGCACGCTAAATCCCCAACCAGCACATTGGCATGGTAGGCTTTATGCTCGCATTTCTCTCGTCTAGGGCACCATTGGAGTCAAACGCTCACAGGATCACCCCGACTTGCAAGACAACGATGCTGGCGCAGCTCTGCAAAAAAAACTATACTGCCCATATTCATCCTCGAAATCACGCAATATACCACAATCTTGCCGTGCACTGACGCGTGCCTGCAAGCATTGGTATGAACGTTTCACGAACTGGTTGTGGCCGCTATTGAGCGTATCACGACTTCTCAGAACGCTTCTAAGAGCACGTTCTTGTATGCGCCCGTTTGTGCGACGTCTCGTCACTCATCTTTATCCCTTAACATGGACACCAGATAGGAAAGGACAAAAACATTGCTCATGGAAAGGTAGTCCCTCTTATCGCAACGACAGAGGAGATCCCGAACATAGACAAAAAGTTAACAGCAGTAAATTCTTAAGCGAGAAAACGCAGCGTGTTAATACTTTAACAATCTTAATCTATTAATGCAACGATTATTGTTCCCCGAAGAAAGGTTCATATCTTTGCCTATTCTAATATGTACACCACTTAAACTACTATTATTCCACGAACTTCTTTGTGTGAGAGAAGTGGTGGAGTCCTATGGACTAGCGTCAATCCCTTCTTAGACTCCCCCTCCTCTGACGTGCATTAGGATTTGGAGGTCTAATTTCTATCTCCCCGTTCTCCTGTTGTCCTTGATTTCGCTCTCTCCAATTACGGTCGCTTTGCCGTTCGTCATTCCTCCTGTCCCAGATTGCTTGTCTAGATTGACCCTGTTCCCTGACGTTTTGGTTTCCGTGTCTCTGGTTTCCATAACCTTGAATAGCGTAACCTTGATTTCCGTAACCCTGGTTTCCTAACTGACCAGTGCGATTATGCGATCTGTTGTCGTCTTCCCTTGCTGGCCCGTGGTATTTGTTATTTTGCGCCTTCTTCCTGTCCTTTGCGTCTTGTTTATCGAAGACTACTTCGAGTTCGCGCAGTAGACTCTTGAATGCATCTATGTCAGATCCACACTTCCCGACAAGTGTCTGTTGATACCTAACTGGCAATTTGGAAAAGCAAAATTTAATGATTTCTCCGTTGCTATATGGACTATCTAAAAACTGATTCTTCTTGAGTAAATCATCAAAAAATTTGGTTGCGCTCCTATGCCCAGACACTTCCAGTTCAGGACAAAATATTATTTCCTCTTTAATCCTGTCTTGCGTTTCCTTTGACCAGTAGGTCCGCAGGAATGCACCAACAAATTCCTGATAAGTCCGACACGTCGCTGCCACGCCCCGCATCTTTTCCGCAGCTTGGCCTTCGATGTGTCCACACATGAATTCTAATTTGGCCTGGGTTGGCCATGACGACGGTAATGAATTTGTAAATTGCATCACCCAGCTCTTCGGATGCATCGACCCTCCATTATCTTTGAATTTCTGGAATTTTAGTATCGACAGGAAGTGATTGTGATCAAAATTCTGTCCGATCCTCGCACAGGTGTTGTCACTCGTTTCCGATACTTGCACGTCTGCGGAGTGTCCTGATCTATCTTGCTGATAACTGTGATGTGCTACGTCTGTATCACAGTGGAAGTGGCATTCAGCATTCGCTCTTCTAAGTGAGCTGCAATTATTGGAGCTATTACTCTCTGTTTCTGCGTGTGCATTGTTAGTTCCGCACTCTGTCACTGGGCTAGAGCACGGCGGGCTTTTCCTCGGAGATATAATTCTGTGTACTCCATCATTGGTATCCGAACGCGCAGTGCTCGTGTGCCCGTTTCGCTCTAGTGTTGCTATCCAACTCTCTACTTCTTTCATTCGTTTCGTGATATTCGTAACCACAATATTACCTTGAGTCTTTAAGAATGCTAGGGATTTTGAGTGGGATTGTGTTGTACGTCGCAAGCGACCTGCGAGTTGAGAAGTTACTTTTGCGATTTTCATTGCCCCTGTTGCTGCCGTTTTGGCTAGGCCTGCTACTTTTTGTGCTACCAATGACATTTGTTTGGCTTCTCCACATTCTTTCTTTATTGTTAGTAATTCCCCACGAATTTTCCCTATATGCGAAATTATTGCCTGAGTGTCCTTCTTACGCTGTTCGTCAGCTTCTTCCTTCTCCTTCTTGCGTTGTTCGTCAGCTTCTTCTTTCTCCTTCTTGCGTTGTTCGTCAGCTTCTTCTTTCATTGATCGTAGGAAGCTCAGTATTGGGTTAATGTCATCAATTTGATCCTCGTCACACATGGGTGATGTAACTCTGGACACCTGGGCGCTAGAGCTCTGACGTGGCCGAGCTGGCCCCTGTCTGCTCTCGTTCGTTTGATTATAAACTTCTGCTACCTTCTCGACCTGTGTAACTGTCTCTGTTTCATCCTCTACCTCACTATCATAATCACGGCCGCAACGCTGCTCTAAGATCGCGTCCAAATCACCTTCCTCATCAATGACCCTGGCGTCCTGTCCTGCTAAAAATGTGCCCATCTCATCTCCGAACCTATTCCCGTCAGTAAACTGACCCTTATCCATTATTCTATCCTCTTTTGTTTTAGCTTCGATCTATAATAGTCGTGCCTTACTTCTCGTTATCATTCATGAAAAACAAATTTATCTAGAATGCACAATTAAATTAATCTACTCCATATATTTTTACACATAGACATAAAATTTCAACAACGCTGTTCCAACGCTGTAATCACAAACACAATTTGATGTGGTACAGAAACCGCACACAAATCCGACAAAGTGCGATGTGGTACGGACACCACATCAACGAAACACAAAAAATAATGAACAAAAAAAATATATACACTGAAAACAAAAACTGTAATCATGCGCCGCTACTTAAAACTAAACGCGGAACTACCAGAAAAAAACTTGGGTATTAATCAATAAAAAAAATTAGAGAAAAAAAATTTGAATGTTCGTACTAAGAATACTGTTTGTTAATCAGTGATTCTCAGGAAAGATCCGAGGCTAAGGGTCGCCATATTATGCGAGGTGCCGGGGCTAGCAGTGTATTTATCACTAAATTCTACTAGAATCCACATATGTAAATCATGCTCTAAGCCCCCCCTATTCTAACTCCGACTTTTGCTGTTGCGCAAGGATAAAAAAAAAATACGCGAACTGACTCTAATCAACCCTGCTAGTGGAGTAGAAGAGAGTTTGGCACCTGCAATAATTTAATTTGATAAATAAGTTAAATAAACAAAGGTTTCATTAGCATAGTGAGGAATGATAGGGTTGCTCTATCGATTAACAGAATGAAAGTTCTGTCCAAAATAACAATATGATTTATTAAGACTAAACACAGAATAGTAAAAGAAACACAGGAAATCTTTATAAAACATCAAATTGGCTCAAATTGGAGATTCATACAAACACTGTAAAGGTGAAGTTGTCCCTAAACTAGATCGTGAGGTTTAAGACGAGGTGGTATGTGGAGCCAATTCCTTGCCACTCAAATCTCAAGAGAGACACACAGCTAACCCAACAGTAATTGCTGCTACTCAAGACAGAACAAAGTTAGAAAAAGACGAACAGGCGCGCTCTGCTGAGCTCTGATTATCACCTAGGAAAATCCCTGTCTGCCGGTGCTGCGGACATACATTACCAAACTGTCTTCTTGACTGCCAGGACCCGATCTGGCGTACCGGAGCCGTTGGCTGGTTGCTTCGACGTCCTCGACCGAAAGGCGACTGCCGACTACCTCACAAGAGCACCCGTACAGGCCGAACACACAACATTCCCGCCCCCACGACAGTGGCCGTGGTTAAACGTTCGAATCAGCAACTCGAAAACCGGCGGAAATTCCACTCCATTGCCGGAGCACCACCATTCCACCAATGGAGATTCTTGGCGCCAATTTCTGTGCTGATTTTGCTACGTCACGGAGCTATGCCCTGAGCAAGCCAATCCCAGTTACTATTTTGCAGAAAGCGCGGGAATTTTCCCGCCACAGCTGCCTGGGTACATAAGTCATTCCCACGCCTCGCTGGTAGCCGGCCAGAAAGTGTTTTCGCTAATCTTCTGCGAAGCAACGGAACCTCCAGCCCAGCCGCCACTTCCGGCTCCCGCGGGCGCGTCTCCTGACAATGTCGGCGTCCGGAAAGCATTCACTCGACCCCCCACACCTGTCGGCCTACCCTTTCAAAGTCAGAAGAGCCCGCCTGTCACTGGACCACCCGGGTGGCGAGAGACGCTGCATGTGAAGTCCTCGTGTGAAGGAATAGCAGCCCTCCACCGCATGCAAATAGAGAGGAGAGTCGTAAGATAGAAATATGAGAGGGGGCTCATGCCACCTCTCAAACGTAACGGTAGCCGTATCTAACTTTGTAATTTTCTGGTTTTATTATATGTCTGAAGATCAAGTTCTCCAGGTTGTTCATAAATATGTTAGCTAGGAGGCCACTAATTGGTGATCCCATTGCAGTCCTTCAAGTTGAGAACAAAATTCGTTGTTGCAGACAAAATAATTTTGTGATGTTATAGTCTTGATTATAGTTGTTATTTGATTAACGTGTGTGTCTCTTGTGTTTCCCTTTTTGTTTTGATCTTTGTGAGATGATGTTGATTGTTTTATTTATTGGAATTCAAGTGTACATTGATGTGACATCAAATGATATAAGGGTTTCTGTATCTGGTATATGTTCTTGAATCTATCGATTAATTTCTTAGAGTTGTCGAGGTTCCTGTTGTTATCAAAAACGTATATTTTTTTTAGTAATGCGTGTGTCTGTTGTGTTAGGTGGTAGGATGGAGCATTTCGGAAGTTGATGATGGGCCATAATGGGGTATTATTCTTGTGTACCTTTGGTACGTAATTTAGAGTGGATGGTTTTGGATTTTTCTGTGTCATCCTGTTAATCTGGACTTGTGATAATGTATTTTTGATGTTTTTCAGTGTCTGTTGAATGTTTTCCCGGTAACTTGCTGTCGACTCACTGGCCACTTTACTGATGTTGTTGTCTTTCACAAAATCTAGTGTTTTATCTATGTACTCCTTTTCATCCACAATTACAGTAATATTTCCTTTGTCTGCTCTTGTTACTATGGCAGTATTCTGTTTTAATATTTGTTTTAGCTTGTTGGTTGTGATTTCCTTTGATGTTTTGTTATTAGAGATAATGGTGGATTTGTGTGTTCTGATTATCTGCGTTATTTCTGCAGGTACTAATTCTCTCCTCAAGTTTGTATTAAAATTCGGTGCGCTCAGACTTTCTTGTTCCTTTATAATGTGCTTAGATTTGCTATTGTTTTGTGTAATAGGTTTGTGTTACTGTTGTGCTTTGGTCCTTTTTGTAGTAGGCTTTTTTCTTGTTTGGTAAGATTTATGTAAGTTAGGTTAATGATTCTGTCATGGAATGTATAGTTTTGGTTGTGCTTGTTTTCAGTGTTTGTGCTTGTGCTGTTAATTACTCTGTTGAGTTTTCTGTTTCGTTTCCCCTGTTTTTCTTGCATTACTTTCTGTATATATGCAGTTTCTCTCTCTGTTATTTCTTCAAAGTGAGCTGCTATTGCACATTTTTTGGCAAATTCTAAATGTGTTTGGTGAAGTTCAGTGTTGAGCGACTGCTTTTAACACATAATTCCCTAATTTCTTGCTTTAACCACATAATCTTCACATTCTTTGGTGTTCTTTGCACTAAGTATTTACGTAATTTTGTAATCATTTAGTAAAATGTTCACATTAAAAGATTAAATAGAACAAAAACCCACTGATGACGGCACAGAGGTGCTGAAACATGTTTGTGAAAACCGAAAAAACGGAGTCTGCATAACTGACAGACAGTATATCCAACAATGTTGTTATTCAGCTTAGTGGGATTTTTATGAGTGCACTGAACACAGATGACTGACTATTTAACGCGATCTCCTAAGATTGGAAGCACTTCAGCATGGTGGGATCGCGAAGCACTAGTTTTCGTTGTGGGTACAGAACTATTAAAATTTTTTGAAGAGAACTCTAAAACTATAGCATACCTGAAAGAATTCCGAAAAAATCGGCTGCCAGCTTTACATGACTGTAAAAATAGGTCCCTCATTACTGTCGTTATAAACTATTATCGGCACAAAAAATGTCATTAGGATTTCTTATAGACCTCTTGGGAAGTTATTCAGAATTGTGCTTATTGACTTTTTTTCCAAATGTGGCAATTAATTTTTATAGAAAATTAAAGTTTTCTTAATTACTAGTGTTTTGTTCTCGGAATTCCGAAGAGATAGATTTTATACTGAGAACTGCAGAACTATGGCATACGTATCAAGAACTCTGAAAGAAAAAAACGTATATTTCATGAAAGTCAGGTGCCATCTTCACATGACTGACCATTGTGGCACATTTGCGGGACAGAGCTTGAGAGATTGCAGGGCACTCTCACTTTTGATACGGTGTCATTCTGCTTAATGTTCATAGGGAAGGTGATCCTTATTATTTGGTTTCTTTATTTGATACGATCTGACTTCATTCATATGATAAAATCGCTGGCAGTTGTTGCTTGTGTGTTCCAGTGAAGGAATAGTGGTAGGCTTTCCCTGCGTTTGAGGGAAGAGGGTGTCGGGTGTGTGGATTCCCGTGTAAAAAGGAGTTCAAATACGTTATCAGTTCAAGCACCTCATGTGTCTTCATACGCTCAGTGTCACGGTAGGAAAACAGGGATTGGCTTAGACTCACGCAATTAAATCAATTAACTTACACCACTTCAAAAGACACATGCTTATGGGAGCAACATTCAATAATAGTCGAAAATCGTCTCTTTGAGGAGATGGTACGTGCTGTCGTGGGCTCCAGTCCGTAACCCCGCTGCTGCTGCTGTCGCAGTTTCGAATCCTGCCTTGGGCATGGATGTGTGTGATGTACTTAGGTTAGTTAGGTTTAAGTAGTTGTAAGTCTTGGGGACTGATGGCCTCAGATGTTAAGTCCAATAGTGCTCAGAGGCATTTGAACCATTTGCTGTCGTGGACGCCGCCTACGGTGCTGCACCTGCTGGGAAATGTCGATTGCTGAAGATAATTCTGGGCCAGATTTTCGGATGCGAGGAGTGAGAGAAACAAATAGAGAGACAGACACATAGATAGACAGATAGAGAAAGAGAGAAGAAGATAGAGGGAGAGAGATAGAGGGAGAGAGAGATCGGAGCGAGTTGGAGCACTGAGAGGTTGAAACTTGAAGTTGTCTGTTTTCTCTGCTCTCTAGAAGGAGATTCAGCTTACACTTAACAACCTCAAATATGAGTATGTTTGCAGGCTTCATTAACATTTCTAAATGATTTAATTAATATATTTAAAGAACATCTTTTACAGCACAGGAACCTTATATACCACTAATCTCATTCTTTTATCAATGACTCTGCTCGGTGTTTAATAAATGTTGTGGATGAAAAGATTTGTGTTCACCTGTATGTCGTCTCAAACAGATGTAGGGCTCTATAAGCATGTGCAAATGTTCTTAGCTCTAGGAAATGGCGCAGCGTAATGAATGCCAGAAATTAATTATGACATAATTATTTTGATATACTTTATAACTCTGATCATCTACTTTTAAATATAGGCGCTGAGATGGCAACGAACTTCTACTAAAAATACCAAATCAGCGACAATGAACAATTTGATTTGACATTTTTCTTTAAGTTATTTGCCATCTCAAAGCCTAAAATTAAAACAAGAGGGCAAAAGCATCTGTCAATTTAGAATTATAAAAAATTGATCGTCTGTTAGTTATAAAATGAAAGTTTGTGTCAATTTCCATACTTGAAAGAACAGAGTGAAAGTTCTGCGGGTAACAGCAATGTGACCAAATGTAGTGAAAAAATTGTGATGGTCATTTGAAAGTCGTTTTCATTAGTTTTCAACCAATTTTCGGTCAGTGAACAAAATACAATGAAACAGAGATAGAGATGATTAGTTTAAAAACAATATCATTGTTAAAAATTAACTCAGATAACCTTTTCTCACATAAAAATAACTCTGCAATAAGTAATTTCTGGCAGTCACTAAGCAGTAACCATTTCCTAGAGCTAAGAACATTTGCACATAGTTACAGACGCCAACGACTGTTTCAGACGACACTCTGATAAATTAAGGATTTTCATTCATAATATGTATTAAAGACAAAGCTGAGTCACAGATAAAAGAATGAGATTAATGGTATGTGAGGTCCCTGTGCTGTAACAAATGTTCTTTAAATATATTAATTAAATCATTTGGAAGTGTTAATTAAGTCTATTAACATACTTATGTTTTAGGCCATTAATTGTATGCTGAATCTCCTTAACAGAGTGCTCCATCTCGCTCCGATCTCTCTCTCTCTCTCTCTCTCTCTCTCTCTCTCTCTCTCTCTCCATCTATCCATTTCTATCCTTGTCTCTCTCTCTCACTCTTCGCGTCCAAAAATCTGGCCCAGAGGGCTCAGAGTTATCTTCACCAAACGACACTCTCAGGCAGCTGCATCAACGTCTGCAGGGTCCAAGACAGCACACACTCTCTCATCGAAGAGGCGATTCCAACTATTGTCGAATGAAGCTCCCGGATGTCAGAGAGCGTTAAAGCAACCTCTTCTGATCTCGGATAGAATTCGTTCGGTGGACTAACGACAGGGACTGGCTTGCCGACCAGCCTGCGTGAGGATTTTAGGCGGTTTCTCACATCCGACTAGATGAATACCGGGCTGGCACCCACCAAAGAACGTTTCCACACCTGCACATGAGTTAACATTAGACAGAGATTGACGGCGTACACAATTTCCTCCCCATGCGAAGGTGGTTGAGAGGGTTGGGAGGGGGGAGTTGTGACGCCAGGAATAGCATCTGGCCAGACTCTACTTCTAACAATGCCAATACGTAAATAATATTCCATTACGGCCAGGAGGTATAAGAAGAAGA
Organism: Schistocerca nitens; assembly: GCF_023898315.1. Taxonomy (NCBI): domain Eukaryota; kingdom Metazoa; phylum Arthropoda; class Insecta; order Orthoptera; family Acrididae; genus Schistocerca; species Schistocerca nitens. Next base: position 73,871,215 of record NC_064617.1, read on the forward strand.
AGACTGTATAAGCACTCCCAATAGACATCTACAACACACACACACTTGACACAATGTAACGAGTCGGAGGAAGCCAATGATACAATACATCCACTAATATCTTTCCTCCAGTGGAGATATTCGTTATAACCCTATTTCGGTCGCGAAAGAAATGTGGATGAGACCTTGTCTTGCCACCATATTAAACAGGAACTTCACCGGTTGTGAGAATGGATCTAATTTAATGGCAGACAAATGTTCAGTAACTGTACGCTCCTCGTCTTAGCGGTTTTAGTGGTCGTGACAGTAATGGCACACATGAAATGCATGCATTACCGTTTAATTGGCTAACAACTGCTTGCGATGCTGACGAAACTGCTGAATCGCGATTAGTGTGGAATAACAGTTGAGACGTTGTGATACTTAGTGTGTGGCTCCTCTGGATTACGTTCGTTTCCATTCGCAGAACTAGTCACCGCTTAACGAGTGTGTGTGGTTAACTACACGCGCGCAGGGCGGCAAACGCACATGTGTTGTGGTCTGTACCCATTTAAACCGCTCGTTAACCTCCTTTCTATTGCAAAGTACTATGTGACTCACCGGTGACTTTGGTAAAAGAAGACTGGAACTTCACTCTGACAAATCGGATTCTCTTTCAGGCCGCTTAGTGTAGCTTTTTTAAATTTTATTTTCTAACTTTGCACGCGTTTTAGGACATATCGACTGTTTCATGAAAACACATACTAAGAAGGCAACGTCACTTTACTTAAATTTCATTCATATAACAGCGAACAATGCAAAGCATTCATTTCGTTGACCGTCTTGAAGCATTCATTCTGATGTGGCGACAGAGGTGCCGACACAGTGTGTTTGAGGGGGCCGAAATGCACGCTATAAGCGCACGAAGGATGGCGTGAGGTCTGAAACAGGATACGTAATGAATGCTATAAAGAAAAGTACGTAGCTGCTATAATACTTAACTTTAATCCATTTGTATACAGCATTCTTGATGGTACAAGTGAGACTCTTTAGATTCATGAAGTAACTAATGGCGCCTTGCTAGGTCGTAGCCATGGACTTAGCTGAAGGCTATTCTAACTGTCTCTCGGCAAATGAGAGAAAGGCTTCGTCAGTGTAGTCGCTAGTAAAGTCGTCGTACAACTGGGGCGAGTGCTCGTACGTCTCTCGAGACTTGCCGTGCGGTGGCGCTCGGTCTGCGATCACTCAGTGGCGACACGCGGGTCCGACATGTACTAATGGACCGCGGCCGATTTAAAGCTACCACCTAGCAAGTGTGGTGTCTGGCGGTGACACCACACATTCACTGAAGTCTACAAGGGTAGTAGAATCGACTTAGATAAGAAAATGTATTTGCAGCTTCTGTGGAGAAGAAATGCGAAAGTAGCCTCACCACTATAGTCTCAACGTAGTTTGATGGTTTACGCTACGAAGGTAATTATAACGGGAAGAGGCCATTGCACATCTTAGTAGATATGCTGTTAATTGTGTATCTTTTGCCTTCTACTATCTGCGGCTGTTACTATTTTCCTTAACCACCATTTCTTCATTTCCAGCCATAATTGCAAATTGTCCAATTTACAGTAACGCCATCACTTATCATCAAAGAGAATGGTAATACTGGATGCAGGTTCCTATTGATACTGAGAAACATAAGCCGGCCGGTGTGGCCGAGCGATTCTAGGCGCTTCAGTCTTGAACCACGCGACTACTATGGTCGCAGGTTCGAATGCTGCCTCGGGCATGGATGTGTGTGATGTCCTTAGGTTAGTTAGGTTTAAGTAGTTCTAAGTTCTAGGGGACTGATGACCTCAGATGTTCAGTCCCATAGTGCTCAGAGCCATTTGATTTTTGAAAAACTGAAGTAACTTTTCTTTTGCACAACCAATATCATGTACAAACTTTATACGTATAGAAATTCTTTTCAGTAATTTTGACAGAAAAATCGTGATAAAGGACACCTTCTCAGCAGCAGCTGAACATACGACGTATACTCTAAGAAAAAAAGAAACAACGATGCACCACGAAGGTGTTATGCAAATTGGAAACAACCTGATAGTCATGATATTGATACAGCTATCAACGGAAAATTCAAAATTTAAAATTGTAAACTTTGGCGGCCAGTGGATGAATGTGTGATGTTGCAGCGCAGGTGCCAGGGATAGTAACCAAGAGACATGTAGAAACAAGGACACAAATACACAAAGGCTTTGCAGATTTCATTCGTGTTCAATTTCATTCCGAGTACTCAGTTATACAGTAATTGTGCCCCACAGCATGCGCGTGAAGAGTATCCCCAGGCATCAACATTTGAGAGACAACGTGCAGTTGGGCTCAAGGAAGACGTTTGGAGTAATCGGCGAATCGCTCGACATTTGAAGAGGAGTGATGCTGGTTGGAATGGGTGAACCACAGTCGAACATAGCGTCAGGGCGGCTCCGCCCGTCAAAAGTTCGAGTCCTACCTCGGGCACGGTTGTGTGTGTTGTCCTTAGCGTAGGTTAGTTTAAGTTAGATTAAGTAGGAACTGACCACCACCACTGTGTCAAGAAGGAAGCGATCGACCTAGAAGGCGACAGAACGAGAAGACGGAGCAGTTGTGAGAGAGGCACTCAGGGCCCTGGCTCCATCATTATCGTCGATGCGACGTGGAAGTAGTTCTTCCGTGACTACAAGGATCATAACTAGGTGGCTCACAAAAATGGGGCTGAGCTCACGCATTCCTTGCGCTGACTACCATTGACCTCTGTACACCAACAAGTCCGTTTGCAGTGGTGTTGGGCACATTTCGAATGGAGTCTCACTGACTGGAAAGCAGTTGTCTTCAGTGATGCGTACCGCTTCTAACTGAACCCCGTTGTCCAGTGAAGACTTGTCTGGAGACATCCCAGGCAGCAGTGGGACACCAACCTTGAAAGGTATGTGCTGAGGTCTGATCAGGGTAGTTTCAGAAAATAAAGTTGATAGTTGGCAACCGCAAGGCGGCATGAGTATAATATCTTTGAGTAGGAGGATCTTTGACGGTTAAGAGAGGCGGGCGTGCGCAGTAAGAAACCTGGGAGTCTCAACTAGGTGCCCGGAGGAAGCAGACATGTGGTAACAGCTTTAAGGTAGGATTCGCGCTGCGCTGTTTACTGTGAGCAAACTTTAGCACATTAATGGGAGAAGCTATATAATGATTTCAAACTGGTTTTTGTTAGATAATGTTCAGAGTTAGGATTTGTATGTCCAAGGTTTGACGCAGTAAGCTTTTTGTAAAACTTTCGTAAGAGTGATTCGTGCTACAAAAATGTTGGAAATGGTAGTTTTTGTGTATGACTTAAAATTTTAACAATATATATATGAAGAATATATATATATATATATATAGAGAGAGAGAGAGAGAGAGAGAAAGAGAGAGAGAGAGAGAGAGAAAGAGAGAGAGAGAGAGAGAGAAAGAGAGAGAGAGAGAGAGAGAGAAAGAGAGAGAGAGAGAGAGAGAGAGAGAGGGATCAACATTGTGATTAAATCTAACGGCCTGAATCATAATCCACATCCTTTGCTTGTATTGAATATGAAAATGGGTTGTAAAGTTACCCACCAAATGAAAGGACGTAAATAAAATGAGGCCTCTATGCAATATATACGTGCATTTCATGGTTTGAAATCGATTTTGGTATAACTAAAGTTATAAGAGCAAAGTTATTTCAAACAAATAATTTTATGCCATTGCACAACTGGCATTATTCAAGTCAAGATATAATTTCATTAAGTAAACATCATGGCCAAAAGTAAATTTTTCAGTACCATCTTAATGCCATAGTACAAGTGGAATTATTCTCTTAAACTTGATTGCTGAGTCAAATACATATTTCATAACTGGCAAAAATGGAGGAGCGCAAGAAACAAGTTTGCAGATGCAGTGAGATGCAGGTTTGTTGAACAATTAATTTGGAACAGTTTTATCTTTGATACTTTGACTAATTAAAAAGGAAACAATTTTGGGTTAGATACTTTCACTTTTAAAGACAATTTTATCCTTGATACTTTCAACCTGACTGTCATCCGCCATACGTCCCACAACCAAGAGTGGTACTGTAGGGTGCCAATTCGTTTCAAAGCATGACCCCTTTGGTTGCTATCCGAGGCATCCTTACGGCTCCTCCCGTTATGTTGCCTTCCTGACAAGCAATCCTGGGCTTAAGTTTCGGCAAGGTAACGCCCGCCCACATGTGGCGAGTGTTTCTACTGCTTGTCTTTGTGCTTGTCATGCCCTACCTTAGCCAGCGAGGACGCCGGATCCCTCTCCAGTTGCGAACGTTTGGATTATTGTGGGCAGGATCATCCAACCAGCTCGGAATTTTTGACGATCTAAAGCACCAATTGGACAGAAAGTGGCACGACATCCATCTGGAGGAGATCCGACAACTCTGTCAATTAATTCCAAGCTGAATAAATGCTTGCATAAGGGCCAGAGGTGGACCAACGCGATATTGTGTCGCCCAGCTTCTGGAGCTCTTGCTCTTGAAGATATCATCCATCTTTTCTGAAATGGTAAGCATTGGTTTGTCTGTGTACATCACATCTACCAATTCCCATCCCATTTGGATAATCTTTTGTGGTGTGTCGTTTTCTCTGTCTTAGAATATACTATCTCTGTTCACAAAAAATCAGTACCACATTTCTTTTTTGTGTGAATGTGCACTACAGAACAAACTGCAAGTAGGAAAAACAGCACATAACTAATGCTTGCAGTCAGACATTTTCTTTTCTAGTGGAATTGTATGGAAACATGGATGAATGTGTACATGGATCTTGGATGTGGATGGTAGCTGAGAGGATGTGCTGTATTAAAACACGTCAGAGTTTCCCAAGTGATTTATTATTTCCAGCTACAGTGCCTACATTCCTCTTGGTCTGCATCACCAGGTCCTGCAATGCTGAGGACACCACTTCGCTGTCTGCAAAACGGCTTGGCGTGGAAGGGCTGCCTCACTAACCCACGCAACACCCTGCTGTTTGTTGGCAGTGCACGGCCACGGAGTTGTGACGACATCTGGATGCGCCGGCAGTTGACTCAGCGGTCTCTACCCCAGCACCGCCTGCTGGGAGCTGCAAGGCGACCTGCGGAGCGCTTCCTCGCTGGCGTGGCTAAGAATGCGGCAACAATGAGCACCTGCGATCCAGCGTCTGAATCTGCGGCCCTCGCCTCAGGATGCCTCCAGTGTGTGCTGGGAGCCAACAAGATTGTCTGCAGTAACAAGCCATGGCGTGACCCGCACTGGCTGGCTTTGGACCCTGCATTGGCCTCAGAGGGTCCAACGAGCAATCCGCTGTGGACTGGAACGCTGGTGCCCCATCTGCTGCTGCGTGTAGCCAGTACTGTGACACGCCCTGCCATCCAGAGCTGCCCAGAGAGCGCCCTCGTCAGGGAACCGGCACCTATTTTTATGCAGCTGTGCACCTCGGTTTTGCTGATGTGCTGCTCTGAGTCACTTGCTCATAACACCTAGGTTGGGAAAGTGGGCCCCTTCTGCCTGTAACTTGCACCATGCAAACCGCTGCGTTTACTCTTTTCAGCAGTTCGAAGGCCCTGTGGCCTCCATTCTACTTTGCAACCGCTGGTAAGCGTAAATTACTGTCAACAGACATTCTCCTGGCTGTAGCTTGTGCACTCAGAAATACTTCACTGAATTTAACTTTCCTGTCTTAAATGGTGGTGTGTTTGGCCATACCCATGCCCATATGGCATGTTTAGAAGCAGTGGGACAACACATGTTGACACGAAACGACAGGTGAGAATTGTAGTCGGAAATAGATCCCGATTGAGAGTGACCAGAGACGTCTTTCATGGCTTGAGAATCAAAATCGCTTCCAAACCCGACAGGAATTGCTGCAGGCAGTGAATGGAGGTCCGTTCCAGCCTGCTAAGAGAAAATTGTGACAGGACCTGCATGCAATGAACATTTTGATTCTGTCATCTCCCAAGAGGTCAATGCTCACTCAGGCAGATAAAGACGACAAAAGCCAGTTTCATCGGGATGGAAGAATACGTGACTCGTTTTCCAAACACTCCCATACCCTATTAAATCTCGATTAGCCTGTAAAATCACCTGACTCGAACTCCATAGAAAATCTGTGCGACATGTTGGAACAGTGGGTAGAAAGCTGACATAAGCATCTCAGCAATTTCGTGGAATTTCGCGATGAAATTCTCAGAGCGAGTTTATGTATGTATGCTGTAAAGAGTGCGAAAAACTGGGTGAACAGAAGCGTTCGTTAAGGAGAAGCTGTATGAAAGCTCTTCATTACTCCTTGCGAGTACGACTTGTATATTTCAAGACATGGTTTTTCTAAAATCATGTCAGAGGCTTGATGTATTACTTAACATATCAAGTTCGTCAATCTAATGTTACAATAAATTAATTAGAGACATAACATTGTTTACTTACAAATCAGAATAAAAAGTCACAATCCATGTAATATTTTTAGTTTCTGTATTGAATAAACCTTTTCTGAACTTGATAAATTTTGTTTCTTATTCTCCTAGATCCAAAACATATTTTGACATGTTTGTGTTTACCCATCTCTGTGTGGTGAATGCAAACACCAAGTTTTCCCTCTTTTATGTCATGGGAGCAAGAGCTAGGTTCCAAATTTAAATATAAAGTTAGGTACAAAACCTACACTCCTATTGTATATAGACATTCATATTTCTTTTCAGAACCATTAGTTTTTCTTTTAAAGTTGAAATGTGGCTCTATTCATTTTATTTTACAGTACTATTATCGATAGTGGTATGACGTAGAACGCTGGTTCCTTACAAAAGTTTCGGCGGCGAGCGCGCATTTTACGGCAGAGCATAATTAAAATACAAAATTAGTGAAAAAACAATAGCATCTTCTTAACCAGAAGCATCAGTTGGGAGACCATATTATTATCTGAAGAATTATAAAGGCTATAGCGTGATAGATTAATCTAGGTAACGGCGTGATTGGGTCTAGGCTCTGTTAGGAAGTTTGTTACTTATTAATTCGATAAATAAGTAAACGTGTACCGTCTGTACTGTTATCCTTTGGAAACAATATTTTTCTACTTGTATTTGAGAACTTGAATATTTGTAAACATTTAGCAGTGTGTGTGTGTGTGTGTGTGTTTGTGTGTGTGTGTATGAAAAAATGAGGTTGAAAAGGAGAACAACATTATCAAATGATTACACCCAACAGCAGAGTAGATGTACTTGCTGCAAGGCAATCTAAAACCATATACAACTATTTAAATTAAATTAACCATCGCAGTAAAATAAAATTAAAACAGCACAAGAGTACTGGAAAATATCTGGAAGAAATATTACATATGGAAGATGATGCAGAAATAGAGTGAAAGACAGTTGTAACAGAAATTACTTCAACTGAATTTCATATCTCACTATAGAGAAGATGTAAATTACATGTAATAAAACAACAGAATATACAAAGAATATCCACAGTCAGATTAACCCAAATAAATACAAGAGAAAGAGGTTGAATGGAATGTAACACAGAATGTGGGAAGAAATGAAAACACGTGAAGCGTAAGTGAGGTTTAGGAGAGGTGAGGTATTGAGTAGTGTTTAGTCATTTAATGTTAAGTCAGGGCTGTGTATTGAATGTTTACTGATTTACGATGTTTCCTAATTAAGTTTTTCGTCTTTGTTGTGGAAACATGAGACTGTATCTAGAAGGTGTGACCTTCACGTAGTACATACTCAGCAAATTTAGAGTCATAAATCTGCAGCATCCATCCAATTCTTCTTCATTCTGTAACTTTTATGTTGGCCAGCCACACAGAGACATAAGAGTTAGGTTAGCTGAACAAGAACGCGGCTGGGGGTTGGAGGTTGCAGAATGATGACTCCGCCGGCCGAAGTGGCCGAGCGGTTCTAGGCACTTCAGTCTGGAACCGAGCGACCGCTACGGTCGCAGGTTCGAATCCTGCCTCGGGCATGGATGTGTGTGATGTCCTTAGGTTAGTTAGGTTTAAGTAGTTCTAAGTTCTAGGGGACTGATGACCTCAGATGTTAAGTCCCATTGTGCTCAGAACCATTTGAACCAATGATGACTCCACCTTTGCTAAACATGTATTGAGTGAGGACCACAGTTACCAACTACCACTTCCCATTTCTCACCCCCCCCCCCCCCCCCCACACACACACACATTTTTCTCGATGTTATTTTTAGATTGTTCAAAAATGGTTCAAATGGCTCTGAGCACTATCGGACTTAACATCTGAGGTCACCAGTCACCTAGACTTAGAACTACTTACACCTAACTTACCTAAGGATATCACACACATCCATACCCGAGGCAGGATTCGAACGTACGACCGTAGCAGCTGCGCGGTTCCAGACTCAAGCGCCTAGAACTGCTCGGCCACAGCGGCCGGTGGATTGTTCCTTTTACTTCTATTTACTCTTCAGCTTAGTATTTCGAATTATGCTATCTTTTCATTGTCAGAGCTTATGTTTATTCTTCGTTTGCATCTCTTCTGCTTTACTATCGTTTTCAGTGTTGCTCACCAGTATCGTATCCTTTTAGAAAACGATAAGTTGAAAACCAGTTAACGAAGTAAATTAATACCGTAGAACAACCACAGTCTGGTGTCTTTCATTGATGATTGTGAAGTTGTTCTGCCAAGGAGCGACTGATGAATTTTGTCTCGTGTGTTCCAAGTCTTAAGAAGCATAGCGTAAAAGTAGTTAAGACTTGGAACACACGAGACAAAATTCATCAGTCGCTCCTTGGCAGAACAACTTCACAATCATCAATGAAAGACACCAGACTGTGGTTGTTCTACGGTATTAAGAAGCATAGCGTAAAAGTAGTTAACTGTCGAGGGGCAACCAGTTCCTTTCGTCTCAACTGCTACTACTCTTTCATCTTTGTCGACTCTTGCTACTGAAGTCTGGCTGCTGCACCAGTTGTAAACAACCATTGACTCCGAATGTTTTATCCATGTTAATTTTATAATTTCAAAGAGGGTACTCAAGTCAGTACAGTGAAATACTTTCTTTAGATATCAGTTTTCTGGCTTGCCCGCCGGCTGGCCCGCCACTAATTCCTCTCGTGGCCAACTTTTTTATCTTGGTATAACAACTGCGCTCTGTCACCTCAATCATCTGTTAGATGTACTGTGATCCCAGACTTCCCCTACTGTTTCTACCCTCTACAGCCCCTTCTGAAATGGTGGAGATTATTTCCGGTTATGTTAACACATCTACAATCACCATCTTCCTTTTTATTATCAATGTTATCCACAAGCTCGTTTCTTCACCATTTCTGTGCAGATGTCCCCATTCCTTATCTTACGAGTCCATCTGATTTTTATCGTCCTTCTCTGGCACCGTATCTCAAACCCTACGATTCTTTCCTTTTCCGGTTTTCCAACAGTCCATGAGTCACTACCATACAATTCTGTGTTTCAAATGCACATTCTAAGAAATTTCTTCTTCAGGTTAAGACTTAACGTTTGGTGCTACTGAAGGGCTCGGTAAGACTGCTTTCATGAATATTAAGTGCAAATTGTGCAGTGAAGTGCCGACTGTTGCTTCGTACTTTTGATACAACTACAGAAAGTGACTTTATTCGCCACCATTCCCAACCATTTATAGAGCGCTGAGGGAAACAGCGTGAGAGGAGAACGAGGAGAGTACTGAAACACTGATAATGATGGAAAAATGGAAATGCACGTTTGGCGTCATTGGCTTGGAGGCCCCTTGTGTGGCAGGTTCGGCCGTCTTGGTGCAGTCTTATTACATTCGACGCCACACTGGGCGACCTACGCTCCGGATGGGGAAGAAATAATGATGAAGACAGCACAACACCCGGTCCCTGAGCGGAGAAAATCCCCGAACCAGCCGGGGACTGCAATCCGTCACGCTGACCACTCAGCTATCGGGGCGGACACACACATTTATTGATGAACACTCAGATTTGTAAAAATCGTCCAGGGAGTAGATCCTGAAGTTCAACTACTATTCCAGAATCTGAGGTCGGATATTAAACATTTCCTGTGCCACTAGAATGTTCACTGAAGACGGGCTAATGCGGAATCACTAGAAGCAGACGCGGTGGCGTGAAGTACACAAGTAGAAGGCGGCCTTCTCGGTAGTCGAGCTGTCTTGGAACTGTCCGCTCTGCTGCGACGCCTAAGTGTATCACTTCTCTGGTGGCGCCACCGCTGTGACTCCTTGTGCGGCAGTCGCTGGACTATACGCAGCCCCTGCAGTAGGCTGTCGACGTCTGTGGTATGCTTACGACACCACAATGAGAACGACTAATTCCCTTGTTTATAATTCGCTACCACACCAACACTTAGCCTCTGCCGAAATGACACAGTATCCGCGTGTATTTATTTCTTTTCCTTATGCAGTCTATAAAATAAATAAAATAAAATAAAATAAAATATTAATTATGTATATTAGTGATGTATATGATTGTGATTGGTTGTAATTGATATTTCCTTATCTGGTACGTGGACGTTTAATTATTCGGTATCAGACGCTTGACAATGGCTATTTGGTAAAGGCAATGTTACTCTTAGTTGACCGTGAAATAAAACTGAAATAATCGGACTTCGTAATTAAATCGTTTCCAAAGACTGCTGCGGTAGGTACGGACTCATAATCTAATCTCAATATTACAATGATTTGCCAGCCATGCCAATACGTCGTACAGAGGTGATTGTCTACTGAACATAAAAAAGTTACACAGTTAGTTAAATCAGATATATTCAATGAAATAGCCTACAGTTCATAATCCTACTTACTTTTATAAATACAAATTCTTTTCAGAATCGAGTGCCTAGTGTGGTTGCAACTCGCAGTATTCTTCTATAACATGAAAATATGGCGGTGTGCCAGACAATAAAATAAAATACGTGCTTCTCGCACCACTTCTACCAGAGCTCTCTTTTCTTAATCAAACATAAGAGTAACGTAATTCCTTTTTTGTTTTATCAGCGACATAGCGCTGCAGTTCTGTGCCATAGGCTTTATTTAATTAAGATTTCGCGTTTCCGCGGAAACTCACGCTCGGCATGCAAATGTGCCTTTATATTGCCCCCTGAATAGCGAGGCGAAAGGACACACCTGCAGGCGAGCAATTCACCTAAAGGCACAAGAAAATCTAAGTTATCTACAACTATTTACATGACTTACATTACACACATTTTACACATTATATACAAAATTTGAATGACGCGCGTGCGCCGTAAAAGTTCTTATGTTGGCAGATAGAGTGCGCGCATGCGCAGAAGCGTCTGTGTGACTCCGGCACTGCCGTTATATCGTACAGTTAGATCACGCGGCACAGTATTGCAGTTCATATTGTTCGTGTGCGCGCGTTTCTTAATCGTTGCACAAAGAAAATATTCAAGCAAGATTTCATATGAAGACTACATTCTATGACAGGTAACTTAGTTTTAAATTTACAATATTTGTTATAACACAATACAACTTAGATTGTTGAATGTTTCTTAGTACATAGTATTGTTTTGAAATACTTCAAAGAAAAATGTCCGTATGTTTCAGATGCGTTGACCTATACACATCGTGACGTTATTTCAGTTCATATTCACCTGCTGCACAATAATTTTTTACAGGTTAGTGTCGTCGTGGTAAAGTTTTTTGATCACAGTAACATCGTTGTATAACAACGTGATTAATACATAAGCGTGTCCATTTCCCATTTCCATTATAGTCGTTGTGCTGCAGTTCGTTGTGACAAAAAGCATTGTTTATTACAGATCTGACGTGACCCGTCGAGTAATTAGTCCACGTGCAGTTCGTTTTTTACATTCCGTGGAAGCTTGGTTGCAGAACCTCGGACGGCACATAGCTGGCGTCGATCCATGGACAGTCCAGGTAAGAGTGTCCGTCACATTTCGAGAACATTTCATTCCCTGAAGTTCCAACCAAAATTCTTCCACCCGTCGTGTTGTTTTCTGGACAGGCACTTTGTGTCCATTTAATCCAGTTAACATCTTGAAGTTAGGTACTGTAGTAATGTCACTAGACGATGCACGAATTATGCACTTCACATTTTCAGTTTTTTTTTTTTTTTGCTGAATATAGCTCACCTAAATGTTCGTAGTTATTAATCAAAGAAATGGTTCATCGCGTTTACATAGGTACGATGCATAATGAATGGCATTAACCGTTTCTTTCACATAGGTTTCTGCGTGGTTGCAGAGTTAGTAATGTTCGTTAATGTCCGTGAACAGTGGTTCACTATGCAATGTCCTTTTGGCACTCGTTTTGTTCAAATTTTTACATAGTAACAGTTACATTATACATCATTGAAAGAAAAAAAACATAAGTAATCATACATACACACGTCACATATTCTCTTAGCATAAACATAATACAGTTGCACATAAACATGTTTACATCATTATTACATAGCTATGGGTTATTACATTGTGTCACATTTGATTACATGAATTGCAGATATTTACGTCCTCTTTATCAGTTTTGCTGGGATTTTATCGATGTTTATTTTGTGTTGTCATCTGAAATTAAGATAGGTTAGACACAACATTCATTACATCAGTAGGCAAGACCAGGCATTTTCACTACTCAATAAATATTCAAAATAGTAAGAGAGAGAAAATGTTTGATTCCTCGCGTTTTGTGCGTGTGTGTATAGTGTTTGTGTGGCCTTGACTACTGATAGATGCTTTTCGTGTTGAGAGATGTGCGTCTAATCTATTTTTCGAAGTAAAAGATCGCTTCACAGATGACGTCTGTCGGTTCGTCAGGTGTCATACCAAGTCAGTGGTACCTACAGGAACAAATGTTCCGTGAAAAATTAATATATCATTCACTGCTACGTAAACATAAATTTTACTTTAATATTCAGTCTTCTCGGTGGTGCCGCGGCGTTGAAAGAAAAGTTCTTCTGTCTTCAACTGCGTCACTGGAACCGCTGAAATGAAAATTTCTATACTACTTATTATCTGTGTTGTAGCAACAGAGTTTTTCGAGTTGCTTAGCAATGTTTTGATGGGTATGACTTTGACATTATTCCGCATGAAATGCTCTAAGATCTCGGTGTGCGTATAGCCCAATAATTTTGTTAGTTCTACGATGTTGTAACAGATACGCACCAGGATGCGGTATGTTAATAATTATATAAGGTCCTTCATATAGCAGACGCCACTTAGCGTTGCGTCGTTTTAGTGCTACAGATTTATGATGAGTACGAAGTAGTACAAGCATTCCTACCTCGAATTTTTGTTTTCTTTTTATTGTGTTTCTGTGATGTTTGTTTTGTATCTGTGCGTGATGTGTCAGCGTAGTCAAAACTTCTTTTATTTTCTGTTCTGGTGTGATTTCCTTGTCTGACAACTTAGGTAATGGTTCTATCCACTGATCGTTCTGTTTGCAATTGAACATGATCTCGTTAGGTGTGTAATTTGTATCGTAAATATTTAAGTTATTGTGTACGTCTTCGAAAAGACTTAGGTAGGACACCCAATTAGTATGTTTTGATGAAATATAGGTCCTCATGAATCGGTTTAATTCTCGGAAAAGTCTCTCAGTCGCGTTACATTGTGGACTAAACCTCGAAATAAATATACTTTTAATGTTATTGTCCTTCAAGAAATTTCTCCATTTGTACCCAGAGTAGTATACTGCATTATCTGACAGAATTGCTTTAGGTTTTCCCACGTGCGTCAGGTAATCACTTGAGAATCTTCGTATTATAGCACTTGCAGTGGCGGATTTTAAAGCATAAAGTTTTACATGTTTAGAAAATATATCGTAAAAAGCTAAGATATATTTGACGCCTCCAGAGCTTGCTGGATGCGGTCCACTGATGTCAGTACACAGAATTTCCAGGGGTTTACTGGGTAAAATAGAATGTAAATCTGTTTTTGTGGATAAATTCTGAGGTTTTGATTTTTGACATATGACACATGTTTTCAGTTCCCTGTAAATTTTTCTTCTCATATTGCTAAAATAACAGTATGTGCTGATCTTTGCTAAACACTTTTTCGTCCCATAATGACCCCAAACTAAGTGTGTGTGCCAAATCAGATTACGTTCAGACTCTTTGGGAATGCATACACACCAGTTAGTAGCATTTGGATGTCGGCGATAAAATAACACATCATTGTGTAACTTGTAATACTTAGTCAAAGGATGATTGTGTTTTTCTACCAGTAATGTTATTATCTTATACCAGTGAGGATCAGATTTTTGTAATTCAGCCATGTTTCTGCACATATCAATATAATATTGGTGATACTGCTTATCTTGCATTAAGAGAATCCTGTAGTCATTTATATTTTCTAAGTCACTGTTGGTATCATTCATACCTTGTGGAAGTCTAGACAAAGCGTCTGCAATGGTGTTGTCCTTACCTCTTATGTATTTAATTTCAAAAGAGTAGTTCTGAAGTGTAACTGCCCATCGTGATAGTCTAGGATGTACAAGTTTACAAGTTAACAAAAATGTCAGGGCCTGGTGGTCAGTGTAAATTACTGTATGTTTTCCAAATAAATAATAATTGAATTTCTTGAATGCCCATACTATGGAAAGTGTTTCTAACTCAGTAGTGGAGTATGTACGCTCACATTCAGATAAAGTACGACTCGCAAACCCAATAATTCTTATCTGTTCCTTTTCTTTATTCTTTACAACTTGAAATAAGCAACATCCCAAGCCAGTACGTGAAGCGTCACAAGTCATACAAAAATCTAAATTGAAATCTGGATGGCTCAATAAGTTTGCATTCACTAAGGCATGTTTAATTGTATTAAAGTCATTCTGGCACTGTTCCGACCAGATTCAAACTTGATTCTTTCTGAGTAGATTTAGCAGATGTTTACTGTTCAAAAGTGGTTGTGGTAAAAAACGTCTGAAAAATGAACATAGCCCAAGGAATGATTTTAACTGCTTTTTAGTTCGTGGACTAGGAAAGTTTCTGATAGCATCTAATTTACTGGGATCAGGACGTATGCCCTGTGAATTAATGATATGTCCTAAATATTTTATCTCACTGCAACCAAACTTTGATTTTCTAAGATTGGCTGTGACTCCAGCTTGTGCAAATTTTTCTAAAATTCTTTGAAGTGTGTCAACGTGTTCATTCCAAGACTGTGTAGCTATCAGTATATCATCTACATAGTGTGTGACTGTCTCAACTAAATCGTCGCCAAGCACGGTATCCAGGGCTGTAATGAATACCCCAGAACTGACATTCAGTCCGAAAGGTAGAACACAAAACTGATAGGTTAGCCCCCCGAACATAAATGCAGTATATTTCCGAGAATCAGGAGTGATACCCACCTGCCAAAATGAATTAGCGAGATCTATTGTGGAAAAATATTTTGCATCTAGAAATTTCTGTAATTGCTCTTCTAAATTTTCGGGTTTTGTGTGAACTGGTAAAATTATTTCATTAATTGCTCGTGCGTCTAACACTAACCTAATGCTTCCATTTGATTTTTTGACAACAAGTAGAGGACTACAGCAAGGTGAGGTGGATGGTTCAATGACCTTCCAGTCTAACATTTGTTTTAATTCTTGCCACACAGCAGGTCGTTGAGATAACGGTACGTTATATGTCTTGTGGTAGAAGATCTTGTGAGGCTTAACTTCAATCTTGTACACATACGTGTTGATAACACCTATTCGTTTGGTAAAAACTTGTAAATATTTGGATAACACTTCCTGTAGTTTTATACGTTCATGTGCACTGAGAGCTGTAGCTTCATTTATCTTATGATCAAGCAATGTTTTCAAGTCCATTAGCTCTGTGTCAGATGAGTGTGTGTGCGTGTCTTGAATGTCATTGTCAAGTACTAACTGAACCTTGTACCCTGTACAGTGTTTGTCATGCTTTAGAGTTCTCCTGTCCAAATCAATAATAATTACACTGCCTTTATCCTTTAAAATACATTTACCTTCGGAGAAGTCTATAACGCAGTCCTTCTCGCTCATAATATCTATTCCTAATATGCAATTTGTCATAAGGTTTTGTACAACCAGGAATGGCCATTGTACGGTTCCATTACCTATTTTAATGTTTACAAAAACTTGCTTCGTAACCCTACATGACTTATTACCTAGTGCAGTAGTTATTTTACAGTTTTGGGCAGGAAACTCAGGCACGGGTTCCAATTCACACATCTTTTTATAGAAATTAAAAGACAAAACGCTCACAGCTGCACCTGTATCTAGGATAATAGTAGTTGGAATCCCACCTACTACACCAGTAGTAGATGCTAAAACAATTTCATTTGTGTTTGAACGACATTGTGTACTGTCTTGCAAAAGTTCATCTGATATATTGTTATTGTGGTTGTATCTTATAAATAAAACAGGTAATTTTTGTTTAGAGTTATTCGGCATATCATTATTCTGTTGTTCAAGTGTGGTGTCAAATAACTGATTAACATTGAAGTCGCCCCCCAAGAATTCTTCAGCCACTACCTGGGGCATAGAAGTGACTGTTTCTAGTTTGTCGGATTAGCATTTGTACTAGGTACTGACACAGATTGAGGTTGTGTATCAGGTGTCATTTCTATTATATTCACATTCGGATATTGCCTATTGTGATCTCCAAACTTTTGCGGTTGTTGTTGTTGTTGCGCATTATAACTTACCTGTCGGTCGTAAGGTATGCTCCAATTTTGTCCTGGTGGCTGCTGTGGTAAAGCAGTGTTTGAATGAAAGTACTGACCGTTACGAGTCCAGCCTTGACGCTGTCTTGGCTCGTAGTTATTATTATTTCTATTTCTGTTTGTGCTTTTGTCGTTCCCTTTGTATCCGTTGTTACCGTTGTAGTTATTACCGCGGTGCCTTTTGTATGGATTGCCGCATGAAGTGTTATTACTGTTGTAACTATTGTTTGTATTGGAATACGCGTGTTGATTTTGATTTCCGTATTGAGACGGCATGTGAGTTTGCTGTTTTTGCTGTACCGCGTATCCAACTGTGGGCGCGCCAGAATTGAGTTGGCAAGCCTGCATGTTTTGCATTCCACTAGTGTAAACATTGTGGCTGCTGTTTTGCCGCGCGAAGCGCTGATCTTCAAGTAACATGTCAACCGAATCTAAAGCTGTTAAGAAATAATCTGAATCGTCATCCGGGATATGTAGGAGTTTTTCTTTAATGTTGAAAGGCAATTTGGCCTTCAACGCACGGAGTATATCGCGTGTTGCGACTGGTTCGTCTAAAAAGTGTCCCATGTTCAAGTATTTTTCAAAATATCTGCGTAAGTTGCCATTTTTACTGTTAAAAATTTCAGGTTCTAGAATTTGTCTTCTGAGTCGCTCCTGGACGGATTGCGACCAGAATTTGTTCAGAAAAGCACGCTCAAACTCACTGTACGTGGTACATACGTCAGCTTGACTGTATGCCCAGACAGCTGCATCGCCTTGGATGTAACCGACAATATATGAAATCTTTTTCCGGTCACTCCAAGTGCGTGGAAATGCGTTACTAAAAGATTTAAGAAAAATCACCGGATGAATGGTTCGTTTTTCTGGGATAAAAATCTGAAATTGCCTGTGTTTCATTAAGCTTTCTTCTTCCTTCGCATTGTGATATGGATTTATTCCACTGTAATTACTGCTATGTTCAGCTGGCGAGTAATTACGATAATGTTGCTGTGGTTTACCATGATAATAGCTTGTGTTTGTGTTTGCACATCGTGGTATGTATTGTAGTCGTGGTGTGTTTTGTTCTTGTGTGTTTGTCGTGTGCAGTATGTGTGTGTCATACTCGAATGTATATTGGTTCCTGAACTGTGCATTTTGACTGATATTTTCGTTACATTCAGTCTGTGGTCGATCGGTGAATTCTCTCATGGGTGCAGTGACGGATTGTACTGCATCACTGATCAGCTGTTTGTTATTAGTCATGTATTCCGCTACGGAGTCGTGCACAATTGTTGGTAAATTTTCACGTAAGCATCTATCAAAATGTTTGTCTTTGTTCACTACCCAATCATGAAATTCTTTATTAATGTTTTGAAAATGAGCTGTGGCATCAGATTGTAAGATGTCAGTCAGGTGTTGTTCAACATTGTCAAATTTATTCTGCACGTCAGTAATTCGTCTTTCAAGGTTGTCGTGCACTAAAGGATATGTTTGAATTTGTTCAGTAAGAACTTCACACGTGACATTAAGGTTTTTTACTTGTGTCTGTAAAAGTGCTACGTCAGTTGTAGTCTTTTCTTGTCTCGTATTAAGCTGGGAAAATTTAGTACTGAGTTCATTCATCTGTTTGGTCAGTGTGGCGTCTATAAGTTCCACACGTTTACATAAAGTGTCATTACCTGTCTTGAGTGCTATGAGGTCAGATTTAATTTCGTCATTTTGTGTCTTTAAGGTTGCCATGTTCTCCGCGTTCTGTTTCATTAACATTTGTAACATGTCGGCAATGTTTACCGTTTGCAAGGTCTGTGCCCCCGCCGCGTCAT
The DNA here is from genome assembly GCF_023898315.1 of Schistocerca nitens. Lineage (NCBI taxonomy): Eukaryota > Metazoa > Arthropoda > Insecta > Orthoptera > Acrididae > Schistocerca > Schistocerca nitens. The sequence continues at coordinate 73,889,664 of NC_064617.1, forward strand.
TAGACGTGACGTCATGCATTAACATGGGCTCTGACTGAGACTTTGAAATTTTTGTGGTGGACGGGCTATTGTCAAAATTTCCGTCAACACTTGCGTCAATGTTTGATAAATCGTCACTACCGGTTGCTGTCGTAAAGTCATTTTCTAACATTTGTCTCTCGTCCGAGTCGGATTGTGTCTGAATAGTATGTCTTTGCTGTTCCATCTTTGCGTATTGTTTTCTAGTTATGACCATGCCACACGTGATATATGTTTCAAGAAAATAATGTTTGACACTGGTTTTAAAATAAAATGCAGTTGAGCATGAATCGCTCGTAGCAACAATGGCTGTCCGTTAATTTAAAAATATAAACTGAATTTGAGATTATTGGTAATGGCTGCTGGCCATGTTACATCATATCGTACAGAAGTCGGCCATATTGTACACTCGTGTATTGGTATTGTTGCATACGTTATTGTTAAGGGAAAAGTACTGAGAATGGAATTTATTACTGAAAACTGTTATGCGCGAAAGAAACACTACAGAATTTACTGAAAAGCTAATACACTGAATTTATATGTCTGGTCAAGCCTGCTAATGCAAAGATGCTGCGTCTTACCTTACTTTGCTGGAAGTTTCATTGCGTCTTCCGGCAAAACTTTAGAATTGGAAAATATCTTCAGATTTTTGTTATCTCCCATACATTCACGTCCAGGTCCAGAAAGTTGATTTTTGACATGAAACAAAAAGAACAATGTAACAAATGACAAAATAACAAGTCCGACACGCAGTCGCCAATATAAAATAAATAAAATACAATATATAATAATAAATAAAATATTTCAATTATTCACTATTTGTGATGTATATGATTGTGATTGGTTGTAATTGATATTTCCTTATCTGGTACGTGGACGTTTAATTATTCGGTATCAGACGCTTGACAATGGCTATTTGGTAAAGGCAATGTTACTCTTAGTTGACCGTGAAATAAAACTGAAATAATCGGACTTCGTAATTAAATCGTTTCCAAAGACTGCTGCGGTAGGTACGGACTCATAATCTAATCTCAATATTACAATGATTTGCCAGCCATGCCAATACGTCGTACAGAGGTGATTGTCTACTGAACATAAAAAAGTTACACAGTTAGTTAAATCAGATATATTCAATGAAATAGCCTACAGTTCATAATCCTACTTACTTTTATAAATACAAATTCTTTTCAGAATCGAGTGCCTAGTGTGGTTGCAACTCGCAGTATTCTTCTATAACATGAAAATATGGCGGTGTGCCAGACAATAAAATAAAATACGTGCTTCTCGCACCACTTCTACCAGAGCTCTCTTTTCTTAATCAAACATAAGAGTAACGTAATTCCTTTTTTGTTTTATCAGCGACATAGCGCTGCAGTTCTGTGCCATAGGCTTTATTTAATTAAGATTTCGCGTTTCCGCGGAAACTCACGCTCGGCATGCAAATGTGCCTTTATAAGTCCTTCTCAAGCAATTTGAAACCCACTCCAGTATAATTCGATTTTCTTGTACAGTTGTTCGCAGTGCCATCCTAACCATTAGGCAGTTTGTGTGAAAAGCAGAGACACTGCTTAGTCACAGAGAGCGAATGTCCCATGTTGTGAGTTACAGGCGCCTGTTTGTCAATGGGTCTTTTCATCTACTACTTATTTGGGATGGGCACACTCCCAGACGAGGAATACAGGGGACTCTCTGGCAGGACTTGGCAAGTGATGAACACACTTCTGCAATCACTGTTCTAGCATCATGGATAAAGTGTTCGGTTAGAACAGTTTGGTTTGAGTTTACAGATAATTTGGTATAGCTCTTTAGGGATATACTGGGAAGGTTTCACAGATTTTGTGTATTCTACATTTTTCTTTGGGTAAATTCTCGCGTTTTATGCAGTGGGTATTGCTCTGTCTTCCAGTGTCCTAAGAGGATGACAGTTAAACTTGTAGTTTCTTGCTGCTTGTAATAGTGTAAAATACGGGATGTTTCTTCCAGTTTGTTTCTAAGTTCCTACTATTTGTGTATCGGAGTGTACCTGTGAGATTTTTTCTTCTGTTTTCTGGTCATCAGCCAACCATTTGGTCTTCAGTTCAAGATTATAAATCTTTGGCTACGTTAAAATGTCTGATCTCATTCTCTTGAGTTTAAGGAGTACCCATACACATGTATAATTCTGGATTAGTTCGCAATTTCTTAATTTATCGAAGATAGACTGCATTGTGGCCATGAGGCATCCATGTCGCTCTCGATTCAAAGTTATCATTCGTGGCTATGTTGAAACATTAGCTATCAGTTACCTAAATTTAACGTGTATGCACACACATGTGTAATTCTGAATTATTCCCAATTTCCTGAATTTATCAAAGACAGACTGAACTTTGGCCATCAATCAGCCACATGGTCCAACCACAAATAGAATTATCATGTAAAACTGCTTGTCCCTTGTACTTATTCCAGAGAATATGAGATGTAACTCACATTTATGGGAATTTTCTCCCGGGTTGATGGTTTTTGTATTTTTATACCCTTATACATGTTGCTTGTCACCTCCTACAGTTCACCTTAAATACACCACGCTACATCTCTCCAGCGCGCTCTAATTTTGGCGAATTAGATTTAGATTTGAATTGACGAGATCCTGTGTGCACCAGCGTACGAGTGATTAGAATGTGCATCTCTTCTGGTTCTTACTTGACCACCCGATTCCCACATAAAGGTCTACAACCCATTACACGGGAAACAGGTGCTGATGGATCAAAAAAGAAGAAATTGAAAATAATTCATATTAACATCTCAGAAAAATGACTTAACTACGCGTATGCCAATAAAAATAATAAAATTTACCTTACAATAGGTGGCTGACTTAATTACACTGTTGATTTTTCATTATATTAACAATTATTCATTTGTTCATCCTCATCTCATTCCATGGTATCATTTAGCACTGCGGCTGATCATAATAATTATTAACTTCCATATAATAAAATATTATAATTTGTTATGCACTGTGACTTTAACAACTACTAACTATAAACTGCGCTGTACCAGCGACAGACTACAACTACAGTGTAGCAGCGAGCGACTGCAACTGCGGCAGAGACTGCTCTCACCTGCGACTCTACTCGTATTGCAGCTCTCTTTTGACAGGGGCAAAGGTATTTTATGTCTCAGGCAGCGCCTGTGAATTGTCGTTCTAGCAAGTGAGCAATGCATCGAGATTAAATTTGCTCCAGCAGGGTGGTAACCCCTTACAAGTTTGATTTTTCATTTCCCATTTTTTTAACATTTAGAATTAACTGTGGCGCATGATGCCTTGGGAATTGACATTCAGGGCTGAAGTTCTGCTTTTTCTCTCGGACTGAAGTGGACAAAGAATGTGTCGTTACGCCATCATGCATAGTCTAGACAGCGAGGGACGGTGGAGAAGAAGACATCTGGCGAGTATGCGCTATCAGCCATGTGGCACTCTCTGGTCTCTCTCAGGCGCCGGCGTTTTGAGGATAGGGGAGTGCGAAGCAGTTCTGACCGCGATGTCATCAGACAGGGCTCCTAACTTGGGACGCCAACAAGCGACGTCTCGCTAAAGATTTAATGACAGTAGAATGCAGCAAATCGAGCGCAGAACCACGTTAAAACATTTCCAGAGTCGTGGGAACAGGATGCCAGTTGGGGATAAGTATTATGTTTTTAGATACCGAGCGAGGTGGTGCAGTGATTAACACAATGTACTCCCATTCGGGTGGACGAGGGTTCAAGCCCGTGTGCGGCTAACCACACTTAGGTTTTCCGTGATTTCCCTATATCGACCCAGGCAAATGCTGGGATGGTTCCTTTGGAAGGGCACGACTTACCCATCCTTGACACAATCCGTGCATCTCCTAAGTCTCTTATGACCTCGATGTCGACGGGACATTAAACCCAGTCTTCCTTCCCTTTCTGTTTTCTGATCGCGTTCTTGTGGGGACAACGTACTTCCGTCGGCTTGTGTGAGGCTGAGTGGTGGACAATTGAAGTTAATCGTCTGCTTTTTTGTAAGTGTGTGTCTGAATGGCGCCTCTGTCGAAGTCACACTGGTTGGAGATTAAAAACTGATACGAAAGTTTCGATTGGGAGGAGCGACTGCAGTCTGCCCTGCTGTTCGTCAGGGGGGCAGGCGACGACGCCATTCACCGAGGCAACGTGGCCAGCCATAGTCACATTTCGATTCCACTCCTGAGTTGGGCTTCCGTAAATTAACGGTTTGCTCCGACACCTCATGTTCGAGTATTTCATTGTGTGACAGAAGTTGTCGCCAGGTTTAGAGTCATAATTAGCTGTTTTGCTAAAAAGAACTCCCAGTTCCATTCGGCAGTACCTAGGGCATACAGAGGCGGACCGCGTTAGCAAGCGATTTCCGTATGCCTCTCGCTGACTGCCGTGGGCGCAGCTGACAGTTGCAGTACGGCGTCCGAAGCACAGAGTGTATGAAGACTTAGGAGAGGTAGGCAATGACAGCTGGTATACAGGGTGAAAAGTATTTAAACCGACAAACTCTGGGAGGTTGTAGGGGACATAAAAACAAATAGTTTTCCCTAATGTCATTTTTTTCTATAAGGATTATTTAAAACGGTGGAGGCTGTATTACGCTCTTCAGTTGTTAGAGGCCATATTGCGATCTTTAGCTGTTAGAGGGCGTATTACGCTCTTCAGTTGTAGGCAACTGCTGTCCACCAGTGTAGTAGTGCATTGTCTCTGTTTACTAATGGAGCGATACACCTGGAGTGAGTACACTGACATGCTTGGTGCGTACTACGTAGCGCACCACAACGGACTGGCCGCACAGCGGATTGATCGACAAGTGCGGTTCTTCGTTAATGTGTGAGTCGGTGTTGTTGGGGACTGTTTAATTGGGCCGTATCTGCTACCTTGGCCATTAAATGGCAGGCACTATTACAATTTTCTCGCCAGAGCATTTCCAGACTTGCTGGAAGACGTCCCGCTGCCTACAAGACAACGCATGTGGTTCCAACATGACGGGGCGCCAGCACATTTCAGTCGTCGTGTGCGTCGATTCCTGGACCGACGGTTCCCAAAAACGTGGATTGGCAGAGGTGGTCCTGTACCATGACCTGCTCGATCCCCAGATATGTCCCCCCCTGGACTTTTTTGTATGGGGAGAGATGCGCAACCTTGTTTACACAACTCCTGTTGCATCAGAAGAGGATCTGGTAGCTCGGATAGTAGCAGCAGCAGGAACAATTCAAGATACTCCTGGGGTTTTTGCCCGTGTCTGACAGAACATGATCCGACGGTGTAAACTTTGTTTACATGTCAATGGAGGCATTTTTGAAAATCAAATTTGGTTGTGTTACTGTGTTGTATCTAGGTCATAAAAAATGGAAGAGTGTTTGTTGGTTTAATTAATTTGCCGCCAGAGAAATCTTCCTCTACAGGTTTAGAAACTCCTCATAGGAAAAAATGACATTAGGGAAAAATATTTGTTTTGATGTCCCCTACAACCTCCCAGAGTTTGTCGGTTTAAATACTTTTCACCCTGTATAAGACTGCAAGAGCACATTAACACCAAAACTTTTCATACCTTGCAAATTTATTGCTTGTTTTTCTTTGAATGCACTTAAACGTAATCAGAAACCGACACTATACTCTGTTCATCATAAGAATAAACCTGATGTGCTGTGGCCGAACGGTTCTAGGCGCTTCAGTTCGGAACCACGTTGTTGCTACGGTCGCAGGTTCGAATCCTGCATCGAGCATGGATTTGTGTGATATCCTTAGGTTAGTTAGGTTTAAGCAGTTCTAAGTCTAGGAGACTGATGACCTCAGATGTTAAGTCCCATAGTGCTTAGAGCCATTTCCATCATTTAGAAACTTGAGGTAAGCAAACACAAATGCGATGATTGGTCAGAAGTTGTAGCACATGTACACTGGTGTTGTTAAGATCTTTGAAGTATGTCCCATGTATATACTCGATATCTTATTAGTAAGTTACGTTAAATGTAACATTAAGATTTTCCAATGTGTTAACAGCGATCAACGTTTTTCTCAATAACGCTTAAGCTATGTAGTTTTTTTTTTTTTCAAAAATCATGTACAATCACAGTCTGTGTGCTCTTCTGCTCTGATTGTCACGCTGATAATGCGCATTATGAATATGGCTGAGACTGCTTCTTCCTTTGTAGTGAAACACGCTTGTAGAACACGGTTAAAAGGTGGAGAGAAATAGGCTGTTGTTAATGTTTTCACAGATTTGCAAAAAAAATCGGCTTTGTAGTTTTCCGAGGGACAGTTTTTGCTAGGGTTGAGGTACAAGTACATACCGACTGTATAGCTGGATCGCTACCGTAATAGAATGATAACCTGATGCAGTTCATGGAACGCTGACTGAAATCTCGCGGTGGTTATCCTTTTTTCGTTCAATTTTAAATACCCATATATCGTAATTGTAAAATTCATCATCATTTTTTATGAATAATGCATGCTTTCTTGTTGCTTATTACATATTGCACGCGAAATTCCTAGTTTTATTTCCAATATAAATTATGAGTTGCCGATATTTTATGGAAGATTGTTGATAAAGTTTGCTTAAATTAAGACAACATAGCAAATTAAATTTTTTAGGACAAAAATGAAAAACCGAATACTCTGCATTTTGACTATGTCCATTGTTTTATACGACGGATGTCGTCTCACACGAACCAAACTGATAAGTCTCGTAGAAACATGAAAACAATCATTTTCACAGCATCGAGCACACCATGCAAATGCTGCATTTTTACATTTGCGCCGCGCGGAGTGGCCGTGCTGTTCGAGGCGCCATGTCACGGATTGCGCGGTCCCTCCCGCCGGAGGTTCGAGTCCTCCCTCGGGAATGAGTGTGAGTGTTGTCCTTAGCACTGAGTTAGTTTAAGTAGTGTGTAAGTCTACGGTCCCTTAGGAATTCACACACATTTGAAAATACATTTGCCATTGTACCATTACAAAATGAACCCAACAGAACTGATCTGTAGCCAAGTTAAGGGATTTGTCGCGAGAAGTAACAAGAGTTTTAAGCTGACAGACGTACTAGAACCAACACACGCAGATTCTTCACATGTCACTGCCGAACGATTGCGGAATACAGATCGGCACGTCATAAGAGGAGAAAATGCGGCGCCTGGGTGGCTTCGTGGGCTCTGTTAGGAATGTGTGAATACCTAAGGGGCCAAACTGCTGAAGTCATCGGTCCCTAGACTTACACACTACTTAAACTAACTTACGCTAAGGACAACACACACGCTCATGACCTAGGGAGGACTCGAACCTCCGGCGGGAGGGGCCGCGCAATCCATGGCATGGCGTCTCGAATCGCGCGGCCAACCTGCGCCGCTGTGGATTCTGTTGATCGACTCGTTATGAACGTACCAAATGGTTCTAATGGCTCTGAGTACTATGGGACTTAACATCTGTCACCAGTTCAAATGGTTCAAATGGCCTGAGCAGTATGGGACTTAACATCTGAGGTCATCAGTCCCCTAGAACTTAGAACTACTTAACTAACCCAAGGACGTCACACACATCCATGCCCGAGGCAGGATTCGAACCTGCGACCGTAGTGGTCGCGCGGTTCCAGACCCAAGCGCCTAGAACCGCTCGACCAACCCGGCCGGCTGACGTATTTGCCTTACGGGCCAAATACATGTGGATTTGATGAACAACATGCATGGTTCACGGTGTGCACAGATAGCCCTTATCCCTCGACTTAAGTGTACGTAAATGCCACCAGGTGACAGCACACTGCTGCAGACTTTTGTCCCCCCATCGTTCCCTTGGCATGAAGCCAAGACGGCAGCAAACTCCTCAGATATGGCAACTCACTCACTATACGAGGCGTCCCATTTATCTTGATCATGTCAGACAGTGATTCTAAAGAGGTGTATGTAGTGTCTGCAGCCCAACGTCCCCCGATCCTATTATTGTCTCGTCAGATTGCCAGGACGCAAACCGTGAACTTATAAATCGGCAATCCAATAAGTTGTATGTTTAGTGTGTGTGTTTAACAATTGTGTTAATTTCCAGTTGGATACTGGTGCTACTACCACGCTGCTCAACCGCTCTACGTATGAATGGATAGCTAGCCAACAGTTTTAGCAACAACGTAATTCGTTGTCGGCATACAACGGGAAACCTGTTCCAGTACTGCGAATGCGTAGTTTAGCAGCCACGTTACTACTAAAACAGTGTTATTTCATGTGTTGTGTTCTCGCGAGTCTTGTTGAGTAGTAGGTTCGGCAATTCCCTAGTGTTCGAGGCCCGTGGGACCCTGCGAGACAATGTGTAGCCAAAGTTTGTTTTTAGCTCGTCCCGTCCCTTATGCATGACGGGACGGGGTTCTTGCTGAGTTGCAGCAGTTTCAGGACAGTGAAGTCATCAGACGAGTGTCGGCTAGCCAATGGGCTTCACCCCTGGTGGTCCATAGTAAATCGTCGGGTAATTGAGAGTCTGCACAGACTTTAAATCAACAGGTGTTGTTGATTCTTTTCCAGCGTCCCGCTCTGAGGATTTGATGGAAAAATTAGACCATGGTCATTTCTTTTCAGAAAGTGATCTCCAGGAGGCCTACCTCTATTAGAACTACTGACAGCCTTGTGAGAGCCAGTCCTGACAAAACCCTACCATCTGGTGAGCAAGATATATGAGACAGGCGAAATTCCCTCAGACTTCAAGAAGAATATAATAATTCCAATCCCAAAGAAAATTACCGAATTATCAGTTTAATAAGTCACGGCTGCAAAATACTAACGCTAATTCTTTACAGACGAAAAACTAGTAGAAGTCGACTTTGGGGAAGATCAGTTTGGATTCCGTAGAAATATTGGAACACGTGAGGTAATACTGACCCTACGACTTATCTTAGAAGCTAGAGTAAGAAAAGGCAAACCTACGTTTCTAGCATTTGTAGACTTAGAGAAAGCTTTTGACAATGTTGACTTGAATACTCTCTTTCAAATTCTGAATGTGGCAGTAGTAAAATACCGGGAGCCAAAGGCTATTTACAATTTGTACAGAAACCAGATGGCAGTTGTAAGAGTCGAGGGGCACGAAAGGGAAGCAGTGGTTGGGGAGGGAGTGAGACAGGGTTGTAGTCTCTCCCAGATGTTATCCAATCTGTATATTGAGCAAGCTGTGAAGGAAACAAAAGAAAAATTCGGAGTAGGTATTAAAATCCATGGCGAAGAAACAAAAACTATAACGTTCGCCGATGACATTGTAATTCTGTCAGAGACAGCAAAGGACTTGGAAGAGCAGTTGAACGGAATGGACAGTGTCTTGAAAGGATAAGACGAACACCAACAAAAGCAAAACGAGGATAATGGAATGTAGTCGAATTAAGTCGGGTGATGCTGAGGGAATTAGATTAGGAAATGAGACACTTAAAGTAGTAAAGGAGTTTTGCTATTTGGGGAGGAGGATTTGATGGAAAAATTAGACCATGGTCATTTCTTTTCAGAAAGTGATCTCCAGGAGGCCTACCTCCAACTGCTTTTAAATGAAGGGTCAAAGAAGATTTTTGTGATCAACACATAAAAGGAATTATTCCAGTTTCAGCGGCTAACATTCGGTACCGCACAGATATTTTCCAAAGATACATTGAGCAACTGACGTCGCAGGTACATTCGTCTTCTAAATATTTAGTTGATAAAGTTGTCTCTGGTCGTACTCCGTCACAACACTTACAAATTTAGAGGCATTGTTTGAATTTTGTGCAGAGTGGGGACGCATGTGCCTCCCTTCTAAGTGTTCCTTTTTCCTCACTTAACTTGGATGTCTTGGCCACGTGATTAATGAGCACGGTATCCATAAGTCACAGTCGGACTTACTGGCCATTCGGAACTTGCCTGCGCCCGTCAGTGTATCAGAACTGCAAGCTACAAGCTATAATGGGGAAGCTAACATATCACATCCGTTTTATCACGAATGCTGCTCAGATCGCTGCGCCTCCAAATCAGTTGCGCCACAAGGGTGTTCCGTTCGTATGGTCGGCCGAATGTCAGACCGCTTTCCAGCGGCTGAAAGACGCACCTAAGTGCCCGGTGTTTGGCCCATTTAGACCCCAGCAAACCTCTCGTTCTTGCAGTAAATCCGTCACCTTGTGGCACTGGTGCGGTATTGTGACACAGAGTGAGCTCCAATGTCAGGCCAATGCGTTTGCGTCAAAGACATTGACCAAGGCCCAATGCGACTACAGCCAGGTCGAAAAGGAGGCATTGGCTATCACTTATGGAGTCAAGCACTTCCATCAGTATCTGTACGGCCGTCGCTTTTCTTTAGTTAAGGACCGTAGTCCATTGACGGCTCTGGTCAGGTCCTCCCAGCCTCTCCCAGCACGAACAGCACACAAGTTACAACGGTAGGCTCTTCTGTTCTCCAATTGCCAGTGCGAGTCTCGTATCGGCTCATTACCAAACACTCCAACGCTGAACTCCTGTCGAGGCTCCTGCTCCTGTCATCGCATTGATTCGGAAAAAATCCGCCTTTTGGAAGATTTTACTGTCACCTGCTTTGTGGCGGAGGAAACGGCATCGGAGCCAGCGTTGCAGGTGATGCTCGAGCTTGTCTGTCGTGGGTGGCCGCTGAGTCTGAAGAAGATCCGCTACCCTGTGGTTCGTCACCACCAGCGTGCCGTCTCTGTACAGACGGGCGTCCTCCTGGTGCACACTGAGAGTGGCAATGCAAAGGTCATGGCCCCTCAGTCCCTTCGGCTGTTGCACCAAAGACACTGGGCTACCGTCTGCACCAAGCAGCTGGCAAGGCGCCATTGTACATGGCCGGGAGTGGATGCACCAATGCAGGCCGCGAGTTCAGAAGAGTGTGCAGTGTGTATAGAGTGTCAATCTGCTCCCCCACAGTTGTCCATCCTGACAGACCTTGTCAACAAAAAATGGTTCAAATGGGTCTGAGCACTATGGGACTTAACTGCTGTGGTCAGCAGTCCCCTAGAACGTAGAACTACTTAAACCTAACTAACCTAAGGATGTCACACACATCTATGCCCGAGGCAATATTCGACCCTGCGGCCGTAGCGGTCGCGCGGTTCCAGACAGTAGCGCATAGAACCGCTCGGCCACCCTGGATGGCCCTTGTCAACACTTGCACACAGATTTTGCTGGTTAGTGGCTGTTTATGCGTACAGCAAGTTCCCCTTCTTCATTGCAATGAAGCCTACCACATCAGTCAGCACAGTAGCAGCTTTTACATCGATCTTCCACACTGAAGGATTACCTGAGGTGATAGTGTTGGATAACTGGCCGCGTTTCATATCTTGGGAGTTTGAATAGTTTTGTGCAGACAACGGTATTCCACATGTCCTTGCAGCGCACTTCCATCCGCAGTCGAATAGTGAAGCCAAATGCTTCGTAATGACCTTCGAATCACATATAGACAAGCTGTGAGCCACCCACTCCTGGGACCAGGCTTTGAAAGTTTTCTGTCGTCGCACCGCTCACTGCCCAAATATGGAATGTCTCCAGCGGAGCTCTTGAATGGTCGACGCCATAGGACTCTGCTGGGGTGGATGTTTGGGGGGAGGCATGCGATGTCTTCTTCTGTCGCGAGTGGCGCAAGAAGTATCGACCACTGAACAGATACTGCACAGCAAAGTGTTATCATGAGGCGCCAATGAGATGCTAGGAAGAAGCCAAGCCTCCCGTAGTTCCATGGCACAACCGCCACGCCTCTGCCCTCGAATAGCCTTTCCAGAGGCGAGGGGGGCTGTTGTGTTCGAGGTTGGATCCTGTCCACTGCCAGGAAGATCCTGTTGAAGTAAAATAGTTGTGCTGCCTACTCGCCACTCACCATACTCGTACTCGCCATTACACAGTCCGTGCCAACTGTCGGCGAGTGAAGAGACTTCCATATCCTGTGAACTGTGACTTCCCGTGAACGTTATGTTGTACAGTATTGTTACAGTTGTAAGTAGGCTGTTTAGTTTTTTATGTTGGTAACGCCACGGAGCGCTCTGTATGAAAATCACTGACTGTGCTGTGTGCAGTCTGTGGCTGGTTGGCATTTTTGGAATATTCACTATTGTAGTGTTGGGCAGTTGGATGTGAACAGCGCGTTGCGTTGCGCAGTTGGAGGTGAGCCGCCAGCAGTGGTGGATGTGGGGAGAGAGATGGCGGAGTTTTGAGAGCGGACGATCTGGACGTGTGTTCGTCAGAAAAAAGAAGTTTGTAAAACTGGATGTCATGAACTGATTTATTATACATATGAGTTTTGAACACTATTAAGGTAAATACATTGTTTGTTCTCCATCAAAATCTTTCCTTTGCTAGCTATGCGTATCAGTAGTTAGTGGCTTCAGTTCAGAATCTTTTATTTAGCTGGCAGTATTGGCACTCACTGTATTGCAATAGTTTGAGTAACGAGATTTTTGTGAGGAACGTGATTCATGAAAGGTATAGGTTATTGTTAGTCAGGGCCATTCTTTTGTAGGGATTATTGAAAGTCAGCTTGCATTGCACTAAAAATAATATTGTGTGTATAGTTAAGTGTTGATCAGAATAAGTAAAGAGAGAAATGTCTGAGTACGCTCAGTTTTGCTCAGCTGTTTGAAAATCAGATAACGTAGAGGTTTACCAGCAGTGCCATTTATAATTTCTCGAATGGGTGTTTCACAGTTTGGATTATACATATAATATTAAGTTGTAAATTATACGAATGTAAATTATAAAACGTATTCTTGGCCACCACTGACTACTAAGTTATCGATTACATTTTTTTCTGAGTAACATAAAAATATTTATGAAAATTGTTATAGGTATCATCTGCAGGAGAAACTTTTAAATAAAATGATTTGCTTCTAGTTTGTCACCGATAATTTCTTGTCCTTGCTTTTTACGCTGTACAATAATTTCAAGCTCCTTCATTAAAACCATTGAATGAGAGTTTGGAAGTGGTGAAGTACCTTAGAATCTTTTCCTATGTTTTCCAATGGCTGTCCAACGCTTTTTATGTGTGTTGCTAATGCTGATTTCATAAACTGGTTATGTGTAACAGTTATTGGGTTCAGTGTATCTGATTTGAAAAATTCTGCCACTTTGTCCCATGTAGCAGACTGAGCAAGTTTTGCGTGTTATTTTTTCTGAGTCTGAGAATTTATCTTTTTCATCGTTAAGATGTGGACTAGTCTCTGTTCTAGTTTGTTGTTTGTGGAGAAAGTGACTTAAGTTGGTTTGCTATTTTTTGAGAAATGCTACCTGTGTAAGGTATCGTAGCCATATATTTGACAGTATTATTGGTTCCATCTAAAGGGTCAGGACTTTCTTTCTTTCTTGTTACGTCTCAGCATACTGACTATCATCGAGCAGAGGAAGTCATTGGCCGATGCAATTTGCTTAATGATGTCTCCCTGTCCTTCTTTGTTCACTGCGATTTTGTTTGCTTTGTGTACCATCTCTTTGCATGCCGCTTTCTTGCGTACATCTGTGTGACATGATGTGATGAGCACTGTGTTGCAGGTGGTTTTCTTTTTTCTGTATATCTTGAAATTGTGCCTGTTGTTTCTGTTTTCTATGCACAAATCTAGAAAATTAATACAGTTAATTTTTCTTATTCAACTGTGAAATTTATATTCTTGTGCACATTATTAAACAAATTTATGATTTTTTTGTGTCTTTGGTGTCACCTTTGAGTAAAATTAAGGTATCAACTACATAGTTTTTGTAGTATACTACGTTTTTTAGTCAGAATTCCTGGCTGCTGAATATTTTCCGTTCTTGGTGGTTAATGAAAACAACTGCTATTTTGCCAGATATAGATGAGCCCATGGGCAAGCCCATCTCGTTGTTGATGGATGTTACCAATGAATGCAAAGTAATCGTAGTTGAGGACTATTTTCAATAAATCTATAAATTCAATAAATTCAGCTTGTGAACATTTCTTGTGCTTCAGTAAGTTGATCTATATTACTGCAATGGTTTCTTTAATGGGGATGTTGGAATATATGTTTGTGATGTCTAGTGATATAAAATGGGCAGCATCTGGAATGTTTTTTTTCATTTTATTTCCGTGAATAGTGTGGTACTCTTTTTTACAGCATATGTTGTTTCGTACACGAATTACATTTTTAGGAACTGATTGAGCTTGTGAGACAGTTTATATATAGGACTTTTCATACTGTTAACTACAGGCCTAACTGGACATCCTGGTGATGTACGTCTTTTCATATCCTGTCACAATGTGCCTTCTTTATCCGTCCTTAAATTTTGTTATTGAATTTTTTATTGGCTCTTTAAGTTATAGTATGCTGTTTTCTGAGAAGAATTTACTATCTTTCTCAGTGTATTCACTTTCTTTTATAATAACAATTGTGTGGCTATTATCTGATTTGAAGGTTAGTGCCCTCCCCCCCCCCCCCCCCCCCCCCGCCTCCATGAACCATGAACCTTGCCGTTGGTGGGGAGGCTTGTGTGCCTCACCGATACAGATAGCCGTACCGTAGGTGCAACCACAACGGAGGGGTATCTGTTGAGAGGCCAGACAAACGTGTGGTTCCTAAAGAGGAGCAGCAGCCTTTTCAGTAGTTGCAGGGGCAACAGTCTTGATGATTGACTGATCTGGCCTTGTAACACTAACCATAACGGCCTTGCTGTGCTGGTACTGCGAACGGCTGAAAAATTTTCCCGAGGGCATGCAGCTCTACTCTATGGTTAAATGATGATGGCGTCCTCTTGGGTAAAATATTCCGGAGGTAAAATAGTCCCCCATTCGGATCTCCGGGCGGGTACTACTCAAGAGGACGTTGTTATCAGGAGAAAGAAAACTGGCGTTCTACGGATCGGAGCATGGAATGTCAGATCCCTTAATCGGGAAGGTAGGTTAGAAAATTTAAAACGGGAAATGGAGGAACAAGACTTTTGGTCAGGCGAATACACAGTTATAAATACAAAATCAAATAGGGGTAATGCAGAAGTAGGTTTAATAACGAATGAAAATATAGGATTTCAGGTAAGCTACTACAATCAGCATAGTCAACGCATTGTTGTGGCCAAGATAGACACAAAGCACACGCCTACTACAGTAGTACAAGTTTATATGCCAACTAGCTCTGCAGATGACGAAGAAATTGAAGAAATGTATGATGAAATAAAAGAAATTATTCAGATAGTGAAGGTAGACGAAAATTTAATAGTCATGGGTGACTGGAATTCGGTAGTAGGAAAAGGGAGAGAAGGAAACATAGTAGGTGAATATGGATTGGGGGTAAGAAATGAAAGAGGAAGCCGCCTGGTAGAATTTTGCACAGAGCACAACTTAATCATAGCTAACACTTGGTACAAGAACCATAAAAGGAGATTGTATACATGGAAGAAGCCTGGAGATACTGACAGATTTCAGATAGATTATATAATGGTGGGACAGAGATTTAGGAACCAGGTTTTAAACTGTAAAACATTTCCAGGGACAGATGTGGACTCTGACCACAATCTATTGGTTATGAACTGAAGAAACTGCAAAAAAGGGGAATTTAAGGAGATGTGACCTCGATAAACTGACTAAACCAGAGGCTGTACAGAGTTTCAGGGAGAGCATAAGGGAACAATTGACAGGAATGGGGGAAAGAAATACAGTAGAAGAAGAATGGGTAGCTTTGAGAGATGAAGTAGTGAAGGCAGCAGAGGACCTAGTAGGTAAAAAGACGAGGGCTAGTAGAAATTCTTGGGTGACAGAGGAAATACTGAATTTAATTGATGAATGGAGGAAATATAAAAATGCAGTAAATGAAGCAGCAAAAAGGAATACAAACGTCTCAAAAATGAGATCGACAGGAAGGGCAAAATGGCTAAGCAGGGATGGCTAGAGGACAAATGTAAGGATGTAGAGGCTTATCTCACTAGGAGTAAGATAGATACTGCCTACAGGAAAATTAAAGAGACCTTTGGAGAAAAGAGAACCACTTGTATGAATATCAAGAGCTCAGATGGAAACCCAGTTCTAAGCAAAGAAGGGAAAGCAGAAAGGTGGAAGGAGTGTATAGAGGGTCTATACAAGGGCGATGTTCTTGAGGACATTATTATGGAATGGAAGAGGATGTAGATGATGATGAAATGGGAGATATAATACTGCGTGAAGAGTTTGACAGAGCACTGAAAGACCTGAGTCGAAACAAGGCCCCAGGAGTGGACAACATTTCATTAGAACTACTGACAGCCTTGGGAGAGCCAGTCGTGACAAAACTCTACCATGTGATGAGCAAGATATATGAGACAGGCGAAATTCCCACAGACTTCAAGAAGAATATAATAATTCCAATCCCAAAGAAAATTACCGAACTATCAGTTTAATAAGTCACGGCTGCAAAATACTAACGCTAATTCTTTACAGACGAAAGGAAAAACTAGTAGAAGCCGACTTTGGGGAAGATCAGTTTGGATTCCGTAGAAATATTAGAACACGTGAGGCAATACTGACCCTACGACTTATCTTAGAAGCTAGAGTAAGAAAAGGCTAACCTACGTTTCTAGCATTTGTAGACTTAGACAATGTTGACAATGTTGACTGGAATACTCTCTTTAAAATTCTGAATGTGGCAGTAGTAAAATACCGGGAGCCAAAGGCTATTTACAATTTGTACGGAAACCATATGGCAGTTATAAGAGTCGAGGAACACGAAAGGGAAGCAGTGGTTGGGGAGGGAGTGAGACAGGGTTGTAGTTTCTCCCCGATGTCATCCAATCTGTATATTGAGCAAGCAGTGAAGGAAACAAAAGAAAAATTCGGAGTAGGTATTAAAATCCATGGCGAAGAAATAAAAACTATGAGGTTCGTCGATGACATTGTAATTCTGTCAGAGACAGTAAAGGACTTGGAAGAGCAGTTGAACGGAATGGATGGTGTCTTGAAAGGAGGATATAAGATGAACACCAACAAAAGCAAAACGAAGATAATGGAATGCAGTCGAATTAAGTCGGGTGATGCTGAGGGAATTACATTAGGAAATGAGACACTTAAAGTAGTAAAGGAGTTTTGCTATTTGGGGAGCAAAATAACTGATGATGGTCAAAGTAGAGAGGATATTAAATGTAGAATGGCAATGGCAAGGAAAGCGTTTCTGAATAAGAGGAATTTCTTAACATCTAGTGTAGATTTAAGTGTCAGGAAGTCGTTTCTGAAAGTATTTGTATGGAGTGTAGCCATGTATGGAAGCGAAACATGGCCGATAAATAGGTTGGACAAGAAGAGAATAGAAATTTTCGAAATGTGGTGCTAGAGAAGAATGCTGAAGATTAGATGGGTAAATCACATAACTAATGAGGAGGTACTGAACAGGATTGGGGAGAAGAGAAGTGTGTGGTACAACTTGACTAGAAGAAGGGATCGGTTGGTAGGACACGTTGTAAGGCATCAAGGGATCACCAATTTAGCTTTGGAGGGCAGCGTGGAGGGTAAAAATCGTAGAGGGAGGCCAAGAGATGAATACACTAAGGAGATTCAGAAGGATGTAGCTGGCCGGAGTGGCCGTGCGGTTCTGGGCGCTACAGTCTGGAACCGGGCGACCGCTACGGTCGCAGGTTCGAATCCTGCCTCGGGCATGGATGTGTGTGATGTCCCTAGGGTAATTAGGTTTAATTAGTTCTAAGTTCTAGGTGACTGATGACCTTAGAAGTTAAGTCGTATAGTGCTCAGAACCATTTGAACCATTTGAACCATTTTACGATGTGTGTTGCACTCGCTGTTGTCTCTATGAGCTGTTTCAGTGAGTTGTCTGACAAGTTTTCTTTTGCATTATATTTTTAACTTCGTTTAACACGTTTCACTCTCTTTCATTAAATACTCTGCCTGTGTTGTTTGCTACTCTGCCGTAGAGTGCATGTGTGTTTTTAACGATGTCCCCTTTTTTCTATTCTAATATTGTTTGTGTTTCAGATTGTAGAGTTTCTTACTGTGTTTGTTATAGATCTCAAGGTACTCGGTACAAACTGTCGCATGAATTTTCTCGTATACGAACATCCATATATTATGGTCCATGTTGTTTGTTACTTGTGAATGATAGCTCAAATGTTGTCCGTTTATAATGTCTTCCTTCTTGTATAAAAGTTTTATTTCCGTATTTAACCATATTTCTTCGGTTTACCGCTTCAGAATCTTCGTACAGTCACTTATGCATCTCAGTTAGGAGCTAGCTGCTTACACCCTTTGTTGAAATTTATGAGTGCAGTCGTTTTGAAAAGCTTTCTTTTATATGTCTGTGAGCTTCTATACTACTTCCGATGTCTGGCTAGGCACTAATAACTTAATTTCGTTCATCGTATTAGATATTTCAGGAATGAAAACTGTACCAATTACTTATTTTTTTCTGCTTATCACGACGCGTTTCGAGATTTTTTTTTTTTTAACTTAGGCAACTATCGGAAAATTGGACAAAATGAATCTTTGAGTGCTTGCAAGTACGGTTCTTAGAAATAGTATTCTTTTCCTCTACTTACAGGTATTGTCTCGCCTCAGTTACACAGAACATCACACACAAACCATCACTTAAGGCTGTTTGTTTACGAAACATGCTGCAAAGATATTATGACACTATAGTTTCACAAAGAGTTTGCTCACAGTCAGAGTTGTTGCAGTGTTGTACACTGTTGTTAGAGTTTCGATTTTGTATACATATACAAACTGTAACAACAGTTACAACACTAAAAACTCCTTGAAAAGGAAGTGGTGAAGTATGAAGACAACCACTGACACATACAAAATAATTAAAAAACAATAGGCACTATAAACAAAAAAATTAGAGAATATGAGGCACTAAGCTTAAAATCAGATAACAACCACACAGTTGTCACTATGAAAGAAAGGGAATACACTGAGAAAACTCTTACGTTCTTCACGGAAAGCACCATAGTACAATTTAAAGAGCCAATAAAAAATTCAATAAGAAAATCGAAGGACAGTTAAAGGAAATACATTTCTTACTGACAGAATATGAAAAGGTTGTAATTATAAAATGTATTTTCACTACTACTGACCGCTAAATTATCGATTACACTTTTTCTAATGATTAATCATATATATTTTTGAAAACTGTTACAGTTATCACATGCAGAAAATACATCTGAATAAATTATCTATTCATTATCTAGCTTGTCACTGACTGCTTTTTGTGGTATAGAAAACCTTCAAGTTCCTCCATTAAATCGACTGTATAAGATTTTTGGAAGTGGTGGAGTATCTTAAGATCTTCTTTGTTTTCGCAACGTTGCCTGTTCGCCAACGCTATCAGAACTATGTCAACAAGTGTCTAAGAACTTGTGTTTTTTAGTGTTAGTAGTGAAGCCACCGTATGGCCATTCTGAACTTGTATCAATTGGTCACCCAGTAATCGTGGTTCCTGTAGTCTGTTCTGAATCGGAAGTCCACATGTGCAATTTCATAGCTACAGCCGAGTCTGGCGATCAAAGATGAGTTTTGTTGTAATTAATAAAGTGTTTCTTATTTAGAGTGTTATACAGAACTTACGCGTTCATGGAAGTAGGCAAAATGAAGATACTTTTAAGTAAATTCAAGCATCGTTTCCAAGCAAACGAGCAGCCACACAGAGCAGGCGTTACAAGTGTGGTTTGATAAGTCTGGTATATTTCCATGAATAATGGAACATTTTTGTTTCGCTTTCGTGGCTGGTAAGCTTGATTATTCCAAGTATCCTATAAAGAATTTTAACAATGTACTGCATACGGGACATTGTTAACCGAATGATTGGTCAGTGCGTCTACTGAAACAGAAAATGGAGAAAACCGAGTTTCGTACTGTTATTAAACATTTTCGTTTGAAGGATTGGACTGCCGCACAGATCAAGACAGAATCGGATGAAGTTCACGCTGACTCCACATTGTCATTGAAGACCATTTAATTTTGGATTAATAAATGTAAATTTGGTTGGACAAGCACCGAAGACGAAGTGCGCTCCGGTCGTCACTACAGAAGAAGTGACTGACAGAATCTATGATATTATAATGCAAGATCGTCGAATAAAAATTCGCCCGGCTACTGATTCTGTAGGCATCTCAACTAAGCCCGTGCATACTATCCTGTATGGAGAATTGGTTATGAATACTCTGTGTGCGAGGTGGGTGTTGCGAATGTTTCTAGCTGACCGAAAGCGCTTCCGGTACTACATTTCGACACAATGTCCGGATATGTTCAATCACAGATTTGAAGACAGTTTTCGCCGATTTCTGACTGTTGGTGAAACCTGGATGCATCATTACAGACCAGAGACAAAACGGCAGTCAAAATAGAGGGCAAAGGCAGGTGAAAGTGAGCCGAAGAAGGTACACACCATTTTGTCGGCTGGTAAGGTGACGGCACTAATTTCCGGGATTCCCCACAGATTACTTGCAAAGGGACAGAACCATAATTGGACCCTACTACGGTTCCCTGTTGGATCGTTTGAAACTTGCGTCGGCTAAAAATAGACCAAGATGGGTGAACCGTCAATTAGGGCGGTTCACCAACAACAACTCAAGTACACATGTTACTCCAAGAACGTTATCGTGGAAGTAGGGGCCAGGAGGTGCTGGTGAAATAACATACACTGCTGAGGTTATCCTTTTATTTTAACAGGCTTTCTCAATAATATTTTTTTTAAATCTGGCATTAAAAAAAATTTCAAAAATAATTTCGAATAGCTGACAAATTTTCTTTATGAAAAGGAGATTACCAGGTATGATGTTAACAACTTTCCAATAGTAAAATGGTCATATAAAAACTCTTTTAAGTAGCTAGTTTGTACTAAGCTTAACTAGTTGTCTCTCGCCAGTTAAATAACTTATATTACACCTGTCAGTTACAAGATAAATGTGAATAAGCCAGCACACAAACCTTCACATTAAAGGCAGTTCCCAAAAGAATTTTCCTTAGCTCGGTGAGGGAGTGACGCGTGTAAAGAGGCCCAGATCGCAATAGGCGGAATAGTTATTGGTGGTCTACAGGGCCACAGCAGATCAGCCCCAAAACTTCCATTACAAGCCACCACCTCCCCGAGTTACGCAAAACCAGGAGATGTAGCAAGGACGGTGCCTGCACGGACTCCGAACCACAGAGACACGCGACACCGACCGTAAATCACCCACTCGAGGTGTGAATGAAACGGCCCGACCAAGAAGCAATTACCACATTCCCGCGGACAGGCAAACGAAAACTGTGGTGTGAAGACCCCAACAAATCCACTGGTGAAGAAACTCATACACTTCACTAGAACTTGAAAAACCCGTTTCATTATATATCTGTGTTACATAAAAACCGTACTCAACTTCTCACACTCCACCACAGCGCCGGGAACACGTTGCACTTCCAAATGCTCGTCAAAGCCATCCGCTGGCAGCGGTTTCAACGGCCGATGAGAAGACATACGGTCCCACGCGCTGATCTCCTGCACCACGGCTTCTATGCTTCACAAGCCACGTAGGCATCTGACCTGACAGCCAAGAGGTCGGGCAAAGCACGTGGCGAGCAGCAGATGACCGCCAACAACAGGGGGGATCGTTGGCACACGTTTTTTTTTTTTTTTTTTTTTCACTAGCTGCTTATATTTTATGACCCACCGTCTAATTTCTTATGGTGGGTCGTATATTGCCACTTAGCCGCTGTGACTGGGTCCGGGGTCCGCAGTGACTGAAAGTAACACCACACCGGCTCCCGTCCCCACTCACACCGTTGCCCGTGTCCCGCCACGTGGAGGCGGGCTCTGTTTAGATCCATTAGATTTTTTTTTTTGTGCAGCATTAGAAAAACTTATAACTAATACAAAATCAAGTAAGATATTAATAAACAAAACGAAATTAAATATTTAGAAAGAAGGAAGGAAGAGAACTGAATAGAGAAGTTATAGGTATAATATGGCCCGTCACCTGGTTGTGGGCGGCGGCCCGGGTCTTGGAATGACCCTCAAGACGCTGGCCGTTGCTCACTATGCTTTTAACATCTACCATCCTAAAAACTACCTTAACTAGAAGAGATTAGGGTACGTTAAAGCTAGAAACTAAGACTAAGACCTCCATGTCCAGCCGGCTAAACTATTTACGATATACAATAGAGAGGTAACTGATTTTGTGCTTGGCTCAAAGTTGCTAATGAAAGGGTACTCGTGGTAAAAGTAATAAGGTAATGACGCTGACGGTTTGTGTTGAGCCTGCAAGGCTCCTAGTAGAGTACATCAGGCGCGAGCACCTCCCGGCCCCGCCGACAACACGACCTGAACGGTGGTTTTCCCCGATCTACCATAGGTATCCGTCGGGTTGGGCTCAAAAGAGAGGAACCACAATTAAGATCCTTCCATCCAGGACGTGCGCCGCCTCCTACCAGGGGGGCGTGGGTCCCTTGAAGAGGTGCCCAACTTTAAGCTTCAGATGAGAAGTTCTTAGTATAGTGGAGGTTGAGGTATAGGCTGTGTAGGTTGGTTGTACAAACAGTTCACACTGAGCCAATGAGACTTACAATGATACATGGTGTGGCAGTTAGCACCTTCCGGCCCCGCCAGCAACACAGCCTGAGCGGTGGTTTTCCCCGATCTACCATAGGTATCCGTCGGGTTGGGCTCAAAAGAGAGGGACCACAATTAAGATCCTTCCATACAGACTGTGCGCTGCCTCTTAACGGAAGGTGTAGGTCCCTTGTAGAGGTACCTAGCTTTAAGCTCTTATTGGACATGGAGATGCTGTTAACTATTTATATATACGGTGCAATCTGTTTTTAGGATTGTGTGTGACTTGTGCACCTCTTGTCGGTTGTTCCACTCTGTTCTTTGAATTTGACTTGGTTGACACTATGGATCATCCGCACTGGACGCTTCAATATCTGTGTTGGTGCCCTGGTCTGTATCTGTTTCTTCTTCATCACTCGTGGTGCTAATCATATCTGTATCCCCCTGGGCATCGTGACGTCTGTTTGGACCGACTTGCCTTCGGTAGGGTCTGTTGCGCAAGTATTCTATTTGTTGGATCTTCGAGATTTCGTCCGTTAGTTTGTTGAGTTCAGTCCACCTTTCCGGGTCGCGTATTATGGCATGTAGTTCGTTCTGTGTGTTCAGGCGATTTATGTGTACTGTGTGTCTTATGTTCGTGCGTTGTCCGCAGAAGAAGACAGTATGTTCAGGGGAACCTTCTTCCCCGCATGTGCATCTATTAGTCTGCTGCAGACTCACGCGGTACAGGTGCGTGGGATAAGGGCCATGTCCTGTGATGAAATGTACCATACCGCGGCTGGGATCAATATGTTTTAGTTTTAGTCTTTCCCGGATGTCAGGGAAGAAGTTGTAGACACGGCGGCCCTTATCGCTGTTGGCACAAGCGTACATCCGTCGAAGGAGCCCATATCGAGAAGTATGGTGAGTTGTTTACGAAACAAACTTTTTTCCCTTGTTTTTTCACCAGCCGCATAAAACGAGAAAGAAAATTACAGAAAAACTTTTTCGGTCATCGATCTTCGTCAGTAAAATTAACAGCAGCGGGATACAGGCCCGTGCGCCACTCTTCGCGAGTACCCTGTCATAACCACTGTGCCAATTCAGTCGTTCCGTCGCGACGATGACGCGGCACGTATCGGCGACATTATGAAAGCTGGTCAGACGGAAAGGTCCCAGCTGTTCGCACCGACTGACCTTTCTGCTTTCACGTGTTCTCAGTCAGCTGTCTGTCAATCACAAGAGAATACGAATTAGTAAACGGACAGTTTCGGACGCAGTAATTGAGAATCGAATGGTGCTCGCTGTTTCCCTCTAAAATTCCGGAAAGCACGGAGAAATGGCAACATATGGTCCACGCGCCAGTGCAGCAGAAACAATTACCCGGCGCTGGTCTCCAAACGGCCGTCACGCAAAGAGAGAGAGAGAGAAAGAGAGGGAAAAAAAGAAGCCGATCTGGCTGTGCTGGGCGGCCTGTTTAATGACGGAGGCGGACAATAACGAACCAACTGCCCGCCTCGGGGCGTCTGAGGGGCAGCGCCTTTCGCGGACGGCTCGGCTGCCGGCGGCGGCGCGGCGTTCACGCCGCAGCCCACAGCCGGGGGCGGGCCGGACGCGTGCCGGGGGCGGGCGGCGCCGTGGCGGGCCCCCGGAGCGCGCAGATGCGCAGGCAGGCCGCCCCCCGCCGCCCCCCACCGCCGCCGCGGCCCGCGCCGTCGCGTCAACTGTTTAGTGCGTGCGCCTACCCCCACCACGGCGGCGCGGCGGCCACTTGCCGCCGCCCGGAACAATGGTGTGCAGCGCCCCCTGGCCTCGCGCAACGCGCTCCGCCGCGAGCCGCGCTGACTGACGCGCGTAATGGCGCGACTAAACGCCGCAAACCTGTCGGGCGAGCATCGCCGCCATTAAGCCGCGGCCGGAGAAGCGACCGCATTATGCGCTCATCAATCATCGCCGCTTCGCCGCGCCGGCCGCTCCTCCGCTCCTGCTGCAGAAGACGTTCAGCCCAGTTCTTGCAATGCGCGCCGACACGCCTGCAAGCCGTCAACTGCAGTGGAGAAGTGGCTCGCTCTCATAAGTTTACCTTATAATCACTTCAACCGTCATCTTCTGGGGTAACCTACGGTTCGCAAGACTTTGTGCAAACGTTACGTCATTTTGTCGTCACACTCACTTACCGAAGACCGCAGGAGCTGCTATCGGATTTGATTAACTTTCGATGCTGGGTGCTTCGCAAACAGCATGCTGGATTGAAATGATAATTAAATGGACACCCTAGCTGCAACCAGGCAATTGATATACTTCATTGGGAACTCGTACGGGACTTGGTAGATTAATCTGCCACGAGTAATGAGTATGATGGGCAGACATCTATTAGGCGCACTATGAATTTAGTGGTGTGGACATGTTGGGAATGTGCGTCTCACGGGGAGCGTGCAAGGGATAAGTCCCTGCAGAAGCATTATTCTCTGTGCCCTCGGTGGCTCAATTGGATTTAGCCGGCACGGTAGCTCAGCGTGTTCGGTCAGCTGCCCTCTGTAATAAAAAAAAAAATAAATAAATAAATAAAAAAAAAAAAACTGAGTTCACCGATCAACAACGAACCGAAACGGGTGTCTTGCGACGTCCGCCCCGAGCAGATACAACGAATGAAAGAGAACAAAATGAGATTAAAAAAAAAAAAATTCGATAGAGCGTCTGCCATGTAAGCAAGAGATCCCGGGTTCGAGTTCCGGTTGGGTCACAAATTTTCAACATGTCCCCAATGAAGTATATCAACACCTGGTTGCAAATAGGGTGTCCATTTAATTATCATTTCATTCTAGCAAAAACTGCATGGTCATCAAAGGTAACTGTTCTTTCGGGAACAGATACTACCGTCATATATACAGGGTGTTTCAAAAATGACCGGTATATTTGAAAACGGCAATAAAAACTAAACGAGCAGCGATAGAAACACACCGTTTGTTGCAATATGCTTGGGACAACAGTACATTTTCAGGCAGACAAACTTTCGAAATTACAGTAGTTACAATTTTCAACAACAGATGGCGCTGCGGTCTGGGAAACTCTATAGTACGATATTTTCCACATATCCACCATGCGTAGCAATAATATGTCGTAGTCTCTGAATGAAATTACCCGAAACCTTTGACAACGTGTCTGGCGGAATGGCTTCACATGCAGATGAGATGTACTGCTTCAGCTGTTCAATTGTTTCTGGATTCTGGCGGTGCACCTGGTCTTTCAAGTGTCCCCACAGAAAGAAGTCACAGGGGTTCATGTCTGGCGAATAGGGAGGCCAATCCACGCCGCCTCCTGTATGTTTCGGATAGCCCAAAGCAATCACACGATCATCGAAATATTCATTCAGGAAATTAAAGACGTCGGCCGTGCGATGTGGCCGGGCACCATCTTGCATAAACCACGAGGTGTTCGCAGTGTCGTCTAAGGCAGTTTGTACCGCCACAAATTCACGAAGAATGTCCAGATAGCGTGATGCAGTAATCGTTTCGGATCTGAAAAATGGGCCAATGATTCCTTTGGAAGAAATGGCGGCCCAGACCAGTACTTTTTGAGGATGCAGGGACGATGGGACCGCAACATGGGGCTTTTCGGTTCCCCATATGCGCCAGTTCTGTTTATTGACGAAGCTGTCCAGATAAAAATAAGCTTCGTCAGTAAACCAAATGCTGCCCACATGCATATCGCCGTCATCAATCCTGTGCACTATATCGTTAGCGAATGTCTCTCGTGCAGCAATGGTAGCGGCGCTGAGGGGTTGCCACGTTTGAATTTTGTATGGATAGAGGTGTAAACTCTGGCGCATGAGACGATACGTGGACGTTGGCGTCATTTGGACCGCAGCTGCAACACGGCGAACGGAAACCCAAGGCCGCTGTTGGATCACCTACTGCACTAGCTGCGCGTTGCCCTCTGTGGTTGCCGTACGCAGTCGCCCTACCTTTCCAGCACGTTCATCCGTCACGTTCCCAGTCCCTTCAAATTTTTCAAACAGATCCTTTATTGTATCGCTTTTCGGTCCTTTGGTTACATTAAACCTCCGTTGAAAACTTCGTCTTGTTGCAACAACACTGTGTTCTAGGCGGTGGAATTCCAACACCAGAAAAATCCTCTGTTCCAAGGAATAAACCATGTTGTCTACAGCACACTTGCACGTTGTGAACAGCACACGCTTACAGCAGAAAGACGACGTACAGAATGGCGCACCCACAGACTGCTTTGTCTTCTATATCTTTCACATCACTTGCAGCGCCATCTGTTGTTGAAAATTGTAACTACTGTAATTTCGAAAGTTTGTCTGCCTGAAAATGTACTGTTGTCCCAAGCATATTGCAACAAACGGTGTATTTCTATCGCTGCTCGTTTAGTTTTTATTGCCGTTTCAAATATACCGGTCATTTTTGAAACACCCTGTAGATAACATGCTCGATTCCATAATTTCGTATTGTAACTTGCGTGTTATGAAAATATGCCGTCTCAGCTCAATGGCACGCTAAATATATTAAAAGGCCCTGGTGTGATTTGTTACATGAGGTCCTAACACCAAAAAAGACAAACTTGCGCTAGCTGTTGTGTTGTAGTGGTTATAAGCGTCAGTTACAAACTGTCGTGTAACTATGTGGCACGTTCGCCTCCTGCCGTATCTGCAGATTTTTTTTTTCCTTCCTCACGTTTCTAAAAACTTCTGGAACTACCTTAACAGGTCAATAGACGTATTCGATGTTATGTAAATACAGGAGTGCTGTCTCTCTCTCTCTCTCTCTCTCTCTCTCCTTCTCTCTCTCTCTGTCTCTCTCGCTCTTTCTCTCTCGCTCTCTCTCTCTCTCTTTCTCTCTCCCTCCGTGTAGTGACTCACCATTGTCAACACTTTGCAAATTAAGCGTGGAATACGCAAGTCCGAATAAATATTCAAAACATGTTGACCATCCGATAAAGCAAACTACCAGTCTGGATTGGAAGCACAGGAGACAATGACACATTTGCAAAATAATTACAAGACATATTAGTCTCAAATGGTTCAAACGGCTCTGAGCACTATGGGACTTAACATCTGAGGTCATCAGTCCCCTAGAACTTAGAACTACTTAAACCTAACTAACCTAAAGACATCACACACATCCATGCCCGAGGCAGGATTCGAACCTGCGACCGTAGTCTCACTCATCTATAAAGTATTGAAGACAGTTTTCGAGTTACTTCTTTTAGGACGGCTATTTCCCAAACAAAAACTTTCTTCAATTAAAATACATATTTAGCCACAAATATGACGTTTTTAGAAATATTGTTGCAACAAATTTTACCAGTACCGACGCGTTTTCTAGAGACTCTCGGTGTTTCGAAACAGCATTTACTAATTGGACATTAGGTTAATGAACTGCTGCT
Organism: Schistocerca nitens; assembly: GCF_023898315.1. Taxonomy (NCBI): domain Eukaryota; kingdom Metazoa; phylum Arthropoda; class Insecta; order Orthoptera; family Acrididae; genus Schistocerca; species Schistocerca nitens. The sequence continues at coordinate 73,917,508 of NC_064617.1, forward strand.
TTAGTCCGTGTGCTGGAATAATGGCCCTACCAGTCCTTTGTAATTGCAGATTGCGACGTCCCCTTACAAAAATTATGAATTACTGTGCTGGTAAACTTCTACGTTATTTGATACAAAGACAGCTGAGGAAAACTGAACGTACGCAGACAGTTCTCTCTTTACTTATTCTGATCATCACTAAACTGACACACAATATTTTTTTTAGCGCAACGCAATCTGACTTTCAATAATCCCTACAAAAGAATGGCCCTGACTAACAATAACCTATACCTTTCATGAATCACTTACCTCACAAAAATCTTCGTTACTCGAACTAATGCAATACAGCGAGCGGCAATACTACGAGCTAAATAAAAGATTCTAACTACTGAAGGCACTAACTACTGATAGGCGTAGTTATCAAATGAAAGATTTTGCACATCCACCACTGCTGGCGACTCACCAACTGCATAACGCTACGCGCTGTTCACATCCAACTGCCCAACACTACACAAGCGAATATTCCAACAATGAGTCCAACCAGCCACAGCACAGTCAGTGATTTTCATACAGAGCGCTACGTGGCGTTACCAACATAAAAAGCTAAACAGCCTACTTACAAGATCAACTGTTGAAACTAAAAACAAGTTTATTTTGTTGAGGTACCTTCGTGACCACTGTTGAATATACATTAATCAGCTTGAACATCATGAACACCAGTATGTCCACCTTTCGCAATCATAACAGCGGCGACGTGTCGTGGCATGGAAGCAATGAGGCCTTAGTACGCCGCTGGAGGGAGCAGGCACCGCACTCACAAGTGTCTACAGAGGTTAGTGCAACTCGCGATCAGCAGGCAAACCTTCATTCTTCACGGAAAACATTCAACACACACACACACACTCAGAACCTTTACAAGTACTGGTAACTGTGGCATAGCGTTGCACTTAATCCTCACTTTCGGATAATGCTATCTTATCACTCACAAACGCATGCCACTTCGGGGCTACTGAGCGACGGCGAGGTCGGCTGTGTCGTCAGCGTCGAAGCTTGCTACGGCGCAGACACTGCTTGTGATCCCTGTGATGTATCCTGGTAACCATGATTTTTCAGAAGTGTTTATATTTTTGAGCTTCGTTAATTTTTTTCCCGGTTTAGTGGCTCGTATGACATTTGTCATGTATCTTTTTTTAGAAATCGATTTGTTTTGTAGTTTCCTTTTTCTGGTATTCTTCCAAGGTGCTTTGTTTGGGTTATAGCGGATTTAGTATAACCCGCCAGGGTTGCCGACAGCGCTAACGCGCTGCTTTCTGGACTCGGGTACGCGCGCCGGCCCCGGATCGAATCCGCCCGGCGGATTAACGACGAGGGCCGGTGTGCCGGCCAGCCTTTGATGTGGTTTTTAGGCGGTTTTCCACACCCCACTAGGTAAATAGCGGGCTGCTCCCCATGTTCCGCCTCAGTTACACGGCTCGCAGACATCTGAACACTTTCGTTTTATTCCATGGATTACACTCGACGCAGACAGTTGGTGTACACTAATTGCGTCCCGGGGGGTACGGGGTGTCGGCAGGAAGGGCATCCGGCCACCCCTTAAGCATTAACATGCCAAATCCGATTAACGATGGCTGACCCTGCGTAACTGCGGGACAAGGCTCAAGCGATAGATAGATAGCGGATTTAGTATCTTTGGCACGATATACCTCTCCACCTTTTCAAAAAGTACATCTACTCTTTCCAAAATTAATCTTCAATGTACAGGGGAATGAGCGTTGTAGTGAAACTAACTGCCAGATTGAAACTGTGTGGCCAGAGTGGGACTCGAACCAGACCACAGTTTTGCGGGAGATGGTCTTACCGAATGAGCTATCCATGTGCGACACATGATCCATCTCCCGGCTCGACTTCTGCCAGTGCCTTTCTACTACATTCCAAGCTCACAGAAGTCCACCTCATTACGTTCCGAAATAAGCACTGTTTCAAGTCTGAAATCACAGAATATACACTGATGGAAAAGAAGTCGCAAACCCAGAAGGACACGTGTGACGTAAATTAAAGTTGGTGTGCGTGTTTCTACATCTGAAAGATGATGGCTGTACACATTTCGCGCCAGTCGTGTAAGAGTGCCGCTACTAGCGATACTAAGAGGATGCAAATCACGTTCGCCTTAAATGTACGGGTAATATAACTGATGATGATAAACAGAAGGCCGAAATTCTAAACCTATCTTTCAAAAACTCGTTTACGATAGAGGACTGCAGCACCATTCCCCCTTTCAATTATCGAACAAACGAAAGGACGGCTGACATAGTATTTAGTGTATCTTGGATTGTAAAACAGTCAAGATCCTCAGACGCCAGAAAGGCATCTGGCCCAGACGGTATCCCCGTAAGATTTTATGGTGACTATGCTACAAATATAGCTCCATTCTTATCAGTTATCTATCAGAGATCATTGGAACGGCGGAAAGTTCTACGGGACTGGAAGAAGGCCTAGGTTATAGCAATCTATAAAAAGGGTAGAAAATCGGATGCACATAATTACCGGCCAATTTCACTGACCTCGATTTGTTGTAGAATCATGGAACATATTTTGTGTTCAGACATAATGACCTTTCTAGACTCTGAGGAGCTCATCTGCAGAAACCAGCACGGTTTTAGGAAACAGCGGTCGTGAGAGACACAGCTGGCCCTCTTTGTGCATGATATAGAACAGGCTCTTGATACCGGCTCCCAGGTTGCTGCCATATTTCTCGACTTTTGAAGGGCGTTCGACTCAGTTCCGCACTGTCGCTTGCTACAAAAAGTGCGCGCTTACGGACTATCCAATGACATATGCGGTTGGACAGACAGGGAGCAGTATGTCATCGTGAACGGGGTAACTTCAACAGAAACAAGAGTAACTTCGGATGTGCCCCAGGGCAGCGTAATAGGTCCTCTGCTTTTTACGATTTACATAAACGATCTAGTTGATGCCGATGATGTTATACTCTATAGGAAAGTAGTATCACACTAAAGTTGTGAATGAGGATTTGCAGAAAATAAATGCGTGGTGTAATGACTGGCAGTTATCTCTCAATATTAGTAAGTGTAAGTTATTGCGTATAACAAGGCGAAAATCCTCATTAATGTATGAGTACAAAATAAATGATCAGTCTTTGGAAGCGGTAACATCCGTCAAGTATCTGGGTGTGACTATTCGAAATGATCTCAAATGGAATGATCATATTACACAGGTAACGTGTAAGGCGAACTCTAGATTTCGGTTTATTGGTAGAATCCTGAAGCGATGCAGTCCTTCAACAAAGGAAATAGCTTACAATACGTTAGTTCGTCTGTATGGGACACTTACCAGTTGGCTCTGATTTAAGAGATTGAGAAGGTCCAAAGACGAGCGGCAAGATTCGTGCCTGGTACATTTAGCCATCGCGAGAGCTTTAAAAATCTCATAGAAACTTTGAAGTGGGACACACCTGCAGATAGACGACGCGCTAAACGGAAGGGGCTGCTCACTAAATTCCGAAATCCGATCTTAGCTGAGGATGTAGAGCATATATTATTACCACCAACTTTCAAATCGCGTAATGATCATCATTCAAAGATAAGGGATGAGAGCCTGTACTAAGGCGTTCAGACAGTCGTTTTTCAAAATGGTTCAAATGGCTCTGAGCACTATGGGACTTAACTTCTGAGGTCATCAGTCCCCTAGAACTTAGAACTACTTAAACCTAACTAACCTAAGGACATCACACACATCCATGCCCGAGGCAGGATTCGAACCTGCGACCGTAGCGGTCGCGCGGTTCCAGACTATAGCGCCTAGAACCGCTCGGCCACCCCGGCCGGCTAGTCGTTTTTCCCTCGCGCGATCTGCGAGTGGAACAGAGTGGGGGAAATATCACTCAGGCGCGAATTGTGCCCTCCGCCACACACCGCTTGGTGGCTAGCGTATATATGCAGACGTAGATGTAGAAATACACTGTGAAACGGTCTTGAGAGTCAGTTACCTTTGAGACTGGACGGGGCGAGACGATTTTGGTCGAGAATGCCTTTAACGGACAAAGACGCCATTATCAATATGTCGCTGAGTTTTAACGAGGTCGGTAATAGGGCTACAAGACGCTGGGTGTTCACTCTGCGACAGTGCAGAAAGACTTGGCAGGAATGTAGCCATTGCAGATGATTGCTGGCAGCAGTGGCCCTGAGAATGTACGCTCACAAGAAGACCACGGACGGCCACATCTCACTATCGAGAGGGAAGACCACCGTGTATGGCTCTGCCTCATCGTAGTGCATCTGCAGCAGCAATTTGAGCAGTAGTTAGCACCACAGTGTCCCAACGAACTGTTACAAATCGGTTATTTCAAGGACAGCTCCGATCCAAACGCCCTGTAGCGTCCATTCCACAGACCTCAACCCAACGCCTTTTGTGATGTCAAGCGAGAGTTAAAGGGCTGAATGGAGGTCTATTGTGTTTTGTGATGAAAGCCGCCTCTGCCTCGGTGCCAGTAACAGCCGTGCGCTGGTTAGAAAGAGGTGAGACGAGGGCCTACAACCAAACAGTCTGCACGCTAGCACACTGTACCTACTCTCGAAATTATGGTCCAGGGAGCAATTTCGTATGACTTCATGTATACTCTCCTGGTTATCCCACACATCCTAGCTGAAAATTCGTACGTCAGTCTGATGATTCTACCTGTGATGCTTCTATTGATAAACAGCATGCAGGAGGTGATTTCCAACAGGATAACACTCCCGCACATACCTCTGTTGTAACTCAACATGCTCTACAGATTGTCGACTTGTTACCTTGGCCTGCTCGATCACGAGATCTGTATCCCGTCGAGCACATATGGGACGTCATCCACATCGAACATTAACTGTCCCCGTATTGACCGACCCAGCGTAACTGGCTCCATTCCACAACCTGACATCTGGCACATGTAAAACACAATACATACTCATCAGCATGCTTGTACTCAACACTCTGGCGGTTACACCAGTTATTAACGTAGCAACATTTAACATTTGCAGTGGTTTACCTCGCACTTGCATTAACCTGTGACCTTGCAGTGTTAATAATTTTCTTATGTTACCTAGAGAAATGTATTACCAAAATTTCATTAGTCTAAATTAATAATTTTTTGGTGTTTAGATTTTTTTCCGTCATTGTAGTTTGTAAATTAATGCAATGTACACCAACATACGTATATTTTAGCTGAGAAACCCCTCCGCCCGTGTATTTATTAGTTCCAATCTCCTATTAGTTCGTTCGCTCCGTCTCCGTCTCCTCTCTCTTCTGTCTCTTCTTCCTCCTCTCTCTATCCACCTCCTCTCTCTCTCTCTCTCTCTCTCTCTCTCTCTCTCTGTACTGACATCTCTGTCTCGTTCTCTCTCTCCCTGTCCATTTGCTGTTCCCCCTTCGCTGCTTCCCACTCTTCGTCCACCCTTTCCCTCTCTCCATCATCTCTGTCTGTCCATTTACTCCTCCAAATCCTCGCTCTATCCGTGTCCTCTCTATCTTTCCGTCTACTACTCCTCCCTCACTCTATCAATCTCTTCGTCCCCCCTCCATCTTTCCATCTCCTACTCCCCCTTTCTCTATCCGTCTCTCCCGTCCCTCTCTGTCTGTCTCTCTTCTCATCTGGATCATGGGGTCCCGGGTTTGATATCCGACCGGATTGGGGATTTTTCTCCGCCGAGGGACTGTGTGTTTGAATTGTCCTCATCATTTCATCGTCATCATTATCATTCGTGACAGGGCTAGACTGGATTGTGAAAAACTGGATTTGTAAAAATTGTGACTTCGTACAGGCGCTGATGACCGCGCAGTTCAGCGCCTCGCAAACCAAGCATCATCATCATCATCATCATCATCATCATCATCATCATCCTCTCTCTCTCTCACTCTCTGTCCATCTCCTCCTCCGCCCCCTTCTCCGTCCATCACCTTGTTATCACCACCACCCACATCCAGGTAGTATATAACATTTGTACTAACAAGGGAACCTCCCCATCGCACCCCCCTCACATTTAGTTATAAGTTGGCACGGTTGATAGGCCTTGAAAAACTGAGCACAGATCAATCGAGAAAACAGGAAGAAGTTGTGTGGAACTATGAAAAAATAACCAAAATATACAAACTGAGTAGACCATGTCCAACATAGGCAACATCTAGGAAAATGTAAGCTCTGAAGCGCCGTGGTCCCGTGGTTAGAGTGAGCGGCTGCAGAATGAAAGGTCCTTGGTTCAAGACTTCCCTCGAGTGAAAAGTTTAATTTTTTATATAATCAAATTCGCTCTACAAAATTCCAGAACATGTTCAGATTTGGTTGGACATATGCCGGATTTGACGGTCTACACACGGACATTTTGGAAACGTTAAAAATATATGTTTTGACAGAGCACAAGGAAAACTGTGCGACTGTGAAACTGTTGCATTCATTTGTTGCAGTTTATGTGACAAACTCTTATGTTTTCATCACTTTTTTGGGGGTGATTATCACATCCACAAGAAAACCTAAATCGGGAAAAGTAGAAGAATCTTTTTACCCATTCGCCAAGTGTACAAGTTAGGTGGGTCGACAACATATTCCTGTCATGTGACGCACATGCTGTCACCAGTGTCGTATAGAATATATCAGACGTGTTTTCCTGTGGAGGAATCGGTTGATCTATGACCTTGCGCTCAAATGTTTTCGGTTCCCATTGGAGAGGCACGTCCTTTCACCTACTAATCGCACGGTTTTGCGGTGCGATCGCAAAACACAGACACTAAACTTATTACAGTGAACAGAGACGTCAATGAACGAACGTACAGATCCTAACTTTGTGAAAATAAGTAAAGCAAAATTTTCGCTCGAAGCATGATTTGAACTTACAACCCTTCGTTCCGTAGCTGCTCACGCTACCCACGGGACCACGGCGCGCGTGCGGTGACACTCTCCTTGATGTTTCTTACCTTGCGCATGGACTACTGAGTTTCTATATTTTGCTTATTTTTTTCATAATTCCACACAACTTCTTCCTGTTTTCTCGATTGATCTGTGTTCAGTTTTCCAAGGCCTATCCACTGTGCTAACTTATAACTAAATCTGAGGGGGGTGCGATGGGGAGGTTCCCTTGTAAGTTAGACTGAAACTGATCGAGGGGCTTAGGAGATGTCGAACATGTGCGTGTGTGGCAAAACTTGGATACGTATACGTTTGATTTTCTGCTATTTTACATCAAATGACGACAAGAAGGATGTTAAATTTATCTCCGGCAGTAAGACAGGTGGCTTGATCTTGGTTTCTGAAAGATGTTGCCAAAATAGTTGGCTCGCTGCAGTGCTCATTCTCGCTACCTAGAAGACACACTGAACGGCACAAATAAGAGAATAATTCAATTTCGTGCTTTTAAAGGTATTCCAAGTTAACAAAAATAGGAAAGAAATGCCATAGATCGATGTTGAACATTTTTACTTGACTCCTCCTCAACTACGTTCCAACCCATAATAGTAGTGGTGTCTCCTACTCCCACAGATAATAAATAATGTGTCTAACAAATCCAGTTGAAATTGCTCCATGCGCTCCTGAGTTACGATTCAATGCCGATCCCTTTTCATGCCTACCCCTGTGGGATATAGGTGGTTCTTGAGACTGCTGTGCTTCTTGCGAGATAGTAAGTAATCAGTAACCCCGATTCTGTCAAGAATCGGGCTCTCCTGTGCAAAACAGCTTCAAACTTTTTTTTTACGAATGATTTACTGTGTTAAATATTTGACGGTAAGCATGTAAACAAGGAAAAGTTTAGAAAAGGTTTGAAATTTTATTTAGATTTGTTGGAAGTGGCAAAATGCTCTAATTATCTAGGTGTGGGTAATTTGTACTCTGTTTTACAGAAAGTAGTTTTTCAGACTTCTAGGTGTTTATGACGTCACATATCCTGAAATATATCTCGTAAAATGACATAACTTTGCAAGTACATTCGATGATATTTGTGCACAGTGTCTGCAAAACGAATTGAGAATAGAGTTATTAGTAAACAAGTAATCAATTCAAACATCATGCTTGATGCGGCCTTTTGCTGCCTAAACAGCGAAAATGTAGTAAATGCAAAACTTTCTTCCTTTCATCGTTTTGTGTATATATATGTGGGAGAGGGGGGGAGGGACGGGGGGACGGGTCGGGTGGACGGGTGAATGAGGTTCTTTCCAGATAGTAAGCGATATGTGCACGAAATTTTGTTGAAGGAGGGGATGTGGAACATACATCGATACATACTCACATTTTTCTAATATATTTGAGAGAGATTTCAGGCCATGCAAAATGCGTGTGACCTTATAGATAAATGGTTTTATTCAGATGCCCATAGACAGAAAATAGTATGTGTACTAGCTCCCACCCTATGGTAACTCTGATACAAGTGACGTTGTTTGATGACAGTGGTGACGTTTCGAGCCCTCCCGCACGTCCTCAGCGCTACCTCTGCGCCGTCCCTGAAACCGGCGCGCACGGCAGCTGTTCATTCACCGCCCACAGTCGCCGACAGCGCCGGAGCCCCTTGCGTTTTTACTGCCGTAACTATTGCCCCCGTTGCAGAGGGAATCTCGTGCCCCACTCTCTCCATTCGTCATGGCGAGGGAAACTTGTTTTCGCCGTAAAGAGGTCAGAAATCAGAGCCGTGAAATAGCGTTTGCAAGGCTCTTTAAGACTCTATTAAGGAATGACGAAACTGGCAATCATCACTCGTTTTGGAAAAACGACATTCTCCTCGCCTTCTCCCCTTTTAACACGTGACCACCAGGCAGCCGAATCGCATCTGCGGTGTAGCTTTCGTTCTGGTGCCGTGTGTTCTGGGAAGTGTGTTATTTAGTTGTTAGCAACGACCATCTGGCCTCATCGTCTGCGATGCCTGACTAGCTTTTCACTTTTGTTTCTCCAACAAAACCTTTTTGTTTGTGTCTTTTCTAATTCGCCATTATTGCGTGACAACTCAGACAACTACTTTAATGACTCGTTTACGTCGTTTCCAATCGTTATTAGGTACAACTACAGTTAAATAGGCCGTTTCTCACATCATTTCTTGGTTGTTGGGCAGCGCTATTCCAAGGAAATTTCAGCACAAGGGCGAATAAAATGTGAAAATTAATGTAAACAAGAACAAACATATATCTTAACCCTAGAGCACTAATGGAGAGAAAATGTCAAGTCATCACTATACCATCGTAAAAAAATGGTTCAAATGGCTCTGAGCACTATGGGACTCAACTGCTGTGGTCATAAGTCCCCTAGAACTTAGAACTACTTAAACCTAACTAACCTAAGGACATCACACACATCCATGCCCGAGGCAGGATTCGAACCTGCGACCGTAACGGTCGTGCGGTTCCAGACTGTAGCGCCTTTAACCGCTCGGCCACTCCGGCCGGCTACCATCGTAAATTTTAATCAAAGGAAGTCATAATTTATGAACTACGGACTAGTTTACTACCGTTATTAGAGCTCGAATGGTATGTTACGTAAAAAGTAACTGGAAAATGTTCTGTTTTATACCCTATAGTGACAATTTTACCGCTCAAAAGTTTATTGGAAAAGAAGTCATAATTTATGTTATGCACTAGTCATCATTTGTTATAGCTCCAGGGGTATGAGTAGAGTGTCTCCTGCTTTAGGTGTTTTTATTATAATCCAAGCAAAACATGGCTCGGTCTTCCACGGTCTCCCAGAGATTCTTCTTTTGATTCCCTGTTTTCCTCATATACCTTTTCAGAGTCTGGGCCTACACCACTGTCATCTGTGTTCACAATATTATCTTCTTTTTCACTAAAACATCCATTATATGTCTCTTCGTCAGCTCGTTCGAGCAACTCTTGTCCATTATGTCAGTTTCAAAACTGTCAGTTGTTCGGTGCCAAAAACCGAGACGGGCACAGAAGGGGATCAATGTGATATCAACTATTACTCTTCTATACGTCGCTGCAAGATATTTCACAAAAAACGCCACACGAAGATAAATTCTAAGCGATAAGACAAATAGGCTGACTGTTAGTAAACATTCGTAATTTTTACAAGAGCACCAGTGTCAGCAATCCGCTGGAGTCGGACAATAAATAATGCAGCCACTGAAACTTCCTGGAAGATTAAAACTGTATGCCGGACCGAGACCATTCCCTTTCGCAGACAAGTGCTTAACCATTTTTTTTAATCTCATTTTGTTCTATATTGTTCGTGGAATTTGTCCGTGGCGGACGTCCGATGACACCCGTTCAGGTTGTTCGTTGATCCGTTCACTCAGTTTTTGTATTACAGCGCCTAGAACCGCTCGGCCATTCTAGGTAACATATTTAAGAGATTAACATTGCAGAATCACAAGTTAATGTAAGCGCGAGATAAGCCATTGAAAATGTGAAATGCTACTACGTTAATAATTGGTGTAACCACCATAATGTTGCATGCAAGTATTTAAACAAGCATGCATTGTCTTGTACAGGTGTCAGATGTAAATTTGTGTGATGGAGTTCCATTCCTGTTGCGCTTGGTCGGTAGTACAGTGACGTTTAATGCAGTTTGTTCAAAAATGGTTCAAACGGCTCTGAGCACTATGGGACTTAACTTCTGAGGTCATGAGTCCCCTAGAACTTAGAACCACTTAAACCTAACTAACCTAAGGACATCACACACATCCATGCCATAGGCGACCTGCGACCGTAGCGGCCGCGCGGTTCCAGACTGTAGCGCCTAGAACCGCTCGGCCACCCTGGCCGGCAATGCAGTTTGTAAATGACGCTAGAGTTGCCTTCCGGTAATGTTCCATATGTGTTGGACTTGACGTATATCAGGGGTTCATGTAGGTCAAGACAACATGTCGACAATCTGTACAGCATGTTGAGTTACAACAGGGTATGCTGGAAAGCAGACCCTGAAATGCTGTTCATGAATGGCAGCAGAACAGGTCAGATCACCAGACTAAGGTACAAATTTGGAGTCAGGGTGCGCAGGATAACCACAAGAGCATTCTTGCAGTCATACGAAGTAGCACCCTCGACCATGACTCCAGGTGTAGTTCTAGTGTGTCTAGCACGCGGACAAGTTGGTTGCAGGTCCTCTGCTGTCTTCCTTCTAACCAACAAACGGCCATGACTGGCACCAAGGCAGAATCAGCTTTCGTCTGTAAACACAACAGACCTCCAGCCTGCCCTCGAATGAGCTATCGCTTGACACACGGAGGCGAAGATGGCGGTGGTCTGAGTTAGCGAAATGCACGCTACAGTGCTTCCGTCCTTCAACTAACCAATTTGTAACAGTGTGTTGTGTCACTCAGGTGGCAGCTGTTGCGTTTTTGTCGTTTCTTGATTAACATCGGTTCACCACGTCCATCCTGAAAGTGACACTACGAACACCACTCTACTGCGACCGGCGCGAAATCTGAATAGGCATCATCTGTCAGACGTTGAAACATGCGCACCAACTTTCGTTTATGTCGCACAACTCCTTCTTGGTATTCCGATTTTTTAAAATGCATTGTTAAAGTAATCGAGAAATCTCTGTATAGTAATGACAATAATATAGGAAAACAGAAAAGTCTGTGAATTCAACGTTTCTCCGAAAAGTTGACAGACGCTTTTGGAACTGATTACTTATAACTAAAAGCAACAATGAGCTTATAAGAGCGCGGAGAAAGTTTTCCAGTGACAGCATCAACACGTCACATAATGGTAGGCCAAAACATTCTCATCACCCGATAACAATGTTTTGGTCCAACTTCGTAATGCAATACAGCATCGATTCTACGTAATATGGATTCGAGAAGTCCCTGGAATGTTTCCAGAGGCACGTGGCACCAGATGTCTACATACAGCTCACGCAGTTCCAGTAAATTTCGTGGCTGTGATTTGTGGGCGAGGAACTGGCGCCTGCTGGCTTCACAGGTGTGTTCCACTGGGTCGAGAGAAAGCAAATATGGAAGCCACGACATAATGGCGATTTCATTATCATGCTCCTCCAACTACCGCAGAAGGATTGTAGCTTTGTGACATGGGCAATTATCTTGCTGAAAGATGTCATTGCCATCATGGAAGACATCAAGTATGAGGAGATACTGATGATCTGCAGCTATGTCCACGCAGTCCACATCTGTCATGGTGCCTTCGATTACTGTCACATGTCTCGTGGAAGCCTAGGTGAATGTCCTCGAAAACATAACACTGCCGCCACTTTAGTGTGTGGGGCAGCGCATATTTCGAGCAGCTGTTCGTCTGGATGATGCCACATCTGGACACGACTGTCCGTCTTGTGCAATAAGAAACGTAAGTCATCCCAAATGGATGTCACGTTTTCGTTGATCCACAGTCCAACGTCGATGAACCAGTGCCCACTGCAACCGTAACAGACGATGCCATTGGTTTAGCACGGGAAACACCCAGGTGTCGCCCATTACGGAACCATTTGTTCAACGATGTTCACTGAGCGCTGTGCTCCGAGACACTTCAGCTTGCACCAGCATTGCATCATTACGTCAGATCTGCCATAGATGGCCTGCCGTACTGCTTTATACTGCGGGCGATCCTCCGACCTCCCCTTCTATGATGACTTCGAACACCTCCACCTCCCATGATGAAGTCAAACACCATGCCGCGTGCTCGTGATTTCACAGTCCTTCAACCACTTTCCAGACATGCCCACGACAGTACCACTCCAACAACGGACCAGCTTCGCTGTTTCCCACGTGTTGCTCCCGAGGCTCCGGACCTTAACCATCAGTGCTTTGTCGAAGTAGATTATGTCAATGGATTTCCCAATTTGCAGCCTGTAGCGTCGGTAGTATGATTCCTCATTCACCCCTGCTTCTCTTATATCGGGTGTTCAGTCCAAATATTTTTGTATGTGGAACCTTAACTTCAGTCTGTTAGTTGTTTTTTTTTTCTGTGTCTAACAGTCTTCCCGCAAACACGTCACATAATTTACTACCTGATGTTTTCAGCTTGTTCGCAACTGAACCACTAAGTGGACTATGCGTGTCAGTATAGACTAACCATTCTACGTCCAAACGTTCACACTTCAACACCTGACCGGCTGCACAGGGGAAAATAAGTACTTGTACTCGGAGGTACACTACTGACCATTAAGCGGCTCCGGAAAGGCTCAAAATCATGAAAAGTTCAATTTTTACTTTTTTGCGTTTTCTGAATCTGCAGACTATTACCTTTTAATAAATATATAGTTTATTCAATTCCGAAGACTACAACTATTTTTAAATTTTTTTTGAAATGTGTTCTACATGGGCGTGACCCACTGTGGCGCTGTTAAACTGCTGTCAAATGGGGTTATTATTAACGTCCGTGTTCATCAGGTACATTTTAGTGATGTGAGATAAAGTATGTGTTGTGGCTAACCTGTGATGGTTCAATATATATCGCTGGTGTGATTGTCGATTGTTTCATGTTTATTTACTCTGTCGTTATCTCGAAAATATTCGTAATTAATTCTGTTTCTTGAGTCTCTGTTTTGTTGAAGTATAATAATGAGTAAAAGTAAAGTTATTAAAAATCCTCTGAAGGCTTTTAAGAAAAGGAGAAATGTTGGAAAGCCAAAGGTATGTGTCATTACTGTAAACAATAAAGACGATGAAAATCCCCAACATAGCTTGTGTCCCAAAGAAGAAGACAGTTGGTGTAAATATAACAAAGGATTGCTAACTGGTGAAGTGTACACTCATAAGCATAGTCTGCCTCATGCAATAATGGAGGTGATAAAACCTATTTTCAGAGACTTAGCAGCACCTGAACTGTTGAAAAAGTGTATTCACGGAAAAACTCAAAACCCCAATGAAAGTGTAAATAGTGTTATATGGTCGGGAATCCCCAAGACTGTATTTGTTGGAATAGAAACACTTCACTTTGGTGTGTATGATGCTGTTGCGACTTTCAATGATGGCTGCATTGTAAGGTGCAAGGTATTTAGAAATATGGGAATGAAGATAGGTTCTAACATGGTACGAGCGATGCTTGCTTTAGACAAGGAACGCCTTCGGGCTGCAGACAGGGCTGTAAAGAGTCCAGAAACACAAGCAAGAGTAAACAGGAGGAGGAACAAGAGGAAGCTGGAGGAGCAGTTTGCAGAGGATGAAGATAATCCATCCTATGGACCTGGAATGCACTAAAAAGTTAATCCAATCTTTTTCGCTCGATTCCCAAAACTTTTATTTTCTCATACTAATTACGTGTTTTCTAAGGATCTTCCAAACATATTTGTTTCAAACTTTCAGTAAATGTTACACAGTAACTTCTGCATAATTTAACATAGCATTTTTTCCAAAAAACTGTATATTTTTGAATATATAAATAAAAAATTGCAAAAAAATGTTGTGAATTTTCATTACAATTGAAAAAAAATCATCTGTAATAACTGAACTAAAATTTTGTAAAATCCCTGTGCTAAGTTGTAGCCCATATTCCAATAAATAATCTGTAAAAAGTTCAACTTCCTACCTCAAATACTTTGTGAGGAAAGATGTAATTTATAAGCGTTATTTTAACATTGCAAGTATAGGGCGTTCCGGAGCCCCTTAAAATTGCTACACCAAGAAGAAATGCAGATGATAAACGCGTATTCATTGGACAAATATATTATACTAGAACTCACATGTGATTACATTTTCACGCAATTTGGGTGCATAGATCCTGAGAAATAAGTACCCAGAACAACCACCTCTGGCCGTAATAACGGCCTTGATACGCCTGGGCATTGACTCAAACAGAGCTTGGATCGCGTGTACAGGTACAGTTGCCCATGCAGCTTCAACACGATACCACAGTTCATCAAGAGTAGTGATTGTCGTATTGTGACGAGCCAGTTGCGCGGACACCATTGACAAGACGTTTTCAATTGCTGAGAGATCTGGAGAATGTGCTGGCCAGCGCAGCAGTCGAACATTTATAATGTTTTGGCTCCTGTGTTTATCAGCATGAAGAAGAAAAGTAAAGGAAACGATTGGGTGAACTGCGTGAACATTATGTGGTCACTAGTAAATGGAATACTGCTTGAAAATGCAATTGGAGTTCGCTCGAATGTCAGCCTCATGGCGAGGTTTCTACTTTCTAGCTGAAACATGTTTACGTGTGTCGAAGGAGGAACGTTTCTACAGAGAATAATGACAGTCGGTTTATGAAAAAAGCTGTAATAAAATTCCTTTAGGTGTGCCTAGGTATGCCTAGTACGCTGAACCATGATTATAACTTATCTCACAATCTTTCTGTTGTGTCTAGACCATACAGCCCAGACACAATGCTGTAGCCGATAGGGCACGCAAGGCTAACGCAGACGGGCGTGAAGTCTGGAACATGAGACTTATAAATGCACTAAAGAAAAATACGTAGCCTTTTTAATACTTAACTTTATTCTCTTGTTGGAATACATCTCTCCTGCATACTCCTAAGCTATTGGCACTGATACAAATGGCGCCTTGCTAGGTGGTCGCCATTTAACTTAGCAGAGGGCTATTCTACTGTCTATCTCTCGGCAAATGAGAGCAAGGCTTAGCACGTCCAATCGCTAGCTATGTTGTCCGTACAACTGGGGACGAGGTCTCCTCAGTCTCTCGAGACCTGCCTTGTGGTGGCGCTAGGTTTGCGATCCCACAGTGGCGACACGCGGGTCCGACATGTACTACAGGACCGCGGCCGATTTAAGTTACCACCTAGCAAGTGTGGTGTCTAGCGGTGACACCACATTCCTCCCCGCAAATCGGCGAACGGTCGTGAGATAAGGCTTCCGCCCGCCGTGGGGAGGACCGCATGTTGACGTATGCGATGAGGTGGGGAGCCTAACAACAGGCGAGGCTGTGCCACCCGCACCCGGCCATTCGGTCCGAGGGGAGCTAGGAAACGCCTGAAAACCTAGTCCAGGGTGCACGTCAACATGCGGTGTATGCGCACGTAATGAGACAGGAGGGGCCGAAGGGTCGACCTCCATTGCGTCGGGGAATCCGACGCGCGATGACGACATCTGGTCCGGAGCGGGCAAGAGGTCCATGGCGGAGGACGGCGGGTCACGGGAAGCGAGCGGCGGCGCGTGACCCTGGAAGGCGCCGGGCGGTTGCTGCGAAGCGTCCACTGCGGGCGGCGCCGGCGGCGGCTGCGGCGGCGGCGCGACGCCATGAGGCAAAAGGGAATGCAGCGTCGGTAACACCTGGGGATGAGACGAGCCAGTAGATGGGTCCCCAAGGCGCTGACCGGACGGCTCCGTCGCTGAAAGCAGACGGGGAGCGGCAGAACCCAGGCGACGACAGAGGCGCAGCTGATTGAGATGCCGACGCACCTCACCAGAGGCCCCCAAAACCAAATACATCGCGCGGCCGAGGCAGCGAAGAATGCGCCCTGCGAGCCAACGCCGTGAACCGCGATAGGTGCGATAATAGACAACGTCGCCAGGAGCAAAAGCAGGAGTCTGCCGCTGCACAGGAACCTGATGTGGCGGATGCAGCAAAGACATCAAGGTGCGATGAGAACGACCATGGAGCAATTCAGCCGGCGAGCGACCATCGCGGGGCTGAGAGCGATACGAAGACAAAAAGAGCAACAAAGCGTCCTCCCGAGAATGCGACTCTTTCAATTTCAACATCTGTGACTTGAAAGTCCGGACCAATCGTTCAGCGGCACCGTTTGACTGAGGCGAAAATGGCGCGGATGTCAGATGTTGAATACCATTGGCCTCGCAGAAGGACTGAAATTCTGCGGACATGAATTGTGGGCCATTGTCGGAAACAACAGTCTGCGGAAGACCTTCAATGCAAAAGATAGCAGACAAGGCTTGGATTGTGGCAGAAGACGTCGTGGAAGACATCCGGACAACAAAAGGAAAATTACTGAAAGCATCGACCACAACCAACCATCGAGCATTCCAGAATGGACCAGCAAAATCGATGTGCAAGCGTTGCCAAGGGGAAGTGGCTTTCGGCCATGCAAAGAATTGCCGCGGCGGTGCGGATTGCTGTTCGGCACACGCCACGCAAGAGGAGCACATATTCGTAATCGCAGCATCGATTCCGAACCAAGTACAGTGCTGACGAGCAAGTTGTTTCGTACGCACTATACCCCAATGTCCTTGGTGAAGAAGCTTTAAGACAGAGGACTGTAACGAACGTGGGACCACGACTCTGGATTGATCATTATCGGAACGCAACAACAAAACACCACGTCGTACAAAAAGTCTCTCCTTGTGAGCAAAAAACGACGAACCAAAGGATCCTCGATCCGTGACTTTGACAAGGGCCATTGCGTAGCAACAAAACGCAAAACAGTAGCAAGGACAGGGTCAGCAGCTGTGGCTGTAGCTACACGACGAAAATCAATCGGAAACGATTCGACCACGTCATCGGTTTCCGAATCAATGAACATGCAAGCAAGTTCGGAAGAATCGAATGCTTTATCCTCAGCAACAGGCAAACGGGACAACGCATCAGCGTTTCCGTGCTTAGCAGTGGACCGATACAAGATATCGTAGCGGTACTGCGAGAGAAAAAGAGACCAGCGAATGAATTTCTGCGCTGTACGTGGAGGTACAGGCGTGTTCGGATGAAAAAGCGATGTCAAAGGTTTGTGGTCCGTGATGATTGTAAAGTGACGACCATACAAGAAATCATGAAACTTTGTAACACCAAACACGAGAGCTAAAGCTTCTTTCTCTATCTGGGAATAATTTCTTTGCGCAGATGAGAGCAATTTGGACGCAAAGGCAATAGGGCGATAATGCGAACCATCTTTGTGCGCAAGCACAGCACCGATCCCGAAATCCGAGGCATCTACCATCAACAAAAGAGGTTTTCGGGGATCGAATGGCGTAAGGCACGTACACTCCTGGAAATTGAAATAAGAACACCGTGAATTCATTGTCCCAGGAAGGGGAAACTTTATTGACACATTCCTGGGGTCAGATACATCACATGATCACACTGACAGAACCACAGGCACATAGACACAGGCAACAGAGCATGCACAATGTCGGCACTAGTACAGTGTATATCCACCTTTCGCAGCAATGCAGGCTGCTATTCTCCCATGGAGACGATCGTAGAGATGCTGGATGTAGTCCTGTGGAACGGCTTGCCATGCCATTTCCACCTGGCGCCTCAGTTGGACCAGCGTTCGTGCCGGACGTGCAGACCGCGTGAGACGACGCTTCATCCAGTCCCAAACATGCTCAATGGGGGACAGATCCGGAGATCTTGCTGGCCAGGGTAGTTGACTTACACCTTCTAGAGCACGTTGGGTGGCACGGGAGACATGCGGACGTGCATTGTCCTGTTGGAACAGCAAGTTCCCTTGCCGGTCTAGGAATGGTAGAACGATGGGTTCGATGACGGTTTGGATGTACCGTGCACTATTCAGTGTCCCCTCGACGATCACCAGTGGTGTACGGCCAGTGTAGGAGATCGCTCCCCACACCATGATGCCGGGTGTTGGCCCTGTGTGCCTCGGTCGTATGCAGTCCTGATTGTGGCGCTCAGCTGCACGGCGCCAAACACGCATACGACCATCATTGGCACCAAGGCAGAAGCGACTCTCATCGCTGAAGACGACACGTCTCCATTCGTCCCTCCATTCACGCCTGTCGCGACACCACTGGAGGCGGGCTGCACGATGTTGGGGCGTGAGCGGAAGACGGCCTAACGGTGTGCGGGACCGTAGCCCAGCTTCATGGAGACGGTTGCGAATGGTTCTCGCCGATACCCCAGGAGCAACAGTGTCCCTAATTTGCTGGGAAGTGGCGGTGCGGTCCCCTACGGCACTGCGTAGGATCCTACGGTCTTGGCGTGCATCCGTGCGTCGCTGCGGTCCGGTCCCAGGTCGACGGGCACGTGCACCTTCCGCCGACCACTGGCGACAACATCGATGTACTGTGGAGACCTCACGCCCCACGTGTTGAGCAATTCGGCGGTACGTCCACCCGGCCTCCCGCATGCCCACTATACGCCCTCGCTCAAAGTCCGTCAACTGCACATACGGTTCACGTCCACGCTGTCGCGGCATGCTACCAGTGTTAAAGACTGCGATGGAGCTCCGTATGCCACGGCAAACTGGCTGACACTGACGGCGGCGGTGCACAAATGCTGCGCAGCTAGCGCCATTCGACGGCCAACACCGCGGTTCCTGGTGTGTCCGCTGTGCCGTGCGTGTGATCATTGCTTGTACAGCCCTCTCGCAGTGTCCGGAGCAAGTATGGTGGGTCTGACACACCGGTGTCAATGTGTTCTTTTTTCCATTTCCAGGAGTGTATTTGAAAGTAACGCCGATTTCAACTGGCGAAAGGCGCGTTCGCATTCCGTCGTCCAGACGAACGGAACACCTTTACGGCGTAAGCAATGAAGCGGAGCTGAAATGGAAGAAGCATTGCGCACAAACTTTGCATAATAATTAATTTTACCCAGCACACTCTGTAGTTGTTTAACATCCCGAGGCGAAGGCAACTCCTGTATGGCGCGGAGGTGCTCTGGACTCGGATGTATACCTTGGGCATTTATGACATGCCCCAGGTAGGGTAAGTCCCGAGCAAAAAACACACATTTGTCCTTCCTCAAGCGAAGACTATTCTGACGCAAGACCTGAAATAATGTTCGGAGATTTTGCAAATGTTCGGCTTCTGTCTTTCCTGAGATCACAATATCGTCCAGATAGTTCGCAGCAGTAGGGACCGACGCACAAACAGTTTGTAAATATTGCTGAAACAAAGCAGGGGCGGATGCACACCCGAATGGCAGTCTTTTGAAGCGATACAAGCCAAGATGCGTGTTTACCACTAAGACGCGCTGGGATTCTGCGTCCACAGGTATTTGCAAGTACGCATCTGCTAGGTCCAATTTTGAAAAATATTTTCCCGGGCACAGTTTGTCAAAAAGATCTTCCGGGCGGGGCAAAGGAAAAGTGGCAGTCACAAGTTGTGGATTCACTGTTGCCTTGAAGTCCACACAAAGTCTCAGTTTACCGGAAGGTTTTGGCAAAATTACTAAGGGTGAGGCCCAGAGAGAAGCCTGCACACGTTCAATTACACCTTGAGATTCTAAATCGGCTAATGTTCTGGCGACCTCATCACGCAATGCGTGGGGAACATTGCGCGCTCTGAAAAATTTCGGTTGCGCGTTTTCTTGCAGTTCCAAATGCGCTTCATAGTTCTTAGCGCAACCAAGGCCCGGTGCAAAAATGTCTGCAAATTCTTCACAAAGACTAGAAACACTGGCGGAAGGCACAGTCTGATTCACTGATAGGACCTGATTTACTATAGACATATTAAACAATTGAAACAAATCTAAACCAAACAAGTTCACTGCAGAAGTAGAACGAAGAACGTAAAATGATACAAGTTTTGTCTGTCCCTTGTATGTTGCAAGGAGGCTGCACTGTCCTAACACAGGTAGATGCTATCCTGAGTAACTATGTAACTTAACGTTTGCGGCACGCAATGGCGGTTTGCCCAGTCGTTTGTACGTGTCGTGATTGAGCAATGAAACTGCAGCTCCGGTATCGAGCTGGAAGGGTATCACTTTGCCTTCAAAGTCTGAGTTCACAAAAAGTTTATTGTCCTGCTGACGACAAGAGCGACTGTCACGTGCAATTTGAACTGATACAGGTACAGAAGCACTTGCGACTTCACGGGATTTTCGGCGACGTCGACGCACACTGTTTGTGGGACGAACACAGTCACCGTTAGCTAAAGTGTCACTGGACGGGTGGGAATGAACTACATGAATGTCCATGGGCGAAGGTCCACGAGCCTGATTGTCCTGGGTTCGATTCCGGCGCGAAGCAAAGGGCCTGGAATTATTGTGATTGTCTGACCTAAGCTTTTTCTGGCAAACACTTTGAACATGTCCTTTCTTTTGACAGTAAAAGCAAATAGCTTGGCGTGACGGGCAATTTTCACGCGAATGTCTAGCTGCACACCGCGGGCATGATTTCACTACAGTTGCTTGCTTACGTGGCGCACGTGTTTGCAAGGTAGGCTGCCGCTGCTGTGACGGGCGCGAGGGCCGCGTAGCGTCCCGTGCAGCGGGCCCGGCGGGCCGGTTAATGTGACACACTGCTGGCGAAGTTTCAAATGAGTCCTGAGCAGAGTCAAGTGCGTCTTGCCTATCCAATATGTCTATCACTTGTTGAAGGGAGGGATTTACTAGTTTCAAAATCTGTTCCCGTATGCGAACATCAGAAACGTTCTGTGCAATTGCATCACGCACCATAGTATCTGAATAAGGGAGGCCACATTCACATTCAAACGCACACTCCCTAGTAAGTCCTTGCAATGTCGCAACCCACTCCCTATTAGTCTGACCGGCCGTACGTTTTGTACGAAAGAACGTATACCGTTTTGCAACAACATGTACTGTTTCTTTGAAATAGGCATCTAACGCCGACAAAATTTCTTCGTAGGACAGAGTTGCTACGTCGCGCCGGGGAAACAACTTCACTATCACACGGTAGGTGCACACACCGACACAAGAAAGCAAAAACGGCTGCCGCTCATTACCTTGAATTCTGTAGGCGGCCAGATGAAAGCTGAACTGGCGGGACCATTCCGGCCAGGACTCCAAGGATGAGTCAAAATGACGGAAGGGCGGTGCAATGGCGTGTTGTGGCTGCGGTAGCGATGAAGCGGCGGCTGCCGCATCGTGTTGCAGCACACGTTGACCCTGGACGAGCTGTCCCAGGGCATCCAATAACGCCTGCGACTGCTGATTCTGCAAGCGAAAAAATTCGGACAGTACATCCGGAGATTGTGGCGAAGCCATGACACAAACGAATTAATACAAACTCTTTTTCTCGTCGCCAATAATGTTGTGTCTAGACCATACAGCCCAGACACAATGCTGTAGCCGATAGGGCACGCAAGGCTAACGCAGACGGGCGTGAAGTCTGGAACATGAGACTTATAAATGCACTAAAGAAAAATACGTAGCCTTTTTAATACTTAACTTTATTCTCTTGTTGGAATACATCTCTCCTGCATACTCCTAAGCTATTGGCACTGATACAAATGGCGCCTTGCTAGGTGGTCGCCATTTAACTTAGCAGAGGGCTATTCTACTGTCTATCTCTCGGCAAATGAGAGCAAGGCTTAGCACGTCCAATCGCTAGCTATGTTGTCCGTACAACTGGGGACGAGGTCTCCTCAGTCTCTCGAGACCTGCCTTGTGGTGGCGCTAGGTTTGCGATCCCACAGTGGCGACACGCGGGTCCGACATGTACTACAGGACCGCGGCCGATTTAAGTTACCACCTAGCAAGTGTGGTGTCTAGCGGTGACACCACACTTTCATTAACTCCTTCCCTCTTTCTTGGAAGGGTTTTCTACTCGAATAAAACTTACCTTGTTTAAACTTTCTGATAGTTATTCATTTCATTCTTTGAGTGCCGATTTAGATTTCAACGTACTTCTATTTTAACGTAAGTCAAATTAACGATATCTTTTCCTCCCATTTTTTCAAGGAAAACGCTTCATACTGTTACACTTACAAACTGAAAACGCCTTTGTTATATCCATATTATCATTAGATTGCTTTCCCTGAAGGCACCTGTTTTTAACTAGCGACAAATCTGATTTTGATATCTTAAGCGATTCAACTGTTTTGTGAAATGTAGAAATATAAAAATTTCGGTGGAAGAGTGAGATGAGGAGGTGATCATACACCATCGCTGTACGTTCCTGAAAGCTGACATCTGCTGCTACACAAGCAGTAATTAAATTTTAAAATTGTACCATCGTTGCTCCATTGACTTTACTGGATTTACGAGGATTTGGTTAACAATACGACACTTAATTTCCACAGAAAACACTTAAGAAGTGGATACTGTTACTGGTGAACGCTTATTTGTGGGTGTAACGGCTATTAACTATACCCTGGCTTGCGTAAAGCTCACGAGCAAGATTTCCAAATTCGAATTAGTAATTCAAAAGTTCCGTGCTATCGGTCAAGACCATCTCAGTTTCAAGGAAGCACAGCGGTAGCGAACTTACAAGTGATTCGCCTAAAGTTCTTGGCAAGATGTGGATAATGTGGATAATGTGGCTCAAAAATGGTTCAAATGGCCCTGAGCACTATGGGACTTAACATCTGTGGTCATCAGTCCCCTAGAACTTAGAACTGCTTAAACCTAATTAACCTTAGGACATCACACACATCCATGCCCGAGGCAGGATTCGAACCTGCGACCTTGGCAGTCCCGCGGTTCCGGACTGAGCGCCTAGAACCGCTAGACCACCGCGGCCGGCTAAATGAGCGGCCTTTGGAGCTGGGCTGCTGTAGTGTGGGTACACTGATGTAACGTGTGCGCATGGTGCCCTTTTCAAATTGCGTACTGTTCCATTCCGCTGTGCTTGAGTCACTTCATTGAAGATCCACCTTTGTACTTCAGTAATAAGGGAAGGAGTATGAAGACACAGCAATTACTCCTTTGTGGAGTATAACTCTATTAGTACAACACGTCGTAAGATACAATATATCTGGCCAATGTATAGCTTTTTGTCAAACAACATCTCATGATGGCTGTTGTGAATCTTCTGGCCGTTAAATCTCTCTTAGACAATATTACTTCTTCAGAGACATGTGCTTCTGAAGCCGTTAGATTTGTTAACCTCCACAAATCGATTGCACGCATCTACATCTACATCTTCATCTAAATGAATACTCTCCAAATCACATTTAAGTGCCTGGCAGAGGGTTCATCGAACTACCTTCACAATTCTCTGTTATTCCAATACTGTATAGTGCGCTGAAAGAATGAACACCTATATCTTTTCGTACGAGCTCTGATTTCGCTTATTTTATCGTGGTGATCGTTCCACCCTATGTAGGTCGGTGTCAACAAAATATTTTCGCATTTGGAGGAGAACATTGGTGATTGGAATTTCGTGAGAAGATTCCGTCGCAACGAAAAACGCCTTTCTTTTAATGATTTCCAGCCCAAATCCTGTATCATTTCTGTTACACTCTCTCCCATATTTTGCGATAATACAAAACGTGCTGCCTTTCTTTGAACTTTTTCTATGTACTCCGTCAGTCCTATCTGGTACGGACCCACACCGCGCAGCAGTATTCTAAAAGAGGACGGACAAGCGTAGTGTAGGAAATGTCCTTAGTAGGTCTGTTACATTTTCTAAGTGTCCTGCCAATAGAACACAGCCTTTGGTTAGCCTTCCCCACAACATTTTTATGTGTTCTTTCCAATTTAAGTTGTTCGTAATTGTAATACCTACGTATTTAGTTGAATTTACGGCTTTTAGATTAGACTGATTCTTCGTGTAACCGAAGTTTAACGAGTTCCTTTTAGCACTCATGTGGATGACGTCACACTTTTCGTTATTTAAGGTCAACTGCCACTTTTCGCACTATTCAGATATTTTTTTCTAAATCGTTTTGCAGTTTATTTTGATCTTCTGATGACTTTATTAGTCAATAAAGGACAGCGTCACCTACAAACATCCTAAGACGGCTGCTCAGATTGTCTCCCAAATCGTTTATATAGATAAGGAACAGAAAAAGGCCTATAACACTATCTTCGGTAACGCCAGAAATCACTTCTGTTTTACTCGATGACGTTCCGTCAGTTACTACAAACTGTGACCTCTCTGACAGGAAATCGCAAATCCAGTCACGTAACTGAGACGATATTCCATAAGCACGCAATTTCATTACGAGCCGCTTGTGTGGTACAGTGTCAAAAGCCTTTCGGAAATCCAGGAATAAGGAATCGATCTGAAATCCCTTGTCAATAACACTCAGCACTTCATGTGAATAAAGAGCTAGTTGTGTTTCGCATGAACGATGTTTTCTAAACCCATGTTGACTGTGTGTCAATAGACCGTTTCCTTCGAGGTAATTCATAATGTTCGAACACAATATATGTTCTAAGATCCTGAAGCATATGGGCCTGTAATTTAGTGGATTACTCCTACTATCCTTCTTGAGTATTGGTGTCAAGTGTGCAATTTTCCAGTCTTTGGGTACGGATCTTTCGTCGAGCGAACGGTTGTATATGATTGTTAAGTATGGAGCTAATGCATCAGCATAGTCTTAAAGGAACCTAATTGGTATACAGTCTGGATCAGAAGACTTGCTTTTACTGATTTGAGCTGCTTCATTACTCCGAGGATATTTACTTCTACGTTGCTGATGTTGACAGCTGTTCTCGATACGAATTGTGGAATATTACTCCGTCTTCTTTTGTGAAGGCATTTCGGAAGGCTGTGTTTAGTAACTCTGCTTTGGCAGCACTGTCTTCGATAGTATCTCCATTGCTATCGCGCAGAGAAAACATTGATTGTTTCTTGCTGCTAACATACTTTACATAGAACCAGAATCTCTTTGGATTTTCTACCGGGTTTCGAGACAAAGTTTCGTTGTGGAAACTGCTATAGGCATTTCGCATTGAAGTCCACGCTAAACTTCGAGCTTCTGTAAAAGATCGTCAATCTTGGGGATTTTGCGTCTATTTAAATTTGGCATGTTTGTTTCGTTGTTTCTGCAACAGTGTTCTACCCCGTTTTGTGTACCAAGAAGGATCCACTCCGTCGTTTGTTAATTTATTTTGTATAAATCTCTCAATTGCTGCCGATACTATTTTTTTGAATTTAAGCCACATCTGGTCTACAGCTATATTATTAATTTGGAATGAGTGAAGTTTGTCTCTCAGGAAGGCGTCAAGTGAATTTTTATCTGCTTTTTTGAATAGGTACACTTTTCGCTTATTTTTCGAGGATTTGGGGATTACAATATTCAATCTCGCCACGACTACCCTGTGTTCACTAATCCCCAAATCGGTTTTGATGTTCGTTAGTAACTAAGGATTAATTGTTGCTAAGAGGTCAAACGTGTTTTCACAACCGTTTACTATTCGCGTGGACTCATGAACTAACTGCTCGAAATAATTTTCAGAGAATACGTTTAGCACAATTTCGGATGATATTTTATGCGTACCTCCGGAATTGAACATGTATTTTCGCCAACATATCGAGGATAAATTAAAGTCACCACCAACTATTATCGTATGATATTTCAGCAACTGTATCATCTGAACTGGGAGGTCGGTAAAAAGATATAATTATTATTTTATTCCGGTTGCTAACAATGACCTCTACCCATACTAACTCACAGGAAGTACAATTTCACGACAAGTTAAACTACTTTTGACAGCAACAAACACTCCACTGCCAACCGTGTTTAGCCTATCCTTTCTGAATACCGTTAGGTTCTTCGCAAAAATTTCGGCTTAGCTTATATTCGGCTTCAGCCAGCTACCAGTGCCTATAACGATTTGAGCATCAGTGCTTTCTATTAGCTCTTGGAGCTCTGGTACTTTCCCAACACAGCTACGACAATTTACAACTGTTATACCAATGGTTCCTGTATCGACGTTCTTCCTGTGTTCAGCCTGCACCCTTTGTGACTGAAGCCCATCTTGTGTTTCCCGAGACCCTCTAACATAAAAAACCGCCCAGTCCACGCCACACTGCCCCTGCTACCCGTGGACACCTGATATACTCAGCGGAACCCGCCCTTTGGTGCAAGTCGAGGAATCTGCAGCCTACACGGTCGCAGAACTGTCTGAGTCTCTGATTCAGACCCTCCACTCGGCTCTGTACCAGAGGTCCGCAATCGGTCCTATCGACTATGCTGCAAATGGTCAGCTCTGTTTCATCTTGCAAGCAAGACTGGCAGCCTTTACCACTTCTGTTAGCCGCTCGAAACCAGAGAGAATCCCTTCTAATCCAAAGTGACACACATCATTGGTACCGACGTGAGCAACCACCCTGTGCTCTTCATGGCATCCGGGAAGACCCTTTCCCCATCTGGAATGACTCCACCCAGTATGCACACGGAGTGCACACTGGTTTTCTTACCCTCCTTGTCAGCCAAGTCCCTAAGGGGCCCCATAAAGCGCCTAACGTTGGAGCTCCCAACTACCAATAAGCCCACCCTCTGTGCTTGTCCAGATCTTGCAGGCTAAGAGGTTTCCTCTGAAACAGGACAGGTGACAGCATCTGTCACAGCGACCGTGTGAGCCACAGAGAGCACCTGGAACCTGTTTGTCAGACATACTAGGGAGGCCTTAGGTCCTGCCGCCTGGGAAGTCTTTCGCGGCCTGCTTCGCCCTGGGGTGACCTCCCACTCGACCACAGTCTCAGTGCGAGCAGTAACTGGGTTGACCACCGCTGAGGACCGATCGGAGGACTCTGACGTCCTGGACGTCCGTTGGATACACACAGCCGGCCCACAACAGTGGTGTCCATCCATTGCAGCCTCAAGCTGTGTAACCGAAGCCATCACAGCCTGAAGCTGAGAGGGAAGCGTCACCAACTCGGCTCGCATCCGCACACAACAATCGCAGTCCCTGTCCATACTAAAGACTATGGAGATTTTTACAAATGAAAGACGTTCAGGTCAGGCAGGACGGATACACACCACATTTTAAAATAATTTGTTCTCTGTTCCAGCGGCTCACGATGCCATGTATACCTTTTAAGTCCAGAATAACACAAAAAAAGTTAAATTCCCAGAGTCAGCATCCGACAGTAATTCAGAATTAATAGACGTTAACCACACTGTTAAAAACCAAATCTGCAAACTGTAACTCTCTCCACATTCGATCAGTCCCGTATCATTCACTTAGAAATTTGTGAAGTATAGAAGTAACACTACGTGAAAAAGTCGTTCCACTCCAGAGAGAGAATTTAGGCTAAGGCCACCTGACAGGTGTGGAGTTTAAGGGTCATTCATGAGAAAAAAGGTGACCCTCAGAAAGAAACATACCATTAACAACAGTTTGGATTCAGTAACAAGTTAACGGGTGTTAAGATTCAACAAATACAAAATTGATCTATTTTGATGTACACAGCCTATTCTCAACCATTCCTGTGAGAGATTGCATAGTTTTATTGTACATACACAGCATTAAACAAGAAGAATAACTGAGCGTAATCAGTACTGTAGGATAGTGTTTAAATCAAAATTAATTTTGCGTTTAAGGATACTATTACAAGCAATCATTTCACCCTTATCCCCCTCGTGGCAGAAATGGTAACGGACAAGTGGAAGACCGAATTTCTTAAGAGCGAAACAGCAGCAAAACATATAGGGCGTTGGTACAGATACGTTGACAATATTCTTTGTATGTGGAAAATTTCCCCTAGACAGCTCCATAAGTTCTTGGAGTATATGAGCCAGTGACACGATAATATATGGATTAATATGCAGTTTGGAGATTCCACAATTTATTTCTTAGATATCAACTAAAAGACACAAAATAGTAGCCATAAATTTAAAGTTTACCAGAAGGGCTCCTTTGATGACATTCATCTCAGCTTCCTCTGTACACCCAACAGATTATAAACATGCAGCATCCCATCAAATGATCCACCACCTCCTTTCCACCCCCATTGTCCAGGAAGCTATTGCCAGGAATCTAATTCAATAAAATCAGTAGATATAAATAACGAACTTAAAACCAGCAGTATTGTTCACATTCTCGACTTAAAAAAAAGCTGAAGAACCGAGCTAGATTACTACTGTATCCAGTGTACAACACAGATGAACCGTGAATTTACTTTCAAAACCTTTTCTTAAAGAATTTACTTTATTTACTAGCGATTCATCAAGAAAACTAACACATTTAAGCGTGGAAGTAGTTGCCAGGGAGTAACTGATGAAAATGAAATTACCTTTAAAAATGGGAATTTTATTCGTAAAGCCTTTTCAAAAACAGATTTAAAATTTATAAGCAGAAAAGCACCCTCGAAATATCAAGTTACAATTTTATTTGGAGGCAGAAAGAACAAGCACCCTCGAAATATCAAGTTACAATTTCATTTTGAAGGAAGAAAGAACAATATTGGCAGTATGAGCCTTCGGGCTGCGAAGCTTGCCGCTCCCTTTCAACACGGCCGTAGTCACGACCGCTCACAACAACCTCTTAAAGACTACACTGGTGCAAATCTGCAACACACCAGATTATTTTAAACTAAAAATTTTAACAACTCACACAAACACATTAACTATGCACCCCGTAAGAGGGATGTAAATGTTACAAACACTCACACTAAGAAATTATTTGCCACCGAAAGTGCAATTTGTTTTTAAAACGACTCTTACGGTGGGAGGGTGGCAACTTTATAACCTAAGATGACTATTTAAATAAAACCCATAAATTGCAGACTTACATAAAATGTGCAGATTACACATATACCACCTCGCAAGATGATAGGCAAGCAATAAATTCGTTAACACCGAATCCGCAAACATGACAGAGGCAGCTATTAACGTATGGCAGATTGAAAGGGGGGTTACTAAACATCCCGAACCCCAGATAGCTCTAAACGTCCCCAATTCCACAAGGGAAAAACGGACGACCCATTTCACAAATAACTACCTTCCCGCGGGTGGCCAAACGGTGGATGGGACAACCCCAATACAAAGAGGTTTGTTACCTCACCAAGAAAACAAGTAGAATTTAACAAGTATATGAAACAACTTTTTTCCAGTCACTTCTAATAAACTGCGATTTCTGGCGAAGACCTGGCGCAGCACCCCCAAAACTCTCTCCCGAACCGTCCGCTGCCAGCCGCTTCAACGGACGCAAGAAAGCGCGCCGATCTCCCGTCTCACGACGTCGCAGCTCGCACCGGCCAGCCCAATGTCGTGGTTTCGCTCCTGTTGCTCTCGTGTGAACCGCGAAGCCAATACCTCTTTCTATACGGCGCTGCCCACTGGACTCATGCGGGGACCTCACATGCGCCGACGCTCTAGACGGACAAGTCATCTCGTGTCTCAGTGCGCGACCGACCAACCGACCGAACCAACCGCCAACGACCGTTGCCCGAGCAACTCGAGCAGACTGGCGACCTAACGCGCAGACTCAGATGCAGGAACTCAGCCCCACCGGGCGACCATTAGCTGACAAGGGAACCTCCCCATCGCACCCCCCTCGGATTTAGTTATAAGTTGGCACAGTGGATATGCCTTGAAAAACTGAACACAGATCAATCTAGAAAACAGGAAGAAGTTGTGTGGAATTATGAAAAAAATAAGCAAAATATACAAACTGAGTAGTCCATGCGCAACATAAGCGACATCAAGGGTAAAGCCAGCTCATGAGCGCCGTGGTGAAGTAGTTAGCGTGAACAGCTGTGAAATCAGAGGTCTTTCTTTGGTTCAAGACTTCTCTCGAGTGAAAATTTTACTTTCTTTATTTTCGCAAATTTATGATCTGTCCGTTCGTTCATTGACGGCTCTGTTCAGTGTAATAAGTTTAGTGTCTGTGTTTTACGACCGCACCGCAAAACCTTGCGATTAGTAGACGAAAGGACGTGCCTCTCCAAAGGGAACCGAAAACATTTGATCGCAAAGTCATAGGTCAACCGATTCCTCCACAGGAAAACACGTCTGATATATTCTATACGACACTGGCGACGGCATGTGCGTCACATGACAGGAATATGTTGTCGACCCACCTAACTTGTACACTTGGTGAATGGGTAAAAAGATTCTTCTACCTTGCCCAATTTAGGTTTTCTCGTGGATGTGATAATCACTCCCAAAAAAGTGTGAAAACATAAGAGTTTGTCACATTAACTGCAACAAATGAATGCAACAGTTTCACAGTCGCACAGTTTTGTCTGTGCTCTGTCAAAACGTATGTTTTTAACGTTTTCAAATTTTTCCGTGTGTAGACCGTCAAATCCTGCATATGTCCAAGCAAATCTGAACATGTCCTGGAATTTTGGAGAGCGAAGTTGGTTATGTGTGAGTGCCTGAACTTTGATAATTGTCTGAAAATAAAAAATTAAAATTTTCAGTCGAAGGAAGGCTTGAACCGAGGACCTCTCGTTGCGCAGCTGCGCACGCTAACCACGGGACCACGGCGCTCCTCAGCTTACATTATCCTTGATGTTGCATATCTTGCAAAAATGGTTCAAATGGCTCTGAGCACTATGGGACTTAACATCTATGGTCATCAGTCCCCTAGAACTTAGAACTACTTAAACCTAACTAACCTAAGGACAGCACACAACACCCAGCCATCACGAGGCAGAGAAAATCCCTGACCCCGCCGGGAATCGAACCCGGGAACCCGGGAACCCGGGCGTGGGAAGCGAGAACGCTACCGCACGACCACGAGATGCGGGCGCATATCTTGCACATGGACTACTCAGTTTGTATATTTTGCTTATTTTTTTCATAGTTCCACACAACTTCCTGTTTTCTCGATTGATCTGTGTTCCGTTTTTCAATGCCTATCCAGTGTGCCAACTTATAACTAAATCTGAGGGGCGTGCGATGGGGAGGTTCCCTTGTGAGTTCTGTTACTGTCGGAGTGGCAAGACTGTCATTTTCTGGCTTTAAGGTCTGATCCAAACGAGAGACATACTAGCACTCCGACGACAGACACTAACTGCCACACAAATGCAAACGAGAGACAGACCAGCAACTGGTGACGCTAGACTGACCTAGCCTCACACCGATTGACCCCTTGCCGAGCTGATAGCGCCCCTTAAATGCACGTAAACAGGCAACCTTTCCGCTTTCCCACCAGAGGGAGACACCAAAGCTGCGTTTGCCACAGCGGCGCCACCGCCAGAAACGGAGGGCGACTGCTTCACACAACGCGCTGCGGCGCGCTCTTCAAAACAGCAATTTTTTACCACGGCTCAACAGACAGACCAAAAAGATAATGGTGCAGGTCGCCTTTTATAGATAAATTTTGTAATATGTTAAGTACCATTTTAGAGGCGACGGTCTTCTCTGTGTTTCCCATTGTCCCATGTATGTTAGGTACAGTACCTAAGAAAAAATTTAACCACCCAGGAGACACGTCGGGACGTCAACGTTACTTTGTACACGTAAACACCACTGACGTGTATACAAATGATTAAGAATAGCAAATCTCCATTACACGTAGAAAAGCTAGCACATTACATAGAGTTTCTTTCGGGTCCAGTGTTATTACCAGTGTAAGTTCACCACTGTGTGTTTTTGTTTGACATTTAACCCAAATGTACCTTCCAACCTTAAAAAGTCTATGTATTACCAAAACTATGCACTCACAAACTATTATCTAACCTAAACTCGTATGCTAACCTTTTACTAAACAGAATCTAATTTCAATTGAAACATAACTGGTCTAAATAAACTTCTCTTTGTATTAAATCTGCAATTCAAGTAAAATAATTATCTGGACCAAATGAAAATTTTCACCTACCTCTCGTCGTGGCAGCATAGTTGCAGATTTCTCGAAAGCACAGCAGCAAACAGCAAGTAGGCGGCGGCTAAGCTGGATTTCTATTATTTAATAAAATTTTCCAAAATGTATTCAAATTGTTGCAAACCATATGGTGCAATGTGATAACGCACAGTGATAAGCCTTCTTTAAACAGTGGAATGGGCATGATACACCAAGACAACGATTTTAGAATGAAGTATGTATTCAAAAAGACAGAGTAACACTTCGCGTGATCTTCAGTCATTACATTGTTCTGTACAATGCTATGTTTAAAGAAGTGAACAATTATTTAAAAAGAGTACAATGTCATCAGAGAATTTCTATAAAAACCAAACAGCTTAATCAGTTGATACGTTAACGCAGGGCTCAGGGAAGTGGGGTGGTATTTCTCTCAGTTCTGAGAAAGTGAACAAAGCTGCCTAACTGTCAATAATTATTGCGACAAACCAGTTGTGGAGTGGTGTAGTCTTATCCCAAAGTTCTTCTCTTCGAAAAAGTGATATTAATCAAAATTAATATTCTTTACACCTTTCAGTATATACATCCTTGCTGTCCTTTACAGTAACTCCTTCTTCATCTAGCAGATACAATCACAAGTTAACGGAGTAGTACTTAGTACGTCCACCACCTACCACACTTCAACTAAGAATGTATCAGACTGCGTAGAGGCAAAGACCATGCCATAGCAAGACCAAAGATTGCTTACCAGTAACGTAACTTGCTCCCTCTCTCTGACAGGAACGTTCATAATTTAGAAAAATCAAAATGACATCCCCAGCTTGTGGGCGTGGGGTTGATCTGTTATTCTGTTATTCTGCGCAACGGATTAATCTGAGATGTACCTTTTACCCTGTGGCTTCTGCAAGATGCAATTTCCACCCCCAGACAGACGCTTCTAACGTTCTACAGAGAAATGCCTGAAAAACTTTCAGCAATAAATATCTTCTGCAATCGCCCTCTGTAAGGAAATTACACAAAAATTCACAAAATTTCTTACTAACTCGTGGGATACTTGGGTACTGGAGTAGTGCTAGTTAGTGCAAGAAAAACATGAAACTAATGAAAACTATTATGTATTTTGCAAAAATTCTGAGAAATCATAATGGCACTTTTAGTTATGACTTGAACAAGTTATATCCGAGTTCTTTTCGGTATGTGAAGTTACCTTTTAAGGATAGGATTCGCCAATGAAATTTCTATACAAAGTTTAAGATTGTTATTGACTTGGCAGAATGGCTGAGAGCCGCGCCTACTCAACTTGAATAATTATCCGTTAGAATGTTGCTAGGTACGGTCGAGGCTGTCACGTGTGAAATGCAGTGAAGTGTACTGTTGTGGAGGAAATATGGGGCTCGCGATAGCTGTAGCGCACGATGCCGTAAGCTGCGATGACTGCTGTCTGCACCGCTCGTTTTGACAAATAAGGTAACTCTCATTCTATCTGGATTGACCTTCGCCAATCAAACGCTCCCTTTTTTGGTTATCAGTCTACTGACTGGTTTGATGCGGCCCGCCACGAATTCCTTTCCTGTGCTAACCTCTTCATCTCAGAGTAGCACTTGCAACCTACGTCCTCAATTATTTGCTTGACGTATTCCAATCTCTGTCTTCCTCTGCAGTTTTTGCCCTCTACAGCTCCCTCTAGTACCATGGAAGTCATTCCCTTATGTCTTAGCAGATGTCCTATCATCCCGTCCCTTCTCCTTATCAATTTTTTCCACATATTCCTTTCCTCTCCGATTTTGCGTAGAACCTCCTCATTCCTTACCTTATCAGTCCACCTAATTTTCAACATTTGTCTATAGCACCACATCTCAAATGCTTCGATTCTCTTCTGTTCCGGTTTTCCCACAGTCCATATTTCACTACCATACAATGCTGTACTCCAGACGTACATCCTCAGAAATTTCTTCCTCAAATTAAGGCCGGTATTTGATATTAGTAGCCTTTTATTGGCCAGATATGCTTTTTTTGCCATAGCGAGTCTGCTTTTGATGTCTTCCTTGCTCCGTCCGTCATTGGTTATTTTACTTCCTAGCTAGCAGAATTCCTTAACTTCATTGACTTCGTGACCATCAATCCTGATGTTAACTTTCTCGCTGTTCTCATTTCTACTACTTCTCATTACCTTCGTCTTTCTCCGATTTACTCTCAAACTATACTGTGTACTCATTAGACTGTTCATTCCGTTCAGCAGATCATTTAATTCTTCTTCACTTTCACTCAGGATAGCAATGTCATCAGCGAATCGTATCATTGATATCCTTTCACCTTGTATTTTAATTCCACTCCTGAACCTTTCTTTTATTTCCATCATTGCTTCCTCGATGTACAGATTGAAGAGTAGGGGCGAAAGGCTACAGCCTTGTCTTACACCCTTCTTAATACGAGCACTTCGTTCTTGACCGTCTACTCTTATTATTCCCTCTTGGTTGTTGTACATATTGTATATGACACGTCTATCCCTATAGCTTACCCCTACTTTTTTCAGAATCTCGAACAGCTTGCACCATTTTATATTGTCGAAGGCTTTTTCCAGGTCGACAAATCCTATGAAAGTGTCTTGATTTTTCTTTAGCCTTGCTTCCATTATTAGCCGTAACGTCAGAATTGCCTCTCTCGTCCCTTTACTTTTCCTAAAGCCAAACTGATCGTCACCTAGCGCATTCTCAATTTTCTTTTTCATTCTTCTGTATATTATTCTTGTAAGCAGCTTCGATGCATGACCTGCTAAGCTGATTGTGCGATAATTCTCGCACTTGTCAGCTCTTGCCGTCTTCGGAATTGTGTGGATGATGCTTTTCCGAAAGTCAGATGGTATGTCGCCAGACTCATATATTCTACACACCAACGTGAATAGTCGTTTTGTTACCTCTTCCCCCAATGATTTTAGACATTCTGATGGAATGTTATCTATCCCTTCTGCCTTATTTGACCGTAAGTCCTCCAAAGCTCTTTTAAATTCCGATTCCAATACCCTCATAGAGGCTTTCAATGTATTCTTTCCACCTATCTGCTCTCTCCTCTGCATTTAACAGTGGAATTCCCGTTGCACTCTTAATGTTACCACCGTTGCTTTTAATGTCACCAAAGGTTGTTTGGACTTTCCTGTATGCTGAGTCTGTCCTTCCGACAATCATATCTTTTTCGATGTCTTCACATTTTTCCTGCAGCCGTTTCGTCTTAGCTTCCCTGCACTTCCTATTTATTTCATTCCTCAGCGACTTGTATTTCTGTATTCCTGATTTTCCCGGAACATGTTTGTACTTCCTCCTTTCATCAATCAACTGAAGTATTTCTTCTGTTACCCATGGTTTCTTCGCAGCTACCTTCTTTGTACCTGTGTTTTCCTTGCCAACTTCTGTGATGGCCCTTTTTAGAGATGTCCATTCCTCTTCAACTGTATTGCCTACTGCGCTATTCCTTATTGCTGTATCTATAGCGTTAGAGAACTTCAAACGTATCTCGTCATTCCTTAGTACTTCCGTATCCCACTTCTTTGCGTATTGATTCTTCCTGACTAATGTCTTGAACTTCAGCCTACTCTTCATCACTACTATATAGTGATCTGAGTCTATATCTGCTCCTGGGTACGCCTTACAATCCAGTATCTGATTTCGGAATCTCTGTCTGACCATGATGTAATCTAATTGAAATCTTCCCGTATCTCCTGGCCATTTCCAAGTATACCTCCTCCTCCTGCGATTCTTGAACAGGGTATTCGCTATTACTAGCTGAAACGTGTTACAGAACTCAATTAGTCTTTCTCCTCTTTCATTTCTCGTCCCGAGCCCATATTCTCCTGTAACCTTTTCTTCTACTCCTTCCCCTACAACTGCATTCCAGTCGCCCATGACTATTAGATTTTCGTCCCCCTTTACATACTGCATTACCCTTTCAATATCCTCATACACTTTCTCTATCTGTTCATCTTCAGCTTGCGACGTCGGCATGTATACCTGAATTATCGTTGTCGGTGTTGGTCTGCTGTCGATTCTGATTAGAACAACCAGGTCACTGAACTGTTCACAGTAACACACCCTCTGCCCTACCTTCCTATTCATAACGAATCCTACACCTGTTATACCATTTTCTGCTGCTGTTGATATTACCCGATACTCATCCAGAAATCCTTGTCTTCCTTCCACTTCACTTCACTGACCCCTGCTATATCTAGATTGAGCCTTTGCATTTCCCTTTTCAGATTTTCTAGTTTCCCTACCACGTTCAAAATTCTGACATTCCATGCTCCGACTCGTAGAACGTTATCCTTTCGTTGATTATTCAATCTTTTTCTCATGGTAACCTCCCCCTTGGCAGTCCCCTCCCGGAGATCCGAATGGGGGACTAATCCGGAATATTTTGCCAATGGAGAGATCATCATGATACTTCTTCAATTACAGGCCACATGTCCTGTGGATACATGTTACATGTCTTTAATGCAGTGGTTTCCATTGGCTTCTGCATCCTCATGTCGTTGATCATTGCTGATTCTTCCGCCTTTAGGGGCAATTTCCCACCCCTAGGACAAGAGAGTGCCCTGAACCTTATCCGCTCCTCCGCCCTCTTTGACAAGGCCGTTGGCAAAATGAGGCTGACTTCTTATGCCGGAAGTCTTCGGCCGACAATGCTGATTATTTATCAAAATTTAGGCAGTGGCGGGGATCGAACCCAGGACCGGAGACGTTTTGGTTATGAATCAAAGACGCTACCCGTACGCCTTGATGAAGTCAAGGACTCCTATTCGCCCCTAGTCTAACTATTGGCATGGTACACCAGTCAGATAACCAGTCCACCGCGATGCCACTCAAAGATTCGCTCGCAGGCGTTTAACTATAGCACTGTCCGTTCACACCGCACAATAAGTGTGGCGGCCAACATAGTGAACAACACTTAATCGCAAGGAATCAATATAGAGTCGCACTCTGATTCACTCTAGACAGAGGTGCTCTCCCAGTGAAGTACTGAGGAGAGACTTGTTCCTCGCTCCAAGAGCGACAACGGAATGGCGCCTCTCCATGCCAGACGTGAAGGGGTATATCTTTTGGTCTCTTCCATTATTCCTTCAGCTCAAGGCGTCATAAATATTGTCTTCCAATCAGCATTGCTCTTCTAAAACGGGAGAATGACGTTTCATTTAAGGCGACCAATCCGGAAATCTGTAGTATCGGCGTTTGGCGTTTGCTGTCTCCCTGTGAAAATCTCTGAAACTATGTGCTATGTGTAAAGAATGCATAGGTTGGACGCTCCCACACAATGTAGCGGAATTTGCTTTTACGCCAAACACGGGTCGTTTCCCCTTTCATTCGGGCACACTCTGTCTGCTCCACTGGCAGCCGAGGTTGACTCGTCCTCTTAAGGGACCGGCCTCCCGGTGAGTGTTCTGCCTCTCTCGAACTAAAAGCTCCTGTGACCGACGTGTCTGGAATGTTTGTGTGTGCGCCAGCCTCGAGTATTTCAACCCCGGTGTGCACTTGTTATTTTCATATCGGTTACATGAATTCATACAACATTGACTTTGTCTTATCGAGTTCAGGTTCGAATGAAGCGTCTTGATGTGCGGAACACGATTGTGATGGCGGAATATGTAAACAATGAAGGTCAGGAGACCACGACGTCTTCCAACCTTACACCAGGTCTGGCGGAGTTTATAAGGGCTGTAAACAACGTCAGATGCAGAGTAGCCACTGTGAAGGGAACAGAGGTGCCGTGTGCTCTTGTGAACAGCATTACCAAGGTGATTTCGTTCTGGGTCTCCATTTGGCGAGCTGGTCGAATAGTGCGGTATCCAGATTTTTGGGACCTTCAGTTGTGACAGTGGCCCGATTTTGGACAAAATGGGAACGTGTGGGCTATCGTAGTCATCAATGCTCAAGTCGACCACGTCTCACCATCGCGGGATAATATCAGCAAGCGGGATAACGTGCACCAAGCATATCATAACCCCTTCACATCTGCATATGCCTTGGAAGAACAAATAACTCGCTGCACCATTCCGTTGGTCGGTGACTAACATGAGTTGGACTAGGAAACCACCTTCCCATGCGTAACCCGCCGTTAACACAACACAAACGGTTGCGTTTGGACTGGTGCAGTGGGCAGGAAGACTGAACCGTTGATGAATGGAGTCGTACTGTGTTTAAAGATGAATCATTGTTGTGCGCTACACTGGATGACCATCGTCGGCGGATATGGCGGTCATCTGGGAAGAGGTCCCATTCTCCCAATGTTCTGGAGAGGCACAGCTGCGTTACTCTTGATGCCATATGTGTGACCCCATGAGCGATGACTTCACGTCAGGGCTGCTACTGGTTGAGGAAACCGTGACTGCTCAACAGTATGTCACGGACATTCTCTGCCGTCGTGTGTCACCTCTCATCTAATACTACTGTGGTGCCATTTTTCAACAGTACAGACCTCGTCTACACATGGCACATCTCGCTATTAACTAGTGGCATGTTGCTAGAGTAGTCCTGTAGCCAGCATAATCCCCAGATCTGCCCCGACAGAAGAGGTGTGGAACGAGATCGGTCTTCA
Source organism: Schistocerca nitens (assembly GCF_023898315.1). Lineage (NCBI taxonomy): Eukaryota > Metazoa > Arthropoda > Insecta > Orthoptera > Acrididae > Schistocerca > Schistocerca nitens. The sequence goes on from NC_064617.1 coordinate 73,956,264, forward strand.
ACTTCGTTCCATTACTAGTATACAGGGAATTAAAGAACAACAGCTGTGGGCCAGTCTGCGTCAGTAGAGGACAGAACGGCTTCTTGACATCCTTCCCAAACGAACCAGAGCATACATCCAGGCCATAAGTGGTGCTACCTTACTGGTAAGTGTGCTCGTCCTCCTTTGTTCCTTGTAACAATGACTGGAGTTGATAATCGCTGAAATAACATCACATAACCTCTCAGTTTTGATTACGGAGAAATATAGAAACACGCGAGGCAATACTGACCCTACAAATTATCTTAGAAGACCTACCTGTTGTGTACATTGTAGTGTCGGCAGACTTGCCAACACTACGCACACTAATTGAAAGAGGCGGCCAAGATGCACGCGCTAACTCACAAAGGATGGAGTGAGGTCTGAAACAGGAGACTTAATGAATGTGATAAAGAAAATACGTATCTTTGGAATATACTTAACTTTTAATACATCCTTGTATACATCGTTCTTGATGAGACATCTGGAGATTGTGGCGATACAAGTGACTCTTTATATACAAGCTATTTAAGGCTAATGGCGCCTTGCTAAGTCGTAGCCATTAACTTAGCTGAAGGCTATTCTAACTGTCTCTCGGCAAATGAGAGAAATGGCTTCGTCCGTATAGTCGCTAGCAACGTCGTCGTACAACTGGGGCGAGTTCTCGTACGTCTCTCGAGACCTGCCGTGTGGTGGCGCTCGGTCTGCGATCACACAGAGGCGACACGCGGGTCCGACATGTACTAATGGACCGCGGCCGATTTAAGCTACCACCTAGCAAGTGTGGTGTCTGGCAGTGACACCACATACATAGTTCCGCGTAGTCAGTGCGTACACAACTTTCCCACTAGAGCTCGCCCCGCTAAGCACAACAGCGCAGGCGCAGCGCTCGTCCGTCTCCGCACTACGAGATGGCGCTGCCATAGAGACGGACCAAATTCTGCTTCCGCCGATCCGCGTATTAATATGTATCGCAGCCAATGAGATTGCTGCTAGCGTAGAACCTTTTCTGCTCACGGATCACACTCGTGCAGTGATACATGAACGCGCGAGGTATTATAATGAGTGTACAGACCTCCGATTAGTCAGTCTGCATTTGTCTGCACCAGTCTGTACCAGTCTGCCTAATCTGTACCAGTCTGTACGAGTCTACATTTGTCTGTACCATTCTATAGTCAAGTTTCAGTCTGCGCCTAATAAGATTACCATATTCCTGTACATAGCCATGAAGATAAATGTATAGACACTTTTGTCAAGTATCAGAGATATATGTGAGAATAAGATTAACGTACCAAGACCAAAGGAACTTCAGATTCTCAATTGTAAATAGCATCCAGAACCAAGTTAAGTAATTTTTATGCTTGTTATTATTTTAATAAATGTGTGTGAAAATTAATCAAGTTCTGTTTAAAGTTGATCACCGTCAATCTGCTACTCTAAGCGTGCAAGTGGTATTTCTATCGTCTGACCTAACGGCAGAAGATAAACACGCCACGATAAGACTACGAGACATATTGCTGACACTCGGCTACTTCGTTAGAGCGACAAGTCAAATAATCTGATGGTGTGTGTACTTAAGGTCTTACAGTACGCACACCACACCATGTTTGTAGCATTTCTAGATATAGAGGAAGTTTTCGACAATAATGACTGGAATACATTCTTCGCAACTCTGAGAGTAGCAGAGGTAAAATATTGGAAAAAAATGGTTGTATAAAACTTGTACAGCAAGCAGACGGCAGATATAAAAGTCAAAGGATATGAAGGAGAAGCATTCGTACAAAAATAGTACGAGAAGGCTTGTAGCCCATCCCAGATGTTATTCTACCTGTATGTTGGGGACGCAGTAAAGAAGAAAATAAATTTGGGGAAGGGATTAAAATTCAGAGAGAAGAAATAAAGACTTTGAGGTGTGCCGTTAACGTTGTAATTCTGTCAGAGACTGCATAGAACTTGGAAGAGTAGCTGAACGGAAAGGACAGTGTCTTGAAACTAGGATATAAGTTTAACACCAACAAAAGCAAAAGAAAGGTTATGGAATGTACTCGAATTAAAGGAGGTGACGCTGAGGGAATTATATTAGGTATCGAGACACCATAGGTAGTAGATGAGTTTTGTTATTAAGGCAATAAAATAAATGCGAAGGCTGAAGTAAATGTTCAAATGGTTCTGAGCACTATGGGACTCAACTGCTGAGGTCATAAGTCCCCTAGAACTTAGAACTACTTAAACCTAACTAACCTAAGAACAACACAAACATCCATGCCCGAGGCAGGATTCGAACCTGCGACCGTAGCGGTCGCGCGGTTCCAGACTGTAGCGCCAGAACCGCTCGGCCACCAGCGGCCGGCGAAGGCTGAAGTAGAAATGATATAAAGAGTGGAATAGCAATGGCAAGGAAAGTGTTTTGAAGAAGAGTAATTTGTTAACATTGATCATAAATTTAAGTGTACAAAGTCTTTCTAGGTGGCTTTCGTTTAGAGCGTAGCCTTGTATGGAAATGTAACTTGGACGATAAGCGGTTCAAACAATAACAGAATACAAGCTTTTTAAATGTGGCAGTACCGAGAAATGCTGAAGATTAGATGGCTAGGTAGCGTAACAAGTGAGCTGGTACTGAATAGAATCGAGGAGAAAAGAAATTTGTGGGACAACTTGACTAAAATAAGGGATCGGTTGATAGAATGCAATCCGAGACATCAAAGAATCATGAGTTTAGCATTGGTGTGTGTGTGTGTGTGTGTGTGTGTGTGTGTGTGTGTGTGTTTGTGTGTGTGTGTGTGTGTGTGGGCGGAGGTAGGGTATCAGGGAATTGTAAGGAGGGAAATCAAACGACGAATAAGTAAGCAGGTTCTAAGAGATACAGGTTTCAGTGGTTATTCGGAGATGAAGCTACCTCATGTCAGTCTTCGGACTGAATATAATACCAAGAACAGCCTTTGAAATCGTGAAGCTTCATTTCATTCCTTTCTCCTCTTGTGGGTTCTTCACTTTTCTTGTCAGACACTGTAGATATTTCTTCAGTTTAAAGGATAAACTCTCTGACATGAAAATTGGCGTTTATGAGATCATCTGCCAAGAATGTCAGGCCTGCTGTAAAGGAGGGGCTGGGCGACCAATCTGTAGTTGGGTCCGAAACACCACGTAAGCTAGAGATTAAAGAGGCCAGATTATGTCTTTGCTGAACGTTGCTCAAGCGAGAACCACAGATATGAATTAGATCGGGAAGTCCTACACATAGAGGGAACGGATGAAAATTTGGCTGAATTGGATATAATAAAAAGTAAATCAGCACATCATCACTGTCCGATTCCACACACTTGTTCACCCCTGTTAGGTAATGTTACAGCTTCTACGTCGGAGTGGAACATCATTGTTTTCATTCATAAATAGGTAATCACAAAAGTGCTCATTCTTGTGCACACTCCTCTGTTCTGGTGTTCGTTTGGTTACAATTAGAGTAAATGGTATCTTAATGAATGTCTTACGTTCGTACAGTAGCAATTTGGAAACTTTCTTTTCGTCCTCTTTCGAAGCTACCGAAGTGTAGCGCAAAATCTTCCTAGAGAGCGCGACCGGAATCCACGCACTGCTGGCAATGTGCAGTACATGGGACGAATTACGCGACGTACTGCTCCATGGATTCAATCGGAAAAAATTACTGGAGGAATTATTGTCTGCACTGCACACAATGAAATAAATGTAGAAGAGTTCCACAAGCCTGCTTTGGCCAACGAGACACGGTTAAACTTCGCAACTCAAAAGTGAATAATTAAAAGCCCCGAAGTATTTTTAGCAAATGTTCTGGCGTCCGACCGCGGGACTGGTATACAGTGATCAGCCAGAACATTATGACCGCCTTCCTAATAGCCAGTGTGTCCAACTTTGGCACGAATAAGAGCGGCGACACATGGTGGCATGGCAGTAACGAGGCCTGTGGTAGGTCGCTGGATGGAGATGGTAACACTTATGCACACAAAAGTCATCTAATGTCAGTAAATCCCGGGGATGGGGTGAAAAGCTCTGACGCCTCGTTCAGTCAAATCCCAGATGTATTCGATCGGGTTCAGATCTGGTGAGTTGTGGGGCCAGCACATCAACTGGAGCTCGCCGCTGTGGTCCTCGAACCACTCCATCACACTCTTGGCGCATGGCGCGTTATCTTGTTGCAAAATGCCACCACTGTCAGGAAACATGATCGTCATGAAGGGGTATACGTGGTCTGCAATCAACGTACAATACTCCATGGCCGTCATCGTGTCCTGCAAGGGCTCCACTGGACCCATGGATCCCATGTGAATGTTCCCCAGAGCATAACGGAGCCGCCGCCCGCTTATCTCCGTCCTACAGGACAGGTGTCAAGGAGCTGTTCCTCTGGAAGCCGATGTATTCGGCTCTTCCATCGGAATGATGAAGTAGGTACCGGATTGGCCGTACCATGCAACGCTCTGCCAATGTGTCAACTTCCAATGCCAGTGGTCATGTGCCCATTTCAGTAGTAGCTGCCGATGTCATGGTGTTAACATTACTACACTCCCGGAAATTGAAATAAGAACACCGTGAATTCATTGTCCCAGGAAGGGGAAACTTTATTGACACATTCCTGGGGTCAGATACATCACATGATCACACTGACAGAACCACAGGCACATAGACACAGGCAACAGAGCATGCACAATGTCGGCACTAGTACAGTGTATATCCACCTTTCGCAGCAATGCAGGCTGCTATTCTCCCATGGAGACGATCGTAGAGATGCTGGATGTAGTCCTGTGGAACGGCTTGCCATGCCATTTCCACCTGGCGCCTCAGTTGGACCAGCGTTCGTGCTGGACGTGCAGACCGCGTGAGACGACGCTTCATCCAGTCCCAAACATGCTCAATGGGGGACAGATCCGGAGATCTTGCTGGCCAAGGTAGTTGACTTACACCTTCTAGAGCACGTTGGGTGGCACGGGATACATGCGGACGTGCATTGTCCTGTTGGAACAGCAAGTTCCCTTGCCGGTCTAGGAATGGTAGAACGATGGGTTCGATGACGGTTTGGATGTACTGTGCACTATTCAGTGTCCCCTCGACGATCACCAGTGGTGTACGGCCAGTGTAGCAGATCGCTCTCCACACCATGATGCCGGGTGTTGGCCCTGTGTGCCTCGGTCGTATGCAGTCCTGATTGTGGCGCTCACCTGCACGGCGCCAAACACGCATACGATCATCATTGGCACCAAGGCAGAAGCGACTCTCATCGCTGAAGACGACACGTCTCCATTCGTCCCTCCATTCACGCCTGTCGCGACACCACTGGAGGCGGGCTGCACGATGTTGGGGCGTGAGCGGAAGACGGCCTAACGGTGTGCGGGACCGTAGCCCAGCTTCATGGAGACGGTTGCGAATGGTCCTCGCCGATACCCCAGGAGCAACAGTGTCCCTAATTTGCTGGGAAGTGGCGGTGCGGTCCCCTACGGCACTGCGTAGGATCCTACGGTCTTGGCGTGCATCCGTGCGTCGCTGCGGTCCGGTCCCAGGTCGACGGGCACGTGCACCTTCCGCCGACCACTGGCGACAACATCGATGTACTGTGGAGACCTCACGCCCCACGTGTTGAGCAATTCGGCGGTACGTCCACCCGGCCTCCCGCATGCCCACTATACGCCCTCTCTCAAAGTCCGTCAACTGCACATACGGTTCACGTCCACGCTGTCGCGGCATGCTACCAGTGTTAAAGACTGCGATGGAGCTCCGTATGCCACGGCAAACTGGCTGACACTGACGGCGGCGGTGCACAAATGCTGCGCAGCTAGCGCCATTCGACGGCCAACACCGCGGTTCCTGGTGTGTCCGCTGTGCCGTGCGTGTGATCATTGCTTGTACAGCCCTCTCGCAGTGTCCGGAGCAAGTATGGTGGGTCTGACACACCGGTGTCAATGTGTTCTTTTTTCCATTTCCAGGAGTGTATATGCATGGGTCGTTGGCAGCGGAGGTCCATCGTTAGGAGTGTTCGGAGGACTGTGTGTTCAGACACACTTGTACTCTGCCTAGCGTTAAAGTATGATGTTAGTTCCGCCACAGTTCGCCACCTATCCTCTTTTACCACTCTGCCCAGCCTGCGACGTCCGACATCCGGTGTCCGCCTAACCCCGCGACGACTGGACGTGGTTTCGCCTTGGTTTTGTCACATGACGAAGAGACAGCACTCCTCGAACACCCGACAAGTCGTGCAGTTTCCGAAATGCTAGTGTCAAACCTCCAGGCCATCACAATCTGCCCTCGGTCAAACTCAGATAGACTGCGCGTCTTCCCCATCCTACACCGGACAACACGATCGCTGATACTACATGTACCGTGCGTGGGTCTGACCAGCAGTCATTTCCCGCCATGAGTCGCTGCTATTGTCTGATGATAGGTCGGTGGAGAGGACCCGTGGTCTAGGGGTAGCGTCTTCGATTAGTAGTGAAAAACGTCCTCAGTCGCGTGTTCGAACCCCGCCTTCGCTGAAATTTTGATTAATAATCAGCATTGGCGGCCGAAGACTTCCGCCATAAGAAGTCACCCTCATTCTACCAACGACTTTGTCAAAGAGGACGGAGGAGTGGGAAACTGCCCCTGAAGGCGGGAGAATCACCAATGATCAACGGCATGAGGATACAGAAGGCAATGGAAACTACAGCATTAAATACATGTAGCATGTATCCATAGGAATTGTGGCCTGTAATTGAAAAGTGTCATGATGATCTCTCCATTTGCAAAAGATTCCGGAGCCGTCACTCATTCGGATTTCCAGAAGGGGTGCCAATAGGGATGTGAGCACGAGAAAAAGATTGAATAATCAACGAAAGGATAACGTTCTACAAGTCGGGGCGTGAAATGTCAGGAGCTTGAACGTGGTGGGGAAACTAGAAAATCTGAAAAGGGAAATGCAAAGGCTCAATCCATGTATGGTAAGGGTCAGTGAAGTGAAATGGAAAGAAGGCAATGATTGCTGGTCATATGAGTAGAGGGTAATATCATATGACGTCCCATGGCCCAAATTATGAGAACTATAAATTATTAAATATTTATCCACGATATTAAGCAATTATATTTGTCATATGTAAAAGAAACTCTACAGAAAGTCAAGGGAAAATCCGATTATAAAGAAAAACTGTTATCTGCAACATAGGTATTATTATTGTATCGGCGTGAAACAAAAAACGCCAGACTCTCTTTTGCTTTGTCTTGTTCTTATAAGTCGTCAGTGTGCGCAATCTACATCATCAGGTGTTTACATGTTTTATTATTTGAGCAGTGAGCTCCAATATCTGCGTAAAGTATTGCTGTTGTTAATTTTAACTGTAACATGCACCACATATCCCGTTTGCTTGTCCCATCCTTTTTAAAAGAATTTGAGACGCCGCGACGGCAGCAAGCTGAAACTGCTGGACCGTGACAACTGGCCGCCATTAAGAAGCCATTTAAATTATCGTAATCACTATCCCGTTCTTTCCCCAGGCAACGCTGCAGATCGGCGATATTATTTCTTTCATTTATGATCTGTACGAAACCGATATTTTCAAAGTACTTAACGATTTATTCAGACGATTTGTGTTACGTGCAATAGGACACAGACTTCGTCTGCACCAAGACGAAATTAAATCACACGTAGGTCCTTACATACTGAAAATGGTGGAATACCTTTTTGTGTGTATATAGCGTATGATTATTAACTGTTTTTGAGCACGGATTCATCTAAGTGACTGCAATAATTATATACGATCCCACGCTACATTTTTGTCTCAGTAAAATGTAAGAACGATCTGGGCCTGCCCACATCTTTGCAGTGAAACCAAAATAAAATAAAATAAAATAATGAAACCCCACATTCACTTTCCATTCAACAGCACACACATTAATAGGTTATGTATATATATCAGCCGGCCGAAGTGGCCGCGCGGTTCTGGCGCTGCAGTCTGGAACTGCGAGACCGCTACGGTCGCAGGTTCGAATCCTGCCTCGGGCATGGATGTGTGTGATGTCCTAACTAGTTCTAAGTTCTAGGGGACTAATGACCTCATCAGTTGAGTCCCATAGTGCTCAGAGCCATTTGAACCATATAAATATCACAATCAACAGTAGAAAATGGTATAACGGGAGTACGATTTGTTATGAATAGGAAGATACGGCACAGAGTGAGTTACTGTGGACAGTTCAGTGAAACGGTTGTTCTTATCAGAATCGACAGCAACAGTTGTTCTTATCAGAATTGAGAGGAAGCCAACATTAACAACAATAGTTCAGGAATACATACCGGCGTCGCAAGCTGTAGATGAAGAGGTAGAGAAAGTACGTGAGGCTATTGAAAGGATAATACAGTAAGAAAAGGGAGATAAAATCTAATAGTCATGGGGGACTGGAATTCAGTTGTAGGGGAAGCAGTAGAAGAAAGGGTTACAGGAGAATATGGGCTTGGAATAAGGAAGGAGAGAGGAGCAAGACTAATTGAATTCTGTAATAAATTTCAGCAAGTAATAGCGAATACTCTGTTCATGAATGACAAGAGCAGGAGGTATACTTGGAAAAGGCCGGGTGATACAGGAAGATTTCAGATAGATTACATCATGGTCAGAGAGATATTCCGAAATCAGATAATGGATTGTAAGGCATACCAAGGAGCAGATATAGACTCAAATGGTTCAAATGGCTCTGAGCACTATGGGACTTAACATCTATGGTCATCAGTCCCCTAGAACTTAGAACTACTTAAACCTAACTAACCTAAGGACATCACACAACACCCAGTCATCACGAGGCAGAGAAAATCTCTGACCCCGCCGGGAATCGAACCCGGGAACCCGGGCGTGGGAAGCGAGAAATATAGACTCAGATCACAATACAGTAGTGATGAAGAGTAGGCTGAAGTTTAAGACATTAGTCAGGAAGAATCAATACGCAAAGAAGAGGGATACGGAAGTTCTCTAAGGACATAGATACAGCAATAGGGAATAGCTTAGTAGGCATTATAATTGAAGAGGAATGGACATCTCTAAAAAGGGCCATCACAGATGTTGCAAAGAAAAACATACGAGGTGTGGCTAGAAAAAAAACCGGACTAGTACTGGTGAAACAATAAAACGAATGCAATAAGGCTGAAAGTCGCGTGGCCTGTCACGTGACTCTCGCTCCGCCTACTGCTCGAGTTTCATCTGCCTCCTGCACTCAGTCTGACCGTGGCGTCTGTTTTAAGTAGTTGACGTTTTGTCTGTGCGTCGGAAAATGTTGAGTGTACAGAAAGAACAGCGTGTTAACATCAAATTTTGTTTCAAACTAGGAAAATCTGCAAGTGAAACGTTTGTAATGTTACAACAAGTGTACGGCGATGATTGTTTATCGCGAACACAAGTGTTTGAGTGGTTTAAACGATTTAAAGATGGCCGCGAAGACACCAGTGATGACACTCGCACTGGCAAACCATTGTCAGCAAAAACTGATGCAAACATTGAAAAAATCGGTAAACTTGTTCGACAAGATCGCCGTTTAACAATCAGAGCAGTGTCTGAGTTAACAGGAGTTGACAAAGAAAGTGTTAGGCAGATTCTTCATGAAAGTTTCAACATGAACAAAGTGTGGTCAAAAATGGTTCCAAAGTGTCTCACAATTGAACAGATGGAACGCCGAAGAATGATGTGTTCTGACATCCTGGAAAACATTGAAAGTGATCCCACCTTCTTACAAAATGTTATTACTTGCGATGAATCGTGGTTTTTTACTTACGATCCCGAAACTAAACGCCAATTGATGCATTGGAAAACTCCTGGTTCTCCACGACAAAAAAAAAAAAGCACGAATGTCAAAATCGAAATTCAAGGCAATGATGATTGTTTTTTTTTTTTTGACATCAAAGGGATTGTGCACATTGATTGGGTACCAGAGGGACAAACAGTGAATCAGCATTACTACATTAGCGTCCTGGCTACCCTACGTGAGCGAGTACGGAGAAAACGGAACGATTTGTGGAGAAAAAAGTCATGGATCCTTCACCAAGACAATGCCCCAGCTCACAATGCGTTGTCAGTTTTTGGCAAAACACAACATTCCCATCTTAGATCATCCACCCTACTCACCTGATTTGGCCCCCTGTGACTTTTTTCTTTTCTCTAAAGTCAAGTCAGCTTTGAAAGGAACTAGAGACTGTTGAAGCAGTAAAAGAAAAAGCGACGGAAGTAATGTATGGACTTACCGAAAATGATCAGCAGCATTGCTATGAATAGTGGAAAATTCGTATGGAGCGGTGTAGAGACCGAGGAGGAGAGTACATTGAAGGAGATAACACGAAATTGTAAATAATTGTAAATAAATGTTTTTTCCAGCATCAGTCCGGTTTTTTTCTAGCCGCACCTCGTAGGTACAAAGAAGGTAATTGCGAAGAAACCATGAGTCACAGAAGAAAGGGAAGTACAAAAGTGTTTCGGGAAACTCAAAAATACAGAAATACAAGTCGCTGACGAATGAAATAAACAGGAAGTTCAGGGAAGCAAAGACGAAATCGAAAAGGAAATGATTGTCGGAAGGACAGACTCAGCAAACAGAAAAGTCAAAACAACATTCGGTGACATTAAAAGCAAGAGTGCTAACATTAAGAGTGCAACGGGAATTTCACTGTTAAATGCAGCGGAGAGAGCGGATAGGTGGAAAGAATACATTGAAAGCCGTTATGAGGGGTATGATTTTTCTGATGTGATATAAGAAGAAACAGGAGTCGATTAAGAACAAATAGTGGATCCAGTATTACAGAATCAGAATTTAAAAAAGCTTTGAGGGTTTAAGGTCAAATAAGGCAGAAAGGGTAGATAAAATTCCGTCAGAATTTCTAAAACCATTGGGGGAAGTGGCAACAAAACGACTATTCACGTTGGTGTGTAGAATGTATGAGTCTGGCGACATACCATCTGACTTTCGCAAACGCATCATCCACACAATTCCAAAGACGGCAAGCCCTGATAAGTGCGGGATTATCGCACAATCGCCTTAACATCTCATGCATCCAAGTTGCTTACAAGAATAATATGCAGAAGAATGGAAAAGAAAATTGTGGATGCGCTAGATGACGATCAGTTTGGCTTTAGGAAAAGTAAAGGCACAAGAGAAGCAATCCTGAAGTTGCGGTTAATTATGCAAGCATGATTAAAGAAAAATCAAGACGCATTCATTGGATTTGTCTACATGGAAAAAGCGTTCGACAATGAAAAATGGTGTAAGATGTTCGAAATTCTGAGAACACTAGGGGTAAGCTATAGAGAGAGACGGGTAATATACAATATGTACAAGAAAATGGTTCAAATGGCTCTGAGCACTATGCGACTTAACTTCTGAGGTCATCAGTCGCCTAGAACTTAGAACTAATTAAACCTAACTAACCTAAGGACATCACACACATCCATGCCCTAGGCAGGATTCGACCCTGCGACCGTAGCGGTCCCTCGGCTCCAGACTGTAGCGCCTAGAACCGCACGGCCACCACAGCCGGCAATATGTACAAGAGCCGAGAGGGAATAATAAGAGTGGACGACCAAGAACGAAGTGCTCGGATAAAAAGGGTGTAAGACAGGGATGTAGTCTTTCGCCCCTGTTGTTCAATCTACACATCGAAGAAGCAATAATGGAAATAAAAGAAAGTTCAGGATTGGAATTAAAATTCAAGGTGAAAGGATGTCAATGATACGATTCGCTGATCACATTGGTATCGCGAGTCAAAGTGAAGAAGAATTACATGATCTGCTGAGTGGAATGAACAATATGGATTGAGAATAAATCGAAGAAAGACGATAGTAATGAGAAGTAGCAGAAATGAAGACAGCGAGAAACTTAATATCAGGATTGATGGTCACGAAGTCAATGAAGTTAAGGAATTCTGCTACCTAGGCAGTAAAATAACCAATGACGGACGGAGCAAGGAGGACATCAAAAGCAAACTAGCAATGGCCAAGAAAAGTCTACTAGTATCAAACATAGGACTTAATTTGAGGAAGAATTTATGAGAATATACGTTTGGAGCACAGCATTGTACGGTAGTGAAACATGGACTGTGGGGAAACCGGTACAGTAGAGAAGTGGAGCATTTGAGATGTGGTGCTACAGACGAATGTTGAAAATTAGTGGACTGATAAGGAAAAGAATGAGGGGGTTCTGCGCAGAAGCGGAAAGAAAAAGAACATGTGGAAAACACTGATAAGGAGAAGGGACAGGATGATAGGACATCTGATAAGACATGAGGGAATGACTTCCAAAGTTCTAAAGGGAACTGTAGAGGGCAAGACTGTAGAGAAAGACGGAGACTGGAATACATCCAACAAATAATTGAGGTCGTAGGTTGCAAATGCAATGCTGAGATGAAGAGGTTGGCACAGGAGGGGAATTTGTGGTTGGCCGCATCAAACCATTCAGAAAACTGATGACGCGCCCCCCCCCCCCAAAAAAAAAGAGTCGGTAGCTACAATTTTCTAGCTCATCAGTGTATGTTCACCACTAGCAGTACAGTGCATCACCTTCACTTGGTTAATAGCAATTGCCGTTGGTAATTAACATAACAATACAGGAACACGCTTCAAAGTCGACAAAGGAAGATTTTGATAAAACGATCTCTCACAAATTTGCACAGAAAGAAATGAGATTTATTGGCAAGAACTACCCTTCACCAAATCCATCACTATTATTCAACACCGCCTCCAGCTACTTAACTTCCTCCACGCGCTGCTCTGATGTCTCTCTTTTCACCGAATCAGGCCGTCGTCACTAATCGACAACACTACTTAAGGGAAACAAACTAGTGTCTGAGCAGCAATCCATGTTCGCACCCAGGAATGCACTTCGGATTTTCTAAGCCTTGTGTGCTGCATTAAATAACTTGTTTGATCGTTAAGGATCACCGATTCCCGACTTCAGAAATATACAACAGAAGGACGACCGTTGTCTCAGGAAGAGCGCAGCTCTCGAATTCGTGAGTTACGAACCGCTCCACGAAATTATTTCGCATCTGGGCCCTTCAGCAATCAGTATAAGAAGCAGAAGAAGCAGAATGTAGACATTCCGAGGAGAGGTTCGTGAACAACTTTCCAAACAAGCGCCCCCACAGCCCCCTCCTACTCCGTTTCCCCCTTATAGTTTCACCCATGTCAGTTTTCGCTACAATTTGAGAGAGAGACGCTCTGTATACAGGGTGAAAAGTATTTAAACCGAAAAACTTTGGGAGGCTGTAGGGGACATCAAAACAAATATTTTTCGCTAATGTCATTTTTTCCTATGAGGATTATTTAAACCGGTGGAGGCCGTATTATGCTCTTCAGTTCTTAGAGGGTGTATTACGCTCTTCAGTTGTAGGAAACTACTGTCCACCAGTGTAGTAGTGCATTGTCTCTGTTTACTAATGGAGCGATACACTTGGAGTGAGAACACTGATACGGCTGGTGCGTACTACGTAGCGCATCACAACGGACGAGATGCACAGCGGGCTTATCAACAAAGATGTCGTGTTCGCCGTATCCCGCATCATACGACCTTTGCTGCTGTGTACCAATGTATGCGTCAGAATGGATCATTTAGCAAATTACCTGGACAGGGACGCCGTCGCACGGTAAGAACGCTGGCATTTGAGGAAGCTGTCTTGCAGCATGTGGAGCGGGATCCTTCAATCAGCACTCGTGCAATTGCGCGTAAAATGGGGACGAATCAGACGAGTGTAAGAACAGTCCTTCGAGAGCAATTGTTACATTCATTTCACTTACAGCGTGTCCACAACTTGGAACCAGTTGATCATCCATCCAGAGCAAAGTTTTCGCAGTGTACCTGGAACAGTTTGAAATACATGATACATTTCCATCCTCCGTGTTGTATAACGATGAAGCAACGTTCGAGCGTGATGGAATCTTCATCATGCACAATTCGCATGTTTGGAGTGAGGATAAACCACATGCCGCAGTTACTAGCGCCCATCAAGTGCGGTTCAACGTTAATGTATGGGTCGGTGTTGTTGGGGACTGTTTAATTGGGCTGTATCAGCAACTTAGGCCATTAAATGGCAGGCACTATTACAATTTTCTCGCTAGAGCATTTCCAGAATTGCTGGGATGACGTCCCGCTCCCTACAAGACAACGTATGTGGTTCCAACATGACGGGGCGCCGGCACATTTCAGTCGTCGTGTGCGTCGATTCCTGGACCGACGGTTCCCAGACAGGTGGACTGGCAGAGGTGGTCCTGTACCATGGCCTGCTCGATACCAACTTTTTTGTGTGTGGAACAATTCAGGACACTCCTGATGTTTTTGCCCGTGTCAGACAGAACATGATCCGACAGTGTAACCTTTGTTTACGTGTCAATGGAGACATTTTTGAAAATCTACTGTAATTGAAATTGGGTTGTGTTAATGTGTTGCCTCTTGGTCATAAAAAAATGGAAAAGTGTTTGTTGGTTTATTTAATTTGCCGCCAGAGAAATCTTCCTCTGCGGGTTTATTAAGTACTCCTCATAGGAAAAAAATGACATAAGGGAAAAATATTTGTTTTGATGTCCCGTACAACCTCCCAGAGTTTGTCGGTTTAAATACTTTTCACCCTGTAGATATTGCACGTGGGCAGCCGTGACACCCCTCTTAGCTTTGCGCGCCCAGCAGCCGCCGCTAACTGCGGTACGTCCTGTATAGAGATCTTAGGATCCTTTTGTGCTGCCACCTCGGTGCTCGCAGCGCGTCGGCACGGCGCAGCGATTACGTAACAATGCCACAGAGTCATACCGGCGCATTTACCCTCAACAATGGCTACAATCCTCGTCAGGCGTTTGGTACCAAAATGGATGGTGTTTCACGCTGCAACCGTCCCCGTATGTCCTAACATTTGAACCATGATTGGTTGCTTCAGCGTCACTCAGAAGCGCCACGTTTGCCTCTGCTAAGGCCGGTTTTTTTTATTACACTGTCATATTTCTTTGTCAAAGACGGTATGTCAAATGTTTATGTCAAAGAAATTTGGCAATGTAATACGAAACTATGTCAAATCTCGCCTTTTCGTCAAAGAAATATGATTCAATCTAGAGCCTCGCCTTCTGTTCACTACAATGTGAAACGTAACCGCTTGGAACGCTAGCATCGCTACAGCTATTTGACGTATCTGTAGTGGGTTTGTAGGCATGGCTTCAAGTTTAGCGTGTTCTTGCGAATCTACCTTGCTTCGGCTAGGGTGGGGGAGGAGGGTGGGGTGTGACCAAGGGGCACAATGCACGTTGTTAATCATGTGGTGATGAGCAGGTGGAATACGCTACAGCCATATCAACAATCACAGCTACAGCTATCCATTTCTACATCTGGAAACATCCAGGCAGCCTTTTAGCAAGCCGGAATGAAGGCTGTGGTCTCACAATCGAAAATAAAAAAATAAAAAAAAGCATTTCCCATACTTACATTCCACTTTGTCTACTTTTGAACTCTGGATGCTTCAAACGTAAAAGCGCTTCATCTGTTTCGTGTTTTTTATTAATTTTGTAGTTGTTGGAACACTAATTCCATTAATGAAATTATTCAAAAATAGAATTAATTGTTGTTGTCCAATTATTGTACTAAACATTTATTTACCTTCGGATGTTCCCCATTCAGTGCTTCATAAACCGCTTCACAGGTTTCTGAAGTTATTTTGGGTAGCGTGTGCTGTGGTATTCGGGTGTTGTGTTGTAAACTAGAGTTGCTCTCTCCTGTATCAAGGAACCGCAATGTCACAATGAGCCTATCTTCTGCACATACTGCATTTCTCAATTGAGTATTCTGTTTTGTAATAGGAGAAGCTGCTCTACCGAACAAATAATGAAATACACTCGCATCCATTCGTAAGTAATTTGTATTCGACTTGACGTTGTCCATTTGCAGCTCTCATAACAAATTTTGCCGAATGCTTTTACTATCTCGACGTAATATCCATGACTTCATCCTAGTATCTTTGTTTCTTTCCCACCGCTTTCCCTTCCAAATGCGCACACCGCGCAAATGTGGTACAAGCAGGTGCAGCGCATGATGACAACTTGCTGCTGTCCGCCATCTTGAAAGTTGACAAACCATATGACAACAGTGTAATACCCCCTTTCAGTGTCACGTCAAAGATCTTTGTCAAAGAATTTTCACGAATATTTGATCATACATCTTTGTCAAAGTACAGCACTCGTGGCTGCCGCATGGCGGTCGCGAAGTGGGGCCCAGGCAGTTTCAGATAAGTTTTTACAGTCTGACGATAATTTATGGATTTGTATTTTAGCTTGTGTAACACCCACGAGATAAATTTTAGCTACAGTGCGACTAGAGCAAATTATGCCTCTAACAGCTATAAACATTATCTACCCGACATATGAAAAAAAAACAGTGAAATAAAACAATGATAAATATTAATTATTTATGTAATATTTTACGATGTAATTGGACATATCGATGTGTATCATACAAAGACAATGTTAATTGTAAATTCCTTTTATGATCTGCGTGTGTATTCCTTTGTTTTTAGCTTTTGTTGGTTGGCTTTTGTAGGTTGCGGACGCAAGACGTATATCAAACTGAGGTCTGTTAAGAAATTGTAATTATTTGTCAATTATTACTTGAGAATAGAGTTCATTATTATTATAAACAGGAGTGAATAATTATTTGTAACTTTAATTGCTCTCTCAATAATCATTATCTGTGTTAATTATTTCTTTCCGCTGCAAGGAGCGCAGCCATTGATGATAGCGATTTTTATCGCTTTTTTATCTGTGTTTCTTACGAAAGTATCAAAGGTTTGCTTGATGGAAATTAGTCTAAATAGTGCACAATATGAAAGCAAAGTTTAATAAACATTTCAAATACTTATCTTGTTAAAAGGAAATTTGCTCTAACAATAGAAAGTCTCTATCAATTGTCTGCCGCCATCTTAACAATTATCTCAGCGGCAAATTACAATTACGCAACTCTGCAGACATAAATGGGTAATAAAAATGTGTAAAAATAAATGTGCACCGGTGGTCCCGAACTCATTTTAATGAAAATAATTCGAATCAGATTGGTTCTTTAAAAAACAGTGCTCATAGCACGAATTATATAACAAACTTTTCTTGCTGATGTATGGAGCCTAAATTAATTACGCACAAGTTGCGAAGAATATTGTTTCAGGTAACATACGTCAGTGTTGTGCGCGGCTGATATTCGGTGGTTTTAATGACCATTTTGCTGAAGATAACTGTTTCCGTCATAATCAATAGTTGTATAGAATCTGTTGTATGAACTGTGATTTAGTGACACTTACACCACTTACAGACAACAAAATGGTTCAAATGGCTCTCAGCACTATGGGACTTAACTTCTGAGGCCATCAGTCCCCTAGAACTTAGAACTACTTAAACCTAACTAACCTAAGGACACCACACACATCCATGCCCGAGGCAGGATTCGAACCTGCCACCGTAGCGGTCGTGCGGTTCCAGACTGAAGCGCCTAGAACCAAATGGCTCTGAGCACTATGGGACTTAACATCTGTGGCCATCAGTCTCCTAGAACTTGGAAATACTTAAACCTAACTAACCTAAGTACATCACACACATCCATGCCCGAGGCAGGATTCGAACCTGCGACCGTAGCAGTCGCGCGGCTCCGGACAGAGCGCCTAGAACCGTTAGACCACCGCGGCCGGCCGCCTAGAACCGCTCGGCCACATCGGCCGGCTACAGAAAACACTTTAACACAACGTAATCTTGGAGTTCTTTAGCAACTTGACCAAATGTTTAGCCGGGAGAAAAATTATTTAGTAATTACTCAATGTAATAAAATACGAGGGCAGTTCAATAAGTAATGCAACACATTTATTTCTGAAACAGGGGTTGTTTTATTCAGCATTGAAATACACCAGGTTATTCCCCAATCTTTTAGCTACACAACACTATTTTTCAACGTAATCTCCATTCAATGCTACGGCCTTACGCCACCTTGAAATGAGGGCCTGTATGCCTGCACGGTACCATTCCACTGGTCGATGTCGGAGCCAACGTCGTACTGCATCAATAACTTCTTCATCATCCGCGTAGTGCCTCCCACGGATTGCGTCCTTCATTGGGCCAAACATATGGAAATCCGACGGTGCGAGATCGGGGCTGTAGAGTGCATGAGGAAGAACAGTCCACTGAGGTTTTGTGAGCTCCTCTCGGGTGCGAAGACTTGTGTGAGGTCTTGCGTTTTCATGAAGAAGGAGAAGTTCGTTCTGATTTTTGTGCCTACGAACACACTGAAGTCGTTTCTTCAATTTCTGAAGAGTAGCACAATACACTTCAGAGTTGATCGTTTGACCATGGGGAAGGACATCGAACAGAATAACCCCTTCAGCGTCCCAGAAGACTGTACCCATGACTTTACCGGCTGAGGGTATGGCTTTAAACTTTTTCTTGGTAGGGGAGTGGGTGTGGCGCCACTCCATTGATTGCCGTTTTGTTTCAGGTTCGAAGTGATGAACCCATGTTTCATCGTCCGTAACAATCTTTGACAAGAAATTGTCACCCTCAGCCACATGACGAGCAAGCAATTCCGCACAGATGGTTCTCCTTTGCTCTTTATGGTGTTCGGTTAGACAACGAGGGACCCAGCGGGAACAAACCTTTGAATATCCCAACTGGTGAACAATTGTGACAACACTACCAACAGAGATGTCAAGTTGAGCACTGAGTTGTTTGATGGTGATCCGTCGATCATCTCGAACGAGTGTGTTCGCACACTCCGCCATTGCAGGAGTCACAGCTGTGCACGGCCGGCCCGCACGCGGGAGATCAGACAGTCTTGCTTGACCTTGCGGCGATGATGACACACGCTTTGCCCAACGACTCACCGTGCTTTTGTCCACTGCCAGATCACCGTAGACATTCTGCAAGCGCCTATGAATATCTGAGATGCCCTGGTTTTCCGCCAAAAGAAACTCGATCACTGCCCGTTGTTTGCAACGCACATCCGTTACAGACGCCATTTTAACAGCTCCGTACAGCGCTGCCACCTGTCGGAAGTCAATGAAACTATACGAGACGAAGCGGGAATGTTTGAAAATATTCCACAAGAAATTTCCGGTTTTTTCAACCAAAATTGGCCGAGAAAAAAAATGTGTTGCATTACTTATTGAACTGCCCTCGTAAGATTACCATTTTCATTTACAAATTAGTTAAATACCAAATCACTGAATAACACAGCGAACGTCACACTTGACGATGTCCACTATGGACAAACGGTAATTATCCCGACTGTAACCTAGGTAAATTCTAGGTAAACGGTGAAACTGAGGCTGCTGGTTATTAAAATTAAAATTAATATAAGATAGTGTAGTAGCGGACTGTACCTCCGAGAGCTGCGTGAACCTCTGCGTGGTAATTACTCCCGGTGAGCAGCGAGGCTGCAGCCTAAATGTAACAGGGATTCCGGCGAGCTGCGATGCACTAGCAGTGTGCTGCGAGGTGTGAGGTGCCAGCAGCGAGGATGCAGCATAGACGTAGCCCAGGCTGCAGCTGTACGCTTGTGCAATCTCGCTACACGCTGCTGGCACATCGCAGCTTCCCGCTCGCTGAGGTGCCTTGCTCATTTACGCTGCAACCTCACTGCCCTCTGCCTGCGGGGAGTAATTACCCTGCATTTGTTCACAGATCGAGAAGAGTGCTAACAGAGTCAGACACTGCAGTGCTGGAGCGAACTTGAAGCAGCCTATCAAGGGTCGTTTCAGGTTGTACGGCAACGGTCACAGAGCGAAACACAAACCAGCTTAATGCCATCGCCTGGCGAGCAACAATGGAGCAGGTTAAATGGACCTGTAAGACTCCCTCGGTCTGGTTCATCATCGTCATTCCGTGCCGGCGACCAGCGAGGTGGCAGCATAAACAGAACCTTAGTTAATGCCGTCTCTGACGTCCCTTTCAGCTTGGCTTAAATCAAGCTCCTACTTACAGGATTTCTGTCAGGTTCTACCACCTGAAAATATACACTACTGGCCATTAAAATTGCTACACCACGAAGATGACTTGCTACGGACGCGAAATTTAACCGACAGGAAGAAGATGCTGTGATATGCAAATGATTAGCTTTTCAGAGCATTCACACAACTTTGGCGCCGGTGGCGACACATACAACGTGCTGACATGAGGAAAGTTACCAACCGATTTCTCATACAAAAACAGCAGTTGACCGCCGTTGCCTGGTGAAACGTTGTTGTGTACCAGCACGTTTCCGACTTTGATAAAGGTCGGATTGTAGCCTACTGCTATTGCGGTTTATCGTATCGCGAAATTGCTGCTCGCGTTGGTCGAGATCCAATGACTGTTAGCAGAATATGGAATCGGTGGCCTCAGGAGGGTAATACGGAATGCCGTGCTGAATCCCAACGGCCTGGTATCACTAGCAGTCGAGATGACAGGCATCTTATCCGCATGGCTGTAACGGATCATGCAGCCACCTCTCGATCCCTGAGTCAACAGATTGGGACGTTTGCAAGGCAACAACCATCTGCACCAACAGTTCGACAACGTTTGCAGCAGCATGGACTATCAGCTCGGAGACCATGGCTGCGGTTACCCGTGACGCTGCAGCACAGACAGGAGCGCTTGCGATGGTGTACTCAACGACGAACCTGGGTGCACGAATGGCAAAACGTCACTTCTTCGGATGAATTCAGGTTCTGTTTACAGCATCATGATGGTCGCATCCGTGTTTGGCGACATTGCGGTGAACGCACATTGGAAGTGTGTATTCGTCATCGCCATACTGGCGTATCACCCGGCGTGATGGTATGGGGTGCCATTGGTTACATGTCTCTGTCACCTCTTGTTCGCATTGACGGCACTTTGAAGAGTGGACGTTACATTTCAGATGTGTTACGACCCGTGGCTCTACCCTTTATTCGATCCCTGCGAAACCCTACATTTCAGCAGGATAATCCACGACCGCGTGTTGCAGGTCCTGTACGGGCCTTTCTGGATACAGAAAATGTTCGACTGCTACCCTGGCCAGCACGTTCTCCAGATCTCTCACCAATTGAAAACGTCTGGTCAATGGTGGCCGAGGAACTGGCTCGTCACAATACGCCAGTCACTACTCTTGATGAACTGTGGTATAGTGTTGAAGCTGCGTTGGCAGCTGTACCTGTACACGCCATCCAAGCTCTGTGTGATTCAATGCCCAGGCGTATTAAGGCCGTTATTACGGCCAGAGGTGGTTGTTCTGGGTACTGATTTCTCAGGATCTATACACCCAAACTGCGTGAAAATGTAATCACATGTCAGTTCTAGTATAATATATTTGTCCAATGAATACCCGTTTATCATCTGCATTTCTTTTTGGTGTGGCAACTTTAATGGCCAGTAGCGTATTTTAAGATTTTAAACATTTTTTTAAAAAATATTAAAAACTTTTTCATGAGAATACCAAAATGTTAGTATTCACATAACTACAACACTAGAGAGCGGAAAAGCTCGGAAGCTTTTTACCCAACGTTCGTTGTCCATCAGAACAGAACACCGCTAAAAGGCGAAATGTCATAGAATATAACAACCGGATTCCAATACAGTGGATGGGTCCTAAACAGATCGTACCATAGTGAACCGTAGGTAAGGAGAAAATAAATGAAAACTATTAAGACCTAATTTTTGGCCGGAATGAAAAACCAAGAGGTGGTTGCCACAAAATGGAGGGATGTTCTACCTGAACAAAATCGTCAAGTAATTAGTTATTGAGGGAAAAGCAGAGCCTGAACACCGCTCTTACCGCTTCCCCGATCTATTCGGAATCACGAACAGTGGACGCGGCCACGTGATCTGGCATACCGACGGCAAGAAAGTAAACGGCTTGCCTGTGGACGGGTCGCCCATGCGCTGATGAAGCCCGGGCTCAACCGAATGTTTGATGGTCTTTTGGGAAATACACCCCACCCCACTCAACGTGATCATACACCTCTGGAATGTTGCCCGACAGCAATTTTGCCCCAGCGTACACGGGGGAGAGCCTAAGGACCGGTAAAAATCATTCGATGAAATTTGAACGATGTCTGAAGCAGAAAAAAACGTGTGTTTGCTATTTCAGTCCCTGGGTTTTGCACCCCCTTGTGGCATGTTCACAATTCACAAGGGTAGGGGGCAAGGGAGAATTTGATATCGACACATGCGTAAATAAATCCGACACTCTAAAACCACATCCTCCGCTCACCGTACCCTGTTCGGCAACTACGTCGGTGCCACCCATGAAACGATTTTGAGTATTTGTAAAAATGTACTGCATGAAGACGAGCCTGTCATTGACTCCAAGCACTGGTGTGATAGGTAACCATTCAAAGACCCCTAAGCTGTGTGGCGCTACGGAGTTGAGTTAGCGCCTGCTGGACGAATGGGAAATCTAAGGAGTGTCGAAAGAGTTGCCTGTCACGTTGGTGCCTAAGAATCATGGCTGTCTGTACAGGTGACGAGCCAAAACGTTACGACTACATGATTAACAGCTCGTTTGTTCGTCTTAGGAACGAAACAGTCACTGATCCGACAGTTTGCTGGTAGCTTTGTGGAGGTATGTGGCTTCAAATGTCTACACACAGGTCAAGTGTTTTGTGTAAAGAACGGGCCTCTGATCTGCGTACGTGGTGATGGCATCCGATAGCGACTCACATGAGTTCCGTAGAATTTAAATCAGGCGAATATTGCCGCCGAGGCATCAATCTGAGTTCACTATAATGTCTCAGCAACTGCGACATGGTCGCGTATACAAATAGTGATTCAATACTGTCAAATGTTTTTTATTCCAGTCTTTGATCACAATATGAATTCTTTAGATGATGACCGCTTTCATTCCGTAAAAAAGATCTGAGGATGGTCATTACAGACTGAAACCAGTCATCGTCTAAAGAATTCATCAAAGACTGGATGAAAAACATTTCACTATAATGTTCCTTAAACCGCTGTACCACGGTTCTGGTTCCGAGATATGAACAACTATACCGCTGAAGAATGACACCACCGTCCGGGAAGATGTTAAGGATGAGGGATGCAGGTGGTTTGGAGCTCTCAGTCTGTCTTCGGTTAATATCACAGATCCCATGCAAGCGCCGTAAGTGGTGTCTTCCATGGCACAATAGTGCTCCCACCAGCCGGCGTCCGAGGTACGCTGCACGTTTCGAGCCGTCGTTCACCTCGATGACGGCATTTCTGGAGACGACCATCCACCTGGTGTAGCAAAATGTGATTCATCCGAACAGCTGACAATTTTCTGTTGCTCAACGGTCGAATCCCGACGGTCCCTTTGGGGGCGGGACGGGGGGGGGGGGGGGAGGAGACCAGGCAGCGAGTTCATCGGTCTCATCGGATTAGGGAAGGACGGGGAAGGAAGTCCGCCGTGCCCTTTGAAAGGAACCATCCCGGCATTTGCCTGGAGCGATTTAGGGAAGTCACGGAAAACCTAAATCAGGATCGCCGGACGCGGGATTGAATCGTCGTCCTCCCGAATGCGAGTCCAGCGTCTAACCACTGCGCCACCTCGCTCGGTGACGGTTCCTTTCCCGCTACAATCGTAACTGACGATGTTGTTCGGTCAACATGTGAACACGAAGGGGTGGTCTGTTGCGGAGCTCCATTTTCAGCAATGAACAATGAACTGTGTCCTCTGAAACACGTGTGCGAGCACCAGATCTGTACTCTTACAGCAGAGATGCCACAGATCACACCATCTGTTCTACTTTACAGAGCAGACAAGCCTCCAAACCCCACGTTTGTGAAGAGTCGTGGAACTTGTAACATTGTGTGATTGCCTAATCATTTTAAATCATTCATTAATCGAGCAGTCGCTCGGCAACAGCTACAGTTAGCAAATAATGTTGCGAAAATGTAAAAGGTGAACGACCTGTCACGTAACTTGTTTATTGTCGAAGCGCCGTCAGAGATGCAGTGAGTTATTGACTTTGAAAACCGCGGCGCGAAAAACGGACAGAAGAAGAACACTTTTACACATTTTTTTTTTTTTTTTGAGGTACGAGATATTCTCGATGAACAGTTACTCATTCTTCTCTTGTCTCCCGTAACTTGTGTCGGACGCACATGTCTTGCCGCCGTATTATTATTGTTAAAAATAATATTGTTGTAGTGTAAAGTAAATGTGTAATACTAAAAGTGCCTAGCAGTAGATTTATTGTGCGACGTGTATGTGAAAACGTCAAAGGAATTGTTTTTATTACGAGAAGTGCCAGTCAAAACGGCATCCATGTTAAATCCTTCATTGCAGTGTAAGTTCGTCTATTAATTGCCATAAATTCAGAGTTAAATGGAACTGGTGTATGGACTATTCATTTACTATAGAATCTATGTCTCACTTCTTCATGAAATTATTTAATTTTCTATATGTTTCTGCCAAATAGAGAGTTCACAGTCACGAATTCTTTCGTCGAGTTCGGACGGAAGTTGCATGCGGCGAAATATTTTCTCCGCGCCATATTCAACTGGTAAATGCATGATAAACTACGGTGCCTTAGGAAATTCATGTTGAGCTGTCCAAAATAATTATATTTTGAATAGGCATTTACTCTCCTCTGCAATGCAACTTCCGACTGATCAGACGATCCAACAAGAAACAGCCGCACACGGTCGGCGTTCGCAAATATGTTTCCACCGCTGATTATAGCTATATGTTACAGCACAAAAGTAGCATATTGTTATAATTAGCGACTACGAACGGGGACATTTATAACTGTATGTTTATGTATACACATTACGTAAGCATATCGTTATAAACTCCAACTATTTAGCACCTAGTCGTAGTTTCACTGTCCTTCTAGCTCTTTCCGTAGATGCTCACGACAGCAGCACCTAAACATTCGACCAGCATCCACCGTTTTGGAGATACTAGTTCACAGGCTCTGCGTAATAATAACCTGCGCTTTGCCAACGTCGCTTATCTCAATATACTTGTCCATCTGCAGCCCATATCTTCGCTGGGGTCGTCGCCCGTCTGTGTCTACTTCGCGTCACGTGCCCACAACCGCTCCAGGGGGCATCCAACGACGCGGTGGGTAGTTGTTATAATGTTTTGGCTTATCAATGTAAAACTGCCCGATGAAGATGGGCTGCTGGTACGGAGGTTGTCCCCCCCCCCCCTCCCCCCGTTTGCACCACTCCCGGTGAACACGCCATAGGTGGACTGGAAAAGCGTAAACACTATCTGGTGCTTCAGATGACGTTCTAGTTTCGTGGAACGGTTTTGAACGGTCCGTAGTGGTTCCACTCTGCTCTGTACGCCAGACGAAACGTTGTGATCACACTACACTCCATATGGTTGCTATCACGTTCAGTGGAGTTGCAGAGCCACGATATCCTTAGAGAAGGATTGAATTGCGCTTGGAGTGCCATTATTTTGGCAAGAACGTCGGCCTGTTGCTGGTAGCACTGCGAAAAGCCTTTTTCGACCGCGCATTATGTGCGAATCAGCATCCCTAGAGAAGAAGTGGTTTCATTGGCGTCCTGTGTGCCACACCCAAACGCCTTTAGGTGTTGATAGCGGAGGCACGTCTGAAACGTTTCCCTCTGCCAACCGTAAAAAAAATAAACCGTGATTTCAATGCTGAGAGTCGTGGTTCTCACCTGTAGCCCACTTGTGTCGAAATAAGAGGTGAAATGTGCGTAAAAGTGCCTGTGACGACATTACTATCCTGTGACGCGTCTACGGTGGCGTTGGGCAGAATTGTGGTGAAAGTTGATGTATGTTACGTCATCAACCCACCTTACACCTTAAATGAAATTCTGACCTGCGATATTGTGTCGATATTGTGTCGACAGAGTGCTGTTTTGAAGCGCCGCCGATCCCAAGACTGATGTTCCAGGACGCCATGGTTTTCTACCGCTACAGAGGAGAATTGGAGGCACCTTTGCGCCCAGTTTAAAACATCTGCGTCGCAAATTGTGGACCATTAAGGGGTTTCGAAAAATGTTATCCTTTAATTGTCAACACGAACGATCACACGTTTGTTGTGTGTCAAAATAATTTACCGGTGTTTCCGGAGAGCAACCGCAGAAATTCTATTCATTGAATTGATATCCCGACGGTATACCATTTGGCCATCTGCAGAGTGATCTCACAGTCTGAAACTAAAGCACTCGCGTCCGTTCTTTTAAACGAGAGAGCCGCGTTATTTTGCTTGTGACCACAGAATACACAGGAGGCACAGATGCTATTTAGCGATAAAGAACTTTCGCATGATATCTGTGGTTTCACCCTCAAATCATGGTGGGATATCGATGCATCAATAATAGCTGCGCTGTAGCGAGGTCTCTGCGTGAAAGAAAGAAAGAAAAAAAAGGCCGGCCGGAATCCACGCTTTATCTGAACTGAAACCGCAGTCTTCAGTGATTAAATCTTCGTTAATCGAATTTCCACGGCCGAAATGTATACACCCGAATTTTCAGTTGAAGAAATCAAACTTCAGCTCTTCCGAGCTCGAACTGATTGGTCAGAGGTTTGTTTCCCCCACTAAAGGGTCACAGAAATGCTGGAAGACCTGAACTGGTAAACGGTTGGAGACGTACGTCAAAGCCGGCTTTCTAAATTTCACGGGACGTATCTGGGTATACACTGCAGTCATCTAAGTATCTCTAATATAGGATCTGCGAAGATAAGAGCAGACTACTTAGAGCTTACACAGAGACATTTAAGAAGTCACTCTTCCAGCGGTCCGTTCTCAAATTGAGCGGAAAGAAACTCTAATACGTGTCATAATGGGACCATAGCCATTCCAAGGCGATTGTGTGCACTACACTCCCACCCTTTCCATAAAAATTGCAGAATCGTGTTTCCGAAATTTCTTCCTTCACAGAGTGAGCAAATTTTATAAGTAGGATTAATGAACATGAAATATTATTGAAGAATATTGGTTGAATGCATAGTATTTTTGAAAAATATTGCATACAACAAATTAAATGTGGTACTGGAGTCAATGCATTAACTTTCTCAAAAACCTGAAAGCAGAACAAAATGTATGTTATGGCAGCTACCATCCATTGGTTTTAGTACAGTGAATTATAAAGATCATATTTTAGTTGTTTCTCCTAAATTATTATGGGGGAAAGAAATACAGGACAAGAAGAATGAGTAGCTTAGAGGAATGAAATAGTGAAGGCAGCAGAGGATCTAGTAGGTAAAAAGACGAGGGCTACTCGAAATCTTTGGGTAACGGAAGAGATACTGAATTTGATGAAAGGAGAAAATACAGAAACGCAGTAAGTGAAGCAGGCAAAAAGGAATACAAACGTCTCAAAAATGATATCGACAGGAAGTGCAAAATGGCTAAGCAGGGATGGCTAGAGGACAAATGTAAGGATGTAAAGGCTTATCTCACGAGGGGTAAGATAGATACTGCCTACTGGAAAATTAAAGAGATTTTTGGGGAAAGGAGAACCACTTGCATGAATATCAAGAGCTCAGATGGAAACCCAGTTGTAAGCAAAGAAGGGAAAGCAGAAAGGCTGAAGGAGTATATAGAGGGTCTATACAGGGGCAATGTTCTTGAGGACAATGTTATGGAAATGGAAGAGGAGGTAGATGAAGATGAAATGGGAGTTACGATACTGCGTGAAGAGTTTGACAGAGCACTGAAAGACCTGAGCCGAAACAAGGCCCCGAGAGTAGACAACATTCCATTAGAACTACTGACGGCCTTGGGAGAGCCAGTCCTGACAAAACTCTACCATCTGGTGAGCAAGATGTATGAGACAAGCGAAATTCCCTCAAACTTCAAGAAGAATATAATAATTCCAATCCCAAAGAAAGCGGGTGTTGACAGATGTGAAAATTACCGAAGTATCAGTTTAATAAGTTACAGCTGCAAAATACTAACGCGAATTCTTTACAGACGAATGGAAAAACTGTCAGATGCCGCCCTCGGGGAAGATCAGTTTGGATTCCGTAGAAATGGTGGAACACGTGAGGCAATACTGACCCTACGACTAATCTTAGAAGAAACATTAAGGAAAGGAAAACCTACGTTTCTAGCATTTGTAGACTTAGAGAAAGCTTTTGACAATGTTGACTGGAATACTCTCTTTCAAATTCTGAAGGTGGCAGGGGTAAAATACAGCGAGCGAAAGGCTATTTACAATTTGTACAGAAAGAAAATGGCAGTTATAAGAGTCGAGGGGTATGAAAGGGAAGCAGTGGTTGGGAAGGGAGTGAGACAGGGTTGTAGCCTATCCCCGTTGTTATTCAATCTGTATATTGAGCAAGCAGTAAAGGAAACAAAAGAAACGTTCGGAGTAGGTATTAAAATCCATGGAGAAGAAATAAAAAACATTGAGGCTCGCCGATGACATTGTAATTCTGTCAGAGACAGCAAAGGACTTGGAGGAGCAGTTGAACGGAATGGACAGTGTCTTGAAAGGAGGGTATAAGATGAACTTCAAGATGAAGAAGCTTGCACAGGATAGAGTAGCATGCAGAGCTGCCTGCATCAAACCAGTCTCAGGACTGAAGACCACAACAACAACTACGACACCTAGATCTACATGAATACACTGCAATGTACAATAAAGTGCGTGTTAGAGGGTTCATCGAACCACCTCCAAGCTGTTTCCACTCTCTAACAGTGTGCGTGAAAAACGAGCACTTAAATCTTTCTGTGGGAGCTCTGAGTTCTCTTATTTTATCATCATGATCATTTCTCGCTGTGTGGGTGGGAGCCGACAGAATATTTTCGCATTCGGAGGAGTAGGTTGGTGATTGAAATTTCACGAGAAAATCCTGCTGCAACGAAAAGAGCCTCTGATTTAATGACTGCCATCCTAATTGACATGATGACTGGGTGTTGTGTGATGTCCTTGGGTTAGTTAAGGTTTAAGTAGTTCTAAGTTCTAGGGGACTGATGACCATAGATGTTAAGTCCCATAGTGCTCAGAGCCATTTGAACTATTTGAACCTAACAGACACAGCATGTGCGTTGCACTCTCTCCCCTGTTTCGCGATTACAGAAAACGAGCCGCCGTTCTTTGAGATTTTCAGAATCCTTCGTCAGACGCATCTGTTGCGGATCCCACAATCACAGCAATATTCCAGAAGAGGGCAGACAAGCGTGGTGTCCGCAGTCTCTTTAGTCGATCTGTTACATTTTCTATGTGTTCTGCCAATAAATCGCAGTCTTTACCCACAACATTACCTACGTGATCGTTCCAATTGACGTTATTCGTATTTGTAAACCTAAGTATTACTTGAATTTACAGTCTTTGGATTTCAGTGATTTATTGTGTAATCGAAATTTAGCGGATTTTTTTCATTATTTTTCATTATTTAGAGTTAATTGCCAGTTTTTTCACCGTACAGATATTTGCCTACATCATTTTGCAGATGGTTTTGATCATCTGATAACTTTACAAGACGGTAAATGACAGCATCATCTGCAAATACTCTAGGGGGCTGCTCAGACTGTCTCCTATATCATTTATGTGGTGTTAGCGCCGGACACCGCACTTGCTAGGTGGTAGCCTTTAAATCGGCCGCGATCCGTTAGTATACGTCGGACCCGCGTGTCGCCACTATCAGTAATTGCAGACCGAGCGCCGCCACACGGCAGGTCTAGTCTAGAGAGACTCCCTGGCACTCGCTCCAGTTGTACAGCCGACGTTTCTAGCGATGATTCATCTATATCTACATCTACATCTACATTTATACTCCGCAAGCCACCCAACGGTGTGTGGCGGAGGGCACTTTAGGTGCCACTGTCATTACTTCCCTTTTCTGTTCCAGTCGCGTATTGTTCGCGGGAAGAACGTCTGTCTGAAAGCCTCCGTGCGCGCTTGAATCTCTCTAATTTTACATTCGTGATCCCCTCGGGAGGTATAAGTAGGGGGAAGCAATATACTCGATACCTCATCCAGAAACGCACCCTCTCGAAACCTGGCGAGCAAGCTACACCGCGATGCAGAGCGCCTCTCTTGCAGAGTCTGCCACTTGAGTTTGCTAAACATCTCTGTAACGCAATCACGCTTACCAAATAACCCTGTGACGAAATGCGCCGCTCTTCTTTGGATCTTCTCTATCTCCTCCGTCAACCCGATCTGGTACGGATCCCACACTGATGAGCAATACTCAAGTATAGGTCGAACGAATGTTTTGTAAGCCACCTCCTTTGTTGATGGACTACATTTTCTAAGGACTCTCCCAATGAATCTCAACCTGGCACCCGCCTTACCAACAATTAATTTTATATGATCATTCCACTTCAAATCGTTCCGCACGCATACTCCCAGATATTTTATAGAAGTAACTGCTACCAGTGTTTGTTCCGATATCATATAATCATACAATAAAGGATCTTTCTTTCTATGTATTCACAATACATTACATTTGTCTATGTTAAGGGTCAGTTGCCACTCCCTGCACCAAGTGCCTATCCGCTGCAGATCTTCCTGCATTTCGCTACAATTTTCTAATGCTGCAACTTCTCTGTACACTACAGCATCATCCGCGAAAAGCCGCATGGAACTTCCGACACTATCTACTAGGTCATTTATATATATTGTGAAAAGCAATGGTCCCATAACACTCCCGTGCGGCACGCCAGAGGTTACTTTAACGTCTGAACACGTTTCCCCATTGATAACAACATGCTGTGTTCTGTTTGCTAAAAACTCTTCAATCCAGCCACACAGCTGGTCTGATATTCCGTAGGCTCTTACTTTGTTTATCAGGCGACAGTGCGGAACTGTACCGAACGCCTTCTGGAAGTCAAGGAAAATAGCATCTACCTGGGAGCCTGTATCTAATATTTTCTGGGTCTCATGAATAAATAAAGCGAGTTGGGTCTCACACGATCGCTGTTTCCGGAATCCATGTTGATTCCTACAGAGTAGATTCTGGGTTTCCAAAATCGACATGGTACGCGAGCAAAAAACATGTTCTAAAATTCTACAACAGATCGACGTCAGAGATATAGCTCTATAGTTTTGCGCATCTGCTCGACGACCCTTCTTAAAGACTGGGACTACCTGTGCTCTTTTCCAATCATTTGGAACCTTCCGTTTCTCTAGAGACTTGCGGTACACGGCTGTTAGAAGGGGGGCAAGTTCTTTCGCGTACTCTGTGTAGAATCGAATTGGTATCCCGTCAGATACAGTGGACTTTCCTCTGTTGAGTGATTCCAGTTGCTTTTCTATTCCTGGGACACTTATTTCGATGTCAGCCATTTTTTCGTTTGTGCGAGGATTTAGAGAAGGAACTGCAGTGCGGTATTCCTCTGTGAAACAGCTTGGGAAAAAGGTGTTTAGTATTTTAGCTTTACGCGTGTCATCCTCTGTTTCAATGCCATCATCATCCCGGAGTATCTGGATATGCTGTTTCGAGCCACTTACTGATTTAACGTAAGACCAGAACTTCCTAGGATTTTCTGTCAAGTCGGTACATAGAATTTTACTTTCGAATTCACTGAACGTTTCACGCATAGCCCTCCTTACGCTAACTTTGACATCGTTTAGCTTCTGTTTGTTTGAGAGGTTTTGGCTGCGTTTAAACTTGGAGTGAAGCTCTCTTTGCTTTCGCAGTAGTTTCCTAACTTTGTTGTTGAACCACGGTGGGTTTTTCCCGTCGCTCACAGTTTTACTCGGGAAGTACCTGTCTAAAACGCATTTTACGATTGCCTTGAACTTTTTCCATAAACACTCAACATTGTCAGTGTCGGAATAGAAATTTTCGTTTTGATCTGTAAGGTAGTCTGAAATCTGCCTTCTATTACTCTTGCTAAACAGATAAACCTTCCTCCCGTTTTTTATATTCCTATTAACTTCCATATTCAGGGATGCTGCAACGGCCTTATGATCACTGATTCCGTGTTCTGCGCTTAGAGAGTCGAAAAGTTCGGGTCTGTTTGTTATCAGTGGGTCCAAGATGTTATCTCCACGAGTCGGTTTTCTGTTTAATTGCTCGAGGTAATTTTCGGATAGTGCACTCAGTATAATGTCACTCGATGCTCTGTCCCTACCACCCGTCCTAAACATCTGAGTGTCCCAGTCTATATCTGGTAAATTGAAATCTCCACCTAAGACTATAACATGCTGAGAAAATATATGTGAAATGTATTCCAAATTTTCTCTCAGTTGTTCTGCCACTAATGCTGCTGAGTCGGGAGGTCGGTAAAAGGAGCCAACTATTAACCTAGCTCGGTTGTTGAGTGTAACCTTCACCCATAATAATTCACTACAGGATAAACTACTACTAACAGCGACAAACACGCCACCACCGGTTGCATGGAATCTATCCTTTCTAAACACCGTTCTGTGCCATTATAAAAATTTCGGCAGAATTTACCTCTGGCTTCAGCCAGCTTTCTGTACCTATAACGATTTCAGCTTCGGTGCTTTCTATCAGCGCTTGAAGTTCCGGTACTTTACCAATGCAGCTTCGACAGTTTACAATTACAATACCGATTGCTGCTTCGCCCCCGCATGTCCTGACTTTGCCCCGCACCCTTTGAGGCTCCTGCCCTTTCTGTACTTGCCCGAGGCCATCTAACGTAAAAAAACCGCCCAGTCCACGCCACACAACCCCTGCTACCCGTGTAGCCGCTTGCTGCGTGGACTCCTGACCTATCCAACGGAATCCGAAACCCCACCACCCTATGGCGCAAGTCGAGGAATCTGCAGCCCACACGCCCGTAGAACCGTCTCAACCTCTGATTCAAACCCTCCACTCGGCTCTGTACCAAAGGTCCGCAGTCAGTCCTGTCGACGATGCTGCAGATGGTGAGCTCTGCTTTCATCCCACTAGCGAGACTGGCAGTCTTCACCAAATCAGATAGCCGCCGAAAGCCAGAGAGGATTTCCTCCGATCCATAGCGACACACATCATTGGTGCCTGCATGAGCGACCACCTGCAGATGGGTGCAACCTGTACCCTTCATGGCATCCGGAAGGACCCTTTCCACATCTGGAATGACTCCCCCCGGTATGCACAAGGAGTGCACATTGGTTTTCTTCCCCTTTCTTGCTGCCATATCCCTAAGGGGCCCCATTACGTGCCTGACGTTGGAGCTCCCAACTACCAGTAAGCCCACCCTCTGCGACCGCCCGGATCTTGCAGACTGAGGGGTAATCTCTGGAACAGGACAAGCAGCCATGTCTGGCCGAAGATCAGTATCAGCCTGAGACAGAGCCTGAAACCGGTTCGTCAGACAAACTGGAGAGGCCTTCCGTTCAGCCCTCCGGAATGTCTTTCGCCCCCTGCCAGACTTCGAGACGACCTCCCACTCTAGCACAGGTGAGGGATCAGCCTCAATGTGGGCAGTATCACGGGCTGCCACAGTCGTAGTCCGATAGGGGGATGCGTGGGACGAGCTGGCCGTCCCCGACAAACCCCCATCCGGACCCCCACAGTGATGCCCATTGTCAACAGCCTCAAGCTGTGTGACCGAAGCCAACACTGTCTGAAGCTGGGAGCGAAGGGATGCCAACTCAGCCTGCATCCGAACACAGCAGTTGCAGTCCCTATCCATGCTAAAATCTGTTGTGCAAAGAACGTCTGAACTAATCTACAGAGAGCGCAAACAAATCGACACAAAATTTAAACGGTTATTAAAATACAAGATTGCCTAGTAAATGCAGTAATGCTGCTACTTGCGCACTGCTGACACACTGCTCGGCGGCGGAAGGAGACTACGCGATTTTACACTATTCAGGTACTAAAACGCGATGCTACAACTCTCAAATACTATAATACACCCGAAATTTATGAATTAAACAATGCAAATACCAAAAACACGCAAAGAAATTAAGAATTAAACTATGTAACAAATAAGTGAGCTAAGAGTATACGACTTGCTGCTGCAGCTGTGACCAACCGACACTGTCTACATACGCTCTCGTTTGCAGAGACGACAGTTCAGCATAGCCTTCAGCTACGTCATTTACTACGACCTAGCAAGGCGCCATATTCAGTTACTATAATTACTTCAAGATGTATTCTGAACAGTTAATGTTGTGACTCATGTACCGTCAAGAGCGACGTTCATCATTAGTGGATTAAAGTTAAGTATCAAACTAATTTCGTCCGCTTTCTGAATTCTCATTCCTTGTCATGTTCCATACCTTAAGTCAGTATAGTTCTTCCCTCCACACGCTAGTCTGCTTGGGCTAAAACGCGTGCATTTCGGCCTCCGCTCGTAACACGGTGTTGGCTCTTCTGCTAACACAAAACTTTATGTAGATCAGAACAGCAGAGGGCCTCTAACACTTCCTTGGGGAACGCCTGATATTGCTTGTGTTTTGCCCGTTGACTTTCCGTCAGTTACTACGAACTACAGGTGCCCGGCAGGTACTTACGAATCCAGTCGCACAACAGAGGCGATACTCCATAGGCAGGCAATTTGATTAGAAGGCGCTTGTGGGGAAAGGTGTCGAAAGCTTTCTGGAAATCTAAAAGTACGTAATCAATTTTGACAACCACTGCTGACAGCTCTCGTTACTTCGTAAGAATAGAGAGCTAGTTGTGTTTCACAACAACGATTGCTCCCCAATCCGTGCTGACTATTGGTCAATAAATCGTTTGCTTCGAGATAATTCATTACGTTCGAACATAGAATACTTTCCAAAACTCAGCTCCAAATGGACGTTAATGGTATGGGTCTGTAACTGATCGCATTGGCCTCGTTTCCGTTCTTGGGTATCGATGTGTACAGATCTTTCGATGAGCGAGTGGTTGTATTTGATTGCTATGCTATTCGTAGATATGGAGGTACTGTATTGGCATACGCTGAAAGGAACCTGACTGGTATGCAGTCTGGACCGTATAATGGGTTACCGTCATCTAACATTTTCTTTTTTTACAGAAATAACGGATTCCACATATACTATCGATTTTTGTATACGTGAACATTATGTCAGCTGTCTAGCTTAATGAACTTCATATGATTTTATATACGATGTGTTTGTTATGTTTCAGGCTAAAATATGTAAAAAGAAATCAATTTGTTAGTACTCAGTTTGAGCAGTTAAATTTACTCTTCCCTTAAAAATATTTGAAATTACGAAATTTCTGGTATACATGAAATTCTTATTATTAATTGCACAATCTAACGCTAATTATTAAATTTATTTTTGGATTCATTTATAAAATAACGTTATATCTTGGTGATGATTCTTCTTTCAAGAAAGTTTGTAAACTGTTTGGCTTTGTAAACTCTTTGGATGGTTCTTAGTACCGCAGAATGTAGGTAGTGGTGGGCATGCCTCTAATGGAAGTACACGTATTTTGCTAATCTTGTCAACAACAATGTAATCGATGGTTTCTATGAAAATGGATATTGCGAAGCAGCAGGCAACTCTTCATCAGTAATTTCGTCTTCAAGAACCCGCAACTTCATAAAAATTATATCCTCAAGAATGTACCCCTAGACAAGACTTGGAGCCAACAACAACAGAACAAAAACAACAACAACAAAATAATGAAGATAAGTAAAAACTTTTGCTCTTGTATATATTACGCCTCTCGAAGCTTTCAAAATTTGTTCAAAAAATAGAACTTTAATGGTCATGTGTGGAAGGGTAAGATTACAACCGGATGAGCTGGTACGTTTGTGGCGCCAGTTTCCATCGATCGTCATTTTGATCTTTGACTCGACTTCGATGCTTATTTGTCTTTAGCTCATCTTTGCCGGCGCGCCGATTTAACGGCCGCGAGTGCGCTCTGCTGAGGAGGTGTGTCGGGAACGGCGGTGAGCGAGAGTGACGTGGGGCTGTGTACGTAGGCAGGCCGGCAAGAGGACGACTCGGACAACGAAGGAACGGGGCCAGCGGCTACGGCGTGTTGAGTCGTGAGGACAGATCCACCGCCCATGATGATCTGGTTTTCCTGGAGGTCGGAAGGACAAGCTCCTTCGCGTCTGTTATAAGCTAAGCCGGCCGATTGAATTGGAGT
Organism: Schistocerca nitens; assembly: GCF_023898315.1. Classification (NCBI taxonomy): domain Eukaryota; kingdom Metazoa; phylum Arthropoda; class Insecta; order Orthoptera; family Acrididae; genus Schistocerca; species Schistocerca nitens. The sequence continues at coordinate 73,992,189 of NC_064617.1, forward strand.
CGCCCAGTTGCTTCGGTGGGTTGCGTGCGGCTTAATTGAATATGCCAGTGTACTAAAAATCCTTTGGAATTGTTTTAGTTGTTTATCACTTCCCTCGGTGTCGTGACTATCTTGACGGCAGTTGAGGAAGTGTGGCTACGCCCAACCAACCGATATGAAGCGTGGTTAAAAAAATGGTTCAAATGATTCTGAGCACTATGGGACTCAACTTCTGAGGTCATTAGTCCCCTAGAACTTAGAACTAGTTAAACCTAACTAACCTAAGGACATCACAAACATCCATGCCCGAGGCAGGATTCGAACCTGCGACCGTAGCGGTCTTGCAGTTCCAGACAGCAGCGCCTTTTTTTTTTTTTTTTTTTTCATAACTTTAGACGACGGCTGAAATGTGGTAAAAAAAATAAAAAATAAAAAGAAAATAGTTGGACGCGAACAGGCGACTATAAGTTTAGAATGCACGCCGATTACCACTTTTTTTTTAAGTCCCCTTTATATATATATATATATATATATATATATATATATATATATATATATATATATATAGCGCCTTTAACCGCACGGCCACTTTTTTTTTTCCTATAAACAAAAACAAAGCTAGTGCCACCGCCACTTTCATCCTAAAGCTAACTAGGACGGCCGTTCGCCGCCACTTCAGGTTTCGCCAACGAACAAAGATTAAATATGCCTCTGAACTTTGTATAAAAAATAAAATAAAAGGAGAAAGGAAAGGGTATAATACTTTATTAAATTTTATTTGTTGTTCATTTTGTTCTTTTTTTTTTGTTCTTGTGTATTTATTTGGATTCGAACGCAGGTCTCCTGCCCATGTCTTTTTTTTTTTTATGTCAATGTGCGAACAGTCACAGTTAACTAAGCCTGGAAAACTAAAACAGAATGAAGACGCCATCGAAGATATGAAACATAAATAGCATGAAAAGAAAGCTACCACGTCGTAGTGAGGCTTCCCAGCGACTGCGCCCACTGATAAGATTGTTCAATATATGGTCGTTTGCAGTTCGTTCTGACCTCATCTGCCACTGCCTGGAACATTCCAGCTACACGGCGGCCTGTGAAAGGCGCTCCATAGGTAGTTTGCGAAGCACTGTCGATATCTGGTATGCCCGGAAATAGCATGATGTCTTTCTTGCAAATAGAGCCAGAAGTCAAGGAAATCCTTGTGTCCGTCACGACAGAGGTAATGGACTGCATGTCCACGTATCCAGGTGACAGAGTTGGTTCGAGTCTTGGGGTAAAATGTCTCATCCGGAAACAATAACGTGCGTGCAGATATATGCTCCGGCCTAACTCGCAAGAGATAAGCCAGCATCTGCCGCACTAGGTGCCAAACCGGTTCCGCCTCTCCACAGCTGAGGCGGTGCTCGTCAGAATCTACTGTATTACAACCCACACAATTGGGAGATTCTGCCATGTGAATATTGTAGAGACGTTCTTGCGTCACGAGCTTCCCATTAACGACGACGTACCATTGAGAAACAACATCGGAATCGAGCATGGCATCGTGTACAGTCTTCCACACCACGCGCCACCGTACGTCAGGATATTTTAGTTCGACCACATTTAGGGGGCGGCGTTGCAGCATGTCATGATATAGGCGTCGAGTTGTGGCCATTTGTGGTGTCGTGAGCGCGACACTGCAATAACTTTGTTCTAAATAGAAACGTCCTATATAAAAGAGGGGCGCTGGGATGTCCTGTATTGGCACCGGCGCTCTTAGTGAAGCAGGGCGTAGCGCCGTCAGAAGCAGACTCGTGAGGCTCGTAGGACAATGGCGCAGCAGACATAAATGTGATCTAACATAGAGGGCAATGGCCCTATCATGGACGTTAACTAGGCCGAGACCACCTTTTTCCTTGTGGAGGGTAAGAGATACGTATCTGATCTTCAGTAACATACCAGCGGTGACGAAGTATCCCAGCGCTGCCATAATGCTACGAGCCAAGGGCTTCGGAATGGGTAGCGTTTGGGCGACATGCGGTATGCGGGACGCAAGGTATACATTGGCATAATACGCCCGCTGAACGATGTTGAGGGATCGCAAGCGCTGATTTGCAATTCCGGCCCTAATTTGGTTAAGAAGGCGTCGATAATTGAGCGTCGTCGCGCGTCGCATGTCGTTCATGAAATCTAAGCCCAAGCAGCGTACAGTATCACTGAATCGTAAGGGGGCAATGTGTTCCTGCGGTAGCCCAATCCCGATGCTCAAGGCGACGGACTTGTCAACGTTGATTTGGCCACCAGAAGCTGTACCGTAGGTTTCAATCCAGTCCAAAGCCGCGGCCATGTCGTCAGCTCCTCGTATGACGATCATCAAATCATCCGCATATGCGGTGCAGCGATAGATGGAGCCGCCGAACTGTATCCCAGTGAGCCTGTCTCGGAGACCACACAACAAGGGTTCTAAGGCCAATGCAAATAACAATGTTGATAATGGACATCCCTGTCGTACTGATCGGCGGATCGGCATGGGTGCCGTCAGTCTTCCATTGACAAGAACTCGAGAAGTTGCACCATGTAGTAGGCGTGTCAACACTGTGATAAAGGGGTCGGGGTATTCCATGCGCCGTAGAACGGCCGTGAGGAAAGTGTGGCCCACACGGTCAAAAGCCTGGCTAAAGTCGATAGACGCGAGGGCTGCCGGCAAACGTCTCACCCGTGCAAGGGAGATGAGATCTCTGTAACGACATAACGCAGTTCTGATGTTGTTGGGTCCCCCCAAGGACGTCTGATCGCCGGACAAGACGTGCAATAGTGTGCCGCGAATACGTTCCGATAGCAGCCTCGAAAAGATCTTGAAGTCGCTGTTCAATAACGTTAAGGGACGAAAGTCGCGGACATGATTCCGTCCCTTCGGCTTATGGATGGGGACAATCATACCTTCTAAGAATGGTGCAGGCAATGTTATATCCGGGGACATCAATTCCTGGCAAATTTCAATCAAACACGGTAGCAACAGTTGTTTAAAGGCTCGATAGAACTCTAATGGTAACCCATCGAGTCCTGGTGATTTATGGGGAGCACCTTTACCAATGGCGTCGAGCACTTCCTCTTCTGTCACTTCTCCCAGTAAAGTCTGTACCATGTATGGTGGAACTGTACCGTGGACATGTGCTGAAACAGTGTCTACCGCCGCCATATCAGGGAGCACTGCTGAATAAAGTTGAGCGTAATGCCCATAGAAGGCGTCTGCTATATCTGCTTGTTCTACCACATGTCGACCGTCGTCGGTTATCATGTCGGTTACCAGTGCCCTACGGCGCCTCCTGCGTTCTAGCAGCACGTGGTGCATAGATGGCCTTTCTGATTGTATCATGTCTGGAGCACGCGACCGTATAACAGCGCCTTGTAAATGATGGCGTGCTAAGGAGACGAGCTGCGCTTTCGCGCGATTGACTGTGATCTGCCTGTCAGGTGAGGGCTCCATAGCAAGACATTCCCGTAGGACGGTGTAATAAAAGTTTTCCGTGCTTCTCCTCCATGCCGCTGCTTCCCGGCCGTAAGCCATGAAGGTGCGTCTAAGAGCAGGCTTCGCACATTCAATCCACCAACTGAGGGTCGATCGGTAACGACCACGACGCCGTAAGGACGCCTTCCACGACTCTTCGACAGCACCTTTACATGCTGGCTCGTCCAGATGGGCGACGTTCAGTTTCCAGGGGGGCCTACTGCGCCACACACGTGCAGGTTGGAGGGCAATGGTGCAAATATAGGCTGTGTGGTCGGTGAATGCAGTGGGCCAGAGCTCTGCTCCTCTCGTCGCCGTCGAAAGGGTGCTTGTGACGTAAATCCTGTCCAACCGACTTGATGAATGGCTTGTATAATGGGTGTAACCAGGAGCTGGGCCATGGATGTGGCGCCACGTGTCAATCAGGTGGAGGCCACGCACTAGCATTTCCAATTCCGCACACGGGACGTGATGTGGCTGCTGATCAGATGGAGATAATGTACAGTTAAAATCTCCTCCGATCACCATATCGTCTATGTGGCCCATAAATAGACGCGTAATATCTTCCGAAAAAAAGCGGGCCCGATCTCTCCGTCTCCCTGATCCTGAAGGGGCATATACATTGATGAGTCGTACGCCGTTGACAGTTACTGCCATGGCTCTTGCACTCGGTAAGTACAGTACGTCCGTAGCCGCCAAACCGTCCCGTAGCAGAACAGCCACACCACAATCGGTAGAAGAGGTGTGGGAGATGTGGGCGGTATATCCGTAGAAGTCAGGGAAACTAGCGACACATACTTCCTGTAAGAGGGCCACGTCGATGTCCGCCGCATCAAGCATGCGTTGGAGCATTGTCAGTTTGTGTGGTGCCCTTATCGCGTTGATGTTGATTGTGGCAAGGCGAAAGGTGTGCTGCCTAGCCTCTTCACCTAGGGTAGACGCCATGGCAATAAAAGCTAACCGCAAGAGATGCCGGACCCACCAAACCCGTTACAAATTATGAGTCTTGCACGCTAGGAGTGGCATCCCCAATGCCGCCCCCTCCCCTGTCACCCGTGCCCTCTTCAGGAAGTTCCTCAACATCGTCCGACCACAGTGGGTGCAACACGATGCTGTGTAGCTGATCGGCACCTAAATCTCTCTCACGTACGTCGTCTTTGGTAGAGGTAGACGGAGCGCCATCCATCGACGCGACCTGCCGCGTTTGTGGTGCAAGAAGTAACTGGGCACTCGTAGTATGGGCAAGTGAACCGTCTACACCACTTAGATCCTCAGCAGGCGTAGCATCCATGCTGTCTGATGAGATGTCACCTTCTTGACCGGCCGTGTGTAGGAGGCAATCGTCAGAAGGGGTCCGCCGACGTCGCTTGCGTCGTCGGGGCGAACGTTGCTTTCGAACGTGGACATCCGTATCCGAATGTGGGAGGCAATCCAGCGTCGTATCACCTTCCGCTAGGAAAGCCGCGGTCGGGACAATGTTCGCGTCCACGTCCATCGCGTTCTGAATGTTATGTTGCGTCTGGAGTCCGTGGGACTGTTGCTGCTGTTGTTGCTGTGGAGGGGGCGACAGATGGGTTGGCACCGAGGGTCCTTCCACTGCCTCCCTTGGTACTTCTGGCGTCGATGGATGTGTCTGATCGCCCGTTTCGTCCTCAACTATGGTGAGCATCGTCGTCTGAGCGTACGTGAGGGGCAGGATTGTCGTCCCCGTCGGGGAAACGGAGTCTCCCACTGGTATCTGCGTAATTCTACGTTGTAAGCAGCTCGATCGAACATGGCCTTCCTGCCCACATCCGGAACAGGTACGCGGTTGACCGTCGTACATGATGATTGCACGACAGCCACCGATGTTCAAATAGGACGGCACATGTTTCTTGAGCTCAAGTTTAATTTGGCGCACACCGTTGTAGACCTTATACGTCGAGAAAGTTTGCCACTTTTCTGCAACGTGGCTGATAACATTGCCATATGGTCGGAAGGCGTCCTTGACAACTTCCTCTGGGACCTCGAAAGGGAGCTCAAAAACTCTTACAGTTCTTAGGCCCATGCCTGCATGATCCACCGTCACTGCACCGATATGCCCGTCAGAATATTTGAATCTGAGAGAGTTCGAGTATTTAGAAACCACTGTCGCGCAGACCTCTGCACTGGTCATTTTAATATAAACCACGCTCGCCGTTATAGAAAAATGTATTCCGACGACAGTCGCCGGATCTAAACGTAGATCGTCGCGAATGAACTGTTCTATTTCATAGGCTCGAGGACGCGCGTGATCTGGTTGGAAAGTAACTTTGATCGTATCGTGGCGCCATGTGTGTGCCATAATCGCACTGAACTTGGAACAAATACAACTCGCGCCGCGAGAAGGTAAACACAAGCAAGCGCTCACGGTCGCGCACGGCGGGGCGCAGCGGACGTCCTCGCCCCACCGCAGCCGAAAGCAGACTGCGCCTTCAACCGCACGGCCACTTCGGCCGGCGAAGCGTGGTTAAAGACGTAGCCAGAAGTACAACGGGCAGTGAGTAAGTCCGCGTCTGACGTTTCAAGACACGCCGAGATACGTCCTCTATTCTACCTTGTAGTTCATTTGGTAGTTTGTCGTGTAAATATGCGTCGAGATAATTATTGTCATCTTAACTTTAGGGCATGAATTTTAGCGAACTTATTAATCAAAGTTTAAGGGTTGGCACTGGCCAAGTAACTCACGGAGGCTAATTTGTTTCTATTCGGTTGTATTGATCACCTGTTCTCTAGATAAGAGTGTGTTATTTATGTCTCAGAATATTGTCTGCCGTTGATGTGTGTTTGCCGGCCGAAGTGGCCGTGCGGTTAAAGGCGCTGCAGTCTGGAACCGCAGGACCGCTACGGTCGCAGGTTCGAATCCTGCCTAGGGCATGGATGTTTGTGATGTCCTTAGGTTAGATAGGTTTAACTAGTTCTAAGTTCTAGGGGACTAATGACCTCAGCAGTTGAGTCCCATAGTGCTCAGAGCCATTTGAACCATTTTGATGTGTGTTTCATTGCAGTTAACCGGCAGTGGTCGACGGGAGCATACTGGGAGCAGAGCACCACGGGGGCAGAGAGATATTTAAGGCCCTATCATCTCCTTTATATCTTGGGTTATGTTGTCACTGTTGGGTGATTCCATCTTTCCACTGGAGAGCTATAGCGTTTGAAGTAGAATTGCTGTTCAAAGTTGAGTACATTTCTATGTCATTTCCTGTCTCGTGGATCTCTCGTATTCATTTGAATTCTTGGTCTGCTCGCGTCAATTGCTAATTCACACGCAATATTGAGGCCACCTCATTTTAGGGCTATTGTCATACGGTCATGTTCTAATTGTAATCATTCTAAGAATGTTGTTGATTAATCAACTGAGTAAGTAAATTTGAAGATTGGTTTGGTCAAAATTAAAGCACCTCCCTAACTGTTTTAGTCATTTGTATAAAGTTTTGTTTAGGAAAGTTGGCTAGCCAAACCATAAAAGATCTGTGTTCTTACCCTTAATCTGTTCCTCAGCTGACTGGAAGTAATGAGAGTTCTAATGGGAACTGTATGGACATTTGTACTATTTAAGTGAAGTTTTACCTGCGTATATTTACCTAGTCATATTCAAATTTCAAGTTTTATTTGTCTTGTTCCGGTTAAAGAAATACACTCCTGGAAATGGAAAAAAGAACACATTGACACCGGTGTGTCAGACCCACCATACTTGTTCCGGACACTGCGAGAGGGCTGTACAAGCAATGATCACACGCACGGCACAGCGGACACACCAGGAACCGCGGTGTTGGCCGTCGAATGGCGCTAGCTGCGCAGCATTTGTGCACCGCCGCCGTCAGTGTCAGCCAGTTTGCCGTGGCATACGGAGCTCCATCGCAGTCTTTAACAATGGTAGCATGCCGCGACAGCGTGGACGTGAACCGTATGTGCAGTTGACGGACTTTGAGCGAGGGCGTATAGTGGGCATGCGGGAGGCCGGGTGGACGTACCGCCGAATTGCTCAACACGTGGGGCGTGAGGTCTCCACAGTACATCGACGTTGTCGCCAGTGGTCGGCGGAAGGTGCACGTGCCCGTCGACCTGGGACCGGACCGCAGCGACGCACGGATGCACGCCAAGACCGTAGGATCCTACGCAGTGCCGTAGGGGACCGCACCGCCACTTCCCAGCAAATTAGGGACACTGTTGTTCCTGGGGTATCGGCGAGGACCATTCGCAACCGTCTCCATGAAGCTGGGCTACGGTCCCGCACACCGTTAGGCCGTCTTCCGCTCACGCCCCAACATCGTGCAGCCCGCCTCCAGTGGTGTCGCGACAGGCGTGAATGGAGGGACGAATGGAGACGTATCGTCTTCAGCGATGAGAGTCGCTTCTGCCTTGGTGCCAATGATGGTCGTATGCGTGTTTGGCGCCGTGCAGGTGAGCGCCACAATCAGGACTGCATACGACCGAGGCACACAGGGCCAACACCCGGCATCATGGTGTTGGGAGCGTTCTCCTACACTGGCCGTACACCACTGGTGATCGTCGAGGGGACACTGAATAGTGCACGGTACATCCAAACCGTCACCGAACCCATCGTTCTACCATTCCTAGACCGGCAAGGGAACTTGCTGTTCCAACAGGACAATGCACGTCCGCATGTATCCCGTGCCACCCAACGTGCTCTAGAAGGTGTAAGTCAACTACCCTGGCCAGCAAGATCTCCGGATCTGTCCCCCATTGAGCAAGTTTGGGACTGGATGAAGCGTCGTCTCATGCGGTCTGCACGTCCAGCACGAACGCTGGTCCAACTGAGGCGCCAGGTGGAAATGGCATGGCAAGCCGTTCCACAGGACTACATCCAGCATCTCTACGATCGTCTCCATGGGAGAATAGCAGCCTGCATTGCTGCGAAAGGTGGATATACACTGTACTAGTGCCGACATTGTGCATGCTCTGTTGCCTGTGTCTATGTGCCTGTGGTTCTGTCAGTGTGATCATGTGATGTATCTGACCCCAGGAATGTGTCAATAAAGTTTCCCCTTCCTGGGACAATGAATTCACGGTGTTCTTATTTCAATTTCCAGGAGTGTATATTTGTTGTTTGTCCAAGTGATCTGGCCTTGTAAGGCAGTCTCCTGTTTTATTGTCATTGTGATTTTATAATGCTTTTGACTGTAATAAAATGTGTAGCAACTACAACGGATCACTATTGTGATTTTGGTGTGTCACTACCATAATCATTCCACCGGAAGCGTTGCCTTATTAAATAAAATCTTCCCAGTTTTTGCGCCCCCTCTGTGTCCGCGTCCTTCACTGGGCCTAACGTCACACCGTCAAACGGCCCTTCGAAGCAGAACAACGCTGAAACTTCCTGGCAGATTAAAACTGTGTGCCGGACCGAGACTCGAACTCGGGACCTTTGCCTTTCGCGGGCAAGTGCTCTACAAACTGTGCTACCCAAGCACGACTCACGCTCCGTCCTCACAGCTTTACTTCTGCCAGTACCTCGCCTCCTACCTTCCAAACCTTCCGCGAAAGGCAAAGGTCCCGAGTTCGAGTCTCGGTCCGGCATACAGTTTTAATCTGCTAGGAAGTTTCATATCAGTGCACACTCCGCTGTAGAGTGAAAATCCTATTCTGGAAACATCCCCCAGGCTGTGGCTAAGCCATGTCTCCGCAATATCCTTTCTTTCAGGAGTGCTAGTTCTGCAAGTTTCGCAGGAGAGCTTCTGTAACGTTTGGAAGGTAGGAGACGAGGTACTGGCAGAAGTAAAGCTGTGAGGACGGGGCGTGAGTCGTGCTTGGGTAGCTCAGTTGGTAGAGCACTTGCCCGCGAAAGGCAAAGGTCCCGAGTTCGAGTCTCGGTCCGGCACACAGTTTTAATCTGACATGAAGTTTCATATCAGCGCACACTCTGCTGCAGAGTGAAAATCTCATTCTCAGAACAGAGTTGTCACCTGATCATCTACGGTGTCCAGCTTGTCCTGTTGGCTGTTTCGCACATACCTGTCGACGGCAAGCGTTCGCGTGTCGTGTATAACAGCCATTAAAGGCTTGTAGCGGCGGGCGACCGGAGTGGGACCACATGACGTGGCAGGCGGTACCCGCGCCGCCGGCGGCGCGACCGCTCTTGCAGGCAGCGGGAGTGCAGCGGGAGGCGCAAGACCCGCGACGACAAACCGGCCGTGGCTCGCTTTCCCACAGCGCACCTGCTGCCGCGGCTGCGACACTCCAGCCACTCACCTCACCTCACTACACCTGTTGCGGCGCGCCTGGCCTCCCGCCGCCGGTATTTGTCTTTCCCATCGCTGCCTTCCGCCCCCCGCCGCAACGGGAAGCCCGTTTCCACTCCGGCGCGCCGGCAGCCTCACGCGCACCGGCCGTGGACCCAACGGTACCGGAGTGCACTCACTACTCGGGTGGACGAGGGCGCCTATCCGCCGTCTGGTGCACTGGGGCGCAGCTCGCCGTGCTCGTGATTTGACTAGAGCCGGGAAGACGTACCGATTTGGATCAAAGAGGTAGGAAATACACACGGACACTGTTTTGGAACGGCCCCTGATTTACCACGCCGTATGTCGCTGACACAGTGACACTGAAATCGGTGGATTTCATCCACGACCGACATCGGCCAAAGACGGTCGGTCGTTTTAAAACAGGCACTCCACTACATGCGCGGTCACAACGGGGCCGACCTCATTGTCTGGACGTACGAACACTACTGGCCATTAAAATTGCTACACCAAGAAGAAATGCAGATTAAAACGGGTATTCATTGGACAAACATATTACACTAGAACTGACTTGTGATTACATTTTCGCGCAATTTGGGTGCATAGATCCTGAGAAAGAAGTACCCAGAACAACCACCTCTGGCCGTAATAACGGCCTTGATACGCCTGGGCATTGAGTCAAACAGAGCTTGGATGGCGTGTACAGGTACAGCAGTCCATGTAGCTTCAACGCGATACCACAGTTCATCAAGAGTAGTGACTGGCGTATTGTGACGAGCCAGTTCCTCGGCCACCATTGACCAGGGCAGCAGTCGAACATTTTCTGTATCGAGAAAGGCCTGTACAGGACCTGCAATATGCGGTCGTGCATTATCCTGCTGAAATGTACGGTTTCGCAGGGATCCAATGAAGGGTAGAGCCACGGGTCGTAACACATCTGAAATGTAACGTCCACTGTTCAGAGTGCCGTCAGTGCGAACAAGAGGTGACCGAGACGTGTAACCAATGGCACCCCATACCATCACGCCGGGTAATACGCCACTATGGCGATGACGGATACACGCTTCCAATGTGCGTTCACCGCGATGTCGCCAAACACGGATGCAATCATCATGATGCTGTAGACAGAACTTGGATTCATCCGAAAAAATGAGGTTTTGCTATTCGTGCACCCAGGTTCGTCGTTGAGTACACCATCGCAGGCGCTCCTGTCTATGATGCAGCGTCAAGGGTAACAGCAGCCATGGTCTCCGAGCTGATATTCCATGCTGCTGCAAACGTCGTCGAACTGTTCGTGCAGATGGTTGTTGTCTTGCAAACGTCCCCATCTGTTGCTTCAGGGATCGAGACGTGGCTGCACGATCCATTACAACCACGCGGATAAGATGCCTGTCATCTCGACTGCTAGTGATACGAGGCCGTTGGGATCCAGCACGGTGTTCCGTATTACCCTCCTGAACCCACCAATTCCATATTCTGCTAACAGTCATTGGATCTCGACCAACGGGAGCAGGAATGTCGCGATACGATAAACAGCAATCAAAGTCGGAAACGCGATTGTACGAGCCATCACAGCAACGTTACACCAGGCAACGCCGATCAACTGCTGTTTGTGTATGAGAAATCGGTTGGTAACTTTCCTCATGTCAGCACGTTGTAGGTGTGAATGCTCTGAAAAGCTAATCATTTGCATATCACAGCATCTTCTTCCTGTCGGTTAAATTTCGCGTCTGTAGCACGTCAGCTTCGTGGTGTAGCAATTTTAATGGCCAGTAGTGTATTTCGGACGACAACCGCTGAAATTCATATCAGTTTCTTTCTTTTTCGGTCATACTGTCCGACACGACACGAAACATGAACTGTGAGATACTGATAAGTTCAGTCAAAGGCGGAGTTTGTGGAATTCTGAGCATAAAAAATATCGTAACCGAAATACAGTTCGGAATCTATGGACTGAAATAGTAGGTTTATTGGAAACCATATGTAGGCAAAATCTCTATCAGAAATTTCATGTGTGGTTTGTAATCCGGAAAATAACTTCTTCATGTGATAAGGATAGTTTATCTTTTGCTTAAGTTACTGGGTGTGATCTTTCTGGGTTGTGATACGTGGACATCTGATCTCTACAAATTATTATTACTGCTTACTGGCGTTCTTTTTATGGCAGTAGGATGGTGATTCTGTTATATGAAGTGGTTTGCACATTTGCTGTGTGTATGTGTCTCCACTTTTCTGTGCTTTAGGTGTTCAGAGTATGTTAACTAAACTTCGTATACCGAATGACAGTCATTGAAGGTTAGCTGACTTATACCCGCACAACTTTAAATAAATTCAGCAAAACAGATTTCGATGTCTATTAAAAGATCCGATTCCTGCATTGTAGATGCAGTTCTGGTTCAAGTAACACTAGAAGAGCCACTTTGATACGCGACATCTGACCATTACATCATCCTGATATTTAGGCCTATACCCCGTTCTGGAAAGTGCAGTTTTAAAGTTTTTGTGCGATATGTTTAATGTTATTTACGATGCTTTAAATACTAATCTAAAATCTAGTATTTTTACTCTTTCGCCTCAGATAACTATATTACGAAATTTTTAATTTATTCTATACCGAATTCTGTAGCTGTGTAACTACACTAAAAGACACTGTAATGTGGTGGATTTTCTTTATTAAAAACAACTCTCCATCTGAAATAATACAGCCTCCGGGAATATTGTTACTTCCTTTCTCATATCCACTGGGCAAGTGTTTAGACAGTAGTGAAGTGCAGTAGAATCTGATTATCTGTATATCTGTCTTTAGCCGGCCAAAGTGGCCGTGCGGTTAAAGGCGCTGCAGTCTGGAACCGCAGGACCGCTACGGTCGCAGGTTCGAATCCTGCCTCGGGCATGGATGTTTGTGATGTCCTTAGGTTAGTTAGGTTTAACTAGTTCTAAGTTCTAGGGGACTAATGACCTCAGCAGTTGAGTCCCATAGTGCTCAGAGCCATTTGAGCCATATCTGTCTTTACTGCAATCAGTTTCACCAATTTTAGAATAAAATGAGCTGATGTGAAACTAAAAATCTACCTTTCATTAAGTAGATAACACTTATTTACTTACACACATATTTTATCCATGTGTCATATAATGGAAACACGTACTTTCACCACTTAAATTAACCATTATACGCTCATAATCTCAATATCAAAAACTGTATACACCGAAATTGCACATCCTGTCACTCTAGCATGATAAACCACAATCTGAACAACTTGTTTTGGAGAGATCGTTATTCCAGTGTGTCTCTGAAACTACATATTTTCATGATACACGCGAATAAATATGAAAATATCAATTACGGCTTGTTAGTTTGTAAGGTACTGGTCAAAAATGGCTCTGAGGCACTATGGGACTTCTGAGGTCATCAGTCCCATAGAACTTAGAACTACGTAATCCTAACTAAGGATTCGAACCTGCGACCGTAGCGATCGTGCGGTTCCAGACTGTAGCGCGTAGAACCGCTCGGCCACCCAGGCCGGCTGTAAGGCACTGATCCCATCTGACACTAATCACCGGTGAGAGAAGGGAAGTGGCGTCACAAGATTAAAGCACTTTTAACTTTTCTCGTGGGCCGGGGTGGCCGAGCGGTTCTAGTCGCTACACTCTGGAACCGCGCGACATCTGCGGTCGCAGGTTCGAATCCTGCCTCGGGCATGGATGTGTGTGATGTCCTTACGTTAGTTAGGTTTAAGTAGTTATAAGTTCTAGGGAACTGATGACCTTAGAAGTTAAGTCTCCTAGTGCTCAGAGCCATTTGAACGATTTTTTAACTTCTGTCGGATGGTGTTTCTCCGTTCATCTCGTATATTCCTAAAACTTGTCTGGTGATTCTAGTAACTGAGGACAGAGTGTACAGTACTCGCCGCATTCTTTTCGAGACAGATATGGCTCACTTACACGCATTTTTTAATAACAAAATTCGTTATGCGGCACTCGTCTCCAAGCGCAGAGGCGTTGTGGTATCCATCCCGTCCTTGGAGTTTAAAATATAACCTACTCTACACATAAAATAGATTCTAACCTAACCTAACCTCCTCGAGCCCTTCAAAAACAGACGACCGAGATCGGAATCCCAGTGATCAAGCTGTCGTCCAATGTTATCGGACACCCTTTGGCGACGGCGTCTGACGACCTTTGTGGGTGCCACTGTGAACGCAGCCTTAATGTTAGCCGCCACATTCCCCCGATACGGAGTGAGTTTGTGTTTCGTTTTGGACCTTACACAATTGGTGCATTTCTTTTTGGAATCGTGGCTGCCTCGCGTTTACGATTCAAGTGCTCTCACATTTCTGGAAAAAAGATTGAAACTGGTGTATATATTTTACCTATGTTTTGTAACACTGCATTTTGTGTAGATCGACGTACACCGTCCAAACACATTAATGTGACTACCGTTTGCGGCGCGGAATGTGAAGGAAGAGAATCAATGAGGTTTCGCAAGATACCGACAGGGATGTCGATTGCAGTGTTGTGGCCAGACGCGCAAGGTTTCTCACAAGGGAACCTCCCCATCGCACCCCCCTCACATTTAGTTATAAGTTGGCATAGGGATAGGCCTTGAAAAACTGAACACAGATCAATCGAGAAAACAGGAAGAAGTTGTGTGGAACTATGAAAAAAATAAGCAAAATATGCAAACTGAGTAGTCCATGCGCAAGGTAGGCAACAACGAGGAGAGTGATGGCTTGCGAGCGCCGTGGTCCCGTGGTCAGCGTGAGCAGCTGTGAAACGACAGGTCCTTGGTTCAAATCTTCTCTTGGGTGAAAATTTTAATTTTTTATTTTCAGATAATTGTCAAAGTTCAGTCACTCCAAAATTCCAGGACATGTTCAGATTTGCTTGGACATATACAGAATTTGACGGTCTACGCGCGGAAACATTTGAAAACGTAAAAAACATATGTTTTGACAGAGCACAGGGAAAACTGTGCGACTCTGAAACTGTTACTTTCATTTGATGCAGTTTGTGACAAACTCTTATGTTTTCGTCACTTTTTTTGGAGTGATTATCACATCCACAAGAAAACCTAAATCGGGCAAGGTAGAAGAATCTTATTACCCATTCGCCAAGTGTGCAAGTTAGGTGGGTCGACAACATATTCCTGTCATGTGACGCACATGCCGTCACCAGTGTCGTAAAGAATATATCAGACGTGTTTTCCTGAGGAGGAATCGGTTGACCTATGACCTTACGATCAAATGTTTTCTGTTCCTATTGGAGAGGCACGTCCTTTCGTCTACTAATCGCACGGTTTTGCGGTGCGGTCGCAAAACACAGACACTAAACTTATTACAGTGAACAGAGACGTCAATGAATCAACAGACAGATCGTAACTTTGTGAAAATAAAGAAAGTAAAATTTTCACTCGAGGGAGGACTCAAACCAAGGACCTTTCGTTCATCAGTTGCTCACTCTTCCCACGAGACCACGGCGCTCATCAGCTATCATTGTCCTTTATGTTGCCTATCTTGCACATGGACTACTCAGTTTGTATATTTTTCTTATTTTTTCATAGTTCCACACAACTTCTTCCTGTTTTCTCGATTGATCTGTGATCAGTTTTTCAAGGCCTACCCACTGTGTCAATTTATAACTAAATCTGAGGGGGGTGCGATGGGGAGGTTCCCTTGTCAGTTGAGCCACCATGGCGCGAAAAGCTCGATTGAGGTGGTGTCATGGATTCTCGATCGGGTTTTAATCCAGGGAGTACCGTAGACTCATCTTGACGCTCTTCGAACCAAGCAAGTACACCGTGAGCTATGAGACACGTTACGACCCGCTGGCAGATGCCATCGCGCCGAGGAAAAACCAACTGCATGCACGGGAGGACATGGTCCCCAAGGATAGGTACATGCTCATGTTTATTGTTGTGCCTCCCGGAAATACGAGATCACCTAAGGCATGCCACGAAAACATTCCCAAGCCCGTAATGTTCCCTCGAGGTAACAGGGTATTTGCTTTCAGGCGTTTCACGCCGTGCACGTAAACGGCCTCCTGGCCGATGGAGCATAAAACATGCTTCACCTCAAAAGTTACCTGTCGTGACACGCTGGACGATCTGTTGCGGTACTGGTGCGCAAATTCCAGCATTAGGCGCCCGTGAACAGCAACCATCACTGATGCGTGGACCAGGAACCTGCTGCTGAAGTTCTCACGCGGCAGCATTTGTTGAACGGTCCTGTAGGAGACACTACTGGCAGCCTTTGGTTCTCCTGAGCGGTCAGTGGCTCAACAGTTGCACGCGTATTCGCCCGTGTCCGTGGTGCACCAGTTAGCTCGGTGCAGGTTTTTGGATAGCGCCATTTTGCCATGCACAGTATACTTCGACCATGGTGGCACGTGAACAGTCTACAGAAATCAGCCATTTTGGAAATCCTTCCACCTTGATCATGCCCTTTTGGACGTCAGGTAAATAGCTGCGTTTCGTCCTTGCAACGACTGCGCTGTTCCCGCGTCCGTCCGACTTGCTTTATATACACTCCCCCCCCCCCCCCCCCCTTCTGATAGTGTTGCCACCTGCCACATGTGAGAGGTTATTGCCCGGTGACGTCGAACATAGGCGGTGGTCACGTTAATTTGACTGGACCATATACTACTTACCTTGTGTAATAAAGCCTGTCTCATCCAAGCTCTATCCTTGCCATATACCTTATGCCGTACAATATCCAGAGAATTTTGAGATGATGTAGAATCTTGCAACGTAGTATTATGTAACATGTCCTAAACGTTAGGAAAATAAGTTCTTGTTGTGCTTCAAATCATACTTTTCTTTCTGTATGGGTAACATAAAGTACGTATTTAGAACTATAAACGGTTCCTACCCAAGGCTCGACATATGTTACGTACCAAGAATAATGGACATGTAACCCTTGTGCGCAATTTCTGGTTAAGCCTCCTCACAAGGACAATTATAAATTTAAAAACTACAGGGTCGCCACCAGCCCAAGCACTTCCTAACAATTAAGAAACCAGCCCAAGCACTTCCTAACAATTAAGAAAAGACCGAACCGGAAATTATCAGTTTAATTAAATTAAAAATTTAATTGTAAGAAAGCATTTTTTTAAAGAAACTAACAAGTCGAACAGCATTGTATGTAGTACGTCAGTGAGCTTGTTTAATTAAATGTGAATTCCTTAATTTTGAGACAGTATACCGCTCAATTTGATTTTTCCTCTCATTTTTCTTCATCACAAGCAGGCAGATTAACTTTAAAAAATCAGGGAATAGAATATTAATTTGAAAAGTGGCATCAGTGAGAAAGATAAAGAAAGGACACTGAATTTATCTTTTACGTAGCACATTTATTTCGTGACTGAATTTGATGCACATCCTATGAATACACACGACTGGTGCCTGAACAAAGAGAATTGACTAAATAATTCGCAAAAGTGGTAGGATAGCGCAATGAAAAAGGAAAAAACACACAAGAGGGAAGTGGAACACAATAATTCAATCATTCCATCTACATACCCACGACAGAAATAGTTCATAGAGATACCTATCACCATTATGCTCATGCAGTAGCTTGGAAAGAGGTTTATCCGATTCGCAAGGTTTTGTAGAGTAGATATACGACATGGAAACCGCGAATGCCGCTTACGAACGGTCGAACTTCATCATGTGGTAAACTTGATTAAACAATTCAGAAATTAGACGTTAAACCAAACACAAATGTAAGAAACTTTAATGGTGCAAGACCAGAATGATTTTGCCACCACGAAATAAAATTAACTTGGCAAGGCAGAACCCCCCCAAAATCGTTTCAACTTACTCGTGGTCCGTTCAGAAACAAACCGTTACAAACATTTCCTCTATGCGCACGAAGGCTGATATTTTACTGAAATTATAACACACGAAGCAATTAAACTGGTAATATGGAAAACCTATTGCAATGCAGTAGTAGACCAGAAGGATCATCGGTTAGCAAACACGATGTACGAGACGAACACAAAGAGACAATAGCATCTTCCACGAAAACATAGAAAAGAAGAACAAAAAAATCACACTCGCTCGAAAACACTATTATTCACACGTTTACCCGAAGTTACACTCACTAGCTTTTCCTAAACATATTCACTGCTAGAAATTCCACACCATGGTGTCCGAAAGGAATAAAACAACTTCCACACTTTTAATTTCAACCACCATCTTCGCCGATTTTTTAACAAAATAATTACGCCACATTCCGAGAATACATAACCACACACGCTGAAGTACTTAAATATTCCATGAGTTTAACATAGGGAAGTTCTAATTCTTCCTACTTTCTATCAGCAGAAAGCTTCTCTAGCAGCTACGAAGTATGCTCACCAACCGCTAGCTGCAAAGTGTCCTTTCTCTACCGGGCTTCACCTAACTACCGGTGCAACAGAAGCTACCAGAGGGGTAGGCTTCCGCCACCAACCTGACAGACAAACCAACCTCAGACCAAAAGTGGTAAACCTCTCTGTCGAGGTACTGGGGTCCTAAGTTGGTCATCCTGTGCTCCCCTCCAAACGAGAAGCAAACATCACCTGCTCCTAGCAGACGACAACCAGCTCAGCGTAACCCGCAAAAGAAACCCGAAACCACACGTAAAAACACTCATTCACTCACATTCACGCACACATAAGTTAGGGTGAAGGGAAAACGTAATAAATACAGGTCATGATTTCCCATGGAGCATAAAAAATCAAACATAATATCATTTAATAAGCTTTAATTTGATTGCTTAGTCTTTCTGGGAGCGTTAATAAATTAAACCGGAATCAGGCGGTGGACAGAATACGATGCACAGAATCCAGTGAGACAAGTGACTCCACAGTGACTTTCAAAGTAAATTACTCAGTTTCTGACAGTTGCAATAGGCACTACACCAATAATTATTTCTGTTACTTCCTGTCAAATTTTACATGAATTATTTTGTCGCATTAGAAAAAAATGGATTCAGGACAGAAAGTTCTGTAATTCCCAACGAGTAGATAGTTACTTGTTTTATATTATAACTTCAGATTGCCATAAAAGCCCTTTGTAAGCAAAGTAAAATGTACAAAGCGTAAATTACTCTACGAAACAATCTTGGTATCTAAAACTTTTGTCCATTACGAGCTGGGACACTGAGCTGCAGCTGCTTCTGCAAATCTTGGTGTCGTTTTGTACATGGTAGACAATTTACGAAGTTTGGATTTATGTAGCGAGCAGATGATAAACTAATTCAGGAGAAAGATAGTATAGTTTGCTGGTGTCTTGAATATTGATTTCAAATACGATCATCCAAATACTTCGTTGCATATTCGAATGGCTGGATGGTTTCCGTGGTAATGGAGAATATCTCTGAGTCAGTGTTTAGCTTCTAGGATATTGGTTTTTAAAAGCAAACTTTTTCTAGGACGTTTCTCTCCGGGATCTGTGTTCATCCCAACTTGTGAATTACAACTATCTATTATTCTTTTGGAATGTTTCTGGCCGGCCGTTGTGGCCGAGTGGTTCTAGGCGCTTAAGTCCGGAACCGCGCTGCTGCTACGGTCGCAGGTCGAATCCTGCCTCGGGCATGGATATGTGTGATGTCCTTAGGTTAATTAGGTTTAAGTAGTACTAAGTTCTAGGGGACTGATGACCTCAGAAGTTAAGTCCCATGGTGCTCAGAGCCATTTGAACCATTTGAACAATTTCGGATGATCTTTGATGCGTACCTCCGAATTTAAACGTGTATCTTCGCCAACATATGGAGTGTAAATTCAGGTCACGACCAAATATATTTGCATGAGTTGAGTACGTGTTAGAAATTACACTCAAGCTTTCTTTGAACCTTTCAGCAACTGTACGATCTGAGTTGGGACGTCGGAAAAACATCTAATTACTGTTTTATTCCAGTTGCCAAGAATGACCTCTACAAGTACTAACGCACTGGAATCAACTAATTCAATTTTGCTACAAGAGAAACTCCTTCTAACAGCAACAAAGATGCTACCGCCAACAATATTGCTGAACACCTGTAGTCCCTTCGGAAAAATTTCGTCTGAACTTACCTCCGGCTTCAGCCACCTTTCAGTACCTATAATGAGTTGAACATAGGTGCTTTCTATTAGAGCTCTGGTTCTTTCCCAGCACAGTTACAATAATTTACAATTGTTGTACCGATGGATCCTAGATCAACGTTATTTCTGTGTTCGACCTGCACCTTGTGAGATTGAAGAATTTTCTGTGTTTCCCCGAGGCCCTCCAACCTAAAAAAACACCCAGTCCACGTCACATAGACCCCACTACCAGGGTAGCCGCCTCCTTCGTGCAATGGACTCAACTGTTTAGCGGAAACCGAAACCCCACCACTGTACGGCGAAGGCGAGGTATCTGCAGTCGGCACGACCGCAGAGCCGCGTGAACCTCTGAATCAGACCCTCCACTCCTGTCTCTACCAGAGGTCCACAATCGGTCCTGTCGACTATGCTGCAAACGGTCAGCCCTGCTTCCATCTCGCAAGCAAGACTGGCACCCTTTACATTTCTGATAGCCGCTCGAAACCAGAAAGAATCTCTTCTGATCCAATGCGACATACAAATGGTTCAAATGGCTCTGAGCACTATGGGACTCAACTGCTGTGGTCATTAGTCCCCTAGAACTTAGAACTAGTTAAACCTAACTAACCTAAGGACATCACAAACATCCATGCCCGAGGCAGGATTCGAACCTGCGACCGTAGCGGTCCTGCGGTTCCAGACTGCAGCGCCTTTAACCGCACGGCCACTTCGGCTGGCGCGACATACATTATTGGTACTGACGTGAGCCACCACCTGCAGTTGGCTATGCCCTGTGCCCATCACGGCATCTGGAATTACTCATTTCACATGTGGAATGACTCCACTCGGTATGCACATGGAGTGTACATTGGTTCTCATCCCCTACTTGGCAGTCATGTCCCTAAGGGGCCCCATAACGCTCCTTCAACGATGTTCCCAGCTACCAATAATCCCACCGTCTATGGCTGCACGGATCTTGCACGCTGGTAGGTTTACTCTGAAACTGGACAAACGACTGCATCTCTCTGAGCGATAATGTCAGCCGTACATACACCTGGAACCTATTTGTCAGACTAACGAGGGAGGCCTTACCTGGCACGCCCTGAGGCGACCTCCCACTCAACCATGGGTGAGGGGTCAACCACAGTGCGAGCTGTAACTGGTCTGGCCACTAGTGCAGACCGATCAGCGGACTCGTGGGTCGTGCTGGACTTCCATTGGGTTCCCAAGGCCGGTCCGCAACACTGATGCCTATCCACTACAGCCTCAAGCTGTGTAACCGAAGCCATTACAGCCTGGAGCTGAGAATGAAGTATCAAAAACTCACCACAGTCGCTGTCCATACGTTGGACAAGTACACTACACAGATAAACAATCGACTATCGACAAGCGCTACGAAACTCTACTTCAGACAATAATGAAAACGCAAGAACTGTGTGTCTAATGTATTAGCTTAACATGCAGCGATTCAAAAACTAAACTACCAAAGCACACAGGTGAGACTGAAAAATACGCTCCTACACAGGAACTTGTAAATTGTCATAAAGCTGCTTTCCTTCCCGACACAAAAGAAAACACGATAACTGTGTCTGTTAAATATTAAATTACCAAGCAAAAATTCGAAAACTCAGCTACCATAGCACACAGATGAAACTATGCGAGTATAATTCTCACCTTGTTAGGAACTCGTAAAATGTCACAAAATCAGTTACTTCCCTGTTGTTGCTCTATCTTGGCCGGGGCTGTTGCCTACTCTCTACTTCGATCATCACCAGTTATTTTGCTGCCAAAATAGCAAAACTCAACTGCAATATTTAGTGGCTCCTTTCTTAATTGAATTTCTCCACCAACGCCTTATTTAATTCGACTACATTACAGTACCCTTGTCTTGGTTTTGTTAATATTTATCTCACACCCTTCCTTCAAGACACTGACCATTCCGTCCGACTGCTCTTCGAAGTCCTTTGCTGCCTCCGACAGAACTACAGTATCAAACCTCAAAATTGTTGTTTCTTCTCACTAGGTCCCTGAACTTTACTTTCATCCCTAAAATTTCCTTTGGATTTCCTAGCCAATTCCCCGATGTACAAATTGAATAACATCTGGGATAGGTTTAAACCCTGTCTCAATCCCTTTTCTACCACCGCTTGCCTTAATACCAACACTCTCTTATAACTGCAGTTATGTTCATGCAAAAGTTACAAATAACCTTTCGCTTCCTGTATTTTACCCAAGCTGTCATCAGAATTTCACAGGAATTAGTACAGTCAACATTTCTAAACTTTCTTCTGAATCTAGAAATGACATAACCGTAAGGTTGTCTTCTAATATAAATCTTATGGGTACGTATCTCTTCGCGTGTTCCTACATTTCTCTGGAACCCAAAATAATCTTCCCAGAGGTCAGCTTCGAAGAGGTTTCTCATTATTCACTAAATAATTCGTGTTAGTATTTGTAAACATTACGTACTAAACTTGGAGTTAGATAATATTGACGCTTCTCAGCATTGTCCGCACTTTCATTGATAAATTACACATAATATAATTTGGTAACACAATCAAATCAGTCATATTGTATTTCACTAACAACTACTCGCAGTACAGATGGAGAAACAGGAATAAACGAATAATTGTGATATAGAGGGTAATTTTTTTTCACCGTGTATAAACTCTAGGGATTGATCGATAAGAGGATATAGAACAAAAATGGTCCAAAGAACTTATGTCCGGAAGTGCATGGTTTCCATGCTAGAGATCATTTATTAAATCATACTTCGTTACAGAGAATGAGATCTAATACACGCTACACCATGCAGCCACACTAGAGGTAGTACTATTCCTCATACATGCTCTAGCGCCCTCTCCTGCCGTAATAACTGGTAATGTTGTGTCCGCTTCACTTCTCTTGCTGTCCCACCTTGTAGTGGATGTGATACAGCATTGTGCAGAACGGTTCGGTATTCGAATCGAGTGCTTGCAGACATGGTCTTCACTTACAGAAAGGCATGGGCGGCTGTCAACAAGGCTGTATCAAGAGACCTATTCCTGCCAGCAACAACCACAATATTTAATGTTTGCAAACGTGTGTCTGTGACAGAGTCGTTTCAGGAAGCAGGAAATCACGAAGGACGGACCCGAAATGTTGAGACACCAGCCTTGGAGGAAAATGTGATTGACACTGTGGAAGGCGACGGCCGTGTCAGTACCAGGCAGTTGGCCAGTAAAGGGTAGGCCAGACGACAGTGTGGAACATTCTCCGTGACAACTGTTAACTACCCTTATCACTTACAGAGGGTGCAGGGCTTACTAGCAACAGACTTTCCACATCGGGAGCAGTTTTGTCACTGGTTTCTTCACCAGACAACCTCTATTCCGAGATTTGTGTCATCCATCCCATTCACAGGTGGGGCCACATTAATGCGGAGTAGTGTCCTTAACTTTCGTAACAGTCGTCTGTTGGAGAGTATGCAGAACCACCACGGTACGGTGCGAATCATCAGCAGCGGTGCAGGCGGAATGAGTAGGCCGTGATTATTGGCGACCATATTCTGAGAACTTTCTTCCTTCCACGTCGCCTAACAGGCCAGAACTATCCGGAGTTTCTTGCGTGTGACTTTGCCTCCACTGCTGGAAGAAGTGCCATTGATGACGATTCGAAGGGTTATGTGGCTGCTACGTGTTGGTGATCCAGACCACGTCACCATTAACGTCCGGAAGCATCTCAGTCGTGTCTTCCCCGGTTGACTGCATGGCCTGCTCGTTTACCGGATTTCAAACAGTGCGATTTCTGGTTATGGGGCCACCTCAAGAGTATTGTGTACGCAGAGCTCATTCCAGATGTGGAGACACTGGAGCAGCGTATTCATACTGCCTTTGACACTGTTCGGTTGCAGCCTGGCCGACGTGAACTTGTAAGACAGAACATGGTACAGCGCGTACACGCATGCTTTGAGGCACATGGAAACCATTTTCAAGGCATACTGTAACTATGCCCGCATAGGTACAGCGCGTATTAGACTGCAGTCTCTGTAACAAAGTATGAGTAAGTAAATGATCTCTAGCATGGAAACCTTGCATTTCCGGACACAAGTTCATTACACCTTTTTTGTTACATATCCCCTCGTCGATCAATCCTCAGAGTTTGTACGTGGTGGAAAATCACCCTGCATAGACGGCTCTTCCGTTCCGGTTACCGAGGATTTTTGCCTGTTGTCGACAATGGTAACTGGAAAGACATCCGTACGAGGGACTCCGAGCAGTTCGGGAATGATTTAACATCAAGTTTGAAGTCGGATAAAAAATGACAGGAGAAATTTTTTTTTTCGTGTCGTATAATCACGAACTATTATCTGATTTTTCCCTTCGCTTGCATTGTGAAATCTTTCGTCATGTCAAATTCCATGGTTCCAAGTCAGTGGAAAGTACTCTGTGGGTTTTGATGACGCGAGTGTCAAATGACACACATTTTTAACGTTTATTATACCGAAAACAGCCATAGACCTTGGTATGTGACGTATATTTCAAATTTTTACGCCTACCCGTTCCTGAGAAAAAGCCTTTTGAACAGTCGGGCCGAAAGGAAGACAGAAGTAATCCTATACCGGTCCCGGTTTTGCCGATTGAGGTACGAAACCCTTAAAAAAATAGCAAATTTGGTGGGATTCGGATGCGACATGAACCATTTATGTTAGCCTAGTTTTCATGCAGCAGCTGGCAGCGGAAAGATAACAGAATAGCAATGCAAGGGTTATGGGGTCGCGTCCCATACGGAATCATGTTTTCTTTTAATTTTCAATTTCTGCATTACATAGTACATAGTACATAGTATTCGACATTGTAGAGGGTCTACATAAGGGCGATGTACTTGAGGGCAATATTAGGGAAACGGAAGCGGACTTAGATGAAGATTAAATGGGAGATACAAGGCCCCAGGAGTAGAGAACATTACATTAGAACTACCGATAACCTTGGGAGAGCCAGTCATGAAGAAACTGTACTATCGTGTGAGCAAAATGTATGAGACACGCGAAACAACATCAAGAAGAAAATAATAATTTCGATCCCAAAGGAAGCAGGTATTGACAGGTGTGAAAATTACCGAACTATCAGTTTAACAAGTCACAGTTGCAAAATACTAAGACGAATTCTTTACAGACGAATGGAAAAACTGATAGAGGCCGACATCGGGGAAGATCAGTTTGGATCCCGTAGAAATGTTGGAACACGCGAGACGACACTGACCCTACGATTTATCTTAGAAGATAAGTTAAGGAAAGGCAAACCTACGTTCCTAGTATTTGTAGACTTAGATAAAGATTTTGACAATGTTGACTGGAATACGCTTTATCAGATTCTGAAGGTGGCAGGGGTAAAATACAGAGAGCGAAAGGCTACTTACTATTTGCACAGAAACCAGATGGCAGTTATAAGAGTCGAAGAAGCAAATGTTTTACCTTCAATCTGTTGTCGTCAGTATATGACCATGTTGTTTTACTCCAGTTGTTTAAAGGGGATTGCATTAACGTTACACCGTAATTTCCTATGCATAACTTCCGTTCAGCAGTTACTTTTATACCATCATACGACATATATGCTTTGCTCACTAGTTTAAGTTAATGCTGTGTGTTCTCTTATTTTATTCCTTAATTTATCTGTAACTTTATGTAAGTTCATGTACTGCTTGGTATTGTTATGTTATTAGATACTACCACTGTATGTAAGACTTGCAGCATCCCCCTATGTCATACTGTTACCATTGTTGTCATTAGACAGGGGCCTGAAGATGGCGTAGTAAATCGCCGAAAGTGGTAGACAAACAACATAAACGTTTGTAAATTAGGCGGCTGAAACGTGTTTGACGTCACATCCTGGTTGCGTTTAGATCTGGTGGGAGAGGTACGTATCAGGGCGCACTTCATTGTCATGCAAGGGAAGGCGATTAATGTTAAGAGTACAACGGGAATTCCACTGTTAAATGCAGAGGAGAGAGCAGATAGGTGGAAAAAATACATTGAAAGCCTCTATGAGGGTGAAGATTTGTCTGATGTGATAGAAGAAGAAACAGGAGTCGATTTAGAAGAGATAGGGGATCCAGTATTAGAATCGGAATTTAAAAGAGCTTTGGAGGACTTACGGTCAAATAAGGCAGAAGGGATAGATAACATTCCATCAGAATTTCTAAAATCATTGGGGGAAGTGGCAACAAAACGACTATTCACGTTGGTGTGTAGAATATATGAGTCTGGCGACACACCATCTGACTTTCGGAAAAGCATCATCCACACAATTCCGAAGACGGCAAAAGCTGACAAGTGCGAGAATTATCGCACAATCAGCTTAACAGCTCATGCATCGAAGCTGCTTACAAGAATAATATACAGAAGAATGGAAAAGAAAATTGAGAATGCGCTAGGTGACGATCAGTTTGGCTTTAGGAAAAGTAAAGGGACGAGAGAGGCAATTCTGACGTTACGGCTAATAATGGAATCAAGGCTAAAGAAAAATTAAGACACTTTCATAGGATTTGTCGACCTGGAAAAAGCGTTCGACAATATAAAATGGTGCAAGCTGTTCGAGATTCTGAAAAAAGTAGGGGTAAGCTATAGGGAGAGACGGGTCATATACAATATGTACAACAACCAAGAGGGAATAATAAGAGTGGACGATCAAGAACGAAGTGCTCGTATTAAGAAGGGTGTAAGACAAGGCTGTAGCCTTTCGCCCCTACTCTTCAATCTGTACATCGAGGAAGCAATGATGGAAATAAAAGAAAGGTTCAGGAGTGGAATTAAAATACAAGGTGATAGGATATCAACGATACGATTCGCTGATGACATTGCTATCCTGAGTGAAAGTGAAGAAGAATTAAATGATCTGCTGAACGGAATGAACAGTCTAATGAGTACACAGTATAGTTTGAGAGTAAATCGGAGAAAGACAAAGGTAATGAGAAGTAGTAGAAATGAGAACAGCGAGAAACTTAACATCAGGATTGATGGTCACGAAGTCAATGAAGTTAAGGATTTCTGCTACCTAGGCAGTAAAATAACCAATGACGGACGGAGCAAGGAGGACATCAAAAGCAGACTCGCTATGGTAAAAAAGGCATTTCTGGCCAAGAGAAGTCTACTAATATCAAATACCGGCCTTAATTTGAGGAAGAAATTTC
This sequence comes from Schistocerca nitens, assembly GCF_023898315.1. Classification (NCBI taxonomy): domain Eukaryota; kingdom Metazoa; phylum Arthropoda; class Insecta; order Orthoptera; family Acrididae; genus Schistocerca; species Schistocerca nitens. The sequence continues at coordinate 74,019,084 of NC_064617.1, forward strand.
TGAGGATGTACGTCTGGAGTACAGCATTGTATGGTAGTGAAACATGGACTGTGGGAAAACCGGAACAGAAGAGAATCGAAGCATTTGAGATGTGGTGCTATAGACGAATGTTGAAAATTTGGTGGACTGATAAGGTAAGGAATGAGGAGGTTCTCTGCAGAATCGGAGAGGAAAGGAATATGTGGAAAACACTGATAAGGAGAAGGGAGAGGATGATAGGACATCTGCTAAGACATGAGGGAATGACTTCCATGGTACTAGAGGGAGCCGTAGAGGGCAAAAACTGTAGAGGAAGACAGAGATTGGAATACGTCAAGCAAATAATTGAGGACGTAGGTTGCAAGTGCTACTCTGAGATGAAGAGGTTAGCACAGGAAAGGAATTCGTGGCGGGCCGCATCAAACCAGTCAGTAGACAGAAAAAAAAAAAAAAAAAAAAAAGTGTCGAGTTTGCGGGTAACGTAGGATATTCGGAGATGTGCAAGATGGAATAGGAGGTAGGGAAATTTGATACGTCGGTAGTGTGGATAGGGAAGGGTAAGCGGATTCTAAATGTTAGGCGGAGTGCATCACCTTCGAGGATTACAGCGCTCTTACTACTTGTGATTGTATTTATGTCAGTTGTAACATGCTACTATGTGTCCAATGGGCCTCCAGTCAACATTTCTCAAATTGTCTTCACAGGGACCGTGCATTCGAAGGCCAACGTTGAGCGAGCCGATTTCACCGTGCTGCTCAACGCTCAGAAACGATGCGGCACAGTCCATACGTTATGCCTACCTGAACGTGGTACACACGACCGCAGCCCGCTCCAGCGGCAGTTGACGGCCGTACCTGGCTGGCAAATCACCCAGCTTGTTTACGAAATGGGAGGACGTAAGATTCCTATGTTACCTGTGGTAAAACGTTCATTTTCTCCATTGCTCATATGCTAGTCATGTTCTTCTGTCTTTAGTACACGTCAGTAAAAACTTTACTGTCCAGTTTATTGGCTTTCCATCTGTGCCCATTCTACCATCTTAATATCAGTGTCAAGTATGACGAAAGAACGGACAGTCCCTGAGCGGAGAAAATCCTCGATATGGCCGGGAATCGAACCTGAGCACCTTCACTTAGCATTCCGCCGCGCTGTCCGTGAAGCTACCGCGGTGGACACTTACAAAAGTTCCGTTACAAATAGTGTAATAGAAATTTAGAATAGTCTGCCACATAAAATAAAAATCATTCCATCAGTCTCACATTTGAGTGAAACCGTAAATTAATTCGTCTTTCATCGCTGTTTCCATTCAGTTTCAGATTCTTTAGAACACGTGAAACACAAGCCCGGACAAGAAAGTGCAAAATATCCGAATGCAATTAGTGCAAGCCCTCTTGTAGATGAACGCAATCGAACAAACACATTCCTGGAAAGAGAGAGCACTCACATTCACGTACCATCAAACATTATAAAAAAATGGTTCAAATGGCTCTGAGCACTATCGGACTTAACATCTGTGGTCATCAGTCCCCTAGAACTAAGAGCTACTTAAACCTAACTAACCTAGGGACATCACACACATCCATGCCCGAGGCAGGATTCGAACCTGCGACCGTAGCAGTCGCGCGGTTCCGGACTGAGCGCCTTAACCGCGAGACCACCACGGCCGGCTCAAACATTATAGAATGTATATTAAATAGAATATGTTATATAATATACGAGTATATTATATTGGAAGTGTCACAACCTATTAGACAATGTGAAGCGAGAATTTGAATGTAGTAATACAAAAGTCTGCAGAACAGCATGTATCACTTCGTAATTCTGTGTCTCTATTCTATACACTACTCTGAACTTCTGTATGATCATACCATGTCTGTATGTTTGCTGAATGTTCTAATTGCAGAAACATTACTAGCTGGCATATAATTACAGCGAAACGTACGAAGATCAATGAATTTTTGATGGCTGTTCAATGTGCCTTTGTCTTAAAGGGCACACTTTCAGAACACGCAAGTCACTATTCGAAAATTCTTTAAGCACGAATATTCCTTTTGCCGTTATTTTATCACAACAAATCGTACTAATAAACGATGGGTTTTCGAAACATCAATTTAATGGCGCTTTGAAAAATATTCATAGGAGGTTAGATACAGCCCAAAACCCAGCAAATATGGGCTTCGACTGAAAGCTCTCTACTCGTCAGTACTGCAAAGATATGGCGAAGCATGTGACATGGGCAGCACTTTCAGAGTATCCGTCATGCTTGATATTGTCATACAAGTGCAGAAAAACACCCTAACTTGCTTCTTCCAGGTCATGTGAGATACTCGGCATGCAAAATGCCAACATTCGAATGCACGGCCCGTGTAATGACGACTTTTGTAGGAAACATGATGCGCATTTCAACACCCGACGACCGCGCAACGAACTTCGCCGTTCCCGAGATTCTCGTTTCCTGGGCCATTGACACCCTACGCTTTGCAAAAGTCTTTTGACAGTCCAGTTCCCTATTTTCAGCTCTTGTCGAAGCTAGAATGATTCCCCGTTCGCCTCTGCTCTGCTTACATACTTCAGTCACCGCGTCACCTACCTGCGTCACCGTCATGTGTAAATCAGTGATTATAATGTTCTGGATTTTCGGGGAGGGAAAGCGGTTGCGGTTAGCCGGCTGAAGAATGATTTGGTGCCTCCCAGACAACAATGCCATAGATTTTCTTATTCGAATTCGTAGCTGCTATTACATAGCCGTGCGGTTAAAGGCGCTGCAGTCTGGAACCGCAGGACCGCTACGGTCGCAGATTCGAATCCTGCCTCGGGCATGGATGTTTGTGATGTCCTTAGGTTAGTTAGGTTTAACTAGTTCTAAGTTCTGGGGGACTAATGACCTCAGCAGTTGAGTCCCATAGTGCTCAGAGCCATGTGTGATTACATAGAAAATATTATTAAATTCTCCCAACATTACTTTCGATCTACATTGAGATTTATAATGTAATTTAACTTTTTGATAAATTATACCTGTGTTCTGCTACTTGCGCTAGGACTTGTCCATCGGCTAACGTGGAGAACAGAATATCGCATTAACGGGATGTATTCATACATAGGAAAGTGGCCGCCATAGTCTAGTAAACGTATGTTCACCGGACAAAAAATTGGTCTGCGATGGAGACATCAGGACGAATCTCATTTAATGCCGTATAATTGCGCCCCTGAGCTTGCTGACCACGTGGATTCAGTTAGAAAGTGATTCCACATGGTTGTCCAGGTTCTTCGCATCCAGATGAAGCTATTCGCTGAGGATTTGATCATGCAATTCCATCAAGTTGCGAGGATGCTGATGTTGGCGTTTTACTCGGTGCTCCAACAGAGATCACAGATTTTCTATAGGGTTCAGGTCAGGTGATTCTGCATGCCAGGCGAGATATAATTAGGGTAGTGGAGTGTTCCCAATACGAGTCACATATTCTTCTACACCGATGAATTTTGCTGCCGCCGTCATTCGTGACTGTGTGCGGCTGGCCGCTATGGTCGAGCGGTTCTAGGCGCTTCAGTCGGGAACCGCGCGACCGCTACGGTCGTAGGTTCGAATCCTGCCTCGGGAATGGATGTGTGTAATGTGCTTAGGTTAGTTAGGTTGAAGTAGTTCTTAGGGGACTGATGACCTCAGAAGTTAAGTCCCATAGTGCTCAGAGCCATTTGAACCATTTTTTGAGTTCTAAGTTCCAGGGCACTGGTGACCACAAGTGTTAAGTCCCATAGTGCTCAGAGACATTTTTGAACCATTTGAACCATTTGACTGTCTGTGCAATTGCCCAAATGTTGAGTGCATGCAGTTCCAGTGCAACGTTCTCTCGCAAACAGGTTGGGATGGACCTTCATTCACTGCCTGCAGCAATTGCTGTCGGGTTTCGAAGCGATTTTCATTGGCAAGCCGTGAAACGCGTCTCCGGTCTTTCTCAGTCGGCTTCTTTCACTGACTGCAATTTTGAATCTTGTTTCGTAGCTTCTAGACATGTTGAACAATCCGTCGCGTGACACCAACAAATCCAGCAACTTCATATAGCGTATTGCCATGGGCAAGGTGAAACACAAGTCTCCCCGTTTGCGACTCCGATACGCCCTTACATTTACACATTTTTAAGTACGATGTCCGCTCGAAACGTCAATGCCTCACTGATCACTACTGTGTTATGCTAACGTAGAACAGTGCAATTCGATTGCTGCATCGTCTCTAAAGGTTAAACGATGCACCTGTGCGTGCCACTGAAAGGAGTAATTTTTTATCCGGTTGTAACTCTTCCACAACATTTTGTTTCTGTATGGAATTTAGCCCTACTTCTACTCAATAAAAGTCTACGTATTACCACAAATATATACCGACAAACTGTTGTAGAACTTAAACTCGTATGCTAAACTTTGACTAACAGAACCTAATTTATATTGAACTGTAATTGGTCAGAAAACAACTTATCTTTATATTAAATGCGCAACAGTTCTTTGGCCCAAATCAAAATTTGTCTTGATAACATTGTTGCAGATTTCTTGAAAGCACAACAGCAAACAGCAAGTAGGCAGCGTCTAAGTTAGATTTCTATTTCTAAACCAAATTTTCCAAACAATATTCAAACTCTTGCATACCATATGTTGCAATGTGGTAATGCCCGATGATAAACCTTCGTTAATCAGTAGGGTGTTGAGAGTAACTATTCGTACGAAATGGTAGTCCAGGCTGAAGTATGTATTCAGACAGACAGAGTAAAACTTCGCTTATACTTCACACATAACATAGGTCTGAACAATATTATTTTTAACAAAGTGAACAATGATTTAAAGTGGATACAGTATTAACAGAGAATTTCTATGCCAATCAAAGGGCTTAATGAATTAATATGTTAATGCATGACTCAGGAAAGTGGGGTGGTCTTTCTCTTAGCTCTGACCCAGTTACTAAGCTGACAATATTTATTCTGACAAACTACGCCGCAGTGTTGCAGTCTTACCTCGAACTTCTTCTCTTCAAAAAATAATAACATTATTCAAAATTTATATTTTGTTCGTTTTATAATATGTATGATTTATACATCCTCGCTGTCGTTTACGATCAATCTTTCTTTATCTAACAGACACAATCACAAGTCGACACCGCGCAACAGAATACATACGTCACCTACCACACTTCAACTAAGAAAGTATGAGACTACACAGAGGCAAAGACTGTGGCGCAGCAAGACCAAAGATTGTTTAACAGTAACGTAACTTGCTCTCTCTCTGACGTGCACATCGGTAACACACAAAAACCAAAGTGACATGACCACCTTACACGGTGAGCTTACAAAGGAAATGATTTTATGAGCGTGTCCAGTGCCGTTGCTACAGCGTTCGTACGACACACGCCATGTTTCTCTGGCAAGAACCAGGCGCAGCTAAAGCATTTTGGTCGATTATTACAACTCCTTACGTAATACTTCATGAAACGCCGTCACGACATGAGAAGGTTGTGTTTTAACGCTGTCCTAAAGCCATCAGCGTCCACACTGCCACGATGTCAAATACGCGCATTCTTCTCGGCGGACGGCTGCAAATTGCTTCACGCAGCGGCCAATGCAGAGATTTACTGTCGGGAATTATCTTAAGAGGCCGTATTACGGCGTACAGTAAGCCGGGATCCGAGGCGTAACGACAACACAAAAACTGGTTCTGGCGCTGTCAACCTTGCATATGCCATTACAGGCCGGCAGTGGCTGGAGAATTACACGGCAGACACGACATCCAAACCTGTTGCCACAGTCATTTGTTATGTTCGAGCGGCGGCCGTTAATAGCAGTCGCTCCAGGCGGCGACGCACACACTGGCCGCGCGGCGCGTTCTTCACTGGTTGCCGCGAAAATACTCGCTGCTATCTGGATTGCACGGTGGCGAATGAGACCGAAGGAAAGGAAATGTACCTCTCATCATTCCACGGCTATTCTCCGTATTAAATTGGCTGCCAAGTTTACGGAAGATAGTATTCAGTTTTCAAGTAACCCGGCAGGTTAGCCGAGAACGCTATTGCGCTGCTTCCTGGGCTCGGGTAGGGGCGCCGGCCCCGGACCGCTCGGCGAATTAACGACGACGGCCGGTGTGCCGGCCAGCCTGGACGTGGTTTTCAGGCGGTTTTCAACATCCCTCTAGGTGAATACCGGGCTGGTCCCCGCATCCCGCCTCAGTTACACGGCTCGCACACATTTGAACACTTTCGCACTATTCCATGGATTACACTAGTCACAGACAGTTGGGGTACACTTACTCCGTCCCAGGGGGTACAGGGTGGTGGCAGGAAGGGCATCCGGCCACCCCTTAAACTAACACTGCCAAATCCGATAAACATGCCGACCCTGCCTACCCGTGGGAAATGGCGCAAGTGAAAGAAAGAAACAAAGTCTTCAGTTTTCAAGTCTAAAATGTCGTCTCAGCTGCAGAAAACAGTTTTTCGCTAATTTCCAATTGCAGTAATAACTTATGGCGCAAGACAACGACTCTAAAGGGTTTCATTGGTAGATAACCCATAGAAAACCGAAGAGGAATGGAAAGATCAACGATGGGCTACGTAAAGACTGAAAGAAAGCAGTAGACATCAGATGTGCAGGTCAGTGATATAAAGTAAAATGTGTATACCTTGAATTGGTAGTGGACCGGTCACGCCGCTCGAAGAAAGAATGGTCAAATCAAATACGAGACCAGCGGAAAAATGCTCCTGTCACAGCACAAAAAAAGCGAAAAAGTGGGTTTCCAACTGCTTCATTCTACCTTCCTCAGCATCTTCAAAAATATTTTCAAACATCTGGCATGCGAAAATATTCACGCTCTTTTCAACATGCGATTCGTTTGTCTCACACAAGCTCCTTTAACTCGCTCAACCCACTAGTCCAGCGCTGTAAGTCACTCACAACCACCCTCTCCCACTTGCACATTCTCACTCTCTCATCCAAACCATCTCATTGTCACTATCTCTTCGTGTGTCTGTGCGACTGAGTCCTGTGCCACAGCGACAGTGTCATTGGTTCTGTGCTGTTACCACTACTGTCTCATCTCACTTCCACTGTCTCCCTCTAGCTCTCTCTCACTGCTACTATCTCATTCATTCCTTCCCATTGCTGCTACCTTTTCTCACTGTCACGATCCCTCCCTTCCATTTGCACTTCCTTTTTATTTCTCTCCCACTGGCTCTGTTCAAAATGGTTCAAATTGAAATTGGCAGGGTCGCCATATGAAACGTCCCCCTTAGAAAAATTAATGAATGACTGTGCTGGTAAACCCCTTACGTTATTTGATTTTCAAACAGCTGAGCAGAACTGAACGTACTCAGACATTTCTCTCTTTACTTATTCTGATCAACACTAAACTGACACAATATTTTTGGCGCAACGCAATATGACTTTCAATAATCCCTACAAGAGAATGGCCCTGACTAAATTAACCTATACGTTTCACATATCACTTACCTCACAAAAATCTTCGTTACTCGAACTACTGCAATACAGCGGGCGCCACTACTACCAGCTAAATAAAAGATTCAAACTACTGAAGGCACTAACTACTGATAGGCATAGTCAGCAAAAGAAAGATTTTGTTAGAGAACAAACAATGTATTTACCTTAATAGTGTTCAAAAGTCATTATATATATATATATATATATATATATATATATATATATATATATCAGTCCATGATATCCAATATTACAAATTTACTCTTTCTGATGGACACACATGCAGATCGTCCGCTCTCAAAACTCCGCCATCTCTCACCCCACATCCACCACTGCAGGCAGCTCACCTCCAACTGCGCAACGCTATGCGCTGTTAACAGCCAACTGCCCAACACTACAATAGCAAATTCCAACAATGCCACCCAGCCACCGCCAGTGATTTTCATACAGAGCGCTACGTGGTGGAGGCGTTACCAGTATAAGAACCTAAACAGCCTACTTACAAAATGGCTCGCAGCACTATGGGACTTGACATCTGAGATCATCTGTCCCCTAGAACTTAGAACTACTTAAACCTAACCTAAGGACATCACACACATCCATGCCCGAGGCAGGAGTCGAACCTGCGACCGTAGCGGTCGCGCGGTTCCAGACTGTAGCGCCTAGAACCGCTTGGCCACACCGCGCGGCTAAATATAGGGTAACTTGGAAACTCTGTATCTCGTAAACGGATGAAGACACATAGAAAATTGTCAAGGCTATTCGAGACTGGCATTTTAGGAATATAAAAATTACACCCATTTGCTGCGCATAGCCGTCTAGGAATCTGTGGTTTGGTTTGGTACCCAAAATCCATGTTTTGGGGCTGTTTCTCGGTAACGGATAAAGATTTGTTAAAAGACGAATATGGCATTTCTAGATATTGCCTCAAGAATATAACGTTAAAATTAGAGCAATTTCCCACAGTTATTTATTATTTTGATTTCGCCTCACACTGATTTTACATGCCTATTTTACGTGTACATGTAAGGTAATTTTGGACCTCCGTATCTGGAAAATGTATAAAGATATCAATAAAATGTTCAACTCCCTCAGAGATCGCGGTCTTGGGACTATGCCGTAAAAATGTAAGCCATTTTCTGTACTTAGTCGTCCTGGAATCAGCGGTTTTGTTTCGGTACGAAAAAACGGTAAGAAACACTCATTGAGTTTTGTAAGGTTCCCCCCATGAACAAATAAAGATTTCTGAAAACGAGAAGATGGTACTTGTAGAAAAATGTTTTTAGAATATCCAATTAAAATTTGGGCAATTTGCTTTCGTTATTTACTGTTCAGATTTCGCCTCATAGCGGATTTTAGGTGCATGTTTTGCGTGTAGAAGTAGGGTGACGTTGAATCACGGTATCGCAGAAACGGATAATGGTATTACGAAAATTTTCAAGGTAGTTCGATGTGTCGATCTTCCGAACGTATCTTAAAAATTTCAACCATATGCTGTGCATAACCGTCTTGGAATCAACGGCTCGTTGCTGGCACGAAAAAATGGGAAAAACCATAATTTCGGGCTTTCTAAGGAACCGACACGGCACGTTGGGAAAAAGAGTGAGAGACATGGAGATACATACGTGCGTGTGATAAACCCCTTCCCTAGAAAATTTCTCTCCCTGTGCCCCCTCTGTATTACCACGGATGGCGCGTCACTAATCTTCATTTGTACTAAAACTGCAGTACACCCGAGGTTCCTACTTACTTAAATCTCCCTGAGTGGAATAAATAAGTTCTAACTAATGTTCACCAACCTGCAGTCTTCGATAGTTTTTGTCCCCTGCGCAGAAAACAGCATGTAGGTCGTGTAATAAACTCTTAGCGAGGAACTGATACTGTATAAATAATTAAATCAAAACTTAGTTTGTTTATACGGGATGCCACTCGCTTTTTTACTAGCAGAATACATGAAAATGCACAATTGTATTCTACTCTATGAGTCACAAATAATCTCCAATCTTTACACTTTCATAAAAAATAATCAAAGTATGAACTGCCCATTTGCGTAATTACTATCAAATTGTTCTCAATTAGCCGGCCGGAGTGGTCGAGTGGTTCTAGGCGCTACAGTCTGGAACCGCGCGACCGTTACGGTCGCAGGTTCGAATCTTGCCTCGGCCATGGATGTGTGTGATGTTCTTAGGTTAGTTAGGTTTAAGTACACTCCTGGAAATGGAAAAAAGAACACATTGACACCGGTGTGTCAGACCCACCATACTTGCTCCGGACACTGCGAGAGGGCTGTACAAGCAATGATCACACGCACGGCACAGTGGACACACCAGGAACCGCGGTGTTGGCCGTCGAATGGCGCTAGCTGCGCAGCATTTGTGCACCGCCGCCGTCAGTGTCAGCCAGTTTGCCGTGGCATACGGAGCTCCATCGCAGTCTTTAACACTGGTACCATGCCGCGACAGCGTGGACGTGAACCGTATGTGCAGTTGACGGACTTTGAGCGAGGGCGTATAGTGGGCATGCGGGAGGCCGGGTGGACGTACCGCCGAATTGCTCAACACGTGGGGCGTGAGGTCTCCACAGTACATCGATGTTGTCGCCAGTGGTCGGCGGAAGGTGCACGTGCCCGTCGACCTGGGACCGGACCGCAGCGACGCACGGATGCACGCCAAGACCGTAGGATCCTACGCAGTGCCGTAGGGGACCGCACCGCCACTTCCCAGCAAATTAGGGACACTGTTGCTCCTGGGGTATCGGCGAGGACCATTCGCAACCGTCTCCATGAAGCTGGGCTACGGTCCCGCACACCGTTAGGCCGTCTTCCGCTCACGCCCCAACATCGTGCAGCCCGCCTCCAGTGGTGTCGCGACAGGCGTGAATGGAGGGACGAATGGAGACGTGTCGTCTTCAGCGATGAGAGTCGCTTCTGCCTTGGTGCCAATGATGGTCGTATGCGTGTTTGGCGCCGTGCAGGTGAGCGCCACAATCAGGACTGCATACGACCGAGGCACACAGGGCCAACACCCGGCATCATGGTGTGGGGAGCGATCTCCTACACTGGCCGTACACCACTGGTGATCGTCGAGGGGACACTGAATAGTGCACGGTACATCCAAACCGTCATCGAACCCATCGTTCTACCATTCCTAGACCGGCAAGGGAACTTGCTGTTCCAACAGGACAATGCACGTCCGCATGTATCCCGTGCCACCCAACGTGCTCTAGAAGGTGTAAGTCAACTACCCTGGCCAGCAAGATCTCCGGATCTGTCCCCCATTGAGCATGTTTGGGACTGGATGAAGCGTCGTCTCACGCGGTCTGCACGTCCAGCACGAACGCTGGTCCAACTGAGGCGCCAGGTAGAAATGGCATGGCAAGCCGTTCCACAGGACTACATCCAGCATCTCTACGATCGTCTCCATGGGAGAATAGCAGCCTGCATTGCTGCGAAAGGTGGATATACACTGTACTAGTGCCGACATTGTGCATGCTCTGTTGCCTGTGTCTATGTGCCTGTGGTTCTGTCAGTGTGATCATGTGATGTATCTGACCCCAGGAATGTGTCAATAAAGTTTCCCCTTCCTGGGACAATGAATTCACGGTGTTCTTATTTCAATTTCCAGTAGTGTAGTTCTAAGTTCTAGGGGACTGATGACCTCAGACGTTAAGTCCCATAGTGCTCAGAGCCATTTTTATTTGTTCTCAGATACATATCCAAATAAACAGAGATTGCTAATTAAGTCCTTAACCTGTAGTAAGTAAGGCAGATAACAAGTCTGTCTTCCGAGACAGCCGAATCAGCTCTGATCTTACAGCCGAAATACTAGTACTTCACCCGCCAACCAAGTAAGGCACGAACCGAATATCTCTGAAGTGCTTCGTCTGCCTTTTCGTTTAGCAGTTGTTTACTACCCTGTTGATTATTAACACTTCTGAAATAATGGAATGATAGAATGCTATTGAGGGATACGCATGTGGAAGGAAGTAACACGCCACCCGTCTCTTCCTTGGAATGTAAACTCTCGACATTTCCACAATAAACCTCTTTGTAATGCACAACACATGAACCAGGAACTGGACGATATCGAAAACACACTCACTGGTCATACCGGACTCGAGAGTCCATTACCGCAGCAACGTATTTTCGCCGTCTGTCCCTGTCTTGGGATATTTCCTTCCATTCACCTTCAATACCTAGGCTCCTCAAATCAGCCCATCAACGCCTCGGTCTCCCCACAGGACGTTTTCCCTCTAAGTGCCCTACCAGTACTCTGCGCGCTGCCCTGCCCTCGTCCATTCGAGCTACGTGACCCGCCCATTGCAGCCTACTGTGGCGTTCGCTGGGTTATTCAGTGGTTTGGTATTTAACTAATTTGGTATTTAACTAATTTGTCACATGTTGCTCTGGTAATATTTGATTACCAAAATTTGGTCTTCCTTCTAGTGCATTAACATTCACCGTCAGATTCCCTGTCAGTACCAGTGTTGTCATTACTGCATACTGTCAGATTTTCAAAGTTTTGATTTTCAGAGCTCAGCACCCTGGCTACTTCTGTTCGGACTTGCTTTCGGATTTCCGAGGGAATGTCCTCCTGCATTGTTTCCACAGCGGTAGCCAAGGCTTTGAATTGGTTCTCTAGGCTATCTACTTCAGTTTGAAGACTATTGACCTGAACTGGAATGTTTGTTAACGGTTCAATAGTGGTTCTTACTGCATCGATCACCTGCTTAAAATGGGTAGTAATAGCATTATCACGATCGACCAACAGTTGATTTATCCTACGGACAATTTCTTTATCTCTTTCCAGAAAAATATTGTTTATATTTTCCATAAATTTCTTTTCCTTTTCTTGGTCCCTGAACTCCTGTTGCTGTTTTTCTATAAGCTTTTGCTGTCTACGTTTTTCCTCTTCCTGCTGACGTTGTCTTTCACGCTCCTGCTCTTTAACAGTAAACTTTTCAAAAAATGCTGTTAGCATATCCTGTATCGACATAGCTTGAGCATTGCTTACTTCTGCCCCTTGTTCAGAACAAATATTGTCATTAATTCCTAACCGGTTGAATGCAGGAGTGTCAGTTTATTTTGGCAGCTCCTCAGTTTTACTATCACTCGGGACATCAGTTACTAAATTATCATTCATAATTAAATTTTCTAATAATTCGACAGAAATATGGGTAGATTGTTCTACATGAGACTCTGATGTCATCTCTGCATCAGTATGCTCATTCGGTTTATTTTTCTTTTGTTTAACCATTCTATCACCAATATAGCACAACAAATATATAAATCACTGACAAGCACCAACTGACACAAAATAATCTTATAACATATATACACAAATAACACTTAAAAAATTATTCTCGCAGCCAGAATATTCAATTATTATTACTTATGGCTGGAGGTACTGATTTTATTTTTGAAATTGAACACGTAGCGTATGTTGATAGGGTGCTTAAATGCAAACACATAACATGAATTAACACGTAGCGTATGTTGATAGGGTGCTTAAATGTAAACACAGAGCATGAATATCTGTTCCTACTTGTGCGAGGGTGGTGGACTGCACTGCTTTATGAAGTTACTCGTATGTCTGGCACCAGTGCAGATACAGATTCGTACAACAGTTCGATAGGAAGATGTCAATGCTCATGAAACAAAAAATTAAACAATGATTAATAGTTTGTTTTGGTACCCCGTACCTGTAATAGATCACAATTTCAATTATTAAAATGAATAAATGTGCATTGGTGGCCCCACGTTGGGCGCCAGTGTGGCGTTCGCTGGGTTATTCAGTGGTTTGATATTTAACTAATTTGTAAATGGAAATGATAATCTTATTTTATTACATTGAGTAATTACTAAATAAATTTTCTCCTGGCTAAAGATTTGATCAAGTTGCTAAAGAACTCCAAGTTAACGTCGTGGTAAAGTGTTGTCTGTAAGTTGTGTAAGTGTCACTAAATCACAGTTCATACAACAGATTCTGTACAACTATGGATTATGATGGAAACAGTTATCTTCAGCAAAATGATCATTAAAACCACAGACTATCAGCCGCGCACAACACTGACGTATATTACCTGAAACTATATTCTTCGCAACTCGTGCGTAATTAATTTCGGCTCCATACATCAGCTAGAAAAGTTTGCTACAACGATCGTGCTATGAGCACTGTTTTTAAAGAACCAATCTGATTCGAATTATTTTCATTAAAATGAGTTCGGGACCACCGGTGCACATTTATTTTTACACATTTGTATTACGTTCAGCATTTATGTCTGCAGAGTTGCGTGATTTGAATTTGCCGCTCTGATAATTGTTAAGACGGCGGCAGACAATTGATAGAGACTTTCTATTGTTAGAGCAAATAAGTAAATATTTAAAATGTTTATTAAACGCTATAAACTATACTTTCATATTGTGCAGTATTTAGACCTCATCAAGCAAACATTTGATTTGTTTCTAAGGAAAACACAGACAAAAACGCGATACAAATCGCTATCATCAATGGCTGCGCTCGTTGCAGCGGAAAGAAGTAATTAACACAGATAATGCTTACTGAGAGAGGAATTAAAGTTAGAAATAATTATTCAATCATATTTATAATAATTATGAACTCTATGTTCAAGTAATAATTAACAAATAATTACAATTTCTTAACAGACCTCAGTTTGATATGTGTCTGCAACTTACAAAAGCCAACCACCAAAAGGTAAAAACAAAGGAAGACAAACGCAGATCATAAAAGGAAATTACAACTATCATTGTCTTTGTATGATACACATCGATATGTCCAATTATATCATAGAATATTATATAAATAATTAATATTTATAAGTTTTCACTGTTTTTTCATATGTCGAATAGATAATGTTTATAACTGTCAGAGGTATAATTTCCTCTCGTCGCACTGTAGCCAAAAATTTATCACTACGTGATTTAATAATACTGATTATGTCAGGGCTTGAATAGAGTTCGTGAACCTCTTCGTTATGCAGTTTTCGCCACTCTCCGCTAATGTCATCCCTTTTTGCTCCGAAAATTTTCCTCAAAATTTTGTTTTCAAATACTCGAAGCGACTTTTCATTTTGCACAGTGAGAGACCAAGTCTCACACCCATACAGCATAACTGGTAGAATAATAGTTTTGTATATTCTAATCTTTAAATTCCTAGACAATATCCATGATGAAAGTAATCTATTCAGTCAGAAGTAGCACGCATTTCCCGCCCGTAATCTCTCCTTCAGTTCGGATTCAATCTCATTTCGCGAAGTGATGTCCACGCCTAGATACTTAAATGTGTTCACTTTTTCAAACTGCATGTCTCCAACTCTTAACATTTCCTGATCTACTGCTGTTGGCATTCTAGTGGTAACCAGGTATTTTGTTTTGTCTTCACTTGTCCTTAGACCTACATCTTCACTAGCCTTGATTAATGCATTCGCATTTGCTGTTACAGATTCTTTCCTATCGCTAATGAAGTTTAGATCATCTGCATACCCTAATATCTTAATATTTCCATTTAACTCCACACCCTCTAAATTATCTGCTGCCACTCGCACATTATATTCTAGGACTAAATTAAAAAATAGCGGAGACATGGCATCTCCCTGCTTAAGTCCGTTCTTTATTACGAATTCTTCTGACCCCAATTTCCCCACGCGTACTCTACCTTTTGTGTTTCTCAACCTCGCTTCTATAAGTCTAACATACTTCTTTGGTATTTATTCCAAGTTCCAAAAGAATTCTGTACAATTTTGATTGCAATACTGAATCATATGCTTTTGTAAAATCTATGAAAAGATTATCAACTGGTTTATTGTATTCCCATTTCTTTTCTAAAATTTAACGCAGGGTCAATATTTGGTCTATAGTTGATCTGTTCCTCCGAAAGCCAGCTTGGTAATCCCACACAATTTCATCTGCATATGGTGTAAGCCTGCTTAGCAGAATATTCGAGAAAATTTTGGAACATACTGGTAATAGCGATATCCCTCTATAATTACTACAATCAATTTGGCGCCCTTCTTAAAATTTAGGATCAGAATCGACTGCTGCCTCTCTTCAGGTTTCATCTCTGAGTTCCATACTTTAGTTATCACCTTGTGAACTACTTCCACCAATTTCTGTCCCCCATTTTTAACTAATTCTGCAGTCATGCAATCTGATCCTGGTGCTTTATGGTTTTTCAATTTGTTGATTGCATCTCTTACTTCCTTTAACGTTGGCTCAGGTATCTGGGGTTCTGCTGTATGTATTTCGTACGCCTGCTCATTTCCTGCTTCCTGGTGTACATTTAATATATGCTCAAAATACGCCCCCCATTTACTTAATATAGCACTGGGGTCTGTCAGTATTCCCCCAGCATCCCCTCGAAGTGCATTTGTCCTAGCCTTGAACCCCTTCCTATACCTATTTATGTCTAGGTAAAGTTCCCTAATGTTTTTTGTTTTACTGTTTGTTTCCATTTTTTAATTTGATTGTTCAAATAATCCCTCTTCTTTGCCCATAGCCTACTGCCCACTTCCCTTCTCATGTTCAAGAACTCCTCTTGTTTTCTGTCACCCATTCTATCCCAATCTAATCGCGCTTTCTCCTTTACCAATTTCTTGCATTCCTCATCAAACCAACGTTTCCTCCTGTTCTTCTTAATTGTACCTATTGTGACCATCGCTGCCTCTTTGATATTATTCCTGACAGTGATCCACTGTTTATTTACATCCTCGTCTTGATCTTCGTGTGTCTTGAGAGCAACAAACCTATTTGAAATTTCTATAATGTACGTTCTTCTTGTAGTGACTTGGCAAGACAGCCAAACCACTCGGAGGTAGCCGAAAGGCACGCGTTTAAGCTCACGCAGACTGGCGTGAGGTCTGGAACAGGACAATGTAATTAATATAGCCAATAAGGTATGTTGCTGCTGGAATACTTAACTTTAATCCATAATTGGTGTACATCGCTCTTGTTGATACATTAATAAGAATCTCAATATAAACTGGTAATGGCGCCTTGCTAGGTCGTAGCAAATGACGTAGCTGAAGGCTATGCTAACTATCGTCTCGGCAAATGAGAGCGTATTTGTCAGTGAACCTTTCCTAGCAAAGTCGGCTGTACAACTGGGGCGAGTGCTAGGACGTCTCACTAGACCTGCCGTGTGGCAGCGCTTGGTCTGCAATCACTGACAGTGGCGACACGCGGGTCCAACGTATACTAACGGACCGCGGCCGATTTAAAGGCTACCACCTAGCAAGTGTGGTGTCTGGTGGTGACACCACATTCCTCCCCCGCAAATCGGCGTACGGTTGTGTTATAAGGTTTCCGCCCGCCGTGCGGAGGACCCCATGTTGACGTATGCGACGACGTGGGGAGCCTAACAACAGCCGAGGACGTCCCACCCGCACCCTGCCATTCGGTCCGAGGGGAGCTAGGAAACGCCTGAAAACCTAGTCCAGGGTGCACGCCAACATGCGGTGTATGCGCCCTTAGAGAGACAGGAGGGGCCGAAGGGTCGACCTCTATTGGGGCGGTGCACCCGACGGGCGAAGGCGACATCTGGTCCGGAGTGGGCAAGAATTCCATGTCGGAGGACAGTTGGTCACGGGAAGCGATCGGCGGCGCGTGACCCAGGGAGGCGCCCGGCGGTTGTAGCGACGCGTCCACGGCGGGAGGACCGGCGGCGGCGGCGGCGCGTCGCCATGGGGCAAAATGGAAGGCAGCGTCGGTAACACCTGGGGATGAAGCGAGCCAGTAGATGGGTCCCCAGGGCGCTGACCTGACGGCACCGTCGCTGAAAGCAGATGGGGAGCGGCAGATCCCGTGCGACGACAGAGGCGCAGCTGATTGAATTGCCGACGCACCTCACCAGAGGCCCCCAAAACCAGATACATAGCGCGGCCGAGGCAGTGAAGAATGCGCTCTGCGAGCCAACGCCGTGAACCTCGATAGTTGCGATAGTACACAACGTCGGCTGGAGCAAAAGCAGGTGGCTGCCGCTGCACAGGAACCTGATGCGGCGGATGTAGCAAAGACATCAAGGTTCGATGAGGACGACCGCGGAGCAACTCAGCCGGCGAGCGACCATCTCGGGGCTGAGAGCGATACGAGGACAAAAAGAGCAATAACGCGTCCTCCCGAGAATGCAAAAAAAATGGCTCTGAGCACTATGGGACTCAACTGCTGAGGTCATTAGTCCCCTAGAACTTAGAACTAGTTAAACCTAACTAACCTAAGGACATCACAAACATCCATGCCCGAGGCAGGATTCGAACCTGCGACCGTAGCGGTCTTGCGGTTCCAGACTGCAGCGCCTTTAACCGCACGGCCACTTCGGCCGGCTATCCGAGAATGCAACTCTTTCAGTTTCAACATCTGTGACTTGAAAGTCCGGACCAATCGTTCAGCGGCAACGTTCGACTGAGGCGAAAACGGCGCGGATGTCAGATGTTGAATATCAGTGGCCTTGCAGAATGACTGAAATTCTGCGGACATGAATTTTGGGCCATTGTCGGAAACAACAGTCTGTGTAAGACCTTCTATGCAAAAGATAGCAGATAACGCTTGGATGGTGGCAGATGAAGTCGTGGAAGACATCCGGACAACAAAAGGAAAATTACTGAATGAATCTACCACAACCAACCATCGAGCATTCCAGAATGGACCAGCAAAATAGATGTGTAAGCGTTGCCAAGGGGAAGTGGCTTTCGGCCATGCAAAGAATTTCCGCGGTGGTGCGGATTGTTGTTCGGCACACGCCATGCAAGAACAGCACATATTCGTAATCGCAGCATCGATTCCGAACCAAGTACAGTGCTGACGAGCAAGTTGTTTCGTTCGCACTATACCCCAATGTCCTTGGTGGAGAAGCCGTAAGACAGAGGACTGTAACGAACGTGGGACCACGACCCTGGACTGATCATTATCAGAACGCAACAGCAAAACACCACGTCGTACAAAAAGTCTCTCCTTGTGAGCAAAAAATCGGCGAACCAACGGATCCTCGATCCGTGACTTCGACAAGGGCCATTGCGTAGCAACAAAACGCAGAACGGTAGCAAGGACAAGGGTCAGCAGCTGTGGCTGTAGCTACACGACGAAAATCAATCGGAAACGATTCGACCACGTCATCGGTTTCCGCATCAATGAACATGCAAGCAAGTTCGGAAGAATCGAATGCTCTATCCGCAGCAACAGGAAAACGGGACAACGCATCAGCGTTTCCGTGCTTAGCAGTGGACCGATACAAGATATCGTAGCGGTACTGCGAGAAGAAAATAGACCAGCGAATGAATTTCTGCACTGTACGTGGAGCTACAGGCTTGTTCGGATGAAAAAGCGACGTCAAAGGTTTGTGGTCTGTGATGATGGTAAAGTGACGACCATACAAGAAATCATGAAACTTTGTAACACCAAATACGAGAGCCAAGGCTTCTTTCTCGATCTGTGAATAATTTATTTGCGCAGACGAGAGCAATTTGGACGCAAAGCCAATAGGGCGATCATGCGATCCATCTTTGTGCGCAAGCACCTCACCGATCCCGAAATCCGATGCATCTACCATCAACAAAAGGGGTTTCTGGGGATCGAATGGCGTAAGGCAAGTACTAGAAAGCAACGCCGATTTCAACTGGCGAAAGGCGCGTTCGCATTCCGTCGTCCAGACGAACGGAACACCTTTACGGCGTAAGCGATGAAGCGGAGCTGAAATGGAAGAGGCCTGGCGCACAAATTTGTTATAGTAATTTATTTTTCCCAGCACACACTGTAGCTGCTTCAAATTCTGCGGCGAAGGCAAGTCTTGTATGGCACGGAGGTGCTCGGGACTGGGATGTATGCCTTGGGCATTGATTACATGTCCCAGATAGGATAAGTCACGAGCAAAAAACACACATTTGTCCTTCCGCAAGCGAAGACCATTGTGTCGCAAGACCTGAAATAATGTTCGGAGATTGGCTAAATGTTCTTCTTCCGTCTTTCCGGAGATCACAATATCGTCCAGATAGTTTGATGCAGTAGGGACCGATGCACAAACAGTTTGTAAATATTGCTGAAACAATGCAGGGGCGGATGCACACCCGAATAGCAGTCTTTTGAATCGATACAAACCAAGATGCGTGTTAACCACCAAGATGCGCTGCGATTCGTCGTCCACTGGTATTTGCAAGTACGCATCTGCGAGGTCCAACTTCGAAAAATATTTACCCGGGCACAGTTTGTCAAAAAGATCTTCCAGACGGGGTAAAGGAAAAGTTGCAGTCACTAGTTGTGGATTCACTGTAGCCTTGAAGTCCATGCAAAGTCTCAATTTTCCAGAAGGCTTTTGCAAAATTACTAAGGGTGATGCCCAGAGAGAAGTCTGCACACGTTCAATCACACCTTGTGATTGTCGTGTAATGTTCTTGCGACCTCATCACGCAATGCGTGGGGAACTTTGCGCGCTCTGAAAAACTTCGGTTGCGCGTTTACTTTCAGTTCCAAATGTGCTTTATAGTTCTTAGCGCAACCAAGGCCCGGTGCAAAAATGTCTGCAAATTCTTAACATAGACGAGAAACACTGGCTGAAGGCACAGTCTGGTTCACTGAGAGGACCTGATTTACTATAGACAAGTGAAACAACTGAAATAAATCTATACCAAACAAGTTCACTGCAGAAGAAGAACGAAGTAAGTAAAATGACACAAGTTTTGTTTGTCCCTTGTATGTTGCAAGAAGGCTGCACTGTCCTAACACAGGGATTGCTTGTCCTGAATAGCTACTTAAGTTAACATTTGCGGCACGCAACGGAGGTGTGCCCAGCTGTTTGTACGTGTCGTGATTGATCAGAGAAACTGCAGCTCCGGTATCGAGCTGGAAAGGTATCACGTTGCCATGAATGTCCAAGTCAACAAAAAGTTTATAGTCCTGCTGACGACAAGAGCGACTGTCTCGTGCAACGTGAACAGACACTGGTACAGAAGCACTCGCTACGTGACGGAATTTCCTGCGATGTCGACGCACACTATTTGTGGGACGAACACAGTCACTGTTAGAAAGAGTGGCACTGAGCGTAGTGGATTGAACTACATGAATGTCCATGGGCGAAGGTTCATGAGCCTGAGTATTCTTGGTTCGATTCCGATTCCGGCGTGAAGCAAAGGGCCTGGAATGGTTCTGAGTGTCCGATCTGAGCTTCTTCTAGCAAACGCTCTGAACATGTCCTTTTTTATTACAGAAAAAGCAAATAGCTTGGCGTGACGGGCAATTCTCACGCGAATGTCTAGTAGCACACCGCGGGCATGACTTTAGCACTGCATTTGCTTGCTTGCGCAGCACACGTAGCGGAGAGCTTGGTGGCAGCTGCGCGGACGGGCGCGAGGGCTGTTTACTGTTCCGTGCAGTGCGCCCGGCCGGCCGGTTAACGTGACACACAGCTGGCGAAGTTGCAAATGATTCCTGAGCAAAGTCAAGCGTGTCTTGCCTATCCAATATGTCTATCACTTGTTGAAGGGAGGGATTGACTAGTTTCAAAATCTGTTCCCTTATACGAACATCAGAAACGTTCTGTGCAATTGAATCACGCATCATATTATCTGAATAAGGGAGTCCACATTCACACTCAAAAGCACAATCCCTAGTACGGACTTGCAAAGTTGCAACCCACTCCCGATTAGTTTGACCGGTCGTACGTTTTGTACGAAAGAACGTATACCGTTTGGCAACTACATTGACTGATTCCTTGAAATATGCATCTAATGCAGACAAAATTTCGTCGTAGGACAGAGTTGCTACGTCGCTTTGGGGAAACAATTTCACTATCACTCGGTACGTCTGGACGCCTACACACGAAAGCAAAAAAGGCTGCCGCTCAATACCTTGAATTCTGTAGGCGGCGAGATGGAATCCAAATTGGCGTGACCACTCCGTCCAGCTTTCCAGTGCAGCATCAAAAGGATGAAAAGGTGGCTGCGGTAGCGGTGGAGCGGCGGCTGCCGCATCGTGTTGCATTGCACGTTGACCCTGGACGAGCTGTCCAAGGGCATCCAATAAGGCCTGCGTCTGCTGATTCTGCAAGCGATAAAATTCGGACAGTACATCTGGAGATTGTGGCGAAGCCATGACACAAGTAAATTAGTGCAATATAAAGAAGAAGACCGTTTTTAAACTCGTCGCCAAACTGTAGTGACTTGGCAAGACAGCCAAGCCACTCGGAGGTAGCCGAAAGGCACGCGTTTAAGCTCACGCAGACTGGCGTGGGGTCTGGAACAGGTCAATGTAATTAATATAGCCAATAAGGTACGTTGCTGCTGGAATACTTAACTTTAATCCAAAATTGGCGTACATCGCTCTTGTTGATACATTAATAAGAATCTCAATATAAACTGGTAATGGCGCCTGGCTAGGTCGTAGCAAATGACGTAGCTGAAGGCTATGCTAACTATCGTCTCGGCAAATAAGAGCGTATTTGTCAGTGAACCTTTCCTAGCAAAGTCGGCTGTACAACTGGGGCGAGTGCTAGGACGTCTCACTAGACCTGCCGTGTGGCGGCGCTCGGTCTGCAATCACTGACAGTGGCGACACGCGGGTCCGACGTATACTAACGGACCGCGGCCGATTTAAAGGCTACCACCTAGCAAGTGTGGCGGTGTCACCACACTTCTAAAATTTTCATTTAGCTTGTCAGTGTCAAACCTAACAAGTTCTGCATTGTGACACCTTGATGTTGCTGTAGATAGCCGCTGGTGAACTTTGGCAACTACAAGAAAATGTCCAGAATCGCAAGCCTGCTCCCCTGAAAGTCCTAACATTTTCCATACTAGTGTGCCATCTCGAATCTACAAGAACATGATCAATTTGGTTTCGGGTGTGTCCATCCGGAGAGACCCAAGTTGCTTTATGAATGTCCTTCCTTTTGAAATATGTGCTCTCAACAATCATGTCTTTTGAAACAGCAAAATTAACCACCGTTGTGCCATTATCATTCGAAATGTTATGCAAACTTTCTTTCCCAATTGTAGGATGGAGTGCTTCCTCCTTCCCTATCTTCTCATTAAAATCACCTATGATTAGTTTTGTATCATACGAGGAGAACTCATCCCACAGTCGCTCCAGTTCTTCATAAAAGCCGTCTTTAACAACCTCTTCAGCGTCCTTAGTTGGTGCGTGTACATTAATTACTACTAGTCTATTCCACCTGCCGGACAACACTATAACTGATAGCCAGTCACTAATGAACCTTATATCTCTGATTGCAAGATGCACTTATCTCTGCACTGCAAAACCTGTTCCGAAACTGTGAGCTTCCGCACCTCCATAGAAAAATGTATAGTTACCCCTCTTTATGCTACCCTCCCCACTGCCACCGAGTTTTTTGAATAGCTGTAATGTCTACATCGTATCTATCTAACTCGTCTAATAGTGTCTGGAATGTTCCTGTCCTGTTCAAAATTTTAACGTTCCATGTTCCCACCCTGAAAGTTTCTTTCGGCCTGATTCTCTTTGAGGTAGGTTCGGCCCGGAGATCCGAATGGGAACCTAGTTTACCTCCGGAATATTTTACTTCAAAGGGACCGATGCCCATTAATGTTGCTGATTCTTGATGAACAGATCTGATAGTAAGAGAAGAAGAAACAGGGATGGTTCATCACGCCATCGCAGCTACCCTTCATATATGAATGCCGTGTCCCCTATCTGCAACCTGAGGACGCACTGTGCCATGGTGGTAGGGGCCCACGAGAGAGCGATATCAAAAACAAGGTATGAAAAAAAATTAGATACTCTGTTGGGAAAAGTCAAAACAATTCTGACTCGATACAGGTGCAGAGAACTGTTTAAAAGAGATAAGAAGGGGTAACTCGCCTTCAGTCCCAAGGAGAGCTGTGAGATACGTGCAGAGTACCTTTGACGATTTACTGAACTGCGAACCGCTTGAAGATGGGTTGGAATTGGGGAGGACACAGAATCACATGTCTCAATCAGGGATGAGGCCTTACACGACATAACTAACCTAGCAAATAGTAAGGCAATGGGGGAACGTGGGGTAGCAGCCGACATGATAGAGTGGGGAGAGGCGAAGTCGGCAGAACACATGAACGTTGTTATCTGCCAGAATTGAAGGACAAGAAATTATCAGAAAGATGAAAGAATGCAATAATACTGCCTATATATAAGAATGGGGACCAGAGGGAAGCAAACAACTGCTGAGCTTTATCGCTACTGTAGGACGGCTACAGAGCACTTTCGCAAATTAGGGTATTTAGAACGAGAAGGGGATGGATAGAACATATTACACTCCAACACAAAGAAAAAACGACGCCCACGGAGCAACTATCGGAATGGTACGGGTGTAAGTAAATATGATGTAAATATACCGACAGCCAAATGACTACAATGAAACGTCCACTAAACCCACTGGGCAAAACAGATGATTAGGATTCGGGAAAGGCCAAATAAGGTTGGCGTCAGGTTCAAATAAAAACTGTAATTTATTGTAATTCAAAAACACTGTAAGATGGCAAGAACTATGCCCCTTACATGAAGTCATTAAAGATCACCTAACTCACGTTGAGCGAGCAGTCGGGCTGAACAAAATGACTGACAAGGCACAATGCATCTTGTAGAGGGTATAGTATGGACGTAGTGGAATAATTAATGTCGGGTGATAGTTTTAAAGTAAGTCACATGACATGAAAACTTTGTGGAAACGAGTCGATTTACTGGATGCTAGTATACCCCAGCGAAGCATTTAGAGTTGAGCATGGCCGGCCGGGGGAGCGGCTAAGGGAAGCGACAATAGGCAGCTTAGGGCGGCTCAAGCTCTGAGAAAGCGGTAACAGTGCGCGGCCTCCAGCCGCCTTAAGATGATTGACAGTGAGTGGGTGGTTGACCCCAACTCCAAGGTGCTGTACCGGGAAACAGACAGAGAACTTTACGCCTGGTGATAAATGTCCGTCATCCCGTTTTCTGTGAAACATGCGAGAAAGCCGCGCAAAGCTACGGTGGAGCGGTCAACAGAGGTCAAAATATGCGTGTTCGTGACTATAGCAACTTCACGGTGAATCCACAGTCCTCAAAGCCTGAAGTAAATCAGGTGAAGAGCGACAGCATGAAATACGCCGGCCTCCGATGGGAATGTAGGACCAAGGAATTTGAAGTACTCTCCTGGGAGTCAGAATTCCGGGAAACTTGGTGTTTGTGCAGACGCTAACCTTGATGGGTGGCCTGGGAGGAACTATATAACAGAAGTTGAGAAGAAGAGAAATTTTGTGGGAATTTGTTCACTTCCCAGAGCAGGCATTGGTCGGTGCTCAGAAGCGACACATAATTAACGCGACTTGCGCTGCAATTTGCGTAAGTGATTTTGTTGGCGGGGAAACCGAGGCGAAGAGCGGACTGGGAGAAGTCTCCGTAGAGGTCTTCCGTTCCCAGCTTGCCTAGAGTGTGGACGTGGCGTTCTTTATCAGTTTGCCTGAGAAAGAATGAGCATCTCTGCAGTTTAGGACTTAGCAAATGGAACGATTGAGCTTGGAGATAGAAAGTTTTGGTTCAGCTATGTACTGAGCAAGACAGCTAGGAGTGAACAGATGAGCGCAGCCTTGCAGCACCACAAGGTCGGCCGACGTCCACACAACGACGCCGCTCTGTCACGCTGTGTTCGGTGATATTGCGCCCGCTCCGGCCACTGATTAATTTGTTGGATCACGTCGGCAAAGTTTCCACGAGGGTTTCATGGGCCATGTACTGTAGAATTCTTTGCATTAAGCATGGGTCAGTAGATAGGAATTACTTTTGAGTTATCGAGCTTTACTCCACGCAAACGCAATTTATTACCACTGCCTGGTAGGAGAGACATGTAATGTGATGATTGATGGTCATGAGTTAAAATAAATTTGTGATAATCGACTGCATCTGTTTTCAATCAAGTAGTTGAAATCCCAAGTAACTTTCTTAAATAATTTTATGTTCAACATTTGCATCTGGTGTTCAATAGCTGCATATAACATCAATGTGCACCCCTTTTTAATTAAAAGTGATCAATTCTGAATCAAGTAATGTCGACACTGCCACCGCAGTTCAATCAGGAGTCACAGGGCCTTATTACTTTCTTTACGTTATCCGATATTGTGGCAGTTTTGCACTCTCTGTTGATCTGTTAGTCAATTACCTGGGGTGAACACACGCTAAAACCAGATAAGTGACGGGTGGGGTGTTACAACACATTTACAACCAAAGTGGCACATAGCCGGACCTTTACAACTAAGAGTTGCAAACTCCAAATCTTTCATGGCTGAAGGCCACCAAACAAGATATGTTAAAAGCAACAAAATAAATTTGAAGTGGCTGAAAACACGCAGTTACAAATAAAATAACAATACTGCTGAAGGCCCATAACAAAATTTTGAAGATTTAAAAATAACTACCATAACATTTCAAAGGCAGAAGGCCGCAGTGTTTAAGCTTGAAAGGTAATTTTAAGAATAAGGTTCCAAGCCTCATTGTTTAAGCTTGAAAGGTAATTTAAAAATAAAGTTCCACGGCTGAAGGCCCACAATTAATTTTCCAAAATTAAAAAAAAATGTTGTTGTTGTTGTGGTCTTCAGTCCTGAGACTGGTTTGATGCATCTCTCTATGCTAATCTATCCTGTGCAAGCTTCTTCATTCCTAGTACCTACTGCAACCTACATCCTTCTGAATCTGTTAAGTGTATTCATCTCTTGGTCTCCCTCTACGATTTTTACCCTCCACGCTGCCCTCCAATACTAAATTGGTGATCCCTTGATGCCTCAGAACATGTCCTACCAACCGATCCCTTCTTCTAGTCAAGTTGTGCCACAAACTTCTCCCCAATCCTATTCAATACCTCCTCATTAGTTATATGATCTACCCATCTAATCTACAGCATTCTTCTGTAGCACCACATTTCGAAAGCTTCTATTCTCTTCTTGTCCAAACTATTTGTCGTCCATGTTTCACTTCCATACGTGGCTACGCTCCAAAAAATACTGTCAGAAACGACTTCCTGACACTTAAATGTTAACAAATTTCTCTTCTTCAGAAACGCCTTCTTGCCATTGCCAGTCTCTCTACTTCGACCATCATCAGTTATTTTGCTCCCCAAATAGCAAAACTCCTTTTCTATTTTAAGTGTCTCATTTCCTAATCTAATTCCCTCGGCATCATCCGACTTAATTCGACTACATTCCATTATCCTCGTTTTGCTTTTGTTGATGTTCATCTTATATCCTACTTTCAAGACACTGTCAATTCCGTTCAACTGCTCTTCCAAGTCCTTTGCTGTCTCTGACAGAATTACAATGTCATCGGTGAACCTCAAAGTTTTTACTACTTCTCCATGGATTTTAAAACCTACTCCGAATTTTTCTTTTGTTTCTTTCGCTGCTTGATCAGTATACAGATTGAATAACATCGGGGATAGGCTACAACCCTGGCCCACTCCCTTCCCTTTTATGCTTCCCTTTAATGTCCCTCGACTCTTATAACTGCCATCTGGTTTCTGTACAAATTGTAAATAGCCTTTCGCTCCCTGTATTTTACCCCTGCCACCTTCATAATTTGAAAGAGAGTATTCCAGTCAACATTGTCAAAAGTTTTCTCTAACTCTCGAAATGCTAGAAACGTAGGTTTGCCTTTCCTTAATCTAGCTTTTAAGATAAGTCATAGGGTCAGTATTATCTCACGTGTTCCAAAATTTCTACGGAATCCAAACTGATCTTCCCCGAGGTCGGCTTCTATCAGTTTTTCCATTCGTCTGTAAAGAATTTGCGTCAGTATTTTGCATCCATGACTTATTAAACTGATAGTTCGGTAATTTTCACATCTGTCAACACTTGCTTTCTTTGGGATTGGAATTAGTATATTCTTCTTGGAGTCTGTGGGTATTTCGCCTGTCTCATACATCTTGCTCACCAGATGGTAGAGTTTTGTCAGGACTGGCTCTCCTTTGGCTGTCAGTAGTTTTAATGGAATGTTGTCTAATCCAAGGGCCTTGTTTCGACTCAGGTCTTTCAGTGTTCTGTCAAATTCTTCACGCAGTATCGTATCTCCCATTTCATCTTCATCGACATCCTCTTCCATTTCCATAATATTGTCCTCAAGTACATTGCCCTTGTATAGAACCTCTATATACTCCTTCCACCTTTCTGCTTTCCCTTCTTTGCTTAGAACTGGGTTTCCATCTGAGCTCTTAATATTCATACAAGTTGTTCTCTTTTCTCCAAAGGTCTCTTTAATTTTCCTGTAGGCAGTATCTATCTTACCCCTAGTGAGATAAGCCTCTACATCTTTACATTTGTCCTCTAGCCATCACTGCTTAGCCATTTTGCACTTCCTGTCGATATCATTTTTGAGACGTTTGTAGTCCTTTTTACCTGCTTCATTTACTGCATTTTTATATTTTCTCCTTTCATCAATTAAATTCAATATTTCTTCTGTTACCCAAAGATTTCTACTACCCCCATCTTTTTACCTACTAGATCCTCTGCTGCCTTCACTACTTCATCTCTCAAAGCTATCCATTCTTCTTCTACTGTATTTTTTTCCCTATTCGTGTGAATTGTTCCCTTATGCTCTCCCTGAAACTCTGTACATCCTCTGGTTCTTTCAGTTTATCCAGGTCCCATTTCCTTAAATTCCCACCTTTATGCAGTTTCTTCTGTTTTAATCTACAGTTCATAACCAATAGATTGTGGTTAGAGTCCACATCTGCCCCTGTAAATGCCTTACAATTTAAAACTGGTTCCTAAATCTCTGTCTCACCATTATATAATCTATCTGAAACCTGTCAGTATCTCCAGGCTTCTTCCATGTATACAACCTTCTTTTATGATTCTTGAACCAAGTGTTAGCAATGATTAAGTTGTACTACTGTAGTAGGCGTGGGCTTCGTGTCTATCTTGGCCACAACAATGCGTTCACTATGCTGTTTGTAGTAGCTTACCCGCACTCCTATTTTTTATTCATTATTAAACCGACTGCTGCATTACCCCTATTTGATTTTGTTTTTATAACCCTGTATTCACCTGACCAAAAGTATTGTTCCTCCTGCCAGCGAACGTCACTAATTCCTACTATATCTAACTTTAACCTATCCATTTCCATTTTTAAATTTTCTAACCTACCTGCCCGATTAAGGGATCTGACATTCCATGCTCCGATCCGTAGGAAGCCAGTTTTGTTTCTCCTGATAACTACGTCCTCCTGAGTCGTCCCCACCCGGAGATTCGAATGGGGGACTATTTTACCTCCGGAACATTTTACCAAAGAGCGAGCCATCATCATTTAACCATACAGTAAAGCTGCATGCCCTCGGGAAAAATTGTGGCTGTAGTTTCCCTTTGCTCTCAGCCGTTCGCAGTACCAGCACAGCAAGGCCGTTTTGGTTATTGTTACAAGGCCAGATCAGTCAATCATCCAGACTGTTGCCCTTGCAACTACTGAAAAGGCTGCTGCCCCTCTTCAGGGACCACCCGTTCGTCTGGCCTCTCAACAGATACCCCTCCGTTGAGGTTGCACCTACGGTACGGCTATCTGTATCGGTGAGGCACACAAGCCTCCCCACCAACGGCAAGGTCCATGGTTCTTGGGGGGGGGGGGGGGAGAATATATATATATATATATATATATATAAGTTTTAAGTAACTGACATTGGACTAAAAGAAAAGACAACACAATGGCAATAACCTTTCAGCAAATATTCACTTGCCGGAATTCAAACTTACTTAGATAAAATACAGTAAAACCAAGACTTTTTAAATCATCGGCATAAACAGACAAACACAGCGGCAATCAGTGGCCTCCAGGAGGTCGGTCTGCCCTCGTTCACTTATGCGCCGGCACGGTAGCTCAGCGTGTTTGGTCAGAGGGTTCATTGCTCTCTGTAACAAAAAAAAAAAAAAAAACTGAGTTAGTGGATCAACGACGAACTTCAACGGACTTCTTACGACGTCCGCCCTGAGCAGATTCAACGAACGAAAGCGAACAAAATGAGATTAAAAAAAAGGGTGAGACAGGTATTGAGCCCAACTACACTTCATCCGTCGGTAGCCCAACCAAGGGACAGTCACGGACTGACCGACAAACGCTTGCCACCAATCGGTACATGAGAATTCAAACACAAAATGTTGTGGGCGTCATTACCCATAATCAAATATGTATATGTATTAAGTTGTCAAAACTACACACCGTGTTGGACAGCGACAACAGGTGAGGAAAGGACACTGCCTGAAATTACGTTAGTGGCCACGGCAGGTAACCGGAACACTAACGGCCGCAAGGCAGAAAATTCCGCTGGTGCACTTGAATTGTGGTCAACCAATTTAGTTAATTTCAGCAATACAAACACCCGGTGTTGCTCAGAGGAAAACCTCTCCGACAGCGAACCACCGAAACGAACCACACAACATGAATGGACGTAGCTTGAGTAGTTGAAACCACTACTCAACTCTGACGTCCTGGGTTGGTGAACCACGAAGCTCATAGCGATCGAACGTATCCACAAACGCTCCGACACTGCGCAGGGACTGCCAGCAGACCCAGCCGACTGCACCACGCGGAGATAACTTCCTCGCTCCGCAGCAACCGACCGAATCACCTCAGAATGCCGACAACATCTAAAATAACGGCAAGACACACGAACTGACAAACACTTGCGCGAAGATCTGAATGATATGCAACAGTAACTAAGCACACACAAGACAAATTGGGAGTCGATGCACGCACACACACACAGCCGACTGATGGACGATGGGCGAGCCAAAACGCGTCGTCCGGTAGGACGACCGACCGACGATCCACCAAGACCGTGGCCTGGCTCAAGTGATGCGTGGCGGCAGTGGTCTGGCGAGCCATGTCGACGCAGACCTCACTGCTGCTCCAACCCGACTGCACCAGTGCCGCACTGCAACTCCCCGACTGGCAGGTCCGGACTGCGCTCCACACACGATCAAACTCCTGGCGGCCGAACTCGCGATCCGAACTGGCTTACGACAGACAACGACCGGGAAGTAATAGCAGACGAGCAAGGATACTGTGGTGTCACCGCCAGACACCACACTTGCTAGGTGGTAGCTTTAAATCGGCCGCGGTCCATTAGTACATGTCGGACCCGCGTGTCGCCACTGTCAGTGATCGCAGACCGAGCGCCACCACACGACAGGTCTCGAGAGACCGACTAGCACTCGCCCCAGTTGTACGACGACGTAGCTAGCGATGCACACTGACGAAGCCTCGCTCATTTGCAGAGCAGATAGTTAGAATAGCCTTCAGCTAAGTCAATGGCTACGACCTAGCAAGGCGCCATTAGCATTACATAGCTTGTATCTAAAGAGTCTCACTTGTATCGTCAAGAGCGATGTACCACAAGGATGGATTAAAGTTAAGTATTCCAGGAGCTACGTACTTTTCTTTATAGCATTCATTACGTATCCTGTTTCAGACCTATCTACTAGCCTGCGTGAGTTAACGCGTACCTTTCGGCTACTTCCGAGTGGCGTGGCTGTCTTGTTACGCCACAACGGATACTACGAGAGGGGATATATCGGTACGTGTTGCTAGCGCCAGTCACGTTCAGGCAAAGCAGCAGCTGAGTGACAGTAGTAACTTAAATTAACGTAGTGAGGTGGAAGTACGTTAAAACAGGGTGTAAAATACATGATGGGGGAAAATGAGCCAAACACGGCTCATACAATTTCTGAAAATTCTGATGATTTATTCAGGAAAAGAGTTTTAAAAATTGAGCAAGTAAATAAGACGTTGCTCCACCTCTGGTCCTTGTACAAGCATTTATCCGACTTAACACTAACAGACAGAGTTGCTGGGTGTCCTGCAGATGGATATCGTGCCAGACGCTGTCCAGTTGCCGCGATATATAGTCAAAATCCCGAGATGGTTAGACGACTCAGCACGCGATGGTCCGAACGGTCTCAAATGCAGAGAGATCCGGTGACTTTGCTGAGCAAGGTGAAAGTTTGGCAAGCACGAATAAGCAGCAGAATCTCTCGCAGTGTACGGGTGGGCATTGCCTTGCTGAATTGTAAGTGTAGGATGGCTTGCCATGAAGAGCAACAAAACAGGGCGTAGAATATTGTCGACGTACCGCTGTGCTGTAAGAGTGCCACGGATGATAGCCAAATGGGTCCTGCTATGAAAAGAAATTTCTAATAAGATCTTCACGCCCAGTTGTCGGACTCATGCAGGCCGACAATCAGGTTGGATCACACCGCTGTCCAGGGCATCTCGAGACACTTCGGCCTGGAATCTCGTTTACTGCGGTAGAAATGTCCTCAGTGATCAGTCCCGCTTCCAATTGCACCCCGGTGACCAGCGCAGACGTGTGTGGAAACGTTCCGGACGGCGGTGGGATACCAGCCTGAATGTCGGCTGTCATATGGGCCGACGGCCAAAGGTGGTGGTCTGGTGTGCAATCCTTTTTGAAAGCAGGACCCCTTTGGTTGTTATCCACAGCACCGTTACAGCACGGCGGTACGCTGACGATATTCTACACACCGTTTTGCTGCCCTTCATGGCAAGCCACCCTGGGCTAAGTTTCAGCAAGACAATGCTCGCCTGTATACGGCGAGAGTTTATACTGCTGGTCTTCGTACTTGTCCTACCCTTCCTTGGCCCGCAAGGTAGCCAGATACGTCCCCAATTGACGACGTTTTGAACATTATGGGCACAGACCTCTCAACAGCTCCGACCTTTGACGATATAACGCGACAATTGGACACAATTTGGCATCATATCCGTCAAGAGGACATCAGCAACTCTATCAGTCAACACCAATCCGAATAACAGCTTGCATAGAAACCAGAGGTGGTTGAACTCATTACTGACGTGCTCAGTTTTGAAGCTCTTTCTCTTTAACAAATCATCCATTTTCCTGAAATTGTTATCATTTATTTGTACACGTACATCATCTCTACCGATTTCCGTCCTATTCGTATAATTTCAATGTGGAGCGGTGTTTTTGTGCTGTAGATAATTTTTTTCCGTAGCGATAGAATACAGGATCCTAAAGAACAAAAGGACTGTGCAAGTGTCGGAATCCATCGACAGACAGACTCTTGGACAGATACTGAAGACCAGAGGGCTAGACGGCACTACATGAAGACTAATGACAGAAATTCTGACTGACACAAAGACAAGGACGAGATTCAGAGGAGAACCATCGGAAGAATTTGAGATCACGACCGTTGTCGAACAGGCAACTGGACTGTCAACGATTTTGTTCAACATAGTACTGGACGAAGAAATCAGACAGTGAAAGAATAATCAGCGATATGGGAACACGAAAGGGCACATTAGAAACAGTTTCCAACGGCACTACCCAGTTCCCGGCCTTCGTGGACGACGTAGCGATAGTAACACAGAATGATATGCAACGAAACAACCTGTAAACTGCACAAGGTGCCCAGAAAGATGGAAAAGACGATATTGTGCAGCAAGACAAAGGCAGTGAGTGAATGCCTCTGAGGATCGGAGGACGCTAGAAGCGACAGTACAGATGTGGTGGACAATTTTGAATACATGGGAACATATGCAACAGAAAGAAACAGGAGCAATAAAAAATAGTAGAGAGAATGAAGATATCAGCTTTCAGTGCGACCAGAGATACGTACAACGACAAGAGTATATCTATAGACAGGAAGATCAGAGACTACAAGATGGAGACGAAGAGGACGAAAACGAAAGGGAGCTCTGAAAGACGTAAATCGAAACAAACGGCCTAGAATAGACATTACTACCTCAGAACTATTTAGATCCTTAGGAGAATCAACCTGTTGCGCTAAATATATGAGACAGCCAATAGATCTTAAAAATTGAAATGTGTGTGTGTTTTATGAAAAGCATCAATCGCTTTCATAGGTAGTGATGTGCAAGCTTTGCTATGTGGTCACATGCTTGTGAAATAGGTAATGGCCATGAAAAGAAATAACGCCTCAAATGCAGTCACGCGACACATACTTTCATACAACTGACACAACGGATAAAAAGGGCTTGCATATTTCGATATACAGTAGCATGCGTAACTGAGTAGTCTCATGGAAGCAACATATGCTAATAATTTGTGTTACTTCCTCGCTTGTAGCGATCCACAGTGCGATGGGGCTCTTCCCCAAAGTGTGGAATACATGTGGTTAAAATGAATATATTGTTCCTCAATAGTCTTGAGAGAAGTTTCTAGTTCAGCTTTACAGATGAAGCTTACATCGTCGAAAATATAGTCCAACACTATCGCCTGAACCAACTATGTAGCTTTCATGAAAATTAAGATGGAAGAATTTAATACAAAAGAGAATGAAAAGGGGTTAGCAATAACTCAGTGATTAGGTGCTAAATTTCTGATACGTCGCAACCACTCCTAACATGCACCACTGAGTATAAATACGTATGCGGAAGTATAACAGCGCGTGGAATGACATAAAACACGACTTGACTCGCATCAGACAGTAAGGCAGAATTCAGTACAGCAATTAATTCGGTAGGATCCTAACAGACCTCTTTCATGACGTACAAACTATTCGGAAAGGGGACTCTCTGTCAAGCAAAGTAATTTCATCGAGTGAGTACAGTATGCTCTTTCAAATGTGTCTCCGGACCATATACATCTTAACGCTTCAATGCACTAAACTAGGACTCTCTCCAGTATAGCGCTACACTAGTGCGAAGAACAACTAGGAAGAATGGCCGATAGCCATTCGAACAAGCAACCAGGTGGACTCTCTACAGCCAAGGCACGTGACTGGCTGACGGCCAACGGCACACCAAGGACAAACATTCTGAGACAGTGCTTCAGAAAAGAGTATGCGTACGTATCATAGTCGGTCGAGGCCTGTTGAAGCTGTCGAAGTAAATATCTCAGAGAGAGTTGTAAATCAATTATTGTAGATATGGAGAAAGGTAAAATAGGTGGCGAGAAAATGAAAGAGCCAACAGCAGATGCCTTTCGAAATTAAGTAGAACGTATAAGGAGTCTTCGAATGAAAAGTTACGAAACGACTTCGCAACCAAACTGGTTGAAATTTGGGTATGACGCTTTTGTATAACGTAGTGAGACAGCTAGGCAATGGAAGCATGTGTCGACACGTCCCCCAAAAAAATTCAAAGTTGTGCCGTCGGCAGGCGATGTGAAGCACTCCGTCATTTTCGACATCCGAGGTCCGATACTCATCGAATTCCTCGAACGTCGAGAAATCGTTAACAGTGACGTATACTATAAGACACTCGGTAGCCTGGACTGCCAAATGAAAGAGTTATTCTCATTCACGATAACGCGCATCTACTCGTCTCCAGGGTCACACAAAGTTATGGCCAAGTTCAAGTGGGAGCAGTTCGAGCATCAGCCCTGATCCAGGACATATCGCCCTGCTATTGCCATGTGTACCGCTAAAAAGACATCTTAAATGGAAGCGCATGAACTGTGACGACGAACCGAAAGGCACAGTGGAGGACTGGCTCCTGTCACAGCCACAGGAATTCTGGGAACAGGGAATCCTTCGGCACGTGAAACAGTGAGATACACTACTGGCCATTAAAAATGCTACACCAGGAAGAAATGCAGATGATAAACGGGTATTCATTGCACAAATATATTATACTAGAACTCACATGTGATTACTTTTTCACGCAATTTGGGTGCATAGATTCCGAGAAATTACTACCCAGAACAACCACGTCTGGCCGTAATAACGGCCTTGATACGCCTGTGCATTGACTCAAACAGATCTTGATGGCGTGTACAGGTACAGCTGCCCATGCAGCTTCAACACCGTATCACAGTTCATCAAGAGTAGTGACTGGCGTATTGTGACGAGCCAGTTGCTCGGCCACCATTGACCAGACGTTTTCAATTGGTGAGAGATCTGGAGTATGTGCTGACCAGGGCAGCAGCCGAACATTTTCTGTATATACAGGACCTGCAACATGCGGTCGTGCATTATCCTGCTGAAATGTAGGGCTTTTGCAGGGATCGAATGAAGGGTAAGGAATCGAATGAAGGGTAGAGCCACCGGTCATAACACTTCTGAAATGTAACGTCCACTGTTCAAAGTGCCATAAATGCGAACAAGAGGTTGAAAGGTCTCTGTTGGATTCCTTTCATGTTAATTTCTTAAATCTGTTGTCATTTACGGCATAAATTCCTCTTCTAAATTTATTGTGGCGTTTCTGACAATCTGGGAGGAGACTGAGTAGTGGAATGTGTTACTTTTACACATAAACAAGAACGATCTTTCACACTACTACACTTTAAAGCACAGTTTATATGTAATTCATATATGTAATTCATGTCACACAGTCTCATACGGAACCTACATCCGCTTTCTTTTATATACTGTATATGATAAGATACTGTCATCCCCCTTCCCTTCTGTGTGAGAGGATGAATGAGCAAATGTATTTCTAGTTGCATGCTTGAGGGTAGCAGACAAGCCTGTCTGCTAGAGAACAGTAAGACCAACGTCGGAACAGGTAGCTACGCTTTCTAAAAGCAGAGAGGTTTCTATCCTTAGTATGGTCCTGTCCGTCCCTTGTCTTGTTGGTATAGGAAGTTGCCTCTCTGGTCACTTCCGTTTTGTATACGGAAGCACCCTTGGTAGGAGCCCAGGTCAGTCTGCCCGCGGCGAGCGTCTGAAGTTGTAAGATCTCCGGCTAAGCGCGTCTCTGCTAAGTCCGTAGGACAATAGATTTCTTAAGTTCAGCCTAACTAAAAATTTAATCACCTTTATTTCAGGTTGAGCTCTAAAATATCTAATGTTATCTTAAATTGTAATGCAGTGTATTTCGAGTGTGAAGTTCAGAATATCTTCCAGTAGCTGCTTTGTCACTACTTTGTGAGTAAAGTGGAACCACATGTGGATGATCCATAACTATAACTATGATCATCAATCTTAAATGCGAATGTGCGTGAGATTATAACGTCTCGTCTTGACAATATTTTTCAATACAGCAACTTTTCTTTATGTTCAACCCACGTGGGGTGTACGTTGTGAGACCAGTACCATGTGCTTATACAATTGTTTGACCCATCAGGTTAATAGTAACTAGTTCGAGGTTTTTCTTTTGTAAATTGCTTTTCGATCTAATTGATTTTAATTATCAAAATTATTGTGGAGTTACACTTTTTGTGTAAACCAAGTTGACCACGTGAAGCATGTGGTGTAATCATCAAAGTAGCCCTCAGCTATTCTTTTCGGGAAGATTTCACAGAGAGTTAGTATGAATTTAGTATACCAGTGTGTGGTAAATACATGACGGACAGGATTGCGCTACGAACGTAACTTCTTTGGGTGAAAATTGAATCGGTTGGTTGTGGTTAATTTCCTTTTGCATATGTTTCAACGTTCTTCGTGTGTTATTTTATGAATGCAGTATTGTATGCAGTCTCCCAATCTTGGCTCCATATTTGATGTGTTCTGTAAGATTACAAACTCACATTTTCACAATCCTAAATAAGGCACCAGTTTAGTTATGAATCAAGTTTAATATGCTGAAATTTCAATGATCAATGTTAAAATAAATTTCCAAATATAAACTGATTTATTTCTTTTTATTTAAATTACCTTTTATATATTATTATTATTATTATAACGATTGTTCCCCTTTAGGAGAGCGATTGAACTTGAATTCATAATTTCATCTTCGGATGTTTTTCTTCTTTGCTTCCCAAAACCTCATCATCCTCTCAGAATGCTCCTTCTTCCGTTCCTCTGTCCATTTTTTACCAGGCTGACGCGATGTTCTTTCCCCAAGTTTCACACTTGTGATTTTATGCCGGCACTCGGTGCGATCTTCGAGATTTTTTATGTTGATCTGCTGTAGATCCCTCTGGACTTCTTTCAGCCATTCTGTGCCACATTTACTCCTTGTTATAATATTGAATAATTTCTTTGCTGTTCTGGAGTCTTCCATCCTGTAGATGTGTGTATAAAATTTGGCTCGGCGCTTTCTGATTTCATCTGTTACTATGCTGATCTTTCTATAGAGTTCGTTTTGTGGTCTCTTCATCCAAATGCCATTTTTGTTGATTGGACCGTAAATCTTCCTGAGAATTTTTCTTTCCTGCTTTTCTATTTCCTTAATTTTTGAATGACCATCAATCACCATTGTTTCAGCTGCATAGATAGCTTCTGGAAGAATCACTATTGTATAGTGCCTTAATTTTGAGTCTGTCGAAATGCACTTCTTGTTGTAATGCGTCCATGTTAGCTTGTAGGCCTTCTGGAGCTTGGTGATTCTTTGTTCATTGGCAATTCGGTTTAATCCTGAGGACTGTATAGTTTCACCGAGGTATTTAAAATAGCAGACTTGTGCAATTTTACCATATTTTGTTATTAAAGAGGATTTATTTTCTGGCTGCCTTTCCATATATTGGGTTTTTTCATAAGATATCTATAGTCCGGTTTTTTGTGAAATTTCATGTAGTTTTTCCACTGTGTGAATCGCTTTTGTTCTGTTATTGGTGATAATTGCAATATCGTCAGCGAAAGCAAGGCACTTGACTTTAATTCGGTTCTCTTTCTTGATACCAATTTGGATACCCTTTACGTGAGGTTCCCATTCCCTGATTATCTTTTCTAGAACAATATTGAAAAGGATTGGGGATAGTCCGTCCCCCTGTCG
Source organism: Schistocerca nitens (assembly GCF_023898315.1). Lineage (NCBI taxonomy): Eukaryota > Metazoa > Arthropoda > Insecta > Orthoptera > Acrididae > Schistocerca > Schistocerca nitens. The sequence continues at coordinate 74,057,142 of NC_064617.1, forward strand.
GACTCCAGATTTGATTTCGAAGGGTTCTGATACTTCGCCCATAAATTTCACTATGGCCGTTGTTCCTGTAAGTGTATGTTCTGTGATTTTTCGTGTCTTTCGGTCGATCCCAAATTCTTCCATGATTTTCAACAGGGTTCCACTGTCCACTGAATCATATTCTTTCCTGAAGTCGATGAATGTGAAACGTCCCCTTTTTGAACAATTATACATGACTGTGCTTAACCTGACACACAATATTTTTAGCGCAACGCAATCTGACTTTCAAAAATCCCTACAAAAGAATGGCCCTGACTAACATTAACCTATACCTTTCACAAATCACTTACCTCACCAAAAATCTTCGTTACTCGAACTACTGCAAAACAGCGAGCGCCACTACTGCCAGCTAAATAAAAGATTCAAACTACGGAAGGCACTAACTACTGATAGGCATAGTTAGGAAATGAAAGATTTTAGTAGAGAACAAACAATGTATTTACCTTAATAGTGTTGAAAAATCATAATATACATAACAGATAATGACATCCAGTCTTACAAATTTCCAAACTCCGCCATCTCTCTCCCCACATCCACCACTGCTGGCGGCTCACCTCCAACTGCGCAACGCTACGCGCTGTTAACATTCAGCTGCCGCTGCCCAACACTACAATGGCAGACAACGATGCAAACTAGCCGCAGACTGCACACAGCACAGCCAGTGATTTTCATACAGAGCGCTACATAACGTTGCCAATAAGAAAACATAAACAGCCTACTTACATAGCCCCCATGCTCCCCACAAAAAATTTTACAAATTGTTTTGGGCAGTGGCCAATAATGATTTGATAAAGTTTTTCATAATTACAATAACAAAGAAATCAAAGGCACACACTTATTGATACAATGTTGGTCAAAAGCTAAAATTTTCTTACAGTCCATAAAGACAGTCCTGATCGTTCATCACAGTAAAATAGCAGTGTTTTTCTCAAAGTCTGAGCAGTAGAAGAAAATGCACACGGAAGTAGTGGATTTCCATGCAGTCTTGAAGAAGTAGTGTTGTCCTTCCAACGAAAAGACAGTGCTGACTCTTGACATGCAAACAGGTAATGGGCCACACCAGAGCAAACCCACATCAGAGTCGGTCGAAGTTTGGAAGAGTATTGGTAGGTAGTTCATCAAAGAGCAGACCCACTGTAGTCCTGGTAGAGATTACGGCATTGGTGGGCCACCAGAGGTGCAGACCCAATGCAGTCCTTCTAGAAATAATGGTACTGGTAGGTCATCAAAGGTGGAGACCCACTGTAGTCCTTGTAGAGACGGCCAGCAGCCATCTGTTGCGACTGTGCAGGTGCACAATCACCACCGAAGAGTCTTGCGGAGAATATAGCAAGTCCATCAACCACCACTTGTGCACTCACAAAGTTTTTGGAAGTGTCCACAGAACCAGCAATGCTGTTATCCAGTCCCTTGCTGAATTATTAACACACGTGCAAACACTAACAGTCCCTACTTCTCACATATTGTCCATATACTATGACCAACAGAAACGTGTGCAGTGAAATGGAACTTACAAGTTAACAATATGATGAACTGGTGTCAATTACAATTTTATAACATAAGAATACAATTACAAAGGTACAAAATACATCATTAAAAACATAATAATACAGATAACATTTCTAGTAATAGGGGCTTTACAAAAGAATTGAAATAAACATATACATCAGTGTTACAGGAACATGACATAAGTACATACATAAAAGATCAGAATAATTATTGAAACATCAACTTCACACATGAGCATTAAAACAGAACAGAATTAATAATGTCTAACATCTTTACAAAGTAAATAACATATTATTTATGCAAATTATATTTGAAGATAACAGTATTCCTCATCATAGTTCATGTAGCTGAGTATTAGAAAAATTCTACAACGTAAGTCTTATCAGATAAACATATAAAGACAGGAAGAACATAAATACACAAGGGTACACAAACACATAGTGGGATAACACAAGGAAAGGACAGCGTTTGTTTTACTGCAGTATTTTGCAAACAAAACTTTCTTTACTTCTCGGAGATCTCCTTTTGTTCTTCATTATTTCCAAAAAGTCCTATCTATACCTGCTTTCTGTACTTTTCTCGTATAACCTCTCAGTGCATTTCTTCAAATTCATCACAACTCATTTTCTTATATAGTCTACCCCCTCGTGAGCTAACTTAAATCTACTGAGCTCAGATGCTAAACTAAGGGACGAGGCAATGCAGCAGCACAAAACAATTAACACAAACATCAATGACAAAAAATTCAAATTGGCAAAGCAATTGCAATATTACAACTAATATAAGGCAATGTGCTGCAAACAAGAAAAATAAATCTGTAATAAAACTGGCTTAACAGAGTAATACAAAGTGAAATTCAGTAACACTATGCCTGGCAAACAGCAGCAGCAAATGAAATAAATTATATCTAAACATGACATAGCGCAAGCAGAAAAAATATTACATTAAAGACAACAATGCAGACAAGGGAAATGTATGTTCACATCTTAATGTCTATGTAATTAAAGTGGTGCACCACAACTTATTCTATAAAATAAATTACCAAGTACTTGAAAAGAAAATTATAAATGCGGTTACTGTTATTAGTCCCTTCTTATTGTTCTTTCCATTCCAAGAGCCCCTTTTTCAAAGAATGTGGATCATAAAGTAATTATGTAATTGATCTGTTGACAGAAAGTGTTCACATTAGCAAATGCATTTAATTTTATTTTATAAAACCAATGCTGCAACACAGCTGGAAAACAGATATCAAATGAGATAAGCAATTACGCAAACCAAAGCATAAAAACATCATTCAACAGCTATGTGGCATTTCATAAGTCAGTAGAAATTCTCTCAGTTCTCGAAGAAAGACACTTGTCATAATCCGGTGTGCAGATGTAAGTATGTTTCCAAGTAATGAGCGTGTCGTATTTGCGATGCTTTCTACAAAGGAATGTCAATAGCGAGGATAATGGCCTCCCTTTTTTTCCACCTAATGGCTTTCTTTTGGCAGACGACTACCTCTCAGTTGGGCGCCCACAATGCATTACGTCAACGTCACTTACCTTTCGCACTGAAATATTTACGACAGCAGTTTCCGCTACAGTGGCAGTCTCATATAAAAAAATTCCACAGGTTGAGAATTTGCATCACAAATGTGTAAAAACAAAATCCTATTGATATAACAGTGCCCAATAAATTTTCAGCAGCATTGTAATACACTCACGCATTTACATACATTTCATAACTCTTAAAGAACGATTCTTGGTTTCCAACAACCTTTTGCACAAATCAGTGCCCCTAACCACTACTCATTATTCCTTACCTTATTATACATATACATATTCGTCGACACTTCTTCAATATTTCATCATACCAGATACGTAGCATAATCAAATTCCTCATATAGCATCAACTTATAGATCATAAACATATCTCAACAGCATAATACACATAGTCATCGTAATAATAACATCATAACACCTCAGTCAACTCTCAAAATCGTCGTAGCTTCCTCCAATAATTTCAAAACCTAAAAAACTTTCTCTGCTCATGTCAAAAGTGTCATCTGCCTCAAACGTACTTTAAAAATCGTGATCCCATACCAAATATATCATTCAAAGCTCTCACAATATCAAAATGATTCTGAAAAAATATGAAGAGTTCACAAAGTACATACAAAATACAATTTCATAAACGTGAAGTTACCCAACTGTGTAATTGCGTAAACATGTGTCACTGATGTAGTAAAAAAAAAGGAAATCTCTCAGTTAAATGATCAGATAGCTGTGTAATTTGTGTGTCAGAGAAATATGGTACCGATGTGTAAAGTTGTATAAGCAAATACCATATTAGCTAGGGCTCCTTGTGCTTGCGAAACACATGGTACACAAAGTAGGCATGTACCCCCCTGAGGATTAATGTAATTATACCCTCAGGTGTTACAGATTACAGCAATGGAATGAAATGTATCACGGAAAACCTTTGTATCATTGTACTTCAAATATCTTTAAAAATAAATGATTTAAGTACAAAATTAATCACTCAAATACGTGTACTGTAGCGCTAAACTGTGCGTCTTGTTGTAAGATAATCTCTGTGGAAGTGTCGTAGTTATCGTCCTCCGAAAGCTAAGTTCTGCAGAAGTCAATGTACTTACCTCATGATAAACAAATGTGAAATGCTTTGCGTATAGATATCTTAGTTATTACGCTTATTGCCGTGATGAAGAAAGTACTGTGCTGTAACGTATTGTTGTGCTACGGAAAAGGCTGTCTCATTGTAGCTATACCACAAAAGTTACTACTAAAACATGTTTTACTTTCCAGAATAATACAGAAAAACTGTGCAGATATAAAACAGATACACCGCAAAAGCAACATTGTAAATTGTCACTCATTAGTAGCGTCATGATAAAATCGTGTAACTGTCACATAAACTAACCACTGTGTCATCTGGTATTTCACAGAAAGTACTTTAAATCCAGAATGTATTTTCAAGTAAACCAAAATGTTGCATCAAAATCTCATTAGCAGTACTGGTAAATGTTCTAAGTATGTGAGCCTTATAGTCGTTACGTAATCGTGCAACTAACAAGCAAGAATGTACAAATAACAACATTGTGTCGTCTGTTCACTATAGCAATGCATTCATACTTTCTGTTGAAATAAGTTCTCTTGGTTCTTGACTGGATATTTAACTTCAAAACATTGTTACATGTTAACAGTTTCTCAGTGTGACAAAGCATACTAGTAGCGTGAAGTGAAAAATTTTATGGCAAAGACAAAGTTAAAAGCAGAATATCATTCAAGAAACGGTTTTACATGTGAAATGTGGTGTAATCCTTTACTCTTCATAGTACTCAGAGTTTCAACTTGAACGCAATTATCATGCGGTATACGTCGGTAAAGAATACTGGAATTTTTCTCAAGGTTAGCGCCTATGTTATTTTTCTCTGAGCCAGCCGGCGCATGCGGTTGCCTGCGGTGCGAGTCATTGTCTGCCTCTTTGTTGGCGCGCGTCGTTATTGGGATTAGCAGACCTAACTTCTACAAATTCACCTTGACGAGAAGGCCCTGCCCTGTTTGAAGCTCGCCAGTTCTGATGGAATTCAGGTCTGTCGTTTTGTCGGTAGTTTACATAGTTTCTTTTTTGTCGGTCATGTGGTGGAGAATTTCTCCCGGAATCGTAACTGCGCGCTGAACTGTTGCGTCTGAAATTACTCTGTCTCCCTTGATAATAATAGTTCTGGTTACCATATTGTCTGTTTCTATTATTGTCTCTGTCATATTCAGTACTACGGAAATGCGAACTTTCTCTGTAGCTATTACTCTGCCAGTGGTTGTCATACGGGTGGTGTCTGTTTTGGTCACGATTTGTGTTGTGAGAATAGCCTTGCCGTGTCCAGTTATTATTTCTTTCATCGCGGAATTGCAACGGATGTGACCTGTAATTGTTATATACCTGTTTTCGCGTTCCGCGATTATCAGTGTCAATTTCTAATTCTTGTAAGAGTCCCTGAAAAGTTTCAATGTCGTCTTTGCAACGTCCTGCCAAAATAATATGTCGTAAATGTTCAGGTAATTTGATTAAGCAAATGCGGATCAGTTCTGAGGGGCTGTATGGGTTTGACAGGTACTGATTCTTGTGCAACATGTCTTCAAAATATTTCACAAGACTGGAAAATTCAGATTGTTCGAAATGTTTCATCATTATGATGCTATGTTTTACTCGGTCTTGTGTAGCATGAGACCAATATGCTGAGAGGAAGGCATGATAAAAATCTCCTTCACTGTGACAATCGTGAATGACCGATCGCATTCTTACAGCTGGTTCATTCTGTAAGTAGCCACACATAAATTCTAACCTGTGCTCCAATGACCAGTTGGGAGGAAAACAATGAGAGAATTGATGGAGCCACGCTTGTGGATGAATGTCGTTGGCAGAATTCTTAAACGTTTTGAATTTACGTGTAGTAATGAACAGCTTATAGTCAAAATCATCGTGTCGGCGAGTAGCATATCGGTCATTGTTACGTCGTGTCGACGGTGCCATCTCAAAATTCGGTGCACCTTGCCAATTTCTTTCATAATTTCCGAAATGCCCTGTGTTATTCTTTTGTGGCTTTTCCGTATTTCTAAGTTCCTCTTCCCGTGTTGGAGCGCGAGTGTCCTCTGAAATATGAAATTTTTGTATTACTTGTGCCAACTGATATTGTACTTCTCGGATTTCTCTTTTGTATTGCGTATTAATTTGATTCTGATCTTATTTGAATTTCTTAATTTGTTCATACTCTTCTACGTCAGTGATGGCTACAGGTGTCATTCAGATCATCATCTACCTTTGCAGATAAGTTAGTGAACTGATCCGAAAGTTCTGCTACTTTCTCCGATAGTGTACTTATTTCCTCAGTGTGTTTTTCTGAACCATGTTTCAGAGTGTCCATTTGTGTTGAAATCGTATCTACTGTGTCCTTTGAGTTTTCTTGAGTTTTTGCAAGTTGCGTAACCGAATCAGTAGATGCAACTGAGTCAATTTTAGCTTGCAAGGTGTTGTGATTTTCATGAACAATAGTTTGCAGTTCTTTTATGGCTGCTTCGTGATTCTGTATTGCATTTTCATGACGCGAAAAAATAGGTTGGAAAAGCTCGCAAATTTGTGTTTTTACGTCATTACATACTTTTTGACATTTCGATTCGATGTTATGTAACTCAGTAGTTAAATCTTCACGTGTTTGTTCAAGCGTGGTGTCTAACTTTTGAAGATTTTGTTGCATTGTGTCTAACTTTTTAAGATTTTGTTCCACTGTGTCTAACTTTTGAAGATTTTGTTTCATTGTGTCTAACTGTTGCTGTGTTTGTCTCTGGTGTTGTTCCATTGTGTCTAACTTTTGAAGCTTTTGCTGTGTTTGTCTCTGATTTTGTTACATTTGTTGCATTAGCTGTAATAACAATGCATTAGTGTCTGGAATCTGTTCCTCTACGCTTTTCGGCAGTGCTTTTGCACCGGCAACATTCACATTTTGACAAACAGAAAATGTGTCTTGACTTATTTGAGGAAACGGTAAGGACGCAAAACCTGAATCTACAGTATTTGCAAAATTGTGTCCTGTCATTTCGGATTCCTGAGGCGAGCTATTGCCGAGCGATCGATCGATAATGCTTCCCTGTTCACTAATTGTTTCAGTGCCTACGCCATTGTTTGCCGCCCGCTCCATTTCCCTATGCACAATTACCAAACTACTATGTTGAACATTAGTTAATTCATTACACGGTGGCGCTAACACACTGCTTTCGTCTTCACTGTAATTTCTCAGTTTACTTTGGAGCCTAGTATTACGTTTTTCGCACGCCATAATTGTCACAGTATTTCACACGATAACGCAGAAAAGCACAATTTGAAGAGCAAACTAACAAAACATATTAACATAGCATTGAAAATAATAACTAGTTAATTGCAAGCGCAGCTGCGAAATACTTGGTGCAAATCTACATGCATGCCACAACTGTGTACAACAATGAAAAACTACAACTACAAAGGAAATTCTCTCTATAATTACGCGCTAGCAATAAACAAAAGCTACACTAATTACACAAACTACAAGGAAAAAATCAGAAGATTCCAGTGAGGTATCCTCGGCTAAGGGTCGACATATGAAACGTCCCTTTTTGAACAATTATACATGACTGTGCTTAACCTGACACACAATATTTTTAGCGCAACGCAATCTGACTTTCAAAAATCCCTACAAAAGAATGGCCCTGACTAACATTAACCTATACCTTTCACAAATCACTTACCTCACCAAAAATCTTCGTTACTCGAACTACTGCAAAACAGCGAGCGCCACTACTGCCAGCTAAATAAAAGATTCAAACTACGGAAGGCACTAACTACTTATAGGCATAGTTAGGAAATGAAAGATTTTAGTAGAGAACAAACAATGTATTTACCTTAATAGGGTTGAAAAATCATAACATACATAACAGATCATGACATCCAGTCTAACAAATTTCCAAACTCCGCCATCTCTCTCCCCACATCCACCACTGCTGGCGGCTCACCTCCAACTACGCAACGCTACGCGCTGTTAACATCCAGCTGCCACTGTCCAACACTACAATGGCAGACAACAATGCAAACTAGCCACAGACTGCACACAGCACAGCCAGTGATTTTCATACAGAGCGCTAAGTAACGTTGCCAATAAGAAAACATAAACAGCCTACTTACAAATGTAACTACTGTGTTTCTGCATTTCCTCATTTGTAATATTGTCTTTAAGCACCAGATCTGTTCCGCACATGAGCGTCCTTTTCTGAATCCGGATTGGTATTCACCAATTGGTGTATCTGCTTGGAATTCTATCCTGTTTAAAAGCGCTTTGGAAAGGATTTTGTAAGCGACTGGGAGCAGGGAAATTCCTCTGTAATTATTCATGTCTGTCTTGTCGCCCTTTTTGTGTAGCGGGTGAATTAGAGCGCATTTCCAGTCCTCTGGTATTTGCTCCGTTATCCATATGTCTGACATTATATGGTGTAATTTCTGCATAAGTATAGGATCGTTTAGTTTCCAGAACTCAGCAATGATCCCATCTTCTCCTGGTGCCTTGTTATTTTTCAACTGCTTGACTATCTCCATAATTTCTTCAAGATCCGGGGCATGTGAGTCTGGGTGTGTGAATACTGGAGAAGAGAAGACAAGTTTTTCTTGGGGTGGTTCGCAGTTGAGGAGGGAACTGAAATATTAGGCTAAGATTTTGCAGTTATTTTTCGTGTTGGTATCCAAAGAGCCATCGGGTTTCTTGAAGCACAAGCTAGGCGCTTGGTATCCCTGTAAGTTTTCCCTGAAAGTCTTATAAAAATTTCTTGTATTATTTTTGATGAAATCCTGCTGGATTTCAGAGAGTCTGTTGTTGTCATATCCCCGTTTTTCTTTTCTAATTATTTTGAGTTTTAAGAAACTTCTCCCAGTTTTCTTCAGTTTTGTGACTGCTAAATTTTTGCGATACAGTTATTCGGTTGTCGACTGCCTCATCACAGGTTGCATTCCACCAGCGATGTTCCTTGTTGCGAGGGTGTTTTCTCTGTTAGTTTCTTCCAGTCTGTTGATTTTTCTTGGTTAATTTGCATGATGATTTTTTCTTTGTTGAGTTGCAGATATTCCGGATCTGGTTTGGTATTTTGGGTGGCCTTTTTAGCATTCTGTTGGGTTGGAATTTCGTTTTTATTTGGAGAAGATGATGATCTGATTCAAAGACACCTTTGCGGGTTCTGATGTTTTGAATTTCTTTTATATTTTCTTTGGAAATTGCGGCATGGTCTATTTGGTATTCACCCTGTCTAAGACTGGGTGATCTCCATGTGGTTAATTTATGTGCAGGTTTTTGAAACTGGATACTCATTATTTTAAGTCCAAAGTTTCTGCAGAAGTCGATTAGGTTTTCACCATTCTTGTTGGTACGTTTGTGTTTGGTGTGGGGTCCAGTGGTATCTTTGAATTTTTTTTCCTTCCCTAATTGTGCGTTAAAATCGCCTACTAAGATTTTCACATGGTGCCTAGGTACTTTATTTGTTGTTTCTTCTAGTGTTTCCCAGAAATTGTCCACTGTTTCAGGGTAGATTTTATTGTGGTGATTTGTGGGGGCGTGCACATTGATCAGAGTGTATCCTTTATTAGCTGATTTTACTGAAAACAGGGAGACTCTTTCATTGGGAGACGTGAAGTCAATAACTGAGTCGAGTACGGAAGTGTGTACTGCCAATCCTGTTCCGAAAAGTGGTAGTTTGTCTCGTACTTTTATGGCAGATTTGCCCTTGTAGATCCTGTAATTCTCTGTGTTGAAGTGTCCTTCATCTGTGAACCTTGTCTCTTGCAGTGCAGTCCGCAGCTCGTGGTCGTGCGGAAGCGTTCTCGCTTCCCACGCCGGGGTTCCCGGGTTCGATTCCCGGCGGGGTCAGGGATTTTCTCTGCCGCGTGATGACTGGGTGTTGTGTGCTGGCCTTATATTAGTTAGGTTTAAGTAGTTCTAAGTTCTAGGGGACTGATGACCATAGATGTTGGGTCCCATAGTGCTCAGAGCCATTTGAACCATCTTGCAGTGCAGTGATTTTCAGGTTAAATTTTCCCATTGCGTTGTTAAGTTAATTTGCCTGTTTTAGTGAGAGTGTTCACATTAATTGTACCAATAAAATTTTTACGTTTCGTTTTGAGAGTGTTAGGAGTTTTTGAGAAGCTCCGATTCTTCTCCGTATGGTGTCCCTGATCCCCCAGAATCTGATGATCAGGTGAATCCAGTCTATCGACTGGTGCCTGGGGTAGTGACTCTGTGGTCGTCTTTTCCATCATGCGTTCAAGTTGAATATTAGTTTTTGTGGTGATCTCTGTTGAGACCACAGGCATACGACTCGATTTTTTAGTTCGAGAAGATTTTCTGCAGCCGCGTCAACTAGAGGAGAAGACGCTGGCCACTGGCCGCCAGATGCTGAACAGACACCACTGGGTTTATTGGTTTTTGGTCCGCCCTGGGTATTTCATTTCCCCAGTACCACCTATATCTAGGAAGCTTTCCCCTATCCGCCACCCGGGGAGGCGCCCGATGGTGGTACCAACAACCCCACACGGGCTCTTATATATCACCGGTTGTCGTATAACGATTAAAAGATTATAATTTATGTTAGTCTGGTTGGGAATTTGGTAAGCTAGACTGGATACCTGGTGAAACAGTTGCTCAGTAATGCAAGGTTAACTTCCCCAGACAGCTCACAGCTTTTAACCCGCTTTTATTGTCTATCAGCACCGCTTTCATAACAAATTAATGCAACAACATTACAAGGTGACCGAGACGTGTAACCAATGGCACCCCATACCATCAAGCCGGGTGATACGCCAGTATGGCGATGACGAATACACGCTTCCGATGTGCGTTCACCGCGATGTCGCCAAACACGGATGCGACCATCATGATGCTGTAAACAGAACCTGGATTCATCCGAAAAAATGACGTTTTGCCATTCGTGCACCCAGGTTCGTCATTGAGTACACCATTGCAGGCGCTCCTGTCTGTGATGCACCGTCAAGGGTAACCGCAGCCATGGTCACCAAGCTGATAGTCCATGCTGCTGCAAACGTCGTCGAACTGTTCGTGCAGATGGTTGTTGTCTTGCAAACGTCCCCATCTGTTGACTCAGGGATCGAGACGTGGCTGCACGACCCGTTACAGCCATGGGAATTGGATCTCTACCAACGCGGGCAACAATGTCGCGATACGATAAACCGCAATCGCGATATGCTACAATCCGACCTTTACCAAAGTCGGAAACGTGATGGTACGCATTTCTCCTCCTTACACGAGGCATCACAACAACGGTTCACCAGGCAACGCCGGTCAACTGCTGTTTGTGTATGAGAAATCGGTTGGAAACATCACCCATGTCACCACGTTGTAGGTGTCGCCACCGGCGCCAGCCTTGTGTAAATGCTCTGAAAAGCTAATCATTTGCATATCGCAGCATCTTCTTCCTGTCGGTTGAATTTCGCGTCTGTAGTACGTCATCTTCGTGGTGTATCAATTTTAATGGCCAGTAGTGTAGTTGTGCTCAGATCTTGGGTGATTACTTTTGAATGAAGACCAAGTATACCCACAGTGCAATTTCGTACCTTTTCATCTGAATACTCCTCATAATTATCCCTCTTGCTTAGAGAAACAAAAACGCTGAAGACTTTCGAACGATTCGTTTAGCAAGTCTGTTTGCAAAATATTGACATGTTTTATTTACTGTAGAGCTGAAAAGTTCACACAAGCCGAAATTGGTGTACATCAGTTTCAGTACAGGAACACAGGATCACGCAAAACAGTACTGACCCCAAGACCTGGTCTTAGACTTAAAGGAAAAAACCTACGTTTATAGCATTTCTAAATTCAGAGGAAGCTTTTGACAGTGGAGTTTGAAATCCTGGAGGTAGCACGACAGAATACGGGGAATAACAGTTTATTTCCAACTTGTACGACAACGATGCTGCAGTTATAAGGGTCCAATGACATGAAAGGGAAGCAGTGGCTGAGAAAGCAATGAGACAGGTCTGTAGCCTTTCCTAGATGTTCCTCGATCGACATTTTGAGGAAACAGTAAAAGAAGCCATGGAGAAACATGGAAAGAGTAAAGAAACTGAAACATGGAAGTTTGACGATGCCTTGGTTATTCTGTCAGTGACGGTAAGGGACGTGGACAGCCGGTTGAAGGAAATGAATATAGTTTTGAAAATGGATAATAAGATGAACCTCAATAAAACTAAAGCAAAGTCATGTGATGCAGAGGGAATTAGATTACGAAAGGCGATACTGAAATTAGTAAACGAGTTTCGCTACTTGGGCAGCAACGATGGAGACAGCAGAAACGATATAAAATGTAGACTAACAGTTGCAAGAAAAGCGTTTCTAAAAAATGGGAAATATTTTAACATCTAATTTAAATGTGAGTGTTAAGAAGTCTTTTGTGGAAATATATGCCTGGAGCGTAGCCCCATACGAGAGTGAAACATGGAGGATAATACAAACTCTTCAAATAAAAAGTGTTGAAGATTGGATAGCTAAATGAAGGAACTAGTGAAGAGGTACTGAATCGGACTGCGGACAATTTTTTTTTTTTTTTTTTTTTTTTTTTGCTCTACTTGACTAAAAGGAGGGATTGTCTGTGGGATTCACGCTAGGCATCAATATATATTGAGTTTAGTGACATTGGGAACGCAGAGCGAGTGGAAACTGTGGAGGGACTTTATATCCTGATTACAGTAAGTGGATTGATAGGTTCCAATAGTTACAGAGAGATGAAGAGGCTTGCATACTGTAGCGCGGAGATCTGTAGCAAACCCGTTCTTGGGAAGCTAGTTAGGACGTTTCATTAGATCCTTTGGGAAAATGTGCTTATGAATTCCATGGTAGTGACTAGCGTTTCTCTCGGGGTACTGACTTTGTACTCCGTTCAGGTCTCGTTTGTTGCACCCACCTCTGCGCTACCTTGCTGGTAGGCGGCGGCAGTGGAGAGGGACATGCCGGCTGCGACGTGCTGGCGGCCGGTGACGTAACGGCGGCCGCCTGCCCGCTGCCCGCTGCCCGCTGCCCGCTGCTGAATCGGCGGCTACTGTTCGCTGATGTCAGCGGCCGATTTAATTCGCTGCGGGTCGCCGGGTCGCCGCAGCAGCTGTCGCGTGAACCTGGCCTGGTCGTCCGAGGCAAGAGCAGCCGCTCCTCGGCGGCCTCTGGCTGCGTGCTCTCTGGGGCTCAGTGTCCAGTGGCTAGGAGCAAGTACTCTGTGAGACGCTAAGTTTACGTGCGTCCACTGAAACTGTGATATCGTCCAGATATGGCTGTGACACACCAAAGTCGGCCACGCGCATCAGTACCACAGACGTTAGCGAAGTGCCACTGCTAACGATGAATGGGAGGCGCTGATGAAGACCACACCTTTCTCTCAGCACCGCAGCACCCTCGCACGGTGGTCAACATAGAGGCGAGCGTCGAAGCACTCTGCCGCAGTTAATGAGCTCAGTTGAAACACTCAATATCATCGACTAATGAGCTATCCAAGTCTCAGATGGAAATGTACCGTGTGATCAGAAAGTCAGTGTAAATTTGAAAACTTAATAAACCACGGAATAATATAGATAGAGAGGTAAAAATTGACACACATGCTTGGAATGACATGGGGTTTTATTAGAACAAAAAAAAAAATACACCCGATATTGCTAGACACGTGAAAGATCTCTTGCGCGCGTCGTTTGGTGATGATCGTGTGCTCAACCGCCACTTTCGTCATGCTTGGCCTCCCAGGTCCCCAGACCTCAGTCCGTGCGATTATTGGCTTTGGGATTACCTGAGGTCGCAAGTGTACGGTGATCGACCGACATCTCTAGGGATGCTGAAAGACAACATCCGACGCCAATGCCTCACCATAACTCCGGACATGCTTTACAGTGCTGTTCACAACATTATTCCTCGACTACAGCTATTGTTGAGGAATGATGGTGGACAAACAGAATTCAAATGGCTCTTAACATCGGTGGTCATCCGTCCCCTAGAACTTAGAACTACTTAAACCTAACTAACCTAAGGACATCACACACATCCATGCCCGAGGCAGGATTCGAACCTGCGACCGGAGCGGTCACGCGGTTCCAGACTGAAGCGCCTAGAACAGCAGGGCCACACCGGCCGGCGATGGTGGACATATTGAGCATTTCCTGTAAAGAATATCATCATTGCTTTGTCTTACTTTGTTATGCTCATTATTGCTATTCTGATCAGATGAAGCGCCATCTGTCGGACATTTTTTGAACGTTTGTATTTTTTCGGTTTTAATAAAACCCCATGTCATTCCAAGCATGTGTGTCAGTTTGTACCTCTCTACCTACATTATTCCGCCATTTATCCAGTTTTCAAATTTATACTGACTTTTTGATCACCCGGTACTTTTGTAAATGTAGAGCATTATGTTTCAAGAGAACAGTTTGTTAATTAGAGCATCAGGCGATGATTTCATCGTCAATAAGTGTTGTTAATTATCACGCACTGCTGCGGCAAAGGTCAGTATCAAGCTAAGTAAATCTTTTCATTCATTAACGTAATAAATAGAATTATCATTAGATACGTTGTAGTTCCAACGAGCCACCTCACAGAGCAACAAGGAACACACTGTTATGGCCGGACAATTGTAGTTTCGTCTTGTCATAACAAATACTGCATGCTGTAAACCACCCTTTTGTCTCGATTAGCGATGAACACTTCTTGTCCTGGGGTCTGTCGCCAGAAATGAATATAAATGACCTAATGTAGTCGAATGAAATCGGGTAATGCTGCGTGAATTAGATGAGGAAATGAGACGCTTAAAGTAGTAAACGAGTTTTGCTATTTGGGGAGCAAAATACCTGATGATGGTCGAAGTAGAGAGGTTATAAAATGTAAACTGGCAATGGCAAGGAAACCGTTTGTGAAGAAGAGAAATTTGTTAACATCGAGTATAGATTTAAGTGCCAGGAAGTCCTTTCTGAAAGTATTTGTACAGAGTGTAACCATGTATGGAAGTGAAAAGTGGACAATAAATAGTTTAGAGAAGAAGAGAATAGAAGCTTTCGAAATGTGGTGCTACAGAAGAATGCTGAAGATTAGATGGGAAGATCACATAACTAATGAGGAGGTATTGAGCAGAATTGGAGAGAAGAGAAATTTGTGGCACAGCTAGACTAGAAGAAGGGATCGGTTGGTAGGGCATATTCTGAGGCATCAAGGGATCACCAATTTAGTATTCGAGGGCAGCTTGGGGGGTAAAAACCGTAGAGGGAGACCAAGAGATGAATACACTAAACAGATGCAGAAGGATGTAGGTTGCAGTAGGTACTGGGAGATGAAGAACCTTGCACAGGTTAGAGTAGCATGGAGAGCTGCATCAAACCAGTCTCTGGACTGAAGACCACAAAAACAACACAGTGTGACCATTTTGCTAATGACAGGGGATGTCAAGCTCATTGAAAGCTCAATCTAAATGATAAAAGCTACTCGGTGGTAAAACAATTGAGTAGTAAATATGTCCATGGAACTGTTAGCCACATACAAGACAACCTCCACATAAGGCAAATCGCACATTATAGGTCCGATTTGTCCAAGGACAAATGACTTTGTCGTCTGTTACTCATTTTGCCTAATAACTTATAAGCATTTCGCGTACATGGTGAATGCAATAGTTCGCAATAATATAGTCTTATCAGCGGGAAATATCGAAGTAAATGCGAATATGGCTAACGAATTCGCGAAATGTAAATTCAGTAGAATCGATAAACAGTATAATCTGCCAGAAAATCAGTTATACAACTACGCCGTGGTGGCGTATCTCACATGCCTCGCGAATAACGGCTCACATTCACACAACAAGTCATAATACAGAACCCGCGGAAACGTCACCGTGAGTGGAAAATGCTTCTTGTAAATTACTTGAATTAACACCTTCCTAGTTACGGAGACGGATTCAAGTCACCAAGTTTTCTGAACCAAGTAAAAATGTGAATAATGTGTGGGCGGTAATTATCATATGTTAGTCAAAGTTGTTACATATGCTAATACGTTAACACGGAACCGATTTACACTTAAAAAACTGCAGTTCCAACTCTGGTGCTATGCACTGTTTGTAGAATGTCATGATATCCACGCTGTCATTTGACAAACCATGTTGTTGTTGGTGTGGTGTTCAGTCCTGAGACTGGTTTTGTGGTGTCACCGCCAGACACCACACTTGCTAGGTGGTAGCCTTTAAATCGGCCGCGGTCCGTTAGTATACGTCGGACCCGCGTGTCGCCACTATCAGTGATTGCAGACCGAGCGCCGCCACACGGCAGGTCTAGAGAGTCTTCCTAGCACTCGCCCCAGTTGTAGAGCCGACTTTGCTAGCGATGGTTCACTGACAAATTACGCTCTCATTTGCCGAGACGGTAGTTAGCATAGCCTTCAGCTACGTCATTTGCTACGACCTAGCAAGGCGCCATTATCATTTGCTATTTATCTTGTGATGCCTGTACCGTCAGACCGACCAATTATGGATTAAAGTTAAGTATTCCAGAAGCTACATAATTTTTTTACCAGACTCAACTCCTTTAACTGTTCCAGACCTCACGCCAGCCTGCGTGAGCCTAAACGCGTGCCTTTCGGCTATCTCATAGTGGCTTGGCTGTCTTGCCAAGTCACAACAGGTTTGATGCAGATCTCCATGCTACTCTATCCTGTGCAAGCTTCTTCATCTCGCAGTACCTACTGCAGCCTACATCCTTTTGAATCTGCTTAGTGTATTCGTCTCTTGGTCTCCCTCTACGATTTTTACCCTCCACGCTACCCTCCAGTACCAAATTGGTGATCCCTTGAGGTCTCAGAACATGTCCTACCAACCGATCCCTTCTTCTAGTCAAGTTGTGCCACAAACTCCTCTTCTCCCCAATTCTATTCAGTACCTCCTCATTAGGTATGTGATCTACCCATCTAATCTTCAGCATTCTTCTGTAGCACCACATTTCGAAAGCTTCTATTCTCTTCTTGTCTAAACTGTTTATCGTCCACGTTGCACTTCCGTACATGGCTACATACAAATGCTTTCGGAAACGACTTCCTGACACTTAAATCAATACTCGATGTTAACAAATTTCTCTTCTTCAGAAAGGCTTCCCTTTCCATTGCCAGTCTACATTTTATATCCTCTCTACTTCGACCATCATCAGTTATTTTGCTCCCCAAATAGCAAAACTCGTTTACTACTTTAAGTGTCTCATTTCCTAATCTAATTCCCTCAGCATCAACCCGATTTAATTGGACTACATTCCATTATCCTCGTTTTGCTTTTGTTGATGTTCATCTTATACCCTCCTTTCAAGACACAGTCCATTCCGTTCAACTGGTCTTCCAAGTCCTTTGCTGTCTCTGTCAGAATTACAATGTCATCGCCAAACCTCAAAGTTTTTATTTCTTCTCCATGGATTTTAATACCTACTCCGAATTTTTCTTTTGTTTCCTGTACTGCTTGCTCAATATACAGATTGAATAGCATCGGGGAGAGGCTACAACACTGTCTCACTCCCTTCCCAACCACTGCTTCCCTTTCATGCCCCTCGACTCTTATAACTGCCATCTGGTTTCTGTACAAATTGTAAATAGGCTTTCGCTCCCTATATTTGAACCCTGCCACCTTCAGAATTTGAAAGAGAGTATTCCAGTCAACATTGTCAAAAGCTTTCTCTAAGTCTACAAATACTAGAAACGTAGGTTTGCCTTTCATCAATTTATTTTTTAAGATTAGTCGTAGGGTCAGTATTACCTCACGTGTTCCAACATTTCTGCGGAATCCAAACTCATCTTCCTCGCGGTCAGCTTTTACCAGTTTTTCCATTCGTCTGTAAAGAATTCGCGTTAGTATTTTGCAGCTGTGATTTATTAAACTGATAGTTCGGTAATTTTCACATCTGTCGACACCTGCTTTCTTTGGGATTGGAATTATTATATTCTTCTTGAAGTCTGGGGGAATTTCACCTATCTCATACATCTTGCTGACCAGATGGTAGAGTTTTGTTAGGCCTGGCTCTCCCAAGGCTGTCAGTAGTTCTAATGGAATGTTGTCTATTCACGGGGCCTTGTTTCGACTTTGGTCTTTCAGTGCTCTGTCAAACTCTTCACGCAGTATCATATCTCCCATTTCATCTTCATCCACCTCCTCTGCCCATTCCATAATATTGTCCTCAAGAACATCGCCCCTGTACAGATCCCCTATATACTCATTCCACCTTTCTGCTTTCCCTTCTTTGCTAAGAACTGGGTTGCCATCTGAGCTCTTAGTATTCATGCTTGTGGTTCTCTTTTCTCCAAAGGTCTCTTTAATTTTCCTGTAGGCAGTATCTATCTTACCCCTCGTGAGATAAGCCTCTACATCCTTACATTTGTCCTCTAGCCGTCCCTGCTTAGCCATTTTGCACAAACCATAACATGAGTAAACTGCATGACCATCGAGGGGAGAGACCATAAGTGCTGGTGAAACTATCTTACTTCAACAGCAACAATTACAGTGCAGCATTGTAAGAGTCCCGCCGACTGAAAAGTCTGAGGAGAGTCCAAATGTCAATTAAACGGTTTAAAGAGGATGGGAATGAAATGAGGAAACACGGGTGAGCTTGGTGTGACACCTGGGAGAGGAAGACATCCTAACGCAGCGGAAGTTATTTACATGGTTGCTGTTGGTGGAACTGACCATGCAGCACGTGCCCCGAGTATATGCTAGTGCTCGTGCTGTGTCACGAAAATTGGCCATCAAATGAGCAACAGTACTAAATGTTTTGCGGTCTATTTTACACTGGTACCCGTACAAGATCCAGTAACTGAAACATCATGATCCGCAGTAACGCTCTGAATATGCTCTTTCGTTTCTGGCACGGATCGATGTTGATGACGTGTGGTTGGTCAATATTCTATGAAGTGACGAGGCACATTATACACTACAGGGTGCAGAAAACTGACAGAGCTGCCGAATTTGTAGTACTGTTAAATCACGTGTTGCGTACAAAGAGCCACTGCACTCGCCGCATGTGACTGTGTGCTGTGGATTCACAAGCATCTGTTCTTTGAAGGGAATAGACCCAGAGAGCCTGTCAGGTGTAGCACGACGTCTATTTGTACAGCACGTGAACAGCACAACTGTGTGGAAACCACTTTTTGACGCAAGAAGCGGCAACACCTGAAGTCGCTTGCCCAGTGAAAGATCTGCTTAATGCAACATGCCACGAATATGTTATCTCTAGAGGTTTCCCAGATGCATGGCCTGCAAGATTACCTGATCTGAATCCATGTGACTTTTTGGTCTAGGGATATCTAAAAGAATGCGTTTACCAGGGCCACCTTGGGCCTCTGTCTGATTTGAAGGGCAGTATACAGGAACTCATTGCTCAGATTCCACCAGAACTGATGCGAGCAACTGTTGATCACATCATTTCACGGATGCAGCATCTCATCGACGTTTCTGATGCTCATTTTGAACAAACTGACAAACTGTGTAAGAGGTGGTTAATAATAAAATCAACATTGTTCCTTTCTCACTTTTTGGCCTTTTCTACTCTAGATCTCTTGTGAATTGGGGCGGTCGTGAGCCTTGGTGTGCATGCCCCTGAATGCAAGATTAAAGTCGTGTGATCAGTAAACGGAGTGGAGCCCCTATGCAGTCATGTGATTTTACGTTTACAATGTAATAAAACAAGTCGTGCCACGAATGACGTCTTATTTAAGCCGAATTTATTAAGGCATGAGCCCAAGTTTAAAAGTTAAGAACCATCATAAAAGGGGCAAGTCAACCACCACACCATAAAGTGTTTCAGTTAAGAGAGTCACCTAATTATAAAATGGAAATGCAAGCCTATAGAAGATACTGTTTATTTCCCTGGTGGAATCTGAGAAATGTGTTCCTGTATACTGCCCTTCATATAGAAAACCTCTGACAGGATGTGAACGAATGCAACGTAAGGGACAATTATGTTTAATGGCTATCTTGATAGAAGTTGGGTGTCACGTAAAGAATGTTGCTAATGGTTAAGCGAAGACCGTATCAGAAAATGCTATTGAAAAGAGAACTCAGGAGGACGAACACCGTACAGAGATGCAAAATGCATCCTGCAGATCTATCAGCTGACTGCAGTCATCAGTTGATAAAACAATAAACTTCACAAAGCTAACAAGTATTGTGCACCCTGAACCATTCCACACAAAAGCATTACTGGCCGAATCTCAACTAATGAACTTCCAGTACTCGGCTGCGTGTGCACCATCTGAGATCAGCTGTTAGTAGCGTTCTTTCAGGGGTGCTAGTTCTGCAAGTTTCGCAGGTGAGCTTCTGTTAAGTTTGGAAAGTAGGAGACGAGGTACTGGCAGAAGTAAAGCTGTGAGGACGGGACGTGAGTCGTGCTTGGGTAGCTCAGTTGGTAGAGCACTTGCCCGCTAAAGGCAAAAAAAAAAAAGTCGGTAGAGCACTTGCCCGCGGAAAAAAAAGGCAAAGGTCCCGAGTTCGAGTCTCGGTCCGGCACACAGTTTTAATGTGCCACGAAGTTTCGTATCAGTGCACACTCCACTGCAGAGTGAAAATCTCATTATGGAAAAATAATGCTTGCGTGCAGCTGAAAAACGCTGCAAGACCATCACTCAAGGAAGTAGCAAGCAGAGTACTCACTCTAAAATCTTTCTTCAGTTTTGGAAATGCTCGAAGACATCCACCAATAAGGGTAATGATTCGTAACGTCATCCAGTCTCTGGGTTTACACGAGATTGAGACAACAGCTCTTAATTTAACAGCTTTCGGCAGAGCATCAGCAGAGGTCAGGCTTTTTGTTTATTTCGTTCGGGGAGACACAGCCAGCAGCAAATCTGACTTTCGAGCTGCGTCCCTGAGCAGTTGTTAAAATAGTGTGTTCTGCGGTTCACTGAGAATTTCCTACCGACCTTTTCTTAAAGAAAAGGAGGAATTTCGTCAAGGCATCTCGCCTCGGAATGAATGCTTTTGAGCTCCCTATCGCGTCACCGTCTGCTGCGATACATGGAAAGCCCCGACTTAGGAAGAGTGTGGGGGTCGGATGTCAGTCCCACACACTTAGCGCAACGCGTTTTTAACCGTGCTGAAGACTAGGGACTTGGGGCCATCTTTATTATCGCTCTCTGCTAGTCTGCTGGGCCGAAATGGAAAAATACTAAGAAGCTTGGTAGAGCACTTGCCCGCGAAAGGCAAAGGTCCCGAGTTCGAGTCTCGGTCCGGTACGCAGTTTTAATCTGCCAGGAAGTTTCATATCAGCGCACACTCCGCTGCACAGTGAAAATATCATTCTGGAAACATCCCCTAGGCTGTGGCTAAGCCATGTCTCCGCAATATCCTTTCTTTCAGGAGTGCTAGTTCAGCAGGTTTCGCAGGTGAGCTTCTGTTAAGTCTGGAAAGTAGGAGACGAGGTACTGGCAGAAGTAAAGCTGTGAGGACGGGACGTGAGTCGTGCTTGGCTAGAACAGTTGGTACAGCACTTGCCCGCTAAAGGCAAAGGTCCCGAGTTCGAGTCTCGGTCCGGCACACACTTTTAATGTGCCAGGAAGTTTCGTATCAGTGCACACTCCAGTGCAGAGTGAAAACCTCATTATGGAAAAATACTGCTTCTCACAAACCAAAGTGACAAAAAAGTACAATTTCTGTCTTGATGGTAGGCACATTATGAATTTACTACGAATTATGATGAATAAATCTTAGTTACCCATTCATTAAGTGAACAGACCTTGGTAGAACTAATTAGAGCATAAAAAAACATGAATAAAATATATAAAGTGCTCATCATGAGAAATTCTGCTACCTTACACCATCCCATTCATATGAAAATATTCCTATACATCTTTCTTGCCTCCGCAGCGCCACGTCTGCAACTGTTTGCCAGAATTGGAACTAATTTTTTTTTTCTGCTGTTCCGCATTAACACATTATCATATCTACGAAGTTTCTCTGCCATATTATAATTACAGTCCTCACTGGATCTCTGTGAGTAGCTGCACTTCCGTTATAATTACACAGTATTTACTGTTACTATTTATTATTCTCGTATGGACGATGTTGGATCTCGCAGTGCTTTTTGATTCGTTTTTCTGGTCGTCCTTGTGGCTCTCTTCCTCCTTCCATGACCTACTGATTTTTCTTCAGTCCACTTAGCTTTACGTATATTTTTAATTTCATTTATTTTTTTGGTAACATTCTCTGGCAATACTACACACCAGTTGAACTTTTGACTGAACATATGTCTGCCTACTCCTTTCACTCCTGGGCTTTCTCAGTTTTCCACTTGTTGGACCCATAGTACATAGTACATACACCGGAAAGGTGTATGTCACGATTTCGCATGTCTACCTCGTTGTTGGTTGCCATGTACAAGCCCATAAAATTTTAATCTTCGTTCTGAAATGTCTGCTGGCAGGTTTGACAAATTTTCCGTTGGTGTACTAGATTTCAGTCTGTATCAGCCCTTCGTTTTTTCTGGGCCAAGAATTTTGCGCCCAGTCCTTCTTTCTTCCTTCAGAATGTTTTAGATATCACCTGCTTGTTAATAATCAAAGTTTTGCTCTCAAGCAGAGATTCAGATTTGACTTCCGTGTTGTAGTGTCTAAACTTTCGATATGTGGACATGCACATTTTGTTGTAAGTGTTAGGCGTTCTGCCTTATTTTCTCTTGAGTTTCTGTTCTCCAACCCTCCGTGCTCCAAGCCCATTGGTTCAATTGTCTCACCCAGATACTTGATATGTCTGGTTCAAATGGCTCTGAGCACTATGGGACTTAACATCTGAGGTCATCAGTCCCCTAGAACTCAGAACTACTTAAACCTAAGGACATCACACACATGCATGCCCAAAGCAGGATTCGAACCTGCGATGGTAGCGGTCGCGCGGTTCCATACTGAAGCGCCTAGAACCGGTCAGCCACACCGGCCGGCGAAATATCTGGCTTTTTCAAATACAGCACTTAGTATTTAATTTATCTACGTTAAATTTAGTGCAAATAAACTAAGTTTTTCCGGAAGAGATTTGTAGACCAGTTTTTTTCAGTGAATTCTTTGGGGAATTATGACTGTTTGTTGCTGTATTTCACTGTCTCATAGTATCACTAAATTATCTGAGAAAGCGAAACAAAGAAGCTTAATTTCACCTTTTGTTTTTCTAGATTGATTGGGCTTCCATATATGTTCTTTTTCCTTTCCTCAATCCTTTATTACTTTTTCAAAGATGAGACTGAATACGTGTGGTGATAACCTGTCTACTTGGTGGACATCGGTTTTAATTGTAAGAGGCGCTGATATTTTCACAATAACTTTTAATTCGGTTTATTTTTCTTCTTTCGGTGAGTGTTCGCTTGGTCTGGTCTGGTCCTGTCGTACTAGGAAGTCGGTCATTCGAGTCTTATGACTTCTTGAAGTGGACGAAAATGTGCAAGTATGCGTTGTTTCACATTGCCCTATATTTCAGTACTGGTTTTAGGTTGAAGATCTGCTCTACCAATGAGCACTCTTACGTTCACACTGCGCGTATGTTTTTTAGACCAAATGTTACGACCTGACGAAACTACAGTCGGCCGGTCATAACTGTGAGTTCTTTGACTGCTTTGGGGAATGGTTGATCTGAAGTACAACACACGAAATATTAGTTCGCTTTATTACAAGTATGATAAAAGATTTATGTAACTTTATATAATCCATTGCCACATGAATTTACCAAACATTTAAGACTGTCGTTGAACATCAATGCCTCGCTTCATACACGCAATTACGAAACACTTCTCCTGACGTAAAATCTTCACAAGGTTCATAATGACACTACATACTACGATATGAGTCATTCTTGTGTTCTAAGTAGTCGATGTTGCTTTCTTCATCGGAGGTCACGACATGGGCACAGCCTTCCTCTGTTCAGCTGTATGTGCAGTGACGCTGCAGAGCTGGGAGCGAGGGTGTGGTTCCGCCAGCGCCTTCCATTCATCGGTGCGTATTTCAGCCAGACGTCGCTAACTTCCGTGGTATTAACGCGAGTTGTCAACTTCGGTATAACACCACGATATCTGGACGATACCACAGTAAACATCAGTAAACATGTTGAGAATATCTTGTGCATTATATGTAGAAGTGTACTACTCAAGTATTGATGTATGGCTATATAATGGGCCTAGTAGTTAGGGTGGCGATATTTTCCAGGGGGGAGGGGGATGGGCAAACGGGGAGTTGCAATGAAAGGTATTGGTATGGGAGTCCATTGCCTAGCAAAAAGCTACAGATTCATTTTAGAAATTTTAGACCACTTCAAATTACGATTCTAAGACGAGCAATCAGTAACAGCAACCTCTGAGTGGCGAAACTCCGTACAAGTCACGCAGTACGAAGGAAATCTACTTGACAATGATGACGAATGACGATGGTCACTGCTTAATATGTAGAGGCTATGAAAACTGCAGCGCGAATTACGACGACTTCTGTTCCTTATTTATGTCTCTGTGTGTGATGGGGAAGTGGTTCTTTTGCGTGTGGGCTTTCTGTTCTGTGTCCTTGGTCAGTTCTCTGAGAGCAGTAAAGAGTGTCTTATTGCAAAGTGTTGTGTTTTCGTTTATTGCACTTTTCCCTTCGACTATAGCCTTTTGTATGTAGTAATTTTCTTATATTGTTAGTTGTCGGTATAGACTGTTATTGTTTTTCAGAGTATGTAGATCATTTTCGATATTAGTGGGGTTATGGTTTTTGTTCATTAGATGTTTTGCAAAAGTTGAATGTGTGCTGTCACTCTTTAGAGCTCTCTTGTGCTCTGTGTACCTCGTTCGGAAGTTTCTGCTTGTTTGTCCTATGTATTGGGCCTGACAGGAGTTGCAAGTGAGTTGATACATTCCAGTGTTGCTGAATTTGTCTCAGGTTTCTCTGACAGGTCTTAGTCTTTTCTGAACTGTATTGTTTGTTCTGAATGTTATTGGGATACCTTGTTTTTTTTAAATATGTTTCCTGTTCTATGTGATATTTTGTTATTGTATGTTAGGGTGAACAATCTCTCTCTGTGGTCTGCTGTGTTGTCTGTGTGTACTGCATGTTTCAGTTTTATCTTGTTGTTGAGTTTGTTTATGATGTCTGTTTTGTAGTCGTTTTCACCAGCAATTTGATTATATTTAGTTCCTGTGTGTAGTTTTCTGGTTTAAGAGGTGTTCTGTTTATCCTGTGGAGCATGTGTGCGAAACTGGCATATTTATGCACTGTAGGGCGGTTGGATGAGCTATGGATAACATTGCTTGTGGATGTGGGTTTTCTGTAGATGGAGAATTCATGTTGCTGGTTGTTTCTTGTGATTGTAAGGCTCAAGAAATTTAGTTTCTTGTTTTTTTTTTTTCTATTTCCATTTTGAAGTGGACTTGTGGGTGTACTGTGTTGATGTTACTGTGTAGCTCTTCTGTCCTGTTGTGTGCTTCATCTACAAGAGAGATTATGTCATCCACATATCGGTACCAGTAGATTATTTTGTATCCTCCTTCTTTTACAATGTTATTGGATATTGTGTTCTCTACACGGTCCAAGAAAATGTTGACTAAGATTCACTGTGGGGGGCCCCATGGGTAGTCCTTCTTGTTGCAAATAGAAGTTGGTGAAAGTGAAGCAGTTTTGTTCTATGATTAGCCTAAGAATGGATAAGATTTCATTTATTTGTATGTCCGGGAATTTCTTGCATTTTAGCTGTTGTTCTATAATGTTTATAGTTTCTTCTGTGGGTATGTTTGTGTACATGGATGTACTGTTAACGGGATGACGACATTCTTAATTTTCTCTATTACGTCTCCTGTGTTTTTAAGGCATCTGTTGTTTGTGTATGTGTATGTTTTCTGTAGGAATGTGTGCATGTGTCTCCCTAGCGGGGAGGGAAGTCAATCACTAGCCTGACTGGGATTAGAGGTTTGTGGACGTTTGGCAGGCTTTTTAAGAGTGGAGCTTTAACGTTCTTTTGTGTCATTCTTTTTGTCTGGTCCTGTGTCAAGGTGTGTGTGATGTTTTTTTAAGAGAGTCTTTACGTTTCTTTGATATCTTTGTGTTGGGTCATTGATTAGCTTACTTATTTCATTCTCTGCCAGAAATTTCTTTGTTTTCTCAATGTATTCTGCCACTGTTATTAAGACTAGAGCATTCCCTTTGTCTACCTTCGTGATGAGAGCATTGTGCTGTTTTAATTTCTGTGTATACTGTTCCTGGATTTCTCATCAGATGTTTCAAAAAGACGAATAGTAAAAATGTAATAACGTGCCACTCTGTTTGTGTAACCATGCTATTTTCTGCATGTTTTAGATTTTAAAAAACCACTGATGATGGTGATTTTGGTCGCCGAAACTAGTTTGGAAAAATAAAGAAATGAACGAATAACAAGGTGTTTTGCATCAAGGCGGACTCAATTTTTCTGATATTGTTGTTTTTCTATGCAAACACAGACCAAATGGAGGAGTTCCAAGATAAAAAAAATTATGTTGATACAAGCAATACAAACAGAATCATATTTCCTAAAATAGAAGCTGCAGTGTCGTTGTACATATCTTCCCCTATGTGAAACGAAAAATAGATGTGGAATTTCACTGGAGTCACTGAAACATAGAAGAATAGAACAGCCCATGGCAAATATCCCGGTCAGGTGTTTTTGTGTCTTCTGATATTCGACTACTTCAGTCTGAACACGTTAAAAAGGATGTACAATGTCCACCTTTTGTCTTAGTGACGAGTGTGTACTGTTAGACTCTTCTGCGTTAACATATGCAGGGTGGTCCATTGATAGTGACTGGACCAAACATCTCACGAAATAAGCATCAAACGAAAAAACTACAAAGAACGAAATTCTTCTAGCTTGAAGGGGGAAATCAGATGGCGGTATGGTTGGCCCGCTAGATGGCACTGGCATAGGTCAAACGGATATTAACTGTGTTTTTATAAATAGTAACCCCCATTTTTATTACATTTCGTGTAGTAAGTAAAGAAATATGAATGTTTTAGTAGGACCACTTTTTTCGCTTTGTGATAGATGGCACTGTAATAGTCACAAACGTTTAAGTACGTGGTATCACGTAACATTCCACCAGTGCGGACGGTATTTTCTTCGCGATACATTACCCGTATTAAAATGGACCGAAGGTCTATATCGTGTTGATGCGTGGCTATTGTGATCAAAATGCGCAATGGGCGTGTGCTATGTGTGCTGCTCGGTATCCTCGACGACATCATCCAAGTGTCCGGACCGTTCGCCTGATAGTTACGTTATTTAAGGAAACAGGAAGTGTTAAGCCACATGTGAAACGTCAGTCACGACCTGTAACAAATGATGATGCCCAAGTAGGCGTTTTTAGCTGCTGTCGCGGCTAATCCACACATCAGTGGCAGACAAACTGCGCTAGAATCGGGAATCTCGAAAACATCGGTGTTGAGAATGCTACATCAACATCGATTGCACCTGTACCATATATCTGTGCACCAGGAATTGCGTGGCGACGACTTTGAACGTCGTGTACATTTCTGCCACTGGGCACAAGAGAAATTACAGGACGATGACAGATTTTTTGCACGAGTTCTGTTTAGCGACGAAGCGTCATTCACCAACAGCGGTAACGTAAACCGGTGTAATATGCACTATTGGGCAACGGAAAATCCACGATGGCTGCGATAAGTGGAACATCGGCGACCTTGGCGTGTTAATGTATGGTGCGGCATTATGGGAGGAAGGATAATTGGTCCCCATTTTATCGATGGCAATCTAAATGGTGCAATGTATGCTGATTTCCTACGTAATGTTCTACCGATGTTACTATAAGATTTTTCACTGCATGACAGAATGGTGATGTACTTCCAACATGTCGGATGTCCGGCACATAGCTCGCCTGCGGTTGAAGCGGTATTGAATAGCATATTTCATGACAGGTGGATTGGTCGTCGAAGCAACATACCATGGCCCGCACGTTCACCGGATCTGACGTCCCCGGCTTTCTTTCTGTGGGGAAAGATGAAGGATATTTGCTATCGTGATCCACCGACAACGCCTGACAACATACGTCAGCGCATTGTCAATGCATGTGTGAACATTACGGAAGGCGAACTACTCGCTGTTGAGAGGAATGTCGTTACACGTATTTCCAAATGCACTGAGGTTGACGGACATCATTTTGAGCATTTATTGCATTAATGTGATATTTACAGGTAATCACGCTGTAACAGCATGCGTTCTTGGAAATGAACACAATGTTACAAGTATCACATTGGAACTACCGAAATAAAATTTTCAAACGTACCTACGTTCTCTATTTTAATTTTAAGAAAACCTACCTGTTACCAACTGTTCGTCTAAAATTGTGAGGAATATGTTTGTGACTATTACAGCGCCATGTATCACAAAGCGAAAAAAGTGGTCCAACTAAAACACTCATATTTCTTTACGTACTGCACGAATATGTAATAAAAAATTTGGGTTCCTATTTTAAGAAATGCAGTTGATATCGGTCTGACCTATGGCAGCGCCATCTAGCGGGACAACCATAGCGCCATCTGGTTTCCCCCATCAAGCTAGACAAGTTTCGTTCTTTGAAGTTTTTTCGTTTGACGCTTATTTCGTGAGATATTTTGTCCGGTCACGATCAATGGACCACCCTGTATTGTTTCAAAATGACTGGCTAGCGTCTATCGTAATAATACCTCATAGATGACTCTTCCAAATCTGCTGGTCATAAATGTCTGAGCAATGACCTTTTTTTCTCTTAAGTAACTAGTGCTTCTACAGGCTTTAGTTTCTTCAGCCTTTAAAAATCGATTGTAAATCAATGAAATGAATAGGCAATGCAAATAAGATAAAGTGAAATGGCTGCAGAAAACATGTGCTGGATTCGAAAAGATGGTGTTGCAAGGACAGATGCAGCGTACAGAAAAGTCAAAATATCATTGAAGATAAGAATTTTTAACATTGTGCTGCCCTGTCAACAACTGTGATAATTGAACATGTAACACGTCAGCCTCAGTTGCAAATAGAAACCAATCTTTACCCAGGTTTCAACCAAAATAATTTGGCCTTCTTCAACAGTTTTATACTTGACATGGCCAAACTTTGGCATGCAATCATTTAGTGTCACTGGCTTCTAAAAACGGCCAAATCATTTTGGCTAAAACCTGGGTAAAGATTGGTTTCTATTTGCAACTGAGGCTGACGTGTTACATGTTCTATCATGGAAGAGAATTTCACGTAGTGCTCATATGTCATGTTACCTATGACTACTACTGTAGGTCCCATCAGATCCCCAGGTGATTCTCTCTGTAGCACGTTACTGTCATACCGAACAGCGTCCATGGCGTGGTACACGTTTGGAGCAGCTGTTCTGCTGGGTGACAGTGTACATTCACCCTACAGTTCACCTGGCATGACGAAAAACGTCATTCCTCTGACAAGATGAAATGCTTCTGTTGTGCACACCTCCATATACGACGATGAGGACAGGTGGGCTAAAACTGGTGCAGCAACTGTCGCCGTAGGACAGCCGTACAGCAGCAGAATGGTTAGCAAACAAGTTAACACAACAAACAGATTTACTTAACTTGTATTTCTCCATATGTATGTAGTCTCATTGTGAATCATTCAGCAAAAATTAGAGTCGAGCTCTCACTGTCAACATGGAAGAGGCTTGCTGTACTAAGCCATGAGTAGGTAACGTGAAATGTAAACTCCTGGAAATTGAAATAAGAACACCGTGAATTCATTGTCCCAGGAAGGGGAAACTTTATTGACACATTCCTGGGGTCAGATACATCACATGATCACACTGACAGAACCACAGGCACATAGACACAGGCAACAGAGCATCCACAATGTCGGCACTAGTACAGTGTATATCTACCTTTCGCAGCAATGCAGGCTGCTATTCTCCCATGGAGACGATCGTAGAGATGCTGGATGTAGTCCTGTGGAACGGCTTGCCATGCCATTTCCACCTGGCGCCTCAGTTGGACCAGCGTTCGTGCTGGACGTGCAGACCGCGTGAGACGACGCTTCATCCAGTACCAAACATGCTCAATGGGGGACACATCCGGAGATCTTGCTGGCCAGGGTAGTTGACTTACACCTTCTAGAGCACGTTGGGTGGCACGGGATACATGCGGACGTGCATTGTCCTGTTGGAACAGCAAGTTCCCTTGCCGGTCTAGGAATGGTAGAACGATGGGTTCGATGACGGTTTGGATGTACCGTGCACTATTCAGTGTCCCCTCGACGATCACCAGTGGTGTACGGCCAGTGTAGGAGATGGCTCCCCACACCATGATGCCGGGTGTTGGCCCTGTGTGCCTCGGTCGTATGCAGTCCTGATTGTGGCGCTCACCTGCACGGCGCCAAACACGCATACGACCATCATTGGCACCAAGGCAGAAGCGACTCTCATCGCTGAAGACGACACGTCTCCATTCGTCCCTCCATTCACTCCTGTCGCGACACCACTGGAGGCGGGCTGCACGATGTTGGGGCGTGAGCGGAAGACGGCCTAACGGTGTGCGGGACCGTAGCCCAGCTTCATGGAGACGGTTGCGAATGGTCCTCGCCGATACCCCAGGAGCAACAGTGTCCCTAATTTGCTGGGAGGTGGCGGTGCGGTCCCCTACGGCACTGCGTAGGATCCTACGGTCTTGGCGTGCATCCGTGCGTCGCTGCGGTCCGGTCCCAGGTCGACGGGCACGTGCAGCTTCCGCCGACCACTGGCGACAACATCGATGTACTGTGGAGACCTCACGCCCCACGTGTTGAACAATTCGGCGGTACGTCCACCCGGCCTCCCGCATGCCCACTATACGCCCTCGCTCAAAGTCCATCAACTGCACATACGGTTCACGTCCACGCTGTCGCGGCATGCTACCAGTGTTAAAGACTGCGATGGAGCTCCGTATGCCACGGCAAACTGGCTGACACTGACGGCGGCGGTGCACAAATGCTGCGCAGCTAGCGCCATTCGACGGCCAACACCGCGGTTCCTGGTGTGTCCGCTGTGCCGTGCGTGTGATCATTGCTTGTACAGCCCTCTCGCAGTGTCCGGAGCAAGTATGGTGGGTCTGACACACCGGTGTCAATGTGTTATTTTTTTCCATTTCCAGGAGTGTACTTCAAAATTCTTTGCAACTGGTGAGAGATAGGGAAGGGCAGCAAAGGACCGGCCATGACGCAATTTTACTTACATGTTTGCATTAGAAGAGCAGTGATATTGCGTTTGAGCTTCCAGCAAAGACTTACCAGCTCCATCAGGTAGCTGACCAATAACCCCTCAACCCCACCGTCCACGTCCTTTTCGAAGGCCCCGTCCTGTATCGCACATGCATTTGGCTCATTGTCGGGAGAGACATCCACACCTTGGGTAGAATGTGTAAACCCAACACCTAAAGAATAGAAGAAAGAAAGCCGTACAGTGGAATTCGCGCTCAGTGGTTAGAATGGTTCATACATTGTGCAAGACGTTTGGTCATGAATGAGATGCATCAGAATATTCTTGCTGTTCGTTTAATGCTTCTGGATCACCTGTCAGCTGTTTCCACTGGAACAAAATCATCGTCCTACTCCGCACTCGTCTCACTATCAGATTCTTCACTCGACTGCGTCGGTTAGACGTTTTCCAGATAACAGAGAATCTCGGCCTCCCTAAGGCCTCGTCGTCTGTCCATCGTAGCTACAATGATAATAACTCGCGAAAATAGACTGCAAGCTCAATTTTTGGCGTCAGCACTTCCTCTGTGCGCTTGACTTGACCACAGACAAATACATACTGACAGGAAACTTCTGTACGGGCGACGAGCCTGACATCTGCTGTCGTATAAGAGAGCAATTAGCGTGCCCCAGATAGTGGTGTAGGAGGGTAGTTGTGAGGCTTTCCCACTGCATAATATGTTACTCTGTGGCTTCCCAATGTCACTAATAGGTCTGCTTGCCGCCAGTCCGTAGAAAACGGAAAGCCGTTCTGGTTATAAAGTATCGCCTGACCTCCGAATTCTTCGTATTTCATGTTCTTTTTGGCACAATATCTTGTGAATAATGTCGAGGCACTCCATAAACCATGTAGCGTCTGAAAACCAGTGTTACTGGTATCAAATTGTTTTAAAATGCGTAAGGGTCAAAGGTATTAAACGTAAATTATTCATACTTATTGGTGGTCTACAGGGATGAAATTTTGATGAGTTGCATAATCTCATAAATGATAAAGTCACGGGAGTGTTTGGTCTGGCGGTGATTATGGACGGTGGCAGGGACCTCGAAAAACTCTCGTATATCAAAAACTACTTGAGTCGTACTTCCAGTGCTAATGATCCCATTAACCATAGAAACTTCGCAACCTAATGAAGTATCTCAATTGTATGTGCCTGCTCGACTGAATAAGTAAACTGGAAGGAAGGCGGGTCCAAAGGACATGCCGTCTTTCAACATTCAGTGTCGCGGTGGGTGGTGATCACAAAGTTTTGGCTGATCAGTATATATCGGTAGTTACATTTGCAGAAGAAATCATTGTCATTAAAAATGTTTTATGTATATTGTCCCATCTTTTGTCATCTACACTACTGGCCATTAAAATTGCTACACCACGTAGATGACGTGCTACAGACGCGAAATTTAACCGAAAGGAAGAAGACGGTGTGATACGCAGAGCATTCACACAACGTTGGCGCCGGTGGCGACACTTACAACGTGCTGATATGAGGAATGTTTCCAACCGATTCCTCATACACAAACAGCTGTTTATAAAATAAATAAATAAAATAAAATATTAATTATTGTATATGTATGATAGTGATTGGATGTAATTAATATTTGCTTATCTGGAAAGTGGACGTTTAATTATTTGGTATCAGACGCTTGACAATGGCTTTTTTGTAAATGCAATGTTATTCGTAGTTGACCTTGAAATGTGATTCAAATAATCGGACTTCGTATTTAAATCGTTTCCAAAGACTGCTGCGGTAGGTGCGGACTCAAATCTAAATCTCAGTATTAGAATAATTTGCCAGCCATGTCAGTACGTCGTACAGAGGTGACTGTCTACTAAACATAAAAAGTTTACACAGTTAGTTAAATCATATATATTCAACGAATAAGCCTACAGTTAAATAATTCTACTTACTTTCATAAATATAAATTCTTTACAGAATCGAGTGCCTAGTAAGATTGCAACTCGCAGTGTTCTTATATAACATCAAATATGGCGGTGTGCCAGTTAATAAAATATACGTGCTTCCAGCCTCAGCTATTCTCCTCGACCTCCTCCTTCTTAATCAAACATAAGAGTGTCATAATTGTATTTTGTTTTATCAGCGGCATAGCGCTGCAGTTTTGTGCCATAGGCTTTATTTATTTGTCAGAGATTAAGATTTCGCGTTTCCGAGGAAACTCACGCACGGCATGCAAATGTACCTTTATATGTTGACCGGCGTTACCTGGTGAAACGTTTCTGAGATGCCTCGTGTAAGGAGGAGAAATGCGTACCATCACGTTTCCGACTTTGATAAAGGTCGGATTGTTGCCTATAGCGATTGCTGTTTATCGTATCGCGACATTGCTGCTCGCGTTGGTCGAGGTCCACTGACTGTTAGCAGAATATGGAATCGGTGGCTTCAGGAGGGTTATACAGAACGCCGTGCGGGGTCCCAACGGCCTCGTATCACTAGCAGTCGAGATGACAGGCATCTCATCCGCATGGCTGTAACGGATCGTGCAGCCACGTCTCGACCCCTGAGTCAACAGATGGGGACGTTTGCAAGACAACAACCATCTGCACGAACAGTTCGACGACGTTTGCAGCAGCATGGAGTATCAGCTCGGAGATCGTGGCTGCGGTTACCCTTGACGCTGCATCACAGACCGGAGCGCCTGCCATGGTGTACTCAACAACGATCCTGAGTGCACGAATGGCAAAACATCATTTTTTCGGATGAATCCAGGTTCTGTTTACAGCATCATGATGGTCGCATCCGTGTTTGGCGACATTGCGGTGAACGCACATTGGAAGCGTGTATTCGTCATGGCCATACTGGCGTATCACCCGGCGTGATGGTATGGTGTGCCATTGTTTACACGTCTCGGCCACCTCTTGTTCGCACTGACGGCACTGTTGAACAGTGGACGTTACATTTGAGATGTGTTACGGCCCGTGTCTCTACACTTCATTCGATCCCTGCGAAACCCCACATTTCAGCAGAATAATGCACGAGCGCATGTTGCAGGTCCTGTACGGGCCTTTCTGGATACAGAAAATGTTCGACTGCTGCCCCGGCTAGCGCATTCTCCAGATCGCTCACCAATTGAAAACGTCTGGTCAATCGTTGTCGAGCAACTGGCTCGTCACAATACGCCAGTCACTACTCTTGATGAACTGTGGTATGGTGTTGAATCTGCATGGGCACCTGTACCTGTACACGCCATCCAAGCTCTGAGTCAACGCCCAGGCGTATCAAGGCCGTTACTAAGGCCAGAGGTGGTTGTTCTGGGTACTGATTTCTCAGGATCTAGGCACCCAAATTGCGTGAAAATGTAATCACATGTCAGTTCTATTATAATATATTTGTCCACCCGTTTATCATCTGCATTTCTTCTTTGTGTAGCAATTTTAATGGCCAGTAGTGTAGTATACGTCAGTTCACCTTCCCTGGTACCAACGTTCATTTTGGGTTCAGATTTTCTAATCCACGTTGTTTCCGAGTACTGTTGTGCGTTTGCTAAGATTCTTGCTGCATCGGTAGCCAGAGTGTGCGGAAGCTCTTCGCTGAAACGCTGGTGCGTGGGATACGGATCTCGGTGGGAGAGGTACAGGCGCAACGTGCACAGTGCGTCAGTAATGAGGGAGATAGCGTGACGGCAGGCGGCAGAGAGGAGACGGGCAGGAAGCGGGCACCGAGACGCAGCTCGCAGGTGGGGACGACGCAGCTGCAGCTGGGACCGCAGCCACTCTGCTACGGCCGTTCCACGTGGGGCAGGCGGGCGCTGCGGGGCGCTTATCTGGGCCCGGCGGACCACCGCCACGGCGCCCAAAGGCCAGCGGCGGTCATTACGTGGCGTCGGCGGACGCGCACGTCGCCCCTATCTGACGCGCGCATCGCCGCTACGTGAGGCGACTGCGGCCCCGGGCACAAACAGCCCTTGCCTCTCTCTCTCTACCTGCCGCCTCGCTGGAGTCAGTGAGCACTGCTCCTCTTGAAGACGGCGTGCGCGATATCAGCCGTACCGAACCAATGTTATGAGACCATTACTGTTCCCAATACACTGTTTCAGGAGGTATGATGTATTGAGAACTATGGATGAAGGGCAACAGCCAGATTCCATATTCCTAGATTTCTGGAAAGCATTTGACACGAGTGTGGTGTGCGTACTGTAAGACCTTCGGTACACACACCATCAGATTATTTGACTTGTCACTCTAACGAAGTAGGCGAGTGTCAGCAATATGTCTCGTGGTCTTATCGTGGCGTGTTTATCTTCTGCCGTTAGGTCAGAGTATAGAAATGCCACTTGCACGCTTAGAGTAGCAGATTGACGGTGACCAACTTTAAACGTAACTTGATTAATTTTCACATACATTTATTAAAATAATAACAAGCATAAAATTACTTAACTTGGTTCTGTATGCTATTTACAATTTACAATCTGGAGTCCCTTTGGTATTGGTACGTTAATCTTATTCTCACATGCATCTCTGATACTTGACAAAAGTGTCTATACATTTATCTTCATGGCTATGTACAGGAATATGGTAATCTTATTAGGCGCTGACTGAAACTTGACTATAGACTGGTACAGACAAATGTAGAAATCGTACAGACTGGTACAGACTAATGCAGACTGGTACAGAGTAATGCAGTCTGGCACAGACTGGTGCAGACAAATGCAGACTGGAATCGGAGGTCTGTACACTCGTTATAATACCTCACACGTTCATGTATCACTATGCGAGTGTGATCCGCGAGGAGAAACGGTTCTACGTTAGCAGCAATCTCATTGGCTGCGTTACATATTAATACGCGGATCGGCGGAAGCAGAATTTGGTCCGTCTCTATGGCAGCGCCATCTCGTAGTGCGGAGACGGACGAGCGCTGCGCCTGCGCTGTTGTGCTTAGCGGGGCGCGCTCTAGTGGGAAAGTTGTGTACGCGCTGACTACGCGGAACTATGTACACAACAACGAGCATATGGAATAAGTTCACAGATACGTGAGAGGCTCGAAGACTTCTTAAATAATCGCACCCAGTGTGTCGTTCTCGACACCAAGTGTTCATCAGAGACAAGGGTATCGTCAGGAGTGCCCAGGAAAGTGTTATAGGAACTCATACATGATTTGGCAGACAAGATGGGCACCAATCTGCGGTTATTTGCTGATGGTGGCATGGTGTACGGTAAGGTGTCGAACTCGAGTGACTGTAAGAATATACAACACAACATCGACAAAACTTCCAGTTGGTGTGATGAATGGCAGTTAGTCCTAAATATGGAATAATGTAAGTTAATCTGGATGAGTAGGAAGGTCAAACTTGCAATGTTCGGATACAGTATAACTATTGTCCTTCTTGACACAGTTAAGTCGTTTTCTAAGTATCTGGGCGTAAGGCTGCAAAGCGATGTGAGGTGGAACGAGCATCTGACAACCGTGGTAGGGGAGCCAAATGGGAGGTTCGGGTTTATTTACGAGTATTTTAGGATAGAGTGGTTCACCTGAAAGGAGACCACATATAGGACACTGGTGCCACCGATTCTTGAGTACTGCTCGACTATTTGGGATCCCTACCAGGTTGGATTGAAGGAAGACATCCAAGCAAATCGCAGGCTGGCTGCTAGATTTCTTACCGGTAGGTTCGAACAACACGCATTAGGGAGGTGCTTCAGGAACTCCAATGGGGGTCCTTGGAGGGAAGGCGGCGTTATTTTTGAGAAACTTTACTGAGAAAATTTAGAGTAACGGCATTTGAAGCTGAATGCCGAACGATTCTTCTGCCGCCAACATACATTGTGCGTAAGGACCACGAAGATAAAATACGAGATATTAGGGCTCATATGGAGGCGTACAGACAGTCGTTTCTCCCTCGCTCTATTTGCGATTGGAACAGCAGGGTAAATGACAATTAGTGGTACAGGGTACCCTCCGCCACGCACCGAACGGTGACTTGCGGTGTATCTAGGTAGATGTAGATGTAGGATAGTAAATGTTTTAGGACAATGAAGTCTTTCGTGATGGAGCCTATGGATAAAGAGGTCTCGGCTATCATTCCGTATCAAATTACGATAAAATTCCAAACTTTCGATTACTGCCTCCGTCATCGTCTTCTGGGTTAATTACGACTTTCGTGAAACTGGTGAGACTCCCACTATTATGCCCAAAGGTCTGCATGGGTGGCCTTCATGGTGTATATCCTCGCTGTCTGGCGACTAGTGCAGTGCCACAACCGTGAACTGTTTGTCAACTTTCTTTATCAAGAGTGAAAGGCGGTAAGTCCTTTGGACTCGCCTTTCTCTCATTCTCGTTATTCAGTTCATCAACAGATATAAAATTCTAATGGCACTGCGATCGATGTAACGCTCGTTAATGAATGTTGACAGTAATTGCGTACTAAGTTCATTAGCAGTATATTGCATAGAGTAATTAGAGATGATGGGCCTGCGTTTATGTCTTGGTGGACAGTTACGGCATCCGCTGTGAGAAGGAAAGCTCACTGTGTACTGATGGCGAAAAGGGCCGCTTCATTGCCTTCGCTTCGTGGAACAAGGAAGGACGAGGGTGCAGGTACAGTGGATGGGCCTGAGTGTCCCTGCTGCCGCTTCACGCAGTGGAACTCACTCAGGCGGATTCGGGACAAGGAGTGGGGGGTATCCTAGCCTCAGGGAGAGGGGAGTTCTTGGCGGGCCACAGTGCATTATCTTAGAGACTCTAGATAGCATGTTTACAACGTCCTTAGGGATGTCGCGACAAACCAACACCTTGATAATTATTCCTGGCTGGGGAGAGAGCATTCTTCTGAATCTCCAGGTATTTGGTTGACGTTTCTTGTGGACCTTTCTACCGAGATCCCTACCTGCCAAGATCCTGATAAACATTTTGGCTCGGTAGCTGAAATCGGCTGGCACAGTAGGACACTCGTCACAATGTTGCTGACACAGTTCCCGCAGAGGAACAGTTTGTTGATTGGGCCACCGACTGTGACGTAAGGGGACCTGCTGGTGGCCCCCTATTCCTCGTTACATGTAGCGACAGGATTGGAGGAATAGTATATGCCTGCCTTCTGGAGGGAGACTCTTTATAGTGAGGAGAACTTTGTGACTGGCATATGGAAGAGCTGACGCTTTATTATTGGACATTTTAGCTTTTTGAGAGCACACCCCAAAGACTGTTTTTGGGAAACCATAGTGAAGGGATGGAGAGGTCTTCTGGTGGTGGCCACAGTATGAGTAAGATTCGGTCCTATGCCGCAAAAAGTGTTGGATCAAGTTGTCAGCCAAAGGCCATGATGGGCACTAGAGTGAAGACTGGGATCTTGAACGTGGAGAACGAGACGGAGGTCGAACGTTTTAGTCGACGCAGAGGTGCATTTCTTGCCCCATTGCTGCCGCTATCTGGTATATTGTGAGCCTGCTGCAGCTCCCGCACAGTAGGAGTTTTTAAGGAGATTTTTCACCATCCACGATGGGCACTTCCAAACAGCAGCACTCACTGTCCAGTTTTCATTTCGTGGTAGCTTTCAGCTTTGTATTTCACAATTACTATCAGTAACTTAGCTTTGATCAGATCGCGTTATCATTGTTAATGATAGTTGGAGTCGATTCTCCACCCACTCCCCAGATTTGTCAACTGTACACCATTACTCACTATTTATTTCACTACATAACAACTTGGATGTGATTGAACTTTTTTTATGTCAGTTCATGTCCAATGTTATTCTCTGTTGGTGTAATAAGTTTCTTATTATTTAAAATCTCATCTGCCATACGCTAAATAAATCATCTGTTATGACATAAGATTTTTCACTTTCTTCATTTATTCATTTCATAAATTTATGTGGGACTGAATAGAAATTACTTTGGAATCACCCGTATGTGTTTAAACTTTCCGTTATGTAACAAATGGCTCTGAGCAATAAGGGACTTAAAATCTGAGGTCATCAGTCCCTGAGAACTTAGAACTACTTAAACCTAACTAACCTAAGGACATAACACACATCCATGCCCGAGGCAGGACTCGAACCTGCGACCGTAGCGGTCACGCGGTTCCAGACTGAAGCGCTTAGAAGCGCACGGCCACACCGCCCGGCCGTTATGTAACACTCTGTAATTGTTTAACTGAAGGGTGGTTCTTTGCCGTAAGGTATTCCAGGGCAGACGTTAAGTGTAGATACCCCACATACCATCCTCCAAACCAGCCACATTGTAAGTGCACGCTCCATTGCATTGTTAAGACCATAGCCCATGTGTCTATTCAAGTTACTATGATATAGAACTTCTACTGCTTCTGTAATAACGGATCATCTGTAGTTATAAGTGTGAGCCAGAATTTTCCTATTAGCAAAGATAGTCTTGTGTTTATTTTCTATCTAGTGCTCGGTCACCAGTGACCACCAAGTGTAACTCTTCTCCACCCAACCCACTCTATATAATTGCTCTCATGTCCCTCTTTCCTCTCCATCTCTCAGACATCCCTTCCTCTTCTGATCCCACCGCCTTGCCCACCCACCAAACTACTCCTTCCATTCTGTCTTATCACAATCCACTCTAACACTTATATTCATTTCCACAGATACCACCCAACAGGCTATATATTTCCACACACCTGCAGCCTGTAGAACATTTAACGTTTTCTTTCCCACAACTATTTTTTCCCAATGCAGATCCGTCAGCTTTTTAGGAAAACCTGCAGTGCTCCTTCACAATGAACGTCACCGTGTTTTCACTGTGTTATGTGGTCTAGTTCCTTCTGTCTTCTCCCAGAGCAGTCAAAGAACCCACCGTTATGGCCAGATGAAAGTAGTTTCGTCTGTAAACAAAAAAATGAAGATACGAAGCATGTTTGTTTAAATAAGGAAAACAAGTGGCTTCCGTTCTATGGCACAACAATCAGCAAAACAGGTAGAGTCGTACACAGCCAAGGAATCAGTCCTGTCTTCCGGCCACCGAGGAAAATTAAGGGAGCCTCGCTACTTGTTAACCTGTTCCTGAAAATACCCGGGATTTATAACATCCTTTGTAAACGTGGCAGCAGTTAGTTGCGGCAATATAGCTACTTTTCTTATTATGTTTACGTACAAGTCTTTTTGATTTTAAGTTGAAAACAAAAACAAAGAGAAACAACATCGTTTTTTATGTAAACAGCATCATAGTAACGTATTATAGATATTAAAAGCGTTTATAATCTTGTTGTAAAGTCCTTATTCATATTGTAAAGATTTTCGGCTGAAGAACCGGATATTTTACAGCTGGCATCGCACCTACTGCCCATATTGGGTGAGGGGACTGAAGTGGCAAAAAGGGAAGAAAAGAAAAGGAAAATTACTAAGTGAATTTTTAAGCATTCTTGTACTTCAAGTGAGCTTGATTTTCAACGCAGTTCATATATATTGCCGCAACTAACTGCTGCCACGTTTACAAAGAATGTTATAAATCCCGGGTATTTTCAGGAACAGGTTAACAAGTAGCGAGTCTCCCTTAATTTTCCTCGGTGGCCGGAAGACAGGACTGATTCCTTGGCTGTGTACGACTCTACCTGTTTTGCTGATTGTTGTGCCATGGAACGGAAGCCACTTGTTTTCCTTACTTAAACAAACATGCTTCGTATCTTCATTTTTTTGTTTACAGGCGAAACTACTTTCATCTGGCCATAACGGTGGGTTCTTTGACTGCTCTGGGAGAAGACAGAAGGAACTAGACCACATAACATATTAATTCATTTTACTACATAAATGAATAAATTATTTACTTAACTTCTCACACTTCTTAGACACAGAAGTACTCGATAGTTTACAACTGTCGTTGTTTAGCAATGGATCACTTAATACACCAATTAACAAACTGTTCTCTTGCAGTGCAATCTTCCACACTTAAATGAACAAATTCATCAAAATTTTTAAGTATTACGTTGATCCTAGACGATGATGCTGACCGCTGTAGTTGAGGCCTGGAACTGGGGCAGACCTCATGCTAGCTGTACACTGTATTGACCTCAGTGTGAGTGCTCTCCTGCAGCTGAGAGGCTGAGAGAAGAAGCGTGGTCTTCATGAGCGGCTCCTATACGTCACTGCGGATTGCAACGAGTCCTCGCTAACATCTGTGGTATCGATTCGCGTTGCCAACTTTGCTGTGGAAACACGAGTTTTGTAGAATACCACAGCAGCATTACTGCAACACATTAAAATACTATGCTAGAGTACCGTTACAGCCGATGAAGCAGCCTAACGAAAATAGTGTAACTCAGAGACGAAGTGAAACTGGACTGCACCATTTAGCCGTGGATTCTCTAGTGGCGAACTACAGTACTGCGGTACAGGGATTTCGTGCGTTCCAGGACTGCAAACAAACAAAACTAAAATTATATAACTGTGAGCTGCAATATGTTTTTACTAGAAACGGGAGAGAGAGTCCTTCGCCGATGGCAGGTTCTGCTATGCTAGAACTTCTCAAGAAACGCCAGTACCATACAGTCTACTTTTCCTATTGGTTTTTTCCTAGCTTTGTTTATATTAATTGTTAGCATTCTTGTGTTAGTCAGCCTTTCTTCAGTACTGAGCTACTATAAAGTCGCCGGCAGCTGTGGCCGAACGGTTCTAGGCGCTTCAGTCCGGAACCGCTCTGCTGCTACGGTCGCAGGTTCGAATCCTGCCTCGGGCATGGATGTGTGTGATTTCTTTAGGTTACTTAGATTTACGTAGTTCTATGTCTAGGGGACTGATGACCTCAGATGTTAAGTCCCATAGCGCTTAGAGCCATTTGAACCATACTACAAAGTCCAGTCACATTAATGTGATCATCGGCTATGTTCAACATCAACGAGCAATAACGACTCACAGATTAAAGCATCCCGGGGGTACGTGGAAAACAGTGCAGTCGTTGTCTTAAGGGGCTCCGGAACGCCCTATACTTGCAATGTAAAATAACGCTTATAAATTACATCTTTCCTCACAAAGTATTTGAGGTAGGAAGTTGAACTTTTTACAGATTATTTATTGGAATATGGGCTACAACTTAACACAGGGATTTTACAACATTTTAGTTCAGTTATTAAAGATGACTTTTTTTTTCAATTGTAATGATAATTCACAACATTTTTTTGCAATGTTTTATTTATATATTCAAAAATATACAGTTTTTTGGAAAAAGGCTGTGTTAAATTATACAGAAGGTACTGTGTAACATTTACTGAAAGTTTGAAACAAATATGTTTGGAAGATCCTTAGAAAACATGTAATTAGTATGAGAAAATAAAAGTTTTAGGAATCGAGCGACAAAGATAGGATTAACTTTTTAGTGCAATCCAGGTCCATAGGATGGATTATATTCATCCTCTGCAAACTCCTCCTCCAGCTTCCTCTTGTTCCTCCTCCTGTTTACTCTTGCTTGTATTTCTAGACTCTTTACAGCCCTGTCTGCAGCCCGAAGGCGTTCCTTGTCTAAAGCAAGCATCGCTCGTACCATGTTAGAACCTATCTTCATTCCCATATTTCTAAATACCTTGCACCTTACAATGTTGCCATCATTGAAAGTCGCAACAGCATCATACACACCAAAGTGAAGTGTTTCTATTCCAACAAATACAGTCTTGGGGATTCTCGACCATATAACACTATTTACACTTTCATTGGGGTTTTGAGTTTTTCCGTGAATACACTTTTTCAACAGTTCAGGTGCTGCTAAGTCTCTGAAAATAGGTTTTATCACCTCACTGAACCAAGCTTCTTCTGTGAAGTATTTTCTTTCCCACTTTGACTGCTATGGGCAGGTGTACTTGAGAGGTTAGGTTCACTCACTTGGTTATCGTCTTTATTGTTTACAGTAATAACACATACCTTTGGCTTTCCAACATTTCTCCTTTTCTTAAAAGCCTTCAGAGGATTTCTAATAACTTTACTTTTACTCATTATTATACTTCAACAAAACAGAGACTCAAGAAACAGAATTAATTACGAATATTTTCGAGATAACGACAGAGTAAATAAACATGAAACAATCGACAATCACACCAGCGATATATATTGAACCATCACAGGTTAGCCACAACACATACTTTATCTCACATCACTAAAATGTACCTGATGAACACGGACGTTAATAATAACACCATTTGACAGCAGTTTAACAGCGCCACAGTGGGTCACGCCCATGTAGAACACATTTCAAAAAAAAATTTAAAAATAGTTGTAGTCTTCGGAATTGAATAAATTATATATCTATTAAAAGGTAATTGCAGATTCAGAAAACGCAAAAAAGTAAAAATTGAACTTTTCATGATTTTGAGCCTTTCCGGAGCCCCTTTATGCGGAAACGGGACGATTTATCTGACGCTCAAAACGGCATGATTATTGACGTTCGGGCCGAGGTCGGAAGTATTTTCGGAACGGCTAAGTATATTCTGCTGGCTAAAACTGCGCTATCCACTACCGGCGCTAAAGCAACTGTGATCCACAACGGTCCACAGATGACAGGGACGAACAATGGAGATGCGTAGGGGTGAACAGACATGCAGTTGTTGAGCAATTGACCACCCAGATAAACCAAGGGACTACCAACACTGTCTCCTATACGACCGTTAAGCGAACGTTTCTACGTGTGGGCCCCTACAGCGGGCGCCTGGTTCATTCACCCACGCTGACTACTGTTCATTGGCGACCAAGGCTGGAATTTGCACGCCAGTGCCTCAATTAGACGTCCACTGAGTGTGAACAGGTAGCTTTTCTAGATGAATCACCTTTTGTGCTCCATAGTACAGATAGCAGACACCCTGCAACAGGGTCCAGGTCGGAGGAAGTGTTACTGTCTGGG
The DNA here is from genome assembly GCF_023898315.1 of Schistocerca nitens. Classification (NCBI taxonomy): domain Eukaryota; kingdom Metazoa; phylum Arthropoda; class Insecta; order Orthoptera; family Acrididae; genus Schistocerca; species Schistocerca nitens. The sequence goes on from NC_064617.1 coordinate 74,101,251, forward strand.
GATTATTTTCGTGGCATTGCCTGAGTGATCTCGTGATTCTAGAAGGCACAGTGGAAATGCACTGCAACATATTACTATCTTTACGACGTTTCTCATCAATCCATATACGTTATCTCGCATTTCTAGCTGCTTCTCTGACACCAATAATTATAAAAATTCTGAAATTCAGGGTCGGCACCAGCCCAAACACTTCCTAAACATTTAGAAAAAAAAAACGGAGCTGCAAAATTATTAGTTTAATTACTTTAACAATTTAATTACAAGTATGCAAATTCCTTTAACTAGCCAGATAAATAGCACTCAAAAAAATGGCTCTGAGCACTATGGGACTTAATTGCTGTGGTCATCAGGCCCCTAGAACTTAGAACTGCTTAAACCTAACTAACCTACGGACATCACACAAATCCATGCCCGAGGCAGGATTCGAACCTGCGACCGTAGCGGTCGCGCGGTTCCAGACTGTAGCGCCTACAACCACTCGGCCGCAACGGCCGGCAAATAGCACTCCATGTCGTGCATGAAGCAACTTGATTAATTCAGGACTGGAAATCGGATTAAGTGGGTAAGATCAATTCCACAGAATTTATCCTTCACGTAAATTATTTATTGTATCTAAGTATTTGGTTGCACATCCTAACTACACACAACTGGTGCCTGACTAGAAATATTTAAGCAAGAAATACGTGAGAATGTAACAGAGCTAAATTTAACTACAGCAAGAGGAAACAGAAAACGGGAGTGGGAGACAATGATACTATCATCCCGTTTGCATTCATACCATAAAAATATATCAGTGAGATTCGCATTACGATTCTGGACAGAGGTTTAACCAATGCATGAGGTTGTGCGACAATTATTCAACATACCAACTGCGTCTGCTGCTTGCAAACGGCCGAACTAGAGCACGTGGTGAACTCCGAAACAAACTTTTGTGCTGCTTTGTAGAAAGCGCAAGAAAAAACAGATATTCTTGCAGAAATTATAGCTTATTAAACAACCAAACTGTTAAAATAAAGCCTATTGCTGTGCCGTGGTGGACCAGAAGGGTCATTGATTACCAAACACTTGGCACAAAATCGACACACAAAGACGAAAGCAACTTCCACAAAATATAAGATTAAAAATCATTAAAAATCATACTCACTTTCGACACAGTATTACAGTCACGTACGGTTGAAGTGATACTAACCAGCTTTTCCTAATCAGATTTACCGTTTCAAATTCTACTTCATCGTTGTACAAAATGAACAAAGTAACTTCCACACTTTTAACTCAAACACCCAAAAATCGCCTATTTAAAGCAATATATTTATGGCACATTCGGAAAAATAACTCGCTTCACACGCTTCAGTTAAGCTGAAGTTCTTAAGTATTTCAACAGTTAAACGTAACGAAGTCCGAACTCAACCTGCTTCCTATCACCTCAAAACCGCCTTAAGAGCTACGATCCGTACTCACCAAGCGTTCACCGAAGGGTGCCCCTATCTCTTTCGAGATTACCTAGCTCGCTCCCCGTGCAGCGGAAGTTACCAGAGGGGTAGCCCTCCGTCAACGACCTTACACACAAAAACAGCCTTCGACACACCCTTCGACTAAGATGGGTAAACCTTTCTGTTCAGGTATTGGAAACCTAAGTTGGTCAACCCGTGCTGTCCTTCGAACGAGAAGCAACATCGTCTGCTCCAAGCAGACGATGACCAACTCAGCGTTTTCCACAAAACAAAACCGAAACCCCACATTAAAACACACATATAATATTCAATAGGCCTTATTTGAGTGCTCAGTCTTTCTGGAAGAGTTCATGAATTGAGCTAAAATCAGGTAGTAAAGTGAATAACTTGTACCGAATTCGACAAGCGTCTTATGAAACGACTTCACAGAGACGTTTCAACAGATATACGAGTGTGCATCTATCCTTGGAGACCATGTCTACCCCTACTTGCAGTGTGGTTTTCCTCGGTATAATGGCATCTACCAGCAAGGAAGCGGAACCTCAACGAGTCTCTTCCTGGTTCTTGCTACTTGCGGAAGCCCACTTGCACCGATGTTCCAGCCTCCTGAGTGCTCACTTCCAAGAGCCTGGAGTGTCTTTGATACTGCAAACTACACCGTGAGTCACTTGCAGCACTTCCGCCACCCAGCACAGGAAACCCGTTCTTCGGGTCCAAGTGCCTAGCCTAGCCTGTGACAACTGATAAGTAACCCGTCTGACGTCACGAAGCAGGTGAAATACTGTGGACTATGGCCGAGTCCACACCGCACAGGCTGCGGTTATGGGTTCCAGACTTTCAGAAAGGGCTTAACGTCCGTGCTAGGACCATCAGCTGCGTTACATTGTTACAGCTCAATATGTTCCTAGATCTGTGTGGCTTCGTATCAGAAAACTGGCTACAAAGTGATGGAAATACTAGGTACGTACAATCGTTTCTGTTTTAGTTGTATGAATACTGCTTATTTAATCGTGTGCAGCATATTTTTCCTTAATTTCGAAAAGGATATGTCGCTCTGTTGTTTCTCCTATATATCTGAAAAGGGACTTATCCCTTAGGTACCAGGTTATACTTCTAATTCGTGGACGCGCCAGGTGCAAAATATTTCAAGGTTTTCAGTTCCAAAACATGAAAACTTTCGCAGCAAATGGTTACGAGCAATTCATTGCGCCAATTTCGCGCCCGGTAAGGGTGCTGTAGCTAAGGACGAACATCATTTCGACGAGAAGCACTGCGAATGCTGGACCTTCTTCGTTTCCTGAACAGGAAACTTATACCTCTGTTCATCTTTCAGCTAAAAGAAAATCGCCAAAGGAAAGAGCAAATGCGTTTCTCTTTAGAGAGGAAATAAATTTTAGTGTAATGTGTGAGCAGAACTAGAGTACAAACTTTCATAGTGACATAATAAAATAACTTAGTTAAAGAAGCGTTTCGAACAACTTACCTACAGGATTACTTTTATGTAACTGGTTTTCCAAAGGCATCTTACGCTTTATGTTTCGTAATACTGAGCGTGTCTGAAAAGATCTGAGATGCCTTCTACCCAGCACAGGCGCATATTAACTGACTCTTTGTTTTTTTATTTGGCAACGGCTTTGCCGCAGTGGATGCGATCACCGAAGTTAAGCGCTGTCGTGCGTGGTCGGCGCTTGGATGGGTGAGCATCCAGGCCGCCATGCGCTGTTGTCATGTTTCGGGGCGCACTCAGCCTCGTGATGCCAGTTGAGGAGCTACTCGACCGAACAGTAGCGGCTTCGGTCAAGAATACCATTATAACGACCGGGAGAGCGGTCTGCTGACCACACGCCCCTCCCATCCGCATCCTCCACTGAGGATGACACGGCGGTCGGATGGTCCCGGTAGGCCACTCGTGGCCTGAAGACGGAGTGCTTTTGTTTTGTATTTGGTTTTATGTATTAGAGCACTTGCTGTTTTCATGAGCAGTTATTCTAAAACAAACAACTACGTGTAAACAACAGTTACTTACATTTTCAAAATAAATGGTACGTTCTGTGTATTGTTTTCTTTTCTGTCCTGAATGTCTGAATATCTGTTTCACATGATAGAAAACCTGTATTTGTCACAACACATCAAGCTCCAACGCTGCACATTTGAAAAAAGTTCTAAAATTAAGAAGATAATTTCCTTGAAGCAAGTCGCGATTAAAATAACATTGCTGCAGAGTTTTTATTACTCTCATTCCTCTTTCTCAGTCCTTAGTCTTCTGGCTGGTTTGATGCGACCTGCCACGAATTTCTCTCCTTTGCCAACATCTCGGAGTAGCACTTGAATCTAGGTCCTCAATTACCTGCTGGATGTATTCCAATCTCTGTCTTCCTCTACAGTTTTTGCCCTCTACAGCTCCCTCTAGTGCCGTGGAAGTCATTCCCTCATATCTTAACAGATGTCCCATTATCCTGTCCCTTCGCCTTGTCAGTGTTTTCCACACATTCCTTTCCTCTCCGATTCTTCGCAGTAGCCGGCCGCGGTGGTCTCGCGGTTAAGGCGCTCAGTCCGGAATCGCGCGACTGCTACGGTCGCAGGTTCGAATCCTGCCTCGGGCATGGACGTGTGTGATGTCCTTAGGTTAGTTAGGTTTAAGTAGTTCTAAGTTCTAGGGGACTGATGACCACAGATGTTAAGTCCCATAGTGCTCAGAGCCATTTGAACCATTGTTTTCTTCGCAGTACCTCCTCATTCCTTAACCTATCAGTCCACCCAATTTTCAACATTCGTCTGTAGCACAACGTCTCAAATGCTTCGATTGTCTTCGGATCCGGTTTTCTCACAGTCTTTGTTACACTACGAAACAATGCACTGCTCCAAACGTATATTCTCAGAAATTTCTTCCTCAACACCTAGTAGACTTCTCTTGGCCAGGAGTGCCCTTTTTCTCAGCACTAGTCTGCTTTTGATGTCGCCATTGCTCCGTCCGTCACTGGTTATTTTGCTGCCTAGGTAGCAGAATATCTTGACTTCATCTACTTCGTGACCATCAGCCCTGATGTTAAGTTTCTCGCTGTCCTCATTCTCACTTCTCACCTACTCGCAGTGTAATGTGCGTGAAATTCACAATGTATGACAGTTTATACGTCTGCAGTGTTCACATCAGTCTGCTCATACCTGGACACGTTAGAAATAGGATGCGTAAGTAATAATTAGATGTTAGATGTAATTTTAACTTAGTGTCAGTGCATATCACGAAGAAAATCAGTGATACACACTGTATGATTGAAATTGTCCAACCATTCCTAAATAATACGGAATTGACCAGTAGATACCAGGAGAAGCGGACCCGCCAGTATAAAAGGTGGCGTGGTGTATTGTCTCGTCACTTGAGAAGCAGTGACAGCAGAATGATTCAGTCAGTTCAGTGACTTCAAAAGTAGAGTAGTTATTGGATATTGGAAGTCGTCTGAGAGAGGAATTCATCAGGGATATTCAACCTTTCTAAAGCTGTCAAAGTCAACGGTTGATGATGTGAGTGTGAAGTGGGAATGTGAAGGAACAACTACCCCAAAATCAATGCTAGGAAGAAGTCATGTACCGACGAAAGGTGACCGTCAAGCATTGAGGAGGGTGGTTATATAAAAAAAAAATCGCAAGAGATAAGCGGAAGCGATCACTCGCGAGTTCCAAAATGCCACCAGTAGCCCAGCTAACACAATGACTGTGGCGAGGGAGTTAAAAAGAATGAGATACAGTGGTCGGGGAGCACCTTGCAAAGCCACACATTTGTGTAACCAGTGCTGAGTGTCGCTTGAGGTGCTGCAATGCGTGACGTCACTGGACAGTGGATGACAGGAAACGAGTGGCTTGGACCGATGGATCGCACTGTACGCAGCGGCAGTCCAGTGGCAGGGTTTAGATTTGGTGAATGTCTGGAGAACGTTACCTAACATCATGTACAGTGCCTACACTGAGATGCGGAGGAGGTATGCAGAAAAGCTTCTGTGAAGTTTGGAATGTAGGAGACAAGGTACTGGCAGAATTGAAGCTGTGAGGAGTGGTTGTGAGTAGTGCTTGGGTAGCTCACATGGTAGAGCACTTGCCCGCGAAAGGCGGAGGTCCCGAGTTCGAGTCTTGGTGCGGCACACAGTTTTAATTTGCCAGGAAGTTTCATATCAGCGCACACTCCGCTGCAGAGTGAAAATCTCATTCTGGAGGTCTTGTTGTTGGTGCACAGGATAGAGTAACATGGAGAGCTGCATCAAACCAATCTATGGACTGAAGGTCCATAAACTAGTTTGATGTAGCTCTCCATGCTATTCTATAGTGTGCAACCTTCCTCATCTCCGAATAACTATTGCAACCTACATCCTTTTGAATCTCCTTAGTGTATTCATCTCTTGCTCTCCCTCTACGGGTTTTACTCTTCACGCTTCCCTCGAATACTAAATTGGTGATCCCTTGATGCCTCAGAGCGTGTCCTACCAACCAGTTCCTTCATCGAGCCGAGTTGTGCCACAGATTCCTTTTCTACTCAATTCTATTCATTGTCTCCTCATTAGTTATGTGTCCTATCCATCTAACCATTAGCATTCTTCTGTAGCACCACATTTCGAAAGCTTCTATCCTCGTCTTGTCTAAACTACAGGGTTATTACAAATGATTGAAGCGATTTCACAGCTCTACAATAACTTTATTATTTGAGATATTTTCACAATGCTTTGCACACACATACAAAAACTCAAAAAGTTTTTTTAGGCAATCACAAATGTTCAATATGTGCCCCTTTAGTGATTCGCAGACATCAAGCCGATAATCAAGTTCCTCCCACACTCGGCGCAGCATGTCCCCATCAATGAGTTCGAAAGCATCGTTGGTGCGAGCTCGCAGTTCTGGCACGTTTCTTGGTAGAGGAGGTTTAAACACTGACTCTTTCACATAACCCCACAGAAAGAAATCGCATGGGGTTAAGTCGACTTCCGCGGGCTACGCGTGAAACTTGCCCGCACGCGTTCAACCGTTTCTTCGCTCACTGCAGGCCGACCCGTTGATTTCCCCTTACAGAGGCATCCAGAAGCTTTAAACTGCGCATACCATCGCCGAATGGAGTTAGCAGTTGGTGGATATTTGTTGAACTTCGTCCTGAAGTGTCGTTGCACAGTTATGACTGACTGATGTGAGTGCATTTCAAGCACGACATACGCTTTCTCGGCTCCTGTCGCCATTTTGTCTCACTGCGCTCTCGAGCGCTCTGGCGGCAGAAACCAGAAGTGCGGCTTCAGCCGAACAAAACTTTATGAGTTTTTCTACGTATCTGTAGTGTGTCGTGACCATATGTCAATGAATGGAGCTACAGTGAATTTATGAAATCGCTTCAATCATTTGTAATAGCCCTGTATTTGTCGTCCATGTTTCTCGTGGTTAGGATGTGTTCCCCACATTCCGCTTCAGAAAAGGTTGAATGCGAAAAGCAATGAACCAATTTCACGGCATTGCTTAGTATGTGCAGTAGAGGAACAGTTCGGAAACGGTGACCGAAACAGCATGTCAGTGCACCTGCTACAAAGCAACATTCGCAAGGCGTTGGTTTGTGTGCATTAATATTCTCGGAATGGAATGACCTGCCGGGAGTTCCGCCGTTAACCCAATGGAGCTCCTTTGTGATGAGTTCGAAAGTCAACTTCAGATTCCAGCGTCCAGCATCACCACCTTCTCTGATTTCGGCTCTTAGGGAAGGATTAGACATTTAGACACCACACTGAAAGTGACGCCAGCAGAATTCAAGCCGTCGTAAGAGTGGAGGTTTTGCAAACCCCATATGAATGTCTGCTAATACACTGATGCGACACTGAAACTGGTATAGGCATGCGTATTCAATTACAGAAATACGAAATACACTGATGCGACACTGAAACTGGTATAGGCATGCGTATTCAACTACAGAAATACACTGATGCGACACTGAAACTGGTATAGGCATGCGTATTCAATTACAGAAATACACTGATGCGACACTGAAACTGGTATAGGCATGCGTATTCAATTACAGAAATACACTGATGCGACACTGAAACTGGTATAGGCATGCGTATTCAATTACAGAAATACACTGATGCGACACTGAAACTGGTATAGGCGTGCGCATTCAATTAGAGAAATACACTGATGCGACACTGAAACTGGTATAGGCATGCGTATTCAATTACAGAAATACACTGATGTGACACTGAAACTGGTATAGGCATGCGTATTCAATTACAGAAATACACTGGTGCGACACTGAAACTGGTATAGGCATGCGTATTCAATTACAGAAATACACTGATGCGACACTGAAACTGGTATAGGCATGCGTATTCAATTACAGAAATGCACTGATGCGACACTGAATCTGGTATAGGCATGCGTATTCAACTACAGAAATACACTGATGCGACACTGAAACTGGTATAGGCATGCGTATTCAACTACAGAAATACACTGATGCGACACTGAAACTGGTATAGGCATGCGTATTCAATTACAGAAATACACTGATGCGACACTGAAACTGGTATAGGCATGCGTATTCAATTACAGAAATACACTGATGCGACACTGAAACTGGTATAGGCATGCGTATTCAATTACAGAAATACACTGATGCGACACTGAAACTGGTATAGGCGTGCGCATTCAATTAGAGAAATACACTGATGCGACACTGAAACTGGTATAGGCATGCGTATTCAATTACAGAAATACACTGATGCGACACTGAAACTGGTATAGGCATGCGTATTCAATTACAGAAATACACTGGTGCGACACTGAAACTGGTATAGGCATGCGTATTCAATTACAGAAATACACTGATGCGACACTGAAACTGGTATAGGCATGCGTATTCAGTTACAGAAATGCACTGATGCGACACTGAATCTGGTATAGGCATGCGTATTCAGTTACAGAAATACACTGATGCGACACTGAAACTGGTATAGGCATGCGTATTCAGTTACAGAAATACACTGATGCGACACTGAAACTGGTATAGGCATGCGTATTCAGTTACAGAAATACACTGATGCGACACTGAAACTGGTATAGGCATGCGTATTCAATTACAGAAATACGTAGTCAGAATGCGGCTTTGCGGTCGGCAACGCCTATATAACACAACAAGTGTCTGGTGCAGTTGTTAAATCGTTTAATGCTGCTACACTGGCAGGATATCAACATTTAAGTGAGTCTGAAAGTTGTGTTATATTCGGTGCACAGGCGACGTGACACAGCATCTCCGAAGTAGCGATGCAGTACGAATTTTCCCATACGACCATTTCACGAGTGTACTGTGAATATCAGGAAACCGTTAAAACATCAAATCTTTGACATTGCTGCGGCCTGAAAAAAGACCCTGTAAGACCAACCACGACTGAAGAGAAACGATAAACACAACAGAATTGTAACCCTTCCGCAAATTGCTATAGATTTCAATGAAGCGCTGTCAACAAGTGTCAGCGTACGAACCATTCAACGAAACATCATCGATATGGGTTCTCAGAGTTGAAGGCCCACTCGTGTACCCTTGATGACTGCACCACACAATGCTTTACGCGTCGCCGGGGCCCGTCAACACCGACATTGGACTGTTGCTGACTGGAAACACGTTGTCTGGTGTGACGAGTCTCGTTTCAAATTGTATCGAGCGGACGGACGTGCACGGATATGGAAACGACTTCATGAATCCATCGACCCTGTATGTCAGCAGAAAACTGTTCAAGCTGGAGGAGGCTCTGTAATGGTGTGGGGGTGTGCAGTTGGAGTGATATGGGACCGTTGATACGTCTAGAGAGAACTATGACAGGTGACACGTACGTAAGCATCGTAACTGATCACCTACATCCATTCACGTCCATTGTGAATTCCGACGGACTTCGACAATTCCAGCAGGACAATGCGACACCTCACACTCCCAGAATTGCTACAGAGTGGCTCCAGGAACACTCTTCTGAGTTTAAACACTTCCGCTGGACACCAAACTCTCCCCACATTAACATTATTGAGCATGTCTGGCATGCCCTGCAACATGGTGTTGAAAACAGATCTCCATCCCTTCGTGCTTGTGGACAGCCCTGCAGGGTTCATGGTGTCAGTTCTCTCTAGCACTGCTTCAGACAGTAGTCGAGTCCATACCACGTCGTGTTGTGGCAATTCTGCCTGCTCGCGGGGGTCCTACACGTTATTAGGCAGGTGTACTAATTTCTAAGGCTCTTCAGTGTAGAGGTATTCGTACTTTTTATGAGATAGTGTATTATGCTACCAAAAACGCAACAGCAAAGGCTGTACACTGGAAATACAGCTTCGCCTTCTTTTTCCTACAGTAGTTATCACTATTAGCAATAACCACTAGACGAAAAACATATGATGGCAAATAAACGCTTGCTTAGAAAGCAATATTTGTGAGCGAAAACCACCCTAATTTTATCGTAATGGATTGCCATCCTGTCTTGATGGCTGCTGTAGAGACAGAATAATGTGCTTACTTTGAAGTCATCATATAAAACAAGTATCAAATCTGATAGTGATGCATTAGCAGAGGTCCAAAGTAGAAATGCAGACAGGGGACGAAAAAAGATGGCACCGCGACCTCCTTATATAAATCAGACCGGTACCCCGTAACTGGCTGTCAGTTGCAGTCCTGTCAGCCAGATTTTACTCGACCTGAATATGGGGTGCCACTTTACGCGATACAAAGATGATCGCCTGCCTTGCTAATTAGTCTCGCATCTTCATTAGTGCAAGTATTTTTAATTGATGTGTTGCAACCAATTAAACACATAGGAAAAATGATTAATTGCCTCGCACTGGTAACGTGTAGCATGACAGTAGCTTATTAGAGGACACACATCAATTTCACAGTCAACAAAGACGCTGGTGGGTTTTAAACGGGAAATACACTCTCAGACGGAAAAAGCGACGCGCCACGAAGGAATATCCCAATGGGACGGAAATGGGTACATGTGAGCCACATCTACCGTCAAACAAATGATTTCAGTTTCAGGGAAATTGAATGATTTATTCAAGATGAAGAACTTCAGAAATTGAGCAAGTTACTAACGCGTTGGTTCATCTCTGGCTCTTATGCAAGCCAGTTATTAGACTTGGCATTGATTGATAGAGGTGTTCGATGTCCTGAGGTCATCGTGCCATATTCTGTCCAATTGAGGCCCATCGTTTGTAGTGTTCGATGCACTGTGTGTTCACAGCATTAAAGTCTGATGTAATTTCCGCCACAGTTTGCCGCCTGTACTGCTTTACCAGTCTGCCTAGCCTACTGCGTGCGGCACTACGTCTATAATGAGGGGTGGCCGCCCAAACCCACGACGTCTGGACCCGTTTTCACCTTGGTTTCACCATCTGTTGAAGACACTCCTCGAACAGCCGACAAGTCTCGCAGTTTCCTAATGGCTCGTGCCGAGCCTGAGGGCCACCTCAGTCTGCCCTCGGTCAAACTCAGACAGACTGCGGGCCTTCCCCATTATACACATGGACGGCATCCTCACTGATACCACAAACAACGCGCGTATGTCTGACTAGCAGTCATTCCTCGCCAGGTGACGCTACTGTCGCCTGGACGGATTTATGTCGATAGTACGAGGGGGAGTCAAATGAAAACCTTAAATATGTAATAATAAATTGAAATTTCGTGCCCGCCGTTATCCTGTGAGTTGGTAAGCGTGCTACAAACAGCGTGCAGAATGGCCTGTAGGTGGCAGCATAGTGCAGATGCATACATACCGTTGCAGTATCTGTGTAAAGATGGCCTCCCCATTTGTGAATTGCACCAGCGAACAACAACGCTGTGTTATTCGGTTTTTGCGTATCGGAGGTGCGAAACCTATTGAAATTCGTCGACGAACGAAGGTTCAGTACGGTGATGCGCGTTTGTCACAGCAGCAAGTCTACGAATGGAATAGGAAGTTCGCAAATGGTGTGACTTCAGTGGAAGATGCTCCTCGTCCAGGTCAGGCACAACGAATTGTGCCTCCACAGAACATTGCAGCATTTGAATCCATAGTGAAGGAAAACCGCCTAGTGACACTGCAGCATGTTTACAGATTAGTCATAGGTCAGCACACCACATTATGCACGATGTGCTCCAGTTTCACAAAGTGTCTGCAACTTGGGTGCCATGGCAGCTGAAATGAGAGAACGACGTGCTGATGCTTGTGAAGAACTTCTTCGGCGCTTTGAACGAGAAGGTGATGGCTTCCTTGCAAGAATCGTTACAGGGGACGAAACCTGGGCTTACTTCCACCAACCAGAAACGAAGAGAGCGAGCAAGGAATGGCGCAATTCCTCATCCTCAAAACCAAAGAAGCTTCGAACAGAACCATCATCAGGGAAGGTTGTGCTGACTCTCTTTTGGGACGAAAAAGGCGTCATTTTGGAGCATTACATGCCTAGAGAGACCACTGTCACCAGTGCATCATACACAAATCTCCTAAAAAAAATCATCTGCAGCCTGCAATCTAATCAAAGCGACGTGGATTGCTGTCAGCAGGTGTCCTTTTTCAGCATGACAATGCAAGGCCCCACACTGCCCGTACAACAGTTGTAACAATCACAGACCTGCATTTTGAGTGTTTTCCTCATCCACTGTACTCACCAGACCTTGCCCCAAGAGATTTCCATTTGTTTGGACCACTCAAAGATGCAATGGGAGGATAGAAGTTCCATTCTGATGAAGAGGTACGCCACGCGGTGCATGAGCGGTTACGCGGACTACGAAAAGAACTTTTTTCTAAAGGAATTTATGCCCTTTGTAGGCGCTGGAGAACTTGCATTGAGCTTGGGGGAGATTATGTTGAAAAGTGATGCAGCTTTGTACCACTTCTGCACAGTAAATAACATTTTAAAAAAATATTTAAGGTTTTCATTTGACTCATCCTCGTACGTAGGTGGTCGTAATGCTCTGGCTGATTAGTGTATATGATACTTAAAAATGAAGCCACTTAATCAGGATGCGTTGAAAATGAGGTAACCAATAATCTGTGTTAGCTTCATTACACCAAGAGTATCTACATCAGAATTAATCTGCTGTTCTTGATTTGATTTGTGGAATATATACAGCATTTCCTTTGTTGAAGGAAATTCGGAAAATATTATTTAACAACACTGTGTTAGAGATTGTCACGTCTAAATTTCCACTGCCATCACGTAGTGAATGTATTGATTGTGTCTTAAGCAGTCCTCTCAAGGGACGTGAAGACGTACGTAGATGAGGAGATGCCGACATTAAAACGTGGAATTCTACGTTCCACTTCACTGCGAAGCGTGAAACAGAGAATCTGTCATGTTAGACTTTTCTCTCGCAGAGAGCAATGTGGCTAATGAGTGTGACGACGTTTTACGTCACAAGCACAACATAGGAGAGCCATATTGTATAACGCTAAAAATCATATTTGGTGGTTATGAATAAAAATAGTTTCAGAACAGCAGAAAAAATGAGCGCGTCTTTTTAGTACAGTGAGCGTACTGAATATCAAATAATGAGTTTTGTAGATACACTATTTGCGTAGTGTATGCGTATACGAAAATAGATTTCTATGCTAAAGTCATTGTGTAGTTGATAGCGTCATACACTGTGAAAGTCAATTTTCTCCACTTTTTTTTTCACGTCTTGTTTTCTAAAAGATTTTGGAACTTTCTTATTGATTTAATAGAAGCGTTATCTCAAAAGTCGATGTTATTAATTGTATATAATTTTATGTGCTGCAATTCTTGTTGCAAAGTCCAACGAATGGAATATTTCTCCAGTGGCCAGAAATCTTAACGTGACTGCGAGTCTACGTCAGAAAATATTTATGGTTTACGGACTGGTTCATGTTTGTATCTTGGCGCTAAATATTTTTTCCAATTATGGTGGGCAGCTTCGGAAAAATATCTCCTCTTCCATTCGAATGAAATTACGAAACGAATCTCAGTCTTGAAATCTACGTGATGAAGTACCGTTTTTTCAGATTATTGTTAATGAATACAACATCGAGAACAAGGATGTTATGTACGCACAAACTGACGTTAGAGACTATGCCTTAACGATATTCAATGTGGAACCGAAACTGGGATCGCACTGAAGTCCGCGTAAGTTTCGAGCAACTAAAACCTTTGCCAGTCTCGGTGATCTATCCTTCTTTCAGACCTGTCAAGCTCTTTTCCTTGTTTCTGCAGGAGCATATTTTGTGTATCATGGGGGACACGTTTCGCCTCTTCTCAATACATGTCGTATAAAACTGTCGGTTGGTGTGAAAACTATTTATCTGAACTAAAGCTACATATGGTCGAGCTGTACGATTATACGAGTATTTACTATGGAAGGAATGAAGACTGTCTCTCGGGAAGGCGTCAAGCTAATTTTATCAGTTTTTTTTAAGAGATATATATTTTCTGTTTATTTTTGGTGGACGGTCGAAAGTTGCTTCGGTTGAGATGTTCATCTCGTTCGTGCCTCTTACCTTCCGAGGCGCCGTGCAGTGTCGCAGTCGCGGCCGAGGTTTGAACCCACGCACTCTTGGTGACGTGTGTCGCACGAGATACTTTGCGTAACGAACTTCTCGGCTGACTTAATCTTAAACTTTTACTGGCGGACTAAACGTTTACTGACGGACCCAGATTTAGTCACTGATCTGCCACACTATAAAATAAGTCTAAGTAAGGGTTGGCAGCAAGCTATGACCACAACTCCACTGTCCACAATTTAAAAACGCAATGCTGTCTAACTTCTTTCAGGAAGGATTACGAGACCGAAGCACTGTATGGAATGTGTTCACAACTAACTCTTCATATACAGCGTTTAACTGGCAATTAGGAACATTATCCGAGAGTCACAACGGCAACTAAAGAGGAATCAATGAGCAAAGAGTCACACGAAAACATCACCATCAGATGTGCACGTAAAAAAATGACATTTATTGCCATGAATTCAACCCAGTCATGCCCGTCGCTTTTATTGAACACTACTGCCACCTAGCTAATGTCTCGTATACTATTGTGAGAGCTCTCTCTTTTACTGAACTAGTCTATACTGACATATCCGAAAACCTCACATATCAAACCGGAATTGTCGAGCCAAATTTCGCGCCCGCTCACGGGAGTGCACTTTTGGAATCTCTGAGTCATCCGTATTGCTGAAAATAACTCGGTTGCTTGCAAAAGACTACCAACTGCCACCTTCAGAATTAGTGGACGAAATCACCATCTTCGCCCCAGAGGGCACACGACTTCCCACGGCGGCTACCAGCCGACACCTCGAATACGTCAGCTGCAAATCGCTCCACGAAATTGTGAGGGGTAGTCAAATGAAAACTGAACACTCACCACAACGAGACCATGGAATGGTTCCATTCAAAATTTATCGCCCCATGCATGAAGATATTTATCTGACTGGGAGACGAGACAATCAGTTCCTGTTTCATAGAAATCAGTAGGCCGCTGATGGATCCAAAACTGCACCCAAACTTGCACTTTCTCGAACAACTGAAACCGACGTCCACTCATGTCTTTCTTCAGGTCGCTAAAGATGAGGAATTCACATGGTGAACGGTCTGGGCTGTGGAGGATGTTGCAGTATTTCCAAACAAAATCACTGAAGCGTAGGCTTTGTGCGATTGGCAGTTGTGATGCAACGAAATGATTCCACCTGACAGAATTCCTGGCCGTTTTGACTCTATGATGAGTGACAGATTCTGCCAAGTATCTTCATAGCTCTGCAGGTCGATTGTAGTTCCGGTAGGCAGATGGCCCCTGCAGCTGAACGAGAAGGTCATCATGACCATACGTGGTGCTACCATTTCCAGCCCGAGGGCGACCGGTAAACCTACAGCAGAAACGTCCCACGTCTCTCCCGCCAAAGAAATCCACATCTGTTCACTTAATCATGCCCTTACATTGTGCAGCCCGAGGGCGAATGGGAAAGGCTACAGCATAAACGTCCCACATCTCTCCCACCAAAGAAATCAACATAAACATGACCTCAAGCTGTGCCACCATTTCCAGCCCGAGGGCGACTCGGAAAGCCTGCACCAGAAACGTCCCACGTCTCTCCCGCCAACGAAATTCACATCCACTTAATCATGACATCACGTTGTGCCACCATTTCCAGCCCGAGGGCTACCGGCAAATCCTACAGCAAAAACGTCCCACGTCACTCCTGCCAAATAAATCCACATCTGTTCACTTAATCATGACCTTAAATTATGCAGCCCGAGGGCAAAGTGGAAAGCCTACAGCAGAAACGTCCCACATCTCTCCTGCCAAAGAAATGCACATCCACTTAATCATGACCTCACGCTGTGCCACCATTTCCAGACCGAGGGCAACTGGGAAAGCCTACAGCAGAAACATATCACATCTCACCCACCAAAGAAATCTACATCCACTTAATCATGACCTCATGGTGTGCCACCATTTCCAGAACGAGGACGAATGGAAAAGCCTACAGCAGAAACCTCCCACGTCTCTCCCGCCAAAGAAATCCACATTTACTTAATCATGACCTCACGGTGTGCCACCATTCCCAGACCGAGGGCAACCGGGAAAGCCTACAGCAGAATCGTCCCACGTCTCTCCCACCAAAGAAATCCACATCCACTTAATAATTACCTCACAGTGTGCCACCATTTCCAGACCAAGAGCAACCGTGAAAGCCTACAGCAGAAACGTACCACGTCTCTCCCGCCAACGAAATTCACATCCACTTAATCATGACATCACGTTGTGCCACCAGTTCCACTGTGATGGCTCCCGGGAAATCCTACAGCAAAAACGTCCGTCACTCCTGCCAAATAAATCCACATCTGTTCACTTATTCATGACCTTACATTATGCTGCCCGAGGGCAACCATGAAAGCCTACAGCAGAAACGTCCCTCATTTCTACCGCCAAAGAAATCCACATCCACTTAATCATTACCTCACGCTGTGCCACCATTTCCAGCCTGAGGGCAACCGGGAAAGCCTACAGCAGAAACGTACCACATCTCTCCCGCCAAAGAAATCCACATCCACTTAATCATGACCTCACGGTGTGCCACCATTTGCAGACTGAGGGCAACCGGGAAAGCCTACAGCAGAAACGTACCACATCTCTCCAGCCAAAGAAATCCACATCCACTTAATCATGACCTCACGCTGTGCCACCATTTCCAGACCGAGGGCAACCGGGAAAGCCTACAGCAGAAATGTACCACATCTCTCCTGCCAAAGATATCCACATCCACTTAATCATGACCTCACGGTGTGCCACCATTTCCAGACCGAGGGCAACCGGGAAAGCCTACAGCAGAAACGTACCACATCTCTCCTGCCAAAGAAATCCACATCCACTTAATCATGACCTCACGGTGTGCCACCATTTCCAGACCAAGGGCAACCGGGAAAGCCTACAGCAGAAACGTACCACATCTCTCCAGCCAAAGAAATCCACATCCACTTAATCATGACCTCACGCTGTGCCACCATTTCCAGACCGAGGGCAACCGGGAAAGCCTACAGCAGAAATGTACCACATCTCTCCTGCCAAAGATATCCACATCCACTTAATCATGACCTCACGGTGTGCCACCATTTCCAGACCGAGGGCAACCGGGAAAGCCTACAGCAGAAACGTACCACATCTCTCCTGCCAAAGAAATCCACATCCACTTAATCATGACCTCACGGTGTGCCACCATTTCCAGACCAAGGGCAACCGGGAAAGCCTACAGCAGAAACGTACCACATCTCTCCAGCCAAAGAAATCCACATTTACTTAATCATGACCTCACAGTGTGCCACCATTTCCAGACCGAGGGCAACCGGGAAAGCCTACAGCAGAAACGTCCACGTCTCTCCCACCAAAGAAATCCACATCCACTTAATAATTACCTCACAGTGTGCCACCATTTCCAGACCAAGAGAAACCGTGAAAGCCTACAGCAGAAACGTACCACATCTCTCCTGCCAAAGAAATCCACATCCACTTAATCATGACCTCACGGTGTGCCACCATTTCCAGACCAAGGGCAACCGGGAAAGCCTACAGCAGAAACGTACCACATCTCTCCAGCCAAAGAAATCCACATCCACTTAATCATGACCTCACGCTGTGCCACCATTTCCAGACCGAGGGCAACCGGGAAAGCCTACAGCAGAAATGTACCACATCTCTCCTGCCAAAGATATCCACATCCACTTAATCATGACCTCACGGTGTGCCACCATTTCCAGACCGAGGGCAACCGGGAAAGCCTACAGCAGAAACGTACCACATCTCTCCTGCCAAAGAAATCCACATCCACTTAATCATGACCTCACGGTGTGCCACCATTTCCAGACCAAGGGCAACCGGGAAAGCCTACAGCAGAAACGTACCACATCTCTCCAGCCAAAGAAATCCACATCCACTTAATCATGACCTCACGCTGTGCCACCATTTCCAGACCGAGGGCAACCGGGAAAGCCTACAGCAGAAATGTACCACATCTCTCCTGCCAAAGATATCCACATCCACTTAATCATGACCTCACGGTGTGCCACCATTTCCAGACCGAGGGCAACCGGGAAAGCCTACAGCAGAAACGTACCACATCTCTCCTGCCAAAGAAATCCACATCCACTTAATCATGACCTCACGGTGTGCCACCATTTCCAGACCAAGGGCAACCGGGAAAGCCTACAGCAGAAACGTACCACATCTCTCCAGCCAAAGAAATCCACATTTACTTAATCATGACCTCACAGTGTGCCACCATTTCCAGACCGAGGGCAACCGGGAAAGCCTACAGCAGAAACGTCCACGTCTCTCCCACCAAAGAAATCCACATCCACTTAATAATTACCTCACAGTGTGCCACCATTTCCAGACCAAGAGAAACCGTGAAAGCCTACAGCAGAAACGTACCACGTCTCTCCCGCCAACGAAATTCACATCCACTTAATCATGACATCACGTTGTGCCACCATTTCCAGTGTAAGGGCTCCCGGGAAATCCTACAGCAAAAACGTCTGTCACTCCTGCCAAATAAATCCACGTCTGTTCACTTATTCATGACCTTACATTATACAGCCTGAGGGCAACCATGAAAGCCTACAGCAGAAACGTCCTTCATTTCTCCCGCCAAATAAATCCACATCCACTTAATCATTACCTCACGCTGTGCCACGATTTCCAGCCTGAGGGCAACCGGGAAAGCCTACAGTAGAAACGTCCCACATCTCTCCAGCCAAAGAAATCCACATCCACTTAATCATGACCTCACGGTGTGACACCATTTCCAGACCGAGGGCAACCGTGAAACCCTACAGCAGAAACGTCCCACATCTCACCCACCAAAGAAATCTATGTCCACTTAATCATGACCTCATGGTGTGCCACCATTTCCAGAATGAGGGCGAATGGGAAAGCCTACAGCAGAAACGTTCCACATCTCTCCCGCCAAGGAAATCCACATCAACTTAATCATGATCTCAAGGTGTGCCACCATTTCCAGAACGAGGGCGAATGGGAAAGCCTACAGCAGAAACGTCCCACGTCTCTCCCGCCAAATAAATCTACGTCCACTTAATCATGACCTCATGGTGTGCCTCCATTTCCAGATCGAGGGCGAATGGGAAAGCCTACAGCAGAAACGTCCCACGTCTCTCCCGCCAAAGAAATCCACATCTGTTCACTTAATCATGACCTTACATTGTGCAGCCCGAGGGCGAATGGGAAAGCCTGCAGCAGAAACCTCCCACATCTCTCCCACCAAAGAAATCCACAACCACTTAGTCATGTCCTCACGTTGTGCCACCATTTCTAGCCCGAGTGCGAACGGGAAAGCCTACAGCAGAAACCTCCCACATCTCTATGGCCAAAGGAATCCACATCCACTTAATCATGACCTCAAGCTGTGCCACCATGTCCAGACCGAAGGCGACCGGAAAAGCCTACAGCAGAAACCTCCGACATCTGTACGGCCAAAGAAATCCACATCCACTTAATCATGTCCTCACGTTGTGCCACCATTTCTAGCCCGAGTGCGAATGGGAAAGCCTACAGCAGAAACGTCCCACATCTCTACGGCCAAATAAATCCACATCCACTTAATCATGTCCTCAAGTTGTGCCACCATTTCCAGCCCGAGGTGAACTGGGAAAGCCTACAGCAGAAATGTCCCACGTCTCTCCCGCCAAAGAAATCCACATCTGTTCACTTAATCATGGCCTTACATTGTGCAGCCCGAGGGCGAATGGGAAAGCCTGCAGCAGAAACGTCCCACATCTCTACGGCCAAAGAAATCCACATCCACATAATCATGTCCTCACGTTGTGCCACCATTTCCAGCCCGAGGTGAACTGGGAAAGCCTACAGCAGATACGTCCCACATCTCTCCTGCCAAAGAAATCCACATCCACTTAATCATAACCTTAAGTTGTGCCACCATTTCCAGACCGAGGGCGACTGGGAAAGCCTACACCAGAAACATCCCACATCTCTCCCGCCAACGAAATTCACATCCACTTAATCATGACATCACGTTGTGCCACCATTTCCAGTGGGAGGGCTCCCGGGAAATCCTACAGCAAAAACGTCCGTCACTCCTGCCAAATAAATCCACATCTGTTCACTTATTCATGACCTTACATTATGCAGCCCAAGGGCAACCTCACACTATGCCACTATTTCTAGCCCGAGGGCGACCGGGAAAGTCTACAGCAGAAACGTCCCACATCTCTCCCACCAAAGAAGTCCACAGCTGTTCACTTAATCATGACCTTATGTTTTGCCACCATTTCCAGCCCAAGGGTGAACGGGAAAGCCTACAGCAGAAACATGGCACATCTCTCCCGCCAAAAAAATCCACATCTGCTTCTTAATTATGTCCTCACGTGGTGCCACCATTTCCAGTCCGAGTGCGGCCGGGAAAGCCTACAGCAGATACGTCCCACGTCTCACCCGCCAAATAAATCCACAGCTGTTCCATTAAGTTTAGTTTAGGTCATTGAGATCTGCTTCTTCGACTGCAGCTACTCTCTGCTCTTCGAATTCCTTGGGCATGGAATCAAATCAATGGGCAGAGCTTTGAAGACATTTGGCTGAAACTGTGATGCGTCATGGAGTCAAAACGCATAGGAATGCTGTTAGACGTAATCATCAATTTGAAGGTCAACGCCAGTTGCCACACTGCCAACTGGACGATGGCTACTCTTGATTTATTCGGTTGGGAAAATCTGTTGCAGCATCTTCCTATACAGCCCAGATCGTTCACACTGTGATTTTCACATCTTTAGCATCTTGAGGAAAGACGTGAGTGGAAGTCGGTTTCAGGTGAACGAGGAAGAGCAAGAGTGAGTGCGGTTGTAGATCCGTTAGTGACCGACCACATTCTGTGAACCAGAAATTAGTCGTCTCGTCTCTCAGTGGAATAAATGTCTTGGCGTGTGTGGTGATTACTTTTAATGGCAACATTTTATCATCCCACTGTTACTGCCTCTTACACTTTGGACGACTTTTGCATCGAGCAGACCACCCTTAAGCGACGACGTCGACGTCATGGCCGCAAGCCATCGACCAGCACGCAGCACAGGAAGAAAATGCTGTGATATGCAAATGATTAGCTTTTCAGAGCATTCACACAAGGCTGGCGCCGGTGGCGACACCTACAACGTGCTGACATCAGGACAGTTTCCAAACGGTTTCTCATACACAAACAGCAGTTGACCGGCGTTGCCTGGTGAAACGTTGTTGTGATGCCTCGTGTAAGGAGGAGAAATGCGTACCATCACTTTTTCGACTTTGATAAAGGTCGGATTGTAGCCTATCGCGATTGCGGTTTATCGTATCGCGACAGTGCTGCTAGCGTTGGTCGAGATCCAATGACTGATAGCAGAATATGGAATCGGTGGGTTCAGGAGGGTAATACAGAACTCCGTGCTGGATCCCAACGGCATCGTATCACTAGATGACAGGCACTTTATCTGCATGGCTGTAACAGATGGTGCAGCCACGTCTCGATCCCTGAATCAACAGATGGGGACGTCTGCAAGACAATAACTATCTGCTCGAACAGTTCGACGACGTTTGCAGCAGCATGGACTATCAGCTCGGAGACCATGGCTGCGGTTACCCTTGACGCTGCATCACAGACAGGAGTGCCTGTGATGGTGTGCTCAACGACGAACCTGGGTGCACGAATGGCAAAACGTCATTTTTTCGGATGAATCGAGGTTCTGTTTACAGCATCATGATGGTCGCATCCGTGGTTGGCGACATAGAGGTGAACGCACATTGGAAAAGTGTATTCGTCATCGCCATACTGGCGTATCACCCGGCGAGATGGCATGGGGTGCCATTGGTTACACGTCTCGGTCACCTCATGCTCGCACTGACGGCAGTTTGAACAGTGGACGTTGTATTTCAGATGTGTTACGACCCGTGGCTCTACCCTTCATTCGATCCCTGCGGAAGCCTGAGAGGTGGCATGAGCCCCCTCTCATATTTCTATCTTACGATTCTCCTCTCTAATTGCATGCGGTGGAAAGTTGCTATTCCTTCACACGCGGACTTCCCACGCAGCGTCTCTCGTCACCCGGGTGGTCCGGTGACAGGCGGGCTCTGTTGAACTGGAGAGGGTTAAGCCGACGGGTGCGAGGAAGTCGAGTGAATGCTTTGCAGACGCCGACATTGTCAAAAGACACGCCTGGAGGGGTTTGAAGTAGCGGCTGGGCTAGAGGTTCCGTTACTTCGCAGAATCTTAGCGAAAACACTTTCTGGCGAGCTACCAGCGAGGCGTGGGAATGACTTGTGTACCCAGGCAGTTGTGGCGGGAAAATTCCCGCGCTTTCTGCAAGATAGTAACTGTGATTGGCTTGCTCAGGGCATAGCTCCGTGACGTAGCAAAATCAGCACAGAAATTGGCGCCAAGAATCTCCATTGGTGGAATGGTAGTGCTCCGTCAATGGAGTGGAATTTCCACCGGTTTTCGAGTTGCTGATTGGAACGTTTAACCGCGGCCACTGTCGTGGGGGCGGTAATGTTGTGTGTTCGGCCTGTACGGGTGCTCTAGGTAGTCGGCTCTCCCCTTTCGGTCGAGGACGTCGAAGCAACCAGCCTTCGCCTCCGGTACGCCAGATCGTGTTTCGGGCAGTTAAGAAGACAGTTTGGTAATGTATGTCCGCAGCACCGGCAGATAGGGATTTTCCTAGGTGATAATCAGAGCTCAGCAGAGCGCGCCTGTTCGTCTTTTTCTAACTTTGTTCTGTCTTGAGTAGCAGCAATTACTGTTGGGTTAGCTGTGTGTCTCTCTTGAGATTTGAGTGGCAAGGAATTGGCTCCACATACCACTTCGTCTTAAACCTCACGATCTAGTTTAGGGACAACTTCACCTTTACAGTGTTTGTATGTGTATCCAATTTGAGCCAATTTGATGTATTATAAATTAGAATTCATGTGTTTTTGTTTATTATTTTGTGTTTAGTCTTAATAAATCATATTGTTATTTTGGACAGAACTTTCATTCTGTTAATCGGTAGAGCAACCCATCATTTCTCACTACGTTTATGAAACCTTCCTTTATTTAACTTATTTATCAAATTAAAATTATTGCAGGTGCCAAACTCTTTTCTACTCCACTTGCAGGGTTGATTACAGTCAGTTCACGTATAATTTTTAATCCTTGTGCAACAGCAAAAGTCGGAGTTAGAATAGGGGGGCTTAGAGCATCATTTACATATGTAGATTCTAGAATTAAGTGTTAAATACACTGCTGGCCCTGGCACCTCGCATAAAATGGCGACCCTGCCAGGATCTTTCCTGCGAATCTTCTGATAAGCAAGCAGTAATATTAGTAGGGACACTCAGAATTTTTTTTGCTTAATTTTTTATTGATTAATACCCATGTTTTTTCTGGTAGTTCCGCGTTTAGTTTTTAAGTAGCGGCGCATGTTTACTGTTTTTGTTTTCAGCGTATATATTTGTTTGTTTGTTCATTGTTTTATATGTTTCTTTGATGTGGTGTCCGTACCACTTCACACTTTGTCGGGTTTGTGTGCGGTTTCTGTACCACAACAAATCGTGCGTATAATTACAGCGTTGGAGCGGCGTTGTTGAAATTTTATGTTTATGTTTAAAAATATATGGAGTAGATTAATTTTATTGTGCATTTTAGATAAATTTGTTTTTCATGAATGATAACGAGAAGTAAGGCACGACTATTATCGAGCGAAGCTAAAACAAAAGAGGATAGCATAATGGATAAGGGGCAGTTTACTGACGGGAATAGGTTCGGAGATGAGATGGGCACATTTTTAGCAGGACAGGACGCCAGGGTCATTGGTGAGGAAGGTGATTTGGACGCGATCTCAGAGCAGCGTTGCGGCCGTGATTATGATAGTGAAGTAGAGGATGAAACAGAGACAGGCACACAGGTCGAGACGGTAGCAGAAGTTTATAATCAAACGAACGAGAGCAGACGGGGGCTAGCTCGGCCACGTCAGAGCTCTAGCGCCCAGGTGTCCAGAGTTACATCTCCCACGTTTGAAGAGGATCAAAAAGATGACGTAAACCCAATACTGAGCTTCCTACGATCAATGAAAGAAGAAGCTGACGAACAGCGTAAGAAGGAGAAGGAAGAAGCTGACGAACAGCGTAAGAGGGAGAAGGAAGAAGAGGAGAAACAACGTAAGAAGGAGAAGGAAGAAGCTGACGAACAGCGTAAGAGGGAGAAGGAAGAAGAGGAGAAACAACGTAAGAAGGAGAAGGAAGAAGCTGACGAACAGCGTAAGAAGGACACTGAGGCAATAATTTCCCATATAGGGGAAATTCGTGGAGAATTACTAACAATAAAGAAAGAATGTGGAGAAGTAAAACAAATGTCAATGGCTGCACAAAAAGTAGCAGGCCTGGCCAAAACGGCAGCAATAGGGGCAATGAAAGTCGCGGAAGCAACTTCTAAACTCGCAGGGCGCTTGCGACGTACAACACAATCCCACTCAAAATCCCTAGCATTCTTAAAAACTCAAGGTAATATCGCGGTTGCGAACACCACGAAACGAATGGAAGAAGTAGAGAGTCGGATAGCAAAACTAGAGCAAAACGGGCACACGAGCACTGCGCGTTCGGATACCAATGATGGAGTACAAAGAATTGTGTCTCCGAGAAAAAGCCCGCCGTGCTCTAGCCCATTGACCGAGTGCGGAACTAACAATGCACACGCAGAAACAGCGAGTAATAGCTCCAATAATTATAGCCCACTTAGGAGAGTGAATTCTGAGTGCCACTTCCACTGTGATACAGAGGTTGCACATCACAGTTATCAGCAAGATAGAACAGGACACTCAGCAGACGTGCAAGTATCGGAAACGAGTGACAACACCAGTGCGAGGATCAGACAGGATTTTGATCACAATCACTTCCTGTCGATACTAAAATTCCAGAAGTTCAAAGAAAATGGAGGTTCGATGCATCCGAAGAGCTGGGTGATACAGTTTACAAATTCATTACCGGCATCGTGGCCAACCCAGGCAAAATTAGAATTCATGTGTGGACACATCGAAGGCCAAGCCGCGGAAAAGATGCGGGGTGTGGCAGTGACGTGTCGGACTTATCAGGAATTTGTTGGTGCATTGCTGCGGACCTACTGGTCAAAGGAAACGCAAGACAGGATTAAAGAGGAAATAATATTTTGTCCTGAACTGGAAGTGTCCGGGCATAGGAGCGCAACCAAATTTCTTGATGATTTACTCAAGAAGAATCAATTTTTAGATAGTCCATATAGCAACGGAGAAATCATTAAATTTTGCTTTTCCAAATTACCAGTTAGGTACCAACAGGCACTTGTTGGGAAGTGTGGATCTGACATAGAAGCATTCAAGAGTCTATTGCGCGAACTCGAAGTAGTCTTTGATAAACAAGACGCAAAGGACAGGAAGAAGGGGCAAAGTAACAAATACCACGGGCCAGGAAGGGAAGACGACAACAGATCGCATAATCGCACTGGCCAGTTAGGAAACCAGGGTTACGGAAGTCAAGGTTACGCTATTCAAGGTTATGGAAACCAAAGACACGGAAACCAGAACGTCAGGGAGCAGGGTCAATCTAGACAAGGAATCTGGGATAGGAGGAATAACGAACGGCAAAGCGACCGTAATTGGAGAGAGCGAAACCAAGGACAACAGTGGAACCAGGAGATTGAAACTAGACCCGCAAATCCTAATGCATGTCAGAGGAGGGGGAGCTTAACTAGGGATTGACGCCAGACTAGTGCGAACACAGGCCGCCGGAATTTCGCACGTAATCTCGGACCTGGCCAACTACGGATGATACATTACGAAGATTTATCAGAAATCCTGCTCGAGGAACATAAAGGAACTCCTCGACATGATCGGCAGCCTCTTATCACAGTAGCAATAGCTGAAAAGAGTCTGAATGCGATAATAGATAGTGGAAGCTACATAACAGCAATATCTGAGGCAGCATACAAGAGGTGCTCTCAGGAGATGGACTGGCCTGTCCTATCGGTTGAGAAAACCAAAATAAAAGGGGCATTACCGGGTAAATGTACGGAGGTCACCCAACAAACAAGACTGGAATTCTCCTGCCAAGGACACAAAATAGAGTCTAACTTCTGGATCGTGCCAAATCTGGCGATCGACATGATAATAGGAACGGACTTCCTAAATGAACATGAAATGATAGTTGATCTAGGACGAGGTGAAGTGGTTTTGAGGAAAGGGAATCCCGTCCACATTAAGTTCGACGACCAGCTGATCCCAGCTCAACTACCGTCTAACTGTGTTCGAACAAACTATGCGTGTCTGAAAGACAGAAAGGAAGAACAGGTCGACGTTGCGGGTAGGGGAGAGGACACGGATGAGAATGAAGTCGGAATAATGGGAGAAATAAAGGAGAAAATAGGAGAAAAAGTGGAAGCAATAAAGAATATAAGGTGCGAACACCGCAAAGAACTTCAGAAATTACTAGTAGAACATGCGGAGGTCTTCCTTCCCAAGACAGTATCAATAAAGAACTTCCAATATGAATTTCGTGTACGTCCGCACAACCAGTTTCGTGTGCTACCCTATCCAATCCCCTTGGCATATCGACAGAAAGTAGCATCTGAAATTACGCGAATGCTGAGTGAAGGAATAATAGAACCTACGGCTTCAGCCTATAATAACCCGTTAAGAGTAGTCGAGAAGGCAGATGGTAGTATTCGGTTAGTCTTGGATTCGCGACAAATTAATACCATAATAGAACCCGAAACAGACAGACCGAAACGATTAGAGGAACTCTTACAAAACTTCCATGGAATATCAATCTTCTCATCAGTTGATCTAAAATCGAGTTTCTGGCAGATCGAGCTCCATCCAAATTGCAGACAGTACACAGCCTTTTTAGCATTTGGAAGATGTTACCGGTTTCGTCGTCTCCCATTTGGTTTGAACATTTCGTCTGCCGCATTCATTCGGGGGCTGGACGGCATACTAAGCGATAATTTGAAACGTCATGTCACCAGCTATGTGGACGATTTGCTGATCGCGGAGAAATCTTGGGGAGAGCACAATGCGGTCCTCGGTGAACTCCTTGCGACATTCAAGGAATACGGAGTGACTATCAATATCGAAAAATCGAATTTTGGGACGTCCTCTGTCAAATTTCTAGGACATATCATCACGGGTGAGGGCATTGCGTCAAATCCCGAAAAGATCGAAGCGATTGAAAAGTTTCCCATTCCTACGACAAAGAAGCAGTTAAGGGGGTTCTTGGGGATCATAAATTTTTACAACCGCTTTATACATGTCAAAACTCAGAGCAGTCCTAGGTTGCATCAACTTACAGGAAAGAAGATTCCTTGGGAATGGGATGAGGCGGCCGAATCCGAATGGAAAGCATTAAAATTCGCATTATTACAAGCACCCATCCTATCACACCCTAATTTAGCAGAAGAGCTTTGCATAGTAACGGACAGTTCATACTCAGGTCTGGGTGTCATGGTGTTCCAAGACTATGTACATGAAGGAAACAGGGTGTGGAAGACAATTGCGTTTGGTAGCAGAGTACTAACCAAGAGTGAGAGGAATTACTCAGTAACCGAGTTAGAGGCGCTGGCTATTGTATGGGCGTTTGAAAAATTCAGATACCTTCTGTTTGGTCGCAAGACGAGGGTCTACACAGACCACAAGGCACTCGAGTTCTTGATGACTGCAAAGCTTAATCACAGGCGGCTCATTAGGTGGGCATCATATCTGCAGCAGTACAACTTTTCGATAGAATATATCCCCGGCAGTCAGAACATTATTGCAGACGCCTTATTATGGTCACCGATCGGATTTGAGCACAACATGGAAGAAGATCTGGAGGAAAATCACTACTGCCTTTTCTATATGCAGAAAGTAGCCTTTGAAAATTTTATTACCTGTAGTATGCAGGACATCAAGAAGGAGCAAGACAAGGACCCTGCCCTAGTGTTATTGAAACAGAAATGGATAGACAGAAGACACGCCACCATCAGGCAGTTCTACCTCTTGCGGAAAGGCATAATTTTCCACCGAAATTATGCCAATGACACTGAATGGGGGGTATGCATCCCTGAACACCTAATAAACAAGGTTATATGGCATACTCACCTCAGCTATGGACACTTCGGACCACGCAAGTGCAATCTCAAGCTAAGGACCATGTGTTACTTTCGAAACAAGGAGCGTCGAATGCGGAGGGTACTGTCGGTGTGTAAAGACTGCCAAAAGGCTAAGCACACCACTGTGAGCATGCAGGCACCATTATACCCAATCGTACCGACCAAATTAAGACAATTAGCAGCAACAGATTTGATGGGACCTTTGCCAAGAACAAGAAGAGGATATACTTACGTATTAGTGTTTGTTGAACTAACGTCCAAATACGTTACCTTTACGCCACTGAAGAGGGCGACAGGACGAACTGTATCACGAGCCCTAATCCGGGATTTCCTACCACAGGTTGGTCATGTGAGTAAAATTATTTCTGATAACGGGCCACAGTTTAAGTCAAAAACATGGAAGGAGACGTTGCGTGGATGTAAAATTGATCCCATTTTTATATCTTCACACCATCCGAGCTCGAATGCTGCAGAACGGGTTATTAAGGAACTCGGAAACTTGTGCCGCTTGTACTGTAACAAACAGCACATGACATGGGACGTTTTCCTTAAAGACTTCCAGGAGGTGAACAATGAGGCACCCCATGGGATAACAAAATTGGCACCCATTACAGTACTGAAAAACCGGATTCCTAAGGACCTGATAACCGAGGTCGTAAACTTCCCACCAAGGGCGCGAACGCAGCACCAAGCCATAGTGGATTTGGCTCTCAAGAGGATACGGGCTGCAGCAGAGGTCAGGAAGAGACGTGCCGACAGGGGAGCTCGTCTACGACACTTCCAAATTGGACAAAAGGTGCTCGTGAAGTCTATCCGACTTTCGAACAAACAAAAAATGAAATGCCAAAAATTCTATTCTGTTTACAACGGCCCGTACCGTATAAGGAGAGCAGCTCACCACAATGGTTATGAATTGGAGACGCTGAAAGGAAAGAAGTCCATAGGACTCCACCACATCTCTCACATAAAGGAGTAGTAGTGTAAGTGGTGTACATAGTAGAATGGGCAAATACATGAACCTTGCTATAGTAGTAGTGTAAGTGGTGTACATAGTAGAATAGACAAATATATGAACCTTTCTTCGGGGAACGATAATCGTTGCATTAATAGATTAAGATTGTCAAAGTATTAACACGCTGCATAAGAATTTACTGCTGTTAACGTTTTTTTTGTCTATGTTCGCGATCTCCTCTGTCTTTGCGATAAGAGGCACTACCTTTCCATGAGCAATGTTTTTTTTGTCCTTTCCTATCTGGTGTCCATGTTAAGGGATAAAGATGAGTGACGAGATGTCGCACAAACGGGCGCATACAAGAACGTGCTCTTAGAAGCGTTCTGAGAAGTCGTGATACGCTCCATAGCGGCCACAACCAGTTCGTGAGACGTTCATACCAATGCTTGCAGGCACGCGTCAGTGCACTGCAAGATTGTGGTATATTGCGTGATTTCGAGGATGAATATGGGCAGTATAGTTTTTACAGTGATGCGCCAGCATCGTTGTCTTGCAAATCGGGGTGAACCTGTGAGCGTTTGACTCCAATGGTGCCCTAGACGGTAGAAATGCGGGAATAAAGCCTACCATGCCAATGTGCTGGTTGGGGATTTAGCATGATGCTTGCGACTGTCACAGATGAATAACCAGTGACTCATACTAGGATATTCGTGACATACTGTGTAGCTGGCGTGTGGTGGGCGACTGAATCCTCAACAGGAACCAGACTTGGCTTGGTCAAATTACATTGCCTCTGGAAAGGTGCGCTTTCATTGCTAAAACTGCATCACATACAAAATTAAGTTCAACTATAAATTTATTGTCTTGCATAGCCATGGCTAACCCAGTCTCCAGAGTTTCAGTGAGGCGTAATGAAAACTCGGAGGTCATGTCGTACGGCGCGCACATCACTGTCGTCAATAGCGGCGAGCAGCGAGACATCTCAACGTAACAGGAATTATGTAAGAGTATTGTATAAGGTAAACAAAAAAAAAAAAATAAAATAAATAAATAAAATAAATAAATAAATAAATAAATAAACAAATAAATAAAAGGGAAAGTACGATATACTAGGATAAGTTAAACTATAGGATTTAACAATAACTAGATTAATATTGTGGGGGTTTTCTACCACAAGTGTGGCGCGCACCTGTTGGGATGCTATTTTTCAGGTCATCAAATCACAGGCCAGAGATGGAGGGACGACCGGCGAGCGAAGTTGCATGTTCTTTATAGCTCAGTAAAACTTCAGCCTGCATAGTAACATAATTTATTCAGAAGACATAGAATGTAAATCGTTGGCATATGGTAGTTAATTCTTGAGCATGTCTACTGTCGATCTATATAATTAATAGTAATATTAGTGCGGGCCCGCACATTTAGTTCTTCATCCAATATAGCGTCACACACCATGTACAATAGTGAGATCGGTCTCTACACAAATATCAAGATAAATTATTTCCATGATTTTTGTTATGATAGCTACAGATAAATAACTATAAAATTAAAATTAGAGTGTCTGAAATGACAGACCATCAATGTATCGTGATGTAAATTTATTATAACATAGAAGGTCATGGGGAAAAGTTAGGCATAAGATTTTTGTAAGAATTGTGCAGATGACGGAGATCGTGGCAATGCAGGGGCCAGCCGGAGGTCATCGGCTACCTGCAAGAAGAAAGCGTCAGCGCGCTACCTGACGTGAAGGGCGGGAGAGCATCCGGTCCTACAAGCTGACAGCACCGGGCCATGTACCTGACGGATTAGGCGGCAGACAGCCCTCGCCGGGCCACAAGCGAAAGTGGGGCTCGCCGTTGACACTGACACGCGACCCACACGTGACAGCCTGCTAGCTCTCCGGACGCGGCAGCCATTTGGAGGGATTCCCTGCGGCAGACCACGTTATCGTGAGTACACGAAGAAGATCGCATATCGTGTCAGAACCTGCACCTCATGTGCCTCAGGACAGAAAGGGACGCTATATACTCAGCTGTTTGGGTTTTTACAACTCACTAGCATTGGCCGATCTGCATACACAAAGCAGTATCGTGCCACACTAACAAATGTATGGTCTCATTTCTTACTTCTCCTCTCTATTAGAGAGCAGTTTTAGCAATCGTCGCTCCTAGTTCGATCCTGTATGGATGACCTCACACACTTGTGGAGTCACTCCACGTGCCATCATCCCTCGTCGAACTGCAATATTGGGAAACATAAAGTACTGTCCAGCGAGAGAAGAGGCCTAGACTAGTGATGTATCCCAACAAGTAGACCTCAGAGACAATTAATCGACGAGAGGAGAGCCTATCACTGTGTCTTCCTACCATACTGCCGTCATCATATGCGTGGGTCTTGGTCCGATCTCAACAGAGTACTGCAGATGCTCCAGCATACCCTATTGCCGTTGCAACAACGTAGCAACAACACCCGACGTTTAGCCCTATGTGATGTCAGTAAGGTGTAATGTGTGAAGTGCTTCGAATATTTCTAACAATGTGATTTAGTGCCTCATTCTCAGCACAGTCGTGAACATTGTGCAATGTGCACGCACAACTTGATGCCCCATGAACCTTTTTTTTTCTTTTCTTTCTTAAATCTCTTTCTCTAGTGTTGGTTTTGTAATTTATGTTATACCTTGTATGTGTTTGTGTTTTACACTGTAATTCTTATTACAAATTACTGTATTGTTCTCCACACCATGTTTTCTTTGTATTTTGTATTTATTGTTGTGTGTATGCGAACAGTGTGCCTGAAGTCCCCATAAACTGAAGCAGATACCACCACTGTCATTGTGAATGGACCATCAGTTCAGGGAACATTTTGTAAAGGTTATTCTTGCTGCAGGGAGACAGAATGAATCGGAGGTTGTAATTAGATTCTGAAAGCTCACAAAGAGATTGTTAACTTAAATAGTATCATGTGTGAGTGAGTTCAGGTTAGTTTAATGATACAAATTGTTGTAACATCTTGGGCATTTAATTGCGGAGCACTCCAATTCTGATTGTAAAGAATAAACTGCTCCATATTTGGCTCAGATGCCCGGGCCATATTTAGAGCGTGAATGTCTGTGTGAATCGGTGTTTGGAAGGGGCTCCCTGGGTATGGATGTGTGATGTGAGTGTTAGTGTTCCATATTAAGAAGGTGAAGTTGGCTACATCATAAATAATCCTCCCTCTATGAGCTGCATTTTTCAGTTGCAGAGATTTTCCTTATAGAGTGCGATTGACTCACTACCTTGCTCCTAAGTGAGCCAACCGTTCACCAATTACAATCTAAAAATGGCGTAGGGGCAATGAGAGGTGGCATGAGCCCCCTCTCATATTTCTATCTTACGATTCTCCTCTCTAATTGCATGCGGTGGAAAGTTGCTATTCCTTCACACGCGGACTTCCCACGCAGCGTCTCTCGTCACCCGGGTGGTCCGGTGACAGGCGGGCTCTGTTGAACTGGAGAGGGTTAAGCCGACGGGTGCGAGGAAGTCGAGTGAATGCTTTGCAGACGCCGACATTGTCAAAAGACACACCCGGAGGGGTTTGAAGTAGCGGCTGGGCTAGAGGTTCCGTTACTTCGCAGAATCTTAGCGAAAACACTTTCTGGCGGGCTACCAGCAAGGCGTGGGAATGACTTTTGTACCCAGGCAGTTGTGGCGGGAAAATCCCCACGCTTTCTGCAAGATAGTAACTGTGATTGGCTTGCTCAGGGCATAGCTCCGTGACGTAGCAAAATCAGCACAGAAATTGGCGCCAAGAATCTCCATTGGTGGAATGGTAGTGCTCCGTCAATGGAGTGGAATTTCCGCCGGTTTTCGAGTTGCTGATTGGAACGTTTAACCACGGCCACTGTCGTGGGGGCGGTAATGTTGTGTGTTCGGCCTGTACGGGTGCTCTAGGTAGTCGGCTCTCCCCTTTCGGTCGAGGACGTCGAAGCAACCAGCCTTCGCCTCCGGTACGCCAGATCGTGTTTCGGGCAGTTAAGAAGACAGTTTGGTAATGTATGTCCGCAGCACCGGCAGATAGGGATTTTCCTAGGTGATAATCAGAGCTCAGCAGAGCGCGCCTGTTCGTCTTTTTCTAACTTTGTTCTGTCTTGAGTAGCAGCAATTACTGTTGGGTTAGCTGTGTGTCTCTCTTGAGATTTGAGTGGCAAGGAATTGGCTCCACATATCACTTCGTCTTAAACCTCACGATCTAGTTTAGGGACAACTTCACCTTTACAGTGTTTGTATGTGTATCCAATTTGAGCCAATTTGATGTATTATAAATTAGAATTCATGTGTTTTTGTTTATTATTTTGTGTTTAGTCTTAACAAATCATATTGTTATTTTGGACAGAACTTTCATTCTGTTAATCGGTAGAGCAACCCATCATTTTTCACTACGTTTATGAAACGTTCCTTTATTTAACTTATTTATCAAATTAAAATTATTGCAGGTGCCAAACTCTTTTCTACTCCACTTGCAGGGTTGATTACAGTCAGTTCGCGTATAATTTTTAATCCTTGTGCAACAGCAAAAGTCGGAGTTAGAATAGGGGGGGCTTAGAGCATCATTTACATATGTAGATTCTAGAATTAAGTGTTAAATACAATGCTGGCCGCGGCACCTCGCAAGCCTACATTTCATCAGGTTAACGCACAACCGCATGTTGCAGGTCCTGAACGGGCCTTTATGGATACAGAAAATGTTCGACTGCTGCCCTGGGCAGCACATGTTCCAGATCTCTCACCAATCGAAAACGTCTGGTCAATGGTGGCCGAGAAACTGGCTCGTCACAATACGCCAGTCACTACTCTTGATGAACTGTGGTATCGTGTTGAAGCTGCATGGACAGCTGTACATGTACATGCCATCCAAGCTCTGTTTGACTCAATGCCCAGGCGTATCAAGGCCGTTTTTACTGCCAGAGGTGGTTGTTCTGGGTACTGATTTTTCAGGATCTATGCACCCAAATTGCTTGAAAATGCAATCACACGTGAGTTCTAGTATAATATATTTGTCCAATGAATACCCGTTTATCATCTGCATTTCTTCTTGATGTAGCAATTTTAATGGCCAGTAGTGTACTTTTTGACCGTTCCGCCGATGTGACAGCGCACTGAGCCGGAGCATTGCAGGCATCGCCCAGGCCCCGCGGGCTGCGTATGGTGCGTGCGTGTGTGCGTCGGCCGTAACGCGGTGGCTGGCCGCAAGTGGCCCATCTGATAGCGCGGCGAAACGTCGCCGCGAGCGTATCGGCGCGCCGCCATCGGCACGAGCCCAGCCGAGCTGCGCTGCGGGCCTGCCGACATCGGGATCGGCAGCGGCATCAGCATCGGCATCGGCTCCTCCCCCCGGCCGGCGTCTGCACGAAATGTCAGCGAGTATCGGCCGGCCATCAGAGCGCTGTCAGTGAGTCAGCCGGTTTGTCGGTCACACGGCCGCGGCCGCAGCTGCGGGCGAACAGCCTCAGACTGCCGACCCGCTCGCCCAGGTGGTCGCCGCTCCGAGGAGGGACATCTGTCACGGAAATTGGTCCGGCAGCAACTACACGATGGGGCTGGAGGCGCCCACACTACAGGATGTAACTCCTGTCGTTTATCTGGCGCTGTCATTGAGTCTGTGATGTTAAGTGTCCGAGGGGACCCCATATCGCCATCCAGACCTGCAGAAAAACACGTTCGCCTGAGCAATGGGTCGTACGAATAAAACGGAGAATGTACGAGGCGTGTTGTTTAAGTAAGTTCCGTTTTGAAATTAAAAAAATGACGTGCTAAGATATCTCAATAATTTTATTTTTGCATGAAAGCCTGTACCTTAATCTACTTTTCTACATAATTTCCGTCAATATTGAGGCACTTGTCGTAACGTTGTGCCAGTTTTTGAATACCCTCCTCATAGAAGTCTGCCGCCTGACTTGTTAACCACTGCATCACCACTCTTTTGACTTCGTCATCGTCTTGAAGACGCTGAAAGCCCAGGTATTTCTTCAAGTGCAGGTGCAAGATACCACGTGTGGGAGGGAGAAAGAGATGTGAATTTTATTTAGACTCTATAAATGAAATGCAAGGAGTGCTGTTCAACATAACAGTGGTTTATTCAGTGAAACTGCATTAAACGCCACATGCAAAAATTATTGAAATTTTATCAAATTCATTTAACGATCACTCACAAATTATTCAAATAATGATAAACAAAAATAAAAAAATTGGGTCGCCAGATACTGTAGAAAGTATCAAATAAAAAACAACAAATAGAATTGAATTGGCACCAAGAGCTCACAACAAGTGAATTATTTAAGGTGCCTTCCCTGGTATTTGCCTTTTAACATGAGCCTTGTGTAACTTCATTCTAATCTGACATATAAATAAATTACGCGAAACGAGCTGACAGATGTAATAAATGAGAAGGAATAAAAATAAATGGCTCAAATGGCTCTGAGCACTATGGGACTCAACTGCTGAGGTCATTAGTCCCCTAGAACTTACAAGGGAACCTCCCCATCGCACCCCCCTCAGATTTAGTTATAAGTTGGCCCAGTGGATAGGCCTTGAAAAACTGTACACAGATCAATCGAGAAAACAGGAAGAAATCGTGTGGAACTATAAAAAAATAAGCAAAATATACAAACTGAGTAGTCCACGCGCAAGATATGCAACATCAAGGACAATGTGACCTCACGAGCGCCATGGTCCCGTGGTTAGCGCGAGGAACTGGGGAACGAGAGGTCCTGGGTTCAAGTCTTCCTTCAAGTGAAAAATTTACATTTTTTGTTTTCGTAAAGTTATGATCTGTCCGTTCGTTCATTGACGTCTCTGTTCACTGTAATAAGTTTAGTGCCTGTGTTTTGCGACCGCACCGCAAAACCGTGCGACTAGTAGACGAAAGGACGTGCCTCTCCAATGGGAACCGAAAACATCTGATCGCAAGGTCATAGGTCAACCGATTCCTCCACAGGAAAACACATCTGATATATTCTATACGACACTGGTGATGGCATGTGTGTCACATGACAGGAATATGTTGTTGACCCACCTAACTTGTACACTTGGCGAATGGGTAAAAAGATTCTTCTACCTTGCCCGATTTAGATTTTCTTGTGGATGTAATAATCACTCACAAAAAAGTGATGAAAGTTTTTATGAGCATTTAACACATTGAAAAGAAATTGAAGAAAGCGAAAGAAGAATGCGCAGCTAGGAGGGCGGGCGTTTTCTGTATTACCAGGTTCATAGCGTGGTCGGCGTGGCGGAGGAGTCGGCTGATTGCGTGCGGCTGCATCAATACTCTGCCGTCGACGTAGTTGATAGCGTCTAGCATGCCCTACGCTGAAAATAGTGACCGTAACCTGCTACTGGAAGTTATCATTACTGGACGACGGTATGCGTCCATCTGCAAATGCAAACCTATGTGATCCTGAGTTAAGCCCTTGATAACGCCCACAGTGAGCGGGGCTCGCCTATTTGGTTCCAACAAACTTTGCTCTCTACGCTGTTTGCGACGAATGCAAAGTGCATTGTCTCATGACAAGCGATAAGAGAATCCTTGAGACTTATCGGAAGCAGTCAAGAGTGAACTCCTGCCTCATCAGAAGCAATATTCGGAATCCCCCATACTAGTGCGCTCCTCGCACCTGGAGAGAGAGAGAGAGCCACTCCCCTCC
This sequence comes from Schistocerca nitens, assembly GCF_023898315.1. Classification (NCBI taxonomy): domain Eukaryota; kingdom Metazoa; phylum Arthropoda; class Insecta; order Orthoptera; family Acrididae; genus Schistocerca; species Schistocerca nitens. The sequence goes on from NC_064617.1 coordinate 74,137,958, forward strand.
AGCGTCTTGTCTCCGCCCTTCCGCAAATAACGTAGCTCGTACTATTTTTCAAAGCGAACATTAGATTCTTGCGAATGAAGAAGTCCCTTTCAAAATTTCCTCCCTCCTTGCCGTCGCATTCCGCGAGAAAAAGAGAACGATACTCTGTGTGAGACAGAGTATACAAATAAACCAAGACTTATGTCTTCGAGTATTTCCGCTACGTTCCCAGGTGTTCTGCCCGCGGGAAACTGCTAAAAATCCCCGGCCCACTTGAGATTCTTGGACACCCAGTCGTGCTGTTGCTATTCAACTCGCCGCTCTGTCCGTGTTACCTACAATCGTGGCAGAGCTGTTTTTCGCTCTAAGTTTGTAGTTTCCGCTGCCACGGGCACACGTGAGAATGTCCACGGCTTCCCTTAGCAGCGTGTTGGTGTATGCAGCGTCTTCGCCCGTTGCCAATCCTCTGGGGGCCTGCCCTCTGTGAAGCGTGCCGACATGGGCCCGCGACCGCCGCTCGCCCGTGAGCACTACCTGTGTCCACCTGGTCGCCGGGATTCCCAGCTAGGAACGCGTCAGAAGAATTCCTTTCATGCACAAAGTGTCCCAAGTTTGCAAAGAGAAAAACCATAGCCCTTTACCGATGCTTGATGACACAATAATTCACCTCCATCACATATCATATATTGCAATAAACTAATGACTGATTTCATAAGCAATTATCTCCTTTAATTAAAAACATGAAGAGCTTTGACGTTTGAGACAGGATCAGATGGTAGCCACTGGGCGCAAGATCGGGGCTGTATGGAGGATGATCCAGAGTTTCCCATCGAAAAGGTGTGATGAGATCTTGGGTTTGATTCGCCGCATATGGACGGGCATTGTCTTGCAGCAAAACGATGCACTCGCTCAACTTCCATGGACTGTTGCTTTGATTCTGGTGTGACGTAGGCCACCCATGTTTCATAGCTCGTAACAATTTGGCTTACGAAATCATCACCGTCGTTGTGGTACCGCTCAAGGAAAGTCAATGCACTGTCTAAACGTTTGGGTTGTTCACCTCCGTCAACATTTTCAGTACCCAACGTAATTCAAGTGCTCGGTCACAATGTCATACAAAACACTACGAGAGACAATAGGAACGTCATCCCGCAAGGAGGAAATCGTAAAGCGTCTGTTTTCTCTCACATTATTGTCCACTTCCTGCACCATACTTTCATTAACGACCTAAGGACGCACACTCCGTTGTTCATCATGCACACTTGTGCGGCCATCTTTAAATGCTCCCACTCACTTTCTTACCATTCCATCACTCATAATGTTTTGTCCGTAAACTGCACAGATCTCACGATGAATATCGATCGCTTTTAGGCCTTTAGCACTAAGAAATCTTATAACAGCCCGAACTTCACAGTCGGCGGGACTCACTATTGTCGGAGGCATCTCGAATACTCAGTACACAAAGTAAACAACGAAGAATCAGACTGTAATGGCATCAGTGCGTAGATTAAGATACAGACTTTCATGTAAAAATAAAATTATTGATATATCTTAGCACGTCTTTTTTTAATTTCAAAACGGTACTCACTTAAAAAACACGCCTCGTACTTTATTCTCGGAATTTCGGAGGTCATTCTCAGGCTTCGCATGAATGAAACAGACACAGAATATACTTCACCAGAGAATGTTTTCAGCTTGAGTAAAAGGTTGGTTGCAGTTGCTCAACGTGAACAACGTTCTCCAATTTCGTATGAATAAAACTTGAGAATTTTCTCACAAGCGGAGAAAATACTCTGTTTTTTGAAGTGAGCTCCGTAGCATACTTCGAGCTGAATGAGTTCTATTGAGATTAAGTTTTCCCGAATTCTTTTAGTGAAATTGGCAAAATATGTGTTGCGTGGAAGACAAATAAAAGGAAAAAGATATTCGTAGGCTGAAGAAATACTGTGGGGAGAAATTGCCGAAGTTTACACAGGTGTAATAATAAAAACATTATATGGCCGGCGACTTTCTTCACGAGAATCATGAAAGAAGAGGGAGCGACCTTTCAAATAAAACGCAAATGAAAAAAAAAAAAATTTGCCTGTCAGCAGACCTGGGATTTATAACTGGCATAGAAGACACTCAGACAACCGTCCCAATTTAATTTTCACCTGTTCTTCATCATGTATCCTCAAAGGATATATTTTATAATTTATGATGTGAGAAATAAGTAGGCGGATCAGGAAGATTAATAAGTGGATTACTACAAACCTAGCGGTCTGTTTCTCTTTACAAAACCGCACGGGCCATCGCTGAAGTACTTGATGCGCGGACGGATCATTATGCAACATACGTAATAAAAATTGTCATGTATTGGAAAACTCTGACAGAGTTCCGGTTTAGAGCAGTTGAAAATGTCAGGTATTCATAAGATTTCGTTTCACACATGTCGGAAATTCCGTAACATTACCGAAAAATGCATTTTCGTAAACAGTCCGTAATTGTGTTTATAATAATTTCTTCCTATATATAACACTGTAATCTAAATGCAGAGCATCTACTCCAGAACACACAGATGCCAGTTCCACATATGTATATTTAACAGTTTGCAAGTGTGAACGAGTTGAATCAAATGTAAGATGACGCATGTGACTCGTTCCGGATGCGGCGTGTGTCACACACCAAGAATCTTCTCAAGAAGCAGGGGAGATAGCGAGAAAGAACTGCCTCATCAGAGAATGTGTTTCGAGTGTTTTATTCATGTACAATGGAGAACTTTCTCAGAGAACGTCGTTTTGCTCTGAGAATGTTCTCCGGTGAATGTTCTTTTTTTCCATTTATACGACACAAGTACCCGTGGCCTAGGGACGCCGGCACGGTAGCTCAGCGTGTTCGGTCAGAGAGCCGCTTGGCCTCTGTAATAAAAAACTGAGTGGAAGGATCAACCGCCGAACTTGAACAGGATGTCTTGCGACGTCCGCAACGACCTAACACAACGATCAAAAAAAAAAAAGGGGGTAGCGTGTTTGATACATAATCAAAACGTCTTCGGTCCCGGGTTCGAACCTCGCCACTGCCTAAATTTTGATAAATAATCAGCATTGGCGGCCGAAGACTTCCGGCATAAGAAGTCAGCCTCATTATGCCAATGGCCTTGTCAAAGAGGGCGGAGGAGCGGATAGAGGTTCAGGGCACTCTCTTGTCCTAGGGGTGGGAAATTGCCCCTAAAGGCGGAAGAATCAGCAATGATCAACGACATGAGGATGCAGAAGGCAATGGAAAACACTGCATTAAAGACACGTAACGTGTATCCACAGGACATGTGGCCTGTAATTGAAGAAGTGTCATGATGATCTCTCCATTGGCAAAAGATTCCGGAATAGTCCCCCATTCGGATCTCAGGGAGGGGACTGCCAAGGGGGAGGTTACCATGAGAAAAAAATTGAATAATCAACGAAAGGATAACGTTCTACGAGTCGGGGCGTGGAATGTCAGAAGCTTAAACGTGGTAGGGAAACTAGAAAATCTGAAAAGGGAAATGCAAAGGCTCAATCTAGATATAGTAGGGGTCAGTGAAGTGAAGTGGAAGGAAGACAAGGATTTCTGGTCAGATGAGTATCGGTTAATATCAACAGCAGCAGAAAATGGTATAACAGGTGTAGGATTCGTTATGAATAGGAAGGTAGAGCAGAGGGTGTGTTACTGTGAACAGTTCAGTGACCGCGTTGTTCTAATCAGAATTGACAGCAGACCAACACCGACAACAATAATTCAGGTATACATGCCGACGTCGCAAGCTGAAGATGAACACATAGAAAAAGTGTATGAGGATATTGAAAGGGTAATGCAGTATGTAAAGGGGGACGAAAATCTAATAGTCGTGGGCAACTGTAATGCAGTTCTAGGGGAAGGAGTAGAAGAAAAGGTTACAGGAGAATATGGGCTTGGGACAAGGAATGAAAGAGGAGAAAGACTAATTGAGTTCTGTAACAAGTTTCAGCTAGTAATAGCGAATACCCTGTTCAAGAATCACAAGAGGAGGAGGTATACTTGGAAAAGGCCGGGAGATACGGGAAGATTTCAATTAGATTACATCATGGTCAGACAGAGATTTCGAAATCAGATACTGGATTGTAAGGCGTACCCAGGAGCAGATATAGACTCAGATCACTATATAGTAGTGATGAAGAGTAGGCTGAAGTTCAAGACATTAGTCAGGAAGAATCAATACGCAAAGAAGTGGGATACGGAAGTACTAAGGAATGACGAGATACGTTTGAAGTTCTCTAACGCTATAGATACAGCAATAAGGAATAGCGCAGTAGGCAGTACAGTTGAAGAGGAATGGAAATCTCTAAAAAAGGCCATCACAGAAGTTGGGAAGGAAAACATAGGTACAAAGAAGGTAGCTGCGAAGAAACCATGGGTAACAGAAGAAATACTTCAGTTGATTGATGAAAGGAGGAAGTACAAACATGTTCCGGGAAAATCAAGAATACAGAAATACAAGTCGCTGAGGAATGAAATAAATAGGAAGTGCAGGGAAGCTAAGACGAAATGGCTGCAGGAAAAATGTGAAGACATCGAAAAAGATATGATTGTCGGAAGGACAGACTCAGCATACAGGAAAGTCAAAACAACCTTTGGTGACATTAAAAGCAACGGTGGTAACATTAAGAGTGCAACGGGAATTCCACTGTTAAATGCAGAGGAGAGAGCAGATAGGTGGAAAGAATACATTGAAAGCCTCTATGAGGGTGAAGATTTGTCTGATGTGATAGAAGAAGAAACAGGAGTCGATTTAGAAGAGATAGGGGATCCAGTATTAGAATCGGAATTTAAAAGAGCTTTGGAGGACTTACGGTCAAATAAGGCAGAAGGGATAGATAACATTCCATCAGAATTTCTAAAATCATTGGGGGAAGTGGCAACAAAACGACTATTCACGTTGGTGTGTAGAATATATGAGTCTTTCGGAAAAGCATCATCCACACAATTCTGAAGACGGTAAGAGCTGACCAGTGCGAGAATTATCGCACAATCAGCTTAACAGCTCGTGCATCGTAGCTGCTTACAAGAATAATATACAGAAGAATGGAAAAGAAAATTGAGAATGCGCTAGGTGACGATCAGTTTGGCTTTAGGAAAAGTAAAGGGACGAGAGAGGCAATTCTGACGATATGGCTATAGTGGAAGCAAGGCTAAAGAAAAATCAGGACACTTTCATAGGATTTGTCGACCTGGAAAAAGCGTTCGACAATATAAAATGGTACAAGCTGTTCGAGATTCTGAAAAAAGTAGGGGTAAGCTATAGGGAGAGACGGGTCATATACAATATGTACAACAACCAAGAGGGAATAATAAGAGTGGACGATCAAGAACGAAGTGGTCGTATTAAGAAGGGTGTAAGACAAGGCTGTAGCCTTTCGCCCTTACTCTTCAATCTGTACATCGAGGAAGCAATGATGGAAATAAAAGAAAGGTTCAGGAGTGGAATTAAAATACAAGGTGAAAGGATATCAATGATACGATTCGCTGATGACATTGCTATCCTGAGTGAAAGTGAGGAAGAATTAAATGATCTGCTGAACGGAATGAACAGTCTAATGAATACACAGTAGGGTTTGAGAGTAAATCGGTGAAAGACGAAGGTAATGAGAAGTAGTAGAAATGAGAACAGCGAGAAAGTTAACATCAGGATTGATGGTCACGAAGTCAATGAAGTTAAGGAATTCTGCTACCTAGGCAGTAAAATAACCAATGACGGACGGAGCAAGGAGGACATCAAAAGCAGACTCACTATGGCAAAAAAGGCATTTCTGGCCAAGAGAAGTCTACTAATATCAAATACCGGCCTTAATTTGAGGAAGGAATTTCTGAGGATGTACGTCTGGAGTACAGCATTGTATGGTAGTGAAACATGGACTGTGGGAAAACCGGAACAGAAGAGAATCGAAGCATTTGAGATGTGATGCTATAGACGAATGTTGAAAATTAGGTGGACTGATAAGGTAAGGAATGAGGAGGTTCTACACAGAATCGGAGAGGAAAGGAATATGTGGAAAACACTGATAAGGAGAAGGGACAGGATGATAGGACATCTTCTAAGACATGGTACTAGAGGGAGCTGTAGAGGGCAAAAACTGTAGAGGAAGACAGAGATTGGAATACGTCAAGCAAATAATTGCAAGTACTACTCTGAAATGAAGAGGTTGGCACAGGAAAGGAATCAGTGGCGGGCCGCATCAGACCAATCAGTAGACTGATGACCAAAAAAAAAAACCGACACAATGCTGCTCCAAACTGGACAGGCATACGGCGCGTGTTTTCGTGTACCTTTAATGAAGTGAAAAATATAGTTTAATACAGATGAGTAGGAAAAACAATCCTGTTGTGTTAGAATACACTGTTACAGGTGTGCTGTTTGATACAGTCATGATGATTAGATATACACATCAGCAGCAATTTTTCACCATCCTTTTATTTCGGAGCTCACTGGAATACTTGGCTCTAAGGCATGTGTATATATTCATTTTACGATGTGTTCACATCATCAAATCAAGAAAAATGTCAAGTGGCTGCTTGAATGAATGTTAAATTCGCACCTTACATGAGATTTTATACGTTGTAACGAGTAGATGGATATGTCACACGACATACTTTGGTGACAGTGAGCAGAGTTGCCTATCAAAACGTATGGTATGACACTCCATTCGACGGTATTAACACACTGAACCCAAATCCTGCATGTCAATGAGTAAAAGGTGTGAAAAGCTGCTGGAAGAGACGGTTTAGTTTGGGACGGACTCGGGTTACACAGCCACGGCCCGCATAAAATGAAAGGCTTTTAACAGGGGGTCGGTGACGCATGGCGAGGGAGACAACGAATGCACCAGGCAATACATCGAATGTAGCAGGTAACGGCCCAGCGCTGCCTTTGACGGAAATATTATTTAGAAAATAATATTTCCGTCGATGGAGAATTTCCAGGTGGATACAAATGGGCCTGAGACACAATTAAAAGAGATCACATGAAAGGTCAGTGGTGCCCTCGTGATGCACGTATGCAACTTTTAGGCGTCAGAGCAGGCACAAAATGTCCGACTGGCTGAAATAAACTCGGAAGGAGCAGAAGTGGCGAGATTATGGCGCAGTTTGAAGGTACGCCCTTTGCGATTGGCGGGGGTAGTTGCCACGAGGTGAAAGGAACACTCCCAGTGATCTAAAAAGGCCATTTTGAGAATCACGAAACAGGTGGGGGGATAGTTTTTGCTACGAATGACACAACACGAAAAACTTTGGGGACTCTCCTTTGAACCAGCGTCAAGTGTAGAACAGGGCGCTTCATGCTCTGCACGATGCTAAAGGGGGAATTTTGTGTGAACACTGCGTTCACTTTGGCTGAAGAATCGTTGAGCTCCGATAGCAGAGAAACAAAACAGCCGCGTAGTTAATTATTCTTGCGAGAACTGAGAGGGCGTTGAAGTATACACGCTCTTCCACCTATGAGAGTGTATATCGCCATATTTTCCATACTAGGGATGAATGCACGTTTTCGCGCCTAAGGACGCGTGGATGATCCGAGTCGCTGCAAAAAAACAGATCAGATGTAGAGCAGAAGAGGCCAGGAGACAATATATCAGCATGACGAATCTGTTCATAAGATCGAATCTTAGCCTGCAAGTGGGATTGCAAATGATTCGTTACTACGTGTTCTCCATTTTTCTCCATGGGTACGAAACTGGACCATTGGCGAATATCTAGAGAGAAGAACTGGTGCTTTTGAAGTGTATCTGTATCTACGTCTCTTACGTATATCCAGGGTGCTGAAAATTTAAAACGAAGTCCTTTATCGGCTGAAAAAGCAAAAAGAACTATTGCTCATCATACAAAAAAAAAAAAAAAAAAAAAAAGAAAACTTGATATCTTGATATCTAGGACACATCATAAGCGGCGGAACACCAGTTTTTGCAACTCATCATTTCAGAGAAAATTCTAGGGAAAAGAACTATTGGCAGACGAAGGAAGTTTTGGCTGAAGGACATTCGACGACAGTACCTCAGAAGAAGCTTTCCACGCTGCAGCATCACGTGCGGAACTGGCTGAGCGGATCGCTAACCTCTGTCAGTAGATGGTGCCTTAAGAGGAAGAAGATATACTAATACCGATTTGAGTATAGGTTTGTCCATCTTTATTTTAGTACTTCTTGAAAAATTTTTGGATGACAGTAAGATGTTGACTGAATATGAGGCTCTGGATGCCGCTTTGATCGTGGCTTCTGTTCTCTGTTTCACATCATTTCTGTTGTTTACTGCAATCCCCAAATGTCTGAAATCATGCGTTTCTTGAAACATTTGGTTATCTGTCTCAATTGGTTCACACCTTTTCATTTTGTAATTTCTTTCTGTCATCATCAGCTTTGATTTCTCGTCATTTCTAGATTTCAGCCGTTAATGCTAAATAATTTGCAAAGGACAGTACGTTCATCATTATTCCTATGCTAATTCGTTCCTTCTTTTCTCCTACTGCATCAAGTGCAACCTGTATTATTCAACAGGCCATTAAAATTGCTACACCAAGAAGAAATGCACATGTTAAACGGATATTCATTGGACAAATATATTATACTAGAACTCACATGTGATTACATTTTCACGCAATTTGGGTGCATAGATCCTGAGAAATCAGTACCCATAACAATCACTTCTGGCCGTAATAACAGTCTTGATACGCCTGGGCATTGAGTAAAACAGAGCTTGCATCGCGTGTACAGGTACAGCTGCCCATGCAGCTTCAACACGATGCCACAGTTCATCAAGAGTAGTGACTGGTGTATTGTGACGAGCGAGTTGCTCGGCCACCATTGACCAGACGTTTTCACTTGGTGAGAGATCTGGAGAATGTACTGGCCAGGACAGCAGTCAATCATTTTCTCTATCCAGAAAGGGCTGTACAAGACCTGCAACATGCGGTCGTGCATTATCCTGCTGAAATGTTGGGTTTCGCAGGGATCGAATGAAGGGTAGAGCCACGGGTCGTAACACATCTGAAATGTAACGTCCGCTGTTCAAATTGCCGTCAATGCGAACAAGAGGTGACGGAGACGTGTATCAAATGGCATCCCATACCATCACGCCGGGTGATACGCCAGTATGGCGATGACGAATACACGCTTCCAATGTGCGTTCACCACGATGTCGCCAAACACGGATGCGACCATCATGGTGCTGTAAACGGAACATCGATTCATCCGAAAAAATGACGTTTTGCGATTCGTGCACTCAGGATCGTCGTTGAGTACACCATGGCAGGCGCTCCTGTCTGTGATGCAGCGCCAAGGGTAACCGCAGCCATGGTCTCTGAGCTGATAGTCCATGGTGCTGCAAACGTCGTCGAACTGTTCGTGCAGATGGTTGTTGTCTTGCAAACGTCCCCATCAGTTGACTCAGGGATCGAGACGTGGCTGCACGATCCGTTACAGCCATGCGGATAAGATGCCTGTCATCTCGACTGCTAGTGATACGAGGCCGTTGGGATCCAGCACGGCGTTCGGTATTACCCTCGTGAGCCCACCGATTCCATATTGTGCTAATAGTCATTGGATCTCGACCAACGCGAGCAGCAATTCCGCGATACGATAAACCGCAGTCGCGATAGGGTACAATCCGACCTTTATCAAAGTCGGAAACGTGATGATACGCATTTCTCCTCCTTACATGGGGCATCACGTTTTACCAGGCAACGCCTGTCAACTGCTGATCGTGTATGAGAAATCGGTTGGAAACTTTCCTCATGTCAGCACGTTGTAGGTGTCGCCACCGGCGCCAACCTTGTGTGAATGCTCTGAAAAGCTAATCATTTGCATATCAAAGCATCTTCTTCCTGTCAATTAAATTTCGCGTCTGTAGCACGTGATCTTCGTGGTGTAGCTGTTTTAATGGCCAGTAGTGTATTATGGTTAACAAGAATGGTGTTATTCCATCTCCTTGCCTGGCTCCCGGTTTTATCTCAAAAGCCATGGAATATTCTCCATCCACTTTCACTAATCCCTTTCGATTTTTCCAGTGTAGTTTTTAGACGACGAACAAGTCAGTGTAAAAGAAATTAGGAACTGTGACATACTACAAAGATAAATACAGCTGATACGAAATAAAATGTGATAGCTGAAACTTTAAAAGTACTGAGATGGCTGCAACAAATTTTAATAGCAGGTGCAAAGAACTTTGTACAGTGTGTTTCACAGTGTTTTGACGATTTATAATTTGAATAACGCTAGCTAGAATCAAGATACAGACGTGTCAAGTTTCATCCCATGTATAGGTCAGTAACCATGTCGTACTGGTCGAAGCAAATTCGAGTTTTCGCCTTGGAGTGCTATCTTCTCTGCGGAGAACCTGTCGCGTGCGTGCAATGAGTCTTTTTTAAGCATTCCTGGATTCAGTCGCGGCATCCGATTCCTGATCATGGAACGATATTAAACTGGGTTAGAAACTTTCGTGCGACTACCAGTGCACCTAATCAAAAGTCAGCTCTGTGCCCCACTTCTACCTATGGAGTTGTCTGAAGGCGAGAGTGTACTCCGCCCGGCCGAGAAGCTTGCAACAGTTAAAAGATGGAATTCACGATAAAATTTTCAGAATTATTCCACCATTTACGAAAGATGTGTTCAAAAACAGGATGAAACGCCTCGAGTATTGTGGAGCTGCGAATGCTCGTCATTTATACGATGTAGTATTTCATAAGTAATCTTGAATACTTGTTGTGTAAAATGTTCAATTTTGTTTCGCGCTTAAAGTATTATTCAAATTGGAAATCGTCAAAACACTGTGAAATATCCTGTAGATCCCTTAAGCGCATAGAAATTCTAAAGAATTTAAAAACGGTAGTTGATATGTTTATGTTAAGCGCAGTAGGTAATAGTAAAAAGCACTGGCTGAAAAAAAAAAAACAGATTTCTGATCGGGTCAGTGTAGGGTAATGCAAGAGACGGCCTAATTATGATAAGCAGGTAGGAATGTCGGTAAGCTATTACGAATAGCATAGTCCACCCATTTCACAGTGAAAACAGAATCAAAACTAACACCAGCCATATGATCAAGTCAACGAAGGAAAATTAAACAACAGGGGGCTGATGTGTAAAGATAACTTTTTTAGGTTTTTCTTGATTATCTCGAAAAGCGCGGAATCTAGCGGAAATGTTTCACAGTACAAAATAAAACTATATTAAATTTCTTACAAAAAGGTTCCTATTGATGTTTAATGTTAAATGAAATGAGTTAAGAACAAACATTAAACGTGTGTACCACATATACACTATGTGATCAAAAGTATCCGGACACCCTCGAAAACATACCTTTAGCATATTAGGTGCATTGTGCTGCCACCTACCAGCCGGTACTCCATATCAGGGACTTCAGTACTCATTAGACACCGCGACAGTTTAGAATGGGGTGCTCCGCGGTTGGTTTGTTTTGCGGGAAGAGACCAAACGACGAAGTCATCGTAGCATCGGATTAGGGAAAGACGGGGAAGCAATTCGGCAATGCCCTTTCAAAGGAACCATCCCGGCATTTGGCTGGAGCGATTTAGGAAAATCACGGAAAACCTAAATCAGGATGGTCGGAAGCGGGATTGAACCGTCGTCCTCGCGAATGCGAGTACAGTGTGCTAACCACTGCGCCACCTCGCTCGGTCGAACGTGATCAGGTTATTGGGTGTCACTTGTGTCTTACGTCTGTACGCGAGATTTCACACTCCTCATCATCCTTAGGTCGACTGTTTCCGATGTGACAGTGAAGTGGAAACGTGAAGGGACACGTACAGCACAAAAGCGTACAGGTCGACCTCATCTGTTGACTGACAGAGACCGCCGACTGTTGAAGAGGGTCGTAATGTGTAACAGGCAGACATCTATCCAGACCATCGCACAGGAGTTCCAAACTGCATCAGCATCCACTGAAAGTACTATGACAATTAGGCGGGAGGTGAGAAAACTTCATGGATTAGCGGCTGCTCAGAAGCCACAAATCACGCCGGTAAACGCCAAAGAACGCCCCGCATGGTGTAAGAAGCGTAAACATTGGACGATTGAACAGTGGAAAAACGTTGTGTGGAGTGGTGAATCACGGTACGCAATGTGGCAGGGTGAAGGTGTGGCGAATGCCCGGTGAGCGTCATCTGCCAGCATGTGTAGTACCAATAGTAAAATTCGGAGGCTGTGGTGTTATGGTGTGGTCATGTTTTTCATGGAGAGGGCTTGCACTCCTTGTTGTTTTGCGTGGCACTATCAGGACACAGGTCTACATTGATGTTTTAAGCACCTTCTTGCTTCCCACTGTTGAAGAGCAATTCGGGTATAGCGATGGCATCTCTCAACACGATCGAGCAGCTGTTAATAACACACGGCCTGTGGCGGAGTGGTTACACGACAATAACATCCCTGTAATGGACTGTCCTGCACAGTCCTCAGCTGCACCCTATAGAACACCTCTGGAATGTTTCGGAACGCCAACTTCGTGCCAGGCCTCACCGACCGACATCGATACCTCTCCTCAGTGTAGCACTCCGTGAATAATGGGCTGCCATTCTCCAAGAAAACTTCCAGCACCTGACTGAACGTATGCCTGCGAGAGTGGAAGCTGTCATCAAGGCTAAGGGCGGGCCAACACTACATTGAACTCCAGCATTACCGATAGAGGTCGCCACGAGCTTCTAAGTAATTTTCAGCCAGGAGTGCGGTTACTTTTGATCACATAGTGTAAGAGCAGTAACACCGTATTAAGGAATTAACCGTGTTCTGGGGAGTAACAGGGCGGAAAGTGGGGTTAAAGTTGGAACCACGAGGGAAACTACACTACTGGCCATTGAAATTGCTACAACAAGAAGAAATGCAGATGATAAACGGGTATTCATTGGACAAATATATTATACTAGAACTCACATGTGATTACATTTTCACGCAATTTGGGTGCATAGATCCTGAGAAATCAGTACCCATAACAACCACTTCTGGCCGTAATAACAGTCTTGATACGCCTGAGCATTGAGTCAAACAGAGCTTGGATGGTGTGTACAGGTACAGCTGCCCATGCAGCTTCAACACGATACCACAGTTCTTCAAGAGCAGTGACTGGCGTATTGTGACAAGCCATTTGCTCGGCCACCATTGACCAGACGTTTTCAATTGGTGAGAGATCTGGAAAATGTACTGGCAAGGGCAGCAGTCGTACACATTCTGCATCATGAAAGGCCCGTACAGGACCTGCAACATGCGGTCGTGGATTATCCTGCTGAAATGTAGAGTTTCGCAGGGATCGAATGAAGGGTAGAGCCACGGGTCGTAACATATCTGAAATGTAACGTCCACTGTTCAAAGTGCCGTCAATGCGAACAAGAGGTGACAGAGACATGTAACCAATGGCACCCCATACTATCACGCCGGGTGATACGCCAGTATGGCGATGACGAATACACGCTTCCAATGTGCGTTCACCGCAATGTCGCCAAACACGGATGCGACCATCATGATGCTGTAAACAGAACCTGGATTCATCCGAAAAAATGATGTTTTGCCATTCGTGCACTCAGGATCGTTGTTGAGTACACCATGGCAGGCGCTCCGGTCTGTGATGCAGCGCCAAGGGTAACCGCAGCCATGGTCTCCTAGCTGATAGTCCATGCTGCTGCAAACGTCGTCGAACTGTTCGTGCAGATGGTTGTTGTCTTGCAAACGTCGCCATCTGTTGACTCAGGGATCGAGACGTGGCTGCACGATCCGTTACAGCCATGCGGATAAGATGCCTGCCATCTCGACTGCTAGTGATACGAGGCCGCTGGGATCCAGCACGGCGTTCGGTATTACCCTCGTGAACCCACAGATTCCATATTCTGGTAACAGTCATTGGATCTCGACCAACGCGAGCAGCAAGTCGCGGTACGATAATCCGCAATCGCGGTAGACTACAATCCGACCTTTATCAAAGTCGGAAACGTGATGGGACGCATTCCTCCTTACACGACGCAACATAACAACGTTTCACCAGACAGATGACAGGTGTACAGGTCCTGCTGTTTGTGTATGAGAAATCTGTTGGAAACTTTCCTGATGTCAGCACGTTGTAGGTGTCGCCACCGGCGCCAACCTTGTGTGAATGCTCTGAAAAGCTAATCATTTGCTTATCAAAGCATCTTCTTCCTGTCGATTAAATTTCGCGTCTGTTGCACGTGATCTTCGTGGTGTAGCTATTTTAATGGCCAGTAGTGTAAATCATCGGATTGTGATTGGCCACTTCACTACTTCATAGATCTTCAAAATGAACAGCGAGCAGGCAGATCGTCACTATCACTACCGTACTATCTCACAAGAAGAAACTGCAGGGTGTTTGGCAATGTTAAAACGACCTTTCCACGGTTCATCTTATGAATCACTGCCAACACAGTACGCAGATAAACACTGGAGGGGGAGGTGGAAAGGAGGAATAGTGTTGTTAACACTGCAAGGAACAGAGACATGAATTCCTAATAATAGTAACGCAAGGAACGCACATGGACAGAATGTACCTAAATCCTTGCACTCTGTCGTGTAATACTTGAGGGAAATTGATTCTTAGTCATCCTCTATGGCAGCTGTAGTGTTCTACCGGGAATGGCAACTTCCGTCACCATGGGTGCTGCTTGGTTTTCAGTTTACAGACAGACTCTATCTCCTTATCATATCCTCTCCAGTTCTCTCATGTGAATAGACAAATAACTTCACTGAGCTTTTGTTTATATAAAAGAGTTATTTACATTTTACTGAGTGAGTATTTATTTGCTGTTGTTAAATGAGCTATTACTTAAAAAATGATCAACACATGGCGCTGTCAACTACCACACTGAAAAAAAGAGCCTGTCCCAAGTGTAATATGCTCTTAATATGTATTCGGCAATGTCGATTTCACTGCCTCCACCATCAATGACTATAATACTATTCGCAGCTTGAGCGTATCAATCGCATCACCACAGCCTCAGATCTCTTAACGTCTGATGAGGCTCAGATGCTTAAACTGGCTCCATCTGTAACACAAATATGTCACCTAGGTGTTATGGAGCTTCTGAAATTTCAACATAGTTCAAACGATGCATTGCAGCAAATTACTGTTCTACTCCTACTCGATCACAGGTATTGATGCTCGCTTTCATGATATACTGTGGAGGCGTAGTAAGTGGCTACACTCTGTCCAGTACACACTAAAAGAGCCAGCAATTCTTACGTAAGCGACGTACGCAGTCAATCATTAACACAGTTAATAAAGTGAGAGGAGTGTAGTAAAGTTATGGTCATTCATTAGTTCACAACTAAGTGCCTATCGTTTGGATACACAGCTCTACAATACAGAGAGCAGCAAGATGCGACGTTAAGCAAGCCAAACCCCTCCCCACCAACACTACGTATGTCACTGGCAACATCACAATTGCAAATTTATCACATCTAAGTCGTTGTTTCTAAGAATTTATTTTACGTAATTCGGGCTTTCAAATAACTAGACAAAATGAAGTGAGGTGGACCTCAACTACGTAGCCTTCGACTAAATGTTGAAATATTAAAAGCTTTGGCTGTTTTCGTTGTCCAGGGGCTGAGATTTGTAGTTGCCGCATTACAGGCCAAATACTGCTGAGTCTACAGTATACGATAAGAATACACACATGAATCAAATGGTCGTAGGTTTCTGTCACTTAGCAATTGAGAATTATGAAAGTAATATATAAATTTATAAACGAAAGATTGCAATTAAATAAAATCTGCAGGTACTATCTTAACGACTTTAAATGATGAGAACGATAGTAGAAGTACTTTTGAGAATGCGGTATATTTCTGCACAACACTTATTGGTGTCGATGGTCCAGCAACCAACTAAAATATAAGTTGAATAACAGGGGAAAATAGTTTCCTACTTCACGTAATTAGCTATGAACAACAACAGATCTCGCGATATATTCACTTCTGAATGCATACTACGACTTCACTGCAGAGGCCACGGAAATCACACAAGAGCATAAGACGGCACCCCGAATTTCTATCCCCCGCGACCACGCGCAAACTGCTCCACTGTCCAAGTCCTTCCGCCGACTCCGCGTCCGTCGCGCCGCCGTATCCAGCACCCGTGTCCTGTGCGACTGTCCCTCGCTCTGCACTCTCCAGAACTACCCCGCGTCCTCTCCGGAAACGATGCTCCTCCCCAGCCTCCATACGTCTCTCTTAGTAACGAGCGCTGTGATTGGCTAGAGCACTCCCTCCATGTCTCCAAGCCAACGTATACACACAAAGAGACTGAAACACATATTGGATTTACATTTAAATAACTTGAAATTACATAAATATTCCTACAGCTGGACCATAGACACGCTCTAACACACATTATTAAATACATAAACAAATTAAATAAACATACACTCCTGGAAATTGAAATAAGAACACCGTGAATTCATTGTCCCAGGAAGGGGAAACTTTATTGACACATTCCTGGGGTCAGATACATCACATGATCACACTGACAGAACCACAGGCACATAGACACAGGCAACAGAGCATGCACAATGTCGGCACTAGTACAGAGTATATCCACCTTTCGCACCAATGCAGGCTGCTATTCTCCCATGGAGACGATCGTAGAGATGCTGGATGTAGTCCTGTGGAACGGCTTGCCATGCCATTTCCACCTGGCGCCTCAGTTGGACCAGCGTTCGTGCTGGACGTGCAGACCGCGTGAGACGACGCTTCATCCAGTCCCAAACATGCTCAATGGGGGACAGATCCGGAGATCTTGCTGGCCAGGGTAGTTGACTTACACCTTCTAGAGCACGTTGGGTAGCACGGGATACATGCGGACGTGCATTGTCCTGTTGGAACAGCAAGTTCCCTTGCCGGTCTAGGAATGGTAGAACGATGGGTTCGATGACGGTTTGGATGTACCGTGCACTATTCAGTGTCCCCTCGACGATCACCAGTGGTGTACGGCCAGTGTAGGAGATCGCTCCCCACACCATGATGCCGGGTGTTGGCCCTGTGTGCCTCGGTCGTATGCAGTCCTGATTGTGGCGCTCACCTGCACGGCGCCAAACACGCATACGACCATCATTGGCACCAAGGCAGAAGCGACTCTCATCGCTGAAGACGACACGTCTCCATTCGTCCCTCCATTCACGCCTGTCGCGACACCACTGGAGGCGGGCTGCACGATGTTGGGGCGTGAGCGGAAGACGGCCTAACGGTGTGCGGGACCGTAGCCCAGCTTCATGGAGACGGTTGCGAATGGTCCTCGCCGATACCCCAGGAGCAACAGTGTCCCTAATTTGCTGGGAAGTGGCGGTGCGGTCCCCTACGGCACTGCGTAGGATCCTACGGTCTTGGCGTGCATCCGTGCGTCGCTGCGGTCCGGTCCCTGGTCGACGGGCACGTGCACCTTCCGCCGACCACTGGCGACAACATCGATGTACTGTGGAGACCTCACGCCCCACGTGTTGAGCAATTCGGCGGTACGTCCACCCGACCTCCCGCATGCCCACTATACGCCCTCGCTCAAAGTCCGTCAACTGCACATACGGTTCACGTCCACGCTGTCGCGGCATGCTACCAGTGTTAAAGACTGCGATGGAGCTCCGTATGCCACGGCAAACTGGCTGACACTGACGGCGGCGGTGCACAAATGCTGCGCAGCTAGCGCCAACACCGCGGTTCCTGGTGTGTCGGGTGTGCCGTGCGTGTGATCATTGCTTGTACAGCCCTCTCGCAGTGTCCGGAGCAAGTATGGTGGGTCTGACACACCGGTGTCAATGTGTTCTTTTTTCCATTTCCAGGAGTGTATGTCAAAGAAATAGCAACGAAAGATAATCCAGTAACCTAATGTCCCTATGCTTTCTAAAACACAGTAAATGTTTAACCAATTTGAACCGTGAATTATTTTCAAAGAATATTCTTAAGAATTTATTTTATTTACTAGCGATTCATCAAGAACATTAACACATTTAATCACACTATGTAAGCATGGAAGTAGTTGCCAGGGAGTAACTGATGAAATCATAAACTAACTCCTCTTAACAAATGGGACTTTTATTCACTTTAACAGTGCCTAAAAGCATTTTTTAAAAGAAACATATTTAAAATTATAATCAGAAAGCACCCTCTAAATATCAAAGTTACAATTTATTCAGAGGCAGAAAGAAACATGTTTTGACTGTATGAGCTTTCGGACAGAGAACCTTGCTGCTACCTTTTGACACGGCCATAGTTACGACCGCTCACAACAGCCTCTGAAAGACTACACTGGTGCAAATCTGCAACACACCAGATAACTTTAAACTAAGAGTTTTAACAATTTACACAAGCGCACAAACTATGCACCCCCCGTTGGAGGGTAAGATCATTCTTACGATGAAATTGAGGCAACTTTATATACTAAAACGAACATTTAAATAAAAGCCCATGAAATGCAACCTTATATAAAATTCTACAAGGTTGGCCAAACAATATTTAAGATGCTCTACAGTACACAGATACCGCCTCTCAAGATCATAGGCAATGATATCAAAGTTTCCAAAGATCAAAACATATTTAAGGCATTGGGCCGTTACACTCCAAGCAATAATTTCGTTAATACACCAGTTCAGACAAACATGACAGAGGCAGCTACTAATGTACGGTATATTGATATGGAGATCACCGAACAATCCGTTGCTCTAACCCGCCCCTACTCCACAAGGGAAAAACGGACCACCAGATTTATAAACAACCACCTTCCCGCAGGTGGGCAAACGGAGAAGAATCGTGGGACGCCCACAAAAGCAAAACGGATGGTGACCTCACCAAGTAGAATTTAACAAGAGTAAATCAAACAACATATCACCAATCACTTAACTTCTAATAAACTGCAATTTCTCGAGAAGACCTGGCGTAGCACCCCCAAATCGCTCTCCCGAACCGTCCGCTTCCAGCCGCTTCAACGGACGCAGGAAGGCGCGCCGATCTCCCGTTTCACGGCGTCGCAGCTCGCACCGGCCAGACTGGTGTCGTGGGTTGACTCCTGTTGCTCTCGTATCGACCGCAAAGTCACTAACCCTCGCTATACGCCTCGGCCCACTGGACTCACATGGCGACCTCACATGCGCCGGCGCTGAAGACAGACCAGTCATCTTGTGTCTCAGTGCGCGACCGACCAACCGATCGATCCAACCGCCAATGACCGTTGCCTGAGCAGACTGGCGGCCTAACGCGCAGACTCAGATGCAGGAACTAAGCCCCGACCGGGCGACCACTCGCTGAGTTCTCTTACTGGCAGAGTGGAAAGACTCTCATTTTTCCGGTTTTAAAGGTTGATCCGAACGACAGACATACAAGTACTCCGGACAACAGACAGACACTAACTGCCTAACAAATGCGAACGAGAGACAGACTAGCAAGCAGGGGACGATAGACTGACCCAGACTGACCGACTGGCGAGCTCATAGCGCCCCTTAAATGCACGTGAACAGGCAACCTATGCCCTTTCCCACCACAGGGAGACACCAAAGCTGTGAGTGTCACAGCGGCGCCACCGCTAGAAACGGAGGGCGACTGCTTCACACTACGTGCTGCGGCGCGCTCTTCAAAACAGCAATTTTTACCACGGCTCACAATTTCTTCATGAATAGTATATATCGGATATAAACAAAGACATAGATGAATAAATGTATTTATAAGCATGCTGCAATCGTTATTTCGTGTAACTGTGGAGTACTTATGGATTGACGCGATCGATAGTAATTGGCCACTTTGACCTCCAGTAACTCATGTACTACTCAAGTTACATGCCTGTAATTTATACAATTTAGGTTTACACTAATAGCTTCCTAAAGGACACATCGATCGTCAAAACCGGATCAAGTGTTAAAATTTTGGAAATTCGTTGCTGGGTGTTACTTGTATAATTTACCGTCATATTTTAAACTTTAAACTAATAAAGATATTGAAAATCTGATTACACCTTCAGAGCCGCACGGGATTAGCCGAGCGGTCTAGGGCGCTGTGAGGAGTGTGGAAATCTCGGCCGCGCGCGATTAGCCGAGCGGTCTCCGGCGCTGCAGTCATGGACTGTGCGGCTGGTCCCGGCAGAGGTTCGAGTCCTCCATCGGGCGTGGGTGTGTGTGTTTGTCCTTAGGATAATTTAAGTAGTGTGTAAGCTTAAGGACTGATGACTTAAGCAGTTAAGTCCCATAAGATTTCAGACACATTTGAACATTTTGAGAAGTGGCATGAGTTCCCTCTCATATTTCTATCTTTCTCTGAGTAATTCGATTTTCCTCTCTAATTTCATGCGGTGAAAAGTTGCTATTCCTTCACACGCGGACTTCCCACGCAGCATCTCTCGTCACCCAGGTGGTCCGGTGACAGGCGGGTTCTGCTGATCTTGAAAGGGTTAAGCCGATGGATGTGAGAGAGTCAAGTGGATGCTTTCCAGATGCTGACATTGTCATAAGAGCGGGAGCGACACGCCAACAGGGGGCTGACGGAGCGGCTGGGCTACAGATTCCGTTACTTCGCAGAAACTTAGTGAAAACACTTTCTCACGGGCTACCTGCGAGGCATGGGAATGACTTGTGTTCCCAGGCAGTCATGGCGGGCAAATTCCCGCGTTTTCAGCAAAATCATAACTGTGATTTGCTTGCTCAGGGGATAGCTCCGTGAGGTAGCAAAATCGGCGCCGAAATTTGCGCCAAGTATCTCCATTGGTGGAATAGTAGTCTGTTGCCTAAAGTGGAATTTTCTGTCGGTTTTAGAGTTGCTGATTGGAATGTTTAACCACGGCCACTGTCGTGGGGGCAATAATGTTCGGTGTTCGGCATGTACGGGTGCTCTTGAGAGGGTCGGCTCTCGACTTTCGGTCGGAGTAGGTTACAAGACTGAGCTCTCGCTGCTCTGGACAGCCTGCCTTCCGTTGGCTGTCTAATACACTTTCATTTAATTGTAACTGTTTGACGGAGTTGCTGAAGTTTCGACTTCAACCTAACTTTCCGAGTACAGTTGGCAATTGAGCGTTCTGCATACAAGCGGCCTATGTTGTCTGTCTTGAGCAGTTTTGGCTAACGTTGACTGTATCGGAGTTACTGTGCGACTTCGCTTGTTAAAATCAATCACTGTACCGTCAGTGATTGTGTGGCCGGCCTTTTTCGTCTCCCTCAGAGACGCATTTGTATTGCTAGGAAGTCTTTAGTCTGGAACAACCAGACCAGGATAATTTGTTTCGTGACATTATCATCACCATGACGGGATGTCGAAGCAACCAGCCATCGCCTCCAGTACGCCAGATCGTGTCCTTGCAGTTAAGAAGACAGCTTGGTAATGTATGTCCACAGCACTGGCAGATTATGGAATTTTCCTAGGTGATAATCAGGGCTCAGCAGAGCGCGCCTGTTCGTCTTTTCTAACTTTGTTCTGTCTTGGGTGTTTATTGTCTGAGTTCTCACTACTGTAGCGCAATTAATGTTGGGTTGGCTGGGTATTTCTTTTAAGATTTGAGTTACAAGGAATTGGCTCCACATACCACTTGGCCATAAATGTCAAAATCTAGTTAATGGACAACTTCACCTTCACAGCATTTATTAGAGTATGCAATTTGACGTATTGTAAATGTTTCATGTGTTTTGTTTATTATTTTGAGTTTAGACATAATAAACCAAATTGTTATTTTGGACAGAACTTTCATTCTGTTAATCAGTAGAGCAACCCTTTCATTTCTCACTATGTTAATAAAACTTTCCTTTATCTAATTAATTTCTATCAAATTAAGTTATTGCAGGTGCCAAACTCTTTTCTTCTCCACTTGCAGGGTCGATTACAGTCAGTTCGCGTTTCTTTTTAATCCATGTGCAACACCAAAAGTCGGAGTCACAAAAGGGGAAGCTTAGAGCATCATTTCCATATGAAGATTCTGGAAGAATTTAGTGTTAAATACACTGCTAGCCCGAGCACCACGTAAATTTACACCATCAGAATCGTCGTGCAAATAATAGTAATGTGTGTGTTTGTTTTTGAGATATAATGATTGATCTGGCTACTATTAATTTCTATACGAACTCTGAAATATGTGCCATTAAGGTTTCACAATGTCCGCCATCTTTGGCACATCTCCTTCATCGACACAAAGCGTCGTCCTCGTCACAGCGGGATTCCCAGCCACGCGGCTGGACCATGCGCTGGGGCTGCCCCTCTCGTCCGGCTAACGTTCGGCACCATGTGTTTGCTGCCAGGCCGCGGCTTTGACGAGCGTCCTGTGAGGCCGTCCCAACTCCGAACATATAATATTACGGGGTGTCACAACTCGCATGTTACCTCGCAATTGTCATTATGCTTAGTTAATAGTCTGTAAACTACTGTCCGCAGCTCGTGGTCGTGCCGTAGCGTTCTCGCTTCCCACGCCCGGGTTCCCGGGTTCGATTCCCGGCGGGGTCAGGGATTTTCTCTGCCTCGTGATGACTGGGTGTTGTGTGCTGTCCTTAGGTTAGTTACGTTTAAGTAGTTCTAAGTTCTAGGGGACTCATGACCATAGATGTTAAGTCCCATAGTGCTCAGAGCCATTTGAACCATTTTGTAAACTACTGCTCTACATAAACACGAGCTCAGTGAACGTAGCCGGACCTTGTGACCGAGCGGTTCTAGGCGCTTCAGTCTGGAACCGCGCTGCTGCAACGGTCGCAGGTTCGAATCCTGCCTCGGGCATGGATGTGTGTGTTGTCCTTAGGTTAGTTAGGTTTAAGTAGTTCTAAGTCTAGGGGACTGTTGACGTCAGATATTAAGTCTCATAGTGCTTAGAGCCATTTGAATCAGTGAATGTATTTGGCCGTTTACATAAGAGGATTGGACAGGAAATGCTGGGAAGATATAGTCTGTCTGTAAAATGAAAAGCGAGTGGCGCTCCATGGAAGAAGTCGCCTTTCCCGGAAGAACACTGCAACCGCCGTACCGGATGACTACGACTCAATTTTCCCTATAGCAATGCAGAACAGTGGGCAGAGATTTGCGTGGAATCTATCCAGACGCTTTTCTTGCATTTGTATTACTATAAACTCACATATGTATTCACTGTAGAGTACACACACTTCGTGGAAAATAAACAGCATCCTCCCCCCCCCCCCTTGGGTATCTTTTGTAAAGTACCCTATTATTTCCATTAGTGCGGTAATGAGAAAGGGGAATTGCCTGCTCGCTCTTCATTTTCGAGACCAATGAAGGAGGGAAGTGCATGATTATAATACGGTGAACTAGCTTCCTTCACGCTTATAACTTCCATCTCAACACGACTGAGTTAACAATAAAAATCAGTTTTATACCATTACAACATTGTTTTTATTAATCTGTGAGTTTTGCATCTCCTGCAACGTGGTAACTACTAGTCCTAGATGGGAAAGAAATAGGGCCCTTTTTGTAGAAAGTTTAGTGTAGTTTACTCTTGTACCAGGAAACATTTTGGTTAGAAGCCGCGCTTTTCGAGATATTCGAGAAAAATCTGAAACAGTGATCTTTTCACGCTACCTGCCCCCCCCCCCCTAACCCCTCCCGCCACGTTCACACCACACCGGTCAGAAGTTTCAGTATGTTGTTCATGACACTCCATCCTACCACTGAACATAAGTTTGTGCTTACACGAATTTTCTTACACAGACGACATTTTTTCGACTTCGGTCTCTGCGCTAATAGTTGTACAAGTTGACATGCCAAGTAGTGTCTGTTTTCTTAAGAGATAGGAGGAACGTCAGGTGAGATATAGGAAATAATTCGGATTATTTAGAGACGAAAATGTAATCATAGTATATGGCTGAAATTGGGTAGAGGAAAGAGGTAGAGAAGAAAAAATAGCAGGAGCTCATGGACAGAGGGAAAGGAACGAGAGAGGGAGCTGCCCGATAGAATTCTGCACAGAACGTAATTTTATCTTCGGTAACGCTTTGTTCCTAAACATGAAATAATGTTGTACATGTGGAAGAGACTTGGGGACACTGTCGGAATGCATGTTCATTATATACAGGTAAGACTGAAACCAGATTTTAAACTGTGAGACATTACAGGAGTAGATATGGACTCTGACAGTAATTTATTGGTTATGAACTACAGATTAATACAGTAGTGCAGATAAATACAGTAGAAATTAACAAAAAAGATAAAGAATTGGAGGAGATGAGACTTGGGTAAACTGAAGGAACCATAGGTTGTGAGGATGTCAGAGGAAACATTTGACCAAATTTTGCCGACCAGAGTGGCCGTGCGGTTCTAGGCACTACAGTCTGGAGCCGGGCGACCGCTACGGTCGCAGGTTCGAATCCTGCCTCGGGCATGGATGTGTGTGATGTCCTTAGGTTAGTTAGGTTTAATTAGTTCTAAGTTCTAGGCGACTGATGACCTCAGAAGTTAAGTCGCATAGTGCTCAGAGCCATTTTTTGACCAAATTTTGCTGAAGCAGATCAAAGGAATATAACAATAGGTGAATGGATAGCTTTTGACAAGAAATTCTGAAGGCAGTAGAGGATCACAAAGATAAAAAGCAGAAGTCTAGTGTAAAGTCTTCGATAACACGTGATATAATGAATTTAATGGACAAAGCAGAGAATATAAGAATGCAGCAAGCGAAGCAGGTGAATGGGAATACAGACGTATAAAACCTGAGACTGACAGAAAACGAAAAGTGCCTATGCAGGAATGGCTAGATGAAAAATGCAAGGCGGTAGAAGCACGCGTGACAAGGCTAAAGATAGATGACACCTATAGGAAAATTAAAGAGGCCCTTGGAGGAAAAAGGAGCAGCTGTACGAAAATCAAGGGCTCAGAGGACAAGTCAGTACTAACCGAAGAATATAAAGCTGAAGGTGGAAGGAATATAGAGAAGGTCTATATCAGAGAAACCAACTTGATGTTGTAGAAAGACTACAGGAAGCAGGTTAAGATGAGACTGGAGATGTGATACTCCGAGAATAATTTGACAACACTGAAACGGCTAACTGGAAACAAACTACTTAAAGGACGTTCCCTCAGAATTACTGACGTATTTGGGAGAGCCAGCCGTGACAAAATTATTCAGTCTGGTAACCGTATATAAGTCAAATAGCCTCAGACTTCAAGAAGACTGTAACAACTTCAGTTCCAAAGAAGTAAACTGATGAAAGGTGTGAATACAGCCGAACCATAAGTTTAATAAATACTGGCTGCAAAATATGTGTGGTGTCACCGCCAGACACCACACTTGCTAGGTGGTAGCTTTAAATCGGCCGCGGTCCATTAGTACATGTCGGACCCGCGTGTCGCCACTGTGTGATCGCGGACCGAGCGCCACCACAAGGCAGGTCTCGAGAGACGTACGAGCACTCGACCCAGTTGTACGACGACGTTGCTAGCGACTCCACTGACGAAGCCTTTCTCTCATTTGCCGAGAGACAGTTAGAATAGCCTTCAGCTAAGTTAATGGCTACGACCTAGCAAGGCGCCATTTCTACCATTGCATGTATCTCAAGATAGTCTCACTTGTATCATCAAGAATGCTGTATACCAAAGGACGATATAAAAGTTAAGTGTTCTAGTAGCTACGTTATTTTCTTTATCACATTCATTACGAATCCTGTTCCAGACTTAACGCCAGACGGCGTGAGTTGACGCGTGCCCTTTCGGCTACTTCACTGTGGACTGGCTGCCTTAACAGTCCACTACAATATGTACGAATTATTTACATAAATAGGGAAAAGTGGGTAGAAGCCGACATGAGGGAAGATCAGTTTGGATTCCGGAAAAGTGTAGGCGCACACGAAGCAATACTGACCCTACCACTTTTCCTAGAAGACAGGTTAAAGAAAAGCAAACCTAAGTTTATAGCATTTGCAGATTAATATACAGCATTCGAGATGTCGAATGGACTACAGTATTGGAAATATTGAAGTTAAAATGTTAAAATATAGGGAGCGAAAAGAGTCGAAGGACATGAAAAGGAAGCAATTGTTGAGTAACGCGTGAGACAGGGTGTAGCCTATCTCCGACGACATTCAGTATGCTCATAGACCATGCTTCGGAGGAAACCAAAGAGAAATTTGGAAAAGGGATTAAAGTTCAGCGATTCCAGGCGCTACAGTCTGGAACCGCGCGACCGCTACGGTCGCAGGTTCGAATCCTGCCTCGGGAATGGATGTGTGTAATGTCCTTAGGTTAGTTAGGTTTAAGTAGTTCTAAGTTCTAGGGGACTGATGACCTCAGATGTTAAGTCGCATAGTGCTCAGAGCCATTTGAACCAAAGTTCAGCGATGTGAAATAAAAACTTAAAGGCTTGCCGCTGACATTGTAACTCTATCAGGGATTTGCCAGAGCAGTTGAAGTGAATGGATAGTGTCTTAAAAAAATTACAGCCCAACATCAATAAAAATTAAAGAAACGTTATGAAATGTAGCCCAAATAAATCAGACGATGCTGAGAGAATTTGATTTGAAAGTAAGGCACTAAAAGTGGTTTGTTACTTTTGAATACATTATGGGAGTGAACAGTGATCAATGTGTTACAAATATTTACTATCAAAAACAGTCTTGATCACAGTTTACTTATTACAGTGAACGGTTTCGACCACTACTGTAGTCATCTTCAGGCCAATGAGTAAGAACCTCCTTCCGCTGGAGAATCACTACTAGTAGTGATTCTCCAGCAGAAGGAAGTTCTTACTCATTGGTCTAAAGATGACTACAGTGGTGGTCGAAATCGGTCACCGTAATAAGTAGTTTGTGATCAAGGCTGTTTTTGATGGTAAACACTAAAAGTGGTATGTGAGTTTCGCTGTTTGGGCAACACAATACCGATAATGGTCGAAGTGAAGAGGATATAAAAATTGGTGACTCGCTATGGTAAGAAAAGAATTTCTGAAAACTAGGAGTATGCTAAGATCTAAAATAAATTTAGGTGTGAGGTAGTCTTTTCTGCAGGTATTTGTCTAGAGTATAGCGTTGTACGGAGGTGAAACGTGGACAATAAGCAGTTCAGCTATATAAAAATGCTGAAGATTTGATGGGTGGTTCGTATAACTAAGGAGCTACTGAATAGAAGTGGTGAAAAATGAAATTTATGGTACAATTTGACTAAACGAAGGAATCGGTTGAAAGGACACATTCTGAGATATCAAGGACATTCCAGTTTATTACTGGGAGGAAGAGGACCAAGGGATGTATACAATAAGCAAGTTCAAATGGATGTATGTTGCAGATATTTTTCGAAGATAAAGTTGCAGAGGACAGATTAACCTAAAGAGTTACCTCTAACATCATATGATAAGGTACATTTGAAGAAGCAAGGGGAGAAAAATGACTATAAACATTAATAATCTAAGTCGCAAAATGGCTTGCGCCTACAAGTCATACTAATGAAGCTATGTTCTTAGTATTTGTAGACTTGGATAAATCTTTTGGCAATGTTGACTGGACTACACTCTTTAAAATTTTGAAGGTAGCAGAGATAAAATACAACAATTCTAGGGACAATTCCACTGTTCCTGTAGATGTTGGATGTCATTGCCGATATTCGCCAGATATTAGTTCTGAAGAGTCTTACCAAAATATACCTTCTTCTGGGAGGGAACTTTTGAAATTAGCAGGTGCGTTATTTACAGTTTGTTCGACACGTTATTTGCTGTCAGACTTTTACCATAAAGCACCCTGTTGTCGAGTAATAGATTGCAAGGAATCGTATCTGGCACAGGTTCAAAATGGTTCAAATGGCTCTGAGCACTATGGGACTTAACTTCTGAGGTATCAGTCCTCTAGAACTTATGAAACGTCCCCTTGAAAAAATTTTAAATGACTGTGCTTAAACTGACACACAATATTTTTTTAGCGCAACGCAATCTGACTTTCAAAAATCTCTACAAAAGAATGGCCCTGACTAACAATAGCCTATACCTTTCATGAATCACTTACAAAAATCTTCGTCACTCAAACTACTGCAATACAGCGTGCGCCAATACTGCCAGCCGAATAAAAGATTCTAACTACTGAAGACACTAACTACTGATAGGCATAGTTAGCAAATGAAAGATTTTGATAGAGAACAAACAATGTATTTGCCTTGATAGTGTTCAAAAGTCATAATATACATATCAGTTCGTGATATCCAATATTACAAATTTATTCTTTCTGATGGACACACGTCCAGATCGTCTGCTCTCAAAACTCCGCCATCTCTCTCCCCACATCCACCACTGCTGGCGGCACACCTCCAACTGCGCAACGCTACGCGCTGTTAACAGCCAACTGCCCAACACTACAATAGCAAATTCCAACAATGCAAACCAGCCACAGACTGCACACAGCACAGCCAGTGATTTTCATTCAGAACGCTACGTGGCGTTACCAATATAAAAACCTAAACAGCCTACTTACAGTATTTTTTTCAACCTGCCATAAGAATTTCACAGGATCTAATACAGTCAACATTTCTAAACTTACACTTAGAACTACATAAACCTTACTAAGGACATCACACACATCCATGCCCGAGGCAAGATTCGAACCTGCGACCGTAGCGGTCGCGCGGTTCCAGACTGTAACGCCTAGAACCGCTCGGCCACCCCGGCCGGCTATCTGGCAAAGGTACAGAACTCAACAACAGAATAGCGGTAGAAGTATTAGAAGAAGAATATTTGTCGTCAATAATGTATGCAGTGGATCGTTTCTCTACCACTCCCTAAACTCGATCATCCAAAGTTACTCCAAAAATTATCGAACTAAATAAGTAACAGATTCTAAGTCTCTCTCTCTGTCGTCTGTCTCTCTCTCTCTCTCTCTCTCTCTCTCTCTCTGTGTGTGTGTGTGTGTGTGTGTGTGTATGTTTTTCAGACAGTTAGAAAGGGAGAGAGAGAGAGAGAGAGAGAGAGAGAGAGAGAGAGAGAGCAAGCACCAGTTCCACCCATGACGGGACCCATAAATTGGTAATACATAACGCTACTTTTCGGAAGCGAAATACAATGCCTTGATGTACAACAACTGTAAGATGTTACTGTGCTCTTCACTAATATTTCGCCACGCTCCTCGCTCTACTTCGTGGTACCCCTGCAACTAAACGATAAGCGAAAATTAAATCGTTGGAGAACCTTTGTTCCCAATTTCGTAACGGGACGCCCACTCTGCGGAGATTCCTATTAAGATACGAGCCCCGAAAGTAATTCTTTCGAATATCGTTTCAATTACAGAGTTTACCACACCTGCTCCACTTATCACACGTTCCGCGCGCTTAAACAAACAAGGAAGCAGCGCCGTAAAGAAATGCAGGGGGCGATCGGATCGCGGGACACGTGTAATGGAATTGTTTGGTGGACACGGCGGCCGTCCAATTACCGGCTGGAGCAGGATAGGAGGCGGAGATGGCATCGTGTGCTCGGCGCCCGCCAGCGGCTACCGGGCCGGCGCGTCTACGGGTTGAAGCTCCGTGTAGGGAAAGCGAGGCCAGCTAGACGGTGGCAGCCATTTTGGTCCCATCGCGCTGCTGCTCGTACAGAGCCGTTTGAAAGGCATGAATTAATAGAAAGGAGAAATGGTAACGAATTACCAATCTGCGCGGAACAGGGACATTTTGAGCCTATTTCAATAAAATCTCTAGTGACAGCTATTACTATACAGTAGAATACACAATGAGGTGACAAAAGTCGTAGGATAGCGCTATGCACATATGCAGATGGCAGTAGTATCGCGTACATAAGGTATAAAGGTGCAGTGCATTGGGGGTAGATGTCATTTGTATTCAGATGATACATGTGAAAGGGTTTCCGACGTGATTACGGCCGCACGACTTTGAACGCGGAATGGTAGTCGGAGCTAGACGCGTAAAACATTCAACTCCTGAAATCATTAGGGGATTCAATATTGCAATTTCCACACTATCGATAGCGTGCCGAGAATACCAAATTTCAGGCACGAACTCTCACCATGGACAAAGCGTTGACAGCCGGCCTTCACTTACCGAATGCCGGACATTTGCCAAACCGGACATTTGCCACGGTGTGCGGACATTTGCCACGCCGGACATTTGCCACGATTTTACCTGCTCTGAAGGGTTGGGTCCCTTGTCTCTGCCCCCCCCCCCTCCTCCTCCCCATCGCTTACTGAGCCTTTCCGCTGGTTCACTTAACATAGAACCAGAATCTCTTTGGATTTTCCGCTACATGTCTATGTTTCGTTGTGGAAACTATTAAATGCATCTCGCATTGAAACCCGCAACAAATTTCTAGCCTTAGTAAAACTTCGCCAATCTTGGAGATTTTGCGTTCGTCGAAATAATACTTGCCTTTTTCGGTGCTCCTGCAGCAGTTGCTGTCGTGTTTATAGTTGAATTCTTTTATCTTGGCGGCTCGCGCATGCCCGCCCAGACGCGGGAGATTGCTGCGTTGCCAGTTGCACACGACGCACGCGCCAAGAGAAACAGCGCCATAGTACAGTATAGTTCGCAAGCTTACGGTTAGGGGGGAGCGCGCAGTTTATGAAGTAAAGCCACCACGGCCGCATTAACCCTTTCGCTGCTACAGAGACGCGCTCCCCGCATTCCGCGCTGTGCGCGATTTTGTCACTGCACTGATCGCCTGTGCTGACACATGGTGTTTCCGACTGCTTTGACACACTTATCATTCGATTCCACAACAACTATTTGGCCCAAAAATTAGATTTTTACACATCTTCTTGACTGATACCTTCCCCCCCACTTCCTTTGACTGACTGAAGTGCTTTAAAATAAAGCCAAACGCGCCCGGTGTAAATAAAACTTTTATTACAGTCGCGAAAGACGGAATATTTCTCAATATTACATACGACACCTATGTGGTACTTAAATTAAATGAGATATTGTTATACAGTAAATTTTATATGAAATTTAGGTACCTTGTCCACATTTCATTCTCAACATTGTGGCAACTAAAATCGACCATACGGAAAGTATAAGCTATGGACTTTTACCTCTGCAAACTCTTCAAAATTTCGTGCAATGGTTTACTACATTTAATGCTGCACAATAACTGGGTTGAACATCGAAACAAAATTAAGTCATTTATGGGGGGAAGGTATCACTCAAGAAGATGTGTAAAAATCTAATTTTTGGGCCAAATAGTTTTTGTGAAATCGAATGATAAGTGTGTCAAAGCAGTGGAAACACCATGTGTCTGCACAGGCGAGCAGTGCAGTGATGACAAAATCGCGCACAGTGCAGAATGCGGGGAGCACGTGACTGCAGCAGCGAAAGGGTTAATGAAGAGACAAAGCACTAGAAATTTCAAAAAACTGCATTCAAACGAATAAAATTCGTGAAGTAAGACACTTCGATATTGTTTTAAAATAAAAAAAAAAATTTAGCGTTGCACAAGGTTTGAACTCGTTACCTATCGCCTGCTAATCCAACGCCTTAACCATTACGCTAACGCAGCCCACGCTGCTTTATCTCTCCATAAGGACTCTAACCCGTCACGCAAAATTCTGACAAACACTGTTGGTATGTCTATGAATTACTCGCACTTCGTCGAAGTACAATAGGAAATAAACAATTACCGCTGTTCTTTATTGCGAAAAAGCGGTTCGTGAAATTGATACAAACACCTTTTCTTGCTATCGCCTGAATTAAGAGTCTTATTGCTTGTTTGGTTTAATTAATTAATAGAAAATGAAGCAATTGGCATAAAGAATGGTTTTTCCAAACTTTCAAAAAACAAAGTCTGCTATCAAGACATTGCTTTTGTTCTATTACTTTATTTATGACTGAACGTTTCTAAAACTGAAGACACTTGTCCGTGCTCTGTACTACAGTCGAGATCTGGCAACGTCGTTCTCTGTTCATTGGCTGACTGTATGTTTTGACGTCAGATGCGCAGAACGAACCTAAACTCGGCCGCCAAGATATATGACGCGCACTTTAGTGTACCATGGGGGATCAGTTCCGTCTCTTATTAATTTATTTGTTATGAATCTCTCGAGTGCTGTTGATACTATTTCTTTGAACTTGAGCCACATATCGTCTTCACTTACATAGTTTGGAAGAATCGGAGATTGTCTCTTAGAAAGACGTCAACCAAATTTTTAGTTGCTTTTATAAACAGATATATTTCGCGTATAGTTTTGGTGAATTTATTTGTTACGGAATTGAGCCTCGCTACGACTGCGTGTTCAATAATCCCAGCATTCGTCGTGATGCTTAGGATTATTTATGGCTAAGAGGTCAAGTGTGTTTTCGTAACCATTTACAATTTGAATGGCCTCGTGAACTAATTGTTCAAAATAATTTTTAAAAAAGCATTTAGAACAATTACGGAAGTTATTTTCTATCTACAATAGGGTCTGAAAATGTATTTTTGTCAACATACGGTAGGTAGGTTGAAGTCACTGCCAACTATAATTGTATGAGTAGGGTACCTACTTGTGACGAGACTCAAGTTTTCTTTGAACTGTTCAGCAACTGTTTCATCTGAGACCAAGGGTCGGTAAAAGGAGCCAGTTATTAATTTATTCCGGTTGTCGAATATAACCTCTGCCCATACTAAGTCACACGAACTATCTGCTTCAATGTCACTTGTGAGCTGGAACAACATTACATTACTTTTCCTTTAGTTTTGCTTCTTGTGTCTGTTGTAGTGCAGATCATTACAATTACGGCTTTTACCTCAAAAACCTTGGATGCTTTCTCTGTGACCCTGTAAATACCAGAGCTAAACAATGTAGGACAACAACGTACGTTACAATCATAGCATTGTGTATTACTTGATTTCCTTATTTCTAAATGGTTCAAATGGCTCTCAGCACTATGGGACTTAACTTCTGAGGTCATCAGTCCCCTAGAACTTAGAACTACTTAAACCTAACTAACCTAAGGACATCACATACACCCATGCCTGAGGCAGGATTCGTACCTGCTACCGTAGCGGTCGCGCGGTTCCAGACTGAAGCGCCTAGAACTTCTCGGCCACCACGGCCGGCCCTTATTTCAAACATTTTAAAATTGTACGTCGACTTTAGATGACATGTCAATCATAGATGTTCTTACCTCTATATAGTGAACGTATTTTCAGTCAGGTTTGAACATTGTCCCGCTAAACTTTATTAACTAATGTTTTGCTGCAAGGGATTTCGCATTTTAGAGAGTAAATTAATATGGAGAATGTCGTTCTTCTTTTCAAACATTCACATACCCATTTATTCTTTCCTTGTTGTCTTTTGGGCATGCAGTTGTAGTATTTAGAGCAGGCACAAATGCAGTGACCAAAAAGAAATGATTAGCTTACATTCACATTCTCTTTACATCGTTCCTTTCTTGTTGCTCCCGTGGCGATGGACTGTTTCTATCGGAATCAGTAAGCGTGAAAGGAAGCTACCGTGCAGACAGAATTAATTACATACTGATATAATCGTCAGTATTGCTTTCGTTTCCCAAAAGTTATCAATATTTCGATTTCGGAAAAGAAGCTCTGTATTTGGCCAAGATGTCGAAGAAGGAGGTCCCCCACTTACTGGTCGTATCGAGTAAGATGTGGAGACGGCGTTTTGAAAGCAGACAGAAGTAGTACGAGAAAGGGCGTCCCTTACCTGAGGGATCGCTACCTGGCGAAGGGGCAAGTGTGGCAAATGAATGCCGGACATTTGCCACGCCGGACATTTGCCACGCCGGACATTTGCCACACTTCCCCCTTCGCC
This sequence comes from Schistocerca nitens, assembly GCF_023898315.1. NCBI lineage: Eukaryota > Metazoa > Arthropoda > Insecta > Orthoptera > Acrididae > Schistocerca > Schistocerca nitens. The sequence continues at coordinate 74,171,603 of NC_064617.1, forward strand.
AGGTAGCGATCCCTCAGGTAAGGGACGCCCTTTCTCGTACTACTTCTGTCTGCTTTCAAACCGCCGTCTCCACATCTTACTCGATACAACAAGTATGTAAGGGATCTTCTTCGTCGACCTCTTGGCGAAATACAGAACTTCTTTTCCGAAATCGAAATATTTATAACTTTTGGGAAACTAAATCAATACCGAAGATTATGTCAGTATGTAATTAGTTCTGCCAAGTATAAATATAGATCCTCCTGTCTGTACGGTAGCTTCCTTTCACGCTTACTGATTGCAATACAAACAGTCCATCGCCATGGGAACAACAAGAAAGGAACAACGTAAAGAGAATGCGAATGTACACTGATCACTTCTTTTTGATCACTGCATTTGTGCCTACTTTAATTACTACAACTGCATGTCCAAAAGACAATAAGGAAAGAAGAAATGGGTACGTGAATGTTTGGAAAGAAGAACGACATACTCCATATTAATTTACTGTCTAAAGTCCGATATTCCTAGCTGCGAAACATTAGTTAATAAAGTGTAGCGGGACAGTGTTCGAAACATGACTGAAAATACGTTCACTAAATAGAGATAAGAACATCTATGATTGACACGTCATCTAAAGTCGACGTACAATTTTAAAATGTTAGCAATCAGGAAATGAAGTAATATAGAATGCTATGCTTGTAACGTACGTTGTTGTTCTAAATTGTTTAGCTCTGGTATTTACAGGGTCACAGAGAAAGCATCCTACGTTTTGGAGGGAAATGCCGTAATTGTAATGATCTGCACTACAACAGAAACAGGAAGCACAACTTAAGGAAAAATAATGTAATGTGTGTTCCAGCTCACAAGCGACATTGAAGCAGATAGTTCCTGTGACTTAGTAAGGGCAGAGGTTCTATGCGACAACAGAATAAATTAATAACTAGCTCCTTTTACCGAGCCCGGTCTCACATGAAACAGTTCCTGGACAGTTCAAAGAAAACTTGAGTCTCATCACAAATAGGTACGCTACTCATACAATTATAGGGGGCAGTGACTTCAATCTACCTTCCAAGATTGGCGAAGTTTTACTGAGGCTCGAAATTTGGTGCGGATTTCAATGCGAGATGCATTTAATAGTTTCCACAACGAAAGTCTCTCTAGAAATGTGGCGGAAAATCCAAAGAGATTCTGGTCCTGTACTAAGTAAACCAGCGGAAAGGATCAGTAAGTACCTTTACTGCACGACAGCGATGAGGAAGAGGAGGGGGAGACAAGGGACCCAACCCTTCGGAGCAGGTAAAATCGTGGCAAATGTCCGGCGTGGCAAATGTCCGCACACCCACTTACCGACCAAGGGCCGTGGCGAATTCGTAGAGTTGTCATTGCCAACAGACAAGCAGCACCGCGTGAAATAAACGAAGAAATCAATGTCGGACGTACGGCGAGCATATCCGTTAGGACAGTGTGGCGAAGTTGGACGTCAGTGGGCTGCGGCAGCAGACGACCGGCGCGGGTACCTTTCATAACAGCTTGACATCGCCTGCAACGTCTCTCGTGGGCTCGTGACCGTATCGGTTGGTCCTAGACGACTAGAAAATCGTGACCTTGCCAGATGAGTCCCGATTTCAGTTGCTAAGAGCTGACAAGGTTCGAGTGTAGCGCAGATCCCGGAAGCTGTGCAGTCAACTTGTCAACAAAGCACTGTACAAGCTGGTGGTGGATCCTTCATTGGTGTTGTGTGGTGTGAACCGATCGTTGAGTGGAAATTATGGTCGGCTACTTGGAGACCATTTGCAGCCATTCATGGACATCATGTTGCCAAACATCGATGGACTTTTCATGGATGACACTGCCTCACTACACTGGGGCACAACTGTTCGCGACTGGTTTGAAGAACGCTGGACATTTTAACAAATAAAAATAAAATAAAACAAATAATAACATATAATAATAATAATTTGTAATAATAATAATTATTGTTGTTTGGATAAGTAATTGAGAGATTAAAATTTACGCCGTGAATTTATCGAGCTTCGCACGTCCGAAGATGTACGGAAGGTAGCCAGGGCTCATTATATATATTTTTGTAGACAAAGTCTGATATCTGCCCTCAGCTTCAATCATGACAATGGGGTGACTAAAACTACTAAAACAGAGAAAAGCATACGATTAAATAAAACATATATTCATTACAACATATACTGAAGTGTTGGCAGAAGAGCCAACACCGTGTTGCTACAGGAGGCCGAAATGCACGCTTTTAAGCTCACGTAGATTGGCGTCAGGTCTGGAACAAGGTCAGAGAAATAAGACTAGCAAAACAGGAGGTAACTGGTAGAATACTTAACTTTAATCCAGAAGTGGTATACATCGGTCTGACGGTACAGGCATCACAAGTTATACGAGGGGCGTTCAGAAAGTAAGCTCCGATCGGTCGCGAAATGGAAACGACTATGAAAATCCGATAAAGCTTTGCACAGATGTGTTGGATAGTGTCTCTAGTATAACCCCAGTTAGCATCACGTCGCTCTTCTCATTTCGGAGCTCGCAGTGAGTGCGTAAAGATGTCTAGAAAATAGTGTCTGCCGCCAAGTACGAGGGCCTGGTGAGAAATTTCGCCTGAAGCTATGCAGCTAACATTACATAACTGTCGTGCTGTTTCTTCTTCAAGACAATTCTCAGCCGCATTCTGCAGGGGCAATGAATATGCTCCTGCATCGTTTTCAAATGGAAATGTGAGATTACCCACAATACAGTCCGCAATTGTCTCCCCCTGAGTTTCATCTCTGGTCACATGAACCGCTGTCTTTGAAGACAACATTTTGACACAGACAACGAGGTGTAGGCCAGCGTGGAGAATTGGCGGAAACCACTGGCGGCTGCCTTCTATGATGAGGCTATTGAAAAGTTGGTACAACGCTATGACAAAAGTCTAAGTCAGAACGGCGACTACGTAGAGAAGTAGCTGAAAGGTGTAGCTAATTGTTACAAGTAAAACATTTCTGATGTTCACTGTGGTTTCAATTTGGCAATCAATCGGAGCTTACTTTCTGAACAGGCCTCGTATATCTATTGAATACGGCGCCTTGCTAGGTCGTAGCAAATGACATAGCTGAAGGCTATGCTAACTATCGTCTCGGATAATGAGAGCGTGATTGTCAGTGAACCATTCCTATGAACGTCGGCTGTACAACTGGGGCGAGTGCTAGTAAGTCTCTCTAGACCTGCCATGTGGCGGCGCTCGGTCTGCGATCACACAGTGGCGACACGCGGGTCCGACATGTACTAATGGACTGCGGCCGATTTAAAGGCTACCACCTAGCAAGTGTGGTGTCTGGCGGTGACACCACATTCCGATCCCGCAAATCGGCGTACGGTTGTGTTATAAGGCTTTCGCCCGCCGTGGGGAGGACCCCATGTTGACGTAAGCGACGAGGTGGGGAGCCTAACAACAGGCGAGGCTGTGCCACCCACACCCGGCCATTCGGTCCGAGGGGAGCTAGGAAACGCCTGAAAACCTAGTCCAGGGTGCACGCCAACATGCGGTGTATGCGCCCGTAGAGAGAAACGAGAGGTCGAAGTGTCGACCTCCATCGCGTCGGGGTACCCGACGGGCGAAGACATCTGGTCCGGAGCGTCAAGAGTTCCATGTCGGAGGACAGCTGGTCACGGGAAGCGATCGGCGACTCGTGACCCAGGGAGGCGCCCGGCGGCTGCAGCGACGCGTCCACTGCGGGCGGCGCCGGCGGGAGGACCGGCGGCGGCGGCGGCGCGTAGCCATGGGGCAAAATGGAAAGCAGCGTCGGTATCACCTGGGGATGAGGCGAGCCAGTAGATGGGTCCCCAGGGCGCTGACCGGACGGCACCGTCGCTGAAAGCAGACGGGGAGCGGCAGAACCCGTGCGACGACAGAGGCGCAGCTGATTGAGATGCCGACGCACCTCACCAGAGGCCCCCAAAACCAGATACATAGCGCGGCCGAGGCAGCGAAGAATGCGCCCTGCGAGCCAACGCCGTGAACCGCGATAGTTGCGATAGTACACAACGTCGCCTGGAGCAAAAGCAGGTGGCTGCCGCTGCACAGGAACCTGATGCGGCGGATGTAGCAAAGACATCAACGTTCGATGAGGACGACCGTGGAGCAACTCAGATGCCGAGCGACCATCTCGGGGCTGAGAGCGATACGAGGACAAAAAGAGCAACAACGCGTTCTCCCGAGAGTGCGACTCTTTCAACTTCAACATCTGTGACTTGAAAGTCCGGACCAATCGTTCAGCGGCACCGTGGGACTGAGGCGAAAACGGCGCGGACGTCAGATGTTGAATACCATTGGCCTTGCAGAATGACTGAAATTCTGCGGACATGAATTGTGGGCCATTGTCGGAAACAATAGTCTGTGGAAGACCTTCAATGCAAAAGATAGCGGATAACGCTTGGATGGTGGCAGACGAAGTCGTGGAAGACATCCGTACAACAAAAGGAAAATTACTGAAGGAATCGACCACAACCAACCATCGAGCATTCCAGAACGGACCAGCAAAATCGATGCGTAAGCGTTGCCAAGGGGAAGTGGCTTTTGGCCATGCAAAGAATTTCCGCGGTGGGGCGGATTGTTGTTCGGCACACGCCATGCAAGAAGAGCACATATTCGTAATCGCAGCATCGATTCCGAACCAAGTACAGTGCTGACGAGCACGTTGTTTCGTTCGCACTATACCCCAATGACCTTGGTGGAGAAGCCGTAAGACAGAGGACTGTAACGAACGTGGGACCACGACCCGGGACTGATCATTATCAGAACGCAACAGCAAAACACCACGTCGAACAAAAAGTCTCTCCTTGTGAGCAAAAAATCGGCGAACCAACGGATCCTCGATCCGTGACTTTGACAAGGGCCATTGCGTAGCAACAAAACGCAAAACGGTAGCAAGGACAGGGTCAGCAGCTGTGGCTGTAGATACACGACGAAAATCAATCGGAAACGATGCGACCACGTCATCGGTTTCCGCATCAATAAACATGCCATCAAGTTCGGAAGAATCGAATGCTCTATCCTCAGCAACAGGCAAACGGGACAACGCATCGGCGTTTCCGTGCTTAGCAGTGGACCGATACAAGATATCGTAGCGGTACTGCGAGAGGAAAATAGACCAGCGAATGAATTTCTGCGCTGTACGTGGAGGTACAGGCTTGTTCGGATGAAAAAGCGATGTCAAAGGTTTGTGGTCTGTGATGATTGTAAAGTGACGACCATACAAGAAATCATGAAACTTAGTAACACCAAACACGAGAGCCAATGCTTCTTTCTCGATCTGAGAATAATTTATTTGCGCAGACGAGAGCAATTTGGAGGCAAAGGCAATAGGGCAATCATGCGATCCATCTTTGTGCGCAAGCACAGCACCGATCCCGAAATCCGATGCATCGACCATCAACAAAAGGGGTTTCTGGGGATCGAATGGCGTAAGGCAAGTAGTGGAAATCAACGCCGATTTCAACTGGCAAAAGGGGCGTTCGCATTCCGTCGTCCAGACGAACGGAACACCTTTACGGCGTAAGCGATGAAGCGGAGCTGAAATGGAAGAGGCCTGGCGCACAAATTTGTTATAGTAATTTATTTTTCCCAGCACACTCTGTAGCTGCTTCAAATTCTGCGGCTAAGGCAAGTCCTGTATGGCACGGAGGTGCTCTGGACTGGGACGTATGCCTTGGGCATTGAGTACATGTCCCAGATAGGGTAAGTCACGAGCAAAAAACACACATTTGTCCTTCCGCAAGCAAAGACCATTTTGTCGCAAGACCTGAAATAATGTTCGGAGATTGGCTAAATGTTCTTCTTCCGTCTTTCCGGAGATCACAATATCGTCCAGATAGTTTGCTGCAGTAGGGACCGACGCACAAACAGTTTGCAGATATTGCTGAAACAATGCAGGGGCGGATGCACACCCGAATGGCAGTCGTTTGAATCTGTACAAACCAAGATGCGTGTTAACCACCAAAACGCACTGGGATTCTTCGTCCACCGGTATTTGCAAGTACGCATCTGCGAGGTCCAAATTCGAAAAATATTTACCCGGGCACAGTTTGTCAAAAAGATCTTCCGGGCGGGGGTAAAGGATAAGTTGCAATCACTAGTTGTGGATTCACCGTTGCCTTGAAGTCCACACAAAGTCTCAGTTTTCCGGAAGGTTTTGGCAATATTACTAAGGGTGAGGCCCAGAGAGAAGCCTGCACACGTGCAATCACACCTTGTGATTCCAAATCGTGTAAGGTTCGTGCGACCTCATCACGCAATGCGTGGGGAACATTGCGCGCTCTGAAAAATTTCGGTTGCGCGTTTACTTTCAGTTCCAAATGTGCTTCATAGTTCTTAGCGCAACCAAGGCCCGGTGCAAAAATGTCTGCAAATTCTTCACATAGACGAGAAACACTGGCTGAAGGCACAGTCTGGTTCACTGACAGGACCTGATTGACTATAGACAAGTTAAACAACTGGAACAAATCGAAACCAAACAAGTTCACAGCAGAAGAAGAACGAAGTACGTAAAAAGACACAAGTTTCGTGTGTACCTTGTATGTTGCAAGAAGGCTGCACTGTCCTAACACAGGGATATTCTGACCGAAATAGCTAGTTAACTTAACACTTGCGGCACGCAACGGAGGTGTGCCCAGTTGTTTGTACGTGTCTTTATTGATCAATGAAACTGCAGCTCCGGTATAGAGCTGGAATGGTATGACCTTGCCATGAAAGTCCAAATCTACAAAAAGTTTATTGTCCCGCTGACGACAAGAGCGACTGTCTCGTGCAACGTGAACAGACACTGGTACAGAAGCACTTGCGACTGGACGGGATTTCCGTCGACGTCGACGCACACTATTTGTGGGACGAACACAGTCACTGTTAGCGGGAGTGGCACTGGGCGGAGTGGAATTAACTACATGAATGTCCATGGGCGAAGGTTCACGAGCCTGAGTATTCTTGGTTCGATTCCGGCGCGAAGCCAAGGGGCTGGAATGGTTGTGATTGTCTGATCAGAGCTTTTTCTGGCAAACACTTTGAACATGTCCTTTTTTATTACAGAAAAAGCAAACAGCTTGGCGTGACGGGCAATTGTCACGCGAATGTCTAGTTGCACACTGCGGGCATGATTTTAGCACTGCATGTGGATGCTTGCGCGGCAAACGTAGCGGAGAGCTTGGCGGCAGCTGCGCGGACGAGCGCGAGGGCTGTCAACTGTTCCGGGCAGCTCGCCCGGCGGGCCGGTTAACGTGACACACGGCTGGCGAAGTTGCAAATGATTCCTGAGCAAATTCAAGTGTGTCCTGCCGATCCAATACGTCTATCACTTGTTGAAGGGAGGGATTAACTAGTTTCAAAATCTGTTCCCTTAGACGAACATACTAAACGTTCTGTGCAATTGCATCACGTACCATTGTATCTGAATAAGGGAGTCCACATTCACACTCAAAAGCACAATCCCTAGTAAGGCCTTGCAAAGTTGCAACCCACTCCCGATTAGTTTGACCGGCCGTACGTTTGGTACGAAAGAAAGTATACCTTTTTGCAACTACATTGACTGATTCCTTGAAATATGCATCTAATGCAGACAAAATTTCGTCGTAGGACAGTGTTGCTACGTCGCGTCGGGGAAACAATTTCACTATCACACGGTACGTGTGCACCCCGACGGATGCTAACAAAAAAGGCTGCCGCTCGTTACCGTGAATTCTGTAGGCGGCGAGATTGAATCCAAATTGGCGTGACCACTCCGTCCAACTTTCCAGTGCCGCATCAAAAGGACGAAAAGGTGGTGCAACTGCATGTTCTGGCTGCGGTAGCGGTGGAGCGGCGGCAGCCGCATCGTTTTGCATTGCACGTTGACCCTGGACGAGCTGTCCAAGGGCATCCAATAACGCCTGCGTCTGCTGATTCTGCAAGCGATAAAATTCGGACAGTACATCTGGAGATTGTGGCGAAGCCATGACACATGTAAATTAGAGCAATACGACCATCCCATCCTCGTCGCCATATGAAGTGTTGGCAGAAGAGCCAACACCGTGTTGCTAGAGGAGGCAGAAATGCACACTTTTAAGCTCACGTAGATTGGCATGAGGTCTGGAACAAGGTCAGAGAAATAAGACTAGCAAAACAGGAGGTAACTGGTAGAATACTTAACTTTAATCCAGAAGAGGTGTATATCGGTCTGACGGTACAGGCATCACAAGTTATATATCTATTGAATACGGCGCCTTGCTATGTCGTAGCAAATGACGTAGCTGAAGGCTATGCTAACTATCGTCTCGGCAAATGAGAGCGTGATTGTCAGTGAACCATTCCTATGAACGTCGGCTGTACAACTGGGGCGAGTGCTAGTAAGTCTCTCTAGACCTGCCGTGTGGCGGCGCTCGGTCTGCGATCACTGACATTGGCGACACGCGGGTCCAACGTATACTAATGGACCGCGGCCGATTTGAAGGCTACCACCTAGCAAGTGTGGTGTCTGGCGGTGACACCACATATACATTATGATATGAATGACTCGTAAAATAATAGGTAAATAATTGCAGATAATTCACAAATGAGAGCGACTTATTAATTTTGCGCCTCTTTTCTGCGAGTAAGTATCAAATGGCTAACTGTGGAGCCACACAAAATTTTACGTCCTTCTAGGACAACGAATGACATAAGAGTGTAGATGCCTACTGGCTGCGACAAGAGAGCGGTGTTAATTCCTTTGTTTTGCTTTCTCTTGTCTTAAAAAATCGATACATATAATCTAAGTTAAGTAAATTAAATATCGTCTGTGCTCGAGTGCAAATTGTTCCTTAAAACATCTAGATCGCCCGACATGAATCTCATCGATCAGTTATGGTACATAATAGAGACGTTAGTTAGTGCACAATTTCACAGTTATGGACCGCTGTATAGGCTACATGGCTCAAGTTTTCTGTAGGGGTGTCCAACGACTCCTACAGTCCATGCCACGTTGGGTTTCTACACTAGGGTGGGCTAAAACAGTTCAGACAGAATGTCAGGAGATATTCCTTGACTTCCGTCAGCTCAGTGTATAAGTCAGTGCTACACACGTGATGGTAGCGGGAGCAGAAAGGATGCGTATCACTAGAAACGCCCAAAGACGGCGCATGTCCACTCTTTGATGTCAGACTGCTGCGTGTTGGCTGCTGATACTGATGTTAATGAACTGTACATGTAGAAGAGATGAACACTATTCTGTATTTCGCGGTAATTTTACGCAAAATGCCCGCATCTCGTGGTCGTGCGGTAGCGTTCTCGCTTCCCACGCCCGGGTTCCCGGGTTCGATTCCCGGCGGGGTCAGGGATTTTCTCTGCCTCGTGATGGCTGGGTGTTCTGTGCTGTCCTTAGGTTAGTTAGGTTTAAGTAGTTCTAAGTTCTAGGGGACTGATGACCATAGATGTTAAGTCCCATAGTGCTCAGAGCCATTTGAACCATTCTACGCAAAACTTTGAACCAGAAGTTCTTCTACGATGGCGGTATAATAAAACCAAGGTAAATATCATTGTGGAGTTCCATAAATTAAATAAACAATTGGCTTTTGACATAGCCTAAATTACAGAAATGAGAATAGAACTTAAAACAAATAAATTTGAAAACTAAGAAACAATATGTCTAAACTGTTATACCAATAATATTTACTATTTAGAAGGCTACAGGAGGTGAAGGGAGAAATAGGTAACACGGGAAGAAAGGAAATTACATAACAAGTCCAAGCATTACACTGTTTCAGTTTGTTAGCACAAAAATGTGAAATAAATTACAGTGAAACCACTATCTAACGTTTTTCAAGGGACCACAAATTCTGAACAGTGTATACAGGAAAACTCGATAAAGACGGCTTCCAAATAACAATTATAGGGCATTACTGAAGATTGGGATACCACTAATCAGCTTTGAAAAATGGTGCCATAGATGACATTTTAAATTTTCACAACACTGTAGTATATTACCGCCATGGCAATTTTCCCCACGAAAAGTAAATGTCTTATCCGGCATTAAATTGAAAAACATAAATGTCACGCAGTTTGTAGCCATGTATCAGATTAGGGAGAGTCTTCATCCACTGAGCTACAGTTGGTTCGTCCACACTTTTACTTTCTCCACATTCCGCTTTGTATACAACACCATGACGCTGTCGAATTTATCAGTCCATCTATTGGACGCCTTAAAATTTTCCATTCCTAACTGCAAAGATATTTGAAGTGCCTTCTCCTTCAAAGTAGTTCCATTTATAGGAATGTTTGCAGTACGTGCTTGCTGGAACCAAGTTAATAAAACTTCCCCTATTTCGTAGTAAGTCGATGGTTTCAAACGCATACGTTTCGAATTTCCACAATTCTCAGACCCTTCCATTATCGACGATCAGTTCCTCATAATAGTGTTGAGTGCTGAGGAGGCCAGTTCAAATTGCTTCGCTAGCTCCACGCGACTCATACCAGGAGATGCATCCACTTTCTTAACAACAGAAACCTTCGCTTCCAGAGAAATATTCTTCCGCTTTTCACTCACGTCCACTGACAAAAGTTTTTTTAAAAAAAAACAACGTTATATCGAAGACACACTGTCACTATACACACGAACTGTTTGCTGCTCAGCTCACACAACATGCTACGAATACAAAGCATCGATTGAAATGACACCAAAAAGATCACAAGCAGAATGTGCATCACATGTCACGTGACCGGGTTCTGTCGCTGAGCGCGGGCTTTCCGAGCCGGTGCAAACTGTGAATCCACAGAACGGAAAACGATACGTCTACATCCAGTCACTTAAACGTTATAAAGAGGTAAATAATTGACCAGGGTTCCAAAAATATGAGCGTTACATGGAGGAAATTGTAATATAGAGGAAAGACAGTAAAGAGGAAATTTTAACGTTGTTTTTTATGGGCTATTAGTCGAGACCGAAAAAAAAAAACGAACATGACATAGAGGAAAACATTATATGGAGGAACGTTGTAAAGACGTTTCACTGTAGAACATTAAAACGGCATCAGGGGTTTCCTTTATGTTTGTCCGTTTATTTAAAGGCTCAAAACACAAGCCTTTATGAAAACGAATTCGTATCACATTTTATAAGTCTCTTGAAAGTAAGTATGGTACTTCAGAGCTACATACGAACAATTGCAAATAGTGTAAATGGGGTCAGAGTTAAAAATTTACGCTTACAAAGAACTTAAATGGAGTAATTCAACTTGCCCGTTACTGCATGGCAGCATGTTAATAACCAAGCACTGTGTGGAGAATAGCACACAATTTCGTGCGAGTCCGAATTACAAAGCAATGTGCTACACAAGAGAAGCATTTAGTATGGACAATGGAAGACTGAACAGATTGTATGAGCTGGATATATAACAGGGAAGAGTGAGGTGCCTTCAAATTACCACTGCGGACGCTTGTTTTAGATGGTGCTGTTAAGGATGAATTACGACCGTCGATAAGTAACTTGTTTTTCTTGCAGTGCGACTTATGAGAAACACTCATGGTACCTTAAATTATAGCTGCTGCGTGCAATGCGTCATGATTCTCGACAATACGTAGCGTTTCTTTTATTACACTCCTGGAAATGGAAAAAAGAACACATTGACACCGGTGTGTCAGACCCACATACTTGCTCCGGACACTGCGAGAGGGCTGTACAAGCAATGATCACACGCACGGCACAGCGGACACACCAGGAACCGCGGTGTTGGCCGTCGAATGGCGCTAGCTGCGCAGCATTTGTGCACCGCCGCCGTCAGTGTCAGCCAGTTTGCCGTGGCATACGGAGCTCCATCTCAGTCTTTAACACTGGTAGCATGCCGCGACAGCGTGGACGTGAACCGTATGTGCAGTTGACGGACTTTGAGCGAGGGCGTATAGTGGGCATGCGGGAGGCCGGGTGGACGTACCGCCGAATTGCTCAACACGTGGGGCGTGAGGTCTCCACAGTACATCGATGTTGTCGCCAGTGGTCGGCGGAAGGTGCACGTGCCCGTCGACCTGGGACCGGACCGCAGCGACGCACGGATGCACGCCAAGACCGTAGGATCCTATGCAGTGCCGTAGGGGACCGCACCGCCACTTCCCAGCAAATTAGGGACACTGTTGCTCCTGGGGTATCGGCGAGGACCATTCGCAACCGTCTCCATGAAGCTGGGCTACGGTCCCGCACACCGTTAGGCCGTCTTCCGCTCACGCCCCAACATCGGGCAGCCCGCCTCCAGTGGTGTCGCGACAGGCGTGAATGGAGGGACGAATGGAGACGTGTCGTCTTCAGCGATGAGAGTCGCTTCTGCCATGGTGCCAATGATGGTCGTATGCGTGTTTGGCGCCGTGCAGGTGAGCGCCACAATCAGGACTGCATACGACCGAGGCACACAGGGCCAACACCACTGGTGAACGTCGAGGGGACACTGAATAGTGCACGGTACATCCAAATCGTCATCGAACCCATCGTTCTACCATTCCTAGACCGGCAAGGGAACTTGCTGTTCCAACAGGACAATGCACGTCCGCATGTATCCCGTGCCACCCAACGTGCTCTAGAAGGTGTAAGTCAACTACCCTGGCCAGCAAGATCTCCGGATCTGTCCCCCATTGAGCATGTTTGGGACTGGATGAAGCGTCGTCTCACGCGGTCTGCACGTCCAGCACGAACGCTGGTCCAACTGAGGCGCCAGGTGGAAATGGCGTGGCAAGCCGTTCCACAGGACTACATCCAGCATCTCTACGATCGTCTCCATGGGAGAATAGCAGCCTGCATTGCTGCGAAAGGTGGATATACACTGTACTAGTGCCGACATTGTGCATGCTCTGTTGCCTGTGTCTATGTGCCTGTGGTTCTGTCAGTGTGATCATGTGATGTATCTGACCCCAGGAATGTGTCAATAAAGTTTCCTCTTCCTGGGACAATGAATTCACGGTGTTCTTATTTCAATTTCCAGGAGTGTATGTCCTGTGGATTATCACTTTTCATATACGTTGCTCATGTAGATGCATTAATTTCTTTGCTAGCTTGCAAATCCAGGTTAAAAGTGTCTTTTATGGAGGCTGTACATGATATATCGACTTGACTCTAGACGTGATACATGCTCTGTAGATGTTTTAAAACATGAGTTCCTATACATTTATATTCATTCATTAATATACCACACACACACACACAATGGAGCGAGTTTTGTACACTTAATACAGGTTTTCTGTTTAATTATGAGCTATAGGTCATTATTTGAGTTTCCTTTTGAGGGTTGTCGCAATGATATCCTTCTACCACGCCGTTAACTCTTCAATACTACAGCTATATGTATGTAATGTAAGAAGAGAAAGGAGCAATACGAAAGAATTATCTGAACAGGACAGAAATCAGAAGATGTGACCAACATGCAGAGATAATAAGTGATTACAATCAAGAAGAATTGAATGATTTATTCAGGAGGAAGAGCTTCTCAAGTGGGGGAAGTCAGTAACACGTTGGTCTATCTCTGGCTATTATGCAAGCATTTATTCTGCACCGGCCAGAGTGGCCAAGCGGTTCTAGGTGCTACAGCCTGGAACCACGTGACAGCTACGGTCGCAGGTTCGAATCCTGCCTCAGGCATGGATGTGTGTGATGTCCTTAAGTTAGTTAGGTTTAAGGGTTTAAGTAGTTCTAAGTTCTAGTGCTGAGAGCCATTTGAACCATTTATTCCACTTTGTCTTGATTGATAGAGTTGTCAGAAGTCTCCTGAAGGAAACCTTGCCAAATTCTGACCAATTTGCCCATTATATCGTCAGAATCCTGAGCTGACTGGGGAACCCTGTCCATAATGCTCCAAATGTTGTAAGGTGGCGTGGTCTCCTGACTTGCATTTCTTACATATTCCGACCTCATCATCGTATTCTGCCTATCGAGACGCTTCATTCGAGCCCAAAATCGATAGGGTAGAGTCAATTTTGTATGAATTCATGTAAGCGATATGCAAATCTAATAACTAAGTCGCAAGTGCGCACCGAGGTTGAAAAAGTCGAGGCTGGCGTCCACAACATGGCGGCCACAGGAATTTTCGTTCTAGGGAGGTGGCCGGCACCCTGGGAGGCCTGTCCCTTCAGAGGAGTGGGTTGGCGCACACCTACTTTGTCCAGACTGCCCGCCCAGAGAGAGGACAGCTTTTGCCAGAGTGAGAGGATAACAATCCCTGTGTTTGACTTAAAAGCAAATTCCGCTACACTGTGTGTGAGTAACCAGAAGACGCATTTTTGACAGACCAACTGCATAGTCATGGAGTTCTCACAGGAGGACAGTATACGCCTAACGGAGATGCTACATTTTTCTGCATTGGTCAACTTAAACAAAACGTCATTCTCCTGTTTAAAAGAGCAACGCTGATTGGCGGAATGTTTCTGACACAAAGAGCCAGAGGAGTGACGGAAGACAGTGAATGATATACCCTTGCAACATTTGCAGAAAAAGGGGCAGTTTCATTGTCGCTCTTGGAGCAGGAACACGTAACGAGAGTGAGTGCGGTCGTACGTGTACGCAAAGAGCGAGGAACAAAGTCTCTACTCAGTACTTCACTGGGAGAGCACCTCTGTCGCTAGCGAATTGGAGTGATACTCTATACTGAGTCGCTCGCGATTAAGCGTTTATTCACTGTGTTGGCGACCACACTTAATATGCGTTGTGAACACAGACTATTAGTTAGCCCCTGCGGGCGAACACTGAAGGCATCGCAGTGGACTGGTTATCTGACCTGTGTACCACACCAATAGTTAGACTAGGGGCAGATAGGAGTCCTTGACTTCATCAAGGCGTAGTGAGAGTTCGATTGGCGAAGGTCAATCCAGATAGAAAGAGATAGTTTTGTTATTTTTCAGCAGCGAACGATGCAGGCAGCAGTCGTCGCAGCTCACAATATTGTACGCTACAGTGTAGGCGAGCCCCATCTTTCCTCCATTAGAAATAACATACTTCATTCACATCATTACATTTCTCACACGACAGCCTCGACTGTACTTAGAAAAATTCAAGCGGATAATTATTCAAGTTGAGTAGGTGCGGCTCTCCGCCATTCTGCCGAGTAAATAAAATTCTTAAAGAAAAGGGATAAAAGAGCTTTCCCAAATTTTGTACATAAATGTCATTAAGAGAATTCCTATCCGTAACAGGTAACCTCCTATATCGAAAAGAACCCGGAAATTTTTCTTAAATTTTGCAATAAATAATATTTTCTGTTCGTTTAATGGTTTCCTTACACTAATTAGGAATACTCCATTACCCAAGTATCCCACTAGTTACGTAAAAATAGAACATTTTTGTTTCTTTTCCTTAGAGCAGACGACTCAAGGAGATATTTATTGCTGAAAGATTTTCAGGCATTTCTTTTCGGTACTTTAGGAGCGCCTGTCTGAATTCTGTAGTAGTGTGGGGTGGAAATTGCTTCTTGCAGGAGCCAAAGGGTACTTGTCAGATCAATCCGTTGCGCAACTCTTCAACATAATACCCACACACTCACAACGTTCTCAACTTCTAGTAATGGTAGCGCTTGGCTACCACGAAGACAAGCAGTACAAAGTCTCACCGTCTGCAGGCAGGAGTTAATCTTGCTGAAACATAAGCCCAGAAAAGCTTGCCATGAGGACCAACAAAACGGGGCGTAGAACATCTTCGACATACCACTGTGCTGCAAGGATGCCACGTACGAGCGCCGAAGGGAACCTGCTATGAAAAGAAATGACATCTCAGACCATCATTCCTGCTCGTCGGGCCGTAAGGCGGGCGACAGTCACGGTGGTACCCCACGGTTGTCGGGTGTGTCTCCAGACACGTCTTCGGCTTGGAATCGCATTGACTGGAGTGGAATTCTCTTCTAAATGATCCTCGAAGACCAGCGAAGACGTGTCTGGAGCGCCTCAGACAGCAGTGACATACCAAACTGACTGTCGCCCACCAACGGCGCAACAACCAGGTGTGGTAGATAGATGGTCAACTTTGTTTATCATCCATTGCACCCTTGCAGTACAGTGGTACGTCAACGATATTTGCCGGCCGGTGTGGCCGTGCGGTTCTAGGCGCGTCAGTCTGGAACCGCGCGACCACTACAGTCGCAGGTTCGAATCCTGCCTCGGGCATGGATGTGTGTGATGTCCTTAGGTTAGTTAGGTTTAAGTAGTTCTAAGTTCTAGGGGACTAATGACCTCAGATGTTAAGTCCCATAGTGCTCAGAGCCATTTGAACCATTTTTTCAACGATATTTTACGCCCTGTCTTGTTGCCCTTCATGGCAACCCATCCTGGTGTAAGTAGGCTGTTTAGGTTTTTTTATTGGTAACGCCACCTCTGTATAGAAAATCACTGGCTGTGCTGTGTGCAGTCTGTAGCTGCTTTGCATTGTTGTAATACTCAACCATTGTAGTGTTAGGCAGCTGGCTGTGAACAGCGCGTAGCGTTGCGCAGTTGGAGGTGAGCCGCCAGCAGTGGTGGATGTGGGGAGAGAGATGGCGGAGTTTTGAAATTTGTCATGAACTGCTCTATACATATATATATATATATATATATATATGATGATATCAAGGTAAATACATTGTTTGTTCTCTATTAATATCTTTCATTTGCTAACTATCCCTATCAGTAGTTAGTGCCTTCCATAGTTTGAATCTTTTATTTAGCTGGCAGTAGTGGCGCTAGCTGTATTGCAGTAGTGGGAGTAACCAAGATTTTTGTGAGGTAAGTGATTTGTGAAAAGTACAGGTTAATGTTAGTCAGTGCCATTCTCTTGTAGAGATTATTGAAAGTCAGATTGCGTTGCGCTAAAAATGTTGTGTGTCAGGTTAAGGGCAGTCTCGTATAATTGTTAAATAGGGGAAGTTTCATATGGCGACCCTGCCAGGATACCTCACTGGAATCTTCTGATTTTTTTTTCTTGTAGTTTGTGTAATTAGTGTAGCTTTGTTTATTGCTAGCGTGTAATTGTAGAGAAAATCTCCTTTGTAGTTGCAGTCTTTCATTGTTGTACAGTAAAACAGTTGTGGCATGCATGTAGATTTGCACCAAGTATTTCGCAGCTGCAATTAACTAGATATTATTTTCAGTGTTATGTTAATGTGTTCTCTTATTTTTGATCTTCAAATTGTGTTTTTCTGTGTTGTCGTGTGAAATACTGTGACAATAATGGCGTGTGAAAAACGTAACACTAGGCTCCAAAGCAAACTGAGAAATAATAGTGACGACGAGCGTAGCTTGCCAGCACCACTGTGTAATGAATTAACAGACGTTCAAAGTAGTAATTTGGTAACTGTGCATAGTGAAATGGAGCGGGCTGCAAACAATGGCGTAGGCAGTGAAACAATTAGTGAGCAGGGAAGCATTATCGATCGATCGGTCGGCAATAGCTCGCCTCAGGAATCCGAAATGACAGGACACAATTTTGCAAATACTGTAGATTCAGGTTTTGCGTCCCCACCGTTTTCTCAAATAAGTCAAGACACATTTTCTGCTTGTCAAAATGTGAACGTTTCCGGTGCAAATTCACTGCCGAAAAGCACTGAGGAACATGTTCCAGACACCAGTGCATTGTTATTACAATTAATACAACAAATGGGACAAACACAACAAAAGCTTCAAAAGTTAGACACAATGGAACAATACCAGAGACAAACACAGCAAAAGTTAGACACAATGGAACAAAATGTTCAAAAGTTAGACACAGTGGAACAAAACCAGAGACAAACACAGCAACAGTTAGGCGCAATGGAACAAAATCTTCAAAAATTAGACTCATTGGAGCAAACTCTTGAACAAACACGTGAGGATTTAACTACTGAGTTACATCACATTGAATCGAAATGTCAAAAAGTCTGTAATGACATAAAACCACAAATTTGTGAGCATTTCGAACCTATTTTTTCGCGTCATGAAAATGCACTACAGAATCACGAAGCAGCCATAAAAGAACTGCAAACTACTGTTCATGAAAATCATGAGACCTTGCAAGCTAAATTTGACTCAGTTGTATCTACCGATTCGGTTACGCAACTTGCAAAAACTCAGGAAAACTTGAAGGACACAGTAGATTCGATTTCAACACAAATGGACACTCTGAAACTTGGTTCAGAAAAACACACTGAGGAAATGTGTTCACTATCGGAGAAAGTAGCCGAACTTTCGGATCAGGTCACTAACTTATCCACAAAGGTAGATGATGATCTGAATGACACAACACCTGAAGCCTTCACTGACACAGAAGAGTACGAACAAATTAGAAAATTCAAACAAAATCAAAATCAAATCTTTACACAGTACAAAAGAGAAATCCGGGAAATGCAAGATCAGTTGGCACAAGTAATACAAGAATTACGTATTTCAGAGGACACTCGCGCCCCAATACGGGAAGAGGGACATAGAAACACGGAACAGCCACAAAATAATAACACAGCGCATTTCGGAAATTATGAAAGAAATTGGCAAGGTGCACCGAATTTTGAAATGGAACCGCCGAAACGAGGTAACATTGTCCGATATGCGACTCACCGACATGATGACTTTGACTATAAGCTGTTCATTACTACGTGTAAATTCAAAACATTTAAGAATTCTGCCAACGACATTCATCCACAAGCGTGGCTCCATCAATTCTCTCATTGTTTTCCCCCCAACTGGTCATTGGAGCACAGGTTAGAATTTATGTGTGGCTACTTGGAGAATGAACCAGCTGTAAGAATGCGATCGGTCATTCACGATTGTCACAGTGAAGGAGATTTTTATCATGCCTTCCTCTCAGCATATTGGTCTCAAGCCACACAAGACCGAGTAAAACATAGCATCATAATGATGAATCGTTTCGAACAATCTGAATTTTCCAGTATTATGAAATATTTTGAAGACATGTTGCATAAGAATCAGTATCTTTCAAACCCATACAGCCCCTCAGAACTCAACCGAATTTGGTTAATCAAATTACCTGAACATTTACGGCATATTATTTTAGCAGGACGTTGCAAAGACGACATTGAAGCTTTTCAGGGACTGTTACAAGAACTGGAAATTGACACTTACAATCGCGAAACGCGAGAACGGGAACACAACAATTACAGGTCACATCTGTCACAATTACGCGATGACAGAAATAATACACGACAAGGCTATTCTTATAACGTAAATCATGACCAAAACAGACACCACCCGTATGACAACCGTTGGCAGAGTAGTAATAATTACAGGGAAAGATCACCTCTCCGCGGTAATGACTATTACAGAGACAATCAGAGAAACAGACAATATGGGAACCAAAATAATTATTATAACGGGAGACAGAATAACTTTAGACGCAACGGTCCAGCGCGCAGTTACGATTCAGGGAGAAATTCTCCACCACTTAACCGACAAGAAAGAAACTACAGGAAATACCAACATGACGACAGACGATGTGATCGTAACGACAGACCTGAATTGCATCAGAACTGGCGGGATTTAAACAGGGCAGGGCCCTCTCGTCACGGTGAATTTGTAGAAGTTAGGTCTCCAAATCCCAATAACGGCGCGCGCCAACAAAGAGACAGACAATGACTCGCACAAGCAGGCAGCCGCGTGCGCCCGCTGGCTCCGAGAAAAATAACATAGACGCTAACCTTGTGGAAAATTCCAGTATTCTTTACCGACATATACCGCATGATAATTGCATTCAAGTTCAAACTCTGAGTACCATGAAGAGTAAAGGATTGCACCACACTTCACATGTAAAACCGTTTCTTGAATGATAATCTGCTTTTTAACTTTGTCTTTGCCATAAAATTTTTCACTTCACGCTACTATTATGCATTGACAGACTTTGAAACTGTTACCATGCAACAATGTTTGAAGTTAAATATCCAGTCAAGAACCAAGAGAACTTATTGAAACAGAAATTACGAATGCATTGTTATAGTGAACAGACGACATAGTGTTATTGTGTGTGTACATTCTTGCTTGTTAGTTGCATGATTACGTAATGACTATAAGGCTTACATACTTAGAATATTTACCAGTACTGTTAATGAGATTTTAATGCAACATTTTGGTTTATTTGAAAATACATTCTGAAATTAAAGTGCTTTCTGAGAGATACCAGATGACACAGAGGTTAGTTTATGTGACAGCTACACGACTATATCACGACGCTACTAATGTGTGACACAATTTACATTGTTGCTTTTGCGGTGTATCTGTTTTATATCTGCACAATTTTTCTGAATTCTTCTGGAAAGTAAAACATGTTTTAGTAGTAACTTTTGTGGTATAGCTACAATGAGACAGCCTTTTTCGTGGCACAACAATACGTTACAGTACAGTACTTTCTTCATCACAACAATAAGCATAATAACTAAGATATCTATACGCAAAGCATTTCACCTTTGTTTATCATGAGGTAAGTACATTGACTTCTGCAGAACTTAGCTTTCGGAGGACGATAATTACGACACTTCCACAGAATTATCTTACAGCAAGACGCACATTTAGCGCTATAGGACACGTATCTGAGTGATTAATTTTGTACTTAAAACATTTATTTTTAAAGATATTTGAAGTACAATGATACAAAGGTTTTCCGTGATACATTTCATTCCATTGCTGTAATCTGTAACACCTGAGGGTATAATTACATTAATCCTCAGGGGGGTACATGCTTACTTTGTGTACCATGTGTTTGGCGAGCACAAGGAGCCCTAGCTAATATGGTATTTGCTTACATAACTTTACACATCGGTACCATATTTCTCTAACACATAATTACACAGCTATCTGATCATTTAACCGAGAGATAAACATTTTTTTTACTACATTAGTGACACATGTTTACGCAATTACACAGTTGGGTAACTTCACACTTACGAAATTGTATTTTGTCTGTACTTTGTGAACTGTTCATATTTTTCGGAACCATTGTGATACTATGAGAGCTATGAATGATGTATTTGGTAAGGGAGCATGATTTTAAAGTACGTTTGAGGTAGATGACACTATTGAAATGAGCAGAGAATATTTTTTTAGGATTTGAAATTATTGCAGAAAGCTACAACGTTTTTGAGATTTGACTGAGGTGTTATGATGTTATTTTTACGACGACAATGTCTATAATGCTGTTGAGGTATGTTTATGATCAATAAGCTGATGCTATATAAGGAATGTGATTACGTGTTTATATGTATATGCATAATGAATAGAAGTTAGGGACTATGGTTTGTGAAAAAGGATGTTGGGAACCGAGAATCGTACTTTAAGAGTTATGAAATGTATGTAAATGCGTGAATGTATTACAATGCCGACGAAAACTTTTTGGACTCTGTTATATCAATAGGATTTTGTTTCTACAGATGCGTAACGCAAATTCTTGACCTGTGAAATTTTTTATATGAGACTGTCACTGTAGCGGAAACTGGTGTCGTAAATTTTTCCGTAAGAAAGATAAGTGACCACCTGCACGAAATGCGTCGTGGGCACCCAGCTATGTCAGATGCCTGGAGAAAAAGCCTATTATTGCCAGCCCTTTTCAGCAGCACAGGTAAAAAAAAAAGGGATGCCATTATCCTCGCTATTGACGTTCCTTTGTAGAGAGCATCGCAAAAACGACGCGGTCGAACTTGATAACATATGGTTACACTGTGGAGCTCTTAATTTATGATATTTCCTAAAATGCCTAATGAAACGATGAGAAACATTTCACGGCTATTGTCTTGCTAATTGAGAGAAATGCCATATGGCTTGCTGTATGTATTTGTTTACTCATTTTGTTTAATATCTAGTCTCTAGCTGCACTGCAGCATTGGTTAAAATAAAATTTTATAGGTGTACTAATATAAATATTTTCTGTCTACAGATCCAGTAAATAATAGTTTTGTGATATATTTCCAAAAAAATGAGGGAGCACAAAAAGACATTTACCTTCACAGGAACTGCATACATAATTTTCTTTTCTAGTACTTAGTAATTTTTTGTAGAATTAGTTTTTGTGGTGCACCACTTTAATTACATAGACATTAAGATGTGAATATACATTTCCCTTGTCTGCATTGTTGTCTTTACTGTAATATTTTTCTGCTTGAGCTTTGTCATGTTTAGATATAATTTATTGCTTCTGCTGTTTGCCAGGCATAGTGCTACTGAATTTTAATTTGTGTTACTCTTCTAAACCAGTTTTACTACTGATTTATTTTTCTTGTTTGCTGCTCATTGCCTTATATTAGTTGTAATTTATGCTGCTTGCTTCGCCATTTGTCTTTTTGATCATTGCTGTTTGTGTTAATTGTTTTGTGCTGCTGCATTGCCTCGTCCCTTAGTTTAGCATCTGAGCTCAGTAGATTTAAGTTAGCTTAAGAGGGGTAGACTATATAAGAACCTAACTATGGAGAATAGGGAAAGAATGCATTGAAAGTTATATGAAAACGATTTAGGCCAAAATGAGTATTGTACAATGAGCCATAATTATTTTGAAAGAAATATGGTTAGAATACAGAAAAAGAGGTATAGACAGGACTTTGGGAAACAATGAAGAACGAAGGGAGATCTCCAAGAAGTAAAGAAAGTTTTTTTTTTGCAAAACACTGCAGTAAAACAAACCCTGTCCTTTCCTTGTGTTATCCCACTATGTGTTTGTGTACCCTTGTGTATTTGTTTTCTTCCTGTCTCTGTGTAGTTTCATAGAACTTTTTTCTCTTCTAATACTAAGCTACATTCACTATGATGAGGAATACTATTATCCTCAAATATAATTTGCATTGATAATATGTTATTTACTTTGTAAAGATGCTTAGACATTATTTATTCTGTTTTGTTTTAATGCTCGAGTGTGAAGTCGATGTTTCAATAATTATTCTGATCTTTTATGTATGTACTTATGTCAAAATTCCTATAACATTGATGTATATGTTTATTTCTATTCTATTGTAAAACCTGTACTACAAATGTTATCTGTATTGTTATGTTCTTTAATGATGTATTTTGTACCTTTGTAATTGTATTCTTATGTTATAAAATTGTACTTGTCACCAGTTCATCATATTATTAACTTGTAAGTTACATTTCACTGGACACATTTCTGTTGGTCATAGTATATGGACAATATGTGAGAAGTAGGGACTGATAGTGTTTGCACGTGTGTTAATAATTCAGCAAGGGACTGGATGACAGCATTGCTGGTTCTAAGGACAATTCCAAAAATTTTGTGAGTGCACAAGTGGTGGTTATGGACTTGCTATATTATCCGCAAGACTCTTCAATGGTGATTGTGCACCTGCACAGTCACAACGGATGGCTGCTGGCCATCTCTACAAGGACTACAGTGGGTCTGCATCTTTGATGATCCATCAATACCATTATTTCTACAAGGACTGCAGTGGGTCTGCACCTCTGGTGGCCCACCAATACCATACTCTCTACCAGGACTACAGTGGGTCTGCTCTGTGATGACCTACCCACCAATACTCTTCAAAACTTCGACTGACTCCGCTGTGGGTTTGCTCTGTTGTGGCCCATTACCTGTCAGCATGTCAAGAGTCAGCACTGACTTTCCGTTGGAAGGACAACGCTACTTCTTCAAGACTGCATGGAAATCCACTACTTCCGTGTGCATTTTCTTTTACTGCTCAGAATTTGAGAAAAACACTGCAATGTGATGAACGATTAGGACTGTCTTTATGGACTGTGAGAAAATTTTAGCTTTTGACCAACATTGTATCAATAAGTGTGTGCATTTGATTTCTTTGTTATTGTAATTACGATTATGAAAAATTTTAACAAATATGTATTGCCCAGTGCCCAAACCAATTTGTAAAATTTTTTGTGGGGAGCATGGGGGCTATGTAAGTAGGCTGTTTAGGTTTTTTTATTGGTAACGCCACCTCTGTATAAAAAATCACTGGCTGTGCTGTGTGCAGTCTGTGGCTGCTTTGCATTGTTGTAATACTCAACCATTGTAGTGTTAGGCAGCTGGCTGTGAACAGCGCGTAGCGTTGCGCAGTTGGAGGTGAGCCGCCAGCAGTGGTGGATGTGGGGAGAGAGATGGCGGAGTTTTGAAATTTGTCATGAACTGCTCTATACATACATATATATATATATATATATATATATATATATATATATATATATATATATATATGATATCAAGGTAAATACATTGTTTCTTCTCTATTAATATCTTTCATTTGCTAACTATCCCTATCAGTAGTTAGTGCCTTCCATAGTTTGAATCTTTTATTTAGCCGGCAGTAGTGGCGCTTTTGTATTGCAGTAGTGGGAGTAACCAAGATTTTTGTGAGGTAAGTGATTTGTGAAAAGTACAGGTTAATGTTAGTCAGTGCCATTCTCTTGTAGAGATTATTGAAAGTCAGATTGCGTTGCGCTAAAAATGTTGTGTGTCAGGTTAAGCGCAGTCTTGTATAATTGTTAAATAGGGGAAGTTTCACTGGCTTTACATTTCAGCAAGGTAATGTCCGGCTGCACACAGCGAGGATTTCTTCTGCTTGTTTTCCTGCTTGGCAGATCCTACTTTACTCAGCAACGTCACCGGATCTCTCCACCGTTGAGAACGTAAGAACATCATGGGCAGGGCCCTCCAATCAGCTCGGTGTTTTGACGATCTAAAGCAGCTCTGTCAATCGATGCCAAGCCGAATAATTGCCAGAGCGTTATTAATTTGCTCAGTTTTTGAATAAACCATCCAATTTTTCTGAATTATATTCTTGTCTGTATGTGTACATCACGTCTGTGGATTTGCGTCTCATTCAGATAATTCCTTCATGGTTAGTCGTCTCTTTGCCTTAGAGTATACATATATACTGTGCAAGACGACTGAAGGCGAATGCTAGATGATACGTTGAAACCACATACTCTCCCACGTGAATAACGAGGGACAGGAAGCATAGTGTTTACGTGATTTTAGCGCGATGGTTCTTTCTTACATGTGCCTAAGAGGGAATAATAAACTGCTTGACCCTTCTGCAGCTTATGTCCTTGCAATTTTAATAGTAAAATTCTCTGTGAAGATTAACTCTTCTCTCGTAGATACTGCCACTGTATTTGTGTAATTATGGTTCAAATTGTTCAAATGGCTCTGAGCACTATGGGACTCAACTGCTGTGGTTATCAGTCCCCTAGAACTTAGAACTACTTAAACCTAACTAACCTAAGGACATCACACACATCCATGCCCGAGGCAGGATTCGAACCTGCGACCGTAGCAGTCGAACGGTTCCGGACTGCGCGCCTAGAACCGCGAGACCACCGCGGCCGGCGTGTAATTATGTGAGTGAAGAATTCGCACATCTCCAATGAACCCGTGACGAAACGCTCTCCTCTTCTTTGGATCATCGCTAGTAATTCTGTCTGGCGAGGGTGTAAGTCTTACGACTGATACCCATACATCCCTCCATCGAAGAGTATGTAGACGACCCACTTCATGAAGGAACTACATTTCCCTTCGATTCTTCGAATCAGTCTCAATCGGTAACATTCCCTTCCTGCCTTCATTTCAATGTGCTGCTGCCAGCACAACAGATGCAACTTCGCAAAAATTTTCTGTTTGTGCAGTTTCTAGAAACTGATTATGCAATCGTGTAACCAAACAGTAACTTGTCCTTTCACGCAATTACGCATAGTGCGTAGAAATTAGTTATGTTGAGAATCGACTGCGCCAATCTTCAGGCATTCGCGAATCTAGCTCCATTTAGCTGTAATTGTCACTCACATTTCTTATTTCGTTTTAAAATTACAAAATCAGCTTCCCACCTCTCCACTCTTAAATATCGCGGAATCTCCTCGAATACCTGTTCAGACTGTCAAACACATCCTTGATGTTTTCTGTTTATCTTAGTTTTGCTTTTCGTTGCATCATTAGTTACCAAATGGCGTGGCAGTTTACCAAATTTGCACCTCTTCTGCGCAGACTGTACCTACGTCGAGCTCCCTCCAGTAATGGTGAACAAACTGCAGTTGATTGTGGCACTTCCTCTCTCCACATAGAAATTAAAAGGAAAACAAAATAAGAAAATCAGTTCCTATGAACGAAAAGTAAGTGTTTATAATAGCAGCAGATTAAGTACATGATGTATCAATTTTGCTACATATTGAACTACAAAATTCAACAGAAGAGTATTCAAATGAAAAGATACGGAAGTAACAATCAAGGCTGTAGAAACTGGCATATGCCTCTTCGGGATAATGGACGTCCAGGGTCACGAATGCAGTGTTCTAACCTCCTCGTAAAAAACTGAAAGCTGTATACTCAGTAGGCAAGGTGACTCTCACTACCTTTTGGACGTCTGAGGTCCGAAACTCATCGAATTCCTTGAGCACATAAAAGGCATTAATAGTAACATGTCTGTGAGACAGTCCATAGCCTATGCTAGTCCTTCAAGGGCAGCCGGTCTGGGATGTCTGCGGAGTGAATCTGCTCCACAATAACTTGCGTCCACACGTCTCCAAGGCCACAGAAAGTGTAATGGCGAAGTTCAAATGGGAGCAGTTTGAGCCCTACGACGAGCTCATGTCACCCTACGACTTGGGTTTGAGTGGTCCGCTAAAAAAAATCACCTCTAAGGGGAGCTCTTGAACTAGTATGATGAACTAAAGAACACAGTGGAGGATTTGCTCCTCTCACAGCCACAGGAGCTCTGAGAACAGGGTGTCCTACGGCTGGTGAAACAGCGGGATAGTTGTGTTACTTTTGAATAAAGTCTTCAGTTATAGTCACAATGTCGTTTCGCACCTTTCATTTTGAACGCTCTTCATAATATTTACATTCTCAGCGAATGGTGGCCACGGTGGTCTAGGTCGTAGAGAACTGGACTCGGGCCCAGCAGATACTGTGTTCAATGCCTGGCAGGGGTGGGGCTTTTCCTTGTTGTACTCCCACCATGAGTGCTCCATGTCGACTCAGCCTGCTATCAAAAAAGTAGCAATGATGTCTCCTGGGCGTAAAATTCGGCGGGGGCGGCGGACCCTCAAGCCCTAGAGCCGCACTGAATAGAATGGTCGCACTCTTCCTGCAAACAGGCCAATAGTTAGGTTGGCTGTTCATGTCACGGGCTTCGTCATTATCAGTTACTGCCCAAGAGGCAGTGATACGAATGGCAATGGCAATAATTTAGTGACATTACAGCTGCGCGTTGCTGCACTGGATGGCGATGATGGTGCTTCTAAGGGTTGGAAGGCAGATAATGATCAGAGGCTAGAACATCTCTGGGTGAACAGGTGGATAGAGTGGGATAATTAGATCATACAGAGGAAGCTGGAACTGGGATTAGGTGGGGCGGTGATATCAAGGACTGTTAGTTCGAGAATGGAGTTCGTCAAGGTAGCATATGTGTGGTTCAGGGTTAGAACGTGATCTGGGTGTGTTTGTCGAGAGAATCAAGTTCAGTAGAATGACAAGGTGTTTTGCACCTTTGGGTGGGTGTGAGCCTGAACAAGTGTATCTAGGCAGGAGGAATCTGGGAGCACGTGGCGATGGCATTTAGGTGAAACGCAGCGTGAGCAACCAGACTTACTTTCTGGACGCCTGGACGTCGCGCAAACGGGTGAGTAAGTTTGAAAGCAGGAGTGACAAAGCTGGTTGTATGTTCAATGGTAGGGAAAGGACCTAAGGAATTTTATTTGTGTGCAGTAATGATGACAGGAGTCTATTTTATTTTTCACTCATTTCATTATTTCGCCGTCTTTACGGGAGGCATTACTGGAATTGCGGTGTCAAGACTTAGTGAAAATGATAATAGGACTGATTCGGTAATTGTTGAAAGGAGACTGAATGTTCGCTCGTGTGTGGCAAGTACAGTAATCCTTCTTATCGTACTGCTAATGAGTAGTGTAGTTGTAATGGCTTATTAGAGCAGAGTAATGCAGGACCCCACACTGAATTCATACCACAAACGCCTTGAGGAATGTCCAGGTCCTCGACAATACTTCCTGGTCCCCATATTTGTCGTCTGTAGATCATGTCTGGGATGCCTCGAGGCACTAGTCTACATATACATACATCTAATGTGTTTCTCACTAATAAGTTTGATATAAGTCGGATTGGTGCCTAATGGTGCAACACTCCCCATTCCGTCAACGAACGTGAGACGGCTCCGTCTCACGTGCACATGGAGACCCACAACGCTTCGCAACAGCGCAAATTGTATGGGTAAGTGGGTGAGGTAAGTTACATATATTTATTATATTTTCCCAAGGATTACAAGTTAGGATGTTGTTTCAGGAGATGGGCTTGTTAACAGTACGAAGAATGACACAGTTAATGTTACCAAGTACAGTTGCAGAGACATCAGTGAGAACAACCCGTACAGTGTTTCAAGCGATAGCGAAGAGAACGGCAGTATTCAGCGCACACGGCGGAACTGCTCGCGCGATAAACCTCTCAGCCGCGGAGGCAAATTACAGGTGGAGGCCGGACGGTAAGTTGTGTTACTGCCGCCATTAAACCTGGGATAGACAAGATACGGGCCGCCGTGAGAACACTGCAGAATGCCGGGGAACGCCTGCTCTCAATAGACGGTTCCCTCTTCGTACGGGACGCCGCGCTCGCTAGAGACGCGAGCAGAATTGAACCACAAATTGGTATATCGCTCGAAATAAGACACAGCGCAAGAGCGACGCGGAATCGAAGCTTGTACTCTGAGTAAAAGACACGGACGGGAAATTGCTCGGTTGCAGCAGTGAATCTCGGCGGCGGAGATTGGCCGTAATCAGCCGCGGTAAATGAGAACAAGTCCCCCGAGTGCAGAAAGCGGACCGGCCAGGTGTCCGGGCAGATATAAGGTTTCCTTTAGTGGGTGGCGTATAAGGAAAAGAGCAATCAAGAACACTGCTTCTCTGCCACAAGCCGCGCGTTCTAGCCCGCGGGTGGGGCAGCGATTCCAAGGGAGACTGAGGGGGGACCAGGCCGCAGTTAATGGATTCCAAGTGATCAGACCGTAGGGCTCCGATCGTCCTAACAACGGATTAGGATAACCTGCGCGTCCGCCGCACGTTACTTAGGTCTCTTACTCATCCATAGCTTCAGAGCACAAAGAAACTATGCGGAAGGCACCGGGCTACATGACGAGGAACACTTTTATCAGTGCCACACATACTTTAGTTTTCGTTGTGAAGGGACCGCTGCGTGAAATATGTCTTGCAGAGATGTTATAAGTAGAGAGATCCAAATCACTGCTACCTTTTACGGATGTCGAAGACCACAAGATGTGTCATTGGATAATTACCCAATTTTGTCAATCATCGTGCATAAGAATAGAAACAAATGCTAACCAAATTACGTACAGGGTGGTCCATTAGAAGTTTTGGATGAGATTATCTCGAAAACTATACATAGGGTAAAAAGTGTGGGTAAGACAAGTTCGTAAGCTCAAAGGGGACATCAAATGATACTGCACGTGACCTCCAGCCTTGCCCCCTTGGGTGGGGTGGGGGCAACTTTTAAATCTCAGATGGAAACACCCATTTTTATTGCAGATTCGGATTCTCCATAAAAAAGTAATGAAGTTTTGTCTGAAACATTTTTTAAACCATTGACAGATGGCGCTTAAATCGAGAAAAAAGTAAAATTGCGGAAAAACTCTGATTTATTTAGAATTATCCGAGAAAGACGCATCAAATCGATAAAAAATGTACATCAATTCTTTCGTTACGCCAAACAAAGCTATTTTTGCACAAAATGTACTGTATCCTACTTTTAGCGTTACCCAGGAATAACGACATGGACGTAGTAGAATGATGTTCCCATGGGGTGCTTCGTTAGTGTGAGTCCCCTTGCCTCTCACATGTTGGGGTGCTTCATTAGTGTGTCCCCTTGCCTCTCACAATTTGAGGTGCTTAATTAATGAAATTGTTCAAAATTATCCCCATTTGCTTCAATGCATAAAGTCAATCGTCTGCGAATGCTGTCCACAGTTTTCAGCTGCACATCCCGTGGTATGGCTGCACACGCTCTTCGAATGCATTGCTCCATATCGTTGTGGGCTGTCTTTCATAAACAATATTTTTTAAACAACCCCACAAGAAAGAATCAGGAGATGTTAGGTCTGGTGAACGTGGAGGCCGCTGAATTGGTCCGCCGCGTCCTATCCACTGACCAGGGTACCATAAATTTAAAACGTTCCGCACATTTTTAGCATAATGGGGAGCTGCTGCGTCCTGTTGGAACCCATTCGTTGCCTAGTTTCCAAATCAACAGCTTCCATTAGCTCCGACAAATCATCGTGGGGAAATAGTAAATAAGCTTTTCCCAGTAACATTTCGGTCAAAAAATACTGTCCTGTCAAGTAACCTTTTAAAATTCCACACCAGACCATTAACGACCATTTGTGTTGATTGTCAATGGGTCTGTGTCACTGTGGATTGACAG
Organism: Schistocerca nitens; assembly: GCF_023898315.1. Classification (NCBI taxonomy): domain Eukaryota; kingdom Metazoa; phylum Arthropoda; class Insecta; order Orthoptera; family Acrididae; genus Schistocerca; species Schistocerca nitens. The sequence continues at coordinate 74,201,944 of NC_064617.1, forward strand.
GGGTCCAATAATGACAATCACGACGATTTAATTCGCGATTGTTTCTGAATGTGGCTTCTTCGGTGAACATAACGTATATAAAAAAATCATCGTCACCTCTTATCATTTCCAAGGACCATTGACAGAAATGCACGCGTATTTGCATATCTTTCGGTGCTAATGCCTGTGTCAGTGTGATGTGATACGCATGGTATTTATGTGCCTTCAAAATCCTCAAAACAGTTGATTTCGGTATTCCAGTTTGTCTCTGAATCGCACAACTACTCATTTCGGGATCCAGATCAACACAGGCGAGAGCGGTAAGGGCACGAGCATCATTTTCATTTTATCCGCGATGACGAGATGGACGGTGCATGTACCCATTTCGAGCTCGTTGAGTGCAATTTCGAATAATGTTTTCGCTTGGATGTCGTCTGTTTGGGAAACGATCAGCATACAATTGCGCAGCTGCAAAGAAACTGTTATCGCATTCACCTAAAATTAACATCATATCAACAATCTCTGTAGGAGGATAAGGAGCCATGTTTCGCTAAAGAATAATATACTTTCGTCAGTTGATGTTTACGGTTCACAATCTGAAGGTGAAGTGACGTCTGATCGCATTGCACCGACCTTTATACTGAGCCATAGTTCGCAGTTTGGCCACGGTAGCGCCGCAGTCGGGAAGAGTTCCCTAACGAGATTTTAATACCATTCCGCCTCCCTCCATCAAAAACTGTGGCGGGTAGGATCCATCTTGTAAAAAAATAGCTTAATTTGGCGTAATGAAAGAAATGGTGCACATTTTGTATCGACTTGATGCGTCCTTCTCGGATCATTCTAAATAAGTCGGAGTTGTTCCCCAATTTTAATTTTTTTCGATTTCAGCGCCATCTATTAATGACTTAAAAAATGTTTCAGACAAAACTTTATTACTTTTTTATGGAGAATCCGAACTTGCAATAAAAAATGGGGGTTTCCATTTAAGATTTAAAAGTTGCGCCCTGCCCCATCCAACGGGGTGGGGGCTGGGGGTCACGTGAAGTATCATTTGATATCCCCCTTTGAGCTTACGAACTTGTCTTACCCACTATTTTTACCCGATGTATAGTTTTCGAGATAATCTCATCCGAAGCTTCAGACGGACCATCCTGTATATTCACATACAGTTATAAAATGACACGGTGTCCAAAATAGGCCTATCACAAACCAAACAATAAAGCACTAAATGTTTTAAACATAGGAGAAAAAACCTACTACTAGAACAAGCTGCAGTACGAAAGGAACTAGAAATTCTACAACATACAGTACACCAGAATGTTTATAACCCAAACATAACTACTCAGTTCGATAAAAAACCTCACCAAACCAGCCTACAGTGAAAGTCAAAGGACATAAAACTACTGTATTAAGAGAATCACAAGTGAAACAGAAAAATACAAACTTACAACATACATAGGAAATATATCCGACAAATTAAACGGATTACTGGTAAATACAGGAATAAGATTAACCCCGTGTATCAACTATAATGTGAAAACACCAATTCATTCAAGGAAAACACCAAGTACTAGTCCACCCAAATTCAGACATTTATTAGTCGCCAATAATATTATTGCAGGTGGGAGTGACGACGCTTCGGTCACCTTATTGTGATATTTCACAAGGACACACCGAACCACTTGACAGTACATGCACAAGTGTCCCGAAAGCATTCTCAGTTTTCCTGTCACCACTGTGTTTGTTTACTGTAACATCACCGCATGTTTCCGACAACGGCCACGGAAGGCCTAGTGCCATAATATCGTGCTCGGGTAGCACAAACGCAAATGTCAAGACTGTGATTAATTTTATATAGGACACACAGCAAGGAATTTCAGAAATATTATCGAGAACACACCAGAAATAGCGATACAAATCCATCCACTTTCTTCCGTCACAACAAAGTAGACCAGACACAACAAGCAGTGCAAGTATTACACGCAACATCGAAGGGACTAACCATGAGTATGCAACACACAATTACTCCTCTTCATCCTCTGCCGTTCTCACTATCTGCTTCACCTGCTACCTATCTTCTTCATATTTTCTCTTCCTAACAGACTACTATCCATTTACCCACACTCCCCAATCTCTACGGGCCATATTCTCTCGTCCCACTATACTATTTTACCCGGTGCAGAACCTTCAGATGTTAAGTGAAAGTGCAGTGCTCCAGTGTTTTTCATAGGAGAACTTGACTTTATCGCAACTTTGTTTTTGAATTGTGTATATTTTTCGTCCTTTTAGCTGACCATCATTAACCTTTTTTAACTTAAGACGCAAGTGGAGCCGTGGTAATAATTGCTGTCTTGAAGAGCGCGCCGCAGCGTGTAGTGTGAAGCAGTCGCCCTCCGTTTCTGGCGGTGGCGCCGCTGTAGCAATCGCATCTTTGGTGTCTCCCTCTGGTGGGAAAGGGGAAAGGTTGCCTGTTCACGTGCATTTAAGGGGCGCTGTGAGCTCGCCAGTCGTCCTCCTCCGTGAATCCCGCCGTCTCTACCGTGCCTTCCTCCGCACGCGTGACCCGGACACACTACGACGCTACCGGCAACTCCAGCGACACATTCGTAATTTGCTCGCGGCTAAGAAACGCCGGGACTGGCGACAGACATGCACCCGTTTAAATGCTACCCTGCCAATCAACTCGTCCAAGTTCTGGTCGGCCTTCCGTCGCCTTACCGGAACTAAACCCTCCCCCTTTTATCCTCTTCTCCATGATGATCACCCTTTCCCTGACACCCTTAGTAAGGCCAATCACTTTGCCTCCTACCTCTCCGATGTAATTTTCCATCCCCGATGATCCCCAGTTCGATTACTCCCTCTTCCCGGATGTCCGCGATCGAACTGACACCTCTGTCCCTCCCCTCGCTCCTGGTTTCCAGTACTTGGACAACATTGCACACACGGAACTCAATGCCCCTATCACTACACAGGATCTCATTGCTACACTCCGCACAAAACGCAACACCGCTCCTGGTCACGATCGTGTCACCTACCGCCACCTTCGTGAAGCTCCTGTCTCTTTCCTCTCCACCCTGGCCAGGCTCTACAATGTAGTCCGGTCCACCGGTTACTACCCCGACCTGTGGAAAACCTCCCGTATCCTCATGTTCCTTAAACCTGGCAAACCGCCGTCCGCCGGCTCCTCCTACCGTCCCATCAGCCTCGGTCTTCAGCAAGGTCCTGGAATCTATCCTCACCCGACGCATCCACCAGCATCTCCGCCAGCACCGCCTCCTTCCCGTTACCCAGTGTGGCTTTCGGCCGTCCTTCTCTTCCGACGACCTTCTCCTTCACCTCACTCATCTCCTTTCCGAACAGCTTAATTCCCGTCGCTCCGCAATCTTCCTCTCCCTGGACCTCGAACGTGCATATGACCGCGTATGGCATTCCGGTCTCCTCTTCAAGCTCCAAACCTTCGCCCTTCCCATTAACTACGTCCGTCTGATCGGCTCCTTTCTCTCCCGCCGTCCTTCCTATGTCACCATCCATAACACAGATTCCTACACCTTTTTTCCCTCCGCTGGTGAGCCCCAAGACTCCGCCCTCTCTCCCCTTCTGTACCTTTTATATACGGCGGACATGCCGCCGCCGTCAGTCCCCGTCCACCTTCTCCAGTTTGCCGATGACACCGCCTTCCTTGCCCTTGCCCCCACCCTACAGCGCTCCCAACACCTTCTCCAATCCCATCTTGACCGGTTCACCGCTTGGTGCAACCAGTGGTTGCTCAAGGTCAATCCCTCCAAAACCCAGGCGATCATTGTAGGCAAAACCACCCCTTCCTTCCGCCTCCTTGATTTCTATCTCACCATCTATGGCCGTCCTATCGCCCTCACTCCCACCCTTAAGTACCTTGGCGTCACCCTGGACCGTCGCCTCTCCTGGACTCCCCACCTCCGGACAATCCAAGCCAAGGCATGCTCCCGCCTCAGTCTCCTCAAACTCCTCTCCGGCCGCACGTCGGGTCTGGACCCCTCCACCATCCTCCACACTTATAAATCCCTCATCTGCCCTATCCTTTGTTATGCCCATCCGGCTTGAATCTCTGCCCCCCCCCCTTCCTTTTATAAATTCCTCCAAATCCTTGAACGCCATGCTCTCCGCCTCGCCTATCGCATCCGTCTCCCCTCCCCTACGCAGATCCTGTACGATCTCATCCCCTTCCCCCACCTCCTCCTTTTCCTTGAAAGGATACGGATCCTGTACACCTCCCGCAAACTCGATCCTCCTCACCCGCTCGTCTCCCCAATCCTCTCCCACCCCCGCCCGCTGCCGCGCCTGTATGCCCACGTCCCACCTGGTCTCCATCTCTCCACCCTCCTTACCCTCTCCCAAGGTGGCTTCCGCCAGCTCCCCCTCCCTGATGATGTCCTCCTCCCCTCCATCTACCCCTCCTATCAACTTTGACCCTGCCCCACCCCCCACTTCCGGTGTCCTTTCCTTTAGGCACCCTCCCTCCCTCCCTTCTCTACCCTTCCCTTCCCTTCCCTTCTCTTTCCTTTTCCCCCGTCCCCTCCCTCCACCCCTCTTCCCCCGGGCTTCCCCTCCCCCTTCCTCCCTCCACCCTTTCTCCCCTGCCCGTGGCATCTCTGCTCTCCCCTCTCCCTCTCCCACTCCCCTTCCTCCTCCTCCTCTCTTGGCAGGTCCCCGGACTCGCACACGCATAGTGAACATTCGCGCGCCGGAGATCATCGCCATCAGTGTCTAGTGTGTGTGCTTCGTTTTGTGTTTCGTGCAGTTACAACTCAACTGTTCACATGTGCCATCGCCGTTCTCCGTGTTTTGTGCGCCGTGTCAACAACTGTTAGTGTTTTTATCGTCCAACGTGAACGGCTTCTTGTTTTTTGTTTTTTGTATCTACTTTCTTTGCCCGCCATTTTTTGTATTGTCTGTGTCACCTATATCATATTATTGTACCCCTTAAGGCTGAAGAGCAGCGTATTATGCTGCTGCCAGCCCGCCTTGTATGAGGTGATTAAAATTACAATAAAGGAAAAAAAAAACTCGCCAGTCGGTCAGTCTGGGGTCATTCCGGGTCAGTCTCTCGTCCCCAGCTTGCTAGTGTGTCTCTCGTCCGCAATTGTGAGGCAGCTAGTGTCTGTCTGTCGTCTGGAGTGCTAGTATGTCTTTCGTTCGTATCAACCTTTAAGGCCGGCAACATGAGAGTCTTTCCACTCCTCTAGTAAGAGAACTCAGCGAGTTGTCGCTCGGTCCGGGCTTACTTCCTGCATCTGACTCTGCGCGTTAGGCCGCCAGTCTGCTCGAGTTTGCTCAGGCAATGGTCAAGGCGGTTGGATCGATCGGTCTGTCGGTCGCGCACTGAGACAGAAGATGACTTGTCCGTCTTGAGCGTCGGCGCATGTGAGGTCGCCACGTGAGTCCAGCGGACCGCGCCGTATCGCGAGGGGTAGTGACTTCGCGGTCGATACGAGAGCAACAGGAGTCAACCCACGACATCAGTCTGGCCGGTGCGAGCTGCGACGCCGTGAGACGGGAGATCGGCGCGCCTTCCTGCGTCCGTTGAAGCGGCTGGCAGCGGACGGTTCGGGAGAGCGATTTGGGGGTGCTGCGCCAGGTCTTCTCCAGAAATCGCAGTTTATTAGAAGTTAAGTGATTGGTGATATGTTGTTTCACTTACTTGTTAAATTCTACTTGTTTTCTTGGTGAGGTCACCAGCCGGTTTTTTTTTTTCTTTTGGGCCGTCCCACCATTCTTCTCCGTTTGCCCACCCGCGGTAAGCTGGTTGTTTGCCAATTGGGTGGTCCGTTTTTCCTTTGTGGAGTAGGGGCGTGTTAGAGCAACCAGTGGTTCAGGTTGTTCGGTAATCTGACTGTCAATCTACCGAACGTTAGTAGCTGCCTCTGTCATGTTTGTCGGATAACGAATTTATTGCTTGGAGTGTAACAGCCTAATTCCTGAAATATGTTTTGATTCTGCCTATCATCTTGAGAGGCGGTATCTGTGTACTGTAGAGCATGTTAACTTGTTTGGCCAACCTTGTATAATTTTATACAGGTGAGTCACCTAACATTACCGCTGGATATATTTCGTAAACCACATCAAATACTGACGAACCGATTCCACAGACCGACCGTGAGGAGAGGGGCTAGTGTAACTGGTTAATACAAACCATACAAAAATGCACGGAAGTATGTTTTTTAACACAAACCTACGTTTTTTTAAATGGAACCCCGTTAGGTTTGTTAGCACATCTGAACATATAAACCAATACGTAATCAGTGCCGTTTGTTGCATTGTAAAATGTTAATTACATCCGGAGATATTGCAACCTAAAGTTGACGCTTGAGTACCACTCCTCCGCTGTTCGATCGTGTGTATCGAGAAGCACCGAATTACGTAGGGATCCAAAGGGAACGGTGATGGACCTTAGGTACAGAAGAGACTGGAACAGCACATTAAGTCCACATGCTAACACCTTTTTATTGGTCTTTTTCACTGACACACATGTACATCACCATGTGGTTTCCGTTTTCAATTACGGAGTGGAATAGAGTGTGTGCCGACATGTCAGGCCAATAGATGTTCAATGTGGTGGCCATCATTTGCTGCACACAATTGCAATCTCTGGCGTAATGAATGTCGTACACGCCGTAGTAAATCTGGTGTAATGCCACAATACGTTGTTTCATATCCTCTGGGGTTGTAGGCACATCACGGTACACATTCTCCTTTAACGTACCCCACAGAAAGAAGTCCAGGGGTGTAAGATCAGGAGAACGGGTTGGCCAATTTATGCGTCCTCCACGTCCTATGAAACGCCCGTTGCCCGTGTTTGTTACAACACGCAACTGAACGTCGGATGTTTCAAGCGTCAACTTTAGGTTACAATATCTCCGGATGTAATTAACATTTTACAATGCAACAAACGGCACTTCTTACGTATTTGTTTATATGTTCAGATGCACTAACAAAACTAACGTGGTTACATTTAAAAAAACGTAGGTTTGTGTTAAAAAACATACTTCCGTGCATTTTTGTGTGGTTTGTATTAAACAATTACACTAGCCCCTCTCCTCATGTTCGGTCTGTGGAATCGGTTCGTCAGTATTTGATGTGGTTTACGAAATATATCCAGCGGTAACGTTAGGTGACTCACCCTGTATAAGATTGCATTTCATGGGCTTTTATTTAAATGGTCATTTTAGTATATAAAGTTGCCACCGTTTCACCGTAAGACTTTTCTTAGAAGTTAAAGTCAAGTTGCACCTTCGGTGGCAATGTTAATATTTTAATTTTAGTGTTTTGTACCATTTCCATCCCTCCTATGGGGTGCATAGTTTGTGTGCTTGTGTGAATTGTTAAAACTTTTAGTTTAAAGTAATCTGGTGTGTTGCAGATTTGCCCAAGTGCACTCTTTTGGAGGTTGTTGTGACCGGTCGTAACTATGGCCGTGTCAAAAGGGAGCGGCAAGGTTCTCAGCCCGAAAGCTCATACAGTCAAAAAATTTGTTTCTTTGTGCCTCTGAATAAATTGTAACTTGATACTTGGAGGGTGCTTTCTGATTATAATTTTAAATCTGTTCTTTTAAAAAAAAGCTTTAGGCACCATTAAAGTGAATAAATTACCATTCGTTAAAAAGGAATTTGCTTATGATTTCATCAGTTACTCCCTGGCAACTACTTCCATTCTTACATAGCGTGATTAAATGTGTTAATGTTCTTGATGAATCGCTAGTAAATAAAATAAATTCTTACGAATATTTTTTGAAAATAAATCACGGTTAACAAAAGTCCTCACATTATTATTTTTCAATCATAAAAAAAAATGGTTCAAATGGCTCTGAGCACTATGCAACTAAACTTCTGAGGTCATCAGTCGCCTAGAACTTAGAACTAATTAAACCTAACTAACCTAAGGACATCACACACATCCATGCCCGAGGCAGGATTCGAACCTGTGACCGTAGCGGTCGCTCGGCTCCAGACTGTAGCGCCTAGAACCGCACGGCCACTCCGCCCGGCTTTTCAATCATCATTGTTATCTTTTTATGACTACTCTTGAATGAATAACAGAGTATTGTGGATGAAATAACGATAAAGAAAAAAGACATGAATATCTTAAAAAAAACAATAATTTACATGCATGCGTATATCAGTCCTCAGATCAAAAAAAATGGTTCAAATGGCTCTGAGCACTATGGGACTCAACTGCTGTGGTCATCAGTCCCCTAGAACTTAGAACTACTTAAACCTAACTAACCTAAGGACATCACACACATCCATGCCCGAGGCAGGATTCGAACCTGCGACCGTAGCAGTCCCACGGTTCCGGACCGCGAGAACCGCGAGACCACCGCGGCCGGCTCCTCAGATCATATTAACGAACAAACTGATCTTAAACACCAACATTACTTTGAAAATTTTATTTACATCTTAAATGTAGATAAGTATAGAGATAGAGAGGCTGTGACACGTTATTCAGCGCTCCATGCGGTGCCACATCATACTAGTAGTTATCATGTTTTGGAAAGTCATTCTAAGGTTGTTCTGAAAGTTAGAGATTCCATGTATGATTTTATAAGCTAAATAGTTGCTGAGTTTCTTTTCGGAATAGTGCCTTCCATGTGTTCAGAGTATAAATGCGCACACATATCTAAGAAAAAGATTGAAGTTTGGTGCAAATATTTTTACATATTCGGTTCTGTAACTGAAATGTGTTTCGTGTAGAGTAATACATATTTTATCTATTTTTTTACTTCTATAATAAAGGTCGTTTCATCCAAGTTATTGTAAGCATATGATATTCCGAGTATTCTGTGACGTTGCGGACGCTAACAAGGGAAACGGTAGGAGCATTAGACTGTAGCCGTATGTCGTCCATGATGGACTGTTTTTTAAGGAAATTTATCCGTGTCAGTCACTTTTTATTTTCTACCACGACGCGTTTAGAAAATTTATACTATCTTCAGGTGGAAAACAGCGATGTCTTGTTACATGTGTACCGGCTGTATGCAGCTGGTTCTTTGTTTTGGGTTCATTTTGCTGCGAAAAGTATAACATGCACCTGTCGTCATATGGCACTAAGATTATATATATGAAATTGTGCTGGAGTTACTTACAATCTGTTCCAGTGTGCAGAATCCTGCAGTTCATAAACAAACATTTTTTTTTAAATTGCACTTGTTTCAAAGAAAATGCCTATTGCATGCTGCACATCGAAATTTTTATTTTTATTTATGCACCCAGACGCGTTTCGCCTTTCTTGGAAGGCATCTTCAGTGGGTGTCTTGAAATCTTACATGATTTGTTCCTTAACTGTTATTAAATCTATAACGTAGGTGTGAAACCATAACATACGTGTAAAAAGGACAAATCATGTAAGATTTCAGGACACCCACTGAAGATGCCTTGTAAAAAGGGCGAAACGCGTCTGGGTGCATAAATAAAAATAAAAAATTCGATGTGCAGCATGAAAAAGGCATTTTCTTTGAAATAACTGCGACTTATATACAGCTGCTGCGAAAATGGCCACTATAAGAAACGTGTTAAACATTTTTGTCTTGATCTTTCACACAGAAACACGAACTACTAATATAAACACACCAAAAGTTGTAGGGATGTAAAGACAAGGTACTTTGCCTCAGGGATCATTCACAGTTACTTTACATTGTGGATCAAAAACATATTGCACGGATTAGTTCATCAGGAATCGTCCCACATGGACAAACTGTTAATCAATAGTATTATCAGGATGTGTTGTGGCGCCTGTGAGAAAAAGTCAGAAGGAAACGGCCTAAAAAGTGGCGAGGCAATTCACGGCTCTCGCATCGCGCTAACGCACCCGGACATTCATCGCTGTTGGTGCGTGAATATCGCACAAGCCACGAAATCACTGCGCTGAGTCATCCTCCGTAGTCTCCAGCCCTGGCAGCTGCGGACTTATTTTTATTTCTGAAGTTGAAACCTTTGTTGAAAGGGTGAATATTTTCAACGACAGTGCATGGGGGCTTAATTAAAATAGAATGCAAATAATTTTAATTTTTTGCTTCAGTAGCTGTCTGTTCAGTTACGAAGTCTCGTAACGGTTGGCCCTGACTAGTATTATTACGCAATCTGACTGCATAGAACAACAACAAAGAATGAAATGGAAATTTTCATTAACACAATTAATTAATTAAGTCCCCAGCAACTATAAAACCTACGAAACCAAAGCACAAGTGTAACTGTTCTGTGTGTGGAAGTATGACTCAACGTACGCATCTGGCACGGTTCTTCTTCAACAACACAAGAAATTTTAAATATCATTTATACTGAATTAATTAAAGAAAATAGAAATACCATAATTACTCAAGAAAACCAGAATTACACTCTAATACAAGAACACAAGCCAGATGCTTTGTTGACTGAACCTGTAATGACGCATTATTCAGGACATTGAAATAATGAGAAAGAAAAGAAAAGTAGTTTGTTACCTTAATTTATATTGATGAAAAGCACTCTAGACATTACAGTCTCTCCACACCGACTCGCTACTATCACATCTCAACAAGAACTTTTCAGTATCACATCTCAGCAAGCACTGCCTACTAGCTCATCTCAACAAACACTCCTCACTACGACATCTCAGCACTGACTACCACGAGTTCTCCCAAGGCACTGCCCACTACGAGTTCTCAATAATCACTGCCAGTGGAGGCGGCGGAACAATACCCTCTAGCGCGATCTCTGGCGCTGTGGCTCAGTGTAGCCACCTTTCATATGCCCTTCCTCCACGGGCTAGAATTTGATGGTATTTTTGCCAGCATTGGTGGTGAAAATACCACCAAATTCGTCAAAAAAATACAGACAAAAATAAAAGATAATATTAATGCGTAAATATCATATAAGTAGATAAAATTTTGGCTTTGCACTGACCTTTCAATAACCTAATATATAAAATACAGTAAGCAATACAAATTCTTTCATACATGTGACTTTACATAATAGTTTACACAAGTATTATGTGGTTAAACAGTTCAATCAATAGCGTCAGCAATGAAGAATATGTGCAGGTAAGAGTCTCATAACTTTTCACAAACAGTAATACACAAAAAATCAGTTTATACAAATATTCACATAAACACTTTCCATAGCCCAAGAAACAAGTAATTGACAGTTCCAGCAGTAGCACCCAGCAATGGTCAACAGGTGCAAAAACCAACAAGTGACATTTTTTCAGTAGAAACAGTCCATCAGTGGCACCCAGTAATGTTGAATAGGTGCACACACCAACAAGTAACACCATTTCAGTATAAGCAGTTCCATTAGTGGCACCAGCAATGTTGAGCAGGTGCCGACACCAACAAGTAACACCATTTCAGTATAAGCAGTTCCATCAGTGGCACCAGCAATGTTGAATAGGTGCAGATATCAACAGGTGACATCTTTTCAGTAGAAGCAATCCATCAGTGGCATCCAGCAATGTTAAATAGGTGCAGACACCAACAAGTAGCACCATTTCAGTATAAGCAGTTCCATTAGTGGCACCAGCAATGTTGAACAGGTGCACACAGCAACAGGTGACATCTTTTCAGTAGAAGCAGTCCATCAGTGGCACCCAGCAATGTTGAGCAGGTGCAGACATCAACAAGTAACACCATTTCAGTAGAAGCAGTCCATCAGTGGCACCCAGTAATGTTGACCAGCTGCTGACCACAGTCCATAAAATTCACTATCACTAATCACACTGTTCATCAGCAGAAATTAAACATGTCCTAGTGGCACCAATCATGTAGAAAAAGTGCAAATAACAGTTCATAATATTCCCTATCACTAATCACACAGTTCATCAACAGAAATTAAACATGTCCAGGTGGCATCCACCATGTTGAAAAGTGCAGCACCATCACTAATCAGACAGTTCAGGCATGAACAATAGTTTGAATACACATACAATGCTTTTACACTAAACATACAAATCATAACAAACACACAAATGATATCAGATAATTGTCCTATTAACTATTACAATACACAAATACCAGTAAACCTATAATATTTATGGGTCTCAGTGCAAGCCACAACAACAAGTAAAATAATATTTAGGAGATAGGTTGGGATCACTTCTCTGGGATTATAAAAGGAAAATACACAAAACACACTCACTCATCTTTCATCCACATTTAGTGCTACTGTGTAGTTGAATAGTGTTAACTGTGTAAATGCAATTCTGTCAAAATTTTATGTTCATCATGTGTATCAAGTAGTAGTGGCAGCAATGTATAACAGTCAATAATAGTTAGTCAACGTCATAGTCATCATGTCAAGACCAATGTTTGCCAAGCCAGATCAAAATGTACGGTTGCTGAACAACTGTCAGTGAGCCAAGATATGCAAATGCTTCCTCTCTCCAAAAAAAAAAAGTATATACTGCTTATTGATTTAACAAAGTGTGTGTGTAGACAATCTTCTTTGTACATGAGTGTTCTAGTCTGCCATCTTCATCCTCCTTGTTCCATACAGACCAACAAAAAAAATATGCTCCTCACTTACTTCACCTCTTATCCACCAAACTCCAATAATCATCAGCATTACATAATCTCAATACTTCAATAATACCCCATTTACCTTACCTCTTGTCCACGAAACTCCAATAATCATCAACTTCACATAATCTCAATACCTCAATAATACGTCGATACATATAAACCTCAGCACCAATATCATTTCACTTCCATAACAACTCTTTCCTCTAGTCAGTCTCCTCGAACAAGTACAGACAATATCCTAGTGCAACTTCAATTCAGCATCCCATACAATCCGAAGACACAGTGTCCACACACAACCTCTGTGTAATCCATCTGACACAAATTTTCTACTCATTATAAATTATAAGATACATTTTGGTTCCTTGTCCATCATTAAATAAAAGAAATGCATACATGACCTCTAACAGCCTTTAGTTTGAATAACTTTCAGTAAGTAAGTACGATTACGAAGTGTTAATGATCATAATATTTCACAGTGTGTACACCACTTCAAGAATTATGGCAAACAGAAGCAAACATGTGGAGTATTTCTTGTGTCAAGTGTCACTTCCTATTTCAATTACTCACGAAAAATGCAGTGTAATAACTGTCAATGGTCTAACCTAGTGTTGGTATGTCATGTCGTTAGCTTCCTTCCTATTAGCATAAATTTATACAGCTTCCATAAAACCTCCAGCTCATGTGACTTCTATGCAGTTTCTCGTACTAATGTCATTCGTCGAATTATAGCAGTTCATTTTCTTGTCTTAAAAATATAAGGCACTGAGCGTAAGCAAAACATTCAATAGCGCGACAATATACCAGTAGAGAACAGAATGTCAACAAGTGGATGCAGCACAATCCCTATAACGAGTCTCTGCCAAGCGAACAATCTATAATTAATACCATAGTGTGACCTAAACTCCATGTTCGCACACAGTATATCAGCATTTCTATACACCAAATTAAAGAGTAGCTGTGACGACAAAACAGAAATGTGTAAATATGCAATCCATACGCAAAGCAGCAAATATGTATCTTACATAATAAACAGGTCATTATCATCATATCAGCATAAGCAAATAAATGTTCATATGTAACCTTAATAAGTAAACATGAAGGCGCAAGCAGATAAATCACAAAGTATAACTTACATACATAACCACAGTCAGCACAATTAATCAGTTGACAATTACAATTTAAATAAATAAGCACAGCAGGCACATAATAAAAAAAATATGACATCAGTGAAAAGGCATAGCAGCCAAGCGATGCATAATATACACAAGTAATAACACTGTTCATTAATCAATAATTGTCAAAATCAGCAAATGTACACAAGCACGTCGCTTCACAAGTAAATTCATAGAACATGAAATTAGCACAATCACGTAATCGCGAGCAGCAAATTACGTCTAAAGTACGTACCTAAGTGGAAATATGTTACCTGAAAAATAAACTCAATTAACAGTTACCTTTTTGGTTTTTTACTTCTTTTTTTCGAAATTACATTCTTCCTGAAATTTTCTCCATAGCAAGTCGTCTTAACGTCGGACACGCACAGAATTTACCTGAAGGTCTTAAATATTTTATACAACCGTATCCTGAAAAATACTGAACGTTAATAACATAATTTATAAAGTCACCATAGCTTTATACTGAATTTAATCCGAGAAATTAGACTGTGTATTTGTTTACGTCTGTCAGTGCATTCGCACTGAGCGCTCGATCAGCTGTAGACGCGTGACGTAGAAAGTAATTGTTTGCGGTCAACGACTGCCTTGTGCGGCGCGCCGACTGACTGTTGCTTTGAGTATGTGCCGCCGCCAAAACACAGCGCGGTATCCTTGTACTCTCCGTGTGTTTACGTAGCTGTTAGTTTCTCACAAGTATGTCATTCCACAAAAATTTTAACGTTAGATATGTGATGTATTCCCTTAGAGCGCCGAGATTTAAGAGTTTCTACTTCTACAGTGTTATCATGAATAATTTTGCGAACTCTATATGGACCATTATAAAGCAGAAAAAATTTGCGACACAAGCCTTTTCCTTTATGAGACAAACGATGAGACTTAATTAACACCTTTTGACCGACTGACAAAATTTTTAAACGACCAGGACGTTTAGCTGATTTCTCCCTTCTAGCAGCCGCAGATGCAATATTTCGCAGAGCCAGGTTCACAACTTCAGATTGCCGCAGTTTCCGTGTAGGCGGAAAAGGAACTATTTCAGAAATGCGATTTGACGGTGCTTTATTTTTTAATATCAATCGAGGCGGTAAAGAAGTTGAGTCATTAGGAAGTTCATTCAGAATGTTTTGAAAAATATGAAGATACTGATCCCAAGTTCTGTGATTCTGATGACAATAAAGACGACACAATTTATTGATTACCTTCATCCATCTTTCTGAAGCGTTAGATTGAGGGTGAAAAAGTGAAATGAAGATTGGTTTAATTTTACGACGCCGTAGAGTACGAAGCCAAATTTTAGAGCGAAACTGTGATCCATTACCTGATATAACCTTATCAACATGACCCACTTCTTTAAGAAAATGTTTGATGAAAGCATTAGATACTGAACGAGCTGTTGCTTTGCGTAACGGTGTAAAACACACATATTTTGATGTCAATTCCACTGCTACAAAAATGTACGCAAAACCATTAGTAGATCGAACCACTGGACCGAACAAATCAACTGCAGCCATCTCCTTTAATTTCGCTGGAATGATAGGAAACAACGGTGCTCTGTGAGAAATTGTTGGCGGCTTAGCCTTTTGACATAATTTGCATTTGGCAAGAACAGATCGAATACGTTTTTCCATTTTACTGAAGTAGCAATTTTCTCGCAATTTATGAAAGCATTTTCTGGGACCAAAGTGCGCATAACTGAAATGTGTGTACCAAATCAATTTATTGACCCACTCATCAGGAATACAAACTAACCAAACAGAGTTGTCGACCGATTTTCGTTTGAAAAGAATGTCATTTCGAACTAAATAATGCTGTCTAATCGCTACGCTTTCCTTTCTCCTCCACTTCTCCTCAATGTCCTTCCAGATTGGATCCTTATTTTGCTCCTTAGCGATGTCCTGGAGCGAAGACGAAATAAAGTTCTCAAACGCAACACCTTGAATGTACATCAAACAATAATGGTTTTCTTTGCAGTCCTCTTCAGCACTTTGTTTCAAACCCATAGGTGCACGTGATAAAGCATCAGCAACAATATTTGAAGATCCCTGTATGTAAACAATACTAAAATCAAATTCCTGTAGGTACAACGCCCATCGTGACAATCTGCCAAGAGTTAATTTTGTCGACATAAGAAATTCCAAAGCTCGATGATCGGTGTAAACCTTAGTATGTCTGCCATACAAAAATGTGCGAAATTTTGTGAAAGCCCAAACAACAGCCAAAGCTTCAAGTTCCGTAATCGAATAATTCTTTTCTGATTTAGAGAGAACACGACTTCCAAAGGCAATAGTTTTCTGTACTACAACGCCGTCTTCTTCTATCTCTTGAAATAAGTGTGCACCTAGGCCTTTGTATGATGAGTCCGTCGCCAAACAAAAATCTTTAGATAGATCCGGATGTGAAAGAAGTGGAGCAGCAACTAAAGCATCACGAAGTTGTTCAAATTCTGACTGAGCTTCCTCATCCCAACACCAATTAGATTTCTTTCCAGATAGTTCACATAAACGAGGTGTGGCCAAATTGTCCAATCTAACAAAGCGTCTAAGAAAATTACAGACACCAAGGAAACTACGAACATCACGTTTTGTGGTAGGTACAGCATAATTACGAATAGCGTCTAATTTCTCTGGATCAGGAAGAATACCTTCTGTAGAAATAATGTGACCGAGAAATTTCACCTGAGAACGATCAAATTCAGATTTCTCCAAGTTCACAGTAATGCCAACTCTTGCAAAAATACTTAATAATGAATCCAAAATTTTGTTGTGCTCACTCCAAGAATGTTTAGCAATAAGAATATCATCAACATATGAAGTAATATTGTCACGAAGATAAACAGGTAAAATTTCATTTAAGCTACGAATGAATGCTGCAGAAGATACAGTAAGTCCAAACGGTAATTTCCGAAACTGGTAACAGTTACCAAAGGCTAAAAAGGCAGTGTATTTTCTACAATCAGGGTGGAGTTCTATTTGCCAAAAACTTGCGCGCATATCAATCGTGGATAAAACTTTAATTCCATGGAAATGTTGAAGAAGTTCATCTAAATATTGTGGACGGTCAGTTTCAGGAATGATGATATTATTTATCTGTCTGGAATCCAGAACCAAACGAATTGACCCATCCTTTTTAAGAACAACGTGTAATGGGCTGGTATAAGGGCTGACTGCTGGCTCAATAATGCCCTGATATAACATGTATTGAAGTTCATTCTTAACCTTGTCTCTGTAAGCCAAAGGAATAGCGTACGTTTTCCCGCGAAATGGTGTGTGTTCTTTTACTTTAAATAAATATTGTAAGCCTTGTATAGTTCCTGTGTGATGACTAAACACTGTAGCATGTGAAGTCAAAATATGGTGCAGCTCTTCTCTTGCAACGTCATCTGGCACTTCAGCTTTTTTAACCTTTTCATTAATTAATTCTTCGCTACTAATTACATCCTCCATCGCGTCTCTGTATCTATTGTCATTTTCATGAATAAACACACTGTCGTCATAATGCTCAACGAAAACATCAGAAGTAAGAAACCTTAAACATTTTGTATCTGACTCAGATCTTGTTAAACACTCAAAAAATTTCAAACATTTCGGCATTCCGGCAACAGTCAAATTCACACTTCCTTCTTTAAAGTTCAAAATTGCCTTATGTGTGTTAAGAAACTCCATACCTAATATAATCTGTGTACTGAGTAATGGAACAATAATAAAATTAGCAGACAATTCGTATCCTTGACAAATGAAATTTAGGTTGGTCTGTTGTTTAACTTCCACACCTTTTCCAGAAATCGCTCCTCGAATTGTAGTTTTAGAAATAGGTAACACAAGACAGGCAATAGTTCTTTCACATATACGAGAAACTGATTCACTAATGACGTTCAATGGGCTCCCAGAATCTAAAACTGCAGTGAACTTATTCTTACCCACACATACTTCAATAACAGGATGTAAAAATGCGTCTACATTATTTTGCTTTTCGCCTAGCAAAATGTCTCTCATATCTTCCAGGCGTACGTAGTGTAAAGTTGTAGTGTCATTACTTTCTGAACCGTCTATATTGCTGCCAGAAGCCGAAGCTGCAAGTCATGGTCGATTGTTTGCGTCACGTCTTTGATTATTCCCGTCATTTCGCGGATCAATTTCTACTATTTCCACTTGTCTCTCTGAATTTCTGTCACGCGGAGGATGCCAATTAGGTCCTTCCTGTCTGTTAGATGCAAATTCTTGGTTGTGTCTGTTATTAAAATTTCTGTTTTCCTGTCTGTCTGCATAACTACTTCTTGTATAATTTCGACTGTCACTTCTGAAATTACTGTTGTATCTACTACCCTGGTTATTTCTGTAGTAAGAATTTCTATTACTGTATGGATAATTTCTGTCTTGATGATACCGATTACTGTTTCCGTATGATTGATCATTCCGGTAGGAATTACCGTTATTATAATTGTCTGTGTAATTTCTGTTAGAACGTCTGTTATTGTCATAAGGCTGGTATCTATTGTCCTGTCTGTTTCGTCTGTCATTCTCAAAGTTACCCATGTAACGCCCGTTCCGATCACTATCCCTTTTCTCTGAAAATTTGTTGTAATTACTGTTACTGAAAAAATTACAAGAAGTCCCGTCGTCGTTGTCATACTCAAGTTCTTGTAACAAAGTCTTAAAAGTCTCAATGTCGTCTTTACATCTTCCGGCTAAAGCAATTTGTCTTATAGATTGTGGCAGCTTAGTTAAACAAATGCGGATTAATTCAGTCGGGCTATAAGGGTTGGACAGGAACTGATTCTTTCGAATCATGTCTTCAAAATATTCTGCTGGCGTGCGGAACTCAGACTGTTTGAAATTACGCTGCATAATAAGACTGTGTTTGACTCTGTCTTGCGTGTTTTCGGACCAATATGCCGATAGAAATGCATGATAAAAATCATTCAGATTATTACAATCACTAATGAGTGCACGCATCCGCGTCGCCGGTTCGTTTTCTAAATATCCACACATAAATTCCAGTTTGTGACTTAGTGGCCAATTTGGTGGGAGTGCATACATAAATTGATCTAACCATGCACATGGATGTATGTCATTCTTAGAATTACGAAAGATCTTAAATTTCCGAACAGTCAAAAAGTGTTTATAGTCAAAGTTTTCGCCTCGTGGCGACAAAGACCTACCGCGTCTGTCCCAGTTTGAATGTCGATTATTGTCAAGTTCGCGCGCATGGCGCTCTCTTGTTGCGCCCCGTAAACGAAACAAATTATTTTCTTCAAAGCCCTCTGCTATCTGTGATTCTAAATTTCTTCTGCTGTCTTTTCCTACGATTTCGCCTTCAATTTGTTTGACTTGCTTTCGTAATGCCTCAACTTCCCTTTTAACACGTTCATTAAATTTTCCCTGATTTTCAACATGCTTATTTATGTTCTGGTACTCTTCGGTTTCTGCAAATGGTAATGGAGCTGTATCTTCTGAATCTCTATCCCCATTTAAACTAAGACTTGTCAATTTATCTGAAATCTCCTCAACTCTTTCCGATAAGTCACCTATTTTTTCTTTCTGTTTACCTACGTCTTCCGTAAGTGTCGTGACTCGGGTTTCAGTGTTGACACATTTGGTAGTTAACTGTTCATATTGTTGTGTTAGGTTATTTAATCTGTCATTTGGTACGGATTCCTCGATTCTCTCAAATATTTCTTCCTTATCGTGTGCACGTTGTAAATTTAACTCTGAAAATTTTTGTACTATCACGCGATCTCTTTCTTCCTGTTCTCTATCTTGTTCCCTTTGTCTAATCTCTACTGCAATTAATCTATTATTGTGAGAATTCAAAATCGTTTGTACTTCTTCTCTGATTTCTTTCTTTAACTCATCTTTCATATTTTTGAAACATGTCCCTATTCGTGAGTCTAACCGTGTTTCCATTGTTTCCATCTCTGTTTTAATTGTTCCTATTTCTGATCCCACTGTTTTTAATTCAGATCCCAACTGTGATCCCAGTGAGTCTAACCGTGTTTCCATTGTTCCCCTTTGTAAGTCTAACCGTGTTGCCAAAGTTCCCATCTCTGTTTTAATTGTTCCTATTTGTGATCCCAAATCTAATATTGCACCCATCAACTGCTCCATATGATCTGGTTCGAAATTCTTTTCGCCCCTAACATTTCTCGCAAAACCAGTTTCCTTCGTCATAGCTGTAAAGCTATCTGTGTTCGATACTATTTCAGACTCTTCTATCGTTAATCTCGTATTCTGTGAATTTCCTGATTGAGAAAAATTTTGAAATGGTTCCGGACTATTTTCCCGACTTATTAAATTGTTTTCCACTTCATTATTCGTTATACTGTTCTCCTGTGTTGGCGAGTTCGCCATGTCAACAATTTCGTCATTCTGACTATCCATCATTTTTGCCTTTTTCATCGAACGCGTAATCATTTACAAAACATACAAAACTCGTCACTATATGAAAATTACACACAATGACACTTTATCTCCAACAATACCATTCACACGAAATGTTTCCCTCAAACACGATTAATCGAACAATTGAAATAATTGCACTAAATTGTCAAACGCGTATACAAGACAACAAAATTAAATTCTGAAAAAAAAAATACCATTAGAAGAATGACAATTACCAAATCTACACATGCAAAATAGACTACAATTACTAAACTACAAATTACTACAACAATACTACTGTCTACTATTTTTACAATCAGAAGAATTCCAAGGGACGATCCGAAGCAGCGGTCGCCACGTGCATGGGGGCTTAATTAAAATAGAATGCAAATAATTTTAATTTTTTGCTTCAGTAGCTGTCTGTTCAGTTACGAAGTCTCGTAACGGTTGGCCCTGACTAGTATTATTACGCAATCTGACTGCATAGAACAACAACAAAGAATGAAATGGAAATTTTCATTAACACAATTAATTAATTAAGTCCCCAGCAACTATAAAACCTACGAAACCAAAGCACAAGTGTAACTGTTCTGTGTGTGGAAGTATGACTCAACGTACGCATCTGGCACGGTTCTTCTTCAACAACACAAGAAATTTTAAATATCATTTATACTGAATTAATTAAAGAAAATAGAAATACCATAATTACTCAAGAAAACCAGAATTACACTCTAATACAAGAACACAAGCCAGATGCTTTGTTGACTGAACCTGTAATGACGCATTATTCAGGACATTGAAATAATGAGAAAGAAAAGAAAAGTAGTTTGTTACCTTAATTTATATTGATGAAAAGCACTCTAGACATTACAATCTCTCCACACCGACTCGCTACTATCACATCTCAACAAGAACTTTTCAGTATCACATCTCAGCAAGCACTGCCTACTAGCTCATCTCAACAAACACTCCTCACTACGACATCTCAGCACTGACTACCACGAGTTCTCCCAAGGCACTGCCCACTACGAGTTCTCAATAATCACTGCCAGTGGAGGCGGCGGAACAATACCCTCTAGCGCGATCTCTGGCGCTGTGGCTCAGTGTAGCCACCTTTCAACAGATGAAATAAAAGAAAATTCGCATGTGGCGCTTCGTGGATTCCAGCAAGTGGCACACCAATTTCCGGAAGTGGAAGCGGCGTTGTGGGCGGAGAATCAACCGTGGAGGAGAGTATTTCGAGGGAGACCGTACCAATAAGTAAAACATAAGCGTAGAAAAATTTTGTGGGAAAAGTACCGGTGCTTTTTGAACAGACATTGTATGCTTTGTATTGCAGCCATTTGCAGCAATGTTGTCGGCAACACTTTTTGCAGCTACACATTGCCGTAAAATACGGCCCGTGTCAATGCGCCTTAACAGCCCTCGGCTCTTCAACCGGCCGGTCAATTTTTGGACGCGGGCAGTGCTATGATGACGACGAACGAATCGTCGCCAATGTGAATGACTGGTGGCCAATGCTGAATAGAAGCATACAGATCTCTTCCTTGCATATACAGATGTGTTTGTCAGTGAAGTCGATAAGGAGCTGGCTGCATGCTCTGGGTCTACAACGACTAAAATAGTTAGAACACGTCGGTACAAAACAATACATCGTACACTACTGGCCATTAAACTTGCTACACCACGAAGATGACGTGCTACAGACACGAAATTTAACCGACAGGAAGAAGATGCTGTGATATGCAAATGATTAGCTTTTCAGAGCATGCCCACAAGGCTGGCGCCGGTGGCGACACCTACAACGTCCTGACATGAGGAAAGTTTCCAACCGATTTATCATACACATACAGCACTTGACCGGCGTTGCCATGTGAAACGTTGTTGTGATGCCACGTGTAAGGAGGAGAAATGCGTACCATCACGATTCCGACTTTGATAAACGTCGGATTGCAGCCTATCGCGATTGCGGTTTATCGTATCGTGACATTGCTGTTCGCGTTGGTCGAGATCCAATGACTGTTAGCAGAATATGGAATCGGTGGGTTCAGGAGGGTAATACGGAACGCCGTGCTCGATCCCAACGGCCTCGTATCACTAGCAGTCGAGATGACAGGCATTTTATCCACATAGCTGTAACGGATCGTGCAGCCACGTCTCGATCCCTGAGTGAACAAGACGTTTGCAAGACAACCATCTGCACGAACAGTTCGACGACGTTTGCAACAGCATGGACTATCAGCTCGGAGACCATGGTTGCGGTTACGCTTGACGCTGCATCACAGAGAGGAGCGCGCGGGGTGGTGTACTCAACGACGAACCTGGTTGCCAGAATGGCAAAACGTCATTTTTTCGGATGAATCCAGGTTCTGTTTACAACATGATGATGGTCGCTTCCGTGTTTGGCGACATCGCGGTGAACGCACATTGGAAGCGTGTATTCGTCATCGCCATACTGGCGTATCACCCGGCGTGATGGTATGGGGTGCCATTGGTCACACGTCTCGGTCACCTCTTGTTCGCATTGACGGCACTTTGAACAGTGGACGTGTGTTAAGACCCGTGGCTCTACCCTTCATTCGATCCCTGCGAAACCCTACATTTCAGCAGGATAATGCACGACCGCGTGTTGCAGGTCCTGTATGGGCCTTTCTGGATACAGAATATGTTGGACTGCTGCCCTGGCGAGCACAGTCTCCAGATCTATCACCAACTGAAGACGTCTGGTCAATGGTGGCCGAGCAACTGGCTCGTCGCAATACGCCAGTCACTACTCTTGATGAACTGTGGTATCGTGTTGAAGCTGCATGGGCAGCTGTACCTGTACACGCGATCCAAGCTGTGTTTGACTCAATGCCCATTCGTATCAAGGCCGTTATTACGGCCAGAGGTGGTTGTTCTGGGCACTGATTTCTCAGGATCTATGCACCCAGACTGAGTGAAAATGTAATCACATGTCAGTTCTATTATAATATATTTGTCCAATGTATACCCGTTTATCATCTGCATTTCTTCTTGTTGTAGCAATTTTAATGGCCAGTAGTGTACTTTCCTACTTGACGTCCTGAGCAAGAGTGGCTGAGCGCACGCTAGAGACTTGTTGCAAGCCGCGGAGCAGCCCTAGCCGCGTGACCAGCGATACTAGTACGGATCGCGGTCAATAACTGCAACCCCAAATAAGGGTGGTATCGAACTTTGATACCTCAACGGGCGTTTTATGACCTTTTCTGGGCTGAAATTTCCCTTGGTGAACAAATGGTTCAAGTTATTCAGAAAAAAACAGGGTGAACATTAAAAATCCGACAAATTTCCGCGACGTATTATTGACTAAAAATTGAAGTAAAAAGGCCTATGAACGTGTTTCCGGAAATGCATCGTTTCCGCTGTAGATGGCGCTGACGAATGAAACTTCCTCTGATCACGTATCATTTATTCCTTGTGTGTTGCAGACTGTGTGATTGACGCAGCGCACTGTAAGCCGCAGAATGGTACGGTATTAATGTTGGGAACACGCCGAGATCGTGTTTGTGTACGGCCAAGCAGATGGAAACTATCGAGAGACTGCCCGGTTATACGAAAACAACTATTCTCACTGATACCAACCACAGCACACAACATTTCTAGCCCATTTTAGGCGTTTGTGTGCTCATGGTTCCTTTCATACAGACTTACGTGCAGGGAGGCGGCGAAATGTGCTTACAGCAGTTTTGGCGGGCCGGGTTCTGCATGATGTTGATACGAGCCATAGTACAAGCTCCATTCAAGTGGCCCGCCAACATGGTGTAAGCCAAAGTACGATTATGTGCTTCCTGCATGACACTGCATCCCATGGAGACAACATTCAACATCTGTTGTGTCGCGGATGTGATGCTGCTCTGTATTGTGTTCTAGGATGATTCGTTGCCATTGCTCGCACACCGTCCATTTACGGACATATTTTCATAGGGCCTTTTTTCCTCCATTTCCAGTAAGGAATCCGTCGCTCCAGTTTGTCGGTTTTATTAATATTCACCTTGTATGAAAGAGAAAGTCGGAAGAGTATGAATGAACATACATAATTGATTTTACGTAAACTGGAGTGACGAGTGAAATATTTTTAACGGTTAAAGTGGTCTTAACCAAAGATAAGAAGCAAACAGTGGAAATCAATGATCTCTATACAACCCGGATATATATATATAATCTCAGTATGGAACTGCACCGTGTCTACAGATTCATGTGCTTTGCATCGTTCGTTATGCTGTAGTTTGGCAGAAAAATTTCCATCGGTCTGTACGTGACAGAGAATTGCAGACTGATTTCTTGTTTAGAACTTTATGTCAATATGTGATGCAATAGGCTGATATACGAGCGGAAAAGGAAAGTATTTTCCTTTCTTTGTTCTGGTGACGTTTCCTAGCAGCCATGTTATAGTTTGGCAAGAAACGAAATATGAGTATCTATGGCTGGCATGATCAGACATTTGAAGTTCAACATCCTGGTAGTACAGAAATCGCTGGTCGAAATTATACTTTGTTATCTCTTCGTTTTTACAAAGATACCGGCGACGTTTATAACCAGCAATAAAAACGGTGTAAATAAAAAACCACTAACAACTGTATTATATCATCTACGGAATATCTTTGCAGCAGCAATGTCAGAGAATCGTTGTGCCGTTCCATAGCTTCAGAAAACGTGACAGGACGGCAAGAAAATTTTTACCGACAAGATTTTTCTCCTCCGAATAGCTTCATTCTGTGAGATCCAATGAAGAATATGTGGTGGACTGAGAACGGAATAGGTCACAAATAAAGCTGTGAAGAAAATTTACCAAAACATATCTCTAAATAGTCACAACTCAGAACAAACACAGTGAACGCATGACGAGGGCTTGCATCCGTTCCCACTGCATTTAGCACCTGATTGTTGCTGCACTGCGGCGGAACCGGATGGGAGACTAGAACGTAACACTAAAGAGGTCTTTAAGCTTGGTGATCCCTGTGGTGCTATTCGAGATGTGTAGCCATACTGACTGCTCCGGATTGCACCCTCTCCCACCAGGCAACACAAAAATGATAATATACGTGTGTGAATCAGATACACTTGCGCCATCTGACGTGCAAGCTTCTCAAGCGATGTCGACAGCGAAAATGCTTCCAACAGGTCGTTAGTCACACAAATACATCACACTGCCGTCGTCTATTTCGCAAGACGACTAGCATCCACAGCTCATCTAGAGAGACCATGACAGTAATGAAATACGTGGTCTGCTCAGACAATTTGGAGTTTTGTCCACAAAATTTTTCCTGCGCATACCTCTTACTTATTCTGATGGTCTCCTTCGAAATACTCTCCTCCACAATTGATACACCGCTCCAAACGCCGTTTCCAGCTCCGGAAACAGTCTTGGTACGCCTCTTGCTGGATCGCGCGAAACTTCGCCTGAAAATTTTCTTATTTCTCGTATATCATTGCAAATCTTCGTCCTTTCAAACGGGTTTTCAACTCTGGAAATAAAAAAAGTCCACAAGGGCCAAGACTGGAGAGTACAGAGGATGAGGCTGCACAGTGATTTCGTGTTTTGTGCAATAATCACGCACCAAGAGGGGCGAATGTGGAGGTGCGTTATCGTGAAGCAAAAGCCATGGATTGTCTCGCCACATTTCATGCCGTTTCCTTCTCAAATTTTCTCGTAGGCGTCGCATCACGTCCCGACTGTACCATCGGCTAACAATTTGTCCCCATGGCACGAATTCATGATGACCTAACCCTTCAAAGTCAAAGAAAACTACCAGTGTGGCTTTGACATTTGACCTGCTCTGACGAGCTTTGCTTTTGGTCTTGGAGAACCTTTTCCGTCCGATTGTGAAGGTTGAACGTTAGTCTCAAACATCAAAATCGTAGATTCATGTCTCATAACCAATTATGGTTCTCTCTAGTAACATCTCGTTCTCATTTGTGTGATCCAAAGACTCTGCACAGACTGCGAGGTGGAGGTGATTCTGGTCTTGACTCACGAACCGTGGGACGAATTTGGCGGTAACACGTTCCACTCCAAGACGCTGTGTCAGGATTTCATGACATTGTCCAACTGAAATGTTATATTATTCTGCAGTCTCTCGGATAGTCAGTCTTCGATTGGCACGCTCAATTTCGTTGACGTTCATAACATGAGCGTCGTCGGAAGACTTCGAAGGGCGTCCTGAACTAGGGTCATATCTTTTACTCCCGTTCGGCCACTTTTAAACCGTGTGAACCATTCGTAACACCAAGTACAGGGGGGTGGCCGAGCGGTTCTAGGCGCTACAGTCTGGAACCGCGAGACCGCTACGGTCGCAGGCTCTAATCCTGCCTCGGGCATGGATGTGTGTGATGTCCTTAGGTTAGTTACGTTTAAGTAGTTCTAATTCTAGGGGACTGATGACCTCAGAAGTTATGTCCCGTAGTGCTCAGAGCCATTTGAACCATTTGAACGAAGTACAGGCTAAGTACTCCTTACCGTAGGCTTCCTGCATCTTTTGGTGTGTCTCTATAATGATTTCCTTGACTATTATGCAAAATTTATTGCAGTGTGTACACAACATTGTACTCAATACAGCAATGAACCGTAACTAACAGATATGCAACACTGAAATTTCCGGTAGTTACACGTTAAAGACAGGTGTGTGCAGGGATGCCAAAACATTTCGCTCTAACTCACTATTGGCGAGAAATTACGAACGTTTCGGAATTTTTTGAACAATCGTCGTAAGTAGCTTTGAGCACTCCCCGAAATTCAACAAAAAATAGGGAATATGGCTTGCACGTCTATGCAGTAGACGAAGAGCCTCTCCTCTTTTGAAATCAATCTCCGTTATTTTCATTGGTGTGTTATGACAACAACTAAACCGTGGCGGGACTGGCGCCAGGGATATCTTTGGCTTAGGCACTATCGATTCCCTCTGGCAGAAGTTTGTCTTTGGAGCCTGGGCAGGCTGAGAAGATAGTGGGGCAGTACGGAGTGGAAAGGGACAACAACGTTGGACACGGCACGCGGAAGTGTGCGTGTCAGCGAGACGTTGGAGAGACGACAGCGAGACGGTGTGTCTGAGTACGGGCGGCAGTTAGCGCTTGATCGTACTGGGGTCAGTAAAAGCGGGCAGGCGCTGTGGCTTCTTGGCAACCTCGTGAAGCTATGCATGTGCTCGCTTCCGTGAAGGAACACGCTGTGAATATCGGACTAAGCAACGTCTGGTGTCTTCGCCACATCGATTCAGCAGCTGGCATCAAGCGAAGTAATTCAAGTCTATCAACGATTAGTGAAACATAATGGTTATTGCTCTTGAGGCAGCAAAGTGTTGCAAGGACTGTGATCTGATATTTCATGCCTCTTATTAAGTGTGTGCTTCGCTCCTTAATAGTATTGTTCTTACTTCAGCTGGCAAGTGTCGAGAAAAAAAAAAAAAGATACGTGTACGCAGCCTTAGCGAACGATCTATATTCCGTGTATAAAGATTGCCGTGTGGTACCTTACACGCCCACATAAGGTACTCCATGTGATGCGTGATGCTTGGGTTTTAATGAGCCAGTTCCGTTTGCATTATTCGTGTACGTGGTTGCGCTTAAAGGAATGAAATCAGTTTTTGTCAATTTTATCGAAGTATTTTTCTGTATAAGTTTGAGTATTAAGGTGAAGGAAGGGTTGTTTGGTTCCCTGTTGTCGCTTCTGATTTATGTCTCAGAGATCGGAAGCAGTGGGCTACCGAAGTGCAGAGCCTCCCCTTTTAAATTACTAACGGGGGTACGGGTGGTGGACTTTGCCTGAGTTCGCGTGTGCTGTTTGGTTCCGAGTTGGGTTGGGTTGTTTTGGGAAGGAGACCAGACAGCGAGGTCATCGGTCTCATCGGATTAGGGAAGGATGGGGAAGGAAGTGGGGCGTGCCCTTTCAAATGGACCATCCCGGCATTTGCCTGGAACGATTTAGGGTAATCACGCAAAACCTAAATCAGGATGGTCGGACGCAGGATTGAGCTGTCGTCCTCCTGAATGCGAGTCCAGTGTCTAACCACTGCGCCACTTCGCTCGGTTTTGGTTCCGGTTTCGGTGTTCTGAACGGGGTGGAAGTACAAACGGAGTCCCCATCTTAATTCGAAGATCTCAGTCGGCTGCACCGTTCGTGGCCAAGTCGGGCCTCAGTTATTTCACAAGCTGCAGTTTGCTAAAACTTGTGGTGACTCTGCAAGGTTGCCCGGATTAAATGTTTTAAATATTTGTCTTAAGAATTTTGAGGGATTTCTAGAAGAGTGTCTCTCAATTGAAACTGTTTTCTAAAATTTCGGTGCAATTCAGCCTTAGTGGCTGATGGGGAAATAACTGGGTTATTGATCACTGTCTATAACCTTGTAAAGTTGTTTGGTAATATCTCGCCCGGGAGGGGCTGTTTTCAATCTATGTGGAAATAATTGATTTCCTGGTTATTAGATGTAAAGTTTATTTTAAATTATTTAGTTGGCCCGAATGGCGTTTTTTTTTTTTAATGTTTGTAAAGAGATTAATTCGCTTGTAGTTTCATATAACAAGCAGTTTGTAAAATTGGCCTGAGTGGCGGGTTTTTAAATGTTTTTAAAGAGATTAATTGATTTGTGGTTTTATATATCAAGCAGTTTGTAAAGTTTGCCTGAATGGCGTTTCTTAAAGAAATTATTATCTGATTCATGATTGTCACTCTCTTAATGACATATCTACGATGCAAATAAATATGTTGAAATGAAATGGTCACTGTATGGGTCAAGTCCTTCCACTCCCTTTATAGTAAAGGTTAAGGAAACTGCAGTTCAAAACGGAAATAACGTCGCAACAACGCTACCTTTTGCAAATATACACCGTGTTTTTGAAAGCACTCGAAACTCCCATGGCAGGTATCAAAAACAGCCGGCTCAGAAAAGTGTGTATTTTTCTCTCTGAAATCGCGTTGCCTGGTGGGAGCAGAGGTACGGGCTGAGAGATACATACAGTAGGTGGAACAGGTGTGTGGGACTAATCTTACGGCCGGCAGGCTGGGGCAGTAGCTCCAGCTACCGGCGCAGCCTCACAAAAACTGGGTTAACCTCAGAGAGCGCGGTCGGCGCCGGTGGCGGCGGCGGAGCGGCGACAAGGCGAGACTGCTTTTTGCCGCTCCTCTCCTCTCCCCTGCTCTGCTCCGGTCTCCTCCGGCTGTCGCGTCAAGCGCTGCCGTCATTAACATCCCGCGGGCTAATTGCCTCCCAATGGGCCGCCGTTTACCACCACGCTTCTGCACAGCTCCCTGACCCGCTACAAGACTTACTCGTGTACCCACGTCTGCGTCGCCAGAAGTAGTAAAAAAAAAAATAAAAAAAAAAATACAAGCCGTCTCACCCTGCTTTAATTGAAGCATGACTGTATGGACAGAGCTACTCGTTGCCACTGCTGGTCGATCCAGCAGCTATATAACGCCCAGGATACGGTACCCATGCACAGTGGCCAGTTTTCGTCCAATGCGCTTGGTGAATTCATTCGTTTGTTCGGAAGGGTAGGCTGACAAGCATTTGCCATCTTTCGGCCGGTCAGCGATGATAGAATCGATGCGCGCACCCTGCAATCTTTCTCTTTTTACAGAAACTATTCGGTAAAAAGATTTCGTTTTCCCTTCAGTTGTAGCTTTATATGTCAGGTTCAATACAATGTGCCCATCATTTCGTTAATGGTCATAGTTACTGTGATATTTACTTAGAAATAAGACACAACGCGAAATTCGAAAAAGTTTGCTATGAAAAATAGGGGTCGCTCTGATTTTTCGTTTGGTGCAAATTACATACTATGTTGCTGCATATAAAATTTAGGTAACACATTGAATTCTTCTTTAGACTTGGGTGGATGTCTCTACCTGCCACTGATCACGAGGAAAGCAATCTGACAAAGCACACTCCTTTGTGATCGCACCGAACCAGCAATAAAGCAAGAGTGAAATATGCACAACATTTCTCATATTTCATAAACGGTTTGAGATACTGTAACGAGATTTTGGCAAATGATAGCACAGAAGGAAGAGAGTGATTTGGCATATGGTCACTGTGCAAAACTTCGTTACCTACCATGTTATTCCACCAACTGCAGACTTTTCCGATGAAGGAACGTAATTTTTAAGGGCCCTTGATTGATTGTGAAGCGAGAAATGTTGTAGGTTTTGCAACAACATAAGTAAAATCTAAATCCCATATGACTGGGGCCTCCCGTCGGGTAGACCGTTCACAGGGTGAAAGTCTTTCGATCTGACGCTACTGCGGCGACTTGCGCGTCGATGGGGATGAAACGATGATGATTAGGACAACAGAACACCCAGTTCCTGAGCAGAGAAAATCTCCGACCCAGCCGGGAAACGAACCCTGTACCTTAGGACTGGCTTTTCGTCGCGGTGACCGCTAACTACCAGCTACCGATTGCGCATACAACATAAGTGAAGTCATTATACGTTTATTTTGTACCCCGGATGCGCTTTTTCATAAGATGCGGACCATACTTTTCCTCAATTCCTCACTTAACAAATTTAGTAAACCACTGTTTCAGAATTCTCCCACAGTTACGTCTGCACAACAGGTTAGTGAGGTAGGATTGTGTAGAGTCCGCTGCGTTTTGGTAAAAGAAGCCAACTTTACCATGGCAGGAAGAGAAATGTGTAGGTTTTACTCAAAATTCCCCACTCGTGACACTTCTCTGAAAGTTACAAATGGTTAGCAAACCAGGTGAAAATAAATCGCTGCGTTTTCGGCAGAATTCCTTTCAGATACTAACCAAAGAAAATGTGAGAGATCTTTTTGAATGGTCACCATACATGCCTGAGCGTGAAGAAGTCCCACTTAATATTTACAACAAAGTTAGCCTACGCTTCAGTTTAGTAACAGCGCTTCCCCTCCAGCGCTCGGCGTTTTTCCTGTAGCGCCTGCTCGCACCCCCCACCACTACCGCTCTCTGCATGCATGACCTACCATCTGCGCATCTACCGGCCACGTTTTTTTTTTTTTCTTTATTGTACTTTAGTTCCGCATCCGGGGTGGGCTGGGGCTGGCAGCAGTATAATCGCTGCTCTTAGTCGAAAGATATTAATAATACAATAGAATTAAAATTACAAAGAAGAAAATATGGCATACATAAATATAAAAAGGGGGAACATAATGGAAGAGAACAGACAAAAATAGGGCGGCTGTAGAATTGAGATAAAAAACTTAAAAAAGTATTGCGCCCACAAAACCTCATACTGGGACAATTTAAACAATACAAGGCAAAGTATGGCTGGAACATAAAAGTAGCGATGGATGGCGTAGCACGTAACGAACACTGACAGTAACACTGTGTACAAGTCCAGCACACAGTGAAATGGAATGAGTGACTGGCATCGGTGGCTGGGAGGCTCCAGTCAGGGAAGTTTGGCCACCAGGTGCGAGTCTTATTTCAGTGGGCGCCACATTGGGCGACTTGCGCGCCAGTGATGAGGAGGAAATGATGATGAGGACAACACAGCACCCAGTCCGTGAGCGGAGAAAATCTCCAACCAGGCCGGAAATCGAACCCAGGCCAGCTTGCATGGGAGGCGAGCACATTACCGCCCAACTAAGCTGGCAAACAGCACACTATTAAAATCACAGCTCTGGACACACAGGAGAACAGCACCAAACACAACACTAACGTAGCACACGACGATGAGCGAACACAGGATCTGCCAGGGGCATGGAGATGATGGAGAAGGGAAGAAGGGGAGGGAGGGGTGGAGAGGGGGGAGACGGGCAGAGTCACATCGAAGAGGGGGGAAGGACGTGGGACACAGTTGGAGGGATGCAGGGACAGGTGGGGAAAGGAGGAAAATCTACTCTGCAAGGAGGAGGGGAGAGGAAAAGGGGGCTCTGGAAGTGGAGGGAACAAGGCCAAGTTACAGTTGAAAGTTCAACAGCTGGGAGGGGAAGGTTCTGGAAATTGCCCTGATGAAGGAGGTTGAGAGAAGGAGGGGTACAGCGATAAAGGTGTGGCAGCAGGAACGGGTGGATAGGTAGGAGGAAACCAGGGGGTGGGGAGGATCAAGCCTGTGGACATGTAAGGGATGTGGTGATGTTGGAGGAAAAGGAGGAGGTGGGGGAAGGGGATGAGGTTATACAGGAGTCGTGTGGGGGAAGGAATGTGGATATGGAAGGCAAGGCAGAGTGCCTGGTATTCGAGGAGGGCCTTTCCAAAAGGGGAGGGGGGGGGGCGGGCATAACACGGGATAGGACGGATGAAGCATTTGTAGGTGGATGGTGGAAGAATGTAATCCTCATGTCCAGCCAGATAGGAGTCACAGGAGGCAGAGGTGGGAAGGGACTTTCTGCTGGAGGGTCAGGAGGTGAGGGGTTCAGGTGAGGTGACAGTCAAGGGTGAGGCCAAGATATCTCAGGGTGGGCGTGAGCCCAATGGGACGACCATAACTGGTGAGGTAGGAATCGTGGAGATGGAAGGAGCGGGTGGCGTGGTCTATGATGATTGCCTGGGTCTTGGAGGGGTAGACACGAAGGAACCACTGATTACGCCAAGTGGTGAACTGGTCGAGGTGGATTTGGAGGGTGTGTTGGGACCGTTGAAGGGTAGGATAGAGAGCCAGGAATGCAGTGTCATCAGCTTATTGGAGAAGGTGGACAGGTGTGGGTAGCTTGGGCATATTGGCGGTGTACAGGAGATAGAGAAGAGGGGGAGGACGGAGCCCTGGGGGATGCCAGCTGTGGAATAAAAGATACGGGAGTTGGTGTTGTGGAGGGTGACATAGGACGAATGGATGGCGTAAGAGTAAGGAAGCGACCAGATGCAGAAAACTGATAGGCACGGCGTATGTTTGGAATTTAAAGAGAAGACTTGGTTGCCATACACGGTCATAGGCATTTGGAGGTCGAGGGAAACAAAGATGGCGGAGCGACAGGAGTTGGGCTGGAGGGAGAGAAGGTGGACGAGGTTAAGGAGTTGGTCTTCAGCGGAGAAGGAGGGTCAGAATCCACACTGGATAAGGGGGAGGATGTGGTGTTGAGTATGGTGCTGATGGTTACGACGGGAGAGGATGGACTTGAAGACTTTACTGGAGTTCAGGCAGATGGGATGATAAGAAGAGGCAATGGAAAGGGGTTTGTTGGGTTTGAGGAATAAGAGGACCCGGGAAGTTTTCCACAGGTCGGGTTAGAAGCCAGTAGAGAGGATGACGTTATAGATTGGCAGGGATAGTCACGAAGAAGAAGGGACTTTCTGTAAGGTGGCGGTAGGTGACAGTCATGACCAGGGGCCGCCTTGCGTTTGGACTGGAGGATAAGTTGAATATCGTGTGCTGTGACTGGAGTGTTGATGTCGGTGGCAACTGCCCCAAGTACTGGAGACTAGGAGCAAGTGTAGCGACAGAGGTATCGGAGCATTCCGTGACGGTGGGGAAAAGAGAATAATCAAAGTGGGCATCATCAGGGACGGAGAAGACCTCGGAAAGGTGGGAAGCTAGATGGTTGGCCTTACTGAAAAGGTATTCTGCACGCCTAATACACCCTCTACTCGCCACAAACACAACTATACGTGTAATGACGTGTTTACACCGGCGATATCTTACAGCAATGTGTGGCAGCAAAAACGTTGTCATCAACAGTGCTGCGTGTGGCTGCTGTAAATAGTAATTCTCTCTCCACTATTGCTGAATGCATACAGTGAATATACAGTATTATCAGGCTGCTTACAACACGCTATGTCAGTCACACAGCCTGCAACACACAAGGAACACACGGCACGTGGTCACAGAAACTCTCATTCGTCAGCGCCATCTACCGTGGCAAATGATGTATTTCCGGACACACCTTCATATGACCTTCTCCCCTCCATTTCCAGTCGTGAAACCGCTCCTGCGGTTTGTCGGGTTTATGAATGTCACCCTGTATAGATCAGGTGCGGCTATAACTACAAGAATCACTGTACACGAAAGGAGTTGGAGGCTGAAACAGAAGGATTTCAGTCTTGCTGGACATGCTCTGAATGAAAGCCATTCTTATGACATTAAATGTGACCTTCTCCACACAACAAATGAAGTAGAAAACTAACATTACTTGAAAATCTGGCTATCGAAAAATAACCGTCAAAGTATCCTGACTTAATCAAATACAGTTCCTATATTAACCCCTGCTAGAGTAACAGCGGTCACCCAATAATTTTGCCAGCGTAAGATAATATGCTTGTTGTAAATAGTATAACTTCTCCCCACCCGTATCCTCTGACTCGTTCTTCCCCATTGCCCTCCCATTCGCATCTTTTCTTTGCCTGTTCTTCACATTCATCAGTTATTTTGTCCATATAACATAGTGGTGTCCGCCACAACACAACTCTTTTTGTCCTTCAGTTCTTATACTTTTAATCTTTGAGCAGAATATAATGTCAGGGCTATTTGAAACCTGAGTTTTTCTTGGATTATACAACTTTCAAATGACATCGAGGAACTCAGCCAGGTAACACTTTCAGGGAACGCGGATATTTCGGCGGGAGAACACCTCGCCATTTTTAAGGCAAACTGCAACGGACAGGCAACGTACATGCAAATTTAAAACCTCGGTTCTCGGACTGATGTAGGAAAGATAACACACACAATGAACACTAGTGCCACCAAAGATGACCAAAGTCAGAGTTATCGATAGTGAGAGTACGAACTCGCAGGTGAGATAGCATTGACTCCGTCCCTCTGTTTTTTGACAGGGGAGGGAGCCGTATTTCATACAGAGTTTAAACAAAAACCTCCATCCCTGTTAACGAGGTTGCTCGCAAATTTAATCTCAGCTACCTCCTTAATAACAATGTCCCAATAGCTGGACGTGAGTGCCAATATCTCGGTCTTATTATATAACATGGGGTGACCAGTATCCAACCAATGTTCGGCAATAGCAGATCTACTTGGGTGCTGTTAGCCGGCCGGTGGGGCCGAGCGGTTCTAGACGCTTCAGTCTGGAACCGCGCGACCGCTACGATCGCAGGTTCGAATCCTGCCTCGGGCATGGATGTGTGTGATGTTCTTAGGTTAGTTAGGTTTAAGTAGTTCTGAGTTCTAGGGGACTGATTACCTCAGATGTTAAGATCCATAGTGCTCAGAGCCATTTGAACCAATTGCACTCCGTCTGCAGGCCACAAGTTGCCCATCGGGACCATCCGACCGCCGTGTCCTCCTCAGGTGAGGATGCGGATAGGAGGGGCGTGTGCTCAGCACACCACTCTCCCGGTCGTTATGATGGTTTTCTTTGACCGGAGCCGCTACTATTCGGTCGCGTAGCTCCTCAATTGGCATCACGAGGCTGAGTGCACCCCGAAAAATGGCAACAGCACATGGCGGCTGGATGGTCACCCATCCAAGTGCCGGCCACGCCCGACAGCGCTTCGGTGATCTCACGGGAACCGGTGTATCCACTGCGGCAAGGCCGTTGCCCATTTGAACCTTTTGGCTCCTGTAATCGTGAAGTGTTTCCTACATAAGGCAAAAAGGCAGTAGACTTAGGTGTCGACTCAGAATTATCATCAATCACCCGATGTACTGTTGGTCGATAGCGCAACGCACGTTCAATCTGTCTATCACTATAACCATTTTGAGGAAATGTAACTTCAAGATGGGACGGCTCAGCTAGCAGAGTCTCAACGTCAGAAACGACATGTGCCCTGTGTGCCAAGGTACGAAGTACCCCTTCACGCTGAGCCGGATGGTGACAACTGTTAGCTTGTAAGTACAAGTCGGTGTGAGTACGTTTCGTGTAGACTGCATGTCCCAATGATCCATCATCCTTCCTCCTAACCAACACGTCAAGAAAGGGAAGGCAACCATCCTCTTCTACCTCCATCGTAAAACATATGTTCGGGTGGATCGAGTTCAGATGTTCTAGAAAGGCATTCAAATTTCCCCTATCATGAGGCCAAACAACAAAGTTATCGTCAACATATCTTAAGAAACAGGCAGGTTTCAAAGGCGCCGACTCCAATGCACGTTCCTCGAAGTCTTCCATTAACAAATTTGCAATCACAGGAGACAACGGACTACCCATTGCAAATCCATCTGTCTGCTCGTAATACTGGTCATTGAATAAAAAGTAAGTGGATGTCATCACATGCCGAAAGAGATTAGCTAATTCAGCGCTTATCTAACCTCAATTAACTGCAACGAATCAGTTAGAGGAACAGGAGTGATGAGAGAGAGACCACATAGAAACTCACTAAAATATCAGAGTCATTCAACCGCAGTCCCTCCAAACGATGTAAAAAATCAGCTGAGTTCCTGATACGATGTTCACACGGACCTGCTAATGGACTCACCAGAGAAGCAAGATGCTTGTCTACACGATATGTCGGAGGGCCGATGTTACTCACTATAGGACGGAAAGGAGCTCCTTCCTTGTGAACCTTCGGATGGCCATATAACCTAGGGGTCAGCATCGATTCTGCGGTACGCTGAATCAGATAGTAGACGTTGCATCTTTTGTACATAATCTTGATTATTTAAACCAACGGTGGCATTGCCCTTGTCCGAATGTAAAATAACAATATCAGGATCAACTTTGAGAGACCGTAAAGCAGCCCTCTCTGCTGCTGTTATATTACTCTTGGGTGGACGAGCCCTGGTCAACACACGGCATGCCTCCCTCCTAACCTCCTCTGCAGCGTCAGGAGGCAGTTTACAAACATCCTGTTCAATTGAACTTATAAAATCAACTACCGGCAAACTCATCGGAGTGAGTGCAAAATTTAAACCCTTCCCAAGCACGATTAAGGTTGCGTCGTCAAAAGATTTCTCTGTGAGATTTATCACAGAACATCGAGATATAATATCAGACTCCACGCGATGAAAACGTTCAAACTTTGCCAAATGCCGGGCAGTAACGGAATTGAATTCCCAGTCAGCTTGAGTCCATGAGGCACCGTCCAACCAATCCCAAGTGAAATCAGACAATTCCGATGCAACAATTAAATGAAAACGATACAATTCTTTGGACACAGAATCCAAACGTCGACGAGTAAAACGAATCGTTTCACGAACAAGAGCCAATCCAGCACGTTGCTTGATGCGATTGGCGGCAGGAGAATTAATATGGTGCACAACCTTGGCAAATGTTGGGACATGATTTTCATCACGACACAGCAATAAAAACGACAAAGCACATTGCAGTCTAACTCGACTGCTACGAAGTTTATCCAGCTTACGTAAACACCGATACATTTCCTCCCCATAGAGCTAAACAATGTGAGACCTGAGTTTCTCCTGGGGTATACAACTTTCAAATAACTTCCGGGAACTCAGCCAGGTAACATTTTTAGCGACCGCCGATATTTCGGCGGGAGAACACCCCGCCATTTTCAAGGCAAACTACAACGGACAGGCGACGTACATGCAAATTTAAAACCTCGGTTCTCGGACTGATGCAGGGAAGATAACACACACTGAACGCTAGTGGCACCAAAGATGACCAAAGTCAGAGCTATCGATAGTGAGACTACGAACTCGCAGGTGAGGTAGCATTGACTCTGTCCCTATCTTTTTGACAAGGGAGAGAGCCGTATTCCAAACAGAGTTTAAACAAAAACGAGGTTGGTCGCTAAGTTAATTTCAACTGCCTCCTTAATAACACTGTCCCAACAGCTGGACGTGAATGCCAACATCTCGGTGTTATTATATAACATGTGGTAACCCGTATCCAAGCAATTTTTGGCAATGGCACATCTAGTTGTCTGCTGTAGCGCGGTCGCGCGGTTCCAGACTGTAGCGCCTAGAACCGCTCGGCCACTCGGGCCGGCTTTGCCGTTTATGCTCAGTGCATCGGTCCTAAACGGTCCAGATAGTTGCGCCATCGACCAACTGCACATCGGGTGACTGATAATAATTCTGAGTCGACACCTAAGTATACTGCCTTTTTGTCTTACGGAAATACGAAGTGAAATGTGTTTTCCGCCCTCCAGCCAAAATTAGAGCACTTTTGAGTTCTGTTAAGGATGATCTTGGTCAGCGTAAGTCGGGTGTATATCGCATTCCTTGTTGCTGCGGCATGGCATATATTGGTCAAACTATCAGGACCGTGGTGGACCGATGCATTGAGCATAAACGGCACACACCATTACAGCAGCCAAGTAGATCTGCTATTGCTGAACATTGCTTGGATATCGTCACCCCATGTTATTATATAACACCGAGATATTGGCATGCACGTCCAGCTATTGGGACAGTGTTATAAAGGAGGCAGTTGAGGTTAAATTAGCGAGCAACCTTGTTAACAGAGATGGACGTGTTTGTTTAAACTCTGTTTGGAATCCAGCTCTCTACCTTGTCAAAAAACATACGGACAGAGTCAATGCTACCTCACCCACGAATTCGTAGTCTCACTGTCGATACCTCTGACTTTGTCATCTTTGGTGGCACTAGTGTTGAGTGTGTGTGTTATCTTTCCTGCTTCAGTCCGAGAACCGAGGTTTTAAATTTGCATGTACGCCGCCTGTCCGTCGCAGTTTGCCTTGAAAATGGCGGCGTGTTTGCAGAATTTCCACCTAGACAGCGATGACTTGACAACCTGCAACAAGATCTCAACATCTGCGGCCTGTACCCTGATTGGGCATAATAGCGCATAAACTGGCGACAGAGGGTCAGTGCAATGGTCCCTGCCAGAATTGATCCTTTAGTACATAGTATTTTTCTGTACCAATTAATCTTGTATCTTGTGTACATTTTACAACTTATTCGTTGAAAGGGGGACTGGAATTTGTCGGCTGATCCTGACATTCTATCGTATCCACAGGATAAGATAAGAAACGGGTTGTGATTGTGGTGTCACAGCCAGACACCACACGTGCTAGGTGGTAGCTTAAATCGGCCGCGGTCCTGTAGTACATGTCGGACCCGCGTGTCGCCACTGTGTGATCGCAAACCTAGCGCCACCACAAGGCAGGTCTCGAGAGACTAACTTGAACTCAGCCCCAGTTGTACGGACGAGAGAGCTAGCGACTAGACGTACGAAGCCTTTCTCTCTCATTAGCCGAGAGTCAGAATAGCCTTCAGCTAAGTTAATGGCTACGAACTAGCAAGGCGCCATTAGCCTTACAGTGATTGTAATTAGAGCCTCACTTGTGTTCACCATAGAGATGTACAAGAAGACATTAAAGATAAGTATATGAGAAGCTCCATTCTTTTCTTCATAGCATTAATTACGTATCCTGTTCCAGTACTTCACGCCCGTCTGCGTTAGTCTCGCGTGCCTTGTTAGCCACCTCTATTTACAAGGTGTTGGCCCAGCTGCCGACACATCACATGGCGACGAGGGAAACGTGTTCTTTCTGATTGCTTACATTTCCTTGTGTCATGGCTTCGCCAGATGTACTGTCCGAATTTTATCGCTTGCAGAATCAGCAGACGCAGGCGTTATTGGATGCCCTGGGACAGCTCGTCCAGGGTCAACGTGCGCTGCAAACCGATGCGGCCGCCGCCGCTTCATCGCTACCACAGCCACAACACGCCGATGCACCGCCCTTCCGTCATTTTGATTCAACCCACGAGACATGGCAAGAATGGTCACGCCAGTTCAGCTTCCATCTAGCAGCATACAGAATTCAAGGTAATGAGCGGCAGCCGTTTTTGCTTTCTTGTGTAGGTGTGTCCACCTACCGAGTGATAGTGAAGTTGTTTCCCCGGCGCGACGTAGCAACTCTGTCCTACGAAGAACTTTTGTCGACTTAGACTTTGCAGGCAAAGTGATACCATTCCAGCTCGATACCGGAGCTGCAGTTTCATTGCTCAATCACGACACGTACAACCAACTGGGCAAACCTCCGTTGCGTGCCGCAAATGTTCAGCTCAATAGTTACTCAGGCCAGAAAATACCAGTGTTAGGACAGTGCAGCCTTCTTGCAACATACAAGGGACAAACAAAACTTGTGCCATTTTACGTTCTTCGTTCTTCTACTGCAGTGAACTTGTTCGGTTTAGATTTATTTCAGTTGTTTAATTTGTCTATAGTAAATCAGGTCCTCTCAGTGATTCAGACTGTGCCTTCCGCCAGTGTTGCTAGTCTATGTGAAGAATTTGCAGACATTTTTGCACCGGGCCTTGGTTGCGCTAAGAACTATGAAGCACATTTGGAACTGAAAGCAAACGCGCAACCGAAGTTTTTCAGAGTGCGCAATGTTCCCCACGCATTGCGTGATGAGGTCGCAAGAACATTAAACGATTTAGAATCTCAAGGTGTAATTGTACGTGTGCAGGCTTCTCTCTGGGGCTCACCCTTAGTAATTTTGCCAAAACCTTCCGGAAAATTGAGGCTTTGTGTGGACTTCAAAGCAACTGTGAATCCACAACTAGTAACTGCTACTTCTCCTTTGCCCAGCCCGGAAGGTCTTTTTGACACACTGTGCCCGGGAAAATATTTTTCAAAGTTGGACCTAGCAGATGCGTACTTGCAAATACCTGTGGACGACGAATCCCAGCGCGTCTTGGTGGTAAACATGCATCTTGGTTTGTATCGCTTCACAAAACTGCGCAATGCTTCTTCCATTACAGCTCCGCTTCATCGCTTACGCAGTAAAGGTGTTCCGTTCGTCTGGACGACGGAATGCGAACGCGCCTTTCGCCAGTTGAAATCGGCGTTACTTTCAAATACTTGCCTTACGCCGTTCGATCCCCAGAAACCCCTTTTGTTGATGGTAGATGCATCGGATTTCGGGATCGGTGCTGTGCTTGCGCACAAAGATGGATCGCATGATCGCCCTATTGCCTTTGCGTCAAAATTGCTCTCATCTGCGCAAAGAAATTATTCACAGATAGAGAAAGAGGCTTTAGCTCTCGTGTTTGGTGTTACTAAGTTTCACGATTTCTAGTATGGTCGTCACTTTACCATCATTACGGACCACAAACCTTTGACATCGCTTTTTCATCCGAACAAGCCGGTACCCCCGCGTACGGCGCAGAAATTCATTCGCTGGTCTCTTTTCCTCTCGCAGTACCGCTACGATATCTTGTATCGGTCCACTGCTAAGCACGGAAACGCTGATGCGTTGTCCCGTTTGCCTGTTGCTGAGGATAAAGCATTCGATTCTTCCGAACTTGCTTGCATGTTCATTGATGCGGAAACCGATGACGTGGTCGAATCGTTTCCGATTGATTTTCGTCGTGTCGCTACAGCCACAGCTGCTGACCCTGTCCTTGCTCCCGTTTTGCATTTTGTTGCTACGCAATGGCCCTTGTCCAAGTCACGGATCGAGGATCCGCTGGTTCGCCGATTTTTTGCTCACAAGGAGAGACTTTTTGTACGACGTGGTGTTTTGTTGTTGCGTTCTGATAATGATCCGTCCCGAGTCGTGGTCCCACGTTCGTTACAGTCCTCTGTCTTATGGCTTCTTCACCACGGACATTGGGGTATAGTGCGTACGAAACAACTTGCTCGTCAGCACTGTACTTGGTTCGGAATCGATGCTGCGATTACGAATATGTACTCCTCTTGCGTGGCGTGTGCCGAACAACAATCCGCACCGCCGCGGAAATTCTTTGCATGGCCGACAGCCACTTTCCCTTGGCAACGCTTGCACATCGATTTTGCTGGTCCATTCTGGAATGCTCGTTGGTTGGTTGTGGTTGATGCTTTCAGTAATTTTCCTTTTGTTGTCCGGATGTCTTCCACGACGTCTTCTGCCACAATCCAAGCCTTGTCTGCTATCTTTTGCATTGAAGGTCTTCCGCAGACTATTGTTTCCGACAATGGCCCACAATTCATGTCCGCAGAATTTCAGTCCTTCTGCAAGGACAATGGTATTCAACATCTGACGTCCGCGCCGTTTTCGCCTCGGTCAAACGGTGCCGCGAAACGATTGGTCCGGACTTTCACATCTCTGATGTTGAAATTGAAAGAGTCGCATTCTCAGGAGGACGCATTATTGCTCTTTTTGTCCTCGTATCGCTCTCAGCCCCGAGATGGTCGCTCGCCGGCTGAGTTGCTCCATGGTCGTTCTCATTGAACCTTGCTGTCTTTGCTGCATCCGCCGCATCAGGTTCCTGTGCTGCGCGAGACTCCTGCTTTTGCTCCTGGCGACGTTGTCTATTATCGCAACTATCGCGGTTCACGGCGTTGGCTCGCAGGGCGCATTCTTCGCTGCCTCGGCCGCGCGATGTATTTGGTTTTGGGGGCCTCTGGTGGGGTGCGTCGGCATCTCAATCAGCTGCGCCTCTGTCGTCGCCTGGGTGCTGCCGCTCCCCGTCTGCTTTCAGCGACGGAGCCGTCAGGTCAGCGCCCTGGGGACCCATCTACTGGCTCGCCTCATCCCCAGGTGTTACCGACGCTGCCTTCCATTTTGCCTCATGGCGTCGCGCCGCCGCCGCAGCCGCCGCAGCCGCCGCAGCCGCCGCAGCCGCCTCCGGCGCCGCCCGCAGTGGACGCTTCGCTGCAGCCGCCACGCGCCTCCCTGGGTCACGCGCCGCCGATCGCTTCCCGTGACCAGCTGTCCTCCGCCATGGAACTCTTGCCCGCTCCGGACCAGATGTCGTCATCCCGCGTCGGATTCTCCGACCACATGGAGGTCGACCCTTCGGCCCCTCCTGTCTCTTTACGGGCGCATACACCGCATGTTGACGTGCACCCTGGACTAGGTTTTCAGGCGTTTCCTAGCTCCCCTCGGACCGAATGGCCAGGTGCGGGTGGCACAGCCTCGCCTGTTGTTAGGCTCCCCACCTCATCGCATACATCAACATGGGGTCCTCCCCACGGCGGGCGGAAGCCTTATCTCACGACCGTTCGCCGATTTGCGGGGGAGGAATGTGGTGTCACAGCCAGACACCACACGTGCTAGGTGGTAGCTTAAATCGGCCGCGGTCCTGTAGTACATGTCGGACCCGCGTGTCGCCACTGTGTGATCGCAAACCTAGCGCCACCACAAGGCAGGTCTCGAGAGACTAACTTGAACTCAGCCCCAGTTGTACGGACGAGGGAGCTAGCGACTAGACGTACGAAGCCTTTCTCTCTCATTAGCCGAGAGTCAGAATAGCCTTCAGCTAAGTTAATGGCTACGAACTAGCAAGGCGCCATTAGCCTTACAGTGATTGTAATTAGAGCCTCACTTGTGTTCACCATAGAGATGTACAAGAAGACATTAAAGATAAGTATATGAGAAGCTCCGTTCTTTTCTTCATAGCATTAATTACGTATCCTGTTCCAGTACTTCACGCCCGTCTGCGTTAGTCTCGCGTGCCTTGTTAGCCACCTCTATTTACAAGGTGTTGGCCCAGCTGCCGACACATCAGTTATCACATGACAGTTTACATAATTAAAGTGAATAACATACTCCAGTATTGGAACAAGGCCTGTTCAGGGACAAAGTACCGTTATCCAAGATGGCGACGGTGACGTCATCCAAGATGGCTACGATGAAATCAATGAACATGGCCACGATGACGTCAATCAAGATGGGAGATTTTGGCGAGAAGTTTGAATTTTGGCAGGAAAGTGCCACGCCCCCTCCCCCCAGAAAAATTGAGAAAGTTCAAATTCCAGCAGTATAATGTACCACACCCTTGTTATCTCTATTACGCAAAAAAAAAATGGATGGAAAACAGTACTTGTCTTTATTATTTAAAGAATTTCAAGCAGTTGTGTTCTCCACTGGGTCTGGAATCCAACTGGCTTAGTTCATACCGTCGCCACCAGAGGACGCCACCGTGACGTCAGGTAATGACGCAAGTAGTGTTATTCAACATGGCGGTACCCGGTGTATCCACCACGTGATGCGGATCTAGCTCATATCGTCGCCACCAGAGGGCTCTATCGAGGAGTCAGCTGATGATGTTCTGGTGTGGGGGAAATGGTGGGATCCAATACGTGCTGTTAATCACCTGTTCGACTTTGGCCAATAGGAATGAAGTATCCAGTGACGTCATTGTAGAGGATATAGGTTAAGCTCAGCAGCTCCGTGGCCTCAGTCTTGGTCAACCAGCAGGAGAAGAAGAAGAAGAAGAAGAAGAGCCATGAAGTGCCAGCAGCAGCAGTAGGAGCAGCAGCAGTCGAACTCCAACGCAGTCATGCAGGACCACTCTCTATAAGGTTTAACCGGTCATTTAACAGATTTTACGTGTTCTGTGTCTGTATGTTATATCTGTTTTCGACCGCTCTCTATTGAGATTGCCAGGTCATTTAACAGATTGTTTGTGTCTATGTGTTCTATGTCTCTATGTTATATCTGTTTTTGATCACTCTCTATGCAGTTTGCCGGATCATTTAACAGATTTTACGTGTTCTGTGTTAGGTGTTATAACTGTTTTGGACCACTCTGTGCAGTTTTCCGGGTCATTTAACAGATTTTACGTGTTCTGTGTTACGTGTTATATCTGTATTGGACAGCTGATTGCTGTACCATTTAAATCATTGCACTTCTACAGATATTTTCATCCATCCTCCATACTATACTCAGTGTTTTCCATCTTTCTAGATTACATCCGTCCAGCACTGGAGGAGCTTGATCGGCAGCACGAGATGGAGGGTGCGCAGGTACAGCTCGAATGTAAGTACTGAAAGGGTACAGTACCGCCCAACATTGAAAATAGGTACA
Source organism: Schistocerca nitens (assembly GCF_023898315.1). Classification (NCBI taxonomy): domain Eukaryota; kingdom Metazoa; phylum Arthropoda; class Insecta; order Orthoptera; family Acrididae; genus Schistocerca; species Schistocerca nitens. The sequence goes on from NC_064617.1 coordinate 74,246,553, forward strand.
ACATACTTCATTATTTTTGTTAGAACAACACATTTTTTTTCTAATAATAACTCAATTTCAATTAATACAGCGAAGCCGGATACCAGTGTGGGAAAGAATGACAATTTATTTATTTAATTGATCACATGTGCACTCCCACAAAGTAAATCCCTACATCCAGTTTGGTGAGATCTGTGAAATGAATGAGTGAGTGTATGGTCGTCTGCTAACTGCAGACAGTGAATGTGAATATATGATCATCTTTGAGTCGATCCTTTGGCCACCTTTGGTGGCACCAAAGAGATGAAATTTACCTGAGCTTTGAGCGCCTGAAATGTGGCTGACCAATACGGTAGCAAGGTGCTCCCCCAATTCGACAGAGGTGTGAGAGGACCTAGAGAACGGCCATGTTTCAGCACTCTGCCGCTGGATCTTGTGCTGTTAAGACCTGTTTTAGTTGTGCTCCATAATGACAAAAGAGTGGAGGCATGGTATGCATGTGGAATATTTAAGAGTAGTTTGAAATAATAATTTCTCTATTTCAGGAACTTTTGTGGGGAGAATTAAATGTCAGGCAGGTAATATTAATGGGATTGTAGTAATCTTCGGAAGTGACCAACGGTCACAATGAGACCACGTGTAGCAATAAGTTGAAATACTTCTGTGTGCTTAAGTTAAGCTGAATTACTAGCGTGTGTACAATAAGTTGAAATATTTAAGAAATAGTGTGTGTACCATAAGTTGAAATATTTAAGAAATGGCGTGTGCAGGACTTGAAATTAGAGACGAGTACTTCCACGTGGTGAGTACTGTGTGAGTCTCAATCTGTGTATGAGACAAAGGGTAAAGAGAAGTACTCGTCCATGGTATCAGTTAAGGACTCGCGTGTGTGATGAATATGTTCTTAATATTACTTTGTGTGATATGATTCCGTGTGACGCTAGATTCAAACTCTGAGAGAGAAGCAAGGTGAGTCGGCCGTCTATCCAGCAACGCCACTTGGCTTGCATTGCACAGGAAGACGTGCATATATCTCCAGAGTTCATACTAGGAAAGTAGAATTACAAAGTGGGGCAGTGTCGTGTGAAACTGGGACAAATACTAATTGAAGTGGGAAAGCTAAAAGTGATAGTGTTGTGACTATTTATTGTATTGTATTCCATGTTGTAGTGTGGTGTATGTCACGTAATTTGGGTATGTGTGGTTTGCATGGGAGAGTAGCAAGGTAGTTTCAAAAGATTAGTGGGTTATTCTTGTTCCTTCTGTACCGCTCGATCTGGAGGAAAGTTTCTTGATGATGATTGTGAGAGTCGAAGTGTGAGATATAATAAAAGATCCACCATCCTATCCAGAAAGTGCACTGTAGCGTTTAATAATTACGAGACCATAATATAGAGATTCACCAATGTAAAGCCATGCCCACTGGGCGGAATTTCTCATGTGTTATTGTTGTAGGTTATAGAATTTGTGTGTTTAGGTTAGAGAATTTGTCGGAATAAATAAGATAGTTGAAAGAAAAAGATTGGTGGACTTTTCCTTCGAATTGTATGTTGTCGTAATGTCCAGAATTTATAATGTGTGCGCCATTCATATTCAGTGCGGTGGCCACGTGTTGATAAAAGCCGGTAAATAAAAGACAAAAAGAAAATGTGGTATTGCCAGTGCGTAGTGAACAGTCAGAGTTCTGTAAATTACTGATAGTCAGATGCGTGTTTCCGTTGCGTATTAATCATATAGGAGGATAACTTGTAACTTAATTGTGAGTACGAGAGTCCATGTTACTCGATAAATAAGAATGAATCCACTCGCTTGGCAGACCACTCATCTTGCAGGCCTGACTGCTTGATACCACAGTATGAGCAAGACATGTGAGTGCCTCTCAGTACATATGTAATAAAATCGTAGTTCCTAAAATGAAATAATTTCATCTAATATATATTCCCATTTTCCAAGTGTCTAGATTGAACTTTCTTATACATATTCTTTTCTTTTCTTTCTAGATGATCCTAATTCCACACATAGGGAGGGGAGCACAGAGGGTGGCGTGCAAGGCCGGGGTCAAATGGCGGCCACTGCAGAGGACCGCCAAATTATGGAGTTTTTAGAGGAGGGGCAGCTCGATCTACCTTGTTGGTTTGGAGACCTTGTTGAATGTTGCAGTGAGTTGCTCAAACCATGGAGTCAGAGCAGAGAAGGTGAATAGTTCGACCATCAACATTACTATAAGTAAATAACAGTATTTAGTCTTATTATTATTTATTGCTGTTTTAAATATACATAAAGTAATATTTTTTTCTTATTTATGTCACAGGTATGTCACATGGCACAGCCCGTAGGTGAGAGGAATGAAGAAGCGGCACCTCGGAAAACACATAGGCTGAGTTATTTCCAAGGATTTTTACTCAGAAGCGTACCATTGTACGAGTATAGGTTTTTCCTCGCAAACTTTTCGCGCTGGACGACAAAAGACTAAAATATGGTTTGTCGCCATTCGGAAGAATTTGTAGAGAGGGAGAATATTCCGTGGTTTTGGGAATATGATTAGTTTTCGGAATTACGATGGTGGGGAGCTCAGCCTTGCTGGGAGACCAGCGGTGGAGAGAAGAGGTCTTCCGTTTTGAGCTCCCGTGTGTGACGGTCGTTCAGTATCAGCGTCTTGTTGGTACGAACAGACTTGCTGTCTTTGCTCTAATGAGATTTTATAGTTAGAACGGTTAGCCACCGTATTGTTGTGAACTTATACGATTTTTGTCTTCGCTCCCGCGTTGGAAGTCGTCGTTGAGTACGCAGCGTTCAGTGCTCTAGAGCACTTCTTCTGCCTGTACTTATGTTGAGAAGTTATCTGAACTCCGTCCTTGTGGCTGGGATTTCGCGTTTCTCGTCTGTAGAACAGAGAGGAGAAGACTGTATTAGAGAATAGTAGTCAGAGGACAGCCTTCAGCCGTCCTACTTTTTGAAAGAGTTTATGTTGTGGCTGGTGTTCTTCCATTGTCGCAGACGAGTACGAGAACCATCACTTCGACGCACCGGACGCAGTACATACGGTGATATTGCTAAATGCTTTGGCTTATTAGGGGCTACAAGGCTAAACAGCTGTGATCACGTAGGATTTATTTCCACTGACGTTGCACTCCATTGTAGATCATCTTTAAAAGTAGTGTCTTCTTGTGTTTGGTACATAGATTATGTCAGTCATTTAATGTTATTTATATTAGATCGCGCAGTCATAATAAGAGGGATCAGTAATTTTAGTTAGGAAATATAAACATTTGTAATAAAGATTGATTTTAATATACAATAAATGTATAAGCAGGAACAACGTTTATCATTTAGTAGGATTAGTTGCCTCCATCATTCATTTATGTTTAGATTGTAATTTATGTGTTAAAAAGAACATTAAGACATCCTAAGGTCTGCTTCAGGGGCTAGTCAGACAGAGCCAAATCATCATTTTTGCGTTTATTATTTTCCGTTGCGCACAGTCAGTTTACGCCCGCCTGGAGCAGCATCTTCGAAAGTGAATGGCTTCGAAATTTCTTCGATATAGTTTTGAAAGTGCAACAAGCACATTTCCGAAAGGAAAGAGTTTACGCAGGCAGTGTTTTTGCACTGAGACGGATAATGCAAAAGAGACTAATTGCATCTGTGGATTATGAAAAAAACAATTGACAGCGATGAGCTATGGGCAATAATAAAGCAGATAAAAGAGAAATCCCGAAACATCTAATCCAGGTGGCAAATACCGTTTATATGAACACCAGAATTAGGGATGACATAGGTAAAGGGATAAGACCTGAAATACAAACAAAAATCTAGAAGTAATACAGCGGTGTAGCTTGTCACTGACGTAATTCAATATCTATACAGATGACATGACCACAGGACAGGAAAGAGATGGAACACCATCAGGCATAAATATTGGGGGGGGGGGGGGGTAATAGTCATTTTAACACGATGTCATTGGTGGTTGACCAAGTTATCATAAAAAAATTGAAGATAAATTACAAGTGGCATTACATGAAATGAATGAAATATGCGGAAGCTACAGTTTGACCATGTCTGTATACAAAACTGAAGCCATGGCCTTTCTATGTATTCCCCCATCATATTTGCGTTTATTATTTTCCGTTGCGCACAGTCAGTTTACGCCCGCCTGGAGCAACATCTTCGAAAGTGAATGGCTTCGAAATATCTTCGATATACACTCCTGGAAATTGAAATAAGAACACCGTGAATTCATTGTCCCAGGAAGGGGAAACTTTATTGACACATTCCTGGGGTCAGATACATCACATGATCACACTGACAGAACCACAGGCACATAGATACAGGCAACAGAGCATGCACGATGTCGGCACTAGTACAGTGTATATCCACCTTTCGCAGCAATGCAGGCTGCTATTCTGCCATGGAGACGATCGTAGAGATGCTGGATGTAGTCCTGTGGAACGGCTTGCCATGCCATTTCCACCTGGCGCCTCAGTTGGACCAGCGTTCGTGCTGGACGTGCAGACCGCGTGAGACGACGCTTCATCCAGTGCCAAGCATGCTCAATGGGGGACAGATCCGGAGATCTTGCTGGCCAGGGTAGTTGACTTACACCTTCTAGAGCACGTTGGGTGGCACGGGATACATGCGGACGTGCATTGTCCTGTTGGAACAGCAAGTTCCCTTGCCGGTCTAGGAATGGTAGAACGATGGGTTCGATGACGGTTTGGATGTACCGTGCACTATTCAGTGTCCCCTCGACGATCACCAGTGGTGTACGGCCAGTGTAGGAGATCGCTCCCCACACCATGATGCCGGGTGTTGACCCTGTGTGCCTCGGTCGTATGCAGTCCTGATTGTGGCGCTCACCTGCACGGCGCCAAACATGCATACGACCATCATTGGCACCAAGGCAGAAGCGACTCTCATCGCTGAAGACGACACGTCTCCATTCGTCCCTCCATTCACGCCTGTCGCGACACCACTGGAGGCGGGCTGCACGATGTTGGGGCGTGAGCGGAAGACGGCCTAACGGTGTGCGGGACCGTAGCCCAGCTTCATGGAGACGGTTGCGAATGGTCCTCGCCGATACCCCAGGAGCAACAGTGTCCCTAATTTGCTGGGAAGTGGCGGTGCGGTCCCCTACGGCACTGCGTAGGATCCTACGGTCTTGGCGTGCATCCGTGCGTCGCTGCGGTCCGGTCCCAGGTCGACGGGCACGTGCACCTTCCGACGACCACTGGCGACAACATCGATGTACTGTGGAGACCTCACGCCCCACGTGTTGAGCAATTCGGCGGTACGTCCACCCGGCCTCCCGCATGCCCACTATACGCCCTCGCTCAAAGTCCGTCAACTGCACATACGGTTCACGTCCACGCTGTCGCGGCATGCTACCAGTGCTAAAGACTGCGATGGAGCTCCGTATGCCACGGCAAACTGGCTGACACTGACGGCGGCGGTGCACAAATGCTGCGCAGCTAGCGCCATTCGACGGCCAACACCGCGGTTCCTGGTGTATCCGCTGTGCCGTGCGTGTGATCATTGCTTGTACAGCCCTCTCGCAGTGTCCGGAGCAAGTATGGTGGGTCTGACACACCGGTGTCAATGTGTTCTTTTTTCCATTTCCAGGAGTGTAGTTTTGAAAGTGCAACAAGCACATTTCCGAAAGGAAAGAGTTTACGCAGGCAGTGTTTTTGCACTGAGACGGATAATGCAAAAGAGACTAATTGCATCTGTGGATTATGAAAAAAACAATTGACAGCGATGAGCTATGGGCAATAATAAAGCAGATAAAAGAGAAATCCCGAAACATCTAATCCAGGTGGCAAATACCGTTTATATGAACACCAGAATTAGGGATGACATAGGTAAAGGGATAAGACCTGAAATACAAACAAAAATCTAGAAGTAATACAGCGGTGTAGCCTGTCACTGACGTAATTCAATATCTATACAGATGACATGACCACAGGACAGGAAAGAGATGGAACACCATCAGGCATAAATATTGGGGGGGGGGGGGGGTAATAGTCATTTTAACACGATGTCATTGGTGGTTGACCAAATTATCATAAAAAAATTGAAGATAAATTACAAGTGGCATTACATGAAATGAATGAAATATGCGGAAGCTACAGTTTGACCATGTCTGTACACAAAACTGAAGCCATGGCCTTTCTATGTATTCCCCCAGTATGAGCAAAAATAGTCCTCAATAATGAACTAATAGAACGGATAGCTCATTTTTAATATTTATGATGTGACGTATCATATAATCAAAATACTTGCCAGTATATATCTGGAACAGTAAGCAGAAGAATTAAGGATAAAGCAAGGAAAGGGACAGAACTGAAATTTTAGAAAGTCATGGCAATCGCAACTATTTCATGTAGAACGGAAGAGTGTGCGCTGAGAAATAAAGATTTACAAGCATCAGAAATGTAACTTCTAAGATCTCCGAAAGACAGTGCTATGGAAGACACAATTAGAAATGAAGTAATAAGGGAAGAATCAGGGATTCAAACAGTAACCTAAAAGGCAGTCCAGTACAGAGAAAAGCGGAGACAATATGTACTTCGTATGCCACCACATGAACTTACTGTACTAGTGTGGATTAAAAACCATTGGGCAAGAGAAATGTGGGAAAATCAAGTTAGAGATGAGATAGAGAGACGGAAACAAGCGCTAGGCCTAACGCTGGAATGGTAGAAGGAGAAGAAGATTCTAGGTGTGAATAGCTTTGTACGAATACACAGACAGTTCCTTGCCGTTGGTGCCTTTTGGTGGAACTTCCGTTAACACTTAGGAGCGCGCTCACTTCGAAGAATATTGGGCCAAGATAACCGGTCATTTATGCCGTTATTTAAACCGTTGCTGGCACATATGCAACTAAAAGGACCAAGCTCCAACGTGTATTTTTCATATTTACTTACATAGTTCTTCCATAGATCACAAATTTTAAAATAATGATGACAAAAATTACAATTATCCTGCCAAGAAGAAAGTGCGAGGTGAGTTACTGAGCAATTTCTTTCTTTTGAGCTTCCAAAATTTCTTACTCACTCAACCGACTTGACGTATTTGCAGCAGAATTGCATAACACTGCAAAAACTAACGCGTACATGTATGAAATTACGTCAGTGGTATCATATTGTCTCAGCCATTCGCGACAGAAGCTGTTAAGTTCACTAATGTCTTTTCCGTCGTAATTGTAGAAACTGACAACAGAAGGCAGCACCCGTCGAGCGCCAGACAGCAAGACGTTCGTACATTGTTCTCATACTAAAGGAGGCGAGCTTTCGAACGATAGGTGGCTCACGGGTCATACGACATACATTCGCACCAAAAAGTGTTGGCACACGTGCGTATTTATCGTTGCTGGTTACAAACGCTGCACCTTCCGGTACACAGCACATGTACGTGCTACCCCACATACCAGACATTACAATTCTGCCCACAGTGCCCACCATTAACAAAGAAATGCATTGTTAAGAGCAAACATGTATCTCCTCTGCACACAAAAAGTATTGGCACAGAACGTGGCTTCTCGGTATACTGCTGGGTTTTCAGGTACCGGAACGCCATCTGCTGACGCAATAGACACTGCGTGTTGTTGACGGTCCAGTTGCTAGTATGTTGCTGTATTGCGCGATAGTGGTCAGAATGTGGCAGCAGAAGAAGGAACATTCAGTGGCGTTGCGTGAGAGAGTGGTATTGCTCCTTTCACAAGGGAGAAGCTATCGACAAATCGGAGCAGAGGTGTCTAGCTACACCACGGTACGAGCCATCATTCATAAATATAAAGAGACTGGAACAACAGTGAATAAGTGTCGTCCTGGACGTCCAAAAGTGCTTACAACCGGAGAGCGTCGCCGTATAATCGCACTTGCTCGGAAGGAACCTGCTACGAGTGCAGCAACTATTGCTGAGGTTGTTCAGACGACGTCCGACAAGACGGTTAGTGTTCAAACCATACGAAATGTGTTGAATGAGGCTGACATGCATCAACGTTCTCCAAGGAAAAAGCCAGACATATGGAAAATTAACCGGCAGAAACACCTGCAGTTTGCCAAGGACTACATCAGCAAGCCGATGTAGTTTTGGAACACTGTGATATTTAGCGACGAATGGAAGTTCAATGTGTTCGGATTTGATGCAAGGAAGAAAGTTTGGCGCAAGCCGAATACGCACCTCGACATCAAACACATGCATCCCAAAATCAAACACGGTGGGGGCGGTATCATGGTCTGGGGCTGTATGGCGGCGTCCGACGTTGGAAATTTGGCTGCAATCCACGGTCCAATGGATCATATGAGATACAGCGACGCGTTGCGAGGTAATTTACGCGCTAGTGCACAGACATTGGGCCTTAATGGGGTGCTTCATTTCCAGCAAGACAACTGCCCAAAACATACCGCCATGAAAACCCGGGAGTGGTAACTGTACAATGCCCCCAGAAGAGTTCTAACACCACCTCAAAGCCCTGATTTGAACCCCGTTGAGGACCTGTGAGCTCATCTTGACACACAAGTCAGAAAAAGGCGTCCGTCCGGTAAAAACGACCTGGAGAATGTTTTCCTGGAGTAATGGTCGAAAATTACCCCTGATGTCACCCGGAATTTAATACAAAGCATTGCTAGGCGTTTACGTGCTGTTATAGATGCTAAAGGGATACACACTAGCTATTAGAAGATGAACATCAATGAAGAAAACGAACACACTGTCCGATTCATAAGCGTGTGCCAATACTTTTTTGGATGCAGAACAGCGATGTTTATTTTCATAACACTGTATGTTACTTTACGGACAGGTGACATGGACATATTTGTAACCTATGTAATGAAAGGTGGCACGTGTCTGGGTTCCGTTCTGAAATATATGTTTCGTTTAACCTACAACTGCGAGGTGCCGGGACTAGCAGTACATTTAACACTAAATTCTTCTAGAATCTTCATATGGAAATGATGCTCTAAGCCCCCCCTTTTCTAACTCCGCCTTTTGCTGTTTGCACATGGATTAAGAAGAAACGCGAACTGACTGAAATCGACCCTGCCAGTGGAGTAGAAAAGAGTTTGGCACCTGCAATAACTTAATTGCTCTACCAATCTACAGAATGAAAGTTCTGTCCAAAATAACAATTTGATTTATTATGACTAAACCCAAAATAATAAACAAAACACATGAAACATTTACAATACGTCAAATTGCATACTCAAATAAATGCTGTGAAGGTGAAGTTGTCCATAAACTAGCTTGTGACATTTATGACCAAGTGGTATGTGGAGCCAATTCCTTGCAACTAAAATCTTAAGAGAAACACCCACCCAACCCAACATTAATTGCTGCTACCCAAGACAGGACAAAGTTAGAAAAGACGAACAGCTTTGCTGAGCTCTGATAACACCTAGCAAAATTCCCTAATTTGCCGGTGCTCTGGACATACATTACCAAGCTGTCTTCTTAACTGCAAGGACACGTTCTGGCATACCGGGGGCGACGGCTGGTTGCTCCGATGAACCGTCGTGGTGATGATAATGTTGCGAGTATAGCCTGAAACAAATTATCCTGGTCTGGTTGTTCCAGACTAAAGACTTCCTATCAATACAAATGCGCCTCTGAGGGAGACGAAGAAGGCTCGCTACACAATCACTGATGGTACAGTGAGTGATTTTAACAAGCGAAGTCACACAGTAACTCCGATACAGTCAACTTTAGCCAAAACTGCTGAAGACGGACAACACAGGCCGCTTGTACGCAGAACGCTCAATTGCCACCTGTACTCGGAGAGTTACATTTAAGTCGAAACTTCAGCAACTTCGTCAAACAGTTACAATTAAATGAAAGGATATTAGACAGCCAATGGAGGGGAGGCTGTCCAGAGCAGCTGGAGCTGTCTTGTAAACTACTCCGACCAAAAGGCGAGAGCCGACACACTCAAGAGCACCCATACAAGCCGAACACAGAACATTCCCGCCCCCACGACAGTGGCCGTGGTTAAACGTTGCATCAGCAACTCAAAAACCAGCGGAAAATTCCACTATATTGGTGACACACTACTATTCCACCAATGGAGATACTTGGCGCAAATTTCTGCGCCGATTTTGCTACGTCACGGAGCTATCCCCTGACAAGCCAATCACAGTTACGATTTTGCAGAAAACGCGGGAATTTGCCCGCCAAGACTGCCTGAGAACACAAGTCATTCCCACGTCTCGCTGGTAGCCCGCCAGAAAGTGTTTTCACTAAGTTTCTGCAAAGTAACGGAGTCTCTAGCCCAGCCGCTCCGTCAGGGCCCTGTGGGCGTGTCGCCCCCACTTTTATGACAATGTCGGCGTCTGGAAAGCATCCACTCGACTCCCTCACACCCGTCAGCATAACCCTTTCAAGATCAGCAGAACCCGCCTGTCACCGGACTACCCGGGTGACGAGAGACGCTGCGTGGGAAGTTTGCGTGTGATGGAATAGCAACTTTTCACCGCATGCAATTAGAGAGGAAAATTGAATTACTCAGTGTAAGATAGAAATATGAGAGGGGGCTCATGCCACCTCTCACAACCACTAAAATGTACCTGTGCCAATACTTTTTGGGGCGACTGTCTACTCGGCCGAAGTTTTTCTAACGCAACGTTTTGGCCCGAGCTATACTCGGGCTTGGTCTCCAAAGTGTTTGGAGATAAAGAGATGCCGGCGCTAGGAGCGGTCGGCCGGCAGTGCTGGTGGCACCTGGGAAGGGCAGGGCAGGGCGTGGCCCTCGCCAGTGACACGCCGTGCCGCCCCGGGTGGCGCACGCGCAGTTTCGCAACGGCGCCAAGCGCCTGCGCGCCCACTGCGCACGCCGATGGCTATCGCAGATTTACGACCGCGTGTCGCACTTCGCTCGCCGCCCTGCCGGCCGCGTTATGACCCCGCCGGGACGGAGGCCGCCGTGCTGTACGGTATCGCTCGCGGACTGCGCCGGACAAATTGTCCGCAGCCGTAATGTATGCGGAAGATAGCGAGCCGGATGGGGGCGCAGAATACCGGCGACTAGCACGCGCCCGTGCCGGCGCGGCCAGACAAATGTGTGCGGCGAGACACGGGCGACCTCGGCGCCGCGACAGACGCCGGTCACGACCAGCTGCCGACCGCCGCACCTGGTGCTCGTAACTCTCCTCCAGCTGTCTGGAGAGACGTAGCAGTAGCGCAAACTCCATGTCTCAACTCGACTGTCAGACACTGTATACAGCATTGCACATTTGACATCACGGGAGGCATAAAACTGACGTGGATACCATGAAAAACTCGTGCGAGATAGGCTAAGGAATGTCAGTGTTGGGTTAAAAAACACGTAGATTTTCACGTCACTTTAAATTTGAGATAAAATCTCGACCACCTTTCTCAGCTGCAGGGAAACTTATGGCGGCTTCTTCACTGCACAACGGGCGCGCACAACTAGCTCGATGGAGTTCCAGACCTCCCAAAGAGGACTGGCTTTTGGAGGCTGACCTTACTATGGTCTTATTCCCCATTTTGACCAAGATCTGGAACGTTGTGGCCGGCGAAGTGGCCGAGCGGTTCTAGGCGCTACGGTCTGGAACCGCGCGACCGCTACAGTGGCAGGTTCGAATCCTGCCTCGGGCATGGATGTGTGTGATGTCCTTAGGTTAGTTAGGTTTAAGTCGTTCTAAGTTTCTAGGGGACTGTTGACCTCAGAAGTTAAGTACCACAGTGCTCAGAGCCATTTGAACCATTTGGAAGTTGGGGTTCTGCATCAGACAATGATAGACACATTGCAATTTCCCTCCCTATAAAACCTGATAACGGGGTATCGGTTTTCCTGCACCCCCTACATGATACGATATCCGGTGAACTAGTGGTGTAGAGAGAGTTGGAGTATGGGAAGCAGTATCTGACGTTTCCAGAATGAGATTTTCACTCCGCATTGGAATGTGCACTGATATGAAACTTCCTGGCAGATTAAAACTGTGTGCCGGACAGACTCGAACTCGGGACCTTTGTCTTTCGCGGGCAAGTGCTCTACCATCTGAGCTATCCAAGCACGACCCACGCCCATTCCTCACAGCTTTACGTCCGCCAGGATAGCTTCAGTAAGGTTTGGAAGGTAGGAGACGAGGTACTGACCGAAGTAAAGCTGTGAGGACGGGGCGTGAGTCGTGCTTGGATAGCTCAGATGGTAGAGCACTTGCCCGCGAAAGGCAAAGGTCCCGAGTTCGAGTCTCGGTCTGGCATACAGTTTTAATCTGCCAGGAAGTTTCGTTAGACGCTACTACAATAGTTTCTTGCTACCTACTGATCAACGCCCACATCGTTGTGTTAAGCTATGTCTGGAAATGAACATACAGCTAGTTATTGCAATGAATACGAGCAAACCTTGGTATAAATTCAATCGAGAGGAGGTAAAAGGTTTGATACTAAACACTACACGGGCCCTGTCCTCCGGCCGAAACCCTTATACAACAGTAGTAACGACGTCCTTTGCACGATATCCATTTGTAACGCTTTCACCGCGATGCGAACCCGATTAACACAAGCACCTAAAGCTTCAGTCGTAGACTGAGGACGCCAGAAATGCACCCTTTCAAGTTCCCTTCTTGCACGGATAGCAATTTTTTCATCAATAATCTGCCTCCTAAGATCATTCAAGTCACCTTTAGACTGTAGCACTTCAGCTAGTAATTCAGCCAGGAACCCCCGAGCTAACGGATACAGTAATGCCAAAACCGTAGACTGCGAAATTTGGAGAGCTTGTAACCTCCCCACAAAAATATTAAAATTAAAATATGAACCAAGTGTAAAATCCCCACGGAAATGATAATTAAATGAATTTTTAAATATTGTTACTTCTGAACAAAATTTGTTCCCATTTATAGTCTCTGTGCAGAAATGCATTCACATTTAATGTAACCACAAAATTCTTTTCTCATTTAATGTTAAGTTCGAAACAGAAAAATCCCTAAACACCAAAACAATAAAAAAAAATTCAGTAACCTGGTAAATTTTATGACGACAGCAGCACTGCGCCACGGCCTTGTATTCTGAATAAAAAAAGCAAAAATTCTTACCTCAATAAAAACTGCAAACATATCTGCTCTTACATAAAAAAATTTCGGCACAGCTCCGTGCAATGCTGGACTATGCTTTGTGATTCATGAAAGGAAAGATAATCCATTGAATAAAATCTTTAAATTGAAATGAATGCTTTTTTTTAATTACTTTATATTATAAAAATTATTATTGGGGCATTTTTTAAAAGAAATTGAATGACAGTTGACATACATTATTAGATATGCGCAAGGCTGCTTCTTTACCTTCTACAATAATACTTATCCTCCAGAGTCCCGACCAGAGCAGACTACCGACACGCGCCGACTACCGCCGACTACCGCCGACTCACGCAGACTACTGCACACTACTGCAGACTGATGCCGACTAGCGACAAGCAACAACTAACTACATACTGCTCTCTGGTCAGAGACTCTCCGAAGTCTTGCCTGTTGCAGGCAGCGCATACATCGCATACCTCTTACAAGCTTCTACATGTTGTTCGAAGCGAACCAACAAACATAAAACATGTTCAATGTGGTTCAAATCATCACCAATCGAAAGATCTCTCACTTCTTTAAGCAAAAGTCCTAATGGATTGGGCAACTTGGCAAATTCGCTAACCTGGCAATTCTGATCAACAGGCACTACCGGGGCAAGTTTTCGATCTGACCTGGCAGATACCGAATCCACGAAAACACTAGGTACCTCATTTAACCACACTGAATTAACAGCAACAAGAAGCGACTGAAGATCCCCTTTTAATGGAACCAGTGAAATACTCCGTGCCGCATCAAGTTCCAATTCTTCCAAATCGGCCAAACGATAACTATAGTGATTTAGCTGAGTGTGAATTCTATACAACTGTCGACGGGTTGGTCGACTTTCACTTTGAGAGGCACCCACATGCCTTGCTCATACTGTGGCATCAAGCAGTCAGGCCTGCAAGATGAGTGGTCTGCCAAGCGAGTGGATTCATTCTTATTTATCGAGTAATATGAACTCTCGTACTCTCAATTAAGTTACAAATTATCCTCCTGTATAAATAATACGCAACGGAAACGCACATCTGACTATCAGTAATTTACAGAACTCTGACTGTTCACTACGCACTGGCAATACCACATTTTCTTTTTGTCTTTTATTTAACGGCTTTTGTCAACACGTGGCCACCGCACTGAATATGAATGGCGCACACATTATAAATTCGGGACATTATGACAACATACAATTCGAAGGAAAAGTCCACCAATCTTTTTCTTTTCACTATCTTATTTATTCCGACAAATTGTCTAACCTAAACACACAAATTCTGTAACCTACAACAATAACACATGAGAAATTCCGCCCAGTGGGCATGGCTTTACATTGGTGAATCTCTATGTTATGGTCTCGTAATTATTTAACGCTACAGTGCACTTTCTGGATAGGATGGTGGATCTTTTATTATATCTCACACTTCGACTCTCACAATCATCATCACGAAACTATCGTCCAGACCGAGCAGTACAGAAGGAACAAGCATAACCCACTAATCTTTTGAAACTACCTTGCTACTCTCCCATGCAAACCACACATAGCCAAATTACATGACATACACCACATTACGACATGAAATACAAAACACTAAATAGTCACAACATTATCACTTTCAGCTTTCCCACTTAGTATTTATCCCAGTTTCACACGACACTGCCCCACTTTGTAATTCTACTTTCCTACTATGAACTCTGGAGATATTTGCACGTCTTCCTGTGCAATGCAGGCCAAGTGGCGTTGCTGGATAGACGGCCGACTCACCTTGCTTCTCTCTCAGAGTTTGAATCTAGCGTCACACGGAATCATATCACGCAAAGTAATATTAAGAACGTATTCATCACACACGCGAGTCCTCAACTGATACCATGGACGAGTACTTCTCTTTATCTTTTGTCTCATACACAGTTTGAGACTCACACAGTACTCACCACGTGGAAGTACTCGTCTCTAATTTCAAGTCCTGCACACGTCATTTCTTAAATATTTCAACTTATGGTACACACGCTATTTCTTAAATATTTTAACTTATTGTACACACGCTAGTAATTCAGCTTAACTTAAGCACACGGAAGTATTTCAACTTATTGCTACACGTGGTTTCATTGTGACCATTGGTCACTTCCGAAGATTACTACAATCCCATTAATATTATCTGCCTGACATTTAATTCTCCCCACAAAACTTCCTGAAATACAGAAATTATTATTTCAAACTACTCTTAAATATTCCACATGCATACCATGTCTCCACTCTTTCGTCATTACGGAGCACAACTAAAACAGGTCTTAACAGCACAAGATCCAGCGGCAGAGTGCTGAAACATGGCCGTTCTCTAGGTCCTCTTGCACCTCTATCGAGGTGGGGGAAGACCATGCTACCGTATTGGTCAGCCACATTTCAGGCGCTCAAAGCTCAGGTAAATTTCATCTCTTTGGTCCCACCAGAGGTGGCCAAAGGATCGTCTCAAAGATGATGATATATTCACATTCACTATCTGCGGTTAGCAGACGACCATACATTCATTCATTTCACAGATCTCACCAAACTGGATGTAGGGATTTACTTTGTGGGAGTGCACATGTGATCAATTAAATAAATAAATTGTCATTCTTTCCCACTCTAGTATCCGGCTTCGCTGTATTAATTGAAATTGAGTTATTTTACAAAAAAAAAGTGTTGTTCTGACAAAAATAATGAAGTATGTTGTACCTATTTTCAATGTCGGGCGGTACTGTACCCCTTCAACTTAAAAAGGCAACATTTCTACCTAATTCTTGCAACGCTGAGGAATAAGACATCATGGCGGCACCTACCTCGCCAATTGTGAGCGGTGAGAGAACAACAGGTTCGGAAGCAGCGGAGAGCAAACGGTCCAACAAATCTTGCACACTCCCTTCGTGCGACAACTGACGAATTCTCAATTCATATTGGAGCTGCACTTTCTTTAAGTAGCTCCAGCCAGCAAAGCGTGTATTCTCCATGACCAATATATATCTGAAACAATTCCAAAATATATAAGTAAATTTAGCAAACTTAGTTCAACAAGGCTTGGTCCTCCAGAGGAAACCACACTCTGCTACCATTTGTGGTGCACAGACGGTAGCAGAGCCAGGATGGGTAAGGTGTTGGCACATTTATTTGGTCCAAGCCTTGTTGACACAAATTTATTATTTAACAATAACTGGTTACACATACAAGTTAATACTTGTAACAGTTTAAAAGGAAATTTTAGCAATAAAAAAAATTTTTTTTTAACATTCTCTAGAAGAACATGCAGGCCCACTCTGAAACATTACATGAAGATTCTGTTAGTAAAAGGTATATTATATCGTACAATAGTGCAACATGTACAAATATTAAC
Organism: Schistocerca nitens; assembly: GCF_023898315.1. Taxonomy (NCBI): domain Eukaryota; kingdom Metazoa; phylum Arthropoda; class Insecta; order Orthoptera; family Acrididae; genus Schistocerca; species Schistocerca nitens. The sequence continues at coordinate 74,262,964 of NC_064617.1, forward strand.
AATTACACCAGAAAAATATTGAACTTGTGATTTGTACTACATGTAAATCAAACCTTTAAAAAATCCAGTTTGGCAAGAGTGCAACAAATTCCTTACTGTCAGCTAAAAAAACAAATGTGGCAATGATAATCAGTTTTTTTTATTTACCTCCTGATTTCACTTAAGCTTACGTAAACCCTACGCAACTGTCAATGTCATGTGACATCAGTTGACCTTTCGTGACAAATACACAAAATTTCTAAATTATTTTATACAGGTTTAAATAAGCTACAAGACAGAAATAACATTAACGACTGATGACATGAGTAAACACTGTCAAGTTTTCAATTTCACGACGGTTGTGTTATTTAGCAAATTTTCATTTAAATACTCGCCCCCCCCCCCCTCCACGTGTTCCAGAATCAATTCAGTCAGTCTCGAGAAGAAACACAACTTAATACACAAATATGGCAATATCAAGAAATAGATGGGTTTATCCCAAGCAATATTAGTAGAATTAAAGTCTAATGTAGTAATAATTTGAACAGAACTTTCAAAAAATGATCGATGTAAGTGGATACCGTGCCATACACTATGAAACAAATTAAGAATTATTCACCGTAGACACCTGGCACATGATGATATTTTCTGAAGTATTTCAAATCACAAAATGTTGGCTACAAGTACCAACCCCATAATAAGGTAAGGATCATGAAATACAGGGTGATTCAAAAAGAATACCACAACTTTAGGAATTTAAAACTCTGCAACGACAAAAGGCAGAGCTAAGCACTATCTGTCGGCGAATTAAGGGAGCTATAAAGTCTCATTTAGATGTACATTTGTTCGCTTGAGGCGCTGTTGACTAGGCGTCAGCGTCAGTTGATGCTAAGATGGCGACTGCTCAACAGAAAGCTTTTTGTGTTATTGAGTACGGCAGAAGTGAATCGACGACAGTTGTTCAGCGTGCATTTCGAACGAAGTATGGTGTTAAACCTCCTGATAGGTAGTGTATTAAACGTTGGTATAAACAGTTTACAGAGAATGGGTGTTTGTGCAAAGGGAAAAGTTCTGGACGGCCGAGAACGAGTGATGAAAATGTAGCACGCATCCAGCAAGCATTTGTTCGCAGCCCAGGAAAATCGACTCGCAGAGCTAGCAGAGAGCTAGAATTCCACAATCAACTGTATGGGAGTCCTACGAAAAAGGGTAGTTATGAAACCTTATCGTCTGAACGTCAACTACCCGAGGCGATGGATCGGCCGCCAGGCAGCCCGTGACAGAGCATTTCATCACTGGCCTCCAAGAAGCCCTGATCTTACCCCCTGCGATTTTCTCTTATGGGGGTATGTTAAGGATATGGTGTTTCGGCCACCTCTCCCAGCCACCATTGATGATTTGAAACGAGAAATAACAGCAGCTATCCGAACTGTTACGCCTGATATGCTACAGAGAGTGTGAAACGAGTTGGAGTATCGGGTTGATATTGCTCGTGTGTCTGGAGGGGGCCATATTGAACATCTCTGAACTTGTTTTTGAGTGAAAAAAAAACTTTTTAAATACTCTTTGTAATGATGTATAACAGAAGGTTATATTATGTTTCTTCCATTAAATACACATTTTTAAAGTTGTGGTATTCTTTTTGAATCACCCTGTATAATAAAAGTATATGAAAACTTCGGCCTTGGCCAGGTGACGAGAACCACACCAATGCTGTTTCCTGTTACACTCGAGTGCTAGGCCCAACAAACAACAGCTGGTCATGGAGAACCACGATAAGCAAGCGAGCATTCAGTCCTCCCCACATGTTCGCAAACAGCCACACTCATCGCATTCCTCAATCGTCAGGCACCAGTTGGCTCCCCGCCGCTTCCGTCCTGTCGCCATCTTCCGACCGAGCCGTCCTCCCCAAAACTGTTGCTTCGCGCACCAGCGCCAGCGGCGCCCAGCGATCACGCCCCCTATCGCTGCGACGAAAACAAGTGAAATGATCTCGCGGGTAAATCAAAAATGTTGAGCCGTGACACCGCTCAGCGTTAGACAAGGTTGCTGCCTGTCCCCTTTGCTGTTGAACTTATATGTGGAAGGCCGGCCGCGGTGGTCTAGCGGTTCTAGGCGCTCAGTCAGGAACCGCGCGACTGCTACGGTCGCAGGTTCGAATCCTGCCTCGGGCATGGATGTGTGTGATGTCCTTAGGTTAGTTAGGTTTAAATAGTTCTAAGTTCGAGGGGACTTATGACCACAGATGTTGAGTCCCATAGTGCTCAGAGCCATTTGAACCATTTTTTATATGTGGAAGAGACTGTTACAAAAGGCGCGGATAGAGGAGTATGCGTTCTTGGGAAGAGTATTGACTGCATACGATTTGCTGACGATATGGTATTAGTGGCAGAAAGTGAACGAACTTTAAATAATATCCCAAACGATCCGCATTAAGCTAGTGTTGAACATGGGATGAGAATTGATACAACAAAAACATTAAGTGTGGTGGCCAGCACATAAAGGAGACCGGCAAATATTCAGATAGTAAAAGTTATTGGTGCCCAGTAAGAAAATCTTGGAAATACAGTTGCTGAGGGCTTGAGATGCCATCAGGAGGTGAGCACCCGCATTTATATAGCGAAGACCGCTTTCAGCAGATAAATGAGAGTACTCTGTGGCAAACTAGATAAAATAGAAGACTAAATAAGAAATAGAAGATTAAAAGAAGCTAGAAGCATGTCAGATGTGGATGTGGAGGAGAATGGAAAGGAGAAGCTAGATGGAAAGAGTGAGCAACGAAAGAGTGCTGGAAACGGGTGGCAAGAGGAGAAGACTGCTGCAGGTTACAAAAGAAAGAGAGTTGGATGGGACATTCGTTGAGACGGCAGTACTTGTTAACAGACGCTTAGGAAAGACTAGTGTGTGAGAGGAGACAGAGGAAGGAGAATATATTAGATGCTAGACGATATAAGGGGAAACGGAAAGTACGCGGACCTGAAGAGAGTGGCAGCTGACAGGAGAGCATGGAGAGTTACCAAGTGGAAACTTGCCTTTGGGCAGAACGCTACTAATGATTATGGCGTTGCTCCCTTCTTATACACAGCTGCATCTTGTGCAAACAGCTCCGAACTGTCTGGTTCCATCTGTGTGATAGATTTGTGATCAATCTCGAGTTTTGCGTGGTAGAACTCTATTGTGCAGCTAACCAGAATAGTCTTGCATCGCTGGAGTACGTTTTTAAGACTGCGACCACATTTCTCTTTAGGCAGAGTTAGAAAGTCCAACGTTTTTTTAACACGTTGTCACTCAACAAAAATGTTGAAGAGCTCGTTGGATGCTTTCTTAGATATTGTCCGAGATTGGGAAAATCTTCACGAAGTAGCACAGCTTGCTCCTTGCAGACACCTTAAGTCTCTGCACCTCTCGTAAGACATTAAAATCCCTGTCGAAATGTACTGTTAGTGTGTCCTTCAATGTATGCAGTTACAGAATGGAAAACAGTGTCTTATTCAATTCAATGGCAGTCCAAGACTCTCCAGGCATTGTTCATGAAAGCAAAAGAACGATCGATATAAATCGGTATCTCCTCGATAGTTAGTTCAAAGACGATACCGAGAAACAGTAAAGAGCGAGGATATAGTGCGGAAAGAAGACAATGGGTCGCTAGAAACGTAGAGTATAATACCGAAACAGTTTCAGCAGTAATGGTGTAGCGAATAAGGAACCCCGACACAATCGCTATGACGGCCACTGTAGAGGACACTGACTCTGTACACGCCCATTACTACCGCTCGAATAAATTAACTTTGTAATTGAATGGCTGCAGCAGCGAGGGACAGTGTTTTCGCCAAGCAGTCAGCCATACAAGAAATGTTTTAGAAAAGCTAAAAACATTTGATGCCAATGGCCTTGCCGCAGTGGTTACAACGGTTCTCGTCAGATCACCGAAGTTAAGCGCTGTCGGACTTGGCTAGCACTTGGATACGTGCTGTTGGCAAGTGGGCTGCACTCAGCGCATGTGAGGCCGAGGAGCTGCTTGACGGCTTCAGTCACGAAAACTGACAACAGCCTGGAGAACGGTGTCCTGACCACATGCCCCTCCATATCTGCATCCGGCGACGCCTGTCGGCCGAGGATGATACATTTGTCGGTCGGTCGGTCGGTACCTTTGAGCCTTCGAGCCCTGCTCCGACAGAGAGTTTAAAGCTATTTGCGGAAGATACACTCCTGGAAATGGAAAAAAGAACACATTGACACCGGTGTGTCAGACCCACCATACTGCGAGAGGGCTGTACAAGCAATGATCACACGCACGGCACAGCGGACACACCAGGAACCGCGGTGTTGGCCGTCGAATGGCGCTAGCTGCGCAGCATTTGTGCACCGCCGCCGTCAGTGTCAGCCAGTTTGCCGTGGCATACGGAGCTCCATCGCAGTCTTTAACACTGGTAGCATGCCGCGACAGCGTGGACGTGAACCGTATGTGCAGTTGACGGACTTTGAGCGAGGGCGTATAGTGGGCATGCGGGAGGCCGGGTGGACGTACCGCCGAATTGCTCAACACGTGGGGCGTGAGGTCTCCACAGTACATCGATGTTGTCGCCAGTGGTCGGCGGAAGGTGCACGTGCCCGTCGACCTGGGACCGGACCGCAGCGACGCACGGATGCACGCCAAAACCGTAGGATCCTACGCAGTGCCGTAGGGGACCGCACCGCCACTTCCCAGCAAATTAGGGACACTGTTGCTCCTGGGGTATCGGCGAGGACCATTGGCAACCGTCTCCATGAAGCTGGGCTACGGTCCCGCACACCGTTAGGCCGTCTTCCGCTCACGCCCCAACATCGTGCAGCCCGCCTCCAGTGGTGTCGCGACAGGCGTGAATGGGGGGACGAATGGAGGCGTGTCGTCTTCAGCGATGAGAGTCGCTTCTGCCTTGGTGCCAATGATGGTCGTATGCGTGTTTGGCGCCGTGCAGGTGAGCGCCACAATCAGGACTGCATACGACCGAGGCACACAGGGCCAACACCCGGCATCATGGTGTGGGGAGCGATCTCCTACACTGGCCGTACACCACTGGTGATCGTCGAGGGGACACTGAATAGTGCACGGTACATCCAAACCGTCATCGAACCCATCGTTCTTCCATTCCTAGACCGGCAAGGGAACTTGCTGTTCCAACAGGACAATGCACGTCCGCGTGTATCCCGTGCCACCCAACGTGCTCTAGAAGGTGTAAGTCAACTACCCTGGCCAGCAAGATCTCCGGATCTGTCCCCCATTGAGCATGTTTGGGACTGGATGAAGCGTCGTCTTACGCGGTCTGCACGTCCAGCACGAACGCTGGTCCAACTGAGGCGCCAGGTGGAAATGGCATGGCAAGCCCTTCCACAGGACTACATCCAGCATCTCTACGATCGTCTCCATGGGAGAATAGCAGCCTGCATTGCTGGGAAAGGTGGATATACACTGTACTAGTGCCGACATTGTGCATGCTCTGTTGCCTGTGTCTATGTGCCTGTGGTTCTGTCAGTGTGATCATGTGATGTATCTGACCCCAGGAATGTGTCAATAAAGTTTCCCCTTCCTGGGACAATGAATTCACGGTGTTCTTATTTCAATTTCCAGGAGTGTATCATCGGAGAGTATCAAACTGGATTCCGTCGAAACCGTTCAAGAACTGACTGTGTTTTTCCTCTTAGATGAACTCGTGAGAAATATTGCTATAGAGATAGAAAAATCCAATTACTGCTCGTAGATTTCAACTATCGTAAGGCAGTACTTATCGAAATAGTCTCTATAAAGTCTCAAAGGAGTTCAAAATCCCAAATAAGCTCATGAAAATTATTAGTCTGTATGAGTGAATCAAGAGTGATAGTGCCAACAGCAGGAACATACTTGCAATCTTTTCCCATAAGAGCTGCATTGCGACAGTTGAAAGGTATGTGCTGAGATTCGATCAGGATGGAGCCAGTGAACTATGTCGATAGTTCCCAACCGCAAGGTTGGACGAGTAGTACATCTTCGAGTAGTAAGATCTTTGACAGCTAACAGAGCTAGGTGCACGCGGTAAAAGTTTGAGTAGTAGTGAGGAGATGCGCAGAGACAGCAGACGTGTTTCAAGTCAGAGCTAGATGCCTGCACGAGGCAGCCGGGTCGTGACAGCATCAAAGTAAGAATTGGCGCTACGCACATAATAAGCTATATATTGAGCGAAACTCGGCACATACCTGAGGAAACTAGAAAGAATGATTAATAAAATAGGTTTTCATTGGTTAAATAATGTCTAAAAGCTAGATAGAAATCCCATTGTTGACGCAATAAGCGTTTTGTGAAACTTTCTCGTAAATCCATGCTATAGAAGTTTTTTTTTTTTTGTTTTTCACATGTGCCTTAAAAGTTTGAACAATAAATATTTTTTAGATAAAATTAGAGTTTCATCTCACACCTTATGTCGTTCTCCGCATCCTGTGCTTGCATTGAACCAAAAGGTACATTAAAGTAAAGTTCCCATGAGTAAAGCTAATAATTTCATTTATCAGAGTAAAATAATTTATATGCCATTGCACAGTTGGCAAATTATTCAGATCAGGACAGAATTTTTATTAAGTAACAAACAGGGCCAAAATGAGCAAAGTTATCTAGAATGACAATTTTATGCCATTGCACTACGGCTGAGTTGAATATAAGTTTTATTATCGGCTAAACGGGAAGGACTGCACGAGCTAAGTCCAGAGACGCAGTCAGATGCAGGTTGGTGACTTTCATTTATTTTTACCGCTAAACTTTCATGCCGTCAGATGTGTATTTTGAGTATTAATTTTCCAACAATTTTTTCATGCAGTCAGATAAAGTTCAGTTCAGTTAAATACGCAGTCAGATGCAAGTTTTATTAAAGACAAAAGCAGTCAAATGCAGTTCAGTCTAGTTTAAATAGAGAATTTTTATTAAAAACACTTTCACAGAGTTATTCACTGTTAATGTATGCTACTCAATGTCACCCTGGACGAAGCCAGCAGAGAGAGCAAAGCTGAAGAATGTAACAGGCGAGAAATGGAAAGTGGTAGGTTTCAGATATTTGCTTTCACAGGTGACGTAGCGTTGTGTGGTAGAGGGAACATGACCTTGGGGAGATGTACCAAAAGAAATCGACATAGTAGCAAGTAAAACAGGTGTAAGTAGGCTGTTTAGGTTTTCTTATTGGTAACGCCACGTAGCGCTCTGTATGAAAATCACTGGCTGTGCTGTGTGCAGTCAGTGGCTAGTTTGCATTGTTGTGTGCCATTGTAGAGTTGGGCAGATGGATGTGAACAGCGCGTAGCGTTGCGCAGTTGGAGGTGAGCCACCAGCAGTGGTGGATGTGGGGAGAGAAATGGCGGAGTTTTGAAATTTGTAAGACTGGATGTCATGAACTGCTATATATATATTATGACTTTTGGTGACTATTAAGGTAAATACATTGTTTGTTCTCTATTAAAATCTTTCATATGCTAACTATGCCTATCAGTAATTAGTGCATTCCGTAGTTTGAATCTATTATTTAGCTGGCAGTAGTGGCGCTCGCTGTATTGCAGTAGTTCGAGTAACCAAGATTTTTGTGAGGTAATTGAGTTGTGAAAGGTATAGGTTAATGTTAGTCAGGGCCATTCTTTTGTAGGGATTTTTGAAAGTCAGATTGCGTTGCGCTAAAAATATTGTGTCAGTTTAAGCACAGTCATGTATTATTTTTCTAAGGGGACGTTTCATATGTCGACCCTTAGCCGAGGATACCTCACTGGAATCTTCTGATTTTTTCTTGTAGTTTGTGTAATTAATGTAGCTTTTGTTTATTGCTAGCGCGTAATTATAGAGAGAATTTCCCTTGTAGTTGTAGTTTTTCATTGTCGCACGCAGTTGTGGCATGCATGTAGTTTTGCACCAAGTATTTCGCAGCTGCGCTTGCAATTAACTAGACATTATTTTCAATGCTATGTTAATGTGTTTTGTTATTTTGGTCTTCAAATTGTGCTTTTCTGTGTTGTCGTGTGAAATATTGTGACAATAATGGCGTGTGAAAAACGTAATACTAGGCTTCAAAGTAAACTGAGAAATGACAGTGAAGACGAAAGCAGTGTGTTAGCGCCGCAGAGTAATGAATTAACTAATGTTCAAAGTAGTAATTTGGTAATTGTGCATAGGGAAATGGAGCGGGCTGCAAATAATGGTGTAGGCAGTGAAACAATTAGTTAACAGGGAAGCATTATCGATCGATCGGTCCGCAACAGCTCGCCTCAGGAATCCGAAATGACAGAACACAATATTGCAAATACTGTAGACTCAGGTTTTGGGTCCTCACAGTTTTCTCAAATGAGTCAAGACACATTTTCTGCTTGTCAAAACGTGAATGTTGCCGGTGAAAATGCACTGCCAAAAAGCATAGAGAAACACATTCCAGACACTAATACATTATTATTGCAATTAATGCAACAAATGGAACAAAATCAGAGACAAACACAGCAAAAGCTTCAAAAGTTAGACACAATGGAACAACACCAGAGACAAACACAGCAACAGTTAGACACAATGGAACAAAATCTTCAAAAGTTTGACACAATGAAACAAAATCTTCAGAAGTTAGACACCACACTTGAACAAACACGTGAAGATTTAACTACTGAGTTTCATAACATTGAATCGAAATGTCAAAAAGTCTGTAATGACGTAAAAACACAAATTTGTGAGCATTTCCAACCTATTTTTTCGCGTCATGAAAATGCATTACAGAATCACGAAGCAGCCATAAAAGAACTGCAAATTATTGTTCATGAAAATCATGACACCTTGCAAGCTAAAATTGACTCAGTTGCACCTACCGATTCGGTTACGCAACTTGCAAAAACTCAGGAAAACTTAAAGGACACAATAGATACGATTTCAACACAAATGGACACTCTGAAACTTGGTTCAGAAAAACACAAAGAGGAAATAATTTCACTATCGGATAAAGTAGCCGAACTTTCAGATCAGTTCACTAACTTATCTACAAAGGTAGATGATGATCTGAATGACACAAGACCTGTAGCCTTCACTGACACTGAAGAGTATGAACAAATTAGAAAATTCAAACAAAATCAAAATCAAATTAATACACAGTACAAAAGAGAAATCCGGGAAGTACAAGATCAGTTGGCACAAGTAATACAAGAATTACATATTTCAGAGGAGACTCGCGCTCCAGTACGGGAAGAGGGACATAGAAATACGGAGAAACCACAAAATAATAACACAGGAAACTTCGGAAATTATGAAAGAAATTGGCAAGGTGCACCGAATTTTGAGATGGGACCGCCGAAACGAAGTAACAATGAGCGATGTGCGACTCGCCGACACGATGATTTTGACTATAAGCTGCTCATTACTACACGTAAATTCAAAACATTTAAGAATTCTGACAACGACATTCATCCACAAGCATGGCTCCATCAATTCTCTCATTGTTTTCCTCCCAACTGGTCATTGGAGCACAGGTTAGAATTTATGTGTGGCTACTTAGAGAATGAACCAGCTGTAAGAATGCGATCGGTCATTCACGATTGTCACAGTGAAGCAGATTTTTATCATGCCTTCCTCTCAGCATATTGGTCTCAAGCTACACAAGACCGAGTAAAACATAGCATCATAATGACGAAACATTTCGAACAATCTGAATTCTCCAGTCTTGTGAAATATTTTGAAGACATGTTGCACAAGAATCAGTACCTGTCAAACCCATACAGCCCCTCAGAACTCATCCGCATTTTCTTAATCAAATTACCTGAACATTTACGACAGATTATTTTGGCAGGACGTTGCAAAGATAACATTGAAGCTTTTCAGGGACTGTTACAAGAATTGGAAATTGACACTGACAGTCGTGGGATGCGAAAACAGGAAAACAATCACTACAGGTCACATCTGTCACACTTCCATGACGACAGAAACAATAACTGGACACGACAAGTCTATTCTTACAACGCAAATCGTGACCAAAACAGACACCACCCATATGACAACCACTGGCAGAGTAATAATAGTTACTGAGAACGATCGCATTTCCGTAGTAATGAATATGACAGAGATTACCATAGAAACAGACAATATGGGAACAAAAACAATTATTATCAAGGGAGACAGGATAACTTCAGACGCAACAGTTCAGCGCACAGTTACGATTCCGGGAGAAATTCTCCACCATATGACCGACAAACAAGAAACTATGTAAACTACCAACAAAACGACAGACCTGAATTCCATCAGAACTGGTGGGATTCAAACAGAGCAGGGCACTCTCGACAAGGTGAATTTGTAGAAGTTAGGTCTCCTAATCCTAATAACGACGCGCGCCAACAAAGAAACAGACAATGACTCGCACCGCATGCAGCCACGTGCGCCCGCTGGCTCAGGGAAAAACAACATAGACGCTAACCTTGAGAAAAAGTCCAGTATTCTTTACCGACGTCTACCACATGATAATTTCGTTAAAGTTGGAACTCTGCGTACTAGGAAGAGCAAAAGATTGCACCACATTTCAAATGTAAAACCGTTTATTGAAAGATAGTCTGCTTTATAACTTAGTCTTTGCCATAAAACTTTTCACTTCACATTTCTAGTATGCATTGTCAGACTTAGAATCTGTTAACATGCAACAATGTTTGAAGTTAAATATCCAGTCAAGAACCATGGGAACATAATTAAACAGAAATTACGAATGCATTGTTACAGTGGACAGACGACACAGCGTTCTTATTTGTACATTCTTCCTTGTTAGTTGCACGATTACGTAACGAATATAAGGCTCACATACTTAGAACATTTACTCCTACTGCTAATGAGATTTTAATGCAACATTTTGGTTTACTTGAAAATACATTCTGGATTTAAAGTACTTTCTGTGAGATACCAGATGACACAGTGGTTAGTTTATGTGACAGCTACACGATTTCATCACGACCCTACTAATGAGTGCCAATTTACAATGTTGCTTTTGCGGTGTATCTGTTTTATATCTGCACAGTTGTTCTGAATTCTTCTGAAAAGTAAAACATGTTTTAGTAGTAACTTTTGTGGTATAGCTACAAGGAGACAGCCTTTACCGTAGCACAACAATATGTTACAGCACAGTACTTTCTTCATCATGGCAATAAGCGTAATAATTAAGATATCTATACGCAAAGCATTTCACTTTTGTTTATCATGAGGTAAGTACATTGTCTTCTGCAGAACTTAGCTTTTGGAGGACGATAACTACGACACTTCCACAGAGATTATCTTACAAAAAGACACACAGTTTAGCGCTACAGTAGACGTATTTGAGTGATTAATTTTGTACTTAAAACATTTATTTTTAAAGATATTTGAAGTTCAATGATACAAAGGTTTTACGTGATACATTTCATTCCATTGCTGTAATCTGTAACACCTGAGGGTATTATTCGTTAATCCTCAGGGGGGTACACGCCTACTTTGTGTACCATGTGTTTGGCAAGCACAAGGAGCCCTAGCTAATATGGTATTTGCTTATACAACTTTACACATTGGTACCATATTTCCAAACACACAAATTACACAGCTATCTGATCATTTAACAGAGAGACAAACATTTTTTTTACTACATCAGTGACACATGTTTACACAACCACACAGTTGGATAATTTCACACTTATAAAACTGTATTTTGTCTGTACTTTGTGAGCTGTTCATATTTTTTCGGAACCATCGTGATACTATGAGAGCTTTGAATGATGTATTTGGTATGGGATCATGATTTTTAAAGTACGTTTGAGGTAGATGACACTACTGAAATGAGCAGAGAATTTTTTTTAGGTTTTGAAATTAGTGCAGAAAGCTACGACGTTTTTGAGATTTGACTGAGGTGTTATGATGTTACTATTACGACGACGATGTGTATTATGTTGTTGAGATATGTTTATTGTTGTGGACTGGCAAGACAGCCAATCCACAATGGACGGGAGACCGAAAGGCACGCGTTTAAGCTCACGCAGGATGGCGTGAGGTCTGGAACAGGACAAGTAATGAAGACTAGCAAATAAAGTACATAGCTTCTGGAATACTTAACCTTAATCCATAATTGGTGAACATCTGTCTGACGGTACATGCATCACAAGATAAATAGCAAATGATAATGGCGCCTTGCTAGGTCGTAGCAAATGACGTAGCTGAAGGCTATGCTAACTGTCGTCTCGGCAATTGAGAGCGTAATTTGTCAGTGAACCATAGCTAGCAAAGTCGGCTGTACTACTGGGACGAGTGCTAGGACGTCTCTCTAGTCCTGCCGTGTGGCGGCGCTCGGTCTGCAATCACTGACAGTGGCGACACACGGGTCCGACGTATACTAGCGAACCGCGGCTGATTTTAAGGCTACCACCTAGCAAGTGTGGTGTCTGGCGGTGACACCACATTTATGATCAATAAGCTGATGTTATATGATGATTTTGATTATGCTATGTATTTATTATGATGAAATATTGAAGTGTCGACGCAAGATCGACGTGTCGACTAATATGTATGTGTGTAATAAGGTAAGGAGTAATGAATAGTGGTTGGGGGCTCTGACTTGTGAAAAAGGATTTTGGAAACCAAGAATCACACTTTGAGAGTTATGAAATGTGTGTAAATGCGTGAATGTATTACAATGCTGACAAAAATTTTTTGGACTCTGTTATATTGATAGGATTTTGTTTCTACACATTTGTAACGCAAATTCTCGACCTGTGAAATTTTTATACAAGACTGTCACTGCTGTCGTAAATATTTCGGTAAGAAAGTTAAGTGACCACCTGCACGTAATGCGTCGTGGGCACCCAGCTGCTCTACAATCGCCAGGAAAAAAGCCATTTCTGTGTGCCTTTCAGAGGCACAGGTGAAGAAAAAAAAAGGGGGGGGGCCATTATCCTCGCTATTGACATTCCTTTGTAGAAAGCATCGCAAATACGACACGCTCAAACTTGAAAACATATGATAACACTGTGGAGCTCTTAATTTATTATATTTACTGAAATGTCTAATGAAATGACGAGAAATATTTTATGTCTATACACCTGATTATGACTACTGTCTTTCTAGTTGAGAGATTTTTTTTACTACCTTATGAAATGCCATATGGCTAATGAATGATGTTTCATGCCTTCCTTTGTACATATTTGCTCATTTTCTTTAATATCTAGTTTCTAGCTGCACTGCAGCATTGGTTATCACAAAATTTAATAGATGTACTAATATCACTATTTTCTGTCTACAGACCCAGTAAAGAATACGTTTCTCATATACTTTCTTAGAAAAGAGAGCACAAATAGACATTTCCCTTCACAGGAATTGCATAAATAATTTTTTAATGACTTGGTAATTTTCTTGCAGAGTACGTTTTTGTGATGCATCACTCTAGTGTTAAGATGTGGCATAGGTATTAAACATGGCCATTTTTACTGTAATATTTTTTCTGCTTGAGCTATGTCATGTTTAGATATAAGTTATTGCATTTGCTGTTGCTGTTTGCAGGGCATAGTCCTACTGAATGTTACATTGTATTAAGCTAGTTTTACTATTGATTTATTTTTCTTGTTTGCTGCACATTGCCTTATATTAGTTGTAATATTGCATTTGCTTTCCTAATTTATGGTGCTTGCTTTGCCAATTTGAATTTTTGTCATTGCTGTTTGTATTAATTGTTTTGTGCTGCTGCATTGCCTCGTACCTTAGTTTAGCATCTGAGCTCAGTAGATTTAAGTTAGCTTAAGATGGGGTAGGCCATATAAGAGAACAAGTTGTGGTGAATTGGAAGAAATGCATTGAGAAGCTATAAGAAAATGGTTTGGCCAAAAAAGTATTTTGAAAGAGGATATGAACCAAAAAGTAGGGTTTAGGGACAACAGGTTTAGGTAGGATTTTCTTGGAAATAAATGATGAGGTAAGATAATGGAAAATAAATAATGAGGTAAGGAATGTGTGAACATATAAATACAGAAAACAAGCTTGGACAGAATTTTTTTTGGTGGTAACAAATGTTGAAATAAGAGGAAAGATATATGGAATGAAGTTTTGGGGTGGACTGCAGTACCAAATGTCACACTGAAAACAAACCCTGTCCTGTATTTTTGTGTTACTACACTATGTAAATTTGTGTTTTCCCTGTCTTAATGTGTTTAGCTAATAAGAGTTATGTTGTAGAATTTTTCTGATAATATGTTATTTTCTTTGTAAAGATGTTTAAACATTATTTATTCTGTTCTGTTTTAATGCTCATGTGTGAAGTTGATGTTTCGAAAGTTATTCTGATCTTTTATGTATGTACTTATGTCATAATTCTTGTAACACTGATGTATATGTTTATTTCTATTCTTTTGTAAAGCCTGTGTTACTACAAATGTTATCTGTACTGTTATGTTCTTTAATGATGTATTTTGTACCTTTATAATTGTATTCTTATATTGTAAATTTATAATTGTACCATTTCTTCAAATTAAGTTTCATTTCAGTGCACACGTTTCTGTTGGTCATAATACATGCACAATATGTGAAAAGAAAGAGTACTGTTAGTGCTTGCACGTGTGTTGATAATTCAGCAAGGGACTGGATAACAGCATTGTTGGGTCTAAGGACATTTCAAAAAAAAAAATTTTTAGTGAGTGCACAAGTGATGGTTTATGGACTTGCTATATTCTCCACAAGACTCTTCGATGGTGATTGTGCACCTGCACAGTCGCAGCAGATGGCTGCTGGCCATCTCTACAAGGACTACAGTAGGTCTACACCTTTGATGATCCACCAATACCACAATCTCTACCAGGACTACAGTGGATCTGCTCTGTGATGACCTACCTACCAGTATTCTTCAAAACTTCGACTGACTCTGCTGTGGGTTTGCTCTGTTGTGGCCCAATACCTGTCTGCATGTCGAGAGTCAGCACTGTCTTTCCGTTGGAAGGAAACCGCTACTTCTTCAATACTGCATGGAAATCCACTACTTCCATGTGATTTTTCTTTTACTGCTGAGACTTTGAGAAAAACTGCAATTTTACTGTGATGAACGATCAGGACTGTCTTTATGGACTGTAAAAAAAATTTTAGCTTTTGACCAACATTGTATCAATAAGTGTGCGCATTTGATATCTTTGTTATTGTAATTATGAAAAATTTTATCATATCATTATTGGCCACTGCCCAAAACAATTTGTAAAATTTTTTGTGGGGAGCATGTGGGCTATGTAAGTAGGCTGTTTAGGTTTTCTTATTGGTAACGCCACGTAGCGCTCTGTATGAAAATCACTGGCTGTGCTGTGTGCAGTCTGTGGCTAGTTTGCATTGTTGTCTGCCATTGTAGAGTTGGGCAGATGGATGTGAACAGCGCGTAGCGTTGCGCAGTTGGAGGTGAGCCGCCAGCAGTGGTGGATGTGGGGAGAGAAATGGCGGAGTTTTGAAATTTGTAAGACTGGATGTCATGAACTGCTATATATATTATGACTTTTGATGACTATTAAGGTAAATACATTGTTTATTCTCTATTAAAATCTTTCATTTGCTAACTATGCCTATCAGTAATTAGTGCCTTCCGTAGTTTGAATCTATTATTTAGCTGGCAGCAGTAGCGGCGCTTGCTGTATTGCAGTAGTTCGAGTAACCAAGATTTTTGTGAGGTAAGTGATTTGTGAAAGGTATAGGTTAATGTTAGTCAGGGCCATTCTTTTGTAGGGATTTTTGAAAGTCAGATTGCGTTGCGCTAAAAATATTGTGTCAGTTTAAGCACAGTCATGTATAATTGTTCAAAGGGGACGTTTCACAGGGGTACTAGCCAATTAACAAAAAATCAGAACATATGCCAGTGGTTAGTACTAAATAAACGCGACGGCACTTCACAGACGACGAGAAGAATCTGGAATCTCCCGAGATACATAGATACGAACCAGACTGATGTTTTACAATAACAAAGGTAAGGAAAACTCCAACGTGGAGGACACGTATTCCGTATGGCAGGTATCCGACTCCTTCAGCAAGCTTTCTTTGTCCCTACAGCAACAAAAAGACCCTTGGGAAGGTCAATAAAGATATCAGCAGACGACCCCTAAAGAAACATGCAGGAAGCTTTGAGGAGGAAATAGCTTGGGAGAAACTGCAACGGACAGAGCGTAGTGCAAAATGATAGTTGACGCAGCCCATAATCCTGAAGGTGACGAATGGTTTAGTAAATCAGCCCCGCTAGGCAAGTCTCTACGTGTAACTACAAAACATTACGACACAGCGAGGAAGTGGCGCTCGAGGAAGAACGGCGATTGGCTGTTGGCTGGGCACTGCCACTTGATTCGTTGAAACGTCAATCGCCAAGTTATTTTAATCGAAGTATGTCAGCAGTGTGGAGGGCGTTTTTGAGGTCGATGACTGTAGAAGGTGATTGCAAAACATTGCAAATTCTGGGAATGTATCTTTGACGTATCACGAAACAGATGCCACAAATGATTTTTAACGTCACTAACCGCTAATTTTGATTTAATTATTTTACTTGCTATTAATATGGATTACAATTTCAGGTTGTGAATTATTTTTATATTAAAATGAAAAGCAATGGCGGTAGCATTAAAAGAAACTGGGGCCTCTTTCATTAAATGACTAACTTAATTCTGGACTTTTACGAACGTTAATGCAATTTCTTCTGTAAGCAGCAGCGGCCCACAGTTTTGGCTTGGAGAGCAAATCTTTTGATGAAATTTGTTGCTAACTGTGAATTTAAATATGTTTCCTTGCGGACATTAGTATTAAATTCACTATCGGACTTGGTATACTAAAATGATTACAGGTTCTATCGTATTTCACAAACAAAGGACTACGACGCATGAAATGGCGCATGCAAACTACAATACCCTAAAGAAATGTTTCTTTGTTTAAGAAAACACACAAAATTATGAATCTTTAAAGAATGGACAGGTTTGTAAATGAAAGATTCTTAAACTATAATAGTATATTTTTTTAAAAAAAAGCCAACTTACACTACTCCACACATCAAATATTTGATGCCTAATATTTGAAAGATAAGATTCTCTACTTGAAACGGGTGACTTTCAAATGCATGCACTTGATATTTTGATTTCTAATAACTAACAGTCCAAGAAATAATTAACTAACAGCCCAAGAAAGATCAACTGTGATCGTTTCAACAAATCCGCAGAAGTAATTGCGTAACATGAATCAAACTAACCGAGAGATACAAGCAGAATGGCAACAGAGTAAAGATCAAGGAGGATAGAGCAGAAGAGAAAGGTGCCCTCGTTCACTGCTATTTATACTAGTTACACATTATGATCTTTGTATGATTATTGATATTTGGCATTGTTATATTACTTCGGGTAAATTTCGTGCAAAGGTTGACGTTATACACTGCTAGAAACTTATTGAAACGCCCTGCTTCTTGTGTAGGACAGGACAGATAGAATAAATTGAGGAAAGCGGCCAAAGTAAGGGGCTGTCAGTTACACTCGAACATACAACTTTATTTTTTGATCAAACATTGCAAGAATCCAAAAATTTTTTATAACACACAGCTTTAATCTTTGGGACTTAATTATCGGCTGAAAGCTACTTTAATTTAAAAAAGGCTGAAGGCCAATAACTTAAAACGCAAGCATAATCAGAAGTTTAAAAGTCAAGCCTTATCTTGAAACAGTTCTTTAGTTAGGCTGGAGTAAACAAGAGAAATTCAAATCGGCTGAAGGCCGAAGACTTAAAAATTCAACAGGTTGAAGAAATTAAATTCAAATCGGCTAAGGCCAAAGACATTCAAAATTTTTTTTAATGCCAAAGGGCTTACGGGAAACAGTACTTTAAACTAGGCTGAAGACCTTTAGAATCTAATTTAAAACACGAAACCGGCTAGAAGCAATACAAATACCAACAACAAGAACAAATAAAAAAAAATAAGGCAGTCCACATAAGGGCGCTCAGATGTTCGAGGGTCGGCCTGCAGTTGAAACAGTAATGCTCGCTTAGGTGAGACAGGAAGTCGGGCCAACCATTAACGATCCGACGACAACGCAACCGACCGATGTCAGCTGACCCACCGACAAGATAACTTCCACTTCACTCGACCAGGGCACAACAGGGAGGTCAACGGAACAACGTAGAAGATATTGGCTCCTACAACCGATCATACGCGGAGCTGTCAAACTACACACCGTGCTGGGCAGAAACAACACGATGAGGAAACTACACTGCCTGAAATTTACGTCAACGCCCAGGGCAGGTAACCGGAACGTTAACGGCCAAAAGGCAGAAGATTCCGCTGGTGCACTTCAATTCAAATAACCAAATACAGTGGAACTCCACTGGAAGGGTGGCTAGAATTTTCCAATTTGAAAACCACGTTGTTGCTCGCGGGAATATCCCGGCAACGAACTCCAAACGACACCATGTGAACAGTCTTGACTTGCTGGTAGGTTAAATCAAAAGTCAACTTTCGTGTCCATGGTCGGTGAGCCACGGACCTCGTAGCAATGGGAACAGCGGCACACTCTCCGACACCGCGTAGAGAGAGCCAGCGGGCCCTGGCCAAACTACGCCCCGCCGGGAGTTCCTCGCTGCTCCGCGCCAACCGACCGACTCCTGAGAGAGAAAGTACGCCGATAACATTTAAAATCACTTCTCAAGCAAAATCACACAAACTAGACACAGTTTCACGAACACTGCACTAAGAACAAGACAATGCTAACGGCAGTGACTGTACAATAACAGGGACGAATCACGAGTCGGCACACACACCCGACCCATAAGCGATCGGCGGCCAAAAACACGTCGTCCGGCAAGACGACCGACCGGCGAGCAACCGAAGTCGTCGCCACTCCAGTCATGTGTGTAGGCAACCGTCGAGCGAGTCGTGGCGGTCCGGACTTCACTGCTGCCGCGTCCCGACTTAACTCGTGCCGCGTGCCAACTCAGACACTGCCAACTCCGAACTAACTGCTGCCGCGTTGCAACTGACTCGTCGACACACGACAGCGGGGAAGTAACAGCAGTCCAGCAAAGATAATACGGGAGGGCCTATATCGATAAGCGCTGCTGCTGCCTCTCACGGGCAGGCAAAGCAGCAACTCAGTGACACCAGTAATTGAAACTAACATACCGACGTGGCAGAACGGCAAAAACAGGATGTTAAATAAGAGATGACACGAACACGAGCCACGCACGGCAGACTTATGTAAACAATTAAATTTTAACGCCATGACAATTGCAAAAGTATTTGTAAGAATTCTGCCACAGATCTATGTGCTGAAGTAAGAACAGCTGTACCTCAATGCAACGATGCTACCATCACAGTTCCAAACAAAAGAACACTGTGTATTGGAGCTAGCTTACGATCACCTGCTTAGAAAGCGGGGTGGGAAATTTACGAGTGTTGATGGGTAATTAATTACAGAGGG
The DNA here is from genome assembly GCF_023898315.1 of Schistocerca nitens. Taxonomy (NCBI): domain Eukaryota; kingdom Metazoa; phylum Arthropoda; class Insecta; order Orthoptera; family Acrididae; genus Schistocerca; species Schistocerca nitens. The sequence continues at coordinate 74,282,359 of NC_064617.1, forward strand.
ACTATGTATTATTAGTGTCAGGTAGTAAGCCGTGTATTCAAGAAAAAAAAACAGGTTTCTTTTTTTTTAGTATGGAAGAAAGATCTACATACTTCGAGGTTCGTGTGGTTGTGATAGGAGAGTACTCAATAAGTGATAATCTGCACCATGCAAGAGGTATTGGCTGCCATGCGAGCACACTACTCACGACCATTGATGGGAAACTTGCCCCTCAGACTGCAGGTCTTCCAGAATAAAACTCCGAAATAAAACATCACAGGTAAGTCACTTGTCAGACTACGTTTCATTGGCAGAATCGTCATGGGGTGGAGTTCACACACAAAGGAGGTAGGTTACGAAACCCCCCTTCGACCAGTACTTGAATATTGCTTGGCAGACTGAGATGCGTAATGGATAGGATTGATGGAGAAAAAGGAGACTATCCAAACAAGAGCAACTCGTTTGATTACAGCTGTCACGAAGCTGCTCACCCAATTCAGTGGCAGGCGCTGGAACAGAGATGTTCTTCAACATGGTGTGGTCTACTATTAAAAGTTCCGCGTACGTAATTTCCTAGATAAGTAACAAAAATATGTTGCATCGCCCTACGTATATACTGAGTAAAGACCACGAACGAAAATTCTGAGAGGCTGTAGATCACACGGAGGCATAGCAACAATCGTTCTTCCCGGGAATCATTTTCGTCTGGAGCAGGAAAAAGGTGGGGTGGGGGAAAGTGACAGACGGATGCTTGCGTGTGCGTGTGAAATCTTAAGGGACTTAACTGCTAAGGTCATCAGTCCCTAAGCTTAAGCACTACTTAACCTAAATTATCCTAAGGACAAACACACACACCCATGCCCGAGGGAGGACTCGAACCTCCGCCGGGACCAGCCGCACAGACCATGACTGCAGCGCCGTAGACCACTCGGTTGTTAGAGGGACACAAAGTACGTGCTAGCGGGGTAAAGCTGTTGATGCAGAATCACCATCACCAACACTCGAATCCTTTGACCATTGCGCTGATGCTCAATTCAGCTTAATTTCAATGACTTGCGGCAGTCATTATCGCCAACTTTTTCCGTGCAAAGCAGAGGATATCAATGCTTGAGCATAGTAAATAGACGCTGCTTAAACAAGACAGGTGGCGATCTCTGGTAGACATGACGACGGAGTACGATGATGACGGAGGCACAAGTGTTTCGGAGCACACCGTTCGGTGGATTTTTAGCCTTGTGTGTCTCGTATTCCCGCCATCATGTATTTACACCGTGTTTTTAATGTACTTCCACCTCACTACGTTAATTAAAGTACTACTGTCACTGACACCCCCCTCAGATTTAGTTATAAGTTGGCACATTGGATAGGCCTTGATAAACTGAACACAGATCAAATGAGAAAACAGGAAGAAGTTGTGTGGAACTGTGAAAAAATAAGCAAAATATACAAACTGAGTAGTCCACGGGTCGCATAGGCAACATCATGGACAAAGTGAGCTCAGGAGCGTCGTGGTCCCGTGGTAGCGTGAGCAGCTGCTGAACGAGAGGTCCTTGGTTCAAATCTTCCATCGAGTGAAAAGTTTAATTTTTTATTTTCAGTTTATGTGACAAACTCTTATGTTTTCATCACTTTTTTTGGAGTGATTATCACATCCACAAGAAAACTTAAATCGGACAAGGTAGAAGAATCTTTTTACCCATTCGCCAAGTGTACAAGTTAGGTGGGTCGACAACATATTCCTGTCATGTGACGCACATGCCGTTACCAGTGTCGTATAGAATTTATCAGATGTGATTTCCTGTGGAGGAATCGGTTGACCTATGACCTTGCGATCAAATGTTTTCGGTTCCCATTGGAGAGGCATGTCTACTAATCGCACGGTTTTGCGATGCGGTCGCAAAACACAGACACTAAACTTATTACAGTGAACAAAGACGTCAATGAACGAACGGACAGATAATAACTATGCAAATATAAAGAAAATAACATTTTCACCCGACGGAAGACTTGAACCAAGGACCTCTCGCTCCGCAGCTGCTCACGTTACCACGAGACCACGGCGCTCCTGCATTCCCAGTGTCCTTGACGTTGCATATGATCCCATGAACTACTCAGTTTGTATATTTTGCTTATTTTTTCACAGTTCCACACAACTTCTTCCTGTTTTCTCAATTGATCTGTTTTCAGTTTTTCAAGGCCTATCCACTGTGCCAACTTATAACTAAATCTGAGGGGGGTGCGATGGGGAGGTTCCCTTGTGAGTTGCTGCTTTGCCTGACCGGCGCTAGCAGCGCGTATTGATATATCCCCTCTCTTAATGTCTTTGCTTGACTGCTATTACTTCGCTGTCGTTGCCTGTCGTAACATAGTTCGGTTATGCAGTTCGTGTCGGGAGTTCGGGTTGCGAGTTCGGGTCTGCCAGTCAGTGGGAACGCGTCTGGAGCGCAGTCCGGACCTGCCAGTCGGTGAGTTGCAGTGCGGCACTGGTGCAGTCGGGTTGGAGCAGTGGTGAGGTCTGCGTCGACATGGCTCACCCGACCGTTGCCGCCACGCATCACTTGAGCCGGGCCACAGTCCTGGTGGGTAGAGATGGGCAAAACTGTTCTTTTCAGAGATCGGATCACAACTGTTCACTCCCTGAAATGAACTAGCTCTTTTTCATGACTCACCACTCATTCACAATAGAAAATAAATGGAAGGCACATTGCCCTTTAAACTTGGTTTATTCCAGTACTATAGCTGTATTTTGATATTATTTGATCCCATTTTGAAGTAACACAGATAATGAATAAGAATTTTGTATTGTTTATTGAAATTTCCACGATATGAGAAGGTTCTTGATTATTGATTTATTTTGCACTATCATGGTTTTCTGGGTGATCGGAAAATGTTGTAGCTTGAGATTTACGTTAACAATATATTTGGCTATAATGTATTAAAATTTCATTAACCTTGTACAAATACATCGCAAGCCATATATTTTTAAAGTGAACGTTTCCTTCTGAATACGCCTAAAATCGCAAAATCCGTACAAGAATAAGAAAAAAATATGTATAAATTTGACTGTAAGACTAAAGTGCTGCATGTACCCTTACGCAGAATAAAACAAGGAAAATATTGGTGTATCACATTTTGCAATACGTTTATCGGTTCGCTCGTAATTAAGCGTAAATTCGAGTGTCCATAATAAAAATCCTATAGTAAGAGGAGTCGTCAGGAACCTAATCTGATCAGTTTAAACAAATAAAAATAAAATAAAAACAATTGATGTATACATAACATAATAATGTAATAAACATAGCAGTATTACTACGAAGAACAATATCCAGTAGAGATGAACTCCGATGCAGAGGTGCTGAGTCAAACAGGTCGAGCCGCGAGCTGTATTACTGCGTGAGTTAAGACCGCAGAGACCAGAGTGACACCTGAGTTGCTTTGCTCAATGCTCTGGCTAGAGTCGAGAACGGTGGGATGAGCGTTGAGCGGGCGAGTTCCGAGGGTGGGGGGAGCGGTGAACGGCCACCAGTCACCCGCTCCGAGACAAATCGTCCGTTCTCTTGCGAGCAGGTTGTTGCAAGTAGTTCTTATGTTCTCCGCTAGGAGGCTCTCTGTCCTGTTGCTCGCATCAACTGCCCAGAGGGCAGGATGTGCGACTGAAACGATCGCCGACGGAGTGCGATGCTAAGTTAAGCTGTGCCAGACACTGCACGCGGCAGACGAAGCACAGAGACGGCACGGCATATGTGAAACACAAAATCCAATGGGGCACTGCACAATGCAGGCAGCCAAGGTAGAAGCAGGGCAGAGGCCTGCGCTGGCTGTGTTGTGTGGCGTGTAGTGTGCTCTGACCAGCAGAGGCCCCGCTATGCTCTCTCTCTCTCTCTCTCTCTGCTGTGGGAAACGTTTGGAGCTACCGTTCTTTTTTTCTGAATCACTGATTGTTCACTCCTTTGAAAGATTCAACTCTATTAATCAGTTCAGGAGCGGATCCCCCATCTCTACTGGTGGGTTGTCGGTCGGTCGTCCTACCGGACGACGCGTTTTGGCTCGCCGATCGTCCATCAGTCGGCTGTGTGTGTGTGCGTGCATCGACTCCCAATTTGTCTTGTGTGTGCTTAGTTACTGTTGAGTATCGTTCAGGTCTTCGTGCAGTGTTTGTCAGGTTGTGTGTGTAGTTTGTGATTTAGATTGACAAGTTGGCTCTGAGAGGTCGGTCGTCTCATCTGGCGACGTGTGACTGGTTCTCTGAGCGCTTCTGGGCTCTTTAAACTACCATCTTGCGGAACTTGGGTCGGTCCTTTCCTGGTGCAGGGATTTCGGTTGGCCAGTGGGCGTGTTTCCTCTTCATGGTGGGGTCCGAGCCAGTACTTCCGCCGTTGTGTGTCTAGAAGTGTGTGGGAGACGCACCAGCAGTGCAGTCGCGACGCAGCAGCAGTCGCGGACGGGCAAGCGGGTTGTCGGTCGGTTGCTGCGGACCTGGGAAGATATATCCACCCGGTGCAGTCGGCTGGGTCCGCTGCCATTCCCCGGGTACTGTCGCAGCGTGTGTGGAGCTGTCCCATTGCTACGAGCTTCGTGGTTCACCGACCCAGGAAGCCAAGGGTTGAGTAGTGGTTTCACGTATCCAAGCAACGTCCATTCATGTTGTGTCGTTCGTTTCGGTGGCTCGCTGTTGGCGAGATTCCCATGTACCGACTGGTGGTAAGCCTGTCGTTTGTCGGTTTGTCCGTGGCTGTCCCCTGGTTGGGTTCCGACTTATCAAGTATAGTTGGGCTCATCACCTGTCTCACCTAAGTGAACGAGGGCAGACCGACGTCAATGGAGTTCTTGCGAGTGTCACCGGTGTTTAATTATCTGTTGTCAGCTATTTTAAATTTTAGGCTTATGGTTGTTACTTTTGTTTCTTAAAATTTTGCAAAATTAAGGGGACTGATGACCTCAGAAGTTAAGTCCCATAGTGCTCAGAGCCATTTTTGCAAAATTACTTTTTAAATTTATCTTTCAAGCTTAAACACTGCGGCCTTCTGCCTTTAAAGATTGTGGTAACATATTTTAAAATTTTGAGGTTTAATTGTGGCCCTCAGCCATTGGTACTGCACCTTGCATATGTTGCTTCTTCAAATTATTCAATTCCTATCTTAATTGGATTTATATCTTGCTGATTTTCAAGATTTCTTGTTGTTAAACATGCTGGCATTCTGCCTTTAAAGGTCTATGGTAATATGTTTTCAAGTTTTGAAATTTAATTGTGGCCTTCGGCCATTTCCACTTTGCGTATGTTATTTTTGGAATTAATTTATTGCTACCTTAATCGGATTTTTATCCTGTTAAGATTTCTTGTTGGAGGCCTTCAGCCGTGAAAGAGTTGCTAAGTTACAATAAATGACAATTAGAAGCAGAAACTGACCTCAACCCTTGGCCCTTTCCTTGGCCCTTTCCTCAGTCCTATTACGTTTTCTGCTCAGTGGGTTTAGCGGGCGTCTCAGATTTGAGATTTGTTCGAGATGAGGCTCTGAAGTAGGCGTCCCCATGTGTTCCCATGTTAATACACTACTGTCCATTAAAATTGCTACACCAAGAAGAAATGTCGATGATAAACGGGTATTCATTCGACAAATATATTATACTAGAAGTGACATGTGATTACATTTTCACGCAATTTAGGTGCATAGATCCTGAGAAATCAGTACCCAGAACTACCACCTCTGGCCGTAATAACGAACTTGATACGTCTGGGCATTGAGTCAAACAGAGCTTGGATGGCGTGTACAGGTACAACTGCCCATGCAGCTTCAACACGATACCACAGTTCATCTAGAGTAATGACTGCCGTATTATGATGAGCCAGTTGCTCGGCCACCACTGATCAGACGTTTTCAATTGGTGAGAGATTTGGAAAATGCGCTGGCCAGGGCAGCAGTCGAACATTTTCTGTATCCAGAAAGGCCCGTACAGGACCTGCAACATGCAGTCGTGCATTATCGTGCTGAAATGCGGCGTTTCGCAGGGATCGATTGAAGTGTAGAGCCACGGGTCGTAACACATCTGAAATGTAACGTCCACTGTTCAAAGTGCCGTCAATGCGAACAAGAGGTGACCGAGACGTGTAACCAATGTCACCCCATACCATTACGCCGGGTGATAACGCCAGTATGGCGACGACGAATTCAAGCTTCCAATGTCTATTCACCGCGATGTCGTCAAACGCGGATGCGACCATCATGATGCTGTAAACAGAACCTGGATTCATCCGACAAAATGGCTATTTGTGCACCCAGGTTCGTCGTTGAGTACACCATCGCAGGCGCTCCTGTCTGTGATGCTGCGTCAAGGGTAACCGCAGCCATGGTCTCCGAGCTGATAGTCCATGCTGCTGCAAACGTCGTCGAACTGTTCGTGCAGATGGTTGTTGTCTTGCAAATGTCCTGATCTGTTGACTCAGGGATCGAGACGTGGTTGCACTATCCGTTACAGCCATGGAGATAAGATGCCTGTCATGTCGTCTGCTAGTGATACGAGTCCGTTGGGATTCAGCACGGCGTTCCGTATTACCCTCCTGAACCCACCGATTCCATATTCTGCTAACAGTCATTGGATGTCGATCAACGCGAGCAGCAATTTCACGATACGATAAACCGCAATCACGAAAGGCTACAATCTGACATTTATCAAAGTCGGAAACGTGATGGTACGCATTTCTTCTCCTTACACGAGGCATCACAACAACGTATCACCAGGCAACGCCGGTCAATTGCTGTTTGTCTATGAGGAATTGGTTGGATACTTTCCTCATGACAGCACGTTGTAGGTGTCGCCAGCGGCGCCAACCTTGTGTGAATGCTCTGAAAAGCTAAACATTTGCATATCACAGCATCTTCTTCCTGTCGGTTAAATCTCGCGTCTGTAGCACATCATCTCCGTTGTGTAACAATTTTAATGACCAGTAGTGTGCAATGACACCGACAATTACGACTGCATTGGGCGTGGGATCATCAAGATTGGACGGTGGATCATTGGAAACGTGTAATCTGGCCAGATGAATCACGTTCCTTGTTACGGATACGTCATCTTGCATACGAGTTGCTGTTCGAATACGCAGCGCGCCACAGGTGTGAGCTGGAATGGGCAGTACTACGCTACGGTAAATATTCACCCGCGGTCTTTGATAGTAACTGAAGGCACCACGACAGCGAACCACCGGCATCCCACCGTGCTTCAAGTCTCCCCCCAGCAGTGACAGTCTTTTCCAGCTGGATAACTGCTCGTGTCAAAAGGTCAGAATCATGCTACAGTGGTTTCAGCATCATGATAGTAAACTTCATACCCACAGCTGTTACCCGATCTAAACCGACGGATCACATCTGAGACAGTATCGGATGCCATCTTCGTGCCCACAAACCATTGGACAGTAATTTACGCAAATTGTGTGACTGGTAAGTGGACTTCTGATGCTACATATCTCTGGAAACCTACTAACGGCTTACCGAATCCATAGCACGCAGAGTTCAGAACGTGCATAAACACGCAGTTGGTCACATTGTTTTTGCTCATCAGTGTGCAAAGATTCGGCTGCCGAAAAATTTGAATAATACACCAAGTGTAAGTAGGCTGTTTAGGTTTTTATGTTGGTAACGCCACGTAGCGTTCTATATGAAAATCACTGACTGTGCTGTGTGAAGTCTGTGGCTGGTTTGCATTGTTGGAATATTCGCTATTGTAGTGTTGGGCTGTTGAATGTGAACAGTGCGTAGTGTTGGGCAGTTGGAGGTGGGGAGAGTTGGGGAGAGAGATGGCAGAATTTTAAGAGCGGACGATCTGGACGTGTGTCCGCCAGAAAGAGTAAATTTGTAATACTGGATATCGTGAACTGATATGTATATATTATGACTTTTGAACATTATTAAGGTAAATACATTGTCTGTTCTCTATCATAATCTTTCATTTGCTAACTATGCCTATCAGTAGTTAGTGCCTTCATTAGTTAGAACCTTTTATTTATCTGGCAGTATTGGCGCTCGCTGTATTGCAGTAGTTCGAGGAACAAAGATTTTTGTGAGGTAAGTGATTCATGAAAGGTATAGGTTATTGTTAGACGGGGCCATTCTTTTGTAGGGATTATTGAAAGTCAGATTTCGTTGTGCTAAAAATATTGTGTGTCAGTTTAGTGTTGATCAGAATAAGTAAAGGGAGAAATGTCTGAGTACGTTCAGTTTTGCTCAGCTGTTTGAAAATCATAACGTAAGAGTTTTATCAGCACAGTAAATAATTAATTTTTCTAAGCGCAGGTTTGACGAGGACGCTCAATTCCACAGCTGATGCGTACGAAAACTTTGGGAGAGGACAAACTGTAACAGACATGTTGTTGTTGTTGTTGTGGTCTTCAGTCCAGAGACTGGTTTGATCCAGCTCTCAATGCTACTCTATCCTGTGCAAGGTTCTTCATCTCCCAGTACCTACTGAAACCTACATCCTTCTGAATCCGTTTAGTGTATTAATCTCTTGGTCTCCCTCTACGATTTTTACCCTCCACGCTGCCCTCCAATACTAAATTGGTGATCCCTTGTTGCCTCAGAACATGTCCTACCAACCGGTCCCTTCTTCTAGTCAAGTTGTGCCACAAATTTCTCTTCTCTCCAATTCTATTCAATACGTCCTTATTAGTTATGTGACCTACCCATCTAAACTTCAGCATTCTTCTGTAGCACCACATCTCGAATAACAGGCATATACAGGGCGAATATTAATAAAACCGACAAACTGCTGGAACGGATTCTTGACTGGAAATGGACGAAAAAAGGTCACATGAACATGTGTCTGGAAACGGAGAGTGTGTGTGCAATGAAACAGATCTCCCAGGAATACAGTACAGTGCTGCACCACATTCACTTCACAACAGATGTTCTGCGTCCACCATGCGACTGCAGGTGATTAGGGATAGCAGCGGTTGTCATGCAAGATACACATACTTGTACTTTGGCGTAGACTGTGTTGGCGGGCCACTTGACTGGAGCTAGTCCTGGGCTTCGTCTCAGGATCCTGACTGTAGAGTGGGTGGGGGGTGGGGGTTACTTGTTTTGGTATGGCCGTGCTGCCTCTCGACCTTTTCAATCTGCTTGGCTCATTCCCACTCCTCCATTTTCAGTCAGGAATTCGTCCCTGCAGTTTTGTTGGTTTTATTTATGATCATCCTATATATGGGTGAATCAAGTGAAAGTTGCACCGCAAATATTGCGGAAATGGAAAGTGCTATTGATGTGCCGTTTTCACAGAATGGATTGGTAGTAGAGAACTCGTATTGTTAGCCAATACACAGATTGTAATAATACTTAGTGTCTTTCTTGTTTTAAAGTACTCGTTTTTAAATGGAGAAATGCCTATCGACCTTAAAAAAAAGTAGGGTAAATTAGAATGTCAGTGGTGTTTGTGTCAGGATTATAGTGCTAACAGTTTACGAGATATCGTATTATGAAAAATTCACACACTCCCACTTGTACAATACCTGCGGTAGGTCATTCTGAAGAACTGCGCAAGAGCATCCACTAGTTATGTAGGTACTGGCCACTAGCGAGACAACTGACCGTCACAGGTTGTGTCCAAAATGGTCACCGGCAGCGGCAATACACTCTTCTAGTCTACTGTAGAACAACTACTGCACACGTGCTAGCATTTCAGTGGAGATATCCGAACAGGCCAAGGTACAGGTCCTCTGTGTCCAATTTAACGATTTGGAGACAATTCATGAGGACGCGCTGTAGTACTTCTTGCACTATGTACGGAAGAACGTCTTCTAGCATCTGTGGTAAATGATCTGTTAGGAGGCTACGATACTTGTGCACGTTCAGTGTTCCATCTATGGAAACAGGCCCTGTGAACTGGTGGTTCAATATCCCACAGCATACGTTTACACACCGTGGACGCGGACGTTCCACCTGACGAATACAACGGAACTGTGAACAGACCAGTAGTGCACGATTCGGTGTTTAGCAGGTCATGAATGGTAAATGTGGCTTCATCAGTAAACGAGACATATGACACATCTAGAGTGTCTTAATGCTCAAGTACAGCAGTTAACACGATTCTCATAATCATTTCCTGTCACCCCTCGACGGAGAAAAATATGGTAGGGATGGGACCTTTGTCGATGGAGAATGCGTAGGACACCTGCCTGGCCGCCCGGAGTGGCCGTGCAGTTCTAGGCGCTACAGTCTGGAACCGCGCGACCGCTACGGTCGCAGGTTCGTATCCTTCCTCGGGCATGGATGTGTGTGATGTCCTTAGGTTAGTTAGGTTTAAGTAGTTCTAAGTTATAGGGGAGTGATGACCACATCAGTTAAGTGCCATAGTGCTCAGAGCCATTTGAACCATTAAGAGGCTAATAAATAGTTGCCGAGATGTTTGACGTCTGTTGGGATATCTTTCCGCAAACACTGTACAAGACCGAAGCGCAGTATTCTTGCACTCTCCATACATCATGAGCATATCGGCTTTTTCTACATTCATAAATCCCATTGTCCACACACGACCTACTGCTTGGACTGTTACACACTAGCCGGCCGCGGTGGTCTCGCGGTTCTAGGCGCGCAGTCAGGAACCGTGCGACTGCTACGGTCGCAGGTTCGAATCCTGCCTCGGGCATGGATGTGTGTGATGTCCTTAGGTTAGTTAGGTTTAAGTAGTTCTAAGTTCTAGGGGACTGATGACCACAGCAGTTGAGTCCCATAGTGCTCAGAGCGATTTTTTTTTTTGTTACACACTAAATGACGAGCAAGTCGCAGTGCACTCAAGGAACACACAAGCACACTATCAATAAACATAACGACATCGTGCCTGGCACAAACAAGTATCGCTGTGGGAACTTTCCAAAACGCGATATCCCGTAAATGACTCGCACCAGAATTCTGCAACAAGCACCACTGATTTTCTAATTTACCCTACTTTTAGGTTGTTAGTGTCAATAGGCTTTATAGCATTTAAAGAAAGTGTATTTTTACACGAAAAATACACTCTCTGGGTGTTATTTCAATCTGTTTATTGCGTAACAATAAGAGCCTTTGACCACTGATCCATTCTGTGATAACCACACACTAATAGCACTGTCCATTTCCGCAGTGTTTGCGGCGCAAGTTCTAGGTGACTCATCCTATACATACAGGTTTAAGTGCAGATACTTTTATATGTAGTATCATAATATGTACACACGTCAGTGTTTTGATTGTTTTTTTCTCTGCATCGCAGAGAACAGGTCACAAACTTTACAACCTTTTGTTTTCTGCACGGTCGTAACTGCGCTACTAAGTGGAATATGCCTATTAGTATAGAGTAGTCGTACTACGTCCACACCTGCACACTTCGAGACAACAACAACTGACCTGCTACTCGGGGGATAATAAGCGTTGTGGCTTGCTCTTGGCGCATGTTCTTGGAAATACCACCTATTCTAAAAACATACGACTTTGCAGCACACATAATTATTAGTCTGTAAATGATATAAATACAGATGTAAGCCATCCTCAGTTATCAACAGAAATATCTGCACTTGTAACAGTTACACCTTGTATATCAATAATGTGACGACGACCAGCGCTCTTCTTACAGTGGGGATTCACACCGTGTCTGAGAATCAGAAACTGCGACTAAGGGTTTCACGGAAAGGTGTCCCGACGTCAGTAGTGAGTAATACGAGGTGCATTCAAGTTCTAAGGCCTCCGATTTTTTTTTCTCTGGACTGGAAAGAGATAGAAACATGCGCATTGTTTTAAAATGAGGCCGCGTTCATTGTCAATACGTCCCAGAGATGGCAGCACCGTACGCCAGATGGAGTTTTACCGCCAGTGGCGAGAATGAGAACTGTTTTAAATACTTAAAATGGCGACGTTTTCCTTACTTGAACAGCGTGCAATCATTCGTTTTCTGAATTTGCGTGGTGTGAAACCAATTGAAATTCATCGACAGTTGAAGGAGACATGTGGTGATGGAGTTATGGATGTGTCAAAAGTGCGTTCGTGGGTTCGACGGTTTAATGAAGGCAGAACATCGTGTGACAACAAACCGAAACAACCTCAGGCTCGCACAAGCCGGTCTGACGACATGATCGAGAAAGTGGAGAGAATTGTTTTGGGGGATCGCCGAATGACTGTTGAACAGATCGCCTCCAGAGTTGGCATTTCTGTGGGTTCTGTGCACACAATCCTGCATGACGACCTGAAAATGCGAGAAGTGTCATCCAGGTGGGTGCCACGAATGCTGACGGACGACCACATGGCTGCCCGTGTGGCATGTTGCCAAGCAATGTTGACGCGCAACGACAGCATGAATGGGTCTTTATTTTCGTCGGTTGTTACAATGGATGAGACGTGGATGCCATTTTTCAATCCAGAAACAAAGCGCCAGTCAGCTCAATGGAACCACACAGATTCACCGCCACCAAAAAAATTTCGGGTAACCGCCAGTGCTGAAAAAATGATGGTGTCCATGTTCTGGGACAGCGAGGGCGTAATCCTTACCCATTGCGTTCCAAAGGGCACTACGGTAACTGGTGCAGCCTACGAAAATATTTTGAAGAACAAATTCCTTCCTCCACTGCAACAAAAACGTCCGGGAAGGGCTGCGCGTGTGCTGTTTCACCAAGACAACGCACCCGCACATCGAGCTAACGTTACGCAACAGTTTCTTCGTGATAACAACTTTGAAGTGATTCCTCATGCTCCCTACTCACCTGACCTGGCTCCTAGTGACTTTTGGCTTTTTCCAACAATGAAACACACTCTCCATGGCCGCACATTCACCAGCCGTGCTGCTATTGCCTCAGCGATTTTCCAGTGGTCAAAACAGTCTCCTAAAGAAGCCTTCGCCGCTGCCATGGAATCATGGCGTCAGCGTTGTGACAAATGTCAAGAAGTAACGCCAGTTTCATCGATTTCGGGTGAGTAGTTAATTAGAAAAAAAAATCGGAGGCCTTAGAACTTGAATGCACCTCGTAGACTGGGAATTTCGGTCGGAAAAGATGCGTGGTCGAAGGGCCGAGGCAGTTAACGCGACCGTTCGCGTAAAGTGGGAAATCCTGGTTCGAATACAATTCGGAAAAAATTTTCACCTATTACCGTTGATACATTTCAGTACCGAAATGCAACTAGCGTTATTAAAATCTTGGAACGAAAACTAGTAAACCGTTCCTCTCAGTTTCATGACGACAGCTGAACAGGTGCTTGAGCGAGACGTATCGTGTCCCAGGTCCGGGAAGCTGTCAGTGGTCGGGAGAGTGTGTGCTGACCACATGCACCTTCATACTGCATTCGGATTTTGCCATATGTCAGAAGATAGCTTTGCGTCCGAGAGGCACCGAATGGTATATTAGGACCGAAGTGCGGAACTGGAATAAACTAGTTGCATTTATCTGACGTCGGACAGTTTATGTCCACTAGACAAACAATGTAGCAAAATTCAGCTGGTGTGGCTACAAGTGAATAAAGTCAGTGACATTGCACAAGGAAAGGAGATGCGTTGGCGATTGAGTGTTAGTGATGGGACGGAGCAACGGAACATAAGTTGGGTATTTTAAAGCAAGACGAGGTCTTATTATCGTGATAACTTTATTTCATGATTACCTGTCCTCGGAGCTGGTGTGGCGTCGGCCGAAGACTTGCACACGACCGCTGCCAGAATCCACGCATTCATAACGATGTGCCGCACGCGAGACAAATCACGCAACATGCTGCTGGCTACATTTAATCAGATACTTTTATTGGTTGGCCTGACTATTTCTCTGCGTGCTACATCACTAAATCAATGTAAAAAATAATTCGCTTATATCTGCGAGATAGGGTTAAAATCAACGATTAATGCCTCGAAATTAACTGTCTACATTCAGCACGATTCCGAGATCCCACAAATGCACTGGAAAAAGCAAACCGCTAGCAAAGAAAGATCTCTAATGATCCGCTTCCTGATGTTTTAATTAAGTTAACTTCACTCCCCAAATCACTAGCACCTCACGCTTTCGAAGCATTTAGTAAATCATGCCGTTATAAGGAATGAGCAGTTGAGTATGTCTTTATCAATTACAGTTTCACTCGTTTTCTGTAACATTGTGTGTTTTGTAAGTTGTTTGTATGTGTATGCATAAGTTCATTAAGTGTCTGTTATTTCTCTACCTGTCACAGCCTTGGTTCTGACGCTTATCTTTTTTGTTCCTGTGTTTCTTTCCCTTTCCTCCCCTCTTTCAGTAACAGAATAATTGAATATGTTTGTTTATTGCATTTCATACTGTCTACCTGTGGGTGTAGATCCTTCTGCAGCCGTGGTAGTTTAACCAACACATGTGTAGTCTTAGTGTGAGGAAAAGGGGTTTGGACCCTGTTGCTGAAAGCGCTATTGTGTTTAACTTGGCACAATGCGGAATGGGTTTCTGTGACCACTTTGGCTACCTGTGTAGGGCCCAATGTTGTTAGCTTTAGTATGGTAATTGAGATTGTGTATATTTCAACCTATCTGAAGAATTAATACATTTCTCTTACAGCCTTAGGTCTTGATGGAAATGGAAATGCCGTGTGGTTAATGCCTCCCGCCGGGTAGACCGTTCGCCTGGTGCAAGTCTTCCGAGTTGACGCCACTTCGGCGACTTGCGTGTCGATGGGGATGAAATGATGGTGATAAGGACAACACAATACACAGTCCCTCAGCGAGAATCGAACCCGGGCCGTTTGGTATGACATTCCGTCGCACTGACCACTTAGCAACCAGGGGCGGACTTTGGTCTTGGTAATCGTGGGATATAGTTTATACCACACAGAGACTGCTAGTATTTTTGCTATTATTCGAATTTTACATGTAGTCGATTTTTTCATCCAACTTAGAAATGTTTAAGTGTTCTGGACGAATTGTGTTTCGTTTCTGGTACTAATCTTTTTCTTTCAGTGTTAATTTGCGTATGCTTGTCTTTCTTGCGCTGTAATTCTTCCTTTTTCATCAGTTTTAAACTATTCTGCAGTTACTATACGTGTGCCTCTTCTGTTCGACTTCACGTATTAGTGTATCGTTTAGAGAGCCTTCAGTTCTCTGAGTCAGTTTTCTTTTGTCATTACTTTGCAATAATTTTTTGGGAGGATAAATATTTGTCTGCTATAACCAGTTTTTCAGGATCTTCGTGTTCTATCGTGGTCTTGCTTTGTGTAACTCGGATCACAAGCTTGAAAAACGAATGAGTCATCAGTACCTCGTCCTTAGGTTTCTTTCCTTTTAATTTAAAATCCATTCGCATGTGTGATATTTCTGGTTTGTATTTCTGATCGCTCACAACATTCTGCGATTCTTTTCCTTGCATGCGTCCTTTTTTTCTTTTCCTCCGTAAGTTGTGGAGTTTTCGCGGTTTAGTCAGCATGTTAGCCGGTTCGGCCACGTGATTCTTTTCGAGACATTTTGACAAATCTGCGCTTCTGTTCAGTAGTGATGTGTTAGTCCGATGGGACCACATCTTTTAGTGACTACATGGTTATGGTGTAGGTCTAACTCTTCTCGTTTATCTTCTTTTCTCTGTATGGCGCTAGTCCGAATGTGGAAGTACGCGTATGATACCTGTCCGTCAAACTATCCCTATTTTACAGATTATCAACTGATCATGAGCCCATGAGATCAAGTACTTTTTTAATTTATGTACTCACTAGCTCAGTAAATCAGGCGCCAGCAACCCAACACGTTTTGTGTGCATGATTCGAGCTTTCTCTCTAAAATTCTTAAACTAATATGTGTTCTGTCAAATTTTAATTGAGTTTCAGCCTTCCTGTTAGTATATTTATTCCACACGTGCCACTCTATGTTTGCTAGAATATATCTCAAGCCGTTTTCATTTTCGTAAACGAATACATTCCCACTGATTCTTACGAAACAGAAAACTGATCAGTCATGCTGATCCTACAGGTAGACTGGTTACCTGAGCAGTAGTGCTCTTAAGCTGTTAGGCGCCTGCTTTCAGTATTCCGTTCGTCCAAAAGAAACAGTTACGTCGAACGTGAACTATGTTTTGCTAAGAGAGGCTTACCTTCTACTCGTGGATTTCTAATTGTTGTTTGTCGAACTAAGGGGGCCAGGTGGTTTGGCTGTGTATTCAGTTAATCCTTAAAAATTTATTAAATAATTTTACGACTGACTCAGTTTAATCTACCGTTTCTGATTAATTCAAATGATACAGTTCAAAATCCAGAGGTAAAAATGTGGTGTCACCGCCAGACACCACACTTGCTAGGTGGTAGCCTTTAAATCGGCCGCGGTCCATTAGTATACGCCGGACCCGCGTGTCGCCACTGTCAGTAATTGCAGACCGAGCGCCACCACAAGGCAGGTCTAGAGAGACGTCCTGGCACTCGCCCCAGTTGTACAGCCGACTTTGCCTGAGATGGATTACTGACAAATACGCTCTCATTTGCCGAGACGATAGCATAGCCTTCAGCTACATTTGCTACGACCTAGCAAGGCGCCGTATTCAATTGATATTGAGATTCTACAGGGTGTTTCAAAAATGACCGGTATATTTGAAACGGCAATAAAAACTAAACGAGCAGCGATAGAAATACACCGTTTGTTGCAATATGCTTGGGACAACAGTACATTTTCAGGCAGACAAACTTTCGAAATTACAGTAGTTACAATTGTCAACAACAGATGGCGCTGCGGTCTGGGAAACTCTATAGTACGATATTTTCCACATATCCACCATGCGTAGCAATAATATGGCGTAGTCTCTGAATGAAATTACCCGAAACGTTTGACAACGTGTCTGGCGGAATGGCTTCTTGTTTCTGGATTCTGGCGGTACACCTGGTCTTTCAAGTGTCCCCACAGAAAGAAGTCACAGAGGTTCATGTCTGGCGAATAGGGAGACCAATCCACGCCGCCTCCTGTATGTTTCGGATAGCCCAATGCAATCACACGATCATCGAAATATTCATTCAGAAAATTAAAGACGTCGGCCGTGCGATGTGGCCGAGCATCATCTTGCATAAACCACGAGGTGTTCGCAGTGTCGTCTAAGGCAGTTTGTACCGCCACAAATTCACGAAGAATGTCCAGATAGCGTGATGCAGTAATCGTTTCGGATCTGAAAAATGGGCCAATGATTCCTTTGGAAGAAATGGCGGCCCAGACCAGTACTTTTTGAGGATGCAGGGACGATGGGACTGCAACATGGGGCTTTTCGGTTCCCCATATGCGCCAGTTCTGTTTATTGACGAAGCCGTCCAGGTAAAAATAAGCTTCGTCAGTAAACCAAATGCTGCCCACATGCATATCGCCGTCATCAATCCTGTGCACTATATCGTTAGCGAATGTCTCTCGTGCAGCAATGGTAGCGGCGCTGAGGGGTTGCCGCGTTTCAATTTTGTATGGATAGAGGTGTAAACTCTGGCGCATGAGACGATTCGTGGACGTTGGCGTCATTTGGACCGCAGCTGCAACACGGCGAACGGAAACCCGAGGCCGCTGTTGGATCACCTGCTGCACTAGCTGCGCGTTGCCCTCTGTGGTTACCGTACGCGGTCGCCCTACCTTTCCAGCACGTTCATCCGTCACGTTCCCAGTCCGTTGAAATTTTTCAAACAGATCCTTTATTGTATCGCTTTTCGGTCCTTTGGTTACATTAAACCTCCGTTGAAAACTTCGTCTTGTTGCAACAACACTGTGTTCTAGGCGGTGGAATTCCAACACCAGAAAAATCCTCTGTTCTAAGGAATAAACCATGTTGTCTACAGCACACTTGCACGTTGTGAACAGCACACGCTTACAGCAGAAAGACGACGTACAGAATGGCGCACCCACAGACTGCGTTGTCTTCTATATCTTTCACATCACTTGCAGCGCCATCTGTTGTTGAAAATTGTAACTACTGTAATTTCGAAAGTTTGTCTGCCTGAGAATGTCCTGTCGTCCCAAGCATATTGCAACAAACGGTGTATTTCTATCGCTGCTCGTTTAGTTTTTATTGCCGTTTCAAATATACCGGTCATTTTTGAAACACCCTGTATTAATGTATTATCAAGAGCGATGTTCTACAAATGTGGATTAAAGTTAAGTATTCCAGAAGCTACGTACTTTTCTTTATAGCATTCATTACGTATCCTGTTTCAGACCTCACGCCAGCCTGCGTGAGTTTAAGCGCATGCCTTTCGGCTTCCTCTCATTGTGTCTAGGCTGTCTTGTCTATTCAACAAAAGGCACCACACTTGAATGTTCCCCGGCTTCAATTACAGTCAGTGTCGTTCACAAAACACCATTTCCAGCTAATTTATTCTCCTACGTGATTTGAGTCCTGTATCTAACGAGCAAGTGCACCCTCAAAGTTAAAATTACTCAGTCAGAACGCGGTTTTGCATCTTTGCAACCTTCCCGTCTTTGTAAGAAAAGTGAATAAATAAATAAATAAAAAATTGATCGCTAAGGATTGCTGAAAACTTAGTTCAGAAATACAGTTCGAAGCATCACCTCCACCCCAGAGGGCAGAAGAAATAAATTCAACAACTGCTAGATCCCTCGACATACCTCCTCCAGTTTCCCGAACTCAAAAAAACTTCCCTCAGAACTGGCTTCAACGTTCGTGCCTCGCAGCCAGTCAACCTGAGATGCGGTGTGCAGATATTTTCATTGGCGATTTCCCGCTCCCGTAGAAGCATTCTTCAACAAACAACTGCTTCCTGCAGTTTTTCAAAATTTGTTGATAATAAATGCTAGAAAAGACCTACGACCCTACTAAAGTACCTGATCTTGAAACCAACATAGTAGGCGCAGTCCGCAGCCAATTTAGGAGGATTATCGTCGGACAGCCCCACCTTTCTATGGCTGGAAGAAAGCCCTCCGCCACTGGATATGGACACAGGAGCGCAAGACAGGGCTCGCCCATGCCCGCACAAAGTGATACGTTACAAAATGTCCAACCAAGGTGATGAGGGCAACACGTACAGTCCGCACAAAGTGGGTTGGCCTGTAGCTGCACAGACAGTGAGTTACGGGAGGAAACAGGGGCAGCGGTGGAAGCTCCATTGTGGATGACCACTGCACAGAAGCAGAGGCGCTGCCCGACAGCTGAAGCTTACGCACAAATGTATATCTAACAGAACCTGTAGGCTACGACTAGTGAATCTCAGTCATACTAACACGTTATGCCACTACGGACAATACCTGTCATTCAAATTCAACAGTTTCTCACTAGAATGCCGAAACAAAAGTAGTCGCATACAGAAAGAAGCGACCAAAACAAAAGCTATTGTGCACTGCCAGAAGGAAATCTCAAGAACAAACAAAAGATAAAAAATGTTGATTAGGTGGCTACTATAGTACCGACAGCGTGAAATAAAGAACACATAGAAAGTGGAAATTACGTGTAAGTGCCCTACAAATTTGTGTTACCTAAGCTAGGCTTTTCCCCACATCTTTGCTTGCGTCGGAGTTAGAGACATACACTACTGGCCATTAACGCTGCTACACCACGAAGATGACGTGCTACAAACGCGAAATTTAACCGACAGGAAGAAGATGCTGTGATATGCAAATGGTTAGCTTTTTAGAGCATTCACACAAGGTTGGCACAGGTGGCGACACCTACAACGTCCTGACATGAGGAAAGTTTCCAACCGATTTCTCATACACAAACAGCAGTTGACCGGCGTTGCCTGATGAAACGTTGTTGTGATGTCTCGTGTAAGGAGGAGAAATGCGTACCATCACGTTTCATACTTTGATAAAGGTCAGATTGTAGCCTACCGCGACTGCGGTTTATCGTATCGCAACATTGCTGCTCGCATTGGTCGAGATCCAATGACTCTTAGCAGAATATGGAATCGGTGGGTTCAGGAGGGTAATAAGGAACGCCGTGCTGGATCCCAACGGCCTCGTATCACTAACAGTCGAGATAAGAGGCTTCTTATCCGCATGGCTCTAACGGATCGTGCAGCCACGTCTCGATCCCTGAGTCAACAGATGGGGACGTTTGCAAGACAACAACCATCTTCACGAACAGTTCGACGACGTTTGCAGCAGCATGGACTATCAGCTCGGAGACCATGGCTACGGTTACCCTTGACACTGCATCACAGACAGGAGCGCCTGCGATGGTGTACTCAACGACGAACCTGGGTGCACAAATGGCAAAACGTCAATTTTTCGGAAGAATCAAGGTTCTCTTTACAGCATCGTGATGGTCGCATCCGTGTTTGGCGACATCGCGGTGAACGCACATTGGTAGCGTGTATTCGTCATCGCCATACTGGCGTATCACCCGGCGTGATGGTATGGGGTGCCATTGGTAACACGTCTCGGTAACCTCTTGTTCGCATTGACGGTACTTTGAACAGTGGACGTTACATTTCAGATGTGTTACGACCCGTGGCTCTACCCTTCAATCGATCCCTGCGAAACGCCGCATTTCAGCAGGATAATGCACGACTACATGTTGCAGGTCCTGTACGGGCCTTTCTGGATACAGAAAATGTTCGACTGCTGCCCTGACCAGCCCATTCCCCAGATCTGTCACCGATTGAAAACGTCTGATCAACGGTGGCCGAGCATGGTATGGGGTACCATTGGTTACACGTCTCGGTAACCTCTTGTTCGCATTGACGGTACTTTGAACAGTGGACGTTACATTTCAGATGTGTTACGACCCGTGGCTCTACACTTCAATCGATCCCTTCGAAACGCCCCATTTCATCAGGATAATGCACGACTGCATGTTGCAGGTCCTGTACGGGCCTTTCTGGATACAGAAAATGTTCGACTGCTGCCCTGACCAGCCCATTCCCCATATCTGTCACCGATTGAAAACGTCTGATCAATAGTGGCCGAGCAACTGGCTCGTCACAATACGCAACTCACTACTCTTGATGAACTGTTGTATCGTGTTGAAGCTGCATGGGCAGCTGTACCTGTACACGCCATCCGAGTTCTCTTTGACTCAATGCCCAGGCGTATCAAAGCCAGAGGTGGTTGTTCGGGGAACTGATTTCTCAGGATCTGTTGTTGTTGCTGTTGTGGTTTTTAGCCCTGAGACTGGTTTGATGCAGCTCTCCATGCTACTCTATCCTGTGCAAGCTTCTTCATCTCCCAGTACCTACTGCAACCTACATCCTTCTGAATCTGCTTGGTGTATTCATCTCTACGATTTTTACCCTCCACCCCTCCACGCTACCCTCCAATACTAAATTGGTGATCCCTTGATACCTCAGAACATGTCCTACCAACCGATCCCTTCCTCCAGTCAACTTGTGCCACAAACTTCTCCCCAATCCTATTCCATACTTCTTCATTAGTTATGTGATTACCCATCTAATCTTCAGCATTCTTCTGTAGCACCACATTTCGAAAACTTCTATTCTCTTCTTGTCCAAACTGTTTATCGTCCATGTTTCACTTCCATACATGGCTACACTCCATACAAATGCTTTCAGAAACGACTTCCTGATACTTAAATCTAAACACGATGTTAACAAATTTCTCTTCTTCAGAAATGCTTCCCTTGCCATTGCCAGTCTACATTTTATGTCCTCTCTACTTCGACCATCATCAGTTATTTTGCCCCCCAAACAGCAAAACTCCTTTACTACTTTAAGTGTCTCATTTCCTAATCTAATTCCCTCAGCATCACCCGACTTAATTCGATTACTTTCCATTATCCTCGTTTTGCTTTTGTTGATGTTCATCTTATATCCTTCTTTCAAGACACTATCCATTCCGTTCAACTGCTCTTCCAAGTCCTTTGCTGTCTCTGACAGAATTACAATGTCATCGGCGAAGTTCAACGTTTTTATTTCTTCTCCATGGATTTTAATACCTACTCCGAACTTTTCTTTTGTTTCCTTTAGTGCTTGCACAATGCACAGATTGAATAGCATCGGGGAGAGGCTACAACCCTGTCTCACTCCCTTCCCAACCATTGCTTCCCTTTCATGTCCCTCGACTCTCATAACTGCTATCTGGTTTCTGTACAAATTGTAAATAGCCTTTCACTCCCTGTATTTGATCCCTGCCACCTTCAGAATTTGAAAGAGAGTATTCCACTCAAAATTGTCAAAAGCTTTCTCTACGTCTACAAATGCTAGAAACGTAGGTTTGCCTTTTCTTAATCTATTTTCAAACATACGTCGTAGGGTCAGTATTGCCTCACGTGTTCCAACATTTCTACGGAATCCAAAGTGATCTTCCCCGAGGTCGGCTTTTGCCAGTTTTTCCGTTCGTCTGTAAAGCATTCGCGTTAGTATTTTGCAGCTGTGACTTATTAAACTGATAGTTCGGTAATTTTCACATCTGTCAACACCTGCTTTCTTTGGGATTGGAATTATTATCTTCTTCTTGAAGTCTGAGGGTATTTCGCCTGTCTCATACATCTTGCTTACCAGATGGTAGAGTTTTGTCAGGATTGGCTCTCCCAAGGCTGTGAGTAGTTCAAATGGAATGTTGTCTACTCCCGGGGCCTTGTTTCGACTTAGGTCTTTCAGTGCTCTGTCAAACTCTTCACGCAGTATCGTATTTACCATTTCATCTTCATCTACATCCTCTTCCATTTCCATAATATTGTCCTCAAGTACATCGCCCTTGTATAGACCCTCTATATACTCCTTCCACCTTTCTGCTTTCCCTTCTTTGCTTAGAACTGGGTTTCCATCTGAGCTCTTGATATTCATACAAGTGGCTCTCTTTTCCCCAAAGGTCTCTTTAATTTTCCTGTAGGCAGTATCTATCTTACCCCTAGTGAGATAAGCCTCTACATCCACGCATTTGTACTCTAGCCATCCCTGCTTAGTCATTTTGCACTTCCTCTCGATCTCATTTTTGAGACGTTTGTATTCCTTTTTGCCTGCTTCATTCACTGCAATTTTATATTTTCTCCTTTCATCAATTAAATTCAATATTTCTTCTGTTACCCAAGGATTTCTACCAGCCCTCGTCTTTATACCCGCATGATCCTCTGCTGCCTTCACTACTTCATCCCTCAAAGCTACCCATTCTTCTTCTACCGTATTTCTTTCCCCCATTCTTGTCAATTGTTCCCTTATGCTCTCGCTGAAACTCTGTACGACCTCTGGTTTAGTCAGTTTATCCAAGTCCCATCTCCTTAAATTCCCACCTTTTTGTAGTTTCTTCAGTTTTAATCTGCAGTTCATAACCAATAGATTGTGGCCAGAGTCCCCATCTGCCCCTGGAACTGTCTTACAATTTAAAACCTGGTTCCTAAATCTCTGTCTTACCATTGTATAATCTATCTGAAACCTTTTAGTATCTCACGATTTATGCACCCAAATTGCGCGAAAATGTAATCACATGTCATTTCTAGTATAATATATTTGTCGAATGAATACCTGTTTATCTTATGCATTTCTTCTTGGTGTAGCAATTTTAATGGCCAGTAGTGTACCTTGACCACTTCCCCTCCGCCACCTGTTTGTGTCCACCTCTCCTTCCCCCTCTTTGTCTATATTTGTGGTTCACCTCATGGTGTATATCCACCAAATTTTTTTAGCACTTAGATACTGTCCGGCTTATGTGTCTAAATAACGCCTCTCAGCACACTCTCCGGGTATTTGTGGCGGAAAGTGTATTGCAGTTTGTTTGAACATGTTAGCCCAAGAGCCCTTCGGAGCAATCGGGTGGAATCGGCCAGCGTTCGGGACGAGAATGGGTTTCTGCGCGAGTGCCATAGCTTTTGTGTGGTTGCGTTTGTGCTAACATTGCTCTGTGGTGTGGTATATGCTAAATGCGTAAATACCGGGTGGTTATAATTAAAGTGCAGATACTCACAGAGGTCCATTGTGTCTCTGATTATCATATGGCAGCAAAACTTGGTTGATAAACTAACGCGCTAATTCGGACCCGATTTACACTGGAAGAAATTAGTTGCAATTTTGGCTATCAGGTGCAAATCTGGCACAGTGAATGCAAGAAAGACCTACCGAATTGTTTTCAGATGTAATGGATTAGGAACGGAACTTGGGTAAAAGAGGTCAAACTAACCACTGCTTACTCGGTTTATTCAGTATGCGCACCGGGGATGTCCACGAGATGCCGCATCAGTAAAACGACGTTATCTACATTTGCCCGCAACTGTTACGGTAGAATGTCAGCGTCATGGACTGTGCGGCTGGTCCCGGCGGAGGTTCGAGTCCTCCTTCGGGCATGGGTTTGTGTGTTTGCGCTTAGGATAATTTAGGTTAAGTAGTGTGTGAGCTTAGGGACTGTTGACCTTTGCAGTTAAGTCCCATAAGATCTCACACACGATTGAACAATAGAATGTCAGTAACGTGTTCCACTGTGTTTGTTTACTCCTGCCTAGTCGTCAAATATGGGGTGCCAAGGAAACCTGCATTCCCGGATCGCTAGACAGCAATTCAAGCAAATCGTAGTAGACGGCGATACTCACCACACTGTTGACCATGGATGGACAATCCTCGTGACACTGGAGGAGCACTAGCACTACACGGGGCGTGTGCTGCACGGTCAAATAGAGCAACAGCAGTCTCGTCAATAACTCCCACCGGAACAGGACGCTTTCCTCTTCCAGGTGCCGGACGAAGCTCAACCGTATTTTCCAATTTCATTGTCATCTTCCTTAAACCAATTAACGACATAGGGCCTCTTCATAGACTTTGAAGTCGTTAATACTCTCTCAGTGCATCGCTGTGACTGCTGCCGATCACACAAAATACACACGACCTTTCTTCTCGATAGCCATACTGTTCACTGACGTTAAAGGTCAAATGACAAGGTGCACGTCATACTGTCGTACGAAGAGCGTATAGAGCCAGATCTGCACCTGCTGGCCAAAATTGCAAACTAATTTTCTTCCTGCGCAAATCAGTTCCATATAAACGCATTAGCGTATCTTCCAAGTTTCGCTGACATACGATGACTACAGCCCGTACTACATCTCAGTGAGCAACTACACTTTAGCCGGCCGAAGTGGCCGTGCGGTTAAAGGCGCTGCAGTCTGGAACCGCAAGACCGCTACGGTCGCAGGTTCGAATCCTGCCTCGGGCATGGATGTTTGTGATGTCCTTAGGTTAGTTAGGTTTAACTAGTTCTAAGTTCTAGGGGACTAATGACCTCAGCAGTTGAGTCCCATAGTGCTCAGAGCCAGCCAACTACACTTTAACTATAACCACCCGGTGATTTAACAACTTCTGCCTCAGTAGTGCCTTTAAAGCGGATAACATTAAACTGTTTCGTTGTTGTTGTTGTCTTTAGTCCTGAGACTGGTTTGAAGCAGCTCTCCATGCTACTCTATCCTGTGCAAGCTGCTTCATCTCCCAGTACGCACTGCAGCCTACATCCTTCTGAATCTGCTTAGTGTATTCATCTCTTGGTCTCCCTCTACGATTTTTACCCTCCACGCTGCCTTCCAATACTAAATTGGTGATCCCTTGATACCTCAGAACATGTCCTACCAACCGATCCCTTCCTCTAGTCAAGTTGTGCCACAAATCCCTCTTCTCCCCAATCCTATTCAATACATCTTAATTAGTTATGTGATCTACCCATCTAATCTTCAGCATTCTTCTGTAGCACCACATTTCGAAAGCTTCTATTCTCTTCTTGTCCAAACTATTTATCGTCCTTGTTTCATTTCCATACATGGCTACACTCCATACAAATACTTTCAGAAACGACTTCCAGACACTTAAATCTATTCTCGATGTTAACAAATTACTCTTCTTCAGAAACGATTTACTTGGCATTGCCAGTCTACATCTTATATCCTCACTGCTTCGCCCACCATCTCCTTTACTACTTTAAGTGTCCCATTTCCTAATCTAATTCCCTCAGCACCACCCGATTTAATTCGACTATATTCCATTTCCTCGTTTTTTTTATTGATGTTCATATTATATCCTCCTTTCAAGACACTGTTCATTCCGTTCAACTGCTCTTCCAAGTCCTCATCACCCTTGTATAGACCCTCTATATACTCCTTCCACCTTTCTGCTTTCCGTTCTTTGCTTAGAGGTGTACCTGTAGGCAATATTTATCTTACCTCTACATTCTTACATTTATCCTCTAGCCATCCCTGCTTAGCCTGCCTTTCGTGTCGATCTCATTTTTGAGACTCTTGCATTCCTTTTCGCCTGCTTCATTTACTGCATTTTTATATTTTCTCCTTTCATCGGCCGGCCGGAGTGGCCTAGCGGTTGTAGGCTCTACAGTCTGGAACCGCGCGACCCTACGGTCACAGGTTGGAGTCCTGCCTCGGGAATGGATGTTTATGATGTCCTTAGGTTAGTTAGGTTGAAGTAGTTCTAAGCGCTAGGGGACTGATGAGCTCAGAAATTAAGTCCCATAGTGCTCAGAGCGATTTCCTTTCATCAATTAAATTCAATATTTCTTCTGTTACTCAAGGATTTCTTCTAGCCCTGGGTGATGTATAATTAAATTAATTCTTCATTTCAAAGTCATTCGTTTATGTATTTAGATCCACAATCTGTGACTAGTAGATTAATGTATCTTAAGGATATCGGTATTAATAAATGAGAGCCATTAGTTCAGCGAGCAAAACCACATTTTACCTTGCCACTGTTTCGGCAGCTAAATTACGTGTGTGTGTGTTTCTGTGCTCGCCTAGAGCCCCTTGCCCAGCCACTGTGCGCTCCCCGATGACGCGGCCGCGCGCCTCCCGCTGCTCCTTTTGCCGGACGCTGGACGGCCAGTGGTGGGCGCGGACCGGTCGCCGGCTGGCCCCTGGCGCCGCCAGCCTGCTCTCACTGCCGACGTACGCCAGGAGGCGAGCCAACAGGTCTATTATCTCGCTCACCGCCGACATCTGCCAGGGGGCTCCGCTTGCGCCACCTGTTGGTTTGTTCTTTGACAGCGCCGCAGTCACACTACGTTAACAGTGGACTCGGGATGCCAGAGGTACACCGCATTCAGTGACTCGCCAATACATGGGCGACTTAGAAATGTTTGTTTACATCCCATGAGTACAAGAAGCAAATACGACATGATCGTACAGAACCGAATCGTGCTTGTCACTGCCTTCCTAAGACGCAGAAGTCTTGTATATGTGGCGCCCCGTAGCTTGCACTGAGGTGATAAAAATCGTGTTCTACGTAGCGCAGCGGTATGACTTGGCATGGACAAGTCGATGAAAAACTCCCCTGCATACATGCGGAGCCACGCTGCCACAAATAATTGCGAAAGCGTTGACAGTGCAGGATTTTGTGCACCAACTCTCTATTAAGTTCCATAAATGTTCGATGGGATTCATACTGGGCAAGCTGTGTGGGCAAATCATTAGCTCGAGTTGTCCAGAATCTTCTTCAGACCAAGCGCGAACCACTATGGCCGGGTGACGTGGCGCGTTGTCATCCATAAGAATTCCATCGTTGTTTGGGAACATGAAGTCCGCGAATGGCTGAAAATGGTCTCCAAGTAGCCGAACAATCAATGATCGGCTCATTTGGGCCAGAGAACCTCCCACACCATTATAGAGCCACGTGGGCTCGTGGGGTCTGCCCAACATTCTATCCGTACCGTCACCTCTTATCTACAGAAATCGGGTCGTATCTGACCAGGCTACAGTTTTTCAGATGTATACAGTACAGCCGATATGGTCCCGAGCCCAGGACAGGCGCTGCAGGTGATGTCGTGGTGCTAGCAAAGGCACTAGTGTCGTTCATTTGCTACCACAGCTCTTTAACACCAAATTTCGCGGGACTGTCCTAACGGATACGTTCGTCGTATGTCCTACATTTATTTCTGCTCTTACTCCACGCAGTCTTGCCTGCCTTTTATCACTGACAACTCTACACAAACGGCCGTTAAGTGAAGGCCGTTGCACACTGCGTTGTCCATGGTGAGAAGTAATGCCTGAAATTTGATGTTCTTGGCACGCTCTTGACACTGCAGATCTCAGAATATTGAATTCCCCAACTATTTCCGAAAAGGAATTTCCCAAATTTCTAGCTCTAACAAGGGAACCTCCCCATCGCACCCCCCTCAGATTTAGTTATAAGTTGACACAGTGGATAGGCCTTGAAAAACTGAACACAGATCAATTGAGAAAACAGGAAGAAGTTGTGTGGAACTGTGAAAAAATAAGCAAAATTAACAAACTGAGTAGTTCATGGGAAGATAAGCGACATCAAGGACTCTAAGAACACAGGAGCGCCGTGGTCTCGTGGTAACGTGAGCAGCTGCGGAACGAGAGGTCCTTGGTTCAAATCCTCCATCGGATGAAAAGTTTAGTTTTTTTATTTTCAGTTTATGTGACAAACTATTGTGTTTTCATCACTTTTTTGGGAGTGATTATCACATCCACAAGAAAACCTAAATCGGGCAAGGTAGAAGAATCTTTTTACCCATTCGCCAAGTGTACAAGTTAGGTGGGTCGACAACATATTCCTGTCATGTGACGCACATGCCGTTACCAGTGTCGTATAGAATATATCAGATGTGTTTTCCTGTGGAGGAATCGGTTGACCTATGACCTTGCGATCAAATGTTTTCGGTTCCCATTGGAGAGGCACGTCCTTTCGTCTACTAATCGCACGGTTTTGCGATGCGGTCAGAAGACACAGACACTAAACTTATTACAGTGAACAGAGACGTCAATGAACGAACGGACAGATAATAACGATGTAAAAATAAAGAAAGAAAAATTCTCACTGGAGAGAAGACTTGAACCAATGACCTTTCGTTCTGCAGCTGCTCACGCTACCACGAGACCACGGCGCTCCTGTGTTCTTAGAGTCCTTGATGTCGCTTATCTTCCCATGAACTACTCAGTTTGTTATTTTTGCTTATTTTTTCACAGTTCCATGATGTTACCTATGTGGCCCATGGACTACTCAGTTTGTATATTTTGCTTATTTTTTTCATAGTTCCACGCAACTTCTTCCTGTTTTCTCAATTGATCTGTGTTCAGTTTATCAAGGCCTATCCACTGTGCCAACTTATAACTAAATCTGAGGGGGGTGCGATGGGGAGGTTCCCTTGTAAGTACCATTCCACATTCAAAATCTTTTAATTCCCGCCGTGCCGCCACAATCAAAGTGACACATTTTCACATGAATCACCTGAGAACTAATAGCAGTTGCGTCAATGCAATGTTCCTTTATACCTTGTGTACGCAATACTACTGCCATTTGTACGTGTGCTTGCCGCAGCCCCATGACTTTTGTCACCTCAAGCGTATAACAGCGATGTACAGGAGATGGAAAAATTGTAGAAAAACTCCCAGAGATCCATAATGAGATTTTCACTCTGCATCGGAGTGTGCACTGATATGAAACTTCTTGGCAGATTAAAACTGTGTGCCGGAACGAGACCCGAACTCGGGACCTTTGCCTTTCGCGGGCAAGTGCTCTACCAACTGAGCTACCCAAGCACGACTCACGACCCGTCCTCACAGCTTTACTTCTGCCAGTACCTCGTCTCCTACCTTCCAAACTTTACAGAAGCTCTCCTGCTAATCTTGCAGAACTAGCAGTCCTGAAAGAAAGTATATTGCGGAGACATGGCTTAGCCACAGCCTTGGGGATGTTTCCAGAATGTGATTTTCACCCTGCAGCGGAGTTGGCGCAGATATGAAACTTCCTGGAAGACTAAAACTGTGTGCCGAACCGAGACCCTAACTCGGGACCTTCGCCTTTCGCGGAAAGTGCTCTACCAACTGAGCTACGGGGCGTGAATCGTGCTTGGGTAGCTCAGATGATAGAGCACTTGCCCCCGAAAGGCGAAGGTCCCGAGTTCGGGCCTCGGTCCGGCACACAGTTTTAATCTGCCAGGAAGTTTCACTCCCAGAGTTGTACCCTTGATCGTAAGTGCAGACGGTATCCATGTCTGCACGTTGTGCTTCTCTATTTGACCACGAACGGTACCTGTTCAACGGCTCAATACGTTGCAAGCGTCAGTAGTGGTCAGAACAGTATTGTGTGTACTTACGACTACATTAGTCGGAACTAAGCGACTTCCAACGTGGTCATATTGTTGGTGTTCGTGTGGTGTCTGCTTCTGTAACCAAGGTAACCGAAGTATTTGGTGTTTCAGAAGACACCATTTGAATGATCTGTACACATACAGGGAAACCGTATAATTATCATCCGCTACGTCGCTATGTTGGGTGATAGTGACGATTATCGAAGAGGATTGTGAAGCAAAATCAGAAAGCTACAACTGTTACAATCAAATGAACACCCTTAGTTGCCTACAGGCGTTGACATACGTCAACGGGGACAGATGAAAATGTGCCCTGACCGGGACTCGAACCCGGGATCTCCTGCTTGTATGGCAGACGCTCTATCCATCTTCTTTTTTTTTTTTTTTTTTAACTTTCATTTTGTTCGCTTTTGTTCGTTGCATGTGCTCGGGGCGGACGTCGTAAGACATCCATTTATGTTCATTGTTGATCGATTGACTCAGTTTTTTTATTACAGAGGGCACGTAACCCTCTGACCGAACACGCTGAGCTACCGTGCCGGCTATCCATCTGAGCCACCGAGGACACAGAGGATAGCGCGACTGTAGGGATTTATCTCTGGCACGCCTATCGTGAAACCCACATTCTTACGTATTGTCCCGCACTACATTCGTAGTGCCCCCGCCCATTATACTCATTACTCGCGGCACGTTGCCGATTCCCGTAAGAGTTCGGCCACTGTTTGAGCATTCGCATAGAAGAAGAAGATGGTCAAGTGGCCGGTGAGCCTTAACTACACTCCTGGAAATGGAAAAAAGAACACATTGACACCGGTGTGTCAGACCCACCATACTTGCTCCGGACACTGCGAGAGGGCTGTACAAGCAATGATCACACGCACGGCACAGCGGACACACCAGGAACCGCGGTGTTGGTCGTCGAATGGCGCTAGCTGCGCAGCATTTGTGCACCGCCGCCGTCAGTGTCAGCCAGTTTGCCGTGGCATACGGAGCTCCATCGCAGTCTTTAACACTGGTAGCATGCCGCGACAGCGTGGACGTGAACCGTATGTGCAGTTGACGGACTTTGAGCGAGGGCGTATAGTGGGCATGCGGGAGGCCGGGTGGACGTACCGCCGAATTGCTCAACACGTGGGGCGTGAGGTCTCCACAGTACATCGATGTTGTCGCCAGTGGTCGGCGGAAGGTGCACGTGCCCGTCGACCTGGGACCGGACCGCAGCGACGCACGGATGCACGCCAAGACCGTAGGATCCTACGCAGTGCCGTAGGGGACCGCACCGCCACTTCCCAGCAAATTAGGGACACTGTTGCTCCTGGGGTATCGGCGAGGACCATTCGCAACCGTCTCCATGAAGCTGGGCTACGGTCCCGCACACCGTTAGGCCGTCTTCCGCTCACGCCCAACATCGTGCAGCCCGCCTCCAGTGGTGTCGCGACAGGCGTGAATGGAGGGACGAATGGAGACGTGTCGTCTTCAGCGATGAGAGTCGCTTCTGCCTTGGTGCCAATGATGGTCGTATGCGTGTTTGGCGCCGTGCAGGTGAGCGCCACAATCAGGACTGCATACGACCGAGGCACACAGGGCCAACACCCGGCATCATGGTGTGGGGAGCGATCTCCTACACTGGCCCTACACCACTGGTGATCGTCGAGGGGACACTGAATAGTGCACGGTACATCCAAACCGTCATCGAACCAATCGTTCTACCATTCCTAGACCGGCAAGGGAACTTGCTGTTCCAACAGGACGATGCACGTCCGCATGTATCCCGTTGCACCCAACGTGCTCTAGAAGGTGTAAGTCAACTACCCTGGCCAGCAAGATCTCCGGATCTGTCCCCCATTGAGCATGTTTGGGACTGGATGAAGCGTCGTCTCACGCGGTCTGCACGTCCAGCACGAACGCTGGTCCAACTGAGGCGCCAGGTGGAAATGGCATGGCAAGCCGTTCCACAGGACTACATCCAGCATCTCTACGATCGTCTCCATGGGAGAATAGCAGCCTGCATTGCTGCGGAAGGTGGATATACACTGTACTAGTGCCGACATTCTGCATGCTCTGTTGCCTGTGTCTATGTGCCTGTGGTTCTGTCAGTGTGATCATGTGATGTATCTGACCCCAGGAATGTGTCAATAAAGTTTCCCCTTCCTGGGACAATGAATTCACGGTGTTCTTATTTCAATTTCCAGGAGTGTATATATATACTATATCTGTTCTTTCGGACATGTCCGGAAGAACAGATACCATTTTAGTACATATATAGCTACAACTCTCACTGCAGACCTGAACGTCGCATTCCTAAAGTCTGTCAGTGATAGGTCAGTCCAACGGGGAATGCCGTGGAATAGGTGGGCATTGAGACAGACAACAAAAGACACTGACGGAAAAAACGTAACCTGCCCAGAACGTAACCTGCCATCCACAACCGTTTTCATGGCCACTGAGCAGAATCGTATGTAGCGGGCCAAAATTATCTGGATTCCGTATCTTCCGTGGCAACACGAAGCCCAGCATGCGAGCATGATAGGCTTTTTGTTGCCACGGAAGGTACGAAATTTGGTTAATTTTGGGTTGCTGCGTACGATTCTGCTCAGTGGCCATGAAAACGGTTGTGGATGGCAGGCTACGTTTGAGGCCGGAAGATGACACCATGTTCTGTCGAAACTGGTAGCATGTATTAAGAAGAATAAACGACGGTACATTCAAATACAGCCGCTGGTCTTTCTTCATTATTCAAGTACTACGTCCGCAGCTCGTGGTCGTGCGGTAGCGTTCTCGCTTCCCGCGCCCAGGTTCCCGGGTTCGATTCCCGGCGGGGTCAGGGATTTTCTCTGCCTCCTGATGACTGGGTGTTGTGTGATGTCCTTAGGTTACTTAGGTTTAAGTAGTTCTAAGTTCTAGGGGACTGATGACCATAGATGTTAAGTCCCATAGTGCTCAGAGCCATTTTGAACCAAGTACTACGTGCCCGCCTGCAGTCCCACTTTCCGTCATGGATTACTAGAGACTCAAAATATTTTACGGCTGACATCACCAGTTATTTGAAGTAATTAAGTGTCTCAACGCAAGGGGAGAATCATTTGATAACAAATACGACGAGCTAGATTGATGCTATAAAAGAAAAATTAATTGTTTGGAAACATCAGCTTGAAGTTCGTAACATGGAACATGTCACCGAAGACGAGTCTACCATTTGTGGAGCACACACGACTGAGTTCGTTTCAGTGTTTCAAACATTTCGTCCTGAATTCTCAAAGATTCCAAGATTTTTCACGACTGAAGACTGATGTCCACTTATTTGTCAGACTGTTCTCGCTTTTGGCAACTGACACACATCACTACTTCCAACTCGAGCTGATAGACGTGCAGTGTATCACCTGGCCCAAAAGATTTGTTTGGCCCATCCACGAATTCACCGAACTCTTATAAAAATATTTCACAAAGATCAATATCCTCGACTGCACAAAGAGACCGCTGAAGTTGTTTATATGTTGGGTTCAGCAAATGTGTTCGAGCGTTTCCTTTCTGTTGTGGAACTGACAAAGTTCCGCCAACCTTAACAGATTTTAATCTGCTTAACTCATGTGTTTCACTGAATTACGAACTATAGTCCCAGGTGTAATACACACCTAAACTCGAGAAACGTAATAAATTCATAAATACCACAGCTTAATATTAAATGCCCATGTGGAAAGCTTGAGAGCCATCTATTAATGACATATAATTACTTGTTTAATTCAGTAATAATTCAACGTATAAATCTGCCGTTCCGGTGAGGGCGCTAACTTGCCTTAAGCCTCATTGTCTCAACAATACAAAATGCGAACCCGGCAATCAACGCACACTCAGAAAAATCTTATGACCTAGCAATTAAACATATAAATGGAAGTCGCAAAAGTGCGATTAAGTTCGATAGATGTAAAGGTCGTCAGAGGTGAAACAGAGGTCAGCTGGAGAAGAATATTCTGTGGAGTCTCTAAGCAACTGTAGCATTGGTCTACTGATTTACGTAAGCTGAACTCTGCCTCTCTCGAATAAGCATTTAGTGTCGTTGTCGAGGTGCTCTGAGAGAGAAAGCTTCCCCCCTCGGGTCCTCTCAGTGCAACACGACTTCACTCTCTGCCAAGAGTCGAGCTTTAACTTGGCCGAGTGTCAGCGATTCGTGTACAGTTCCGCAACAAAACGCGAAACACCACCAAAGTGACCATTCAAAACTCCAGCAGCGCCAAAGAAATCCTTGCTCGGTAGCCGGTTACCGCTGTGGCACTGACAGCAGCAAATTGGCTTCCCTTTCTGGCGGCTTTCAGCTGAACAAGTTGCCGGGGACGTGACAGCCATCGCAGCGCAACTCCCCGCCTGCTGTACTACTGCACACTGCCGAAGATAATTCAGCGCATAGACTGCCCGGACTCACAAAGGAACGTTTCATATTCGACAGCACGGATTCCTTAAAAATTTGTGGTATGCTCCGTGCTCGAGCAGAAAATAAGCCGACAAAATTGGGAGCCCCAGATGGTCAAACATTTGGAAGAAATACACTTTATAGTGACATTGTTGTGACCACGTGTCAAGAGCCTGAACAGTCAGCTCTCGCTGCACAAGAGGTGCTGGAAAGGAGTCAGTAAGGTTCCGGAAGGTACTGCAATGGATGTGCAGCAATGTCGACTCCATTGTCGTGGACAGCCCTACTAGATAACTCTGTTGACGAACCATGGCTCGAACAGCCCGACCGAAGTGGTACCATATTTTCTCGGATGGGTTTCAATCCTGGTAGTTGACGACCAGGGGAGTACAATCAACTCATCCAGCCGCACTTCGAACCACGCACGTAAACTGGGATCTGTGTGACAGGCTGCATTGTACTGTTGGTAGACGCCATTTTACAGATGGCATGTACAGGTGAATAGCGTGCCCAAGGATAGATGTATATTTGCGTTGATCCATTGTGTTTTCCACAATGACGACATAATCGAGGAAATGCCACGGAATGCCCTAGACCATGAAGTTCCCTGGTCTGTGCCGGACATTTCAGACCATTGGTACAGTACCATAAATGCAGACTGGACCATTGGTAGTGACCGGGAAATATCTCACGAAATTAGCAATAAACGAAAAAACTACAAAGAACGAAACTCGCCTTGCTTGAAGGGGGAAACCAGATGGCGCTATGGTTGGCCCGCTTGATGGCGCTGCCACAGGTCAAACGGATATCAACTACGTTTTTTTTTTTTAAATAGGAACACCCATATTTATTACATATTCGTGTAGTACGTAAAGAAATATGAATGTTTTAGTTGGACCACTTTTTTCGCTTTGTGACAGATGGCGCTGTAATAGTCACAAACGTATAAGTACGTGGTATCACGTTACATTCCGCCAGTGCGGACGGTATTTGCTTCGTGATACATTACCCGTGTTAAAATGGACCGTCTACCAATTGCGGAATGGGTCGATATCGTGTTGATGTATGGCTTTCGTGATCAAAATGCCCAACGGGCGTGTGCTACGTATGCCGCTCGGTATCCTGGACGACATCATTCAAGTGTCCGGACCGTTCGCCGGATAGTTACGTTATTTAAGGAAACAGGATATGTTCAGCCACATGTGAAATGTCAACTACGACCTGCAACAAATGATGATGCCCAATTAGGTGTTTTAGCTGCTGTCGCGGCTAATCCGCACATCAGTAGCAGACAAATTACGCGAGAACCAGAAATCTCAAAAACGTCGGTACTGAGAATGCCACATCAACATCGATTGCACCCGTACCATATTTCTATGCACCAGGAATTGCATGACGACGACTTTGAACGTCGTGTACATTTCTCCCACTGGGCACAAGAGAAATTGCGGGACTATGACAGATTTTTTGTACGCGTTCTATTTAGCGACGAAGCGTCATTCACTAACAGCGATAACGTAAACCGGGATAATATGCACTACTGGCAACGGAAAATTCACGATGGGTGCGACAAGTGGAACATCAGCGACCTTGGCGGGTCAATGTATGGTGCGGCATTATGGGAGGAAGGATAATTGGCCACCATTTTATCGATGGCAGTCTAAATGGTGCAATGTATGCTGATTTCCTACGTATTTTTCTACCGATGTTACTACAAAATGTTTCACCGCATGACAGAATGGCGATGTACTTCCAACATGATGGATGTCCCGCACACAGATCGCGTGCGGCTGAAGCGGTATTGAATAGCATATTTCATAACAGGTGGATTGGCCTGCACGTTTACCGGATCTGACGTCCCCGGATTTCTTTCTGTGGGGAAAGGTTATTTGCTAACGTGATCCACCGACAACGCCTGACAACATGCGACAGCGCATTGTCAATGCATGTGCGAACGTTACGGAAGGCGAACTACTCGCTGCTGAGAGGAATGTCGTTACACGTACTGCCAAATGCATTGAGGTTGGCGGACATCATTTTGAGCATTTATTGCATTAATGTGGTGTTTACAGGTAATCACGCTGTAACAGCATGCGTTCTCAGAAATGATAAGGTCACAAAGGCACATGTATCACATTGGAACAACCGAAATAAAATGTTGAAACGTACCTACGTTTTGTATTTTAATTTAAAAAACCTACCTGTTACCAACAGTTGATCCAAAATTGAGAGCATTGTGTTTGTGCCTATTACAGCGGCTTCTATCACAAAGCGAAAAAAGTGGTCCAACTAAAACATTCAAATTTCTTTACGTACTACACGAATATGTAATAAAGAATGGGGGTTCCTATTTAAGAAAAACGCAGTTGATATCCGTTTGACATCTAGCGGGCCAACCATAGCGCCATCTGGTTTCCCCCTGAAAGGGTACAGTACCGCCTGACATTGAAAATAGGTACAACATACTTCATTATTTTTGTCTGAACAACACATTTTTTTGTAAAATAACACAATTTCAATTAATACAGCGAAGCTGGATACCAGTGTGGGAAAGAATGACAATTTATTTATTTAATTGATCACATGTGCACTCCCACAAAGTAAATCCCTACATCCAGTTTGGTGAGATCTGTGAAATGAATGAATGTATGGTCGTCTGCTAACCGCAGATAGTGAATGTGAATATATCATCATCTTTGAGACGATCCTTTGGCCACCTTTGGTGGGACCAAAGAGATGAAATTTACCTGAGCTTTGAGCGCCTGAAATGTGGCTGACTAATACGGTAGCAAGGTGCTCCCCCACTTCAGCAGAGGTACGAGAGGACCTAGAGAACGGCCATGTTTCAGCACTCTGCCGCTGGATCTTGTGCTGTTAAGACCTGTTTTAGTTGTGCTCCGTAATGACAAAAGAGTGGAGACATGGTATGCATGTGGAATATTTAAGAGTAGTTTGAAATAATAATTTCTCTATCTCAGGAACTTTTGTGGGGAGAATTAAATGTCAGGCAGGTAATATTAATGGGATTGTAGTAATCTTCAGAAGTGACCAACGGTCACAATGAAACCATGTGTAGCAATAAGTTGAAATACTTCCGTGTGCTTAAGTTAAGCTGAATTACTAGCGTGTGTACAATAAGTTGAAATATTTAAGAAATGGCGTGTGCAGAACTTGAAATTAGAGACGAGTACTTCCACATGGTGAGTACTGTGTGAGTCTCAAACTGTGTATGAGACAAAAGATAAAGAGAAGTACTCGTCCATGGTATCAGTTGAGGACTAGCGTGTGTGATGATTACGTTCTTCATATTACTTTGCGTGATATGATTCCGTGTGACGCTATATTCAAACTCTGAGAGAGAAGCAAGGTGAGTCGTCCGTCTATCCAGCAACGCCACTTGGCTTGCATTGCACAGGAAGACGTGCATATATCTCCAGAGTTCATAATAGGAAAGTAGAATTACGAAGTGGGGCAGTGTCGTGTGAAACTGGGAAAGCTGAAAGTGATAATGTTGTGACTACTCTCTGTGTAGTATTTCATATTGTAGTGTGGTGTATGTCATGTAATTTGGGTATCTGTGGTTTGCATGGGAGAGTAACAAGGTAGTTTCAAAAGATTAGTGGGTTATGCTTGTTCCTTCTGTACTGCTCGGTCTGGACGATAGTTTCGTGATGAAGATTGTGAGAGTCGAAGTGTGAGAAATAATAAAAGATCCACCATCCTATCCAGAAAGTGCACTGTAGCGTTAAATAATTACGAGACCATAATATAGAGATTCACCAATGTAAAGCCATGCCCACTGGGCGGAGTTTCTCATGTGTTATTGTTGTAGGTTATAGAATTTGTGTGTTTAGGTTAGAGAATTTATCGGAATAAATAAGATAGTGGAAAGAAAAAGATTGGTGGACTTTTCCTTCGAATTGTATGTTGTCATAATGTCCCGAGTTTATAATGTGTGCGCCATTCATATTCAGTGCGGTGGCCACGTGTTGACAAAAGCCGTTAAATAAAAGACAAAAAAAAATGTGGTATTGCCAGTGCGTAGTGTACAGTCAGAGTTCTGTAAATTACTGATAGTCAGATGCGTGTTTCCGTTGCGTATTAATCATATAGGAGGATAACTTGTAACTTATTTGTGAGTACGAGAGTTCATGTTACTCGATAAATAAGAATGAATCCACTCGCTTGGCAGACCACTCATCTTGCAGGCCTGACTGCTTGATGCCACAGTATGAGCAAGGCATGTCGGTGCCTCTCACTCCTTCAAGCTAGACAAGTTTCGTACTTTGTAGTTTTCTCGTTTGACGATTATTTTGTGAGATATTTGGCCCGGTCACGATCAATGGACCACCCTGTATACAACCGTACATATACAACCATCTGTCCGTTGGATCGTAAAAAATTGTGTAGGTTCCCTCCAGATGCGAATCCATCGAGAATCACTCTCCTGACTAAATCAGGATTCACGTGTGAAAACAAATAACACTGGCCCACTGTTCGACCGTCTAGATGGCATGTGAATGACTCCACTGTAGACGTTCCCTTCTGTAAAGACTCATCAGATGTACACACACAGCAGGTCTTCGACAATAAAGGCCACTCGGCGAAGCCTTCTGCACACCATTTGCCTCGATGCAACATCTCCAGTGGATGATGTTAGCTCACATGCCAGTTGCCGCGCAGTACGAATGCGGTACTATGGTTCCCCTTACAGCCAAATACGGGTCCTCTCTTCTGAAATCACAAGCGGTCGGCTCAGCCCTGGTCTTCGGGATACAGTTCCGGTCTCTATAAACTGTCACCACATCCGAGAAACAAGAGAACGATTCACAATAAGCCATGGAGCCAAATCAGTTTGCGACTGTCCTTGTTTAAAAAATGGTTGAAATGGCTCTGAGCACTATTGGACTTAACTTCTAAGGTCATCAGTCCCCTAGAACTTAGAACTACTTAAACCTAAGGACATCACAAACATCCATGCCCGAGACAGGATTCGAACCTGCGACCGTAGCGGTCGCGCGGTTCCAGACTATAGCGCCTAGAACCGCTCGGTCACGCCGGCCGGCTGTCCTTCTTCCTTACTTTCTATGGCCCTCAACCGCAGAGAGTCTGGTAGGGATCTTTTCTGCGCCATACTGCACCGTCTGTGACTATGTACACACCGACTGTGAATGTGGGTCTGCCCACCAAACACTACCTCGTTTCTTAGGCCTTCTGGGCGTCATTGCTGGCACGGTTGTCCGTTGACCGGAATGCAATCTTCAGCGCAGAACATCATCGTAGAAACGTCTGGTTGGCAGAGTGTATGATTACATCGTGGATGAGGCACAGGACGGCGAAACAACGGTTTGCAGCTTCAAGTTTGGACACCAGTGTACATTTGCAACATGCTGAACGAAAGTGCGCCTTGGCACCCAGGGTGTTACGGAATTGGGGATGGGGTCTGAGACGGACCCTCTTACCATGTTACTCATACACATTTTAATCCGCTTCCCCGTGATCACGCCACTGGAAGGAGTAAAACAGGAGGCCTGAAAAAGCATAAATAGCTTTGCTGGACCGGATCGTGTTCAGTTTTCGATGAATGGCTTTTAACGGGCCGTGTTGATTTGACCGTGTACACGAGAGCAAAAATAGTGACTGTGCTAGACTCGAAACGGATGCGACGACATTCAGTGGATTTTCAAGGCCTCGGTGTTCTTAGAGAAGTGCTGAAGCGTCTGAGGGGTGTCGGCATCTTCCTGTTGTTCCCTGCACTGAGGGCTGTCGTTTTCAACCGCGAAATGTGGGGGATCAACACCACCCAGAAAGGCCTGGCTTCATTGACGCACATTATGAGACCCCTGAGGCCTTTTCGTATCGATTCTGTGCGGCGGTGTGTCTGAAATCTTTTCCTCGGCCACCCGTGAGATTAACTGCCTGGTTTTCGCGGTTCTAGCCTTCATCGCAGTGACGCCAAACAAGGGTATCAAATGTGTGTGAGGGACTGTGACCACCCTCTCATCGTTTGAAACTTCCACGGTGACGTTGGGCAGAAGCATACCCAAATTTGTTTATACATCATCATCAACCTGTCTTACAACCCCTAAGAACTTCTGGGCTGTGGTACTTTTTTTTCTCATATGTTGGAACTCTGCTGATTGAAGCGTCGGCGAGCTGCAGAAAGATGGCGCAGGGCGTCACGCTTTTGCACCATTATGGAGAAAGGACAATGTTTTGAAAGGAGGATATGTGATGAACATCAACAAAAACAAAATGATGATAGTGGAAAGTGGTCGAATTAAATCAAGAAATGCTGAGAGAATTAGATTAGGAAATGAGTCACTTAAAGTTGTGAATGAATCTTTTTATTTGGAAAGCAAAATAACTGATGATGGTCGAAGCAGAGCGGATATAACATGTAGACTGGCAATGGCAAGAAAAGTGTTTCTGAAGAAGAGAAATTTGTTAACATCGAGTATAGTTTTAAATGTCAGGAAGTTCTTTCTGACAGTATTTGTATGGAGTGTAGTCATGTACGTCCATCTTTTCAGAGATGGTTGCGGGACCTCGGCAGGTCAGTACAAACGACTATCGGCCATCTAAATTTCCAAACTGTTATTTTATTGGGCTACCAATTTCGGATGTATATATTACGCAATCTTCAGGTCCTTGTGTACAGATGACAAAGGTAACAAAAAATGGTTCGAATGGCTCTGAGCACTATGGGACCTAACTGCTGAGGTCATTAGTTTCCTAGAACTTAGAACTACTTAAATCTAACTAACCTAAGGACATCACACACATCCATGCCCGAGGCAGGATTCGAACCTGCGACCGTAACAATCGCGCGGTTCCAGACTATAGCACCTAGAACCGCTCGGCCACACCGGCCGACGGCAAAGGTAATAGAATGAAACAGATAACAAAAGGGGCGATAAATGGTTAAGATAAGAAGACAATAGAAGCTTCGAAATGAGGTGTTACAGAAGAATGCTGGAGATTAGATGGGTAAATCACGTAACTAATGAGGAGATACTGAATAGAATTGGGGAGAAGAGAAATTAGTGGTACAACTTGAGTAGAAGAAGAGATCTGTTGGTGGGTCTAACAACCCTACCACAACAAAGGTCAAAAATTAATTATGATTGTAGTGTTTCTCACGCTGCTAAATATTGCATTTTCGGGCAACAACTAAGTTATCTTATGTGGCAGGTGTTATTAGAGCACAGTTAATAAAGTCATTTCTTGAAATAATGGATAAACTAGACACTCATCTTTTCGCGTTTCCCACGCTGGTCTCGTTGTCAACTCATGGCTCTTTGCGTCTTTTTAACATGACGACCAAAACTTGACTCTCTAATAACCGCTTACGCGCCCAAAAATCAAAGTTACAAGTACGTCAAAGATCACAGTGACAAAAGAAAGAATACACATAAGAATAATATCATTGCAATATATACATATTGATGCATCGAAGTACCTCTACATTAATGAAATCAAATCTGAATGTTGTCACAGAAATATGTTAACTATTTTACAGAAACACAGTAGAATATTGCTGGTAGCGAGAGGTTGAGGTGAGGTGCCGTAATGGTTACGTAATTCAAGTACCATTACAGTGGGACACATTCTGAGGCAACAAAGGATCACCAGTTTAGTATTGGAGGGAAAGGTGGGGGGGGGGGGGGGGGGGGTACAAATCGTAGAGGGACACCAAGAGATGAATACAGCAAGGATGAAGGTTGGAGTAGTTACTCGGAGATGAAGAGGCTTGCACAGGATAGAGTAGCAGGGAGAGGTGCATCAAACCAGTCTTCGGACTGAAGGCTACAACTACAAGGAAGAAGGCTGTAGACACCTTATAGCCAAATTAGTTGTCTCCCATTACGTCCCAATGGGAGACAACTACAAGGCTTCGAAAAAGTTATCCGTTAATTTTGCTGTACAGTGTATTTTCCAAGATACGGTCAAAAGGTCAGTGACGTCACTTAGGTGAAAGGTCAAGTCAGTTACGAATGTAGCCAGACAGGATTAGTGTAAGTAGGCTGTTTAGGTTTTTATGTTGGTAACGCCACGAAGCGCTCTATACGAAAATCACTGACTGCGCTGTGCGAAGGCTGTGGTTGGTTTGCATTGTTGGAGTATATGCTATTGTAGTGTTGGGCAGTTGGCTGTTAACAGCGCGTAGCGTTGCGCAGTTGGAGTTGAGCCGCCGGCAGTGGTGGATGTGGGGAGAGAGATGCCGGAGTTTTGAGAGCGGATGATCTGGACGTGTGTCCATCAGAGACAGTAAATTTGTAAGACTGGATGTCATGAACTGCTATATATATTATGACTTTTGAACACTATTAAGGTAAATACATTGTTTGTTCTCTATCAAAATCTTTCATTCGATAACTATGCCTATCAGTAGTTAGTGCCTTCAGTAGTTTGAACCTTTTACGAGGTGTGGCTAGAAAAAAACCGGACTAGTACTGGTGAAACAATAAAACGAATGCAATAAGGCTGAAAGTCGCGTGGCCTGTCACGTGACTCTCGCTCCGCCTACTGCTCGAGTTTCATCTGCCTCCTGCACTCAGTCTGCCCGTGGCGTCTGTTTTAAGTAGTTGACGTTTTGTCTGTGCGTCGGAAAATGTTGAGTGTACAGAAAGAACAGCGTGTTAACATCAAATTTTGTTTC
This sequence comes from Schistocerca nitens, assembly GCF_023898315.1. Lineage (NCBI taxonomy): Eukaryota > Metazoa > Arthropoda > Insecta > Orthoptera > Acrididae > Schistocerca > Schistocerca nitens. The sequence goes on from NC_064617.1 coordinate 74,325,306, forward strand.
AAACTAGAAACATCTGCAAGTGAAACATTTGTAATGTTACAACAAGTGTACGGCGATGATTGTTTATCGCGAACACAAGTGTTTGAGTGGTTTAAACGATTTAAAGATGGCCTCGAAGACACCAGTGATGACACTCGCACTGGCAGACCATTGTCAGCAAAAACTGATGCAAACATTGAAAAAAATCGGTAAACTTGATCGACAAGATCGCCGTTTAACAATCAGAGCAGTGTCTGAGTTAACAGGAGTTGACAAGGAAAGTGTTAGGCAGATTCTTCATGAAAGTTTCAACATGAACAAAGTGTGTTCAAAAATGGTTCCAAAGTGTCTCACAAGTGAACAGAAGGAACGCCGAAGAATGATTTGTTCTGACATCCTGGAAAACATTGAAAGTGATCCCACCTTCTTACAAAGTGTTATTACTTGCGATGAATCGTGGTTTTTTACTTACGATCCCGAAACTAAACGCCAATCGATGCATTGGAAAACTCCTGGTTCTCCACGACAAAAAAAAGCACGAATGTCAAAATCGAAATTCAAGGCAATGATGATTTTTTTTTTTTTTTACATCAAAGGGGTTGTGCACATTGATTGGGTATCAGAGGGACAAACAGTGAATCAGCATTACTACATTAGCGTCCTGGCTACCCTACGTGAGCGAGTACGGAGAAAACGGAACGATTTGTGGAGAAAAAAGTTATGGATCCTACACCAAGACAATGCCCCAGCTCACAGTGCGTTGTCAGTGAAGACGTTTTTGGCAAAACACAACATTCCCATCTTAGATCATCCACCCTACTCACCTGATTTGGCCCCCTGTGACTTTTTTCTTTTCCCTAAAGTCAAGTCAGCTTTGAAAGGAACTAGATTTGAGACTGTTGAAGCAGTAAAAGAAAAAGCGACGGAAGTAGTGTATGGACTTACCGAAAATGATCTGCAGCATTGCTATGAACAGTAGAAAATTCGTATGGAGCGGTGTAGAGACCGAGGAGGAGAGTACATTGAAGGAGACAACATGAAATTGTAAATAATTGTAAATAAATGTTTTTTCCAGCATCAGTCCGGTTTTTTTTTCCTAGCCGCACCTCGTATTTAGCTGGCAGTAGTGGCGCTCGCTGTATTGCAGTAGTTCGAGTAACGAATATTTTTGTGAGGTATGTGATTTGTGAAAGGTATTGGTTAATGTTAGTCAGGGCCATTCTTTTGTAGGGATTATTGAAAGTCAGATTGCGTTGCGATAAAAATATTGTGTATCAGTTTAGTGTTGGTCAGAATAGGTAAAGAGCGAAATGTCTGAGTACGTTCAGTTCTGCTCAGCTGTTTGAAAATCAAGTAATGTAAGAAGTTTATCACCACAGTAATTCATTAATTTTTCTAAGGGGACGTTTCATAAGGATGAAGGTTGCAGTAGTTGCTCGGAGATGAAGAAGCTTGCACAGGATACAGTAGCATGGAGAGGTGCATCAAACGTGGCTTCGGACTGAAGGCTACAGCTACAAGGAAGAAGGCTGTAGACACCTTAGAGTCAAATTAGTTGTCTCCCATTACGTCCCAATGGGAGACAACTACAAGGTTTCGAAAAAGTTATCCGTTAATTTTGCTGTACAGTGTATTTTCCAAGATACGGTCAAAAGGTCAGTGACGTCACCAGACGGGATGACTTTCTTACGACGTCACGAACGGTACCCACAGGTACTGGCGCCCAGCCTCGCGGTGGCGAGACGCAACCTAAACCCGGTGCTGCTTGCCGCTTGCGCCAGTTCGCTGGCGGCCGCTCGGCCTGAATGGCGCCCGCGGGCCCGGAATGCCGGCCCGGCTGCCGGTAGTAGCCGCCGGCCCATTACTGGCGCCAGTCACGCCGGCGCGGCGTCTCTATCCGTGCAGGAGCCCTGAGCGGCTGGAATGCCCGGCCCGGCTTTCTTGCGCGCCGCAGCGGCCGGATTAAACGCGCTGACCGCCCGACCCCGGCCGGCCGGCTACTGTGCGACGCGCCTCGCCGCGCTGCCCCCGCCCCAGCGTTGCTGCCGCCTCGGCTAACAGACGCGCAGATTGAAATCGAATTTGCTTTCTATAAATCATCGCGCCGCGTCCCGAGGGGCCGACGTCAAAATATATGACTCGCCGTCCGCTTTTAGCTGTTATTAATGGCCGCCCGCTGCGAGTGCAGCTTCTCCGAGTGCTCCGGACCATTTCTTTTCCTCTCGCGAGCCCGTCACGCTTCGGGGAACGCAGATGCGAAACACGGTGCTCTTCACCTCTTCATCAATCCACTCTGCGATCCACTTAATTACGGGCATCTGCGGCGCCCTCTTACATTGCCTCGCAATAACGTAACTCTCGCAGCTGTGCGGCCCCATCCGCTGACGCCACCACTTCTTCTTGCAGGTGCATTCAAAGGCTGAAAACGGGCTGACTCAGAATATTATTTATTTTTATGTATTCCTTGATTTATTTGTGAAAGCCACATAAAGAATGTCACTTATTAAAAAGTTTTATTAAGTAAGTTGTATCTTATGAATCTGTGATTGATAAATTTCGTTGCTGAAACTTTATATTCTCGTTTCATTACTTCTTATTAGTATAATGAACATGACGATACAGATAGTTATGAGACTTACCTCCAGTAACTGGTTTATGTTTTACTAGTATATGACAACACGTGAACAAAATTTTTACCGTCGGTCTGTACTCATCAGTATATGACTACACTAGTGGCCATTAAAATTGCTACACCAAGACAAAATGCAGATGATAAACGGGTATTCTTGGACAAATATATTATACTAGAACTGACATGTAATTACATTTTCGCGCAATTTGGGTGCATAGATCCTGAGAAATCAGTACCCAGAACAACCACGCCTGGGCATTGAGTCAAACAGAGCTTGGATGGCGTGTACACTTGCCCATGCAGCTTCAACACGATACCACAGTTCATCGAGAGTAGTCACTGGCGCATCGTGACGAGCCAGTTGCTCGGTCGCCATTGACCAGACGTTTTCAACTGGTGAGCGATCTGGAGAATGTGCTGGCCAGGGCAACAGTCAAACATTTTCTGTATCCAGAAAGGCCCGTACAGGACCTGCAACATGCGGTCGTGCATTATCCTGCTGAAATGTAGGGTTTCGCAGATATCGAATCAAGGGTAGAGCCACGGGTCGTAACACATCTGAAATGTAACGTCCACTGTTCAAAGTGCCGTCAATCCGAACAAGAAGTGACCGAGACGTGTAACCAATAGCACCCCATACGATCACGCCGGGTGATTCGCCAGTATGGCGATGACGAATACACGCTTCCAATGTGCGTTCATCGCTATGTCGCCAAACATGGATGTGACCATCACGATCTGTAAACAGAACCTCCATTCATCCTAAAAAATGGCGTTTGGCCATTCGTGTAGCCAGGTTCGTCATTGAGTACAACATCGCTGGCGCTCCTGTCTGTGATGCAGCGTCAAGGGTAACCGCAGCCATGGTCTCCGAGCTGAAAGTCCATGCTGCTGCAAACGTCGTCGAACTGGTCGTGCAGATGGTTGTGGTCTTACAAACGTCCCCATCTGTTGACACAGGGATCGAGACGTGGTTGCACGATCCGTTACAGCCATGCGGATACGATGCCTGTCATCTCGACTGCCAGTGATACGAGGCCGCTGGGATCCAACACGGTGTTCCTTATTACTCTCCTGAAACCACCGATTCCATATTCTGCTAACAGTCATTGGATCTCGAGCAACGCTGCCAGCAATGTCGCGATACGATAAACCGCAATCACGATAGGCTACAATCCGTCCTTTATCGTAGTCGGAAACGTGATGGTACGCATTCCTCCTCCTTACACGAGGCATCACAACAACGTTTCACCAAGCAACGCCGGTCAACTGCTGTTTATGTATGACAAATCGTTTGGAAACTTTCCTCATGTCAGCACGTGTAGGTGTCGCCACCGGCGCCAACCCTGTGTGAATGCTCTGAAAAGCTATTCATTTGCATATCACAGCATGCTCTTCCTGTCGGTTAAATTTCGCGTCTGTAGCACGTCATCCTCGTGGTGCAGCAATTTTAATGGCCAGTAGTATTTTTATCTTCCATGCTTCACTTCGATACATGACTACACTCCGAGCAAATACTTTCAGAAAGAGCTTCCTGACGTTTAAAACTATACTTGATGTTAACAAATTTGTATACACTATACATTTAGGTTACGTGTGTCAGCAACGGTCGGGCAAGTCTTGGCTGTCCGAAGCTGACTGCAGCTCCAACCTGACTCAACTCGATGTCCTTTCGGAATTCGCAGACACGGCGAACCGGGCACCATGGCTCGGACCCATCCACACAGATGTAACTCTTGCCCAGTGGCCACGACATCTCTACACTCTGCACAAGGAAGGAACCGACCCACGTCCGGCAAGATGACGAACTGACGATGCCTAGAAACGGTCATCTCCCGATGAGACGGCCAACCGAACGACCAACCAACAGTCGTCGGCTCCAATCCCCTTCCGTCGGACGGTTCATGTGTGTCGCCAGCGGTCGGCGAGCACTGGCTGTCCGCACCTCTCTGGCGCTCCGACTCCACTGCTGGTCTGTCCCCGACTCCACTGCTGGTCTGTCCCCGACTCCACTGCTGGTCTGTCCCCGACTTCACTGCTGGTCTGTCCCCGACTTCACTGCTGGTCTGTCCCCGACTCCACTGCTGGTCTGTCCCCGACTTCACTGTTGCTGCGTCTGGACTGAACTCTCGACAGACGGCGACCCGGAAATACTAGCGGTCGCTCCAGAGATGGTACGACAGTGCACTTATCGATAAGCGCTGCTGCTGCCACTCAAGGGCAATCAAACCAGCAACCTAGTGACGCCAGGAAATCGAATTAAAAGAAAAAACGAGGCGAAAGAACTACAAAAACGAGATGAGCAATAAACGGCATGACCGCGAGCCGCGCGCGGCTGAATAGATAAATATATTTTTATTCCCGGATGCAGAAAGAGAATTAAGTGCCTGATAATACCGAACAGACGACGTCAGTTCTCGAAATTCTCTGATGGGCTCTGACTTACTATTCGTTTGTATGCGACGTTTGTTTATAGATGCAGAAATTACAAAAATGTTAAAAATTCGGATGAAGTTGAGTTATTCATTTGAGGGTTGACCCACCCGTTGGCAACGCCTGAATCAATAAACGGTCACTACTTCTGTTTAAACTACTTTGTTTACTAAAATCTAACATTTCTTGATACTTTCCATCACACTATCAAATGACAAAACTGCCACTACCAAACATTGACTCGATTCTAGGCAACAGGAGCGTATGCTCCGCACAGACCGCTACAGTAAGAGGTACAGTCCAGGGAAAGGTAAGAACGGTCGGTTGAAAATCACTTTTAGGCAGATAAAGCGCAGCGGAGGTAAGAGCTCACAGCAGTCAGTCATAATACAGACAAAGCTAATGCAATAATTAATCTCAAGTGATGACGGGAGGACACGGAACAAAAGTAAATCTCTTCCTTTGCTGTATGTTATATCTCCTCAGAAATGACGCTCTGTTCTTATCCGTATGACGAACACAAACTCTGTCAAATTTTTTGATAGAAACCCATTACGCCGGCCGGGGTGGCCGAGCGGTTCTAGGCGCTACAGTCTGGAACCGCAGGACCGCTACGGTCGCAGGCTCGAATCCTGCCTCGGGCATGGGTGTGTGTGATGTCCTTAGGTTAGTTAGGTTTAAGTAGTTCTAAGTTCTAGGGGACTGATCACCTCAGAAGTTAAGTCCCATAGTGCTCAGAGCCGTTTAGAAACCCATTACCTGCTTTGAAGTTGAAGTAAACATGCCTTATTATGGTGTACGTTGTGATATAATTTAAGTTAATTAGTTAGTTACGTATTCGATAGATAATTTGGATGGTTCTTCTACCGAAATGATGTGGAATGAATCAGTTTACAAAATATGTGTACACGACTAGTGTTAACATTAATGAACACATTATATTTTAGTCCTACTCATGCAATTACACCTAATAACAAGTTTTTTTCAGGGTACTGGTTTTTAGATAGAAATCCGACCATTGCATAGAATAAGTTGATCAGGAGAAAAGATTTTAGGTTATATTTAGGGCCTTGCTTTGCTACACACCAGACATTTTGCGTTGTTAGCCCGACGATCGAAAATTTTTGTTTGTGTGTAGTGAACTCCTTTCTGAGGCACTGATAGTTTTAATAATTTGTAATAAAGGTCATTATTTCCTCTAATGCTGTAGGTCCTCACTGTTTCCCTCAAATTGTGATGGATTATTTATGACGAATTTTCTTACGAATATATGTGTTGCGACGATGCTGTTAAAATGCATGACTCCTTGAACAGGCGACTGTCAATGAACACCACATATTATTCTTACTGCTCCCTCTTGTGCAATCAGTATTTTCATTCTAAGTGGTGAGGTATCCCCGAAAGTTATTCCATAAGACACTATTGAGTGGAGCTATGGAAAATACGTCAGGAGGCTGATTCTTTTGTTTCCAAGAATAGTAATTATGTGAGGAGCAAAAATAGCTGAAGTTAATTATTTATTAAGCTCAGTCATATGTTTCTTGAAGTTCAAATTCTCATCAGTATGTACACCCACAAATTTACTGACTCTCATTCATGTGCTACATGAACAGCTGGTATATAGTCTGTTTTCTCAAAATTTAGCGAGACTCCATTTCCGGGAATTTTTAAAAAAGATTTCAGAAATTTCATTAACCATCTCTTCTGTAGTTTTCTGTCTGATAGGGTTTATTATAACACTAGTATCATCGGGAAGGTTTCAGATAGATTATATAATGGTAAGACAGAGATTTAGGAACCAGGTTTTAAATTGTAAGACGTTTCTAGGGGCTCCTGTTATAACAGGACTTTGCGCTCGTCCAGCGCATTGTAACTGATACCCGTACTTTTCAGCATAGTTTTTAGGGACTTTTTCCACCCCCAAAAGTTATGTTCACTTTCTTTTAACGACGCTAGTAACTTTGCTACCGTAGGATATTGTTTTCTGCCATTGTGAGCATAAATATGACAGCGGATTGCACCAGTCTTAGGAAAATCTTAGTCGGTGACAGGGTGAGGGTGCTTTTTCTTCTTTCCTGGGATCTCTAAAAATATATTTTCTGACCCAGACATCTCGGAATCATTACGCCTCACGTCTACATTTTTCAGCTTTTGGAAAAATACTCCCTCTCTTGCCACTGTTCTTGCACTAATTCCAAGAGATTTTGATGTTCGTTCCATAACTTTGTCGGTAGGCATTAATCGTTGTCCGTGAATACTTGCGTATTCTTTCCCCTGCTCGTATAACTCAGGAGTTGTGTATAATAACTTCAGTGGCTCGCTGCCTAGCGGTACACATTGACGCAAAGCATTGTCACAAGGCGAACGAAGTTTCCTCGGCGTCATTTTCTAAGTATCAGAATTTTCTAAACCACAGCGAAACAAAGTACAGTACAACACAAGCACACAGCAGAAACTGTACACAACGTACTTAGCTTGTGTTCACATGAAACAAAATCTGCAACGCGAGAGTTTTGACGTCACGACCGGCAGCGACTGCCCCGTTGGGATTGGTTCACGCACCACGTCTAGCGCCTCGCGCTTCTCGTTCTTCACTTGTTAACCTATTAAGTTTCCAACTTGAAACGCAATTTCAGGACCACATTACTTCTTGTCCTCCATAAATTCTCGTTTCTACTTCCACTTGACAAACCTGAAAACTTTTCGATGGTTTATTGCCTTCATCAATTTTATAACAAAGTCAGAATATAATAAAACACATCAACCACTGCTGGTGGTAAGTGTAGCGCATGGTAGTTCAGATACGAAATTACAAATTTTACAAATACTCACGCAAATAGAATATAAATGTAAGTGTTAGTAAAGTCCTTTTTGGAGGTATTTGGAGTGTAGCCATGTATGCAAGTGAAACATGGACGAAAAACAATTTAGATAAAAAGAGAAAAGAAAATTTCGAAACGTAGTGTTACAGAAGAATGCTGAAGATCGGATGGATCGATCACGTAACTAATGACCAAGTAAAACAGAACTAGGGAGATAAAAATTTTGTGGCACCACTTGACCAAACGAGATGATCGGTTGATAGGACACATCTTGAAACATCATGGGATCACAAATTTAGTATTAGAGGGAAGTGCACCGGGTAAAAATAGTAGAGGGAGACCAAGAGATGAACACAATAAGCAGATTCAGAAAGACGTAGGTGGCACCGTTATTCTGAGATGAAGTGGCTCGGACAGGACACAATAGCATAAAGCTAGTCTTAGGGCTGGAGACCACGACAACAACACTGGCTGGTCACCATCTATTGTGGAGCTCCTCCGAGGCCACACGGTAACACCAAAACTGAAATTACCCAGAAGCGTCTTCTTTGGTACACTACAGGCAATTAAAATTGCTACAACACGAAGATGACGTGTTACAGATGCGAAATTTAACCGACAGGAAGAAGATGCTGTGATAAGCAAATAATTTGCTTTTCAGAGCGTTCACACAAGTTGGCGCCCGTGGTGACACCTCCAACGTGCTGACATGAGGAAAGTTTCCAACCGATTACTCATACACAAACAGCAGTTGACCGGCGTTGCCTGGTGAAATGTTGTGATGCCTCGTGTAAGGAGGAGAAATGCGTACCGTCATGTTTCCGACTTTGATAAAGTGCTGGATCCCAACGGCCTCGTATCACTAGCAGTCGAGATGACAGGCATCTTATCCGTATGGCTGTAACGGATCGTCCAGCCAAGTCTCGATCCCTGAGTCAACAGATGGGGACGTTTGCAAGACAACAACCATCTGCACTAACAGTTCGACGACGTTTGCAGCAGCATGGACTATCAGCTCGGAGACCATGGCTGCGGTTACCCTTGACGCAGCATCACAGACAGGAGCGCCAGGGATGGTGTACTCAACAACGAACCAGAGTGCACGAATGGGAAAACATCATTTTTTCGGTTGAATCCAGATACTCTTTGCAGCATCATGATGGTCGCATCCGTGTTTGGCGACACTGCGGTGAACGCACACTGGAAGCGTGTATTCGTCATCGCCATACTGGCGTATCACCCGGCGTGATGGTATGTGGTGCCATTGGTTACACGTCTCGGTCACCTCTTGTTCGCATTGACGAAACTTTGAACAGTGGACGTTACGTTTCAGATGTGTTACGACCCTTGGCTCTACCCTTCATTCGATCCCTGCGAAACCCTACATTTCAGCAGGATAATGCACGACTGCATGTTGCAGGTCCTGTACGGGCCTTTCTGGATACAGAAAATGTTTGACTGTTGCCCTGGGCAGCACATTCTCCAGATCCTCACCAATTGAAAACGTCTGGTCAATGGTGGCCGAGCAACTGGCTCGTCGCAATACGCCAGTCACTACTCTTGCTTAACTGTGGTATCGTGTTGAAGCTGCATGGGCAGCTGTACCTGTACACGCCATCCAAACTCGGTTTGACTCAATGCGCAGGCGTATCAAGGCCGTTATTACGGCCAGAAGTGGTAGTTCTGGGTACTGATTTCTCAGGATCTATGCACCCAAATTGCGTGAAACTGTAGTCACATTTCTTCTTGGTGTAGCAATTTTAATGGCCAGTAGTGTATTAGCTACGAATCAAATCCACGGCACCCCATGCCTTCATTTAAGGCACACCAGAGCCACACGGAGCACAGACTCAGTACCGCATGACTAGGGCCTGGGCTTTTCTACGACTTCGTTACACGGGTGTGGTCCACCTGCTACCGTGAGCGTACCGGGCCCCCTCTGGGCGGCGGTGAGCGCCGGCCGCTGCCTCCCGGCTCCCGGCTCCCGCCTGCTGTCTGCCGGCGTCGTGACGCAGGCGGCGGCGGTCGGCAGCGGTCGTGCGGCGCGGGGGCGGCGCCGCCCCGGGCGCTCGTGACCGGCCGGGCGCACGTGCGCTCGCTATGCCCGCGCCCGCCCCGGTCCCGGACAAGTTTCGGCGGCTGCTGGCCGCTGCTGCAGCACGTGCGCCTTCTTCTCTACCCTATTCTGACCGCACACACTTTGAGGACGGCAAGCTGCCATCGAGACATTACAATTACATCAATTGGCCAGTATGATGCTTTTAACGCTAGCAACGATATCGCTATGTGGAGTAATTGTCACTGTATTTATGATTTTCTGTGTGTTGTGAGAGATGCTAGATCGCATTGAAGCTTGCCGCTACGTGACACCAGCAATTTTTCGTCTCATGTGCTGGTGTTTCGAAGGCGCACTGAATTGTTCATTCAGAAAAATGGGGACTTTTGTCCACAGCTCTCACAACATTCCGGCACCAAAACATTAGCCTGAAGGGAGCCAGTTACGCACAGTATACTGCATGCATTCCTAAAACAATATACGAGGGTGAGTCAAATGAAAACCTTAAATTTGTCACAACAAATCGAAATTTCGCGCCGTTGTCCTGTAAGTTGGTAACCGTGCTACAAACAGAGTGCACAATGGCCTCTAGGTGGCAGCATAGTGCAGATGCACACATACCGTTGCAGTATCCGTTTAAAGATGGCCGCCCCACTTGCGATCTGCACCAGGGGTGAACAGCGTTCTGTTATTCGGTTTTTGCGTAGTGTAGGTGTGAAACCTATTGAAATTCATCGACGAATGAAGGTTCAGTACGGTGATGCATGTTTGTCACAGCAGCAAGTCTGCGGATGGAGTAGGAAGTTCGCAAATGGTGTGACTTCAGTGGGAGATGCTCCTCTTCCAGGTTAGGCGCAACGAGTTGTGACTCCACAGAACATTGCAGCAGTTGAAGTCATAGTGAAGGAAAACCTCCGAGTGAGTGTGAATGACACTGCAGCATGTTTACACATTAGTCATGGGCCAGCACACCGCATTGTGCTTGATGTGCTCCAGTTTCACAAAGTGTCTGCGAGATGGGTGTCACGGCAGCTGACTCCTGAAATTAGAAAACGACGTGTTGATGCTTGTGAAGAACTCCTTCGGCGCTTTGAACGAGAAGGTGACAGCTTCCTTGCAAGAATCGTTACTGGGGACGAAACCTGGCTTCACTTCCACCAACCGGAAACGAAGAGAGCGAGCGAAGAATGGCGCCATTCCTCATCACCAAAACCAAAGAAGTTTCGAACAGAACCATCAGCAGGGAAGGTTGTGTTGACTCTCTTTTGGGACGAAAAAGGCGTCATTTTGGGGCATTACATGCCTAGAGAGACCACTGTCATCGGTGCATCATACACAGATCTTCTAAAAAATCATCTGCCGCCTGCAGTCAAATCAAAGTAACGTGGATTGCTGTCAGCAGGTGTCCTTTTGCAACATGACAGTGCAAGGCCCACACTGCCCGCACAACAGTTGCAACAATCACAGACCTGCATTTTGGGTGTCTTCCTCATCCACCATACTCACAAACCTTGCCCCAAGTGATTTCCATATGTTTGTAACACTCAAAGATGTAATGGGAGGAAAGAAGTTTCGTCTGATGAAGAGGTACGCCACACGGTGCATGACTGGTTGCGCTGACTACCAAAAGAATTTTTTTCTAAAGGAATTTATGCAGTTTGTAAGCGCTGGAGTACTTGCATTGATCGTGGGGGAGATTATGTTGAAAAGTGATACAGGTTTGTACCACTTATGCACAATAAATAATATTTAAAACGATATTTAAGGTTTTCATTTGACTCACCGCCGTATGTTTCTAGTTCCATAGCCAAAATTGATAGAAATTTTCTTAGTTAGTTGCATGTTCTACAGCTCTCTAGAAAGGACCCTTTTATCGAACTGCCCTGAAACGAATCAGGTTACAGTATATGTACACTTGATCAGTGTTACCAGTAATAAACACATTACTTTTTAGTCCTACCCATACAACTACACTTAAAAACATCTTTTTTCCCCAGAGGCTATCAGTTTTTTAGTATAAGTTCGTCCGTAGGATGGGAGACGTTGTACAGGAGAAATGATTTTTGGTAAGATTTAAAGTTTACCTTAGCTATCTGTCAGATATTTTATGTTATTGTACAAATAATCAAATACTTCTATTTCTGCACATGGAATTCCGTTCTGAGTCACCGACACCTTTATTAATGGGTAACAAAGGTCAGTTTTCCGTCTAGTGTTGTCGGTATGAGCATTATTGTTCATCTCAAACTGTGATGGATTACTTACGACGAATTCCATTAGCGAATATGTGGATTGGTGCATAAGTTCTTACCGTTTTTCTACAAGTTTAATAAATACAACAGGTACACGTAACACAGACTTTAAAAATAAACTCCTCCCGAACAGGCCATGAAGGCCCAACGCCGGCCGGAGTGGCCGTGCGGTTGTAGGCGCTGCAGTCTGGAACCGAGCGACCGCTACGGTCGCAGGTTCGAATCCTGCCTCGGGCATGGATGTGTGTGATGTCCTTAGGTTAGTTAGGTTTAAGTAGTTCTATGTTCTAGGCGACTGATGACCTCAGAAGTTAAGTCGCATAGTGCTCAGAGCCATTTGTGGCAAGACCCAACGGTACCGACCGCCTGCCTTGTCATGCACATCCCCTAGGCGTCACCGGGTGCGGATACGGAGGGGCATGTGGTCAGCACACCGCTCTCCCGGCCGTATGTGAGTTTCCGAGACAGGAGCCGCTACTTCTCAACCAAGTAGCTCCTCAGTTTGTCTCACAAGGGCTGAGTGCACCCCGCTTGCCAACAGCGCTCGGCAGACCGGATGGTCTCCTATCAAAGTACGATCCCAGCCCGACCGCGCTTAATTTCGGTGATCTGACGGGAACCGGTGTTACAACTGCGGCAGGGCTTTTGGCTTACACAGACTTAAGTCATTAATAGTATATTCTCCTTCACCATTTAAAAATCTGCCAACACTAGTGTAACTTATCGATTCAGAAGCTGTGTATATCATGTGGTTTCGAGGCGAAGAACTCGTCGAGCCGTCTTCGGACCGCATTTTCTTCTGGAAAGAAAGTTCATTGAAGGTTGTGTGATAGAGAGTGGAAGAGGTGAAAATCTGAGAGTGCAAGATCAGGTGTACGAGGTGCGGCTAGAAAAAAACCGGACTGATGCTGGAAAAAACATTTATTTACAATTATTTACAATTTCATGTTATCTCCTTCAATGTACTCTCCTCCTCGGTCTCTACACCGCTCCATACGAATTTTCCACTGTTCATAGCAATGCTGCAGATCATTTTCGGTAAATCCATACATTACATCCGTCGCTTTTTCTTTTACTGCTTCAACAGTTGCAAATCTAGTTCCTTTCAAAGCTGACTTGACTTTAGGGAAAAGAAAAAAGTCACAGGGGGCCAAATCAGGTGATTAGGGTGGATGATCTAAGATGGGAATGTTGTGTTTTGCCAAAAACGTCTTCACTGACAACGCACTGTGAGCTGGGGCATTGTCTTGGTGAAGGATCCATGACTTTTTTCTCCACAAATCGTTCCGTTTTCTCCATACTCGCTCACGTAGGGTAGCCAGGACGCTAATGTAGTAATGCTGATTCACTGTTTGTCCCTCTGGTACCCAATCAATGTGCACAATCCCTTTGATGTCAAAAAAAAAAAACAATCATCATTGCCTTGAATTTCGATTTTGACATTCGTGCTTTTTTTTGTCGTGGAGAACCAGGAGTTTTCCAATGCATCGATTGGCGTTTAGTTTCGGGATCGTAAGTAAAAAACCACGATTCATCGCAAGTAATAACATTTTGTAAGAAGGTGGGATCACTTTCAATGTTTTCCAGGATGTCAGAAAAAATCATTCTTCGGCGTTCCTTCTGTTCACTTGTGAGACACTTTGGAACCAGTTTTGAACACACTTTGTTCATGTTGAAACTTTCATGAAGAATCTGCCTAACACTTTCCTTGTCAACTCCTGTTAACTCAGACACTGCTCTGATTGTTAAACGGCGATCTTGTCGATCAAGTTTACCGATTTCTTCAATGTTTGCATCAGTTTTTGCTGACAATGGTCTGCCAGTGCGAGTGTCATCACTGGTGTCTTCGCGGCCATCTTTCAATCGTTTGAACCACTCAAACACTTGTGTTCGCGATAAACAATCATCGCCGTACACTTGTTGTAACATTACAAACGTTTCACTTGCAGATTTTCCTACTTTGAAACAAAATTTGATGTTAACACGCTGTTCTTTCTGTACACTCAACATTTTCCGACGCACAGACAAAACGTCAACTACTTAAAACAGACGCCACGGGCAGACTGAGTGCAGGAGGCAGATGAAACTCGAGCAGTAGGCGGAGCGAGAGCCACGTGACAGGCCACGCGACTTTCAGCCTTATTGCATTCGTTTTATTGTTTCACCAGTACTAGTTCGGTTTTTTTCTAGCCACACCTCGTATAAGGTGGGTGTGGAATGACTACCCAACGCTACTCCTGTACAGTGTTTTTTGTCAATCTAGCAGAATTTAGGCGTTCCCGCAGTTCACGCAGTCTTCCTAGTCGTTCTTGGATCAGGTCTGCAAGACGGCACAGTTGTTTACAATACAAGTCAGTAGTGGTAGTTACATCCCGGGGAAGCTTTTAGTAGTACGCCGCACCGTCGCTGTTCCACCAAATTCACAACAGCATCTATTGTGGACATGCGCAAGTCTTTGCAGAAGAAATTTCTGCTTTCTTTGGCCTCAACCTTCCCTTTCTTTGCCTTATGTTAGCATAAAGACACCATTTCTCGTCACCGGTAACGATACACGATAAAATGGTCTATGTTGCGCACGAGCTAGTTGATGACGAGCAAGTAGAGACGCACATACTGCCATTTGCTGATTCTTGTCGTTCTGGCTTAGCGCATGCGGTACCCATACAACCGATTTATCAATCTTCCGCATTGCACTCAAATGTAGCACGAGGGTGGAATGATCATACTCCATCACATTTGCCAGTCCTTGATTACAGTGACGTGGATGATTCTGGATTAATCGTTTAAAATATCTTCATCAAACTCCGAAGGTCTTCCTGAACTTTGAGAGTCACTAGCGTTAAATCGAGCCTTTTTTAAAAAATAAGAGAACCATCTCTTTGCAGCACTCTTGTCAATTGGGCATTAACCTCATACATGGCGCAAATGATTGTGGCTGCCTCCGCTGCTGTCAACCCTCTGCTAAACTCAAACCGAAAAATATGTCGGAAGTGTTCCGATTTTTCCATTTGGCGCTGCTTTTTCCATCGTCCACAGCTCCGCTCACAATCTTCAAATGACAAAGTGACAATATGTAAACTCAAATACCGACAGTGAACTACGAACAAAAATTGACAATCGATAATGGACACGTATCATACGGAATACCAACATGCGAAACAAAGGCAGTACGAATTTATGCGCCAAACTAGTATATTCAACTGATTTGAATACCGTTGGTTTAAACAGATCATCTACATCACGGGTGAGCAACTAGCGGCACGAAGAACGGATTCGGCCAGCAACTGCTTTCAGTCCGGCTAGCAGAAAAAATTCGTGGGAGAGACAGTGAGGTGCTTGCACACTGCGCTGGAGAAACAACCCATGCCTATGCGATCAGTCATCATAGGTATATTTGGACAAATATTTTTAAAACTTTGGCCAATATTTTTTGTGGATACTTACCCACCAAACACTCGAACGAGCTGACTGTAGCAGTAAATTGAAATGTCACTCTATAATGTTGATGCATTAAGTTGTTCTGAAAGCGGTGCTGATATACAAGACAATAAGCTGTGAGCTGTCTGGGGAAGTTAACCTTGCATTACTGAGCAACTATTTTACCAGGTATCCACTCTAGCTTACCAAATTCCCAACCAGACTAACATTAATTATAATCTTTTAATAGTCATCTGCTGAGAAACGGTGATATATATATAAAGAGAATTTAAATAAAAAGAAATAAATCAGTTTAAATTTGGACATTTATTTTTACATTGATCATTGTTCCGTTAAAATTTCAGCATATTAAACTTGATTCATAACTAAACTGGTGCCTTATTTGGGAGTGTGAAAATGTGAGTTTGTAATCTTACGGAACACATCAAATATGGAGCCAAGATTGGAAGACTGCATACAACACTGCATTCATAAAATAACACACGAAAAACGTTGAAACGAATGCAAGAGGAAATTAGCCACAACCAACCGATTCAATTTTCACCCAAAGAAGTTACGTTCGTAGCGCAATCCTGTCTGTCCTGAAATTACCACACACTGGTATACTAAATTTATACTAATTGTCTGTGAAATCTTCCCGAGAAGAATAGCTGAGGGCTACTTTGATTATTACACCACATGCTTCACGAGGTCAACTTGATTTACACAAAGAGTGTAACTCCACAATAATTTTGATAATTAAAATAAATTACATCGAAACGCAATTTACAAAAGAAAAACCTCGAACTGGTTACTATCGTCTTACTATTAACCTGATGCGTCAAACAACTGTATAAGCACGTGGTACTGGTCTCACAAAGTAACCCCCACGTGGGTTTAACATAAAGAAAAGTTGCTATATTGAAAAATATTGTCAAGACGAGACGTTATAATCTCACGCACATTCGCATTTAAGATTGATGATCTTAGTTAGAGTTATGGATCATCAACACGTGGTTACACTTTACTCACAAAGTAGTGACAAAGCAACTACTGGAAGATAACATAAGATATTTTAGATCTAAACCTGAAATAAAGGTGATTAAATTTTCAGTTAGGCTGAACTTAAGAAATCCATTGTCCTACAGACTTAGCAGAGACGCGCTTAGCCGGAGATCTTACTTCAGACGCTCGCCGTGAACAGACTGGCGTGGGCCCCTACCGAGGGTGCTTCACAGATACAAACGGAAGTGACCAGAGAGGCAGCTTCCTATACCAACATGACAAGGGACGGACAGGACCATACTAAGAATAGAAACCTCTTTGCTTTTAGAAAGCGTAGCTACCTGTTCTGACGTTGGTCCTACTGTTCTCTAGCAGACAGTCCTGTCTGCTACCATCAAGCATGCTACTAGAAATACATTTGCTCACTCATCCTTTCACACAGAAGGGAAGGGGGATGACAGGATGTAGGTTCCGTATGAAAATGTGTGACTTGAATTACATATAAACTGTGTTTTAAAGTTTAGTAGTGTGACAGATCGTTCTTGATTATGTGTAAAAGTAACACGTTCCACTGCTCAGTCTCCTCCCAGATAGAGTCAGAAACACCACAGTAAATTTAGAAGTGGCATGTATGCCGTAAATGACAACAGATTTAAGAAATTAACATGAAAGGAATCCAACAGAGACCTTTCAACTCCTAATTCAGTATCGACTTGAATTTCCTACCTCGTCGCCGTGACTTGTTTTTCTGATGTTTCGCGTATTAAAATTAGTAAATAATTCTTCTCCGGTGTGGACGTATTAGAATAATGCAATCCTTCAAACTGGGGGTAATTTGGAGCGATTTACCTGCAACCAGTTGCATTTACAGGCGTTTCAAGAAGTATGGTATACCATCTTCAGTTGTTTACATTTATTTACGTCTAGCAAAAAACATTGTTTCTTTACTAACAGCGTAGAAGAAATTTGCAACGTAAGTTTTTAATACAGCTGTTGTATGAGGGTTGGATGAAAAGTAATGACTCCACCTTCATTAATAGGGTTTGGATGGGAATATTTTAATAAATCAAAGGCAGAAATAATCCTTAGAATGTGATCTTTAGTTACCAGTATTAGCTTTTCCACATAATCACCAGCCAATTGTATACATTTCTGCCAACGATGAACAAGTTTTCTGAAGCCGTCACGGAAGAAGTAGACTCTCTGTTTCCGCAGCCACAGACTCACAGTTCTATCAACGTCTTCATCAGAAGCATAATGATGTCCCCGCAGATCGTCTTTCATTATCGGGAACAGATGGAAGTCAGACGGTGCTAAATCTTGACTGTATGGATGATGCCGCACGGTGGTGAGATTCAGTCTCTGAAGTTCTGCTGTGGTGGCACGTGAAGTGTGTGGTTTGGCTTTGTCCTGCTGCAGGAAAACATTTCCCTTTTCCTTTCGGACCCTTGTTAGCTGTCGTTTTAGAGTTCGCAGCGTTGTGATATAACGCTCAGAATTCATTGTTGTTCCACTGTCAAGGAAATCAACACGGATAACACCATCTGCGTCCCAGAACACTGGCCGTGATTTTTCCAGCTGAGGGCTGCGCTTTGAATTTCTTTTCCTGGGGCGAGTCATTGTGTCGATATTCGACAGACCGACGTTTCGTCTCCGTTTCGTAATGGTGTACCACGTTGCGTCTCCTGTCACAACTGAATGGAGAAAGGCGTCAGATGTTCCCGCCTCAACATCTTTAAACTTAACTCGCCCAGCGACGCACAGTACACACATCAACACAATCACCATAAACTGCTTACATTCTCTGATGAATCTTCTTTGGGGTGACACCTTTTGCTGTCAAGAATTCAATGACTGCCCGTTGCTTAAATCGCAGTGATCGACCGTCTGCTCAGGGTTCCATACTTTACACTGCAACAACGCAACCATTCAATGGTAAGGCTTTCAGCCAACTAGAGCTGTAGAGAAGAGGCTACGGAACAAGCCAGTACCTGCCGCATACCAATGCTGCCAACTGCTGAAGAGTTACGAAGATGGAGGCATTACTTTTCAGTCAGCCCTCGTAAAACATCGAAAGCAAATAAACAACAATCGCGAAGTGTAAGTAATGTAAACATCTAAAGATGGGGTAAACGTAAATTGGATGTGGACTAAACAAAAAAAAAAAAAAAAAAAAAAAAAGCATGTTTCCAGGACTAATTTCTTGGCGACACATGTCAGGAAGAAGGTGCCATTCTTTCATTGCTATCAATGCGTTACCGTGTAAACTTTAACGTCAATAACCCTATAGTTTTGACTTTATGAGGTAGGAGCACTGCTGTCGTGTCACGTGACCAGGTGCTCCTCGAGCTTAGGAAAGTATGTGAATCAGAGCCAAGGGTCACTAAAGGTTGCACATACACGATCTATTTGGCAGAAAAAAATTATTTAAAAATTCTAACTAGTTCTTGTGACTCTCTGGAATAACACTGGATAAATTAAAGTTCATAACTCTGCAGAAAGAGTAAGGTTTCTTGCATGAAATTTTCACTCAGCAACGGAGTGTGCGCTGATATGAAACTTCCTGGCAGACTAAAACTGTGTGCCGGAAGGTAGGAGACGAGGTACTGGCGGGGCCTGAGTGGTGCTTGGGTAGCTCACTTGGTAGAGCACTTGCCCACGAAAGGCACAGGTCCCGAGTTCGAGTCTCGGCCCGGCACACAGTTTTAATCTTCCAGGAACTTTCAAGGTTTCTTGTGTTTACCTAAGTAAATAGACATTCCTTCTCGTTATTATTTTGTAGGCTACAGAGGAAAACACCGTACCTGAAACAGTCTGTAAGTGTTCTTCCTGATATCGCTACCCTTAACACAGTCTCAGTGAAGTGAAATTCAAGTACTTTACAGTATAATATTTCATTCGCTCAGCACTAACTTCGGCAATTCAATTTTCGAAGGACACTTTTCTCGCAGAATATGTAGCTTTTTCGGTACAAGGGATGTCGTAAAGACAGAAAACAAAACATCTCGCCAGACCCTGAGGTCTCATATAAGAGACGGCCCCGTTAAGCTGTAATCCAGCGATAAATAGGGCCGTATGTCAGAAGTTCGTAGGAAAAGTACGGCAAACCATTTTCAGTGATGTTAAGTGTTGCTCAAACCAATTTTTAGGTCGATGACAACTTTGCAATTGCAACTCGTATGAATAACATTCAGGAACACTTGTTCACATCGTCAAGAGGGAAATTAGTACTGCCGCGTGTCAAGCAAATGTGGTGTGTGAGTGTGGAAATTCACGTACTGCAGATAAATGAGCAAGAAGCTGATTGGTGTGATTGAATGAAAGGTCTGTGATTTCTGACTTTTTAATTTTCGATTGGTCTTCTAGTTGCAGCGGTAATGGAAAATTCCCGAATGTCCATTATTCCTATCTGCGGTGAACACGGTGAGATCCATACCGGGAATATTTTCATCGTTAGAGTAAGAAACGTCTTACTGCGATGATGGATGCCACCAGTACCGTAACTGAGAAAATAACAGATATTTTCCTGCCGTAAAGATTTCGAAGAGCCAGGAGAGGTGTAATATGATCGCAGCTCGGGACCTCTCACGTGTGGAAGCCGCGACGTCATGGCTACACGCGCCGGCGCTTTATCGACCATAGCGAATGAGCGAGTCAATTGAGAAGGACGCGGATGGGTTACTACTCTATCCACCGGCTCACGTACCAAACGGCCAGCGAAATTGGCTGCCAATATAGGCGCTCGCTTCACACCATTATGCGCGTCCACTGATCGGCGTAGCCACACTGAGGAGTTGCAGACATTCTTGTAATTCACAATCTATCGAAGGGACATCGTGAAACATTGCAGCTGGCCTAATATAGAATTACATGTAACCATAGAAGGACACATGTGAAGTTGTTGTGTTAGCTATTTAAAGTGGAAAAGGGGACGGCAACTTGAGAGATAAGGAAACTAAATAAGTGAAGCACCTGGAAGACATGGTCTCTCGTCAACGTTTCTTCGCCCATGCAAGGTGATTTTTTCCAGGAATTGATCCATGAGAGGATAAAGAACAAAAAGGGTCTAATGATCTAAAGTTCCTTCACCAGGGAAGATGAATGGAATATTCCAGAATTTGAAACACGAACAGCTGCTAGCATGAGTTTCTTAGAAGTAGATACCTTAGGGGTTGCGAAGCAACTCAAATCGCTTGATACGGACAAGTCTTCAGGTCCAGATTGTATACCGATTAGGTTCCTTTCAGATTACGCTGATACAATAGCTCCCTACTTAGCACTCATATACAACCGCTCGCTCACCGATAGATCTGTACCTACAGATTGGAAAATTGCGCAGGTCGTACCAGTGTTTAAGAAGGGTAGTAGGAGTAATCCATCTGACTACAGACCTATATCATTGACGTCGGTTTGCAGTAGGGTTTTGGAGCATATACTGTATTCAAACTTTATGAATCACCTCGAAGGGAACGGTCTATTGATACGTAATGAGCATGGTTTCTGAAAACATCGTTCTTGTGCAACGCAGATAGCTCTTTATTCGCACGAAGCAATGGCCGCTATCGACAGGGGATCTCAAGTTGATTCCGTATTTCTAGATTTCCGGAAAGCTTTTGACACCGTTCCTCACAAGCGACTTCTAATCAAGCTGCGGGCCTATGGGGTATCGTCTCAGTTGCGCGACTGGATTCGTGATTTCCTGTCACGAAGGTCGCAGTTCGTAGTAACAGACGGCAAATCATCGAGTAAAACTGAAGTGATATCAGGTGTTCCCCAGGGAAGCGTCCTGGGACCTCTGCTGTTCCTGATCTATATAAATGACCTGGGTGACAATCTGAGCAGTTCTCTTAGGTTGTTCGCAGATGATGCTGTAATTTACCGTCTAGTAAGGTCATCCGAAGACCAGTATCAGTTGCAAAGCGATTTAGAAAAGATTGCTGTATGGTGTGGCAGGTGGCAGTTGACGCTAAATAACGAAAAGTGTGAGGTGATCCACATGAGTTCCAAAAGAAATCCGTTGGAATTCGATTACTCGATAAATAGTACAATTCTCAAGGCTGTCAATTCAACTAAGTACCTGGGTGTTAAAATTACGAACAACTACAGTTGGAAAGACCACATAGATAATATTGTGGGGAAGGCGAGCCAAAGGTTGCGTTTCATTGGCAGGACACTTGGAAGATGCAACAAGTCCACTAAAGAGACAGCTTACACTACACTCGTTCGTCCTCTGTTAGAATATTGCTGCGCGGTATGGGATCCTTACCAGGTGGGATTGACGGAGGACATCGAAAGGGTGCAAAAAAGGGCAGCTCGTTTTGTATTATCACGTAGTAGGGGAGAGAGTGTGGCAGATATGATACGTGAATTGGGATGGAAGTCATTACAGCAAAGACGTTTTTCGTCGCGGCGAGATCTATTTACGAAATTTCAGTCACCAACTTTCTCTTCAGAATACGAAAATATTTTGTTGAGCCCAACCTACATAGGTAGGAATGATCATCAAAATAAAATAAGAGAAATCAGAGCTCGAACAGAAAGGTTTAGGTGTTCGTTTTTCCCGCGCTCTGTTCGGGAGTGGAACGGTAGAGAGATAGTATGATTGTGGTTCGACGAACCCTCTGCCAAGCACTTAAATGTGAATTGCAGAGTAGTCATGTAGATGTAGATGTAGATGTAGATGTAGATGTAATATCCATGAATGGAAGGTTTCCATGCAAGAGACTATCTATTCAATCATACTTTGTTACAGAGATTGCTGTCTAACACGCGTTTTACCATGCAGCCACAGTTCCACTATTCATGGTTTTCTTCTGGAGTCTGGTACTGTTCCACATAAGTCATACCCTGGCACCAACTCCTGCCGTAGTAATTGGTAATGTTCTATCCGATTCACTTGTTACTGACTCACCTTGCAGTGGACGTCATGCAGCGTTGCACACAGTGATTCCGTTTTCGAATCGAGAGCTTGCCCACGTGGTGTTTTGTTACGGAAAAGCAAGTGGCAACGGGTGGCGGGCAGCAAGGTTGTATGTATCGCGAGACTTATCCCCGCCGACAACAACCACAGCATTCAATGTCTGCAACAGTGTTTCGCCGTTTGTTTGAGACAGGGTCGTTTGAGGAAGAAGGAAATCATGAAGGACGGAACCGGAATGTTCGGACACCAGACTTGGAGGAAACAGTTATTAACACTGTGGAAGGCGACCGCGGTGTCAGTACCAGGCAGTTGGCCCTACAGTAGAGGGTAAGACAGACGACCGTGTGGAACATTCAGCATGACAGAAAATATCGTTCTTGCGAAACACAACTATCTCTTTGTAGTGGACTGACAAGGCAGCCAGTCCACAGAGACGGGTAGCCGAAAGGGCACACGTACACACACGCCGACTGGCGCGAAGTCTGGAACAGGATACGTGATGAATGTGATAAAGAAAAGAACGTAGCTACTAGAACACTTAACTTTTATATCGTCCTTTGGTATACAGCATTCTTGATGATACAAGTGAGACTATCTTGAGATACATGCAATGGTACAAATGGCGCCTTGCTAGGTCGTAGCCATTAACTTAGCTGAAGGCTATTCTAACTGTCTCTCGGCAATTGAGAGAAAGGCTTCGTCAGTGTAGTCGCTAGCAACGTCGTCGTACAACTGGGGCGAGTGCTAGTCAGTCTCTCAAGACCTGCCTTGTGGTGGCGCTCGGTCTGCGATCCTGACAGTGGCGACACGCGGGTCCGACATGTACTAATGGACCGCGGCCGATTTAAGCTACCACCTAGCAAGTGTGGTGTCTGGCGGTGACACCACACTCTTTATACTCATGAAGTAATAAGTGCTATTGACAGGGGATGTCAAACTGATTCCATACTTTTAGATTTCCAGAAGGCTTTCGACACCGCTCCTTACAAGTGTCTTCTAACCAAACTGCTTGCCTACGGAATGTCGCCTCAGTTGTGCGACTGGATTCGTGATTTCCTGTCAGAAAGGTCACAGTTCGTAGTAATAGAAAGAAAGTCATCGAGAAAAACAGAAGTAATATCCGACGTTCGCCTAGGAAGTGTTATAGGCCCTCTATTGTTTCTGATCCATATTAACGACATAGTAGACAATATGAGCAGCCTTCTTAGATTGTTTGCAGATGATGCTGTCATATAAAGTCTTGTAAAGTCATCAAATGATCAAAACGACTTGCAAAATGATTTAGATAAGATGTGTACAGATACCGTACACGGTGCGAAGTGTGGCAATTGACCCTGAATAAGGAAAAATGTGAAGTTATTCACATTAGTACTAATGGTTCGAATGGCTCTGAGCACTATGCGACTTAAGTTCTGAAGTCATCAGTCGCCTAGAACTTACAACTAATTAAACCTAAGGACAGCACACACATCCATGCCCGAGGCAGGATTCGAACCTGCGACCGGAGCGGTCGCTCGGCTCTGTAGCGCCTAGAAGCGCACAGCCACTCCGGCCGGCCACATGAGTACTAAAAGAAATCCGCTAAATTTCGATTACGCGGTAAGTCACACAAATCTGAAGGCTGTAAATTCAACTAAATACTTGAAGATTACAATTACAAATAACCTAAACTGGAACGATCATGTAGATAATATTGTGGGTAGAGCAAACCAAAGACTGCGATTCATTGGCAGAACACTTACACGGTGCTACAGGTCTTCTAAGGAGACTGCTTACACCGAGCTTGTCCGCCCTATTCTGGAGTATTGCTGGGCAGTGTGGGATCCGCATCAGGTGGGAGTGACGGATGACACTGAAAAAGTACAAAGAAGGGCAGCTCGTTTTGTATTATCGCGAAATAGGGGAGATAGTGTCGCAGACATGATACGTGAATTGCAGTGGCAATCATTAAAACAAAGGCGTTTTTCTTTGCGACGGGATCTTCTCATGAAATTTCAATCACCAGTTTTCTCCCCCGATTGCGAAAACATTCTGTTGGCACCCACCTACATAGGGAGAAATGATCACCACAATGAAATGAGAGAAATCAGGGCTCGCACAAAAATTTAAGTGCTCGTTTTTCCCGCGAACCGTTCGAGAGTGGAACCGTAGAGAGACAGCTTGAAAGTGCTACATTGAACCCTCTGCCAGGCACTTTATCGTGAATACCAGAGTAATCACGTAGATATAGATGTAGATGTAGACAACTGTTACTACCCTTAGCTCTTACAATGTGTGTACGGCTTACTAGCGACAAACTTTCCACACAGGGAGCAGTTTCGTCACTGGTTTCTTCACCAGGTAACTACGATTTAGGTATTTGACTCATCCATCCTTTTCACAGATGAGGCCACCTTTTTACACGGAGTGGTATCTTCAGCTTTCCTAACAGTCATTTGTAGGATAGTATGCAGATTCCCTGTGGTATGGTGACAGCGAATCATCAGCATCGGTGCAGCCGGAATATGTGGACTGGGATAACTGGCGACCGTATTTTGGTACCAGTCTTCCTTCTACGTCGCCTAACAGGTCGGAACTATTGGCGTTTCTTGTGGGTGACTTTGACTCCCCTGCTGGAAGAAGCGTCATTGATGATTCGAAGGGTTATGTAGCTCCTTCAGCCGTTAATGTCTGGACGCATCTCAATCGTGTCTTCCCTGGTCCATGGATCGAACGAGGGGGTCCAGTTGCGTAGCCTGCTCGTTCACCGAATCTCAAACTGTACGATTTCTGGTTGTAGGGCCATATCAAAAGTGTCGAGTATGCATAACCCATTCCAGATGTGGAGACAATGGAGCAGTGTATTCATGTTGCCTTTGACACTGTTCGGATGCAGCCTTGTCGATGTGAACCTATGAGAGAAAACATGTTACGACACATACACACATGCGTTGAGGCACGTGGAAGCCATTCTCCACACATACTGCAACTGTGGCTGCATGGTACAGCGCGTATTAAGCCGCAGTCTCTGTAAGAAAGTATGATTGAATAAATGGTCTCTGGCATGGAAATCATGCATTTCTGGACGTAAGTTCATTCCTGTCATCGATCAGTACCTACAGTCTGTACGCGGTGGAAAAAATCACCCTGCGTACAGACCGCTGGCAGGTATGTAAATGAAAGAGTTGCAATTCCCTTTGACAGACAGAGCGGCCACTAGAAGGCGTTAGTGTTGTTCGTGTTTAGAGTTGTCATCAGGCCTGCTAGCGTATAGAATGGGCGTGAGGAGCATCAGATGTTGAGCGATCACTCTGAAGGACACGAAGATGCCGCATACTCATGTCAGACAACGTTATCAGCCAGAATGAGATTTTTACTCTGCAGCGGAGTGTGCGCTGATATGAAACTTCCTGGCAGATTAAAACTGTGAGCCGGACGGAGACTCGAACTCGGGACCTTTGCCTTTCGCGGGCAAGTGCTCGACCAACTGAACTACCCAAGCGCGACTCACGCCCCGTGCTCACAGCTTTACTTCTGCCAGTATCTCGTCTCCTATCTTCCAAACTTTACAGAAGCTCTCCTGCGAAAGTTGCAGAACTAGAACTCCTGAAAGAAAGGATATTGCGGAGACATGGTTTAGCCACAACCTGGGGAATGTTTCCAGAATGAGGTTTTCACTTTGCAGCGGAGTGTGCGCTGATATGAAAGCTTCTGCAAAGTTTGGAAGGTAGGAGACGAGATACTGGCAGAAGTAAAGCTGTGAGGACGGGGCGTGAGTCGTGCTTGGGTAGCTCAGTTGGTAGAGCACTTGCCCGCGAAAGGCAAAGGTCCCGAGTTCGAGTCTCTGTCCGGCATACAGTTTTAATCTGCCAGGATGTTTCAACGTTATCAGCACCTGACACTGTCTGAAATGGGCGTTATTGTGGGTCTCCATTTTGCTGGCTGGTCGGATTGCGCAATATCCAGATTTTTGGGGCGGCCTAATGTGACAGTGGCCCTGTGCTGGACTTCATGGGAACATGGGGCAATGCATATTTATCATCAAAGTTCCACTCTGAACCTTGACAGGGTATGGGAATTCACTTCCAAGCTCATAGTACTCCTCATCCACAACTGGTTAATTTAACGTAATTAAAGAAATAATAATAAAAGAATATATATTTGCAAAATAAATTTTATTAAATTAATGCAGGTGAAAACTACAACGTGATCCGAGGATAACTGCCCACGAGGTATTTACGTTTTACGTAAGCTGAGCGATCATAATTCACGAATGGGCGAAGCCAGTGGGCGAAGCTTGTGTCGCAAGGTGGCGCCGAGTTGGCCGAGAAACGTGTCATCGGCTCGCCGGAGCAGCTTCCGCTTCTGGTAAGATCGAAGGTTGCAGGTGGACACGGAATGTGTCCTAAACGAACGATACTGCGTAGTTTGCTGCAGCAGACACCCCTTCTTTCCCAGACGTTGGACGAGTCCACAGTAACATTAAGGACCGTAATGGTTAGGAAACGCGTAAAAATCCGACATACAGTTCTGCAAGGGTCTCGCTTGGAGGCAATGACGAAAGTTATTCAAATATCGAAAACATTCACAATTACTTAAGGGGGTCGCGTGACGTCATTTTGGCTCTGGTGTGGCAGGAGAAAGGAGGACGCACCATTGTTTGAGGATAATGCAGCTGGGACAGACGTATTGCGAGATGGCTCCCAGTTATGGCTAAATAAGCTTTGCCTGTTCGCACCTTACACAGAGGATGATGTCGATAGTCACCTCGCGTTGGAAGTGCGTTTGTTCTGTGATTATAAGTGGTTGTTTTCTGTGACATGCTCAGAGACGAAATCGATGTCAGACAATGCCCAATGCAATTACCGGTCGCGTCGCCGTTGCCACCACAGTAGTAAGTAAATTAGTTGTCTTTAGTGTGAAAGGGTACAGTACCGCTCGACATTGAAAATAGGTACAACGTACTTCATTATTTTTGTCAGAACAACACATTTTTTTTTTGTAAAATAACTCAATTTCAATTAATACAGCGAAGCCGGATACCAGTGTGGGAAGGAATGACAATTTATTTATTTAATTGATCACATGTGCACTCCCACACAGTAAATCCCTACATCCTGTTTGGTGAGATCTGTGAAATGAATGAATGTATGGTCGTCTGCTAACCGCAGATAGTGAATGTGAATATATGATCATGTTTGAGACGATCCTTTGGTGGGACCAAAGAGATGAAATTTACCTGAGCTTTGAGCGCCTGAAATGTGGCTGACCAATACGGTAGCAAGGTGCTCCCCCACTTCAGCAGAGGTGTGAGAGGACCTAGAGAACGGCCATGTTTCAGCACTCTGCCGCTGGATCTTGTGCTGTTAAGACCTGTTTTAGTTGTGCTCCGTAATGACAAAAGAGTGGAGACATGGTATGCATGTGGAATATTTAATAGTAGTTCGAAATAATAATTTCTCTATTTCAGGAACTTTTGTGGGGAGAATTAAATGTCAGGCAGGTAATATTAATGGGATTGTAGTAATCTTCGGGAGTGACCAACGGTCACAATGAAACCACGTGTAGCAATAAGTTGAAATACTTCCGTGTGCTTAAGTTAAGCTGAATCACTAGCGTGTGTACAATAAGTTGAAATATTTAAGGAATGGCGTGTGCAGGACTTGAAATTAGAGACGAGTACTTCCACGTGGTGAGTACTGTGTGAGTCTCAATCTGTGTATGAGACAAAGGATAAAGAGAAGTACTCGTCCATGGCATCAGTTGAGGACTTGCGTGTGTGATGAATACGTTCTTAATGTTACTTTGCGTGATATGATTCCGTGTGACGCTAGATTCAAACTCTGAGAGAGAAGCAAGGTGAGTCGGCCGTCTATCCAGCAACGCCACTTGGCTTGCATTGCACAGGAAGACGTGCATATATCTCCAGAGTTCATAGTAGGAAAGTGGAATTACAAAGTGGGGCAGTGTCGTGTGAAACTGGGATAAATACTAATTGAAGTGGGAAAGCTGAAAGTGATAATGTTGTGAATATTTAGTGTTTTGTATTTCATGTCGTAGTGTGGGGTATGTCCTGTAATTTGGGTATGTGTGGTTTGCATGGGAGAGTAGCAAGGTAGTTTCAAAAGATTAGTGGGTTATGCTTGTTCCTTCTGTACTGCTCGGTCTGGACGATAGTTTCGTGATGATGATTGTGAGAGTCGAAGTGTGAGAAATAATAAAAGATCCACCATCCTATCCAGAAAGTGCACTGTAGCGTTAAATAATTACGAGACCATAATATAGAGATTCACAAATGTAAAGCCATGCCCACTGGGCGGAATTTCTCATGTGTTATTGTTGTAGGTTATAGAATTAGTGTGTTTAGGTTAGAGAATTTATCGGAATAAATAAGATAGTGAAAAGAAAAAGATTGGTGGACTTTTCCTTCGAATTGTATGTTGTCATAATATCCCGAATTTATAATGTGTGCGCCATTCATATTCAGTGCGGTGGCCACGTGTTGACAAAAGCCGTTAAATAAAAATAGAAAGAAAATGTGGTATTGCCAGTGCGTAGTGTACAGTCACAGTTCTGTAAATTACTGATAGTCAGATGCGTGTTTCCGTTGCGTATTAATCATATAGGAGGATAACTTTTAACTTAAGTGTGAGTACTAGAGTTCATGTTACTCGATAAATAAGAATGAATCCACTCGCTTGGCAGACCACTCATCTTGCAGGCCTGACTGCTTGATGCCACAGTATGAGCAAGGCATGTGGGTGCCTCTCAAGTGTTCCACTATGTGCTGTCCCAGTGTAATTAGCGTCACTGATCACTATTTGGTTGCGATAGGGAAAGATTTTAGTCATTTTGTGTTCGTTGTGGAAGTGCCCTAATTTCCAAAATTATGTCGGTGGCATGTGCTATCAAGATCTGTGTGCCAGGTACAATCTCAAACAAAGTAGAATATTGGGAAATTATTATCGTGCCTTCTGATACAAGTAACTGCATTACGAATTCTGATAGCAGCAGCTGCTGCGTTATACCAGTGGGAGGACACTGCGCATCGACAATACATCTAGATTTTACCATCTTTGTCTGCGGTGTATTTATGAAGGTAACCACTTCCCTGGGGTATTAGTTTGGGAGTACACTACTTTTCAGAGCATTCACACAAGGTTGGCGCCGGTGGCGACACCTACAACGTGTTGACATGAGCAAAGTTTCCAACCGATTTCTCATACACAAACAGCAGTTGACCATCGTTGCCTGATAAAACGTTGTTGTGATGCGTCGTGTAAGGAGGAGAAATGCGTACCATCACGTTTCCGACTTTGATAAAGGTCGGATTGTAGCCTATCGCGATTCCGGTTTATCGTATCGTGACATTGCTGCTCGCGTTGGTCGAGATCCAATGACTGTTAGCAGAATATCGAATCGGTGGGTTCAGGAGGGTAATACGGAACGCCGTGCTGGATCCGAACGGTCTCTTATCACTAGCAGTCGAGATGACAGGCATCTTATCCGCATGGCTGTAACGGAAGCGTGCAGCCACGTCTCGATCCCTGAGTCAACAGATGGGGACGTTTGCAAGACAACAACCATCTGCACAAACAGTTCGATGACGTTTGCAGCAGCATGGATTATCAGCTCGGAGACCATGGCTGCGGTTACCCTTGACGCTGCATCACAGACAGGAGCGATGGTGTACTCAACGAAAACCTGGGTGCACGAATCGCAAAACGTCATTTTTTCGGATGAATCCGAATTCTTTTTCAGCATCATGATGGTCGCATCCGTGTTTGGCGACATCGCGGTGAACCCACATTGGAAGCGTGTATTTGTCGTCGCCATACTGGCGTATCACTCGGCGTGATGGTATGGGGTACCATTGGTTACACGTCTCGGTCACCTCTTGTTCGCATTGACGAAACTTTGAACAGTGGACGTTGAATTTCAGATGTGTTACGACCCGTGGCTCTACCCTTC
The DNA here is from genome assembly GCF_023898315.1 of Schistocerca nitens. Lineage (NCBI taxonomy): Eukaryota > Metazoa > Arthropoda > Insecta > Orthoptera > Acrididae > Schistocerca > Schistocerca nitens. The sequence continues at coordinate 74,355,772 of NC_064617.1, forward strand.
ATTCGATCCCTACAAAACCCTACATTTCAACAGGATAATGCACGACCACATGTTGCAGGTCTTGTACGGGCCTTTCGGGATACAGAAAATGTTCGGCTGCTGCCCTGGCCAGCACATTCTCCAGATCTCTCACCTATTGAAAACTTCAGGTCCATGGTGGCCGAGCAACTGGCTCGTCACAATATGCCAGTCACTACTCTTGATGAGCTGTGGTATCGTGATGAAGCTGCATGGGCAGCTGTACCTGTACAGGCCATCCAAGCTCTGTTTGACTCAAGGCCCAGGCGTATCAAGGCCGTTATTATGGCCAGAGGTGGTTGTTCTGTGTACCGATTTCTCAAGATCTATGCACCCAAATTGCGTGAAAATGTAATCACATGTAAGTTCTAGTATAATATTTTTGTCCAATGAATACCCGTTTATTATCTGCATTTCTTCTTGGTGTAGCAGTTTTAGTGGCCAGTAGTGTAGTTAAGCACACAGAATTCGCAGGCTGGGGCGCAACGTTCAGTTACCTATCCTGTGGATAAGTTAGGGTGGTGCGTTTGGGTTTCATATTTACAAAAACACATAATATTGTATTACTTATTGCTCCTGCAAATACATTTTTGGGAACATGCACTTTATTATGAAAAGTCGCGAATAACGCAGTGGGCTTAACCTTGTGAAAGAGGGTACTACGTTCTCGAAACCGATAAAGAAATTAAATTTATTTTATGCAACTGGCTGTTCATTATTTCATTATATACAACTACAGTTTCTGGAGATGGATAAAATACTGAAAAAAAATAAAAGTAGGTCTGATAAGCACTTGATCATGTAACCCTGTTAGACAAAAGCTTCCCGATACACGCTATTGACGTGTTACGTGTTACTAGTTAGAGTTTGTACCGTTGGTATTTCCTCTCGTCACATATCAACGTGTTGTAATTTCGTTGAGACGGAAAAGGTAACAAGAACATTTTACTTGAAACACGAGAGGGAAGACCAACTGCGTTACATGTTAACCACATGTGACCCCCACCTTAGAGTGTCAATGTCGCGTGCACCAAGTACGCCGTAACCTCTTCACATGTGCGCCTGACATGTGAGATCACGTGATACGCCCCCTACAACGTTCTTGTGTCGCCCTGCACCATTGGTCGGAGACCAGCAGCAGCAGCACTAGGAGATTACCGTGGCCTGCTCGTAGGCTGCTGTTAACACCGCAACTCCGTTTGGAACGGTGCCGTGACCTGCTGATGAACTGGCTCACATTGTGTTCAGCGATGAATCGTGGTTCTGCATAAGACGCCACAGAACGACTGTCGGCGGGTATGTCGGCGATCCGAGCAGAGGTTTCCAACGTTTTGGAGAGGAACTGTGCTGCTACTCCTGGTCTCACGGTGTTTAGGAGCAATCGAGTGCGGTGGCTTCACGTCATGGGTGATAGTGACTGAGGGAACTCTGGCGGCACAACTGAATGGCAAGGATGTCAGGCACCATCATGCATTACCTCTCACGCAACAGTATCATGTCGCCATTGCTCGTCCAAATACCGCACTTGCCTCTACGAACTTCTCGCGTGATGTTGAGGTACTTCCGAGACTAACATGAACTCCACATCCGTGCCCGATAGAACATGGGTGGGGCCAGCTTGGACTGTCACAGTACCAGTGTCTGGGATATCGAGGACGACTTACAAAAGTTGTGGGCCACCTTGCGTCAGGAGAGAATTATTATTATTCTCGTGTCAGAAACATACATAAAACACAGTTCACACAATTGTTGACAAATCCACACAGTTTCTATCATCTTTGACCAAATCTTGGCCACTTGCTGTGCATTTTCCGTTGCCTGTTGAAGCCAACTTCTGTGCAGGTCCCTGGACACAGTTGACATTGAAGCGTGTGCTGAACAATCTGGTCTTCCCTGCAGTCACACTGGGTTTCTCTCCTTAAGCAAGCTGGCCCACAACTTTCGTAAGCAGTCCTTGATATCGTAGACATAGGTACTGCGACAGTCAAGCTGGTCTTTTCGTTGTATACCAGGTTAATCCGTGATCTGCCTGCTCCTGATCTCAGCCTCTTCAAAGACTTCCAGATTGGCCAATTCTCATCATGGCCAGGCAGTTAAGTACTGAGAATCCTTTCCAACCAGGAGGGTGGTAAGTCTCAACCCTCCATAGTTGCATCCTGTCTTCTTCATCAGTGGCTGTTAGTTACTTACAAGGGAACCTCCCCATCGCACCCCCCTCAGATTTAGTTATAAGTTGGCACAGTGGATAGGCCTTGAAAACTGAACACAGATCAATCGAGAAAACAGGAGGAAGTTGTGTGGAACTATGAAAAAAATTAGTAAAATATACAATCTGAGTAGTTCATGCGATGATAGGCAACATCAAGGACTATGGGAGTCAAGGAACGCCGTGGTCCCGTGGTTAGCGAGAGCAGCTACGGAACGAAAGGTCCTAGATTCAAGTCTTCCCTCGAGTGAAAAGTTTAATTTTTTATTTTCAGTTTATGTGACAAACTCTTATGTTTTCATCACTTTTTTGGGAGTGATTATCACATCCAAAAGAAAACCTAAATCGGGCAAGGTAGAAGAATCTTTTTACCCATTCGCTAAGTGTACAAGTTAGGTGGGTCGACAACATACTCCTGTCATGTGACGCACATTCCGTCACCAGTGCCGTATAGAATATATCAGATGTGTTTTCCTCTGGAGGAATCGGTTGACCTATGACCTTGCGATCGAATGTTTTCGGTTCCCATTGGAGAGGCACATCCTTCCGTCTACTAATCGCACGGTTTTGCGGTGCGGTCGCAAAACACAGACACTAAACTTATCACAGTCAACAGAGACGTCAATGAACGAACGGACAGATCATAACTTGGCAAAAATAAAGTAAAATTTTCAGTCGAGGGAAGACTTGAACGAAGGACCTCTCGTTCAGCAGCTGCTCACGCTAACCACGGGACCACGGCGCTCCTCACTTCGCATTTTCCTTGATGTTGCCTATCCTGCACATGGACCACTCAGTTTGTATATTTTACTAATTTATTTCATAGTTCCACACAACTTCTTCCTGCTTTCTCGATTGATCTGTGTTCAGTTTTTCAAGCCCTACCCACTGTGCCAACTTACAACTAAATCTGAGGGGGGTGCGATGAGGAGGTTCCCTTGTTAGATGTGTAAGTAGGCTGTTAAAGTTTTTATTTTGGTAACGCCACGTAGCGCTCTGTATGAAAATCACTGACTGTGCTGTGTGCAGTCTGTAGCTGGTTGGCATTGTTGGAATATTCGCTATTGTAGTCTTGGGCAGTTGGATGTGAACAGCGCGAAGCGCTGTGCAGTTGGAGGTGAGCCGCCAGCAGTGGTCGATGTGGAGAGAGATGCCAGAGTTTTGAGGTTGCTATAAGCGGACGATCTGGACGTGTGTCCGCCAGAAAAAGGAAATTTGTAAAGATCGTTGTCATTAATTGATAGATATATATGATGACTTTTGAACATTATTAAGGTAAATACATTGTTTGTTCTCCATCAAAATCTTTCATTTGCTAACTATGCCCATCAGTAATTAGTGCCTTCAGTAGTTTGAATCTTTTATTTAGCTGGCAGTATTGGAGCTCGCTGTATTGCAGTAGTCCGAGTAACGAAGATTTTTGTGAGGTAAGTGATTCATGAAGGTTATAGGTTATTGTTAGTCAGGGCCATTCTTTAGTAGGGATTATTGAAAGTCAGATTGCGTTGCGCTAAAAATATTGTGTGTCAGTTTAGTGATGATCAGAATAAGTAAACAGAGAAATGTCTGAGTACGTTCAGTTTTACTCAGCTGTCTCTGATACAAATAACGTAGAAGTTTACCAGGACAGTAATTTATAATTTTTGTAAGGGGGCGTTTCAGATATTCTGAGAAAACTTAGTCGTTGTGGGTAAGGTTCTTGCCCACGCATTGGATGCGTTTTTCCCTGCTCCAGTTTCGTTCTTTCCCTGTTCGCTGCTATTTCTCTTCGAACCGGAGGTGGTGCAGTTCCTGCGAGGTTGTAGAGCCATTCGACTAGAATTGACATCAGTCAGTCTATTATAAGTCTGCATGTGTCGTTTAGGGCAATATCCACCTGTTTGGCATGTGTCGACTTATAACAAACAGGACAGGTGACTCTGCAGCTGAGTTGGAGAGAGCACAACATCCTTACGACACATTGAATCAGCGCGCGTGTCAAACCCTGATGGAGTGCAAAGTCAGACTGATAACTGGACACACACTATTAACTTCTTCGTAAGTTTACTGGATATTGTAGACACTGAAATTACATCACATACCCGTCAGTCCATGAAGTTTCATTCCCTTTCGTCCTCCCCTTGTGGACGATACACATTTTGTCAGGATGTGTATATCAGCGGAGCTGGGGTGTATGGGAAATCTTTAAAATAACGATTATGGCGACAAATCGGGAAATCCTCTGACATCCTCTTCAGTCCTGATATATCATACATGCTACTTCCAGATTTTATTATTTTCTCAGGTGCGAACACAGTTGAACTTTTTCGTAGCTGTATCATGTACGGTACATAACGTGTTTACCACAGCTCACTTGTTCGTCTCTGTGCCTTGAACAATGAGGTGGCAGCACTGATTCCAAACTTCTGCTTCTGCAAATGCACAGCATGTTTCGGTGAAATAGCGGTAAACACATATATTTCTCAAATTACAAGTGTTTTCACGTGCCTTAATAACTTATTACAATTGTACAGACATTCCTCAGGTAATAGTTAACTATAAATTAACGTTATAACGAATTTAAAGGGTGTTCCACAATTCATGTTACAAACTTCTAGAGGCTGTAGAGAGAACTTACAAGGGAACCTCCCCATCGCACCCCCCTCAGATTTAGTCATAAGTTGGCACAGTCGATAGGCCTTGATAAACTGAACACAGATCAATTGAGAAAACAGGAAGAAGTTGTGTCGAACTGTGAAAAAATAAGCAAAATATACAAACTGAGTAGTCCACGGGTCGCATAGGCAACATCATGGACAAAATGAGTCAAGGAACGTCGTGGTCCCGTGGTAGCGTGAGCAGCTGGTGAGCGAGAGGTCCTTCGTTCAAGTCTTCCCTCTCGAGAAAATTTTATTTTCTTTATTTTTGCATAGTTATTATCTGTCCGTTCGTTCATTGACGTCTTTGTTCACTGTAATAAGTTTAGTGTCTGTGTTTTGCGACCGCATCGCAAAACCGTGCGATTAGTAGACGAAAGGACGTGCCTCTCCAATGCGAACCGAAAACATTTAATCGCAAGGTTATAGGTCAACCGATTCCTCCACACGAAAACACATCTGATATATTCTATACGACACTGGTGACGGCATGTGCGTCACATGACTGGAATATGTTGTCGACCCACCTAACTTGTACACTTGGCGAATGGGTAAAAAGATTCTTCTACCTTGCCCGATTTAGGTTTTCTTGTAGATGTGATAATCACTCCCAAAAAAGTGATGAAAACATAAGAGTTTGTCACATAAACTGAAAATAAAAAATTAAACTTTTCACTCGATGGCAGATTTGAACCAAGGACCTTTCGTTCCGCAGCTGCTCACGTTACCACGAGACCACGGCGCTCCTACGTTCCCAGTGTCCTTGATGTTGCTTATCTTCCCATGAACTACTCAGTTTGTATATTTTGCTTATTTTTTCACAGTTCCACACAACTTCTTCCTGTTTTCTCAATTGATCTGTGTTCAGTTTTTCAAGGCCTATCCACTGTGCCAACTTATAACTAAATCTGAGGGGGGTGCGATGGGGAGGTTCCCTTGTTAGTAGACCAAGTTTTACACAGAAACTTATGTCCGGAAACGTCATCCAACAATGCTGCAGAGCGTCAAAGTTATAGGCACCGGAGCCTGGAAATGTGTGTATATACAGAGTGGCTTCGTGATCTTGGTTGATGGAGAAGGATAAATGTATCAGTGTGAGGCAAGGATCCCTGTAAAGAGTAATTTTAATATGTGTTCGGGACTGAAGAGGACAAGCGACTTTGACAAAGGGCAAGTTGTTGCGACCTGGCGTCTGGGAGCTTAAGTCTCGAAAACAGCGACGCTGCTCTGCTGTAGGTGCGCTGTGGTAGTGAGTATCCATGGAAAGTGGTTGAACGACTCTGAAAGCACGAATAGGCGACCAGGTGTTGGACTTTCAAGACCCATCGCAGAACTTGGAAGTCGCAGGCTTGATCCCTCCGTGAAGCAGGCAGATCTGACTACAAAGTTCAGTGCTGGCACAGACACATGTGTTTCAGAGCACACCGTTCAGCGCACGTTACTGAACAGAGAGTATGTTGCAGCAAAAGACCAGATCCCTGCGAGTTTTCACGTATCGCAATGACATCATTTATTACAACTGCAGCGAACACGGCATCGTCGAGACTGGACCGTCGATCAGTGCAAATGTGTCGCCTGGTGGGATAGATCAAGTTTCTCGTTACATCGGATAGATGGTCGTGTCCTGATATGTCTTCATCCAGGCGGACGGATGCTCGAAACATGAGCCTCGCAGTGGACGCAGGTCATGGTGGGGTGAGGTGAGGGTCCAGGGATGTGTGCTTCCATTGGATCTTTGGTAGTAATCGAAGGCGCAGTGACAGCTGTAGGCTACTTAAACATCATTGCGGACCACCTCTTTATGTTTGAAGCTCTCTTCGTCGGCGGCCATGGCGTCATCCAGAGGGATATTAATTTTGGCTCATCAGCTGGAGACAGCCCTTAAGCATACGAAATTTAGAAAAGATGCAGGTGCAGATGGGCTTTACCCTGAATTTTTGGTGCACAGTGGACTGGTAACGCGAAATTTGCTAGTTTGCCTTTTTAACGAAATTCTTCGCACAGCGGCATTACCCAAAATATTTTAAAAAGCAAAAATTATCGCTATCAAAAAGACAGGGAAAGGGGGAACAGCTGCAGAACACTTTCGCCCAATATCTGTACTTAGCTGTGCTTACAAGCTATTGGAAAGAATGATTCTGAACCGAATCCAAGATCAAATTAATGCTATGATACCACCTGAACAAGCTGGGTTCAGACCTTATAGAAGCTGCTGTGAACAAGTGCTCTCCTTCACTACTCACATAGAGTCTGGATAGCAAAAGAACTTAAAACTGGAGTAGTGTTCATTGACCTGTCAGCAGCTTATGACACGGGGTGGCGCAAGGGCCTATTATTGAAATTTTTGAGTGTAATACCTTGCAAAACTGTAGGCAACCTCTTAAGTAACATATTAAGCAATGGGCGGTTTAAAATAGATCAAGGAGAAGAGAAAATCAAAGGGCATGCACTCAATGACAGATTACCTCACGGTTCTGTTCTTGCTCGAGTGTTATTCGACCTCTTCACAGCTGACCTGCCGAATCTGACCTGCCGAAAATTTCAATATGCAGATGACCTGGCGATTTCATATCAGAGTGAAGACCTTCCTGAATGTGAAAAATACCTAACGAACAGCCTTACTAAACGTAATGAGTATTTTGAGACACGGTGACTTAGACCGAATGTTTCTAAAACCGAGGTAAGCTTGTTCCACCTCTCTAATCGCCTTGCATCAGCAAAGATCAGTCCACAGTTCGGCTCTCTTGGCACAATCAGGTACAACGAAAGCCCAAAATACCTGGGAGTCACTCTGGACAGAACATACAAAAAACATCTTTCCAACTTGGCCAAGAAGATACAAACACGAGTGAACCTTATGTGAGAAATCTGGCAGGCAGTACATGGGGAGCGACCACATCGGTCCTCCTAGGAGCATCCCTTGCACTGGTATACTCTGCAGCAGAATACTGTGCACCAGTTTGGCTCCGAAGCGCCCACGTAGTGAAAGTAGACGTCCAGCTGAACTCAGTTGTGAGAGTAATTTGTGGTACAGTCCGGTCTTCACCTACCTGCTGGCTACCAGTGCTTTCAAACATCTGTCCACCAGACCTCCGTCGAAAGGCTGCTCTTTACAACCTCTGACAGCAAGTTTCTGAAAACAACTCTATCCCTCTTCATGGCGATTTGCTATCACAGCCCAGGAAACGCCTCAAACCTAGAAGACCAGCATATGAAATGGGAGTCCAAATGCTATCCACAGGATTCGATCAGGACGCAGAGTGGAAACGTGAGTGGCAAGCTACAAGAACCCGAAACCACGAACTTGTAGACAGTCCAACAGTTCCAGTACCGGGCTTCCACCAGCCAAGGAAGGTGTGGGTGCAGTTAAACAGATATAGGACTGAAGAGGGTATGTGCAAATTCAACAAGCACAAGTGGGGCTTTTCAAGTGACAGTGTGTGTGACTGTGGTGACACCCAAACAATGAGCCACATTGTGAATGAATGTCCAATCAGACGCTTCCCTGGTAGCATTGAGAAACCCCATCAAGCATCCCACGAGGCACTGCGCTGGATCAACATCCGAGTGTAGTCAGAGCCGTTTTAAAACTTGTGTACTGTAAAGAATTCACATGTTTATTTTTATATATATTTCTTTGTTTTGCTAAATGTGTATTACTGTAATTGACGCATACGATAATAATGATAAATAAGTGTACTTTTACATGGACGGCAGTTGTCAGTCTTTACACCACTATTTGCAAGCCTCTCTGTATTTCGTAAAAATTCCCTATTCACTTCAACTCCCTGTGTACGAAGCAGTCGTCCACAAACGTCCTCATGACGCTATGAGAGCTGACTGCTACATAAGTGCGAGATAGCACGAGCAGTAGCCGACCTGTTACACAACACTGAGGTTTCGCTTCATTTATGCCTATGCGTTTCACTTCTGGCGATACCTCTCAAGAAGTACAAACTTTCTACTTAGGGATATCCATCTTATTGCATGTACGAAGGACTTCCGAAGATGATATACGAGAGGAAAGGTAGCACCACAGTTGTATCTTCAGAACGCCTTTATTCTATCACATGACAAGCACATTTCGCAATCCTCAGGCGCAACCACTGCCAAAAGAGTAGTTCATTTCCTTGGCTCATTTACTGTGGGATCCTTGTTACTAGCGCATGTGGGGTAGCTTTCACCATGAGTCGATAATCGACACCGACCCACAGTTAATGCGCCAAGAAAATTAAATACTATTTGACAGTGCTGGGGCCTGAAGATGGCGGAAAACTAATCGAGTGATAGGATATAGGCGTTCTCAAGCTGTGGTGATGCCTTTTCTCATACGCGTACTTTCTGTTTGCTTGGATCTCTTCAATGCAATTACGTATCCGTTCGGATATCCGTTATGCACGCATTCTGTTTACTGTCTAACGTTGAGGAACGATATCGAGAGCTTTCTGGGTGTCAAGACATCAGCCTGGAATCCGTTGTCCGATGCTTTCTGATCCGACGAACAAGTATAGCAAACTCATGCGAGAGCCTAAAGAATTTCCCGCAATTCCACAGCTATTTTAGTGGAATGGGACTCCGGTCGAGCAACTCAATTTTCAGTCTGCCTTTAACATAGGCACCTCGCAGTGATGAGCAGATTCACCAGACACGACACGTGATTGGGATTCCACGTTGCATCAGCGGTAGGATTATTGGGCAGGTTAGAAACACGCACGTTGCTGAAGCGGCGCCCAGTTGAAACACTTGCATCTGGTCATTGAACCACACGGAAATATTATTCTTATTGTTATTATTATTATTATTATTATTAGAGAATGTCCCCATTGGAGAACGATAAGCAAGTGATTTTCAATCTTTCTTAGGGTCTCTCTTGTTTTCCAATATTTCTTCCTTTTCTCCCCGAAGGTCTTTCTTTCCTCGGTCCACTTTGGTCAGTATGGTTTTGGTTCCGTCTCTGAAGTAAACTTCCACTTACCAATTTTGCTTCTGAATGTATCGCTGTCTGATGTGTTTCTTACGTTAAGTTTTGCTTTTGTCAAGTCCTTTATTATTATTATTATTACTTTATTGACTGGAACAGCCTGCGCCTTTATCCAATCGGGTGGCAAGCCAAAGTACGGTAAACTGTTCCCAGAAGTGGGACCAGTTCTTTGGACGACTCAGATATATGTTAGTAAGGCCGGTATTACACAGTCAAAACAAAATTTGATAATTTAATAAAGACCTTTAAAAAGTTTTCTTTAATCAAATCTAGCGCCTCGCCTAAGATTTGATTAAAGAAAGCGTTCATCTACTGTTTACAACATGGAGAAATGTAACTGCTTGGAGCCGGCCGGTGTGACCGAGCGGTTCTAGGCGCTTCAGTCTGGAACCGCGCGACCGCTATGGCCGCAGGTTCGAATTCTGCATCGGGCATGGATGTGTGTGATGTCCTTAGGTTAGTTAGGTTTAAGAAGTCCTAAGTTGTAGGTGGACTGATGACCTCAGATGTTAAGTTCCATAGTGCTTACAGCCATTTTTTTTTTTTTTTTTTTTTTTGTAACTGCTTGGAGAGCTAGCATCGCTGCAACTGTCTTTTAATGGATCGTTTATAAATATAAACACGGCTACAATGTCCGCGAGCACACGTGACGTTGACGCGCGCTCAATTAAGCAATTATAACGAAATATCTGATTAAAATGTAATCCCCCCATGGGCACCACGTCAGAGATCTTTGTCAGAGAAATGTGATAAATATTTTATCAAATTTCATCGTCAAAGAAAATTTAATAGTGTAATATTAGGAAAAGCGACTAAAACCAAGTTTCTGTTCCCGAATATCTATATAATGGCTTCCCGGGGAACAAAAATTCGTTTTGCGGTATTTCATACAATTATTGATCGAATTTGTGACTAAAACTATTATCATAATCTATTCATTAAGAGGTAAAACATTAGGCTAAAGGCTTAACACAATAACTTAAATATTAAAGTTAGAAACTGCGTATGTCTCTGTAGGCAGAGTAATTCACGACGCGCAAAGTACCCGGACTAAATTCATCCATTATTTGAGAAATAGAGCTCTTAGCAACTTCCAACAAACTTTACAAATAATTTCAAACCTTCATGACTTTTTCTCGATGGCATCCCCCCACAATATAATGAAGGGACAAAAACTCATTTCTTACAACATTTTCACTCCAGAATCATACGTTTTATACATGGAAGTTCTATTCTCTAAGGAAATGGGATTTTGGTGATGGGGGGGGAGTGGTTGTGGTTACTGGTCAGAATGTGATGGGCACGTCTACTTCAGTGAACGACTTAAGCTTATTTTCAGTTTAACAGTCGCTATTATTTTCGCATCAGTGCGACTGCGTTGTGGTCTTGATTAGTGAAGCAGATTTGGAAGTCGGAGTTTAGTATTTCAGCCACAATTTTATCATATTTCGTTTCGGTGTATTAATTAACAATGAATTTGTGCCGTTCTGTGCCTTTACGTAGTACCAAAACATTTTAGCATTTCCTTTTTGACAACTCGGCTTACGAATTTTCCAACTCGACGCACAACTAGCATCTACAATCGATTTTTTAAATTTAATCAGTTCCATTAACATTCATAAAACTGTCAAAGTCTCAGCAAGTCGTTTGTAATTACGTTCGCATGGACCCCAGAATTTGTTTTTGGTAACGCGGTTTATCTTTACTTCTTCTGGTTGCTCATGTAAACACTCCACTATGAATTCTGGAAATTCGCATCTTGCTGCCGGATTTCCTCTTGTGTTTTCGACACATGTTTGTGTTATCGAATTCCTACTTGGTTTCAAAGATATTGCTTAATATAGACGAAGTGGAGTGAATGAAAGGAAGATATTCATTTTTCCGCTTTTAGTTGACTAGAATCACTTTACCTTCATTAGATAGAAAGATACACATAAATTATGACATTCCGCTGAATTATAAAAATCGAACTGACTGGCAACAACCCTATGATCTGCATAGTTAGTTAATTTATATATTGCTTTACCCGCTCTTTTTTTAGTGGCATGACATCGCATACAATCACTATCTACTGACTAAACATTCGCTAATTCTGTGAGTGGGAATATGAATGCGTCTTTCGTCATTGGTAAATTTTCTAACCAGTGCATGTCTCTAAAGCATTCGAGCAGAATAATCATTCACCAGAGATCACTTCGCGTATTATCCACAATGCAGGTTATATGGGATAGTGAAATAGGTTCGAGCATATGAACTGACGTGGATGGAAATTGTTAAGCATTTCTTCGTACACGCACAGTACTGGCTTTGACAGGTGACCCTTGGTGATACTTGTTGTACGGGCAATAATAGGCCGTGGTCCAAGGCATGTTTCCGTGCTTAACATATCTTCTCCTACTGTGGGAAACATCCTCAGAAGCAGAGACGCAGTTAATTTTCAAACATAAATATGCTCACCTGAGTATATTTACTTCTGAAATTTTACTTCGTCCGTATAGCTTCTGAGGAAGTCTGTAGCATTACGAAGTGAAAAGTTAGGCACAGAAACACAGCGAAGATCACTGCCGAGAGCCCATAAAACTAACGTCACAAAGGATTTCTTCTCCGACAATATTCTCCTTCTTCTACTTGCCATTTCACTGAGATTCGTTAGAAAATCTTACTTTACCTGCAATAAAAATATTTTCATCTTGCTCATGAAATCGGAACAGTTGATCTAAAAGTTCGTACCCAACAATTGACGCTAAGAAAACTGTTAATTTATGCTGATGAAATTAAATTAGGAATTGAGACACTGAAAATGGTGGATGAGATTTCCTATTTCGGCTGGAAAATTACTGACGATGGCTGAAGTAGGGAGGCTATAAAATGAGGGTTCGAAAAGCAAGCAATCGTTTTTGGGAAAGAGTAATTTAACATTCAGTAAATACTTCAGTGTTTCCTAAAGGTAGTCGTATGGAATGTAGACTTGTACGGAAATGAAATGTGGATGATAACAACTTTAGAGAAGAAGAGAATAGAAGCTGCTGAAATATAGAGTCATGGTAGATCGAGTAAGTGACGGGAAGGTATTTCATCAAAATGGGAAAAATGAAATTTATAACACAACTTGGCTGGATGGAGCGCAGCTCTTCATACGATTTTCTCTCTCTCTCTCTCTCTCTTCTGTCGGTGCTGTCCGGTAAGGTCCTCGATTGATGAACAATACTCAAGAACTGGTCGAACAAGCGCCTTGTAAGCCACTTCCTTCGCGGATGTTTGTTTGTTTGTTTTGTTTCGTTTTGGGGCGCAAAAACAACTGGGGCCATACGCGCCCAAGTCAAGACTATAGAACTCGAAGACAAGGAGGGGTTAGGACGATTATACGTCAATCCCAACGGACAAAATAGAAGACAGCTACAAACAGGCACGTGGAAAAAGGGCTAAGAAAGACACGATACAGAAACGGAGATCCTAAAGTAAAAATTAAATGGCCTTCGCCATATTGCTTTGACGGATAAAAAGTAAAACACGGTAGATAGTTCTGGCGTCATTTGCTAAAATGGCCTATAACTCAGACGAAAACGCAAGCGGGAACGTAAACCGTTAAGAAATGGGCATTCCGTCAGGAAGCGGCGGACAGTTAAAACTTGGGCGCAATGTGTACAAGGTGGTGGGGTAGCGCCACTTAGCAGATATCGTGGATGAGTTACATTTCCATAAGATTCCTCCTACGAATCTTAGTCTGACATCTGCTTTTCCTGCTATTTGTCTTACTAGGTCATTCGACCTAAGGTCACTCTGGATAGTTACTCATAGATATGTTAGGATATGTACTGTTTTTAGCAATTCCTCATCAATAGTGTAGTTTACAGTAGTGGCTTTCTTTTCCTTCGTATGTTTCATTTATTCACATTCAGGATCAACTGCCAGAGAATGCACCATTCATGAATCCTCTCTATGTCCTTCTGCAAATCGATACTGTCTTCTGGCGTTCTAATTTCCTATAGACTATCACATGCAAATAGTCTTAAGACGCTTTCTACTGGATCACTTGTATACATCGTAACTAGCAACGGTCCTATCATACTTCCTTGGCGTACTCCGAAAATCACCTGTACATCTGGCAACTTTGTTCCGTTAAGAGCGACGTATTGAATTCTCTCTGTAAGGAAGTCTTCAATCCACGCGCATATCTAGTCCAGTACTCGATAAGCTCGTATTTTTTTTTTCTTTTTTCACCAAACAGCAGTGAGGGACGGAGTCGAATGACTTCCTGAAGTCAAGAAACACATCAATAAGAACGGCGTTGTCTACAGAGCTACGGATCTCATGGAGGAACAGAGCGAGCTACGTTTCGTAAGATTCTGTTTGCGGAATCGATGTTGGTTTTGATAGAAGAGATTTTCGTTCTTCCAAAATGTCATTCTTCTTAAGCGAAAAGCATTTTCCGTAATTCTACTACAAACTGACGTCAACCTGACGCGTCACCGTAACATCAGTTTGATAACGGAGGGAGGTGGCCGGTAAACGTTTCGGAGGGAGGCCGAGGAATGAATACGGTAAGGCGTGTCAAGTGGATGCAACTTGCAAATGAAGGTTCTGGCACAGGATGGGCTTCCGTCGAAAACTGCACGAAACCAGTCTTCGGACTGAAGACCACAACAACAACAATAGGAGGAATATCTACTCACAAGGGAACCTCCCCATCGCACCCCACTCAGATTTAGTTATAAGTTGGCACAGTGGATAGGCCTTGAAAAACTGAACACAGATCAACCGAGAAAACAGGAAGAAGTTGTATGGAACTATGAAAAAATTTAGTAAAATATACAAACAGAGTAGTCCATGCGCAAGATAGGCAATATGAAAGAAAATGTGAGCTCAGGAGCGCCGTGGTCCCGTGGTTAGCGTGAGTAGCTGCGGAACGAGAGGTCCTTGGCTCAAGTCTTCCCTCGACTGAAAATTTTACTTTATTTTTGCAAAGTTATGATCTGTCCGTTCGTTCATTGACGTCTCTGTTGGTTGGTTGGTTGGTTTGGGGGAAGAGACCAAACAGCGAGGTCATCGGTCTCATCGGGTTAGGGAAGGACGGAGAAGGAAGTCGGCCGTGCCCTTTCAAAGGAACCATCCCGGCATTTGCCTGGAGTTATTTAGGGAAATCACGGAAAACCTAAATCAGGATGGCCGGACGCGGGATTGAACCGTCGTCCTCCCGAATGCGAGTCCAGTATGCTAGCCACTGCGCCACCTCGCTCGGTGACGTCTCTGTTCACTGTAAAAAGTTTAGTGTGTGTTTTGCGACCGCACCGCAAAACCGTGCGATTAGTACACGAAAGGACGTGCCTCTCCAATGGGAACGGAAAACATTTTATCGCAAGGTCATAGGTCAACCGATTCCTCCACAGGAAAACACATTTAATATATTCTATACGATACTGATGACGGCATGTGCGTCACATGACAGGAATATGTTGTCGACCTACCTAACTTTTACACTTAGCGAATGGGTAAAAAGATTCTTCTACCTTGCGCGATTTAGGTTTTCTTGTGGATGTGATAATCACTCCCAGAAAAGTGATGAAAACATAAGAGTTTGTCACATAAACTGAAAATAAAAAATTAAACTTCTCACTCGCGGGAAGACTTGAACCTAGGACTTTTCGTTCCGTAGCTGCTCACGCTAACCACGGGACCACGGCGCTCCTAGACTCCAACTGTCCTTGATGTTGCCTATCTTCTCATGGACTATTCAGTTTGTATATTTTACTAATTTTTTTCATAGTTCCACACAACTTCTTCCTGTTTTCCCGACTGATCTGTGTTCAGTTTTTCAAGGCCTATCCACTGTGCCAACTTATAACTAAATCTGAGG
Source organism: Schistocerca nitens (assembly GCF_023898315.1). Lineage (NCBI taxonomy): Eukaryota > Metazoa > Arthropoda > Insecta > Orthoptera > Acrididae > Schistocerca > Schistocerca nitens. The sequence goes on from NC_064617.1 coordinate 74,371,467, forward strand.
TGGGTGCGATGGGGAGGTTCCCTTGTCAGATGTAACACGTTCGCTAACCACGGCAGCGCAGAACGGGTTCTGAAAGTTGGGCTTCGTCATCCGGAAGTTGTGTATCATGTAAGCGCCGTGTGTGTCACTCGCCGGCCGGTGTGGCCGAGCGGTTCTAGGCGCTTCAGTCTGGAAGCGCACGATCGCCACGGCTGCAGGTTAGAATCCTGCCTCGGGCATGGATGTGTGTGATGCCCTTAGGTTAGTTAGGCTTAAGTAGTTCTAAGTTCTAGGGGACTGATGACCTCAGATGTTAAGTCCCATAGTGCTCAGAGCCATTTGAACCATTTTTTGTGTGTCACTCAGCAACGGAAACAACTGCCGGGGTAGAAGGCAGACTCTCTGCCTATGTAAATTAATTACGTGAGGTTTTAATTTTTAAAATTTGGACCCTCTGTCCCCTCTTGGTGAGATCTGGTGAGACATAGCGGGACCCCCTCTCCATCACGTGAGGTTTACCACGCAGTCGGGTAAAAATACGTAAACATGAACATATTTTATTTGTATCAGATGTTTATTAAAACACTTAATAATAAAATATGTTTTATTTGGAAAGGGCTCTGAACACACTAAACTAGTAAACCAGTCAACCATGAGTAGTATGCAGAAGAACAGACGGACAGAGACAGACGAACAAAACACTCCAAGAAATTGTTTCGACGGGTCCCTAAAAAATTGACCTTTTACTGACATGCCACACACATTATTTTTTTTTTCAATATTGAACACATTAAATATCATTGAACCTTTATTTACTTTGCAGATGAAAGACAAAATTCTTTGTGCTTTCCTTAGACACATGATTACATAGCTTTTCAAAGTCTTGATGTACAGGGTGTTTCAAAAATGACCGGTATATTTGAAACGGCAATAAAAACTAAACGAGCAGCGATAGAAATACACCGTTTGTTGCAATATGCTTGGGACAACAGTACATTTTCAGGCAGACAAACTTTCGAAATTACAGTAGTTACAATTTTCAACAACAGATGGCGCTGCGGTCTGGGAAACTCTATAGTACGATATTTTCCACATATCCACCATGCGTAGCAATAATATGGCGTAGTCTCTGAATGAAATTACCCGAAACCTTTGACAACGTGTCTGGCGGAATGGCTTCACATGCAGATGAGATGTACTGCTTCAGCTGTTCAATTGTTTCTGGATTCCGGCGGTACACCTGGTCTTTCAAGTGTCCCCACAGAAAGAAGTCACAGGGGTTCATGTCTGGCGAATAGGGAGGCCAATCCACGCCGCCTCCTGTATGTTTCGGATAGCCCAAAGCAATCACACGATCATCGAAATATTCATTCAGGAAATTAAAGACGTCGGCCGTGCGATGTGGCCGGGCACCATCTTGCATAAACCACGAGGTGTTCGCAGTGTCGTCTAAGGCAGTTTGTACCGCCACAAATTCACGAAGAATGTCCAGATAGCGTGATGCAGTAATCGTTTCGGATCTGAAAAATGGGCCAATGATTCCTTTGGAAGACATGGCGGCCCAGACCAGTACTTTTTGAGGATGCAGGGACGATGGGACTGCAACATGGGGCTTTTCGGTTCCCCATATGCGCCGGTTCTGTTTATTAGCGAAGCCGTCCAGGTAAAAATAAGCTTCGTCAGTAAACCAAATGCTGCCCACATGCATATCGCCGTCATCAATCCTGTGACTATATCGTTAGCGAATGTCTCTCGTGCAGCAATGGTAGCGGCACTGAGGGGTTGCCGCGTTTGAATTTTGTATGGATAGAGGTGTAAACTCTGGCGCATGAGACGATACGTGGACGTTGGCGTCATTTGGACCGCAGCTGCAACACGGCGAACGGAAACCCGAGGCCGCTGTTGGATCACCTGCTGCACTAGCTGCGCGTTGCCCTCTGTGGTTGCCGTACGCGGTCGCCCTACCTTCCCAGCACGTTCATCCGTCACGTTCCCAGTCCGTTGAAATGTTTCAAACAGATCCTTTATTGTATCGCTTTTCGGTCCTTTGGTTACATTAAACCTCCCTGAAAACTTCGTCTTGTTGCAACAACACTGTGTTCTAGGCGGTGGAATTCCAACACCAGAAAAATCCTCTGTTCTAAGGAATAAACCATGTTGTCTACAGCACACTTGCACGTTGTGAACAGCACACGCTTACAGCAGAAAGACGACGTACAGAATGGCGCACCCACAGACTGCGTTGTCTTCTATATCTTTCACATCACTTGCAGCGCCATCTGTTGTTGAAAATTGTAACTACTGTAATATCGAAAGTTTGTCCGCCTGAAAATGTACTGTTGTCCCAAGCATATTGCAACAAACGGTGTATTTCTATCGCTGCTCGTTTAGTTTTTATTGCCGTTTCAAATATACCGGTCATTTTTGAAACACCCTGTACATGATCACTAAGAGAATTCTTGTCAGTGAATTTCAGCTTAGCTTCCTCCCACAAAAGATTAATGTCTTGCTCGCATGTGTGCTTCGAATCTTCGGTTTGCCGTTTAACAATGCACTTTAAACCTTTTGGTAAAAATTAATGCCGAACTTAATAACATCGATTTTTAAATGCGTCGCAGAATGTCACGACTGACTCACTGACTGATTTCGACCGGCAGAGAACTACTAACCACTCGAATGAAATCTGACATTTGTGAGGCACTTGTTTCCAATTGGTGAATGCCGGGCATCTACAAGTGTGAAGCATTCAGTTCAGTGGAGAGAGGCTATACAGACTTGTGGGCAGATTAATTTTGTCTACGCTCGGCATTACTTACATAAAACAAAATATTATCCTTCATAATTGCATCGACGACCATCCATTTATATCTCAATTTATCGATGAGGTAGATAATCGTTTTTCTAGCATAAATAGTACATTTGACTTCCAATCAGAAAGCTGTTATCGATTGCGCGGGTGAGGGAGTGGAGCGCCCTACAACAGAAATCGCAACCAACCTTGTGTCCACCTTTTTTTTTTTATCATCAGTCTACTGACTGGTTTGATGCGGCCCGCCACGAATTCCTTTCCTGTGCTAACCTCTTCATCTCAGAGTAGCACTTGCAACCTACGTCCTCAATTATTTGCTTGACGTATTCCAATCTCTGTCTTCCTCTACAGTTTTTGCCCTCTACAGCTCCCTCTAGTACCATGGAAGTCATTAGCAGATGTCCTATCATCCTGTCCCTTCTCCTTATCAGTGTTTTCCACATATTCCTTTCCTCTCCGATTCTGCGTAGAACCTCCTCATTCCTTACCTTATCAGTCCACCTAATTTTCAACATTCGTCTATAGCACCACATCTCAAATGCTTCGATTCTCTTCTGTTCCGGTTTTCCCACAGTCCATGTTTCACTACCATACAATGCTGTACTCCAGACGTACATCCTCAGAAATTTCTTCCTCAAATTAAGGCCGGTATTTGATATTAGTAGACTTCTCTTGGCCAGAAATGCCTTTTTTTGCCATAGCGAGTCTGCTTTTGATGTCCTCCTTGCTCCGTCCGTCATTGGTTATTTTACTGCCTAGGTAGCAGAATTCCTTAACTTCATTGACTTCGTGACCATCAATCCTGATGTTAAGTTTCTCGCTGTTCTCATTTCTACTACTTCTCATTACCTTCGTGTTTCTCCGATTTACTCTCAAACCATACTGTGTACTCATTAGACTGTTCATTCCGTTCAGCAGATCATTTAATTCTTCTTCACTTTCACTCAGGATAGCAATGTCATCAGCGAATCGTATCATTCAATCCTTTCACCTTGTATTTTAATTCCACTCCTGAACCTTTCTTTTATTTCCATCATTGCTTCCTCGATGTACAGATTGAAGAGTAGGGGCGAAAGGCTACAGCCTTGTCTTACACACTTCTTAATACGAGCACTTCGTTCGTGATCGTCCACTCTTATTATTCCCTCTTGGTTGTTGTACATATTGTATATGACCCGTCTCTCCCTATAGCTTACCCCTACTTCTTTCAGAATCTCGAACAGCTTGCACCATTTTATACTGTCGAACGGTTTTTCCAGGTCGACAAATCCTATGAAAGTGTCTTGATTTTTCTTTAGCCTTGCTTCCACTATTAGCCATGTCAGAATTGCCTCTCTCGTCCCTTTACTTTTCCTAAACCCAAACTGATCGTCACCTAGCACATTCTCAATTTTCTTTTCCACCTTAGGAGCACGTCACTGAGCATGCAATGCCATCCGTGGTGATCGCACGCCGTATTAAGGATTATGTCCCGTTCGTAATATTTAACGGACCATCACAGATTGCGGGACTTCAGTGTAATTATTGTCTCTGAATGAAAGTGACATTTGTCTTCGTCTGATTCCGTTGCGAGGTGCCAGGGCTAGCAGTGTATTTAACACTAAATTCTTCTAGAATCTACATATGTAAATGATGCTCTAAGCCTCCCCTATTCTAACTCGGACTTTTGCTGTTGCACAAGGATTAAAAAAAATACGCGAACTGACTCTAATCAACCCTGCCAGTGGAGTAGAAGAGAGTTTGGCACCTGCAATAATTTAATTTGATAAATAAGTTAAATAAACGAAGGTCTCATTAACATAGTGAGGAATGATAGGGTTGCTCTACCGATTAACAGAATGAAAGTTCTGTCCAAAATAACAATATTATTTATTAAGACTAAACACAAAATAATAAACAAAAACACATGAAACATTTATAATACATCAAACTGGCTCAAATTGGATACTCAAACAAACCCTGTGAAGGTGAAGTTGTCCCTAAACTAGATTGTGAGGTTTATGATGATGTGGTATGTGGAGCCAATTCCTTCCCACTCAAATCTTAAGAGAGGCACACAGCTAACCCAACATTAATTGCTGCTACTCAAGACAGAACAAAGTTAGAAAAAGACGAACAGGCGCGCTCTGCTGAGCTCTGATTATCACCCAGGAAAACCCCTATCTGCCGGTGCTGCCGACATACATTACCAAACTGTCTTCTTAACTGCCACAACACGATCTGGCGTACCGGAGGCGATGGCTGGTTGCTTCGACGTCCTCGACCGAAAGGGGAGAGCCGACTGCCTAGAGCACCCGTACAGGCCGAACACACAACATTCCCGCCCCCACGACAGTGGCCGTGGTTAAACGTTCCAATCAGCAACTCGAAAACCGGCGGAAAATTCCACTCCATTGCCGGAGCACTACCATTCCACCAATGGAGATTCTTGGCGCCAATTTCTGCGCTGATTTTGCTACGTCACGGTGCTATGCCCTGAGCAAGCCAATCACAGTTACTATTTTGCAGAAAGCGCGGGAATTTTCCCGCCACAACTGTCTGGGTACACAAGTCATTCCCACGCCTCGCTGGTAGCCCACCAGAATGTGTTTTCGCTAAGATTCTGCGAAGTAACGGAACCTCTAGCCCAGCCGCTACTTCAGACCCCTCCGGGCATATCTTTTGACAATGTCGGCGTCTGCAAAGCATTCACTCGATTTCCTCACACCCGTCGGCTTAACCCTTTCCAGATCAGCGAAGCACGCCTGTCACCGGACCACCCAGGTGACGAGAGACGCTGCGTGGGAAGTCCGCGTGTGAAGGAATAGCAACTTTTCACCGCATACAATTAGAGACGAATATCGTAAGATAGAAATATGAGAGGGGGCTCATGCCACCTCTCACCGTATTACCTTTTTATCCAGGCCGCCATGAGCTGATGCCGTTTTTCGGGTTGCACTCAGCCTCATGATGCCAATTGTGGTTCTACTCGACCGGATAGTAGGGGCTTCGGTCAAGAATACCATCATAACGACCGGCAGAGCGGTGTGCTGACTAGAGATGGGCAAACTCGTTCAGCCTTGGGAACTAGTTCAGTACTGATCGTTCTTTTTTGGGAACCGTTCATTTTTACTCGTTCACCGTTAACTTGTGCTTGCTATATGGTTCTTATGAAAAACTGAAAACTAGTAGTGTAGGTGACTGAAGGATGGAGGGCACCAAGAGGGGACACTTGCCTCCCCCCTGGAGTATAGAGCTTTTATTCATTACAGAATTCTTACACACTTTTAGAAGTAATTTCTGTGATTCTGCAGAACCTCTCGTTTAGCCAACCGTAGCCTTGTGTGGCTGATAGCAGGGAAATAATATAGGGTAGCGCACGAAAAATCGGCCCCGAGTACAAACTGCTCGCCAATTAGGGATGAAGTGTTGCCCATTACGAGCAGATATAACAAACAGACAAACATAATAATTAGGCAGTGAAGAAATAACAAGCTAATGCGAGCAACAATTGCGAAACAATCGATGACGATGTGTAGAGAGGTGGAGAAGAGAGCATGAAAATCTCACGCCACGCGCATGGCTTACAGCTCATGTAGTCTTGTAAACCTGTTGGTGGCTGTTTCCCAAGTTAACAGTCCGCAAGTGTCTTGTATAAAATTCTTCATTTCGACTTCCACTACATAGCTATGCTACGTTGTAAAGAATAATCGTTTAAACCCTATGTACACTTCACGTTGTCTCTGAGTTCGTAGGCGAAGTAGGGACTTCATGGAAGCATAAAATAAAATGTGATTTTCTCATACTTGCGTCACACGCTTAGTAAAAATTAGGTTTTTATGTTGCATTATTAAAGTTAATGCAGCAATAATAATAATTATTAAGTTTGCAGTAATAAAGTTTTTGGTTTGAAAGCCCCTTCTGAACAAATGCTTTTGAGATAATAAGTAAATACGATTTAATGGCAATCTATGTCTTTTCAAATGGAGAGGCACCCAGAACCCACTTTTTTTTTCCAAAGAAACCAAACTAGCAGGTAATGCAAATTGGAAACAACTAAACTTAAAAATAATTAGTGCCTTCCTAAATGTGATGTTCGGCATATGAAAGATACACGAAAATCTTTTATATGAATTTTCTTACACTAAAAATTAAGCAAATTATTCAAAGTTTGCTGCTAAATCAAGTCGAGGAAACCAAAAAATATATGAATAACAAAAAAAACTTGCCTGTTATGTCTTCTGCTGTTCATCGATATAATGAAGTGAGCTGATATGCCCTTTTGTTACCTGAAAAGACACCGAGCGAGGTGGCGCAGTGGTTAGCACACTGGACTCGCATTCGGGAGGACGACGGTTCAATCCCGTCTCCGGCCATCCTGATTTAGGTTTTCCGTGATTTCCCTAAATCGTTTCAGGCAAATGCCGGGATGGTTCCTTTGAAAGGGCACGGCCGATTTCCTTCCCAATCCTTCCCTAACCCGAGCTTGTGCTCCGTCTCTAATGACCTCGTTGTCGACGGGACGTTAAACACTAACCACCACCACTTACCTGAAAAGACGTACCTATTACACACAACGTAATTTTTATGTAATTTACGTAACTACAAAATACTTTTTAATTACCGGTCGTGAAAGCTGAATAGCCAGAACAAAGTGCAAGAACAGTTTGGAACACATGTAAAATAGGCGAGCGTAGTGAACGAAACGAACAACTGGATACTGAACTAACTAGGAGCAATCGGCAGTGGAACTGTGGCAGGTGGTCATGCGAACAATGACGAGTGTGCCGAGGGAGACCGAGACTGAGACGAGCACGCGACCGAGGCTGGAACGAGAACTGCCGAAGTGACCGCCGCGACCGAAGTGAACTATGAACCGATCGTCCCTTGGAATTCGTTCCTCGGTCCTATCGTTCATCTTGGTGAACCGTTCCTTTGCACCTGTTCGTTCGCGAACTACCCGTCTCTACTGCTGACCCCACGCCCCTCCTATTCGCATCCTCCACTGAGGATGACACGGCGGTCGGATGGTCCCGGTAGGCCATTCGTGGCCTGAAGACGGAGTGCTAAGTAAGTAAGTGCTAAGTTCATAATAATGTATATTTCCTGAATTAATAAGTTGACGTCAGATTTTCACTGCCCCCCTACCCCCTCCCTCCCCCCCCCCCCCCGCCCCCGTCAAATGAGAACTGGTGAGATTTTTCCGGACACCCTCCTCCCATTTTGAGTTCACGTAATGAATGGACGCCCTCAGTAGCGGCTCCTGCATCACTCGAATCCTTGGCCCAGACTACATCCTTGCCTCCCACGACAAGAGCCACGGTGGTCGGGAGTGTTTTTACGAGGCCAAGCAGCGCTCTGGAGGAGGCCCTCAGCGCGCGTTTCTCCAGACGCGTCACTCTTCCCTCCTCCGGCTGCGCTCACGTGCGAGAGCTCACATCGGTACTTCACCCCCATTAGGTAATCTCTGCCTCGGCCAGAGCCACTCGCCGGCCGTATCGAGCCCGCCGCGGCGAGCGAGCTATCGATAAGCGTCCCCCGGGCGCCGCGCCGCAGCGCAGCGTAGCGCCGTAAAACGTAATGGCGCGCCAGTCGCCAGCCACTGGCGCCACGCGGCGCCGCAGGAATGCGGTCGTGGTGGCATGGCGGCGCGCGCGCACGCCCGCCCGCGCACAATGGACAATAAACCGGGCGACGTCGCTCTCCCGGGCCGCCACTCTATAAAGATAAAGGCAGCCGGCCCGGGCTCCCGGCTAAAATTAAACCTCTCCTCTCGCCGGCGAGCTTAATTGTTTATGCCTCCCGTGGGTAACCTGCTTCTTATTTGCCTCCTTTATATCTTCTCCGGTATCTCTCCCCTCTACGACAGTTACGACCGATACCCGGGGCCCACCGGCCCTGGTAAGCTGTATCCACTCGTGTGACGGCGTGTCTGCTCCGCAGGCAACAGCTTCGTTCAACAGATGCCTCAAAGGGCGTAGCGATATGGCGTTACAACAAGAAGAACGTTGTTAATGTCAGTACTTACAGCACACGTTTTCAGGGGTATCAAAGCACAAAGTGAACCAAAACAAAGTTCTGTTGGTACGCTAAGGAAGAAATGATTATTAATGTTTGTTTTCATAGGAACACCTGCAGCGAACATGTTCAGTTCGCATAGAGGTGGTCAACATTTACATCTATGAAACCCACCTTACGGTCTGTAGCCAAACGCAATTTGTGTACCAATGTCACGTCCTTCCCATTTCCTGTTCTAGTCACGTAAGGTTCGCGGGAAGAAAGGTGGTTGCATAACCTCCGTCTGCGCTCAAACCTCTCTGTTTTATCATCACGGTCGTTTTCGACTTCTATACGTATGAGGAAGCAATGTGTGGTTGACTCTGTAAGTAGGCTGTTTAGGTTTTTGTGTTGGTAACGCCACGTAGCGCTCTGTATGAAAATCACTGGCTGTGCTGTGTGCAGTCTGTGGCTGATTGGCATTGTTGTAACATTCGCTATTGTAGTGTTGGACAGTTGGATGTCGAACAGCGCGTAGCGTTGCGCAGTTGGAGGTGAGCCGCCAGCAGTGGTGGATGTGGGGAGTGAGATGGTTATGTTTTGAGAGCGGACGATCTGGACGTGTGTCCATCAGAGAGATCAGAGAGAGTAAATTTGTAAGACTGGATGTCATGAACTTATATATATATATATATATATATATATATATATATATATATATACATTGTTTGTTCTCTATCAAAATCTTTCTTTTGCTAACTATGCCTATCAGTAGTTAGTGCCTTCAGTAGTTAGAATCTTTTATTTAGCTGGCAGTATTGGCGCTCGCTGTATTGCAGTAGTTGGAGTAACGAAGATTTTTGTGAGGTAAGTGATTCATGAAAGGTATAGGTTATTGTCAGTCTGGGCCATTCTTTTGTAAGGTTATTGAAAGTCAGATTGTGTTGAACTAAAAAAATATATTGTGTGTCAGTTTAGTGATGATCAGAATAAGTAAAGAGAGAAATGTCTGAGTACGTTCAGTTTTGCTCAGCTGTTTGAAAATCAAATAACGTAAGGAGTTTATCAGCACGGTAATTCATGAATTTTTCTAGGGGGACGTTTCATCTCTTGTAGAAACGTACGCTCTCTGAACTTTAACAATAAACAAATGCGAGATGTACAAAGCCTCTCTTGCACTATAGTTGGGGAACATCTACGGGACGCAATCGCTCTTGCTAAATGGACCTTTAACGAAACATGCTGCTCTTCTTTGGATCTTCTCAATTTTCTCTGTCAGTCCTATCTGGTACGGATCTCAGATTGACGAGCAGTACTCAACTATTAGCCGAACAATGGTACTGTATCCAGAATGAGGTTTTCACTCTGCAGCGGGATGTGCGCTGATATGAAACTTCCTGGCAGATTGGAACTGTGTGTCGGACCGAGACTCGAACTCGGGACCTTTGCCTTTCGCGGGGAAGTGCTCTACCAACTGAGCTACCCAAGCATGACTCACGACCCATCCTCACAGCTTCAATTCTGCCAGTACCTCGTCTCCTACCTTCCAAACTTCACAGAAGCTCTTCTGTGAACCTTGCAGAAGTAGCACTCTGGAAGAAAGGAGTGCTAGTTCTGCAATGTTCGCAGAAGAGCTTCTGTGAAGTCTGGAAGGTAGGAGACGAGGTGTGAGTATGGCTTAATAATAAACCCACCAATCGTCTCTGAGTTGCGTGTTCGTCTACATTTGGTACAGCAACTTATAAATTGACGGCAGATATGCTCCTGACAGCGGTTATGAAGTTGTTGTTCTCTCGTTAGCAGTTCATCAAGTTTCACACATGTTAACGCCATCGTACTGCTTTTCGGAGATTCTTTCCTATAGTACAGAAAAGTACACATAACTCCATTAAAATGAATGGATCTCTTTGTCTGATAGCGATGTATGTTAAAAATGACTTACGCTCATCAGAAAATTCGCCATATTGTCCGCTCTAAATTGGCGAAAACCACACCTCTGGAAACTTCCTGATTGTGGATATATTTTGTGTGACCCCATCTAAGCTGTCTGGCCCAATTTTTTGCTACACTTGAACGGCACTGTGCGTGTGATTCGAAGACCTCTCGACATTACACGTACGCAGATGTAATCTCTGGACGCGAAGAACGCCTCCTCGGCAGTCGTCATTTCCGTCATATAATCATGCCGTCCTCTCAACATGAAACTACTGGTCTCGCCAGTCTCATGACAGTCAGACCTAGCCCTCGACGACGACGGTAGAGGCAGTCATGAAGAAGATCAGGATCTTATACATACTTTGACAGAAAAAAGTAATCGTAGCTGTAAGAAAGTGTTGTGTGACGTAAACGGAGGTTGGTAGGCGTGTTTCTACGTCTGAACGATGACGTCTACTCAGATTTCTCATCAGCCATGCACTAACAGTGGAACTGTGACAATGCAATTAGCAAAATTTGGTACGTGGCTGCACGTTCAGATATCGTGTATAGTTACAATTGAAAGAAGACAGCCCTCGGTCACTATTTTTAACGAATTAACCGGGTTTCAACACTGCTAGGAATGTCTTCCTCAGAATTTAAATCAATGAATGGTCTATGACATGGTCATAGAATTATGACTAAAAACGTGTGATACAGAGTATAAGTACAGAATCATCGTGAAAGACTGGCAGTACTTATATGCCATTTATAAAATAATAAATGTGCCAACAGGGCATTAGTCACAAAGATATTTGAGATAAAAAATTGTGATGGCGAGCCACTAAGGACTGCTCGTTACTTACGCGGTTACAGGTTGCAAACGGACTGTGTGATGCGATTACTTTTGATTTAAATACACATTGTAACGGTCGTGAGTGTTAGTTACCTTTGAGATTTGGTGTGGTGAGTTGATGTTTGTCAAGAATCCCATTAAGGCAACAAAGACGCCATTATCGTCACCTCTCTTGAGTCTGAACGAGGTTTTGTAATAGGGCTACGAGAAGCTGGATGTTCCTTCTGCGATACTGTAGAAAGACTTTGCAGGAATATAGCCTTTGTCAGATTTCTGGCAGCAGTGGTCACGGGAATGTGCTGTCGCAAGCAAGAAGACTGGGTTCCGGACGCCCATGTGACACTAGCGAGTGGGTAGACAGTCATCTTCGGTGTATGGCTCTGACGCATCATATTGCACATGCAGCAGCAATCTAAGCACCAGTTGGCACCACAGTGACAAAACGAACTATTACAAATCGGTTACCTCAAAGCCAGCTCTGAGCGTGCATTCCACTGACCCCAACGCCATTTGCGACTTCATTGGTGTCACGTGAGAGATCACTGGAGGGCAAGGTGGAGGTCGATTGTGTTTTCTGAAAAAAGCCGGTTCTGCCTCGGTGGCAGTGATGGCCGTGTATTGGTTAGAAGGAGATCAGCTGAAGGCCTGCAAGCAACTGTCCTGCGTCTCTAGCGTGCTAGAGACGTTAGACCTACGTCTGGAGTTAAGGTGTGAGGTGAGATTTTGTACGACAGCAGGAGCAATCTTGTGGTTATCTCTCGCACTCTGACTGCAAAATTGTACGTGTGCTTGGTGATTCGACCTGTTGTGCCGCTATTCATGAACAGCATTCCAAGGTGTGTTTTCCAACAGGATAACGGTTGCCCACTAATGCTGTTGTAAGGAGTCTCAACATGTTGGCTTGTCATGCTCGATCATCAGCCCCCTGTCACCAATTGAGCCGTGGCGCTCGTTACCGGTGAGCCAGTCTCTTGGATGTCCATTATCGATCCTTCGATGTTTCTCATCTTTGCTTGCCTTGTTTTCGGCATTCGCGGGGCGAGTGGCAGTTGACGTATGCTCGGGCTACCTGCTGAGACGCCGCGAGGTACGAGGTGGGAAGCAACCACGTATATGTGAAGTTGGTTGTACGCGGTCTGCCGGTTCAGGATGGAAGAATTGTGTTGGGTGTCTGCCTGTCTGCTCTCCTGATTTTGCTCGCCTAGCTTGGGTTGCTGCCTGGTGTATCCTACACGAGCCATACCGGACGTCCAGCAGAAGTTAAGCAGCCTTGTGTATCTTTTAAAGAAAAGGAGCGAATGTACAAGGGTTTTGTAACCAATTTTGGTGGCCTCTTAAGCGTGGCCTTAGCGTTTACACTGCCCTTGGGGAGAGGTAATTCTTTTAAATTTAAATAGTTGGGGTTCCCTGTCCTTTGTAATCTTTTAGGGGTTTTATTTGAATTTTCTCTTTGGGCTTCCTTCCTTGTGCTTGGTTAAATGTTTACTTGTATAGCGGGAAGTGACTGCTGTTTAAAACTCGGAGAAGGTGTTTGATGTTACTGCCGCCTCCGGCATTCGTCTTTTCAATTAAGTGTTGTCATCCCTTCGAGCGTCCTGGCGTCACTCCTCGTTAATTAATTCTGGTTTATGTGTACTTAATTTTGAATTGGCCATTTGAATTAATATTTTGGAGCGCAGTATAGCACTAATGCAACCTCATTGTATACCACCTTGTGCCCCAGTCTAGTACCTTAATTTTCAATGGCACGAGTTAGCTCCACTACCGGTTTTACTGATGTGCTCCCTTCAAAATCTTGTCTTGTATAAGTTTGCCCCATGTGTGTCTGGGAACACAGAGATGAGCTTTAGTGTGACTTCAGTGCTAGTCAGTTAATGGAACCTTCATTTTGGATTGGCTTCCACTGAAGAGTCTGAGTGGAGCATAGTGTGTTTGATTTGTTATTCATTTAATTACTGTAAGTTTGTTTATTTAATGGGGAGCAAAGCATTTAAAGACTGTTGGTATTAACTCCCCTAGTTGCTGGGTGTTGCTAATTCGTTCCAAATGGTTTACTACTTATTCAGTGGCAAGGCTGTTGATTAGTTGGTTACTGTGAGTACAAATTCACGCTATTTATTTGTTGCCGAAATTGTTAAAGTGTCTGTGTCGTGATTCAATGGCTAGCTACATGTTTGAGCTAAATTGATATAAGCCTTACATTGCCTCCTTAAAATTTGTTGCAGCAGAAACCCTTAAGAGAATTAAGTTTTGTCACTGCTTATGTTAACCTTTACTGGGAGCAATATTTCATGTAGTTAAATTTTGTCTTAAAATGTGTATTTCTCTGATGTAATAAACGAGTGATAAAAGAAAAAAGCAAAGGGGCCTGGTCCTTCCTATTGTGTCCGGTTTGTAACACGTATCACCAATCAAGCACTATAGTACGTCATCGGAGACAATTTCAGCGTCATTCGCAACTAGGATAAACCGTCCCTGTGTTGACATACAAGTGCAATAGGCATGGGACTCCAAGCCACAAACTGACATCCGCCACCAGTACACCACAATGCATGCACGTTCGATTATTAATGAACCAATATCTCCCATTTTCAACAGCTTACTTCGCGCTTACATTAATCTGTGATCTTGTAATGTTAATCACTTAAATATGTTATCTAGAAAAACATATTCCCGAAATTTCATTACCCTACATTAATTATTTTTTGAAGTTTCCATTTTTTCCGTCAGTGTATCTGACGCGGAACAGAATGGACAGTGTCTTGAAAGGAGGATATAAGATGAACATCAACAAAAGCAAAACGAGAATAATGGAATGTAGTCGAATGAAGTCGGGCGATGCTGAGCGAATTAGATCAGGAAATGAGACGCTTAAAGTAGTAAAGGAGTTTTGCTATTTGGGGAACAAAATAACTGATGATGGTCGAACTAGAGAGGATATAAAATGTAGACTGGCAATGGCAAGGAAAGCATTTCTGAAGAAGAGAAATTTGTTAACATCGAGTATGGATTTAAGTGTCAGGAAGTCGTTTCTGAAAGTATTTGTATGGAGTGTAGCCATGTATGAAAGTGAAACATGGACGATTAATAGTTTGGACAAGAAGAGATTAGAAGCTTTCGAAATGTGGTGCTACAGAAGAATGCTAAATATTAGATGGTTAGATCACATAAGTAATCATGAAGTATTGAATAGAATTTGGGAGGAGTTTGTGGCACAACTTGACAAAAAGAAGGGACCGGTTAGTAGGACATGTTCTGAGGCATCAAGGGATCACAAATTTAGCACTGGAGGGCAGCGTGGAGGGTAAAAATCGTAGAGGGAGACCAAGAGATGAATACACTAAGCAGATTCAGACGGATGTAGGTTGCAGTAAGTACAGGGAGATGAAGCAGCTTGCAGAGGATAGGGTAGCATGGAGAGCTGCATCAAAGCAGTCTCAGGACTGAAGACCACAACAACAACAATCTGACGCGGCACGATCTGTCCCGGTGATCAGGAACTTCACGCCACTACCTCGTCTCCGCTAGTCAGCCATATGTCACCACCAAGATTCGAACCCGCTGCTTCCTCGTCGAGCGCCAGCGTACAAGCGTGCATATCAGCGACCGCTCCAGCATAGGCGGGTGGGCTTTCCTCCTATGCCGGGGCAGCCAGTTCCGTCACGGCTGTTGACGGCTGCGCAGCCGTTACTACTGCCAACAAGAAGCCTGCTCTGTAAATCAGATGAACCACCCGACCCGTTGCTGACACGAGCTGCGAGATCATGCTTCTAGACGCCGGGAACAGGCCGCCCTGAGGACAGCGCGGTGGCGTTTCTGAAGACCGGCAGTGGAATTAATGGTCCGGGCGCCGCTCGCGGCCGGGACGCTATTAGGACAGCTGCCGTCGACGTGCCTCGAGATCGCTTGCGAGTGAAATTAACACCTGCGATGCAGTTGTACGTCACGTGTGAGTTGCGTGTACCCGCTGCAGCGACAAGCTCATTAGCACGGGACTGAACCGAGACGGCTTGCGCTGGTGTGTAGTTAGCTAAAATCTCGTCACCTCGCTGAATATTTATTACTTCTCCAAATACCTCCTCTCAGCGCTCCTACCACGCAAACATTATTCAAGGCTTCTGAGTTTATGGACTGGCAAGGTGCAGGTAGTACTAACGACGTGAAAGGAGGAATTTATTACGTAGAAATTTACTTCGACGCACTTCCTCTGTAGTAAGACCAGTGTAAATTGTATGTCTTACGTATCGAATACCACACCACAATATAGCGTTCAGTTGCCGTGACTTATAACAATACACCTGTAGTAGAGTAACACCATTTATGTTAAATAATTATTTCACGGTACAACTGTGAAAATGTAACTTGCCAGTAGCTAGCATGTAATTCTTATTCATTCACGAAGAAGATTCATACTTAGCTCTGATTTTTGTTATATACAGAAAAGTAGAAAAAAATTTACAATTAAGTGACAAAAGTCACGGGGTACCTCATAAAAGTGTGTTGGACCACCTACTGTCCAGCGTGGTGAAAAATCTCGACGTGGCATGTACTCACCAAATCGTTGGAAGCCCCTGCATATATAATGAGCCATGCTGCCTCTATACCCATTCATAATTGTGAAAGTGTTGCCGGTACAGGATTTTGTGCACCAGCTGATCTCCCAATTATGTCCCATAATTGGTCGATGAGATTCATGTTGGGCGATCTGGATGGCCAGATCATTGGCTCAAATTGTCCAGAATGTTCCTGAAACCAGTCGCGAACAATTGTAGCTGGGTTCACAAAGCGATGAATGTCGGCAAATAGTCTCCAGGTAGCTGAAAATAACCATTTCCAGTCAATGATCGGTTCAGTCGGACCATTAGCTGTTAACACAGCCCACACCATTATGGAGTCACCTCCAGCTTCCCCAGTGCCTTGTTAACAACTTGGGCCCATTACTTCGTGGGATCAGCGCCACAGTCGAGTCCCACTACCAGCTCTTACCAACTGAAATCGGGACTCATCAGGCCACTGTTTCCCAGCCACCAAGGATCCAGCCGATATGGTCATAAGGAGAGGCGCTGCAGGCTATGTCGTGCTGTTACCAAAGGCACTCGGATCGCTCATACGCTGCCACAGCCCATTAATGGCAAATTTCTCTGCACTGTCCTATGTGATACACTCATCGTACGCCCCACTTTGATTTCTGTGGTTATGACAAACATTGTTGCTTCTCTGTTAGCACTGACAACTCCACACAAACTCCGCTGCTCTCGGCAATTAGGTGGGTGCCATCCGCCACAGTGTTGTACGTGGTGAGAGGTAATGCCTGAAGTTTGGTGTTCTCGGCACAGTCTTGAGACTGTGGATCTCTGGATACTGAATTCGCTAACGATTCCCGAAATGGAATGTCCCATGCGTCTAGCTCCATTCCACGTTCAAAGTCTGTTGATTCTCGTCGTGCGGCCATAATCACGTCGCAAACCTTTTCTCATGAATCACGTGAGTACAAATTGCACGTCCACCAACCCACTGTCATTTTGTACCTTGTGTACACGACACTACCTCCATCTGTATTTGTGTATATCGCTATCCACAGACTTTTGTCACCTCAGTATATTGCCAACGTTCCTATAACTGTTATATATGACAAGTACAAAACACTACACACGTATGTTGTCGTTCCGGTCTTGAATGGGAATACTGTTTTAAAGAGGCACTCCGCTCTACTCTATCCTACGCAAGCCTCTTCAACTCCGAACAATTACTGCGACCTACGTCCCTTTGAATATGCTTACTGTATTCGTCCCCTGGGTCCCTCTACGATTTTCATCACCACCCCAACCCAATTTTCCCTCCAATACTAAACTGGTGATCCCTTGGTGTCTCAGAATCTGTCCTATTAACCGATCCGTTCTTTTACTCGTTGTGCATCAAACTACTTGCCTCCTCCATTCTGTTCAATAGTTCCTCATTAGTTGCGCGATCTACTTATCTAATCTTCAGCATTCTTTCATTTCAAAAACTTCTATTTTCGTAATAAAAATATTATTCGACATTCATGTCGTATTAGTTCAGCGCCTATCCTTCAGTTAGTATTGCAGGTGGCAGAGACTGTAGATTTTCCTTATGCTTTAATGTAAAATGACTTTTATGTAACTCATGAAAAATGTTATACAGAAAATGAATCACAAAGGCGTTTACTTATGCGTCTGGAACCATATATACCAATTTCCGTCGCAAGTGCATACAAATTAGTACACGAAGCACGCCATCAAGCCTTTGCTATTGCCGTCGCTACGGTGTGAGGAAGATGCAATTTTCCTGCAAGACGATCATATTGCTAGGAAATGAGTGAGCAGTTAAAATCAGTATTAGAGAAGGCCGACGGAAGGTGCGGCGCATCTGCTTTGGATATCGCGTAAGAGAGCATGATGACAGTTATAGAGAATGTGACAAACGTTTAAAAATAGAATAAGGGAGAGCGAACGGAATACAGATTTTTTGTAACGGCCCTCAGAAGGTGTAGCGCATCTGCAGTTGAAATTGGATACGAGACGCCAGTGAAAGCAATTCTACTGTTACAGAATTTGGAGTGTTTAGCAGATAAGCATGACACAAACAATGAATTAACTGTGAGAAGTACTCTTAGAATACTAATAGGGCTGTACATCATACATGAAAGTACAGATATACTTGGGGAATTAAAATAGAAAGCTTTGAAAGAATTGTTCATTAGTTTTCGCGAAAATATGTTGGGAAAATTTTTATCTACCTTCAAGAAAGAGTGCGTGACACTTCTGCTGCCACACCGTATAGGATTACAGTAACACAAATGAGATTAGGACGCTTATACAGGCGTAGTGAGAGTCATTTATCACTAAATAATGACTTTTTCCAGCTTAGCGTTTTCTCTTTATTGTTATTTTATCCACTTCGCCTCATATGGTCGATGGGGATGGGGAATGTGGACGGTCCCTCTTCAGCCCAGGGACGGGTAGAAATGACTACGAAAAAAAAAATTACAAGCAGATTTCAAAGATTTACAGGTGAAATTAATGAAACGTTTTATACTGGGTGATCAAAAAGTCAGTATAAATTTGAAAACTGAATAAATCACGTAGATAGGGAGGTACAAATTGACACACGTGCTTGGAATGACATTGGATTTTATTAGAACGAAAAAGATACACGTCCAAAAAATGTCCGCCAGGTGGCGCTTCATCTGATAAGAATAGCAATAATTAGCATAACAAAGTAAGACAAAGCAGATGATTTTCTTTACAGGAAATGCTCAATATGTCCACCATCATTCCTCAACAGTAGCTGTAGTCGAGGAATAATGTTGTGAACAGCACTGTAAAGCATGTCCGGAGTTATGGTGAGGCACTGGCGTCGGATGTTGTCTTTCAGCATCCCCAGAGATGTCGGTCGATCACGATACACTTGCGACTTCAGGTAACCCCAAAGCCAATAATCGCACGGACTGAGGTCTGGGGACCTGAGAGGCCAAGCATGACGAAAGCGGCGGCTGAGCACATGATCATCACCAAACGATGCGTGCAAGAGATCTTTCACGCGTCTAGCAATACTCGTTTTTTTTTTATTATTTGGTTCTAGTAAAACCCCATGTCATTCCAAGCATGTGTGTCAATTTTTACCTCTTTATCTACATTATTCCGTGGATTATTAGGTTTTCAAATTTATACTGACTTTTTATTCAGCCGGTATATAAGAAACTTGACTTCCTTCCTTGGCAATGTAAGAAAAGGAATAATTAAAAAGTAAATCGAGAAACAATAAGAATACACTTGAAACACTATTTACAACACTGACTTTAAAAAGAAGCACTTCACTGTCATTAAAACTGGATGAATCTGCCCTGGGTACGGTTGTTGGTGGGCGTTGAGGAGGGGACGAGGGAAGAAGGGTAGTCCTGTAAGAATGGAGATCTGAAGTGCAGTATTGACGGAATAAGAGTGGATGTTGGTAGACAGGAAGGGAGGAGTAGTTGAGGAAAAACGGAGTAGAAATTGAAAGGGAAAAGGAGAAAATTGGTAACGAAATATGGGGAGGCAAGTGAAAGGAGCACTGTTGAGGAGGAATGGGTGTGTTGATTTTATAGATAATGGGGTGGAGAAATGTTGGGGCGGAGTTTGGGGACTGGAAAAAGAGTTGATTGAAATTTCGTTGGGAGAGGATGTAGATGTTATGCAGATGTAGGGTTGGTGGGACGTGTCGGTGGATGCGCGGCAGCGTACTAATATCAGAAATCAGAGGGTGAACTATATGATTATTGGAGTAGAGTTTGTGGATGCTGTAGGTTCTTCGAACATGTTGAAAGTGAATGAGAAGAAATGGGATGGTAAAGGACCCATCGGGGAGGGGGGGGGGAGTAAACGGATATGGAAAGTGAGGCAGAGTGCATTAGGTTCAAGAATGTGGAGGGACTGATAGGAGAGGTTGGGTCGAATCAAGGTTTTGTAGGTGTGGAGGACAGTTAAGGGGTCAATACCGAAGTTTGGGTGTAAGGTGTCAGGCAAATCCAACACCTTCCATGAAAACTCTGGCATGATAAGCAAATCCAGTAGTATGTCACATAGCTCCGAATAAATCGTGACATTAAATTAACCAAAGTAATACGAGTAACGAGTGAGCAAATGGAATACCACAGACTAACACAAGAATGCCTAAATGCATTTCATACCTTCCCACCGTGAGACAGACGCAGTTCCGAGGGGAGAAACGAGAACAGAAGCCGAGAGCAGAACCGTGTTAAGCTGGAAGGCCCTACGATAAGGGACGGACACCCACGTCGCCAGCTAGCCGCTAGGACCACCCCAGCCGCGAGTTTTAGCGTGAGACTTTTTCGCGTCTCTGTTACGTCACGACCAGCCCCCAGCCCATGTTAAAAGCTAGAGCCCTCTAGAAGAACAGTGTAGATCTTACGATAACACAAAAAGGGCTACCCTAGCCGCAAGTTTTAGCGTGAGACTTTTTCGCGTCTCTGTTACGTCAGGACCAGCCCCAGCCCATGTTAAAAGATAGAGCCCTCCAGAAGAACAGTATAGATCTTACGATAACACTAAAAGGACCACAACAGCTGCAAGTTTTAGCGTGAGACTTTTGCGCGTCTCTGTTACGTTGAAAACTTTAAAAACATTGCCCCACCACGAAAAGCATAACGTTTCTCATTGGATAAACAGAATTTTTGTAGGCGGAGCTTAAGGTTAACATTGAGACCCTGATTGGTCAGATGAAAACACAGGCCAGCCAGATAGTTTTTTTAAACCAACTTCGGTAAATTGTAGTAAGGAGAAGAGAGCTGTGCTGCCCACCGCCCCCTGACGAACACCGACAAGGTAAAGAACGCACGCGATGCCGCATAACAGCGCATAAACCTTCACTCAGAACTGCAGAAGTCTCATCTGTTACACACCCTTTTTGCGTAATACTAGTGTCGATCGTCAATTAAAGCTCATGGTGTTCACATTTGCCACTTGAAGTAAAAATCTGAAACGCGATGATTTTTCTGTTATATAGTTATTGAGAAGCCACGTCAGCCACTGTAATTTACGACAAGCTAGATAAGTAATTAAAGATAATTGAGGGTCACTGTAGACCATTTTGATAGTTTTCTCTTTTTTGAAACTTAATTTAAACCTAGATTATAGATGTGATATGGCATAGGTCATCCTTCGATCCATTGTAGAACTTGGAAACCCATTCAAGGAATATTCGTTCACATTTTTGTTGAACGCAGTTGGTTTTTACCATCTTGTATAAAAACATTTCCTTTTATCAATAGTCTCACTGACCTCTTCTGAACTCTACATGTCATGTGTGGTCTGGCGTCTCCTTACCAGCAACAGGTCCCAGGTTCAAACTAGTCAATTCCCTAAAAAACACGTTCAGAGCGTCAAAGTGGTAGAGAGACACGATATAGAACATGAAACGTCCCCTTAGAAAAATTATGCATGACTGTGCTTAAACTGACACAGTATTTTTAGCGCAACGCAATCTGACTTTCAAACATCCCTACAAAAGAATGGCCCTGACTAACATTAACCTATACCTTTCACAAATCACTGACCTCACCAAAAATCTTCGTTACTCGAACTACTGCAATACAGCGAGCGCCACTACTGCCAGCTAAATAAAAAATTCAAACTACTAAAGGCACTAACTACTGATAGGCATAGTTAGCAAATTAAAGATTTTGATAGAGAACAAACAATGTATTTACCTTAATAGTGTTCAAAAGCCATAATATATATAGCAGTTCATGACATCCAGCCTTACAAATTTCAGAACTCCGCCATTTCTCACCCCACATCCACCACTGCTGGCGGCTCACCTCCAACTGCGCAACGCTATGCGCTGTTAACATCCAGCTGCCTAACACTACAATAGTTAACAACAATGCAAACCCCCCACAGACTGCACACAGCACAGCCAGTGATTTTCATACAGAGCGCTACGTGGCGTTACCAATATAAAAACCTAAACAGCCGACTTACATAGCCCCCATGCTTCCCACAAAAGATATTACAAATTGTTTTGGGCAGTGGCCAATATAGATTTGAAAAAATTTTTCATAATTACAATAACAAAGAAATCAAATGCACACACTTATTGATACAATGTTGGCCAAAGTCCATAAAGACAGTCCTGATCGTTCATCACAGTAAAATTGCAGTGTTTTTCTCAAAGTCTCAGCAGTAAAAGAAAATGCACATGGACGTAGTGGATTTCCAGGCAGTCTTGAAGAAGTAGCGGTGTCCTTCCAACGGAAAGACAGTGCTGACTCTCGACATGCAGACAGGTAATGGGCCACAACAGAGCAAACCCACAGCAGAGTCAGTCGAAGTTTTGAAGAATATTGGCAGGTAGGTCATCACAGAGCAGACCACTGTAGTCTTGTTAGAGATTACGGTATTGGTGGGCCACCAGAGGTGCAGACCCACTGCAGTCCTTGTAGAAATAATGGTGTTGGTGAGTCACCAAAGGTGTAGACCCATTGTAGTCCTTGTAGAGACGGCCAGCAACCATCTGTTGCGACTGTGCAGGTGCACAATCACCATCGAAGAGTCTTACGGACAATATGCAAGTCCATAAACCACAACTTGTGCACTCACAAAAATTTTTTTTCAAATGTCTTTAGAACCAGCAATGCTATTATCCAGTCCCTTGCTGAATTATCAACACACGTGCAAACACTAACAGTCCCTACTTCTCACATATTGTCCATATACTATGACCAACAGAAATGTGTGCAGTGAAATGATACTTAATTTGAAGAACTGGTAACAATTACAATTTGATAACATAAAAATAGAATAACAAAGGTACAAAATACATCATTAAAGAACATAACAATACAGATAACATTTGTAGTAACACAGGCTTTACAAAAGAACAGAAATAAACATATACATCAGTGTTATAAAAATAATGACATAAGTACATACATAAAGATCAGAATAACTTTTGAAACATCACCTTCACATATGAGCAACAAAACAGAATAAATAATGTCTAAACAACTTTACAAAGTAAATAACATAGTATTAGAAAAATTCTACAACATAGCTCTCATCAGCTAAACACATAAAGACATGAAAAACACAAAAACACAAGGGTACACAAACACACAGAGGGATGACACAAAAGGAAAGGACAGAGTTTGTTTTACTGCAGTATTTTGCATGGAGATCTCCCTTCGTTCATCATTATTCCCAAAAGTCCTATCTAAGCCTGCTTTCTGTATTCTGTTCACATCCTCTTTCAAAAATAGTTTTTCTCCACTGTACACTACTTTTTTTTTGGCCAAATCATTTTCTTATAGCTTCCCAATGCATTTCTTCCAATTCATCATAGTTAGTTTCTTATATAGTCTACCCCCTCTTAAGCTAACTTAAATCTACTGAGCTCAGGTATATATACCAAGGGACGAGGCAATGCAGCAGCACATAACAAATTAACACAAACAGCAATGACAAAAATTCAAATTGGCAAAGCAAGCAGCATAAATTAGCAAAGCAAATGCAATATTAGAACTAATATAAGGCAATGTGCAGCAAACAAGAAAAATAAATAAGTCGTAAAACTGGCTTAACAGAGTAATACAAAATGAAATTTAGTAGCACTATGCCTGGCAAACAGCAGCCGCAAATGCAATAACTTATATCCAAACATGACATAGCTCAAACAGAAAAAATATTACAGTAAAAATGGCCATGTCTAATATCTATGTCACATCTTAACACTAGAGTGATGCATCACGAGAACTTACGCTAGCAGATAAGTTGCCAAATCGTAAAAAAAAATTATTTATGCAATTCCTGTGAAGGGAAATGTCTATTTATGTGTCCTCGTTTTCTTCGAAGTAGATCATAAATTTCTTATTGACTGGATCTTGTTGTTGTTGTTGTGGTCTTCAGTCCTGAGACTGGTTTGATGCAGCTCTCCATGCTACTCTATCCTGTGCAAGCTTCTTCATCTCCCAGTACCTACTGCAACCTACATCCTTCTGAATCTGCTTAGTGTATTCATCTCTTGGTCTCCCTCTACGATTTTTACCCTCCACGCTGCCCTCCAATGCTAAATTTGTGATCCCTTGATGCCTCAAAACATGTCCTACCAACCGATCCCTCCTTCTAGTCAAGTTGAGCCACCAACTTCTCTTCTCCCCAATCCTATTCAATACCTCCTCATTAGTTACGTGATCTACCCACCTTATCTTCAGCATTCTTCTGTAGCACCACATTTCGAAAGCTTCTATTCTCTTCTTGTCCAAACCGGTTATCGTCCATGTTTCACTTCCATACATGGCTACACTCCATACAAATACTTTCAGAAACGACTTCCTGACACTTAAATCTATACTCGATGTTAACAAATTTCTGTTCTTCAGAAACGATTTCCTTGCCATTGCCAGTCTACATTTTATATCCTCTCTACTTCGACCATCATCAGTTATTTTGCTCCCCAAATAGCAAAACTCCTTTACAACTTTAAGTGTCTCATTTCCTAATCTAATCCCCTCAGCATCACCCGATTTAATTTGACTACATTCCATTATCCTCGTTTTGTTTTTGTTGACGTTCATCTTATATCCTCCTTTCAAGACACTGTCCATTCCGTTCAACTGCTCTTCCAAGTCCTTTGCTGTCTCTGACAGAATTACAATGTCATCGGCGAACCTCAAAGTTTTTACTTCTTCTCCATGAATTTTAATACCTACTCCGAATTTCTCTTTTGTTTCCTTTACTGCTTGCTCAATATACAGATTGAATAACATCGGGGAGAGGCTACAACCCTGTCTCACTCCCTTCCCAAGCACTGCTTCCCTTTCATGCCCCTCGACTCTTATAACTGCCATCTGGTTTCTGTACAAATTGTAAATAGCCTTTCGCTCCCTGTATTTTACCCCTGCCACCTTCAGAATTTGAAAGAGAGTATTCCAGTTAACGTTGTCAAAAGCTTTCTCTAAGTCTACAAATGCTAGAAACGTAGGTTTGCCTTTCCTTAATCTTTCTTCTAAGATAAGTCGTAAGGTTAGTATTGTCTCACGTGTTCCAACATTTCTTCGGAATCCAAACTGATCTTCCCCGAGGTCCGCTTCTACCAGTTTTTCCATTCGTCTGTAAAGAATTCGCGTTAGTATTTTGCAGCTGTGACTTATTAAACTGATAGTTCGGTAATTTTCACATCTGTCAACACCTGCTTTCTTTGGGATTGGAATTATTATATTCTTCTTGAAGTCTGTGGGTATTTCGCCTGTCTCATACATCTTGCTCACCAGATGGTAGAGTTTTGTCATGACTGGCTCTCCCAAGTCATAATATATATAGCAGTTCATGACATCCAGTCTTACAAATTTCAAAATTCCGCCATCTCTCTCCCCACATCCACCACTGCTGGCGGCTCACCTTCAACTGCGCAACGCTACGCGCTGTTAACGTCCAGCTGCCCAACACTACAATAGTCAACAACAATGCAAACCAGCCACAGACTGCACACAGAACAGCCAGTGATTTTCATACAGAGCGCTACGTGGCGTTACGAATATAAAAACCTAAACAGCCTACTTACAAACAAACAGACACCACGCAAAATGTTAGATGGGCAGTTTGGACATTCAGTAGTTTTAGTCTATTGTGAGCTCTCTGTTGAATGTCGCTTAATCCACTATATGTTAGTGTATTATTTAACTGGGCAGGACGATGGTGAATGGTAATGCAGAAGTTATGGAGGTGGAAAATGAGAGCTACAAACATTGGCTGGGTTATGAAAGTGCTGATCTTGAGGGGCCATTTGTTACACCAGGGGGTAGGCTAAGCGTGAGGAAAGCGGTTACATCAGGAATGTGAAAGAAGTGGACTGGTGGAGGTCGTTTGGGAATACTGGGAGTATAGAGGAGATGAAGCAAAGGAGAGAAGATGAAGCCTTGGGACAAATCTGCAGTGGTTATGAAGGTATGGGAATTGATACTGTTAATAGTGACAAGGAATGGGCGGTTAAATAAAAAGGATGTAATAAGGTGGGCATAGTTAACTGAAAGTGGGGAAGTCCGGAGTTTGAAAAGGAGACCGGAATGTTGTACACAGTCATATTCTCTCTCTAGGTCGAGGGAGTCAGCTTCGTGCTTTAAGTGTTTAGGGCTGTACGACTTGTCTGGCATATCAGTAATTTTGTTTACAAGCCTCTACATAGAATTACAACTAAAATTCAAACATTTTCTGAGTGACCGTTTCTGGCATTTCCTTGCCCAGACCATAGAAAATCGTCAGCCGTTAGAGACGGCTCAGCTGTTAGAGACGGCATCATGCTAGCAGTAACTATTGCTGAGTTGGCACTGCTGTCGGGTGACCTTACGAGTTCAAAGGAGTTATGCCATTCACTGCTATATGGCATTGTCACTGTTTTCACAGAGGTGAGGGACTTTAATCGATCGTAGCTCAGTCAGTTTACATGATATATTTATAAATTATACACACTAATCTTCCTCCTGAATCAGTATATCTACTAGCGAAAATCATATCACAATCGTTACGTTGGTTCCTGAGATTAGTGTGAACGTAGTAACAGAAAGCACTGTGGCGGTATTTAATCTACATATGTACAGATAGAAGACAGACAGACACACACACACACACACACACACACACACACACACATACACACACAGGTATTCGTTTGAAGTATCCTCCCCCATGCACTGTACAGCGGCTTGCAGAGTATGTCCCACAGCTCTCACAAGATGTTGATCAAATTCACTGACTAGCATATTGTGACACACTGTAAGATGTATGCGTTGCTGGCGATGGGCGAGGCATGACAGAGTCTCTGACCAGAGAGTAGTATGTCGTTAGTTGTTGCTTGTGGCTAGTCTGCGCTTGTCTGCGCGAGTCGACAGTAGTCTGGAGTAGTCTGCGTGAGTCGGCGGGAGTCGGCGCGTGTCGGCTGTGTGCTCTGCTCGGGACTCTGGTCAGGACTCTGGAGGATGAGTATTGTTGTAGAAGGTAAAGAAGCACCCTTGCGCATATCTAATAATGTATGTTAACTGTCATTTAATTTGTTCCAAAAAACGCCCCAATAATAATTTCTATAATATAAAGTAACTTTTTTAAAGAAAAGCATTCATTTCAATTTAAAGAATATTTCCAATGCATGATCATTCCTTCCAAGAATTATATATATATATATATATATATATATATATATATATATATATATATACGCCAGCATTGCACAAAGCTGTGTCGAAAAATTTCTACTTAAGAGCAGATATATTTGCATTTTATTGAGGTAAGAATTTTTGCTTTTTTTATTCAGAATACAGGGCCGAAGGGCAGCGCTGCTGTCCTCATAAAATTTATCAGGTTACTAATTTTTTTATTATTATTTCCGGGTTTACGAATTGAATTTTGAGGTTACATTAAATGTGAATGCATTTCTGCACACAGACTATAAATGGCAGCCAATTTTGTTCAGAGGTCAGAATATTAGAAAGATTCATTTAATTATTAATTTTGTGAGGAGTTTACGCTTGGTTCATGGTCCATTTTCATTCGTATTATTATTTTTTTTTTTTTTTTTTTTTTTGTGGGGAGGTTACAACACAGAGCAAATGAAGAATACAACGTTTGTGCTTATGTAATCTAAAGGTGAGTTGGGGAAGGGGTGGAGGGGGGGGGGGGGAAGAAAAGAGAGGAAAGGGAAGGATCTGTTGACATCAGCTGTATCAGGACTTTATGTGGAATCAGCAGCAACGAGCGAAAATGTCTGCCGGACAGAGACACGATCCTAGGACATCGAGCTAACTAGAGAATTCGGTTATGGACTGCGCCGCCTGCACCCAGTGTTAACGTAAATGCGCTGTCTATCCTGGCACGCTCCCCAGCCGACAGACACTGCCTCCCTGGACCACATATTCTAAGGCGTATGCTTCGCCGGCGATGGGCGAAGCATGACAGAATCTCTGACCAGAGAGTAGTTTATCGTTAGCTGTTGCTAGTCTGCGCTTGACCGCGCGAGTGTTCAGTTGTACTCTGTCTGTAGTAGCAGTCAGTCGACAGTACTAGCGAGTGGACGGTTGTACTGAGCGGGCGTCGGCATGCGTCGACGGCGTGCTCTTCTTGCGAGTCTGGTCAGGATTGTGGTGGACGATGAGTATTGTAGAAGGTAATGAAGCAGCATTGCGCATATTCAATAATATATGTCAATTGTAATTTAATTTATTCAAAAAAGAAATGCCCCAATAATATTTTTTTTATAAAGTAACTGTTTTAAAGAAAAAGATTCATTTCAATTTAAAGAATATAGAAGAATGTAATTAAGAGCAGATATAGATGTAGTTTTACTGAGGTAAGAATTTTTGCTTCTTTATTCAGAATACAGGGCCGAAGGTCAGCGCTGCTGTCCTTATAAAATTTATCAGGTTTAATCATTTGTGTTGAGAGGTTCCATTTGGTTCATGGTTCATTATTTAATTAATATTATTGTGGATTAATGATCAATCTGAGTTCCTTAACGATATTTTGTGGCAAGACAACATTTGGGACAATTTCACTAATATTGATTTTTCAATAATTTTTACAGGGAGGTTACACTTGGCGACATCCGGCCAGGATCGTATTTCTTTGTGAATCTTCTGAGAGGTAGTCATATATCTGCTCTTATGTACTTAAATATAATTAGCATTTGGCGCAACGCATTTTTCTAATTTGTCAATCTTTCTTCCACAGATCATCGACAATTTGTTGCTCTTTGTCGTAATAGTGTTTGTTGGATTTTGCATTGTCTTTGTTTCATTTGTGAATAATTGTGATTTGTGTAAAAATGTCGCGAAAAACTGTTAACAGTACATCGCGATGTATAATGAGTGAAATAACCAACTTAAACAACTTGACCGATAGTAATTGCGACACGCAGTGTAATGTTGACAATCCTCCATTTACGGACAATCAGTGTGTACCGACCACTAATGTTGATTTTGATCCTAGTGATGAACAGACTAACTCAATTGTGTCCTCTGTTAATTTGACGACAATTGATGACGCGGGGCGTTCTGTTGCAATGAGCTCTGCCCAGTTTAACACACCCAGTTTGCAGGATTTACGTGACGAACAGATAAATTTTTGACAAACAGCCTATTGGCTTCTGTCTCGGGTTCTTCGGCCGACGTTCATCTAATGATTTTTCTGACGTTTCGCCAGCACGAGTGGCTGGCATTGTCAAAGCTTCACCCTCCATTGCCGGTGGTGAACTGGAACCGAGCTCGCGGGCGCAGGCTATATGTACCTGGCGCGCCAACGTCCGAGGGCTTCTCCGCGGTCATTTCCGGTGCGGTTCTCCTCTTGCTACCTGCGACGGTCGTTCGCTGCAGTACGGGAAGCCAGGATCCGTTGACCTTAAGGCTTTCCTCCTTCTTGTTCAAACTGTTCGCGTGTTTTTGTATTTCTACAGCTTCTCTGAACAAGCGCGTGTCATAGTGCTTCTCTACAGCCAGAACTTCCGTGTCGGCGAATTTTATTACATGGTCGGTCTCATTCAGTGCGTGCTCTGCCACGGCCGATTTCTCCACCTGCCCCAACCTGCAATGTCGCTTATGCTCTTTGATCCTGGTGTTAATGGATCGTCCAGTCATTCCGACATAAACTTTTCCGCATGTGCATGGTATGCGGTATATTCCCGACATTGCAAGTGGGTCTCTTTTCTCCTTCGCCGATCTAAGACACTCTTTGATCTTCCTTGTCGGTTTGAAAATCGTCTTTACGCCATGTTTGCGCATTATACGGCCGATTCTGTCCGTCACTCTGGGAATGCATGGCAGAAAGGCCGTACCCGACAATTCTTTTTCCGGTTCCTTACTTCGCCGAGGTTTGGGCTCTGTTACACTTCTAATATAATTTGTGGAGTAACCATTGCTCCTCAGGACAGTTTCCCGGTGTTGCATTTCTCGTTTGAGGTGTTGCGGCTCACATATTCGTCCTGCTCTCGTTACGAGCGTACTAATCATGCCTCTTTTCTGGCTCGGGTGGTGGTTTGACAGTTTGTGCAGGTATCGGTCCGTGTGAGTCGGTTTTCGATACACGCTGTGTCCCAGATCTTCGCCGTCCCTTGTGGCCAGAACATCTAGAAATGGCAGTTTCTTGTCCTTTTCTACTTCCATGGTAAATGTTATGTTGGCATGGAGGTTGTTCAAGTGTCTTAGGAAGTCACTGAGCTGTTCTTCACCATGGCTCCACACCACGAAAGTATCATCGACGTACCTGTACCACACCTTAGGTTTGCAAGTCGCCGAGTCCAGTGCCTGTGCTTCGAATTGTTCCATGAAGAAGTTGGCCACCACTGGACTGAGAGGACTACCCATGGCGACGCCTTCCAGCTGTTCGTAGAAATCGCCATTCCACGTGAAATAGCTCGTGGTGAGACATGCATGGAAGAGCTTTCTGATGTCTAGCGGAAAAATGGAACCGATGTGCTGCAGAGCGTCACTGAGTGGCACTTTCGTAAATAACGAAACAACATCAAAGCTGACCAGGATGTCGTTTGGTGCAAGTTTCAGTTTCTTCAGCTTCTCAATGAAATGTCCTGAGTCCTTAATGTATGTGTCGGTCTTCCCCACGTGTGGCTGGAGCAGAGAGGCCAAGTGTTTTGCCAGTTTATATGTCGGTGATCCAGGAGCGCTAACGATCGGTCTCAGTGGAACGTTGTTCTTATGGATCTTGGGTAATCCATACAGCCGAGGTGGTAGGGCTTCTGTGTTGCGCAGGTTTCTCTGTATGTCCGCCGGCAGAGAAGACGCCTTGATTAATCGATTCGTATTCCGTGTGATACGTTGCGTCGGATCTGCGCTTAGTTTTCGGTACGTCGTCGGATCTAATAGGTCTCGGATCTTTTGCTCATAATCTTCGGTCTTCATTACGACGGTCGCATTCCCCTTATCGGCAGGCAGTACCAATATACTCTTGTCGGCGTTGAGATTCTTAATGGCTTGTACCTCTTCTTTCTTCAGGTTGCAAGCTGGTGGTTTTGCTCGGCGCAGTATCCTGGCTGTTTCCGTGCGTATTTCCTCTGCCCTTTCACAAGGAAGGGTACGAATGGCTGCTTCGGTGTTGGCAATGATGTCCTCCATAGGTATAGTTCTCGGGATGATAGCGAAATTCCCTCCTTTTTGAAGAACAGACACTTCCTCTTCGGTCAATTGTCGTTCAGTGAGGTTGACCACTGTGTGTGACATGTCGGGAGTCGCCTTGTCGGTGTGCTTCCGGCATCTTTCAAACTTTTTCTTCTGTCGATCTGGCCACGAAAGCCTCAACAAAGATAAATTTTTCTAATGAAAATGAACAGGATACTCAAAGTAGGACAGATTTATTAGATTCCGAGGTAGTGACTAACAGTGCACGTCCGATTAGCAAACATTTTCAAGAATCACAGAATACCCAAATGGATACACAAAACGTGACAATTTTAGATACACCATCACACAGCACAGAGAACAGAAATGTTAATTTTGGCTCGGATCAAACCATGGCATTGTTGCTACAATTTAGGGAAGATTTCAAACATCAGAGTGAAAGACAAGACAACAATCTCAAACAACTTAGTGAAGATTTCAAAAAACAACTTAATGAAAACTCTAAACAACAGAATGAAAGACAAGACGACAATCACAAACAACTTAGCGAACAGATCAAACAACTTAATGAAAATAACGAAAATCTCAAACAACAGCTTAATGAAAAATTAGACAACAATTTCAGACAGCTCAGTGAACAGATTACAGCCGTTGCCGCGCAGTGTCATGATACTAAGGAACAATTACGTGTGGAAATTGAGGCTTGTGCTAGGAAAAGTAGTGAAGAAATTAGATCTGTTGCTCAAGAATTAAGGGATATGCAAAAAGCTACCACAGAATCACTTAGAGGCGAAATTAGTGCTGTCGCTAAACAATGCACTGAAAATACAACACAGTTACGCGAGGATTTTAAATTAATGACAGCAGAACTTTCGCGTACACTGGATGCAAAAGTAGACGCGAAATTCGACCAACAGAATAGTCAAATTGACGAGCGTTTTAATCATCACCTACAAAACAGTGATACGCGTTTCCGTAAATTTATACAGGAACAGAATAAAGTAAAACGACAAGTCATGGAAACAATTACCGCACAGAGACAGGAAGAAAAACGTAAATTGTTCGCAAAAGTAAAAACATACGTAGACAACAATATTAGTACTGTATCAGACGAAATTAATACAATCAAACAGTGGAACACAGAATTGCGTGATGAAATTTGCAATCTTAAAACAAAAACAGATACACACAGTAGATTTTCAGACAGTGACCGACAGACTCGAACAATTAGTTCTAACACAGGATTCTGATGTCATCAAAGCTGACGTTAAAAAATTGAACGAAACCACACGTAAAATACAAAAACAAATTAATGCTTCTGACACTAAAAACGATGATCAGGTAAAAATACTGACTGAAAAATATGATGAATTGGCCAGTCGTATTGACGTTATTGAAAATAATAATGACAGCAAATCAGACGATACTTCACCGATTTCGTTTAACTAAACACCTGAATTCCAAAATCTACAGCAGACAATCAGTGAGATAGATTCGTCTAATAATACATTACGTAGAAAATTGTCAAGTTTAAAGCAAGAAGTAACAGAGATGAAAAATGTTTCAGCGTTTAACACATCACAGCAGACGCCACTTTGCGAACATTTGTCAGATTCACGCAGCGTGTATAATTTGGGTAATTTACAGAGAGTACGAGACTTAGATTCCGAACAGTCACAGACAAATAGATTCTCATACAATCGTGAACCTGTTCCGACATACAGAGACGATAATTT
This sequence comes from Schistocerca nitens, assembly GCF_023898315.1. NCBI lineage: Eukaryota > Metazoa > Arthropoda > Insecta > Orthoptera > Acrididae > Schistocerca > Schistocerca nitens. The sequence goes on from NC_064617.1 coordinate 74,404,367, forward strand.
TGATTACAAACATTTCCTATCAGTGAGAAGATTTAAAGTATTTAAAAATGACAGAACACAGATTCACCCACTGGATTGGATACAACAATTTAGCTTTGCTTTTCCACCGACTTGGCCCGTAACACATAAACTTGAATTTATTTGCAGTTTTTTGGAAGGCGAACTGGCAACTCTTATGAGACCGATCGCGAGGCAATGCTATTCGGTAGAAGAGTTTCAGAATGCTTTTCTTTCAGCATATTGGTCGAAGACGACACAGCGCGGAATTAAGGATCAATTAGTTAGTTTACCAAATTATGAGAACTCAAATTTTTCCACTGTCACGCAATGTTTTGAACACATGGTCCAACAAAACCAGTACTTATGTGAACCATACAGTGAATCTGCACTTATCCAATTGTGTATTTCTAAATTACCACGATCATTAAGAGTGTCACTTTTAACGGGTCAGCAGAAGGAAGATATTTCGGCATTCAGAGATCTGTTACAGCTTTTGGAAGTGCAGCAATCGGATTATTCCTTTATAAACAAAAATTTTTCATATAACAACCAAGGCCAACAAACTTACAGTAATTACGATCAGCCACTCAATTTCAATAGCAAAGGTAATAGACGCTTTAGGAACGACAACCACCAGAACGTTAATAACAGACAAAATTTTAATTATCAGTATCGTCAAAATTATCAGCAACAGGAACCACATTTCGGTAAAATTAGACGTTTTTCCCAACAACAGCAACAAAACCAACCGGCTAGCATACCTAACCAACAATGCAGTCTACAAGGTCAACCAAACTTTAATGTTTCGCCGCGTACGCGTATAGCGTCGGCCCCAACAAATAGTAACGCACAGCAACAAGGGAATCAGTACGTACAGAAAACACACTATTTCAATTCTTATCGCAATGTGCCATACAGAAATGACTATCACGACAGACGTAAAAACAATGAGCACAATTATCAGCGTACATTTAATAACAGTCGGTCTTACCAACAGCAAAATGATCAGCAACAACATATTATCATGAATGAACCAGACAGTAGGTATCATCCAGAGCGTAATACGTCTGGAAGAATTAACAGAACAGTTCAAATAGTGGAAATGCCACAGCATCCTCAAGAAAATAATAGCACGACAGATAGAATTTGACTAGATACTATACAGGTCACATCTTCCGGCAACGCAAGCACTACTTTTGACACGCAGAATGTTGTTCACGAAAATGTTATTACTTTTGACGACATCCGAGACACTCTTTTGCAGGAAAGACCAGTTGTTCAAAAAACCATTTCACACCCTGTCATCGAAGTTAAAATTGGATCATCGAAATTTTCAGCAGTAATCGATTCTGGATCACCTATGTCAGTTATAAATGAAGAAACTTTCAACGAGTGTACGTTACCATTAGGCAAAACGAAAGTAAAACGAGCAGTATCGAGTAAAGGAGTAGATGTAAAATTACAGACACATTTATCATTTTGTATTGCAGGTCACAGATTTCACTCAAATTTTTGGATTGTTCCCTTATTGACAACAGACGTTATTCTAGGTACGAATTTTCTGGTACAACACGACGCCGTTATTGATTTTCAAAATTCCTATTTAATGCTAAAGGATGAAAATGTACAATTGGCTTTAGAATTTCAGCACTCTTTATCTGCGGAAGAACAAACAATTAATTGTACAGAGGTCATTTCCGTATCACGTAACATAGACTGTAATTCCACATTGTTCACAGATACGTACGTACACAACTATAATACTCCAGACGAAGCCGACTATGACGTAATACAGACGATTTCTGATAAAGTTAAACAAAGCAGTGCAAATACAGACGACGAACGCACGCAACTACGCAAAATTCTTTTACAGCAAGCTCCAGTTTTTGACAACGTTCCTGGTACGATGTCCGGTTTTATGTATGAATTTCAAGTTAAACAGCACGACACATTTAAAGCCAAACATTATCCCATTCCGTATATTCATAGAGAACAAGTTAAGAAAGAACTGCAAGCTATGCTTGACCAAGGAGTTATTGAACCGGCAGTTAGTCCGTACATAAACCCGCTCCATATTGTTAAGAAAAAGGATGGCTCACTTCGCCTCGTACTTGATTCGCGTCACATCAATGACATTATTATTAATGAAACAGATCGCCCACAGACACTAGAAGAACTACTACAGAAATTTCATGGTACTGCTATTTATTCCACATTAGATTTGAAATCGGGATTTTGGCAAATTCAGCTCCATCCGAACTGCAGAAAGTACACAGCTTTTCTCTGTTTTGGTGACTGTTATCAATTTTGTAAATTACCATTCGGTTTAACTATTTCTTCAGCAGCTTTTATTCGCGGTTTGAACACAATACTTCCGACAGAACTTAAAGACAGAATCACAACGTACGTAGACGACTTTCTTATTGCAGAAGCTAACTGGTCTGAACACAATCTGATTCTTGAACAACTGTTGCAAACTTTTCATGCACAAGGACTCACAGTATATCTCAGTAAATCGCACTTTGGCAAAACTTCTATAAAATTTCTTGGACATGTAATTTCAGCAGACGGCATTGCGCCTGACCCGGAAAATCTTCAAGCTTTACGTGACATTGTTGTTCCTACGACGAAAAAACAACTACGAAGCTTTTTGGCTTTAATTAACTTTTTTCGTAAATTTATTCATTACTCTGCTTTAGACACCCATAGATTATGTCAATTGACAGGTAAAAAAACTATTTGGTCCTGGGACAGGCAAGCACATTCTGAATTTGTGAACCTGAAATAAGCCTTGTTGAATGCACCACTATTATCGCACCCAGATCTTACCAGAAATTTTTCCATTGCCACCGACAGTTCTAACACCGCTTTAGGCGCACATATTTTTCAGGAAATTGAAGAAGTTCGCTCTACAGTAATTAAAAACATAGCTTTTGCAAGTCGCATTCTGTCACCTGCTGAACGAAATTATTCCGTTACAGAACTTGAAACATTATGTGTTGTTTGGGCTTTTACGAGATTTAGGCATTTTCTTTATGGAAGACATACCACCGTTTATACAGACCATACAGCGATACAGTTTTTACTTTCGGCTAAATTTACACACGACAGATTAAGCAGATGGAAACTTTATCTACAGGAATTTAATTTTACAATTGTTCACATTCCCGGCACACAAAATATTGTAGCAGATGCACTATCCCGTTCTCTCAGCAACAATCAGCAAGACATCGCAACCAACTTCTGCAAAGCAAATGTCAGCGTCATGTACATTCAACAAGTTGCATTTGAAAATTTCATTTCGTCGTCATTACAGGACATGGCAAAAGAACAGAGTAAATACAACGTGTGGAAAGAGATTAAACACCTCTGGCAAGATAGGAAAAATGTTACGATTAGAAACCATTACACTGTACGCCATGACATTCTGTTTGGCCGCTCTCATCCTGACAGCAACAATTGGTTATTATGCATTCCTGACGAACTTGTTAACAAACTAATCTGGTATACTCATTTAAGTTACGCACATTACGGAGCCAGAAAATGTTTTCTTATACTGAGACAGAACTGTTATTTTACCAACATGGAGAAACGTATACGACGAGTTTTAGCGTCATGCAAAATCTGCCAGAAAGCTAAATCAGACACGACTTCACATATTCATCCATTACATCCCATTGTACCTGTTAAATTGAGACATATGGCCGCTGTAGACATTTTTGGTCCGATTCCCAGAACTAATAGAGGTTTTTGCTACATCTTTGTCGCTGTTGAACTCACTTCCAAATTTGTTACCTTTACTCCGTTACGCAAAGCTACTGCTAAAACCGTTTCGAGAGCATTTGTAAAACATTTTCTATTTCATGTAGGGCATGTGTTGAATGTAATTTCCGACAATGGATCACAGTTTAGATCTGCTATATGGACACGTATGTTACGAGCTAGAAACATTTCTCCGATCTCTATATCCAGGTACCATGCTTCTTCGAACCCTTGTGAACGATTAATGAAAGAAATTGGTAAATTGTGTAGAATATACTGCCATAAAAGAAATATTGATTGGGACGCACACATACTCTCATTCCAGGATGTAATTAATTCTATACCAAATCAATCTACTATGCTATCTCTGTCTGTTATACTGAAAAATGTTGAACCACCTACCAAATTAAAGAATTAGTAACCTTTCCTACATCTCGTCGACTTCGACACCATGAAATAATTGACATTGCGCTGAACAACATCAAACGTGCCGCAGAGCGCCGGAGAAGACAGCAAAAACAGGTTTGTACACGTCGTGACTTTCACATTGGACAGAAAATATTAGTACGTACACACTATTTATCGAATAAAGGAAAAGGTAGGTGCAGTAAATTTGAACTTATATACGCAGGTCCACATCGGATTCGCAGCATTCCTCACCCCAATGTTGTACACGTGGAAACTTTGAGAACCAGGAAAACCAAAGGAAACCACCACATATCGAACGTCAAACCTTTTATTGAATGAAGATACTTTATGATTTATCAGACTGTAATGCCATTTCCTATTTTTATGATCGCTTATGCATTTATATTCACGTGACTACTTACTGATGATTGTCGTATTTTTTTGGCAAGTGCCCGTCAAGGTAAGGTTAGCAGGTCGCTCTTCTTGTCGTTACATATCAGACCGTGCACATTTTTCCAGATAGATTTACGTATCTTATGAATAATTATGCAATTTTATCTAGTGGCATATTAATTTTATTAAATTCTCTCTCCATTAAAGTCTTTAATTCTCGCCTCTATTAACTACACAACATACAAGCTCAACACAAAGAAGGTCACATTTCTTGTCATCATTTTTTATGTATGTACGATTGTTTCATGTTTTGTTTGTATGCACTATGAAATAGTTAAGATATAGCAAACACCTGTTGACTTTGACATTTTTGCCTTATGATATCTCAACATCGTGACTATTTTATATTTTTCTTTTTTTTTTGCTGCTACATTGTGATACACTGGTTACATTTTTGCCTCTGAACACTGTCTATGTTTTTTGACACACATCGTAGAATAGCAGTCTTAACTAATTTTTTCGTTCAGAATACAAGGCGATAGATGCAGGGTGTCAGACAAAACTACACATTTTAGTTTTAATGAGGAAATATGCTAGACATAAGGAATAGTTGTGTAATGAATAATGAAGTGACTTTTTTGCTGATGATAATGAATGATGATGAATAATGATGAAGAATATGCTACTATGGATAATGAAGTTTTTCTTTACAGGTGATGTTAATAATAATGGAGTTATGATAATATGGGTAATGAAGTTTTTTCATTACAGATGAGGATAATGTTGAAGTTTATGTATTTATCCTATGTAGTTATTTAAGTATTTGTTGCAGTTCGTTTTGACAGTATGTGTTATAATTCATAGTATGATGACTGAAGGTTTTGGAAAGGACAGCTAGGGAACACATTTTTTTATACGTATTTTGCTACCTGTTAATTCGAAGTTCACTACTTTTCAGCATAAAATTCGTTTCTTCTTTCAGTTTAATAATCCATTTTTGTATATTTTGCAGGAGAAATTATTTATGAAATTAATGTGCTATAAGCAGTTGTTCATTAAACCTATGTCATTTATGAATGTGATCACATATACTCTACTTGTTTCATAACCTTGCTACAGCTGACTCATGACGAATGACGTTATACATCTTCATTTGCAGCAATGACTCAAAAGCAAATATTTTCATTCCCCAGTAATTACCCGACGCAATGCATTGCCAGCAAAAAAAAAAAAAAAAAAGAAAAAAGAACTATTGTAACTGGACTGGACAATGTCTGCCAATGATTACCATAATTAGATTAATGATGTGCATTATTCAGTAATACTATGTCATTTATTAGCTCCTGTTTTCAATGATAACTTCTGATGGTTTGCAATTAGGCAATGAGTGCCACTTTTCTCTGTAAAATGGCTCATGAATATTATTATGTAATACTATGTCATTTATTAGCTCTTGTTTTCAATGATGACTTCTGATGGTTTGCAATTAGGCAATGAATGCCAATGTTCTCTGTAAAACGTCTCATGAATATTACTATGTAATACTATGTCATTTATTAGCTCCTGTTTTCAATGATGACTTCTGATGGTTTACAATTAGGCAATGAATGCCAATGTTCTCTGTACAACGTCTCATGAATATTATTATGTAATACTATGTCATTTATTAGCTCCTGTTTTCAATGATGACTTCTGATGGTTTGTAATTAGGCAATGAGTGCCAATGTTCTCTGTGAAACGTCTCATGAGTATTATTATGTAATACTATGTCATTTATTAGCTCCTGTTTTCAATGATGACTTCTGATGGTTTGTAATTAGGCAATGAGTGCCAATGTTCTCTGTAAAACGTCTCATGAATATTATTATGTAATACTATGTCATTTATTAGCTCCTGTTTTCAATGATGACTTCTGATGGTTTGTAATTAGACAATGAATGCCAATTTGCTCTGTAAAACTACTCATGAACATTATACATGGTACAGAAATGTTCAATAACTGGGCAATGAGTGCCACCCATTACTAGTGTAATTCTCAATGAAGACTAGTATGTGACTTAATGTCCTTCACCTTCTAATCTAATTATCAGGAATTACTGCAATATCCGTTTGTCCTGTCTATCCTCATAGTCATGGAGCACTATATTTGGTTTTTGCACTAATTCTACGTTGGCGTACCTTACAAGAACGTGGTGTTGACACGACATGCTGTCCACCACCGTAAGCGATGGAGATGTTATTATGGTCCCACTGTTTGGTGTACCTAATGTACTACCAAAATGATAACATGGAATATTACTACGGCATTTCAGTGTCTTGGCTACGCTGATTAATACTTCTGGGAAAAGAACTTTAGATTCCCTCACTTTGTGTTGTGCTTCTGTAGAAAGATATGTACTTCCAGTGCAGCTGCGTGCAACCTTAAGTGCAACTACATGATGCAATCCTTCCCTTTCCTATCCTAATTCTTGTAACATAGTAAAAATCATTTTGTTATCATGATTTGTATTCATGGCCTATACATTTTGTGATTTGCTGATATGTTCTGAACTACAGTGCATGTGCACTTTTGTCATTTTGTTAACATGATTTCTACTCATTGCATATACATTTTTTGTGATTTGCTGATATGTTCTGAACTACAGTGCGTGTGCACTTTTGTCTTTTGTTAACATGACTTCTACTCATTGCATATACATTTTTTGTGATTTGCTGATATGTTGTGTACTACTGTGCGTGTGCACTTTTGCCATTTGTGAATATGTTTTGTACTCATTGTGTATATATTTGTCATTGCCTGATATGTTCTGTAATAAGTGCATGTGCACTATAGTTACTTCATGTTCTGCACCTATATATCTGTATATATTCTGTGATTGTAAAGTTAATTAATTATGAAAAATTTGTTGCTCATGGCAAGTCCAATTGACTAACCATCGCTGCCAAATTTTTGCCCCCCCCCCCAGTGGAGGGTTATGTAAGGCGTATGCTTCGCCGGCGATGGGCGAGGCATGACAGAATCTCTGACCAGAGAGTAGTTTATCGTCTGCTGTTGCTAGTCTACGCTTGATCGCGCGAGTGTTCAGTTGTACTCTGTCTGTAGTAGTAGTCAGTCGACAGTAGTAGCGAGTGGACGGTTGTACTGAGAGGGTGTCGGCATGCGTCGGCGGCGTGCTCTTCTTGTGACTCTGGTCAGGATTGTGGTGGACGATGAGTATGGTTGTAGAAGGTAATGAAGCTGCATTGCGCACATCTAGTAATGTATGTTAATTGTAATTAATTTGTTCAAAAAATGCCCCAATAATATTTTTTTTATAAAGTAACTGTTTTAAAGGAAAAGATTCATTTCAATTTAAAGAATATTTCCTATGCATTTCCTCCAAGAATCAAAATTAAATAAACCCCAACATTGCACGAAGCTGTGTAGAAGAATGTAATTAACAGCAGATATAGATGCAGTTTTACTGAGGTAAGAATTTTTGCTTCTTTATTCAGAATACAAGGCCGAAGGTCAGCGCTGCTGTCCTTATAAATTTTATCAGGTTTAATCATTTGTGTTGAGAGGTTCCATTTGGTTCATGGTTCATTATTTAATTAATATTATTGTGGGCTTATGATCAATCTGAGTTCCTTAACGATATTTTGTGGGAAGACAACATTTGGGACAATTTCACTAATATTGATTTTTCAATAATTTTTACGGGGAGGTTACAATATCTGCAGTCCCATCCATGTCCTCATGCTCGCTAATTTTAGATTCTCACTGGAGGACAAACGTAAATGTGCATCCGCGCGAAGGTTCTGAATTCATTGGCCATCGACCCGAATCAATTGTATCAATCCATGGTGTCTGTTCTTTAATGCATCTCCGCAAGAATAAACAGCATGCATTGATATAAATGTTTGTTCTTGTCCGCATTAACGATAACGTTTTCGCTCAGGTGGGAATAGCATGCAGTATTATCCCTCAAGATGATCTCTATGGTCGTTTCTCTGGATTACTGGTGAATTACTTTACAATTATACTCTGTAAAAGATACTGTAATTTTTGTCCAGCCACATCATTACCTCCTCCCCCTAGTAGTAAAGCGAAATTATAATAGGCTTGTTATTTAAGTTACGGGCACTCGAGACATATTTCACATATTTGGCACTTGCTTCGCGACGACTGAAGGCCAGAGTAAGCAAACTGGCTTTTCGTGATTCCGGTTGCCTCAAGGATTCGGACTGGTCCATTTTTCTGCAATAACGTCACCAGTAACGTTACACAAGGAAACGAGTCGCTATTAAATCAAGCCCTTTCGTTTTATACTGGAGTAGGATGTCGAGGAAAAAGAACTGCATCACACCACACTTTACGGCTTCGAGATAACGATGAGGCGTTCACACGTTCGTCCTGTCTGTTTTGGGCCACAGTTGGTTATCAACAGATACAGTCTTCGAGAGAACATGTCAAGAGCGCACGAAACAATCAGGAAGTTTGTGAGTGTAGACACATTTTTGTATTCCTTTGGCAGATGCACTCGCAAAGATTTTCCAGTACGTTAAAATCTAGCATTTAATGAAATAACGCACAGAAATTAACCACTAAATTAGCCTCCATCGCAGTCGTCAACAGTCATCAAATGCTGAGTTAGTTTCTTGGATCCACACCTAAGAAATTGCCGTTTAAGTATCGGAGGTGCCTTTTGGACGTAATGCTAGTTAAGAAGTTACTCCAAGATTGTTGCAATGAGAATAAAAGCTACAGTAGTTGATGTCGGCCTGTCAGAAGTCAGCAATTGTTGGGTTGATACAAGATCAAGTCATTGCTACATTCAACTACTGCATGTATATTTTGAGGGACGATCGTATAGATGGTAGATCAAAGAATTGTGGGAATCAGAAAGAGACCTATCACACACTATACCTATCTCAGAACTCTCGAACCCACAGAGTGTTTGCAACAGCACGCTGTTGACGCAAAAGTAATCCACTAGATTTTAGTCTCCGGGCGGATTATGGACGCCAAAAGAGAAGCTAATGTCAGGCTACCGCCTCCAATATGGAACTCAGACGACCATCAACAGGTAGGGAACAGGGGTGAGAAGGTGCAAGACTAATGTGAAGAAGTAGGATATGAATGACGACGAATGTGGATCAGGACAGGACTGTGAGCACTTGCTGGTCACCAGTAACCAAAGACAACCCTGAGACGGGGAAGCAGCCATTCTCGCTGCTGAACATTGGACTTGTAAAGCGTGCAATTATTTGTAGTTAATATTAGAGTGCAGTTTTTGTTATAGTGAGTTTTAGTGTTTTTCGGAATCGGATAAAAATAAATAAATAAAACCTTTCAAAAATTAAATGCTGTCGTATACACTTGCTGTATCGCGATCTTCGACCTATGTCTGTTCAACGATTAATCTGACGCTTAGCCATCACGAGTGGCTGGCATTATCGGAGTTTCACCCTCCATCTACCCTTCACTCTGGAACCAGCAATAAATGGTGAAGCTTCGACAATGCCAGCCACTCGTGCTGGCGGAAGTTCTAGAAAATGTTGAATAGACGTCTATCGAACACCTCGATACGAAAAGCAACAAGAATTTTGTATTGTTTGTTTTGTTATTGTTAATATTCATCCTACTAACTTTTCTCGAGCCACTACACACACCGTTTGGCTGGACATCTGAGTCCTTCATAATCTCTAAAATAATCCATGTCATTGTCAGAAATCGCAAAAGTTTTGTTTCTCTGTAAGACGGCAACGGTTTTGCACCTTGCATGAGTACATTTAACGACTGACACCGGCGCAATCGCTTTGTGGATAAGTAGTTGTTGTTTGTTGGAATAATTAAAATACGGTGTAGAAAATCTATGTAGAAACGCATCCGCACCCTGGCTAGGTAATACAGCGAGAATTCTACGATTTTGTAATTATAAGATTTTGCGGAGAGGCAGTACGCGAGACAGAGCTCGGCTATGTCCCCGGCTAGCCGCCGAAGGCCACAGGCTGACGGTATGATTGGTGAACTGAGGGAGTTCTGTAATCCGTTTAAGAGAGGCCACAGCGGCCGACAACCTCTGAGGGACGCGCGGCTGCAGGTGTTCACCAAAACAGAGCAGTGGATAGCTGGACGGGCTTTCCTGTGCGTGCTCTCGCCTATGTCCCACTAATTCTACACCTTCGAGTAACTCAAGTGGGGGAGGCCAGGAGTTCCGAATAACAAAACTCAATGCAGGAGTCTATGAAACTTCCTGGCAGATTAAAACTGTGTGCCCGACCGAGACTCGAACTCGGGACCTTTGCCTTTCGCGGGAAAGTGCTCTACCATATGAGCTACCGAAGCACGACTCACGCCCGGTCTCACAGCTATACTTCTGCCAGTATCTTGTCTCCTACCTTCCACGCACACACTCCACTGCAGAGTGAAAATCTCATTCTGGAGGCAGGAGTCTATGTTCGCTACGACGGGGAATCTTGCTGGGAAAATCTCGAGTGGTCTCTTGGGAGAAAACTTCCAGTAAACGTGTTATTGCCCACAGCTGTGGTTCTTTCCAGGCGGCGTGGTCGGTGTTTACTTGTGAAATTTTGTAGAAAGGGAAGAATTGTGGAAAAGAGTTCTACTCCCAGGCCGTACATTGGTCGGTACTGGCATACTCGAGAGAGCTTGTGATTCGCTCGGTAAAAGTTGAGGTGGGAAAACAGAGGTGAAGAGCGATCTTGCTCGACTCTCTCTAGTGGTCTTCCCTTCTGGGCTCTCGTACTGAGAGGACGTTAGCCAAGTCGTCTCTCCTCTTGGTCTTTTGTTCTGTGAGGGCATTAGCATCGCCAGCTCATTGCTGACGGAAATAGTGTCGCATTTAGAGAAGTTTACGGACAGCAGTCTGTTGTTCGAATACTGCAGGATTGTACTTGCCGAGACGCCACACGTCGACCGCACGGCCGCGCCGTTACCGTCGGAAAGCGCCGCTACAACAGGAATATTACGCTGAGATCGCTCCCGCTTCGGCCTGTGTTAGGAGTAACGTTAAATAGTTGTATCACGTGCAATTGCTGTTTCCACAGAGGTTTCACGGTACTTTGGAGTGTAGTGGTTCTTCGTATATATGTTATAAGAGATCGCGTTTTGGACGGATTTTAACGGAGTTTCTGCCAATGCCAGTTAGGAGATAATTTGTAAATTGTTCATTGTTTTTTATTCAGCATTGATCTGAAAGCTATAATAAAATTATTGTGATGCAATAGAGCCTTTACTTTCAGTAGTTGATCCTGGATGTACCCTTATGCTTATTTTTTATATTTGTGTCTGTGTTTGGTGTCATTGAACACCCAAAGAGTTCGTGATCGTTCATGTTTGGAAGGAAAAATAGGTGTGATTTATCGTCAACACTACCACCGCAGATTAATTAGGGGTGACAGGGCCACATTTAAATCTAGCGTTATCCATTTTTGCGTACAGTTCCACTCCCAATTTCTCTGTAAGTTGTTTGTCACAAGCAAAATCGGACAAGCAACGGGTGGGGTGCTACATCTGTATTCAGCAAGTGGGATCAGTTCCTTGCCATTACTTATCAAATATACCTATGACAACTTATGATAGAATTTGTCTCACGCAGACCTGTTATTCCAACGCGAAAAATGTCACAGCTTCGTTTGAAAAAATCTATCACTATACCTGTATTGTGATGCTCTATGTGGTTTTGAAAACGCTCTGGCTTTATTTTGCGAGTCGCTTGTCTGGGTGAGAAGAGACCAGAAAAATTGTTAATGAGTCAAAAGTTATACGAGGTGATGAAGTAACTCGCTGCCGCCTGTATTGTAAGACGTCGTGGTCTCCTGACCTTCATTGCTTACATATTCCGCACTCACAATCATATTCCGCACATCAAGACGCTTCATTCTAACCCAAACTCGATAAGATAAAGTCGATGTTGTATGAATTCATGTAAACGAAGTGCAAATAAGAAGTAAGCGCACCGTGGTTGGAATACTCGAGGCTGGCGTAGACACATACATTCCAGCCACGGCAGCCACAGGAGCCTTTAGTTCGAGAGAGGCAGACCACTTGCCAGGGGGCCGGTCCCTTCAGAGGACGACCCAGCCTATCTACACTCCTGGAAATTGAAATAAGAACACCGTGAATTCATTGTCCCAGGAAGGGGAAACTTTATTGAGACATTCCTGGGGTCAGATACATCACATGATCACACTGACAGAACCACAGGCACATAGACACAGGCAACAGAGCATGCACAATGTCGGCACTAGTACAGTGTATATCCACCTTTCGCAGCAATGCAGGCTGCTATTCTCCCATGGAGACGATCGTAGAGATGCTGGATGTAGTCCTGTGGAACGGCTTGCCATGCCATTTCCACCTGGCGCCTCAGTTGGACCAGCGTTCGTGCTGGACGTGCAGACCGCGTGAGACGACGCTTCATCCAGCCCCAAACATGCTCAATGGGGGACAGATCCGGAGATCTTGCTGGCCAGGGTAGTTGACTTACACCTTCTAGAGCACGTTGGGTGGCACGGGATACATGCGGACGTGCATTGTCCTGTTGGAACAGCAAGTTCACTTGCCGCTCTAGGAATGGTAGAACGATGGGTTCGATGACGGTTTGGATGTACCGTGCACTATTCAGTGTCCCCTCGACGATCACCACTGGTGTACGGCCAGTGTAGGAGATCGCTCCTCACACCATGATGCCGAGTGTTGGCCCTGTGTGCCTCGGTCGTATGCAGTCCTGATTGTGGCGCTCACCTGCACGGCGCCAAACACGCATACGACCATCATTGGCACCAAGGCAGAAGCGACTCTCATCGCTGAAGACGACACGTCTCCATTCGTCCCTCCATTCACGCCTGTCGCGACATCACAGGAGGCGGGCTGCACGATGTTGGGGCGTGAGCGGAAGACGGCCTAACGGTGTGCGGGACCATAGCCCAGCTTCATGGAGACGGTTGCGAAAGGTCCTCTCCGATACCCCAGGAGCAACAGTGTCCCTAATTTGCTGGGAAGTGGCGGTGCGGTCCCCTACGGCACTGCGTAGGATCCTACGGTCTTGGCGTGCATCCGTGCGTCGCTGCGGTCCGGTCCCAGGTCGACGGGCACGTGCACCTTCCGCCGACCACTGGCGACAACATCGATGTACTGTGGAGACCTCACGCCCCACGTGTTGAGCAATTCGGCGGTACGTCCACCCGGCCTCCCGCATGCCCACTATACGCCCTCGCTCAAAGTCCGTCAACTGCACATACGGTTCACGTCCACGCTGTCGCGGCATGCTACCAGTGTTAAAGACTGCGATGGAGCTCTGTATGCCACGGCAAACTGGCTGACACTGACGGCGGCGGTGCACAAATGCTGCGCAGCTAGCGCCATTCGACGGCCAACACCGCGGTTCCTGGAGTGTCCACTGTGCCGTGCGTGTGATCATTGCTTGTACAGCCCTCTCGCAGTGTCCGGAGCAAGTATGGTGGGTCTGACACACCGGTGTCAATGTGTTCTTTTTTCCATTTCCAGGAGTGTATGTTGGCCAGTGACCGCCCATAGAGCAGACAGCGGTTGCCCGAGTGAAAGGAGGAACGCCCCTGTGTTTGGCTTAAAAGCAAATTCCGCTACATTGTGTGGAAGCGGCAAGCCTTCACATTCTTTACACATAGCACACAGTTTCAGAGGTTTTCACAGGGCGACAGCAAACGCCAAACGCCGTTGCCACAGATTTCCTGATTGGTCGCCTTAAACGAAACGTCATTCTCCCGTATTAGAAGAGCAATGCTGATTGGCAGAGGATATTTCTTACGCCTTGAGCTGAAGGAGAAATGGAAGAGACCGAAAGATATACCCCTTCACGTCTGGCGTGGAGAGGGGTCGTTCCTTCGTCGCTCTTGGAGCGAGAACACGTAACAAGAGCGTGCGCGCTCATACGTGTACTCAAAGAGCGAGGAACAAGTCTCTCCTCAGTACTTCACTGGGAGAGCACGTCTGTCGAGGGTGAATCGAAGTGCGACTCTATATTGAGTCCTTGCGATTATGCATTGTTCACTGTGTTGGCTGATACACTTATTGTGCAGTGTGAACGGACAGAGTTATAGTTAAACGCCTGTGAGCGAATTTTTTGAGTGGCATCGCGATGGACTGGTTATCTGACCGGTGTACCACGCCAATAGTTAGACTAGGGGCGAATAGGAGTCCTTGACTTCATCAAGGCGTAGTGAGAGTTTGATTGGCGAAGGTCAATCCAGATAGGACGAGAGTTATCTTATTTGTCAGCAGCGAGCGGCGCAGACAGCAGTCATCGCAGCTTATGGTATTGTGCGCTACAGCTAATGCGAGCCCCATTCCTCCACAATAGTACCCTTTACTGCATTTGACACATGACAGCCTCGACCGCACCTAGCAACATTCTAACGGATAAATATTCAAGTTGAGTAGGTGCGGCTCTCAGCCATTCTGCCAAGTTAATAACAATCTTTAATTTTGTATAGAAATTTCATTAGCAAATCCTATCCTTGACAGGTAACTTCACGTTCCGAAAAGAACCAGGATATAACTTCAGTTCATAACTAAAGGTGGCATTGTGATTTCTCAGAATTTTTGCAAAATAAATAATAATTTTCGTTAGTTTCATGTTTTTCTTACACTAACTAGCACTACTCCAGTACCCAAGTATCCCACTAGTTACGTAAGAATTTTTGTGTCATTTCCTTACAGCGGACGACTCCAGAAGATATTTATTGCTGAAAGTTTTTCAGGCATTTCTCTTTAGAACTTTAGGAGCGTCTGTCTGACTTCTGTAGTAGTGTGGGGGTGGAAATTGCATCTAGCAGGAGCCACAGGGTAAAGGATACAACACAGATGAATCCGTTGCGCAGACTGACAGATTAGCATCCCCACGCTCACAGTATATTAGACGCCTCGCTAGATTAACTGCAACTACGAGAGACCACATGCAACAAAACTAAACGGCGTGTATAATACCTCGAAGGATAACGAGAGGTAATCGCTCGCTATGCCATTGTTACATGACTCGCATCCACGCGGCCCACCGCTGGTAAATACCAGGCGGGCCCGGCTGCGGGCAGAGAAGCGGTTCGACCCCTGGCGGCGGGGACAAGCGGCCATTCTGCCGGCCGTAATAGCGTTCTGTATCTGCGACTGGAACTAATCAGCGCGAGAGAAGAGGGCGCGGTTATTGTGTCCGGTCCGGGAGAGCGCGCGCCGGCCCGGCTTCCGTACGGGGAAAATTGCTCGGCTTTTTAGGATAGCGCGGCGCCGATCGCTATTAAGATCGTTAGAGGGCGCCGAGGTAATTACTCGGCGCACCGGTTTCAATTAGATTCGTCCGCGCGGACGCCGCCCCCCTAGCGCCTATGCAAACAGCGGGTATGCCCGCGGCGACCGGCCGAGTCCGGCCAGATAGCATCGGCCCCGCGTCCTCTTATGGAAGTGTTTTACGGCGCCGTGCCACGGGCCGTCCAATTACGCATACGGCGCCGCGAAAAGGCCGGTTTCTCGCGCTTCCGCGGGCAGATGGTATCGCCGGCGCCTGCAGCGGCCGCCCTTGAGTCAACAGGCCGGCGCTGGGAGAACCTCTAATCGAAAATCCGTAATGGAGGTGGAGCCGGAGTATCTCCTGTCATCCCCTTCGCGCCATCCGCCGCCCCCGTGGCGCCGTCGCGCCGCTTGCATCCGTCCCAGCCGGTCCCCGGAGGACACACGTCACCGGCGCCGCCACCTGCTGGCGGTTTCTCCGAGGTCGAACACCTATGAGGTCACCGTAGGCGCTCTTCGTAATTTCCGTGGCTGGACTGGAATTCCGACAGCTACTTGGAGAACGGTCAGCTTAATCAGCTCTCGGCTGGCTGCCAACACCGTGTCGAAGGAGAACGACATTCCCATTTTACATTATGGCTCGAGCTCCCTTTAAATGCGTGATATCGTCTGAAACAGAGTTAAAACCTCAACGGTGTACAGTTGTGAGATTAAGGGGGGTAGGACGTCAAACGGGCCGACTTGGAGCAGGAGAGGCACCAGAGGACATTTTAATTTCTACTGTCTATACTTTTACAAATAAATTCATACAACTTTGTCACCACGACCAGGAAGAATTGAAGACTCACACTCATGGCAGTGGAAGTTCAAAAACGTAGCAAAATACCTTTTTTTACATGTGAAATTTCATCATTTTTTTCACTTACTGGTGGTGGTGGTTAGTGTTTAACGTCCCATCGACAACGAGGTCATTAGAGACGGAGCGCAAGCTCGGGTTAGGGAAGGATTGGGAAGGAAATCGGCCGTGCACTTTCAAAGGAACCATCCCGGCATTTGCCTGAAACGATTTAGGGAAATCACGGAAAACCTAAATCAGGATGGCCGGTGACGGGATTGAACCGTCGTCCTCCCGAATGCGAGTCCAGTGTGCTAACCACTGCGCCACCTCGCTCGGTTCCACTTACTCCTGGCTGCATTTGTTGCTATAGGTACACTTTTCTTCCTAAGTAGAGAGATTCTTCGATGAATTTTGCACAGCATACAAGCAATACTTACGGGTGTATCAAACTCTAGATTTTCCAAATCTATTAAAAAACTGTGGTAAAAATTGAGATAATTAACTATAAAATTTGAATTTCTTCTAAACATGAAATTTAAAATGTAACAGTTCATTCAATTTTTAGTAAATTAAATTCTAGAGTTTCATACACCTATAACTATGGTTTATATGCTGCGCATTTTTAAAAGGTCAAAGGCCTTGCCTTAAAACAGTTCTTTAAATTAGGCTGAAGGGCCAAACCATTTTACGCCTTAAGGGCAAAACAACCTTAATTTAAAAACTGGGTAGAAGCCATACAAATACAAACAACAAGAACAAATAAGAAAAGACAGTACACTGAATGGCGCTCAGAAGTTTCCAAGGGTCGGCCTGGAATTCAAACACTAACACTCGCTTAGGTGAGACAGGCAGTCAGCCCAACCATTCTCGATCCGACGACAGCCCAACCGACAGACAGTCAATGGGCCCACCGACAAGATAACTTCCTCTCCACGTGACCAGCACACAACAGGGAGTTCAATGGAACAACGTAGAAAGTATTGGCGCCCAGAACCAATTATACATTGAGCTGCCAAACTACACACTGCACTGGACAGCGACAACATCGTAAAGAAAATACACTGCCTGAATTTACGTCAACGGCCTGGGCAGGTAACCGAAACGTTAACGGGCACAAGGCAGAAGATTCCGCTGGTGCACTTCAATTCAAATTAATCAAGTACAGTTAACTCCACCGGAGGGTGGCTAAAATTTGCCAACTTGAAAACACACCGTTGTTGCTCGCGGGAATGACGCAACAGCCGACAACGAAACCCAAACGACGCAATGTGAACAGTGGTGACTTGCTGGTAGATTAAGTGAAAAGTCAACTGTCATGTCTAGGATCGGTGAGCCAGAGACCTCGTAGCAATGGGAACAGCACCACACGCTCCGACCGTGCGTGGATGCCGCCAGCGGCCTCGGCCAAACTCCACGCCGCGGAGATTTCCTCGCTGCTCCACACCAACCGATCAACTACTCGCACACAGCACAGCCGGAAACTGTAAGCGCCAGGCCAAAGATAGTACAATGTGCGAATATCGATAAACACCATTGCTGCCACTGGCGGAGAGAGAGGATAACAGCATAATCGCGATAACCGCGGGAGACTAAACACAGAATAGCAATCAAAGTTTAATCCAACGCACAACATGAGCCAGCCATGGCTCAAAAACAATAATTTTGTAGGAAAGAAAATATGGAAATGAATCAAATTTATAATTTTACTGATTGTAATATTCTAAGGGTAGTATAATATGTAATTCATTTAAACAAATTGAAATCATAAAGGGAGGGAATCCACTATGGGTTTTCGACTGCCGGTCTTTTGGATGACCTTGCGCGAGCACCGCTAGGGAGGAAAAGAACGGAAAGCCTGAGGCAGATGCAGTCGAATCTTGGCAGTGTGTATTTTGGCGTCTTTAAGCCTCAGATTACGATGTGAGGCTTAAAAAGTAAAAATTCGGTGTGAAAGTGCTTAGTATTTTGTGCGACGGTGGCTTATACACTCCTGGAAATGGAAAAAAGAACACATTGACACCGGTGTGTCAGACCCACCATACTTGCTCCGGACACTGCGAGAGGGCTGTACAAGCAATGATCACACGCACGGCACAGCGGACACACCAGGATCCGCGGTGTTGGCCGTCGAATGGCGCTAGCTGCGCAGCATTTGTGCACCGCCGCCGTCAGTGTCAGCCAGTTTGCCGTGGCATACGGAGCTCCATCGCAGTCTTTAACACTGGTAGCATGCCGCGACAGCGTGGACGTGAACCGTATGTGCAGTTGACGGACTTTGAGCGAGGGCGTATAGTGGGCATGCGGGAGGCCGGGTGGACGTACCGCCGAATTGCTCAACACGTGGGGCGTGAGGTCTCCACAGTACATCGATGTTGTCGCCAGTGGTCGGCGGAAGGTGCACGTGCCCGTCGACCTGGGACCGGACCGCAGCGACGCACGGATGCACGCCAAGACCGTAGGATCCTACGCAGTGCCGTAGGGGACCGCACCGCCACTTCCCAGCAAATTAGGGACACTGTTGCTCCTGGGGTATCGGCGAGGACCATTCGCAACCGTCTCCATGAAGCTGGGCTACGGTCCCGCACACCGTTAGGCCGTCTTCCGCTCACGCCCCAACATCGTGCAGCCCGCCTCCAGTGGTGTCGCGACAGGCGAGAATGGAGGGACGAATGGAGACGTGTCGTCTTCAGCGATGAGAGTCGCTTCTGCCTTGGTGCCAATGATGGTCGTATGCGTGTTTGGCGCCGTGCAGGTGAGCGCCACAATCAGGACTGCATACGACCGAGGCACACAGGGCCAACACCCGACATCATGGTGTGGGGAGCGATCTCCTACACTGGCCGTACACCACTGGTGATCGTCGAGGGGACACTGAATAGTGCACGGTACATCCAAACCGTCATCGAACCCATCGTTCTACCATTCCTAGACCGGCAAGGGAGCTTGCTGTTCCAACAGGACAATGCACGTCCGCATGTATCCCGTGCCACCCAACGTGCTCTAGAAGGTGTAAGTCAACTACCCTGGCCAGCAAGATCTCCGGATCTGTCCCCCATTGAGCATGTTTGGGACTGGATGAAGCGTCGTCTCACGCGGTCTGCACGTCCAGCACGAACGCTGGTTCCAACTGAGGCGCCAGGTGGAAATGGCATGGCAAGCCGTTCCACAGGACCACATCCAGCATCTCTACGATCGTCTCCATGGGAGAATAGCAGCCTGCATTGCTGCGAAAGGTGCATATACACTGTACTAGTGCCGACATTGTGCATGCTCTGTTGCCTGTGTCTATGTGCCTGTGGTTCTGTCAGTGTGATCATGTGATGTATCTGACCCCAGGAATGTGTCAATAAAGTTTCCCCTTCCTGGGGCAATGAATTCACGGTGTTCTTAATTCAATTTCCAGGAGTGTAGTTCCTGAAATCGTCTCCAGTTTATTTTGTGTCAGAAAACGGAATATGCAGCCCACAATGCAGCAAATTAACATGGCTACTGCATGTGCATGGTATTTATAAACTAATTTCATCACTGTAGACGTGAAAGGCTATCCAAATTTTCGTACAGCAAGCAAGAAATTAAACATCGATACGACTGCAACCAATAAGGCAAGACTTCTTCGTTTTAATCATATTTAGCAGTGTCTTGGGATATTACAGTCAACCACATAGTTTGTCAAAGTTTTAATATAGGTTTGTTGAAAGTATTTGTTAGAATCGTTGTCCCAGAGTCATACAAGAATCAAAAGATTCCTGTCCCTTTTGTAAATTTTGTGTAATCGTAATTAAATTATTTTGGTGTTGTGACAATTTTTCAGTGTTATATGAAAGTCATTTCCAAGAACATTTGTTTACCCTCATTTTGAAGACATAGTAAGCAGGGTCGCTTTGATATGTCACTGTAAAGTACAATTTTACTAGATTTCTTACCTTTAAATTTTCTTTAGCAGAATATTAACTTTCTATAATTATTCTTGGTAAGGATGGCAGCCATTCAGCCGTGAAAGAATATCTCAGTCCACCTCCATTTTCTTTTCAAGAAAAATTGTTTCTAAATGGGTCATTAAGGTAAATTTACTTCTGGCACATTCAAAAACATAAACTGAAAGAAGATACTTAAATTGCCCCTTCAGAGCTGGCGACTGTCTTCGTAGGTATAGTTTTTCTTTCAGTGGATCTGTTGTAACGTTATTCTACATAGCTGCTAGCTGTTTCCTATGGGGGTACGGATAACATCAAATCCGAATAGGCCGTATAAAGTGTTGCGTGTTTAATAACTATTGCGGTGTACCAGTTGTGAAAACCGAGCCGCATTATGCACACCTCTCTTTGGAGCGAATTTTAAATCGTAAACAGGTGCCTTGCTAATAATGGTATTCTGTTAGATAACATGCGTCAAAATTTTTGTTAGAGATTGTTATTAATGTTAGTGAAAACGATGAAATGTTGTGCAGTTGTAATGAAAATGCTCTACCAGGCCAACAAAAAGCTGTACTTTTCTGAGAAGCCGCACGTAGGGAGCGCAGGAGGGACGAGAGTTCTCTTTTGTCAAGCAGTAATGGCAGCCAGCGATACGTAAATTCGACCGCCAACCAAGTGCACTTTCCACAGAGCGGCCAACATGGTATTTTCTCTTCTGGAGAAATAAAAAACTTAGTCTGCACATTATTAATTCAATTTTAAGCAATATTAACTGGTAATACAGCAAAATATTTTCACGATCGTACTTAAAAAGCTTGTACCCTATACCCGATGTTATTCAATCTGTATATTGAGCAAGCAATAAAGGAAACAAAAGAAAAATTCGGAGTAGGTATTAAAATCCATGGAGAAGAAATAAAAATGTTGAGGTTCGCCAAAGACACTGTAATTCTGTCAGAGACGGCAAAGGATTTGGAAGAGCAGTTGAACGGAGTGGACAGTGTCTTGAAGGGAGGATATAAGCAAAACGGGGATAATGGAATGTAGTCGAATTAAGTCGGGTGATGCTGAGGGAATTAGATTAGGAAATGAGACAATTAAGTAGTAAAGGAGTTTTGCTAATTGGGGAGCAAAATAACTGATGATGGTCGAAGTAGAGAGGATATAAAAGGTAGACTGGCAATGGCAAGGAAAGCGTTTCTGAAGAAGAGAAATTTGTTAACATCGAGTATAGATTTAAGTGTCAGGAAGTCGTTTCTGAAGATATTTGTATAGAGTGTAGCCGTGTATGGAAGTGAAAACGGAAGATCAGTAGTTTGGACAAGAAGAGAATAGAAGCTTTTGAGATGTGGTGCTACAGAAGAATGCTGAAGATTAGATGGGTAGATCACGTAACTAATGAGGAGGTATTGAATAGAATTGGGGAGAAGAGGAGTTTGTGGTACAACTTGACAAGAAGAAGGGACCGGTTGGTAGGACATGTTCTGAGGCATCACGGGATCACAAATTTAGCACTGGAGGGCAGCGTGGAGGGTACAAATCGCAGAGGGAGACAAAGAGATGAATACATTAAGCAGATTCAGAAGGATGTAGGTTTCAGTAAGTACTGGAAGATGAAGAAGCTTGCACAGGATAGAATAACATGGAGAGCTGCATCAAACCAGTCTCAGGACTGATTTAAGTGTCAGGAAGTCGTTTCTGAAGATATTTGTATAGAGTGTAGCCGTGTATGGAAGTGAAAACGGAAGATCAGTAGTTTGGACAAGAAGAGAATAGAAGCTTTTGAGATGTGGTGCTACAGAAGAATGCTGAAGATTAGATGGGTAGATCACGTAACTAATGAGGAGGTATTGAATAGAATTGGGGAGAAGAGGAGTTTGTGGTACAACTTGACAAGAAGAAGGGACCGGTTGGTAGGACATGTTCTGAGGCATCACGGGATCACAAATTTAGCACTGGAGGGCAGCGTGGAGGGTACAAATCGCAGAGGGAGACAAAGAGATGAATACATTAAGCAGATTCAGAAGGATGTAGGTTTCAGTAAGTACTGGAAGATGAAGAAGCTTGCACAGGATAGAATAACATGGAGAGCTGCATCAAACCAGTCTCAGGACTGAAGACAACAACAACAACAACAACAACAACAACAACTTGAAAAGCATTCGTTTCCCTGCTACATAATGTTAAAAAACAGTTCTATTACACCTTCTCGATTGGGTTTTAATTGAGGGGGTTTGGTGGCCAGGGGGAGTACGGTAAACTAATCCTGGTGCCTCTGGATCCATACTTGGAGATCACGAACGTAAAATTAGAGAGATTCGAGCGCGCACGGAGGCTTTCCGGCAGTCGTTCTGCGTGTGGAACCATACGCGAGTGGAACAGGAAAGGGAGGTAATGACAGTGGCACGTAAAGTGCCCTCCGAGACACACCGTTGGGTGGCTTGCGGAGTATAAATGTAGTGTAGATGTAGATCGACGTACACTGCGAGCTGTCTGAAATGTGCGTTGTCCTGCTGGCGGACGATATCGTTCCAACGAAAACCAAATTTCATGTTGGGATGGACATGAGTGCCAAGTATAGACCCATACTTCTGTTGACCCGTTGTGCTTTCCAGAACGACGGGAGCACACAGGGTATGTAAAAAGAAAAAATCCCTAGGCCAAAACAGTCTCTCCTCGTGGACCTCTGTGACTGTTATTGCACGGTGTTTGCTTTCAGACGTTCCTCGCCGTACATGCCAACGTCCACTTGTCACCTGAAAAGGCAACGTATCGCCACTCAGTGGACGTCCCGTTGCCGTATTGGCTCGGAGATTCCAGCATTCGTGCCAACGAAGAGCATGGTGGCATGAACCAGGCGTCCGCTGCAGAGGACAGTACTCAGCAACATTTGTTGAACGGTCATTGAGGAGACACTGTTGGTAGCCCCTTGGATCATCTAGGCAGTGAGTTGCTCGGCAGTTTCACATCTATTGTCTCACACACATTTCTGCAGCAATGATTCTCCCCTGTCACCCCTGGTGCACCATGGTTGCTTCAGCGCCGGTTTTGCCATGCGTGGAATAGTTCAACCACAGTGGTACGCCTGCAGTTTAAAGACCTAGTCGTTTCGGAAGTGCTTCCACACTTTCCCAAATGTCAACAATCATGCCCTTTTGGACATAAGATAAATCGCTCGATTTCCACATTACGACAGCGAATAAATAAAATAACTTCAACAGACATAAGCCTGTTTCGATCATAAGTAAAATTACATATGGCACCGTATGTCCTTCGCCACTACATCTGTTATAGTACAGATACTTTCTGCGCGTACGCGTACACCGTAATTACTCTCCCACGCAAACATTGGGGTTACACTCGTTCGGTGTGAGACGTTCCCGGGGAGTCCGCTGGGGGCCGAACCGCACAATAACCCTGCGTTCGGTGTGGGGCGGCGGTGGTGTGAGTGGACTGCTGTAGCCTGTTGTGGGGTTGTGAGCCACTGAGGGCTACGGCGGGGACGAAGACTCTCTGTCGTTGTAGGTCCCCAGTTCCATACAGCACAATTCAATTAATGACCGAATCAATACAAGCAATAACCTACTAAACTTCTTTGCCACTAAAACAACAAGAAGCTGAAATATAAGACAACTAGAGATGAAAGACGAGACATCAACATTATGTTAATTAAACGTGGAGGTATAAGAAAAGAAAGTAAAGGGAATGGACTGTTGACGTCAGCTGCATCGGGTCTTAAAGCTGAATCAGCGGTGACATGTGAAAATGTGTGTTAGACCGAGATTCGAACCCACGGTGTTACTAGGCGGCTACGTTAACCACTACGCCACACGTGTACAGTGTTTATGGTGGTCTGCAATCGGTACGCCTCTAGACCGAGGCACATTCCCACCTAGCGCCTGCTGTCCCCTTCACGCTCGTTACTATGAGATTCCCGCAGGAGGTCGATGTAACTGTCCACCCGAACTGAAGAAAGTGGGCCCGCATCTCGTGGTCGTGCGGTAGCGTTCTCGCTTCCCACGCACGGGTTCCCGGGTTCGATTCCCGGCGGGGTCAGGGATTTTCTCTGCCTCGTGATGGCTGGGTGTTGTGTGCTGTCCTTAGGTTACTTAGGTTTAAGTAGTTCTAAGTTCTAGGGGACTTATGACCACCGCAGTTGAGTCCCATAGTGCTCAGAGCCATTTTTTTGAAGAAAGTGGATTCACTGCCCATCGAGGCCATTCAGTTATATGAATACACGGTGCTTGGTCTTTCGAATGTATCCGGAAGAACAGAAACCACACATTCATACGAGTTGTTGTTGTTGTTGTTGTGGTCTTCAGTCCTGAGAATGGTTTGATGCAGCTCTCCATGCTACTCTATCCTGTGCAAGCTTCTTCATCTCCCAGTACCTACTGCAACCTACATCCTTCTGAATCTGCTTAGTGTATTCATCTCTTGGTCTCCCCCTACGATTATTACCCTCCACGCTGCCCTCCAATACTAAATTGGTGATCCCTTGATGCCTCAGAACATGTCCTACCAACCGATCCCTTCTTCTGGTCAAGTTGTGCCACAAACTCCTATTCTCCCCAATCCTATTCAGTACCTCCTCATTAGTTATGTGATCTACCCATCTAATCTTCAGCATTCTTCTGTAGCACCACATTTCGAAAGCTTCCATTCTCTTCTTGTCCGAACTATTTACCGTCCATGTTTCACTTCCATACATGGCTACACTCCATACAAATACTTTCAGAAACGACTTCCTGACACTTAAATCTATACTCGATGTTAACAAATTTCTCTTCTTCAGAAACGCTTTCCTTGCCATTGCCAGTCTACATTTTATATCCTCTCTACTTCGACCATCATCAGTTATTTTGCTCCCCAAATAGCAAAACTCCTTTACTACTTTAAGTGTCTCATTTCCTAATCTAATACCCTCAACATCACCCGACGTAATTCGACTACATTCCATTATCCTCGTTTTGCTTTTGTTGATGTTCATCTTATATCCTCCCTTCAAGACCCCATCCATTCCGTTCAACTGCTCTTCCAAGTCCTTTGATGTCTCTGACAGAATTACAATGTCATCGGCGAACCTCAAAGTTTTTATTTCTTCTCCATGGATTTTAATACCTACTTCGAATTTTTCTTTTGTTTCCTTTACTGCTTGCTCAATATACAGATTGAATAACATCGGGGAGAGGCTACAACCCTGTCTTACTCCCTTCCCAACCACTGCTTCCCTTTCATGTCCCTCGACTCTTATAACTGCCATCTGGTTTCTGTACAAATTGTAAATAGCCTTTCGCTCCCTGTGTTTTACCCCTGCCACCTTTAGAATTTGAAAGAGAGTATTCCAGTCAACTTTGTCAAAAGCTTTCTCTAAGTCTACAAATGCTAGAAACTTAGGTTTGCCTTTCCTTAATCTTTCTTCTAAGATAAGTCGTAAGATCAGTATTGCCTCACGTGTTCCAGTATTTCTACGGAATCCAAACTGATCTTCCCCGAGGTCGGCTTCTACTAGTTTTTCCATTCGTCTATAAAGAATTCGTGTTAGTATTTTGCAGCTGTGGCTTATTAAATTGATTGTTCGGTAATTCTCACATCTGTCAACACCTGCTTTCTTTGGTATTGGAATTATTATATTCTTCTTGAAGTCTGAGGGTATTTCGCCTGTTTCATACATCTTGCTCACCAGATGGTAGAGTTTTGTCAGGACTGGCTCTCCCAAGACCGTCAGCAGTTCCAATGGAATGTTGTCTACTCCCGGGGGCCTTGTTTCGACTCAGGTCTTTCAGTGCTCTGTCAAACTCTTCACGCAGTATCGTATCTCCCATTTCATCTACATCCTCTTCCATTTCGATAATATTGTCCTCAAGTACATCGCCCTTGTATAGACCCTCTATATACTCCTTCCACCTTTCTGCTTTCCCTTCTTTGCTTAGAACTGGGTTTCCATCTGAGCTCTTGATGTTCATACAAGTGGTTCTCTTATCTCCAAAGGTCTCTTTAATTTTCCTGTAGGCCGTATTTATCTTACCCCTAGTGAGATAAGCTTCTACATCCTTACATTTGTCCTCTAGCCATCCCATTCATACGAGTATAACTGAAAAACAAACACGCAGCGACAGTAGGCAACTCTACACACTGTAAATGCACACACGTTCATCTCACAGTGAAAAGTGCAAAGTGAAATGTCATAAATGTGGGCCAAACAAACGCTGTAAATCGGCCATCTGGAGTATGACGAGCAAGTAAACACATCTCCACGACGACACACATGGACTAGGGACAATGGAAATTGTAAGAAACATCATGATACGGCGCGCGCCGCTATCCTGTGATCTTGTTTAGAGCGCGCGCTATAATCGATTATAGTTCGCTGTTCTGGTGCAGGTGGCGCTCCGGTGGTGATTTGCTATTACGTCGCTGGCAAGTGTTTGCGGTGGCCGGCGGAAAGCGAGAGGGTAGTCGTTTTCCGGGGATTGCACGGAACGTGTGGTTCGCTCTGCCTGACCTGGTGACTAGCGCTAAAGTTGTTGTGCCTCGCAATATGAGCAGAGTGGTCTGGGGCGGAGGTGACTCGCCGCTGTGCTGGCCATGCGGTGGTGATTAATTGGAGTCGGCGTACTTGTTCTGCCTGCCTGTCTGACGTGGAAGTCCGGTGGGGTCCTGTGATACCCTAGCCCAGAGACAACTAGTTGCCGAATTTTGGAGTCTTCTGCCAGATTAGGGCGTGGGCTTGGTTGGCTCTTCAGATTTTCAGCTGAAAGCTCCAGCAGCGGTTTCTGAACTTCATTCTTATGTGGGACGGCGTTGTTGGAAGTTCTTGCTGTGAGTGTGTGGCACGTTAGGATATTTGTTGGTACTAATTTATTTGCTCAACTGGAGTATCTTTTGGTTATCCCGCTGAGTGGGTCGTTGTCCACCCGGTCTGCTCAGCGTTACCTTTGGTGGTGCTTGTTTGTTCCTTTTTAAAGGAGTTGACGTAGGTGGTTCCTGATACCTGCCCAGAGTTGCGTTCATTTATGGTATATTTGCCATTTCATGTGTTAGGTAAAGTCTGCCTAAGAAAGGCGGTTTTATGTATGTATAGTGAATTACTGCTGCTTGGTATATGTGGTCTTCTGGGACCTGAACAACACGATCTCGCCATTTTGGTTTGTGTAACAGCATTTAGTGGTATGTTTTGTATTTTTACCTCACTGTGTTATTATCAACTTGGAGGAATAGTCGCGTTTGGTATCGTTAACGCACTTCTAAGACTGTCGTTTGACTATTCATGTGCGTTTGCCTTTTATTGTTTTGTTTTAAGAAGCGAGAATTGTTTATTAAGATTTGTATATGTTGGCTTCCGGCACATGTTAAGAGCGCCCGAGTTAACGGGCCGTGGTTGGCTCAAATGGCTCTGAGCACTATGGGACTTAACTTCTAAGGTCATCAGTCCCCTAGAACTTAGAACTACTTAAACCTAACCAACCTAAGGACATCACACACATCCATGCCCGAAGCAGGATTCGAACCTGCGACCGTAGCGGTCGCGCGGTTCCAGACTGTAGCGCCAATAACCGCTCGGCCACCACGGCCAGCGGGCTGTGGTTATCATGTGCTGTCGGGATGTAATATTGTATTTGATTTTTGTATTTTATCTTGTGTTGATATTATCTGTCGTGTGTTACAGAACACAACCCAGGTGTGTTTATTGGTGTGGGTTGCGCTTCTTTGATTTTATGGTGCCAAGTGCCATTATCTTTCTCGAAGTTTTTTTATATAAATGATTTTAAATTGTAATGCCAAGTTAACTTATTATTGGATCTTGGTCTGTGGAGGAAAATCTTTTAAAGCACCATTGCAATTTGTTCTTGCAGAAAAAATTTATTTTATGGGGCCAAGTGTCATTATCATTCTTAATGTTTTTGTAAATGATCTTCAGTTGTTTTGCCAAGTTAACTTATTATTGGATTTTGTCTCTTGGGTAAACTCTAAAAGCAAGCCGCCGTTATTCCTTTTAAAGCTCATTATTTTAACCATTTGTTAATTTCTGTAAGTTACATGAATTTGTTGTTATTTAAAAGAGTTTAGTATTGGCAATTTAATAAATTGTGCACAGAGTCTGCTGTTTAGATATTATTGAGTGGAAATCCTTGGATTGTTGTCCTATAAGATCACGCATTTCACACCAGACGATAATTCAGCTCCACAAAACTAATACCACAAAATTTGTTTCTAATCTCAGAAACACAAGAATAACATGAGAAAATGTAACACATTAAGATACTTAAACTTGTAAGTAATACATTTATTATATATAGATACAAACAAACATGTATTATATGCCACTGAAAATGCTTTACAAATTTAAAAAAACGAAATGTGTATGGTTAAAAAGAAACTGCCTTTCATTTAGTTCAAAGACAGAACGTACCTCCATAAATTTTTAAGGCGAAAGATTTCATATTTCTAGCAAAAAGTAGTTTCCTTTCGTTATTTTTAAGAAATTTTGACAGACGGTCTCCATCTCCTTGTTCTTCGTACGCACCCAGTAGCCGAACGTGTAACGTGCAATACACGCCACGCCTGGCGAGCGCACCCCGCCGCCTGGTAGCAAAGCCTCTTCGCGGTCGTGTATACCCCTGGCGGGCGGCGCACAGTGAATAACGCGCACGCGCGAATAAGGCCGGCGGCCGTGGGTGTCGACGCGGGCGGCGCACCAACCTTTTGAACCTGGCGGCTCTCCTTCCCGGTCCGTGGGCGTTTTTGTGCGGCCCCGGTCTCGGCCTCGCCTTGGCGCCGCGCCTTGGCGCAGGTAGGCTGCATCCCATAATGGGACACTTGCTGTTCCCATGGAGAGCGGGCGCGCCGCCTCGCTGGCGCCGCCAGGTATGTCAGGGCTGTCCAAACTCGCGGGCCGGTAGCGCCTCTGCATCCGGCAACGCCCGGCTCCCAGGAGCCAGGTAGACGAAAGCACCAGACCTCCACTTCTTCACTTCATATTGGTTTGTACAACTGGCTTTCGGCTAGAATAGCCCAGACAATTGATGGACCTATCCTATAAAGAACACTACTGAGAAGAAATCTATATTTACATCTATATTCCGCACGCCACCTTGTGGTGTGGGGTAGAGAGTACTTTGTATACCACTGCCACCGTCCCCCCCTCTCATGTTCCATGACTCGCATGAAGAATGGTTGTTGCTAAGCCTCCGTATAAACTTGAATCTCCGCAATTTTACCTTCGTGATCTTTCCG
Organism: Schistocerca nitens; assembly: GCF_023898315.1. Taxonomy (NCBI): domain Eukaryota; kingdom Metazoa; phylum Arthropoda; class Insecta; order Orthoptera; family Acrididae; genus Schistocerca; species Schistocerca nitens. Next base: position 74,434,182 of record NC_064617.1, read on the forward strand.
CTAGGTGTACGCAGGAGGAAGCAATACACTGTTTGATTCTTCTAGAAACACACGCTCTAACAGCAAACCACAGACTACTAATAATTTTCTTACCTCTTACACTTGCAAATAGAGCGAGGAAAAAACGACTATCTATATGCCTCCGTATGAGCACTAAATCCTCGAATCTTCACGGTCCTTATGCACAATGTCCATGGCGGCAGTAGAATCGTTCTGCAGTCAGCTTCAAATGTCGGTTCTCCAAACTTTCTGAACAGAGTTCCTCGAAAAGAACGTCCCTTTCGCAAAATATCACCGTAATGCCTGGATGTTGTTTGAATCCACCAGTAAGAAACCTGGCAGCCCGTCCCTGAACTGTTTCGATGTATTCCTGTAACACGACCTGGTGCGGATTCCAAAGTCTCGAGCAGTACTCAAGAATAGGTCGCACTAGCGTCCTTCATTCAGTCTCCTTTAAAGCTGAATCACACACTCCGTGACGCTTTTACACCTACTAGATGACAGTGTAACGAAACGAGCTGCTCTGCTTTGGAACAGCTCTACTTCCTCTGTCGGTCTTAATGGTTTATTTTCTGAGATTAAAAAAAAAGGTCTCCGTTTCAGGCCACAAGTGGCCCATCGGGACTATCCGACGGCCGTGTCATCCTGAGATGAGGATGCAGATAGGAGGGGCATGGGGTCAGCACACCGCTCGCCCGGTCGTTATGATGGTTTCCTTTGACCGGACCCGCTACTATTCGGTCGAGTAGCTACTCAATTGGCATCACAAGGCTGAGTGCACCCCGAAAAATGGCAACAGCACATGGCGGCTGGATGGTCACCCATCCAAGTGCCGGCCACGCCCGATAGCGCTTAACTTCGGTGATCTCACGGGAACCGGTGTATCCACTGCGGCAAGGCCGTTACCATGTTCTGAGATTAGTCGAGCTGAAAATAAATATTGTAACCTCCCCGCATTAATTTAGTTAAATATTAATGCAAAATGGAACCAAGCTTAAACTCCCCACAAAATTGATAAATGAAAATTGACCAAAAACCACAATAATATCTATTAAATAATGAACCATGAACCAAATGGAATCTCTAAACACAAATAATATAATCTAGTAAACATTATAAGGACAGCAGCGCTGACCTTCGGCCCTGTATTCTGAATAAAGAAGCAAACATTCTTACCTCAGTAAAACTGCATCTATATCTGCTCTTATTTATCGACACAGCTTCGTGCAATGCTGGCGTATATTTAATTTTGATTCTTGGAGGAAATGCATAGGAAATATTCTTTAAATTGAAATGAATGTTTTTCTTTAAAAGAGTTACTTCATAAAAAATTATTATTGGGGCATTTTTTGAACAAATTAATTACAATTAACATGCATTACTAGATGTGCGCAATGCTGCTTCATTACCTTCTACAACAGTACTCATCGTCCACCACAATCCTGACCAGAGTCGCGAGAAGAGCACGCCGTCGACGCATGCCGACGCCTGCTCAGTACAACCGTCCACTCGCTACTACTGACGACCGACTACTACTGCAGACAGAGTGCAACTGACTACTCGCGCGGTCAAGCGCAGACTAGCAACAGCAGACGATAAACTACTCTCTGGTCAGAGATTCTGTCATGCTTCGCCCATCGCCGGCGAAGCATACGCCTTACATAACCCTCCACTGGGGGGGGGGGGCAAAAATTTGGCAGCGATGGTGAGTCAATTGGACTTGCCATGAGCAACAAATTTTTCATAATTAACTAACTTTACAATTAGTTAATATATACAGATATATAGGTGCAGAACATGAAGTAAATATAGTGCACATGCACTGAGTACAGAACATATCAGGCAATTACAAAATATATATACAATGAGTACAAAACATATTCACAAATGGCAAAAGTGCACACGCACAGTAGTACAGAACATATCAGCAAATCACAAAAAATGTACATGCAATGAGTAGAAATCATGTTAACAAAATGACAAAAGTGCACATGCATTGTAGTTCAGAACATATCAGCAAATCACAAAATGTATAGGCCATGAATACAAATCGTGATATCAAAATGATTTTTACTATGTTACCAGAATTAGGATAGGAAAGGGAAGGACTGCGTCATGGTTGTAGCACTTTAAGTTGCACGCAGCTGCACTGAAAGTCCATATCTTTCTACAGAAGCACAACACCAAGTGAGGCAATCTAAAGTTCTTTTCCCGGAAGTATTAATCAGCGTAGGCAAGACACTGAAATGCCGTAGTAATATTCCATGTTATCCATTTGGTAGTACATTAGGTACACCAAACAGTGCGAGCATAATAGCATCTCCATCGCTCATGGTGGTGGAGAGCATGTCGTGTCAACACCACGTTCTTGTTTGGTACGCCAACGTAGAATTAGTGCAAAAACCAAATATAGTGCTCCATGATCATGAGGATATACAGGACAAACGGATATTGCAGTAATTCCAGGTAATTAGGTTAGAAGGTGAAGGACATTAAGTCACATACTAGTCTTCATTGAGAATTACATTAGTAATAGGTAGCACTCATTGCCCAGTTATTGAAGATTTCTGTACCATGTATGTAGTATTACAGAATAATGTTCATGAGTAGTTTAAAGAGAACATTGGCATTCATTGTCTAATTACAAACCATCAGAAGTCATCATTGAAAACAGGAGCTAATAAATGACATAGTCTTACATAATAATATTCATGACACGTTTTACAGAGAACATTGTCACTCATTGCCTAATTACAAACCATCAGAAGTCATCATTGAAAACAGGAGCTAATAAATGACATAGTATTACATAATAATATTCATGAGACGTTTTACAGAGAACATTGGCACTCATTGCCTAATTACAAACCATCAGAATTCATCATTGAAAACAGGAGTTAATAAGTGACACAGTATTACAGAATAATACACATCATTAATCTAATTATAGCAATCTTTTTTTTCTGGCAATGCATTGCGTTGGGTAATTACTGGAGAATGAAAAAATTTGCTTTTCAGTTATTGCTGCAAATGAAGATGTGTAACGTCATTTGTAGCAAGATTATGAAACAAGTAGAGTATATGTAATCACATTCGTAAATGACATAGGTTTAATGAACAACTGCTTATAGCACATTAATTTCATAAATAATTTCTCCTGCAAAATATAATGGATTATTAAACTGAAAGAAGAAACGCATTTTATGCTGAAAAGTAGTGAACTTCGAATTAACAGGTAGTGAAATGTGTATAAAAAATGTGTTCCCTAGCTGTCCTTTCCAAAACCTTCAGTCATCATATTATGCAAATAGCACATACTGTCAAAACGTACTGCAACAAATACTTAAATAACTACATAGCATAAATACATTAACTTCAACATTATCCTCATCTGTAAAGGAAAAAAAACTTCATTATCCATATTATCATAATTCCATTATTATCATCACCTGTAAAGAAAAACTTCATTATCCATAGTATCATATCATTCATCACTATTCATCATCATTCATCATCATCTGCAAAAAAATCACTTCATTACTCATTATACAACTATTCCTTATATCTAGCATATTTCCTCACTAAAACTAAGATGTGTAGTTCTGTCTGACAGCCTGCATCAATCGCCTCGTATTCTGAAAGAAAAAAAAAAGTTAAGGCTGCTTTTCTACGATGTATATAGTATATTCTTGTTAATGCTTGTTAATTCTGATCCATTTACTCTTCATCACGAGGTATTGCATCTTCTTTCGTTCATTCCGAAGGTGAAATTCCCATTTCTGTTTAATTTATTTCTTTTACACGTTATTTCTTTCTGAAAATGATGAACAAAGATTAATGTCTTGCATTTAAATCATATACCCATTAAAGAAAAAATGGTTTATAGTAACATAATTTGAGCATACAGCATAGCATGACAGAAAACGTAATATGTAAAAAACATAGACAGTGTTCAGAGACAAAAATGTACCCAGTGTATCACAACGTAGCAGCAAAAAAAAAAAAAGAAAAATGTAAAATACTCACGATGTTGAGATATCATAAGGCAAAAATGTCAAAGTCAACTGGTGTTTGCTATATCTTAACTATTTCATAGTGCATACAAACAAAACATGAAACAATCGTACATACATAAAAAATGATGACAAGAAATGTGACCCTCTTTGTGTTGAGCTAGTATGTTGTGTAGTTAATAGAGGCGAGAATTAAAGACTTTAATGGAGAGCGAATTTAATAAAATTAATATGTCACTAGATAAAATTGCATAATTATTCATAAGATACGTAAATCTATCTGGAAAAATGTGCACGGTCTGATATGTAACGACAAGACGAGCGACCTACTAACCTTACCTTGACGGGCACTTGCCAAGAAAAATACGACAATCATCAGTAAGTAGTCACGTGAATATAAATGCATAAGCGGTCATAAAAATAGGAAATGGCATTACAGTCTGATAAATCATAAAGTATCTTCATTCAATAAGAGGTTTGACGTTCGATATGTGGTGGTTTCCTTTGGTTTTCCTGGTTCTCAAAGTTTCGACGTGTACAACATTGGGGTGAGGAATGCTGCGAATCCAATATGAACCTGCGTACATAAGTTCAAATTTACTGCACCTACCTTTTCCTTTATTCGATAAATAGTGTGTACGAACTAATATTTTCTGTCCAATGTGAAAGTCACGACGTGTACAAACCTGTTTTTGCTGTCTTCTCCGGCGCTCTGCGGCACGTTTGATGTTGTTCAGCGCAATGTCAATTATTTCATGGTGTCGTAGTCGACGAGATCTAGGAAAGTTTACTAATTCTTTAATTTTGTTAGGTGATTCAACATTTTTCAGTATAACAGACAGAGATAGCATAGTAGATTCATTTGGTATAGAATTAATTACATCCTGGAATGAGAGTATGTGTGTGTCCCAATCAATATATCTTTTATGGCAGTATACTCTACACAATTTACCAATTTCTTTCATTAATCGTTCACAAGGGTTCAAAGAAGATCGGAGAAATGTTTCTAGCTTGTAACATACGTGTCCATATAGCAGATCGAAACAGTGATCCACTGTCGGAAATTACATTTAACACATGCCTTACATGAAATAGAAAATGTTGTATAAATGCTCTCGAAACGGTTTTAGCATTAGCTTTGCGTAACGGAACTTTGAAGTGAGTTCAACAGCGACAAAAATGTAGCAAAAACCTCTATTAGTTCTGGGAATCGGACCAAAAATGACTACAGTGGCCATATGTCTCAATTTAACAGGTACAATGGGATGTAATGGAGGAATATGTGAAGTTGTGTCTGATTTAGCTTTCTGGCAGATTTTACATGACGCTAAAACTCGTCGTATACGTTTCTCCATGTTGGTAAAATAACAGTTCTGTCTCAGTATAAGAAAACATTTTCTGGCTCCGTAATGTGCGTAACTTAAATGAGTATACCAAATTAATTTGTTAACAAGCTCGTCAGGAATATATAATAACCAATTGTTGCTGTCAGGATGAGAGCGGCGAAACAGAATGTCATTGCGTACAGTGTAATGGTTTCTAATGGTAACATTATTCCTATCTTGCCAGATGTGTTTAATTTCTTTCCACACATTGTCTTTACTCTGCTCTTGCGCTATGTCTCGTAATGGCGACGAAATCAAATTTTCAAATGCAACTTGTTGAATGTACATGACGCTGAAATTTGCTTTGCAGAAGTTGGTTGCGATGTCTTGCTGATTGTTGCTGAGAGAACGGGATAGTGCATCTGCTACAATATTTTGTGTGCCGGGAATGTGAACAATTGTGAAATTAAATTCCTGCATATAGAGTTTCCATCTACTTAATCTGCCGTGAGTAAATTTAGCCGAAAGTAAAAACTGTATAGCTCTATGGTCTGTGTAAACGGTGGTATGTCTTCCATAAAGAAAATGCCGAAATCTCGTAAATGCCACTACAACACATAATGTTTCAAGCTCTGTAACAGAATAATTTCGTTCAGCAGGCGACAGAATGCGACTTGCAAATGCGATGTTTTTAATTACTATACAACCATCTTCTTCAATTTCCTGAAAAAATGTACGCCTAAAGCGGTGTTAGAACTGTCGGTGGCAATGGATAAATTTCTAGTAAGATCTGGGTGCGATAAAAGTGGTGCATTCAACAAAGCATGTTTCAAATTACATTCTCGTGAACAAGATTTTGCGTGTTAAAAATATTGTTTGCGTTACTGGAATATGCAACCTGTACTGTATCTGGACAAATTCTATCGGACGTGCTGTTATTTTCGGGAGGATGTTGTGGCAGTTCCACTATTTGTACTGTTCTGTTATTTCTTCCTGACGTATTACGCCATGGATGACACCTATTGTCTGGTTCATTCATGATAATATGTAGTGGCGGATGTTCTTGCTGCTGATAAGACCGAATGTTATTAAATGTACGCTGAAAATTGTGCTCATTATTTTTACGTCTGTCGTGATAATCATTTCTATACGGTGCATTGCGATACGAATTGAAATAGTGTGTTTTCTGTACATACTGATTTCCTTGTTCCTGTGTGTTACTATTTCTTGGAGCTGACGCTATACGCGTACGCGGCGAAACATTAAAGCCTGGTTGACCTTGTACATTACATTGTTGGTTAGGTATGCTAACCGGTTGGTTTTGTTGCTGTTGTTGGGAAAAACGTCTTTTGTTACCAAAATATGGTTCCTGTTGCTGATAATTTTGACGATACTGATAATTAAAATTTTGTCTGTTATTAAAGTTCTGGTAATTTTCGTTCCTGAAGGGTCTATTGGCTTTGCTATTGAAATTGCGTGGCTGATCGTAATAGCCGTATGTTTGTTGACCTTGGTTATTATACGAAAAATTTTTATTTATAAAGGAATAATCCGATTGTTGCACTTCCAAAAGCTGTAACAGATCTCTGAATGCCGAAATATTTTCTTTTTGCTGACCCGTTAAAAGTGACACTCTTAATGATCATGGCAATTTAGAAACACATAATTGAATAAGTGCAGATTCACTGTATGGTTCACTTAGGTACTGGTTTTGTTGGACCATGTGTTCAAAAAGTTGTGTGACACTGGGAAAATTGGAGTTCTCATAATTCGGTAAACTAATTAATTGATCCTTAATTCCGCGCTGTGTCGTCTTCGAACAGTATGCTGACAGAAAAGCATTCTGAAATTCTTCTATCGAGTAGCATTGTCTCGCGATCGGTCTCATACGAGTTGCCGGTTCGCCTTCCAAAAAACTGCAAATAAATTCAAGTTTGTGCGTTACAGGCCAAGTCGGTGGAAGAGCAAAGCTAAATTGTTGTATCCAATCCAGGGGGTGAATCTGTGTTCTGTCATTTTTAAATACTTTAAATTTTCTCACTGATAGGAAATGTTTGTAATCAAAATTATCGTCTCTGTATGTCGGAACAGGTTCAGGATTGTATGAGAATCTATTTGTGTGTGACTGTTCGGAATCTAAGTCGCGTACTCTCTGTAAATTACCCAAATTATACACGCTGCGTGAATCTGACAAATGTTCGCAAAGTGGCGTCTGCTGTGATGTGTTAAACGCTGAAACATTTTTCATCTCTGTTACTTCTTGCTGTAAACTTGACAATTTTCTACGTAATGTATTATTAGACGAATCTATCTCACTGATTGTCTGCTGCAGATTTTGGAATTCAGGTGCTTGGTTAAACGAAATCGGTGAAGTATCGTCTGATTTGCTGTCATTATTATTTTCAATAACGTCAATACGACTGGCCAATTCATCATATTTTTCAGTCAGTATTTTTACCTGATCATCGTTTTTAGTGTCAGAAGCATTAATTTGTTTTTGTATTTTACGTGTGGTTTCGTTCAGTTTATTAACGTCAGCTTTGATGTCATCGGAATCCTGTGTTAGCTCTCATTGTTTGAGTCTGTCTGTCACTGTCTGAATATCTACTGTGTGTGTATCTGTTTTTGATTTAAGATCAGAAATTTCATCACGCAATTCGGTGTTCAACTGTTTGATGGTATTAATTTCGTCCGATACTGTAGCAATATTGTTGTCCACGTATGTTTTTGCTTTCGCAAACAATTTACGTTTATCTTCCTGTCTCTGTGCGGTAATTGTTTCCATGACTTGTCGCTTTACCTTATTCTGTTCTTGTATAAATTTACGGAAACGTGTATCACTGTTCTGCAGGTGATGATTAAAACGCTCGTCAATTTGACTGTTCTGTTGGTCGAATTTCGCGTCTACTTTTGCATCCAGTGTGCGCGAAATTTCTGCTGTCATTAATTTAAACTCGTCGCGTAACTGTGTTGTATTTTCAGAGCATTGTTTACCGACTGCACTCATTTCGTCTCTAAGTGTTTCTGTTGTAGCTGTTTGCATATTCCTTAAATCTTGAGCAACAGATCTAATTTCTTCACTACTTTTCCTAGCGCAAGCCTCAATTTCTTCACGTAATTGTTCTTTAGTATCATGACACTACGCGGCAACGGCTGTAATCTGTTCACTAAGCTGTCTGGAATTGTTGTCTAATTTTTCATTAAGGTTGTCATGTTTTTCACTAAGTTGTTTGAAATTTTCATTAAGGTTGTCTTGTTTTTCATTAAGTTGTTTGATCTGTTCACTAAGCTGTTGGGAATTGTTGTCTAGTATTTCATTAAGCTGTTTGTTATTTTCATTAAGGTTGTAATATTTTTCATTAAGTTGTTGGGAATTGTTGTCTAGTTTTTCATTAAGCTGTTTGTTATTTTCATTAAGGTTGTCATATTTTTCATTAAGTTGTTTGGAATTTTTGTCTAGTTTTTCATTAATTTCATGAATAAGCTGTTTGTGATTGTAGTCTTGTCTTTCACTCTGTTGTTTGAGATTGTTCTCGTGAAGTTGTATCATTAATGCTATGACTCGAGCCATGTCAAAATTAGCTACTGTATTCTTTGTGCTGTTTAATGGCGTACCTGCAATTGTCACGTTTTGTGTATCCATTTGGAAATCTGCGTCTAGTGGCTCCGGTTTACAGAAGTTCGCCGCTGTATCCAATAACGGGAATCATCATATTCGCTGTGTAAAAAGAAGATGGCAACAAATGCAAATCAATACTTCTGCTGTCGGATAAATATGATAGCAGATAATGGAAATCAAGACGTTCGTTTCGGAATCAGTTCGGGGTCAGCCGCTGCAGATGTTTTCATTTACGCTTCTGTTCATCTATGGACACAAACACGCCCACAGTCTTTTGTTCTTGCCACCTTTGGCAGCATTATTATTTTATGTGCTCTTTGCACTTATTATATTCTAGAATGTATCTCTCCTTATTTATGTATTTACAGAGTGTATGTGTTATTCTACATTATGTAACACAACACAAAAAGCCGGCCGCGGTGGCCGTGCGGTTCTAGGCGCTTCAGTCCGGAACCGCGAGACTGCTACGGTCGCAGGTTCGAATGCTGCCTCGGGCATGAACGTGTGTGATGTCCTTAGATTAGTTAGGTTTAAGTAGTTCTAAGTTCTAGGGGACTGATGACCTCAGATGTTAAGTCCCATAGTGCTCAGAGCCATTTGAATCATCTGAACAACACAAAAGAGAGCCCCTGATCACTGGAGTCATTTCTAAATTTGTATTCTTGTTTATCTTTGTAATAAAAAGTTCCAATAATGTACTTAAATAGTGTTTTGTTTTTGTCTTTTGGTGCTAATCAAAGCTACTCGCCAAACCCGTAAAACAACACGTACGTCTCGTCGAGTTCGTGAACGTTGTGCGGAGATGGAGAGTGTTGACAATTCTGTGGAACCCAAGACACGACAGGAAGTTTTTTTCTACATCAACATTTTTACTCCGCAAGCCACCCAACGGTGTGTGGCGCCGCTCTTCTGTGGATCTTCTCTATCTCCTCTGTCAACCCGACCTGGTACGGATCCCACACTGATGAGCAATACTCAAGTATATGTCGAACGAGTGTTTTGTAAGCCACCTCCTTTGTTGATGGACTACATTTACTAAGGACTCTCCCAATGAATCAAAACCTGGCGTTTGCGTTCACGTTCGATGGATTTTCCAATTCAGATCCAAACTATCACATTCCAACCGAAAATGGAAACTCCATGTAGGAATGTCAATAATATAGGAAGAGACAGATTGCTACCTACCATAAAGAAGCCACTTTAAGTTGCAGATAGGCGCTATTAAAAGACACATAAAGCTTTCGGCCACAGTCTTCATCAGCAAAAGGCAGTGGCCGAAAGCTTCATGTAAGAATCTTTTAATTGTGCCTGTCTGCGACTTGAGCTGTCTTCTTCTCGGTGAGTAGCAATCTGTCTTTTCCAACGTTCTTGACATTCCATCCTAACTTAGACTTTGGGCTGAGCTATACATCAGTCGGTCATCAGTACCATGATTTTTTCCTTTCACATTCGATGGCTTCACCATCTCACAACCAAACTGTCACATACAACCCAACCTAGATGTCTTCTGATCCTGAAACTGGCAAATAAAACAATGAAGTATCATAAAACGTGACTGGTCGCAATATACATGAAAAAGGAAGCTGTCTGTTGGACCAGGACTCGAATCCAGTACCTTCCCTTTCGCAGATAAATGCTCTTCTCCTAGTACTCCTGGAAGAAAGGATATCGGCTAAGGTATGTGCCCACAATATCCTTCCTTCCGCGAGTATTAGTCGTGCAAGTTCCGCAGGAGAACGTCTGTAAAGTTTTGAAGGTAGGTGGTGAGGTACTGCCGGAAATAAAACTATGACGACGGCCTTTGTGTTTTTGAGAAGCCCAAACGGTAGAGCGTTTACCTGCGAAAGGCGAAGGTACCTGATTCGAGTCCGAGGCTGGCAGACAGTTTTAATCTCCCAAGGACTTTCATTTCAGCGTGTACTCCGCTGCAGAGTGAAAAACTCATTCTCGATACATTAAAAGTAAATCTTCGTAGTGTGTGTCATAGACGGCAGCATGTAATGCTATACTGCTACATAGGAAACAAATTATTTGTGTATCTCTATGCTAGTTACGAAAAGCCACTTGTCTAACAAGAGCCAGAAATGCCTCTGTGCAAAAGTGTCGCTCCCTGCATGTTTTCCAACACCCATCTCGCATAAAAGCAGATAAATCCACTTGATGCTTCAGGTTAAAATCTCTGAAACGCCTAGTGCAAGTAAAATAAACTGTGACCTAACAGTAACCCGTAGTTACAGCTGGTATGTGATGTGTGCATGTCAATAGAACGGTAATACTAGGGCTACCCGGAAAGCAAGGTCAGATCGGTCGCGAAATTTAGACAACGATGAAGCTTTACACAGGTGTTTTGGGCAGTGTATCTGGTATGCCTGTCGATAGCTTCACGTTCTTCTTTTCAGTTGTGAGCACACATTGAGCACGTAAAGATGTCTAGCAAATAGTGTCTCCCGGCAAGTAGGTGTGCGTGCAGAGAGACTTCGCCTAATGTCATGCAGCCCACACAAGTGTTATGCGTTTCCTTCTTCAACGCAATTATTGGCCGCACTCTGCAGGGCAATGAAGATGCTCCTGCAGCGTTTTCGATGGAAAGTGTTTGATCACCCGCACTGCAGCCAGTAACTGGTTCCCCGTGAGTTCAGTTGCTGCTCACATGAGTTGCTGGCTATGAAGACATTTTGGCACACAACGAACTGCAGATCAGAGTAGAGAATTGGTGGAAAGCACAGGCGGCTGCCTTCCATGAAGACAGCCGGCACAGTAGCTCAGCGTGTTCGGTCGAGGGTTTAGCTACCCTAGGCGGCTGCCTTCCATGAAGACAGCCGGCACAGTAGCTCAGCGTGTTCGGTCGAGGGTTTAGCTACCCTCTCTAATTAAAAAAAAAAAAAAATGATAAAAAAAACGGAGTGAATGGATCAACGAACAACCTTAACGGGTGTGATCGGACGTCCGCCACGAACAAATTCAACGATCAATGTGAAACAAAAAAAAAAAAAAAAAAAATGAAGACGGTAACGGTAAGTTAGCACGATGCTACGGCAGATGTCTCAAGTCGAAGCGGTGACTATGTAGAGAAGTAGGTGTATCAAACTGGTGCAAATAAAATATTTTTTAATTTTAAAGAAGTTTCGGTTGCGCGACCGATCGGACCTTACTTCTCGAATGGCTCTCTTAATTTCCCACTTTTGGTTCCTCATCCCAGATTCTGGAGCCTCTGCCGTCTGTATGACTTTAGGAGTGTGGATCAAGCTGTGTAAGGGATAACAGAACAATTACATCGTCTTTGCTTTCGGCACAGCCGTCATACTTTGTTTGGATAATCGGAAACGAGCCGCGCGAATATCTGAATTATAATGAGACGACGCTTTTCTTCACCATGGGCTATAAACTGTAATGCTCGTTCGTAGTCGCTCCGGAAGATAAACAACTCGGGACGAGGTGTTTAATTAAAAATTTGTCGCAGGTTGGCGATGTTGTAGGAAGATTAGGCGGGTGCCGGGGGGGGGGGGGAGGGGGGGGGAAGGGGTGTTTGAAGCAGCGGCGGCTGTACGGCCCAGCCCGGCGTTATTAGCTCTTCTAAAAGTCAAATGAGCTTTTTAGCAGCTGGGAAATTAAAAGGAAGAAAGCGAGCGGCGGCCACCTGCGGACAAAGGCGGCAGCGGCGCTTTGTGGCGCTGAATGCCGCGGCGCCGCTATTATGACAGCCGGGGCCCGCCCATTCACGCTGGCTGTGGCGCTGCCCCCCTCCCCCCCTCCAACATCACTCCTCATCCACCCCTCCCACTGACTCCCAACACAGACACCTGCGGCGGTCGGGCAGCGCCTGTGCAAATCACGGCAGCTCTCCGCCGTCGCCTCCGCCTGGGACTCCTCAACTCTACGTTGGTGAAAAACAACATTTCCCAGTGTGTTATTATTTCTGAACGGAGCACATGCTGCTGGCCGAGCGCTTTCAAGGGCAGAACACTGCACTATAACAGACCACGTAAGCGGCCTATTCAAAGAAGGATGACTATAAATAATTTTACGATAATAATTTCTCGCACTAGGAATTAATTTTATGATATACTGCAGGGTGCCACACGGGAGACGGACGGTTTTTAACCGCGTAGTACTGAGGGCGCGGTGGTGGGAGGTGGTCGTGGTGGGAATAGTTCTGATCCACACAAGACGCCATTTCATTTACTCACTATGGAGCAGTGGGACTTGCAACGTCGAGCGTTTGTCTACGACAGTTTCGTGAAAAGTGGGGAGTCTATTATTGCTACGCAGCGATTGTTTCGTGCGCGGCTTAATGTCGATCGACATGGAGCTGTTCGGGGGTAACACAATCCTCAGATGGGTGGAAAACTTCAGATCAACTGGAAACATACTGCATAAGAAGCATCCTGGCCCGAGCCGCAGAGTAACGACACCAGAAAATGTTGAAAGGGTAAGGCAAGCGGCAGTCAGAAGCCCAGCACGGTCAGCTAGACGTCATGCTAGGTGAGTTACGAATCAATCGTGAATCGATTAGACGAAGTTTGCATAAAGAAATAAAATTCCATCCCTATAAAATGCTCATTGTCCAACAACTTAAGGAAACTGATTTTGCTGTACGATAAGACTTCGCTTACGGAATACAAGTGATTTTGGGATCGAAAGAAAATGAAATGTTGTTGATGACCGATGAACCTCTTTTTCATTTAAACGGGACCGCGAATAAGCAAAACCTACGTTACAGGGCTCCAGAGCATCCACACCTTATCCACCAGCGTCCTCTACACTCAGAAAAAGTAACAGTCTGGTGTGCTCTTGGCTCTGTTGGCATTATTGATCATTATTTTTTTGAAAAGAACGGGGCCACAGTTACTGTTAATTCGGTTCATTACGTTCGTATGCTTGAAACATTCTTGAAACCAGAACTAAGAAGACGACGAATCCCTATAAAACGCGTTTGGTTCCAGCAGGATGGGGCAACATCGCACACCGCAAACTCTTCAATGACAGTTCTTAGACACATGTTTCCTGGCCGGATTATCTCACGTTTTGGCAATGTTCCTTGGCCTCCCAAGTCTCCCGACTCGTCAGTATGTGACTTTTTTCTGTGGGGGTACCTTAAGAACTGTGTCTATAACCACAAAGCACGAAATTTGGACGACTTGAAGAATGCAGTCATTCAAGAAATTGCTGCCATCCCTGCAGAGATTTTAGTCTGTGTGATGGAGGATTCTGAGAAGAGACTTGATTCCTGCATTCGAAATGATGGACACCACCTTGACGACATTATTTTTCACAAATAACTTTGTTGCCGGCCGAAGTGGCCGAGCGATTCTAGGCGCTACAGTCTGGAACCGCGCGACCGCTACGGTCGCAGGTTCGAATCCTGCCTTGGGCATGGATGTGTCTGATGTCCTTAGGTTAGTTAGGTTTAAGTAGTTCTAAGTTCTAGGGGACTGATGACCTCAGAAGTTAATCCCATAGTGCTCAGAGCCATTTGCACTATTTCAAATAACTTTGTTAACTAAAATGCCAAATAATGAGTTTTGATTTTGTGTAAATAAACAAGCATTAACTTTAAAGTTGGCTGAGTAAAAAATGGCTCTGACCACTATGGGACGTAACTTCTGAGGTCATCAGTCCCCTAGAACTTAGAACTACTTAAACCTAACTAACCTAAGGACATCACACACATCCATGCCCGAGGCAGGATTCGAACCTGCGACCGCAGCGGTGGCGCGGTTCCAGACCGTAGCACCTAGAACCGCTCGGCCACTCCGGCCTGCGTTGGTTGAGTGTTATTTAATTAAAAATCGTCCGTCTCCCGTGTGTCACCCTGTATTATCGAAATCTGGGGACCTGTGTTGGAGAATGGCTTATGGAGAATTCGAAAGAACAATGGAGTTTATCAGCTAATGGAGCAACCCACTATCATCCAGAAATTAAAAAGTAGGAGACTGCAATGGGCTGAACATGTGGCCAGAATGGAAAACAACAGTATCACCAGAAGAGCGCCGGCCGCTGGTGGCCGAGCGGTTCTGGCGCTACAGTCTGGAACCGCGCGACCGCTACGGTCGCAGGTTCGAATCCTGCCTTGGGCATGGATGTGTCTGATGTCCTTAGGTTAGTTAGGTTTAAGTAGTTCTAAGTTCTAGGGGACTGATGACCTCAGAAGTTAATCCCATAGTGCTCAGAGCCATTTGAACCATTTGAACCAGAAGAGGATTTGAAGGAACTCTCCAGGCAACAAGACCACTGGGCCGACCTCGTGCAGGGTGGAAAGATGACAGAGAATGACATCGCAGCATTACGAATTTCCGCAGGGTGCAGAGAGACTGTGAGAGATAGAAGGCGGTGGAAGCAGATAGTTGATGCAGCGCGTCGTCTACACGGCCTGTGATCGCTGAGGAGAAGAGAAGAAGAAGAAGAAGAGAAAGAAGTTTAGCGCAATGTAAAGCCCTACGTAAATGATCAAACGCGTTTGACAAAATCGCTTTTATCTAGCCACGGATTTGCCAAGCAAACCCGTACACGTTCAAGGAACGTTTGTCAGTTTGACCTCACTTTGAAGCAGACGCTGTCCGTCTTCGTAAGTATTTCGACAATAGCGAGAACGGCCACAAACGCAAACTAGTCCTGGTATTGTCTTCGGCACTGTGTTTGAAGGAGAAGAAAACAAGACTGTTGTCCAGGGAATGGCTTTAAATGAGAGATTTGCCAACGAATACCCGCTAAATGAAATATTACCTTCAGAAACCGATGATCATATCAACGTTTTTCGAATGAATAATGAATTTTTTTAAATCCCTCCCTCCTAAAGGAGTAAACTTATCAGGCGAGTTGACTCTTATCTTGCCACGGTTGTGTCAAACAAACCCGTACATGTACCAGGGAAGCTTGTCATTTTAACCTTACGTTCGAAGCAGAAGCCTTTGATTTATACTGCATTTTGGAGCTAGTTGGAATGGCTACAAATGCAGATAAAGCATATTTAGTAGCCTGAAGAGCTGCATCAAACCATTCTTCGGATTGAAGACCACAAAAACAACAACAATGACTCTGGCACTGTGTTCAAACAGGAAGAAAACAACACGTTGGTCCAGCCAATGGTTTAAAACAAGAAAGAAATATACAACTGAAAACCTGCTAATGGAAACGCTATATTCGTAACCTGTTGATTACATTAACTTTCTGCGAATGGACAGTAAAATGTTCTATAACTTGTTTACCGTTACTTCGCCCTCACATTAAAAAGGAAAGCGCACTATGTGAAAAATTATTCTCTTCTCCTTCTTCCTCTAAGACACTTCATTAGAATATCACAACACACAAACACAGCCCACATCGTCCGTGGAAGATCCGGAGAACTTCGATTTCTTTTATTTAATTCCGCTTCCGCTTGTATGTGACTGTAAACGTAAATATTGAATTTTTTAAAACCCTTTCATGTATAATATATCGCTGCGAAAAACTGGTAATTGTCAGTGCTATTTTGGTTTTATACTTGACTGTAGTTTCCATGGTCGTGGAAACTCACGATATAACAAGATAAATTGTAGTAAAACAATTTTTCCCTTAACATATGTGGCGAAACATCGTCACAAATAACGCCCGCAATCTTGTCAGACTTCCCGTCAGTCAAAATTTCTGGCAGCTACGTCGAACATGATCTATGCTTAACAAACACATCAAATAGCACCGTATACCATCTAACATTTGGCAAGCTTAGTTAATGTTTGACAGTATGTTGGATCTTTACGGTGGCCTTGACCGTCACCCGTACTGGTCTGATTGTTGGCACTTCTGATCCCCGTTTGTGAGAGGCGGCAAAAATGAGGTATGTTCAGTATTGCCTACCGCAACAATGGAGGTGACATGCGATTAACAATACGCGGCTTTGAAATTCTACTTTTGTCTCAACAAACTTCAGCTGAGGCCGCCCAATGATCATGATTTCCTTACGGTCATAAATTTTCTCGCTAGAATGTAATGTTACGATGTTCTGTTAGCTTAATGTGTAACCAACATACCATAATCGTTTGATCGCTGGCGCTCCTGATCCCTGCGCTTGAGAGGTGGGCGAGCTGAGACAAGGTCAGTATCGCCAACAGTGACAATGGAGGTAAAGCATGACGAACAATATGCGGCTTTGGAATCCTGCTTTTTTCTCAACAAATACACATTATGGTTTACATTTTTTAAAGTGAAGAGACAATCAGCTTCAGATGGGTCTCCAGTTAATGTCCTTACGGAAGAAAACATCAACACTGCTCCGTCATCATCACAGAAGTTCGGTGACTAACCTTACAAAAACTTTCTGAAATATTGAAAATTTGATAGGATGTTACCCACAAGCTGTTGACAGAAAAGTTAAACATAACAATTATTCCGACCCCTAGTGACAGGGTGTTATACAACCAGTTTCGAATTATTCCTGAATAGAAACGGTCTTGGTTACGAAATTATTTCATGTAAATGACGCGTTTCATCCTTTTGGGGCATCAACATACGATGGATGGGTTACATATCCAGCTACTTTTACACAATATGATGATCCCCAAAAGGATGAAAGGCGTCGTTGATGTTAAATAATTTCACAACCAAGGCTGTTTTTATTCTGAAATTAAACATAAAACTGGTTTGTGCGCCATTTCCAAAACTATTGAGTCCTTGACAGAAGGACATTCTGGTGTAGGTCTACTTGTAATTGAAGTTGCTATTAGAAGAATATCGGGAGTTTGTTTCAAAGGCAACCACTACTGATGAAACTTCTCTACGTCATCCTGAGGGGAAACTGCGAAGCTCAGTGTGGAAATCTCCTTCATGAGAAAAGCCCAAAAGAACAAAAGTGGTTGCTTCTGCTGGTCATCTCACCTCTTGATATTCATGGAATAGTTTATCTGCATGTTGCAACCAGCACTCACCAATAACTGGGCAATATTATAGGAATGTCCTGAAAAATATGCAAGTCCTTATCAGTCACAAAACACGGCATACACTTCCATGAAACAGGTTGAATGCTACAATACAATAATGCACGGCCGCAATTTGCAAATGTTGTTACTAAATATCTTACAAATCAGTCACTGTGAAGTGCGTCGCTCACCCTGCCTATAATCTGGTCTTAGCCCCTTGTGACTTTTTTCTATTTCCTAACAAGAAGAAACAACTTCGTGGGAGGCATTATATACATCATCAGAATCAGCAGTGTAGGGTGAGGAGGCGTTTCAAAAAATTGTTTCCAGCAAGTCTTTCCAGGCTGGCAGAAACGCTGGGACAAGTGCATCGAATCCAAAGGAGGCTGTTTTAAGAAGGACCATCAACATTATGAGAATGACTAAAGGTAGGCTCTTTAAAGAAAAAAAGAAAAAAGTATCTTTATTGAATATCCATCTTATACTTCGCTGTCTTCACTATCTTAAAATATCTTTCTAATAAATTAGGCTATCACGATGTAACAGGAAACGCCGCAGAATGGTTGAAATCATATCTCTTGGACAAGAAGTAGGCAGTGATAAACTGTGACACAACATAACCGAACCTTGGGTCTCCACCTGTAACCTACTGCATGATCAGAACACCTCAGTTCCTAGATGTACTGCTGCACCATCGTTTGTTTTCAGATCTACGAATTAGGTATGTCATCGAATCTGTCTCATCGAGACCGATATCTCTCTCTGCGTAACTGAGATTCCGTTATTCATTTTACTGACTATTGGGAACAGAAACAGAATATTATATATGAATTCGAAGGATTTAGCAATTGATAAATTTTTTAAGAACAAGCTAAGTCTTCAGATTGTAATGTTGTTACTTTAATTTGCTATGAAAGCGGTGCTGATAGACAATAAAAGCGGGTTAAAACCTGTGAGCTGTCTGGGGAAGTTAACCTTGCATTACTGAGCAACTGTTTCACCAGGTATCCAGTCTAGCTTACCAAATTCCCAACCAGACTAACATTAATTATAATCTTTTAATAGTCATACGACAACCGGTGATATGTATATAAAAAGAGAATTTAAATAAAAAGAAATAAATCAGTTTATATTTGGAAATTTATTTTAACGTTGATCATTGAAATTTCAGCATATTAAACTCGATTCATAGCTAAGCTGGTGCCGTATTTAGGATTGTGAAAATGTGAGATTGTAATCTTACGGAACACATCAAATATGGAGCCAAGATTGGGAGACCGCATACAACACTGCATTCATAAAATAACACACGAAGAACGTTGAAACATATGTAAGAGGAAATTAACCACAACCAACCGATTCAATTTTCACCCAAAGAAGTTACGTTCGTAGCACAATCCTGTCCGTCATGTAATTACCACACACTGGTATACTAAATTCATACTAACCCTCTGTGAAATCTTCCCGAAAAGAATAGCTGAGGGCTACTTTGATGATTACTCCACATGCTTCACGTGGTCAACTTGGTTTACACAAAGAGTGTAACTCCACAATAATTTTGATAATTAAAATAAATTAGATCGAAAAGCAGTTTACAAAAGAAAAACCTCGAACTGGTTACTATCGTCTTACTATTAACCTGATGGGTCAAACAATTGTATAAGCACGTGGTACTGGTCTCACAAAGTACACCCCACGTGGGTTGAACATAAAGAAAAGTTGCTATATTGAAAAATATTGTCAAGACGAGACGTTATAATCTCACGCACATTCGCATTTAAGATCGATACTCTTAGTTAGAGTTACTGATCAACACGTGGTTCCACTTTACTCACAAAGTAGTGACAAAGCAACTACCGGAATATATTCTGAACTTCACACTCGAATTACACTGCGTTGCCATTTAAGATAACATTAGATATTTTAAAGCTAAACCTGAAATGAAGGTGATTAAATTTTCAGTTAGGCTGAACTTAAGAAATCCATTGTCCTGCAGACTTAGCAGACACGCGCTTAGCCGGAGATCTTACCACTTCAGACGCTCGCCGCGGAGAGACTGACCTGCGCTCCTACCGAGCGTGCTTCCCAGATACAAACGGAAGTGACCAGAGAGGCAGCTTCCTATACCAACATGACAAGGGACAGACAGGACCATACTAAGAATAGAAACCTCTTTGCTTTTAGAAAGCGTAGCTACCTGTTCTGACGTTGGTCCTACTGTTCTCTAGCAGGCAGGCTTGTCTGCTACCATCAAGCATGCAACTAGAAATACATTTGCTCATTCATCCTTTCACACAGAAGGGGGATGATAGTTTCTTATCATATACAGTATATAAAAGAAAGCGGATGTAGGTTCCGTATGAAAATGTGTGACTTGAATTACATATAAACTGTGTTTTAAAGTGTAGTAGTGTGACAGATCGTTCTTGTTTACTTGTAAAAGTAACACGTTCCACTACTCAGTCTCCTCCCAGATAGTCAGAAACGCCACAGTAAATTTAGAAGAGGAATTTATGCCGTAAATGACAACAGATTTAAGAAATTAACATGAAAGGAATCCAACAGAGACCTTTCAAGATGTAATCATCATTTCCCATCTCAATGTTCCACATGTCTTTATTTTGATAGTTCAGGTGTAGTTTGGGCATCACGAAATAAATTTGACACGAAACTGTAATTAATTCAAAATGTACTTTCTATGTAGCATCTCACATCTGTGCTAAATTTCAATGACAACTTTTATTGTCATATCAGTGTGTGTTCGTTGCTATATTTCATCTGAATAGAAGGATTGAATCTAGCAGAAGTTTGAGTTTTTGTTGCAACTTTCAAATGCAAATATGGTATTAATTTTTAATTGCTAGTTATCAAGCAGTACCCTTTATTTTGGTCAGCTTCAGAATTTTGTAGAATACAGTCTCGAATAAATTAATGTTTTTTTTTCGATCGCCGAACGCCTAAGAGCATGGATGAATCTGGGACATGTTCATTGTGAGAAGACGGGTAGCACTGTATCAGCATATCAGAAACTGCGCCTGAAGGTAACGAAACGATTGGGTGCATACTAAATATGGCAGCAGTAAACTTGTTTTGCTATCAAAAATGGTTCAAATGGCTCTGAGCACTATGGGACTTTACATCTATGGTCATCAGTCCCCTAGAACTTAGAACTACTTAATCCTAACTAACCTAAGGACAGCACACAACACCCAATCATCACGAGGCAAAGAAAATCCCTGACCCCGCCGGGAATCGAACCCGGTAACCCGGGCGTGGGAAGCGAGAATGCTACCGCACGACCACGAGCTGCGGACTGTTTTGTTATCACATGTGAATACCCCCAGCATTAGTTGCAGAACAAGTATATTCTCTAAAACGGCGCCGGAACACCGTATGAAAAAACATGCCTGGAAGGAAATGAATAATACAATAACACGACTCAGACACAAATTTTACATACGGCAAACTGTAGATTGCGTACAATTATTTCACTGTCTGCAATGACCTTAATATCGACCAAACTCTGAACTCTGGTATTCCTTCCTTTTTCCCAAAGGAATGCCAGTCCAGTGAGTTTTCTCTAGACTGTTCGAAAATAGACGCTGTCTTGTTTGGGAGCCTTTGTGCTATACTTGGTGGAAACGTGCCCAGAAGCTAAATTCATTCCACACGAAACCACAACACGGGCCACAAATAGAACCTTCGATGCTAGTCCAGTCACGTTCGGTTGTTTATTGAACAGCGGCTATGTTGGTGCGGTAATGCACGTCAGTGCAGTGAAATGTTCCCGATAAGTCTGCGGAGTACCTATACACAAAGCCGCTGAGCGTGTTACGTAAAGGAGTGGGTGTCGTCATCAAAGCTTCCTTAATAGGAACGTAAACAGCTACAGGGACAGTTCAGCGCCTGCCTAGACTCGCGTTCAGCTATCACTGCAGATTAACTTCCAAAGTCACAATGACGGTACTGCGTACTCAAAACAAGGTTTGCACTGACCATCTGTTTTAGCTGGTGTGTTATGCAGCTCTTTAATGTTGACGTGAAGTGGAGCAGCAGGGTTCTCAAGAATGGTATTTCACTAGGCTTCGGAGATGTTAGGGAACAGACAGTCTTCCTTTACTCTGAAACACTTGGTTTTATTGGGTGAATTAATTAAAGGAAGATCAGGGCTGAAATAGCTTCTACACTGTTTAGTTCTTCAAGTAAGAAACTTCTCTGTTCTTGACAAACTGCCTATTGGCTTCTGTCTCGGGTTCTTCGGCCGACGTTCATCTAATGATTTTTCTGACGTTTCGCCAGCACGAGTGGCTGGCATTGTCAAAGCTTCACCCTCCATTGCCGGTGGTGAACTGGAGCCGAGCTCGCGGGCGCAGACTATATATATGTACCACCGCGGAGAAGCCCTCGGACGTTGGCGCGCCAGGTACATATAGTCTGCGCCCGCGAGCTCGGCTCCAGTTCACCACCGGCAATGGAGGGTGAAGCTTTGACAATGCCAGCCACTCGTGCTGGCGAAATGTCAGAAAAATCATTAGATGAACGTCGGCCGAAGAACCCGAGACAGAAGCCAATAGGCAGTTTGTCAACAAGTGGCCACGATAGCCTCAACAATTTCTCTGTTCTTGCTTCAGACAAACTCCAGTGTGCAGGGTAGTGAGAAACAGCCTGAAAAGCTTGTAAGTGTGTTGCAGGGTAGATTGTGCTGAGAATTAACTGTTAAGAAAAAAAATGATACGTTGC
The DNA here is from genome assembly GCF_023898315.1 of Schistocerca nitens. Lineage (NCBI taxonomy): Eukaryota > Metazoa > Arthropoda > Insecta > Orthoptera > Acrididae > Schistocerca > Schistocerca nitens. The sequence continues at coordinate 74,456,770 of NC_064617.1, forward strand.
TCTGTTTTCGATTTCATTAGCATTGAAGTTACACACAATCAGGCCCTTGCGCGCGCAAATTCAAGCGGCCCGCCAGATACACTTACAAGGGGAGGCCGCCAATTGTCAAATTCAGATTCGATTCATACTGCGCATAATAAAAGCTCATGGCCAGAGGTGTAATGTGGCAAAGCACCAAGATGCACTTCTCAGCGGTTGTCGAGAAAATCGACAGTTAAAAGAAACCATTACGGTGAAAACTCTCTACGATTAATAGTTTTCCACAGCGTCGTGGCGCAGCGGTAAGCGCTCGGGTTCGTAATCCGAAGGTCGCCGGATCGAATCTCGCGCCATGCGATTTTTTTTATTATTAGTTTTTTGTAATTCAAATTATATATATATATATATATATATATATATATATATATATATATATGAATTGCTTATGCATGTTGGTGAAGGCGGATCGCTCTCCAATTGTACCGCCTCCATTTTTCCGTTTTTTTAACAGGGTGTACCAAACTTCTCCCGTCCGCACTGATTTCCGACCGCATCTACCTTCTTTCGAAGTTAGCAGGCAACTACGCTGTTATGCGGCGGCTCGTTTCGGCCCATTCAACATCTGTCCTTCAAGTGTAACGAGCGAGTAACGGAGTTTATATTTCATACCTGCCACAGCGAATTTGTGTTCGTGGGGTCTCTATTCTAATTCGAACGTTTGACTTACGCTATACGTATTCGTTTCGGAATATCGTTTCTACGTCTTCCGTTAACTATACGTGGTTAACATTATGACGACAATTAATAACATTTGTGAAATACAACTTTGTTTGCGGAAAACATCATGTTCGAAGTCGCCAGTTTTTCCACGACAAACGACTTTCAACAACTTATTATATGCATAATTATTGCAACTAATTGCCGGGAATTATATATATATATATATATATATATATATATATATATATATATATATATATATATATTTGAATTACAAAAAACAAATACTAAAAAAAAGTTGAATGGCGCGAGATTCGATCCGGCGATCTTCGGATTACAAACGCGAGCGCTTACCGCTGCGCCACGACGCTGAGGAAAGTTAGTAATCGTAGAGAGTATTTCACCGCAACGGTTTCTTTTAACTGTCGATTTTCTCGACAACGGCTGAGAAGTGCATCTTGGTGCTTTGCCACATTACACCTCTGGCCATGAGCTTCTATTATGCGCAGTATGAATCGAATCTGAATTTCACAATTGGCGGCCTCCCCTTGTAAGTGTCAGTTGCTCTCACTGCGTAGGTGACAGTGCTTGAGACAGCTCAGTCTTTGGCTCGGGTTCGATCCTTATTCCCGTTCCATGTCCAATTTCTGTATCGCTTTCTTGTTCGGTTTTAGAAAACCAATCTAAGAACACGTTTGGCGATACCGTCTTTGGGGAGCCGCTTTAATGAACTCTTGCAACTATCTGACTGGCTACCGCCGGCCGAAGTGGCCGTGCGGTTAAAGGCGCTGCAGTCTGGAACCGCAAGACCGCTACGGTCGCAGGTTCGAATCCTGCCTCGGGTATGAATGTTTGTTATGTCATTAGGTTAGTTAGGTTTAACTAGTTCTAAGTTCTAGGGGACTAATGACCTCAGCAGTTGAGTCCCATAGTGCTCAGAGCCATTTCAACCATTTGACTGGCTACCTTTAATGCTAACTGAGTCGGAAACAGCGCAACGTGTCGATATTTTTTTTAATTTAATAGTTGTTTCTCAGCACAAGCTACTCTGCAACACCGCTAAAAGCTTTCCAGACTGTTTCTGACGGAACAGAGGAGTCGTGATCTCCTCTCCTTCGATTATATTTCTCGACTTCTCAGAGCACTCGAACTTCATTACTGTAATGTGTTGTGTCAGAGGCAGCTAGAGGAACTGCTTCTGTACTGTCTGCAACAGTGATATCTTTTCATGAACAAGGGCTGGTTCACAACTCGTTCTGATCATAAAACAGAAATTCTCAGTGATCAGAGGTTAGAGTCATTAACTTCCATATTCTATTCAGACTCACTCTAGCTGTAAACAGTGCGTCGGAGACTTCCATACCTATCGTCTGTCTGTAGCCTGAGTTCCTACATCTACATCCATACTCCGCAATCCACCATACGGTGCGTGGCGGAGGGAACCTCGTACCATAACTAGCATCTTCTCTCCCTGTTCCACTCCCAAACAGAACGAGGGAAAAATGACTGCCTATATGCCTCTGTACGAGCCCTAATCTCTCTTATCTTATCTTTGTAGTCTTTCCACGAAATGTAAGTTGGCGGCAGTAAAATCGTACTGCAGTCAGCCTCAATTACTGGTTCTCTAAATTTCCTCAGTAGCGATTCACGAAAAGAACGCCTCCTTTCCTCTAGAGACGCCCACCCGAGTTCCTGAAGCATTTCCGTAAAACTCGCGTGATGATCAAACGTACCAGTAACAAATCTAGCAGCCCGCCTCTGAATTGCTTCTATGTCCTCCCTCAATCCGACCTGATAGGGATCCCAAGCGCTCGAGCAGCACTCAAGAATAGGTCATATTAGTATTTTATAAGCGGTCTCCTTTACAGATGAACCACATCTTCCCAAAATTCTACCAATGAACCGAAGACGACTACTGCCTTCCCCACAACTGCCATTACGTGCTTGTCCCGCTTCATACGACTCTGCAATCTTACGACCAAATATTTAATCGACGTGACTGTGTCAAGCGCTACACTACTAATGGAGTATTCAAAAATTACAGGATTCTTTTTCCTGTTCATCTACATTAATTTACATTTATCTATATTTAGAGTTAGCTGCCATTCTTTACACCAATCACAAATCCTGTCCAAGTAATCTTGTATTCTCCTACAGTCACTCAACGACGACACCTTCCCGTACACCACAGCATCATCAGCAAACAGCCGCACATTACTATCCACCCTATCCAAAAGATCATTTACGTAGATAGAAAACAACAGCGGACTTAATACACTTCCCTGGGGCACTCCAGATGATACCCTCACCTCCGATGAACACTCACCATCGAGGACAACGTACTGGGTTCTATTACTTAAGAAGTCTTCGAGCCACTCACACACTTGGGAACCAATCCCATATGCTCGTACCTTAGTTCGGAGTCTGCAGTGGGGCACCGAGTCAAACGCTTTCCGTTAGTCAAGGAATATGGCATCCGTCTGATACCCTTCATCCATGGTCCGCAAGATATCATGTGAAAATAGGGCGAGTTGCGTTTCGCAAGAGCGATGCTTTCTAAGCACCTTACCAAGAATTTCAGTATCAGCTCAATCCTCGTCGTCTTCCTCCTGTGACGACGATGATACGGAGAACTTTCCTCACGCTACTCAGAACTGTCTCTGCCCTTTGTTTACCGTCCTTTTTTTCAGAGCTATTCGTGCACTACTTTTAATGGCTGCTTGCCCTACTATTGAGTGCTGTGTGCTTCTACACTCTGGGAGTAGCCCAATTTTGGCCTCACTAATTACGTAAGTATCAACTAAATTTGTCAAAAGTCGTTTCGTAACACATTTTCTCCTTTTCTAATAAGCAAACAGATAATAGACTTCCTCCACCCACGACAACCACTACCTGAGTACCACGAAGAGTCGAACAACATACAGTATATGAATTACCTCTTATTTTTCTACACTTTATTACTCAGTATATACAGGGTGCGTCAAAAAAGTATACACACTTTGAAGCGTCATAGAAAATTTATTTCCCGTTCTACAATGTTAAATTTCGGGAAATGGAAAGCTTAAAGTCCAATTGGAAAAATAAATGTACTTTGGAAACGTGATTAATTTTCAAACTGGTGGCCTTCAGCATCAATACATTTCTGAGTACGAGTCACCACTGATTCCGTACATCGTACCAAAGTGTCCAATGAGATTTGTGCGCACACCGCCTGAATCTCATTCCAAAGTGTGTCCAGGTTACGTGGTTTACGTTTGTACACCTCATCTTTTACTGTGCCCCATAAGAAGAAATCCAGCGGCGTGAGGTATGGAGAGCGTGCAGGAAACTCGATTGGTCCCCTGCGTCCTATCCACTGGCCTGGCACATTGTGATCCAGGTATCCCCGTACGTCCCTACGATAGTGCGGCGGGGCGCCATCTTGTTGGAAATAAAACTCATCATTACCGTATAATGCACGAATGGCAGAGAATATGGCGTCAGCAAGCATTGTTAGGTACGTTTCTCCAGTAACAGTACCTTCGAAGCGGAAAGGCCCAATGAATCTCCTTACAGACAAACCACACCACACATTTACACCAGGCAAATTCACAGCCTTTTCAACTGTAATGTGAGAATTATCTTCAGCCCAGTACACACAATTGTGTCTATTGACAGTTCCATTGAGTTTGAATTGGGCTTCATCCGAACAAATTATGCTACCCATAAATCCCGGTTCACGTCTCACCATCTCCTGAACCCATTCACAAAATCCTAACCTTCGATCTGGATCGTCGTCATTTAGCTATTGCACCAGCCTTGGAATGTACACACGAAACTTGCCTTTCTTCAGAATGCGTAGCACACAACAAGCTCTTACATTACTCCCACGTGCCGCTTGCCTTGAAGATTTTTGAGGCGAACGCTGAAACAGTTCCAAGACCGCAGTTGTGGAATCATCACTTGTAGCTGTAGGAGGTCGCCCTGATCGACCTTTATGCACATCACACACTGTTCCACGAATTTCAAATTTGTCTCGTAGACGTGTAATTGTTAACCTAGAAGGTGGTTCTGTACCATACTCACTTCTCCACTGTCTTCGACCGCAGCTACATTCTCAAACTTCCTGTACCACTTAATTATCTGCTTCCGCGCTTCAAAGCTCAGACGCACGTCCGCCATGTTGCAGTTACTGCCTTGCCACTGCTGCCACCCCTCGAAGAAACATAACATTACTTTCTCACAGATATTTAACCTTGTAGAAAGGGAAATAAATTGTCTATGACAGCTCAAAGTGTGTATACATGTTTTTGAAACACCCTGTATTTTACACCCTGCTGATAACAACGTTGTAACTGCCTTTAAAATCTTCCCTGTCAGCTGAGCGTTCGAAAAAAATTCAGCCTTGCAACCGGTTATCGTCAACTACATTCCTCGATATTTTGACTTGGCATCTGCCAGTCACCCTCAGGCGAGCCATCGAAGGCTAACGAAGACAGTCAGTTTTCCATAGGTCACCTGAGGATGACTGGCACGAAATATCGTGGAGTGTAGTGACGATGACGGGCTGCAAGTCAAAAATTTCTTAAAACAACAATTTAATGAGTTATCTAGAACATTGTATTGTATTTATTTTTCAGATATAATCGAAATTTACGATTTGTTAAAACCACGCACACACATTACAAATAATTTTTTTAAGGTTGACATACTTAATTTGGACGGAGGGAACCTGATTTTCTAACAGAGCATTTCGTCTTTTTTTAAAAAATCTCTATCTTTGAAAAATAACCATTATTCAAAGTTGTTAATTTAGTGAATGCTCGAATTTAAAAACCTAATTCTGTAAATAAGTAAGTGTCAAGTAGCCATGATTTTATTTATTTAATTTTATTTCAAAAAATGTATATTTTTAGTCGAAAAATACATTAATTAATGAAACAACTTAATTAGAAAATTTGAGTCTCTATAAAAATTTTATTGGGCATATTAACTCTTGGTGCACACCGAAATTCCCACAACATAAAACAGAACCATGGTTTTTAGCTATTCAAGGACATTAAAGTAATTGTTAACTAAAATAAAAACGGCTCTGAGCACTATGGGACTTAACAGCTGAGGTCATCAGTCCCCTAGAACTTAGAACTACTTAAACCTAACTAACCTAAGAACATCACACACATCCATGCCCGAGGCAGGATTCGAACCTGCGACCGTAGGGGTCGCGCGGTTACAGACTGAAGCGCCTAGAACCGCTCGGCCACGTCGGATGGCAACTGAAATAACATTTCTGCCTATTGTGTATCAGTTTTCTAGGTTTACTCCTTTTTAAGTCGCTGTGAAATTTGGTTTACAGTTTTGTAAAAATTGCACTAAGTTTGTCTTTAAATAGGCTCCGCGTACAAAGTTAAATTCACTGAGCGTCGAGAACTTCACGGAGTAAAGTCACAATGTAATTTAAGTGTTACACTATTTTTCATACTTTTGGCGTCATCATTGCAAAGTTTTGGGTGAACACGTATTTAAAGAGGCTTTTATCGTTTTAATCGACTTGCGTTTGAACACAATGAAAAGTTAAGGTAAGTAAAATTTTGAGCTACTTGAAATATTTTAACAGAATTGCTGAGAGCATACAGTGCAGTAAATGTGTCAGTCGTACACTAAAATTCACGTGCCTCAACTGATGCTAATGTCAGCAAAGAGAGTGATGAAATCTTCTCGGGTCATCACCCGAGTCGAGGAGTTGTATTGTGGATTAGTAGAAGTTCACATGAAGCAGACGTGTGGGAAACTCATCGGAAGGTTGCGACGACACTACACCAAAATTCCATCGATGCCCCGAGAAGATTCCGTCAATAAAATTCGCTGAGAATGCCTGCATTCACAAAATTAAAGATATACCTGAATTATGAGAGGGAATTTAACTCTCGAAAATTGCGCCATAGATGGGAAGTTATGTTATACCGCCAGTTGCAAAAAGTGCTGTCTAGCTTGGGTACAGTTTTGCAGATAATCACCCGTTCGCTGTAGGCCTATTTCATCCCTGATTACTTCATAATGACTGTGGTACACACTTTACACCGCCAGGATAAGAACGCAACACGCTAAAAAGGATTGTTAGAGTAGATGCACAAACTAGTTGCTTATAATAAGTAATAGCGTCGTAAGAGTGGAACTGTCAAACTACTGTTACATGGGAACTAACATTTTATTTTCAACATATTAACATCATTTAGCATCTTATTAAAACAGTTACAGTTATAAGGAAGTCCACTAACGACGTAATACGGACGTTACATCAATGTGGACGTACTTTAAAATGGCGATAAAGTCGAAACAGTTTGTCGTAAATAAAGATTACTTATTGTAAGCAGCTATTTGGTGCATCTACTCTAATAATCATGTCGTTATCAGAAATATATTATGCCGCTGGTACTAAAGAAGAAAAATTCTTAACGATACCTCTACAGGATTGTTTTCAGTGACACCAGGGTACTGTATTGTTTGTATTGTATGTTAACCGGGGGCCTAGAAACGACGGAGAGGCTCCGTCCCCGCCGCAGCCGCAGTGGTCCACAAACCTACGACGACTACCGCAGTCCACTTCATCCCTCCGCTGCCCCACATCGTACCACTATTTCAGGGTTATTGTGCGATTCGGCCCCCGGTGGAACACCCCCCCCCCCCCCCCCGTAATGTCTCACACCAGGCGAGTGTAACCCCTATGTTTGCGTGGCAATGGTGGTGTACGCGTACGTGGAGCTCAGGCGGGATAAGGGGAACCAGCCCGCATCACCGAGGCAGATGGAAAACCGCCTAAAAACCGTCCACAGACTGGCCGGCTCACCGGACCTCGACACAAGTCCGCCGGGCGGATTCGTGCCGGGGACCAGGCGCTCCTTCCCACTCCGGAAAGCCGTGCATTAGACCGCACGGCTAACCGGACGGGCAAGACACCGGGTTACTGATAGGATTTAATGTGAGTAATTCATTTTTCACGGTCATCGGCGGTCAGATGACGCTGAGGATGCTAGTCTGTACGTCCCCTGTTTTCCCTCTGCGGTAGTGACTGTGCGGAATTTCAAGGTGAACAGTGTTTGCAACGTTCGTTGTGGGGTACAGCCCCGGCCTACCACTGAATACGTACTCCTGCTAAGCAACCTCAGTCATTTAAACGGGGTCGCTTTGGGGGGCTGCGGGATGCTGGATGGACATGGCGAAGGACTACTTCACATGGTGGGCACAGTGTAACGGCGGTGTGTTGGTGCTTTGAACAGCGGTCTGTAGACCACGTTCTGGATTTCCACGCAGTACAGAAGCAAGTCAGGATCGACGCATTGTGCGAGCAGTGGAGGCCTACCGAACGTCATCCAGGGACGAAATCCGAACGCATGACGCACCTGCTGCCTCATCAGGGACCAATAGGAGCCGCCTGATTGCAGCAGGGTTATGATCACGCGTGCCTCTGGCCAGGTAAACAACGACACCACGACACCGCGAAGCACGGCTACTCTGGAGACGCGAAAGAATTGACTGGAGAATGGAATGGTGTTCGTTGTCTTCAGTGATGAGAGTATATTGTGTCTGTATGTGAGTGATCGACGCACACGTGTACTGTTGAGTCCCAGCGTAAGTTTCGCGCCCCTGCGTCACGTCATCAGCACGTTAACGACATTGTGGGTTTAGTTTGCTTTCTTATTAACTATTATAGCAGAGATGAGATGGAGGAAATTTCCTGCGATGGACGGGACTAGGTTACAGAAGCCTGGTAACTCTGATGGAGTTGGCAGGGAAGATCTGCTGAAGTAGCAAGTTATTATTCTTTCTTTAGTCGATTTATTGCTGTAAAACACATTTACTTAGTGAGGTGTAGGACCGAAACTCCTTATCAGAATGTCAGATGCTTTCAGTATTTACCAGAAAGGATTTCTGTCAGAGACGAGTGCTTGACTGTTATTCGGTCTGCTAACTACGAGCCACCTGGCCTAACTAATCAATCATCAACACTGTAAACTACTTCACTAATACTGACAGGTCACTTTGGCTACCGTATAAGAGGCAAGTAACAAGCAGTAACCTGTTCCTGCGATTCCTGAAATTCCGTTATTCTAAGTCTTTGGGAGAGCGACGGGCAGTCCCTGCTCAGCACTATTAGAACATTGTGAGACGCTTGCATTTACCGTGTGTCCACGAGAGTCTACCACCATCTTCTAGTAGTTGAAGTGTTGACTGCTCCATCAGGTGCTGCTATGGAGCGTCACTTCCGTCTGGATGCTCGGTTCTGAAACTCAGTACTCAACACTCATTGCTATATGTCTCTTTTCCTATCGCTTTAACCAACCCTGGTTGCACAAGACCCTCTTCAATCTCTTTCTGGAACATTCTCTTGAACCCTTTCTTCGACAGGCGATTACTTTAGTGATTGACTATCTGTCTAAACTGTATTCGGGATTCTTCCATTACGTGCTTTGGATTCTATTATTCCGTTGACCTCAACACTCGGCGTTGTTGGCGAGATCTCAAACGCGCTACATGCTGGCGTATTTGACCAGCCTCGAAGAAGCAAATAGCGTCGAGCTGCTTTGGGAAGCGCTAGCTCCCCCCGATATCCTGTTTGGCTTCCTTGTGTCATGCATAAGAAACCTGGCTCCTTCCAATCGTTATGATCTGGCATGTATAAAATTTAATCTTTTTTTTTGAGGTCAATAAGTATGACATAGGTACGATGAGATGCCTCTTTGACGAGACCCAGGTTCCATCCTAGGTTCCATGGCGTTGGGGGCCATCAGTTGCAATTCGCGGTTACATTTGATGTTTCCGCCGGTATAAGTAACCAGTGTCCATTCCACTGCGCCGGCTGTTATCCCCGCTACTTTCATTTCTTCGATAGGCAGGTCATATGCTTTTCCAGCAGGATAATGCACTCCCATACGCGACTGTTGCTACGCAACATGCTCCTTGTCGTGTACAATTGCCCTGGCCGAAAAGCTCACGAGATAAAAATCTCTTCGGGTTAGCTGCCGGATCTTAAAATCAAGATTGAATATTTCGGCGAACCAACTGTTCGCCATCTTCAGGAGAACGCTGCTGATACTGCTGTCCGGCTGATAACTGATGCCAGGGATGCAAATCGGCGTCCTATATAGGCCTCTGCACGGCGCACGGCCCATGTGCAGCCCACCAAAGTTGCTGCCCTCCAAGACTGGACAGGTGGCGCCGCCCTAGAACACCAGTGGCAACGATATCTCGCACGCAGAGACTACTTTCGAAAACGGACTGTCCGTCCCGAAGAACGTTCTGTTTTGATACGGAATAGTACCGGATTCCAAGTATGCCAACTTAATTTCAAATACCTCTCTATAAACACTGTTCCAAAAACCGAAACTGTTGGCAACTATCATAGACCCGCGTCCCTCGTTTAAAGAAAGTTCTGTTCCCGCTTATGTTTCCGGCTGTTGTAGCCTCGTATGACGGCGATGTTCCACGCACCTGTCCAGAACTGTGCGAATCGAACGCCCGATGTAAGCCTTCCCACACTGAAACGAAATTTTGTATATACTGGGCTTCCTAAGCCCCAAATCATCTTCCACAGAGGCAAGTAGTGCCCTAATCTCGGGAGGTGGACGGAACACAATGATAATGTTAAAACTCCTTAAAAAAATTCTTCCAATTAAACGACATGCTCCCTGCATAAAGAATAAGGGCCACAGCGCTATGCTCCATCTCAGGTAGTGGGGTGGGGGGAAGGGTGGGATGTTGGGGGGGGGGGGGGCTTGGAGGCGTTGCATTGTTTCTCCCGGCAGTGTATTTCCCACCGCACATCTTAAGGCGCATGCAAACTCGCCAAACGAAAGGCAGACACTGGATCCAGTCGAACGTTAAGTCACCAATGAATTGGCGTTTGCCGGCCGCGGTGGCCAAGCGGTTCTAGGCGCGAAGTCCGGAACCGCGCGACTGCGACGGTCGCAGGTTCGAATCCTGCCTCGGGCATGGCTGTGTGTAATGTCCTTAGGTTAGTTAGGTTTAAGCAGTTCTAAGTGCTAGGGGACTGATGACCTCAGATGTTAAGTTCCATAGTGCTCAGAGCCATTTTTGAATTGGCGTTTGGAAACTCATCCTTACCAATTAAAGGACTTGGGGCCAAGTGATTCGGTCATGTGGAATCGAAGTTGGCTCTGGTAACTTGCAAACATTGCACCCGTTTTGTCACTGTTATAAAGTAGTGTATTAATTACAATTTCACCGGTCGATACTGTGAGGGAAGTACAAGATTTAGCATTCGTAGCATGGGCAGCATTTATTTTACTTCAAGAAGCTGATTATCAGAAAAAGGATGAGAACAAGCAACTGTTGCGGACGACCTCTTATTCAAAAGATAGGCAGCTGTGTGGTGGGATAAAATTAATGGCTACCTTAAAGCTGGTTTGGAATGTGGCCTATTTCATTTCTCCGAATGTAAGCTACAGCATACGAATTGTTATTCAATTGTGTACGCCCTAAAATTTCCAAAGATGACACCACTTTTAGAAGAGCAGCACAAAGATCAATATTTACTCCCAGTTTTTTTTCCATCTGTTTGACGTTCACGGAGAAAATATATCATTTAAGACTGCATTTTCTTTTCACATCGTGCACTTTGCGTTCTAACGGCTTACTTATTCCCCCTGAAAGCGTGTAAACTTTACAGTTTGTTTTTATAATGTCACTTTGTAGAGTCCAACAAGAATTCCCGTTCACGATAAAACTATCAGTTTTAAGGCTTTCTCCATATCCACCTCTATATTCCAGTGTTTTTAAACAAAATAAATACACACCCTTGGACAGAACAGGCATTGCCTGCAGTGGAAATAGCGACTGTTGAAATAAAGTTTTTCGGGACAGCTGGAAGAATGTTTTCTCGATTGGTTTCGCTCTTTAATTTGAGAACCAACTCCTGGAGATTGAACTGCAGAGCCCAGTGTTCCTGATAATGTTCTTGTTATATATATTAAAGAGCGAAGCCAGCCAAAAGGAAACATATCTAGTGCGACATGTGGTTGTCCTGAAAAAGTTAAATACATCCGTTCTACAGACGCAACAAATCGCTAGTGAACCAACGATCATTCGACCCGGCGTCCACACTAGGAGAGAGCTGCCGAGGCCATCCAACCGCCAACGCTCTGACGTTACGGCCAGTTAAACAGAACCACAACCAAGGCCAAAGCTTCCTTGGCTCCGATTTGCCACCCGTACACACTAAGCAAATCTCAACCAAAGAAACTGTTAGCTGTCATTCTTTGGACTAGTGTACTGGTTCCCAACCTGGAGATAACTACTCCCTGAGGGGTAAAAGGAAGTTTTATGAGGGGTAAAAGCTAAACGATTCGATTTTGTTTGAGTCACGAAATTATTTTCAAAGGGTCATAACTGTTATCTCAATTTTATAAGACTATAATACTAATCATATAAGTTGTCAATTAATACTTTTTTTCAACTAGTAGCATTAATGCGACTAGACAGATATGTCTTCTCCAAGTTGTAGATAGCACCTGCAGTATTCCAGAAATTGCTTCATTACTCGCTTCGAAGCAGATAAATGAATTACTCGAGAGAATATCACAGCAGTAACTACATAAGGGCTACTATAGTGCTGCACACCATATTATTATTGTTATTACCATTGTTATTAATTGCTGTGATCAGACCAATGGATTAACGGCCTGAAGTCTTCCAGTGACTGTCAGTTTAGAAGTTAGGAGTGCAGCAATCAAGTGATTTACGAACAACAAGTACAACGCACACATCTGAACTCGTTTGATTTTAAGTGTGGTTGCAGTGTGTATCTCAAGCTAGTGCCGCAGTGGAGAGGAGTAATGCAGGGCAAGTCAGCTATAGTCAGCTTACTTATCTGAGAAGGAGTTGTGGGCAGCACTTGCAGTGTACCCTAATTCCTTCATTCTAACACCAGCCACCTCCACACTACAGCATCCCCCCCCCCCAAACACACACACACAATCACACACACAAACTACGGGACTTGACTTCTGAGGTCATCAGTCCCCTAGAACTTAGAACTACTTAAACCTAACTAACCTAAGGACATCACACACATCCATGCCCGAGGCAGGATTCGAACCTGCGACCGTAGTGGTCGCGCGGGTCCAGACTGAAACGCCTAAATATCATGGATTCATCATTTGTGTGGCCATATTGTCCGTAATTTGCAATTCTTGAGGGAAAAATGCGTGATTTTTTCATCAGATGCGTTTCGCTTTATTGAGGTAAAGCATCATCAGTAGTCTGTAATCAAGCTATTTTCATTTTGATTTGCTTTATGGTCGAAAAATAGTTCGTTAAGAATATGTCGGTTTACACTTACAGTGATTTTCGCTTGATTTCTCGCTTACATCGGTAAATGCCGTCTGCTAGCACATCGTTGTTTTCCTGCCTTAGACACTGATAATTTTGGTTGTTCTGCAAAATTATCAGTGTCAAACGCAAGCATTCTTATAGTTGCAACGATAGAACAAAAATACCATCAAGAAACAAATATCATTCATTTCCACAATGAAATTCTACCTCTGCAGCGGACTGTGCGCTGATATGAAACTTCTTGGCAGATTAAAGCTGTGCCGGACAGAGACTCGAACTCGTGACCTTTGCTTTTCGCGGGCAAGTGCTCTACCGTATTTTTTGAGTGTGTTGATCTCATTTTGTTCGTGATTGCTCGTTCTATATCTTCGGGGCGGACGTCACATGACGTTCAAGTTCACTGTCGTCCCAATAACAGTTTTTTTTATTACAGAGGGCGGCTAACCCTCTGACCGAACACCCTGAGCTACCGTGCCGGCGGCCTTCTGAGCTACCCAGGCACAACTCACGCGCCGTCTTCACAAGCTGGCAGTATCTCGTCTCCTACAAAAAATGGTTCAAGTGGCTCTGAGCACTATGGGACTTAACTTCTGAGGTCATCAGTTCCCTAGCACTTAGAACTACTTAAGCCTAACTAACCTAAGGACATCACACGCATCCATGCCCGAGGCAGGATTCGAACCTGCGACCGCGTCTCCTACATTTCAAACTTCACAGAAGTACTTCTGCGAAACTTACAGAACTAGCACTCCTGCAACAAAGGATACTGCGGAGGCATGGCTTAGCCACTGCCTGAGGTATGTTTCCAGAATGAAATTTTCACTCTCCCGTTGAGTGTGTGCTGATATGAAGCTTCCTGGCAGATTAACACTATGTGCCAGACCAAGCCTCGAACTCAGGACCTTTCCGTTAGGCAAATAAGTGCTCTACCGTCTGAGCTACACAAGCACATCTAACGCCCCGTCCTCACAACTTTACTTCTGCCAGTATCTCGTGTCCTACCTTCCAAATTTCACAGAAACTCTCCCGCGAAACTTGCAGAACTGGCACTCCTGGAAGAAAGGATATTGCGGAGACGTGGCTGAGGGGATGTTTCCAGAAGGAGATTTTCGCAAAGGAGTGTGCGATGATATGAAACTTATTGGCAAATTAAAACTGTTTTCTGTACCAAGACTCGCACTTTGCAAAGGTCACGGGTGCGAGTCTCGGTACGGCACACAATCTGCCAGGAAGTTTCAAATATCATTCATCTTTCATCATTTTAAAAATGAAAGTTTTCCAAGAAAACTTCTTCATTCTCTACAGTTTAGTTACACTACTGGGATTGAAATTGCTACACCAAGAAGAAATGCAGATGATAAACGGGTATTCATTGGACAAATATATTAAACTAGAACTGACATGTGATTACATTTTCACGCAATTTGGGTGCATAGATCCTGAAAAATCAGCACCCAGAACAACCACCTCTGGCAGTAAAAACGGCCTCGATACGCCTGGGCATTGAGTCAAACAGAGCTTGGATGGCATGTACATGTACAGCTGTCCATGCAGCTTCAACACGATACCACAGTTCATCAAGAGTAGTGACTGGCGTATTGTGATGAGCCAGTTGCTCGGCCACCATTGACCAGACGTTTTCAATTGGTGAGAGATCTGGAGAATGTGCTGGCGAGGGCAGTAGTCGAACATTTCCTGTATCCAGAAAGGCCCGTACAGAACCTGCAACATGCGGTCGGTCATTATCGAGCTGAAATGTAGGGTTTCACAGGGATCGAATGAAGGGTACAGCCACGGGTCGCAACACATCTTAAATGTAACGTCCACTGTTCAAAGTGCCGTCAATGCGAACAAGAGGTGACCGGGACGCGTAACCAATGGCACCACATAGCATCACGGCGGGCGATACGCCAGTATGGCGATGACGAATACACGCTTCCAATGTGCATTCGCCGCGATGTCGCCAAACACGGATGCGACCATCATGATGCTGTAAACTGAACGTGGATTCATCCGAAAAAATGACGTTTTGCCATTCGTGCACCCAGGATCGTCGTTCAGTACACCATGGCAGGCGCTCCTGTCTGTGATGCAGCCTCATGTGTAACCGCAGCCATGGTCTCCGAGCTGATAATCCATGCTGCTGCGAACGTCGTCGAACTGTTCGTGCAGATGGTTGTTGTCTTGCGAACGTCCCCATCTGTTGAGTCAGGCATCGAGACGTGGCTGCACGATCCGTTACAGCCATGCGGATAAGATTCCTGTCATCTCTACTGCTAGTGATACGAGGCCGTTGGGATCCGGCCCGGCGTTCCGTATTACCCACCGATTCCATATTCTGCCTCTGATTGGATGTCGACCAACGCGAGCAGCAATGTCGCGATAGGATAAACCGCAATCGCGATAGGCTACAATCCGACCTTTATCAAAGTCGGAAACGTGACGATACGCATTTCTGCTCCTTACACGAGGCATCACAACGACGTTTAACCAGGCAACGCCGGTCAACTACTGTTTGTGTATGAGAAATCGGTTGGAAACATTCCTCATGTCAGCACGTTGTAGGTGTCGCCACCGGCGCCAACCTTGTGTGAATGCTCTGAAAAGCTAATCTTTTGCATATCACGGCATCTTCTTCCTGTCGGTCAAATTTCGCGTCTGTAGGACGTCATCTTCGTGGTGTAGCAATTTTAATGGCCAGTGTTGTATGTGCTAAAGTAGGTGACAACGTGGATGAGGGATTAGGGCAACAGACGGCGGGGCGGGGAAGGGGGGAGTTTATTAGCCAATGCCGAATTGCAGTCATGGGTACTGATCTAAGGGAGGACTGGAAACACTGGCATAGTGTATACACGGCTCCAGGCTGCAGAGGTGCCCGAACACTTTGCAGGCGGGCCCGCTGCTGACAGCCAGCGAGCAGGCGGCGCCGCAGCAGCCGCGGCCAGCCGGCGCGGCCACATTTGGAGCGGACTGCCGGACTGCCGGCTGGCGGCTGGCGCAGGCGGCGCTGGCGACCCAGATGTCGACGCAACGGGACGCCCGGCCGGCGGCGCGCCGTGACTCAGTCCCGTTCCAGGGCCGCTTTTTGTGCCGCCAAAAAGAAGCCGGGAAGCGAGGCACAGCCAGAGCCAGAGAACAAGGCGAGGCTGCGCCGCCGGGGGACCTTCGGCGGCCGGCGCCTGGCCGCCCCGCCGTCGGCTCGCCGCAGAGCGGGGTCTCGCAAAACACGGAGGGCCATATGTGGCCGCACTCAGGCGTGCGACTCTTGTGGGCAGAGGGCACGCACTGGCCGGTCCAGAACACCTTGACGTCAGAGGAAACTGAGACCGTTTCAAAATAAAAATATTGATTGTAGCTACTGTACGTTGTTATACCTCTGGCGTGCCACAGGGGAGTGTTATGGTACCATTGCTTTTCACAGCATATACAGGGTGTTACAAAAAGGTGCGGCCAAACTTTCAGGAAACATTCCTCACACACAAATAAAGAAAAGATGTTACGTGGACATGTGTCCGGAAACGCTTAATTTCCATGTTAGAGCTCATTTTAGTTTCGTCAGTATGTACTGTACTTCCTCGATTCACCACCATGATTTCATACGGGGTAATCTACCTGTGATGCTAGAACATGTGCCTTTACAAGTACGACACAACATGTGGTTCATGCACGATGGAGCTCTTGCAGATTTCAGTCAAAGTGTTCGTACGTTTCTCAACAACAGATTCGGTGACCGATGGATTGGTAGAGGCGGACAAATTCCATGGCCTCCACGCTCTCCTGACCTCAACCCTCTTCACTTTCATTTATGGGGGCATTTGAAAGCTCTTGTCTACGCAACCCCGGTACCAAATGTAGAGACTCTTCGTGCTCGTATTGTGGACGGCTCTGATACAATACGCCATTCTCCAGGGCTGCATCAGCGCATCAGGGATTCCGTGCGACGGAGGGTGGATGCATGTATCCTCGCTAACGGAGGACATTTTGAACATTTCCTGTAACAAAGTGTTTGAAGTCACGCTGGTACGTTCTGTTGCTGTGTGTTATCATTCCATGATTAATGTGCTTTGAAGAGAAGTAATGAAATGAGCTCTAACATGGAAAGTAAGCCTTTCCGGACACATGTCCACATAACATATTTTCTTTCTTTGTGTGTGAGGAATGTTTCCTGAAAGTTTGGCCGTACCTTTTTGTAACACCTTGTATAAACGACCTAGTAGATACTGTCGGAAGTTCTATGCGGCTCTTCGCGGATGATGACACCTGTAGTATACAGAGAAGTTGCAGCATTAGAAAATTGCACCGAAATGCAGGAAGATCTGCAGCGGATAGGCACTTGGTGCAGGGTTGTGGCAACTGACCCTTAACATAGACAAATGTAATGTATTGCGAATACATAGAAAGAAGGATCCTTTATTGTATGATTATATGATAGCGGAACAAATACTGGTAGCAGTTGCTTCTGTAAAATATCTGGGAGTATGCGTGCGGAACGATTTGAAGTGGAATGATCATATAAAATTGGTTGTTGGTAGGGCGGGTGCCAGGTTGAGATTCATTGGGAGAGTCCATAGAAAATGTAGTCCATCAACAAAGGAGGTGGCTTACAAAACACTCGTTCGACTTATACTTGAGTATTGCTCATCAGTGTGGGATCCGTACCAGCTCGGGTTGACAGAGGAGATAGAGAAGATCCAAAGAAGAGCGGCGCGTTTCGTCACAGGGTTATTTGGTAAGCGTGATAGCGTTACGGAGATGTTTAGCAAACTCAAGTGGCAGACTCTGCAAGAGAGGCGCGCTGCATCGCGGTGTAGCTTGCTATCCAGGTTTCGAGAGGGTGCGTTTCTAGATGAGGTACTGAATATATTGCTTCCCCCTACTTGTACCCCGCGAGGAGATTACGAATGTAAAATTAGAGAAATTCGAGCGCGCACGGAGGCTTTCCGGCAGTCGTTCTTCCCGCGAACCGTACGCGGCTGGAACAGGAAAGGGAGGTAATGACAGTGGCACGTAAAGTGCCCTCCGCCACACACCGTTGGGTGGCTTGCGGAGTATAAACGTAGATGTAGATGTCGCAGATGAAAGTATATGACAATAATCGGTCCAGTCACATTAATGTGACAATCGCCGATATCCGATGTCTACGTGCAATAATCACTGAAAGATGCACGAGCACTGGAGGGTATATAAAGCGTGCAGTTGTTGTCGTAATGCGGAAACGGAGCAATTTATCTCACGGCCAAAAGATCCTTATCACTGGCTCTCCGGCCAAGGGTGGAAGCATTTCCGATACGCGTAAGTTTGTAAACCATTCCCGTGGCGCCGTGGATAAAACATACCGTGCATGGCAAAGTGGCTGTATCCAAAACCGACGCTGTAGCAAGTGTGGTGCACCGAGAGCCATAGATGACAGTGGCGAACAATGTTTCAGCAGATGTGTACAGTGAAATAGAAGTGCAATTGTTGAACAACTGACTGGCCAGATGAATCAAGGGACTACGGACAGTGTCTCCTCGACGAGCGTTCAGCGAACGTCGCTGCGTGTGGGCCTTCGCAGCAGTCGCCTGGTTCACGCACCCACGCTGACTGCTGCTCATCGGCGACGAACGGTGGAATTTGCACGCCAGTGCCGCAACTGCACGTCCACTGAGCGGCGACAGGTGGCCTTTCCAGATGGATCACTTTTAGTGCCCCGTTGGACAGATGGCCCTTGGCGTGTACGGAGTGAAATGTCAGAAAGCGAACACCCTGCAATAGTCGTCGGAAGGGCTCACTCCGGGGGCCATTCCGTGTGTGATCTTGTCATTCTGCAAGGCACAATGGATCGTACTGTTGTTGATAATTCTTCCGGGTTATATGGCCGTAGTCCATGGAATTCTTCTATTCCCAACGCTTCGTCCAATACTACGTTGGACATCCTCAGAGGTATGGCTGGTCCTGCTGAGTCCTGCCGACTGACGAGTCGGGCGTCGGAGTGCGGCCTAAATACCGAGGAAAGTGGGCGTGGTCTAGCTTGCACATAGCAGCAGAGAGAAAACTAGTCAAAGATAAAATGTAACTACCGATAAAAGTCCGTCATAGATAAAAATAACTTATGTATTCTGTAACGCCACTGTCCATATCTCGCTTAATTTGAAGGCCTCTTCGTTTCTATTAAAATTATCTTCATGTTTATAAATTTCAATAGGCTCCCTATACAGTCGTGGATAATAGTTCGTGGTAGCACTTAAAACTGTAGTTTCAGAAAACTTAACTACATGGTCACCTGACTGAAGTACATGTTCCGCAACGGCCGACTTATCTATTTTCCCCAGTCTGCAAAGAGTTTTATGCTCCTTTATCCTCGTATTCACACTTCTTTTCGTAGTACCAATATAGACCTTGCCACAAGTACACGGAATTTTATACACACCGCTAGAAGATAATGGTGGCCTTCTATCTTTAACAGAACGAAGTACTTGTCCTATTTTTCTGGTAGGTTTGAATACCGGTTTCACTTTATGTTTCAGCAAAATTTTGCCGATTCGATCTTTAACGTTACTAATGAAAGGTAAAGAGAACGTGTTCTTCCATTGCTGTGTACCATCCTTGTCCTTTGGCCTGTTGTAATTAGGTCTTAAAACTCTATTAATTTCTTTGTTTGAGTACCCATTCTTTCCGAAGGCCTGTTTTAGATGAATCATCACCCACAACAAAAAAGAGGTGTAATAGAAAGTTTAGTGGAGAGGGCAAAACGGATTTGTACGCCGGAACATCTGGATACGGAACTGAATCATCTGAAACAGGCTCTCCGACGCCCGACTCGTCAGTCGGCAGGACTCAGCAGGACCAGCCATACCTCTGAGGATGTACAACGTAGTATTGGACGAAACGTTAGAAATAGAAGAATTCCATCGACCACGGCCATATCACCCGGAAGAATTATCAACAACAGTACCATCCGGTCGTGAAAGCCTTCATTGCACAATGGATCAACATAAACATGCACCTATCTTTGGGGACAAGGTCCACACTTACATCCAGTTTGAGCTTAGGAATCACAAAACCAACCGGTTGCAAATAACTGTTTGATAACTGACCACGGACTCGACACCCTTAAGGATGTCCTCACCAGTACGAAATTTTAAGACGCCGTAAAGTTACATTGCGAGAAAGCAATGATCAAAGTTTCGAGCAGATATGCTCGTGTCACTAACTAAATTAAACACGTTTAAACCTTTGGCAAGTATGCCTTGCAACCGGCTGGCTGTGTGGTTCATATGCTGAAACTTATACACGGTTGCTAAGAGGCAGCCATGTTTAAAACTGTTACATGCAGTTTGTTTTTCCTCAGCACGATTGCATTTAGAAGCGGGACAAAGCAATGTGTCACACAACTCCGAGCGTACGTGCGTCGTTCGTAGACCACTAGGTTGAGTTTGACGGACTCCCCTTGCCACCAAGCACCCCGCATTTAGACCGGGTCGAGAATCTGTGCGGCCAGCTCGATCGAGCTGTTTGCAGCGAGCATCGTCAACCGACAAACCTAGCGCTTGTGCCTACAGCACTGGAGTCCGCATGGCTGCACATCGCTGTCGGTACCTTCGAGAACGGCACTGACTTTCTTCCTGCTCGTGCGCGCTGCAAAAGGCGCTCATTCAGGCTGGTGACTGGACTATGTAGAAGGCTTACCTTCCAGTAAATATGTGACCGCAAACAAACCATTAGGCAGCTTAATATGAATGTGTGTCTAGCACCGAACACTTGTCTTGGTACAAATATGTTTGAAATGCAAGGTGGGCCTGAAGAGTCCGGTGGACGGTCTCATAAAATAAAGAAAAGAACTGTTATAAACGGAATAACTGCAGTCGGCTTCGAGGTAGTCACCATTAGCTACAACATACATCTGACATCTCTTGCAAAGCTGTTGGAATCAGCCAGCAAACTCTTCTTGTGGAATCTCCGGAAGCTCCTTGGTCACGCGTCGTTAGATATACGCGTCGTTACAGAAAATGAGGGCAGGAGCTTCTAACACGATCGATACATATACCGAGCGGAAGTTAGTGACGTGGCGTTCGTCGTCCTCTCCACCGCCCCAAAAAGTTGGATCACAGACTCGAAGATTAAGTCGATGTTGATCGCCTTTCTCGACAGCTAGACCGTGCTATATGATAAATTTCTACTCGAGGGAGGCGGAGAAAGCGATGGACACCACGCCGCTGACTCTCCTCTGGACTTCAATTCGTTTTGGTCCCATCTCCTGTAATAATGTGGATACACAACAACGCGTTATCACGGTGCCTCCATCTATTCCACAAAAAGCGTTTGCTAACAGTTTCCAACAGCTCCACAACCAATATCAGAAGTGTGTGCAGCTGATGATGATTAATTTGAACTCCAGTAACGGGATTTTGTTTGTTATTTTTTTCCTTTATTTTATGAGACCATTCAAAGAACTTTTTAGACGCACCTTTTATGTAATGGCACAGTAAATTCACGACATTAACATACATTTAATATACACCCACATTCAAGACATAAAGGAACAACGTAATTTTCTTTCTTTTATGCTTCAACTTTGTTTAATGAACTTACTTTCAAATATCTCGATGTACACATAATATTCCGTGAAAGTAAGAAGAAATGCAGTCTGTTAATGACACGGATAACAAGTTGTGTGTGTTTCAAATGATAGAGCACAGCAATCTTCCCACGCCCGGGTTCCCGGGTTCGGTTCCCGGCGGGGTCAGGGATTTTCTCTGCCTCGTGATGGCTGGGTGTTGTGTGATGTCCTTAGGTTCGTTAGGTTTAAGTAGTTCTAAGTTCTAGGGGACTGATGACCATCGATGTTAAGTCCCATAGTGCTCAGAGCCATTTGAACCATTTTTTAGCACAGCAATCAGTCGCCCTTCTCTTTCAGGTTCTATTTGGCAGATCTAGATTTCGGCTAGTGCTTAGTCCCCCTGATGCACTAGAACATGCATCGATACTATGAAACGATGCATTGATAATGGCTAGGCACTAGTTGAAATCTATATCAGCCTAATAAAACCTGCAAGAAAAGGACGACTGATTGCTGTGTTCTAGCATTTGAAAGTAATATCTCAGTCGCTGGAGTGCACCCACGTTCCTAATGGAAGGTAACCAGACACGTTGTGTGGTTTTTGTATTTTTGTCTGCACGCAATTGTAATTATATTTCTTATTACTTTCATGACATATTTTCTTAAAAGCTCAATTTCATAATATGAGTGTTATAAAAAATGATGCTGCATGTGCGAGTGTTCCACATCTCCTCGTAGACCACTGGAATGTTTTCACTCCAAGTTGGTACACATATCCCTTATTGTCAGGCAACAATTTATGTCGTAATAATAAACACCTGTCTGTCATAGGTCCGAAGATATGACGTCATAAGCAACAAGATTCGTGAAAAACTGCAGCATTGTGCATGACGTTTAAATTCATTACTTCCTTCCAACCAACTCTATTCGCAACATCTTTTCCACACAGTACCCACATATGCCACTGAGTGTACGTACAAAATTATATCATTGTATGGCACGTGGACCAGAAGATATGACGTCATAAACACTGATATCAGTGAGAAACGGCAGCGTCGTGCACGATGTTTAAATTTATTACTTCTTTGCTATTAACTCTATTGGTGACATATTTCGGTGACAGTATCCACATATTCTGCTGAATTTACGTACTGAATTATAGCATTGCACTACACCTAATTCAAGAAATATGACATCACAAACACTGAAATATGTGAAAGAATGCCACGTCGAGCATAAAGTTTTAATACATTTATTTTTTATCACTAAGTTATTCCTGCAGTCGAGTCAACTTAAGGAAATCCCTGGCACCTGACACCGCTTTCCCCAGCTTTCAACTGCGAAGCGCAAACGGCTGCAAGCAAAAACAAGGTACGAAGAGGCGTTGCCATAGAGACGTTTACAAAATCGCGGTGCAGACACGCGAAGCGGCTGCGTCCCGCGTACAGCAACAGTCCAGGCTCAAGTTCCTTAATTTGGATACTGTACTTACACATTTATACATTATGGATATTTCTTTGTACGACTGTTTCACAATGTCAAAGGTGTTTTCACGAATACAATGAAACGAATTTTTTCCGACACTTCACTACAGACGACCGGCCGGTGTGACCGAGCGCTTCTAGGCGCTTCAGTCTGAAACCACGCGACCGCTACGGTCTCAGGCTCGAATTCTGCCTCAGGCATGGATGTGTGTGGTGTCCTTAGACTAGTTAAGTTTAAGTAGTTCTAAGTTCTAGGTGATGACCTCAGAAGTTAATCCCACAGTGCTCAGAGCCATTTGAACCATTTCACTACAAACGGTTCTTTTCTTTAGTTTCTACAAAAAATTAGTTAAATGAATACCCAATAAATGTTAGGGTTGTCTGTGTATAAACAGTTTTGTGGATACGACGAAGTGAACTATACTGGGTACTCAACATTTTTGACGACAAGAATGTGTGAAGTTGGATTGCAACCTTCCCACTTCTTTTACACGACTCGACTTACTTGATATGCACAGCCGATCTTCTTCTCTGGATAGCCGGCTCCAAAAACTTCTTCTCCGAAGAATGATGCTAGTTAAAGGAACATATAAGACTCTCTCTTTACCCGTGAAATAAATAAGTACTCGAAGAATACTTTTAGTTCACTCTCGGTATATTTCAACTTCCACAAAGAACAAAATTATCATTTCTCACATAAATATTCGACTTCTTGTAAGTCACCCGTGTTGCCTCACATTAGACACAACTAAGATACATTTACAACAGAGTTGGTTTAACAATCACAGAAATGTTAAAAATGCTTTGCCTCTAGCAAGTCTGTGTTAAGAGTTACTTAAAAATCTTTCTCAACTCAGTTGTTTTTTTGTCACTAACAATAGTCACAATCACAAAACAGCACAGAATAACACAGAAGTTCCTTGCGTCTTCCGTGTGCTTTCACTACGACTGCCATGGATCGACCGTTAAGTACTTGTCGGTGCCGTTCGACCGCCGTGTCTACAGTCTTCTCACGACAAACTTCAAACTTGCACACATAGACAGGTGACGCGCAGTATATTCGGTTCCTTTCTCCCCCTCAAATCTAAAATGTCGTGTGTTCGAGAAGGTGGAAGGGCGAGTGGTTCTAGAATATATGCAGAAATTCTCGGATCACAACAGTACGCTAACGAATTTGTTACTGCTAAAAAGGTAGAGCAGTAGCATGCACTAGCTGTCAGTTTGTGAGTGAAGCTGCATACGTTAATACGTCTGTGGTGCTCAGAGAAAAGCACGCTGGATAAATGTAAATATTGGTGGCCAATCACAGATCCGTGGGCTGTCACAATGGAGTCTTTAACGTGACACTTACACGGACATACTAATGGAGAAAATGAGGAAATGCCAGAGTTCCAGTAAATTCATGACATTCACTGCAACAGTTTATATAAGTTCAAAACCAATTTCTAAAGGGCAGTTTCTCGACAGTTCTGTAGGCACAAACTTTTTCTTAGGCACTGAATCATTAAACGTCAGATTAACGATCTAGCTTTCTTGTTAATCAGTTTATCCACAAGCAATCGCTATAATTTAGTAGCAGTCATTATCTGAAATGAAAAGATAATTCAGACCTCACTTGAAATCAAAAGATAATCTTGATGGTTATTAATATTGGTACTTAGAGTGAGTTCTTTCTCGAAAATCTTTCTGGTAATATTTCAAAGCCACTGCAGTCCAGTAGTTTCTGTGAATCGGTTTGTGAGTGATTATTATTATTATTATTATTATTATTATCGATATTATCACTATTATTATTATTATTATATGATACTTAAGTGACGCAACGCAGTGCTATAGGATATTATATTATTAGCAATACCCGCGTCAGCCATCTAGTTATCGCCAACATTTACTCTCTAATTTAAGTTTCTCATTTTTTGCATGTAAATCCAAAATGCTATTAGCACCCGTATTTAAAACTTCGGATTGTAACACAGCGCTATGGGTCCGATGCTCACGGTCATTTTTCCAAATTAATATGTTAATTAAATAGTAAAACTCGACTGTCGCGTTACAAACACAAATCTTTGGTTAAGTCAGTATTTTCTTTTCGGCCAGGCCCGAGGCGTAGAATATGTCATTACGTCCTAAAAAGTTATTTTATAGTGAATGCAAATAGTTTCATTAGAAGTGCTTCCTCAGTACAACAAGCTTCTTTTTGCTATACCGCCATTCTCAAGTAAGCGTGTAGGTGTTACAGTCACTTAATCTAATTACGTTTATGAAAGTTGTACAAAAGGGACAGTTTACATATACAGGGCTATTACAAATGATTGAAGCGATTTCATAAATTCACTGTAGCTCCATTCATTGACATATGGTCATGACACACTACAGATACGTAGAAAAACTCATAGAGTTTTGTTCGGCTGAAGCCGCACTTCAGGTTTCTGCCGCCAGAGCGCTCGAGAGCGCAGTGAGACAAAATGGCGACAGGAGACGAGAAAGCGTATGTCGTGCTTGAAATGCACTCACATCAGTCAGCCATAACAGTGCAACGACACTTCAGGACAAAGTTCAACAAAGATCCACCAGCTGCTAACTCCATTCGGCGATGGTATGCGCAGTTTAAAGCTTCTGGATGCCTCTGTAAGGGGAAATCAACGGGTCGGCCTGCAATGAGCGAAGAAACGGTTGAACGCGTGCGGGCAAGTTTCACACGTAGCCCGCGGAAGTCGACGAATAAAGCAAGCAGGGAGCTAAACGTACCACAGCCGACGGTTTGGAAAATCTTACGGAAAAGGCTAAAGCAGAAGCCTTACCGTTTCGAACTCATTGATGGGGACATGCTGCGCCGAGTGTGGGAGGAACTTGATTATCGGCTTGATGTCTGCCGAATCAATAAAGGGGCACATATCGAACATTTGTGAATGCCTAAAAAAACTTTTTGAGTTTTTGTATGTGTGTGCAAAGCACTGTGAAAATATCTCAAATAATAAAGTTATTGTAGAGCTGTGAAATCGCTTCAATCATTTGTAATAACCCTATATATATATATATATATATATATATATATATATATATATATATATATATATATATATATATAATGAATTATTCCAGGCAAGCTACAGATAGTTTAATTATTAGTGCTTCTTCCTTGGTACACGCTTGTTTCGGCTATAGTGCCATCAACGACAATAAACTGTCAATCTAGCTGTTAAAAGCATTTCACGGAAAAAATTCTACACCAACAGAGATTACGCGACCTATAACGGTCTAGCAACAAACAGACGGTCGACAGTTTCGTCACTGGTGGAATACCAGCGTCTATTACAACTAGGCGGTTGTATATATATCCACATTCATTTGTCTCTCTATTAATTCGCAAGACGCATATCTCCACTCTCCACAATGAACAATCGATTCCGAATTGTTAGCAGACGTCTCAGTCCGATAAGTAAGTACTGACAACACATAATTATCTTAAAATTTCCTTTCCAGACATATACGAACATTCTTTTTGAGAACTCTGGTTAGCTATTTATATGGAATCTCTTTACCTGATCGCTCCATAATTCCGAATTTCTCATTATTGCTTCTTACGTAGGCTGTATCATAACTAAAACTGTCACAGGAGAAAGTGTATGATAAGTCTACTGGAAGGAGAAAAAAAATTCAAACAATCTCGAAGGAATTATTCGAAAGGGACGGAAATCGGTAGGTGTGATGTACATGTGCAGACAAAGAAATTACTACAATTTCAGAAAAACACTGGACGATTTATTCAGGAAAAAGAGCTTCGTAAACTGAGGCAATGAGTAACGTGTTGACTCACCTCTGACTCTTATGGAAGCAGTTACTCGGTTTGGTACTGACTGACTGAGTCCACATCAGGGATATTCTGCTATACTCTGTCCAGTTGGCGTGTTAGATCGTCAAAATCCCGAGATAGTGGAGAGTTCTGCCCATAATGCTCCAAACGGTCTCAACCGGGAACAGATCCGGCGACCTTACTGGCCAAGGTAGCAAGAACGAAGACAAGCAGTAGAAACTCTCTCCGAGTGCGGGCGTTCTTTATCTTGCTGAAATGTAAGCCTAGGACGGCTTGTCATGAAGGACATCAAAACTGGTCGTAGAATGTCGTCGACGCACCGCTATACTCTACGGTATCTTCTATGAAAAGAAAGGGGGACCCAGACCATCAGTCCGGGTTGTCGGGCTGCATGGCGAGCGACATTCAGAGTGCTATCCCACTGTTGCCCGGGTCGTCTGCGGAAACTCCTTAGCTGCTCTTCGTGACTCAGTTCCAAATGGGACTCACCGCTCAAGACAGTTCTACTGTACACAATGAAATTCCAGGCAGGAGATGTGTCATCTCACACCAGCAGCAAAATATAAACCCCCACTCCTCCCCAATGATACGTCTACTTCATGATCCCGGTTACAATGTTGAATTAAATCGTTGTGACCGCTGTCCACCGCGAGAATGAACCCCATTTGGTGGCTCTCTGGGTGGTTGATGTGTATTGGAAGTACATTTCTGGCTAAGAGACAAGTGGGCAATCGCGTGAAGCCGCCGTGAGCACCTGTAGAATACGGTTGAAAGATAATGAAAACGCAGGCGAAAACGTGCGGATTGGAGGCACACGAGTTTCGTAACACTCCGTACTCAACACGTTGTTGAACATGGGGCTTCACACTAGACAACTCATAAGACTTCCTGTGTTGGCGCAACTGAACTGTTAATTACGGTAGTAGTGGGCACGGGATCTTCGCAGTTCGACCGTTAACTGATGGACATATGTCACCTAGTCGGATGACCCACGTTTCTTGTCACGCCAGGGTAATGCACCTGTCTGGGTACGATGTCATCGAGGCGAATGGCTGCTTGAAATATGCAGCATCCTACGGACTCATGCCACTGTGGACAGTCTTATGCTATGGAGGACATTCACCCGGACTTCCACGGAATCTGTGGTAGTAATAGAAGACACCATGAGAGCTGTCGACTACGTGAATGATACTTTATTCCAAAGGTGGACCAAGAGTTAATAAGAAGGCTGTCATAACGTTTTGGCTTATCAGTGTAGAAATGGGGCGTAATCCAAAGCTTTATAATGAATTATTCCAGGCAAGCTACAGATAGTTTAATTATTAGTGCTTCTTCCTTGGTACACGCTTGTTTCGGCTATAGTGCCATCAACGACAATAAACTGTCAATCTAGCTGTTAAAAGCATTTTACGGAAAAAATTCTACACCAACAGAGATTACGCGACCCATAACGGTCTAGCAACAAACAGACGGTCGACAGTTTCGTCACTGGTGGAATACCAGCGTCTATTACAACTAGACGGAAATGGAAAAAAGAACACATTGACACCGGTGTGTCAGACCCACCATACTTGCTCCGGACACTGCGAGAGGGCTGTACAAGCAATGATCACACGCACGGCACAGCGGACACACCAGGAACCGCGGTGTTGGCCGTCGAATGGCGCTAGCTGCGCAGCATTTGTGCACCGCCGCCGTCAGTGTCAGCCAGTTTGCCGTGGCATACGGAGCTCCATCGCAGTCTTTAACACTGGTAGCATGCCGCGACAGCGTGGACGTGAACCGTATGTGCAGTTGACGGACTTTGAGCGAGGGCGTATAGTGGGCATGCGGGAGGCCGGGTGGACGTACCGCCGAATTGCTCAACACGTGGGGCGTGAGGTCTCCACAGTACATCGATGTTGTCGCCAGTGGTCGGCGGAAGGTGCACGTGCCCGTCGACCTGGGACCGGACCGCAGCGACGCACGGATGCACGCCAAGACCGTAGGATCCTACGCAGTGCCGTAGGGGACCGCACCGCCACTTCCCAGCAAATTAGGGACACTGTTGCTCCTGGGGTATCGGCGAGGACCATTCGCAACCGTCTCCATGAAGCTGAGCTACGGTCCCGCACACCGTTAGGCCGTCTTCCGCTCACGCCCCAACATCGTGCAGCCCGCCTCCAGTGGTGTCGCGACAGGCGTGAATGGAGGGACGAATGGAGACGTGTCGTCTTCAGCGATGAGAGTCGCTTCTGCCTTGGTGCCAATGATGGTCGTATGCGTGTTTGGCGCCGTGCAGGTGAGCGCCACAATCAGGACTGCATACGACCGAGGCACACAGGGCCAACACCCGGCATCATGGTGTGGGGAGCGATCTCCTACACTGGCCGTACACCACTGGTGATCGTCGAGGGGACACTGAATAGTGCACGGTACATCCAAACCGTCATCGAACCCATCGTTCTACCATTCCTAGACCGGCAAGGGAACTTGCTGTTCCAACAGGACAATGCACGTCCGCATGTATCCCGTGCCACCCAACGTGCTCTAGAAGGTGTAAGTCAACTACCCTGGCCAGCAAGATCTCCGGATCTGTCCCCCATTGAGCATGTTTGGGACTGGATGAAGCGTCGTCTCACGCGGTCTGCACGTCCAGCACGAACGCTGGTCCAACTGAGGCGCCAGGTGGAAATGGCATGGCAAGCCGTTCCACAGGACTACATCCAGCATCTCTACGATCGTCTCCATGGGAGAATAGCAGCCTGCATTGCTGCGAAAGGTGGATATACACTGTACTAGTGCCGACATTGTGCATGCTCTGTTGCCTGTGTCTATGTGCCTGTGGTTCTGTCGGTGTGATCATGTGATGTATCCGACCCCAGTAATGTGTCAATAAAGTTTCCCCTTCCTGGGACAATGAATTCACGGTGTTCTTATTTCAATTTCCAGGAATATATATATATATATATATATATATATATATATATATATATATATATATATATGTCTGCAGAATGTGTTGCAAATACAGTTAGCAGTAAACGAGTAATAAATTAAAACGCGTTTACAGCGAAAACGTTGTAGGTGATTAACTTTCTTCCTTTAACTATTTTGTGGGTGGTCTCAAAGAGAAAAAGTATCGATAAAGTTCGAAATTGTGTGAGGCGTTCGCCGGAAGTCGCTAAATTCTCCCTTTCTCAACTACTGGATGAATATATTACTTTGGTGGCCATGTGTTACACTCCCTCAAGACATATACACAGTTTACAACCTCTGGGCGCGATTCTCACTGAGGTGATACGATATGTAATACGATACGTCATGCAATTCGTTGGCACAGAAAATACAGGAAGCGACTTAACTGGTTCACATTGGGATGACAGCAGTACAACTCTAGTACGTACACTTATCAGCGAAAATATTATGACCACTGCCCACCACGACGTTTGTATATCGCCTGATTGTGGCCACGTAACGCGGTGGCAGGAGTATGTAAGCGGAGCAGACACGGACGGGGGATTACCCTAGAGAAGATATGGGCTGTAGAAGGGGAAATGCATTGAGATAAGCGACTTTGACGTAGGACAGATTATTATTACGCAGAACTTGTGGACTAATATCTGGAGAACGGCAAAGCTAGCGAATTTTGAGTGCTACTGTCATGAGCATCTGCGTAAAGAAGGAGAAGGACAGTAAAACTACCAATACGTGCTAAAACGTGGGGTTCGGAGGCTTGTCTGCTCTGTAAAGTAGGACAGATGGTGATCTGTGACGTCTTTGCCAAACGAGCACAGTGCCGGTGCGCGAACCAGTCTTTCGGACCACACCGTTCATCGTACTCTGTTGAACATTGGAGCTCTGTAGCAGACCACCCCTACGTGTGCGTACGTCGACGAAACGACAGCGTCGATTGCGATTGCAGTGGGCACGGGGCCATTGGGATTCGAACATTCATCTATGGAAACGTGTCGACTCTTCGGGTGAATCGCATTTTTGCTACACTAGGTCCAGGGTTGTCTCCACAAACGCCGTCATCGAGGTGAACGGCGGTTCGAAACGTGCAGCACGCCACGAACGCTAGCTCGTGGGGGCAGCGTTATGCATGCGAGACATTCTCCCGTGCTTGCATGGGACCTGTGGTAGTAATCGAAGGCACGCTGACAGCTGCGAAACACCTGCGCCCCTTCATGCTTGATGTCTTTCGCAACGGCGGTGTCATCTTTCAGTAGTATAATTGTTCGTGTCTCGGAGCCAGAACAGTGCTGCAGTGGTTTGTGTAGCATTATAGTGAACTCACGTTGATGACTCGGCGACCAAATTCACCTGATGCAAACCCGACTGGACCCATATTGGTCGCTATCGGCCGCCATCACCGCCTTCGCAAATCAGTGGCGCGTTATTTACGCTAATTATGTGACCTGTGAAGGACATCTAATGCCACGTACCTCCACAAACTAACCAACAAACTGTCGTATCCCTGATACGCATAATCAGTGATTTATTCCGTTCCAAAGACGGACAAACAAGCTGTTAAGTAGGTGTTCATGATGGTTTGACTCTCCAGTGTATGTATGTATGTATGTATGTCGAATCGTCTTGTACGGCACGGAGTGCTGGATGCTCCACGCAACATGTCGTACGATACATGGAGAGAGGTAAATAATAAAAAAACACTGTTTTGGGATTTTCGCCTTTCTCCACTAAGCAGTCTGTCTCATTCAATTCTGAGGAAACTCCTCAATAGAAAAATTTATTTTCCGGCGTCTTATAGTCTGACTCCACAGCTTAGTAATGAACTGGTTCCCTTTTCATTACTGTCCACTTCGAAGTAAAGTAAAACATCTCACATATTTTGAAACGTCTGGAGTAAAAAATGTAGTCACTGACCATTTTACGATTGGTGCACTTTATGGCATACATTGCTGCATACAAAGTATAGCTAACATATCGAAATTGGTTTTAACGGTAGGAGGAGATCAATACCTCTCTCTATTATCGAAGAAGTACGTGAGATATGTTGGACGTTGGGAACGATGAGAGAAATAGTCACTAAACACGATGCTATTGTCGTCTACTATAGCCTGCTCTGTTGAGTGGCTCTTGTTTCTTATTTTCGTATACTGCCGGTACCGGACAAAGCTGGAAATGCAAAATTTCAGTTAAGTCAAAAGACACCGAGGCTCATCAGCTGATGCCATTGATGGACGTTTCTTTCGGTGGATGCTCCCTGATTTCAGGAAGGTTTGTGACTGGCATAAAAAGAGATCTGAAAGCTAAATTCTCGTTACTTCTGAATGCGCAGCTGGACGAAACCGAGAAAAGTATGTCAGAGTTTCCCTTATCATCATGGCTTTTCCCATTCCCTCAAACACATTCTCTACACTTACGCAGAGCTCACCATCGATGGTGACTGATCTCTCTTCCCAACAATGTTTATTCTGAAGACTCCTAAAGCTAAATCATGTACTACGTTGCGAATTTGGGCAGTTGTAGGAATACAATCTTAGCTTAATTAATTTGTAACCATTATTTACAACGAATGTCTCTCCTAAGAGTCGTCGGGCACATTTTCTCTGGTGTTCAGGCAAATTGCGATTTCGTTTTTTCATCGTGTAGCTGACGCTTCCTATCGACATCGCGCATCGCTTGAAAGACGTCATGACCAATACTTGTTTGAGCTGACTCCAGCTACACATTGCAGAAACGCAATTTCAAATAGCAGCCGGAAAATCAAAGATAATGCGCCTGAGGACTCTTAGGAGAGACATCTTATATATGTACCACAATGAATAAAGTACGAGGCGTATTCGGAGAGTAAGGTCCGATTAGCAACGTAATGGAAACCACTGTGAAAATCCTATGGAACATTGCACGGATGTGTTGGGCAGTGTCTTTATTGTGCCTGTCGATCGCTTCATGTCGCTCTATCCATTTCAGAGCGCAAAGTTATCACGTAGAAATTCCTTTAAAAGAAAAAAAAAAAAAAAAAACGTGTCTCCCGCCAAGTATGTGGATCTCGTGAGATTTCGCCTGAAACTATGCAGCCCACATAATATAAATGTCATGCGTTTCTTTCGTCAAGACAATTTTCAGCCGCATTGTGCAGGGGCAATGAAGACGCTCCCGCAGCGTTCTCGATATGAAATGTTTGATCACCCACAATACGGCCCTTAATTGGCTCCCTCCGTTGTTCATATCTGCTCATATGATACGCTGGCTACGAAGACAACATTTTGGCACAAACAGCGAAAGGCAGACCAACGTAGAGAATTGGCGGAAAGCACAGACAGATGATTTCTGTGACGAGGGTACTGAAGGTTTGTACAGCGCTACGACAAATGTCTAATGGGAGCGGCGACTATTTAGAGAGATAGCTGGAAGGTGTGGCAAACTTCTGCGAATAAAATTTTTTTGATTTTCACTGCGGTTTTCATTTCGCGAACCTCGTATCGTAACAGGTGACCTCACTAAAAATATACTTTTCATAATGGCGTTTTAAACGTCACTCAAACACTTGCGCCAACTTCCCGTGCTGTAATGATCAGCTTTTCGACAGGAGACGCAGAAAATCGAAAATTTGTGTTCTGTTTTTTCAGGTTAGCTGATACTAGTTGCTCCAAAAAATGAAAACTGTGTAGAGTCATTATCTTCGTAGAGTTCCAGTTCGTGTTGGGAGAGCTTATGAGAAATCACAACTGGACTACATTTGGTATTTATAGCATTATAAGGGTGCACGAAGTAGTTCGTTTCCTTTTTCAGCCGGCTGCTGTGGCCGAGCGGTTCTAGGCGCTTCAGTCCAGAACCGCGTTGCTGCTGCGGTCGCAGGTTCGAATCCTGCCTCGGGCATGGATGTGTGTGATGTCCTTAGGTTAGTTAGGTTTGAGTAGTTCTAAGTCTAGGGGACTGATGACCTCAGATGTTAAGTCCCATAATGCTTAGAGGCATTTGAACCATTTGAACCTTTTTCATGGTTTTGAGGTGTTAGTAATAATAAGCCACAATAAAGTTCTCTTCAGAAGAGCCCATTGTTGCAACTGAAACTTAAACAGAAATGTGATTCGCACTGTCGTTTTGCTTGTCGGATGGCAAGTCGCATCGCATATCGTAACTAATACCGTATCATTCCAGTGGTAACACGAGTGTCACACCGGTAAACGTTGCGTCACGTGACCTTTTTGCAAATGGGGATGAGCGACCGGGTGACGGCTTTTGCGACGAGCTGCTTAGTAGTACAAAGGAAATAGCACAGCAAAATCTTTGATAATGCTTACAACAAGCATTCAGCGAACACTACAACTATGTGAGTAAATTGACAAACTGACTGTGTGTATTGCTGGTGTCCATTAATTTATCAAAATCTTATTGCTTTTGTAAAAGATTCAGGTTTCCAGTAATTTTAATAATGAAACCTTTATCAAATGGTTCAAATGGCTCTGAGCACTATGGGACTCAACATCTGAGGTCAGCAGTCCCCTAGAACTTAGAACTACTTAAACCTAACTAACCTAAGGACATCACACACATGCATACCCGAGGCAGGATTCGAACCTGCGACCGTAGCGGTCGCGTGGTTCCAGACCGTAGCGCCTATAACCACTCGGCCACATCGACCGGCAAACCTTTATCAGTTAATATAAGCAAGAAATAGTTTTTCTCAAAGATAAACGAAAAGACAGTTCCTAACTATGTGATCACCACAATAGTGACTTGTATTACGACGTTGTTTATTCTTAAAGACTCACTTGTGAAATAAATGAACCCATTTCCAGTGACTGCTCAGCACATTTACTGCAAGAGAGTCACTCAGTTAAACTTGGAGTACGTCCAGCAAAACGCACGCGTCTGGACAGATCTCGTGTACATTTCATATTTCTTATACTGACATTTCAATCAACCATTTCCTCAGCTGGCACTGCAGAGGATTTTCGAAGATGT
Organism: Schistocerca nitens; assembly: GCF_023898315.1. NCBI lineage: Eukaryota > Metazoa > Arthropoda > Insecta > Orthoptera > Acrididae > Schistocerca > Schistocerca nitens. The sequence continues at coordinate 74,491,553 of NC_064617.1, forward strand.
GATGATTCATTCGTTGTGTCTAACGATTAATGTTACATTGGCAATGGTATTTTCACTGGTACAAGTGATTCAAAATAATTTCAGTTCAGATTCGTCAAAATATCACAAGTGCAGTGTAAATCCAGTCGAGGGCAATGTTTACTGCGACTAACTACAGCAATGAAATAAAGAGAGACTGCAAGCGTATCTCAGTACTCGATGTACTTACAACATTGTACAAGATGAGAAATGGTCACAATTACGAATTAATATTTGCTGAGCAACGTAGATTATACTTGACATATGAGAGCAACCGCTATCTGCATTCCAATGCGTGCAACGACCAGCCGGTGGTCGGTGTAGGAATACTAACTTACACCATCAGTCGCCGACTTCGCAGCTCAGCAGCACAACATTTCATTACAGGGTACTGCTAACGAAATGTAGGTTCTTCAGCTGTTTCAACGGCAGAGTGTTTGAAAAGGCAATAACAGAGTACTCTTGCTCCTACAGCTCGCTGCCATGAACACCTATATACCTTCATTTACTTTCCAACTGCTTATGGCTAACTCAAATCTGCAGAACTTTCTTTGGTAGTAACATTTTTACGTAACATATGTTTCTTTGCCATACAATTACTATATACGAATGAAGCAAATTATTTAATTATAATTTTCCAGAACAGCGTCACACACTTGGTAGCGTAACCAGGTTTCATTATCAGTCAGGAATTATCTTTCTTGAAGGTTAGCTCAAAAGTAATCTGACGGACAGCACATGATGTGAGACATAACCTACCGGACATATGTCAATGACCTTCTTGAAGAAGAAGAAGAAGAAGAAGAAGAAGACGAAGAAGAAGGAGAAAGAGAAAGACAACGAAAAGGAAGACAAGAAGGAGGAAGACAAGAAGAAGACGGGGAGTAGGACGCAGACTCACTGATCAGTCTGGCCTGGCAACGGAAGACAGCAAAACTAAACCTTAAATTTTAAATTTAGCATTTGAGGAGGATCGTACAAACATACCGCCGTTTGAGTCTCGTACAGATTCCCGTATGGAGGACATAGTGATAGACATCCCTGGGGTTGTGAAGCAGCTGAATGGGTTGAAAATAAATAAATCGCCAGGTCCTGACGGAATTCCAATTCGGTTTTACAGAGAGTACTCTACTGCATTGGCTCCTTACTTAGCTGCATTTATCGCGAATCTCTTGTCCAACGTAAAGTCCCGAGCGACTGGAAAAAAGCGTAGGTGACGCCTGTATATAAGAAGGGTAGAAGGACGGATCCTCAAAATTACAGACCAATATCCATAACATCGGTTTGTTGCAGGATTCTCGAACATATTCTCATTTCGAATATAATGAATTTCCTTGAGACAGAGAAGTTGCTGTCCATGCAACAGCACGGCTTTAGAAAGCATCGCTCCTGCGAAACGCAACTCGCCCTTTTTTCGCATGATTTCTTGCGAACCATGGATGAAGGGTATCAGAAGGATGCCATATTCCTTGACTTCCGGAAAGCATTTGACTCGGTGCCCCACTGCAGACTCCTAACTAAGGTACGATCATATGGGATTGCTTCTCAAGTATGTAAGTGGCTCGAAGTCTTCTAAAGTAATAGAACCCAGTACGTTGTCCTCGATGGTGAGTGTTCATTGGAGGTGTGGGTATCATCTGGAGTGCCCCAGGGAAGTGTGGTAGGTCCGCTGTTGTTTTCTATCTACATAAAATATCTTTTCGATAGGGTGGATATCAATGTGCAGCTGTTTCATGATGATGCTGTGGTGCACGGGAAGGTGTCGTCGTTGAGTGACTGTAGGAGGATACAAGATGACTTGGACAGGGTTTGTGATTGGTGTAAAGAATGCCAGCTAAATATAGATAAATGTAAATTAATGCAGATGAATAGGAAAAAGAATCCTGTAATATCTGAATATTCCATTAGTAGTGTAGCACTTGACACAGTCACGTCGGTTAAATATTTAGGCGTAACATTACAGAGCGATATGAAGTGGGACAATCATGTAATGGCTGTTGTGGGGAAGGCGGATAGTCGTCTTCGGTTCATTGGTAGAATTTTGGGAAGATGTGGTTCATCTGTAAAGGAGACCGCGTATAAAACACTAATGCGACCTATTCTTGAGTACTGCTAGAGCGTTTGGGATCCCTATCAGATCGGATTGATGGAGGACATAGAAGCAATTCAGAGGTGGGCTGCTAGATTTGTTACTGGTAGGTTTGATCATCACGCGAGTGTTACGGAAATGCTTCAGGAACTCGGGTGGGAGTCTCTAGAGGAAAGGAGGAGTTCTTTTCGTGAATCGCTACTGAGGAAATTTGGAGTACCAGCATTTGAGACTGACTGCAGTACAATTTTACTGCCGCCAACTTACATTTCGCGGAAAGACCACAAAGATAAGATAAGAGAAATTAGGGCTCGTACAGAGGCATATAGGCAGTCATTTTTCCCTCGTTCTGTTTGGGAGTGGAACAGGGAGAGAAGATGCTAGTTATGGTACGAGGTACCCTCCGCCACGCACCGTATGGTGGATTGCGGAGTATGTATGTAGATGTAGATGTAGAAGAGGAAAAGAAGAAAGAGGAAGTGCAAAAAAGAGTAGAGTAGGGGAGAGAAAGATTCAAGAGCTGCAGCAGAGAACATGTAGGATGGAAAGAGAAAAGAGACAAGCATGAAAAGGCAGACTTGAAGAGAAAAGGGAGGAAAGAGAAGAAAGAGGATATGGGTAAGAGAAAAGGAATAAAAAAGGTGAAATGAAAGATAAGGATGTTTAGGAAGGAAACGGAAGGACTATAACTGACTGCTATCCTTCTAATGAAATAAAAATTTCTACATATTGATTCCCATTTAGGAATTTAGGAGCTCCCTTATTAACAGCTTTTTTTAGCACATAAAATACTGACATGTTGTTTCTATTTGCATATATATTCTCTACACCTCTTTAATGGATGTATCTAATACCTCTTCATTTCGTAATTTGTTGTTGTGGTCTTCAGTCTGAAGATTGTTTTGATGCAGCTCTGCACGGTAGTCAATTCGGTACAAGTTCCTTAATTTCCGCATCGCTACCGCAACCTACATCGATTTGAAGCTGCTTACTATATTCTGAACCCCAGTATAACTTTACAATTATCCTCCCCCCCCCTCCCCCCCTACACGCACACTTCCCTCCATTACCAAACTGACGATTCCTTGATATCTCAGAATGTTTCCTATCAACGAATACCTTCTTTTCGTCCAACTGTACCACAAATTTCTTTTCTCCTCAGTTCGATTCAGTTCAGTATTTACTTATTAGTTATTTGATCTACCAATCCAATTTCCAACATTCTTCTGTAGCCCCACCCTTCAAAAGTTTCTGTTCTCTTCATGACTGAAGTGTGTATCGTCTACATTTCACTTCTGTAGAAGGCTAACAAATACCATCATAAAAGCCCTTCTATCATTCAAATTTATATTCGATGTTAGTAAATACTTTAGAAATACTTCTCTTGCTTTTGCCAGTCTGCATTTTATATGGTCTCTACTTTGGCCACCATTTTTTTTTCTGCCCGGGTAGTAAAACGCTTCTACTACTTTTAAAATTTATTCTCTATTTCACCGTCTCAGTTCCGTATTAACTTTTGTATTGAATAACTTTTTTTAAAGCTTGATCATGATAAGATCTACGTAGTGCAGATATTTTTGCATAGCGGAGATAATAGCATCTTACGATTTCACTACACTGTTGTTCTACAATGCAAGGGGTTCGTCTTGTATAACTTCAGTTTCTTTTCCTTATGCTGACTTCTGATTTGCTGGCTAAGTTACATAGCACGTCTTGTTATGACTACTATTACAATATGTAACTTACTGTATGGTGCTTAGCAAGGTGAGTATAGTATCTGGGTATCGCATATTTATTTGTCAGTTATTTGCAAAGACAAGTCTTTAGGTAATATGTTAGTACATTCTAATATGGTATTGCGACATAAACTTCAGAGATTGCAGGGCACTCTCACTTCTGATTCGGTGTTATGCTGCTTCATGTTCTTAGGGACCTTGATCTTTATTTCGATTTGAATTCGGACACCTTGATGAAATCGTGGGCAGTAGGTAGTGCTCATGCTTGCGTGCTTTAGGGAAAGAATAACGATAAGCTTTACCTGCGTTCTAAGGAATACGGTGCCGATTTAAAAGACTCCAGTCGACATGACATCATTGGCTGCATGTTTGGAGTTGGGAGCGGACAAGCCCCTTCGTGATGTCAACAGGGGGCTGGTGCGGCCGACACCGGAGCACTTTCGCTGCCGCTGCCACTACAAGGTCCCGAGGGACCTAACGTTGAATAGAAGTCTGAAGCCCACGCCAGCAGGGCGCTCTTGGGGACCACTGACTGGACGTATTATGGGTCTGGAGACACGGTCAACCACCACATCATCCAAGATGGTCAGTAGTCGAGACACCACTAATTGCTGCCACAGACAAGGTCGCCGGCCGCGGTGGTCTCGCGGTTCTAGGCGCTCAGTCCGGAACCGCGCGACTGCTACGGTCGCAGGTTCGAATCCTGCCTCGGGCATGGATGTGTGTGATGTCCTTAGGTTAGTTAGGTTTAAGTAGTTCTAAGTTCTAGGGGACTAATGACCTAAGATGTTAAGTCCCATAGTGCTCAGAACCATTTGAACCATTTTTAGACAATGTCCTGCCAAACTGAGGGTGCTACCTGAACTGTACATGTACTTTACATGCTCCACTGTAAGTGGAGCATCGTAAACAAGAAATTTGACTCCCAGGAGAATGTCCATCCGGTGACCTTGGCTGCTTTAGTCGCTTTTAGAGAAGTCGGCAAGAGACTGATTTACTGAATTGCGACGCAGTTCATGTGTTCCGTGGTCATTATGAGGGTTAACTGTCAGTGGCGCACCGGAAACAAGTAACTTGACTCCCAGGAGGACGTATGTAAGGTGACTGTGGCTGCGTTTGTCGCTTTTTGAGAAGCCGGCTGGAGACGGATTTGTTGAATCGCGACAGAGTTTGTGTGTTCCACAGTTATTACGAGGGTGCAAGGGTTACAAATAGCTGTCAGTGGTGCGTCGGAAACCAGAAATTTGACTCCCACGAGAACGTCCATCCGGTAACTGTGGCAGCATTAGTCACTCTATGTACCGACTTGACAGAAAATCCTAGGAAGTTCTGGTCTTACGTTAAATCAGTAAGTGGCTCGAAACAGCATATCCAGATACTCCGGGATGATGATGGCATTGAAACAGAGGATGACACGCGTAAAGCTGAAATACTAAACACCTTTTTCCAAAGCTGTTTCACAGAGGAAGACCGCACTGCAGTTCCTTCTCTAAACCCTCGCACAAACGAAAAAATGGCTGACATCGAAATAAGTGTCCAAGGAATAGAAAAGCAACTGGAATCACTCAACAGAGGGAAGTCCACTGGACCGGACGGGATACCAATTCGATTCTACACAGAGTACGCGAAAGAACTTGCTCCCCTTCCAACAGCCGTGTACCGCAAGTCTCTAGAGGAAGGGAGGGTGCAAATGATTGGAAAAGAGCACAGGTAGTCCCAGTCTTCAAGAAGGGTCGTCGAGCAGATGCGCAAAACTATAGACCTATATCTCTGACGTCGATCTGTTGTAGAATTTTAGAACATGTTTTTTGCTCGAGTATCATGTCGTTTTTGGAAACCCAGAATCTACTATGTAGGAATCAACATGGATTCCGGAAACAGCGATCGTGTGAGACCAAACTCGCGTTATTTGTTCATGAGACCCAGAAAATATTAGATACAGGCTCCCAGGTAGATGCTATTTTTCTTGACTTCCGGAAGGCGTTCGATACAGTTCCGCACTGTTGCCTGATAAACAAAGTAAGAGCCTACGGAATATCAGACCAGCTGTGTGGCTGGATTGAAGAGTTTTTAGCAAACAGAACACAGCATGTTGTTATCAATGGAGAGACGTCTACAGACGTTAAAATAACCTCTGGCGTGCCACAGGGGAGTGTTATGGGACCATTGCTTTTCACAATATATATAAATGACCTAGTAGATAGTGTCGGAAGTTCCATGCGGCTTTTCGCGGATGATGCTGTAGTATACAGAGAAGTTGCAGCATTAGAAAATTGTAGCGAAATGCAGGAAGATCTGCAGCGGATAGGCAATTGGTGCAGGGAGTGGCAACTGTCCCTTAACATAGACAAATGTAATGTATTGCGAATACATAGAAAGAAGGTTCCTTTATTGTATGATCATATGATAGCGGAACAAACACTGGTAGCAGTTACTTCTGTAAAATATCTGGGAGTATGCGTGCGGAACGATTTGAAGTGGAATGATCATATAAAATTTATTGTTGGTAAGGCGGGTACCAGGTTGAGATTCATTGGGAGAGTGCTTAGAAAATGTAGTCCATCAACAAAGGAGGTGGCTTACAAAACACTCGTTCGACCTATGCTTGAGTATTGCTCATCAGTGTGGGATCCGTAGCAGATCGGGTTGACGGAGGAGATAGAGAAGGTCCAAAGAAGAGCGGCGCGTTTCGTCACAGGGTTATTTGGTAACCGTGATAGCGTTACGGAGATGTTTAACAAACTCAAGTGGCAGACTCTGCAAGAGAGGCGCTCTGCATCGCGGTGTAGCTTGCTCGCCAGGTTTCGAGAGGGTGCGTTTCTGGATGAGGTATCGAATATATTGCTTCCCCCTACTTATACCTCCCGAGGAGATCACGAATGTAAAATTAGAGAGATTCGAGCGTGCACGGAGGCTTTCAGACAGTCGTTCTTCCCGCGAACCATACGCGACTGGAACAGGAAAGGGAGGTAATGACAGTGGCACGTAAAGTGCCCTCCGCCATACACCGTTGGGTGGCTTGCGAAATGTAGATGTAGATGTAGATGTAGATTACAATTAACTGTCAGTGGTGCGTCGAAAACAAAAAATCTTGATTCCCAGGAGAACCTCCATCCAGTGACCGTGGCTGCTTTAGTTGCTTGGAGAGAAGTCAGCTTGAGACTGATGTATTGAATCGCGACACAGTTTATCTGTTCCATGGTCATTACGAGTGTGTGATGTTTACAAATAACTGTCAGTGGTGTGTCGGAAACGAGAAACTTGACTCCCAGGATAAGTTAAATGCGGTGACTGTGGCTGCGTTAGTCGCCTGGAGAGAAGTAGCCTGTAGACTGACGTATGAATCGGGACACACTTTGCTTGTTACATGGTGATTACGAGGGTGGCGATAGTAACAATTAACTCTCAGTAGTGTGTCGGAACCAAGCAACGTGACACCAAAGGGAAAATCCATCAGGTGACCGTGGCTGCGTTAGTCGCTTGGAGAGAAGTCGGCTGGAGACTGAAGTGCTAAATGGTGACGCCATTTGTATGGTCCATGGTCATTATGTGGGTGCGAGGGTTACAATTATCTGTCAGTGGTACGTCATAAACAAGAAACCTGACTTACAGGAGAATGTCCATCCAGTAAACGTGGCTGCATTAGTCGCTTATGGAGAAGCCGCCTGGAGACCGAAGTATCGAATCGCAACGCCATTTGCGTGTCCCACAGTCCTAGCAATGGTACGTGGGCTACTATTAACTGTCAGTGGCGCGTCGAAAACAATGAACGTGGCTTCCAGGAGATCCGCCATCCAGTGACCGCGACTGCTTCTGTGACTTTTAGAGAAGTCGGCTGGAGATGGATGTATTGAATCGCAACGCAGTTTGTTGGTTCCATGGTCATTACGAGGTTCCGAGGGTCACTATTAACTGTCAGTGGTCTGTCGGCAGCAAAAAAAAACTTGACTCGCAGGAGATTGTCCATCCCGAGACCATGTTAGCGTTAACCCTTTTACAGAAGTTTGCTGGAGGCACATGTATTGATCGCGACGCAGTTTGTATGTTACATCGTCATAACTAGTGTGCGAGGGTTAGACTTAATCGTCAGGTGTGCGTCGGAAACACGAAACTTCTAGGAGAACTTCTATCCGGTGACCGTAGCTATGTTAGTCGCTTTTAGAGAAGTCGGTTGGAAACTGATTTAATGAATCGCGATGGAGTTTGTGTGTTCCATAGTCATTATGAGGGTGAGAGGGTTAAAACTGCCTGTCAGAGGTGCGTCGGAAACAACTTCAAAAATACACTCCTGGAAATTGAAATAAGAACACCGTGAATTCATTGTCCCAGGAAGGGGAAACTTTATTGACACATTCCTGGGGTCAGATACATCACATGATCACACTGACAGAACCACAGGCACATAGACACAGGCAACAGAGCATGCACAATGTCGGCACTAGTACAGTGTATATCCACCTTTCGCAGCAATGCAGGCTGCTATTCTCCCATGGAGACGATCGTAGAGATGCTGGATGTAGTCCTGTGGAACGGCTTGCCATGCCATTTCCACCTGGCGCCTCAGTTGGACCAGCGTTCGTGCTGGACGTGCAGACCGCGTGAGACGACGCTTCATCCAGTCCCAAACATGCTCAATGGGGGACAGATCCGGAGATCTTGCTGGCCAGGGTAGTTGACTTACACCTTCTAGAGCACGTTGGGTGGCACGGGATACATGCGGACGTGCATTGTCCTGTTGGAACAGCAAGTTCCCTTGCCGGTCTAGGAATGGTAGAACGATGGGTTCGATGACGGTTTGGATGTACCGTGCACTATTCAGTGTCCCCTCGACGATCACCAGTGGTGTACGGCCAGCGTAGGAGATCGCTCCCCACACCATGATGCCGGGTGTTGGCCCTGTGTGCCTCGGTCGTATGCAGTCCTGATTGTGGCGCTCACCTGCACGGCGCCAAACACGCATACGACCATCATTGGCACCAAGGCAGAAGCGACTCTCATCGCTGAAGACGACACGTCTCCATTCGTCCCTCCATTCACGCCTGTCGCGACACCACTGGAGGCGGGCTGCACGATGTTGGGGCGTGAGCGGAAGACGGCCTAACGGTGTGCGGGACCGTAGCCCAGCTTCATGGAGACGGTTGCGAATGGTCCTCGCCGATACCCCAGGAGCAACAGTGTCCCTAATTTGCTGGGAAGTGGCGGTGCGGTCCCCTACGGCACTGCGTAGGATCCTACGGTCTTGGCGTGCATCCGTGCGTCGCTGCGGTCCGGTCCCAGGTCGACGGGCACGTGCACCATCCGCCGACCACTGGCGACAACATCGATGTACTGTGGAGACCTCACGCCCCACGTGTTGAGCAATTCGGCGGTACGTCCACCCGGCCTCCCGCATGCCCACTATACGCCCTCGTTCAAAGTCCGTCAACTGCACATACGGTTCACGTCCACGCTGTCGCGGCATGCTACCAGTGTTAAAGACTGCGATGGAGCTCCGTATGCCACGGCAAACTGGCTGACACTGACGGCGGCGGTGCACAAATGCTGCGCAGCTAGCGCCATTCGACGGCCAACACCGCGGTTCCTGGTGTGTCCGCTGTGCCGTGCGTGTGATCATTGCTTGTACAGCCCTCTCGCAGTGTCCGGAGCAAGTATGGTGGGTCTGACACAGCGGTGTCAATGTGTTCTTCTTTCCATTTCCAGGAGTGTAGTTCAAATGGCTCTGAGCACTATGGGACAACTGCAGTGGTCATCAGTCCCCTAGAACTTAGAACTACTCAAACCTAACTAACCTAAGGACATCACACACATCCATGCCCGAGGCAGGATTCGAACCTGCGACCTAGCTGTCGCGCGGTTCCAGACTGTAGCGCCTAGAAACGCTCGGCCGGCCCGGAAACAAGTAACTTGACTCCCAAGATTACGTCCATCTGGTGACGGTGGCTGCTTTAGTGGCTTGGAGAGAATACGCTGTAGATTGAGTCATTGTATTGAGACGCAGTTTGTGTGTTCCATCGTCATTACACGGGTGCGAGGGCTACAATTAAGTGTCATTGGTGCGTCGGAAACAAGCAACCTGACACACAGGAGAAAGTCCATCCGATGATTGTGGCTGTGTTAGTCACTTGGAGAGAAGTCGCCTGGAGACTGATTTCATGGAACGCGACAAAGTTTGTGTGTTCCTTCGTCATCACGAGGGTGCGAGGGCTACAGTTAACTGTCGTTGATGAGTCGGAAATAACCAACTTGACTCCCAGGAGAACTTTCATCGGGTGACCGTCTCTGCTTTAGTCGGTTCTAGAGAAGTCAGCTGCAAACTGATGCATTGATCGCCTCGGAGTTTGTGTGTTCCATCGTCATTACGAGGGTGCGAGGGTTACAATTCACTGTCATTGGTGCGTCCTAAACAGTGAATTTGACTACTAGGAGACCCGCCATCCAGTGAAGCTGGCCTCTTCTGTCGCTTTTAGAGAAGTCCTCTGGAGATTGATGTATTGAATCGCGACGTTGTTTCTTGGTTCCATGGTCATTACGAGGTTGCGAGGGTTAGTATTAACTGTCAGTGACGCGTCGGAAACAAACGACTTGAGTCGCAGGGCAAAGTCCATCCGGTGGCCGTGTTAGCGTTAGTCGCTCTTACAGAAGTTGGCTGAAGGTGATGTATTGAATCGCGACTCAGTTTCTGGGTTCCATCGTCATTACGAAGGTGCGAGGGTTACAATTATATGGCAGTGGTGCGTCGGAAATAAGAAACCTGACTCTCAGGCGGACGTCCATCAGGTCTTCGTGGCTGCTTTAGTATCTCGGAGAGAAATCGGCTGGGGATTGATGTATTGAGTTGCGACGCAGTTTCTGTGCTCCGTCGTCATTGCGAGGGTGCAAGGGTTACAATTATGTGTCAATGGTGTGACGGAAACAAGAAACTTGACTCCCAGCAGAAGGTCCATCCGTTGACCGTGGCTGCGTTAGTCGCTTGGAGAGAAGTCGCCTGGGACGGAAGTACTGAATCGTGACGCAATTATTGTATTTGATGGTCATTACGAGGTTGCGAGGATTACTATTAAGTATCAGTGGTGCGTCGGAAACAAGAAACTTGACACCTAGGGTAGCGTGCATCCGGTGACCATGGCTGCGTTAGACGCTAGGAGAGAAGTGGCCTGAGACAGATTTGCGATGCAGTTTATGTGCTCCATCGTCACTACGAAGGTGCGAGAGCTACAATTATCTGCCATTGGTGCGTCAGAAACAAGCGACCTGACTACCAGGAGGGGGTCCAACCGGTGACCATGGCTGTATTAGTTGCTTCGAGAGAAGTCGGCTGGAGACTGATTTATAGGATCGCGATGCATTTTGTGTGTTCCATCGTCGCCAAGAGGGTTCGAGGGCTACAGTTAACTGTCACTTCCAGCAGAACATCCATCCGGTGACAGTGGATGCGTTAGTCGCTCTTAGAGAAGTCGTAAGGAGATTGAAGTACTTAATCGCGACGCAGTTTGTTTGTTCCTTGGTCATTAGGAGGGTGCGGGAGTTACAATTAACTGTCAGAGATGCGTTGCAAACAAGTAACTTAACTCCGAGGAGAATGTCCATCCGGTGAACTGGGCTGCGTTAGTTGCTTTTAGAGAAGTCGGCTGGACACCGATGTGTTGAATCGATACACAGTTTGTGTGTTCCATCGTCATTACTAGGGTGCGAGGGTTAGAATTAACTGTCAGGTGTGGATCGGAATCACAGTCTTGACTCCCAGGAGAACGTCCAATCCGTGACCGTGGCTGCGTTAGTCACTTGGAGAACTTCGCCTGGGCACTGATGTATTGAATCGCGACGCAGTTTATGTGTTCAGTGGTCATTACAAGGGTACGAGGGTTACAATTAACTGACAGTGGTGCTCCAGAAGCAAGAAACTTGATTCCCAACAGAACGTCCATCCGGTGACCGTTGCTGCTGTAATCACTTTCAGAACAGTCGGCTGGAGACTGAAGTACTGTTTCGCGACGTAATTAGTGTGTTACATCGTCATTACAAGGGTGCGCGGGTTACAATTAACCGTCAGTGGTGTGTCGGAAAAAAGCAATTTGACTCCCACGCGTACGTCCATCCTGTGACCGTGGCTGCTTTAGTTCCTTGGAGAGATGTCGGTTGTAGACAGGTGCATTGAATCGCGATGCAGTTTCTGTGTTCCATGGTCATTATGAGGGTGCTAGGGTTACAATTAGCTGTCAGTGGCGCGTGGGAAAAAGAAACGTGACTCCCAGGATAACGTCCTTGTCTCCAAGGCGAACGTCCATCTGTTGACCGTGGCTGCGTTAGTCGCTTGGAGAGAATTCATCTGGAGACAGATGTATTGAATCGCGACGTTCTTTATGAGTTCCATCGTCATTACGAGGGTGCGTGGGTTACAAGTAATTGGCAGTGCTGCGACGGAAACAAAAAAATTGACTCCCAAGAGAACGTCCACCTCGTGACCGTGTCTGCATTAGTCGCTTCGAGTGAAGTCGGCTGGAGACTGATGTTTGAATCGTAGCCGCGTTTGTGTGTTCCACGATCATTACGAGGGTGTGAGGGCTACAGTTAACTGTCAGTGGTGAGTCGAAAACAAGAAACTTGACTACCATACGAGCGTCCATCTGGTATTCGTGGATGCTTTGGTGGAGTGGAGAGAAGTCGGCTGGAGACTGATACATTGAATTGCGATGCAATTTGTGTGTTTCATGGTCATTAAGAGGGTGCGAAGTTTACAATTAACTGTCAGTGGTGCGTCGGAAACTGGAAACTTGACTGCGTCAGTCGCCTTTAGAGAAGTCGGCTGGAGACTATTTATTTGAATTGCGACGGATTTTGTTTGTTCCATTGTCATTACAAGGGTGCGAGGGCTTCAATAAACTGTCATTCATGCGTCGAAAACAACCAACTTGACTCACAGGAGGAAAGTCCATCCGGTGACCGTGGATGCATTAGTCGCTTGGAGAGAAGTCGGCTGGAGACTTATGTTGTTTATTCCATGGTCATTATGAGGGTGCAAAAGATACAATTAACTTTCAGTGGTGTGTCGGGATCAAGAAAGTTGTCTGCCAGGAGAACGTCCATCCGGTGACAGTGGCTGAGTTGGTCATTTGGAGTGAAGTCTAGTGGAGAGTGATATATTGAATCGTTATGCAGTTTTTGAGTTCCATGGACATTATCAGGGTGCGATTGTTACAATAAACAGTCACTGGTGTGTCGGAAAGAAAAAACTCGACTCCCAGGTGATCTCCCGTCCGGTGACCATGTCTGTGTTAGTAGCCTGGAGTGAATTCTGCTGGAGAATGATGTATTGAACCACGACGCAGTTTGTGTCTCCTTCGTAATTACGAGGGTGCGAGGGTTACAATTAACTGTCACTGGTGCGTAGAAACAAGAAATTTGACTCCCAGCATAACGTCCATCTGGTGACCGTGGATGTGTTTGTCACTTGGAGAGAAGCTGCTGAGTGATTTATGGATTGAATCGGGACGCAATTATTGTATTCAGTGGTCATTACGATGGTTTGACGGTTACAATTAACAGTCAGTGGTGTGACGGAAACAAGCAACTTGACTACCAGGTGAACGTCCATCCGGTGACGGTGGCTGTTTTAGTCGCGTTTAGAGAATTCGGCCTTAGACAGATAAACAGAATCGCGACGCAGTGCGTGTGTTCCATCATCATTATGACGGTGCGCGGGTGACTATTAATTGTTGGTGGTGAGTCGGAAACAAGAAACTTGACTCCCAGAACAACGCCCAGTCAGTGACTGGAGCTGCTTAAGTGACTTTTAGAGAAGTCGGCTGGAGAATGAAGTAAGAATCGCGACGCAATTTGTGTGTTCCATCGTCATTACGAGGGTGCTAATGTTTCAATTATCTTTCAGTCGTACGTCGGGGGAAAAAAAAAACCTTGACTCCCAGCTGAACGTAGATCTGGTGGCTGTGGCTGTGTTAGTCTCTTGGAAACAAGTCGGGTGGAGACTGATCTATCGAATTGCGGCGCAGTTTGTGTGTTTCCGTGGTCATTACGAGGGTGTGTGGGTTACAATTAACTGTTAGTGGTACATCTCAAGCAGAAAACGTGATTCCCAGAAGAAAGTTCATTCGGTGAACTTCTCTGCTTTAGTCGCTTTTAGAGAAGTCGGCTGGAGACTGATATATTGAATCGCGATGCAATTTGTGTGTTTCATGGTCATTAAGAGGGTGCGAAGTTTACAATTAACTGTTAGTGGTGCGTCGGAAACAGGAAACTTGACTCCCAGGAGAACGTCCATCCTGTGACTGTGGCTGCTTTAGTCGCATTTAGAGAAGTCGGCTGGAGACTGATGTATTGAATCGCGACACAGTTTCTTTGTTCCATGGCCATTATGAGGGAGCGAGGGCTACAACTAAATGTCAGTAGTGCGTCAGAAACAAGAAACTTGCCTCCCAGGAGAAAATTGCATCCGGTGACCATGGCTGCTTCGAGTGAAGTCGCCTGGAGACTGATTTACAGAATCGCGATGCAGTTTGTGTGTTCCATCGTCATAACGAGGGTGCGTGAGTTATAATTAACTGTTAGTGTTGCGTCGGAAACAAGTAACTTGATTCCCAGGATATAGTCCATACGGTGACCGTGGCTGCATTAGTCGCTGAGAGAGAAGTCGGCTGGAGATGAAGTAATGAATCGCGACGCAGTTTGTGGGTTGCATCGTCATTACAATAGTGCAAGGGTTACAATTAACTGTCAGTGGTGCGTCGGAAACAAGAAAATTGACTCCCAGGAGAATCTCCATCCTGTGACTGTGGCTGCTTTAGTCGCATTTAGAGAAGTCGGCTGAACACTGTTGTATTGAATCGCAACGCTGTTTATGTGTGCAATGGTCATTATGAGGGTGCGAGTGTTACAATTAAGTGTCAGTGGTGCGTCGGAAACAAAAAACTTCACTGCCTGGAGAACGTCCATCCGGTAATCGTGGCTGCCCTAATCGCTTCGAGTGAAGTCGGCTGGAGACTGATGTACTGAATTCCGATGCAATCTGTGTCTTCCATGGTCATTACGAGGGTGCGTGGGTTACAATTAATTGTCAGTGGTGCATCGGAAACATAAGGCTTGACTCTCAGGAGAACCTCCATCTTATAACCGTGGCTGCTTTATTCGCATTTAGAGAATTGTGATGGAGACTGATGTATTGAATCGCGGCACAGTTTGTTTGTTCCATGGTCATTATGAGGGAGTGAGAGTTACAATTACCTGTCAGTGGTGCGTCGGATTCAAGAAACTTGACACCTGGGAGAACGAGCATCCGTTGATGGTTGCTGCATTAGTCGCTTGGAGAGAAATCGCCTGGAGACTGATGTACTGAATCGCGACCATGGTCATTACGAGGGTGCGAGGATTACATCCATCTTACCAAACTCATCCCACATAGCTGCCACATCTAACCTGTTACATGACATGTTTAGTGTGGTGTTTTCGTGAGCCAATTATAAATTTAAAAAAAGTTGAACTCCCTAAAGACCTTTGAGAAGTGAGGGAGCTTTGTTTTCATTATTGCTTTATATATGTTTCTTTTTTTATATGTTTTATATCTGCCTTGCTGTTTTCATTTTACAAGATTACATGTATTCCCTATGTTTTATTATCAAGTTTTATTTTTTTCGTTTTGTGTAAAGCTTCACTAGTTTCATGACAATCATATGTTCTTTTGCTGTGTTGACACTTATATCTTTGCGTTTAAGGGACAGGCTTACACATTTCAGAGAAATAAGATGCACAGATGACTTGTAAATTTTAACCTAGTAATAGTTTATTTTTGGGTGAATGTGAGAGCATTTGTAATCAATGTTGTGTCAAGGAATGAATGCAGCGATATGTATAATTGAGCAGGGTAGTAGTTTTTCCATGGGGCAGAGAATCCTCAAGACAACAATATTATATTTAGGTTAGGGAATAACCTTCTCTTGCCCCAATTTCAGGATGAGTGAGCCGTCCTTGTAGTAACAGGCATTCAAGTTTCATTCCGCTGTCGAACGCCTTTATCCTCGGAATGAAATGTAGCGCGTCTTGCAGTCATATGTACTTGGAGTTCTGTCAGCGAATGAATGTCTGCAGGATACCGCAAAGCTGCATACGCCCCTCTGGATCGCAGCAGGTCGTATATCGCCATTGCTGGTACAACGATCTGTACTGTTCATAATCATTATCTGTGCTCCTAAAATGAAGAATCATCCTTTATTTTAAGTCGTCACTATTGTGAATGGTTTGATGAGTCCCATCACGAATTTCTCTCTAGTGCCAATCTCCCAGTCTCAGAGTACCGTTTGCGGGCTGCGTCTCAATTATCTGTTGGGTGTATTCCAGTCTCTGTCCTCACAGTTTTTCCCGTCTGCAGCTTCCTTCAATAGTGTGCAAGTTATTCCCTGAAGTACTAGCAAGTGTCGTATCACCCTGTCCCGCCATCTTGTCAGTGACCCCCATATGTTCCTGTCTTCTCCGTATCTGCGGAGAATCTTTTCGGTTCTTATAGGTGCACCTAATTTTCAACATTATTGAACATCACCATGTCTCAAACACTTCAAATTCTCTTCTTTGACAGTTTAACCACAGTCCATGATTCACTATCACGACATGCTGTGGTCCAAACGTACATTCTCAGAAATTTCTTGTTCCGATTGAGTCCGAAGTTTGGTACTTGTAGATTTCTTTCAGCCAACAATGCCCTCAACGGTTGTGCTAATCTGTCTTTCATGTTCTCTTTGCTTTGAGTGCCCTGTGTTACTTTGCTCCATACGTAGCAGAATTCCATCACTTGTACTCCGCGTCCCCGACTTTGATATTAAGTTTCTCACTGTTTACATTTCTGCTACTCCTCTGTACTCTTATCTTTCTTCAGTTTACTCTCAGTCCATACTCTGTGCTCAATGCTTCATTCCTTAACATGTTGCTGAAAAAAACGCATAGTGACGTAGTTTTTACTACACAGGCAAGGACTTACGTGGTCACCAAATGCACACCTTCGACAGCCGGTACTAAGTGACGAATATTGTGTAACAGCCAAGAAACGGATTTGAACGAAATCAACCTTCCTGTGCCTCCTCATATTTCTTCTCGGAAATTACACAGTCCCAATCCTTTGAGCCCCCAGTCCTCTTCAACATCGGACTTTGCCGCTGTTTTTTCAGTGCACGAACCTACCGGAGCAAAATATTACCACGTGACCATACCAGAATCGCAGAAAATTTAGCCATATATTAAAGCTTGAATGTTACAAAACTCTACTTCCGACACACTTGCGACAAAGACAGGAACTGAAACATAAAATAACGAATCAAAAGCTCTTAAGTGTTCCTTCACAAATAAAGGAATTTTGCCATCATACTACGCAAGAGAGGAAGTCGTGGTTGGTCGCTTCAGACCAGTCGTAAGATTTATGAGCCCCCCTCCCCACACCACCCCTCTTCCTCCCAAAAAATAATAAAGTCAGTTTACATCAAAGAAGTTTAAGTATTCAGTCAGTTTCATACGTTTAGCAAAGGGAGAAACAATGTTCATACGGGAAAGAATATTCTATATCAACATTTTCTCGTTTTGTTTAACTGTAGGCAGAATGAAAATTTTCCAACTCATATGACAAACTGACAGAAGTGAAAACTTTTACTTCGAAAATTAAATGCAGAGTGGGACCCTTTCCGCTGCGATTAGGGCGGGCCATCAAGAAGCCTTCACTCAGAAAGATGTGTCGCTGTCGAGAGACTGGGAATATTTTTTTATTTTGTTTCATTTTGTTTTATTTTTTATTTATTTTATTTATTTATTTATTTTTTTTTTTTTGCTTCCTGCCTGCACAAAAAAATTACTGTGAGTAGTGGAGAAGACGTGGGTTTATTATAGCAGACAAGGTCACAAATTGCACTGCACTGTAGTTACTGAAATTTGACTGTTTCTTTCTACATCACAATGAAAGGGTCCCGCGAGAAGTGCTGACGAGATACAAACCAGAGGAAGGGGCTGGGTATGAAAATGTAGTACATTAGTCACAAATTCCATTCATGAGAACACGCTACATTATTCACTGTTACGGGGACCTGCAGAAAGTAAAGAAAATAAGTGGGGGTCAGAAATATGTAGGAAAAACAAGTGATGACATGGATGCAGGCGGATGTAAAGCGTGATACCTAAACTCACTGTGGGTGAATGACGATCCTGAATAAAAACTGCCAAGTAGTAGAAGCAGTGAATCTGCAAATGCTCCTCGACTCGGTGCTGTATATTATACTGTAATCTTAATTTTTCTGTTTGAAGTAACTGTGCAGTGCCGCGACCATTTTTACTGCGCCTGTCTTATAGATAAAATGAGTCATAGTTCTGTGATAAACTATGCTGATGAAACCTTGTGTTTGAAGTCTGGATAAACTCTTGCTGCATCGTATCAAACAAGTGTTTTGTAACTGACCAACTGCATGTCACAGTTGGTAGCACCAACAGTAATATTGCGTCATCGAATTTTTGTTCCCATTACATCTATAACATTAACAAATATTGCAAGGAAAATGGCTCTTTTCTTTTTCTTCTTTTCAGAGTCGGTCACGTAATCCTGAACGTAAATATTGTCCGTTCTGTGTTGAAATCATCCATAATGTCATGGAAACAACATAATGTTGTAATTTTCGTGACCGGTAATGCGTTCATGTTCAGTAGACGCACTCTATCGCGCAGAGTGATGAAAGCAAGGAGATGTACAAGAGTTAGTCATTTATTCACCCATAGACCATTTAAACATGTTGTGCGTGTTATCTTAATTGCAAAACGAAACCAGTTTAAGAAAACCAACTTATACAGGCCCACAGTAACGTTTTCTTATTAAAAAGAATACTTTTTACCCAATTGATTTGTATCACATCACTCGTTACTGCGTCCACACGCACACTTTATACTAACTACACTGCACACACACACACACACACACACACACACACACACACACACACACACTGTCTCTCTCTCTCTCTCTCTACCTCTCTGCCTCGGCTGGCATAGGTACCTTGATGATTTGACGATTCCTCTGCCATTCTTTCTAATTCTTCATGTTGTTCACTTCGGCCGTCGGGAAAAGAAATTGAGTCAGCTGTTCACCTCAGTGAATGAAAAGCTGGACACAAAGAAATAAAAGGAGATTAATATTTTCCGTCACAGTTGCTGATTATAGGATTGTACAGTAAGAACCATTAAATTACTACGAAATAAATCTCGGGCTAACAGCCTGGTATGAGTGTGCATAGGGCACAATATTTCGGCAATCGCCCACGTTCCCATCATCAGGTGTGCTGATGTACTGACTGGTAGTGGGCCGGCGCCATGTATATATAGGACAATCCCCCTCCCGCATTGGGAACGCATTTTACGTAAACACCAAGTGAAAACCATCTTCCATCCTCCAAGCAAAACCAAGAGCCTTCTCGATAGTGTCAAGGACAACCTTGGTCCACGTAAATCAGGGGTTTATCAGATACCTTGCCAATGCGGTAGTGTATACATAAGGCAGACCATTCGTACCATTGAGGACCGATGCCGAGAACATCAACGGCACACTAGACTGCAATAGCCCAGTAAGGCGGCAATCGCTGAGCATTGCCTGTCGGAACTCCACAGCATGGACTGTGACCAAACCAAAGTCCTGACACAGACTTCCAAATACTGGGACTGTGTCATCAATTAAGCCATAGAGATCAGAGTAAGGGAGCCACAATTAAATCGTGACAGCGGTTACATCCTTAGCAAGGCGTGGGAACCCGCGATCACCCGGATTAAGAAGAAAAAGGATATTTCCCAGAGTGCACCGACTTCGGGGGAGGAGGGAAGAATAACGAGAGCGGTGCCGGCAGACCCTCCTGAACGAGAAGACCCAGAACGCAGCGCCCAGACGGCGGGAGAACGGACGCTGTACCTGGACCGCGCGCGGGGCGCTGACTGCAACGAGTCATAGGAAGCGCCTGAGGGAGGAGCGGCAGGGGGATTGTCCTATATATACATGGCGCCGGCCCACCGCCCGTCAGTACATCAGCGCACCTGATGATGGCAACGAGGTCGATTTCCGAAATATTGTGTCTTATGCACACTCATACCAGGCTGTTTACCGGAGATTTATTTCGTCATAAAATTCGCCTGGAGAAATTGAAGAATCACATTACATTACTACACTGTACTGCAGAGTATTAGTTTATTGTTAAATAATGTTTATTGTTTCACCTTTGCCTATGTTCTGGCGTAATAACAACTGCCGGAACGAAGAGGAAAAACACCAGAGAAGGCGATGAGGCGTCGTCAGCCAATAGCCCACAGACAATGACCGCGTCATCGACAGGAGCGACCTCTGGAACAAGTGAATATAAGCGCCGCTTCTGCCAGCCTCGGCGGACATTAGTGGACTGTATTCGCGGAGTATTAACACAGCCTAGCAGAGAGTGCTACGATAGCAGTTATTAGTGATCCACAACCTGGGTGTCTAACTTGCATGAACATTATATACCGCAAATGACTCGGATTTATGTTGCATGTCTCCCATCGCTTGCAACACCATTGTTATTTCAAAGTATTGTCAATCTGCTTTATTGAAATGAAACTATTAATATTATTTGCTTGAATTGTTGTATAGCATTCCGAGAACTCAGCATCCTATAGGTACCCTATACGGGACGAGAGGGCAGGAACCCACAGCCTACTTTGTGGTACATATATAATCCATGATTTCGTAGTATGAATTATTCAACAAGTATGTGTGGTGTCACCGTCAGACACCACACTTGCTAGGTGGTAGCTTAAATCGGCCGCGGTCCATTAGTACATGTCGGACCCGCGTGTCGCCACTGTCAGGATCGCAGACCGAGCGCCACCACACGGCAGGTCTCGAGAGACGTACTAGCACTCGCCCCAGTTGTACGACGACGTTGCTAGCGACTACACTGACGAAGCCTTTCTCTCATTTGCCGAGAGACAGTTAGAATAGCCTTCAGCTAAGTTAATGGCTACGACCTAGCAAGGCGCCATTAACCATTTGTAACGTTGCATGTACCTCAAGATAGAGTCTCACTTGTATCATCCAGAATGCTGTATACCAAAGGACAATATAAAAGTTTAGTGTTCTAGTAGCTACGTTCTTTTCTTTATCACATTCATTACGAATCCTGTTCCAGACTTAACGCCAGACGGCGTGAGTTGACGCGTGCCCTTTCGGCTACTTCACTGTGGACTGGCTGCCTTAACAGTCAACTACAGTATGTTTTATCTTTTCTTGTTTCATGTTTGAAGTTCAGTTGTCACTACAGTTGTAGTTGTCACTAAAAATTGCAAAATTTTGTTACCTTGCACCTTGTGTTATTTGTTTGTTTACTCTTGGTAAGTTTGGTCTGGCTCTTGTAACGTGATCTTGAATGACGTTGCTTGTAAGATAACTACCGATGTTCATCTTGATGTGAATAACAGACTGGTAGTTGTACTCCATAGTGCAATTAGAATCTAAAGTTATTATTCTGTGATAGCCATTTTATATAGTCTGAAAATGCTGTTCAATTTTTCTGTATGGGACACTCAATAAACGATTACATAGATGAAGATGGATGTAACTACAAGCATTGCCCCCTACACACTAATGATAGGACTCTCACAGTATGCTGATGACATTTTCTTTGTACTGTATTTATGAGCTCATTTCACTTCAGGTGACAAGCAACATTAGATAAATAACAAATAATAAAATTTGTATTCGAAATTTTCATCCACATATAATTTTATAGAATTATTTTCCCTGTTTAAGCAGAAATCTCAGTTGTTTGTTTCCTTTATGTTCATTGTAAGTTCCGTTCTTAACGATCCCGTACAAACATCATTTAGGGTTTCGTTTGCTATATGTTCAAGGAGCTAAGATGTTTTACCAGCGATTAAAATCTTACTGTCTTCAGCAAAAATAATTTTTACGCACACATAAAATTATTTCTCATCTTAAAAACAGTATAGGTCCTGAGATGCTGTCTCAAAGGATAAACTTGTTATCATACTTGCGATATAATTAATGTATAACTAAACATTTGCTTCGTTTGAAGCTTGTAGCTTACTAAATCTAGCCTTTGTAGCCTGTTTTTCAGATGTAATAGTAACCACTAATTTTCAGTTCGTGTTATTCATAATGATTCCACCCGCCAGGTTAGCGGAGAGCGCTAATGCGCTGCTTCATGGACTGTTTTTTCTCACCTTAAGCTTACTGCAGTTTAAGAGTGTTTTCCACCAAATGCATTTCACTTTTACTTCCGAAGCACCTTCAGTGGTCAATTGTGTTGTTTCCTTTTGTATATATGTTCAGAAGTCCACTGCTTAGATTTTATCGTTAGCTTAAAAATCTGAATAAAACTACTTTCAATTGAAGCCTGTTGTGTAATTTCTTTCCTTTAGACAAGTTTTAATCATTCTCTTGTCGGTTAGCTTATTTGAAATAATAATTTACCTTCTTGTACATTTTGTAACTAACATATGGTAGTACTGTTTAACTTAACACTGCTACACTCCTAGTATGTAACTGAACTATTTCTTGCAGGGATTGTTTACGACGTAACCATACGGATGCTGTAGCTGTGGAGGTGATGTACTGGCGGTAAGTGTAGTTTAGGGCGAGTTGTGTAGTTCCTATGAGTCCTCTCTGTGCTGATACTCTGCGTCAGACTCACACTATGTGGTATTAGTTGCAGTCTTTTTCCTGCAGCTAGCAGTGAGCAAATTGTGATGAGCTCCTGAGTTGGCAGATATCCAGCGGATTACAAATGTACCCTTGACAGGGGTCAGTGAAACCCGTTTCATAAATGTTAAGTGCAACTCGACCCTTGACGTGCTGACAGCTCCTAATTTTCTTGATTGTATTTTCGCTGCCACATCAACACACAGCCGCTGGCGATGGAGGATGCGTTTGTATTCATTTATTTTTGTCCTTATACTCCCCGTTTAGCTTCCCCCCCGTTCCTTGTGTGTGTGTGTAACTGGGAGGACATGAGTAATTTGACATCTGCTCCTGTGTGTTCAGAGCTTTTCATTGAGATGTAGTTTCAGAACGCCCAACTAACCTTCAGACAGCTTGTATTATATTCAGAGACTCTGATCAGCAACAGAGGGTGGTGGACATGTTTAGTGAGGTCCAGCTGACTGGTTGACAACGATGACCCTACCACCAGTGCGGGACGAAAGCGTCTCTATACTAGGAAGGCAGCTAGTTTTCGAGGGGACCTGGTAGGTGATGGATGTACTTCTACAAGCACAATTCTAAAATCATGAACGAAGTGTTCTGGCAGAATAGTTCGGTTTGAGATTGTAATCAATGTGGCACAGCACGTAGGGGAGACAACGCATAAATTTTATCCGTCTTGTTTATTTTATAGTTCTTGGGTTAAATTCACGTATTCTGTGCAGTTCTGTGAGTCTTTTTTTTCTTGTCTGGAGAGAATGGCCGTTAAACTTGCAACCTTTTAGTGTTTTGGTTGCGTAAACTGGACGATATTACTTACAGTGGGTTTTCATCTTCTTGCTGTTTTTCGTATTGCATTTTTTCTGTTAAATTTTTTTTTAAATTTGTAAATCGGCAGCCTTTGAGAGTCGTACACTGAATTCTGGATATCAGCCACCCACGTGCTTCTCAGTTCAAGATCATCTTTACGTATGACCATGTTCAAACGATAGACCTCATTCTCCAGAGTTTAATGAGTACACACACGCAATAATAATTCTGATTTACTTTTCGGATTGTGAATTTGTGGAAGACAGACTGAATTCTAGCCATTACGCAATACCATCTTCTGAATACGATTAATACTGCAATCCAACGCGAACAGTACCTTCAACTTATTCCAGAATAAGTGAGATGGATGTTAAGAACCATTCAAAAG
This sequence comes from Schistocerca nitens, assembly GCF_023898315.1. Classification (NCBI taxonomy): domain Eukaryota; kingdom Metazoa; phylum Arthropoda; class Insecta; order Orthoptera; family Acrididae; genus Schistocerca; species Schistocerca nitens. The sequence continues at coordinate 74,515,300 of NC_064617.1, forward strand.
CCAAGATGGCACAATATATTTTTTACTCAAGATAACTGGTTTCAATGGTCTCAGCTGTGATCTCCAGGACTTAAACATTTTTCTGTGGCAAAATATGTTCATTTTACGCTGACAAGATGTCAAGTGGATACAGCTAAGCACATTATAAACGTCTGTCATCGCTAAACTATTTAAAAACACACATTATCTTGTCCAAAAGGCATGTCCATATACATATTGCTCACAGATTCTTGTTACACGATAAAAATACGTACACAATAGCACATCTGTTTATATATATGACCTGGTACATATATATATGAGATGGTTATATATATTTGTATGAAATGCCTCCTTGCTAAAGTTTTCTATATTTTTGCGCCCTTGTATGTGTCGTAAATTCCAATATTCCACCTACATGTACCATCTGGCACCCTCCAGTGCACTACAGGTCTGGCCAGTACGTAGACAGCTAGATAGAATGGTTGAGATCCTGCATGCTTTCGCGTTTGAATGACATTTACGGACACCTCCTCTGGTTCCCATCTCGATCTTCCGAGCCCTAAACGGAGATTATTTTGACCGTTTCACCGTTCGTATTTCCTTACATGAGTCATTTGCCGTTAACGAATCATTTACAGAACAATACGTTTCATTGATTTTATAAGCTCTTGCATGGAACTGCATACAGTAAAGCTTTCCTTTCTGATGTTAATGCATAAAATAAATTCATGATAGTATATTTCGAGGAAACTTCTCATAACCTCTTCCCCACCCAGTCACTCTGAAAGCTCAATGGAATATAAACTGAAAATGAGCTTTATATTTAGCCATTATTAAGGGACTCCGCAAAGGCTCAAAATCATGAAAAGTTCAATTTTTACTTTTTTGCGTTTTCTGAATCTGCAGACTATTACCTTTTAATAGATATATAATTTATTCAATTCCGAAGACTACAACTATTTTTAAATTTTTTTGAAATGTGTTCTACATGGGCGTGACCCACTGTGGCGCTGTTAAACTGCTGTCAAATGGTGTTATTATTAACGTCCGTGTTCATCAGGTACATTTTAGTGATGTGAGATAAAGTATGTGTTGTGGCTAACCTGTGATGGTTCAATATATATATCTCTGGTGTGATTGTCGATTGTTTCATGTTTATTTACTCTGTCGTTATCTCGAAAATATTCGTAATTAATTCTGTTTCTTGAGTCTCTGTTTTGTTGAAGTATAATAATGAGTAAAAGTAAAGTTATCAGAAATCCTCTGAAGGCTTTTAAGAAAAGGAGAAATGTTGGAAAGCCAAAGGTATGTGTTATTACTGTAAACAATAAAGACGATGAAAATCCCCAACATAGCTTGTGTCCCAAAGAAGAAGACAGTTGGTGTAAATATAACAAAGGATTGCTAACTGGTGAAGTGTACACTCATAAGCATAGTCTGCCTCATGCAATAATGGAGGTGATAAAACCTATTTTCAGAGACTTAGCAGCACCTGAACTGTTGAAAAAGTGTATTCACGGAAAAACTCAAAACCCCAATGAAAGTGTAAATAGTGTTATATGGTCGAGAATCCCCAAGACTGTATTTGTTGGAATAGAAACACTTCACTTTGGTGTGTATGATGCTGTTGCGACTTTCAATGATGGCAACATTGTAAGGTGCAAGGTATTTAGAAATATGGGAATGAAGATAGGTTCTAACATGGTACGAGCGATGTTTGCTTTAGACAAGGAACGCCTTCGGGCTGCAGACAGGGCTGTAAAGAGTCTAGAAATACAAGCAAGAGTAAACAGGAGGAGGAACAAGAGGAAGCTGGAGGAGGAGTTTGCAGAGGATGAAGATAATCCATCCTATGGACCTGGAATGCACTAAAAAGTTAATCCAATCTTTGTCGCTCGATTCTCAAAACTTTTATTTTCTCATACTAATTACATGTTTTCTAAGAATCTTCCAAACATATTTGTTTCAAACTTTCAGTAAATGTTACACAGTATTTTCTGCGTAATTTAACACAGCCTTTCTCAAAAAAACTGTATATTTTTTAATATATAAATAAAAAATTGCAAAAAAATGTTGTGAATTTTCATTACAATTGAAAAAAAAATCATCTTTAATAACTGAACTAAAATTTTGTAAAATCCCTGTGTTAAGTTGTAGCCCATATTCCAATAAATAATCTGTAAAAAGTTCAACTTCCTACCTCAAATACTTTGTGAGGAAAGATGTAATTTATAAGCGTTATTTTAACATTGCAAGCATAGGGCGTTCCGGAGCCCCTTAAAAGGTGTGCGAGTTAAAGTAATGAAACTATAGAGAATACTGCACTGCGCACGACGTCATTTTCTCTGTCTGCTGTATACTCATCAACCAGTCACTGAATTCCTATCGTAGCTAACCATTAGGTGTTAGAATTTGCAATTACTTTATTGGGCCGATTACGTTTTGTGATACACAGTTCATCCATCTGGCATACAGGGTGACGAACAAGGCGTGCTTGCGTGCTTGAGCAAGACCTGGCTACGAGAGACGGGTGAAGAGGGACAAAATACTACTCAGTTCAAAGAGTACACGGTTAGTTCCCATTCTGTACTGCCGCATAATGCTGATGCTGCTTCTATCTTCCTCATTTTACTCCTATACTCTGTCATGTATTTGTTGTTGTTGTGGTCTTCAGTCCAGAGACTGGTTTGATGCAGCTCTCCTTGCTACTCTATTCTGTGCAAGGTTCTTCATCTCCCAGTACCTACTGCAACCTACATCCTTCTGAATCTGTTTAGTGTATTTATCTCTTGGTCTCCCTCTACTATTTTTACCCTCCGCGCTGCCCTCCAATACTAAATTGGTGATCCCTTGATGTCTCAGAATATACCCTACCAACCGATCCCTTCTTCTGGTCAAGTTGTGCCAGAAATTTCTCGCCTCTCCTATTCAATACCTCCTCATTAGTTATGTGATCTACCCATCTAATCTTCAGCATTCCTCTGTAGCACCACATTTCGAAAGCTTCTATTCTCTTCTTGTCTATACCATTTATCGTCAACGTTTCACTTCCATACATGGCTACACTCCATACAAATACTTTCAGAAACGACTATACTCAATGTAACAAATTTCTCTTCTTCAGAAATGCTTTGCTTGCCATTTATTGCAATTCATGCTGATAATTTCCTAACAGTTTGTTTTTGAATGTTAATCACTCGTAATATGGCACAGAATAACATGTGGTGTACTTAAGAATACTTTGGTACACCCCCTGCTTTTCGCTTTCGCTTCGGGCATATTTACTAGCTCTACGGTATTCTGCCGCTGTACATGTGTGTTCAGTATTCTACAGATCTGATATAAACAGTGTCCTCGTTTCGTATGGATCTTTTGTTCTCATATATGTCATAAATCACTGGTGTTGGCGATAGTAAGTTGTAAATAAAAATATGAAAACACATATACAGTTCGAGAAAACTATGCACCTAACTGTTGTATTTTAAGAATAAATAAAACAACACGGGAAGGAAATAAAAAATACTCTAACATAGGACTGAAAGAAGAAAGAAGGGGAAATAAAATCTGAGCGACACCTCAGTTGAGAAACGTGGAGGCTGGTTCCAAGGTGTACGTCTTTCCATCAAATGCCCGAATTACGCTATGGGTGACAAATAAGGGCACCGGGGAGCCCGTCAAGGGCATTCAGCTTCTCTTAGACAATTAAGAATTCAGTCCTACTGTTCTATCGAATACTGCTGTACACCATGACTCTAAATGATAGTGGTGCATGTGTCTACACTATGGCTGTTGATAAAATATCGATAAATACCGGCGATATTCCATTCCAAGGTATATCGATATATCGATTCCGAAAAGACAATATATTATGTTTTTTGTAATTTTCCGTAAATATCTGAAATTGTTCTTTTCAAATTGTAATAGATCATAATTTTACTTTCACTGTGAGAATGAGTCTTACTACTTTTTGAGCTTTCTTCAAATCGAGTCCTTCTCTTTGTGTGAAGCAATTGTAGGTGACACAAAGAAGAAGTTCGATTTCACCGTTGGGTGGCGGTCTAATTGGAATAACAACATTCTCAATATGAAGAAATAGCTGACCCGCTATGTTAAAAAATCAATTGTTAATGCAACTAGTGTGCTATTTTTTCACATTACCATTGTTCAAAAGCAGTTGCTGAAAATATTGAACAAAATTCCAAATGACAAGATAGATCCTTGCTGTGGTCGGATACGTGTGAGGGGAAACGCTGATGTAATCGGAGCTCGGCGCTACCAACAGAAACTTCATTGTTCAACTTCACCTATGTCGCTAGCACTGGCAGAAATGAGAAAACATGGAAGTCGATATGAAGTGTTCCAGACAAATCCGATATGTGACGAAACCGAAAGACGGACACCTTTTATTGTGCCACTGACATCTAGTTACCACTTTTAGTGCATCGTTTTCCTATCAGTTCTTGCTCTAAGGGAATAGACAGACTGCTAGCTTGTTGATGTACAGAACATCTAATAATAAATAGATACTTGAATATACAGCTCTAAAACCAGCATTGTATTTACAATGTGCAGCCGATATTTTTATAGCCCGCTACGTCGATATTTCTTAAATTTTTCTGACATTTATCGGTATATCGAGGGCCGATAATTATTTTTTTTAAATATAGATGTATCGGATTCCCGATATTTTTAAAAATATCAGCAGTCCTAGTCCACACAATCGCTGCTTCCTCTGACGTTCCACCAGGTCGTCTACAGACACACTGGCGACGATATGAAGTTAAACTTATCCATCAATACAACAGCTTGCTACTCTTTGTCCCAGTTGAGTCTGGCTCCACATCACGAAAGTTCTGTTTTCTGTGGTATGGTGTCTGCGGTAGATGACAAATAGAAAAAAGAGATCTCAAACCAGCTCCCAGTAATCTTTTGCCGAATATTCGTTGAATGCTCTGCTTGCAGTCTTTGACAGGATTTCAGTTGATGTCATCCTATTTGTCAGGGCGGTTGAAACAATCGTATGATATTCTCATGATGAAGTTCTTTCGCAATGAACCTAGCCGACGGCGCTAATCTGCACGTGCTCATTGTCTGTGAATGCTGTATTGTGTAACGCTACACACACTCAACAGGCATCTGTACTTAAACCATTCCTCATCTGTAGGAAAGGGCTTCCTGTTTTGAGACTACTGAACATAATCTCTTAACAAGATAAAATTTTAAGTAACGTATCACAAAGGCATGGAAATGCTGGAATACGAGTTTACTACTTTCCGGTCAAAGTGTTCATGATGTAACAGTTTCCATTTTCGTCAGTGTGTTATCAAGGGCCATGAACTGACAGCAATTTCATATTGTACTAGTAGGGGGGAAAAATAAGTATTAAATGTCTAAATTAATTTTAGTCTGATTCAAGGATGATGTCGAAAGCAAACAGTGAGTAATTGTTAATATGCTACTGCGACAGCTAGTCCTTAGTTATTACGCCGCTTTAGGAGAACTTTAAGAGGAAGACGTGGGCCTGCTGTTGCTAGCAGCGGAGCTGTTAGTTTACAGCCAATAAATTCTGGAGCGACAAGTCATGTGCTATGGCGATATGTGGGACAATAATTCATGCGCTAAATATTACACTCACACGACCTGGACAGCCCGTGACGAATGTTCTGTCAATGAACAGTGATGTATGTTCCACGCGTGCAGCTGGAGTGTCTGTATGGCTGTTTCTCTATTGCGTGCGCAACGGACGTGAGTGAGTGCATTATGACAGAGCAGCATGCAGCCCAAGCAAAAAGTATCTTCGCAGACAGACTTCGAGGTTAGTCGTAGCGTCAGTGTGAACGAAGCCTGGGTAAATAATAAAGAAAATAACCTCAGTAAATGTTGTGAGGCAGTGTCGGAGGCTGTTCAATGCGATGGTAGTGCAGTACTTACCGGGAAGAAAGAGAAAACAGCTCGAGCTTTTAAACGGGAAACACTTTCCTGCTGTAGTGTAAATAATTTTACGGAATATGAAGGAATTCTTTTTTATTTAATACAGTCCACATGCACCGACAGAAAATTTGGCCAGTGTGTGATCTCCAGTCTCCAGACTTACGGTAGTTTGCTTACGTGGCGTTATGTGCAAATGAAAATCTTAGAAACTAAATTTAACGATGCATCATTAGATGAGCAAATACTAGTAAACAAAAGGAAGAAACACAATGGAAAGCTGATGGGGTGAAGTCTTTAAAACATTAAGCATACTTTCATGTTTAATTGCAATCTTATTTTGGCAGGTGCCTTACAGATTTTCTTCCTTGCTTGCTCCTTTCATTGCTGCTTCGTGGTTTTCCAGGCTCATCTCAAGAAATTCTTCACCTCCAGCTTCTCAAATACAAATCGATGTTGAAAAAGTATCCGACAGGAAGCCATTAATATCCGTTAAAAATGAAATGAGACACTTAAAGTAGTAAATGAGTTTTGCTATTTGGGGAGCAAAATAACTGATGATGGTCGAAGTAGAGAGGATATAAGATGTACACTGGTAATGGCAAGGAAAGCGTTTCTGAAGAAGAGAAGTTTCTTAACGTCGAGTATAGATTTAAGTGGCAGGAATTCGTTTCTGAAAGTATTTGTATTGAGTGTACCCATGTATGGAAGTGAAACATAGAAGATAAATAGTTTGGACAAGAAGAGAATAGAAGCTTTAGAAATGTGGTACTACAGAAGAATGCTGAAGGTTACATGGGTAGATCACATAACTAATGAGGAGGTATTGAATAGAATTGAGGAGAAGAGGAGTTTGTGGCACAACTTGACTAGAAGAAGGGATCGGTTGGTAGGACATGTTCTGAGGCATCAAGGGATCGCCAGTTTAGTATTGGAGGGTAAAAATCGTAAAGGAAGACCAAGAGATGAATACACTAAGCAGATTAAGAAGGATGTAGGCTGCAGTACGTTCTGGGAGATAAAGCAGCTTGCACAGGATAGAGTAACATGGAGAGCTGCATCAAATCAGTCTCAGGACTGAAGACCACAACAACAACAACAAAAATGAATACAATAGCGCTTGGAAGTAAATCATGCTGAACTAAGGAGGTACGAGAGAAAACTGTAAGATGACTATTTTTGATGATGTTATTGGATTTGTTAATATTTGTAAAGGGAAATGATATATTTGCAGAATTGTGGTCAGAGGAACAGATGTTAATCAACAGTATTTGTGTCTGCGATGGCACCGCTGTGGAACAGTAGAATCATTGAAAGCAGCGGTGTGCACCAGGCGGGGGTTCGTTTAGTGTACAGTGTAATGCGTGGGCGCACTTTTGGAACTACGTGAGATGCAGATTTATTACGAGGAGGAATGAGGACTCAGAACAATGGTTGGATAGCATACGGACATAGAAAAAAACATTTTGAAATGAAGAAATGAAGAACAAGGTATTATTTGAAGAGCTACAAAGTTTATTTTCTTTCTTGTAGATTTGTGTTGTTGGTCCATTTTACCCTCCTCACAGTCGGGTTTGATCTTCTGAGTTAATTTACAGTACCATGGACGTTATTTGATTAAATGAATTTTCATATCAGAGTATAATTGTTTTCTTTGATAAATTCCTTCCTAACTGAAATTTCACTACTGAAAGGTTGAATCATGTGCTTCATTGGCATTCTGTGTCAAGATTATGAACCCAGTTTCCCTGGACCAACTGTAATTCCTTTTTAGAAGTATTTATTTAGCTGTACCGGAGTCTCGCTGTTACTGCCAGTGCTTCGTTTCGCAGATGAGATACATAATATGTGATTGTTTCGTTTGCTTTGCGCAGTGTACGTTCTGTCTATTTATTTATTTTACCAGGGCCATATGTCAGTGCGGAAATCTTGTGTTTCAGGTTACACTCTTACACAGGTCGACGAGACGGTTTTTTCATACAGTTACGCTTTTTTTCAAACAGTTCCGATTGACCAAGTCTGCTGAACACGAAATTATTGGTTTGCTTATTTATTTGCTTAAAATGAGATCGGCTTTCACACACACAGGATTCTATTTAGTTCCACGTAACTGATGTGGCTTTGAGCTCAGTAGCGTATTTAGGTTGTCAGCTCACGTTCCCTCGTTTGTATTCACGATGACACACACACAAGTTAAGGCTACTCACTTACAAAACTCAATCACAAATGGTCGGTAGAGAAAGTGACGTGCATACAGTATCATTATACTCGAGTAAGTAAAAGTGAAAGAGATATTTCCAAAGAGAACATTAGCTGCCTCTGTTACATTCCGATGATTGTTTCCAAGAGTAAAATTAAATTGATGTCGAAGATACAGGCACTGTGTTGATATGATCAGAATGTCACGGAGCGCTGAAAGATTTGAGCTAAAATAAAGCGACTTTTATCATCTAGCTGTTGTTAGGAGACCTTGTAGTGGTTTTGCGTATTTGCGAATAACAATACGTTCTTACATTCTCTGTGATCCGTTAAAACACAAGGTTTTTATTTTTCTTTCTTATTTAATCATAATTAGTTAGACATTAATGTATCATCTTCTGTGAGTTTCGAGTTTCTTTTTGAAGCTACAGTAATTTTATATTCAAGTAAGTGAAAATCAGAATGTTCTGTTTAGAGAATGTAGTAGAAGTCTGTGTTCAAAAATAAAATGTGACTGATTTGAAAGAGACAGTTATTGTGGTAGTGTGATTAGAATTGAAGGGCTGCCTTCTTTCAAGTGTTTTATGGCTTGATATGATGTAATTTTTTATAATATTGTGTATCCTTGATGTGCTTCACTCTGTGATTATGCATACTGTTTTTCACACCTTTTGCCATTTTTTGTTACCTGGTATTGTAAATTTTCATACACACAATGAATTTAGAAAGGTTTACAACACACTCTTCCTCCGCTGTTGGTTCTTCTACATTTCTTTTGTCTATGAGAAATTCCGTTAGGTGACAGCAAAGGGCGAAAGCCAAGCAAACAAACTGTATATTCACTTTTCCATCATGTTTGGGTTTATAGTGTTGTTAACTGACAGAAGTGATTGTGTTGCGGCCTTCATCGGTGATTTTAATGTTCGTATCAGTGTGCTTGAATTATTTGTTTTATCTTTATGCACTTGTACCATTTTGTCATTAGTTACGTGTAGCTGGCCATTTTACAGTTAGTTTCTGCTTTGATTTTTACGGTATGATAGCTTTTGCTGTTATTTATTCTCAATGTTCTAATGTCTTGTTACGTTTTTGTGAGTTAGCATTTTTGCAATTGCTCTGTACGTACTGACTGGTTAGGTCCTACCTACGACGTTCGACGTCTTTTTTTTTTTTTTTTTTTTTTTAATTTCTACAAATAACTCATACGTAGATCAAATATAGGCTGTGAAACGGTATGGTACAAAATCTGCAAATTGATACGAGCTTTCTCCCTAGAATTTGTTTCTCAAGTTTTGGACTGTTTTTACTTATGAAGGTTCTGTAATTAATACGCAGTGTAGGAGCTTTCCAAAGCGACGGGTTCCTATTGCTTTATTTGTGATTCTTGTAGATAAAACGAGCTGCTTGTTTCCTTTACTTATGTTTTTCTTCAGAGGGTTTGGGACACATCAAAGAATTTCTTTTGGCAGGAGTTTGTGAACTACGTCCGAATTCCGTTGTAGCGGATATAAAAAGTATTTTTTAAAAAGGCCAAATCTTTAGTGAAATGATTTGTCTAAAACCAAGACATAAAACAGGTTAGAGAAACATCTGATTTGCTTTTCAAAGATGCTCGAAATCATGTACACCAAATGAGACTGTATCGCCTACGTGTGCTTTAAAATTCTAAGGTTCAGAGTTAAACAATGAAGTTTAAATTCTCAATAAGCAGCACATTTGCTGTACATGATTTCGAGCATTATTCGAAGTCACGTCATATGTTTTTCTAATATGTTTCATTTTTTCCTTTTAGAAAATCTTGTCACAAAACTTATGACCGGTTCTTTTCAAAGTATTTTAATTTGAAATTTTTTCTGTTGTCTGTTAAGTATCACGCCAATTTCTTTTGATATGAAGAATAACTAGGCCTTCAATCAATGAATTTTTTGACAACTTTTTTTCACTCAAATTAATAATTAATTTTTCCTTAATTGTCGTATTTACTTTCGATATTTTTTCGTTCGATCTATAAATACAAAAAGCATAAGCTATCACAGTGTAGTGTGATACTAAGTCAATGTACCGTCACCCGTTACTGTTACGTACGCTGACAGCACACAAACTGTTCGAAAGACTTCTATGGAATCCAGTTACTACACGTACATATACGAATGGACGTTCGTTGTTTTGCGGCCTAAAGAAGCCGTTACTGAGGCATTGAAACTAGTGGCCTAAATAAATCTTTCAAAATGGACAGCTGATGGTATATAGGTAGCCGGCCGCTGTTCCTCACTCCATATTTTTATGATTAACTTACGGCTAAGTAAATGTCAATGTGTAAATATCAGTATGTGTCACTCACAGAACTGTATTGGTCTTAATGAAGTCTCGCCAATCGTGCTGCACCACAAAGAGCAAAGGCATGGATGTCGAAGCGTTATTGCGCTATATACTAAGTGGCTTTGAAAGCACTGGACTGTTATTTCTTCCATTATAAACGGATCAGAGAGAATTATTCAGCAGAAGTGACACGCTGACACCCCATTTGCTGCTACCTTTTCGACGTTAAAAGGCCTATCAGAAAAGTTCCAGTCCCCGCCTCTTCCACAATGGATTCTATTTCACTTACACGTAGTACCCTGTTGTATGTACACAAAGAATTAAGTATCGCTGAAGTGGATTACTGGCACTGTTGTCTTGTCAAATTTGCCACTACAGGCGATTCATGACAAAGATAATTAACTTGTGAATAACATGCACGTGATAGGGAGTCAAGACTTAATCTTTCACTGTACTGCAGAGTGCACGAGGTAATGAAACTTTCTGGCACGTTAAATCTCTGCGCCGGTGCAGGACTCGAACCCGGAAGCTCGACAATCTAGGACAGTGCTCTACCCTACTCTACGTGGCCACCCGACTTTATTTGCTCACTAAACACAAATATCCGCGTTTTACCTACATGACTGGTATCACCACGAATCCCTCTTCAGTCATCATTCAGATTTAGGGAAAAAGTCACGTGGGGCTTTAAAATGTGGTAGCCTCCACGATGCCATTCGATAGGAGTTGGCTGTGTTCCATCTGATCATTTAAAATCAAGTGCACAATTAGTATCAAATAATTATTCGTTTCAAGGGATACCACAAGGTATCGCAATTTCGCAATCTGCAAGCATCGTTGACGATATATCACTTCATTTAACATATATTCTCAGCGAATGCGTAGTACGTACTTTTGCGATCTCTAGCTACACTCATAACGCGTAAGTAATGTTGCTTTGAAGATTGATAGGAAGCGACTGGGAAAAGGACGTAGAACTTTGCTTATTTTCCTTACGTTTGACGTATATTTATAGGTAAACAAGAACGTATAAAATAAAAATTTCCATTACTAACAATACTAAAATTATCGTGGATTACTGAAAACAGCGTTGAGCGAATAGAAAATTTCTGTGAATGGTCGTTTGGATTTCTTACGAAATATTTATTCTTTGCCTCCACAGCCTAGCCCTTCCCACAAGTTTGCACTGGAACTTATTAATAACGGCACCTAGATCACGCAATACATTACTTTATTTACAACATAATTTCGGCTTCTGCCATCATGAGATCAAAACTGAAGTTGTAAAACAAAGTTCAGTGTCAGTATCAATAAACCCTGTTCCATATAAACGTCCCAACATTCAGAAACAGCCGACTTGCTCGTAGAAAAGAAGATGACAAAATAATTAGTTGTGGCAGCTGTGGTAAGCATCATATTATTTGCGATAAACTGTAGTTGCAGAGTGTATAGTTAGATGAAGAAAGGGTCGATGTTTTTATAACACTTCTGAGTGTGACGAACAACTCAATTAGCAGGAAATACATTTGTAGGTCACACCTGAAATTTCGACATTTTGTAATTTTGTTATTTCATGCCTCTATAAGCGTAGAAGGTGTCATAGAAGCATAGTGTTCTGTGACATATTTTACGTTTACAGATGATGGAAAATAATAAACTATAGAAACCGTGATCGCTTGTAATAAGTTTATTAAGAGTCATAGCAGTATAAATCACGTTAAAAAAACTGAGAATAGTGTTCAATTAGATGTATTATTTGTAATTAATACACTGGGGGTAACGACTTACAAATCAGAATACGTTTGTAACGATATTTCTGCCAGTTTTAAAACAGAGTGTACTTGCAGTCCATTATTCCTCTACAGTAGAATCATTTGGGTCTAAAGCACTACTTCGTTCAATGATCAGCAGCAAATCTCATCAGTCCTCTTATATAGAATGCAAAAATATGTCATTGCGACACAATCATTGCAAACAGTAACCCATCTAACAAGGGAACCACACGGCAATCGGATTTTTGCATTTTTTACACTTATGGGACGAGAATTCCAGAACTCAAATATCAAACAGCAAAATCAGTTCGATGTTTATCTCAAAAATTCTCGATAAAAACACCTTTGAAGGTTTCTGACCGTGTTTAATAGGCTATTGCAAGATCAAGCTATCTCTAGAGATCATGAGGCTGTGTGCTAGAGTATTCGCCTGTCACATGTGTGGCAAAGGTTCAATTTGCAAGCCTGCCAAATTTTAAATAAACTTGAATATTCGATGAACGATTCCATGAAGCGTAAAATACCTAGGGATGAATAAGTACTTAATTTGTAATTTTTCTTAATTTAAACAATCTAGTCAATAATATCATCAATTAAAATTTTATTTTTGCAATGAAAACTGGACTTTTATAAATGATGTATAATTAGAAATAATAGGACATGTATTTTTCTTAAAAGAGCAATTAGATATCTGTTAATCAGCATTTATTTTGTGAATTTTATTTTTCAATGATGTTAGTATTCGAACTGAATCTAAAAACAAAAAGAAAATTAATGACTGAAACGAGACTCGATTTTCAATTAATAATCAGATATGCTCCTCGTTTAGTTTGTCTGTGCAAAGTACTACAAACTTAATATTTCCTACTGGACCAAAGAATATGCAGCAGACAAATTACATACAGTATTATTGACATGAACTTGTTACAACAGATTCGTATGATGTACTACGTATTGTTTACATCAAGACATCAAATAAATAAAAGAAATTAAAAATAAATGACTAATTACAGGTTTTATCACACATTTCAGTCAAGCATTGAACTATGCATGCCTCGTGATAGAAGATAGGCCAAAATTATACACTTTATACCATCTAAAAGATTTAACAGAAACTGTCCGTAGGTGAAAATGAAACATTTGGGAATCGGTAGAACGCCCTGTTATTACAAGAGAGTTTGCACATTCATTGTCACGTACGGCCCGACAATGGCCTGCTAAAATGTGACAGGTACCTTCGAAACCTACCAGATGTCTATGTTGATCTTTCCCTCAGTATGTATGAATCGACAGAACATAACTTCTAAGCTACAATAAAGCATCATTAAAATCACACAGCTGTTACCCTTAAAGTTGTCTTTTGTCTTCTCATTCAATTGCATGTTGACGGCTATACAATTACAAGAATTTTTCGCTCCGTTCTCAGCTGCCGGGGACTATGTTAAGACAATGCTAATGTTGGACGTGGCAGCGCACGAACACTTCTAATGTGCAAAGACGATTTTTTTGAGGTTTCTTATTTTTATTTTCTTCTTCTTCTTTTGTTTCATCCGTTTCGGAATTCGCTGGATCAACCACTATTTAATGTTCTGGCCTTCCTTGTAGCATAGTACTCTTTCTGTAGTATCGTAGCATATCGATTACTGTTACAGCCGGGGCCTCGAAGATTCGTGTGGGGGTCGTTAGCGGGCCTTTGATCATCGCTACCAATGAATAACCTCCATGTCACTTACCAATAAAGACAGCCAGGACGGTGTTATAAGCGGCACGCGAGACTTCCAGTTGCTGATTGGTGCCGAACGTTACACCGAGTTACTGATAACCAGCTCTCCTGGCAAACGTTCAGTGTACATAGACGTATGTTCACGTCGGGTCTCTGCTAATAGCTAGTCGCGTCTGCCACAGGCTGCCAACAGTGCAGAACTTGAGTACAATATATTTATGTAAAGTACACTTGTGCCAATCAATCTTCTGCTTACCTGGCCAAATTTATATCATGACTGATACGTTCATTCGATTTCGATTTTGACTTGTAATCTCTCTTTCTTTTCTTAGGTTAATTTTTACAGTTTTATCTTTGAACATATTTTCCATGATTTGGAGTTGATTAGATTAGATTGGATTAGTACTTGTTCCATAGATCATGAATGCGACACTTCGTAAAGATGTGGAACGTGTCAGGTTAATTAAAGGTGTCTGTACAAGATATTACATTAGACAAAATATTACATGACACTAAATAATTTTTTTTTTTTGAGGTTGGGGAATTACCCACTTACCATATCCAAAAATTCATCTAATGAGTAGAAGGAGTTTCCATTAAGAAATTATTTTAATTTCCTTTTAAATGCTATATGGCTATCTGTCAGACTTTTGATGCTATTAGGTAAGTGACCAAAGACTTTTGTGGCAGCATAATTTACCCCCTTCTGAGCCAAAGTTAGATTTAACCTTGAGTAGTGAAGATCATCCTTTCTCCTAGTGTTGCAGCCATGTACACTGCTATTGCTTTTGAATTCGTTCGGATTGTTAATGACAAATTTCATAAGAGAATGTATATATTGTGAGGCTACAGTGAAGATTTCTAGCTCTTTAAATAAGTGTCTGCAGGATGATCTTGGATGAGCTCCAGCAATTATTCTGATTACACGCTTTTGTGCAATGAACACTCTTTTCCTCAATGATGAGTTACCCCAGAATATGATGCCATACGAAAGCAGAGAGTGAAACTAGGTGTGGTAAGCTAATTTACTCAGATGTATATAGCCAAAATTTGCAATGACCCTAGTAGCATAAGTAGCTGAACTCAAACGTTTCAGCAGATCCTCAGTGTGTTTTTTCCAATTCAACCCCTCATCAATGCATACGCCTAGAAATTGTGCATATTCTAGATTAGCTACCGATTTCTGATCATAGTCTATATTTATTAATGGGGTTATTCCATTTACTGTGTGGAACTGCATATACTGTCTTTTGTCAAAGTTTAATGAGAGCCCATTTGCGGAGAACCACTTAATGATTTTCTGAAAAACATCGTTTACAGTTTCACCAGTTAATTCTTGTCTGTCGGGTGTGATAGCTGTACTTGTATCATCGGCAAAAAGTACCAGCTTTGCATCTTACCAACATAGAAACCTAAACAGCCTACTTACATAACTCGGAAACAGATATAAGATAGTAAGTTTCCTCAAAATGTTTAGGATACTATCTGTTTAATAGTTTCAAGACCACAATGAATTCTTCAAACCTTGAATTTCTCTTAATGGAACTGAGCTTTGGAAACTGGACTAGGTTTGTCACAATGTGACCCTCCTATAACGAGATTTTATTTTAAATACATCCCCTTCTGACCAGAAACAAGTTGTTTCTCACCTTGCAACGTTTTTTGTGGACAGTATGTAGTCAAATCCACTTAAAGTACGAGCTCTACAATGCATTTCGGGTTTTCTAATTTTCGTTCCTATATTTTTTTCCTTCATAAATTCAACAATAGCGAGTTTTAAGTCGAAAAATCATTCCAGGCATGCCCCTTGACTTTACCAATGTATTTTGCAGTATTATATAAAGTTCGGTTCCATCGAAAACTGTGAGAGCTCCCGATAGAATAATGCTTGTGACTTCAGATATTTTTCTATTCATATCACCAGTTTCTTCACGCGTTACTAGCCTGAAAATTTAGGACAAAGTGCTTCTTTCATTGTCAGCTGTATCTTTAAATTCTTTCAGCATGATATTGTAATGTCGTATCAAATGAAGCTTGCAGTAGACGTCGCTTATGCGAATGCATGATATTTACTGAGAATTCTTATCCTTCTCTTATGTCACCCCATTTATTTTTTGTGGAAATATCGAGTAGACCTGCGAACGTCCTTCACGCCACGGAGAAACAGTGAAGTGAAATCAGCGCTGACACCACGATTCTGCCGAACTGAAGAAAGCTGTACCGACCGAAAAATGCCATACCGCAATACTAAGTAAAATGTCACGCGGTTCCGAGCACTTCCGAAAAGGACCAACGAAAGCCGAGACAGGCTCAGCCTTGGCCTCCCACACAAGCCACGCATCCTGCATGTGTGAGGTTTGGCACGTCATGGCCGGCTCGGTTTAAAGTCCTTCTCCATTGCCTTGAACCAATTTAGATTTTTCTTTATGGAAGTAGTCCAAAACTTTTTTCAGTAGTCCATTTCTGTTCATTCTGAGGATGTTCCATAAAAATCAATTATTTTTCTCATTGGGCATAAGAGTTTTGCCGTTATTTGACAGAAGGCTTCAGTTCTGAAGTGGATTAGTTTTCTTCTCTTCTGTGAATCTGAGTGCAAGGAGTTTTCCTAACATCTTCCCTTCTTTGATCTCCAGCTTTTCAACTGGGCCGAGGTTGGCAATGGTCAGTGTTTCGGCAGCACGTACGGCTTACGGTTTGGTTACCGTGTTATTCTGAATTCCATGAGAGTGACTTTTTGATACACGTTTTTGGCGAGTTCAAAGACTAATTCAACTTTATTTCTTTTAGATTTCGTTATCATTTCCTCGAGTAAATTGCAGCTGGTCCATTGAAGACATTATATTTATTTTCTCCCGCACTAAAATGTTTCGGTGAGTTTTTATGTGTTTGTCATTACTTTGATGGTTTCAAAGACGGCGTTGTGACCTAAGTTTTTCTTATTTTTGTAGTTCGAGGGGCTTCTTCACAGGTCTCGGTTAGTAGGGCCATATCATCTCCAAAAGCTAGGCAAATGAATTTTTTACCTTTGAAAAGTTTTGAACATGGCTGCTTGATTCAGTGACCGTTTATAAATTAAAATTGAAACAAATGAGCCTTCGGTCACAAGTTTTTAGTCTTATTTACCAGGTTTCAAAACTTCTAAGAGAGCCTTCATCAAAATTTAGACATTTCAAGTGGTCTATAACATAATTACAAATTTGTGGGAGGAAAAAATTTATTTATATAAAAAAAATTTTATCGTTAGTCAGTACTTACAATTTTTTTATATCAAAACTTTTTTCTTCCCACAATTTTGTAATTATGTTATAGACCACTTTAAATGTCTAAATTCTGATGAAGGCACTCTTAGAAGTGTTGAAACCTGGGAAATGTTGTTGTTGTTGTTGTCGTCATCAGTCCAGAGACTTGTTTGATGCACCTCTCCATGCTACCCTATCCTGTGCAAGCTTCTTCATCTCCCAGTACTTACTGCAACCTACATCCTTCTGAATCTGCTTAGTGTATTCATCTCTTGGTCTCCCTCTACGATTTTTACCCGCCACGATGCCCTCAAATGCTAAATTTGTGATCCCTTGATGCCTCAGAATATGTCCTACCAACCGATCCCTTCTTCTAGTCAAGTTGTGCCACAAACTCCTCCCCAATTCTATTCAATACTTCATCGTTAGTTATGTGATCTACCCATCTAATCTTCACCATTCTTCTGTAACACCACATTTCGAAAGCTTCTATTCTCTTCTTGTCCAAACTATTTATCGTGCACGTTTCACTTCCATACATGGCTACACTCCATATAAATACTTTCAGAAACGACTTCCTGACACTTAAATCTATACTCGATGTCAACAAATTTGTCTTCTTCAGAAACGCTTTCCTTGCCATTGCCAGTCTACATTTTATATCCTCTCTACTTCGACCATCATCAGTTATTTTGCTCCCCAAATAGCAAAACTCCTTTACTACTTTAAGTGTCTCATTTCCTAATCTAATTCCCTCAGCATCACCCGACTTAATTCGACTACATTCCATTATCCTCGTTTTGCTTTTGTTGATGTTCATCTTATATCCTCCTTTCAAGACACTGTCCATTGCGTTCAACTGCTCTTCCAAGCCATTGGCGAACCTCAAAGTTTTTATTTCTTCTCCATGGATTTTAATACCTACTCCGAATTTTTCTTTTGTTTCCTTTACTGCTTCCTCAGTATACAGATTGAATAACAACGGGGAGAGGATACAACCCTGTCTCACTCCTTTCCGAACCACTGCTTCCCTTTCATGCCCCTACACTCTTAAAACTGCCATCTGGTTTCTGTACAAATTATAAATGACCTTTCGATCCATGTATTTTACCCCTACCACCTTCAGAATTTGAAAGAGAGTATTCCAGTCAATATTGTCAAAAGCTTTCTCTAAGTCTACAAATGATAGAAACGTTGGTTTGCCTTTCTTTAATCTATTTTCTATGATAAGTCGTAGGGCCAGTATTGCCTCACGTGTTCCAACATTTCTACGGAATCCAAACTAATCTTCCCAGAGGTCAGCTTCTACCAGTTTTTCCATTTGTCTGTAAAGAATTCGCGTTCGTATTTTGCAACCGTGACTTATTAAACTGATAGTTCGGTAATTTTCACATCTGTCAACACCTGCTTCCTTTGGGTTTGGAATTATTATATTCTTCTTGAAGTCTGACTGTATTTAGCCTGTCTCATACATCTTGCTCACCAAATGGTATAGTTTTGTCATGACTGGTTCTCTCAAGGCTGCCAGTAGTTCTAATGGAATGTTGTCTACTCCCGGGGCCTTGTTTCGACTCAGGTCTTTCAGTGCTCTGTCAAACTCTTCACGCAGTGTCGTATCTCCCATTTCATCTTCATCTACATCCCGATCCATTTCCATGATATTGTCCTCAAGTACCTCGCCCTTGTATAGACCCTCTATATACTCGTCCCACCTTTCTGCTTTCCCCTCTTTGCTTAGAACTGGGTTTCCATCCGCGCTCTTAAATAAGACTAAAAAATTGTGACCGACGGCTCATTTGTTTCAATTTTATTACCTTTGATTTTTCTTTCTTCCACTATGAGTCTTTGCGTTCCATTCTCTGACTACTTTTCTGGCGCACAGTTAAACAGCAATGAGGAGAAACAGTCTTTTTTATTTATTTATTTAATTTGTTTTTAGAACTGCATCGTACTTCTTTAGGAAGTTGATGTCCAGGCAATGACCTACAAGTTATGAAGTAAATGGAAGAGGACCAGTTCGTAATTTTCTCTTGTCAGTGAAAAAATTAGCCGTGTCGTGCTCGAGGCAGCGACCCTAGTATACTTTAATCTTCCCATCCTCAGTACTCGTTAAAGCTGCACACTGCCCCTTAATCAGAGCCGTGGGAGTGGAGCCAGCCGTATCCCGGATATTACACCTCGCTCCAGCGGGTGCAAGGAAAAACGCTGGCGCCATTAGTAGTGGCGACAGGAGCTGGCGCCCTCGCGCGGCAACGGCCCATAAAACGTGGAGATGGCACGCGAGGTGCCACTGGCGTGCCCTGCCAGCGTGTAATAAGTCGCCGGCTTTACTGCCGCCCCGGCTGCGGTGCCCGCTGCGGCAGGAGCGCGGTAGAGATAGGTAGTTCGCGAACGAATGGGTGCAAAGGAACGGTTCACCAAGATGAACGAAAGGACCGAGGAACGAATTCCAAGGAACGATCGGTTCACAGTTCACTTCGGTCGCGGCGGTCTACTTATAGTTCCCGGGAACGAGGAAAGATCGGTTTATAGTTCACTTCGGTCGAGGCGGTCTACTTACACTTCCCGGGAACGAGGAACGATCGGTTCATAGTTCACTAGTTCACTTCGGTCGCGGCGGTCACTTCGGCAGTTCTCGTTCCAGTCTCGGTCGCGTGCTCGTCTCAGTCTCGGTCTCCCTCTGCCGCACTCGTCGTTCTTCGCATGACCACCTGTCTCAGTTCCACTGCCGACTGCTCCTAGTTAGTTCAGTATCCAGTTGTTCGTTTCGTTCACTGCGCTCGCCTATTTTACATCTGCTCCAAACTGTTCTTGCACTTGGTTCTGGCTATTCAGCGTCCACGACCGGTACTCAAAAAGTATTTTATAGTTACGTAAATTACATAAAACTTACGTTGTATGGATAGGTACGTCTTTTCAGGTAACAAAAGGGCATATCAGCTCACTTCATTATATCGATGAGCAGCAGAAGACATACTTATAACAAGGCATGGTGTTTTTTTTTTTTTGTTATTCATATATTTTTTGGTTTCATCGACTTGATTTAGCAACTAAGTTTCAATAATTTGCTTAATTTTTAGTGTAAGAAAATTCATATAAAACGATTTTCGTTTATCTTTCACATACAAAAAATTACATTTAGAAAGGCTCTAATTATTTTTAAGTTTGGTTGTTTCCAATTTGCATTACCTGCTAGTTTGGTTTCTTTGAAAAAAAAATAGTGGATTGTGGGTCATTTTGGCTCACTAGGAAAAGCGGTGCCTCTCCATTTGAAAAGACATAGATTGCCATAAAATGGTATTTACTTATTATCTCAAAAACATTTGTTCAGAAGGAGCTTTCAAACCAAAAACTTTATTACTGCGAACTTAATTATAATTATTATTGCGACATTAAGTTTAATAATGCAACACATACACCTAATTTTTACTAAGCGTGTGACGCAAGTATGATGAGAAAACCACATTTTATTTTATGCTTCCATAAAGTCTGCTTCGCCTACGAACTCAGAGACAACGTTCAGTATATACAGGGTGAGTCACCTAACATTACCGCTGGATATATTTCGTAAACCAAATCAAATACTGACGAACCGATTCCACAGACCGAACGTGAGGAGAGGGGTTAGTGTAATTGTTTAATACAAACCATACAAAAATGCACGGAAGTATGTTTTTTAACACAAACCTACGGTTTTTTAAATGGAACCACGTTAGTTTTGTTAGCACATCTGAACATATAAACAAATACGTAATCAGTGCCGTTTGTTGCATTGTAAAATGTTAATTACATCCGGAGATATTGTAACGTAAAGTTGACATTACATCAGATGTACTGCGGCGTGTACGACATTCATTACGCCAGAGATTGCAGTTGTGTGCAGCAAATGATGGCCACCACATTGAAATCTACTGGCTTGACATGTCGGGACACACTCTATTCCACTCCGTAATTGAAAACGGAAACCACGTGTGTACGTGTACCTCACCCCTCATGGTAATGTATACGTGCGTCAGTGAAAAAGACCAATAAAAAGGTGTTAACATGTGGACGTAATGTGCTGTTCCAGTCTGTTCTGTACCTAAGGTCCATCACCGTTCCCTTTGGATCCCTACGTAATTCGGTGCTCTCCGATTCACACGATCGAACAGCGGAGGAGTGGTACTCAAGCGTCAACTTTAGGTTACAATATCTGCGGATGTAATTAACATTTTACAATGCAACAAACGGCCTTGATTACGTATTTGTTTATATGTTCAGATGTGCTAACAAAACTAACGGGGTTCCATTTTAAAAAAACGTAGGTTTGTGTTAAAAAACATACTTCCGTGCATTTTTTTATGGTCTGTATTAACCAATTACACTAGCCCCTCCCCTCACGTTCGGTCTGTGGAATCGATTCGTCAGTATTTGATGTAGTTTACGAAATATATCCAGCGGTAATATTAGGTGATTCACCCTGTATAGGGTGTAAACGATTATTGTCAACAACGTAGCATAGCTATGCAGTGGAAGTCGAAACGAAGAATTTTATACAAAACACTTGTGGTCTATTAAGTTGGGAAACAGCCACCAACAGGTTTACAAGACCCATGCGCCTCGCGTGAAATTTTCATGATCTCTTCTCCAGCTCTCTACACATCGTCATCGATTGTTTCGCCATTGTTGTTTGCATTATCTTGTTATTTCTTCACTGCCTAATTATTACATGTTTGTCTGTTTGTTTTATCTACTCGTAACGGGCAACACATCGTCCGTAATTGGCGAGCAGTCTGTACTTGGGGCCGGTTTTCCGTGCGCCACCCTATATTATTTCCCTGCGATCAACCACACAACGCTACAGTTGGCTAAACGAGAGGTTCTGCAGAATCACAGAAATTACTTATAAAAGTGTGTAAGAATTCTGTAATGAATAAAAACTCTATAATCCAGGGTGGGGGGGGGGGAGGCAAGTGCCCCCTCTTGGTGCCCTCCATCCTTCAGTCACCTACAGTACTAGTTTTCAGTTTTTCGTAAGAACCATATACCAAGCACAAATGGACGGTGAACGAGTAAAAATGAACGGTTCGCAAAAAGGAACGATCAGCAGTGAACTAGTTCCCAAGGATGAACGAGTTTTCCGATCTCTAGAACGTGGTGTCTGTGCCCCAGGGGGGCAGCGCGACCTCTGCCTTCTGCCTGGGCCGCGCTGGAGCTGGAGGAGGACCTCAGGGGTCGCCGCGTATTACAGGTAGGGAGGGCAGGTGGGCGCCTGTTAGTCGCAAGAGAGGGGCCTGTTACGTGGTTTTCCCAGCCTGGCTCATTACTGCGCCGCTACCGGTTAATTGAAGGCCGGCGTCGCCGATCACCGCCGCGGAGGGGGCGTGGCCGCCTGCCTCCGGCACCCACTTCTGAGCCCGATCGCTGATTACGCCTAATTCCACGGCCGGCTCTGTCGTCATCCCAGCCCTCGTTGCGTATCGTTAGTCAAATGAGCAATCGCCCCCGGACGTCTTTAAAAGGTACCTTTGGCCGATTTCGTGTGTACGGCCGTGTGTGAGAACGTACGTGCGTGTGAGCATCCGCGATCACCTTCCGAAGCATTCTTAGTTCCTGATTCGTGTTCAGGCGAACCTCATCATCACAAGTCGATGAGCTCATTGATGACCGTCGTGACCGCACGAATCAAGTGCCTCCATCCTGGACGGTTACCACGTTTTTTCAAGGGGAGATGGCCCCAACGGTGCGATCGACTTTTTGAAGCTATCTGAACCGTGAATTTACATTCAAAACCTTTTCTTAAGAATGTACTTTATTTACTAGCGGTTCATCAAGAAAATTAACACTTTTGAAACTTCCTGGCAGATTAAAACTGCGAACCTTACAGAGCTTCTGTAAAGTTTGGAAAGTAGGAGACGAGCTACTGGTAGAAGTAAAGCTCTGAGAACGGGGCGTGAGTCGTGCTTGGGTAGCTCAGTAGGTAGAGCACTTGCCCGCGAAAGGCAGAGGTCCCGAGTTCGAGTCTCGGTCCTGCACACAGTTTTAATCTGCCAGGAAGTTTCATATCAGCGCACACTCCGCTGCAGAGTGAAAACCTCATTCTGGAAACATTCCCCAGGCTGTGGCTAAGCCATATCTCCGCAATATCCTTTCTGACAGGAGTGGTAGTTCTGCAAGGTTCGCAGGAGAGCTTCTGTAAAGTTTGGAAGGTAGGAGACGAGGTATTGGCAGAAGTAAAGCTGTGAGGACGGGGCGTGAGTCGTTCTTGGGTAGTTCAGTAGGCAGAGCACTTGCCCACGAAAGGCAAAGATCCCGAGTCTCGGTTGCTCGGTCCGGCACACAGTTTTAATCTACCAGGAAGTTTCATATCAGTGCACACTCCGCTGCAGAGTGAAAATCTCATTCTATTAACACATTTAATCACGCTATGTGAGCGTAGAAGTAGTTGCCAGTGGATAACTGATGAAAACAAATCAATTTCTTTCAACAAATGGAAATTTTATTCCTAAAGGCTTTTTTTTTTATTCAGAGGCAGAAATATCAAATTTTTGACGGTATGAGCTCTCGGGCTGAGAACCTTGCTGCTCCCTTTTGACACGGCGGTAGTCTCGACCACTCACAACAACCTCTGAAAGACTACACTGGTGCAAATCTGCAATATAACAGATTACTAAAAATTTTAACAACTCACACAAGCACATGAACTATGCACCCCATAAAAGGGATGGAAATGGTACAAAACACTAACATTAAATTATTAACTTGCCACCGAAGGTACAACTTGATTTTTTTTAGAAAAAAAACACTTACGGTGGAAGGGTGACAACTTTATGTACTAAAATAACCATTTAAATAAAAACCCATTAAATGCAATCTTACATAAAATATACAAGGTTAGCCAAACATGCTCTACATTCTCTACATTACACATATACCGCCTCTCAAGATGATAGGCAAGATAAAAACATATTTCAGGAATTCGGCCGTTACACTTCAAGTAATAAATTCGTTAACACCGAATCCGACAAACCTGACAGAGGCAGCTATTAACGTGCGGCAGACCGACAGACAGACAGTCAGACACTAACTGCCTAATAAATGCGGTCGAGAGACAGGCGAACAAGCTGGGGATGAGAGACTGACCAAGAAAACAAGTCGAATTTAACAAGTAAATGAAACAACATATCACGAATCACTTAACTTCTAATAAACTGCGATGTGTGGAGAAGACCTGGCGCAGCACCCCCAAAACGCTCTCCCGAACCGTCCGCTGCCAGCCTCTTCAACGGACGCAGGAAGGCACGCCGATCTCCCGTCTCACAGCGTCGCAGCTCGCACCGGCCAGACCGATGTCGTGGGTTGACTCCTGTTGCTCTCGTGTCGGCCGCGAAGCCACTACCCCTCGCTACACGCCGCGGGCCACTGGACTGACTTGGCGACCTCACATGCGCCGACACTTCAGGCTGACAAGTCATCTAGTGTCTCAGTGCGCGACCGACCAACCGATCGATCCAACCGCCAATGACCGTTGCCTGAGCAACTCGAGCAGACTGGTGGCCTAACGCGCAGACTCAGATGCTGAAACTCAGCCCCGACACGGCGGTCCTTAAAGTTTGATCCAAACGACAGACAAACTAGCACTCCGAACGACAGACAGACACTGACTGTCCCACACTGACCCGGCTGACCACCTGACTCTTGGCGAGCTCATAACGCCCCTTAAATGCACGTGAACAGGCAACCTTTGCCCTTTCCCACCAGAGGGAAACACCAAAGCTGCGATTGCCACAACGGCGCCACCGCCAAAAACGGAGGGCGACTGCTTCGCACTACGCGTTGCGGCGCGCTCTTCAAAACAGCGGTTTTTACCATGGCTCTCTATCTATATGGTGATACACACTTACGAGCCAAAGAAACTGGTACACCTGCCTAATAACGTGTAGGGCCTACGCGAGCCGCAGCAAAACTTGGCATGGACTCGACTAATGTCTGAAGTAGTGCTGGAGACAACTGACACCATGAATCCTGCAGAGCTGTCCATAAATCCGAAAGAGTACGAGGCGGTGGAGGTCTTTTGAACAGCATGTTGCAAGGCATCCCAGATATGCTAAATAATGAACGTGTCTGGAGAGTTTGGTGGCCAGTGGAAGTGTCTAAACTCAGAAGAGTGTTCCTGGAGCCCCTCTGTAGCAATTCTGGACGTGTGAGGTGTTGCATTGTCCCGCTGGAATTGCCCAAGTCCGTCGGAATGCACAGTGGACATGAATGGATGTAGGTGACTCGGCAGGATGCTTACGTCCGTGTCACCTGTCAGAGTCCCATCTAAATGTATCAGAGGTCCCCTATCACTCAAACGGCAAACGCTCCACACTGATACAGAGCGTCCACCAGCCTGAAGAGTCTCCTGCTCTCATGCAGGGTCCATGGACTCATGAGGTTGTCGCCATACCCGTACACGTCCATCCCCTCGATACAATTTGAAATGACACTCGTCCGACTAGGCAACATGTTTCCAGTCATCAACAGCCCAATGTCGGTGTCGACAGGTCCAGGCGAGGAGTAAAGCATTGTGTCGTGCAGTCATCAAGGGTACACGAATGGCCCTTCGGCTCCGAAAGCCAATATCGATGATGTTTCGTTGAATGATCCGCACGCTGACACTTGTTAATGGCCTAGCATTGAAATCTGCAGGAATTTGTCCGAAGGGCTGCACTTCTGTCACATTGAACGACTCTCTTCAGTCGTCATTGGTCCCATTCTTGCAGGATCTTTTTACAACCGCAGCGGTGTCGGGTTTTTGATGTTATACGGGATTCCTGGTATTCAAGCTAGGAGATACTGTGTCCCATCGCTCGTGCGCCGACTTTAACACCAGGTTCAAATTCACTGAAATCATGATTGTAGCAGCAGTTACCGAACTATGAACTGCGCCAGACACTTTTTGTGTTATATAGGCCTTGTCGACCGCAGCGCCGCATTCCGCCTATTTACATATCTCTGTATTTGGATACGCATTCTTATATCGGTTTCTTTAGCGCTTCACTAGGTTAAGATCCCAGGTGTCATGCGCTGCAGCCATTCACCCTCGTTTTTAAGTAACTGACAGAAAAAATTCGGAAGTTTGGATGACGCTTGAAAGTGTTAAAGACACTCGCCTTGTATAGTGCAGTATTATGATTCGGATAACAGCTTCATTTGCAGAAGGCTTTGTGTTCTAATCTCGTCAGGCACACAAATCCTTTTTTTTTAAATTTTCAATATTTATCGAAATTACTTCGATCATTATTTGTATTCAGTTAATTGGTTTAAATGTAATTTTTTATTTCTATTCCTTTATCACATCATTTTAATCACCGTATGACCTTTTTCATCTATTTCATTTCTTCTTTATATCACTCTTCTCCCAGCTGGAATTTTTGTGAATATGAATGTAATTAGATTTATCTATTATAATATTCAAGTATTTGAAAACTCCAATCTATCAGTTACAAAACAAAGACGAAGTAATATATATTTGTGCAGTGGAGTCAAAAATGCATTTTTCTTACCAGATGTGCAATTTTTTTGCACGGTAATCGTCATACAGACATTTAAAATGTGGCCTCAGTACCTGTTCCACTACGGACAAAACAATGCAAATGGAAATGTAAACGAAATCGGGTTTAAAACTAAAACGAAATTCAAGCAAAATGAGAAACAGATGTAACGAACGCAATGATGTGGACGAAAAAATGGGCTGATGGAACAATATAAACTGAATCGAAATTAATACATGAAATTAATTCAAAACAAGTGAACAATGATTTCAATTGGAGAAAGAATGATAAGAAGAAAAACGAGACGAAATGAAGACGTTGCTATTACTTTTACAATTATGTGCCAAAGGAACTGAATTAAAAAACTACATTTAAATCAGTTAACTGAATAAAATCGATAATCAAAGTCATTTTAATAAAGATTTAAAAATAGTAAAATACTATTAGACCTGGTGGGATTCGAACCCATTACCTCTTTCATGTGACGTTCTTAACTACGCCTCACGCCCACAGCTCTAGGTCTAGTGGCTAACGTTGCTGCCTTTGGATTACGGGGTCCCGGGTTCGATTGCCGGTCGGGTTGGGGATTTTATCCACCCGGGCCTGGTCGTTAGTGTTGTCATCATTTCATCATCATCATTCGTGTCAGCATATATTTGATGTGTGAAAAAAAAAGTTGGACTGTGTACGAATTGGGACTTTGTACGGGCGCTGATCACCGTGCAGCTGAGCGCCCCAAAAACCAGGCATCATCATTATGCCTCTGACCATATCATAGGACGTAACTTCCTTAACGCTATAGCGTATCACACAAAATTCCGATTTTTTTCGTTAATTACATGCAAATTAAGCCCCACCAATGTGAATGGCTGCAGTGTGATACATGCTCCTTAACCTACATCACCATGTAGATGGTTTCAAAATGTCAGTCGCACCACTGTGAACCTCTCCTTGTTAGTGCATACTGAAGTGATGGACCAGAGATCTTCTTGATTTTACCAATCCATCTGTTCGATGTTCTTCTCCTCGGTCGCTTGCACTCGATTTTCACTGCCGTGAATATTTCCTCTAGGTTTTCTACATTTCTTCGCACATTAAGGCCAAGGAACTAGAGAATTTTTTCGTTGACACGCTAGCGGGATGAAAGCAGAGCTCACCATCTGCAGCATCGTCGACAGGACTGTCTGCGGACCTTTGGTACAGAGCCGAGTGGAGGGTCTGAATCAGAGGCTGAGACGGTTCTGCGACCGTGTGGGCTACAGATTCCTCGACTTGCGCCATAGGGTGGTGTTTCGGGTTCCGCTGGATAGGTCAGGAGTCCACTACACGCAGCAAGCGGCTACACGGGTAGCAGGGGTTGTGTGGCGTGGACTGGGCGGTTTTTTAGGTTTGATGGCCTCGGGCAAGTACAGAAAGGGCAACAGCCTCAAAGGGTGCGGGTCAAAGTCAGGACATGCGGGGACCAAGTATAAATCGGTATTGTAATTGTGAACGGTCGAAGCTGCATTGGTAAAGTACCGGAACTTCAAGCGCTGATAGAAAGCACCGAAGCTGAAATCGTTATAGGTACAGAAAGCTGGCTGAAGCCAGAGATAAATTCAGCCGAAATTTTTACAAAGGCACAGACGGTGTTTAGAAAGGATAGATTGCATGCAACCGGTGGTGGCGTGTTTGTCGCTGTTAGTAGTAGTTTATCCTGTAGTGTAGTAGAAGTGCATAGTTCCTGTGAATTATTATGGGTGGAGGTTACACTCAACAACCGAGCTAGGTTAATAGTGGGCTCCTTTTACCGACCTCCCGACTCAGCAGCATTAGTGGCAGAACAACTGAGAGAAAATTTGGAATACATTTCACATAAATTTTCTCAGCATGTTACAGTCTTAGGTGGAGATTTCAATTTACCAGATATAGACTGGGACACTCAGATGTTTAGGTAGGGGTGGTAGGGACAGAGCATCGAGTGACATTATACTGAGTGCACTATCCGAAAATTACCTCGAGCAATTAAACAGAGAACCGACTCGTGGAGATAACATCTTGGACCTACTGATAACAAACAGACCCGAACTTTTCGACTCTGTATGTGCAGAACAGGGAATCAGTGATCATAAGGCCGTTTCAGCAACCCTGAATATGGAAGTTAATAGGAATACAAAAAAAATGGGAGGAAGGTTTATCTGTTTAGCAAGAGTAATAGAAGGCAGATTTCAGGCTACCTAACAGTGCATGGGGGCTTAATTAAAATAGAATGCAAATAATTTTTTTTTTATTTAGTAGCTGTCTGTCCGATTACGAAGTCTCGTAAACGGTTGGCCCTGACTAGTATTATTACGCAACCTGACTGCATAGAACAACAACAAAGAATGAAATGGAAATTTTCATTAACACAATTAATTAATTAAGTCCCCAGCAACTATAAAACCTACGAAACCAAAGCACAAGTGTAACTGTTCTGTGTGTTGGAGTATGACTCAACGTACGCATCTGGCACGGTTCTTCTTCAACAACACAAGAAATTTTAAATATCATTTATACTGAATTAATTAAAGGAAACAGAAATACCATAATTACTCAAGAAAACCAGAATTACACTCTAATACAAGAACACAAGCCAGATGCTTTGTTGACTGAACCTGTAATGACGCATTATTTAAAACATGGAAATAATGAAAAATAAATCAAGTTTCGTTACCTTCATATATTGACCAAAATCACTCTAATCATTACAATATATCTCCACACCGACTCGCTATTACCACATCTCAACAAGAACTTTTCAGTATCACATCTCAGCAAGCACTCCCTACTAGCACATCTCAACAAACACTCTCTGCTACGAGTTCTTAACAAGCACTGACTACCACGAGCTCTCCCCAAGCACTGACTACTACGAGTTCTCAACAAGCACTGCCCACTACGACATCTCAAGAATCACTGCCAGTGGAGGCGGCGGAACAATGCTCTCTAGCGCGATCTCTGGCGCTGTGGCTCAGTGTAGCCACCTTTCATATGCCCTTCCTCCACGGGCTAGAATTTGATGGTATTTTTGCCAGCATTGGTGGTGAAAATACCACCAAATTCGTCAAAAAAATACAGACAAAAATAAAAGGTAATATTCATGCGTAAATATCATATAACTAGATAAAATTTTGGCTTTGCACTGACCTTTCAATAACCTAATATATAAAATACAGTAAGCAATACAAATTCTTTCATACGTGTGACTTTACATAACAGTTTACACAAGTATTATGTGGTTAAACAGTTCAATCAATAACGTCAGCAATGACGAATATGTGCAGGTAAGAGTCTCATAACTTTTCACAAACAGTAATACACAAAAAATCAGTTTATACAAATATTCACATAAACGCTTTCCATAGCCCAAGAAACAAGTAGTTGACAGTTCCAGCAGTAGCACCCAGCAATGGTCAACAGGTGCAAATACCAACAAGTGACATTTTTTCATTAGAAACAGTCCATCAGTGGCACCCAGTAATGTTGAATAGGTGCAGACACCAACAAGTAACACCATTTCAGTATAAGCAGTTCCATTAGTGGCACCAGCAATGTTGAGCAGGTGCACACAGCAACAGGTGACATCTTTTCAGTAGAAGCAGTCCATCAGTGGCACCCAGCAATGTTGAACAGGTGCTGACCGCAGTCCATAATATTCACTTTCACTAATCACACTGTTCATCAGCAGAAATTAAACATGACTAAATGTCACACATCATGTTGAAAAGTGCAGCACCATCACTAATCAGACAGTTCAGGCATGAACAATAGTTTGAATACACATACAATGCTTTTACACTAAACATACAAATCATAACAAACACACAAATGATATCAGATAATTGTCCTATTAACTATTACAATACACAAATACCAGTAAACCTATAATATTTATGGGTGTCAGTGCAAGCCACAATAAACAAGTAAAATAATATTTAGGAGATAGGTTGGGATCACTTCTCTGGGATTATAAAAGGAAAACACACAAAACACACTCACTCATCTTTCATCCACATTTAGTGCTACTGTGTAGTTGAATAGTGTTAACTGTGTAAATGCAATTCTGTCAAAATTTTATGTTCATCATGTGTATCAAGTAGTAGTGGCAGCAATGTATAACAGTCAATAATAGTTAGTCAGCGTCATAGTCATCATGTCAAGACCAATGTTTGCCAAGCCAGATCAAATTGTACGGTTGCTGAACAACTGTCAGTGAGCCAAGATATGCAATTACTTCCTCTCTCCAAAAAAAAAGTATATACTGCTTAGTGATTTAACAAAGTGTGTGTGTAGACAATCTTCCTGCTACTTCAGTGTTCTAGTCTGCCATCTTTATCCTCCTTGTTCCATATAGACCAACGAAAAAAAAATATGCTCCTCACTTACTTCACCTCTTATCCACCAAAACTCCAATAATCATCAGCATCACATAATCTCAATACTTCAATAATACCTCTTCAATACGTCGATCATCAATATCATTTACTTTACCTCTTGTCCACGAAAACTCCAATAATCATCAACTTCACATAATCTCAATACCTCAATCATACCTCTTCAATACGTCGATATATATAAACCTCAGCACCAATATCATTTCACTTCCATAACAACTCTTTCCTCTAGTCAGTCTCCTCGAACAAGTACAGACAAAATCCTAGTGCAAATTTCAATTCAGCATCCCATACAATCCGAAGACACAGTGTCCATACACAACCTCTGTGTAATCCATCTGACCCAAATTTTCTACTCATTATAAATTATAAGATACATTTTGGTTCCTTGTCCATCATTAAATAAAAGAAATGCATACATGACCTCTAACAGCCTTTAGTTTGAATAACTTTCAGTAAGTAAGTACGATTACGAAGTGTTAATGATCATAATATTTCACAGTGTGTACACCACTTCAAGAATTATGGCAAACAGAAGCAAACATGTGGAGTATTTCTTGTGTCAAGTGTCACTTCCTATTTCAATTACTCACGAAAAATGCAGTGTAATAACTGTCAATGGTCTAACCTAGCGTTGGTATGTCATGTCGTTAGCTTCCTTCCTATTAGCATAAATTTATACAGCTTCCATAAAACCTCCATCTCATGTGACTTCTATGAAGTTTCTTGTACTAATGTCGTTCGTAGAATTATAGCAGTTCATTTCCTTATCTTAAAAATATAAGGCACTGAGCGTAAGCAAAACATGCAATAGCGAGTAATATACCAGTAGAGAACAGAATGTCAACAAGTGGATGCAGCACAATCCCTATAACGAGTCTCCGTCAAGCGAACAATCTATAATTAATACCATGGTGTGACCTAAACTCCACGTACGTACACCTCATATCAGCATTTCTATATATAGCAAATTAAAGAATAGTTATGACAACAAACAGAAATGTGTAAAAATGCAATCCATACGCAAAGCAGCAAATATGTATCTTACATAATAAACAGGTCATTATCATCATATCAGCATAAGCAAATAAATGTTCATACGTAATCTTAATAAGTAAACATGAAGGCGCAAGCAGATAAATCACAAAGTGTAACCTACATACATAACCACAGTCAGCACAATTAATCAGTTGACAATTACAATTTAAATAAATAAGCACAGCAGGCACATAATAAAAAAATATGACATCAGTGAAAAAGCATAGCAGCCAAGCGATGCATAATATACACAACTAATAACACTGTTCATTAATCAATAATTGTCAAAATCAGCAAATGTACACAAGCACGTCGCTTCACAAGTAAATTCATAGAACATGAAATTAGCACAAAGTATGAATCACGTAATCGCGAGCAGCAAATTACATCTAAAATACGTACCTAAGTGGAATTATGTTACCTGAAAAATAAACTCAATCAATAGTTACCCTTTTTAGTTTCTTAGTTTCATCTTCGAAATTACATTCTTCCTGAAATTTTCTCGATAGCAAGTCGTCTTAACGTCGGACACGCACAGAATTTACCTGAAGTTCTTAAATATTTTATAGAACCGTATCCTGAAAAATACTGAATGTTAATAACATAATTCATCAAGTCACTATAGCTTTATACAGAATTTAGTCGGAGAAATTAGACTGTGTATTTGTTTACGTCTGTCAGTGCATTCGCACTGAGCGCTCGATCAGCTGTAGGCGCGTGACGTAGGAAGTAATTGTTTGCGGTCAACGACTGCCTTGTGCGGCGCGCAGACTGACTGTTGCTTTGAGTATGTGCCGCCGCCAAGACACAGCGCGGTATCCTTGTATTCTCTGCATGTTTACATGTAGCTGTTAGTTTCTCTAAAGTATGTCATTCCACAAAAATTTTAACGTTTGATATATGATGTATTCCTTTAGAGCGTCGTGATTTAAGAGTTTCTACTTCAATAGTGTTATCATGAATAATTTTGCGAACTCTATACGGACCGTTATAAAGCAGAAAAAATTTGCGACACAAGTCTTTTCCTTTGTGAGACACACGGTGAGATTTAATTAACACCTTCTGACCAACTGACAAAATTTTTAAACGACCAGGACGTTTAGCTGATTTCTCTCTTCTAGCAGCCGCAGATGCAATATTTTGCAGAGCCAGGTTCACAACTTCAGAATGCCGCAGTTTCCGTGAAGGCGGAAAAGGAACGATTTCAGAAATGCGATTTGTTGGTACTTTATTTTTTAATATCGATAGAGGCGGTAAAGAAGTTGAGTCATTTGGAAGTTCATTCAGAATGTTTTGAAAAATATGAAGATACTGATCCCAAGTTCTGTGATTCTGATGACAATAAAGACGGCACAATTTAGTGATTTCTTTCATCCATCTTTCTGAAGCATTAGATTGAGGGTGAAAAAGTGAAATAAAAATTGGTTTAATCTTACGACGCCGTAGAGTACGAAGCCAAATTTTAGAGCGAAACTGTGATCCATTATCTGATATAACCTTATCAACATGACCAACTTCTTTAAGAAAATGTTTGATGAAAGCATTAGATACTGAACGAGCTGTTGCTTTGCGTAAAGGTGTAAAACACACATATTTTGATGTCAGTTCCACTGCTACGAAAATGTACGCAAAACCATTAGTAGAACGAACCACTGGACCGAACAAATCGACTGCAGCCACCTCCTTTAATTTCGCTGGAATGATAGAAAACAACGGTGCTCTGTGAGAAACAGTTGGCGGCTTAGCCTTTTGACATAACTTGCATTTGGCAAGAACAGATCGAATGCGTTTTTCCATATTACTGAGGTAACAATTTTCTCGTAATTTCTGAAAGCATTTTCTGGGACCAAAGTGTGCATAACTGAAATGCGTAAATGAGGTGTGGCCAAATCGTCCAATCTAACAAGGCGTCTAAGAAAATTACAGACACCAAGGAAACTACGAACATCACGTTTTGTGGAAGGAACAGCATAATTACGAATAGCGTCTAATTTGTCTGGATCAGGAAGAATACCGTCTGTAGAAATAATGTGACCGAGAAATTTCACCTGAGAACGACCAAATTCAGATTTTTCCAAGTTCTCTGTAATGCCAACTCTTGCAAAAATACGTAATAATGAATCCAAAATTTTGTTGTGCTCACTCCAAGAATGTTTAGCAATAAGAATATCGTCAACATATGAAGTAATATTGTCACGAAGATAAACAGGTAAAGTTTCATTTAAACTACGAATGAATGCTGCAGAAAATATAGTAAGTCCAAACGGTAATTTCCGAAGTCACTTTTGGGTAAAACAGTCAAATCCGGTTATTGTTTACTTACTGTCTAGATAGATGGATAATAGAACAATTGTTTTTATAGATGCAAAGAATAGTGAAAGAGTAGGCAGCGGTGCAGAAAACTAAAAGGGAAATAGCACCACTACAGCTCGGGGCCCTGTGAACGCTACGGCACATATTCACTTAGTGTAGTGAATCCCCTGAGGACATTAATAGCTGCACATAAATTTCAGTTTGTGACTTAGAGGCAAATTTGGTGGAAGTGCGTACGTAAATTGATCTAACCATGAACATGGATGTATGTCATTCTTAGAATTGCGGAAGATCTTAAATTTCCGAACAGTCAAAAAGTGTTTATAGTCAAAGTTTTCGCCTCGTGGCGACAAAGACCTGCCGCGTCTGTCCCAGTCCCAATGTCGATTATTGTCAAGTTCGCGCGCCTGGCGCTCTCTTGTTGCTTCTCGTAAATGAAACAAATTACTTTCTTCCAACCCCCCTGGTATCTGTGATTCTAAATTTCTTCTACTGTCCTTTCCTACAATTTCGCCTTCGATTTGTTTGACTTGCATTCGTAATGCCTCAAATTCCTTTTTAACGCGTTCATTAAATTTTCCCTGATTTTCAACATGTTTATTTATGTTCTGGTACTCTTCGGTTTCTGCAAATAGTAATGGAGCTGTATCATCCGAATCTCTGTCCCCATTTAAGCTAAGACTTATCGATTTATCTGTAATCTCCTCAACTCTTTCCGATAAGTCACCTATTTGTTCTTTCTGATTATTTACGTCTTCCGTAAGTGTCGCGACTCGGGTTTCGGTATTGTCACATTTAGTAGTTGATTGTTCACACTGTTGCGTTAAGTTATTTATGCTGTCATTTGGTACGGATTCCTCGATTTTCTCAATTATTTTTTCCTTATCGTGTGCACATTGTAAATTGAATTCTGAAAATTTTTGTACGATCTCGCGATCTTTTTCTTCCCGTTCTCTGTCCTGTTCCTCTTGTCTGATTTCTGTTGAAATTAAGCTATTATTGTGAGAATTCCAAATCGGTTGTACTTCTTCTCTAATTTCTTTCTTTGATTCATCTTTCATGTTTTTGAAACATGTCTCTGTACGTGAGCCTAACTGTGTTTCCATTGTTTCCATCTCGGTTTTACTTGTTCCTATCTCTGTTTTTAATTCAGATCCTAACCGTGATCCCACTGCTTTCATCTCAGTTATAATTGTTCCTATTGTTGTTTCAAGTCTTCCCATCTTTGATCCCAAATTTAGTATAGCACCCATCAACTGCTCCATTTCTTCTGTCGTTAACCACGCAATCTGAGAATTTTTCGATTGTGAAAAATTTTGAACTGTTTCCGGCCTATTTTCCCGACTTATTAAATTGTTTTCAACTCCATTAATCACCATACTGTTGTCCTGTGTTGGCGAGTTCGCCATGTCAACAATTTCGTCATTCTGACTATCCATCATTTTTGCCTTTTTCATTGATCGCGTAAACATTTACAAAACATACAAAACTCGTCACTATATGAAAATTACACACAATGACACTTTATCTCCAACAATACCATTCACACGAAATGTTTCCCTCAAACACGATTAACGAACAATTGAAATCTTCCTAACTGCACAAAATTGTCAAACCCGTATACAAGATAACAAAATTAAATTCTGCAAAAAAAAATACCATTAGAAGAATGACAATTACCAAATCTACACATGCAAATAGACTACAATTACTAAACTACAAATTACTACAACAATCCTACTGTCTACTATTTCTACAATCAGAAGAATTCCAAGGGACGATCCGAAACAGCGGTCGCCACGTGCATGGGGGCTTAATTAAAATAGAATGCAAATAATTTTTTTTTTTTATTTAGTAGCTGTCTGTCCGATTACGAAGTCTCGTAAACGGTTGGCCCTGACTAGTATTATTACGCAACCTGACTGCATAGAACAACAACAAAGAATGAAATGGAAATTTTCATTAACACAATTAATTAATTAAGTCCCCAGCAACTATAAAACCTACGAAACCAAAGCACAAGTGTAACTGTTCTGTGTGTTGGAGTATGACTCAACGTACGCATCTGGCACGGTTCTTCTTCAACAACACAAGAAATTTTAAATATCATTTATACTGAATTAATTAAAGGAAACAGAAATACCATAATTACTCAAGAAAACCAGAATTACACTCTAATACAAGAACACAAGCCAGATGCTTTGTTGACTGAACCTGTAATGACGCATTATTTAAAACATGGAAATAATGAAAAATAAATCAAGTTTCGTTACCTTCATATATTGACCAAAATCACTCTAATCATTACAATATATCTCCACACCGACTCGCTATTACCACATCTCAACAAGAACTTTTCAGTATCACATCTCAGCAAGCACTCCCTACTAGCACATCTCAACAAACACTCTCTGCTACGAGTTCTTAACAAGCACTGACTACCACGAGCTCTCCCCAAGCACTGACTACTACGAGTTCTCAACAAGCACTGCCCACTACGACATCTCAAGAATCACTGCCAGTGGAGGCGGCGGAACGATGCTCTCTAGCGCGATCTCTGGCGCTGTGGCTCAGTGTAGCCACCTTTCAACAGATCAAAACGAAAATTTCTGTTCCGACTCTGACAATGTTGAGTGTTTATGGAAAAAGTTCAAGGCAATCGTAAAATGCGTTTTGACTGGTACGTGCCGAGTAAAACTGTGAGGAACGGGAAAAACCCACCGTGGTACAACAACAAAGTTAGGAAACTACTGCGAAAGCAAACAGAGCTTCACTCCAAGTTTAAACGCAGCCAAAACCTCTCAGACAAACAGAATCTAAACGATGTCAAAGTTAGAATAAGGAGGGCTATGCGTGAAGCGTTCAGTGAATTCGAAAGTAAAATTCTATGTACCGACTTGACAGAAAATCCTAGGAAGTTCTGGTCTTACTTTAAATCAGTAAGTGGCTCGAAACAGCATATCCAGACACTCCGGGATGATGATAGCATTGAAACAGAGGATGTCACGCGTAAAGCTGAAATACTAAACACCTTTTTCCAAAGCTGTTTCACAGAGGAAGACCGCACTGCAGTTCCTTCTCTAAATCCTCGCACAAACGTAAAAGTGGCTGACATCGAAATAAGTGTCCAAGGAATAGAAAGGTAACTGGAATCACTCAAGAGAGGAAAGTCCACTGGACCTGGCGGGATACCAATTCGATTCTACACAGAGTATGCGAAAGAACTTGCCCCCCTTCTAACAGCCGTGTACCGCAAGTATCTAGAGGAACGGAAGATTCCAAATGATTGGAAAAGAGCACAGGTAGTCCCAGTCTTCAAGAAGGGTCGTCGAGCAGATGCGCAAAACTATAGACCTATATCTCTGACGTCGATCTGTTGTAGAATTTTAGAACATGTTTTTTGCTCGCGTATCATGTCGTTTTTGGAAACCCGGAATCTACTCTGTAGGAATCAACATGGATTCCGGAAACAGCGTTCGTGTGAGACCCAACTCGCTTTATTTGTTCATGAGACCCAGAAAATATTAGATACAGGCTCCCAGGTAGATGCTATTTTCCTTGGTTCCCGGAAGGCGTTCGATACAGTTCCGCACTGTCGCCTGATAAACAAAGTAAGAGCCTACGGAATATCAGACCAGCTGTGTGGCTGAATTGAAGAGTTTTTAGCAAACAGAACACAGCATGTTGTTATCAAAGGAGAGACGTCTACAGACGTTAAAGTAACCTCTGGCGTGCCACAGGGGAGTGTTATGGGACCATTGCTTTTCAAAAAATGGTTCAAATGGCTCTGAGCACTATGGGACTCAACTGCTGTGGTCATAAGTCCCCTAGAACTTAGAACTACTTAAACCTAACTAACCTAAGGACAGCACACAACACCCAGCCATCACGAGGCAGAGAAAATCCCTGACCCAGCCGGGAATCGAACCCGGGAACCCGGGCGTGGGAAGCGAGAACGCTACCGTACGACCACGAGATTCGGGCCCTTTTCACAATATATATAAATGACCTAGTAGATAGTGTCGGAAGTTCCATGCGGCTTTTCGCGGATGATGCTGTAGTATACAGAGAAGTTGCAGCATTAGAAAATTGCAGCGAAATGCAGGAAGATCTGCAGCGGATAGGCACTTGGTGCAGGGAGTGACAACTGACCCTTAACATAGACAAATGTAATGTATTGCGAATACATAGAAAGAAGGATCCTTCATTGTATCATTATATGATAGCGGAACAAACACTGGTAGCAGTTACTTCTGTAAACTATCTGGGAGTATGCGTGCGTAACTATTTGAAGTGGAATGATCATATAAAATTAATTGTTGGTAAGGCGGGTACCAGGTTGAGATTCATTGGGAGAGTCCTTAGAAAATAGTCCATCAACATAGGAGGTGGCTTACAAAACACTCGTTCGACCTATACTTGAGTATTGCTCATCAGTGTGGGATCCGTACCAGACCGGGTTGGCGGAAGAGATAGAGAAGATCCAAAGAAGAGCGGCACGTTTCGTCACAGGGTTATTTGGTAACCGTGATAGCGTTACGGAGATGTTTAGCAAACTCAAGTGGCAGACTCTGCAAGAGAGGCGCTCTGCATCGCGGTGTAGCTTGCTCGCCAGGTTTCGAGAGGGTGCGTTTCTGGATGAGGTATCGAATATATTGCTTCCCCCTACTTATACCTCCCGAGGAGATCATGAATGTAAAATTAGAGAGATTCGAGCGCGCACGGAGGCTTTCAGACAGTCGTTCTTCCCACGAACCAAACGCGACTGGAACAGAAAAGGGAGGTAATGACAGTGGCACGTATAGTGCCCTCCGCCACAAGCCGCTGGGTGGCTTGCGGAGTATAAATGTAGATGTAGATGTAGAATAAAGGTGCGTGGAGATACTGAGATGCTCATTAATGAACACATTTGTTCTTCCTTCAGTCCATTTTATGCGGAGCGTCCTGCCCCAGCATCAAAACTCAAATGCATGGATGCGCTGTACGTCTCTGGCTTTAAGGTTGCGCGTCTCCCAACCATAAAAAAAGACAGAAAACACTCTATTTAAACAAATCAGACGTTTGTGGTGTTCGATACTGTTCTGTACTGCCAGATCTTGGTAAGCTTCTTCATAGCCATTTGCCCTAGCTTCACAGCTGTAGACACTTGCTTCAAGAAATATACAACCACCAAAGTTAATGTTGGAAGCCCTGAAAAATCAACAAATATCTCGTCAGCAGACCTGATTTAGGAAGTGCGTGACAAAACACGGCTCAGCATTTCCTCACTTCTAAACTTCGTTTAATCTCCTCAGTTTTCCAATGTCTTCCGCACACTGTTCCACTCTATTCCTTCGTTTTTCCTGCATTTATTCATGTTATTGCCTTTGTCTTTATACACCACATATTCCGCAATTACTATTGTCGGTTCTTATCTTTTACTCTATTTCTGTATCCCCGTTCACATGTCAGACCTTTTGCAAGCTGTTCTTCAGTGCTCTTATCACGTACAATTTTTGTTTTATTGGGACTGTTAATTTAATTGAAATAATGTTTCTCATGTCTGTTCCCTATATATTTTGTACCGTTCAACAGTAAGATTTTCAACCGCATCGCCACTGCATTGGCAAAGATGTCTCTGTCCTCCCACCACTCTCCCGATGTGTAACATTTTGTTCTTTGTCGTTGCGTATTGTAGCCTCTTTGAGAACGACAGTCAGTTTAAGTCTTATGGTGGCAATGGAAGCCTTAAACGGATTACTAAAATAAGTTAATACCGTAAAACATACACAATGTAATCCTTTTCATTGAGAAATTACGGCCACCCGGTGTGGCCGAGCGGTTCTAGGCGCTTCAGTCTGGAACCGCGCGACCGCTACGGTAGCAGGTTCGAATCCTGCCTCGGGCATGGATGCGTGTGATGTCCTTAGGTTAGTTAGGTTTAAGTAGTTCTAAGTTCTAGAGGACTGATGGCCTCAGATGTTAAGTCCCATAGTGCTCAGAACAATTTGAATTTTCTTTTCTTTCCTTTTTTTTTTTTTTTTTTTTTTGAGAGATTACGAGGAGAGTTCAATAAAAAAGGCAAGATATATTTTTATTCTGAAGGCTGTCCGGTTTTATTCAGGTTTGCAATTCACCATATTATCCCTCACCTTTGTGGCTACAGAACACTATTTTTCAACGTAAACTCCGTTCAGTGCAACGGCCTTAACACCACCTTACTTCGAGGGCCTGTATACCAGCGTGGTACCACTCTACTGGGCGACGCCGAAGCCAACGTCTTGCTGAATCAATAACCTCAGCATCACACGCGTACTTCTTCCCGCGGACTGCTTCCTCTACTGGGCAAAACAGATGGAAGTCGGAAGGTACGAGATCCAGCTGTAGGGTGGATGAGTAAGATCACTCGAATGAAGTTTCGTGAGTTCCTCTCGGGTGCATAGACTCGTGCGAGACGCTGCGTAGTGATGGAGAAAGAGAAGTTGGTTTGCATTTTTGCGACGACGAACACTGTGAACTCGTTTCTTCAGTTTCACAGCTGTGTGCGGCCGGTGGGCACTCGGGACTGGTTCCCGCGACCTTGTTGCGATGATGACAGCCGTCTCGCCCAACGACTCAACGAGTTTTTGTTTCCTTTCACATCTCCATAGACATTCTGCAAGCTCCTATGAATATCTGCGATACTCAGATTTTCTGCCAGAAGAAACCCAATGAGAGCTCTCTACTTGGAACCCACATACGTTACAGACGCCATTTTGAAGGCAACGTATATTAAATGTAATAACTGTATCATATGTAATAATTGTATTAAATGTAACAATTCCTAATCTTCAAACACACTACGTCAATAATTATAACAAATTAAGCAATATTTAGTCATAAAAGGCGATTTTCTGACTGACTGACTGACTGACCATTGCCCAGCTAAAACCGGTAAGGATAAAAACTTGAACTTTGGTCAGAGCGTGGATTTATACTATAGCCATCGTTTCAGAAGGGATTGTACGGAATTCCACTCCAAAAGGAGATGAAATATAAAATAAAAGGCTTTATGAAAGCATGCAGCTATTAAGGGAATTTTTAAGCCAGAACTCAGTCAGAAAAAATATACATGTTTTAGCACTTATGGAAGTTCAACCACTAGGGGGGGGTAAAATAGCGGGTGAAAATATTTTTGAAAATAAATATAGCTAAAGAATTACTAAAGAATTTTTAATGCTACATCTATGACAACTGGTGATGTGTTGGCAGAAGAGCCAACACCGTGTTGCTAGAGGAGGCCGAAATGCACGCGTTTAAGCTCACGCAGACTGGCGTGAGGTCTGGAATAGTTAAGGGAGTTGAGTCTACTAAATAAAGTACGGAGTTACTTGAATACTTAACTTTAATCCATAATTGGAGAACATCGCTCTTGATGATACATTAATTACAATCTCAATATAAACTGGTAATGGCGCCTTGATAGGTCGTAGCAAATGACGTAGCTGAAGGCTATGCTAACTATCGTCTCGGCAAATGAGAGCGTATTTGTTATTGATCCATCTCTGGCAAAGTCTGCTGTACAACTGGGGCGAGTGCTAGGACGTCCCACTAGACCTGCCGTGTGGTGGCGCTCGGTCTGCAATCACTGACAGTGGCGACACGCGGGTCCGACGTATACTAATGGACCGCGGCCGATTTAAAGGCTACCACCTAGCAAGTGTGGTGTCTGGCGGTGACACCACAATTGGTATTGGACTTCTCGGTTGGAAATAAAAAAAAAAAGTTTTTCAGCGTTTCTGGAAATTCAGCCGCAAAGGGAGTGCAATAGGGGATGAAAATTTTTAAGAAAAAATTTCATTACACTAAAAAAATTAAAGCTAAATTTATGAACGTCGGTGTTTCACTTCTCAGTTGATATTAAGAAATATTTGTTAGGGGATGAAAGTTGCTACGGAAGTATCTCCAAAATAAAGTAAAAGGCGTGATTAACAAAAACTTTGAACTCCAGCTACGAGAATCGATTTT
Source organism: Schistocerca nitens (assembly GCF_023898315.1). Classification (NCBI taxonomy): domain Eukaryota; kingdom Metazoa; phylum Arthropoda; class Insecta; order Orthoptera; family Acrididae; genus Schistocerca; species Schistocerca nitens. Next base: position 74,557,726 of record NC_064617.1, read on the forward strand.
TGATCAGAGATAATTTCGGAAAAGACCACGCTTCTTTGGCCTTAATTAGCGTGGTAAGCTTAGAAGATGTTGCAATTTCTGAACAACATAAAAATTCGATTAAATAAAAGCGAAAAACAAAAAATCTCTGTAGGCCATATAGTATATGCGAGCATCGGAGTGGACGCTAAGCTAGTTATACATAAATATCTGTCTCCATTATTTCAGCAATACTTTTTTTTTTCAATACTGTGATTTATACAATGCTTATGAGATATTAAGTCACATGTGTTACGTCTAAGAGCAATAGCAAGAGAGAGAGAGAAAGGAACAGAGAGAGTGTTCTCTCAGTTTTACACAATCACTTTCCCTGATTAAATTTTTGAATACAACAAACGCAGATACACCTCTATTCGTATGGAACACCGAAACTAGTCCACCACGCATGCCGTCCCTATCACTCATCAGGCTCAATCTCTGTGTCAACTCCCAAACAGTTAATACTGCCACTGTTTTAAGTCCACAGGTGATAGACGGCACTAGCGCTGCGTCTTCAGTAATTCATGAAATGCAAAATCTCACACAAAAATCGGTGCTCTCCTCTTAGCATTAAACTTACCGATAAAAATGTAAAATTTATGAACTGCGTTATTATCATTCTCGTATAGAGAATAAACGCGCGTGGGAGACTATATAACAGATAGAATGAAGGGAAAAGTGTTAGAGGCGTCCAGAGAGCTGGCCACATAGGAAAAAAAGCACTGTAACCCACATGTTAAGGGTTGCATGTTAAACCACATTTCTATTTCCCCAACAGTTTTCCTTTCAGTAACTGATGACTTTGTCTTTGCCAGCACTTCTCAAAGTCGTTATGCAACCAGTATCGATATGCAGTGTAGTTTCCTTGATTTCTCTCTCTCCCTGAGACAGTGTGGTGGAAACGTCTTGCCTGTGGCAACATGCGCGCCTTCAGACTTTCAGGTAGCTAGCTGTTGCTTGGGCCATGCGTAAGAGGAGTTTATTTCACACTTGCGTACTGGAGTCGCGTGTGGGGTACACGCATCTCTGTAGCGGCAGCTTTAGTCGGCAATTTTGAAGAGAAAGTTCAGTATATTCGTAGTGGTTGCTAGTAGGCAAGAGGTTGCAGTCGATTTGCGCGGGTGGTACTTCCAATCTTTCTTTTTTTTTTGTCATTAACTCCGTGTAGTAAACTTGTGATAATTTGCGAAGACGAGCGGTTCGCCATGCGTGAGGTATTATAAAAGTGTTCTTCGTTGTCATGAAGCTGGCTACAGGATCTGACAGTATTTACTTATTCTGAAGCATTACGCGTTCAGTTTTCTCATTATCTTTTTCAAGTTAAGTCGTTCCATATTACACTGTTTCCCCTGCTTTTAGATCTGAATACGAATGATTACTAAAATCCCCGAGAGATGTTCCTTGTGAATCCTGAAAGCCAAATGGTCCATACTCTTCGCTTACTGAAATTGAAGTCAGTATACATGATTTAACTGGATTTGCTGTTGCTCATTCCTACTTTCTTAAATCATTTAGTGGATATCTGCGTATATTTTTGATGCAGCTTATGGTTCAAATGGCTCTAAGCACTAAGGGACTCGCTATCTGAGGTCATCGGTCCCCTAGACTTACAATTACTTAAACCTAACTAACCTAAGGACATCACACAATCCATGCCTGAGGCAGGATTCGAACCTGCGACCATAGCAGCAGCGCGGTTCCGTACCGAAGGGCCTAGAACCACTCGGCCACAGTGACCGGCGCAACTTACGTCTGCCGCCATTTTGCATGTATATCTTGCAAGACACCCTTTTTGTCTATTAATTGTAAATAGAGCAGCTGATGAAGCAATTAGGATTTCACGTAGTTTTTCCACAAAATAGTAATCGATACCCTGTTCCTCGCACACATGTTTTCAGGTGTGAAGATAAGTTTCTTTGTCAGTTACAAAATGCAGAGTTGTTGTGGGAGATTCTTTATCCTATGTACATCTCTTCCAAGACGTAAATTTCAGCGTTCAGTTCATTCGAAGTACGGCAGTAATCAAATAACTGCCGGCCGCGGTGAATGAGCTGTTCTAAGCACATCAGTCCGGAACTACGCGGCTGCTACTGTCGCAGGTTCGAATCCTGCCTCGGACCTGCATGTGTGTGATGTCTTTAGGTTAGTTAGGTTTAAGTAGTACTAAGTTTAGGGGAGTGATGACCTCAGATGTTAAGTCCCATAGTGCTTAGAGCCATTTGCCGGCCGCGGTGGTCTAGCGGTTCTAGGCGCGCAGTCCGGAACCGCGCGACTGCTACGGTCGAAGGTTCGAATCCTGCCTCGGGCATGGATGTGTGTGATGTCCTTAGGTTAGTTAGGTTTAAGTAGTTCCAAGTTCTAGGGGACTGTTGACCACAGCAGTTGAGTCCCATAGTGCTCAGAGCCATTTTTTTAGAGCCATTTGAACCATTTTGAACTCAAATAACTGCTAGCAATGTTATAAGCAATTAGTCAATTCCGTATCCAAATACATACGGTGATTAAAACCAGGGGCCATGATCCGTACAATCTTATGAGAAGCCTTTTCTACAGTGCTTAATGCTCAATGATGCAAACAGTGTCTGCTTTTTCCCCGTTGCGCCATTTTTTTTCGAAGCGTGAGATATTAAATCAATTCTTATTCCTTTTGATTGTCATATTGAGCTATACGAAATTGTCTGTTTGGATATGAATTTTTTCATAAGAAGGCATCTTGTTACTAAAATAATATTTAAAGATGCTACTTGCATTAGTAGTCCAATCTTCAGAAACAGTAGTCCCTTACAAGGGGCCCACGTAATGCTCGGAGTCAGCCGGTGATGCGGGAGAAGGGTAATCGTGAAGAGCCATTGAAAAATCGAAGACAGCGGCGAAGAGTAATGGAGACAGAGTGTAATCGTAGGTACTAGTAAAATGTAAAGATTTTTCCAGTGTTTACAACATGTTTTCTCACAAGATATACGAAATATGAAAGCTAACATTTCACTTCCTCATAACAGGAAATTGCATTTCACGTTACACAAGAGCAAGCGTAAATTTTGTAGTGGACGACTTGCACCTGAAGATGGACCCACAGGGTCTGAAACGCATCGTGTAGTTTAGTAAAACAAGGGAAAAAAATGCGAATGAAAACGTTTTAATTCGAACTTCTAGTGTACTGAATACTGTCGCGTCCGCAGCTGCGAAACATGGATAAAATTAAAATGGATTGAAGTAAGCCTGTGATGTGGATCCTGTGGAAGTTTTTGAGAGTGGAGGGCCAGGGACGCAGCCGGCACGTTGTCTGGGCAGTAGCAATGGCGGCGGCGGTGGCGGCGGCCAGGTGTCCCTTATCTGGGAGGCCATCTGGCCGCCCGCGCCGCCCCCGCAGACGCCGCGGCGATTATCGGATGGCTGCACCAGCCGCAGCGTGCTCCGTGGCGCAGCAGGCAGGGCTCCTGCCACGGTCGCCACACCAGCGCACCCAGCGGGCGTGTCGCTTCGCTGTGTTCTCTGCCGAGATAAGGCCCTAGCCCAACTCCTACGCTGTTACCCACCTTCCTGTTTACTGGCACAGCCTCGACCCAATTGTCCCTTCCTTATCTCCATCAATAAAAACACCTACATTCTCAGTTGATAAAGAAAACAAGTTCCTTAGCTATTCATTTTCTCAATTATTTTCTGTTATAATAGTGTCTCAACAACGCTTTACTGCATACGCACCCAGTTGAGGCCTGTGTCCTGTCACCTGAGCACAGTGAAACTTGAACTCAAAACAGGTCGAACGAAAGTCCACTACTCCCGCAACTTGCTCGGGCTCATACACTGTTTTTTACTTTATAATTATGATTGATGGTTCAAATGGCTCTGAGCACTATGGGACTTAACATCTGAGGTCATCAGTCCCCTAGAACTTAGAACTACTTAAACCTAACTAACCTAAGGACAGCACACACATCCATGCCCGAGGCAGGATTCGAACCTGCGACCGTAGCGGTATGATTGATGAAGAGGATGTAGTTGCTAGGTCAAGAACTTCACTACTGGCCATTAAAATTGCTACACAAAGAAGAAATGCAGATGATAAACGGATATTCATTGGATAAATATATTATACTACAACTGACACGTGATTACATTTTCACGAAATTTGGGTGCATAGATCCTGAGAAGTCAGCACGCAGAACAACCACCTCTGTCCGTAATAACGGCCTTGAATACGCCTGGGCATTCCGTCAAATAGAGCTTGGATTGCGTGTACAGGTACAGCTACCCATGCAGTTTCAACACGATACCACAGTTCATCAAGAGTAGTGACTGGCGTATTGTGACGAGCCAGTTGCTCTGCCACCATTGACCAGACGTTTTCAATTGGTGAGAGATCTGGAGAATGTGCTGGCCACGGCAGCAGTCGAAATTTTCTGTATCCAGAAAGGCCCGTACAGGACCTGCAACATGCGGTCGTGCATTATCCTGCTGAAATGTAGGCTTTCGCAGGGATCTAATGAAGAGTAGAGCCACGGGTCGTAACACATCTGAAATGTCCACTGTTCAAAGTGCCGTTAATGCGAACAAGAGGTGACCAAGACGTGTAACCAATGGCACCCCCTACCACCACGCCGGGTCATACGTCAGTATGGCGATGACGAATACACGCTTCCAATGTCCATTCACCGCGATACTGCCAAACACGGATGCGATCATCATAATGCTGTAAGCAGAACCTGGATTCATCCGAAAAAATGACCTTTTGCCATTTGTGCACCCAGGTTCGTTGTTGAGTACACCATCGCAGGCGTTCCTGTCTGTGATGCAGCGTCAAGGGTAACCGCAATCATTGTCTCCGAGCTGATAGTCCATGCTGCTGCAAACGTCGTCGAACTGTTCGTGCAGATGGTTTTTGTGTTGCAAACGTCCCCATCTGTTGACTCAGGGATCGAGACGTGGCTACACGATTCGTTACAGCCATGCGGATAAGATGCCTGTCATCTCAACTGCTAGTGATGCGAGGCCGTTGGGATCCAGCACGGCCTTCCGTATTACCCTCCTGAACCCACGGATTCCATATTCTGCTACAATTCATTGGATCTCGACCAACGCTGGCAGCAGTGTCGCGATATGATAAGACCGCAATCGCGATAGGCTACGATCCGACCTTTATCAAAGTCGGAAACGTGATGGTACGCAATTCTCCTCCTTACACGATTCATCACAACAACGTTTCACCAGGCAACGCCGGTCAACTGCTGTATGTGTATGAGAAATTAGTTGGAAACTTTCCTTACGTCAGCACGTTGTAGGTGTCGCCACCGGCGCCAACCTCGTGTCAATGCTCTGGAAAGCTAATAATTTGCATATCACAGCATTTTATTCCTGTCGGTTAAATTTCGCGTCTGTAGCACGTCATCTTCATGGTGTAGCAGTTTTAATGGCCAGTAGTATACCTACACTCTCAGTCGATAAAGAAAACAAGTTCCTTAGGTATTCATTTTCTCAATTATTTTCTGTTATAATAGTGTCTAAACAACGGAATACTCCATACGCATGCAGTTGTGGCCTGTGTCTTGTAACCTGAGCGCAGTGGAACTTGCACCCAAAAAAGGTCGAAGAAAGGTCCACTATTCCCGCAACTTTCTCGAGCTCATACGCGGTTTTCCACTTTATGATTATGATTGATGAAGAGGATTTAGTTGCTTGGTCAAGACTAACATGTCGCCCACCTCTGTGGCCGAAGTGACATTCCTGCTTTGCACACCGGGCGAGTAGGCCTGTTCCCGGCTCTACCGTAGCGCTGCTAGAGCTTCCTCGTTTGTCCTCTATGTCTTGTGAGTAGTTGTGTACATGACGTCGTTGTTTGTCTCTCCGAGTCTCGTGTTTGTGATTCACTTCTGACGCGGCATTGTCTTATCCATGGTTCCCAGGAACAATCCACACTCAGGTTCTCCAGTTCTGACAAATACACGTGGCATGTGCAGCCAAGTTCGTTAGAAATTCATGATCGGCTTTTAGATACAATCAGTGTCACTTCAGAACGGGTTCACACTGCTTACTTCGATTCTGAATCGTGCATGTTATGTCAAGTTTCTCGACCCACGTAAGGCTGACAGGCCCCTTTTGTAGCATGGGCAACAAATCCATTCCACTCACCCCGATGGCTTCAATAGTACGGCTACTCTCGCGAACGCGAAGATAGAATATACTTATATTAGGGTGTTCAACATTCCGCCCGAAGTTATGACAGCTTTTTCAAGAACGTCCTGCTTCCATTAGCGGACATTCAAAATATACAGCGGGAACACTGGTCCCTTCGACATCGATTACAAATTTATCGTGGAGTTCGATCCGTTGACGTGGTGGTCAACCCGAATATCCCCTCCCATTTTCAGGTGTATGGATACCGGGTATATACAGGGTGTTACAAAAAGGTACACGGCCAAATTTTCAGGAAACATTCCTCACACACAAATAAAGAAAAGATGTTATGTGGACATGTGTCCGGAAACGCTTAATTTCCATGTTAGAGCTCAGTTTAGTTTCGTCAGTATGTACTGTACTTCCTCGATTCACCGCCAGTTGGCCCAATTGAAGGAAGGTAATGTTGTCTTCGGTGCTTGTGTTGACATGCGACTCATTGCTCTACAGTGCTATCATCAAGCACATCAGTACGTAGCATCAACAGGTTAGTGTTCATCACGAACGTGGTTTTGCAGTCAGTGCAATGTTTACAAATGCGGAGTTGGCAGATGCCCATTTGATGTATGGATTAGCACGGGGCAATAGCCGTGGCGCGGTACGTTTGTATCGAGACAGATTTCCAGAACGAAGGTGTCCCGACAGGAAGGCGTTCGAAGCACGTGATCGGCGTCTTAGGGAGCACGGAACATTCCAGCTTATGACTCGCGACTGGGGAAGACCTAGAACGACGAGGACACCTGCATTGGACGAGGCAATTCTTCGTGCAGTTGACGATAACACTAATGTCAGCGTCAGAGAAGTTGCTGCTGTAAAAGGTAACGTTCACCACGTCAGTGTATGGAGAGTGCTACGCGAGAACCAGTTGTTTCCGTACAATGTACAGCGTGTGCAGGCACTATCAGCAGCTGATTGGCCTCCACGGGTACACATCTGCGAATGGTTCATCTAGCAATGTGTCAATCCTCATTTCAGTGCAAATGTTCTCTTTACGGATGAGGCTTCATTCCAACGTGATCAAATTGTAAATTTTCACAATCAACATGTGTGGGCTGACGAGAATCCGCACGCAATTGTGCAGTCACGTCATCAACACAGATTTTCTGTGAACGTTTAGGCAGGCATTGTTGGTGATGTCTTGATTAGGCCCCATGTTCTTCCACCTACGCTCAATGGAGCATGTTATCATGATTTCATACGGGATACTCTACCTGTGCTGCTAGAACATGTGCCTTTACAAGTACGACACAACATGTGGTTCATGCACGATGGAGCTCCTGCATATTTCAGTCGAAGTGTTCGTACGCTTCTCAACAACAGATTCGGTGCCCGATGGATTTGTAGAGGCGGACCAATTCCATGGCCTCCACGCTCTCCTGACCTCAACCCTCTTGACTTTCATTTATGGGGGCATTTGAAAGCTCTTGTCTACGCAACCCCGGTACCAAATGTAGAGACTCTTCGTGCTCGGCCGGCCGGGGTGGCCAAGCGGTTAAAGGCGCTACAGTCTGGAACTGCGCGACCGCTACGGTCGCAGGTTCGAATCCTGTCTCGGGCATGGATGTGTGTGATGTCCTTAGGTTAGTTAGGTTTAAGTAGTTCTTACTTAAGTTCTAGGGGACTGATGACCTTAGAAGTTAAGTCCCATAGTGCTCGGAGCCATTTGAACCATCTTCGTGCTCGTATTGTGGACGGCTGTGATACAATACGCCATTCTCCAGGGCTGCATTAGCGCATCAGGGATTCCATGCGACGGAGGGTGGATGCATGTATCCTTGCTAACGGAGGACATTTTGAACATATCCCGTAACAGAGTGTTTGAAGTCACACTGGTGCGTTCTGTTGCTGCGTGTTTCCTTTCCATGATTAATGTGAAGAGAAGTAATAAAATGAGCTCCGACATGGAAAGTAAGCGTTTCCGGACACATGTCCACATAACATCTTTTCTTTCTTTGTGTGTGAGGAATGTTTCCTGAAAGTTTGGCCGTACTTTTTTGTAACACCCTGTATAACATACACAGAAGAAGACTGGGTCTGTCGTATACATAATGAGAGTGGACACCTCCTATCAAATTGCCCGCGTCGTATCACGGTCTTAAAATCCGCTTCTGAAAACGTAAAATGGTAACTTTAACGGACCAGATTCACCAACTGATAGCCATTGTACCTAACCAACTCAAGCCTTGCCTGATTGTCTCAGTGCATGTGCTCCGTTTACCTCGTGTAGGGACTTTGCCTGTGTAGGTTCTGTGGCGCCACCAGATCCACTCCCAAACTAGCGTAAATAGACACACGATGGTGAAGAGTCAGACACGGTTCCTCTTCCATTCGTCGCTCTACTGAACAGATTCCGTCATAGGAGGCCTCTCCCATCCCCGAGTTCAGAGTGGACGATAACGTGTCTGTTACCGTTCCAGATTCGAAAGCGTCCGTCACCCCCTCCGATGTGACTTCCGTGATCGAAACCGCTTCTTCGGAATAACTTGAGGATAGATTTGTTCTGGGGCTCCGTACAAAATCGACGGACTTGCCAGACATTCCACAGCCTGTAACGTCTTCCCACTCCGCTTCTGCGGCCCCGGATGGGGAAAGCATGCCACAGGCCGCTGCTGATCAGAACCAGATAGGCACAAAAATGGTTCAAATGGCTTTAAGCACTATGGGACTTACCATCTGAGGTCATCAGTCCCCTAGACCTAGAACTACTTAAACCTAACTAACAAAAGGACATCACACATCCATGCCCGAGGCAGGATTCGAACCTGCGACCGTAGCAGCAGCGCGGTTCCGAGCTGAAGCGCCTAGAACCGCTCGGCCACAGCGGCCGGCAGATCGGTACAAGTGTACCAGTGGAACATGTGGTGACGGTAAGAAAACATACCGTCAGTTTTCATTTCCGTTGATTCCCAGGAGCCGCACGGCCCGTCTGTACCTAGAACTGAATTCAGCAGGATCATCCTTCCCTCCTCCATCTCAACCACGCTGCCCTATGCGGCCGTCGCCTTCCCGCAAAGCCGCAACAAACAGAATTTTCAACCTCAGCTTAAAAAAAAAAAAAAACAAAGAATAAGGGTGGAAGAGAGGGGTTCGCTTCTCTTAATATTCGGATTCATCCATTGATTTTGCCATGAAATGTGATAACGACTTTAAAGGTCGCTTGCGCGTAATCAGCTGCGGATTTGGTAATAAATATATGTGAACAGAATTACTTCCGAGCTTAGACTTGTGGCGCCACGACAATGTATTTAAGGTTCAAATGGATATGTGATATTTTTAGAAGAAGTATTTTTTGACAATTTTTCTATTCCTGGTTTCTCTACTTTTTTTAACTGTGGGTCCTGAACTATCTACTGGTACTGCGTTATTTTACAGACAGAGAGTGACACTGGTTGAGTTCGAAGTTCTTGATAAAAGTCGAAGAACAGACTGCACCATTTGTGACTGTTGTGGTTGGCAGGAGAGCCAACACCGTGTTACTAGAGGAGGTCGAAAGGCACGCGTTTTAGCTCACGCAGGCTGGCGTGAGGTCTGGAACAGGACAAGGAAATTAGAATTTAGAAAAAAAAAAACGGACGTAGCTGGTGGAATACTTAACTTTAATCCATTAATGATGAACGTCGGTCTTGACGGTACATGATTCACAATATCAATAGTAACTGAATATGGCGCCTTGCTAGGTCGTAGCAAATGACGTAGCTGAAGGCTATGCTAAAATATCGTCTCGGCAAATGAGAGCGTATTTTGTCAGTGAACCATCGCTAGCAAAGTCGGCTGTACAACTGGGGCGAGTGCTAGGAAGTCTCTCTAGACCTGCCGTGTGGCGGCGCTCGGTCTGCAGTCACTGATAGTGGCGACACGCGGGTCCGACGTATACTAACGGACCGCGGCCGATTTAAAGGCTACCACCTAGCAAGTGTGGTGTCTGGCGGTGACACCACTGACCTTACTTTTATACTTATTTATGCCCCTTCACGATCTAGCCGCTCCACAGATCGTGCGCGTTTTTATAAAGAGGATATAGTTCATTTATTTCGTAAAGCGTCGCAGAAACTTCTGTCAGGCGGAGATTTTAATTATGTTTTGCGTCCTTTGGATCAGACTCCTAATTTTAATTGCAGTAGGGAACTAGACGATTTGGTGCGCTCTTCAGAGATACGTGAAGCGTGGATTCGTCACGGTCCCACTCTCGTCAGGTATTCGAGTTTTACAGCTACTTCCAGAAGCAGACTCGATCGCTTTTATATTTCAGATTTTTTACGTGGACAGCTGTTAGCAACAGACGCACTACCTTGTTGTTTCACTGATCACTGTGCAGTAACTGTAACTTTAAATCACATGCAGCAACCATTACAACTTTATCGTCACCCCTGGATGCTGAACACATCCCTCTTAAAGGCCACTTCCCTCGAGATTATCGTTCGAGATGTTTGGGCCCCTAGCTTGCGTTCTCAGGACCGTTATCCTTCTCTTATGGAATGGTGGTCAGGGCATGCCAAACCTATTCTCCGGAAAGCGTTCATGCGTTACGGCGCTGAGAGGGCGAGGGGTCTCTGACAGACCCAGGAATTTTGTTATTCCGTCTTGCTACAACTTTATGATGGGGCCAGACAGGGTCCCTTAAGGATTATGGATGTGCGCCATGTTAAGGCGAATCTCCTTCAGTTAAAGAGACAACAAATGTAATAGGGTGCGATCAAAATCCCGTTCCTTCGTACAGTTTGATGTGACCTCCTTGTATCACCTTACTGGTTGTGGACGCTTCGGAAAAGAGCACGTATTACGTTCCTTAATCACAACGGTGGTCACGTACTGACAATCCAGAGTGACATTTCCAGAGAGACCTATAATTACTTCTCCGAGTTCATGCTACGATACGATTGCCCCTGTCTCTTGGATTGTGTGGTTACTCCCGCATTAAATGACGAATTTTTAAGTGACTTCACTCACGACTATATGTCTCGCCTTATTGTTGATTCACTATCGTAAAAATCGCCGGTACTAGACGGTATTCCTAAGTAATTCTATGTACATTTTTGGCTTCTCCGGGGAGGGGGGAGGGGGGGAAGGGGGATTGATCCCTGATCCCGTCAAGGTTGGTAAAATCGTTCTACTTCCGAAGACAACCGGACATCCAGACACTGATAAATTCTGCCCGATAATACTACTTAATTTTAATTACAAAACTGTCGTCCGGGCAGTTAAAAGCCGTTTATCGATACTGCTAGAGAAAATTCTAGCTGTTCACCAAAGCTGTGGGCCTTGGCGCAGAATTCTGACTTCTGTAGTAGAATGCGTTGTTTCGGAGGCTGCAACGACTTCTATCTCTAGAGCCTTGCTTTTTAATGATTTTAATAAGGCATTCGACTGGGTCAGTCACTATTTCTTGAAGCAGGTGCTCAAGACGACCGGTCTCGTTCATACTACTTCTCAGGTATTATCGCATCTTTTTACTGGTATTCACGCGTCTGTCGCAGTGAATAGACAACTTACTATGCACATCACAGTCCGGCGGGGCTTCCCGCAGGGGAGCCCATCTCCATGACACTTTTTGTCTTGTCTTTAAAACTTCTGCTTCGCATATTCTTGATCAGTTATGTGGCTGGTAGATATCAGGAGAAGGCTTGTGGGTACAAGCGTACGCTGATAATGTTGCGGCATTGCTACGTCATATCGATGGCATATCCTTTTTCATGGACATATTGGATTCCTTTTTTTCTCTCACTGGGGCCCGCATTAATGAACGGAAGTGTACCCTGTTACCACTTCAGGTTTTCACCACGTTGTCGTTCCAAGGGTAACTGTGGCTGCTCGCCACAAAGCGTTGTGGATTACCGTGGATCGTTGTCCGATGAAAGTGGCTGCACACAACTGGCGGGAGGTGACGAATCGAATTCAAGAGCAAATTCGTGAACACGAACACCGTTCCCTTAGTCTTCTTCACAATGTGCATATCTCTGATTCCTGCATTTTCAGCGAAGTGTACGATGTTGCACAAATATTCCCGCTCCCCGCGATGTGCGGTGCTTCCATTGGATAAGCCATATATTTTTAAAATTTTTTTTTACTTCTGTATGAAGTAGTTGGTAGTACCCGTGGTCTAGGGGTAGCGTCTTTCATTCATAATCAAAACGTCTTCGGTCCCGGGTTCGATCCCCGTCACTGCCTAAATTTTGATAAATAATTAGCATTGGCCGCCGAAGACTTCCGGCATAAGAAGTTAGCCTCATTCAGCCAACGGCCTTGTCAAAGACGGCGGATGAGTGGATAGAGGTTCAGGGCACTCTCTTGTCCTAGGGATGGGAAATTGCCCCTAAAGGCGGAAGAATCAGCAATGATCAACGACATGAGGATGCAGAAGGCAATGGAAACCACTACATTAAAGACACGTAACGTGTATTCACAGGACATGTGTCCTGTAATTGAAGAAGTGTCATGATGATCTCTCCATTGGCAAGAGATTCCGGAATAGTCCCCCATTCGGATCTCCGGGAGGGGACTGCCAAGGGGGAGGTTACCATGAGAAAAAGATTGAATAATCAACGAAAGGATAACGTTCTACGAGTCGGGGCGTGGAATGTCAGAAGCTTGAACGTGGTAGGGAAACTAGAAAATCTGAAAAGGGAAATGCAAAGGCTCAATATAGATATAGTAGGGGTCAGTGAAGTGAAGTGGAAGGAAGACAAGGATTTCTGGTCAGATGAGTATCGGGTAATATCATCAGCAGCAGAAAATGGTATAACAGGTGTAGGATTCGTTATGAATAGGAAGGTAGGGCAGAGGGTGTGTTACTGCGAACAGTTCAGTGACCGGGTTGTTCTAATCAGAATCGACAGCAGACCAACACCGACAACGATAGTTCAGGTATACATGCCGAGGTCGCAAGCTGAAGATGAACAGATAGAGAAAGTGTATGAGGATATTGAAAGGGTAATGCAGTATGTAAAGGGGGACGAAAATCTAATAGTCATGGGCGACTGGATTGCAGTTGTAGGGGAAGGAGTAGAAGAAAAGGTTACAGGAGAATATGGGCTTGTGACAAGGAATGAAAGAGGAGAAAGACTAATTGAGTTCTGTAACAAGTTTCAGCTAGTACCCAGGAACAGATATAGACTAAGATCACAATATAGTAGTGATGAAGAGTAGGCTAAAGTTCAAGACATTAGTCAGGAGGAATCAATACGCAAAGAAGTGGGATACGGAAGTACTAAGGAATGACGAGATACGTTTGAAGTTAACGCTATAGATACAGCAATAAGGAATAGCGCAGTAGGCAGTACAGTTGAAGTGGAATGGACATCTCTAAAAAGGGCCATCACAGAAGTTGGGAAGGAAAATATAGGTACAAAGAAGGTAGCTGCGAAGAAACCATCGGTAACAGAAGAAATACTTCAGTTGATTGATGAAAGGAGGAAGTACAAACATGTTCCGGGAAAGTCAGGAATACAGAAATACAAGTCGCTGAGGAATGAAATAAATCGGAAGTGCAGGGAAGCTAAGACGAAGTGGCTGCAGGAAAAATGTGAAGACATCGAGAAAGATATGATTGTCGGAAGGACAGACTCAGCATACAGGAAAGTCGAAACAACCTTTGGTGACATTAAAAGCAACGGTGGTAACATTAAGAGTGCAACGGGAATTCCACTGTTAAATGCAGAGGAGAGAGCAGATAGGTGGAAAGAATATATTGAAAGCCTCTATGAGGGTGAAGATTTGTCTGATGTGATAGAAGAAGAAACAGGAGTCGATTTAGAAGAGATAGGGGATCCAGTATTAGAATCGGAATTTAAAAGAGCTTTGGAGGACTTACGGTCAAATAAGGCAGAAGGGATAGATAACATTCCATCAGAATTTCTAAAATCATTGGGGGAAGTGGCAACAAAACGACTATTCACGCTGGTGTGCAGAATATATGAGTCTGGCGGCATACCATCTGACTTTCGGAAAAGCATCAACCACACAATTCTGAAGACGGCAAGAGCTAACAAGTGCGAGAATTATCGCACAATCAGCTTAACAGCTCATGCATCGAAGCTGCTTACAAGAATAATATACAGAAGAATGGAAAAGAAAATTGAGAATGCGCTAGGTGACGATCAGTTTGGCTTTACGAAAAGTAAAGGGACGAGAGAGGCAATTCTGACGTTACGGCTAATAATGGAAGCAAGGCTAAAGAAAAATCAAGACACTTTCATAGGATTTGTCGACCTGGAAAAAGCGTTCGACAATATAAAATGGTGCAAGTTGTTCGAGATTCTGAAAAAAGTAGGGGTAAGCTATAGGGAGATACGGGTCATATACAATATGTACAACAACCAAGAGGGAATAATAAGAGTGGACGATCAAGAACGAAGTTCTCGTATTAAGAAGGGTGTAAGACAAGGCTGTAGCCTTCCGCCCCTACTCTTCAATCTGTACATCGAGGAAGCAATGATGGAAATAAAAGAAACGTTCAGGAGTGGAATTAAAATACAAGGTGAAAGGATATCAATGATACGATTCGCTGATGACATTGCTATCCTGAGTGAAAGTGAAGAAGAATTAAATGATCTGCTGAACGGAATGAACAGTCTAACGAGTACACAGTATGGTTTGAGAGTAAATCGGAGAAAGACGAAGGTAATGAGAAGTAGTAGAAATGAGAACAGCGAGAAACTTAACATCAGGATTGATGGTCACGAAGTCAATGAAGTTAAGGAATTCTGCTACCTAGGCAGTAAAATAACCAACGACGGACGGAGCAAGGAGGACATCAAAAGCAGACTCGCTTTGGCAAAAAAGGCATTTCTGGCCAAGAGAAGTCTACTAATATCAAATACCGGCCTTAATTTGAGGAAGAAATTTCTGAGGATGTACGTCTGGAGTACAGCATTGTATGGTAGTGAAACATGGACTGTGGGAAAACCGGAACAGAAGACAATCGAAGCATTTGAGATGTGGTGCTATAGACGAATGTTGAAAATTAGGTGGACTGATAAGGTAAGGAATGAGGAGGTTCTACGCAGAATCGGAGAGGAAAGGAATATGTGGAAAACACTGATAAGGAGAAGGGACAGGATGATAGGACATCTGCTAGGACATGAGGGAATGACTTCCATGGTACTAGAGGGAGCTGTAGAGGACAAAAACTGTAGAGGAAGACAGAGATTGGAATACGCCAAGCAAATAATTGAGGACGTAGGTTGCAAGTGCTCCTCTGAGATGAAGAGGTTAGCACAGGAAAGGAATTCGTGGCGGGCCGCATCAAACCAGTCAGTAGACTGATGACCAAAAAAAAAATGAAGTAGTTGCCATACGCCTTGCCGGAGTGGTAACTCCGGTTCCCGTCATATCACCGAAGTTAAGCGCTGTCGGGTTAGTCTAGCAGTTGGATGGATGACCATCCGGTCTGCCGAACGCTGTTGGCAAGCGGGGTGAACTCAGTCCTTGTGAGGCCAACTGACGAGCTACTTGATTGAAAAGTAGCGGCTCCGGTCTCGTAAACTGATATACGGCCGGGAGAGCGGTTTGCTGACCACATACCCCTGTATATGCACATCCAGTGACGCCTGTGAGCTGAGGATGATACGGCGGCTGGTCGGTACCGTTGGCCCTTCCATGGCCTGTTCGCACCGGAGTTTAGTATAAAGCAGTTGCGAGGTCCCGCTCCTTGGAGAGTTGGGACTTCCCAGTATCAGATTAGAGACTTCAATATTGTTTATACGGCGTAACGTTAAACACGTACTCCAGCTAGTCGTTGTAGCACATCTCGTTTATTTACGAGTCTTCGACCAGCCAGTCTGACTCTGCCTGCAGACGTTGCCGGATCAGCTTTAAACCGCGGCACGTAAGTGAATTTTGTATTAAAATAAATTTTAGGGAGCTGATATTTTATTGAAGACACACCTTCCCACCAGATCTTTTCTTTCTCGTTGTGGAGTGCAAACATCCGCCTACCTAGCTGAAATGGCCGTGCCATTGACCTCCTTAAAAACAGTGTGGTTTCACGTTAGTCTTCCTATCCTCCCGATGGAAGTCGCCTCTTCGTGGTACAGGGTCATTCACAATCTGATCCCGGACAACGAACGCGTCCATTGCATTGTACTTAGTCCGACTGGTCGTTGCGACACATGCCTTCGACCTGATACATTACCACACAGGTTTGTCTCGTGCGGACAGAAGCACTGGCACTGCATTTGCCGACAACTATCTTTCCTTACCCCATCAGCTGAGTGCTTTCTCGGCTGAAGTTCTTCTGCGTCCGGTCTTTCCATCTTCCCTCTGACGAAGACTAATTCGCGTCTTTCGCGAATATATGGTGAACGCTAATTGCAAGTGGCAGAGGCTCCCACGTAATCGAGCTTTATTCGCAAATATGTTGCAGCAGCAGCAGCACTCCGTCTTCAGGCCACAAGTGGCCCATCGGGACCATCCAACCGCTGTGTCATCGGCAGTTGAGGATGCGCATAGGAGGGGCGTGTGGTCGTCATGATGGTTTTCTGTGACCGGAGCCGCTAATATTCGGTCGAGTAGCTTCTCAACTGGCATCACGAGGCTGAGTGCACCCCAAAAAATGGCGATAGTGCATGGCGGCCTGGACGGTAACCCATCCAAGTGCCGGCCACGCCCCACAGCGCTTGACCTCGAAGATCTCAGTATCCACTACTGCAAGGCCGCTGCCTAAATATGTTGCACCTTGTCTTAATCGTCAAGGAACTGCATAGCTTTATTTATTCTTTGTTCTAGACTCCTGGAGCCTCCTCTCATTGTGTTCTTCCTAGAGCATAATTTTGTTTTCTTTTGAGTCCCGGAATTGTGTAATTTATATCTACCAAGATTTCTGTTGATAAAAATAAACAAAAATAAAGAGAAAATTTAATAATATAAGAAATCAAAATAATAAAACTCAGAAAAAAAACAACCAAGTACCATGTACATGTGAGGTACCAGCACAGTAGCAGGGCAGGGGGGGGGGGAGGAGGCCTTGGGTTTCGACCTCTGCCCACCTTGTCTCCACCCAGCCGGAAACCGACTGTGGTCGCTCTTTCCTGGGAAATAAATCCGAAAAAAGATGAAAAAAGGAGGACATGGAAAAAATGTCGCTAACGCACGCTTGTGCGGTGACACTCGATCCGGTGCACAAATCAGTTCGAATCCTGGTGGCAGAAAAATTTTTCACTGCCAGTGTTTCACCGACAAGAGGAAGAGAGGTGATGGCGAAAAGTGTTTTTGGTTTGAATACCAAACTGATCCGCAGTGGCTCCTGAAGTGAGCTCATGTGGCACTGTTGATGGTGACCTGTGCATCGGATGGGGACGTTAAGCTCGGTGAGCCCATTGGTGCTGTTCGAGGGGAGTAGGCTATGTACCAGCATCGGGTTTCACCCACTACCTTCTCTCATCATCATCGTTATCATCAAAAAAATGGCTCAAATTGCTCTGAGCACTATGGGACTCAACATCCGAGGTCATCAGTCCCCTAGACTTAGAACTACTTAAGCCTAACTAACCTAAGGACATCACACACATCCAAGCCCAAGGCAGGATTCGAACCTGCGACCGAAAGCAGCCACGCGGCGCCGGACTGAAGCGCCTAGAACCGCTCGGCCACAGCAACCGGCGATTATCATCATCACCATACCACACAAACATTACACTACACTCCATAGACACACACACTCACAATCCATGCCTGTAGTATTACAAATAATGTAACGGGGCATGTTGTCAATAAATAGATGAGACGGTCGTGTTAAAATTTGCACGATCGGAAGAGATCAAAATTTACCATGTGGTTATAATTAAACTTTCTCTATTCAACTCGTTATAACAGGGAAACTAATCATCATACTAGTACCAAACGTGCTAGCATTAATGTCCAGAGTATGATCCCCATGCCACCATGCCATCGTCCAGTTCCAATTACGGTCACCAGCTGCCGTGATCAGTCATCGTGATTTACAGTCTCACACACCCGACCAGTCGCAGTGTACTTGTTGGCGTGTCATCATGAGCTTGGACAAATGGATCAGGGCATTATTGGTGAAGCTCTATTATAAAAAAAAACAGTAATGCTGCAGCTGCACTTCGAGGATATCGCCGGGTGAAAGGATTACTGACGCGTCCCCTTTTTGTCCTCCTGCAGTGCGGAGCGTGATGAAGAAGTCCGGATCAACTGGAGAACTGGGCATCGCTCCGCGAAGAAGCCGACGACCGGTTGCAGCACAGGTGTTTGATGAAACCGCTGTTGCCACAGCAAACAACGCTGCGCGCAATTCCCAGTCGCCAGGCAGTGCGCGTAGAGTGTCACGAGAGTAGAACACCCCGTGGTCCACTGTACGGAAGGAGCTTCGGAACATTCTCAAGTGCTATCCGTACAAGACCCTTATCGTAAAACAGCTTGCACCACAGGAAGCTTTCCACTTTCTGGCAAGGACTGAAGTTTGAAACGTGTATGTACTCGGTAGCAGCGATGGTGAGGTATGATAAAATCTTTGAGCAGAGTTCCTAGTCTGCGCTTGACCGCGCGAGAGTGCAGTTCTGTTGCAGTCGAGTTACGAGACAGTTCAGTTGTGAGGCAGTAGCGCGAGAGTTCAGTTCAGTTGCGAGTTAGCAGTTGGAGAGTAGTAGCACATGCGAGATGACGTAGTCTGTGGTAGTAGCGCGCGAGAGATAGTTCAGTTGTGTGTGAGCAGTCGGCGGGCGTCGACATGGCACACTGGTCATAATTCAGGACGAGGTATATTATTTTTAAACAAGGTAATGAAGCAGCATTGCGCTCAGCTAATAATGTAAATTAACTGTAACTAATTTGTGCAAGAATCGCCCCAATAATAATTTTGTTTTCAAAGCAATTTTTTAACAAAGAATCCTTTAATGAAAGAAATATTCCCTTGCTATTCCTTAAAGAAAAGTTTCCCTTAAATTCAAAATTTTTGCAATGAATTTCCTCCAAGCTGTGGCGAAAAATAAGAGCAGATGCAGTTTTAGTAACGTAAGAATTACAGTTTAATTAATGAACATGGCCTAAGATCGACATTTCGGTCTATTTGCATTTTCATTGTGACTGAGATTTCATTATCATGAATTTGACTTAATTTTTTGTGGGCAGCTTACATTTCGGTCAGATTACTAATTTTTATTTAATTTTCATTGTCATTAAATTTCTCTGGGGAGCTTACACTTAGCGCTAGGTCCATTTACATAAAATACTAACATTTAAAATTTTTGTGGGGAGGTTACAAGTTGACGAGGGCTGGTCCTGGACCGACCTATAGACAGACGAAGTTCATTTTTCTCTGACGAGTGAAGTTAACACACAGAATTGCCGAGTATGGGGTTCTTCACCTCCAGTCACTGTGCATGAAGTTTCTCTGTACGGTGAACGTGTCACCGGTTGATGTGGCTTCACGAGCACGTGCATCGTTAGCACATTCTTTTCTGAACAGGTTAGCGCTCAGGGACCAAAGACGTGTAGTGCGACCGGCCAGCGTTATTATGATATGCTTCGCCAGCATGATATACCCGTCCTAGAGCAGAGAGACGCATTAAACTCAACAGTTTTCATGCAAGATGGGGCGCCACCGCACATCGCTCGTGAAGTTCACCTGCTTATCCGAAACACATTTGGAAACGATCGACTTCTCAGCGGATCGTTTCCAAATGCTTGGCTGATACGATCGTATGATCTCATTCCCTGTGATTTCTAGTAGTGGGGCTACCTGAAGGACAGGGTTTACCAGGGGAACATTCACACATGTGCTCATCCGCCGGCCGCGGTGGCCGTGCGGTTCTAGGCGCTGCAGTCCGGAACCGCGGGACTGCTACGGTCGCAAGTTCGAATGCTACCTCGGGCATGGATGTGTGTGATGTCGTTAGGTTAGTTAGGTTTAACTACTTCTATGTTCTAGGGGACTGATGACGTAAGATGTTAAGTCCCATAGTGCTCAGAGCCATTTTTTGCTGATCCGAAGCGCACCATATCAAGAGAAGTGGCCAGCATACCTACGGTCATGCTTCATTCTGCTGTGTAGAATGCAATCATGCGCTTTCAGACTCTTCTGGACACTGATGAGCGCCATATTGACCCCCTTTTGTAGCAGTAATAGTAACGGTACGTGATGGTGTGATCTACCGTAGCAGCATATTAAAAGTGTTTGAATTGACTTGAGTCTGCATTATTTCTCTTTCCTATGTCCTTGGCATTAATGCTACTAAGTTTGGTACTCGTAAGGTAATTGGTTTCCGTTTTATAACATGTCAATTATGGAAAGCTTAATTATGAACACCAGGTATTTTGTTTTCTGTATGACTTACCATAAAACTTTTACTTACAACCGGGTCTTCATAAAGTGCTATGGAAAAAATAATGACAGATTTACAGTATCGTATCCCTTCTACTTGACAAATATAATAGGATCCATGGACATGGATCATTATATACTATGTCTAATGAAAATAAGATCCATTGTCGTCCTCTGTGTACTATAAACGCGAAGGTTTGCGTGTGAGTATGTTTGTTGATTCACGCTGAAGGGGCTGGACGGATTTGGCTGAACTTCAGAATGGAGATAGCCCATACCCTGAATTAACACGTGGGCTGCCCTTTATTCAGGAAAAAAAAATCATTCTCGTGGGATGGTCAATGGATTACAGTAGACCTCTGGTTCTCTTTGACTCCACATACACCAAGACAATTACGACCTTTTTCGCTCTAGACATGTAGCAAAACTCGTGAAATTACTTTCTCCCTTTTCCGGCACATTTTGTAATTCGCTACTCGGTCTCGTAAAGTTTGTGTCCTTAAGTAAATTAGAGAGTTGTGAGCGACGTGTTTCTGTCAACTGCTTCCATCGTCTCCAAATATCATTGTTTTTTTTCCGATGTCGCGCGGTTTGCTGGTCAGCAAGCTGCTTACGCCTCAATACCTCCGAGAGATACCTCTTGTGCTGGCGCATACGCGAGCATACTCAGTTTCGTGGTTAACATTTATTTATAAGTAACTGTTTAACGGTGGGTAACACTACGGGAAGGCAAGGAGTATGAGTGTATACAGCTAAAATAAGCTGTATAGAGCTTCTGCTTCCTCTTCTAGAACCACGTGCACACATGCTCCATATGATACTTCACATCATGGAAACAATTTTCTCCATACCAGTTATTGTCAGTGTTGCCAAGTGAAATAGATATGTGCATCGTAAAATTGTACATTAAGTAATATGTGATGAAGAGCGAAAGACACTGGTACACCTCTCTAATATCGTGTAGGGCTCCCGCTATTGCGCAGAAGTGTCCCAACACGATGTGGCATGGACTCGGTTGGAGATCTCTTATGAACAGCACGTTGCAAGCCATTCCACATACGCTGAATGATGTTCATGTCTGGGAAGTTTGCTGGCCAACGGAAGTGTTTAAACTGAGAAGAGTGTTCCTGGAGCCACTCCGTCGCAATTCTGGAAGTAGGAGATGTCGCATTGTCCTGCTGCAATTGCCCAAGTCAGTCGAAACGTACAATGGACATGAATGGATGCAGGTGATCAGACAGGATGCTTAGGTACGTGTCACCTGTCAGAGTCGTGTCTAGACGTAATGGGGGTCCCATATCACTTCAACTGCACACAGCCCACACCATTACAGAACCTTCACCAGCCTGAACAGTCCCCTGCTGACATGCAGGGTCCATGGATTCATGAGGTTGCCTCCATACCCGTACATCCATCCGCTCTTGAAACGAGACTCGTCCGACCAGGCAACATGTTTGCAGTCATCAACAGTCCAATGTCGGTGTTGACGGACCCAAGCGAGGCGTAAAGCTTTGTGTCGTGCAGACATCAAGGGTACTCGAGTGAGCCTGCGCTCCGAAATCCCACATCGATGACGTTTCGTTGAATGTTTCACTTGCTGACACTTATTAATGGCCCAACATTGAGACCTGCAGCAATTTCCGGAAGGGTTGCAATTCTGTTACATTGAACGATTCTCATCAGTCGTCGTTGGTCCCGTTCATGCACGTTCTTTTTCCTGTCGCAGCGATGTCGCCGATTTGATGTTCTACTGGATTCTTGATATTCACGGTACACTCGTTAAATGGTCTTACGGGAAAATCCCCACTTCATCGTTACCTTGCAGATGATGTGTCCCATCGCTCGTGCGCCGACTGTAACACCATGTTCAGACTCAATTAAATTTTGATAACCTGTCTTTGTAGCAGCGGTAACCGATCTAAGAACTGCGCCAGACTCTAATTGTATTATACAGGTGTTGTCGACCGCAGTGCCGTATTATGCCTTTTTACGTATCTCTGTATTTGAATACGCATGCCTATACCAATTGCTTTGTTGTTTCAGTGTATAATTTAGGATAGATTATTCATCATAAAATAACTGCTGTAAAAAGAAACAAACAAAATTTTGAATGATAATGCATTACATGATATTTCATTTTAAGACAGAGTATGTACCATAACAAAATGAACAGCAAGATTTAAAGGTTAAAACAACTAAAACCTATGCAAAACGCCTGTGGAAGATGACATATCGCACTGCCGACCATTTTTTTTTCCCCGTTAGCAGGATGATTTGTTTACTTCGCCGGTCCTTCGGATGCAGGTGCCGACGCTCATTAAGCAGTCTGTCTGGATGCTTTCTTTCTTATGAAACACCTTTTCTTTACGACATTCCCATTTATTCTGTAATGTTATCCACGCTAAGGTTCTTACTATCTAAATTACGATCTAGGTTTGAATCGTACTGGGAGTGATTGTTCAAGCAGTCAATCCCTGGAGCGGACGAGGACTTTCCAAATGCAGGTTCATCCCGACACTTACAAGGGAACCTCCCCATCGCACCCTCCCTCAGAATTAGTTATAAGTTGGTACAGTGGATAGGCCTTGAAAAACTGAGCACAGATCAATCGAGAAAACAGGAAGAAGTTGTGTGGAACTATGAAAAAATAAGCAAAATATACAAACTGAGTAGTCCATGTGTAAGATATGCAACATCCAAGTGAGTGTAAACCCATGAGCCCTGTGGTCCCGTGGTTAGCGTCTGCAGCTGCGAAACTATAGGTGCTTGGTTCAAGTCTTTCCTTGGGAGAAATTTTTAATTTTTTATTTTCAGACAATTATCAAAGTTCAGGCACTCACATATAATCAACTTTGCTCTCCAAAATTCCAGGACATGTTCAGATTTGTTTGGACATATGCAGAATTTGACGATCTACACACGGAAAAATTTGAAAACGTTAAAAACATATGTTTTGACAGAGCACAGACAAAACTGTGCGACTGTGAAACTGTTGCATTCATTTGTTGCAGTTTATGTGACAAACTCTTATGTTTCACACTTTTTTGGGAGTGATTATCACATCCACAAGAAAACCTAAATTGGGCAAGGTAGAAGAATCTTTTTACCCATTCACCAAGTGTACTAGTTAGGTGGGTCGACAACATATTCCTGTCATGTGACGCACATGCCGTTACCAGTGTCGTATAGAATATATCAGACGTGTTTTCCTGTGGAGGAATCGGTTGACCTATGACCTTGCAATCAAATGTTTTCGGTTTCCATTGAACAGGCACGTCCTTTCGGCTACTAATCGCATGGTTTTGCGGTGCGGTCGCAAAACACAGACACTAAACTTATTACACTGAAAAGAGACGTCAATGAACGAACGGACAGATCATAACTTTGCAAAAATACAGAAAGTAAACTTTTTACTCTAAGGATGATTTGAAGCAAGAAACTCTCGTTCCACAGTTGCTTACGCTAACCACGGGACCACGGCGTTCCTGAACACGGCCTCTCCTAGATGTTGCATATCTTGCACATGGACTACTCAGTTTGTATATTTTGCTTATTTTTTTCATAGTTCCACACAACTTCTTCCTGTTTTCTCGATCTGTGTTCAGTTTTTCAAGGCCTATCCACTGTGCCAACTTATAACTAAATCTGAGGGGGGTGCGATGGGGAGTTTCCCTTGTTAGAATTGGTTCACACTACCCCAGAAATTGAACAAAGTGGAGAGTGATTTGGTACCTGAATGTGTCTCAACCACATTGTTTAGTAAAGTTGGTAAGTAAAACAGTTTAATCGGCCCGATCCAGTAGCTTGAATAGCTGTCGGTCAAGTAGCTTCCCCCACCCCATATTATTTATACCACTGGCGCGTCATAGACACGTGTGAACAGTGTTAACTAGCGCGCATTACAGTCTATCTTTGTTCCTCTCTCTCGTCTCAGTCATCTGTTTCTTGTGGATCAGCAACATAGCTCCGAGTGACGATACAACGATATGGTGTGTGTCACGTTACGTAGATTATCAGTGCTTGTGGGACGTGAAATGCCCACTATACAACGGTAAAGTAATCAAGGCAGCCGCAATCACAGGACCAGAAAAGACGACGGGGATACAAGGCTTACAGGACAATGAGATTAAACAGAAAATTAAAAGCATCAGGCCAGAAGTAATATTTCGGTTTTAGCTTCTGAATATTGTACTCCAACGACCAGATCAGACCTACATTCTAACTTTAACAGTATAGTATTACAATTACCACATTGCGTAATTACTTTAAAAATGCATCGTACCAAAATAAACAAACTAATAATTACATGAAGCCATATGAGACGATTTTTAAGTCTTAACTCCATCAGTCGTTCACAAGTAGCATCACAAACTTCTTGAAGGGATAAAGAAGTGGTTTACTTACCTAATCGAAAGGCCATTAAACGAGAACTGTATAAATAAGCTACAACATTGCTTGCTGTTTACTTTACGCAGGTATGCATTCTCTCAGATGAGTGTCAGTACACCGGATTTTACTCCGTAGTTTTTCTAATAGAAAACTGAAGCGACTTTCTCACAGTCTCACTACTGAGGAGTCTTTTTCGGGTCTTCAGTTACGAGTTCTTTCAGAAGCACATTAGATGCTCCGAGCAAATCTCCTCCGGCACTCTATTTTCATACCCAATTTCTGTTCCTTTCCCGTACAGTTTCAGTCTCTTCTTCCAAGTTTTTCAGTACAACCATTGATGAAAGATTTAAAGCTTGGTTAACTTTCGCTCTCCGAATCATGTTGCAGTGCACGCTTGATAACAGCCGACACTTTACTACCAACCACATCAGGCGCACCTGTGTATTTGTCGTTTAGCTGGCAAGTAGAGCTACTGAATCATTTGCTACTTGCCTAAATTGCTGGCATAATGTGAAACAGCCGATACAGACTGTTTCCGTGGACTAGGACTCTCGTGTGCAGTAGGCGTGACCAAGTGAGCAGGCAGTCTCTTGAAATACTGGGTGCAAATTTCACAGATTTTTCTATCGGCGAAAATTTCGCTGGGAGCAGCTTTCGTATATTCGTTGAGGACTTCCAAGCAGACATAACTCAACGGCTCATTTTTGATTGGGCCAAATAGACTAAACGTAAAAGTAACTTTGGGAGTATCTCAAAGGAGTTTCATATGGGCGTTACTGTTTTCAATAAATTGAGTGTAACAAAAACATTTCGATTAGTTCCAAAGGTTATGTATATGTGATGACTCGAGAAACAAACTGTAGTCAGGAAACATTGTCTGAAAAAGACACCTAACGACGCTACAGTGAAAGTTGTAGGGGAAAACGTCCGCCACTGGGCCATCAATTCAGCAGCGAAGTAGCAATCTGCACGCCTTGCAGATTTGTAAAGGCATCTAACGTCCTAAATACTACAGCTTGCTGTTCCACTTGCGCTCTGTTGTCTTACAATCTCACCTTTACTGCTATGGCGACAGTTGTGAACGCATTTACGTTTCATTATCTCGAAAAATCTGCTACTGCACGCTTAACATCAAATACGTGCCAACCCTGATAATACCTTACACTCATTCAACTTGTAAGAACATATCCTTGATGGAACATACAAAACAACACACAAGAAGATTGTAGCAGGAAGGTTTTGTGTAGCAACATACAAAAGTGCGACAAGTAGTTGATAGAAAAATTATGTTGTAGTTCATCTAGTGCTTACGCAGGAGCCAATGGCAACACATAAAGCACAGGAGACACAAAAACCGTCAAAGTTGCCTAACACGACTACGTGAAACGTGTTTGGTAAAAGCAGTAAAAAAAGTTCACTTGCGAATCACTGGTATCATGAGGCAAATATTAATGTGGGGAAATATACCTACGTGAAATTAATACGAAATTAACAAATGCAATTTTCTAGTCACAACTAACACCGTAATTTTAAGGACTCATAGGAAGGTCACACAGTTTAATTGTCGTAATAGAATCTCCTACAACTTTCAACACATAGTTCAACTTTGAGTGTAATTCAGAAATCATCGTGCCTAACTTGTAACGAGCCATTCTTCCACTCTTCTTTGGTTGTGTATGTAAAAATGTAAGGTGAAATGCTCCACTTGTGTGCAACTCTTCTTACTATGCGAGTACGGTGTTATTGTGTCTTGTGTCCCTCGTGGTATCCTTCACCTCGCACATTTCTTGTTTTCCCCTCATTTCTTTCTTTGTTTCGCGCCTTTTTGCAGGTTGTTACATACAACCATTTGGTCACCGGGGTCCAAACTACCATCAGCTAGAGAAACTTACAGGGTGTTTCAAAAATGACCGGTATATTTGAAACGGCAATAAAAACTAAACGAGCAGCGATAGAAATACACCGTTTGTTGCAATATGCTTGGGACAACAGGCAGACAAACTTTCGAAATTACAGTAGTTACAATTTTCAACAACAGATGGCGCTGCGGTCTGGGAAACTCTATAGTACGATATTTTTCACATATCCACCATGCGTAGCAATAATATGGCGTAGTCTCTGAATGAAATTACCCGAAACCTTTGACAACGTGTCTGGCGGAATGGCTTCACATGCAGATGAGATGTACTGCTTCAGCTGTTCAATTGTTTCTGGATTCTGGCGGTACACCTGGTCTTTCAAGTGTCCCCACAGAAAGAAGTCACAGGGGTTCATGTCTGGCGAATAGGGAGGCGAATCCACGCCGCCTCCTGTATGTTTCGGATAGCCCAAAGCAATCACACGATCATCGAAATATTCATTCAGGAAATTAAAGACGTCGGCCGTGGGATGTGGCCGGGCACCATCTTGCATAAACCATGAAGTGTTCGCAGTGTCGTCTAAGGCAGTTTGTACCGCCACAAATTCACGAAGAATGTCCAGATAGCGTGATGCAGTAATCGTTTCGGATCTGAAAAATGGGCCAATGATTCCTTTGGAAGAAATGGCGGCCCAGACCAGTACTTTTTGAGGATGCAGGGACGATGGGACTGCAACATGGGGCTTTTCGGTTCCCCATATGCGCCAGTTCTGTTTATTGACGAAGCCGTCCAGGTAAAAATAAGCTTCGTCAGTAAACCAAATGCTGCCCACATGCATATCGCCGTCATCAATCCTGTGCACTATATCGTTAGCGAATGTCTCTCGTGCAGCAATGGTAGCGGCGATGAGGGGTTGCCGCGTTTGAATTTTGTATGGATAGAGGTGTAAACTCTGGCGCATGAGACGATACGTGGACATTGGCGTCATTTGGACCGCAGCTACAACACGGCGAACGGAAACCCGAGGCCGCTGTTGGATCACCTGCTGCACTAGCTGCGCGTTGCCCTCTGTGGTTGCCGTACGCGGTCGCCCTACCTTTCCAGCACGTTCATCCGTCACGTTCCCAGTCCGTTGAAATTTTTCAAACAGATCCTTTATTGTATCGCTTTTCGGTCCTTTGGTTACATTAAACCTCCGTTGAAAACTTGGTCTTGTTGCAACAACACTGTGTTCTAGGCGGTGGAATTCCAACACCAGAAAAATCCTCTGTTCTAAGGAATAAACCATGTTGTCTACAGCACACGTGCACGTTGTGAACAGCACACGCTTACAGCAGAAAGACGACGTACAGAATGGCGCACCCACAGACTGCGTTGTCTTCTATATCTTTCACATCACTTGCAGCGCCATCTGTTGTTGAAAATTGTAACTACTGTAATTTCGAAAGTTTGTCCGCCTGAAAATGTACTGTTGTCCCAAGCATATTGCAACAAACGGTGTATTTCTATCGCTGCTCGTTTAGGTTTTATTGCCGTTTCAAATATACCGGTCATTTTTGAAACACCCTGTAAATCCCCATCGACGTACAGGGTTTTTGCTCTTCGCCCCTGCTGACTACTCCTGCAGCGTGCCAAACGTCTCTCTCGCCTAATGCCGTCTCCTTGCCTCGTCGTATCCGCCACTTCGTCTCATTTGTCCAGTACACTAGGAGGAAAGAAATGGAAATGAGGTTATGGCATCGTTGGCCGGGAGGCCCCTTGTGTGGCAAGTTCGGCCGCCAAGTGCAAGTCTTATTTCATTCGACGCCACACTGGGCGACACGCGCAACTGCGCCTGAGAATGAAATGATGATAAAAACAACACAATACCCAGTCCAAGAGCGGAGATAATCTCTAAATCGGCCGGGAATCGAACGCGGACCCTCTTGCATGGGATGCAAGCACGATACCACCCAGCTGAGCAGGAGGACGCTGAGAGAAAAATTTCTTCTTGGCTCGAATTCAGAAATGACAACTAAATGAAGATTGCTGCCGTAATAGACATAGAATGCTTATTCTTCTCTGCCGGTTTAAAGCAACTAAAAAGACTGCTGCATCTTCTGCTCGTATTTCGTATGCATTTTCACTCTCCAATATTCTTGGTTTAGCACCTGAGTGAAGTACAGGTAGGATGGTCGTTTCACCCTATTACGTTACAAATCTACTGCCCCACAAACCGCTCGAAATTATTATTTTTTGGGGTTCGGTATCTTTATGCTCAGGCTTCACTGTTGAATATATACTCAGAACTCATATTTAGAGAATCCCTGGAAGTAGTAGAAGAAGGAACTTTTATAAGTGAAATAAGATGAAACAACATTCGGCATGCTAATTATACTGTTGTATTTGCTGACACTATTCAAGAGTTATAATTATTAATGGATATAACTCTAAGAGTTAGCAGTCAGTGTGGGTTTGAAATAAACACCACAAAGACAAAACCGAAGATCGTAAGTAAGGAAAATATTACAGGAGTAAACTTAGTCGTAAACCAAAGAAACGTAGAAAGGGTAAAACGATATGCGTACCTTGCAACCATAATAGATGAGTATTGGGATAACTCGTAAGGAATAAAGATTCGCATCGGGAAAGCAAGAAGTATGTTTCAGAAAATGATTGCTGTCTTCAAAAGCCATAACCTACATCTAAGAACAAAAATCAGACTTTTGCACCGCTATGTATATTCTGTCCTATATGAGGTACAGACATGGACCTTCAACAAAAACACGGAGGAGAGGCTGGAGGCCTTTGAATTGTAGCTTCATAGGCGGATCCTGAGAATACCTTTCACTCAGAGAGTGACAAACGTAGAGCTTTTGAGAAGTATGAACACAACGCCTAAATTAACCAAGGTAGTGAAATGCCGAAGTTGCAATATCTAGGACATATCATGCCTAATACAGTCAGATACGATTTGCTACAGAAAACACTTCAAGGGAAAATAAACAGATAAAGAGTTCCTGGAAGAAGACAAATATCTTGGTGTGACAACCTTAGATGCTGGTTCAATATGTCTTCAACAGAAGTATTGCTGCCAACAAGAAAAGAGTAGCCATCACGATCGCCACCATCCGAACCTAATAGGCACCAGAAGAAGAAGAAGTTCGGTATCATGCCCACTATTGTCCGACATTTTCTCCAACATTTTCTTTGCGTTTCGCTATATTTTGCCATTATACTCAGCATCAGGGAACGATTGACAAGAACGGGGGAAAGAAATACAGTAGAAGAAGAATGGGTACCTATGAGTGATGAAATAGTGAAGGTAGCAGCATGCCGTTGAGGCCGAGCGGTTCTAGGCGCTTCAGTCTGAAACCGCGCGACCGCTACGGTAGCAGGTTCGAATACTGCCTCGGGCATGGATGTGTGTGATGTTCTTAGGTTAGGTAGGTTTAAGTAGTTCTAAGTTCTAGGGGACTGATGACCTCAGATGTTAACTCCCATAGTGCTCAGAGCCATTTGAACCATTTGAAGGCAGTAGAGGATCAATTAGGTAAAAAGACGAGGGCTAGTAGAAATCCGTGCGTAACAGAAGAGATCCTGAATTCAACTGATGAAAGGAAGCAGGCGAAAAGGAATACAAATGCCTCACTAGGGGTAAGATAGATACTGCCTACAGGAAAGTTAAGGAGACCTTTGGAGACATGAGAACCATCTGTATGAATATCAAAAGCTCAGATGTAAAACCAGCTCTAAGCACAGAAGGGAAAGCAGAGAGGTGGAAGGAGTACATAGAGGATCTATACAAGGGCGATATACTTGAGAACAATAATATAGAAATGGAAGAGGACGTAGATGAAATGGGAGATATGATATTGCGTGATGGATTTGATAGAACACTGAAGACCTAAGTCGAAACAAGGCCCCTGGAGTAGACAAAATTCCATTAGAACTACTGATAGCCTTGGGAGAGCCAGCCATGACAAAACTGTTCCATCTGGTGAGCAAGATGTATGAGACGGGCGAAATACCTTCAGAGCTCAAAACGAATGTAATAATTCCAATCCCAAAGAAAGAAGGCGTTGACAGGTGTGAAAATTACCGAACTACCAATTTAGTAGGTCGGGGCTGCAAAATACTAACACGAATTCATTACATACGAATGGAAAAACTGGCAGAAGCCGACCTTGGGGAAGATCAGTTCGGATTCCGTAGAAATGTTGGAGCACGCGAGGCAATACTGACCCTACGACTTATGTTACAAGATAGATTAAGGAAAGATAAACATACGTTTCTAGATATTGTAGACTTAGAGAAAGCTTTTGACAATTTTGACTGGAATACTCTCTTTCAAATTCTGGAGGTGGCAGGGGTAAAATACAGGGAGCGAAAGGCTATTTATAATTTGTACAGAAACCAGATGGCAATCATAAGAGTTGAGGGGCATGAAAGGGAAGCAGTGGTTGGGATGGGAGTGAGACAGGGTTGTAGCCTATCCCCCATGTTATTAAATCTGTGTATTGAATAAGCAGTAAGGGAAGCAAAAGAAAAATTAGGAGTAGAAATAAAAACTTTGAGGTTCGCCGATGACATTGTAATTCTGTGAAGACAGCAAAGGACCCGGAAGAGCAGTTGAACGCAATGGACAGTGTCTTGAAAGGAGGATATAAGATGAACATCAACAAAACCAAAATGGTATGTAGTCGAATTAAATCAGGTGATGCGGAAGCCATTAGATTAGTAAATGAGACACTTAAAGTAGGAGATGAGTTTTGCTATTTTGGGAGCAAAACAACTGATGATGGTCGAAGTAGAGACGATATAAAATGTCAATTGGCAATGGTAAGGAAAGTGTTGATGAAGAAGAGAAATCTGTTAACATCGAGTATACATTTAAGTGTCAGGAAGTCTTTCTAAAAGTATTTCTATGGAGTGTAGCCATGCATGGAAGTGAAACACGGACGATAAATAGCTTGGACAATAAGAGAATAGAAGGTTTCGAATTGTGCTGCAACAGAAGAATGCTGAAGATTACATAGGTAGATCACGTAACTAATGAGGAGGTACTGAATAGAATTGGAGATAAATGGAATTTGTGGCACAACTTGACTAGAAGAAGGGACCGGTTAGTAGGACACATTCTGAGACAGCAAGGGATCACCAATTTATTATTGACGTAGATTAAGAGATGAATATAGTAAGCAGATTCAGAAGGATGTAGGTTGCAGTAGTTACTCAGAGATGGAGAAGCTTGCACAAGATAGAGTAGCATGGCGAGCCGCAACAAACCAGTCTCTGGATTGAAGACCACAACAACAATAACTTAGTTTTCATTAATCGATTCTCAAACGCCCATTTGGTATATACATATAAATAAATCTTCTATTTTGTTCAATTACTGGCAGATATGACACAAGTATCACTTCCCAGCAAGTTAGTTTTGATTTTTACGAGAATGACATCACTTTTCATCTGAAGATCAGCTTACTTTCTACGAGCATATCTCTTACGTAAGGCGTTTCATTCACACACTAGTTCCGGTTCGTAGCATTATCCCTAGATGTTTACCATTGACTGGGTACCTTCGTGTTCTTTCCTTTTCTGATTGACAGTACCTTGCTTCAATTAACATTCAAAGAAGAGTAGCTGCCTTTCGGTCTTAGCCGAAAATGAGAACGAGCTGTGACTCACACAGCTGCAGAAATTGAACTGTATCAGTTTTTTTATATATTACTCTTCGCTTTTGTGTAATTTCATACACGCCCACGGATTGCGTTTCAGTTCGCATGTACTTAAGCGAGTCACTTGAGATTTATCTTGATATGAAGGCAGCGTGAATTCCCTAACAGGGCGAGCGGCTTAATCAGGGCTCAGAAACCGTTCACAGCTGCGTTGTCACAGAGATAAGTCAGATTAT
The DNA here is from genome assembly GCF_023898315.1 of Schistocerca nitens. Taxonomy (NCBI): domain Eukaryota; kingdom Metazoa; phylum Arthropoda; class Insecta; order Orthoptera; family Acrididae; genus Schistocerca; species Schistocerca nitens. Next base: position 74,590,337 of record NC_064617.1, read on the forward strand.
GCGTTATCTCATGTCGACGCGTAATCCTCGTATCGCAAGTGGTATCTCACTGGTCGTGAGCATCATAAATCATGAAAAGAACTTCAAGTTGTAGGCTCTCCAATTCTAGATGGGTCTCTTGCTGTCTTACGTCATATCAGTGCAAAAGTATTCTTTTTTATAGGTAGATGATTATGTGCATAGTTTTTATACATATTTCTGTTTATGTCTTTCATTGCCAGTCCAGTTTTCGTGTTTAGTTGTCCTACCTACAAAGCTCACCAAATAGTTGTATGACAGAACTTCTAATTTGTATGTTTTTTTTCGTATTGACCTAATAGTAAATGAGATTCAGGTGCACTTGAAAAGTTTCTCTTGAAGGTCATTTCAAGCAAAATGTTCACTGTTGTAGACAAACAGTCCCACTTACAAACTCGTCATATTAATTTCCTCCGTTCGGAGCTCACGATTATTTGCAAAATGCCTCTGAGCACTATGGGACTCAACATCTAAGGTCATCAGTCCCCTAGAACTTAGAACTACTTAAACCTAACTAACCTAAGGACATCACACACATACATGCCCGCGGCAGGATTCGAACCTGCGTCCGTAGCAGTCGCGTGGTTCCAGACTGAAGCGCCTAGAACTGCAGGGCCACATCGGCCAGCTGATTATTTGCAGCTGAGGCAAACAGCAAGCACAATGCCATGACCACAATAGAGGTTGTTCTGATATGACACAGTAACACGTATATTCTTATAGTAACCCGACGTAGACTGTGACATACCTACGTTATAAGCTCACCCTCACGTCAGAGGTGAAGCAGGATTTTGGGGTCGCCAGTTATTTGGTACACGAATGTACAGATGTGAAATGGCAACAGGGTCAAGCTGAGATTTTTCAGGTCTCTGTAGTTGGATACAGTGCAGAAATACTTGGATGTTAGTCTAAGTAGGTAGATATGGTGATAATGCGGAACTGAGGTTTTCTTCCTGGTCTGCTTTTTATTACTTCCTCACGTGTTAGAAAGGAACATATAAAAGAAAATAGACACTAGTTTATAACTTGAGTAAGCGTAAAACACAGAGGAGACTTCCTACACTCTCCAGTCAGTTACCAGAATACATGGCACAATGGCCTATAACTTCGTTAAGATTTGGATGTACCCAGTTATGTGTGATACTAAGACTATAAACAATGGAAGTGCAATATTCTACTGCTGTAATCCAGCCCTGAGATTCAAGTACTCATCACAATGAAAGGGACATACAGACACTGGTACTGAAAGGGTACAGTACTGCCCGACATTGAAAATAGGTACAACATACTTCATTATTTTTGTCAGAACAACACATTTTTTTTGTAAAATATCTCAATTTCAATTAATACAGTGAAGCCGGATACCAGTGTGGGAAGGAATGACAATTTATTTATTTAATTGATCACATGTGCACTTCCACAAAGTAAATCCCTACATCCAGTTTGGTGAGATCTGTGAAATGAATGAATGTATGGTCGTCTGCTAACCGCAGATAGTGAATGTCAATATATGATCATCTTTGAGACGATCCTTTGGCCACCTTTGGTGGGACCAAAGAGATGAAATTTACCTGAGCTTTGAGCGCCTGAAATGTGGCTGACCAATACGGTAGCATGGTCTTCCCCCACCTTGACAGAGGTGCGAGATGACCTAGAAAATGGCCATGTTTCAGCACTCTGCCGCTGGATCTTGTGCTGCTAAGACCTGTTTTATTTGTGCTCCGTAATGACAAAAGAGTGGAGACATGGTATGCATGTGGAATATTTAAGAGTAGTTTGAAATAATAATTTCTCTATTTCAGGAACTTTTGTGGGGAGAATTAAATGTCAGGCAGGTAATATTAATGGGATTGTAGTAATCTTTGGAAGTGACCAACGGTCACAATGAAACCACGTGTAGCAATAAGTTGAAATACTTCCGTGTGCTTAAGTTAAGCTGAATTACTAGCGTGTGTACAATAAGTTGAAATATTTAAGAAATAGTGTGTGTACCATAAGTTGAAATATTTAAGAAATGGCGTGTGCAGGACTTGAAATTAGAGACGAGTACTTCCACGTGGTGAGTACTGTGTGAGTCTCAAACTGTGTATGAGACAAAAGATAAAGAGAAGTACTCGTCCATGGTATCAGTTGAGGACTCGCGTGTGTGATGAATACGTTCTTAATATTACTTTGCGTGATATGATTCCGTGTGACGCTAGATTCAAACACTGAGAGAGAAGCAAGGTGAGTCGGCCGTCTATCCAGCAACGCCACTTGGCTTGCATTGCACAGGAAGACGTGCATATATCTTCAGAGTTCATAGTAGGAAAGTAGAATTACGAAGTGGGGCAGTGCCGTGTGAAACTGGGATAAATATTAATTGAAGTGGGAAAGCTGAAAGTGATAGTGTTGTGACTATTTAGTGTTTTGTATTTCATATTGTAGTGTGATGTATGTCATGTAATTTGGGTATGTGTGGTTTGCATGGGAGAGTGGCAAGGTAGTTTCAAAAGATTAGTGGGTTATGCTTGTTCCTTCTGTACTGCTCGGTCTGGAGGGTAGTTTCGTGATGATGATTGTGAGAGTCGAAGTGTGAGAAATAATAAAAGATCCACCATCCTATCCAGAAAGTTCACTGTAGCGTTAAATAATTACGAGACCATAATATAGAGATTCACCAATGTAAAGCCATGCTCACTGGGCGGAATTTCTCATGTGTTATTGTTGTAGGTTATAGAATTTGTGTGTTTAGGTTAGAGAATTTATCGGAATAAATAAGATAGTGAAAAGAAAAAGAATGGTGGTCTTTTCCTTCGAATTGTATGTTGGCATAATGTTCCGAATTTATAATGTGTGCGCCATTCATATTCAGTGCCACGTGTTGACAAAAGCCGTTAAATAAAAAAAAGAAAGAAAATGTGGTATTGCCAGTGCGCAGTGTACAGTCACAGTTCTGTAAATTACTGATAGTCAGATGCGTGTTTCCGTTGCGTATTAATCATATAGGAGGATAACTTGTAACTTAAGTGTGAGTACTTGAGTTCATGTTACTCGATAAATAAGAATGAATCCACTCGCTTGGCAGACCACTCATCTTGCAGGCCTGACTGCTTGATGCCACAGTATGAGCAAGGCATGTGGGTGCCTCTCAGTACATATGGACAAATGTTCGATGGAAACCAGTAACCGATGTCCAGAGGTATGAACAGGGAAGTTTTGCAAGTGCTTAGTGCAAAAGGTTAATTCGGTCTGATGCACACGCACATACTATCTGCTGTAGGGTCCTTCGTCTAAGGCCGCTGTCGTTCGCAGAAACTCTTGAACTATGTCGAACTCTGCCTTGCTAGGCGTTTAGAGCCCCTATAAACGGAGTTTGGAGCTGTTTCCTTTTAGATAATGAGTGCATCGCTTTTTACCTTCAATTCGCAATCAGCGAGCGTGAAATAAACGGTTTCTCTTTGCATTATGACCTGTTAATGGACTGACAGAAGTGGCTTGCACTGTACGTCTCGACCTAAGCTGTAAGGCTCAGCAGCTAATACTCGTACATAGACGTTTCTCTTTTTTTTCAACAAACCCTTCATGATTCGCTAATTACACCCTCTTCGTTTCCGTGGTTTCTTTGCCGCGTCACAGGCAGATCTCATACTGGAATACAGCTATCTGGAGCTGAAGTGTCGAGTTTTGTGGGTTTAGTACTAGAATACGTAAATCTGCTTCGCAGTATTGAATTCTATCTACACCTACATCATCGAATATACTCCGCAAGCCACCGTAAAATGCATGACAGTAGCCACTATGTACCACTGCTCGTGACTCCATTTCCTGTTCCAATTTCGAGCGAAGAGAGGGGAAAACGGTTGTCTACTTCAGAAAGTGATTGCAGCCTGAGCATAACGGGTTGTTCAAAATGGCTCTGAGCACTATGGGACTTAATATCTATGATCATCAGTCCCCTAGAACTTAGAACTACTTAAACCTAACTAACCTAAGGACAGCACACAACACCCAGCCATCACGAGGCAGAGAAAATCCCTGACCCCGCCGGGAATCGAACCCGGGAACCCGGGCGTGGGAAGCGAGAACGCTACCGCACGACCATAACGGGTTGTGCTTGTTTGTTTTTTTTGCGGATTGGCAATATTGAGTGGTGTAGGTGCCACCCCCAGCCCAAAGCGAGCATCGCAGGAACACGGCGACAGTAGGTAAACTCACGTTACAGTGTCAAGTTGCGTGAAAGATATCGCCAAGAAATCTCACCAAGTGAGAGCCACACGCTTTGATCCGCAGCCTGCTATCGGAAGGAATAACAACTAGGGAAATTTTTTCGTGGACCAAAATGGCTTACTGCGAAAGACATATGAACAGTACTAGTGCGTTAAGTAGTGTAGGGATTTTAGTGAAGATAGAACAAATGTTAATGACGAACAGGGGAGCGGAAGACCTTCCATTTTGAACATCGAGTTGGTGCAAAAAATCGAGGAAATTGTTCGTGAAGACAGACAGTGGATGAAATTTCTGCCATGTTTCCACAATTCTCTGGAACTCTCTTATATGAGACACTCGCAGAAACGCAGAGGTACCGGAAACTGTCCGCAAAATGGGACCCAACACACCTGACAGAGCTGCACAAGAAAAATCGTGTGAACAGCGCCCACTAATTTCTTGAGCGACTCGAATTGGAAGGTGAGGATTTTCTCAGCTCTGTTGTGACTAGAGTCAAAATGTCTGTGGCTCATTACACGACTGGGACAAAAAGACAGTCGTCACAGTGGCGTCACATCAATACCCGACCTGCCAAGAAAATAAAAACCATATGTTGTGGACATCAGCCCAGAGACTGGTTTGATGCAGCTCTCCATGCTACTCTATCCTGTGCAAGCTTCTTCATCTCCCAGTACCTACTGCAGCCTACATCCTTCTGAATCTGCTTAGTGTATTCATCTCTTGGTCTCCCTCTATGATTTTTACCCTCCACGCTGCCCTCCAATACTAAATTGGTGATCCCTTGATGCCTCAGAATATGTCCTACCAACCGATCCCTTCTTCTAGTCAAGTTGTGCCACAAAATTCTCTTCTCGCCAGTTCTGTTCAATACCTCCTCATTAGTTATGTGATCTACCCATCTAATCTTCAGCATTCTTCTGTAGCACCACATTTCGAAAGCTTCTATTCACTTCGTGTCTAAACTATTTATCGTCCACTTTTCACTTCCATACATGGCTACACTCCATAAAAAAACTTCCAGAGACGACTTCCTGACACTTAAATCTATACTCGATGTTAACAAACTTCTCTTCTTCAGAAAAGCTTTCCTTGCCATTGCCAGTCTACATTTTATATCCTCTCTACTTCGACCATCATCAGTTATTTTGCTCCCGAAATAGCAAAACTCATTTCCTACTTTAAGTTGCTCATTTCCTAATATAATACCCTCAGCATCACCCGATTTAATTCGACTACATTCCATTATCCTCGTTTTCCTTTTGTTGATGTTCATCTCATATGCCTCTTTCAAGACACTGTCTACTCCGTTCAACTGCTCTTCTAGTCCTTTCCTGTCTCTGACAGAATTACAATGTCATTGGTGAACCTCAAAGTTTTTATTTCTTCTGCATGGATTTTAGTTCCTACTCCGCATTTTTCTTTTGTTTCCTTTACTGCTTGCTCAGTATACAGATTGAATAACATGGGGGATAGGCTACAACCCTGTCTCACTCCCTTCCCAACCACTGCTTCCCTTTTATGCACCTCGACTCTTTATAACTGCCATCTGGTTTCTGAGCAAATTGCGAATAGCCTTTCGCTCCCTGTGTTTTACCCTTGACACCTTCAGAATTTGAAAGAGTGTGTTCCTGTCAACATTGTCAAAAGCTTTCTCTAAGGCTAAAAATGCTAGAAACGCAGGTTTGCCTTTCCTTAATCTATTTTCTAAGATAAAAACCATATCTCGGGAAGGAATCGTGGTCTCAGTGTTTTTAGACCTAAAAGGTATCACTTCGGTCGAATTTCTGTCTCAGGGGCCACCATTAATGCACAGCGAGACCCAAGGAACTCAAAAGGAGTGTTCAAAACAAAAGGAGGTGAGTGCTGACGAGAGGTCCTCACACAGCCTTAGCCACAGAGGTGCTCTTCTTTGGTGGGACGTTTGAACCAACCTACGCATTTCACTGACATTGCACCTTAATATTATCCTCCTTTCACCTCCCTGAAGGCATATATGAGTTGAATCAATTTTTTTACCGACGAGCAGGTTCAGAAAGCGATTCTCAAGTGAGGGAGGCAGCTGATCGGAGAGTTCTTCAAAGAAGGCATAAAAAAACTTGTGTCACGGTAACCACGTGCACTGAACGGGATGTCGATTATGTGGAAGAAGAGTCAACAAGTGTATCAACGGTGCCCTGTTTCCTTTTTCAAATACATTTCCTCTAAAAAAGTATGAAATATAAAAAATATAAAAATCTAGTACACTTACTTTCTGAGCATGCGTGGGGTCGTTCTGCAGTCTATGACAAATGTCAGTTCCTTTAACATCCTCAATAGTTTCGAGAGAAGAACATCTTTTGTCCGAATTTTCCCATTTGAGCTCGCGCAGCATCTCCATAATATTCGGGAGTCGGTCGAATATCGAACATGAAACGTCTGAATTGCTTCGATATCTTCCTTTAATCCGACCTACTGTGAGTCCCAAACACTCGAGCAGTACTTAAAAAAGTGTCACACAAGCGTTCCGTGTTCAGTCTCTTACAGGTGAGCTACACTGTTCTAGAATTTTCTCAATAAGCCGATCTCGACCATTCGCGTTTCCTACAAGCGATAGAATATACTCGTTCCATTTCAGGCCACTTTCTGGTTTAGCACCGGGATAGTTCACTGCCATGACTGTGTCAAGCAGCACAACAGTAGTATCGTATGCGAACACCACAGGATTTTTTTTTTTCTACTCGTCCTCATTAACTCACCATTTCCTACACTTAGAGCAAATTGCCATTCATTGCACCAAATAGAAATTCTATCCAAGCCAACCACTATCTTACTATAGTCATTCAAAGACAACACTTCCGCCTTGAGCCGGCCGAAGTGGCCGTGCGGTTAACGGCGCTGCAGTCTGGAACCGCAGTACCGCTACGGTCGCAGGTTCGAATCCTGCCTCGGGCATGGATGTTTGTGATGTCCTTAGGTTAGTTAGGTTTAACTAGTTCTAAGTTCTAGGGGACTAATGACCTCAGCAGTTGAGTCCCATAGTGCTCAGAGCCATTTGAACCATTTGAACACTTCCTGCCGGCCGAAGTGGCCGTGCGGTTAAAGGCGCTGCAGTCTGGAACCGCAGGACCGCTACGGTCGCAGGTTCGAATCCTGCCTCGGGCATGGATGTTTGTGATGTCTTTAGGTTAGTTAGGTTTAACTAGTTCTAAGTTCTAGGGGACTAATGACCTCTGAAGTTGAGTCCCATAGTGTTCAGAGCCATTTGAACCATTTTTTGAACACTTCCGCCGCGCGGGATTAGCCGAGCGGTCTGAGGCGCTGCAGTTATGGACTGTGAGGCTGGTCCCGGCGGAGGTTCGAGTCCTCCCTCGGGCAATGGTGTGTCTGTTTGTCCTTAGGATAAAAATGGTTCAAATGGCTCTGAGCACTATGGGACTCAACTGCTGTGATTATCAGTCCCATAGAACTTAGAAGTACTTAAACCTAACTAACCTAAGGACATCACACACATCCATGCCCGAGGCAGGATTCGAACCTGCGACCGTAGCAGTCCCACGGTTCCGGACTGCGCGCCTAGAACCGCGAGACCACCGCGGCCGGCCCCTTAGGATAATTTAGGTTATGTAGTGTGTAAGCTTAGTGACTGATGACCTTGGCAGTTAAGTCCCATAAGATTTCACACACATTTGAACATTTTTTGACAACACTTCCAGTACTCTACAGCGTCATCAGCAAAGAGTTGTAGTGTGCTATTCACATTATCTGTCAGATTATGTGCATAGAGAAGAAAGCGGTTCTATCGCACTTCCTTGGTACACCCCGGACGATAACATTGTCTCCAATGAACACTTACGTCCAAGACGGTGTACTGGGTTCTATTAAATAAAAGAATCTTCGAACCACTTACTTGTCTGAGATCCTTTCCCTTGTGCTCAGACATTTGCTGAGAGTCTGCAGTGTGTCACTGTGTCAAACACATTCCGTAAATCTAGGAATACATAATCTGCCCGTTGCCTTCCATCCGCAGTTCACAAGAAATGTTTCGCACGACAGATGCTTTCTAAATCCGTGTTGATTTGTGCTCTTCTCTCTCAATAAAATTTGTTATATTCGAACAAAAAATATCCGCAAGATTTCAGAAGTGTTAAGGATAGCAGTCTGTCATCTTTCGGGTCCGTTCTCTTACCCTTCTTAGACACAGGAGCCAACAGCACTTTTTTTTTGTAGTCGCTTGGGACTTTGTGCTGAATGAAAGATTCGCGTGAAATACAAGCTCAGTATGGGGCCATTGTCGAGGAGGACTTCTGCGAAAGCGAATTTCGGATTCCATCTGGACATGATGACCTACTCTTATTCGACTGTATCAGCTACTTTTCAAGGCCAGGGATGTCTGTTTCTATGCCTGAAATATCGGAGTAAATGCGGCGGTCAGATGGTGGTATGTCTGTACGATTCTTTTGCGTGAATCATTTTTTAAACGGCAAATTGAAAACTTCAGCTTTATTTTTGCCCTCTACTATCACTACACCAGAGCCGATATCCGAGTGACTTGACCCGCATAGGATTTAATGTAGGACCATAATGTTATAGAGTTCTCTGCAAGATCTTCTGCTAACTTATGAGTTGTTAAATGCCTCGCTCATCGATTTTTTTTACAGATACATGAATTTTTAATGTCTTTCGCCTGTCGAAATTTCTGCGGTTTCCTTTTATTTATTCTGTACGTAAGTCAGTAAAAACGGCGCCCTTATAGGATCGCTTCGTTTTCGGGGGAACCCTTTTTTCTCAGGAAAGGGTACCCCTATTAAGTCAGATTCATGTCAATATTTAAGTCTATGGCCTCTTGGCAGTGTATCAGTTTTAAGCTTCTAAGTCAGTTTAGTCAACAGATATGGCTGTGTATCTCACACATTTTGATATTCGTAAACTCAGTCATCAGAACCTATAGTACACTTCCGGTTGATCTAGAACAGTGAAAATTGGAAAGAAGAAGGAGTTCATAGTAAAAATAAAGGAAAAACTCGAAAATTGTCAATTTGTACTTATATAAAACGAAAAAATATTTTTTGTCGTTTTTCATCAGTCTGTTCGTCTGTCTGTCAATGCAATCAAAACATACTACCATGTATGTGAAATATTTTGGTACTCGCCAACTCAATTACCAAAAGCTATAAGGAATTTCCCATTGACCTAGAATCATGAAATTTGCGAAGACGCACATTTTCATACTGCAAGTAAAGGAAAAAGTCCAAAAACTGTAAATTTGTGAAGTATATGATTCCTATGCGGTATAAAACATTTAAGCATCTAAGTCCATTCAATCGAAAAACTTGGACGTTTATATGACATATTTTGAAATTTGTATATCGATTCATCAAAACCCATAGAGTTTTTCCCGTTGACCTGGAATCATGAAATTCGGAAAGAAGTAATTTTGACAGTACAGGTAATGGAAAAAAACATCCGAAAATTGTTAATCTGTAACTGCATAACACGAACAAATATTTTTTGTCATTTTTTTTACCGTCTGTCTGTTTGTCCGTCCGTCCGTTAAGACGCCTTTTTCTCTTGAAGAGTCTGGCGTATCAAATTCAAATTTGTGTCATTTACCGAGGTCTATGGTCCCTTGACGGTGTAAAAAATTTAAGCTTAGAGTCAACGTAATCAAAAGATTCAGCCATTTATGTCACATTATTTGACACTCGCAAATTCAGTCATATATAGGGCACCATCCACTGACGTAGAACTATGAAATTTGGCAAGAAGCAATGTTTCAAAGTACAAGTAAAGCAAAAATATTCGAAAATCGATAAATTGTAATTACACCATATAAAAATATCTCATTGCCATTAGAGTGTATATTGCATTCGTCATCCATCGAAAGCATAATAGGTGTAAATTACTGCTTGAAAACATAAAATATAAGTTGTAGTTATGTCTTAAGAATCAGGTAGAAGATACTTTATTAAGTCTTCTATATCTACATATACAAACTAAAGTCGCCTGCGTGCTTCTTTTTGCATGCACGCTATTTGTCTGAAGAACTAACGTACAGATATAGATACGGTTCCCTGGACCTATACCTTGCCAGTATCTACATCGAAAACCGGCAAAAATCGTCGAGACGGTCGATTTTCATATACATATGTTTCCCATGTACATACTGGAAAGGTATAGGATTCCATGGAAGCAATATTTTATTCATGTATGCAAAATTGTTTTGCACGGAAACCTCGGTGACCGAGCCCCACTCACACACGACCAATTGAAGCCTCATAAGTCATTACATAGAAAATGTTGTCATTTCTTTGATATTCGCAAACTGAATCAACAAAACTTGTAGGGTACATCCTATTGACCTCAACTTTGTACAGAGCCCCCAGAGCGCGAGTTCTACTAGCAATTGTCAGTTTTTTTTCGCTTTTGTTAGTAATGCATTACCAAAATGTCAGGAAATGTTCTGTCGGTGGATGAAAGCACTATCATACTTTTAAGTGCAAATATACTGATAGAAACCAGAACTTGTACAGAAGTGTAGCTCATCCAATGTCCGCAAGCATCTTCACTAATTATGCAGAAGTGGACACACTGTTTGATATGGACACGGAAGATAATGGGGACAAACAAAACAGGAAATGCCAATTGTGACAGTTGTGCTGGGGCATGAAAAAATATTGTGACAGCTAATGTACGGCTTGTGTTCCTGAGGTACCTGATTTCAAGCTTACCGCGCATATAATTTTCACTCCTCACAAATACATGATCACAGGCTTTCACACCCACAATCCACAGTAGTCTAGCGGGGCTGATTCAAGCCCAAGGACATGAGGGGGTGGTCTACCTGCACATCTGATGATATAATGCTGTAACTGATAAGCAGTAGGTTGTTAGTGGGCATAGAGGATGGAGTGGGTGTAAGATCAACATCGCTGGCTAGGACTTTCAGGTTATACATTTGTGCTATATGTACAGTATGTATGTACTCAAGGTGACCACCGACTACCCTTCACCCAGGGCAAATGTTTGAGGTCATTCAAGCGATCTCGCACTACCCTCAATCCTAATTCAAATGGGCTAACTAGATACCAGTCACCCGTTATAAAATTAGTAGGGAACCCATGTACCAGTAGGAGCAAATTAAAATGGTGGAAAACCCCTCCTCACCCCTTAGACCGATAAGATTAAAACCCTCTACTCTCTTGTCTAGTTCAATTGTGGAGGGGTCTTTATTCATTGTCTATGCAACATGGGAAGAGTTTCCGGTTTGTTGTAAACTATAATTATGTATTGAAAGAGCTTGGAAATATTGTTGTTGTGGTGGTATTCAGTCCAGAGACTGGTTTGATGCAGCTCTCCATGCTACTCCATCCCATGCAAGCTTCTTCATCTCCCAGTACCTACCGCAAATTACATCCTTCCGAAGCTGATTAGTGTATTTCTTTCTTGGTCTCCCTCTACGATTTTTACCCTCCAAACTGCTCTCAGATACTATATTGGTAAGCACTTGATGCCTCAGAACATATGTTACCAACTGATCCCTTCTTCTAGTCAAGTTGTACCACAAATTTCTGTTCTCCCTAATTCTATTCAGTACCTATTATAAAGTTTTGTTTTTATAGTAAATTTTTACAGTATTTTTGTTACTTATTGAGATTTTTTATTTAAGAATACATTTGTTTCACATAATACACACACACACACACACACACAACCACACACACACAATGTTTTTTACAAAGCTATTTTTTGCTTATATGCAGTAATGTACAATTTGTTTGCTGGCGTATTTACATAGCCTTTTTTCTTACATATATACGTTGGTTGTATTTATAGCTATTTTTCTGGAGACTTATGACTATCAAGTACATCACACTAAAGCTAGGAGAACCCGATACTATGTTCCAATTTTTGTTACCATATACTGTACTCGAATTTCCTTTCTCAAACATACTGTGTTTATATTTTAATCAACGCTTTCTGATCGTTTATTTCCGTATACAATATACGATATATTGGTAAGTGGGGACTGGTAGCATCAAGTGAAGAGTAATCATACACTCACACTCACACACACACACACACACACACACACACACACACACACACACACACACACACACACACACACACACAAAACTATGACAAGTGCACTTGTAAATACTTAAATACACAGCCAAACAGTCAATCAGTCAATGAATAGTGTGATCGGAGGAGCGTGCCAATGCTGTCATCACAGATGAACCGTTTGTTGTCATGACGAGACAGTCCTACTTTCAGCTGCAGTGCAGTATGTACCACACGGTTTCCAGTAGAGAAGGTACTTAGGGCACCATATGTGGAGGTGCACCAACGCCTTCAAGCAGACAACTCTACTTATAGGTTGGTAGTAAAACATTGCCGACACACTTCACCATAACGCTCTAACAGACGTAGCGTTTGAGTAGCACAATGCACAGTCTTACTCCACCTTTGGATGGCACTTGGCATCAAAGTGGTATGCATACATTTCCGCAATCTGAGTTCCACAGACTTCACAATATACGAACCACCGAGGACACAGATGAATAGCGCGACTGCAGGGACCTACCCCTTGCACGCTTCCCGTGAGACTCACATTCCCAACTGTCCACAATTCTACATACGTATTGTGGTGTCACAGCCAGACACCACACTTGCTAGGTGGTAGCTTAAATCGGCCGCGGTCCTGTAGTACAAGTCGGACCCGCGTGTCGCCACTGTTATCGCAGACCGAGCGCCACCACATGGCAGGTCTCGAGAGACTGACGTGAACTCAGCCCCAGTTGTACGGACGACCTAGCAAGGCGCAGTTATCCATATCTGGAGAGAGTCTCAATTGTATTCACCATAGCGATGTACAAGAACAAATTAAAGTTAAGTATATGAGAAGCTCAGTTCTTTTCTTTATAGCTTTTACCACATATCCTGTTTCAGATTTAACGCAAGACGGCGTGGGTTACGCGTGCCCTATCGGCTACCTTATTGTGGACTGGCTGCTCTTGACAGTTCACAACATTTGGCGACGCGGATTACCGGATTTTGTTCTCTTTTTCTTTCCCCTTGTTTTGCTCTGAATTGCTTGTGTCATGGCTTCGCCACAATCTCCGGATGTACTGTCCGAATTTTTTCGCTTGCAGAATCAGCAGTCGCAGGCGTTATTGGATGCCCTGGGACAGCTCGTCCAGGGTCAACGTGTGCTGCAACACGATGCGGCAGCCGCCGCTTCATCGCTACCGCAGCCACAACACGTCGTTGCACCGCCCTTCCGTAATTTTGACTCATCCATGGAGTCCTGGCCGGAATGGTCCCGCCAGTTCAGCTTTCATCTAGCCGCCTACAGAATTCAAGGTAATGAGCGGCAGCCGTTTTTGCTTTCTTGTGTCGGTGTGTGCACCTACCGTGTGATAGTGAAGTTGTTTCCCCGGCGCGACGTAGCAACTCTGTCCTACGAAGAACTTTTGTCGGCGTTAGATGCCTATTTCAAAGAAACAGTAAATGTTGTTGCACAACGGTATACGTTCTTTCGTACAAAACGTACGGCCGGTCAGACTAATAGGGAGTGGGTTGCGACATTGCAAGGACTTACTAGGGAGTGTGCATTTGAATGTGAATGTGGCCTCCCTTATTCAGATACTATGGTGCGTGATGCAATTGCACAGAACGTTTCTGATGTTCGCATACGGGAACAGATTTTGAAACTAGTTAATCCCTCCCTTCAACAAGTGATAGACATATTGGACAGGCAAGACACACTTGACTTTGCTCAGGAATCATTTGAAGCTTCGCCAGCAGTGTGTCTCCTTAACCGGCCCGCCGGGCCCGCTGCACGGGACGCTAAGCGGCCCTCGCACCCGTCTGCGCAGCGGCCGCCTAGCTCGCAACCACGTGCGCCGCGTAGGCAAGCCAATGCAGTGAAATCATGCCCGCGGTGTGCAACTAGACATTCGCGTGAAAATTGCCCGTCACGCCAAGCTATTTGCTTTTATTGTCACAAGAAAGGACATGTTCAAAGTGTTTGCCAGCAAAGGCTAAGATCAGACAATCCCAATACTGCCAGGCCTTTTGCTTCGCGCCGGAATCGAACCAGGGACAATCAGGCTCGTGGACCTTCGCCCATGGACATTCATGTCGTTACTTCCACCCCGTCCAGTGCCACTTTATCTAACAGTGACTGTGTTCGTCCCACAAAAAGTGTGCGTCGACGTCGCCGGAAATCCCGTAACATCGCAAGTGCTTCTGTACCTGTATCAGTTCAAATTGCACGTGACAGTCGCTCTTGTCGTCAGCAGGACAATAAACTTTTTGTAGACTTAGACTTTGAAGGCAAAGTGATCCCATTCCAGCTCGATACCGGAGCTGCAGTTTCATTGCTCAATCACGCCACGTACGAACAACTGGGCAAACCTCCGTTGCGTGCCGCAAATGTTCAGCTCCATAGTTATTTAGGACAACAGATACCTGTGTTAGGACAGTGCAGCCTTCTTGCAACATACAAGGGACAAACAAAACTTGTATCGTTTTACGTTCTTCATTCTTCTACGGCAGTGAACTTGTTTGGTTTGGATTTATTTCAGTTGTTTAACTTGTCTATCGTAAATCAGGTCCTCTCCGTGAATCAGACTGTGCCTTCCGCCAGTGTTTCTAGTCTATGTGAAGAATTTGCAGACATTTTTGCACCGGGCCTTTGTTGCGCTAAGAATTATGCAGCACATTTGGAACTGAAAGCAAACGCGCAACCGAAGTTTTTCAGAGCGCGCAATGTTCCCCACGCATTGCGTGATGAGGTCGCAAGAACGTTACACGATTTAGAATCGCAAGGTGTAATTGAACGTGTGCAGGCTTCTCTCTGGGCCTCACCCTTAGTCATTTTGCCGAAACCTTCCGGAAAATTGAGACTTTGTGTGGACTTCAAGGCAACTGTGAATCCACAACTCGTGACTGCGACTTTTCCTTTGCCCCGCCCGGAAGATCTTTTTGACAAACTGTGCCCGGGAAAATATTTTTCGAAATTGGACCTAGCAGATGCGTACTTGCAAATACCGGTGGACGAAGAATCCCAGCGCGTCTTGGTGGTAAACACGCATCTTGGTTTGTATCGCTTCAAAAGACTGCCATTCGGGTGTGCATCTGCACCTGCATTGTTTCAGCACTATTTACAAACTGTTTGTGCGTCGGTCCCTACTGCTGCGAACTATCTGGACGATATTGTGATCTCCGGAAAGACAGAAGCCGAACATTTGCAAAATCTTCGAACATTATTTCAGGTCTTGCGACAAAATGGTCTTCGCTTGAGGAAGGACAAATGTGTGTTTTTTGCTCGGGACTTGCCCTACCTGGGCCATGTACTCAATGCCCAAGGGATACATCCGAGTCCAGAGCACCTCCGTGCCATACAGGATTTACCGTCACCGTACAACTTGAAGCAACTACAGTGTGTGCTGGGTAAAATCAATTATTATCATAAATTTCTGCGCAATGCTTCTTCCATTTCCGCTCCGCTTCATCGCTTACGCCGTAAAGGTGTTCCGTTCGTCTGGACGCCGGAATGCGAACGCGCCTTTCGCCAGTTGAAATCGGCGTTACTTTCAAATACTTGCCTTACGCCATTCGATCCCCGGAAACCCCTTTTGTTGATGGTCGATGCATTGGATTTCGGGATCGGTGCTGTGCTTGCGCACAAAGATGGATCGCATGATCGTCCTATTGCCTTTGCGTCCAAATTGCTCTCGTCTGCGCAACGCAATTATTCACAGATTGAGAAAGAAGCGTTAGCTCTCGTGTTTGGTGTTACTAAGTTCCATGATTTCTTGTATGGTCGTCACTTTACCATCATCACAGACCACAAACCGTTGACATCGCTTTTTCATCCGACCAAGCCTGTACCTCCACGTACAGCGCAGAAATTCATTCGCTGGTCTCTTTTCCTCTCGCAGTACCGCTACACTATCTTGTATCGGTCCACTGCTAAGCACGGAAACGCCGATGCGTTGTCCCGTTTGCTGTTGCCGAGGATAAAGCATTCGATTCTTCCGAACTTGCTTGCATGTTCATTGATGCGGAAACCGATGACGTGGTCGAATCGTTTCCGATTGATTTTCGTCGTGTAGCTACGGCCACAGCTGTTGACCCTGTCCTTGCTACTGTTTTGCGTTTTGTTGCTACGCAATGGCCCTTGTCAAAGTCACGGATCGAGGATCCGTTGGTTCGCCGATTTTTTGCTCACAAGGGGAGACTTTTTGTACGACGTGGTGTTTTGTTGTTGCGTTCGGATAATGATCAATCCAGAGTCGTGGTCCCACGTTCGTTACAGTCCTCTGTCTTACGGCTTCTTCACCAAGGACATTGGGGTATAGTGCGTACGAAACAACTTGCTCGTCAGCACTGTACTTGGTTCGGGATCGATGCTGCGATTACGACTATGTGCTCTTCTTGCATGGCGTGTGCCGCACAGCAATCCGCACCGCCGCGGAAATTTTTTGCATGGCCGAAAGCCACTTCCCCTTGGCAACGCTTGCGCATCGATTTTGCTGGTCCATTCTGGAATGCTCGATGGTTGGTTGTGGTCGATGCTTTCAGTAATTTTCCTTTTGCTGTCCGGATGTCTTCCACGTCTTCTGCCACAATCCACGCATTGTCTGCTATCTTTTGCATTGAAGGTCTTCCGCAGACTATTGTTTCCGACACTGGCCCACGATTCATGTCCGCAGAATTTCAGTCATTCTGCAAGGCCAATGGTATTCGACATCTGACATCCGCGCCGTTTTCGCCTCAGTCCAACGGTGCCGCTGAACGATTGGTCCGGACTTTCAAGTCACAGATGTTGAAGTTGAAAGAGTCGCATTCTCGGGAGGACGCGTTATTGCTCTTTTTGTCCTCGTATCGCTCTCAGCCCCGCGATGGTCGCTCGCCGGCTGAGTTGCTCCATGGTCGTTCTCATCGAACGTTGATGTCTTTGCTGCATCCGCCGCATCAGGTTCCAGTGCAGCGGCAGACTCCTGCTTTTGCTCCTGGCGACGTTGTCTTCTATCGCAACTGTCGCGGTTCATGGCGTTGGCTCGCAGGGCGCATTCTTCGCTGCCTCGGCCGCGCGATGTATTTGGTTTTGGGGGCCTCTGGTGAGGTGCGTCGGCATCTCAATCAGCTGCGCCTCTGTCGTCGCCTGGGTTCTGCCGCTCCCCGTCTGCTTTCAGCGACGGAGCCGTCAGGTCAGCGCCCTGGGGACCCGTCTACTGGCTCGCCTCATCCCCAGGTGTTACCGACGCTGCCTTCAATTTTGCCTCGTGGCGACGAGCCGTCGCCGTCGCCGTCGCCGCCGCCGCCGCCGCCGCCGCCGCCGCCGCCTGTTCTCCCGCCGGCGCCGCCCGCGGTGGACGCGTCGCTGCAGCCGCCACGCGCCTCCCTGGGTCACGCGCCGCCGCTCGCTTCCCGTGACCGGCCGTCCTCCGCCATGGAACTCTTGCCCGCTCCGGACCAGATGTCATCATCGCGCGTCGGATTCCCCGACGCCATGGAGGTCGACCCTTCGGCCCCTCCTGTCTCTTTACGGGCGCATACACCGCATGTTGACGGGCACCCTGGACTAGGTTTCCAGGCGTTTCCTAGCTCCCCTCGGACCGAATGGCCGGGTGTGGGTGGCACAGCCTCGCCTGTTGTTAGGCTCCCCACCTCATCGCATACGTCAACATGGGGTCCTCCCCACGGCGGGCGGAAGCCTTATCTCACGACCGTTCGCCGATTTGCGGGGGAGGAATGTGGTGTCACAGCCAGACACCACACTTGCTAGGTGGTAGCTTAAATCGGCCTCGGTCCTGTAGTACAAGTCGGACCCGCGTGTCGCCACTGTTATCGCAGACCGAGCGCCACCACATGGCAGGTCTCGAGAGACTGACGTGAACTCAGCCCCAGTTGTACGGACGACCTAGCAAGGCGCAGTTATCCATATCTGGAGAGAGTCTCAATTGTATTCACCATAGCGATGTACAAGAACAAATTAAAGTTAAGTATATGAGAAGCTCAGTTCTTTTCTTTATAGCTTTTACCACATATCCTGTTTCAGATTTAACGCAAGACGGCGTGAGTTACGCGTGCCCTATCGGCTACCTTATTGTGGACTGGCTGCTCTTGACAGTTCACAACATGTATTGTACCTTATAGACATTTGCCCACCATCCCTGCAGTCGCGCTATTCATCAGTGTCCTCGGTGGCTCAGATGGATAGAGCATCTGCGATGTAAGCAGGAGATCCCGGGTTCGAGTCCCGGTCGGGGCACACATTTTCAGCTGTCCACATCGAGGTATTTCAATAACACCTGTCGGCAGCTGAGGTTGTCAGTTAGTCATCATTTACTCCAGGGAAAAGCTGCACGGTCATCAACAGTAACTGTTCTTTCGAGAACAAGTTACTGTCTTCGTATATATAGTTAAAAAGGCTAACCAGCCATTGACCTTCGTCTGTGCGAATACGCACAGGTTGCCCAAACTCTTACGGGAATCGCCAAAGCGTGCGCGAGTAATGAGTGGGTGCGCAAATGTCTATAAGGTACAATACACATGTAGAATTGTGGACAGTTGGGAATGTGAGTCTCACGGGAAGCGTGCAAGGGATAAGTCCCTGCAGTCGCGCTATTAATCTGTGTCCTCGGTGGCTCAGATGGATAGAGCGTCTGCCATGTAAGCAGGAGATCCCGGGTTCGAGTCCCGGTCGGGGCACACATTTTCAGCTGTCCACATCGAGGTATTTCAACAACACCTGTCGGCAGCTGAGGTTGTCAGTTAGTCATCATTTACTCCAGGGAAAAGCTGCACGGTCATCAACAGTAACTGTCTTCGTATAACTACTAACTTGAAGCTGGAAGTAAAAAATTTCTTAGATGCTTCACCATATCGGTCTAAAAGACAAAGAAAATTTATTATTATGTACATCTGTGCATTTGTGCAGCATACATTCCACTGTATAAACTAAGACTGTAATATTTTACGAGAGTTAAAATCGGAATTTTAATTGGACTTCCCAGCATATATGATTCGCAAGCTCGATCACAAAACTTCCTTAATACAAAAAATAAACCCCATATTTCAGAATTAAATATGGTTTGCGTCTTCCTGATATACAGGGTGGTCCATTGATCGTGACTGGGCCAAATATCTCACGAAATAAGCTTCAAACGAAAAAACTACAAAAAACGAAACTTGTCTAGTTTGAAGGGTGAAACCAGATGGCGCTATTGTTTGGCACGATAGATGGCGCTGCCATAGGTCAAACGGATATCAACTGCGTTTTTTTTAAATAGGGACCCCCATTTTTTATTACATAGTCGTGAAGTACGTAAAAAAATATGAATGTTTTATTTGGACAACTTTTTTCGTTTTGTGATAGATGGCGCTGTAATAGTCACAAACATATGGCTCACAATTTTAGACGAACAGTTGGTAACAGGTAGGTTTTTTAAATTAAAATACAGAACGTAGGTACGTTTGACACATTTTATATCTGTTGTTCCAATGTGATACATGTACCTTTGTGAACTCATCATTTCTGAGAACGCATGCTGTCACAGCGTGATTACCTGTAAATACCACATTAATGCAATAAATGCTCAAAATGATATCCGTCAACCTCAATGCATTTGGCAATACGTGTAACGACATTCCTCTCAACAGCGAGTAGTTGGCCTTCTGCATTGACAAGGGGCTGACGCCTGTTGTCAGGCGTTGTCGGTGGATCACGATAGCAAATATCCTTCAACTTTCCCCACAGAAAGAAATCCGGGGACGTCAGATCCAGTGAACGTGCGGGCCATGGTATGGTGCTTCGACGAGCAATACACCTTTCGTGAAATATGCTATTCAGTACCGCTTCAACCGCACGCGAGCTATGTGCCGGACATCCATCATGTTGGAAGTACATCGCCATTCTGTCATGCAGTGAAACATCTTGTAGTAACATCGGTAGAACATTACGTAGGAAATCGGCATACATTGTACCATTTAGATTGCCATCGATAAAATGGGGGCCAATTATCCTTCCTCCCATAATGCCGCACCATACATTAAGCCGCCAAGGTCGCTGATGTTCCACTTGTCGCAGCCATCGCGGATTTTCTGTTGCCCAGTAATGCATATTATGCTGGTTTACGTTGGTGAATGACGCTAAATAGAACGCGTGCAAAAAATCTGTCATCGTCCCGTAATTTCTCTTCGTGCCCAGTGGCAGAACTGTACACGACGCTCAAAGTCGTCGCCATGCAATTCCTGGTGCATAGAAAAATGGTACGGGTGCAATCGATGTTGATGCAGCATTCTCATCACCGACGTTTTTGAGATTCCCGGTTCTCGCGCAAGTTGTCTGCTACTGACGTGCGGATTAGCCGTGACAGCAGCTAAAACACCTACTTGGGCAACGTCATTTGTTGCAGGTCGTGGTTGGAGTTTCACATGATCCGGCGAACGGTCCGGACACTTGGATGATGTCGTCCAGGATACCGAGCAGCATATACAGCACACGTCCGTTGGGCATTTTAATCACAATAGCCATACGTCAACACAATATCGACCTCTTCCGCATTTGGTAAACGGTCCATTTTAATACGGGTAACGTATCACGAAGCAAATACCGTCCGCACCGGCGGAATGTTACGTGATACCGTGTACTCATACGTTTGTGACTATTACAGCGCCATGTATCACAAAGCCAAAAAAGTGCTCCAACTAAAACATTCATATTTCTTTACGTACTACACGAATATGTAATAAAAAACTGG
Source organism: Schistocerca nitens (assembly GCF_023898315.1). Lineage (NCBI taxonomy): Eukaryota > Metazoa > Arthropoda > Insecta > Orthoptera > Acrididae > Schistocerca > Schistocerca nitens. The sequence goes on from NC_064617.1 coordinate 74,611,321, forward strand.
GGGTTCCTATTTAAAAAAAAAAAACGCAGTTGACCTATGGCAGCGCCATCTAGCGGGCCAACCATAGCGCCATCTGGTTTCCCCCTTCAAGCTAGGCGAGTTTCGTTTTTTGTAGTTTTTTCGTTTGATGCTTATTTCGTGAGATATTTGGCCCTGTCACGATCAATGGACCACCCTGTATATGGCGCAGAAGCTCGTCTACAAAAATTCCTTAAATGAAGCTGCGCATTAAAGTGTTAAATCTGATGAAAAGCGCACATAATAAAGAATTATACGCTTTACACTTCTTCAGATCAGAAATAAAACCTTAAAACGGAAGACGGACCGACGTTTAGGCTTGTTAACTTACTTATTTCATATACCTAGCCAGCATTGAAGTTCTTTGTTATCACTGTACTCCGCGTTAGATGCCTCTTTAAGGATTAGGTGGGATGTCAAGCCAGTCCTAAAAATGGTGACATTTCGCGAAAATCGGGACATCAAGTAACATTAGGAAGTGACTTGTTCCTGTAGTACCATATATTATGGTTTCTTCACGTATGGAGAGCGGGAAGGAAGTCTACTTAATTCCTGTGTAAGCACAGGGATAAACGTTGCTTCGCTATGCCGACGTGAGTAATGTGTTGGGGTCTGTAGTATACTTCTAAATACTTCACTTAATACTATTTGTGATATTTTGTTAGTAGAGTTTCGTCGAATAATTGGTGTCCATGAGATCTGCGTCCGACAATTCACATTTTTTAACATTTCTGTGACACTCTACCGTGTACGAAACAAACTTGTTACCTTCACGCTGGCCTCCTTTTTTTATACGTTCATTGTTCCCTGTAAGATGTTTAGCGTGCGCGTTTTGTATCTTAAGCAATATTTTAGGATAGGTCGCACAAGAGTTCTATAAGAACTTTCTCCTTCTCTAATGACCTTAATGTCGACGGAACTTTAAATTCCATCTTCCTTTCTTCGTAAGCAATTTCACTTGTAGATAATTATATTGCCCCTGTATTCTACCAATGGTCCGAAGTCTGTTATCTGCTTCACATAACGACTCAGCCTATGTGAAGGTTCCATTTCATATCTCCAGAAACTGTTTCAAATGTGTATGAGTTGACTCGTTCTAATCGTGAAGAATTGATATGTAGTCATTCCTGCATTTTGTGATGTGCACAATTTATATATCTGAACACCGGAAACAAGTCGCCAGTCATTGCATCAGTTTGACATCTTCTCAACTTTGACTCATCCTTCAGCCTTTTTTGACGTAGTCCTTTAATAGAGACATCTTACTGCATTAGTTGCAAAAAAAGTCTGAGTCTCTTTTACTTGCTTTATAACACACAACATAACAGCAAGCGTTCCAACACACTTGTCTGGATCACGTCTGAAATTATTTTCACTTCTACGGATGACAACTCTCCAGTCAGGATAAGACTCTCAATCCTACCTAAACAAAGTCAGTCCAGTAACAAATTTATTTTATAACTCAAATGATAGTACTTTTTGTAATTGCATTCTTATTGTACTGAGTCAAAGTCGGAAATCAAGATATTCAGTGGAAAACACTGCAATCATAGTTAATGGCTACATGCGCAGAACTAGAAGTAATACCCAAACTTAAACATTTGTTTTGAATTCTCTGCTACCGAATTAACAAGGTTTAGCTCTTTTTACTTGTACAACATTCTGCGTGTTGGAAAGCGTAATTTACAAGTAGAAACGGCCTGTATTTTTCATTCGTTTGCGTTGCTCGCCACTGGGGAAATACGACCAAGCTACGCTACATCTTGGCACTACAGCTCGGCAAACTGCATGTTTTGCTGTGAGGATTCCAGGCAACGCCCTCTCTCTATCCTTCTCTCTCTCTATCTCTCACTCCTTCGCTCGCATCGCATCCGGCAGCGGCGAGAACCCTGCGTCTCGCAGGTGGCGCCTCCCTGCTCTCCGTGGCGCCTACCTGCACTACCTCCCTCCCGAGCCGAGACCGAGGTTGGCGTCTTGTTTTTTTGTGCTGCCGTCGACGTTTCGTAACGGACCGCAAACAAAACAGCAGCGCGCTGGCGCCAGCTCGTATGCACAGCAAAGATATCGCCCGTGCGAGATACTGTTTCAACACTCGTTATGCAACTGTCGTACTCCACGTGGGCGGAAAGGTAGGAAAAAGTGTACTTGCGCGGTGAGAGACGCTTCGTTCTTGCGCGGTCTTCAGACAGGATTGTCTTTTATTTTCTAGTCGCTTTAGTAACCACAGCAGTTCTTATTATCTCAGGACACATCTCCAAATGAGAAGGACCGACGAGTATTACTTCCGAAGAGAATAATTGTGCCAAACTGAATCGGAGATTTTGGCCAACTTGGAGCTGGGAATAGGGAAGACCACTGCAGTTCATGCGCAGCTGTAACGAACACAATATGGTTTGATCCTGTAGCACACCTTTGCATGGTAGCCATTCTTGCTTAGCTTCGATACAGTCGTATGGGCTGCCGTTGTGGTCGGAAGACAGGTTTGACGCACCTCTCCACGCTAGTCTATTCTGTGCAAGCCTATTTATCTCAGAATAACTGCTACAACCTACATCAATTTGAAGCTGCTCACTGTATTCATCCCTTTGACCTCTTTTACAATTTTTATCCCACACACTTCCATCCATTACCAAAGCAATGTTTATGTCACACCTCAGGATGTTCCCTGTCGATCGATGGCTTCAAATTAAAGTTGTGCAACAACTTTTACCGCTACTTCGATTAAGTGCCTCCACATTATTTTACTCCATCTACCTACTTAATTTTCAGCATTCTCCTTAAGAACACATTTTAATAGCTTCCATTCCCTCCTTGCATTAACCGCTTACCGCCCACGATCCATTCTAGGAACCGTGATTTCAGTTGTTATCCGTACTACTTATAAAAATGCATGTATGTATTTGTGTACAGCCGGCCAGTGTAGCAGAACGGTTCTAGGCGCTTCAGTCTGGAACCGCGCGACTGCTATGGTCGCAGGTTCGAATCCTGCCTCGGGCATGGATGTGTGTGATGTCCTTAGGTTGGTTAGGTTTCAATAGTTCTAAGTTGTAGGGGACTGATGACCTCAGATGTTAAGTCCCATAATGCTCAGAGCCATTTGAACCTTTTGTATGTGTACATGTGTGTGTGTTTCTCCTCCTAAATCACTGGCCCGAACTAAACTTGGTACACATATCCCCAACGATCGGGCAACAATCGCCGTGGAGGCGAGGACAACCTACCTATCATAGTCCATGCGATATCTACATCTACCTCTACATCTACATGGATACTCTGCAAATTACACATAAGAGCCTGGCAGAGGGTTCATCGAACCACCCTCAAAATTCTTCTCAATTATTCCACTCTCGAACAGTTCGGTAAAAATGAACACCTATATCTTTCCGTGTGAGCGCTGATTTCCCTAATTTTATTATGATGATCGTTTCTCCCTATGTAGACGTATTTTCGCATTCGGAGGAGAAAGTTGGTGATTGAAATTTCGTAAGAAGATTCCGCCGCAACGAAAATCGCATTTGTTTTAATGGTGTCCATCCCAAATCCTCTATACGAGCGAGGTGGCGCAGTGGTTAGCGCACTGGACTCGCATTCTGGACATCGACGGTTCAATCCCGCGTCTGGCCATCCTAATTTAGGTTTTCCGTGATTTCCCTAGATCGCTTCAAGCAGATGCCGGGAACGTTCCTTTGAAAGGGCACTGCCGTCTTCCTTCCCTACCGTTCCCTAGTCCGATGAGACTGATGACCTCGCTGTTTGGTCCCTTCCCCGAATCAACCAACCAACCAATCCAAATCCTTTATCGTGTCTGTGACACTCTCTCCCCTATTTTGTGATAATACAAGAGGTGCTGCAGGGATCCCAGATCCTGCAGCAGTTCTCTAAAACAGGACTGACAAGCGTAGTGTAGGCAGTCGTACATGCAATGAGGTGCGTGAAAAACATCCGTATCATGCATAGCGTTTAAATTTATTACTTCTTTGCTACTAACTTTATTCGCAACATATTTCGTAGACAGTATGCACACATACCGCTGAATGTACTTACACAGATACATCATTGTACGACACATAGTTCAAGAGATGTGATAACACTGAGATGCGTAAAGAAATACATGGTGTTTTAATACATTCCTTGTTTACTACTAAGACACTCCTACAATAGAGTCACCATAAGCAAATCCCTGACACCTGACAGCAGCGCTTTTGACAGCTTTCAACAACGATACTCAAACGGCTGTAGTCGAAAACAATTGTCCTCTATAGCGCTGTGAAGAGGTGTTGCCATAGAAACGTTTAAAAAATCGTGTTGTAAGACATATGAAGCAGCTGTGAACAGCGTACTATACGTAGGAGTACTGCAGAAGTACATATATGATTTCGTTTCTAATAAAAATCGACAAAATGAATACTCACGCAACGCCGAGTTTGTCACCTAGTAATAAAGAAACAAACTTTTTATTACCGACTGCGGCTTCGCCACACCTGAAGATGGTCTTCGGCGCAGACTGAAACCGGTAGTCTGTAACAAAAAGTTGCGATGCCGACAGTGCTTATTTATTTACCTTCATTAAAGACTAGTAATACTTGGAGATATTTTAGACATTAACAAATTCCACCTTTTCAAAATCGCTTTTTGTGCCAGTCTGCGTTTTATACCCACATCATCAGTTATTCTGCCATCTAAAAAGCAGAACTCATCTGGTACATTTCCTAATCTACTTCCTGCAGCATCACCTATTTCGATTCGACTACATTCCATTACTGTTTCACTTTTGTTGATGTTCATCTTATAATCTCTTTTTCAGGATACTGTCTACTGTATCCAATTGCTCTTCCAAATCAACTGCTGTCTCTGAAAGAATTACTATATCATTAGTGAACTTGAAAGTTTTAGTTCTCTCGCTGAACTTTAGTTCGCTCTCCACATTTTTCTTTTGTTGTTTGTGCAGTGCACTGATTGAATAACATTTGGTACAGTCTACAACACATTCTCTCTCCTTTCTCAATCGCTGCAACCTTTTCATGTCCTTTTAGAATTATAATTGCGGTCTTGTGTCTGTGACATTTCACTTCCTGTATTTTGTGTCTGAAATATTCAGAATTTCAGGCAACATCGTCAAAAGCTTTCTCTGACTTTACAAATGCGACAAACGTTGGCCTTCCCTGAACCTATCTCCAAAGATAAGTCGTACGATCACTGTTGGCTCACATGTCCCTACATATTACTGGAATCCTAACTGTTCTTTTCCGAGCTTGACTTCTACCAGTTTTTCCACTCTACTGTAAATATATTCTAACACAAAAATTAAAAAAAAGAGGAAAAGAAGAAAAAGACGCACCACGAAGGATTTATGCAAATTGGTCACAAACTGGGAAATGCAAAATCGTGAACTTTGGCGGCCGATGGATGAAAGTGTGACGCTGCAGCGCATTTTCACCGTGCAGCTGACAAGGATAGTAAACACGGGACGTGTCGATACAAGGGCACAAAGTCTTTGAGATCTTCAGTCCGTCTACTCCTGTCCAAAGGAATACACGTGTACAGGCACTTTTATTTGCCTCACCCTGAATTAGAGACTCCGATCCATTTACCCATCCATTTTAAGTGATTCCAGTTGCCAGTCTAGGATTTGTTTGGAATGAAAATAAACAAGTCTCAAGGTCAGAGATAGAGGAAAAGAGGAGATGAAGAGAGAGAAAGAGGTGAGGAGGAGATGGAGAGAGAAGTGGAGGAGGACGAGGTCGAAAATGTGATGGGGTAGGAGGAGGCGAGAAATTGAGGGAAGAAAAGGAGCAGACAGACAACGAGAGCGGGAAGAGGAGGTGGACACAGAGAGTGGGGAGACAGAGGTTAGGACGTATACGAGTTTATAATTGCCATACATTTTTAGCAATTGCAGAGCATTGTTGGGTTTATAAATTTATGTAATACCCTACTTTTAGCTGTGGAGCAGTTAAATTGCTAGTAGACATAATAATTACAATATCTGTAACTTCGAAAAAAATACTTGATTTCATGAAAATCTTATCTGTTTTAGCTACATCTGTATTGTCAGTTTTGCTGGCACCGTACATTTCGTCTCCCTTAAATATACTCCTGGAAATTGAAATAAGAACACCGTGAATTCATTGTCCCAGGAAGGGGAAACTTTATTGACACATTCCTGGGGTCAGATACATCACATGATCACACTGACAGAACCACAGGCACATAGACACAGGCAACAGAGCATGCACAATGTCGGCACTAGTACAGTGTATATCCACCTTTCGCAGCAATGCAGGCTGCTATTCTCCCATGGAGACGATCGTAGAGATGCTGGATGTAGTCCTGTGGAACGGCTTGCCATGCCATTTCCACCTGGCGCCTCAGTTGGACCAGCGTTCGTGCTGGACGTGCAGACCGCGTGAGACGACGCTTCATCCAGTCCCAAACATGCTCAATGGGGGACAGATCCGGAGATCTTGCTGGCCAGGGTAGTTGACTTACACCTTCTAGAGCACGTTGGGTGGCACGGGATACATGCGGACGTGCATTGTCCTGTTGGAACAGCAAGTTCCCTTGCCGGTCTAGGAATGGTAGAACGATGGGTTCGATGACGGTTTGGATGTACCGTGCACTATTCAGTGTCCCCTCGACGATCACCAGTGGTGTACGGCCAGTGTAGGAGATCGCTCCCCACACCATGATGCCGGGTGTTGGCCCTGTGTGCCTCGGTCGTATGCAGTCCTGATTGTGGCGCTCACCTGCACGGCGCCAAACACGCATACGACCATCATTGGCACCAAGGCAGAAGCGACTCTCATCGCTGAAGACGACACGTCTCCATTCGTCCCTCCATTCACGCCTGTCGCGACACCACTGGAGGCGGACTGCACGATGTTGGGGCGTGAGCGGAAGACGGCGTAACGGTGTGCGGGACCGTAGCCCAGCTTCATGGAGACGGTTGCGAATGGTCCTCGCCGATACCCCAGGAGCAACAGTGTCCCTAATTTGCTGGGAAGTGGCGGTGCGGTCCCCTACGGCACTGCGTAGGATCCTACGGTCTTGGCGTGCATCCGTGCGTCGCTGCGGTCCGGTCCCAGGTCGACGGGCACGTGCACCTTCCGCCGACCACTGGCGACAACATCGATGTACTGTGGAGACCTCACGCCCCACGTGTTGAGCAATTCGGCGGTACGTCCACCCGGCCTCCCGCATGCCCACTATACGCCCTCGCTCAAAGTCCGTCAACTGCACATACGGTTCACGTCCACGCTGTCGCGGCATGCTACCAGTGTTAAAGACTGCGATGGAGCTCCGTATGCCACGGCAAACTGGCTGACACTGACGGCGGTGGTGCACAAATGCTGCGCAGCTAGCGGCATTCGACGGCCAACACGGCGGTTCCTGGTGTGTCCGCTGTGCCGTGCGTGTGATCATTGCTTGTACAGCCCTCTCGCAGTGTCCGGAGCAAGTATGGTGGGTCTGACACACCGGTGTCAATGTGTTCTATTTTCCATTTCCAGGAGTGTATAATCGAGGCTCAATGTACATTTCATCCAGAAGCACGTTTACCGTAAGTTCAGGAATTTTCAAAAATTTCCTTTTAAATCATCATATACTGCACACTAACATCTACATTTAAACTATTTAAAATGGCCTTCGCTGTCAGCTTTCTTACACTGCATGAACGTGTCAAATGCAGATAATCACTCTTGTGCACGGCATCATATGGTAGTGGGGAATGTACATAAAGTATAGCTGTCAATAATAATGTGTTCTGGCTGTACCTGTTACTGTTGTTGTTTATAGTTAAATACTGGAACTGTTCCATAATCATAATCAGATATGAACAATTGTCACCTGAAAAAACCCCTTCCACATATTCACCATCTGTTTAACTACAAAATTCTCGTTTGAGATGTCTTCTTTAGACATAATTGGTTCGACATATTTAATTAGACTATCCAAGGCATGCTTAGATTTTACTGACAAAAAGGCGTTGGGAACGTATGATAACGAGCTTTATACTTTCCAAAGGCAAGGATGACACTCAGATCCGTCTTAACAGTTACTTATCCGGTAATGTTGGGTATTTCATCAGTAGTATCAATAAAACACAGCACTGCTTTTTGTTTACCCTTGATGCAGCACCACTGTTTCTTGTTGAAATGGATAGCACTCGAAAAGTACTATTTCTTCGAAATTATGAATAGCTTTCTGGTCTTTGTACTGCGAATAATCTTCCAAGTTTCTTACCAACATGTTTTCAAAATTTTCACTTTCTGCATCCCGTAACCTTCTGCAAAAGAGTCCAGCTGTTGTTAGTTATCGTGGCAAATTAGTGAAAGTTCATGCCGCTGCGTTTTGTTCCAGCTTTGGATGACCCTTACAAATGACTTTAATTTTTCGTGAACTATAAAGCGTTCCGTTTTTACTATGAACTCTTCACTAAAGTGCTTTACCCATATTATAGGCTTCTTTGATTTTTAGAAGTTAGTGGAAATTTTTTCTGAGCCACATTTTCTTTAGTTCTTCATTGCTGGGTAAAGATGTTTGTCTGTTTCATTTTGTGATTTGAAATTACTTTTAGAGACATTTCTAGTATCTGAAAAAGAACGTTCTACATATTTAATATAACATAGATGTACACAACTAGCTTAGCGCCCACTAGTTTGCTCGCGTAGACTATTTAGACTGCAGAGATTTTTTTGTTTTGTTTTTGTTTAATCGAATTTTCATGTTGCTTACAAATGGCAACACCTTCTAAGCTTCTGACGCTAATTACGACCATAATGACATGGTCTTTTCTGCATGTACGTCTGACCAAAAGCGATTCTAGTAAACTGGATTCCAAAGGTTTTCTTAATCAGGCATTTTGCTCTCTTGTGGAGATATTTACATACAAATTTCATCCCCTAGAAATATTTCTTTATATCTAAGCGAGTAGTGAAATACCAACTTTCACAAAATTAGCTTTAAAATATTTTCATGTAACGAAATATTTTCTAAAAAATTTTTCATCCTCTATTGCACTCCCTTATGGTCTGGATTTCCAGAAAAACTGAAATATGTATTTTTTTATAGCTAACTAAGAAGTCAAATACCAGTTGTCCTTTAGTAGCTCTTTAGCAATTACTTATTTATAAAAAAAATTCACACAATATTTTATCTCATTAGTGGCTGAATTTCCAAAAGTGATGAAACATGTATTTTTTTATTTTCTGACTGAGGAACCAAACACCAGTTTTCAAAGATTTAGCTTTAGAAGTTTTTTCACAGTTAAATGTCTTCATACAACGTTTCATCCCCTTGTTTTACGCTCTTATCAGTTGAATTTCCAAAAACAGTGACATGCATATCTTTATTTCTAACAGAGATTTAGCTTCTAAAGTGCTTGCACAGTGAAATATTTCCATAAAAACTTTCATCCCCCGTTCACCCCCATACATGTTGCATTTCCGAAAGCAGTGAAATAACTGAAAAGCCAAATCTAGATTTTCATACATATAGCTTCAAAAATGTTTACATTATAAAATATTTTCATAACAAATTTCATCCCCTATTTCACCCTCTTACAGGTTCAGTTTGCAAAACCACTGAAACACATATTTTTTCATTTGCAACTGAGAAGTCAAATACAAATGTTAATAGATTTAACTTTAAAAATACTTTAGGTGTTCTTTATTGATGATATATTTTCATAAAAAGGCTTTCACCCACTATTTCACCCCCATAGGGCTAAATGACCAAAAGTGTTGCAACAAGGAATTCTTTATTTCTGATCGAGAAACCAAATACCAATTTCCGTATGTCTACTTTCAAAATTGTCTGAAAAGAGACATTTTTCAAGAGACACATGCAGTATAAGATCCGTTTGTTGTTGTTGTTGTTGTGGTCTTCAGTCCTGAGACTGGTTTGATACAGCTCTCCATGCTACTCTATCCAGTGCAAGCTGCTTCATCTCCCAGTACGTACTGCAGCCTACATCCTTCTGAATCTGCTTGATGTATTCATCTCTTGGTCGCCCTCTACGACTTTTACCCTCCACGCTGCCCTCCAATACTAAATTGGTGATCCCTTGATGCCTCAGAACATGTCCTACCAACCGATCCCTTCTTCTAGTCAAGCTGTCCCTCAAACTCCTCTTCTCCCCAACGCTATTCAGTACCTCCTCATTAGTTAGGTGATCCACCCATCTTATATTCAGGATTCTTCTGCAGCACCACATTTCGAAAGCTTCTATTCTCTTCTTGTTCAAACTAGTTATCGTCCATGTTTCACTTGCATGCATGGCTACACTCCATAAAACTACTTTCATAAACGACTTCCTGACACTTAAATCTATACTCGATGTTAACAAATTTTTCTTCTTCGGAAACGCTTTCCTTGCCATTGCCAGTCTACATTTTATATCCTCTCTACTTCGACCATCATCAGTTATTTTGCTCCCCAAATAGCAAAACTCTTTTACTACTTTAAGTGTCTCATTTCCTAATCTAATTCCCGCAGCATCACCCGACTTAATTCGACTTCATTCCTTTATCCTTGTTTTGCTTTTGTTGATGTTCATCTTATATCCTCCTTTCAAGACACTGTCCATTCCGTTCAGCTGCTCTTCCAAGTCCAAATCTCAAAGTTTTTATTTCTTCTCTATGGATTTTAATACCTACTCCGAATTTTTCTTTTGTTACCTTTACTGCTTGCTCAATATACAGATTGAACAACATCGGGGAGAGGCTACAACCCTGTCTCACTCCCTTCCCAACCACTGCTTCCCTTTCGTGTCCCTCGACTCTTATAACTGCCATCTGGTTTCTGTACAAATTGTAAATAGCCTTTCGCTCCCTGTATTTTACCCCTGCCACCTTCAGAATTTGAAAGAGAGTATTCCAGTCAACATTGTCAAAAGCTTCCTCTAAGTCTACAAATGCTAGAAACGTAGGTTTTCCTTTTCTTAATCTAGCTTCTAAAATAAGTCGTAGGGTCTGTATTGCCTCACGTGTTCCCATATTTCTACGGAATCCAAACTGATCTTCCCCGAGGTCGGCTTCTACAGTTTTTCCATTCGTCTGTAAAGAATTCGCGTTAGTATTTTGCAGCCGTGACTTATTAAACTGATAGTTCGGTAATTTTCACATCTGTCAACGCCTGCTTTCTTTGGGATTGGAATTATTATATTCTTCTTGAAGTCTGAGAGTATTTCGCCTGTCTCATACATTTCTGAATATAAGCAGAAAATGAATGAAGAGTTATCATTACACTCAAATGAAATTCTTTTCACCGAAAAAAGATGAAGAGGCAACTGATGTTAAAGGTGAAAATTCTGAATACCCTTTTCAGATATCATGTAATGGTTCTGATGTACCATCTACTTGAAGTTATTATAATACATTACAATTGCGCAATGTTGCATTGCAAAGTGGCTGGTTCAAATGGCTCTGAGCACTATGGGACTTAACATCTATGGTCATCAGTCCCATAGAACTTACAACTACTTAAACCTAACTAACCTAAGGACATCACACAATACCTAGTCATCACGAGGCATAGAAAATCCCTTGGATGCTAGATTAATTAGTGAAGAAGACAGAAGACTCGAGATTGACCACAGTAAAGTAAAAAGGGCCCAAGAGAAAGTCATGAATCACTTGATGAAGAATTTCATGATCGATGCAGGACAGGCAAGATTGAATGTACCTCCTTTGATGAACGCAGAGATTTGACTGAAGTTCTGTTACACGGAGATAAGTCAAGCTATCAGTTTCGAAGGAATGTGAAAGAAGAGCATTGCAAGGTTTGCAGTCAGCCAGGTAGAAGGTATCTTTGCCATTTTACTCCAGAGAGTGACTAAACGGAAAGGAGACCTGCTGAAGTTATTGCTAACCACCTTGAAGTTTTTTTAAGGAAAAACATCATTGCTAAAAGTTTGCAGACTGTTGGTGGTGACTGAACGAATTTTAACGCTGGGTGGGAAGGACGAGTCATGCATTGGGTTGAGACAAACCTGAACCGTAAACTGGTCTAGCTGGTTTGTGCTCTTCATACTAATGAGTATCTTTGAGCAACTTGGTCAAACACTTGGATGGGAAAACTTTGTCTAACAACAAGTGGAAAGGTAAGTTTGGCAACATGCTTGATATTGCAGAATTTGAAATCAACCCCTCATTTCTCAGAATTTCCTTGCCAGAACTTCTGGTTCCCATGAGTGCCACTGTTGTCAAAGATCTCTCTACATATCAGGCTTATGGTTACAAGATAACTCAGGCCTTAAGAACAGGTGCACTTCCAACACATATGGCAGTATCAGAAATTCTACCTGAAAGCCACTCTCGGTGGTTATCGATTGCAAATAGGATTTGTCGCATATGGCTTTGAAGACATGGCCGTATAGGTAACAAATTGATGATGTTACAACTGCTTCTTGAATACATTGTTGCCGTTTACTATCCCTGCTGGCTTACAACCAAACGGAAATTCTCTTGGATAGAAGGACCCCGCCACTCTCTTTATCAACTGAAGCCTCTAAAATCCCAGCAGAAGGTAGTAGCAGATATTGTTTTGCCAACAATCCAATGTTCATCGTGGTTCACATTTAGTAGAATGTGCTCCACATACTTTTATGTATGGAAGGCCAAGAAGAAAGGAAAGCAAGGGTCCAGAAGATGACTGAATTGAGAAATGCACAGATAAACGTTACTCAGCATAAGATCAACAGATGTCAGAAGCATGAGTAAATGCTATAGTCTCACAGCTGACGAAGATGTGCTTTACGCCCTCAGCGACTCAAATGGAATACTGCATGATAAAATCCAAAACTTAATATACTATAATTCATTCAGAAATCCCCAAAATATGTTTTTATCGGTATATCTATAACATATAGGGACATCCGATCTAATTTTACCATATAGTGAGTGAACTGTCAAATTTGAGGAGCCTGCTGCAGTTTAGTGGGATTTACACGAAGCGAAAGGGGTTAAAAGTCTGCTGCAGAACGCTTCCACCTGGTGGCACTGACGCAAAGTTGTAGTTGACTGGTAAAGGCTAGCTGCGCGCGCCGTGAACCGCGCACGTTGTTTATCAATTCCGTATGTATTTTACCCACAAAGCAATGACGTCATGCCATTTGCGCAAGTGCGAAAGCTCCTTAGAACGTGCACAACTGAATGTGTACTCGCGAGCCCGGTACCAAGTTTAACCCAGTCTACACTAGTGGCGATGTAGCACAGCGCGGTAGATTTAGTGCCGTGCATTTCAGTGTAATGCATCTACACTGTGTTTAATAGCGTTCAAAGAAAAATAATCAATAAATCCTCAAGGTGTTAAATGTTAGGGTGTGCGCGTGCTCTTGTGCTCTTACGCAGCAGCCGCCACTGATCTAAACTCTGCCAAAGCCTACAGTGAAGTGTTTCATCCTCAAAAGCCTAAACTGAAGTGTTCCTCTTCTGGCAAAGAAGGGCAGCTCGTTTTGTATTATCGCGAAATAGGGGAGATAGTCTCACAGACATGATGCGTGAATTTGAGTGGCAATCACTAAAACAAAGGCGTTCGTTGCGACCGGATCTTCTCATGAAATTTCAATCACCAGTTTTCTCCTCAGATTGAGAAAACATTCTGTTGGCACCGAACTACATAGGGAGAAATGATCATCACGATAAAATAAGAGAAATCAGGGCTCGCACGGAAAAAATTGAGTGCTCGTTTTACCCGCGTGCCGTTCGAGTGTGGAACGGTAGAGAGACAGCATGAAGGTGGTTCACTGAACACTCTGCCAGGCACTTTATTGTGAATAGAAGAGTAATCGATGTAGGTGTGGCTACTCTGGAAGTTCGCTGTTTTTCATGAGAGCAGGAACTCTCTGGCCAGTGGTGACAAAGACTGCGAGCGCCGACAACTGAAACTCCAGTGAAAAGGTTACACGCTCTACTCCTCAAGTAGATTTTTATTATGTTGAACCAATAACACTCTGCAGCATGAAGATACGCAGACAATCTCTCCCAGTACATGGCACAATTCTGAACAGGGCCTATCAGATGCTCAATGCTTAGACACAGCGAAAAAGATTGGGCTCTCCGGAAAATATGATCCTGTCAGAAAGCCGGTTTCTGAAAGATTAAACCTAACGTTATTCCGAGGCGCCGTATCGAAAATTCACACGATCTATGGAAAACCACACCTGGCTATAGACCTTTTATCTTGCTAAAAGCCCTCTGCGAGAGAGAAGGCTTCCCGTGCGCTCTGCGTTTCGGAGATAGTGCCAAGGGATAGTGGGAAGCCAGATGAATGCCAGATGAATCAGAGTGCGAGTCCGTATGGGTTAAAAGTGCACTGAATTGTGCCAAGATTAAAGTTGTTGGTGATGTGACACATTACTATATAAACTGAAATAAAGTGCCTGTCCTTCCCTTATCTGCCTACTGAGGCCCACTCTCCGTGGAAACAAATTTACAATGCCGCGTTTTCTTAAGGAAAGGTCTTATCTTTCTCTGTCCAGTCTCGTTCTCAACTTTTGGAATAGTCCACTTTACTACAGCGGAGAGAAAAAGTGAAATGAAAACAGCCACTGGCGATGCTAACCATGATTTGCAGTTATGGAGCTGGGTAACTGAACGACTACTCGATAAAGGAAATTTGCATATCATCCTCTGAAATATGTTAGTAGACAGTTTCTGAGAGAAACGGCCACGTTGCATAACCTCTTCATCTCGGAGTAGCATTTGCACTCAGTGTCCTCAATTATTTATTGAATATATTCCAATGTATGTCTTTCCGTACTGTTGTTACCCTCAAGTACCATGGAAATTGTTCCGTGACGTCTTAAAACACGCGCTATCATCCTATCCCTTCTCATTGTTTATTGCCAGAATAAATACAGCTTATGACGTCATCCGTTCAGCCAGCAGGTGAAGTGGTGCGACAGATTCTTGCGCAAGCACGCAGAAACTGTAAAAGCGTGCAGCAAATAGAATTGTAGAAGCCCGATATATCGGCTAAATGTATCGATATAATCGGCATATTGACAGCGATTATCGATTTATTACCATCAATATTATTCAAGCGCACTATCGTTATTAGCGATGTATCGCCGCGGTGCCCAGTGAGACAGCAGGTGCGGCGCGCGGCGTGCGGAGAGCACGCGTCCGCGTGCCTAATTAACCAGCTCGTTAGGGCAGGCTCCTCCTCGGAATGGCTAAGCAGCCAGCAGCGGTCCACGAGCCGTCCCACGGCTACTTGCCGGCAGCTGCTTGCTGCCTTGTACGTCCATACCCGGCCAGCTAGTTATGCAGGCCGGTATCTGAGGTATCTTTCCAACAGAAACATTTAGCACTAGTACTCTGCACTGTCGACTCCCTTCATTATGACCATCCATTAGAATCCAGAGTAAAAGCCGTTCCCACGATACACAGCTGTTGAAAGAGCTCCAAGTGACTCAGTCGGGCGCCGATCCACGTGTATTTGCTGACGCTCCATTTGCTCTGTAGTTGCGAAATTTTACGCCGCTACAGCCACGAAATAGCATCTCCGCAGCAGATACGTGTTTTTGTTGAAACCTTTCTCTGCAAGCTTGAGTGGAGAAAGACCAGTTTATTTCTTTTTTGTTTTCCTTCTTCGATTTCTTTTGCAAACTCTGCCCAATTATTTATCCCCTTGTCATCTGCAGTTAAAGTCTATTCCAGATTTAATTTTCCAGTAGTGTTGCTAAGGTTTTTCTTTCGCTATAGAATTGACGCTACACGGCAGGTACGTTAAATTACATAACACAATTTTAATTTGCCCTTAAAGCAAATATACTTCATCAGGACACGTAATATGTCTTCTTCTTCTCCTTTTTCTTCTTCTTCTTTTCCTTGCATTACGGCCTCTGTAGGAGCACGGGTAGCACATACATGGGTTGGATTTTTCTCTTCTCCTTCCAGTACCTCTACATCCTTTTCATTCCTCACTTTCAGAATTCAGTATCTTTTATTTATTTATTTATTTATTTATTGTTCCGTGGGACCAAATTAAGGAGAAGTCTCCATGGTCATGGAACGAGTCAATACATGAAATTGTAACACGATAGTAGAAACAGATAAAATGAAATATAAGAGCCGGCCGAAGTGGCCGTGCGGTTAAAGGCGCTGCAGTCTGGAACCGCAAGACCGCTACGGTCGCAGGTTCGAATCCTGCCTCGGGCATAGATGTTTGTGATGTCCTTAGGTTAGTTAGGTTTAACTAGTTCTAAGTTCTAGGGGACTAATGACCTCAGCAGTTGAGTCCCATAGTGCTCAGAGCCATTTGAATTTTGAAATATAAGAAACATATTCAGGCGACAAGTCGTAAGTTTAAATAAAGAAAATCAACAATATAACACTGGAATTTGCTTAATTTTTCAGTCTTCGACAGAATAGAAGGAGTGAGCCATGAGGAAACTCTTCAGTTTAGACTTAAAAGTGTTTGGAGTCTCTTCTGTTGTCTGCTCCTCTGGCGACTCTGTATCCATTTCCTGTATCGTCTGTCATCGATCTCTGGAAATGTCGTTCCGTGTGTACTTGCTTCTGAAATTTTCCTTTCCTTCCCCCAGGGTTCCCACATTCGACGAATCCTCCCCAAGTTTGACAATCCTCTTGCTTCCTGTATGTCTCTTGCACTCCCTGTCGTTTCTCGTACTCTTTCCATCATTCTAACCATATTCATCCTGATCACGTGACCCACACTGCCCGAAAGTAGCAGCGGTGTCTCGCAGAAAGGCAAAAACATCGTGTTCAATTATTCACTGGAGTGTGTGGGTCGGCCGCAGCATTCGCTGACCACAGGAGATGCAAGTGCCTGTCCGGCGTACAGTAGCTGAGGTACAGGTCACTTCACGAATTTCACGAAACTGCCCTTGCACTAATGAGTTTCGCAGTCTGCTTTCTGCCGCCAAACAAGCGATAGAGACGTTTACGGCGTTACACGACTCCAAAAGGCTGCCGTACCAACCACACTGCAAGTACACTGTAAAACAACAGGAGATAACGTATCAAGAAGGAATTACCCGTTGGGATGGCAATCGGTAGTTGTGATGTACATGTAAAGACAAACAAATCATTACAGTTTCAGAGAATATACCCTCATGCTCATAAATTAAGGATAATGCTTATTGTTGGTGAAGCAACGCTCTGGTGGTTTGCGGGTTTAAACCACTTCGGGCTATGACCATGTGGTACATTTAACCTGCGGTCGTCGCACGGTGGCACTAGCAGCAGTCCACATACGCAGAGGTGTGTTGGTGCATGTCAGACTACGGTGCGGCGAGTAAGTGTGCAGACGTTTCAGACGTGCTAATGGTGACTGTGTGTTGAAAATGGCTCAAAGAACACATATGGATGACGCTATAAGGGGTAGAATACTATGGCGACTGGAGGCTAGTAAAACACAGCAGGTCGTAGCACGGGCCCTCCATTTGCCACAAAGTGTGATCTCAAGATTATGGCAACGGTTCCAGCAGAAAGGAAACGTGTCCAGGCGCTACAGCTCGGGACGTCCACAGTGTACAGCACCACAAGACGACCGACATCGCACTATCAGTGCCCGCAGACGGCCACGGAGTACTGCAGGTAGCCTTGCTTAGGACTTTACTGCAGCCATTGGAACAGTTGCCTCTAGACACACAGTCTACAGACGACTGAACAGACATGGTTTATTCACCCGGAGACCTACAAAGTGCATTGCACTGACCCTTGGTCACAGGATAGCCCGTAAAGCCAGGTGTCAAGGACACAGCAAATGGTCCTTGGAACACTGGTCCCAGATTATGTTCACGGACGAGTCCTGGTATAGTTTGAACATTGATTCTCGCCGGGTTTTCATCTGGCGTGAACCAGGAACGAGGTACCAACCCCTTAATGTCCTTGAAAGGGACCTGTATGGAGATCGTGGATTGATGGTGTGGGGTGGGATTATGATTGGTGCACGTACACCCCTGCATGTCTTTGGTAGAGGAACTGTAACAGGTCAGGTGTATCGGGACGTCATTTTGCCCCAGTATGTCCGCCTTTTCAGGGGTGCAGTGGGTCCCACCTTCCTCCTGATGGATGATAACACAAGGCCCAACCGAGCTGCCATCGTTGAGGAGTACCTTGAAACAGATGATGTCAGGCGAATGGAGTGGCCTGTCTGTTCTCCAGACCTAAACCCCATGTACCACGTCTGGGATGCTCTCGGTCGATATATCGCTGCACGTCTTCAAACCTCAACGACACATCAGGAGCTCCGACAGGCACTGGTGCGAGAATGGGAGGCTATACCCCAGCAGCTGTTCGACCACCTGATCCAGAGTATGCCAATCCGTTGTGCGACCTGTGTACGTGTGCATGGTGATCCTATCCCATACTGATGTCGGGGTACATGCGCAGGAAACAGTGGCGTTTTGTAGCACTTGTGTTTCGGGACGGTTTTCTCAACTTATCACCTTCACCGTGGACTTACTGATCTGTGTCGTGTGTGTTCCCTATGCGCCTATGCTATTAGCGCCAGTTTTGTGTAATGCCACGGAGTGTGGCACAATATTCTGAAATTATCCTTAATTTATGAGCGTACGTGTAGATTATGTATTAAGAAAAAAGAAGAGTTTCATAAATGGAGCTATTCAATAACGCGTTGGTTTACCTCTGGCCTTTATGCAGGCAGTTATTCGGCTTGATGTTGATTGTCAGAGTTTTGGCTGTCCTCCTCAGGGACATCGTGTCAAATTCTGTCCAACTGACGCGTTACGACGCCAAAATTCCGAGATGGTTGGAGGACTGGGGAGAGATCTGGCGTTCTCGCTGGCCAAGGTACGGTTTTCCAAGCATGAAGAGAAGCAATAGAAATTCGCATTGTGTGGGCGGACAGTATCTTGCTGAAATATAGACCTAGTATGGCTTGCCACGTAGGGCAAAAAAAGGGAAAGTAGAATTTCGTCGACGAACCGCTGTGCTATAAAGGTGCTGCGGATGAAAACCGAAGGGGTCATGCTATGAGAAGAAATGGCACCCTACACCATCACTGCTGATTGTCGGGCGGTATGGCGAGCGGTAGTCAGGTTGGTACCCCACTGCTGCCCACAGCGTCTCCAGACACGTCTTTCGGCCTGGAAACTGACCGACTGGAGTAGAAAAGTGTTCAGTGATGAGTCCCCCTCCAAACTTAGCCCTGCTGACCACCGAAAATTTGGCCTCTCAATAAAACGTTCATTTTCTTTAACGTCGTTTGCTCTTAGGACTATGAGCTCATCCCCACGAATTAGCAGCTTTCACTCGTTTGACTGTAGGCAGAAATCCAGTCTGAATTTGGACCGAAGCATATTTATACTTACGCAGAAAGGCGTACACTATTCCACAGAATCCACTTTCAGCAAGCTACCACAAAAATTAAAAAAATCTTAGCACTAGTACTCGAATTTTCAAGTCTAAATTGAAGAATTTCCTCATGGCTCAGGTATTCTGTTGTGTTGGGAAGTTCCAGGAAAAAACTTAAGCAAATTTTGATGTTTTCAAAAAATGGTTCAAATGGCTCTGAGCACTATGGGACTCAACTGCTGTGGTCATCAGTCCCCTAGAACTTAGAACTACTTAAACCTAACTAACCTAAGGACATCACACACATCCATTCCCGAGGCAGGATTCGAACCTGCGACCGTAGTTTGATGTTTTATTATTATTATTAACGTTAATTCCGCGTTGAGGAGAGCGATAAAACACAATCAATTTTCATGGCATTTTTTCTTTCTCTTTCTTTTTTCTTGAAGAAAAACTCTCATACATTGACTGTGTTTCTTCCTCCTGTCTTCTGTCTACTTCCTTCCTGTTTCCTTCTCTTTGAGCGTTTGCTGGAATTTCTGTTTTCTGATTTATTATCTGTATTTTTTCCTGTCTGTCATGCATTCTGTGGACTTGTTCAGTTTCTTAAAATCCTCCATGGTTTCCTTTACTTACATGGTTTTTACTGTATGAGCTGTCACTGTGTTAAAAGTTATCTTGGTCAATTATTTTACAGTTCTTTCGTCGGTCTCCCTATCCAGATCCCCTCTTTCTGAACTGGCCAGTAGAACTTTCGCAGTATTTTCCTCTCTTGTTTTTCCATCTCCTCTATTTTCGTTCTTCCCTTCGTTACTGTTGTTTCTGAGGCAGAAAAGACCTCTGGTAAGATCACTCTACTGTAGTCTCTTAATCTGGCAAAACTGGAAACATTTCTTTTGTTTCAGTGGTTCCATGTAAGTTTTATGCTTTTTGTAGTTTTGTGATCCTTTCTTTACTTGGTGTCGCGTTCAGACCCGTTTCCTGTGTAATCTTTCCCAGGTATGTTAAACTTTCTACGTGTCTTGTCTTTCCGTGCTTTGTTACAGGTGGGTGTCTGTCTATGGATTTTGCGTCCATATATTGCGTATTTCCATAAGAAATTTGTAGTCCCGTTCTGGCTGAGATTTCGTGTAGTGTGTAGAGTTCCCTCTCTGCTAGTTGTTATGATGACTATATCATCAACAAAGGCCAGACATTTTATGTTGACGGTTCTATCCTTGTGTCTCCCATATTTACCTCCATTGACTCTTAGTTCCATGTCCTGGTTATTTTCTCCGAAACCGAGTTCAATAGAATGGGTGACAGATCAACTCCCTGTCTCACTCGTGGCTTGATGTCAAATGGTTCTGAGATCTTTCCCGTAGACCACACTTGGGATGTATTTGTTAACGTTTCCTGGATTAGCTTTCTGGTTTTGTTGTGCATCTTCGTTTCTTTCAATGTGTTGAAGAGTGTTACTCTATCTATGGAGTCGTCGGCCTTCTCGAAGTCGACGAATGTGTTGTGATGTTCGTGCACCTTTTTGTTGTTAATATTGTTCTCAGGAACCAGATATGTTCATTGCATGAACTTCCCTTTCTGAACCCTCTGATTTAACAAGTCTTTTGATATAAGTTGGGCCGCGCGGTTTGAAGCGTAATGTCACGGACTGCATAGCCCCTTCCGCCGGAGGTTCGAGTCCTCCCTCGGACATAAGTGTGTGTGTTGTTCTTAGCATAGTTTAGTTTAAGTTAGTTTAGGTAGTGTGTAACTCTAGGGACCGATGACCAAAGCAGTTTGGTGCCTTAGGAATTCACACACATTTGAACATATAATTTGGTACATCACAGGTAGTAGTGAAATTCCTTTGTTGTTATTAGGGTCTGTTTTGTGTCCTTTCTTGTGCAGGGAGCGTATTATCGTTGACTTCCATACCTTTCCTATTTCCCAGATGTTTTTGATGATTTAGTGTACTCTGGGTGTGACGTGTTCGTGGTGTAATTTCCAAATTTCCACAGTTTGGCCATCTTCTCCAAATGCTCCGTAATTTTCCAGTGGTTTTATTATTTTCACGATCTCCTTGTGTGTTGGCGGGTTGGAATCGAGACTGGGTTCTGGATTCTCGAACTGTAAGGTCTGCATCGGTTTATCGCAGTTTAGTAGTATGTCAGAGTATTGTGCTCATATTTCAAAGTTCTTTTTCGGGTTTATCTCCAGTATTTCGTCTTGTCTTTTGAAGCATACATGCGGTAATTGATACCCTGTCATAGTTTCTCAGAATGTTCTGTACAAATTTAGTGTGTTGTTTTTGTCGAAGTCCTCCTCTACCTCTTTCAGTCTGTTGTTTTCATTACCCCTTTCTTCCCTATGAATTATTTTCGAAGCGGTCTTCTGTTTCCTGTTGAATTTTTCCCGCTTCTCGAATGTTCTATGACTGTCAAATTTTTCCCAGGCTTTTATTCTGTCTTCTATGGCTCTGTCACATGTCATATTCCACCAACGGTGTTTCCTTTTTCTGGGTGGTTTCCCCAGTTTTATCAGTTCCTTAATGTTTTCTGACAGTTCTGTCCAGTCGTTACTGTCGATCTTCTTAATTTTTTTCTATTATTTCAGTCTTATGTAACTGTACGTTCTCTGTGTCTCTTCGGGAAATTATGTCGGTTCTATTGAAATGTCTATTGGATATAAATTTCGCTTTTATTTACAGTAGGTGGTGATCGGATTTAATCTTTCAACTTGATGTAAAACATTATTATTTAGAACGAAACTGACTATGCTTTGTCTTTACGCTTTCTTCTTGTTACTAGCATTACTTTCGATTTTTTCTCATTAAAAGAATTTTGTTGTTTTGGGCCCAACCTGCGATTTTTTCCATTTTTCTGTTGCTGAGCTCCTCAGAGCAAATGACAGTATCTGCATTGATCAACACAATTAAATCATATGCAAATGCTATCGTTTTTGTGTAATCGTGTTTATGTAATCGAAATTAAGCAGAGTATTATATCGTATATTCCAAAAACATGGGCCACAGCAAGACCCCTGTGTGCTCACTTCTGTCACCTTCTTCTCTGGTTTGATGCTGTCAGACGCCAACACAATTCTATCACTGAAATAGTTTTTTCTGGGTTATATTAGTTCCTAGTACACTCAAATTACAGTAGCGCTTTAAGAATGCTAGGACCCTAAGCTCCGTCAAAAGTTCCCTGAACATCAAGTCTGACCGTTATTGTATACTATCCTTGTGATATGCTTTCCTCTACCAAGTTCTTAGCAGCCAACGATGGGTCAACTGTCCATTACTGTTGAGTAAATACATCCTGATTGTTGCTTACGAGATCCTTAGAGAAGACTGTTAATTAATAGCTTTTCCAATATTTTTCCCAGTGTAGAGAGACTGATGCGACGAAATTTGGACACTTCCATGCTGTTTTCTTTTCCATGCTTGAAAATGGGTATTATTTTGGATCTTTTCCACAATCTCGGGAAGCAAGCGTTCTTTCGGTACCTAATTGTTATATGAAGCGGTAAGATAATTGGAAGAAGGCTCCTACTAGTAACCCCATTTTCGCCAGGAGTCTTGTTTCCAGGCAAGTTCGTTATTACTTCCTTTATTTCTGGCTGTAAAACCCACAACATCTACCTTTCCGTTGGGTGTAGTGTTTGATATCCATTAGTTTATGGCATACCGTGTCTTCAATTTGATCGTCCTCAGGCACAAAATATTGTAGCTGTAGGTGGCAGCTTCGGTTAAATCCGTTGCTGTTGTGTTATCGCTTTTCCTTAGCGTTGTCACGGGATCATTATTTCTGATTTTCCCTGATGCTATTCGATAGAGTGCGTTCCAAGGGTTATTTGTTGGGGTCAGGCTGCAATATGGCTTCTAGGACTGTGTTTTTGCTTTCTCTATTGATGTGCTGTCTTCTTTCTTCCCTTTACAACATTGCTGCCTTCGTAGCTCTCTGATCTGTTCGTTGTCCTTTTTGACAAATATGTCTTAATGTGTTTTTTCTTTCTCATTTCAGTTAGTTCAGATGTCCGCCAGGGAACAGATATTCTCCCAGTTCTGTACTTGAGATGGTTTCGTATCTTGAACGCTTTATTGTATCAGGTATATACAACTTCTTCAACCTCTGTGAGACACAATGCCAGTATTGGTTTCCGCCTTAACCTTTACTTCCAAATTCTGGTCTATTTATTTTAAGTTGTGTAAATCCGTGTTTGGTAAATATCTGTGCGTAAGGCCTCCCAGCAAGTACCCATCAAAGTCTCTTGGGTTTCCGCAGTAACAATAAAAATTTTAGTTTGAATTATATTTTCAGCATATGCTGTTGGACACACACCCGTGCTAAAAGTACTAATCTTACGGTCTGAGCAGTTCTCTTCTTCACCGCATGTCCATTGGCTTGGCATCAGCAGCAGATGAGAGGTGGCCACAGTTAAATCAACATTGATCTTCCTTTTGCTAACTTCAAAAGTTGGTCTGTAACTCTGCTCGTTCAGTAGGTACAGATTAGTGGAAGCCAGAAGTTCTTCCATCTGCTTTCGTCTGGAGCTTGCTACTGTATCATGCCACACGCCAGATCATGTACCTCTGTCCGTGGCAACTATTACACGAACTCCTTTATTGCACTGTAGGTTATCACGTCGTCAGTTTTTCTCAGTCATACTTGATGGGTTTTGTGACATCTAAGTACACGCTCGAGCTCATAAATACAAATTTTCTTTTACAGTTTCTGCAGATACTGCACATTCGTCGGACAAGTGGCTGATCATTACGGAATCAGTATCTTCGTTGGTTATTGGTATTGCTGTCCATTTCCTTGCCTCCCGTGCGTTAAATAACATATAGCCTCTAGTGGCTCCAATTATGTTTTGTTGATAATAATATGATTCTTGTATGAAATCAATGTCAATCCGATGATATTGCACAATAAGCTGGATTAGGTTAGCTGTTGCAACTTCGGGGCGCTGTAGATTTATTTGTATGTACTTGATTTGCTTCTGAAGAGACTAAGTTATTTGGTTTGGTGGTGCGTTTAGGGATAATCAGTGTTCTGTTTGCGTTGTGTACTATTTATTTCGGATTTATCCACGCTACTGCATTGTTCTTGCTCGATCACAGAAGTGACGAACACGCATCTCATTTATGGCCTTTTTTATTTTAATATCACTTGACAATCGCTGCAGGTGATGAGATTCGTCGGCTGCTTTGGTTTTTGTAAGTTGTTTATGAATTAATTGTTTAGTGTACTCTTCTGCATCCGGAGGTATCGCTTTCTGATTTCTTGGCGCTTTCAAAAATGCTTTGAATTCCTACGAAGACAGGAGGCAATTATTTTGGATATCTTTCGCCAGTGGCGCACTCCCATTGACGAATCACATTCGGATTCCGTATTACCATGTCATCGTTTTGTCGTGTAGCAATAGATGCAGGTAGTACCAGGGGCTACGACCGACGCTATATGAACTGTCGTATTAGATTCGCCAGTCTCACTAAATTCACGTGAGTCGTTAGTAACCACAGGAGATTTTAATGTGGTGTTCACTGGAAGAAATATTGTTATTAGTGACTAATGAACTGTTCAAAATATCCTTATTAAAATCGACGTCAGAGCGAACTCTTTTTTATAGTGTGGTTAAGTAATTTTTTTGAGAACGATAGCACCAGAGTCAAATGCATATTGCTCTTTTCCAGATCGTATCGGAGGAAGAGGAATTTTAGGAACTGCTTCTTGTACCGATGGTGATATTTCTGTAACTGTAATAGAAGATTCAGGTGTACGTTGCCCTTTTCCAGACAGTGCGGGAGGCTGAGCAATTTTTGGAGCTGTTTCTTGTACAAGTGGTACATACGTTTGTGTAGCAGTACTGTGTACGAGAGCAGGTAATTCGATCTCATAAATAAAATAAAAAAAAAGGTTCAAATGGCTGTGAGCATTATGGGACATAACATCTGAGGTCATCAGTCCCCTAGAACTACTTAAACCTAACTAACCTAAGGATATCACACACATCCATGCCCGAGGAAGGATGCGAACCTGCGACAGTAGCGGTCACGCGGTGCCAGACTGAAGCTCCTAGAACCGCTCGGCCACACTGGCCGGCCGCTCTCATCATTCGGAATAGTCAGCAACCGCTAGCAGTCTTTCTTGATTCACCAACACCTTTGCAACGATCACATACAACGTCATTCATCGTAATACAGACACTTCATAGGGGATGTGTATCATGGATGGTGCTTTGCTTAAATCCGCCGGGGATTCGAGTTATCCCTCGGGCATGGATGGGTGTGGTGTTATTAGCATAAGTTAGTTTAAGTAGTGTGTAAGTCTCGGGACCAATGACATCAGCAGTTTGGTCCCTTAGGAATTCACTCACACACACACTCTAATACATTGAAATACATTAGAAAAAACAACTAGTGTACTGGCACTTTTGAACACCTTAATGGCGTCATTATCTCCTAAGCATGCAAAGTACACTCATACACTAATCAATTTTCATTTCCAACAGTTATTGAAAGAATGCTAACTTGCCTCCAGATATGCGACAGCAGTGTGTAGTATTGACGTCATAAATTATGCCACTTGCCCATATGTTACGGTATTGGGAACATTAGCGATGATGACAGCTCTTTCGGGTGAGTTGGGATGGAAGTCATTAAAGCAAAGACGTTTTTCGTCGCGGCGAGATCTGTTTACGAAATTTCAGTCACCAACTTTCTCTTCCGAATGCGAAAATATTTTGTTGAGCCCAGCCTACATAGGTAGGAATGATCATCAAAATAAAATAAGAGAAATCAGAGCTCGAACAGAAAGGTTTAGGTGTTCGTATATCCCGCGCGCTGTTCGGGAGTGGAATGGTAGAGATAGTATGATTGTGGTTCGATGAACCCTCTGCCAAGCACTTAAATGTGAATTGCAGAGTAATCATGTACATGTAGATGTATACATTATCGGCAGAATGAGAAAATTGCTGTTTTGCTGGAGCAGCGGGTGTTTGTTGAGACGATTCAGTCGTGAAAGTTTCAGTAACGCGCCCATTTCCACGTTAGTTCGTAGCGTCGGTGTTGACAACCGACTGTAGCACCGCGCATTGACCGCTTACGGAGTTCGCAATGCAGACGAAGATGACCTATTTAATTCGATTACACAGGAACCGTATCCTCTACGCTATACTCCGTTCAGCATAAGAACAAACCTGATGAAACGAACACAAGTGCGATGATTGTCAGCAGCCATGGCTCTCGTACATTAGTATTGTTCCGCTCTTGGAAGAAGATCCAACTTAAGGTATTACATATCTTTTTACTATATTACTGTAAATGAAAGTTAAGACATTCTGCTGTATTAATAGTCATCAAAGTTTTACTTAGTCATATTTTCGCTACGCAATTTTCATTTCAAAAATCGTGTACAGTCACATTCTCCGAAAAACGCTACTTGTGCTCTGATTCTCTCGCTCTTAATACGTACTGTGAAAATATACATACTGCTTCGTGCTTCGTAGTGAAACATGCTCACGGAACACCGTTAATGGCAAGAAACAAGTTGTTCTTAATGTTTTTCACAAGCTTACAGAGTAAAGTCAACTCTGACGATTCCTGAGAACCACTACGGAATAAATAGAAGCTCACATTCAAATTAAGGGCATGGCATTATAAGTAGCGATGGAGTGAAAATGATCTGCGTTTTGGAGCAACAGTTCGAAGGTTGTTGTGATCTACAATTTTTTTCGGGTTTCAATACCTAGATCATTTAAATATGAAATTCTCCAAATATATGTGAATTAATTCCAACTGAATTACCATTTTTCAAGAAAAATACCCGTTTTCTACTTTCTAATTACACATCGCACGCAAAATTCTGGTTTTCATTGAAAATATAAAGTCTAAGTATCGACGCTTTATAAAAGATTGTTAAAGATTGCTGAAGTTAAGAGAACATTGCATGATCAAATGTTTTGGAGAGAAATGAAAATCCAGTACTCTTTATTTGAATATGCCGATTGGTTTGTAGGACAGACGTGGTCTCACATGAGTACAGTCATAAGCGCCGTGGAAACATGGAAAACAATAGTTTTCACGGCGTCGAGCACTCTGTACAAAAGCTGCATTTCTACAGGTGTCAACGCACCACTGCAATCTGAACCCAACGGAGGTGATCTAGAGTCATGTTATGGGGCTTGTCCAGAGAAACAAGACTTTCAAGCTGCCATACGTAGTGAAACTAATGCACGAAGCTTTGTGAACGTCACTGCCGAACTATGGCGAAATGCTGAACAGCACGTCATGAAAGAGGAGGAGAAAATGTGGACTTTTCGGTGACCTGGGTTTCTATTGCTGATCGCATCGTTATCGACGTAGCAGTACTGACATAGCCGGCCTGTGTGGCCGAGCGGTTCTAGGTACTTGAGTCTGGAACCGCGCGACCGCTACGGACGCAGGTTCGAATCCTGCCTCGGGCATGCATGTGTGTGATGTCCTTAGATTAGTTAGGTTTAAGTAGTTCTAAGTTCTAGGGGACTGATGACCTCAGACGTTAAGTCCCATAGTGCTCAGAGCCATTTAAACCATTTAGTACTGAAATGTATTCCTCGGAGTCGATTTGGAAGGAGTTCACAGATTACCAGACGACTGACTGTAAAACCTTTATAGGCTTCAATTTTTAACTGCTTGTAAAATCAGCTGTGCACTTTCACGCCACGCATCGCTCATGCAGAAAAATTATGCTTGTTAAAGTCAGAAATTTTCGTCACTCTTGTTTTTAATGACAATGCTATGTTAGCTAAGACCGAGGGCATATTATGTTTTGCGTCAGGTGACTTAAGAAGCGTATCGCCAGTATTTTTCCATACATAATTTCTTCTGTCTAAAAAATCTAATTTCAAATGGCTCTGAGCACTATGGGACTCAACTGCTGTGGTCATAAGTCCCCTAGAACTTAGAACTACTTAAACCTAACTAAGCTAAGGACACCACACAACACCCAGCCATCACGAGGCAGAGAAAATCCCTGACCCTGCCGGGAATCGAACCCGGGAACCCGGGCGTGGGAAGCGAGAACGCTACCGCACGACCACGAGATGCGGGCTAAAAAATTAAGTGACATTTAAAACTCTATTGTTTTCTGCTTGTCTATTTTTACGTCTTTACTGCAAATGTTCACTGAATGTTAGTTGCTTCACTTGCCTGACAAGTGCTGTCCAAGTTAAATGCGCCGGTAAAGCTGTTGCCCCGTAATATCGCTGAGACTATGTACGCGCATCGCGCAGCAGAAAACGTATCCTCATTAACGTTCTTGACTGTACTAGAAACAGCTTGGCTTCCACGCCACTTGAAACGAAATCCAACGAGATTCCAGCAAAAGCGGAAGAATACATAGTGCATTGTCTACATGAGGTTTACTCTTATAATGAACGGAGTATAAAACGAATTAGACGACAGCGACTGTTGTGAATTAGAGTATAACACAATCAAGTTCACGACTATAACAGTGGCTTGAAACCACTATTTGAAAGACCTTTGCAATAGCAAATAGACACACGTGTTTACGTTCGTTGCTAGTTAATGATACTCCCCACGTATTATGTCGTGCTCATAACACCTCCTCGCTGCAGCTGACGTGTCTGACAAACTGGATGCTGTGCTGGCGTGGGTTGGTGTGATACCTAACGCTGGTCCCGCCTAGTGTGGCATTGTGCTGCCGCATGTTCTCTAACACAAGACTCGCTAATGCCTAATATCAGTATTCGGCCATAGTAGCACGGGAAACTGGAATTTCTCAGAGCTGATGTCAGCTATGCACACCTAGTGGAAAGACTTCCCGCCTTAGGGAAGATACGGTTTCTTTCTCTGGCCTGTTATCTCACTTGGTCATTTGCATAGCTTTTTTATGCATTTACTAAACTGACTACGGTGGATACTAGGAGGGTTCCTCTGAAAAGGTAATGTCCACTCCCCTTTCCCGTGTTTGTTCGAGCTGTTGCTCGTTATCTGATGACCTTGTGATGGATGGGACCTTAAAACATATTCTTTCTTCCTTCTATCTTAAACAATTTACCAATGTTTTAAACAGTATAGTTAGTCGCTCTTGCTGCCGCTAGTAAACGCTCACTGGAAGATCGCTGTAACTAGGTTGCTGATTTCAATGTAGTTTTCTTTCGTCTGTGTGATTTTCCTTTTGTCTTTCTGCGCCAAGTTTAGTCAAATATTATACCACTCCAATGAGTTTATCAGCAGCGCGTCTGAAGGAAGGTAAACTCTTGATGCTATCAGAAGCAAGAAAATGACGTTGAGTAAGCACTACATTATAAAATAACATGACAAAACGTCGATGTTTGAGATTTATTACAATTCAAAAACCTGGGAGCCACTGACGCTCTCTCCTTGTTTTCCAATATAGTAAAACACTTCTTCAAACGAAAGGGTCACTAAAACGCATATTCAGTGACATGAATTTCTCACTGAAATCCAGACCAAAGAGAACGTTATCTTTATGGCACAGTTTTCACTATTAGTGATTAATATGCATTGGCTGATAACAAGTTCGGAATCAGTTTGACTGAACATGGCCCAACAGAGAAGGCATTTGAAGGATAGCTGTGCAAGAGTAATGATTGTTGAATTTTGAGGTCACATTTTCTCCAAAAACGAGCAATATCGTAAATTTAAAGTCTCAGGATTTCTACATCTACATCTATACTCCACAAACCATGTTATGATGAGTGGCGGGGGATAATTCCCGTATAACCGTCAGTTCCACCATTCCCTATTTCATTCTCAAATGGTGTATTAGAAGAACGGCATGCTAAAATAACCGGTGACGAAATTCGCTCCTCTCCGATGGATCTTCTACATCTCTCGTATTAATACAGTCAGAAAATACCTTAAGCACTGGGTAAATACTTCAGCATTCCAGTATCGCTTGAGCGGGTGTTCAGAAAGCCACTTCCGTTGACGTTGAATTACGAGGGTGAGTCAAATGAAAACCTTAAATTTGTAATAAGAAATCGAAATTTCGCGCCATATCCTGCAAGTTGGTAAGCGTGCTACAAACAGCGTGCAAAATGGCCTGTAGGTGGCAGCATAGTGCAGATGCACACATACCGTCGCATTTTCAGTTTAAAGATGGCCGCCCCACTTGCGACTTGCACCAGGGAAGAACAGCGTTCTGTTATTCGGTTTTTGTGTAGTGAAGGTGTGAAACCTATTGAAATTCATCGACGGATGAAGTTTCAGTACGGTGATGCATGTTTGTCACAGCAGCAAGTCTACGAATGGAGTATGAAATTCGTAAATAATGTGACTTCAGTGGAAGATGCTCCTTGTCCAGGTCAGGCACAACGAGTTGTGACTCCACAGAGCATTGCAGCAGTTGAAGCCATAGTGAAGGAAAACCGCCGAGTGATACTGAATGACATTGCAGCATGTATACAGATTAGTCACGGGTCAGCACACCACATTGTGCATGATGTGCTCCAGTTTCACAAAGTGTCTGCAAGATGGGTGCCACGGCAGCTGACTCCTGAAATGAGAGAACGGCGTGCTGATGCTTGTTAAGAACTTCTTCGGCGCTTTAAACGAGAAGGTGATGGCTTCCCTGCAAGAATCGCTACTGGGGACGAAACCTGGGTTCACTTCCACCACCCGGAAACGAAGAGAGCGAGCAAGGAATGGCGCAATTCCTCATCACCAAAACCAAAGAAGTTTCGAACAGAATCATTAGCAGCTAAGGTTATGCCGACTCTCTTTTGGGACGAAAAAAGCGTCATTTTAGAGCATTACATGCCTATAGCGACCACTGTCACCAGGGCATCATACACAGATCTCCTAAAAAATCATCTGCGGCCTGCCATCAAATCAAAGCGATGTGAATTGCTGTCAGCAGGTGTCCTTTAGCAACATAACAATGCAAGGCCCCACACTGCCCGTACGACAGTTGCAACAATCACAGACCTGCATTTTGAGTGTCTTCCTCATCCACCATACTCACCAGACCTTTCCCCAAGTGATTTCCATATCTTTGGACACTCAAAGACCCAATGAGAGGACAGAAGTTCCGTTCTGATGAAGAGGTACGCCACGCGGTGCATGAGTAGTTTCGCGGACTACCAAAAGATTTTTTTTCTAAAGGAATTTATGCACTTCGTAACCGCTGGAGGACTTGCATTGAGCGTGGGGAAGATAATGCTGGAAAGTGATACAGCTTTGTACCACTTCTGCACAATAAATAATATTTAAAAAATATTTAAGGTTTTCATTTGACTCACCCTTGTACATGTCTTTAAGGTTCATCCAGTGAATCATAGCATCTGGTTTGGCCTAAAATAAATTTTGTGTGGTCCTTCCACTTAAAGATTGCTCCCGACAGTTACTCTACGGCTTTTTACGGTTGTTACTTTATGCAGTAATTTATCTTCAGTATCGTAATCGAATAATCATGCAAAGTCTATTTTTGTGCGACATTTTATATCTGTTTATATTCAGGGAAAAATCTCTGTCCAATCGCCGGCGCTCTAGAGTTCCTTCTCTTTCTTCTACACTCTCCTTTGTAGTTTAATGCTTAATGTCATCGTACCGGTGACTGCGTACCGACATCGTTGTGCAAGTTACCTTAACGAAACAGTCCAGTGTCAGATGGAACAAATTGTGTTTCTGAGAAGACCTGCCCACTATTGTGTTAAGAGCGTCAGTAATTTTCAATGCAGGCTACTAAAACACAGCTGATTGACAAGATGACGGTCTGCTTGCCGAAGCTGCAAGTCAGATTCTCATTTTTGTCGCCTCGTAAGCTCATGGCGAAGCGTATGCGGTTTCTCCGACGTCAGTGTTAATTGCATTTCGAGAGCAGGATGTGATTTAAAGCCACTATATATAATGGCGCTGTCCGATTCTTTTGAGAAGGCCCGTAACACGAGGCAGTAAGTGCCGCCAGGCGACGTAATTTGCATTGGCGTTTTTCTATCGTCTACAGGAAACCAATCGAGAAGGTCGTAAAACACCTGTTGCAGCATATTCCCAGTTAAGCTTTTGCTCTTTTGCATACGGTGAGATTGCAGTAGAAATGTCGATACAGTTTCGGTAGCAGACGACTACAAAATGCAGTCCGAGACCTGTGTGACATGCAAATGGTTATGCAGATGATGAAAACTCGTGCATGACATACGGTGCTGCATTTCTGCTGACCCGTCACACAGCTGCACTTCGTCATGATATAGATACATATCTCTCCATCAGGAGAATTTTTGTTCCTCAATTCGTTATGTACAACAGCTAGTCCTGTGAGGAAAAGTTCACTTTTTCTCTGCAATAAATGTGTTGTTTGGTCCCGACAACTGGGAGACAGATTTTTTTTGGCATGTTGTGTCCAAGAAGCGATTTTCTTTGGCTATTTTTTTCTGGAGTGGCAAGGTGTGAGAAATTGTTTCACTTTATTGCGTATTCTCTTGCAAAGGGACTTTGGCTCTCTGTGAGTCCTTGAGTCCTTTGAGGGTGTTGGTTAGATAGTCGTGCGAGTGATTGACAGTAACTATTTACATGCAAAATACCGAATAACTGAAGATTGCGTCATCTTTGATGGTCTTGTGGGAGTACAATAATGGCTCGAGGCACATTGTATTTGTGCCAGTGTTGTGTTAGGGCCTGGTCTAGATTCGCAAGATGGTAGACGTTTCCCCGATACTCGTCTTATTTGTGAAAAAGCCGAGTTGCCTGGTCTTTTACCTTTTCAGTGACGTATTTTTCTCAAGTCAGCTCGTATATCTCTCTCGTCCTGGCCCATCATGGGGCGCCTAGACTCCACTTCAGATACCTGTTTTGAAGTGGTTGCAAACTGCGTATATTAGAGTCAAATGTTCTCCGAGACGTCGAGCCGAACAGCATGGAGGGTTGTACCGCTGGTCGATAAATTTTTAATTTCGTTGACGGGTTTAGATTCCTGCTCGTGAGAAACAACATGAGTGCCAGGATCATCTTCATAGTATTCAGTTTTCTATCTCGTATGTCTGGGGTAGTCAAGCGTATTGGCTGTCCTCAGTTCCTGCCGTTTCTTCGTAAACAGTACTGTTGCAGTTTTGGTACGACTTAGGGTGATTTTATTGATCTTTGCTCATTGTTCGGTGACGACAAGTTTTCGCTGCATCCTGTTGATAAGGTGTTCGGGAGACAGATGTTCGTGCAGGAATTAGTATTTCGTTCAGATTTAAGGAAGTCGGTGACAACTTGGTCGTCACCCATGTCTACAGACTGTCTTCGCTGTTGTGGTCTTCAGGCGGAAGAATGATCTGGTGCAGGTCTCCACTCTTCTCTGCCCTGAGAAGGCCTCTTCATCTTTGTATAACTACGGAAACCTATAAATATCTGAACCTGCTCACTGTAGTCAAACATCGGCTATGTTCTACAATGTTTACACCCTAAACTTGCTTCCATTAGCAAAGTGTCGATTCCTGGATGCCTCATGATGTATCCTGTTAACAGATCTCCACTCTTCTCTGCCTTGAGAAGGCCTCTTCATCTTTGTATATGTTGTGTCTAGCTCATAAAGCATAGACACAATGAGGTAGCTAGGTGCACGCTAAACTAACGCAGACGGGCTTGAAGTTCTGGAACATGAGACTTATTAATGAATAAGAAGAAAAGTACGTAGATGTTACTTAACTTTTATTCTCTTGTTGGAATACATCTCTTGAATATTAGGAAGCTATAAGCACTGATACAACTGGCGCCTTGCTAGGTAGTAGCTATGGACTAAGCTGAAGGCTATTCAATCTGTCTCTCGGCAAATGAGAGGAAGACTTGGTAGGTCTAGTCGCAAGCAATGTCGTCCGTACAACTGGGGCGAGGTCTAGTCCGTGTCTTGTGACCTGCCATGTGGTGGCGCTAGGTTTGCGATTACACAGTGGCGACACGCGGGTCCGACATGTACTACAGGACCGCGGCCGATTTAAGTTACCACCTAGCAAGTGTGGTGTCTAGCGGTGACACCACAGTATAGCTATGGAAACCTATAAATATCTGAACCTGCTCACTGTAGTCAAACATCGGCTATGTTCTACAATGTTTACACCCTAAACTTGCTTCCATTAGCAAAGTGTCGATTCCTGGATGCCTCATGATGTATCCTGTTAACATATCCCTTCTATTACTCAAACTGTCCCCGATTCGACTCAGTACCTGCTCAGTACGTGCTCGACCTTCTCTTGTAACCTACAGTATTCTCCTGTACTGTCACATTTCAAGACCTTCTATTTTCTTCCTGTATTAAGCATTTATTCTTTACGTTTGCCTTCCGTATATGGCTACATTCCAGATAAATACCTCCAGAAAACACTTCCTAGCATTTAAATTTTTATTCTAAATTAAGGAATTTCTCTTTTTCAGAAACGCTTGCCCGTCTATATTCTAACTTCTCCTTGCATCGATCAGTTATTTTGTTGTCCAAACAACAAATCTCATCGACTACTTTTAGCGTCTCATTTCCTAATCTAATTCCCTCAGCACCACTTGATTCAATTCCACTATATTTCATTACTCTTGTTTCACTTTTTTATGTACATATAATAACCTATCTTCCAGGCGCTATCCATTACGTTCAACTGATCTTCCACGTTGTTTGCAGTGTCTGGCAGAATAACAATGTCGTCAGAAAGTCTTCAAGTATTTTTTCTTCACCGTAAACATGATCACTTACCGAAGTTCTGATTGGTTTCCTTTATTTCATGCTCAGTGTACGGACTGAATAACACTGGATAAAGCCCAAAACCTACTTCATTCCCTTCTCCTCTATTCCCTTCCTTTCACATATCACTTTGATCCTGCAGCAATAGAAGGAAGACACAGAGGAATTACAGACATTAGCTGCCAGTGGCATTGATTTATATCAAAGGGGAATGTTGAAAATTTGTGCCAGACCAGGATTCAAACCAATGTCTCCTGCCCACTAGGCAGATGCACTGACCGATACGCCATCCAGACACAATTCGGCTGTGGTGACCACTGTGTACAGATGGGATAGTGGTCGACACATCCGCCCAATAAGCAGCAGACTGCTTTGAATTCTGATCTGGCATAAATTTTCAGCTTGTACGTTAAGAGCTAATATCTTTAATGTCTTTGTGTCTTTCCTTCCTTTCATGTCCTTCCACTATTAAAATTACCATATCGTTTGTACACAACTTGTAAATAGATATTTCCTCCCCATATTTTACCTCAACTACCTTCAAATTTTCAAAGGGTGTAGACCAGTCAACACTGTCAAAAGCTTTCTCTAAATCTGAAAATGCTATAAAATTAGGTTCGCCTTCATGTGATGTATCCTCTAAGACAACTTCTATGTTTCTAAATTTCTCTGGAAGCCAAGCTTTTCTTCTCAGAAGCCAGATCCATCCATTGTTTCCGTTCTCCTGTAAGTAATTCGTGTCAGTTTCTAGCTGCCTTGGCTTCTTGAACTGATAGTTCCGTAATATGCCAACTTGTCAGCACCTGCCTTCTTTGGAATTAGAATTATTATAATCTTTTTCAAGTATAAGGATATTTTGTATGTCTCACATGCACTGCATGCCACGTGGAATAGTTTTGTAATGTCTGGCTCTCCTGAGGATTTTAATAATTGTCAGGAAGTGTCATCTACTCCAGAGACCTTCTCATACCCATCTACTACCCCTTTTCTCTCTTCGAGCTTGATTTTCTTATACAGATCCTTTATACACTGTGAGGCAAGTATCACAAGATAAAAAGATCCATGCAAACCAAATTTTATGAAAAACTAATTATATGCATGCTTTCATATTGCAATGAAACCAAACTATGGAAGACAGGAAGAATATAGAGTTCATACAATCAAAATTAATTTTTTTTATTGGCGCCAAGACGTATGAGAGATTTACACGACTTCTTAAATAAGACAGTACGAAAGGGCCAAGGAACATTTATGGACAATGATAAAACTGGAGGTTATATATTATTTACTTTTATTTTTATTTATGATGGATTTCAGGTGATCTCGATTGCAGTTATATTATAAGGAAATCGTAATCAGACTCTTCTGTCAGTCGGAATTCAGTCAGTCCATCAGCAGTCAAGGCTCAGTTATTTATCACTCACCAAACACATCTTCCAGGAAGATAATTTAGAAAAGTCAATCTGTTAAAACCATGTGCAATCATCACAGTCAAAACAGGCGTCCAAGGAGCCACTCAGAAACAATGACACCAAAGAATCCGTGCAATGAACATGGTCCCGAATAATTAGTTGGTCAGACTGCTCAACTTCGGCTGCAAGATTATGCACAGAATGTGATCCTGAAGTCCAAGTATGCCAGACTTTTCAACTGTGGACTCCATGCTACCCAGATTCCCAGCTCGTATAGTGAATGTAGTCACAGAGTACTAGTTGGCCAAGCTTGCTGACTGCAGGATCCAAAACACCAAACTTCTCAGTCTGAAAGTTATCCTGGCATGCGACGCCACAATGCACAATGAAAGTTAACGTTTGGTGCTCACTATATAAAATGATTGAGAACGTAGTAAAATTTACTAACAAAATTTATTTTTCAAAAGAAAAACAGACATAAATTATAGTTCTTGATTGAATACAGTAAAAAAAATTAACAGTTGGGTTAAGAGAACTATGGACAAGGAACCTGGGTGGCAGAAGTGTGTCAAGTATTCTGGCCCTAAAAATGTGGATAACGCAATCTGAATTGAAATGTTGTTGAGCAGACTTTGACTGATTATATACAGAAGTCTATACAGGGTAGTCCCGAATTCATGGTACAAACTTTAATGGTAGGTGCAGGACATTGTAACAAGGATATATTGTATAGGAATGTATAGTCCCAGGTGACGCGGTGAGGCGTAAACAGGGGAAATAACGGCCGAAAGGAAAACGAAAGATTTTATTGAAATCGTTGTTGACAAGTGTCATGTTTACAGTAAGTGTTCAAAATTGCGTCCACCATGAGCGATACATGCTTGACAGCGTCGGTGCAGCGATTGGCGTACACGTTCAAAGATGCCTGGTATTTCACGCACACCTGCAGCAGCTACAGATATGCGAGCAACGAGATCCTCATCTGAGTCAACTGGAGTCTCATAAACAAGGCTCTTAAGATGTCTCCATAAAAAGTAATCGAGGCAAGAGAAATCAGGAGATCGGGGTGGCCAAGGGACTGGTCCACCACGCCCAATCCATCTAGCACCAAACGTGGCATTCAGGTAATTCCGTACAGCAGTGCTGAAGTGTGCTGGCGCTCCATCGTGCTGAAACCACATGCGGTTACGAATGGCGAGCGGAACATCTTGCAGCAGTTCTGGTAACACTTCTTGCAGAAAAATAAGATAGCTTTCGCCACAGAGTCGCGTGGGTAGTAAGTATGGCCCAATCACAAAGTCGTTCACAATACCAGCCCACACATTAATACCGAAACGTTGTTGATACGCATGTGGACGCGTTGCATGTGGATTATCTGTTGCCCACACATGGGAATTGTGCGCATTAAAGACACCCTCGCGTGAAAATGTCGCTTCATCTGTAAATAGCACATGACCTACGAAATCCGGCTGCAACGCACATTGCTGCAACAACCACTGGCAGAAGTTCACGCGAAGAGGATAATCTGCCGGATTCAATGCTTGTACTTTTTGAAAATGGAAGGGGTGTAAGCGATTTTCATTTAACACTCTGCATACAGTCTGATGACTCACATGTACGTCACGCGCAACAGTTCTTGTGCTTGACTCGGGTCTATCAGCCACTATGTTCAAGATGCGTTCTTCCAGTCTTGGAGTGCGTACAGCTCTTAATCGACCAGCGTCATGTCTGTTGACGTCGAACGTACCTGTTTCACAAAGTTGACGATGTAACCGTTGAAAAATTCTATGATCCGGCATTCGTCGATTAGGATACTCCGCGCGATACATTCGTAACGCAGCTCTGGCGTTACCATTTGCACGGCCGTACATGTAATGCATGTCTGCTTTTTCTGCATACGTAAAGTCACCCATCGTCTACGGCAGCACAATTGTGAATGGCGCTTGTCCCTACTGCGATACATCATGTTCATCTACTGCCCTCTACCGGCAGTGACACCAACCGATCACTCCATTTCTCTTTCCCTTGTTTACGCCTCACCGCGTCACCTGCGACTATACATTCCTATACAATAAATCCTTGTTACAATGTCCTGTACCTACCATTAAAGTTTGTACCATGAATTCGGGACCACCCTGTATAGGTGCAGCGGAGAGCAAGTGGCGATTGAGATCTGTACGCCCTGACAAGGCCGGAGCGGTAATATGTTACCCTGTTGGCGATGTAACTAGCAGTTGGCGAGATGTGTGCGGCGGAAGCGAGATGTACGGCGCCACCTGTGAATCGATCGCGGCCACGAAAGAAACGCAAAATTTCACGGTCTAGCGAGCAGGCAGACGGATCATAATTTACTCTCTACCAGAGCCACGATAGATTTTAGTGTGTGACACACCCGTTCACTGGTCATACCAATGACCAATTTGGCTCACTTATATGACACAGTGCACGAGGATACCAAACGTCAAGACTGGTAAACCAAAAACGAATAAGTGTGCCCTCGGAAAACGAGTAGTCCAAGTCACACTGTCGGTACAGTAAGAACTTTACCACAGGCTCCCAAGTCTAACAAGTGAAGTCAGTTTCAGGACAGGTCCTAAGCACCAATCACACATGCCAGAGCTTCAACTAGAAAATCACGTCCAGACCGAAGTCCAGAACCCAAGTGCCTCGCACCTCTCCAGATAAAAATTTCGTTTTCCCGCAAAGTGCACGAACGACACTGCCTTCACCCTGTCTTGATCCAATCCAGGGCTTTAGAGGCGCTAAATCTCCCCTCCTACACGACAGCACAAACTCATGCCAACCATTGCAAGAGTTAAGAAACCTGAGTCTCGGTAACAAAAATAAACTGCCAATTACTGGCTTTTTTAGGTTATCGTGGAGGGAGTAGATTTTTTTTTTTTCGGAGTCGCCTCGCTTCCCGCACCAACAAGCAAACAGATACAATCTTGAAGATCTTTATCTAAATCGCCTGTGCCTTGGAGCATGTTAGTCCTAGTTATGAGGTGTAACACAGATTCTTATACAACTAAGACAACTGATGGAAGTGCAGTGCAGACCTATTTGCAGTATCAGTGAACACGAAAACTTGTGAAATTTTATTACATGTGACTCTGCACACAATGCCTGGTTTATGACACTACTGTGTAGACGTGTCCCTTCAGTCCTCCGCCCCAGTCCAGTCTTTGGCTGACGCCAATGTAGGTATAGTGGCATTGTCCTGCTGGAGACTCTCGACTAGGGGCTGCTCTGTCTGCCCTGTATGGCTGTGGGACTGTCCGCCAAGAGTTACTGAGGGATGGGCTCACCACCAATTGCTGTTTCTATGAACTAAGAACCATAAAATTACCTCATACGTTTAGCGCCCTACCAGGTTCCATCAACATCTGCTAGGGCCATTAACTTTCTAGAATCTCACTCAAGGTGTGTAAGGTTGTAACAAAATCATTAGCAATTTTCTGTATAGAAAAATAGGCGAGAGAGTAACTTGTCCTCTCTCAAGTCTTACAGTGAACATGCTCCTAAAGTCCAAGCTAGCTAGACTTACAAACAGTGCATTTCAAGTTTCCAAGGTTCTCAGATTATTCAGTGAATGTGGTCCCAAAGCACTAGTTGGCCAGACTTTCCAAATGCAGTTCCCAGATTACCCACTTTCTCAGACTTTACTGTAAATATGATCATGAAGTCTAAATTGGTCAGGACAACCAGTTATGAATCATCAGTTATCCAAGTTCTCACAATGTATAGTAAACATGGTCCTGTATTCCTGGTTCGACAGACTTCCCAGTTGCAGATCCCAGACTACCCAGGTTCTCATACTGTAGAGTGAACATGGTCCCAAAATACTGGGTGGCCAGGATTCCCAACCGCAAATCCCAAATTACCCAAGTTCTCAGACTGTACAGCGAATGTCATCCAGAAGCTCATGTTGCCCAGCCCTACCGACTGTAGATTTGAGGTTACCCAGGTTCTCAGACTGTACAGACAATGTGGTCCCAAAGTGCTAGTTGGCCAGACATCTCAAATGTAGATCCCAGTTTACTCAAGTTCTCAGAATGTACAATAACTGTGGTTCTGAAGTCCAACTTCATCACATTTCTTGACTGCTGATCTCAAATTACCCAAGTTCTCAGACCGTACAGCTACCGTTATCCTGAAGTCCAAGTTGGCTACCCGCTGCAAAATATTGGTTTTCATGGTTCCCTGGTCGTACAGTGAAGTACTGGTTGGCCAGATTTCCTAACTGCAGATCCCAAATTACCCAGGTCCTCTGCCTGTACAGTGAACATGGTCTGAAGCTCCATGTTGATCTGACTGAGCAACTGTTACTCCTGTGTTATTCTCAGAATGTATGGAGAACATGACTCGAAAGTAATTTAACCAAACATAGCGACTGTGGATCCAGAGTTATCCAGGTTCTCTGACACATCTTATGGAATTCATACAGGGAGAATACTCTCACTGTGTTCGACGAGGATGTAGTCATTCACCACATGACACGATTTTGATGCAGTGTGGGGGCAACTTTACGTCTAAATAATGATGGTATCCTATAGGGTAAAATATTCCAGAGATAAAATAGTTCACTACTTGGATAGCCAGGGAGAATCACTCATGAGGATTTCGTCACCTGGAGAAAGCAAAACTAATGTTCCATGGTTCGGAATGCGAAATGTTGGATTAGTTAATCGGGTGGGTGCGTTAGTGAAATAGGTTCATGTTAGATATAAGGGAAATAAGTGAAATGCGGTCGCAGGAAGAACAGGACTTCCAGTCAGGTGTTTAAGGGTAATGCAGGAGTACATCCAATAACGAATAAGAGAATACGAATACGAGAAAGCCACTATGAAAAACATAGTGAGCAGACTATAGTTGTCAAGATAGGCATGAAGTTAACACCCACACCAGCAGTAAAAATTTAAATCTTTATTAGCTTCACAGACGGTGAAGAAATTCAAAAATGTGCGATGAAATGAAGGAACTATTTAGATAGTTGAGGGAGTCTAAAACGTAATTATGATGGCGATCGGAGTTCGATACTAGGAAAGGGAAGAATAGGAAAGATAGTAGGAGAACATGGGCTATCGGGAAGGAATGATTGGGTAGGCCACTTGGTAGAAATTTGAAACAGAGCGTAATTCAATCAATGTTAACACTGGGTTTAAGATTAGTGAAATAAGATTGAATACGTGGAAGAGACCAGGAGACGCGGGAAATTTTAAAATAGATTACGTAATAGTAAGACAGAGATTTAGAAAAGAGATTTTAAACTATTTCAGGGAAAAATGTGTACTCTGGTTACAACTGATTGGTTATATACTTAAATCTGGACCTGGATAAATTAGAAGTATCACTGGTTGTTGAGAGTTTCGTAGAGACCATTAGCCAGCAATTCACTGAAACAGGGGAAGAAAACGGACGAAAGGAGAAAATATATAAATTTAGAAATGAAGCAGGAGAAGTACAAAAAATGAAACTTACCGAAAGTGAAAAATTTCTATGAAGGAATTGTAAGAGGCAAGTGCAAGGCTGTAGATACTAGCATGACTAGGGGAAAGATAGATGTAGTCAGTTGGAAAATTAAAGAGACATTTGGAAAAAGGGGAAGCATCTATATGAATATCAGTAGCTCAGATGGCAGTCCAGTAATAAGTAACGAAGGGAAAACAGGGAGGTGGAAGGAATACACCGTATAGAGAAATAGTCAAAATCTTCAGGACTAAATTTTAAGAAGTAGAATATGATGAGATGGGAGATGCAATACTGCTAGAAGAATTTGACAGAGTACTGAAAATACTTTAGAGGATGTAAGTAAAAGTAAAAAAATTGTTAGATTTTAAATAGTGGCTCCACAGATATAAGATTCGCAACTTACCCACTGAGTTGCCTGAAAGTACGTGAATAATTTTATCCGTTAAACAGCGCTCGGAAATCTACTATATGAGGCGATGTCCTTTGTTTGTTGGTTGGTTGACTGGGGAGTAAAGTGACTAAACTGCTGGGTTATTAGTCACCTTAGTTTGTTTGTTTGTGTGTGTGCGTGTGTGTGTGTGTGTGTGTGTGTGTGTGTGTGGTTGTTCAACGTACTCTTTCGGAAATTGATGTCTGTATAGTGAATTTAAGATGTTATAAGTACTAATAAAATGGAAGACAGCCATTCGGAAAGGTCATGTACTGAGACAAAAAGAGTCGCTCGTGTGTGAGAGGGATTTCGTGCCAAATACTGCGGCTGGTATTCGATTGACGTACTCGCGAATCGAGTGGCAATGTGACGTTTGTTCCTGGGCACTGAAACGACTGCAGACAGCACGCCCGCCGTTTGCCTTGGCGGATGAGGTGCTAGCACCAGCTGCTCCAGTACCTGGAACTTTTCCGTTGACAGCAAAGCATTTCGCCGCTTAGTTACGCTCGCGCATGAAAGTTATCAGGAGTTCCACGTGAAAATATCCAGCCAG
Organism: Schistocerca nitens; assembly: GCF_023898315.1. Lineage (NCBI taxonomy): Eukaryota > Metazoa > Arthropoda > Insecta > Orthoptera > Acrididae > Schistocerca > Schistocerca nitens. The sequence goes on from NC_064617.1 coordinate 74,654,148, forward strand.
GATAGTGAAGCACTATGTTTTTTGTGTTATCGTTGGGCGGCCCCTGCAGATCGTCAGACCTGCAGCTGGGTGTGTGGGTATAGTAAAGTGGCTGGCGAGTGAGCGTCAGCACTGGCGCGCCAGTCCAGGCGCCAGAGGCCGCGTTTACCCATTAGACAGCGGCGACTGGCGCCACCGGCTCGTTACAATATGAATGGCGCCTAATGGACGGCGCAAACAGCCGCGGCGCCGCACCTGCGGGCACTCGCTTAGCGCCGCGCCCACGCCGACGCACCTGGGCTGCAGAGCGAGAAACCGCTGCGCTAGCTGAGCAGCTCCTTAGCATGCGGCAAGTGTGCCGTGTCCAATAAGTGACCCTCACGTACTGGGTGTACTAACAGGACAGCTGGACCACGTTACATGAGTAGCAGCCGAGACGATCGCCGTATCGTTGTCTAAAACCTTGTTTACAAAGAAGCGAATGAGCAACGGCGAATGATAGGTCTCTCTAGTGCAACGGTAGACTAGCGCGAACAAACTGTATTCGGTCGTAGTTTTACTTGTCGACTTTCCATTTGTATTGCGTATTGTTTACATGAGTTACTAGGGAGTAGCGTGTAGCAATGTAAGTAACCCATCCCTCCTAACATTTCATTCTTGTAGTAGTGTTTTTCATTAAATGCATCTGATCTTGACCAGGAGAACTCCTTTTCGCTGGGTCGAAAACAGGAGGAACTTTCGAACGTCCTGGAAGATATAATGTAGGATCTCACGCTAGTGGGCCGCATGTTCGGTCAGTCGACGCTTTGCAGGGATTGTCCGCCTGTCTAAGCTTCCGAGAACCATGAGTGGCGGAAAGAAAGACTGGTGTCCTCAGTAGCAGAGCGGGAAACCATTGGTAGAAGGGATGAGAACTCTACCTTGTTAGCAAACTTCGGGTGGAGTCCTCAGCTGTCCCCTAATGCTGTGTGTGGTCTCCAGTCACGTTTCCTCCACCACACGTGTCTACAAATTTCCAAACTTTTCCCTTCCCGTGCGAACGGTGTGCGAAGCTAAACAAAATTTCCAGAATTTCCCACAAACGCGTATGGACGTGGAAAGGGGCGACACTCGGCTGCCATTCCCATATACACGTATCTCATTGGTTCAAAATGGCTCTGAGCACTACGGGACTTAACAGAACTACTTAAACCTAACTAACCTAAGAACATCACACAACACCCAGTCATCACGAGGCAGAGAAAATCCCTGATCCCGCCGGAAATCGAACCCGGGAACCCAGGCGCGGGAAGCGAGAACGCTACCGCACGACCACGAGCTGCGGACTACCTCATTGGTGGAAACATCTTTAACTCTTTGGTGGGAGCTAGGGAACGGACTTCCAGCTTCTTGATTGTAAGAGCACTTGTAGACCCCTTCTGGGACTGGCTAAAAAATATTGTACGGCATGCCTTTCTGAGGTCTGAAGGAAGGCTACCAAAATCCGAAAAACGCATTCGTGCTCGTATTGACATTCGTATGGGTATTCTGTTGCGAAATTCTTCTTGGTGATGATGAAATTTGGCTCACGGGGCGCTGAACTACGCGGTCATCGCGCCTATACAAAGTCCCAATTTGTACACAGTCCAATTTTTACACGATCCAACATAGCCACTGTCGCAAAAGGTAGTGAAATGATGAGGACAACACAAACACCCAGACCCAGGCAGTGGCAATCAAAACCCGGCCGGGCATTGAACCCAGGACACTGTGATCGAGAGGCAGCAACGCTAGCCACTTTCATACTTCAGTGAAAAATTGATAAAAGCAGAACTAAGAGTGACACGGAGGTGCGAGTTGCCACTCATGGACAGAAAAATGTGTAAAGCTAAATTATCTTGACGTGCCACAAATATGTATAATAGTTTAAAAGAGATTGATGTCTTAAAAATTGTAAGTTTATGGAAGTTCAGAAGCTAATATCTTGGCAATGCTTTGGCCGATTAACATGAACAAAGTGTTTACGGATATGCATAGCAGAGGTGCATCGAGCAGTCATAGCCGATTTAGCAGAATACGTACCGTTTTTGAATAAGAGGTCGGCATATGGTATTCCACAGAGAGAAACTGTGTTCTTGGTAATAAATAAATTTAAAGGGACGAAACTAGCAGCAGCATTCTGAAATTTAAAGATTTAGGTGAGTAATTAAGTATGAACGTCGCGGACGTAACAAGACATCCATTGAAGTTCGTTGTTGATCCCGTCACTCAGTTTTTTTGTTACAGAGACCAGCCAGCACTCCGATCGAACACGCTGAGCTACCGTGCCGGCGCCATTTGACCACGCGCTGCGGTCTCTTCTCCAGGAGCCTACGTTGGACTCTGTGCTCATACGTGGTTTTATGGACTTCATCTATCTGCCAAGTCTTCGAAGTTTCACATTGAACTTACGCACATCCGCGGCGAGTAACCAGGAGGATGGTGAGACCCACAATTCGCAGTCTCATCACATGGGCTCAGGCCAGAAACAGTTAGCACCCCTTACTTGTCGGCAAACGCCGCAATGACGGATACAGTAAGATCGCATTTGCAATGCACACTCCCCTCTTCAGGAATCACGATATATCGCGAAGAGGAGTTCCTTCCCGTCTTCTATTTTGTAGTCCTCCAAGCTTTACCTGCCCGCATCACGCACTGGTATGCAATTTCCTCTGCATTCTATTTCTTGCTTAAGAGGAGATTTTTTCTTGTAATCACTCATGTTTGCTGAACTATCTACACTCCTGGAAATTGAAATAAGAACACCGTGAATTCATTGTCCCAGGAAGGGGAAACTTTATTGACACATTCCTGGGGTCAGATACATCACATGATCACACTGACAGAACCACAGGCACATAGACACAGGCAACAGAGCATGCACAATGTCGGCACTAGTACAGTGTATATCCACCTTTCGCAGCAATGCAGGCTGCTATTCTCCCATGGAGACGATCGTAGAGATGCTGGATGTAGTCCTGTGGAACGTCTTGCCATGCCATTTCCACCTGGCGCCTCAGTTGGACCAGCGTTCGTGCTGGACGTGCAGATCGCGTGAGACGACGCTTCATCCAGTCCCAAACATGCTCAATGGGGGACAGATCCGGAGATCTTGCTGGCCAGGGTAGTTGACTTACACCTTCTAGAGCACGTTGGGTGGCACGGGATACATGCGGACGTGCATTGTCCTGTTGGAACAGCAAGTTCCCTTGCCGGTCTAGGAATGGTAGAACGATGGGTTCGATGACGGTTTGGATGTACCGTGCACTATTCAGTGTCCCCTCGACGATCACCAGTGGTGTACGGCCAGTGTAGGAGATCGCTCCCCACACCATGATGCCGGGTGTTGGCCCTGTGTGCCTCGGTCGTATGCAGTCCTGATTGTGGCGCTCACCTGCACGGCGCCAAACACGCATACGACCATCATTGGCACCAAGGCAGAAGCGACTCTCATCGCTGAAGACGACACGTCTCCATTCGTCCCTCCATTCACGCGTGTCGCGACACCACTGGAGGCGGGCTGCACGATGTTGGGGCGTGAGCGGAAGACGGCCTAACGGTGTGCGGGACCGTAGCCCAGCTTCATGGAGACGGTTGCGAATGGTCCTCGCCGATACCCCAGGAGCAACAGTGTCCCTAATTTGCTGGGAAGTGGCGGTGCGGTCCCCTACGGCACTGCGTAGGATCCTACGGTCTTGGCGTGCATCCGTGCGTCGCTGCGGTCCGGTCCCAGGTCGACGGGCACGTGCACCTTCCGCCGACCACTGGCGACAACATCGATGTAATGTGGAGACCTCACGCCCCACGTGTTGAGCAATTCGGCGGTACGTCCACCCGGCCTCCCGCATGCCCACTATACGCCCTCGCTCAAAGTCCGTCAACTGCACATACGGTTCACGTCCACGCTGTCGCGGCATGCTACCAGTGTTAAAGACTGCGATGGAGCTCCGTATGCCACGGCAAACTGGCTGACACTGACGGCGGCGGTGCACAAATGCTGCGCAGCTAGCGCCATTCGACGGCCAACACCGCGGTTCCTGGTGTGTCCGCTGTGCCGTGCGTGTGATCATTGCTTGTACAGCCCTCTCGCAGTGTCCGGAGCAAGTATGGTGGGTCTGACACACCGGTGTCAATGTGTTCTTTTTTCCATTTCCAGGAGTGTAGTTAAGTCATTCGAGCTCACCCACGTAGTGTTTCTTGCCGATTCTTTCTTTATTCACTGATCTGTTGTATCCTCTATCCCAGTTCACACCTTTTTGTGTAATTTTGAAGTTTTGCGATAAATAATTCGTGTCCTTTATGGGTCTGTGCACCACCCCAACCGTAGTCATCAGTATCGTGCTGGTGGCAATTGTGAGCGTACAAGCTGAGGCGGGAGATTAGAGCGGCAGTTTCCCGTGGCAGAGCACGTGGCTGGCGGTTGCTGCGGGACCGTGTCCAGTGCCTAGCGTTTACGCTGCCCTGGAAAAACCAGAGCGCTTGGCAGGGGCGCGGATGGCCGTGTCTGCGCATTTGGAGAACTTCATACTTCAGTGAAAAATTGATAAAAGCAGAACTAAGAGTGACACGGAGGTGCGAGTTGCCACTCATGGACAGAAAAACGTGTAAAGCTAAATTATCTTGACGTGCCACAAATATGTATAATAGTTTAAAAGAGATTGATGTCTTAAAAATTGTAAGTTTATGGAAGTTCAGAAGCTAATATCTTGGCAATGCTTTGGCCGATTAACATGAACAAAGTGTTTACGGATATGCATAGCAGAGGTGCATCGAGCAGTCATAGCCGATTTAGCAGAATACGTACTGTTTTTGAATAAGACGTCGGCATATGGTATTCCACAGAGAGAAACTGTGTTCTTGGTAATAAATAAATTTAAAGGGCCGAAACTAGCAGCAGCATTCTGAAATTTAAAGATTTAGGTGAGTAATTAAGTATGAATTTTTATTTGTTTATTTATGTGTAGTATCAAAAATACGGGACAAGCAAAATCACGCCACAAGAACATTATCTGTTAAAAAACGATGGCAGGTACAAAAAAATAGACTTTAAACTGTTATCGCCCAAAAATTTTCCATATTTTTCAATATGTCATATACGTTTTATGTTTAGTTTCAGAATTTTCGTAATTTTGCCAAAAATTGTTTTGAGTTACGCAGTCGTTTCGAGGGTGGATACGGCGGTCATTCTTGAGAACAATTGGTTTTGAGCGACACTAAGAACCGGACGTTCTGCGCATCTGGGGGTAGTAGTGGTCTGGTAGCCACGTTTGGGGTCAAGTATGTATGTAGCGACGTTCGAAAGCGATCAAGTGGAAAGTAATATAGTGGTTTATGACAGCAGACAAGAGTGTATTTTGTGAATGGTAAACAGATTGTCGAGTGCCGTGATCGCAACATATGAGTTTGATATTGAACTGTTGTAGAATCAGTTTTTAAAGGGAGCCCTCAGACTGCATTTTAAGTGTTTAGTGAATATATTGAAAAATAGAAATAACCTACTTGTTCAAATTATAAATCTACGAGAGTGACTGAATATTTTAAATTTCACCGCAATTCCTGCCTGCATTGTTTTTTTATGTTTTATTTCAGTTTAAAAATTGAGTTTACGACAGGTGCTAGCTGGCATCCTATAACGAAAAACCTAGCCAGACATTGAGACCAGCCACATTTCTGGGACGCTCAATTAAGCTTAGTGTAACAAATATATATAATTTCGTGCCATAGCTCATGGGGGTTCGAGCCAACCTATTAAAACTTCAATGTGTAGTGCCCAGAACCATCGTACGCTCGCCCGCATCTCGTGGTCGTGCGGTAGCGTTCTCGCTTCCCACGCCCGGGTTCCCGGGTTCGAATCCCGGCGGGGTCAGGTATTTTCTCTGCCTCGTGATGGCTGGGTGTTGTGTGCTGTCCTTAGGTTAGTTAGGTTTAAGTAGTTCTAAGTTCTAGGGGACTGATGATCATAAATGTTAAGTCCCATAGTGCTCAGAGCCATTTAAACCATCGTACGCTCCTAATAACCATCCATTTCCTGGTCATTGTTCTATTTTAGTTATATGAATTCATGGTCAAATTGTTTTATAGCCCCGACGTTTATGTGTCGTTGGTAATTTTACACACAGTTCGAATAAATAATATTTTACCATATCAAAGCCTCTATTCAGCAGGCATTAAAGTAAACTATCAATTGTAACGCTGGGGTCCTCCAACCATAAGCAATAGGCGAGCCGCCTGACCACTTGAGGAACTTACCAAATAAAGTTTTGTGATGTGCGCGACGGTTCATTTTTCAGGTCGGCTTTTAGCTTCATGGAGGCAATCTATTATTTTATATGATCTGTGGTGATAGATTCAGCGTCATTCTAATCTGCATATGCACGGAGCACCTCATAAACAAGTCGTGCTTACAGTAACATCGCATTCTGGTATGCGAAATTGTATGGAAACCACTGTTTTCAAGCGAAATGGGATTACACCTCATTCCCTCGCCCAGTGGAAGATCTGATTAATACAATCTTGCACGAATATATTACCTGCAGAGGTTTACCCGATGCATGGCCTATTAGGTGACCTGATGTGAGCTCAAAATGGTTCAAATGGCTCTAAGCACTAAGGGACTTAACATCTGAGGTCATCAGTCCCCTAGACTTAGAACTACTTAAACTTAACTAACCTAAGGACATCACACACATCCATGCCCGAAGCAGGATTAGAACCTCCGACCGTAGTAACAGCGCGGTTCCGGACTGAAGCGCCTAGAACCTCTCGGCCACATCGGCCGGCTGATGTCAGCCCAAGTGACTTTGGGCTCTGGAGATATCTAAAAGAATGCGTTTATCAGGATCATATTTCGTCTCTACCTGACCTGACAACTGTGATCACGTCGTTTTACGGATACAGCATCTTGTCGACGTCTCAGGTTCTCAAACTGAACACTCTGTGTCAGCAGCATTTAATAACAAAATCAGCGTTTTACCTTTCTCACTTGTTTGACCTTTTCTGCCCGCGTCCCGTTCCTAATCCGTAACATGTGGAAACATTCCTATACGTCTTTCTTGCATTCACAGCGTCAGATTTGCACCTGATGGTCATAATTGGAACTAACGTCTTTTCCAGCGTAGATCGATTCCGCATTAACACATTAGCATATCTTACAAGTTTCAGAATATCTGCCAACTTTCACTACCATATAATATCCGCTGCCCACATTGGACCTCTGTGAGTAGTTGCACTGTAATTGCAGCCACCCGTTACAAGGATCAGGATGGACAACGTCAATAGATTTGTGAACTTTTGTACGAAAATGACATTTAGTTTATTCTTTGACTGAAAGTTTCTCAGAAATTTTGGTGATTGTGTTTAATGATAGCAGTAGTCTTAGTTTTTTCCCACGAAACTCTCCTGAGAAGTCAGAGACATTCAGAGTATTCAGGTCTTAACCCGAATTCTTTACAGGCAAATGGAAAAACTGGTAGAAGCTTACCTTGGGTAAGATCAGTTTGGATTCCGCAGAAATATGGGAACACGTGAGGCAATACTGCCCCTACGACTTATTTTAAAAGCTCAATTAAGAAAAGGCAAACCTACGTTTCTAGCATTTGTAGATTTACAAAAAGCTTTTGACAATGTTGACTGGAATACTCTCTTTCAAATTCTGAAGGCGGCAGGGGTAAAATACAGAGAGCGGAAGGCTATTTACAATTTGTACAGAAACCAGATGGCAGTTATAAGAGTCGAGGGACATGAAAGGGAAGCAGTGGTTGGGAAGGGAGTGAGACAGGGTTGTAGCCTCTCCCCGATGTTGTTCAATCTGTATATTGAGCAATCAGTAAAGGAAACAAAAGAAAAATTCGGAGTAGGTATTAAAATCCATGGAGAAGAAATAAAAACTTAGACGTTCACCAATGACATTGTAATTCTGTCAGAGACGGCAAAGGACCTGGAAGAGCACCTGAACGGAATGGACAGTGTCTTGAAAGGAGGGTATATGATGAACATCAACAAAAGCTAAACGAGGATAATGGGATGTAGTCGAATTAAATCGGATGATGCTGAGGGAATTAGATTAGGAAATGAGACACTTAAAGTAGTAAAGGAGTTTTGCTACTTGGGGAGCAAAATGACTGATGGTCGAGGTAAAGAGGATATAAAATGTAGACTGGCAATGGCAAGGAAAGCGTTTCTGAAGAAGAGAAATTTGTTAACATCGAGTATAGATTTAAGTGTCAGAAAGTCGTTTCTGAAAGTATACGTATGGAGTGTAGCCATGTGTGGAAGTGAAACATGGACGATAACTAGTTTGGACAAGAAGAGAATAGAAGCTTTCGAAATGTGGTGCTACAAAAGAATGCTGAAGATTAGATGGGTAGATCACATAACTAATGAGGAGGTACTGAATAGGATTGGGGAGAAGAGGAGTTTGTGGCATAACTTGTCTAGATGAAGGGATCGGTTGGTATGACATGTTCTGAGGCATCAAGGGATCACCAATTTAGTATTGGAGGGCAGCGTGGAGGGTAAAAATCGTAGAGGGAGACCAACAGATGAATACACTAAGCAGATTCAGAGGGATGTAGGTTGCAGTAGATACTGGAAGAAGCTTGCACAGGATAGAGTAGCATGGAGAGCTGCATCAAACCAGTCTCAGGACTGAAGACCACAACAACAACCATGGATTACCAAACAGTGATTAAAACGTGGATTTTAACCAGGCCGCTATATCGTATAGTACCGACCCTTGGACGATGACACCAACCACGTGGCTCCTAGGTTCCGTTGGTAGACCTTACCCAGGACGCAAAAATAGCAAGAGTCCCTGGAGATAGGAGGACCGCCATAATTGTTGAAGAACTCAAAGTTAAAATGGTGGACGTGAGAAAGACGATAACTTAACAGGTGCTTACGTCAGGTGCGAGCGGAATCTTTTTATAAAAAACTGAAGGTACTTTCTGACTCACCTCCTCTCCGAATTGAGACCATTATCAGAGGTGGAGCCAGTGTAACACTGCACGGACAGAGTGACTTATGAGTAAAAGTTGCGAGGTGCCGGGGCTAGCAGTGTGTTTATCACTAAATTCTATTAGAATCCACATATGTCAATCATGCTCTAAGCCCCCCCTATTCTAACTCCGACTTTTGCTGTTGCACAAGGATAAGAAAAATACGCGAACTGACTCTAATCAACCCTGCCAGTGGAGTAGAAGAGAGTTTGGCACCTGCAATAATTTAATTTGATAAATAAGTTAAATAAACAAAGGTTTCATTAGCATAGTGAGGAATGATAGGGTTGCTCTATCGATTAACAGAATGAAAGTTCTGTCCAAAATAACAATATGATTTATTAAGACTAAACACAGAATAGTAAAAGAAACACAGGAAATATAATACATCAAATTGGCTCAGATTTGGAGATTCATACAAACACTGTAAAGGTGAAGTTGTCCCTAAACTAAATCGTGAGGTTTAAGACGAGGTGGTATGTGGAGCCAAATTCCTTGCCACTCAAATCTGAAGGGAGGCAGACAGCTAACCTAACAATAATTGCTGCTACTCAAGACAGAACACAGAAAAAAAACGAACAGGCGCGCTCTGCTGAGCTCTGATTATCACCTAGGAAAATCCCTATCTGCCGGTGCTGCGGACATACATTACCAAAACTGTCTTCTTGGCTGCCAGAACACGATCTGGCGTACTGCAGGCGAGGGCTGGTTGCTTCGACGTCCTCGACCGAAAGGCGACTGCTGACACCCCACAAGAGCACCCGTACAGGCCGAACACAGAACATTTCCGCCCCCACGACAGTGGCCGAGGTTAAACGTTCCAATCAGCAACTCGATAACCGGCGGAAATTCCACTCCATTGCCGGAGCACTAGCATTCCACCAATGGAGATTCTTGGCGCCAATTTCTGTGCTGATTTTGCTACGTCACGGCGCTATGCCCTGAGCAAACCAATCACCGTTACTATTTTGCAGAAAGTGCGGGAATTTTCCCGCCACAACTGCCAGGGTACACAAGTCATTCCCACGCCTCGCTGGTAGCCCGCCAGAAAGTGTTTTCGCTAAGTTTCTCCGAAGTAACGGAACCTCTAGCCCAGCCGCTACTTCACACCCCAGCGGGCGTGTCTCTTGACAATGTCGGCGTCTGCAAAGCATTCACTCGACTGCCTCACACACGTCGGCTTAACCCGCCTGTCACCGGATCACCCGGGTGACGAGAGACGCTGCGTGGGAAGTCCGCGTGTGAAGGAATAGCAGCCCTCCACCGCATGCAAATAGAGAGGAGAGTCGTAAGATAGAAATATGAGAGGGGGCTCATGCCACCTCTCAAAGTAATTTGCACTCTAACAGGAAAAAACTGTGATTTCCACGATATAATTAGCCGAATGGGATGAAAATCAGCATAAGTGATGTACATGTCAGATAAACAACTTATTGCAGTTTCCAAAAAATGGATGGTTTATTGAAGAGAAAGACCTTCACCATTTGATCAAGTCAAGAACGCGTTGATCCACAACTGGTCCTTATGCAAGTTACAACTTGGCTTGGCATAAATTGATAGAGCTGTTGAAAGTCGTCCTGAGGGATATCATGACACATTCAGTACAATTGGCGCATGATATCGTCAAAATCCCGACAGGATTTCAGGGCCCTGGACAAAATGCTCTAAATGGGGAGGGGTCCGGTAACCTCTGCAGCCAAGGTAGAGTTTGATAAGCACGAGGGCAAGCAGTACAAACCGTCGCTGTCTGCTGAAATATAAGCGCAGGATGGCTTACCACGAGGGGCAACAAAACGGGCGTACAGTATCGCCAACGTACCACTGTGTTGTAAGGTTGTCGCTGGTGACGACCAAAGGGATCTTGCTATGAAAGGAAATGGAACCCCATACTGTCAATCTTGGCTGTAGGGACGTATGGCAGGCGACTGTGAGGTTGGTATACCAACGCTTTCTGGATCGTCGCCAGACCCGCTGGTCATCGGGCCTCGGTTATAAAAGGGACTTATCTCTGAAGACATGTCTACACCAGTCAATGACATGTCTGGTGACGCCCCAGACAGCGATGCGATACCACCAACGTGAATTTCGCCCGCCATGCGGCCAGACAACGAGGAGCTATGGTCTGGGTTGCAATTTTTTAATATACTACTGGCCATTAAAGTTGCTACACCAAAAAGAAATGCCTATGATAAACGGCTATTCATTGGACAAATATACTAGAACTGACATGTGATTACACAATTTTGGTGCATAGATCCTTAGAAATCAGTACCCAGAACAACCACCTCTGGCCGTAATAACCGCCTTGATACGCCTGGGCATTCAGTCAAACAGAGCTTGGATGGCGTGTACAGGTACAGCTGCCCATGCAGCTTCAACACAATACCACACTTCAACAAGAGTAGTGACTGGCGTAGTGTGACGAGCCAGTTGCTCGGCCACCATTGACCAGACGTTTTCAGCTGGTGACAGATCTGGAGAATGTGCTGGCCAGGGTAGCAGTCGAACATTTTCAGTATCCAGAAAGGCCCGTACAGGACCTGAAACATGCGGTCGTGCATTATCCTGCTGAAATGTAGGGTTTCGCAGGGGTCGAATGAGGGGTAGAGCCACGGGTCGTAACACATCTGAAATGTATCATCCACTGTTCAGAGTGCCGTCAATGCGAAAAACAGGTGACAGAGACGCGTAACCAATGACACCCCATACCATCATGCGGGTTTATACGCCAGTATGGCGATGACGAATACACGCTTCTAATGTGCATTCACCGCGATGTCGCCAAACGCGGATGCGACCATCAAGAGGCTGTATCCAGAACCTGGATTCATCCGAAAAAATGACGTTTTGCCATTCGTGCACCCAGGTTCGTCGTTGAGAGGACCATCTTAGGCGCTCCTGTCTGTGATGCAGCGTCAAGGGTAACCGCAGCCATGGTCTCCGACCTGATAGTCCACGCTGTTGCAAACGTCGTCCAACTGTTCGTGCAGATGGTTGTTGTCTTGCAAAGGTCCCCATCTGCTGACTCAGGGATCGACACGTCACTGCATAATGCGTTACAGCCATGTGGATAAGATGCCTGTCATCTCGACTGCTAGTGATACGAGGCCGTTGGGATCCGGCACGGCGTTCCGTATTACCCTCCTGCACCCACCGATTCCATATTCTGCTACCAGTCATTGGATCTCGACCAACGCGAGCAGCAATGTTGCGATACGATAAACCGCAATCGCGATAGGCTACAATCCGACCTTTATCAAACTCGGAAACGTGATGGTTCTCATTTCTGCTCCTTACACGAGGCATCACAACAACTTTTCACCAGAAAACGCCGGTCAACTGCTGTTTGTGTATGTGAAATCGGTTGGAAACATTCCTCATGTCAGCACGTTGTAGGTGTCCCCACCGGCGCCAACCTTGTGTGAATGCTCTGAAAAGCTAATCATTTGCATATCACAGCATCTACTTCCTGTTGGTTAAATTTCGCGTCTGTAGCACCTTATGTTCGTGGTGTAGCAATTTTAATTGCCAGTAGTGTAGTAGGAACCGTTTGGTTGAAATTCGCTCTAACCCTTCAGCAAAACGATATGTTGTCGATATTCTACGCCCAGTTTTTCTTTTTTCCTCTTTTGTGGCAACCGGTCCTGCGCTTACATTTCAGCAAGATAATCCACACATGCACACGGTGAGAGTTTTATCTGCCTTTCTTTGCGCTCGCCAAACCCTACCTTGGCCAGCAAGGTCGCCGGATATCCCCCCAATCTCACGTGTGGAGCGCTACGGGCAGGATACTCCAGCCAGTCTGACGGACCATCTGGACAGAATTTGGCACCATATTCTTCAGCATACACTGGCAATGGCAAGGAAAGCGTTTCTGAAGAAGAGAAATTTGTTAACATCGAGTATAGATTTAAATGTCAGGAACTCGTTTCTGAAAGAATTTGTATGGAGTGTAGCCATGTACGGAAGTGAAACATGGACGATAAATAGTTTGGAAAGGAAGAGAATGGTAGCTTTCGAAATGTGCTTTAGAAATGTGGTGCTACAGAAGAATGCTGAAGATTAGATGGGTAGATCACACAACTAATGAGGAGGTATTGGATAGAATTGGCGAGAACAGGAGTTTGTGGCACAACTTGACTAGAAGAAGGGATCGATTGGTAGGACATGTTCTGAGGCATCAAGGGATCACCAATTTAGTATTGGAGGGCAGCGTGGAGGGTAAAAATCGTAGAGGGAGATCAAGAGATGAATACACTAAGCAGATTCAGAAGGATGTAGGTTGCAGTAGGTACTGGGAGATGAAGAAGCTTGCACAGGATAGAGTAGCATGGAGAGCTGCATCAAACCAGTCTCAGGACTGAAGACCACAACAACAACAACATTCTTCAGCAGGACACTGAACAACTATATCAATGATTCCTGCCGGCCGAGGTGGCCGAGCGGTTCTAGGCGCTACATTCTGGAACCGCTACGGTCGTAGATTCGAATCCTGCCTCGGGCATGGATGTGTGTGATGTCCTTAGGTTAGTTAGGTTTAAGTAGTTCTAAGTTCTAGGAGACTGATGATCTGAGAAGTTAAGTCCCATAGCGCTCAGAGCCATTTGAACCATTTGAATGATTACTAAGGCGAATAAGTACTTGCATAACGGCCAGAAGCGCCCCAACTCTTTATTCAGTTGATTAGATTTTAAACTTCTTTCTCTTGAATAAATAATCCAAGTGGTTTGAAACTGTTATCATTTGTTTGTATGTGTATGTACATCACATCTATCGATTTCCGTCTCGTTCGGATAATTACTTCATGATGCGTATTTTTTTATAAGTTAGAGTGTATTTTCTGGCGTGATTACAATGATCAGAAGAATAGGGAGTCAAAGTCAAGGAGCATGTGGATAGATGACGTCGGGGGGAGAGCAGCAGAATTACATTGTAACAACTAATGATGGGAATGTATGGACCTGCATCATCCTTCATGTCACGAGGAGTCAGAAACGACGTGATGAATCAGAACGATAGTAGCGTAGGTGCGTCTGTATCTGTAAGTGGAACCGATACTTTAATGACGTGCGCGTAGTGTAACACGCAGGATAGGACTGGAGAATAATGGTCGATATCTGAGACAAATATCTCAGTAATTGTCAAGGGCCGGCAGACAGTGAGACAGACTTGAATTTGTTACAACCGCGCTGTCCGTAATGGAGGCGCAGCCACTCTGCTGTGTAAGGGGCAGCGACGCGGGCTCCATAAATCGCAGACACGCGCCGCTGCGGACAGACGAGGAACCGACTGCCGGCCACGCCCGATATGGCTGCGAGGCCCCAAGTCGGGGCGAGACTCCAACAAATGGACGGCGGGCGCCCAGCCGGCGCGGCGCTGCGGTAATGGGCCGCGGCGTGAATAATGGAGCCTCCAGTCGGACCGGCCGGCGCCGGTGTTGACGACGGCTTCGGGACCGTAATGACGCCGTCTCCGCGGTCCGTCACCGAGCTGTATCCACATGAGGGCGCGCCTATTGCCACTGCAATCGGAAAACCCATTTAGAGCTATTCCGCTCACTATTGGACCTCTTTCAATCGTTAATTCAGCAGCTGCAGTGACACACCATTACCATATGTAATAACTTCGTTTCGTGTACTTCTTATTGTATGCTGCGTGTATAGTTCGCAGGTGGAAAGGTTATTCTGGAAGGAGGAGCCAATTATATAAGTAATATACACTCCTGGAAATTGAAATAAGAACACCGTGAATTCATTGTCCCGGGAAGGGGAAACTTTATTGACACATTCCTGGGGTCAGATACATCACATGATCACACTGACAGAACCACAGGCACATAGACACAGGCAACAGAGCATGCACAATGTCGGCACTAGTACAGTGTATATCCACCTTTCGCAGCAATGCAGGGTGCTATTCTCCCATGGAGACGATCGTAGAGATGCTGGATGTAGTCCTGTGGAACGGCTTGCCATGCCATTTCCATCTGGCGCCTCAGTTGGACCAGCGTTCGTGCTGCACGTGCAGACCGCGTGAGACGACGCTTCATCCAGTCCCAAACATGCTCAATGGGGGACAGATCCGGAGATCTTGCTGGCCAGGGTAGTTGACTTACACCTTCTAGAGCACGTTGGGTGGCACGGGATACATGCGGACGTGCATTGTCCTGTTGGAACAGCAAGTTCCCTTGCCGGTCTAGGAATGGTAGAACGATGGGTTCGATGACGGTTTGGATGTACCGTGCACTATTCAGTGTCCCCTCGACGATCACCAGTGGTGTACGGCCAGTGTAGGAGATCGCTCCCCACACCATGATGCCGGGTGTTGGCCCTGTGTGCCTCGGTCGTATGCAGTCCTGATTGTGGCGCTCACCTGCATGGCGCCAAACACGCATACGACCATCATTGGCACCAAGGCAGAAGCGACTCTCATCGCTGAAGACGACACGTCTCCATTCGTCCCTCCATTCACGCCTGTCGCGACACCACTGGAGGCGGGCTGCACAATGTTGGGGCGTGAGCGGAAGGCGGCCTAACGGTGTGCGGGACCGTAGCCCAGCTTCATGGAGACGGTTGCGAATGGTCCTCGCCGATACCCCAGGAGCAACAGTGTCCCTAATTTGCTGGGAAGTGGCGGTGCGGTCCCCTACGGCACTGCGTAGGATCCTACGGTCTTGGCGTGCATCCGTGCGTCGCTGCGGTCCGGTCCCAGGTCGACGGGCACGTGCACCTTCCGCCGACCACTGGCGACAACATCGATGTAATGTGGAGACCTCACGCCCCACGTGTTGAGCAATTCGGCGGTACGTCCACCCGGCCTCCCGCATGCCCACTATACGCCCTCGCTCAATGTCCGTCAACTGCACATACGGTTCACGTCCACGCTGTCGCGGCATGCTACCAGTGTTAAAGACTGCGATGGAGCTCCGTATGCCACGGCAAACTGGCTGACACTGACGGCGGCGGTGCACAAATGCTGCGCAGCTAGCGCCATTCGACGGCCAACACCGCGGTTCCTGGTGTGTCCGCTGTGCCGTGCGTGTGATCATTGCTTGTACAGCCCTCTCGCAGTGTCCGGAGCAAGTATGGTGGGTCTGACACACCGGTGTCAATGTGTTCTTTTTTCCATTTCCAGGAGTGTATGTAATTTAAGAGCCCCAGATTTTCGGATAGAACCTGTCGATATATCTTCTTAGTAAAGAGTACGATACACCATAATTTTTGTTACTTAGTTGTACGTTTGTTATCACATCTCAGTTTCGAGTTTGAACTAATCATTGTTTAACGACATTTGCATCAATATACAACCTAGAGCAGAAAATAATTTAATAAAATTTGCAGTCATGTCTTGTAAAATGGTGAATGAAGTCCTAAATACGTAAACATTTCATACGTTCCTAGTATGCGAAATAACTTGTAATAGTGTTCTGTACCCTCACCCCCCCGCCCCCTCACCCCCCCCCCCCCCCGCCCGTGAACCCTGGACCTTGCCGTTGGTGGGGAATCTTGCGTGCCTCAGTGATACAGATGGCCGTACCGTAGGTGCAACCACAACGGAGGGGTATCTGTTGAGAGCCCAGACAAACGTGTGGTTCCTGAAGAGGCTCTGGCTCTGAGCACTATGGGACTCAACTGCTGAGGTCATTAGTCCCCTAGAACTTAGAACTAGTTAAACCTAACTAACCTACGGACATCACAAACATCCATGCCCGAGGCAGGATTCGAACCTGCGACCGTAGCGGTCTTGCGGTTCCAGACTGCAGCGCCTTTAACCGCACGGCCACTTAGGCTGGCTCCTGAAGAGGGGAAGCAACCTTTTCAGTAGTTGTAGGGGCAACAGTATGGATGATTGACTGATCTGGCCTTGTAACATTAACCAAAACTGCCTTGCTGTGTTCGTACTGGGAGCGGCTGAAAGCAAGGGGAAACTACAGCCGTCATTTTTCCCCAGGGCATGCAGCTTTACTGTATCGTTAAATGATGACGGCGTTGTAGAGAGCTTCAGGGAGAGCATTAGGGAACGATTGACAGGAATGGGGGAAAGAAATACAGTAGAAGAAGAATGGGTGACTTTGAGAGATGAAACAATGAAGGTAGCAGGTAAAAAGACGAGGACTAATAGAAATCCTTGCGTAACAGAAGAAATATTTAATTTAACTGATGAAAGGAGAAAATACAAAAATGCAGTAAGTGAAGCAGGCAAAAAGGAATACAAACGTCTCAAAAATGAGATCGACAAGGAAGTGCATAATGGCTAAGCAGGGATGGGTAGAGGACAAATGTAAGGATGTAGAGACGCATGTCACTAGGGGTAAGGTAGATACTGCCTACAGGAAAATTAAAGAGAACTACTTGCATGAATATCGAGAGCTCAGATGGAAACCCAGTTCTAAGCAAAGAATGGAAAGCAGAAAGATGGAAGGAGTATATAGAGGGTCTATACAAGGGCGATGTTCTTGAGGACAACATTATAGAAATGGAAGAGTATGCAGCTGAAGACGAAATAGGAGATATGATACTGCGTGAAGAGCATGACAGAGCACTGAAACACCTAAATCGAAACAAGGCCCCAGGAGTAGACAACATTCCATTAGAACTACTGACAGACTTGGGAGAACCAGGACTAACAAAACTCTACCATCTAGTCAGCAAGATGTATGAGACTTCAAGAAGAATATAATAATTCCAATAACAAATAAAGCAGGTGTTGACAGATGTGAAAATTACTGAACTAACGGTTTTATAAGCCACGGCTGCAAAATACTAACACGAATTCTTTACAGACCAATGGAAGAACTGGTAGAAGCTGACCTCGGGGAAAATCAGTTTGGACTCCGTAGAAATGTTGGAACACGTGAGGCAATACTACCCTATACGACTTATCTTAGAAGAAAGATTAAGAAAAGGCAAACCTACGTTTCTAGCGTTTGTAGACTTAGAGAAATCTTTTGACAATGTTGACTGGAATACTTTCTTTCACATTCTAAAGGTGGCAGGGGTAAAATACAAGGAGCGAAAGGCTATTTACAATTTGAACAGAAACCAGATGGCAGTTATAGGGGTCGAGGGGCATGAAAGTGAAGCAGTGGTTGGGAAGGGAGTGAGACAGGGTTGTAGCCTCTCCCCGATGTTATTCAATCTGTATATTGAGCAAGCAGTAAAGGAAACAAAATAAAAATTCGGAGTAGGAATTAAAATTCATGGAGAAGAAATTAAAACTTTGACTTTCGCCGATGACATTGTAATTCTGTCAGAGACGGCAAAGGACCTGGAAGAGCAGCTCAACGGAATGGAAAGTGTCTTGAAAGGACGACATAAGATGAACATCAACAAAAGCAAAACTAGGATAATGGAATGTAGTCGAATTAAATCGGGCGATGCCGCGGGAATTAGATTAGGAAATGAGAAGCTGAAAGTAGTAAATGAGTTTTGCTATTTGGGGAGCAAAATAAATGATGATGGTCGAAGTACAGAGGATATAAAACGTAGACTGGCAATTGCAAGGAAAGCGTTTATGAAGAAGAGAAATTTGTTAACATTTAGTATAGATTCTAGTGTCAGAAAGTCGTTTCTGAAAGTATTTGTATCGAGTGTACCCATGTATGGAAGTAAAATGTGGACGATAAATAGTTTAGATAAGAAGAGAATAGAAGGTTTGGAAATGTGGTGCTACAGAAGAATGCCGAAGATTAGATGGGTAGATCACACAACCAATGAGGAAGTATTGAACAGAATTGGAGAGAAGAGAAATTTGTGGCACAACTTGACTAGAAGAAGGGATCGGTTGGTAGGGCATATTCTGAGGCATCAAGGGATTACCAATTTAGTATTGGAGGGCAGCGTGGAGGGTAAAAATCGTAGAGGGAGACCAAGAGATGTATACACTAAACAGATTCAGAAGGATGTAGGTTGCAGTAGGTACTGGGAGATGAAGAAGCTTGCCTGAGAGACGGCACTACTGTAGAGAACTAAAATACTTAATTCACTTTAATCTACATCTACAACTACATCCAAGTAGACACTCAGCAAGCCACAGCAAGGTACGTGACGGAGAGTGCGATGTACCCCTACTTGTCATTTCCTTTCCTGTTCTACTAGGGAGTAGACGAAGGGAAAACTACTGTCTATATGCCTCCGCATCAGGTCTAATTTGTCGTACCTTGTCTTCGTGGTCCCTGCGCGCAATGTATGTTGACGGCGGTAGCATCATTAGGCAGTCAGCTTCAAATGACGGTTCTCTAAATTTTCTCAATAGTGTTTCTCGAAAAGAACGTCGCCCTCCTTCCACGAACTCCCATCTGGGTTTCCAAAGCATTGCTGTAACATTTACGTGTTGTTCGAACCTCAGTCTCTCCTGCTGTGGATCCCACACCGCCCAGCAATACTCCAGAATAGGGCGGACAAGCGTGGTGTAAGCAGTCTCTTTAGTACACCTGTTGTAGCCTCTGAGTGTTCTGGCAATGAATCGCGGTCTTTTGTTTGCTCTACCCACAATATTATCTATGTGACCGTTCCAATTTAGCTTATTTGTAATTGTAATTCCTAAGTACTTAGCTCAATTTACAGCTTTCAGATTTATGTGACTTATCGCGTAATCGAAATTTAGCTGATTTCTTTTAGTACTCATGTGAATAACTTCACACATTTCTTTATTCAGGGTCAATTGCCTCTTTTCGCACCATACAAATATCTTATCTAAATAATTTGGAAGTCGTTTTGATCATCTGATGACTTTATAAGACAGTAAATGACAGCATCATCTGCAAACAATCTAAGACGGCTACTCAGATTGTCTCCTATCTCAGTAATATAGATCAGGAACAATAGAGGGCCTATAACACTTCCTTGGGGAACGCCGGATATTACTTTCCGTCTGTTACTACGAACTGTGACCTTTATGACAGGAAATAACGAATCCAGTCGCACAACTGAGGCAATACTCTGTAGGCACGCAGTTTGGTTAGAAGACGCTTGTGAGGAAGGGCGTCGAAAGCCTTATGGAGCTCTAAAAATATGGAATCAATTTGACATCCCCTGCCGATAGCACTTATTACTTCATGAGTATAAAGAGCTAGTTGTGTTTCACAAGAAAGATATTTTCTGAATCCATGCTGACTATGTGACAGTAAATCGTTTTGTTCGAGGTACTTCGTAATGTTCGAATACAGTATATGTTCCAAAACCCTACTGCAAATCGACGTTAGTGATATAGGCCTGTAATTCAGCGTATTACTCCTACTTCCCTTTTGGGTATTGGTGTGACTTGAGC
This sequence comes from Schistocerca nitens, assembly GCF_023898315.1. Classification (NCBI taxonomy): domain Eukaryota; kingdom Metazoa; phylum Arthropoda; class Insecta; order Orthoptera; family Acrididae; genus Schistocerca; species Schistocerca nitens. Next base: position 74,674,409 of record NC_064617.1, read on the forward strand.
AATTTTCCAGTCTTTAGGTACGGATCTTTCTGTGAGCGTGTGGTTGTATACAATTGCTAAATATGGAGCTATTTTAGTAGCATACTCTGAGAGGAGCCTGACTAGTATACAATGTGGACCAGAGGCCTTGGCTTTATTAAGTGATTTGAGCTGCTTTGATACACCGAGGATATCTACTTCTATGTTTCTCATCTTGGCAATTGTTCTTGATTGGAATTCAGGAATATTTACTTCGTCTTCTCTGGTGAAGGAGTTTCGGAAAACCGCGTTTAATGACTCTGCTTTAGTGGCACTGTCATCAGTGACTACACCGTTGTCATCGCGCAGTGAAGGTATTGACTGCGTCTTGCCACTGGTGTGCTTCATGTATGACCAGAATCTCTTTGGGTTTTTTGCCAGATTTCGAGAATACTTCAGCAGTACTCAACAATGGGTCGCAACAGATTTCTATACGCGGTCTCCTTTACAGGTGAACCACTCTTTCCTAAAATTCTCTGAATGAACCGAAGTTGACCGTTCGCGTTCCCTATAACAGTTGAACATGCTTGTTCCACCTCATATTGCTTTGCAGTGTTACGCTCAGACATTTAAACGACTTGACTGTGTCAAGCTCGACATTACTAATACTGTATCCGAACGTTACAGGTTTGATCTTCTTACTCATCCGCATTAACATTTTTCCACATGTTTCAAAATTAACTGTTAGAACTACCCATTTTACAAAATTTGGCACAAGAGAGCTCTGAATTTTGCAAAGATATTTATTTAAAAACGTTCTTACTTTCTGCTGAATATGTTGTCATACTCAGATGTGGCACTTGTATGCCGTTCCACAGTGTGCACACATTGCAGTCCTAGTTAATAAGATGTGGTGTTGCCCAAAAATAGCAGTACCATACCAACGTCGGCAGCTGGCATAGAAGTTACTGACATCTCACTGCAATCCGCACCGACAAATGGGAGGCGTTGGCAGAGCCACACCCTCGCTACCTGCTCTGCAGCGCCATTACACGGAGGCCGATGTACAGCCGAGCATGGAATCGCTCAGCCCAATTCGTGACCTTCGATCAAGAAGGCAACATCGAGTAGCTAGGGCTAGTGTGTTACTCGTGTCTTAGATGGAATTGTAGTTCTGACGACTGAGTACCTTATACCTCGAGAGAAGAGTTTAGTAAACGTCTGTATCAAGTGAAATTGTAAGATGCCAAGAACTATGCCCCTTACATGAAGTCATTAAAGATCACCTAACTGCCGGCCAGAGTGGCCGAGTAGTTCTAGGCGCTTCAGTCTGGAACCGCGCGACTGCTACGGTCGAATCCTGCCTCAGGCATGGATGTGTGTGATGTCCTTAGGTTAGTTAGGTTTAAGTAGTTTTAAGTTCTAGGGGACTGATGACCTCAGATGTTAAGTCCCATAGTACTCAGAGCCATTTGAACCATCACCTAACTCACGTTATGCAAACAGTAGGGCTGAACAAAAAATGACTGACAAGGCACAATGCATCTTGTAGAGGGTATAGTATGGACGTAGTGGAATAATTAATGTCGGGTCATGGTTTTAAAGTAATTCACACGACATGAAAACTTTGTGGAAACGAGTCTATTTACTGGACGCTAGTTTACCCCAGGGAAACATTTAGAGTTGACCGTGGCCAGCTGGGGAACAGCGAAGGGAAGCGACAATAGGCACCTTAGGGCGACCCAAGCTCTGAGAAAGCGGTAACGTGGCGCGAACTCCAGCCGCCTTAAGATGAGTGACAGTGAGTGGGTTGTTGACCCCGACTCCATGCTGGTGTACCGGGAAACAGACGGAGAACTTGTACGCCTGTTGATAAATGTCCGTCGTCCCGTTTTCTGTGAAACATACGACAAAGCCGTGCAAGCTACGGTGGAGCGGTCAACAAAGGTCAAAATATTTGTGTTCGTGACTATAGCAACTTTACGCTGAATTCACGGTCCGCAGAGCCTGAAGTAAATCAGGTGAAGAGCGACAGCATGAAATACGCCAGCCTCCAATGGGAACGTAGGACAAAGGAATTTGAAGTCCTCTCCTGGGAGTCAGAATTCCGGAAAACTTGGTGTTTGTGCAGACACTAACCTTGATGGGTGGCCTGGGGGGAGCTAAATAGAAGAAGTTGAGAGGAAGGGAAATTTTGTGGGAATTTGTTCACTTCCCAGAGCAGGCATTGGTCGGCGCTGGGAAGCGACACATAATTAACGCGACTTGTGCTGCAATTGGCGTAAGTGATTTTTCTGGAGGGGAAACCGAGGCAGAGAGCAGACTGTAAGAAGTGTCAGTAGAGGTCTTCCGTTGCCAGATTGCCTAGAGTGCGGACGTAGCATTCTTTACTCAGCTTGCCTGAGAAAGAGTGAGCATCTCTGCAGTTTAGGACTTAGCAAATGGAACGCTTGAGCTTGGAGATAGGAAGTTTTTGTTCAGCTATGTACTGAGGAAGATAGCTAGGATTGAATAGACGAGCGCAGCCTTGCAGCACCACGAGGTCTGCCGACGTCTGCACAACGACGCCACTCCGCCACGCTGTATTCGGTGATATTGCGCCCGCTCTTGCCACTGATTAATTTGTTGGATCACGTTGGCAAAGTTTCCACGAGGGTCCATGGACCATGTATTGCAGAATTCTTCTCACACTTCGCATTACGCTTGGGTCAGTCGATAGGAATTACTTTTGAGTTATCGCGCTTTATTCCACACAAACGTAATCCATTACCACTGCCTGGTAGGAGAGTCATGTAATGTGATGATTGAAGGTCGGGAGTTAAAATAAATCTGTGCTAATCGACTGCATCTGTTTTCAATCAAGTAGCTGAAATCCCAAATCACTTTCTTGATTAATTTTATGTTCAACATTTGCATCTGGTGTTCAATAGCTGAATATAAGATCAATGTGCACCCCTTCTTAATTAGAAGGGATCAATTCTGAATCAATTAATGTCAACACTGCCACCGCAGTTCAATCAGGAGTCACAGGGTCTTATTACTTTCTTTGTGTTATCCGACATTGCGGCAGTTTTGCACTCTCTGTTGATCTTTTAGTTAATTACCTGGGGTGAACACACACCAAAACCAGATAAGTGACGGGTAGGGTGTTACAAAATTTAATACTCAAAGACAGTTGTAAATATTTATCACATCCCTATGGCTCTGGACTGTGTAAAGTCAAGTAAAGCGTTTTATCATTCCAGCAATAAAGTGACTAATATTTCATATGTTGTAGTTCCAATCAACCATCTTGCAGGGCAATCAAGGAACTCACAGTTATGAATCTACAGGAAATAACTTAATAAACTAACATACTACAGAAGAGATATAATCAGGTGGAATCATATGTAGAATGTTAAGAGGGTGAGTCAAATGAAAACCTTAAATTTGTAATAAGAAATCGAAATTTCGCGCCATTATCCTGTAAGTTGGTAAGCGTGCTACAAACAGCGTGCAGAATGGCCTGTAGGTGGCAGCACAGTGCAGATGCACACATACCGTCGCAGTATCAGTATATAGATGGCCGCCCCACTTGCGACTTGCATCAGGGAAAAACGGCGTTATTTTATTCGGTTCTTGCGTAATGAAGGTGTGAAACCTATTGAAATTCATCGACGAATGAAGGTTCAGTACGGTGATGCATGTTTGTCACAGCAGCAAGTCTACGAATGGAGTACGAAGTTCGCAAATGGTGTGACTTCAGTGGAAGATGCTCCTCGTCCAGGTCAGGCACAACGAGTTGTGACTTCACAGAACATTGCAGCAGTTAAGGATAACCGCCAAGTGACACTGAATGATATTGCAGCCTGTTTACAGATTAGTCATGGGTCAGTACACCACATTGTGCATGATGTGCTCCAGTTTCACAAAGTGTCTGCAAGATGAGTGCCACGGCAGCTGACTCCTATAATGAGAGAACGACGTGTTGATGCTTGTGAAGAACTTCTTCGCAGCTTTGAACGAGAAGGTGATGGCTTCCTTGCAAGAATCGCTACTGGGGAGGAAACCTGGATTTACTTCCACCAACCGGAAACGAAGAGAGCGAGCAAGGAATGGTGTCATTCCTCATCACCAAAACCAAAGAAGTTTCGAACAGAATCATTAGCAGGTGAGGTTATGCTCACTCGCTTTTGGGACGAAAAAGGCGTGATTTTAGAGAATTACATGCCTAGAGGAGTCACTGTTACTAGTGAATCATACACAGAGGTCCTAAAAAATCATCTGCGGCCTGCAATCAAATCAAAGCGACGTGTTTTGCTGTGAGCAGGTGTCCTTATGCAACATGACAATGCAAGGCACCACATTCCCCTTACAGCAGTTGCAACAATCACAGACCTGCATTGTGAGTGTCTTCCTCATCCACCATACTCACCAGACCTTTCCCCAAGTGATTTTCATATGTTTGGACCACTCATAGACGCAGTGGGAGGAAAGAAGTTCCGTTCTGATGAAGAGGTACGCCACGCGGTGCACGAGTAGTTTCGCGGACTACCAAAAGAATGTTTTTTCTAAAGGAATTTATGCACTTTGTAATCGCTGGAGGACTTGCACTGAGCGTGGGGGAGATTATGTTAAAAAGCGATACAGCTTTGTACCACTTCTGCACAATAAATAATACTTAAAAAAGTATTTAAGGTTGTCATTTGACTCATCCTCGTATTAACGTATATTTGATCCAACTGGTAGATCACGAGATATTCTCCATTGGAATCATAATTCTTGGGACCACATAGGAGGCTACCAGCGTCGCAATGGTGGGGCGGCAGTGCATTCAATGGCGCCACGGCGTCATGGCGGGCTTGAGAGCGCGTTTATGAAAAGTTTTGGAGGATCGGTGTAAGGGTACAAAAGGTTCAGACCAAAAGAAATGCACAATATCCGAAGCCAGACAGCCCTTGGCAACCAGCAGATGGACGAGTCAAAGTAATAGACGACCGAGGAAACAAGAAAGCAGCGGAAAACAACGCATTATTATAAGAATAACACTTCTAAGATGGCTATTTTATGATGATGTCATTCGATGTGTTAATATTTGTAAAGGAAAACAATATATATTTGAAGAATTATGGCCAGGGAAACACTTAGCCAACAGTATCTGTGTCTGCGATGGCAGCACTGTGGTGTCCTAGAATCTTTGAGAATCACTAGCGGATAGCTTGCGGTGTGCAGCAGCGGCGATTCGTTCACAGTGTAATGCACGGACGCACTTTTGGAACTATGTGAGTCGCGGGTTTATTGCGAGTAGAAATGACTCAGAACAATGCTTGGTCAGTATACAGACATAAAAAAGGTTTTAAAATGAAGACCAAGGTACCACGTGATGAGGTAACACGTTTATATTTATTTTTGTAGACTTGTATTTTTGGTCCACTACACCCACGTCACAGTCGAGTTTTTGATAATTATTTTGTTAATTAATCTTTTGAGTTAATTTAGTGTATCATGGAAGTTATTACATTAAATGAATTTTGATTTTAGACTCTATAATCGTTATCTCTGATAAGTTCCTTCCCAACTGAAATTCCACTACTTGAAGGTTGAGCCATGTGTTCCATTGGCATTCTGTATCAAGATCACAAACCCAGTTTCCCTGAACAAACTGTAGTTACTCTTTAGCAATATTTTTTTAGCTGGTGCGGAGTCATGCTATGTTGTTGTTTGTGCCAGTACTTCATTTTGCAGGTGAGATTCATAATACGTGATTGTTTCGTTTTCTTTGCGCAATGTAGGTTGTGTCAGTTTCTTAATTTTACCAGGACCATATGACAGTGCAGAAATTTTCGTATGTTTCAGGTTACACCCTTATATAGGTCGACATTACAGTTTTTTTTAACACAGTTACGTTTTTTTCAAACAGTTCGCACTGACCAAGTCTACTGAGCGTGAAATTATTAGTTTGTTTATTTATCCGCCTATGAATGACATCGGTTTTCACACACACAGTATTCTTTCCAATTTCATGTAAGTGATGTGACTCTGAGCTCACTAGCATATTGAACATTGTTAGTTCACGTTCCCAGTTTTGTATTTACGATAAGACACATGCAAGTAAAATCTATTCATTTACAGAATGAAGCGAGAATTGTTTCCGACAGTGTTCCTAAAAAAAATGGTTCAAATGGCTCTGAGCACTATGGGACTCAACTGCTGAGGTCATTAGTCCACTAGAACTTAGAACTAGTTAAACCTAACTAACCTAAGGACATCACAAACATCCATGCCCGAGGCAGGATTCGAACCTGCGACCGTAGCGTCTTGCGGTTCCAGACTGCAGCGCCTTTAACCGCACGGCCACTTCGGCCGGCTGTTCCTAAAAAGCTAGCGCTGGTAGAACCGATGTAGTGCATTACGATTTTGGAAGAAAAATAATAATTGATTTTCATGTCTCACGTCACAGCAGACTCAAAATATATAAACAGACAGGCAGACCACCGTTCATGGAGAATCCACCGGGGCTCGGCTTAGGTTGGACTTACATCAGGCCACAGTCCACCTTAGTTATGGCATGAGCTCTGTATTTGTTCAGCTTATGTTAAGTAAGTTTGAATATGTACAGCCGCGTTAAAATTTTACCCTTGGTGGTTAAATTGTCAACATCCCAACGAGACGTTAATCTCCAAAGCGTGGGCGCTCGTGCTGCAACGGAAATACAGCCACAATGAGACAACAAAGTAGATATGCAAATAACTAATTAAATTTATTACTTATATGTCGATGAACCAAAGATAATTAATACTAAGCAGTTACTATCGTGCAAACTTTAGTTCTCTGAACATTAACCTCAAACAGTGTCTCACTAGAAGCTTATTATCAGAATGTACGCCTAACATACTTGGAGGATACCTCAGATGTAACTGGAGACTGCTCGGAAAGCGCTACAAGCTTTTCAACCTACACAGCTCGCAGCTGCAGAGTAGCTGCGTGTAAGATACGCGAACTAAGTAATAAAGCAACCCAAGTTGCACTGCAAATTATGCAAATTGTGACCTGCTGAGGTAACGGCCTGCACTAACTACGAAATGTGAAACTTACTTAGAACTCCGCGAGCAAGCGCCCCAACGCACAAGTCAGCACCGGATGCAAAATGGCTGAGATGCCGGCCGAGAAGAGCTCCATCAGCGTCAGGACAAAAAGCATCGTTCGTCCGAAACTCAGCTTGCCCTTTTCTCGCATGATATACTGCATCTATGGATGAGGGGCAACGGGCAGATGCCTATTCCTAAATTTCCGGAAGGAGTGTGACACGCTGCCCCATTGGAGGCTGTTAACGAAGTTACGTGCATATGGAATAAGTTCACAGATATGTGAGTGGCCCGAAGACTTTTCAAGTAATAAATGGGACCCCGTATGTTGTCCTAAACAGCGATTGTTCATCAGAGACAAGGGTATCTTCAGGAGTGCCCCAGTAAAATGTGATGGGTCCGCTTTTGTTCTCTGTATACCTAAATGATTGGGCGAACAGGGTAGGCAACAGTCTGCGATTGTTTGATGATAATACTGTGGTTCATGGTACGGTGCCGAAGTTGAGTGAATGTAGAAAGATACAAAATAACTTATACAAAATTTATGGCAACGGTCTTGCCACAGTGGATACACCGGTTCCCGTGAGATCACCGAAGTTAAGTGCTGTCGGGCGTGGCCGGCACTTGGATGGGTGACCATCCAGCCGCCATGCACTGTTGCCATTTTTCGGGGCTCACTCAGCCTCGTGATGCCAATTGAGGAGCTACTCGACCGAATAGTAGCGGCTCCGGTCAAAGAAAACCATCATAACGACCGGTAGAGCGGTGTGCTGACCACGTGCCCCTCCTATCCGCATCCTCACTAAGGATGACACGGCGGTCAGATGGTCCCGATAGGCCACTTGTGGCCTGAAGACGGAGTGCTTTTTTTTTTATACAAAATTTCTAGGTAGTGTGCCGGCCGCTGTGGCCGAGCGGTTCTAGGCGTTTCAGTCCGGAACCGCGCTGCTGCTACGGTCGCACGTTCGAATCCCGCCTCGGGCATGGATGTACGTGATGTCGTTGGGTTTAAGTAGTTCTAAGTCTAGGGGACTGATGACCTCAGATGTTAAGTCCCATAGTCCTTAGAGCCATTTGAACCATTTTCTAGCTGGTGTCATGAATGGCACCTAGCCTTAAATGTGGAGAAATGTAAGTTGATGCGGAAAAGTAGGACGATCAAACATTTAATGTTCGGATGCAGCATTAGCAGTGTTCTGCTTCGCACAGTCACGTCATTTAAATATTTTGGCGTAACGTTGCGAAGCAGTATGAAATGGGACAAGCATGTGAGGATTGTGGTAGGGAAGGCGAATGGTCGTTTTTGCTTTATTGGGGAATTTTAGGAGAGTGTAATTCATCTGTAAAGAAGACGGCATATAGGACGCTGGCGTGACATGATCTTGAGTACTGCTAGCGTTTGGGATCCGCAGCATGTCGGACTGAAGGAATTCTGAGGAGGGCTGGTAGATTTGTTAAGGGAAGGTTTGGACAACACGTAACCGTTACGGGTGTACTTCGAGAGCTAAAGAGTGATCCCTGGAGGGAAGAAGATATTCATTTCGAAGAACACTACTGAAGAAGTTTAGAGAAGCGGCACTTCAAGCACACTGCCAAACGATCCTGCTGCCCCAACAAACACTGCGCATAACGACCACGAAGATGAGGTTCGATAAATTATACGGAGGGATATAAACATTCGTTACACCTTGATGCATCTGCGAGTGGAACAAGAAAAGAAACAATTAGTTGACTTACAAGGTACCCTCTGCCCGGCACCGTACGGTGGCTTGCGAAGTATGTATGCAGATGTAGATGTAGATGGACGTCCACTGAGTGGCTATAGGTGGCCTTTTCAGAAGAAACACGGTTTTTGCTCCATCGGCATGAAGCAACTGAGAGCAAACACCCTAAAAAAAAAAGGTTAAAATTGCTCTGAGCACTATGGGACTCAACATCTGAGATCATCAGTCCCCTAGAACTTAAACTACTTAAACCTAACTAACCTACGGACATCACACACATCCATGCCCGAGGTAGGATTCGAACCTGCGACCGTAGCGGTCGCGCGGTTCCAGACTGAAGCGCCTAGAACCGCTCGGCCACAGCGGCCGGCCAAACACCCTGAAAGAATCTTCGGGATTGTCCAGACCGGAGGAGGTCTCGTTATAGATTGGGGAAACTTTTAGGGGCGTTCCTGTGGGCGATTTCATCATTCATGAAAGCACTGGACTCGCATTCGGAAGGACGACGGTTCAATCCCGCGTCCGGCCATCCTGATTTAGGTTTTCCGTGATTTTCCTAAATCACTCCAGGCAAATGCCGGGATGGTTCCTCTGAAAGGGCACGGCCGACTTCCTTCCCCATCCTTCCCTAATCCGATGAGACCGATGACCACGCTGTCTGGTCTCCTTCCCCAAAACCAACCAACCAACCATGAAAGCACAATGTATCAACAGTCCTAAATATAGTTTGTTGTTTATCGGCATGATAGCACACTACCAGCAGGACAATGCAGTGTGGCACAGAGCTCGCTGTGTACGTGCTTAGTTCTAAGAACATCAGGATGAGTCTGCCATATTCCCCTGGACACCAAACTACCCGGATTTAAACCAAATATCAATATGGCTGTTCGCACCGTGAATGCTCAACCGAGAAATCTAAGGCAGCTGGTCATGATACTGGAGTCAGCAGGGCTGCACATCCCCGTCGGTGTATTCCAGAACCTCACTGACTCACTTTCTGAACCTCTCGCATCAGTGCGCATTGCAACAGGTCGGTATTTGGTTTTTGACTGGTGATCACATTGATGTGAATGGTTAGAAGAATTGAGTGATGGTGATGATGTTTGGTTTGAGGGGCGCTCAACTGCACGGTTACAAGCACCTGCACAAATTCCCAACCTTTGCTCAGTCCAGTCTCACCACTCTCACGAAAGAGGATGAAATTATGAGAACAACACAAACACCCAGTCATCTCGAGGCAGGTGAAAATCGCTGACCCCGCCGGGAATCGAACACGGGACATCGTGCCCGGGAAGCGTGAACGCGACCGTGAGACCACAAGCTGCGGACGGAAAATTGAGTCGCTGCTCTAACGTACACCTGAATAGGAGCAGAAGTTCATTTCTGCCTTTTCAAGGTCGTACCCGTTATTCAGTATTTAATTTTTTATCATATTTCATAGCTGCTAGCAGAATTGCAACAGAGTGTTGTTTAAACTGTAATAAGAAGTTTTGGTGCAATTTGGGAAGGATATGGAGGTAATAAGGTAATAAACCAGCTCAGACTGCGAAGGACAATAGATAACCAACCACTGAAAAATTTTCGTATAACCTCACACCACCCAAATCACTTTCTGCAGCTAGGTGAACTAGAGGATGCAGGACCCATACTTCATATGTGCACTTAAGGACGAGATAGGTAAAGCAACATAACGTACTAACTACTTGGTGGAAATAAATGAATGTGCAGTAAAACGTTGTCAGAGGTCTTCTCCCAATAGTACACATGAAATTACATATTACATGGCGTGAGGTCAGCATGAGTGTAAGACCAGTGCCGCTGGTTCCGAAACATGAGACTGTTGAAGGAACGGGGAAAACCGTGTGTGTCTATCAACGAGCAGTTGCGGTGTGCTGTGGTGGTGCTTTTCATCCCAACTGGGTCCAGAGATGTCATATGGATCACTTCATACAGAGGACAGTTATCGAGAAACTGGAAGAAGGAACAAAGTGTGATGAGTGTAGCCCAGGATTTAGTTATTGCTCACAGCATTATTTCACGTATATGAGTAGTATTCCGTAACACATGCACTGACCTCCGAAGGAAAGAAGGGGGTCGAGCACACTCAGATACAGCAGAAGGCGACCGCTAGACTGTGCAGCAGACAAGAAGGGACGCTGAAACTTGAAAACATATGATTACACTGTGGAGCACTTAATCTATGATATTTACGAAAATAGCGAGTGCAATTGCAACTGCATTTTACAGGACTACTAGGCATGCTGTCTTACGCTCGGGAGTCGAAGGGCGACGGCACCGATGTGGTCTCTGTGTCTGATGACCAGTACATTGCGTTCCTTTCACACCCGCACATCGGCGACAACGTTTTCGATGGTGCCAACAGACTAGGGCACGGAAACAAGAGGATATTAGCGAACTGGTCTGGCAGTTCCCTCTAATAAAATATTATCGAGAACTTGTGCGATGCGTATAGCAGCACGTCCACATGAGTAGTGGAACTAGGCTGGTGCCAGTCCACTCTGTTAGTGCAGGTTGTCTACATCAGGGGCAGGTATGCACTCATGGAAAACCTATTGTTCTCCTTCGATTGACAGGTCCTTAACCTATTGTTCTGTTAAGTGGTTTTCCATGTCACTGCACTTAACCTATTGTCCCACCCCCCTCCCCACTCAGGAAACCTCCCCTCGCAGCTACACGTACACTTTCAGGTCTGAGTTATTGGAATACCCCCAGTCACTACTATCAGTTTCATAAAATTGACAAACTGCAGGGACAGATTCCTGACTAAAAATGGAGGAAAAACGGTCCTACAAAGGTATGTCTGGAAATGCATTGTTCAGTTTCCAGACACATCTTCATAGGACTGTTTTCCTGTATTTTCAGTCAGGAATCCGTCCCTGCAGTTTGTCAATTTTATCAGACTATTAGTGTAACGTCCCCTTAGAATACTTAATGAATTACTGTGCTGATAAACCCCTACGTTATTTGATTTTCAAACAGCTGAGCAAAACTGAACGTACTCAGACATTCACTAAAGTGACACACAATATTTTTAGCGCAACGCAATCTGACTTTCAGTAATCCCTACAAAACAATGGCCCTGAGTAACAATAAACTAGACCTTTCATGAATTCTTTCCTCACAAAAATCTTCGTTACTCGAACTACTGTAATACAGCGAGCGCCAATACTGAAGGCACTAACTACTGATAGGCATAGTTAGCAAATGAAAGACTTTGATAGAGAACAAACAATGTATTTACCTTAATAGTGTTCAAAAGTCATAGTATATATATATATAGTATATATATATATATATATATATATATCAGTTCATGACATTCAGTCTTACAAATTTACTCTCTGGGTCCAGATCATCCGCTCTCAAAACTCCGCCATCTCACTTCCCACATCCACCACTGCTGGCGGCTCACCTCCAACTGCGCAACGCTATGCGCTGTTAACAGCCAACTGCGCAACACTACAATAGCCAACAACAATGCAAACCAGCCACAGACTGCACACAGCACATCCAGTGAATTTCATACAGAGCGCTACGTGGCGTTACCAATATAGAAACATAAACATTGACAAAAATTGTGTGTGCAATTCCTATGAAAGGAAATGTCTTTTTGTGCTCCCTTTTTTTTTGGAAGTAGTTCATAAAATTATTATTTACTGGATCTGTAGGCATAAAATAACTATATTAGTACATGTATTAAATTTTATTTTAACCAATGCTGCAGTGCAGCTAGAAACTAGATATTAAACAAAATGATCAATCTATCAACTAGAAAGACAATACATGTAAAATGTTTCTCATCATTTCATTAGGTATTTTGCTAAATACCATAAATTAAGAGCTCCACAGTGTAATCATTTGTTTTCAAGTTTGAGCGTGTCGTATTTGCGATGGTTTCTACAAAGAAATGTCAATAGCGAGGATAATGGCCTTTTTTTTCACCTAATGGCTTTCTTTTTTCAGACGACTATCTCTCAGCTGCGCGCCTAAAACGCATTACATCAAGGTCATTTACCTTTCATAACGAAATATTTATGACAGCAGTTTCCGCTACAGTAACAGTCTCATATAAAAATTTCACAGGTCGAGAATTTGCATTACAATGTGTAGATACAAAATCCTGCAAATATAGCCTTGTCAAAAAAAATTTCGCCGGAATTGTGATACATTCACGCAGATACACACATTTCATAACTCTTAAAGTACGATTCTCGGTTTCCAACATCCTTTTTCACAAACCAGAGTCCCTAACCACTACTCATTATTCCTTACTTTATTACACATATACATATTCGTAGGCACTTCTTCAATATTTCATCATAATAAATACACAGCATAATCAAATTCCTCATATAGCATCAGCTTATTGATCATAAACATACCTAAACAGCATAATACACATCGTCATCGTAAAAATAACATCATAACACTTTAGTCAAATCTCAAAATCGTCGTAGCTTCCTCCAATAATTTCAAAACCTAAAGAAAGTTCTCTGCTCATATCAATAGTATCATCTACCGCAAACGTACTTTAAAATCATGATCCCGTACCAAACACATCATTCAAAGCTCTCATAGAATCACAATGGTTCCGAAAAGATATGAAGAGTTCACAAAGTACAGATGAAATACAATTTCGTAAGTGTGAAGTTATCCAACTGTGTAATTACGTAAACACCTGTCATTGATGTAGTAAAAAAAGTGTTTGTCACTCTCAGTTAAGTAATCAGATAGCTGTGTAATTTATGTGTTAGAGAAATGTGGTACCAATGCGTAAAGTTGTATAAGCAAATACCATATTAGCTAGGGCTCCTTGTGCTTGCCAAACACATGGTACACAAAGTAAGCGTGTGCCCCCCTGAGGATTAATGTAATTATACCCTCAAGTGTTACAAATTACAGCAATGGAATGAAATGTATCACGGACAACGTTTGTATCTTTGTAATTCAAAAATCTTTAAAAATAAATGTTTTAAGTACAAATTTAATCACTCAAACACGTGTACTGTAGCGCTGGTAAAAGATGTGCCAAATGTCGTAATTATCATAGTCCGTAAGCAAAGGTCTGTGGAAGTCAATGTACTTACCTCGTAATAAACAAAAGCGAAATGCTATGCGTATAGATATCGTAGTTATTACGTACATTACCGTGATCAAAAAAGTACTATACTGTAATGTATTGTTGTGCTACGAAAAATGCTGTCTCATTGTACCTATACCACAGAAGTTACTACTAAAACATGTTTTACTTTCCAGAAGAATTCAGAAAAACTGTGCAGATATAAAACAGATACACCACAAAAGCAACAATGTAAATTGTGTCACACATTAGTAGCGTCGTGATATAATCGTACAGCTGTCAAAGAAACCAAATGCTAAGTCATCTTTAATCTCACAGAAAATACATTAAATCCAGAATGAATTCTCAAGTAAACCAAAATGTTGCATTAAAATCTCATTAGCAGTACTGGTAAATGTTCTAAGTATGTGAGCCTTATAGTCGTTACGTAATCGTACAACTAACAGGCAAGAATGTATACACACATTAACACTGTGTCCTCTGTTCACTATAACATTGCATTTGTAATTACTTGTCTAAATAAGTTCCATAGGTTCTTGACTGGATAGTTAACTTTAGAACACAGTTGCATGTTAACAGTTTCTAAGTGTGACAAAGAGTACTAGTAACGTGAAGCGAAAAATTTTATACTAAAGACTAAATTAAAAAGGAGATTATCTTTCAATAAACGGTTTTACACGTGAAATGTGGTGCAAGCCTTTACTCTTCCTACTATGCAGAGCTCCAGCTTCAACGGAATTATCATGTGGTACATGGTATATCGGTAAAGAATGCTCGAATTGTTCTCAAGGTTAGCGTCTATGTTATTTTTCTCTGAGCCAGCCAGCGCCGCGGCTGCCTGCGGTGCGAGTCATTGTCTGCTCTCACTTTGTTGGCGTGTGTCGTTATTGGGATTAGGAGACCTAACTTCTACAAATTCACCTTGCCGAGAGGGCCCAGCCTTGTTTGAATCCCGCCAGTTTCGATTCAATTCAGGTCTGTCGTCACGATTATATCGTCTGTCGTCATGTCAGTAGTTCCTGTAGTTTCTTTCTTGTCGGTTAAGTGGTGGAGAATTTCTCCCGGAATCGTAACTGCGTGGTGGACCATTGCATCTAAAGTTATTCTGTCTCCCTTGGTAATAATTATTTTGGTTTCCATATTGTCTATTTCTCTGATTGTCTCTGTGATAGTCATTACCGCGAGGAGGTGATCTTTCCCTGTAATTATAACTACTCTGCCAACGGTTGTGATACGAGTGGTGTCTGAATTGGTCATGATTTACGTTGTAAGTGTTGTTGTGTCCAGTTATTATTTCTTCCAACGCGGAATTGTGATGGATGTGACCTGTAATTGTTGTGCTCCTGTTTTCGCGTTCCGCGATTGTCAGTGTCAATTTCCAATTCTTGTAACAGTCCCTGAAAAGCTTCAATGTCGTCTTTGCAACGTCCTGCCAAAATAACATGTCGTAAATGCTCAGGCAGTTTGATTAAGCAAATGCGGATGAGTTCTGAGGGGCTGTATGGGTTTGAAAGATACTGATTCTTATGTAACATGTCTTCGAAATATTTGACAAGACTAGAAAATTCCGATTGTTCGAAATGTTTCATCATTGTGATGTTATGTTTTACTCGGTCTTGTGTAGCTTGAGACCAATACGCTGAGAGGAAGGCATGATAAAATTCTCCTTCACTGTGACAATCGTGAATGACCGATCGCATTCTTACAGCTGGTTCATTCTCGAAGAAGCCACACATAAATTCTAACCTGTGCTCCAATGACCAATTGGGAGGAAAACAATGAGAGAATTGATGGAGCCATGCTTGTGGATGAATGTCGTTGCCAGAATTCTTAAATGTTTTGAATTTATGTATACTAATGAACAACTTATAGTCAAAATCATCATGTCGGCGAGTCGCATATAGGTCATTGTTACTTCGTTTCGGCGGTTCAATCTCAAAATTCAGTGGGCCTTGCCAATTTCTTTCATAATTTCCGAAATGCCCTGTGTTATTATTTTGTGCCTTTTCCGTATTTCTAAATCCCTCTTCCCGTGTTGGAGTGCGAGTGTCCTCTGAAATATGTAATTCTCGTATTACTTGTGCCAACTGACCTTGTACTTCCCAGATTTCTCTTTTGTACTGTGTATTGATTTGATTTTGATTTTGTTTGAATTTTCTAATTTGTTCACACTCTTCTGTGTCAGTGAAGGCTATGGGTCTTGTGTCATTCAGATGATCATCTACCTTTGTAGATAAGTTAGTGAACTGATCCGAAAGTTCGGCTACTTTATCCGATACTGAACAGATTTCCTCAGTGTGTTTTTCAGAGTGCCCATTTGTGTTGAGATCGTATCTACTGTGTCCTTTGAAAAATGTTTGGATCTAAAATATCTAACGTTATCTTAAATTTCAACGCAGTGTATTTCGAGTGTGAAGTTCAGAACATATTCCGGTAGTTGCTTTGCCACTACTTTGTGAGTAAAGTGGAACCACGTGTTGATCAGTAACTCTAACTAAGATCATGAATCTTAAATGCGAATGTGCGTGAGATTATAACGTCTCGTCTTGACAATATTTTTCAATATAGCAACATTTCTTTATGTTCAACCCACGTGGGGTATACTTTGTGACACCTGTACCACGTGCTTATACAATTGTTTGACCCATCAGGTTAATAGTAAGACGATAGTAACCAGTTCAATGTTTTTCTTTTCTAAATTGCTTTTCGATATAATTTATTTTAATTATCAAAATTATTGTGGAGTTACACTCTTTGCGTAAACCAAGTTGACCACGTGAAGCATGTGGTGAAAGCATCAAAGTATCCCTCAGCCATTCTTTTCGGGAAGATTTCACAGAGAGTTAGTATGAATTTAGTATACCAGTGTGTCGTAATTACATGACGGAAAGGATTGCGCTACGAACTTCTTTGGGTGAAAATTGAATCGGTTGGTTGTGGTTAATTTCCTCATGCATATGTTTCAACGTTCTTCGTGTGTTATTTTATGAATGCAGTCTTGTGTGCAGTCTCCCAATCTTGGCTCCATATTTGATGTGTTCCGTAAGATTACAAACTCACATTTTCACAGTCCTAAATAAGGCACCAGTTTAGTTATGAATCAAGTTTAATATGCTGAAATTTCAATGATCAATATTAAAATAAATTTCCAAATATAAACTGATTTATTTATTTTTATTTAAATTCTCCACCGGTTGTCGTATGACAATTAAAAGATTATAATTAATGTTAGTCTGGTCGGGAATTTGGTAAGCTAGACTGGATACCTGGTGAAACAGTTGCTCAGTAACGCAAGGTTAACATCCCCAGACAGCTCACAGCTTTTAACCCGCTTTTATTGTCTATCAGCATCGCTTTCAGAACAAATTATTGCAACAACATTACACATGGTGACCCTGTTCTGTGATTCCGCTAGACTCTGGAATCTCTGAAACGTTAGATTGCGAGCGTTGTATAATCTTAATTTTTTTCCCTGCAGCGCTCAAACAACTTCTGCATTGTTTCTGAGCAGACTTTCAAAAGATTCACGGCGTTGTTGAGCGGCGTTGTGTTGTTTGTCTTGTTTTGTTTTCTATATTTGTGTGTTTTATATGTATGTGTTTTTTTTTTCGCTTGTAAATTGCACTGACTTCAATCAAAGATATAAATTTGTTTTGCGTGTGAAAAATTGCGTACTAGGTTGGGTACCTATCGTGTGACTGTCGTAATTTTTGGGGGATACATTTATTCTGATTAGTGTGTTGCATAGCGGGTATAAATTGAACTAATGCAGACACGTAACCAAGCTAAAAGTAGGCGGTCCAACAAATTAAGCAACATGGACCAAGGGGATAATTTGATTTCGAATATTAACACTTCGGACGGTTCCGAAAATGCAATGGGGAATACTTCAGAGGAAATGCAAAACAGTACGAATGGGCTTACAGCAGAGCCAGAAATTAATTTGCCTCCAACTAACCAAATTGATTTGGTAGAACTCATAAAAGCCTTATTGCATAAAAAGAAAGAAAACGCAGAGAAATCAGAAAAATCGTTCCGAGAACAAAAAGAATCATCCGAAAAATCGATCTGAGAGCTAGGCGAACAAATGACGCAGAAATCTGAAAAAACGATCCGCGTGCTAGGCGAACAAATAGACCAAAAAACTAACCCAGCAGACAAATAAAGTCGACAAGTCGACGCAGAGAGTGTCCGATGATATCTCACAAAGAATAAAGAATCTGGCAAGTGAAATAAAAAGTGATATTATGAAAGAATTAGGCCGTACATTTGAACAAATGGATGATCGTCTGCAAGCTTTAGAACAGGGCAAGCGGAGTCGCGATGCGTAATCGAAAGAGAGCGAGGAACATCTACCTAGGAATTTCCAAGCTCTGAGAGAAGAATGCCAAAGGGAATACCAGAAGGTACTCTCCAGGGTCCAGGAGGCGGAAACGCATTGTCCCGCGTCCGTTAGCAACACAGTAGCGGACAAAAGTCAAGCGATTCACGCACTAGAACAGCAAGTAGAATAATTGAAAGAGACTGGGGCGACGGACAACAGACAAATACATGATAAGACTGCGGCATTAGCGGACATCATAGGCATGATGAAGGTGACGGAGAGCGATAACAATACTACACCGGTAGTGGTCGTAGAGACCGAAGAAGTGCGTTCGCTTCTTAGATTTCAGAAGGGACAGTTTGAAGTGAACAGGCGGCACAAAACTGTAACAGGCAAATTACAAGAACGCGTGGCGCATCTGGAAAGCCGCATGGGATGTGATTCCGAACTCGCCAATAGCACTAAAAATAGCCATACGAACAGTGCACAGAGGGACTCCGGCCACGACGGAGATTTTGACGACAGGGAAGAATGTATTTTGAGGGGCACACATGAGAAAAATAGAAACATTCAAGAGCCTCGCTGGGAGGAAATGCGGGGATTTGATTTCAAACATTTCCTTACAGTGAGAAAGTTTAAGATATTTCGTAATTCGCAAAAAGGAATACATCCACGACCATGGCTCGAGCAATTTGAGTTCTGTCTTCCCCCCGACTGGGCAAGTTCACATAAGATGGAATATATGTGTGGCTATTTGGAAGGCGAACCGGCGATTCGCATGACATCGGCAGCGCGACACTGCAACTCCACTTGGGAGTTTCGACAAGCCTTTCTGTCCACCTATTGGTCGGAAGCGGCACAAGATAGGGTCAAGCATGGCATAATTATGCTGCCAAATTTGTACCAGTCTGGTTTCGGCAGCCCAGCACGCCTATTCGACCACATGCTGCAGGCGAATCTATTTCTATACGATCCATACGGGCCTGCAGAACTAATTAGGATATGCATCACCAAATTGCTGATGCACTTGCGCCACGTCATTCTTGCGGGACGATGCAAAGAGGACGTGGAAACGTTTAAGACACTTCTCCAAGAGTTGGAATATAATACAACAGAATGCCCGCCTAATCAGGCACAAAGTTATTACGGGGCACAGCAGCGCGATCACAGTCGTGGCCGTAGTACTAATCAACGGCGTGACTGGTCGTCGCGACGCGAACGGAACAATAATCGGGACCGGCCGTATAGAAACTGGGGTAACAGTCGCGAACACAGGTGGAACAATGGAAATGATCGAGGACGTGGACAAGATCGTGAACGCAACAGGTACAGCAACCAGATTCGATACTACGGTGACCACGGTGGGAATAGGATTGTAGGCGGAGCACCACAAAATGTTGAAATTCGGCCGGCTAACCCTAGATAAAATCCAGCAAATGGAAATGAACAAAACCAGCAATGACAAATGATCAGTGCAGAAGGCGCCCAGTTGGAACAAATGATCGACGTGGCAAATGAGTACATAGGGTATATGGAGAGGACGATGAGGAGAAAGAATCGATTAGTTTACATTTGTGACATATACATTTTGAATAATATGTTGGTAAAAATAATGATAAAGATGTTTCTATGTGATTGATTGAAGTGATGTTCGTGTTTTTTTTTTTTTCTTTCCTTGTGCAATTAGGATTTAGGTTGTTTCAAATGTGAAGATAAAAGGTTTCTTTGCGAACGAGTGAAATGCTGTTTATGGTTTTTTTGTGTAAATTGAAAAGAGTCGCTCCTGAGAGAAGCAAGATCTGTGTTGAATTAATGCAAATCTCAGGGGAATATCCGATCTGTGGGTATTATGGGTCTGGCAAACCCAGGTCCCTAGCTGTTAGTAGCCTTGTTTCCGATTTTCTGCTTTCAGTGCTTCTATCTATCTATTACTATTCTATATCTGTCAGTATAAATGAGGATCTCTTACTATAGTATGCATGCTGTATGAATATTTTAAGATAGGAGAACTCTGAGAAAGGAACGAGTAAGTTTAGAATCTTGAAAACAGGATGCAATAATACGATTCTTTAGCCATTGGCTTCCCAATATGCGATGATATGTTAATATTGATTATATATGTCTTTTTTGTTCTTTATAGCTGAGTATGTAAAGTGCTGTCTGTGGATTTCGTCAATATATTGATTCCCTTCAAGGTGAAAGAAGAATTGTGGTTTGTGTAACTTACGTGGCCTTGAAATATTATTGTGGTAGTCAAATACGAGCAGTTTTGCAGCAAATGGAGAATGGAACAGAAATATTGTTCCTTTCTGTAGTCTTGATTGATGTTGAGCCAGAGCGTGAAAAATTATTCTGCGTTAATACTTGTCCAAGAAAAGTGACGTTTGTGTGTTTTGCTGATGCCGTGGGCATTACAGCTTACTGTTTTCGCTGGTGCAGGATGCACTACAGGCTATATGAGTTGAACTGAAGAAATTTACCTCTTGAAGGTAGAGGAAGATAAAATCATGTTGATTATGGGACCGAAGGAAAGCTTGGTTTAAGGTAATAAGTATGAAGCAAAACATTTGTCATTTAAACTACAGGAGGATTCGGATCTTTTGTGACAGTTGTAAGTTCAATAGGATGTTAAGATGAAACTGTTTTACAGAATAAAGGAGACCACAATTTTGCCATTCATGAGAAATGAATCCAGAATAACCACCACAGGCGAAATAACTGATTTGGAAGCGAAAGGGAACTTAAAGAATTAACGAAATTGGAGCAAAATGGGTAAGAATATGTAGTATAACCTGTATGATGAAAATATTTTTACCCTTCTCAGAGTCATCTGTGTGATTAATTCTTGTGATAACGTAATTTTAGGTGAAATTGTCTTACTGTTTTATGTATAGACAAATGAGTATGATAAATGTATAATTGCGAGTATCTTATCAGGTGTGTCAACTGGTATAAATGTTTTTGCGTGTAAATAACCATTGTTCTTTTTACTATGTATGTTTTATGGAAAGTTTCTCCATATTTATCATGTGACAAGACATACGCCGCGAGCATCAAGAAGAGGACGAATTAGAACAGTGTTGTAGTGGTATAAACACTTTGTTGAAGTAGCATTGAAGTAGCTTGTTGGATTAACTAGTAGTGGATTGAAGTAAAATTTTGAGTAGTTCATGTTTATGGGTAGTTATTTTGTAGAATAGACAACAGGTGTGCATGTGTGTGTGTAAATAACATGTGAACCCTATGCCGTCCTGACCTATACTTGCACAAGGCATAATCCTATTCATTTTAGTGAATTAATAGGTAGCGTTTGAATTGTTTAAATTTGAAGCATACCACATTAGTGATGTGGATTTAGATATTATATTGTCAGTTCATTTAATTTTTATACTATCAAGCCATTTCACTTTCATTTTTTTATATTGTCAAGTCATTTAACTTTTATTTTTATATTGTAGATTCATCTAACTTTTTTATTTTAAAAAAATGAAGTCTCACTTTTGTTCTTAAAATTTGTGGTATTATGTATGACATTTTGTAATCACACAACTATGATGAACAATTTCTGTGAATGCAATTGAGAACGTGAAAGCGAACTGGCTAAACTTTTACGAGACAGCGGGAGCAGCGAGGAGGAGGACTAGCTGTAAACAGGCGGGTTTCCCAGCAGGACACACTGTCAGCCGGGCTACTTCTGGAGCGCGCTCGACAACAAAAGGAGGGTGCGAGGCAACCACTTTCCCTTGCACCCGGAGCTAGTGGCCGGCCGCACCAGTACGAACCCTTCATGGAGACGATGACCTGAGATGGCCGAGCGGTCCACCGCGCGGAAATCCATCTGCTGGCTACACACCACACGCACGCGACAGTGACGAGACGGCCGCAGTGAAACGACAGAAGACGGGGGATAAAGGGGTGTGGAGCTTTCTGACAGGTACTTTCCAGAGAAACTTGCAGATGTCAACGACGACTATCAACATTTCTTGGCGGAAGCCCATTGTCAAGCGACAGTAAATCATGGTTCGATGTTCTCTGGTCGCTAAGGGTGGCACAAAGAAGAGCCATTAAGTGACATCCTTGCCCAGGAATATCAACCTGGCGTGGCAAACGAGGATACCGCACGAATTTGACAACACAAACATGGAACCAAATCGAGATGTACGTGACACAGGCCACCAAGAGAAACTTCATGAGAGGGCCGAGACGGCGGGATTGCACGCAACAGATGGACAAAAATCCCTACTGACAGCTGCAGCGACGAACCCCCTCCTTCTTATATTGTGCCTTGAAACAGTGGAACTACTGAGTGTGCCAGTGAACAGTGATTATACGGTTCTTAGTCCAATGCATATACATGTATTCTTTCAGAGAAACTTTGATCGTGTATTTTGCAGGGGTTCGAATTATTGGTGTTTTTTTTTATTAGACTGACTCTTGTATTTTGCAGGTGTTTTATTTATTGGTGGTTTTTTTTTAGACGTTGACTACTGCACTTTCGGAGATGTTTTATTTCTCAATGTTTGTTTTTGTGTGTTGTATTATATTTGTGATATTTTGTTTCGTAAATTCATTCCTGTGGCATTGCTTCGTTTATCAGTCAGATAGCTATTCATGCTCATGCAAGCTCACAGCTTTTAACCCGCATTTATTGTCCATCAGCACCGCTTTCAGAACAAATTATTGCAAGAACATTACAACTACCTTGAACGTTAGTTAATTCATTACATGGTGGCGTTAACACACTGTTTTCGTCTTCACTGTCATTTCTTACTTTACTTTGGAGCCTAGTATTACGTTTTTCACACGCCATTATTGTCACAATATTTCACACGATAACACAGAAAAGCACATTTTGAAGAGCAAAATAAGAAAACACATTAACATAGCACTGAAAATGATATCTAGTTAAGCGCAAGCGCAGCTGTTAAATACTTGGCACAAATCTACATGCATGCCACAACTGTGTTACTGTACAAGAATGAAAAACTACAACTACAAAGGAAATTCTCCCTACAATTACACACTAGCAATAATCAATAGCTACACTAATTACACAAACTACAAGAAAAGATCAGAAGATTCCTGTGAGGTATCCTGGCAGGGTCGCCATATGTAACGTCCCCTTAGAAAACTTAATGAATTACTGTGCTGATAAACCCCTACGTTATTTGATTTTCGAACAGCTGAGCAAAACTGAACGTACTCAGACATTCACTAAAGTGATACACAATATTTTTAGCGCAATGCAATCTGACTTTCAGTAATCCCTACAAAAGAATGGCCCTGAGTAACAATAACCTATACCTTTCATGAATTCTTACCTCACAAAAATCTTCGGTACTCGAACTAGTGCAATACAGCGAGCGCCAATACTGCCAGCTAAATAAAAGACTCTAACTACTGAAGGCACTAACTACTGATTGGCATAGTTAGCAAATGAAAGACTTTGATAGAGAACAAACAATGTATTTACCTGCAATAGTGTTCAGACATCATTATATATATATATATATATATATATATATATATATATATATATATATCAGTTCATGACATTCAGTCTTACAAATTTACTCTCTCTGACCAGATCATCTGCTCTCAAGACTCCACCATCTCACTCCCCACATCCACCACTGCTGGCGGCTCACCTCCAACTGCGCAACGCTACGCGCTGTTAACAGCCAACTGCCCAACACTACAATAGCCAACCACAATGCAAACCAGCCACAGACTGCACACAGCACAGCCAGTGATTTTCATACAGAGCACTACGTGGCGTTACCAATATAGAAACATAAACAGCCTACTAACAATAGTAGTGACAGGGGGCATTTGTATAACCTGAAAGTGCACCTGTAACAGCGAGGAGAGGTATCATGATTGGGGGGGGGGCAATAGGTTAAGTTCAGTGACATGGAAAACCACTTAACACTTAACAGAACAGTAGGTTAAGAACCCATCAATAGAAGGAGAACAATATGTTTAGTACCTGTCAATCGAAGGAGAACAATAGGTTTGCCTCTGAGTGCATACCTGCCCCTGATGTAGGTAACCCACACTAACAAAATGGACTGGCGCCAGCCTAGTTCCACTACACACATGCACCAGCGACCATCCACTAAATGCCAACCACACTGTCGATGCAGTGGAACACACTACCACAAGGGCTCACTAGCAGTCTTGTGGCTAGCGTAGGAGAACGGTTCAAAGCACGCAGTGCTCTCTATAGTGATCACACACCCTATTAAGAACCGCATTCCGGAACATCATAAACAGCTGTGAACTCAATGTAGTGATCGTCCTTGAACAAAACTGTAATTGTAGTTCGTCTCATTATGTGTTCCTTTTATTTACTTCTGTACTGTATTGTAGCATTTCTTTGTACATCTGGTCGAAGGTCCGTCCAGCTATTTTACTTGGTAGTGGTACATCATGTGAAAGTTACCTTCGTCCTAAAGTTTTGCACACCTTGCATTATTATGCAGTGCACGTGAGCCGCGCTATGTCCCAATTATGCGTTTTCGTGAACTGTGTTTGGTTATCCGCCCACGTCGCGGTTACGTCGTGGTTCTTCCCCCTTCTATGTGTGGTAGCAGTGATGTGTATCGATATTTGCGCCGTGTACCATCTTTGGTTTGATGCATATAGTTTCCGGCAAGGGGGTCTGGAGTCAGTCGGTCGGTTGCTGAGGACCAGGGAAGTTATCTCCGCGCGGTGCAGTCGGCTGGGGCCGCTCGCAGTCCCTGCGCAGTGTCGGAGCGTGTGTGGAGCTGTCCGATCGCTACGAGCTTCGTGGTTCACCGACCCAGGACGTCAAAGTTGAATAGTTCAACTACCCAAGCCACGTCTATTCATGTTGTGGTGGTCCGCGTCGGTGGTTTGCTGTTGGGGAGGTTTTCCGGTGAGCAACACCGAGTGGTTCTACTTCTGAGATTTAGCCAAAATGCGGTGCAGTTAACTATTTTGATAGACTAGGATTTGAGTGCACCTGTGGGATTTTCTGTCTTGTGGCCGTTGGTGTTCTAGTTACTTGCCCTGGGCACTGACGTAAATTCAGGCAGTGTTCTTCTGAGCGAAGTTAACTATCACCGTGTTTCAAATTCAAGTGTACAGCGGAATTTTCTGCCATTGGCCATTAGTGTTCCGGTTACCTGCCCTGGCCACTAACGTAATTTCAAGCAGCGCCCTATCCTGTCGCTGTCCAGCATGGTGTGTAATTTTGACAGCTAATAACATGCTCCATTATGGATTATCACGTTTGTAACATTGCCGGTTTTAGTTCTCATGTACTGATTGATGGGAAGCAACCCGTTGTCTCGGTCGGTCCGTGGCTGTCCCCTCTTTGGTGATCAAGTATGGCTGGGCTCACTACCTGTCTCACCTAAGTGAACGAGGGCAAACCGATTACCCTGGAGGCTTTCTGGGTGCCACCAGTGTTTAATTATCTGTTGTTAGCTATTTTAAATTTTAGGTATGGTTATTTGTTTTGTTTTCTTAAAATTTTGCAAAATTAAGTTTTAAATTTATCTTTCAAGCTTAAACACTGCGGCCTTCTGTCTTTAAAGATTATGGTAATATATTTTAAAAATTCTGAAGTTTAATTGTGGCCCTCAGCCATTGGTATTGCACCTTGCATATGTTGCTTCTTTAAATTATTTTACTGCTATCTTATTTGGATTTTAAGATGTCTTGTTGTTAAACATGCTGGACTTCTGCTTTTAAGGGTCTAAGGTAATATATTCTGAAGTTTCGAAATTTAATTGTGGCCCTCAGCCATTTGTGTTGCACGTTGCATATGCTGCTTTTTGGGTTTTAAATTATTTTATTGCTATCTTAATTGAATTTTCGATTTTTTAAAGATTTCTTGTTGGCCTTCTGCCTTTTAAGTTCTGTGGTAGTATATTCTAAAATTTTGGAATTTCATTGTGGCCCTCAGCCCTTTGTATGGCACCTTGCGTATGTTGTTTCTTGAATTATTTTATTGCTATCTTAATTGGATTTTTATCTTGTTAAGATTTCTTGTTGGAGGCCTTCAGCCGTAAAAGAGTTGCATTCGGTAAAGATTCGGCTATGTGCCGATTTGGTTGTAAAGGTTATTAAATTACAATAAATGGCAATTAGAAGCAGAAACTGACCTCAACCCTTGCCCCTTTCCACAATCCTATTACCTCTTCTGCCCACCGGGTTTGGCGGGCTATCAGAACGTTTTACTGCGACATTGTGATCCTCGATGAACTCGCAATAATAATAATGATAGTAATAATAATAATAATGAAACCTCAGCGAGTTCAACGAAATATTGTCAAGGATATTTTGACTAAAGTTCAGTCTTGATCACGTCATGTATGTTTTAATGATACAGGTAACCGGTTTCGGTTACCTGTAAACATACATGGCGTGATCAAGACTGAACTTTAGTCAAAATATAACAATTAATTGATCACTGCTTTCCAAAAATGTTTACCAAAATTGTCAAGGATAATATTTGTTTTCTATCGTCAGTTAACGCGGAAAATGCTCAGGACAAATGTGAGATAATAGATGCTTGCTCGCAAATGACTCATGAGAGAAATATTGCACCCAAAAAATTGAATCACCATGTTTGAGTACAATTACCTCACGAGATTCACAATCCTGGCATGAGCCCACCAGACGTGAACTTATTCTCAAACTTGAAACTGACGAAGTTTGGGAGTCATTTTAATTCTGTGGAAGAACTTTCTGCCTCCGTCGTCTTTACCATTCTGTGGATGAGCAGATAAAGTGTCTTGGATGCGACAGTAAAAGAAAGAAAGAGTCGTCTTGCTGGGAGACCAAAGAGGTAAGATTCAGTCGCCTAATGGTGGAACTCCAGGCAAAACGAAAGGGTTCTTTCCTCCCTGTGTGTTGCGGTGTATCTGGTTAGTGTAGATGACTGTAACTGGTGTTTGTACAGAAGAGTGTTACGGTTATGTTGTAAGACAAGAGTAGGAGAGAGTGAAAGTTGTAGCCACCACTTAGCCTACTTCTCTCGAATAACGCCCAGGATACTATAGAGCTTCAGGTCTGGAGGGATGACGTCAGCATTAGCACAGGTCGTCACTGCATGAGACACTGCAGAGATATCTGGAAGTGAATCCTATCTCTGAGTCGAGTCTCACGCTAACATACAGATATGGTCATACAACGTAATCTTTCAAGGCTGGTACTGACATCACTTAAAACTTCCGGGTTGTTAGGCCGTGGCGATGTATAAGACTTTCTACTAACGTTCCTCCAGTCCAGATGTTGCCAATTTGTTTATGGAGAATTTTGAACAACAGGCGTTAGAGACTACCAGAAAAAGACCAGCTAGGCAGTACCGCTATGTCGATGATACTTTCGTAGTATGGATACACCACGCAGAGGAATTGGATGCCTTCCTAGTACATCTCAACAGTATCAATCAGAAAATACAATTTACTATGGAGACGGAGAATAGCGGCTAGCTGAATTTCAAGTGAGGGGAAGGGACGTTGGGCCGTAGAGTATACAGAAAAGCCACGCATACGGACCGTTACCTGCACAAAGATTCTAACAACCCTCCTAGACTGGAAATAGGGGTAATTAAAACGTTGGTGGATAGGGCGCAGAAAATCTGTGAACCGACTTACCTAACAGATGAGCTTGAACGTCTACAGCCGACATTAAAGAAGAATGGTTATTCTAACAAGGAGACAGGTACAGCACTTCGCTCTGGGGAGAGAATTAGGACCGACGACGGACCCCGGCTACCCAAAGGGAAAGTTTTTTTTCCGTTCGTCAGTACGATTACAGATCGCATTGGGAAAGTGTTGAGCAAGTACGGAGTGGAAACCACCTTCTGATTCACCAGGAAGGTAAAGGAATGTTTAAGATCGGCAAAAGATATACGACTTCCTTTGGCTATACCTGGTGTACATAAAATTCCTTGTAGTTGTGGACTCATTTATACCGGTACCGCAAAAAGAAGTGTTAACACCCGCCTCGTCGAACGCAAGAGCAACTGTTGCCTAGGACATACGGATAAATCAGCCTAGTGGAACAGCTTTACCAAGACTGTGATTATGAAATAAAATTGATTGAGATGTCATATCGAAAACATGACATTATCAAAATGGCTCTGAGCACTATGGGACTCCAATTGCCGGCCGAACTGGCCGCGCGGTTCTAGGCGCTGCAGTCTGGAACCGCGAGACCGCTACGGTCGCAGGTTCGAATCCTGCCTCGGGCATGGGTGTGTGTGATGTCCTTAGGTTAGTTAGGTTTAACTAGTTCTAAGTTCTAGGGGACTAATGACCTCAGCGGGTGAGTCTCATAGTGCTCAGAGCCATTTGAACCATTTTTTTGGACTCAAATTCTGAGTTCATTAGTCCCTTAGAACTTAGAACTAGTTAATCCTAACCAACCTAAGGACATCACACACATCCATGCCCGAGGCAGGATTCAAACCTGCGACCGTAGCGGTCTCGCGGTTCCAGACTGCAGCGCCTAGAACCGCACGGCCACTTCGGCTGGCTCATGACATTATCATGAGCGTATATATAGAGAGGCTATTGAGATCTATAAACGCCATAATAATTTTAACAGAAAAGGGGAAGGTGTTAAATTAGACAAAATTAGAATGTCAACATTGTAATGTAAGAATGGACGACTCCGTGTAAAGTGTGTTCGGCGGATACGGAAATTAGTGCAGTCGTTGTCGTAACGCGGAAACAATGCGATTTATCTGGCGTTCAAAAGGGCATGATCATTTGTTTTCTAAACAAGGGTAGTAACATTTCCGAAATGGCTAAGTTTGTAAACTGTTCGCTTGCTGTCGTGGTTAAAATATACCGTGCACGGCAAAATGGCGCTAACCAAAACCGGCGCCGACGAAGCCGTGGTGCGCCAGGGGCCGTAATTGACTGAGGTGAACCACAGCTGCCGGCCACTGGTGGCCGAGCGCTTCGAGGCGCTTCAGTCTGGAACCGCGCGACCGCTCCGGTCGCAGGTTCGAATCCTGCCTCGTGCATGGATGTGTGTGATGTCCTTAGGTTAGTTAGGTTTCAGTAGTTCTAAGTTCTAGGGGACTGATGACCTCATGTGTTAAGTCCCATAGTGCTCAGAGCCATTTGAACCATTTTGAACCACAGCTGCGGAGATGTGGCCGGGCGAATAGACGTCGAACTCTTGACCAACTGGCCGTCTAGATGCACCGAGGAGCTACCAACAGTGCCTCCTCAGTGACAATTCAGCAGACGTTGCCGGCCTCTGTGGCCGAGCGGTTCTAGGCACTTCAGTCCGGAATCGCGTTGCTGCTACGGTCGCAGGTTAGAATTCTGCTTGGGGCATGGATGTGTGTGATGTCCTTAGGTTAGTTAGGTTTCGGTAGTTCTACGTCTAAGGGACTGGTGACCTCAGATGTTAATTCCCATAGTGCTTGGAGCCATTTGATCAATTTTTTGAGCAGGCGTTGTTGCGTATGGACCTCCACAACAGGCGCGTAGTTCATGCACCCGTACTGAGCGCTGTTCATGAGCGACGCAGGATGGAATTTGCACACCAGCACAGCGGCTGGACTTCCACTGAATGTCGTTGGGTGCCTTTTCCAGATGAATCGTGTCTTATGGTCCATCGGCTTGAAACGTCTGAAAGCAAACACCGTGCAACAATTTTCGGAAGAATTTAGGCCAGAGAAAGGAGCGTTATGGTCTGGGCAATGTTTTAGGAGCATTGCCAGGGTGATCTCGTCATTCTGGGAGACACAACGCATCAACAAAAGGAAGCATCTTCGGGACCATGTGCACCCCTACATTCAGTGCATTTCTCCTCGGCTCGTGATATCTACCAGCAGGACAATGCAATGTGTCAAGCAGCTCGCAGTGTATGTGCGTGGTTCGAAGTGCACCACGATGAGTTTATCGTATTCCGGCGGTCACCAGACTCCCCGGATCGGAGCCCAGTCAAGAATCTGCGGATCCTCCTGGACCGGGCTGTGCAGGCCGTAGAGGCCGAGCAGTTCTAGACGCGTCAGTCTGGAACCGCGCGACCACTACGGTCGCAGGTTCGAATCGTGCCTCGGGCATGGTTTAAGTAATTCTTAGTTCTAGGGGACTGATGACCTCAGATGTTAAGTCCCATAGTGCTCAGAGCCATTTGAACCATTAAGACAGGGCTGTTAGCGCTATGGATCCTCAACCGAGAAACCAACGGCACTGGTGTCGACATGGCCCCAAATCATTGTCGGTACCTTCCAGGACTTCACTGATTCTCTTCCTGCAGATCTTACAGCTGTCCTCGCTGCTAAACGTGGCTACTCCAAATTTTGACGGGTGACAACATTTATGTGACTGGACACTATATATGATTATTTACAGCCATATTCACTACAGTCTTTCTTCTGTCTAAACGATCATCAGTGGTATTTGTAAAAAAAAATAACCCTGGATAGAAGACATGACCAGTTACTAAAGACTATCCGAGTCATACCATCTATCACAATTGTTGTCTAATATACGGTTAATAGAGGAAGAAATGAAGAAGAGAGATACAGAAGATAGATACATTAATGTTATAAATACAATGTACAGAGGACACAATTGTATAATTAGAAAACCACTGGCGAACCCTGAATACTTCAAAGTAAGACAAGGACTTAAGCAAGGAAGTATTCTATCTCCTGCACTTTTTAATGTTGTGATGGAGGGAATGAATAGGGCAGTTAAAGATATAGTAAAAGAAAAAGACAAATAGATGATTTTTGCAGATGATATGGTAATATGGGGTGATAAAGAGGTAGATGTACAGTTACAGCTTGATGCGTGGAAGGAAATAATGAAAAGGTATGGATTAAAAATAAATAAAGATAAGAGTGAAGTAATGGTATTTGGAAGAGAGAAAGGGATCAACGGAAATATTACCTTGAATGGAGAACACCTCAAAGTGGTAGAAAGTTTCACTTACTTAGGGAGTGAAATATGTAGGGATGGAAGAATAACTAACGAAATTAATAGGAGGTTACAGAAGGGAGGCAATTTCTACCAAACAATAAAACACCTGATTTGGAATAAGGAAGTTTCAGAAAAAGCAAAACTCCTTATGTATAAGAATTATTACTTCCCTATTGTCACCTATGGAGGAGAAACATGGACAATGAGAGAAAGGGACTGGAGCAGATTGAAAGAAGGGGAAATGAAATTTCTCAGAGCAGTTAAGGGAAAAACAAGAATGGACAGAGTAAGGAATGTAGAGATTAGAAAGCAACTTAAACAAGAAAGTATGAGGGAAGAAATTGAAAGAAAGAGATTAAGATGGTATGGGCATGTTAAGAGGATGCATGGGCAGAGACTCCCCAAAATTATGGAAGAACTAAAGATGGATGGGAAAAGTCCTAGAGGGCGCCCAAGAACACGGTGGAAAGCGGTAGTGAGAATATCTGTAGAAAGGAGAGGTGTGACATGGCAGCAAGTGGAGGAAGAAAAGTGGTGGGAGGACCGTGCCAAATGGAGAGGACCCAGACCCGAGAGTAGCTGGAGAGCGGGATTCGGATATAGATAAAGGTATTAAATGATAGGAAATCAGATTGTAAAATGCAATAGTACCACTATCGAAGGTCTACAAAAGGTATAGCTATAAAAAAAACATATCTTTAAAATCAAGTGTATTATTATCACTTAATGACACATCAGTTATTCTGAATAGATATCTGTGTGTGTAGATGTAGCGTCATTAATAACAGTTCATGCTCCGGAGAAAAAATTAAGCTTTTACGCAAAATAAAAGTTATATCCTCGCTGAGAATCCAAGAACACTGTCGAGTTCTAGCGTGCCATCTGGCTACGTCTTGGATCTTCTTTGTTGCAGTCTCTTTCAAGCAGCTGCCAATAGATATTTTTTTTCTGTTGTGTCACGAATCAATGAGTCACTGCTTGAATGCGCGCTTCCTCATTTTTCTCGAGTTACGATTGTCGACGTTACTCAACCTTACAGAACAGCTTGTCTTGGTGAGGTACGTCCCTGGAAAGCCTGATGTTTTTCTTACTTGCAGGAAGTACGGCGCGCTTACGTGACAGGATTCGCTCGTCGCTGCATTCGCAATGAATTGCACCCCGTATTCACTCTGTGTTCTCTGAAGTTTCTTGTTATCAGTGGTACAGCATTACGCCACCTAAAACTAATACTGTGCCAGTTTCTCCAATAGGGATAATCAGAATCTCCCTGAACCAGATTTCACCACAATTCAACAAAAATTTTGTCACAATGACGTTGCACTGCGTTTTTGGTTCGTAATTAACGTAGCGTAACACAATTATCGCATCGTGTGCGTTACAGAGCATTTCTAATATCTGTAAAAAGATAATTTTCATTATTATACTTGATTAATTATTCCTGAACTTGTCATTTTCCCGTGGATATTGCAGTCGTTGCGGCTGGCTACTCCTGCGACAGCATTACCTATTAACGAACTTCTTAGGTACACAAAAAATAAGAATCCTTATTTCCTCCCTTCATGTAAATGCTTTGCAATTTTCAGAAATATTTTCAAGTAAATATCGTATACGGGGCAATCATAAAGTTTTCGTTTGAGAGCGTTGTTGCAGTGTATATCCAACGTATCGAGAGTAAGAAGCGGCCATATAAGCGCGGACATGTCGGCGAGGGATAACAGTGACATTCGTGTCTTTCCGAAGTACGTGCGCTAAATGCGAAAACATTAACAAGGCAACGTTTTTACCAAATGCGTCCAGACAAGACTAACGTGATGTTATTCTTTTCTCGATTGCCGAAGAACAAGCACCGGTAGACATCCGCATAATCAGGACGAAACTGTATGTGGCAGCATGTCTGTCATAAACCAGCGTTGAGAAATAATGCGCCAAGTTCCGAGCTGGACGCCATTCGACACAAGACGCGTATCTCGGATACCAGCCTCATCCGTTACGGACAAACTCAAATGGAGGAGACACTCGGGATTTATTCCTACAGTGCTGATCTCTTCGAACGCGATTATCATGTCCTGGGTCCCTCAAAAAATGCCCTGAAGTGTCGACGATTCCTGTCGGACGAGGAAGTGTAGCAGGCTCATTCGTACTTCTTCATGCAGGAGGACTCGATATTTTACCGAACGAGTGTCTTCAAATTGGTGCTTTTACCCGAATGGCACACTGTACGGCCTTCGAAACGAAACTTCTTGATCGCCCCTTACAGTACGGACCTACGTCATGTATTGCTTATGTAATGTTTTTATGGCTACGTATCGATTATTTGCGTGAGCTGAATATAGGCTTCGCTAGTGCAAGTTGCACGCTCAGAATCTGCGATGAATAAGATTTGCAGTTGAGGTAATGTTACCAGTATTGTCAAAATGGAAGCTACGGATGTTTGACAACAGCCAGTATGAATGGACATAAAACTTTTATACCCGTTTTCCACAGCAAAAAGAAGGTAAGACACGTAAGGTTACCCACATCACCTGACATATAACTGTTTCAGACCAACAGCAAGAAATATACGTCATTCAATAAGCGATTTAAAAAAAAAAAAGCCTTCGGCAGACCTTCTTCGGCTTGCTTCGTGCCATGTGTTGTCTCACGCCAATAGTGTTTGTACAACTATTTGTGTTCCATGTAGATAAATGCAGGTAAAATTCAGCGTTTTAGAGAGAGCATGATCCGGTTGCTTATGGATGGATAAGGAGAATACGAAAATAAAAGCAAAGAAAAAAAATTGAAATAAAAGAATTGGTCTGGGTTGGCTACTGAACAGTACTGCTAGGTAACTAGAAATGTCAGTTCGAAACAAGTGAATGATAGCCGCTACTGAAGCAGGGGTCTTTTTCCACTACGTTCAAGGTTGCTTCGGGGGAGAACACAACATTTATCTAATTCTGGAAAAGTTTCTTGTAATTGTCGTCGTAAGCCACTTTAAAGTGATGATGCTGCTTTGCAACGTATAGTAGATGTTGCAACTCCTGTAAGCTACCGGATTTTTCACACATCGTACAAAAAACGAACTGACCGACACGTATCTCATCAAAAGTATCCGGAAACCTGTAGGCGGACACCAATGTGGGGTGTGTTCAAATGGTTCAAATGGCTCTGAGCACTATGGGACAACATCTGAGGTCATCAGTCCCCTAGAACTTAGAACTACTTAAACCTAACTAACCTAAGGACATCACAGACATCCATGCCCGAGGCAGGATTTGAACCTACGACCGTAGCGGTTGCGCGGTTCCAAACTGAAGCGCCTAGAACCGCTTGGCCACACCGGCCGGCTTTGTGGTGTTTCAATTCTACTGGAGAGTCTTTCAACGAGGTATCTGACTGAATGCCTGTGGATGGATGTCAGCTCATTCTTCCTCAATAGTCGAACCAGAGAAGGTAATGATTTTGGACGCTGGTTGTGGAACGAAGTCGACCTTCTAATCCACCCCAAAGGTGTTTCATTGGGCTTGGAAGGAAGCAACGAGGACTGGTATTAACGTCCCATTGACATCATTAGAGACGGAGCACAAGCTTGGATTGTGGGAAACATGCAGAAGGACATCTGGAGTGCCCTTTAGAAGGAGGCACTCGACTGGAGCGATTTAGAGAAATCGCGCAAAAAGTAAATGTGGATGGCCGGACGAGGGTTTGAAACGTTATCCTTCCCAATGTGAGTCCAGTGTGATAATCACTGCGCCATCCCGCTCGGTTCCATTGGGTTTGGGTCGGAACTCTGAAAAGACCAGTCCATTTCAGGCAAGTTATTGGATGTTACTGCCTCACAGATGCAGCAGTACAACAGGAAGCATTGCCATGATCATACAAAAAATAATCGTCTCCGATGTGTTCATCTACACTCCTGGAAATTGAAATAAGAACACCGTGAATTCATTGTCCCAGGAAGGGGAAACTTTATTGACACATTCCTGGGGTCAG
Source organism: Schistocerca nitens (assembly GCF_023898315.1). Lineage (NCBI taxonomy): Eukaryota > Metazoa > Arthropoda > Insecta > Orthoptera > Acrididae > Schistocerca > Schistocerca nitens. The sequence continues at coordinate 74,709,481 of NC_064617.1, forward strand.
ATACATCACATGATCACACTGACAGAACCACAGGCACATAGACACAGGCAACAGAGCATGCACAATGTCGCCACTAGTACAGTGTATATCCATCTTTCGCAGCAATGCAGGCTGCTATTCTCCCATGGAGACGATCGTAGAGATGCTGGATGTAGTCCTGTGGAACGGCTTGCCATGCCATTTCCACCTGGCGCCTCAGTTGGACCAGCGTTCGTGCTGGACGTGCAGACCGCGTGAGACGACGCTTCATCCAGTCCCAAACATGCTCAATGGGGGACAGATCCGGAGATCTTGCTGGCCAGGGTAGTTGACTTACACCTTCTAGAGCACGTTGGGTGGCACGGGATACATGCGGACGTGCATTGTCCTGTTGGAACAGCAAGTTCCCTTGCCGGTCTAGGAATGGTAGAACGATGGGTTCGATGACAGTTTAGATGTTCCGTGCACTATTCAGTGTCCCCTCGACGATCACCAGTGGTGTACGGCCAGTGTAGGAGATCGCTCCCCACACCATGATGCCGGGTGTTGGCCCTGTGTGCCTCGGTCGTATGCAGTCCTGATTGTGGCGCTCACCCGCACGGCGCCAAACACGCATACGATCATCATTGGCACCAAGGCAGAAGCGACTCTCATCGCTGAAGACGACACGTCTCCATTCGTCCCTCCATTCACGCCTGTCGCGACACCACTGGAGGCGGGCTGCACGATGTTGGGGCGTGAGCGGAAGACGGCCTAACGGTGTGCGGGACCGTAGCCCAGCTTCATGGAGACGGTTGCGAATGGTCCTCGCCGATACCCCAGGAGCAACAGTGTCCCTAATTTGCTGGGAAGTGGCGGTGCGGTTCCCTACGGCACTGCGTAGGATCCTACGGTCTAGGCGTGCATCCGTGCGTCGCTGCGGTCCGGTCCCAGGTCGACGGGCACGTGCACCTTCCGCCGACCACTGGCGACAACATCGATGTACTGTGGAGACCTCACGCCCCACGTGTTGAGCAATTCGGCGGTACGTCCACCCGGCCTCCCGCATGCCCACTATACGCCCTCGCTCAAAGTCCGTCAACTGCACATACGGTTCACGTCCACGCTGTCGCGGCATGCTACCAGTGTTAAAGACTGCGATGGAGCTCCGTATGCCACGGCAAACTGGCTGACACTGACGGCGGCGGTGCACAAATGCTGCGCAGCTAGCGCCATTCGACGGCCAACACCGCGGTTCCTGGTGTGTCCGCTGTGCCGTGCGTGTGATCATTGCTTGTACAGCCCTCTCGCAGTGTCCGGAGCAAGTATGGTGGGTCTGACACACCGGTGTCAATGTGTTCTTTTTTCCATTTCCAGGAGTGTATCTCTCAAGTGTGGTCAATTTATTTGCAGAATAAAATACTCTTAGCGAAACTATTTTATAAGAATGATGACAGAGAGAATGTGCACAATTACAAGCCAATTTCTTTGTTACCAGCGTTTTCAAAAGTTTTTGAGAAAGCATTCGAATGGGGATTAGTTGCACATCTCAGCATGATACTTGCTGTCAGAGTCGCAGTTTGTTTTCAGGAAATGGGTTTCCAACGAAACGCAATTTATTATTTGTCTGTGAGGCACGGAGCTAAATGATACATTGAGACCGGTAGGCATTTTCTTTTATTTAACATAAGCATTCGATTGTGTACACCATGTAATACTTTTTCATAAATTGGAGCATTATGGGATTGTGGAAAAAGCTCAACAGTGTGTAAGGTGGCAGAATAAATGAAGGTCAATTTCGCACCTTACATGAAAGCTTTGTGCATTGTAATGGGAAGGTGAATATGACACCTAACTTTCTTCGGTGGTAACGAGCAGATACGCCTATGAGTATGTAATGCAAAAGGAATGACACTCAATCGACGGTATTAACACACAGCTCGTATGTAATGCATGTCAATGAGCAGAAGGTGAAACAAGCAGCGAGAGGAAATGTTTTGTGTGGAAGCAGGCACGGGCAGAAGCAGACGCCGCACCATGGGAGGCACCATGAAAACCTCTTAGGGGGGATAATACAGAGCAAGTAATGGGCCACCAGAAGTAGGACAGAAAGAAGCTTTAGAAAACTGTGTTTTGGAATTCCAAATGGATACCAACAAAACCAATGACACCGTTGATCACGTGAACAGCGAGTGGTACACATGTGATGTGCGCATGTACTTTTTAGGCGTCTGGAGCGGACACAAAATATCCATTTGTCAGAAACGAACTAGGAAGGAGTAAAGTGCCGAAATTTCGATGCACTTTAATGGTAGGTCCCTTGGGATTGCGTGCGGTTAAAGGCGCTTCAGTCTGGAACCGCGTGACCGCTACGGTCGCAGTTTCGAATCCTGCTTCGGGCATGGATGTGTGTGATGTCCTTAGGTTAGTTAGATTTAAGTAGTTCTAACAAGGGAACCTCCCCATCGCACCCCTCTCAGATTTAATTATAAGTTGACACAATGGATAGGCCTTGAAAAACTGAACACAGATCAATCGAGAAAACAGGAAGAAGTTGGGCGGAACTATGAAAAAATAAGCAAAATATACACACTGAGTAGTTCATGTGAAAGATAAGTAATATCAAGGCCATCTTCAACGCATGAGCGCCGTGGTCCCGTGGTTAGCGTTAGCAGCTGCGGAACGAGAGATCCGTGGTTCAAGTCTTCCCTCGAGCGAAAATTTTAATTTTTTATTTTCACTTTATGTGACAAACTCTTATGTTTTCATCACTTTTTTGGGAGTGATTATCACATCCACAAGAAAACCTAAATCGGGCAAGGTAGAAGAATCTTTTTACCCAATCGCCAAGTGTACAAGTTAGGTGGGTCGACAACATATTCCTGTCATGTGACGCACATGCCGTCACCAGTGTCGTATAGAATATATCAGACGTGTTTTCCCGTGGATGAATTGGTTGACCTATGACCTTGTGATCAAATGTTTTCGGTTCCCATTGTAGAGGCACGTCCTTTCGTCTACTAATCGCACGGTTTTGCGGTGCGGTCGCAAAACACAGACATTAAACTTATTACAGTGAACAGAGACGTCAATGAACGAACGGACAGATCATAACTTTGCGAAATTTTCGCTTGAGGGAAGACTTGAACCAAGGACCTCTCGTTCCGCAGCTGCTCACACTAACCACGGGACCACGGCGCTCTTTAGAGTTCGCGCCTTCCTTTATGATGCCTATCTTGCACATGGACTACTCAGTTTGTATATTTTGCTTATTTTTTCATAGTTCCACACAACTTCTTCCTGTTTTCTCGATTGATCTGTGTTCAGTTTTTCAAGGCCTATCCACTGTGCCAACTTATAACTAAATCTGAGGGGGGTGCGATGGAGAGGTTCCCTTGTAAGTTCTAGTGGACTGATGACCACAGAAGTTAAGTCCCATAGTGCTCAGAGCCATTTGAACCATTTGAACCTTGGGATTGGCAGAGAGAGTTTCCACAAAATAAGAGGAACACTGCTATTGGTAGCAAAAAGCCGTGACGTGGAGAACGGAAGAACCCAGGTGGAGAGATAGTTCGGTTACGAGAAAGACAAGAGTGAAATTTTCGGGGATTCTTCTCTGAACTGGTGTCAAGTGAAGAATGGGGAGCGTAATGCTCTGTATAGCGCAGAGGAGAAATTGTGTGAACACTGCATTCACTGCAGCTGAAATTCAGCTAGATATTAGCTGTAGTATAGGTGAGCTCCAACTGTGGAGAAACGAACCAGCCAGTTAGTTAACTGTTCTTGCGAGGACTGAGAGGGCATTTTAATATGCGCGCTGCTCCAGCCATGGGTGTACATATCGCCATGTTTTCTCGCATAATGAGGAACATAGGGAGAGTTTCTGCTGGAAAAATCAGCAAAGGTTTGATTAGCTTTTATAGGAATTTCAGAGGATGAGAGCTGCCATTCAAACGACAGCTCATCGCAGCAAAGGTAAATGCCACGAGCAGAGGCATAAACCTTTTGGCTCACCAGCTTGCGTCCACTGTAAACTCGAGCGACCTTGGGCAACCTTTTGCTCAACTTGTTACAAAACTAACCATCCTCTGTAGACTTGATTGTCATCCTAAACAGTAACAAACTTTGAACGGCAATTGGGTGACTTACTGTAGTACTGGCCAGTATCATGACATAGTCGTAAGAATAATTTTGTAAAGGAACTTCTAGTTAAAAATTACCATTGTTGTGTTTAGGATTATTTCACTTTCTGAGGATGAGATGCGTTCTTTTGACAACTGTCATAACATTTTCACATTGTAAACTGTGTAGATACGTGTATTTCTGTGATAAGATTGCTACATTAAACAAAAAATATTTATTGCTTACACACTTGTTGTTCTGTCCTCAAAACTTTACATATGGTTCATTTCATATCTGGAAAGTTGGAAACAGAATGTTGTCCTCCATATCAACGAACAGGAAAGAGGTTTGAATCTGAGAGGGGTCATGTTTTGTTGCCACATGGTTCTCTTCCGAGTTTATTGCTTTTCTTGATATACAGATGTTGGACACCACGAGAAACACATCCTTGAACATAAATGCAGATGCTGTTCTAGGTTGCAGGTGGCGCTGTTGTATTTCACCAAGAGTGGTACCTATGCAATGTTCTCAATACTTTGCAAGGGTCAGGTGCGCTCAGAATAATGTTCTGTGTAGTTGCGAGTGCATTATATCGGTGATAAGTGAATTCGAAAGTGGGCAGAATGTTGGTGCACTCATAAATTTAAACGTCATGCATGATGCGGGGGTTTCTCACGCTTCTCACTGTTTATGACGTCATATATTCTGAACCGTGATAGGTAGGTGATTCGCGACTCCCAATGATTATTACCTGACAGAAACGAATATGTGTACCAAGTTTGTCCGAAAGAACAGACACCATATCCATATAAGTATATAGTTCTGGCAACACTGGCCATGACCTTCTTCTTCTGTACCGATGCACACATATTCCCCGAACTCTTACGGGACTTGGTAAGAATGTCTTCCACGAGTAGTGAGTGTGATGGGGAGGGACACTACGAATGTAGTGTGTGGACATACAAGGTGAGAACGTGGGTCTCGTGGGAGGCGAGCGCGAGATAGTCCCTGCAGTTGCGCTATCCTCTGTGCCGTCGGTGGCTCACATGGATAGAGCGTGTGCCATGTAAGCAGGAGATCCCGGGTTCGAGTCCCGGTTGGGGCACACATTTTCACCCGCCTGCGTTTATACATACCAACGCCCGTTAGCATCTGAAGGTATTAATGTAATTCTAATTTCGTAATAAATAAATAGCGTCGAGAAGGATATTTGCTTCAGGATTGTCCTTATTTAAGACTGGACTGCCTATTGAGGTGCTCGAATATTATGTTGTGTTGGCAGAAGAGCCAACACCGTGTTACTAGATGAGGAAGAAATGCACGTGTTTTAGCTCACGCAGACTGGCGTGAGGAGGGAAGAACTATACTGAATTGAGGTCTGGAACATGACAAGGAATTAGAATTCAGAATTAGTTTCATACTTTAATCCATTAATGATGAACGTCGCTTTTGACGGTACATGGTTCAAATGGCTCTGAGCACTATGGGACAACAACTGAGGTCATTAGTCCCCTAGAACTTAGAACTACATAAACCTAACTAACCTAAGGACGTCACACACATCCATGCCCGAGGCAGGATTCGAACCTGCGACCGCAGCGGTCCCGCAGTTCCAGACTGAAGCGCCGAGAACTGCACGGCCACACCGGCCGGCAACGGTACATAATTCACAATATTACCTGTTCAGGATACATAGTAACTGAATATGGCGCCTTGCTAGGTCGTAGCAAATGACGTAGCTAAAGGCTATGCAAAACTGTAGTCTCTGCAAATGAGAACGTTTGTAGACAGTGAACCATCGCTAGCAAAGTCGGCTGTACAACTGGGGCGAGTGCTAGGGAGTCTCTCTAGACTAGACCTGCCGTGTGGCGGCGCTCGGTCTGCAATCACTGATAGTGGAGACACGCGGCCGATTTAAAGGCTACCACCTAGCAAGTGTGGCGTCTGGCGGTGACACCACATATTACATTGCTTATATCGCACGTCTTTGGGTACGAAATGAAGCTTTGTAGTCCTCCTCTTGACTTACTCCTTACCCTCGTCCTGGAGGCGGCTGCTGGTACCGCCTGCAGCAGTTACGCCTGTCAGCGGCCGGCACAGAATGTCTGCGCGCGACAGCCGGCCGGCTGCCTCGGCCGTTTGCGGACGGTGACGGCGCGGCCGGTCTTACGGCTTAATCGAGAGCGGAGCGGCGGTGTTGGTGGAGCAATTCATTAGGTTTCCTCGCGGCGCTGCGCGGCCTCTCCTGCTTCTTGCGGCGGCGGCGGCGGCGGCGGCAGACACGCCCACCGCCGAGCCGTAGCTGAGCCGTCCTCCTAATACAGCCGGCGGTTCTGCCCGCACGAGGCGACATAAATACTGCGGCGGCCAGCCGCTTTCCCGGTCTGTGCGACTGCCAATCAGCGCCGGCCGGCGCTTTCGTAGGGGATCGCGTGCGGGGGACTCGCGGACCACTTTGCTGCAGCTCAGTCCGCGCGAAACGGCCGTCGCTGGTCGTTGAATCAAGTCAATGACGTCCGTTTGACACGAAGTTAAGTTTTCGTAAGTTTGGAAACATGAGTAAGCCAAACCTCACGGCTTGAATTGACCATTATGTACACTACTGGCCATTAAAATTGCTACACCAAGAATAAATCCAGATGATAAACGGGTATTCATTGGACAAATATATTATACTATAGTTGAATTCTTTTATCTTGGCGGCTCGCGCATGCCCGCCCAGACGCGGGAGATTGCTGCGTTGCCAGTTGCACACGACGCACGCGCCAAGAGAAACAGCGCCATAGTATAGTATAGTTCGCAAGCTTACGTTTAGGGGGGAGCGCGCAGTTTATGAAGTAAAGCCACCACGGCCGCATTAACCCTTTCGCTGCTACAGAGACGTGCTCCCCGCATTCCACGCAGTGTGCGATTTTGTCACTGCACTGCTCGCCTGTGCTGACACACTTCCTTTGACTGACTGAAGTGCTTTAAAATAAAGCCAAACGCGCCCGGTGTAAATAAAACTTTTATTACAGTCGCGAAAGACGGAATATTTCTCAATATTACATACAACACCTATGTGGTACTTAAATGAGATATTGGTATACAGTAAATTTTATATGAAATTTAGGTACCTTGTTCACATTTCATTCTCAACATTGTGGCAACTAAAATCGACCATACGGAAAGTGTACCCTATGGACTTTTACCTCTGCAAGCTCTTCAAAATTTCGTGCAATGGTTTACTACATTTAATGCTGCACAATAACTGGGTTGAACATCGAAACAAAATTAAGTCATTTATGGGGGGGAAGGTATCAGTCAAGAATATGTGTAAAAATCTAATTTTTGGGCCAAATAGTTTTTGTGGAATCGAATGATAAGTGTGTCAAAACAGTGGGAACACCATGTGTCTGCACAGGCGAGCAGTGCAGTGATGACAAAATCGCGCACAGCGCGGAATGCGGGGAGCACGTGACTGCAGCAGCGAAAGGGATAATGAAGAGACAAAGCACTAGAAATTTCAAAAAATTGCATTCAAACGAATAAAATTCATGAAGTAAGACACTTCGATATTGTTTTAAAATTAAAAAAAATGTTTAGTATCGCACAAGGTTAGGACTCTTTACCTTTCACTTACTAACCCTACGACTTAACCGTTACGCTAGTGCAGCTCGTCCTGCAATGTCTCTACATAAGGAGTTTAACAGGTAACGCAAAATTCTGACAAACACTGTCGGTATGCCTATGAATTACTCGCACTTCGTCGAAGTACAATAGGAAATAAACAATTACCGCTGGTCTTTATTGCGAAAAAGCGGTTCGTGAAATAGATACAAACACCTTTCCTTGCTATCGCCTGAATTAAGAGTCTTATTGCTTGTTTGGTTTAATTAATTAATAGAAAATGAAGCAATTGGTATAAAGAATGGTTTTTCCAAACTTTCAAAAAACAAAGTCGGCTATCAAGACATTGCTTTTGTTCTATTACTTTGTTTATGACTGAACGTTTCTAAAACTGAAGACACTCGTCCGTGCTCTGCTCTGCAGTCGAGATCTGGCAACGTCGTTCTCTGTTCATTGGCTGACTGTATTTTTTAACGTCAGATGCGCAGAACGAACCTAAACTCGGCCGCCAACATAAATGACGCGCACTTTAGAACTGACATGTGATTACATTTTCACGCAATTTGGGTGCATAGATCCTGAGAAAACAGTACCCAGAACAACCACCTCTGACCCTAATAACGGCATTGTTACGCCTGGGCATTGAGTCAAACAGAGCTTGGATGGCGTGTACAGGTACAGCTGCCCATGCAGCTTCAACGCGATACCACAATTCATCAAGAGTAGTGACGTGCGTATTGTGACGAGCCAGTTGCTCGGCCACCATTGACCAGACGTTTTCAATTGGTGACAGATCTGGAGAATGTGCTGGCCAGGGCAGCAGTCGAACATTTTCTGTATCCAGAAAGGCCCGTACAGGACCCGCAACATGCGGTCGTGCATTATCCTACTGAAATGTAGGTTTTCGCAGGGGTTGAAGGAAGGGTAGAGCCACGGGTCGGAACACATCTGAAATTTAACGTCCACTGTTCAAAGTGCCGTCAATGCCAATAAGAGGTGACCGAGACGTGTAACCAATAGCATCCCATACCATGACGCCGGGTGATACGCCAGTATGGCGATAACGAATATACTGTATCCAATGTGCGTTCACCACGATGTCGACAAACACGGATGCGACCATCATGATGCTGTAAACAGAACCTGGATTCATCCGAAAAAGTGACGTTTTTGCCATTCGCGCACCCAGGTTCGTCGTTGAGCACCCCACCGCAGGCGCTCCTGTCTGTAATGCAGCGTCAAGGCTAACAGCAGCCACGGTCTCCGAGCTGATACTTCATGCTGCTGCAAACGTCGTCGAACTGTTCGTGCAGATGGTTGTCGTCTTGCAAACGTCCCCATCTGTTGACTCGGGGATCGAGACGTGGTTGCACGATCCGTTACAGCTATGCGGATAACATGTCTGTCATCTCGACCGCTAGTGATACGAGGCCGTTGGGATCCAGCACGACGTTCCGTATTACCCTCCTGAACCCACCATTCCATATTCTGCTAACAGTCATTGGATCTCGACCAACGGAAGCAGCAATGTCGATAAGATAAACCGCAATCACAATAGTCTACAATCCGACGTTTATCAAAGTCGGAAACGAGATGCTACGCATTTCCCCTCCTTACACGAGGCATCACAAAAACGTTTCACCAATCAACTCCGGTCAACTGCTCTTTGTGTATGAGAAATCGGTTGGAAACTTTCCTCACGTCAGTACGTTGTAGGTGTCGCCACCGGCGTCAACCTTGTGTGAATGCTCTGAAAAGCTGATCATCTGCATATCACAGCATCTTATTCCTGTTGGTTAAATTTTGCGTCTGTAGTACGTCATCTTCGTGGTGTAGCAATTTCAATGGCCAGTAGTGGAAATAGAAGGTGTTGTGGTGTACAGAACAACTACGGGGGGAGGAAAGGTGGCTTTGTTGGTGTTGATAGGGCTATTTTCTTTAGAGAATAGAATCCGTGAACAGGCAGCTTGGTATTGGGTAACTAACGGAAAAATTGGAAAGACCGTGGAAATTATGGGGGTACAGGTGGGAGCCAAATTCGCAATCAGGAGAAGAGGATAGGAGCTACGTCAAGGGTGACGGGAAAATGAGGAAACTTGGCGGAGAGTTTTTTAATTGCTGCTTGACGCTGGAGAAAGTATACAGATGGGCTACTTCTAGCCGAATAGATGTTTTCTGCACTTCCTTACAGGGCATGGACCACACCAGACATATTTATGTCGTTTCGGGAAACGGGCTGCACCGGCGTGTGACTGTGGCGTTGAAGAAGGCACTACTAATCACGTGACCTACGAGTGCCCGACATACAATGATGTGGCAAATGAACTAAGACGACAACTACCCAATCATGACACCTTATCTTTACTAAGACGCGATGATCCCTTCCAGATACTTAACACCTTGCCAAACGTGGTATCACAAAAGAATCTGAGGCAATTTATAAAAGACCACAGTGGTCGGTGAATGAGAAGAACTGACCAGAGACTGAGGTGCACCTGACGAGTACCGCTGGGCGCGGAATGGGCGATCGACTTTACGGTCGACATCCGCCGCGCTCCTGGGTTAGGGGGGGCAGGTGTGTCACCAACCCCGAACAGACAACAGCACTTAGTTACTTGTTATTAGACTCTATTAGTTTTAGAATAGAATGTAGATATCAATTAGTAACCATTAACATGATAGGAACTGCATCGAGTAAAGTAATTTGGGCCAGCATAGTGCCAGGGGCACGTCCACTGGGATTAGATCGTTGGGCACGCTAGTCACCGTGGGTTTATAAGATCTGCTGACACACATAATACGCTGCAGAGGATACAGCTTTTCTGTATACTTGTAGAGTAGAATAGCTGCAAACATTAAACTTGTCTATAGTATTAGACTTTAAGGAAAGTATGTAGCTGCAGTTGTTAATGTAATAAGTTAAGACCCACTAATTAGCTTAGGTAGTGGGTATTGATGTGTGAATATTGTAGTTGGAATTAGGCTCGCTCTGAGTACTATGGGACAACATCTGAGGCCATCAGTCCCCTAGAACTTAGAACTACTTAAACCTAACTAACCTAAGGACATCACACACATCCATGCCCAAGGCAGTATTCGAACCTGCGACCGTAGTAGCAGCCCGATTCCGGACTAAAGCGCCTAGAACCGCTCGGCCACAACGGCCGGCTGGAATTAGGATTAAAAAAAATAGAAGGTGTACGGAGGCAGTGCGAGAGAGAAAGAAAGAAAATGAAAGGAACTGATGATTTCAGCTGCCGAATCAAGAGCGACGAATGAAAATGTGTGGCGGACTGAGACTCGAACTCCGGATCTCCTGCTGACTAAGGCAGCTGCATTGACCACTGTGCCATCCGGACATAGTTTTCACTGAATATGCACGAACAATCTCTGCACGCCTCCCGGCCCACCCACATTCCCACCTAGTACCGCCTATCTGCAGTCCCTGTCCGTGGTATCCGTGTTCATTAACTTTAGGTTTCGAAGGGTACAGTGCGCCTGCACTGAGGGTCGAGGATTTATTGCCCATCCAGGCGAATCAATTATATGATTCGGGCACTTCCGAAAGAACAGGCGCTACACATTCATATAATTGATTCGCCTCAATCGGCAATAAATCCACAAGTATCAGTGCGGATGCACAGTATCATTCGACCTCCAGAGGGAGCATTCGAGGACATCGACGCTGACTGCAGACAGGTGGTGCTAGGTAGGTGTGGGAGACTCCTGGGGTGCCAAAATAGTCCGTGCACGAGCACTGGATTCTATTAGTAGGTGGCGTAGCGGTTAGTGCAACTGCCTAGCAAGTGGGAGATCCCAGGTTCGAATCCCAGTCTAGCACACATTTTAAATCGTCGCCGCTAATTCCGTATGAGGTTCCGGTGAAGCTGATATCATCAGTTCCTTACCTTTACTTTTATTTCCTTTCCTTTCCCTCTCAACTCCACCATCAGTTTACGAAATGTGCATCACAGGTGCTGATTCCGCGTGGTGTCTGTTCTTTCGAACATATCCACGGGAACAGACACAACCAATTCGTAGGTCTAAGGCGCTGCAGTCATGGACTGTGCGGCTGGTCCAGGCGGAGGTTCGAGTCCTCCCTCGAGCATGGGTGTGTGTTTGTCATTAGGATGATTTAGGTTAAGTAGTGTGTAAGTTTAGGGGCTGATGACCTGAGATGGGCGAGCGGTCCACCGCGCGGAAATCCATCTGCTGGCAACGCACCACATGCACGCAACTGTGACGAGACGGCCGCGGTGAAACGACAGAAGACAGGGGATAAAGAGGCGTGGAGCCTTTTGACAGGTGCTGGCCAGAGAAACTTGCAGACGTCAACGACGACTATCAACATTTCTTGGCGGAAGCCCATTGTCAAGCGACAGTAAATCACAGTTCGATGTTCTCTGGTCGCTAAGGGTGGCACAAAGAAGAGCCATTAAGTGTCATCCTTGCCCAGGAATATCAACCTGGGGTGTCAAACGAGGATACCGCACGAGTTTGACAACACAAACATGGAACCAAATCGAGATGTACGTGACACGGGCCACCAAGAGAAACTTCATGAGAGGGCAGAGACGGCGGGATTGCACGCAACAGATGGACAAAAATCCCTACTGAAAGCTGCGGCGACGAACCCCCCTCCCCTTATATTGTGCCTCGGAACAGTGGAACTACTGAGTGTGTCAGTGAACAGTGATTATACGGTTCTTAGTCCAATGCATATACGTGGGTTTCTGTCAGAGAAACTTTGACTCGTGTGTTTTGCAGGGGTTCGATTTATTGGCGTTTATTAGACTGATTCTTGTATTTTGCAGGTGTTCTATTTATTGTTTTTTTAAGACTTTGACTCTTGTATTTTGCAGTTGTTTTATTTATTGGTGTTTCTTTTTTTTTTTTTTTTTTTTGACGTTGGCTATTGTACTTTCTGAGCTGTTTTATTACTCAACGTTTGCTTTTGTGTGTTGTATTAGATTTGTGATATTTTGTTTCGTAAATTCATTCCTGTGGCATTGCTTCGTTTATCAGTCAGATAGCTATTCATTCTCATTGGACTGTGATCGATTAGCCTTTGCATGGGGCATATTTATAGTGAGGAACACCATAAGGGTAACAATCACATAATTAATTGTAGTTTCAGTATAATGACACAGTGATCATTGTTTGCTAACTAACTGAAATATAGTAGAGTCACTGAATTAGTGCCACAAAGTTATTTTAATTCCACAAATTATTAGTTTTATAAGATATAGAATTTTTTTGTGATAACCACTCTGTAAAACATTTTTTCTCTTATTATCATTTTCTTTGGCTTTTTCGGATTGTGCATTGTAATGTTCTGCTTTATAATACTGATGTTATTTTCATGTATTTTTTAATTGCTGTGGCACCTTTGCTATTTTCATAAATTTTACTTGTTAATAAACAGTCATAAATTTTCCTGTGATCAGTTGGCTCTTGCAATGAGGAAACACTGGTGAACTGCATAAGGGTAACAACCAGAAATTGTTTTCATATTAATGACACAGGGACCATAGTTTTTACTTGCTGACCGAATTAGGTCTACACTATCTTTTAAATAGGTGTCACAGATTGTTTTTTTTTTTTCTCTTTGAAACTGGTAGATTCTAAAGATGTGTGTTTTAGCAAGTAGCTGGTGACCTTTTGCCTTTTCTTTACATTTTGGTTTAAGTTGGGTGTGAGAAGCCTGCTTGGGAATGTCCTAGCATGGCCAGAAAATTCCCTGCACAGTCTTTTCCCGGAGCGTTGGGGTTATGAAAGGTCTCTGTTGGATTCCTTTCATGTTAATTTCTTAAATCTGTTGTCATTTACAGCATAAATTCCTCTTCTAAATTTACTGTGGTGTTTCTGACTATCTGGGAGGAGACTGAGCAGTGGAACGTGTTACTTTTACACATAAACAAGAACGATCTGTCACACTACTACACTTTAAAGTGCAGTTTATATGTAATTCATATATGTAATTCATGTCACACAGTCTCATACGGATCCTACATCCGCTTTCTTTTATATACTGTATATGATAAGATACTGTCATCCCCCTTCCCTTCTCTGTGAGAGGATGAATGAGCAAATGTATTTGTAGTTGCATGCTGGATGGTAGCAGACAAGCCTGTCTGCTAGAGAACAGTAGGACCAACGTCGGAACAGGTAGCTACGCTTTCTAAAAGCAGAGAGGTTTCTATGCTTAGTATGGTCCTATCCGTCCCTTGTCATGTTGGTATAGGAAGCTGCCTCTCTGGTCACTTCCATTTGTATTTGTGAGGCACCGCTCAGGAAGGGACCAGTCAGTCTGTCCTTGGCGAGCGTCTGAAGTGGTAAGATCTCCGGCTAAGCGCGTGTCTGCTAAGTCCGTAGGACAATGGATTTCTTAAGTTCAGCCTAACTGAAAATTTAATCACCTTCATTTCAGGTTTAGCTCTAAAATATCTAATGTTATCTTAAATTGCAGCGCAGTGTAATTCTCGTGTGAAGTTCAGAATATATTCCGGTAGTTGCTTTGTCACTTACTTTGTGAGTAAAGTGGAACCACGTGTTGATCAGTAAATCTAACTAAGATCATCAATCTTAAATGCGAATGCTCGTGTGATTATAACGTCTCGTCTTGACAATATTTTTCAATATAGCAACTTTTATTTATGTTCAACCCACGTAGGGTGTACTTTGTGAGACCAGTGGCACGTGCTTATACAACTGTTTAACCCATCAGGTTAATAGTAAGACGATAGTAACCAGTTCGAGGTTTTTTTTAGTAAATTGCGTTTCGATGTAATTTATTTTAATTATCAAAATTATTGTGGAGTTACACTCTTTGTGTAAACCAAGTTGACCACGTGAAGCATGTGGTGAAAGCATCAAAGTAGCCCTCAGCTATTCTCTTCGGGAAGATTTCACAGAGATTTAGTATGAATTTAGTATACCAGTGTGTGGTAATTTCATGACGGACAGGATTTCGCTACGAATGTAACTTCTTTGGGTGGAAATTGAATCGGTTGGTTGTGGTTAATTTCCTCTTGCATATGTTTCAACGTTCTTTCTGTGTTATTTTATGAATGCAATGTTGTATGTAGTCTCCCAGTCTTGGCTCCCTATTTGATGTGTTCCGTAAGATTACAAACTCCCATTTTCACAGTCCTAAATAAGGCACCAGCTTAGGTATGACTCATGTTTAATATGCTGAAATTTCAATGATCAATGTTAAAATAAATTTCCAAATATAAACTGATTTATTTCTTTTTATTTAAATTCTCTTTTATATATATATATATATATATATATATATATATATATATATATATATATATATATATATATATGCTGTCGTATGACGATTAAAAGATTATAATGAATGTTAGTTTGGTTGGGAATTTGGTAAGCTAGACTGGATACCTGGTGAAACAGTTGCTCAGTAATGCGAGGTTAACTTCCCCAGACAGCTCACAGCTTTAACCCGCTTTTATTGTCTATCAGTACCGCTTTCATAGCAAATTAATGCAACAACATTACAACCTGAACTTGTCAACATGCGCAAGAACTGTCATAAAACCTAGTTTACAATCACTGAGTTGCGAAAATCGTTTCTTGAAACCAGTGTTTCGAAATTAATTACGTAAATGCCTGTCTGTATAAAGACACCAGAGCAAACTTCAGTCTCGACGTTTCACAAATATCGAAACACCATTTTCTTCTATAATACGAAACGTGGGCCATTCAACATTGGTATTGGTGGTGAACAGGGTTGTCTGTTTGAAATCAGTAAAAAATAAAAAGTAAAGAAAAGTGTTTAAATTCGCGACTGGATAAAAGGAAGATGTCAGCTCAGTGTTCAGCGACAACATTTTGGTAGATTAAGCGAGAAGTTACTTTAGCCAGTTAATGACTTGAGGTCAGTTCACATACCTTAACAGAATCCAGGATGCTATAAGGCAAGAGGGTACACCAGTATGTGAAACATTATCGTCGTAATTTAAACTGGAGGTCACACAGCGTTCTGTTTGGAAAGTTTACTCCTCCTCCTTTATAGTACCCATGGTTAGATGGTCTGACTGTCGAACAAAAGAAAACCGTTTCAAACCTCAAAACGGCAAGTTCTCTGGAGAAAGGGCTGAAAAACCGATACTTTAAACCCACTGTCCTAGACGCCGCTACTACAACCCTCACTATCAACAACAGATTACTGCAAGGATCAGTACTAGATCCTCTCTTCATCACTTGATATACAAGTGGCGTGCCACATACAAATTGGAAAAATTCCTACCAGGGTGATGACATGGTGACAGCCACACAATCTAAGGATGCGAGCGAATACTCATTGAGGCTCTAGATACCGTAAGTAAATATCACAAGCAATGGACAGTACCCGCCAACCCTTAGAAAACTTAAGTATGATATTTCCAACTGAGCAACCAGACAGCAAGACTGCAAGTACAGAACTAAACGTATTATTTTGTGATGGAAAGGTAAAATTTAATCTGTTGCCATAACATCTTGGAGTATACTTAGATCGCTCCCTTACCTTTAAAAAGCACCTCTAAACTATACGATAAAACTGGAAACCGGAAACAGGTTTATTAGAAATACTGCTGGATCAAGCTGCGGACACAAGCAAAGACACTACGCATAGCGGGCCAACCACTGGTCTCTTTTGGCTCTCATTAATGCTCTCCTGTATGAAGGAGAAGCTGTCAGCTTGAAAAGATAGATACACACCTTAACGTTACAATGACACTAATATATGGAACATTCAAATCCGCCCGTGGTTACCTGTTGTCTCGAATATTGCCCTTCCTCACCTTGGGCGACAGCTAAGAATGACTCAAGATTGGAACAAGATCAGCCATATCTCGGTCTCCAAAGATCTTCCAATAAGTAATACATTGAGCTCCTTACCTCGTAATAGGCTTAAATCTAGGAAACCTAGCTAAAACGACATTCCACCCACCTATGACCTGGAAGAACAATCGAGACCAGAATGGGTATCCTTTCAGAACATCAACAACACAGCATACACAGAGCCAACCAAACCACTTCCAGCGAAGCATATGACTCGGTAATCATTAGGTCACCTGAACAGAATCAGAATACGGAATGCCAGCACGGAAACTATATTCTTTAAGGGGAAGATAGCTGAAAATTCTGAATGCCAGAACAAACAAAACGCCACATGGCCACTGAATGCTCACGCAGGAAATTTGAAGGGACATGCGACGATCTGCTAGCAGAGATAACAGAAGCAATTGAACGGCTGAACTCCCTGGAAATTGCACTGTAGCAGACACACACTGAAACCTGAAGCGCTACGTAAGTACTAGATTTTAATCATTGGTTTAACTATTGTAATCACTATTAAACATTCAGTATCTATTAAATTTTATTTATAATACATGTCTTTTTTTTTACCAGTGAAGTATAACTCTTACTACACAAATGTCTATATTTGTATGTACGGAATTTATTTTCTCTGTAGACGCCATACGATAAATAAATAAAGAAATAGAACTCAAATCGCGTTCCAAAGTTGACTGCCATCAAATATTTTTCCGGATGTTTGTGTTGTTCTGTTCCAGACGTTTATTTTCTTTGATTTTCGGACATTAAGCTCTTCGCTTCGCTTTGGTATATATTAAATTTTCTATTTACCTTATTGTTCATCGCTCGTAGTCTCGCGGTAGCGTTCTCGCTTTCCGGTCACGGAGTCCCGGGTTCGATTCCCGGCGGGATCAGGTATTTAAACCTGCCCCGAGATGACTGGGTGTTGTTGTGACGTCTTCATCATTATCATTCATCCCCATTACGGTCGGTGGAAGGCAACGCCAAACCACCTCCATTAACACCTTGCCTTGTACGGCGGTGCGGATCTCCCGCATCGTTCCTCTACGCTCTGTCTAGAAGCATGGGACTTCATTTCCATTTACCTTTTTAGTTCCGCGTTGTATTATCCGGGTATATTGGACATTTGCACAGCTGTACTGTCAGTAAAATTAATCTCTTACTTAAGAGCATCTGCAGGCGTTGTAAACGCTGAATATGATCTTCATTAATCGTAGATTTCGTTTCATGTCTTATGAAATGTATTTTGGTCAGTAACTTCATTTCATGAGGTATTGTCTCAAGTGTAGCACTTCGTCGCAGTTATTGTATGGACTGTCATTAACGACCCACATTCCACAAGCAACAGCGTATATCGTAAGTGACGAAAAACTAACAGTTTCCCTCAGTTCCATGCTACTTTGCATTTATTAAAAGTTATTTTGACCTAAAAGCTCATGCAACTGACAATTTGGTATCGTGAAATTGGGACGTCCAAAACATAATGGTTTCGCCAACGATTTTCGCCACTGCCGGTTGCGCATACTCAGTGGCTAGAAGCACAGTTTCGAAACTTAGTTTGGCGACATAGTATGTCATTGTTACGTTTACTTAACTTTCGTCGGCCATCGCATCATTGAAAGCACGATCGCATGGGGTATAACGTGAAATTTGCTGCTTGACTGAGTATTTCATGGTAGGGAGGACACAGCATGTTAGTTCCGTTGGAGAGTCATCAACAAATGTGGAAGTAACTCCAGGCGTGTCACAGACAAGTGTATAGGCAGCCCTGATGTTCATGTTGATGTTAATAACCTATGATTCAATAGAGAGGCGTTCCTTGATAACCTTGATAAACTCTCCTTAAGAACTTGGGATGGACAATGTTGTTGTTGTTGTGGTCTTCAGTCCAGAGACTGGTTTGATGCAGCTCTCCATGCTACTCTATCCTGTGCAAGCTTCTTCATCTCCCAGTACCTACTGCAACCTACATCCTTCTGAATCTGCTTAGTGTATTCATCTCTTGGTCTCCCTCTACGATTTTTACCCTCCACGCTGCCCTCCAATGCTAAATTTGTGATCCCTTGATGCTTCAAAACATGTCCTACCAACCGATCCCTTCTTCTAGTCAAGTTGTGCCACAAACTTCTCTTCTCCCCAATCCTATTCAATACCTCCTCATTAGTTACGTGATCTACCCACCTTATCTTCAGCATTCTTCTGTAGCACCACATTTCGAAAGCTTCTATTCTCTTCTTGTCCAAACTGGTTATCGTCCATGTTTCACTTCCATACATGGCTACACTCCATACAAATACTTTCAGAAACGACTTCCTGACACTTAAAGCTATACTCGATGTTAACAAATTTCTCTTCTTCAGAAACGATTTCCTTGCCATTGCCAGTCTACATTTTATATCCTCTCTACTTCGACCATCATCAGTTATTTTACTTCCTAAATAGCAAAACTCCTTTACTACTTTAAGTGTCTCATTTCCTAATCTAATCCCCTCAGCATCACCCGATTTAATTTGACTACATTCCATTATCCTCGTTTTGCTTTAGTTTATGTTCATCTTATATCCTCCTTTCAAGACACTGTCCATTCCGTTCAACTGCTCTTCCAAGTCCTTTGCTGTTTCTGACAGAATTAGAATGTCATCGGCGAACCTCAAAGTTTTTACTTCTTCTCCGTGAATTTTAATACCTACTCCGAATTTTTCTTTTGTTTCCTTTACTGCTTGCTCAATATACAGATTGAATAACATCGGGGAGAGGCTACAACCCTGTCTCACTCCTTTCCCAACCACTGCTTCCCTTTCATGCCCCTCGACTCTTATAACTGCCATCTGGTTTCTGCACAAATTGTAAATAGCTTTTCGCTCCCTGTATTTTACCCCTGCCACCTTCAGAATTTGAAAGAGAGTATTCCAGATAACGTTGTCAAAAGCTTTCTCTAAGTCTACAAATGCTAGAAACGTAGGTTTGCCTTTTCTTAATCTTTCTTCTAAGATAAGTCGTAAGGTTACTATTGCCTCACGTGTTCCAACATTTCTACGGCATCCAAACTGATCTTCCCCGAGGTCCGATTCTACCAGTTTTTCCATTCGTCTGTAAAGAATTCGCGTTAGTATTTTGCAGCTGTGACTTATTAAACTGATAGTTCGGTAATTTTCACATCTGTCAACACCTGCTTTCTTTGGTATTGGAATTATTATATTCTTCTTGAAGTCTGTGGGTATTTCGCCTGTCTCATACATCTTGCTCACCAGATGGTAGAGTTTTGTCAGGACTGGCTCTCCCAAGGCCATCAGTAGTTCTAATAGAATGTTGTCTACTCCCGGGGCCTTGTTTCGACTCAGGTCTTTCAGTGCTCTGTCAAACTCTTCACGCAGTATCTTATCTCCCATTTCATCTTCATCTACATCCTCTTCCATTTCCATAATACTGTCCTCAAGTACATCGCCCTTGTATAAACCCTCTATATACTCCTTCCACCTTTCTGCCTTCCCTTCTTTGCTTAGAACTGGGTTGCCATCCGAGCTCTTGATATTCATACAAGTGGTTCTCTTCTCTCCAAATGTCTCTTTAATTTTCCTGTAGGCAGTATCTATCTTACCCCTAGTGAGACAAGCCTCTACATCCTTACATTTGTCCTCTAGCCATCCCTTATTAGCCATTTTGCACTTTCTGTCGATCTCATTTTTGAGACGTTTGTATTCCCTGTTGCCTGCTTCATTTACTGCATTTTTATATTTTCTCCTTTCATCAATTAGATTCAATATTTCTTCCGTTACCCAAGGATTTCTATTAGCCCTCGTCTTTTTACCTACTTGATCCTCTGCTGCCTTCACTACTTCATCCCTCAGAGCTACCCATTCTTCTACTGTATTTCTTTCCCCCATTCCTGTCAATTGTTCCCTTATGCTCTCCCTGAAACTCTCTATAACCTCTGGTTCTTTCAGTTTATCCAGGTCCCATCTCCTTAAATTCCCACCTTTTTGCAGTTTCTTCAGTTTCAATCTGCAGTTCATAACCAATAGATTGTGATCAGAATCCACATCTGCCCCTGGAAATGTCTTACAAGTTAAAACCTGGTTCCTAAATCTCTGTCTTACCATTATATAATCTATCTGATACCTTTTAGTATCTCCAGGATTCTTCCAGGTATACAACCTTCTTTTATGATTCTTGAACCAAGTGTTAGCTATGATTAAGTTATGCTCTGTGCAAAATTCTACAAGGCGGCTTCCTCTTTCATTTCTTCCCCCCAATCCATATTCACCTACTATGTTTCCATCTATCCCTTTTCCTACTGACGAATTCCAGTCACCCATGTCTATTAAATTTTCGTCTCCCTTCACTACCTGAATAATTTCTTTTATCTCGTCATACATTTCATCAATTTCTTCATCATCTGCAGAGCTAGTTGGCATATAAACTTGTACTACTGTAGTAGGCATGGGCTTTGTGTCTATCTTGGCCACAATAATGCGTTCACTATGCTGTTTGTAGTAGCTAATCCGCACTCCTATTTTTTTTATTCATTATTAAACCTGCATTACCCCTATTTGATTTTGTATTTATAACCCTGTAATCGCCTGACCAAAAGTCTTGTTCCTCCTGCCACCGAACTTCACTAATTTCCACTATATCTAACTTTAACTTATCCATATCCTTTTTTAAATTTTCTAACCTACCTGCCCGATTAAGGGATCTGACATTCCACGCTCCGATCCGTAGAATGCCAGTTTTCTTTCTCCTGATAACGACTTCCTCTTGAGTAGTCCCCGCCCGGAGATCCGAATGGGGGACTATTTTACCTCCGGAATATTTTACCCAAGAGGACGCCATCATCATTTAATCATACAGTAAAGCTGCATGTCCTCGGGAAAAATTACGTCTGTAGTTTCCCCTTGCTTTCAGCCGTTCGCAGTACCAGCACAGCAAGGCCGTTTTGGTTAATGTTACAAGGCCAGATCAGTCAAGCATCCAGACTGTTGCCCCTGCAACTACTGAAAAGGCTGCTGCCCCTCTTCAGGAACCACATGTTTGTCTGGCCTCTCAACAGATACCCCTCCGTTGTGGTTGCACCTACGGTACGGCCATCTGTATCGCTGAGGCACGCAAGCCTCCCCACCAACGGCAAGGTCCATGGTTCATGGGGGAAGGGATGGACAATAAGAACAGTTATATTATCAAAGGTACAATGACTGGCAAGAAAACTGTAGCCCACCTGCTACGATAAATTTCTGAGGCCTGTTACATCAAAGCATCAGCGGAAGAAGGACCTGATGATAATTCATCCTCTTCAATTTTGCCTTAGCAAACGTCATAAAACAATGAAGAAATTCTAACACAGGAACAGTAAACGATAAATGGACTTCCAACTGAGCCTTCGCTTGATATAGTCTTTGTGGGCGAGATTTCAGTCCTGACGTCATCAGTTACAATACCCTGTTAGTTTTTCATTGCAAAGAGGAACGATTAGGAAAGCTTCAATTGGAATTAAGAAAAATACGATATGCTGAAACGTAAAAATTCGTAGTGTGAGATTCACCTAGCTACCTGATGTGACAGGAAATGAGGGCAGTTAGAGTAACAGGAGCTAATAATATTAATGAGATTTTTCTGAGTAACCCACTCTGCTAAATGCTTACACATCACTAAAAACAAACGAATTACTGGAATAAATGAAACTGTCTGAACAACATTTCATTACTCCACAGATTCTATCACTGTTTACTTCATCCGAAAATTTCTGTGAGTTTGGAACAGCACATGCAAAGTTCGGTGGTATGGAATATAATGCGATGTTTATGACTGGTTGAGGATTTCTTGGTAGGGAGGAGGCAGCATGTTATCTTGGATCTAATCCGCAATATCTAACGGAAGATGTCGAAGTTCTATATTTACCGGTTCTCTACAGGAGGTTGTAGATAGGTTTGGAACTAATCGTCCCTGTAGTTCAATTTGAAAGTAAAGAAAACAGCAAAAAAATTAACAAATATTTGTGCAACACAGACGTTTTACTGCGTACGAATAATGCAAAGACGGAAGTGATGCAGAGTAATACGAAGAGCGTAGCGGGTTATTAATCACCAAAACTGAGAAAGACACAGTATTTGTTGAACAGAAGCATCATAAATATGGTTTTTCTGACACAAGAAAAGGAATTGGAACTGTCGGTAGCAAATATTGACCTGGCACTGAATTTAAGGAATTTCTCAAGTTATACTTCTGGACCCAGCAAATTATTGCTGGACAGTGAGTAAACTATGTAACAAAGACCGTACAGCAGTTTCAATGCTGTACTACGGGAAAGTATTAAAGCATAAAATCATAAGACGTAGAAAAACACATGTACGAGGAAACAGTATGTAGACACAACCTTCGTAAAACAAGAGGGCAACTTCGTACAACGTCCCTCAACTCGTCCAGGAATAGTATGGAGAGTGGGAAATGAAAAATTGTATGGAGAGACAGATTTCAGAACAGGTAAAGCAGATTAAAGACCACACAGAGTTCAGTATGTAAGTAAAGATGGAGAGATTAGCTCAGTACAGGAAGAGATAGCGGATAGACTTATGTTTCCTTTCCCTTTACAGCCCAGAAACTGTAAAGAGGTACTTACACGAATCATTCAACATGCCAGTGTAGCACATTTCCACTGAAACATTACAAAGACATTAAAATTATTACAATCTGTTGGAGAGTAGTTTATATCCCCATTTTCTTCTGCAAGAGCAGTTAGTGTCAGACTAAACGGGCCTGTAAACCGTCGTATAGCAGCACTATTATCTCTGGGAACATGAGACGTTTAAATGGCGTCGTATCTCGACTCGTTACTGCAGTCTACATTTATCTCGGGGCTGCAATTCAAACATCCCTTGATGTAAGTAAATCAGTTTCAAGATCAGAATGTCACATTTTTGTACAATCGTATTAAATCTCAGGCGGATACCAGTTTATTGTAAGGTGTTTACACAACGTAATTGGTGAAGACTGTCGTTAGTGGAATACTGATTTCAAGAAATACTGTCCTTTTTAGAACATTTAGGAAGAGGATTAAAATCCCAATGGCCGTTAAAGTGTTTGATGTGTAATGGAATATCGTAGGAGAATAAATTAGCAAAACTACATGAAAATATTAGACCTCAGTATAGGTTCATCATAATTAAATGTTTCAATCCATCATGAGTCTTCACGACTGTCAGATGAGCCTATGACTTCTGATTAAAATGACCCTTGTCTCATGGGGTGAAATAAATGTTAGCGCTTATTGCATGAAAGGTTACGGAGAGTCTTTATTATCAGAACGGCATAATGAATGATTGCCTATACTAGTAGAGGTTGAAACGACAGTGGAAATGAAATGGCAAGCGGAGCTCAAGCCCTGGGTGGAAGGCCCACACAGGTGTGTTGGTCCTGCTTAAACACAGGAAGTAGCAAGGTGGACGTCGCGACACCTGAGCGCTGGGGCACAATAGAGGCGCGACTGGGCGGTTTTGTAGCCGGACGGGAAATATAATTCAGAAACTGCGAAAATCTTGGACGCAGCTGAGAGGAACGAGAAAGAGTCATATTAGAAATTACGCAGACTGAGTTATTTCCACGGATTTTTACTCAGAAGCGTACCATTGTACGAGTATAGGTTTTTCCTCGCAAACTTTCCGCGCTGGACAACAAAAGACTAAAATATGGTTGGTAGGCGTTCTGAAGAATCTGTAGAGAGGAAGAATATGCCGTGGTTTCGGGAATATGATTCGTTTTCGGAATTACAAGGGTGGAGAGCCGAGCCTTGCTGGGAGGCCAGCGGTGGAGAGACGAGGTGTTCCGCTGTGAGCGCCCGTTTGTGACGGTCGCTGGGTATCAGCTTTGTTGATATTGACGGACTTCTTGTCTTTGCTCTCACAAGGGAACCTCCCCATCGCACCCCCTCAGATTTAGTTATAAGTTGGCACAGTGGATAGGCGTTGAAAAACTGAACACAGATCAATGGAGAAAGCAGGAAGAAGTTGTGTGGAACTATGAAAAAAATAAGTAAAGTATGCAAACTGAGTAGTTCATGCGGAAGATATCCAACGTCAAGGATAATATGGGCTCAGGAGCGCCCTGGTCCCGTGGTTAGCGTGAGCAACTGTGGAACGAGAGGACCTTGGTTCAAGTCTTCCCTCTAGTGAAAAGTTTAATTTTTTATTTTCAGACAGTTATTATCTGTCCGTCCGTCCGTCCGATGCGATCACTTTTTTCGGAGTTATCACATCCACAAGAAAACCTAAATCGGGCAAGGTAAAAGAATCTTTTTACCCATTCGCCAAGTGTACAAGTTAGGAGGGTCGACAACATATTCCTGTCATGTGACGCACATGCCGTCACCAGTGTCGTATAGAATATATCAGACGTGTTTTCCTGTGGAGGAATCTGTTGACCTATGTCCTTGGGATCAAATGTTTTCGGTTCCCAATGGAGTGGCACGTCCTTTCGTCTACTAATCGCACGGTTTTACGGTGCGATCGCAAAACACAGACACTAAACTTATTACAGTGAACAGAGACGTCAATGAACGAACGGACAGATCATAACTTTGCGAAAATAAAGAAAATAAACTTTTCACTCGAGGGAAGACTTGAACCTATGACCTCTCGTTCCGCAGCTGCTCTCGCTAACCACGGGACCACGGCGCTCCTTGATTCCCATTGTCCTTGATGTTGCCTATCTTCGCATGGACTACTCAGTTTGTATATTTTACTAATTTTTTCGTAGTTCCACACAACTTCTTCCTGTTTCCTCGATTGATCTGTGTTCAGTTTTTCAAGGCCTATCCACTGTGCCAACTTATAACTGAATCTGAGGGGGGTGCGATGGGGAGGTTCCCTTGTCAGTACAGTTTATAGTTAGCACACTTAGGCACAGTACTGTTGCGAACCTATAGGATTCTGGGCTTCACTTCCGGGTTGGAAGTCGTCGTTGAGTACGCAGCGTTCACCAATTGAGAGCACTTCCTCTGCGTATACTTACGTTGAGACGTTATCTGAACTCCGTCTTTGTGGCTGGGAGTTCGCGTTTCTCGTCTGTTGAGCACAGGGAGTAGAAGACAGTATTAGAGTATATTAGTCAGAGGACCGCCTTCTGCCGTCCTAGTGTTTGAAAGAGTTTATTTGTGGCTGGAGTTCTTCCATCGACGCAAACGTGTACGAGAACAAGCACGGCGACACACCAGAAGCATTACATACGGTGATATGAGCTTATTAGGGCTATAAAGCTAAACAACTGTGATCACGTTAGCTTATTTCCACTGAGGATCCACACCATTGTAGATCATCTTTGAAAGTATTGTCTCCTAGTGTTTGGTACATAGATAATGTCAGTCATTTCACGTAAATTATGTCAGATCGGGTGGACATAAAAGGGGGCAGAGTTGGGCAATTGATTAATAATTTTACTTGGGAAATATAGACATTTGTCATAAAGGGTGCTTTTTTAATCTGCAATAAACGTATAATAAGAAACATCGTTTATCATTTAGTAGTATTAGTTGCCTTCATCATTCTTTTATGTTTAGATTGTAATTTATGGCATTAAGAGATCCCAAGATGTGCTTCAGGGGGTCAGACTGGGCCAAATCATCATTTTAGCGTTTGTTATTTTCCGTTGTGCTCATTCATCTTACAAGCGCCTGGAGTAGCATCTTGGAAGACGACTTTCATCAGTGTTAAATGGTAGGTTGCGGGTAACTGGTTAGGTGTCTAAAGAATAGCCTAGGGAAGGGAAGCAGCGGTTTCTAAGGAACCGTTTTACTGGTTGGCTCTCAGAAGTATCGTTGCCTAGCCAATCCGAACAGATGAAAGGGTGAAAACGCGGAAATGCGAATTTTTCTTTTAGTGAACACTCGGTACAAATTTGCCTCTTCTTCTTATGACTTCGTCGCTGACAATCTCCAGTGACTCCTCCTTTGCTGGTCTGCTACGCCACTAGAACTGATGTGTCGATGCACATAAAGGAATTCCAGTCACTTAGCTGCCGGAGAGGGTCGTAGTTGTGGCACCAATGGCTGATTCTGCAGCCACTTCACAGTTTACAGTCGTGTGGTCCAGCTGCAACTACGAGATGATGAACAGGGACATTAAAACCATTTTACAGAAACCCATAATTCTAGTTTCACTTTGAAGACTTACATTTATATTCAGTAACAAGACTGCTTTCAACTCCGACACGCGTTCAACACATTCCCTACCTTAGTACTATCTGTCTTCACTACTAACATCACAGCAATCAAAATACTGCTTTGCAGTTGCAAATGTTTCATTGAGCGATTATTAGAATCTTACTCCAGACCCTATGAAGGTTTTACTAGAGTAAGAAGATCACTGCTTCTCAAATGTTTTCATTAATACAAGAAACCGAATAAATTGTTATTCTTGTTTCATTTGATGGTCGTTTTATCTTCAATTCATAATTAACGTACAATGACGAGCCAAAACATTATGAGCACCTGCTTAATAGCTTGTTGGGCCATCTTTGTAACGCAGTATATCACCGATCCTGCGTACCGTCGTTTCTACAGTTCACTGGCAGATCCGTGGAGCTATGTGCCACCAGTTGTCACGCACAGGTCATGTAATCCCCGTAAATAACTGGCTCATGCAAGTGCAGGAGAATTTCTATCATAGCATAATACTGCCCCCACCAGTCTGCGGCTGTGGCGTGGGGCACGTTTTGATCAGCCGATCGCTTGGATGACGAAATTTGTGGAGACGAGCATGGACTTGGTGTAGCAAAAACGTGATTCATCCGACGAGCCGACGCGTTTCCAGTGACACACGGTACAATCTAGATGTTCCCTTGCCCAGTGCAATCGCAAGTGGCAATGTCATTGGGCCAACGTGTGAACTCGCAGAGGTCGTCTGCTGTGGGGTTCATTGTTCAACGATGTGCGCTAAATGATGTGCTCTGAAACACGTGTGCGTCCACCAACATTGTGTTCTTTCGCCAGAGGTGTCACAGATCGTCATCTATCATACTGTCCAGAACAGACAACCCTTCAAACCCCAAGTTCTGTGAAAGTCGTAGTCGTCCAGCCACTTAGGGCATAGTGGCAGTTTTACTGCCCTTCTATCACTTTCCGCAGATGTACACGACAGTAGCACGTGAATATTCGGCCAGCTTCACCGATATCGAGATATTCGTTCACAGGCTCTGCATAATAATAATCTGCCCTTTGGCAAAGTCGCTTATCTCGGGGGATTTCACGATTTGCAGCTCTTATCTTCGCTGGGGTAATACCCCATCCGTCTCTGCTCGGCTTATACACTTTCCTTACTGCGTCACGTGCTGGGAACGCTACGTAGAGGCATCTAGCTTTGCGGTGGGCAGTGGTCACAATATTTTGGTTTACCAGTGCATATCAGATACTGGTCCCATCAGATACTGGGCCCAATTCCAACAACAGCAACTTAGAATCACAAGACTGTAAGCTAGCAATATTAGTGGGACAACCTTCATTTCACCCCACATTGCATTGTTGCCAAGTTCATTCAAGATGGCCGATCCAAGATGGCGGCGATAGATATGGCAATGTCGCAATGACATCATGGTGAGAAGTTCAAATTTTGGTGCGAAAATAGGTCAATTGGGCTATCTTCACAAACCTACCCCCCTTCCCTGCCCTCCCCCTCCTATCCCCCAGAAAATGGTAGGAAGTTCAAATTTTGGTGGGAAAATAGGTCAATTGGGCTATCTCCACAAACCTACTCCCCTTCCCTGCCCTCCCCCTCCCACCCCCCAGAAAATGGCAGGAAGTTCAAATTTTGGTGGAAAAAAGGTCACTTGGGCTTCCTTCACTAACCTGAGAAAATGGCGGGAAAACAGTTCACATGGGTTACCTCCACCAACTTCAGTCATCCAACTGCCACCTCTTCCTTGGAATTGGCGGGAAAAGGACTCAGTCTGTACTGGGCTGCTGGATAGGATGGACATAACTGTTTATTTTGCATGCAATCTTTATTTAAACAATTTTAGGCAGTATCTCCATCCAATGTGTTCTCCATGACGTCTAGAGTCCAACTGACCTAGTACACAGTACTGCCACCAGAGGTTGCTGTCATCCCTTCCATGACATAATCCAAGATGGTGGTCTGGGGGAAAACGGTGGAAGCAATAGGAACCCTTAATCCAGTCATGTGTTAGACTACAGCCACTAGTATGTGGAAATCTGGTAACGTCCTTCGAGGAGGTATAGGGCAGGCTCAACAGCTCTGGAACCTCAGTCTCACTCAGTCAGCCAGCGGAAGAAGAAGAAGAAGAAGCAGAAGAAGAAGAAGAACCATGAAGTGTCAACAGCAGTCGCAATGCAGCACCTTCAGACCTGCACCTCCAGACCTGCAGAACAGGAAGAAATGGAAAAGTAAGTATCCCATATCACATCTCTGTCTGGCGTTAGCATTATCATTATTGGTTGTTTTTGCATCTTGGACCATATGTAACGCCTCCTCCTCTTTGTTCACCAGTAGCCTTCAACCTGTCCAAGTGTGCAGGGTCAAGCGCCAACATGTCGATGTCTGCCACCCCTGGACTTTCAGCAACCTCAGCTGACATCTTGTCGAGACCTACACTGACCTCTGGACACGCAGCAGCAACAATCTCCAGCGACCACGTGACATCCTGTAGCACACATAGCCAGCTTGCTGGAGCAGGACAAGGATCTGTTATTGTCTGTCCTACTCATCGATGTGTGTGATGAGAACACACTGTCTGTTCCTAACACATCGAACGCTGCTGGCGGTCCTAAACAACAACAAGATAAGAGGACAGTACTACTCACCATCCCAGCAGAACATCCTAGTGCTAATGCAGGCACAGAGGGCGGATTCTGTGGATAGGAAGACATCAAATGTGCCCATGATTTTCAGTTCTACATACGATTTACCTCCAAGTGGAACGAAACGCGCAAATGTTAGTACAGAAGGACTACATGTCTGGGGATTGAATGATAGAATAGGAATTGAAAATACATCGAAGGGTGTTAAAGTGCCAATTTCTGAGTTAGACTGGGACGAAATATGTCGTGCAGAGCGCTACATGACTACAGAATGTTATCCAACTCGTTCCCCCCCTGACATTCGCCTTATGGTTTGACACTATATATTACAACAGTGTATGATGACTTTGCACTATGTGTCAAATCGGGTGACAAGTGTGTTTATCTATGGCATGCCTCAGTTATGAACAATCTGGATATTGCGCTACGCCTTGCATTGTAGAGATTGAATGGTTGGTTGCCGAGCGTAGGCTATGCATAAAGTGTTGTTTTAAACTTCCTACGTGAGCATAGTGTACAAGTTGATTATCTGGAGCAGCATCTTTGTTTGCACATGAACGCTGAACCGAAAGAAACAGATTAAATATTTCTGTGAGAAACCTGAGCACTGTGAGGTTTCCATTGGCTTGAGGGAGATAGTGTGGAATTTGTTGCAAATCAAAAAGTTTTGTTTGGGAAACATTGTACAGGTGCGAAGAAGAAGATATAGAAAGAGTCGGATGATTTTTTTGAAATACTGCATCCTATGTATAGTATTTAAATAAATAACATATTTATATTGTGGTGTCACCGCCAGACACCACACTTGCTAGGTGGTAGCCTTTAAATAGGCCGCGGTCCGTTAGTATACGTCGGACCCGCGTGTCGCCACTATCAGAGATTGCAGACCGAGCGCCGCCACACGGCAGGTCTAGAGAGACTTCCTAGCACTCGCCCCAGTTGTACAACCGACTTTGCTAGCGATGGTTCACTGACAAAATACGCTCTCATTTGCCGAGACGATAGTTAGCATAGCCTTCAGCTACGTCATTTGCTACGACCTAGCAAGGCGCCATGTTCCGTTACTATTGATATTGTAAATAATGTATAGACAAGAGCTACGTTCAACATTAATGGACTAAAGTTAAGTATTCCACCAGTTACCTCCTTTTTCTGAAGTCTAAATTCCTTGTCCTGTTCCAGACCTCACGCCAGTCTACGTGAGCTTAAACGCGTGCCTTTCGGCTTCCTCTAAAATTCGTGGGTTGGCTCTCCTGCCAATCCACAACATATATGAAATCTGAAACTGTGTTCATACCTTTCTCATTATAGTATTACACTTATTAATATCATTATTTTCAATGCTACACCTATAATGACGCAGCAGCAGCAGACAATTAACCGGAACATGGCCTCACCAGTTACTGACAAAATGAATCATCAGGTTACTCTTCATGGGTAAAATATATATGTAGCTGTGTAGCCAATATAGCTCAGTTTGTTAAGTGATGGAGCTGTAGTGGCTGCATGTAGTATTACCGTCCCTTCAAGTATATCTTTCTATATATGCAACTATTTGTCAGTACCTGGCGTAGTTAGTACCGTGGCAGGGCGGGTGAAACGTCCTCATCAGAAGGACTTTGTTCTCGGTGGCTTGTCCTGTGAAGATGCAGAAGAAGACCTGAAGAAGAAGAAGAAGAAGAAGAAGAAGAAGAAGAAGAAGAAGAAGAAGAAGAATGGAATTCTCCTTCCTTATAATATACTAGCAATTATTGTAGGGCCATCCAATTGTGGCAAGACTGATATCCTCGTGACGCTGCTAACATATGAAGATGGAGTCCGATTTGAACATGTTTGTGTATTCTCAAAAACATGGTTTCAGCCCCAGTATCAGGCGTTACAGGATATACTGCGCGGTGTACAATACACAACATTCAGTGAAAGCGGTGATACCTCCCCACCTGAAAAAGCAAATCCAAACACAGTCTTCATATTTGACAACGCTGCTGTGGAAAACAAGACTAAATTCGAAAATATTTCTGTTTCGGTCGTCGTATGGGTGCTGACATATTTTATCTAAGCCAAACACATTTCAGAATCCTCAAACAGTTAGTTAGGGATAGTGCAAACCTCATTACAGCCTTCGAACAAGACAATCTGAATTTAAAACACATGTACCAGTCACATGTAGGAACTGACATGTCGTTCAATGATTCTGTAAAGATGTGTGCTGATTGCTGGAATCATTCACAGTATGGGTTTCTCGTTATTGATAAATCAAGGAGACTGAATGATGGTAGATACAGGCGAAAATTTCATGAGTTTCTGTATATATAGCCCGGTAAGAGAGGTTAGTACATCAGTATACGCCGCACCATGGGCAAATCACGCGCATGTCCAGCTCTGAACTCGAGAAATGGGTGTACACAGACAGAACGGACTGTTGTTCATGAAGTTGGAGGTACTAGAGACGTATTACCAGACTTATCTGAGAATGGTTAATGCGTTAAACGAGTTAGTTAATGAAATCGGTAAGAAAGTAATCGATTTAACTGAAAAGTTTGACGCTATTGAGGAGAAAATAGATGTAGAGTTCCTTGTTGTTGAGAAGGGGCAGCAGTGACGTAGGAAGGGGAAGAAGAAGGGCGGAATATAAAGGCTCATGCTGCAGAGATGTCTGATTACTATACACCTAGAAAGCGATTCAAGCTCGGTAAGATGTTCGAGAGAAATTACGTTTGCTAAGGTTAGAGTATATGGATCGACAGCAATCACTAAGAGAGACCTTGAAGCCGGTTACTGAATCTCTCAGGCAGCTCTCAGAAAAAACAACTCACGATGACGATGGTTTTACAATTGACGAATTCACTACCGTGACGCCGCTGGTCTGATAGATAGAACATTCGGCGTTAGCAGGGGAAGACCGTACATGTTGGGCATATATCCTATAACTGTAACTGATGACACGGTACAGATTGGTGATAGGCGATTCGAGAGAACACCCGGCTTAATAAACCTTATTTTCCTAAGACCTACCAAACCCCAATAAATCATTCAGTTAATGATAGCGAAATGTGCCCTGAAATACTGCGATTGACTGATGTACATAAGATAGCAAAAAGCCTGAACAACAAGAAATATAAAACCTTTATAAAACCAATACTTGAAGGCTAATACAACAACAGCAGCAACAGCGGTGATGGAATTGACATTAAGCAAAAAGCAGTGAACAATCGATTCCCGCAGTATACACTCCTGGAAATTGAAATAAGAACACCGTGAATTCATTGTCCCAGGAAGGGGAAACTTTATTGACACATTCCTGGGGTCAGATACATCACATGATCACACTGACAGAACCACAGGCACATAGACACAGGCAACAGAGCATGCACAATGTCGCCACTAGTACAGTGTATATCCACATTTCGCAGCAATGCAGGCTGCTATTCTCCCATGGAGACGATCGTAGAGATGCTGGATGTAGTCCTGTGGAACGGCTTGCCATGCCATTTCCACCTGGCGCCTCAGTTGGACCAGCGTTCGTGCTGGACGTGCAGACCGCGTGAGACGACGCTTCATCCAGTCCCAAACATGCTCAATGGGGGACAGATCCGGAGATCTTGCTGGCCAGGGTAGTTGACTTACACCTTCTAGAGCACGTTGGGTGGCACGGGATACATGCGGACGTGCATTGTCCTGTTGGAACAGCAAGTTCCCTTGCCGGTCTATGAATGGTAGAACGATGGGTTCGATGACGGTTTGGATGTACCGTGCACTATTCAGTGTCCCCTCGACGATCACCAGTGGTGTACGGCCAGTGAAGGAGATCGCTCCCCACACCATGATGCCGGGTGTTGGCCCTGTGTGCCTCGGTCGTATGCAGTCCTGATTGTGGCGCTCACCTGCACGGCGCCAAACACGCATACGACCATCATTGGCACCAAGGCAGAAGCGACTCTCATCGCTGAAGACGACACGTCTCCATTCGTCCCTCCATTCACGCCTGTCGCGACACCACTGGAGGCGGGCTGCACGATGTTGGGGCGTGAGCGGAAGACGGCCTAACGGTGTGCGGGACCGTAGCCCAGCTTCATGGAGACGGTTGCGAATGGTCCTCGCCGATACCCCAGGAGCAACAGTGTCCCTAATTTGCTGGGAAGTGGCGGTGCGGTCCCCTACGGCACTGCGCAGGATCCTACGGTCTTGGCGTGCATCCGTGCGTCGCTGCGGTCCGGTCCCAGGTCGACGGGCACGTGCACCTTCCGCCGACCACTGGCGACAACATCGATGTACTGTGGAGACCTCACGCCCCACGTGTTGAGCAATTCGGCGGTACGTCCACCCGGCCTCCCACATGCCCACTATACGCCCTCGCTCAAAGTCCGTCAACTGCACATACGGTTCACGTCCACGCTGTCGCGGCATGCTACCAGTGTTAAAGACTGCGATGGAGCTCCGTATGCCACGGCAAACTGGCTGAGACTGACGGCGGCGGTGGACAAATGCTGCGCAGCTAGCGCCATTCGACGGCCAACACCGCGGTTCCTGGTGTGTCCGCTGTGCAGTGCGTGTGATCATTGCTTGTACAGCCCTCTCGCAGTGTCCGGAGCAAGTATGGTGGGTCTGACACACCGGTGTCAATGTGTTCTTTTTTCCATTTCCAGGAGTGTATATAGGATGATCAAAAAGTCAGTATAAATTTGAAAACTTAATAAACCACGGAATAATGTAGATAGAGATGCTTGGAATAACATGGGGTTTTATTAGAACCAAAAAAACAAAGTTCACAAAATGTCCGACAGATGGCGCTGGACAGCAAAACGTCAGTGACTGCTACCGTGACGGGTGAGAGGTACGCCGATATGTTACAGTATCGCATCATCCCTAGCCTGGGTGATAAACACCTGCTGGAATGTACGATGTTTATGCAGGATGGCACTCCACTCCATATTGCTAGACGCGTGAAAGATCTCTTGCGCGGGTCGTTTGGTGATGATCGTGTGCTCAGCCGCCACTTTCGTCATGCTTGGTCCGCAGACCTCAGTCCGTGCGATTATTGGCTTTGCGGTTACCTGAAGTCGCAAGTGTATCGTCATCGACCGACATTTCTAGGGATGCTGAAAGATAACGTCCGACGCCAATGCCTCACGATTACTCCGGACATGGTTTACAGTGCTGTTCACAACATTATTCCTCGACTGCAGCTATTGTTGATGAATGATGGTGGACATATTGAGCATTTTCTGTAAAGAACATCATCTTTGCTTTGTTATGCTGATTATTGCTATTCCGATCAGATGAAGCGCCATCTGTCGGACTTTTTTAGACTTTTGTATTTTTTTGGTTCTAATAAAACCCCATGTCATTCCAAGCAAGTGTGTCAATTTGTACCTCTCTGTCTACATTATTCCGTGATTTATTCAGTTTTCAAATTTATATTGACTTTTTGACCACCCGGTATATTATGACGACCCCAACGAGCTAATACATCTACTACGGCTGCTCATGGCATCAGCTGCTGCAGGTAATACAGCTCATTTGACTGAGGCTGTTTCAATAATGTCCGAGCTTAGAGAGAGAGAGGTATCATGCAATAAGTATGGAGACAGTAGTTTAAGAACTGCAGAAACCAGCTAGCGAAACTTACCCTCGTACGCGTGTTATGATTAAAGGTTTCGATGACTTATGGCAGGCTGATCTTGTAGATACGACAGAATATTCACTTGAGAATAATGGATTCAAGTATACCCTCTTATTTTAATGGCTATTGATACATACTCCAAATTTACCTGGCCATTACGTGTTAAAACAAAAACTGGTAGAAGTGTCGAGGATGTGTTTGAGCGTTTGCTACAAACAGTGACAAATCGATGCCCAGACAACCTCCAAACCAATGACGGTGGAGAATTTTACAATAGGTATTTCGAGACCGTGATGCAGCGGTATGGAATACATAACTACTCGACATTCACTCACCTGAAGACAAGTGTCGTGGAGCTTCTGAACAGAACAATAAAAGCTAGAATGTGGATGTGTTTTTACCCTCGCAGCTCATACAAATCGACAGATACCCTCCCAGAAATAATTACTCTGTATAATCGAACCGAACATACCACAATAAAAATGAGGTCAATCGACGTTCGTGGTAATGCACTCATGGATACGGTGTACTATCGCATTAAAATGCTGGATCCACGCTAGAACTTATATATTGAGAGATAGTAAAGGTGAAGAAATTACAGGCTGCTTCTACACTGTAGAGTTACAGAAAATTTAAGAATTGGATGTGTTTCTCGTGGAGAGAGTCATAAGACGTCGGAGAAATAGAGCAGTAGTCAAATGGCTGAAGCACAAAACGGTTGGATTGATGCT
This sequence comes from Schistocerca nitens, assembly GCF_023898315.1. Lineage (NCBI taxonomy): Eukaryota > Metazoa > Arthropoda > Insecta > Orthoptera > Acrididae > Schistocerca > Schistocerca nitens. The sequence goes on from NC_064617.1 coordinate 74,745,170, forward strand.
AACGATTTGCTATACAATGGGGCCGCACAGTCCACAATCACAGCACACATGCATGCTAGGAGACGCTTTAGAGGTGGTGGTGGTAGTATTCTAGACAAACTGCCAATGGAATTACATATTCTGTGGTACAACTACAGTGAACCTGGAACAAAGCTTCAGAAACGCTTAGCACGTGGTAATAAGGGGGTTAATCTGATCGACGAAGTGTGTATGGAACATGACATTGCATACGCTGCAAATAAAGATGTCTCAACTCGTCACATTGCAGATAGGATTTTAACTGTTAAGGCTAAGGCGATACAGAGAAGAAAGGATATCGGTATAGGTCAACGTATCGCAGCATTTGCAGTTAATAAAACTGAGTCGTGGCCTGCTCGCGTTGATGCCATTTGTTCTTTGGTATTTTATCATAGTCGAGTGGCGTCTTATTTCTCCCTCAGTTACTACTGTAATGAGTTGCTTACTTGCCTCTGTCAGTGGCAGCAGCATCGCTTATCGATACTAGTACTGCTGTACCATCTTTGGTGTGACCGCTATATTTCCGTGTGGTGGTGTGTGTGGCAGTCGGTCAGTTGGGACAGAGCAGTGAGGAAGTCTCCACAGCATGGTGTTGTGACTTGGCAAGACAGCCAAGCCACTGTGAGGTAGCCGAAAGGCACGCGTTTAAGCTCACGCAGGCTGGCGTGAGGTCTGGAACAGGACAAGGAGTTGAGTCTAGTAAAAAAAGTACGTAGCTTCTGGAATACTTAACTTTAATCCATAATTGGTGAACATCGGTCTGACGGTACATGCATCACAAGATAAATAGCAAATGATAATGGCTCCTTGCTAGGTCGTAGCAAATGACGTAGCTGAAGGCTATGCTAACTATCGTCTCGGCAAATGACAGCGTAATTTGTCAGTGAACCATCGCTAGCAAAGTCGGCTGTACAACTGGGGCGAGTGCTAGGAAGTCTCTCTAGACCTGCCGTGTGGCGGCGCTCGGTCTGCAATCACTGATAGTGGCGACACGCGGGTCCGACGTATACTAACGGACCGTGGCCGATTTAAAGGCTACCACCTAGCAAGTGTGGTGTCTGGCGGTGACACCACACATGAGGTCAGGCCAGGACCGCTGGTGGCGTGCAAGTGTGTTCGGATTGTGAGGTGCTAGCTGTGAGAGCTACAAAGTTCGTTGCCCACCGAACCCGGATACTGAAGTTGAGTGGTCAGTTAACCTGTTATGAAAGCTCAACTGCTGTGACATTTCTTCATTCATTGCCGGTTGTTGCTTCCTGGACCGTTCTGGCTAGCAACAACGTATGGAGTGTTGAAGTCGGCAAAATTTTGCAGCCGTTTTTCCTGTATGGGCTTTAACTATTAAATTGGTTGTTACTTATCAGTGACGTCCACCAGCGGTATTTTCTGCCTTGTGGCTGTTAATGCCCCAGTTACCTGTCATGGTCATTAGCGTAGTTTTCCACCAGTTTGTTTTTCCTCGTCGTGTTGATGCTGTCTGGCACAGTGTGTAGTTCGACAGCCTTTTAGATGTTTCTTCATATTTTTTCTTAGAGTGGTTATTGTGCCTTGGCTGTTTTTAGACGCCAATTTCGAAGACTAGTGTTGCTGGTACTTTCGTCCTCGGCTGATACTTCCCGCTGTTGTGCCGTTGGTCAGGTGGTAGGGAATGGATTAGGATGTTGGTCGGTCCTTCAGCCGTCCCTGGATCGAGTTGCCATCCGATTATTTAACCTTAGTCTTGGTTGCCTGTCTCACCTCATCTTACTTTAGAGCTACCTCCTCAGGTCGGCCCTTGGAACACTTCTGAGCACCACTGTTCTGTTGGTTTTAGATTGTGATTTTTAGCTTAGTCTAAAGTACTGTGCAAGGCCTTCAGCCATCTATTAATTTAGTTTGTTTTAATTTTAAAATAAGGCCTTCAGCTGGCTTAAATTAAAATTTGAAGATTCATCTGTTTAAAACGAAATTTTTAAAAATTTGCTCTATCTGAAATTCTTGTCATCCACGCCCTAAGCCCTTGTGTGTGGCCTTCAGCCGACTATTTACGTGAAATATATTTTAAGTAATGCCTTCACCTGCGTGTATTCTTTAAACAATTTTTTTTTATAACTTGTGTTCAGGCCTTCATCCGTTCTTGTTATTGGTGTGGTTTTGGACCTTCAGCCCAGGAGGTAACTAGGCCTTCAGCCATATTGTTTTTATTTTGATCCTTTTAAGGTAACGTGTAATTAAGTGGTTCTCACGAAAATAATAGTTTGTGTGTTTTGTGCAACGGCTGATTACGGCCCCTTCCACAACCATAACCTGATCCATTCTATCCTGCGAAACCAGATTTCAAAAGCCATGCGCAGAAAAATTATGTTGGGTTTAAGAGTGATGAATTTCGAGCGAGTTATGAATGCTGTACGTTGTGCACTAAACAAGGATAAGGGAGAGAAGCAGAGCTGTTGTAAGCATTGTATCCTGACAGCGATGTATGCAGCTAAAAACGCACTGAAGGAGAAAAATGTGGCAAAAAGAAGAAGACGATCGGTTAAAGCATCACGAGTTCTACCAATACCCAAGACGTCTGGTGGTTTTCTTCCTCATCCCAGAACTCTCCGCCGGCCGAAGTGGCCGTGCGGTTAAAGGCGCTGCAGTCTGGAACCGCAAGACCGCTACGGTCGCAGGTTCGAATCCTGCCTCGGGCATGGATGTTTGTGATGTCCTTAGGTTAGTTAGGTTTAACTACTTCTAAGTTCTAGGGGACTAATGACCTCAGCAGTTGAGTCCCATAGTGCTCAGAGCCATTTGAACCATTTTGAACCCAGAACTCTCCGCGCTCTCTGTGGTAAGGTCCTTCGCTCGTAGTGCTGTAGCTATTGCCCGTACGGTCAAGAACGCGCAAAACTCCTAAGCGCAGTTAGAAAAGACAAGAAGACATAACCGCATGATGGAAGCCGCAGCCGTCGGAAAGGGACTATACTTGGAACTGTACAGGAAAGGGCTTGATCAGTTCATAAATAAAAAAAAGCCCATTGGTCGTCCTACCACATCGACCACTCATAAATACTGATCTTCTTAAGTTTCTTACAAACGAATTCAAAATTCCAAGACCCCGCGGCGTGTTTCTGCACGATACATTACCGAAGACTATGTGGATAACTGGTGATGTGGTATTGTGAATTTAGATGTTGCTGATGGCCTCGACACCCACTGGGTATCATATGTTATGAAACATGCGGATACCGTCTACAATTTCGACTCATCTGGTGACCTGCAGCCGCCATAAGAATTACAACGATACTTCACTCACAGAAGACGTGTGTTCTACAATTGTCAGCGGCATCAGGCCTTCAATACACACCTCTGTGGACATCTATGCATAATGCTTCTCTTGACGTTTACAAAGAAGAAGAAGTACGCTATATAAGGAGGAGCTTTAATCATTCCTTCATCAGTTGAGGTTCAGTTTCAATAACGTACACTTTGACATTAAAGAACGATCATTTGTGTTGCGTGCAAATTACTTACCACCAATTGATTAGAGCATTGGTGAATGGAGTGCTGCATTGATTGGACTGGAGACGTACAACAGCATCCCAAATATCACCGAGACTAACAACAAACTGCATCTGGATATTAAAGATGAAAAAGTTGTGTAAACAGAACCGGGTGCATACGATGTCGATGATTTAAACGAAATCTTAAAACAGTCTGGAAAAGGTACTCGGCTACGTGCAAACATCACTTAAACAACACTTAAATCTGAAATAAGGACCGTAAATGCAATGATTGATTTTAACCAGGGAGCCTACTAGGTTCTCTCAAAAGGGCAGGTTTTGAAGAAGGATCGTAGCAAATTTTACAAGTCAGATCAGACTGTGGACATTCTTAATTCCCGTCAGCGCAGTCCGAGTAGAGTGTAACATTGTAACGAACTCCTATCTCAACGACAGTCTGATTCATACTATTTACGGATTCTTCCCCTCAGTTGCAACGGGGCACAAGATTGTTCAGACTCCTGCCAATTCATTATAACTTCCAGTGACAGCTTACACATTGGACTATTTGGAGCTGTGTATTGTGGACCATAATAATCAACTTGTTGACTTTCGTGGTGAGGATATCATTGTACGATTACATCCAAGGCAGGGTGGGCGTACGGTATAAAAGAAGTGCACTCGAACCACAGCACGTCACTTTGCTACTGAACCGCAAAGTGATAACATGTGCGAACTACGAGTTTCTTAAATCAGTTGGCTTGAAACCTCGCAATGACGTCCTCACTCAGGATGACCAGTCCTGTAGAGTATGATGGAATTATACGTCGCCGGCCGCGGTGGTCTAGCGGTTCTAGGCGCTCAGTCCGGAACCGCGCGAGCTGCTACGGTCGCAGGTTCGAATCCTGCCTCGGGCATGGATGTGTGTGATGTCCTTAGGTTAGTTAGGTTTAAGTAGTTCTAAGTTCTAGGGGACTGATGACCATAGATGTTAAGTCCCATAGTGCTCAGAGCCATTTGAACCATTTTAGCCAATTATACGTCAGGAATACCTCTCTCATAAACATTACGCTTCAGCCAAGTTTAACAAGAACGATGAAATTAGGATTGTCATCCAGCACCAAGACGCACTGACGATTCTGTGCAGTGTTTCGTATTTAGAGAGGTCATTCAAAAAAACCGACGGCAGCTATACACTGGGAGCCAAGCTGACACATAACGCTTTAACATTACTGTTCCAAGAAATACGCTGTGAACTCAATGGGTCTGAGACCGACCGTACACGCAATGTCGGCATAACATCAATCCTTAAAACATACATCTCTGCATCACCTGTGGATTTGCAAACTTTAGAAAATGCGGGATGGTTAATAGACTATCCGGAGGATAGAACAGTTTCAGAGTACAAGAGATTTACTGCATGCATACCTCTAAAAATGCTTATGGGCTACTTTGAGGATATGAGACAGATTATTATGAATGCTAAATAGAAACTCATTCTGGTACAGAGTGCGACGGATAGTAAATCATACATTCAAAGAGCTCAAGAGGAGAATGAGATCAGCAAGATTATATGGAAAATGCCTGAGATCAGTGTATCAGACGAGGAGTGTTTGAAGCTTTTTCAAAGTCCTGAATTCCTGTGCATTTCTATCACTGACATTTCGCTCGTGAGAGGTATTCGAGTATACAGTATTACTCACTGCGAGCAGATAAACGTGAGCTATTAAAACCTCCTTGCAGCTAAAGACACCTAGATGCAGTATACTTCCATTTCAGACTTATGGAAGAGGTAATATAGCAAATGATTCCACCGTGTTCGGCAATTGCAAGTTAACTAAAGCCAAAGTCTTCCTGAATTCAGAATTCTACCCATATCACAATTTACACCTGCAGTGGAATGAAAATGTATACAGTCCAGCATAAGACATGTATGCAAGGTTGCGTGCTTCTTACTATGAAAATACTGAAGAAGAAGGAGGAGCGTGTGAACTCAGTCCAAGGAAGTTCAAGGAGCTATCACCGATTATCATAACAGACTGCTCAAAACAGAATGAGATAATTAAGTTCAAATATGATTCAAATGGTTCCAAGCACTATGGGACTTCTAAGGTCATCAGTCCCCTAGAACTAAGAACTACTTAAACATAACTAACCTAATGACATCACACACATCCATGCCCGAGGCAGGATTCGAACCTGCGACGGTAGCGGTCGCGCGGTTCCAAACTGTAGCGCCTAGAACCGCTCGGCCACCCCGGCCGGCGATAATTATGTCTGGACCTATGTATGTGAGAAGTGAATCTGCATCTTCGACACATTTCCCAAAACACATCGCCACGTATGCTCTAGTTCTGCATCACCGTGTGATCAACTACTGCCCACTCACCGGTGTTGTGCAACGAGCTGTATAAATGAACAGGTGCTGCACCATACCTAGAGCGTATCACAATGGCATCTCAAGGCGTGAACACCATTGCAGACGCTCAGGGTTTCTATGATGGTGATCTTAGACAGTTCACATTTAAAGATGTTGCATTCGTAGTATACACACAAAATACGGGAATAACAGAAACATTCTCAGCAAATATTGCATCGCCGAGGTCTTTCAAGTATGTGAAGTGTGTTAAGACATGGAAGAGTGCAACGTCGTTATCACATTTCTACCCTGATATTCACTGGGATGATCCTGGCATACCCTGTAAAGATGTAGTGACATCGCTTAAATTATTCGACCACACTTATACCACCATGTACGTGAAGGGGAAGGAGAAGACTGATGGATGCGACGAATCTTTACGTTTGCTGCTATTCAAGATCTGGAATTCTATGGTGTCCTTCTCTCCATCGAATCAAGAAGAAGAAGAAGAAGAAGAAGAAGATGTGTGAAAATAGTATTGCTGTGTCTGCTTATGAAAATGTGAAATTACTTTTGAACTGGATAAAAAATAAATGATTTTTTACATCACAACCTCTGTATTCTTTTTTCTTTTTTTTTCCAACCCTGTTCCCGCTTTGACGGTGCACAGTTTTAACCACATGCTATGTCTGTGGCTTTCTTCAAGCACAGGAGCTATAATATTAGACATGTCTGCTATATATCTTTGGTAACGAACATGGTCACGTGCCTCCTTCTCCCATAACCCTATTTGTGCTGCACGATAGGCGTAATTCCATGCAACCATTCTATATATTTTGTCATCTTCCATCTTAAACTTTACCTCCTTAATAGCACTCATTTTCAGCAAAACTAACGTCATTTATAAATTGCACAGTCTTTACATACATAATGCAACAGATGATAGATTTTTTTTTGTGAATAATAACGAAGATGTATGGTGATGAGATTTTTATTCATTTATTATTTCACACAAATACAATATAGTTCTTGAGGTACAATATAATTCTTCAGGCTCAATGTAGTTTTTGAAGTACAATATAGTATTGTTGAGGTATAAATTGACTCTGCTATTCCAATGCGGAAATAGATTTAACTTACTCGCTACAGCAGAAACACTGGTGGAATTGTTTTTTATAAATCTACGCTAAAAATTAATGTGGAGATACTTTCTTTACTACAACTAAATTCCACAGTCCCGATAGTATGGCTTTTGCAACAATTCTGATGGACTGTGCACGCTTAGAATCGATTTTCAACAGCAGCCCCAACAGCACAGGTTTTTACAACAACAATTCTGATTCACTGTCAGCTGTATATGAGGGTTGGAACTTTAATAGTGACAACTATTTATTTACAGCTCGTACAAAATAGATACGTGTTTCAAAGTTTTACTGACCATCAAAGTAGTAACCAGCATTGTGTATAACCCGTTTCCAGGAATGTCGAAGTCGTAGGATATTCTTAGCAGTGCCAGTTGTGTTGACAGTTCGAATTGCGTGGTCTACTGCCCAACGAATTTGTCGCAGTTGGAATCTTTGTTGGAGGCATTTCACTGATATATCACGGTTGACAATAGTTCGAAAGTGGTTTTTATGTGCATTGAGTGTTTGTAGACTGCATTATTTTCAGCTGTTTAAGCATTGTGTTCGTGTTTGCAATGCGTTACACATGCACTATCTTTTGACAATTTACGAGTTGTTTGCCGATGTGTATGCTGTGCAATGCATTATTTCGACAGTTTCAAGCAGTAAGAGTGTCTACAGAGCGTTTTACATGCATTATTTTGACAATTTACGACTAGTTTTCAGGTCTGTAGACTATTTACTGTGCCCACAAGCACACAAGGGTGAGTGTTTTGTATCAGTGTCATAAATAAAATACGTGAAATCTGTCCCTAAATAAATTGCAAGCATTATTTTGACAATTTACGCGTGTTTGCGTGTCTGCACATCAGTGAACTGCATTATTTTGGTGATTTACTAGTGGTATACAGGTCTGTACACTGTGACCCCAAGCACATCAGGGCGAGTGCTTTGTATCTGTGTAATGAGTAAACTACATGAATTCCTTCCCTAAATAAATTGAATCAAAATAAATAAAGTACACTCCTTCCTCTCTCCAGCAGCCCAGCATAGGGTGACTTCCTTTCCCGCCATTTTCCCCCAGACCGCCATGGGACCATAGCGCTCTCTCGTGGTATTAGTGTGTACGTCAGTTGGACTCAGGACCTTGTGGTGAATACACTGGATAGAACTACTGCCTCAAATTGTTAAAATAAACACTGCAAGGAAAATAAAGGCTTACATCCGTGCTATCCAGCAGCCCCAGCACAGTCTGAGTCCTTTTCCCACCAATTCCAAGGAAGAGGTGGCGGTCGGATGATGGCGGTCGGATGATTTAGTAGAGGTAGCCCAAGTGACCTTTTCTCCCTCCACTTTTTGGGTGAAGGCAGGGGAAGGGGTTAGGTTACTGGAGGTAGCCCAATTGACCTATTTTCCTTTGAACTTCCCACCATGACGTTATTGCGACGTTGCCATATCTGTCGCCGCGATCTTAGATTCGCCATCTTGAATACATTTGGCAATAATACAACGTGGGATGGTACATAGGTTGTTCCACTACTAACATATTGCTTCCCCCTCACATACATCTCGCATACTAACCATGAGGAGAAAATTCGAGAAATTACAGAGGCTTACCGACAATCATTCTTCCCAAGCAATATTTGCGAGTGGAACAGGGCTGGAGGGATCAGATAGTAGTACTGAAAATACCCTTCGCCGCACACCTTTAGGTGGCTTGCGGAGTATGGTGTAGATGGCAAAGCTTCGAGTCCCAGTCCACCACACGGTATTTGTGTTACGTTTTATCAGCATTACTTGATCATCCTGCTCTAGTGAAAATGACGAATAATTTGTGGAGCGACGCTAACATCCCACATGAAATTTAGGATGGTTTGATTACTCCAGTACACGAGAAATGCGTCAGCTACAGAAATGGGCCCAGTTACATTGTTGGTCTGTGATTTAAAACCATGGCAATAGCGATGATTTTACGAATGTAAAAGATCTTGTACGCCAGCTTCGGGACATATCAGAACAGTACTGTGCCAGGACGAAGTATAATTAGTGCGGCTTCTGAAGTGAGACATATAGTATGTGCATATTCTGAAACAAGAGGAAGTGGAGCACTGCCCTTTTTGGATTTTGAGGAGGAGTGAGACCTAAGAAGCCGCGACTACTTACTCAAGACGATGTTCAAGATGGTATTTGGCTACCGCCTTGTTACCCTAATCAACAATGTAATCATCAATGCTCCGACACATGTACTGCTGAACGGTCATACAAGTAAAGCAGATACTATTAAGCAGTCAACAGTGCAGGGGTCTCTCGTTCAATGGCGTTATATGAAATTGCTGTGGTACCACACATTGCTGACTTCAGAATTATAGCAGCTAATGACACAAAATGATGTCAGAAACCTTGTCGAAGCGAAATAGCCGCGTAGAAAATGGAACATAATTTTGAGCAACGATTATAAGAACTTCTGAAATCAGATCGCAATGGTATCTCAGTGTCAACGAAAAAATACCAACAGTCCGTTTGCGTGCAACAGCATGCATAGCTAATACGTTCCAAAACGCTGGGCATACAGCCGGAGTTTTCCGGTGCCTCTACTTTGAGGTTCATTGGTGATAAAAATGTATCGTCAAGTGTTTTGGATTGCCTTTGGTATAAGGACAATTTGTGTACCCAACATAACCTTCACCATAGAGTCGCTAACCTACAGTACAGAGTCAAAGGACGAATATTGCACACTGCCTACTGCTTGTGGCAATGGAACAAATCGTTTGGTTCTTTCTGGATCTAATGTGGTCTACGTTGGGGCTTTTCGCGACATATTCCTAAGAACCTGATCTCGAACAACCGTAAAAGTTTTCTTGATGTCTTTATCCTTTCCCGAAATACAAAGGTTCAAAGTTTATCTACTTCTATACGTAAAATCCGGTAAGAGGCGAAATCTAAATAATAAATAACCGCAGTACATTGCTCAAATTTTTACGATATAGTCTCTAGACATTTGTCTAGAAGAGCCAACTCCTTGTTTTCAAAATTCTTCGTCTGTTATCGAGAAACACCCCAAAAACTTGTTTTCTTGAGTACGAAAACCTAGCCCCAGATTCCTTGACGACTACGCACATAAAATGTCTGTAATTTTTACGATGTATTCCAGAGATCCGAATCTCGGACAACTTTGAAAATTCTCTTCGTATATTTATCCGTTTTCGACATACAGAGGTTCAGATTGACCCCACTAGTACACGTAAAATATGCACGTAAAATCCACTGTGAGACGAAAATATACGGTAGTTTATAAAATGAATAGCATGGAGAATATGGTGTACAACATCTCCGTTATCGTCTAGCAACTCCGTGTTGTAGTACTGAAGCAGATACAAAACATTTTTGCACATCAAATCCTATCTGAAGTGTAAAATTAGTTTTGTTTTACTTCAATTTCACGTATGTGAATTATCTAAATTTTAGTGACCAGTGCCTTCCTTTTCATATGAGTTACGTACTCTGCTGCTGCAGGGAAAAGAAGTGAACCAACCAAAAATTCTCCTTCCAGAGCTTAAAAAAATGCAAATATTTTCCTATTTGTTTAAAAGACTCTGCCTGAAAAGTGGGGTATCGTATGCGTCGTTTTACCTTCCTCAGGATTTTCCAAAAATTTTTCATAAATGTTGGCATACGGACATATTCCCGCTTTTCGGTGCTGAGACAGAAGAAGACAGGCACAGTTGCAAAGAAACGAAAAAGTAATAAATAATGGAAGGGAGCAGAGAATGGTTATGCCTTAGAAAGTGCCAAGTACAAAATGGCAGTGTGAAAGAAATAGAGAGATAGAGTGGCAGCAGAGTACAGTTGACAGTGATGGAACAGTGCTAGGAAAAGAGTGAAGGAGATAGTGTTAAGGGGGGTGGGGGGTAGGGCAGAGGGAATAAGAGAGACAGAGTACATGAAAATTGAAACGAAGAAGAGAGAAATAGTGGCAGCTAGAAGAGGCAGTGGGAATAGCTAGGAAGGAATGAGATATTAATGGAGATATAGAGAAGTTAGGGAGGCTGTAGTAGTTGAACAGAAAGTGACACAGGAAACAATGAAACAGAAACACAAAGAAATAATGACAATGAGTTGGGCTGAATGAGTGAGTGAGGGAGGCAATTGGGAATGGACGAGTATGAGCAATTAACAATGATGGACTAGTGGGTGTGAGTGAGTTACAGTTAGTGGAGCTTCTGGGAGTATGAGGTGAGCTGCGTGTTAAAAAAGCACGAATATGTTGGCATGATAAAATTTTTGGGAAAGTTTGTGAAGATTCTTAGGAAGTCTAAAAGACGCATCTTGATAACCCACTTTTCAGTCAGAGTCTTTTAAATGAACTAGAAGATATTCGCATTTTTTCTGCTCCTGTAGACGCATGTAATTGAGCTATTTCTTAAGCGTAACGATTTACTATTATAGGTACTGAGTTGTGTGGCTTTACTGTATTGCTATGCTTACGCTCTGTAAGTGAGGCTTAGGGAACAAAAGGGAATAACTTTCTACAGGCTATGTGTTACAAATTATGAAAGCATTGTAAGGTAGCTATAATTTCACACCCTACAAGCACTCATCCTCATACTTTGCCATGATCTACCACCTCATCAGGTGTTATTTGATAGGTAGTAGATCATATACAAGAATATTTAAAGGAGATTGACACTGTCACGTACACCTGGTAAATAATTGTTATCGCTTACTGCATGAAAGGTGATGGAGGGTCTCTATTACCATACTAAAGTGCGCGTCATTTATGACGGCGGCCGAGTTTAGGTTCGTTCTGCGCATCTGACGTCACAGAACACAGTCAGCCAATGAACAGAGAACGATGTTGCCAGAGCTCGACTGCAGTGCAGAGCACGGACGAGTGTCTTCAGTTTTAGAAATGTTCAGTCATAAATAAGGTAATTGAACAAAAGCAGTGTCTTAATAGTAGACTTCCTTTTCTAGAAAGTTTGGAAAAAGCATTCTTTATACCAATTGCTTCATATTCTATTAATCAATTAAACCAAACAAGCAATAAACCTCCTAATTCAGGCGATAGCAAGGAAAGGTGTTTGTATCATTCTCACTAACCGCTTTTTCGCAATAAAGAACAGCGGTAATTGTTTATTTCCTATTGTTCTTCGATGAAATGTGAGTAATTCATAGTCATAACAACAGTGTTTGTCAGTATTTTGCGTGATAGTTTAAAGTCCTCTGGGAAACATATTGAATGATGAGCTTCGTTAGTGTAATGGTTAAAGTGTACGGCTGTTAGGCGGAAGGTTCTGAGTTCAAAACTTATTTGGTGCTCAATATTTTCTTTATTTAAAAACAATATCGAAGTGTCTTACTTCATGAATTTTATTCGTTTGAATGTAATTTTTTGAAATTTCTAGTGGCAACTATATGCTATGAACTTTTACCTCTGCATACTCTTCAAAATTTCGTGCAATGGTTTACTACATCTAATGCTGCACAATAACTGCGTTGAACATCGAAACAAAATTAAGTCATTTATGGGGGGAAGGTATTAGTCAAGAAGATGTGTAAAAATCAAATTTTTGGGCCAAATAGTTTTCGTGAAATCGAATGAGAAAGTGTGTCAAAGCAGTCGAAACACCATGTGTATGCTCAGGCGAGCAGTGCAGTGATGACATAATCAGGCACATCGCGGAATGCGGGGAGCACGTCTCTGTAGCAGCGAAAGGGTTAATGCAGCCATGGTGGCTTTACTTCATAAACTGCGCGCTCCCTCCTAAACGTAAGTTTGCGAACTATACTATGGCGCTGCTTCTCTTGGCGCGTACAACTGGCAACGCAGCAATCTCCCGCGTCTGGGCGGACATGCGCGAACCGCCAAGATAAAAGAATTGAACTATAGTAGAGGTTGGAACGACAGTGGAAATGAAACGGCAGACGGAACTCAAGCCCTGGGTGGAAGCCCACACAGATGTGTTGGTCCTGCGTAAACACAGGTAATAGAAGACGGACGTCATAGCACCTAAGCGCTGGAGCACAATACAGTCGCGACTGGCCGGTTTGTAGCCGAAGCGGTAGGATTATACTTCGGAAACTACGGAAGTCTTGGACGCAGGTGAGAGGAACGAGGAAGTGGCACCTCGGAAACCACACAGGCTGGGTACGAGAATAGGGTTTTTGGTGTTTTGAAGAATCTGTAGAGAGGGAGAATATTCCGTGGTTTCGGGAATATGATTAGTTTTCGGAATTACGATGGTGGGGAGCCAAGCCTTGCTGGGTAGCCAGCGCTGGAGAGACGTTGTTTTCTGTTTTGAACTCCCTTGTGTGACAGTCGCTCAGTATCAGCTGACTTTGCTCTCACCAGATTTTATAGTTAGAACGGTTAGGCACTATACTGTTGTGAACTAATACGATTCTGGACTTCGCCTACGGGTTGGAAGTCGTCGTTGAGTACGCAGCGTTCAGTGATTGAGAGCACTTCTTCTGCCTATACTTACGTTGAGACGTTATCTGAACTCCACCCTTGTGGCTGGGAGTTAGGCGTTTCTCATCTATAGAACACAGAAAGGAGAAGACAGTATTATAGTAGTCAGAGTACAGCCTTCAGCTGTCCTACTCTTTAAGTTTATTTTGTGGTTGGAGTTTTTCCACCGTCGCAGACGTGTACGAGAACCATCACTCCGACGCACCGGACGCAGTGCATATGGTGATATTGCTAATTGGTTTGGCTTATTAGGGGCTATAAGGCTAAACAGCTGTGATCACGTAGGATTTATTTCCACTGACGTTGCACTCGATTGTAGATCATCTTTAAAAGTAGTGTCTTCTTGTGTTTGGTACATAAAGGATGTCAGTCATTTCACGTTATTTATATTAGATCGCGCAGTCATCATACAAGGGCAGAGTTGTTCAGTGGATCAGTAAGTTTAGTTAGGAAATATAAACATTTGGAATAAAGATTGTTTTTAATATACAAATGGTTCAAATGGCTCTGAGCACTATGGGACTTAACATCTTAGGTCATCAGTCCACTAGAACTTAGAACTACTTAAGCCTAACTAACAAAAGGACATCACACACATCCATGCCCGAGGCAGGATTCGAATCTGCGACCGTAGCGGTAGCCCGGTTCCAGACTGAAGCGCCTGCCACAACGGCGTCTTTTAATATACAATAAATGTATAAGCACCAACAACGTTTATCATCATCATCATCTTGGACAGTTTCCAGCCACTGGCTGGGTCTGTCGGGAACACAAGCCTCTCCATCGTGTTCTGTCTTTCCACCATTCCCCCTCTTCCACCTTCGTCCAGTTCTCCCCTCTTCTCGTCACACATTCCTTCACTCCCTTCACCCATCTATCTCTTGGTCTTCCTCTGGGCCTCTTCCCCTCCAGTTGCAGATCAAACATCTTCTTTGGAATTCTTCCCTCATCCATTCTCTTCATGTGTCCATACCACTGCAGTCTTGATTTTTCGCCGGCCGGTGTGGCCGTGCGGTTAAAGGCGCTTCAGTCTGGAACCGCGTGACCGCTACGGTCGCAGGTTCGCATCCTGCCTCGGGCATGGATGTGTGTGATGTCCTTAGGTTAGTTAGGTTTAATTAGTTCTAAGTTCTAGGCGACTGATGACCGCAGAAGTTAAGTCGCATAGTGCTCAGAGCCATTTGAACCATTTTTCTTGATTTTTATATCCTGTCCTGTACTGGTACCTCCTTTAGTCTTTCCCTCACATACACATTTCGCAATCTGTCTCGTCTTGTTACACTCAACCTGCTCCTCTGGAACTTCATTTCACTAGCCTGTATTCTACTTTTGTCGCTTTTGTACATTATCCATGTCTCACTTCCGTATATCAATATGGGGACAAAGTAGGTTCGGTATATAATTCCCTTGGATTTCTGTGGCACCTCCTTGCTCCAAATAAGCCCCCTAATGCATTTGTAGAACTGCCCTGCTTTTCTGCACCTTTCATTTATTTCCATTGCGTTTCCCCCCTTACTTTCAACCATGCTTCCCAGGTACTTGAAGTTCTCTACCACTTGTAGTTTTTCCCCTCCACAAGTTATATCCACATAATTAGTTCCCTTAATTATTCATTTCTGTTTAGGTTGCAATTTATATGTTAAAGAGAATTTAGAGATCCTAAGATCTGCTCCAGGGGGTAGTCAGACAGGGCCAAATGTTCATTTTAGCGTTTATTATTTTCCGTTGCGCACAGTCATTTAACACCCACCTGGAGTAGCGTCTTGGAGCATGATACACGCTCTTGATCAGTTAGAATATTCTATATTCGCAATTTTCTATGGAACTATGCTTGTACATATTTCTATGTGTAATATTACTCTACGTATTTGTGTAGTTACGTAGCTACGATCCTGCAACGTTTTACTGTCTCTTAAGAATGTGTCTATTCCGTCTCTTTCTGCTTGAGTACCACTAAATCAGGGGTTCCCATCCGCGGGGTGATTAATCTCTGGTAAAATGAAACTTTCTGACGGGTAAAAACGAAACAATTCCATTCTGTTTTAGTCACAAAAGTAACTTGTTTTCAAAAGATCATTACTATTATCACAATTTTGCAAGACTATAATATCGATTATACTACTTATCAGTAACTAGTTTTTGAAACTTCCTGGCAGATTAAAACTGTGTGCTCTACCGAGACTCGAACTCGGAAACTTTGCCTTCCGCGGGCAAGTGCTCTACCATCTGAGCTACCCAAGTACGACTCACGCCCCGTCCCCACAGCTTTACTTCTGCCAGTACCTCGTCTCCTACCTTCCAAACTTTACAGAAGCTCTCCTGCGAACCTTGGAGAAATAGCACTCCTGAAAGAAAGGAAATGGCTTAGCCACAGCCTGGGGGATGTTTCCAGAATGAGATTTTCACTCTGCAGCGGAATGTGCTCTGATATGAAACTTCCTGGCAGATTAAAAGTTCTGCAAGGTTCGCAGGAGAGCTTCTGTAAAGTTTGGAAGGTAGGAGACCAGATAGTGGCAGAAGTAAAGCTGTGAGACGGGGAGTGAGTCGTGCTTGGGTAGCTCACATGATATAACACTTGCCCGCGCAAGGCAAAGGTCCCGAGTTCGAGTCTCGGTCCGGCACGCAGTTTTAATCTGCCGGGAAGTTTCATATCAGCGCACACTCCGCTGCAGAGTGAAAATCTCATTCTGAAAACATCCCCCAGGCTGTGGCTAAGCCATGTCCCCGCAATATCCCATCTTTCAGGAGTGCTAGTTCTGCAAGGTTCTCAGGAGAGCTTCTGTAAAGTTTGGAAGGTAGGAGAGGAGATACTGCCAGAAGTACAGCTGTGAGGACGGGGCCAGAGGCGTGCTTGGGTAGCTCAGATGGTAGAGCACTTGCCCGCGAAAGGCAAAGGTCCCGAGTTGGAGTGTCGGTCCGGCACGCAGTTTTAATGTACCATGAAGTTTCATATAGCGCACACTCCGCTGCAGAGTGAAAATCTCATCCAAGTAACTAGTTTTTCTCCATTAGTAGCATTAACGCAGTGAAGGTTACAGGTGACTGTGGTCAGACAAAACGATTAGCAGGGTGAAGTCTTCCAATCTCTGCCAGTTCAGAGGTAAGGAATGGAGCAATCAAGTGATTTCCGAACGGTAAATATAGTGCAAACATTTTAACTTAGTTGATTTTAAATGGGGTTGCAGTGTGCAGGACAATCAATTGCCGCAATGGATATGAGCAATGCACGGGAAGCATGTTGTGTAACAAGTGTCTACCCTCTCTGTCGATAATTACTTTCCTTATCTGGTAAGGAGTTGTGGGTAGTACTTGCGATAAACCACGAATTCCTTCGTCATTCATTCTAACGTACGCATGCACACGCACACAAACACACACACACACACACACACACACACACACACAATATAAACAATTCAATTCTCATCATTTTAAAAATAAAGGTGTTCCAAGAAAAATCTTTCACTCTACAGTTTAGTAAGGTGCTAAAGTTGAGGGGGAGGGGGTGAGGATGGAACGGATGGCAAGGGGGAGGTACTAGCTAATATATGATTGCACGGAGAGATAATAGTCTAGGAAAGGCTGGAAACCATTGCACAAAATTATGTTTCATTTTCCTAGACTACACAATTGATTGTTCCTGTGCTGTTTAACTGATACAGGCTGACCTGCAATTAAAACAGCCCAAGAATGTCACAACAGGCAGCCTTATTAACTCGAAGCACGCACGCAGCTCAGAGGCGCGGGTCGGACAGCAGGCAAGCGTTCCGGTAGCCGGCGGCCGACCGCTTGGGCGATTGCCCGGGAGTAACTCAATCTAATTTAGGGGAATGGCGCCTAATGGGATCAGCTCAATTTGCGCTCCGCATTCACGGCCCCACACTGATGAGGGAACCGGGGCCACGCGGACAACTTGTTTATCCAGGCCGCGAGCGTGCCCACACACACACACACACACACACACACACACACATACGCATCCATCACGTGCTGTTTGACACTACGACACTACGGTGGACTATAACTACTTACATAAACTGCCCGAGTTTGAGCCCCACTGGGTTGGGCGCTTCCTTAAATCAACTCACGGGCCGACGGCTGCGAAGAAGCGTCAAGCTGGCCACGACGGCGAAGAGGGGGGGGGGGGGGGAGGGAGTTGATTTACGGCGGTCGCCGCAGGTAGCAAGGGGCCGCGCCTCTGCCGCCCGGCCTGTTCTGTTTTTATGCGTCACGCACGGCTCGCATTACGACGCGCATAAATAATTCAGAGCGGCCCGCTTGTAAAGGTTAATTAATTTAAGAGTCTGCCGCGCGCTCTGCAGAGAACGAGGCTAGGCGAGGCGAGGCAGCGCGGCCGCGTCCCGACCTCACCGCTGCCCCGGATGGCCTCTTCTCCTCCCTCCCTCCGTCCTTCCCGCAGGCGCCGGCGGGCAGTCGCCGGGTGTGGGTGGGCAACACCGACTCACAGGAAGGCCGCGGCGCTTGTTCGTGACGTCACGTCAGCTAGGCACGGCCAACGCCAGGTCTGTTGCAGGCACACTCATAATAGTGGTGTCTCCCTCCCTGACACAGGAAAATGTGAAACTATTGGCGGTAGTTGACCAACACACATTGTTCTGAGAGATTTCTGCAATCAATTAATTGTGCAATTCATTACACTTCGTAACAAATAGTGTACTCCTGAACTTAAATTTCCACCTGTTTTAAGGATTGACATACAAAAACAACTTCATGGTGCAGCAGCAACAGAATTCGTGCTTCTTTACCTTATTTGTAAATCTAAGGAAGTTACGCTTGTACTAGGTTGCTTTTACAAGAAACTGTGAACATATTGGTGCTCTTCTTTAGGTATCTTGGTTGAGTATGGGGTGAGGAGCACTGAATGTTAATGAAACATCTTGCAATTGTACACGTTGGGGGACAGAAGAAGAGGCAGAGAGATACTTGTTTTATCAAATAAAATTGTTTTATCTTACAAAGTTTCTCCTTTCAGTTGCAAGACGGGAATATTTATCTTTTCTGACGTGCATGTTTAAAAAAGTTTAAGCTCAGCAGTATTTTCGATGTATGAAGCTATTTTGTTTCCTGTTTAGAATTCCTTTCGTCGAAAACGACTGTAATCTAATGACTGGCAACAGTTGGACATTTACACATGTAAATTAGTTCACATTTCCAGTGACGATGTCAAACGAAAATAAATAAATAAATAAAAGATACGAGTTCATTGTAAGGGGGTTGGGGTACGCTTCGATAACTAAATGGATCAAGTAAATATAGTTCCTTGAATGTAAAATTTCCGAAGCTTGCAATGGGGCAAAGCATATTGACCTACGTTTGTTTCGACAGGATTCAGTAATACAGAACTATGATCTTCATTTGTAGCTTTATGATAGTAATAAAATCTTTCATCTAAATAAAACTGCAGAAACCAAAACAGTACCAAACAGTTTGTCTAAAAATAAGGGATTTATAGTGATAAGCACGCCCAGGCGTTTCTGCCTGCAACAGACCTGGCGTTCGCCGTGCCTAGCTGACGTGACGTCACCAACCAGCACCGAGGCCTTCCTTTGAGTCGGTGTTGGTGTGGGACGCGTGACGCATGCAACCGGCCAGACAGAGGTGCCGACAGCGCACAAGCTATTCCACGCGCGTGCCGCCGAGCGACCAAAAGTCAGGCGCGCAGAGTCGCTTCCGGAGCGCGGTTAGCGGCGGTACGTCTCGTCTCGACTTCTTCTGACGGCCGACCGCCGCCGCTACCTGCAGTTTTCATATCGAGTCGCCTTCCTGCACTTCCACGAATTTCAAACCTTGCAAATCACCTCTCCCACTACCAATGGCGGCTGGTTGTATTTGCTGCTGGCCGCTGCACCAATGTTTCCACAGTCACAATCCCCGTATACAAACGTTTCCGTAAGAGCGTGCAAAAATGTAACGGGACATGGAGGATGCTCCACTGAACAATTCGAGATAGGGAATCTGGGGTTGGAAAAGCCAGCTTAAGGAGATGATAGCAATAAAATCACATTACTGTGCAGTTTTTTATTTACGTTAGTTACAGTTTAAGGGGGGTAGCCCGCATCTCGTGGTCGTGCGGTAGCGTTCTCGCTTCCCACGCCCGGGTTCCCGGGTTCGATTCCCGGCGGGGTCAGGGATTTTCTCTGCCTCGTGATGGCTGGGTGTTGTGTGCTGTCCTTAGGTTAGTTAGGTTTAAGTAGTTCTAAGTTTTAGGGGACTTATGACCACAGCAGTTGAGTCCCATAGTGCTCAGAGCCATTTGAACCATTTGAACCAAGGGGGGTAGCACGTCAAACGGGCCGACTTGGAGCAGGAAAGGCACCACAGGACATTTTAATTTCCAGTATCTATACTTTTACAAATAAACTCATAAAACTTTGTAGCATCACCAGGAAGGATTCAGAATTCACACTCATTGCAGTGGGAGTTCCAAAACATAACAAAATAATTTTTTTTTACGTGTGAATATCATCTTGTTTTCACTTACTAATGGGTGCATTTGTTGCTATAGGTACACTTTTCTTCATAAGTTAGAGAGATTCTTCGATGAATTTTGCACAGTATACATACCATACTTACAGGTGTATGAAACTCTAGAATTTATTTAATTTATGAAAAAACGAATGATCTGATGTATTTTAAACTTCATGTTTAGAAAAAACACAAACTTTGTAGTTAATTACCTCCATTTTTACCACAGTTTTAATTGATTTGGAAAATTCTATAGTTTCATACACCTTTAAGTACGGTTTGTATGCTGTGCAAAATTCATGGAAACATCTCTCTTACTTATGAAGGAAAGTGTACCTATAGCAACAAATGCTGCCATTTTGTAAGTAAAAAAAATGATCAAATTTCACATGTAAAAAAAATTACTTCGTTACGTTTTCGAACTTCCACTGCCATGAGTGTGAATTCTGAATCCTTCCTGCTCCTGCTCACAAAGTTATACGTATTTGTTTGTAAAAGTATACACAGTGGAAATTAAAATGTCCCGTGGTGCCTCTCCTGCTCCAAGTCGGCCCGTTTGACGTCCTACCCCCCTTAACTGCAAATACACAATGAAATCTGTCAGGGACAGCAAAGGACTTGGCAGAGCAGCTGAACGGAATGGGCAGTGTCTTGAAAGGAGGACATAAGATGAACATCAACGAAAGCAAAGCCGCGCGGGATTAGCCGAGCGGTCTCAGGCGCTGCATTCATGGCCTGTGCGGCTGGTCCCGGCGGAGGTTCGCGTCCTCCCTAGGGCATGGCTGTGTGTGTTTGCCCTTAGGATAATTTAGGTTGTGTGTAAGCTTAGGGACTGATGACCTTAGCAGTTAAGTCCCATAAGATTTCACACACATTTGAACATTTTTTGAACAAAAGCAAAACGAGGATAATGGAATGTAGTCGAGTTAACTGGGGTGATGCTGAGGGAATTAGATTAGGGTTCAAAATGGACCTGAGCACTATCCGACTTAACTTCTGAGGTCATCAGTCGCCTAGAACTTAGAACTTATTAAACCTAACTAACCTAAGGAAATCACACACATCCATGCCCGAGGCAGGATTCGAACCTGCGACCGTAGCTCCGTTCCAGATTGTAGTGCCTAGAACCGCACGGCCTCTCTGACCGGCTTAGATTAGGGAATGAGACACTTAAAGTAGTAAAGGAGTTTTGCTATTTGGGGAGCAAAATAACTGGTGATGGTCGAAGTAGAGAGGATACAAAATGTAGACTGGCAATGGCAAGGAAAGCGTTTCTGAAGAAGAGAAATTTGATAACATCGAGTATAGATTTAAGTGTTAGGGAGTCGTTTCTGAGAGTATTTGTATGGAGTGTAGCCATGTATGGAAGTGAAACATGGACGATAAATAGTTCGGACAGGAAGAGAATAGAAGCTTTCGAAATGTGGTGCTACAGAAGAATGCTGAAGATTAGATGGGTAGATCACATAACTAATGAGGAGGTACTGAATAGAATTGGGGAGAAGAGGAGTTTGTGGCACAACTTGACAAGAAAAAGGGACCGGTTGGTAGGACATGTTTTGAGGCATCAAGGGATCACCAACTTAGCATTGGAGAGCAGCGTGGAGGGTAAAAATCGTAGAGGGAGACCAAGAGATGAATTCACTAAGCAGATTCAGAAGGATGTAGGTTGCAGTATGTACTGGGAGATGAAGAAGCTTGCACAGGATAGGGTAGCATGGAGAGCTGCATCAAACCAGTCTCAGGACTGAAGACCACAACAACACGTATTGGGAGATGAAGCATCTTGCACAGGATATTGTAGCAAAATGGTTCAAATGGCTCTGAACTCTATGGGACTTAACTTCTGCGGTCATCAGTCCCCTAGAACTTAGAACTACTTAAACCTAACTAACATAAGGACATCACACACATCCATGCCCCAGGCAGGATTCGAACCTGCGACCGTAGCAGTCGCGCGGTTCCAGGCTGTAGCGCCTAGAACCGCTCGGCCACTCGGGCCGGCGATATTGTAGCATGGAGATCTGCATCAAACCAGTCTCAGGACTGAAGACCACAACAACAACACAATGAAAATACCATTTGTACTGTATCTTACGAAATGTGCTGAAACACGGCAGTCAATCTCAACACAAGTATGACGTCGGCGAACAAGATTCTGACACGGCCTTAGAAATATCCCTGGTGTGTTTCGAATCTCATGACAGGCACCCACAATTCTGGCAACTAATTCCCTCTCAGTATTCACTGGGGTCTCATACACGAATGACCTTAGAAATCCCCTTATGGAATAATCAAAAGGATTCAGGTCAGGTGACCTCGCAGGTCATGGAATAGGACCACTCCTCCGAGTCCAGCGACTAGGAAATACTGCTTTGAGATGGTTGTGGAAATCCACATTGAAGTGAAAATGCGCACCGTCATGTTGTATCAACGTCCTCTCAAGAGCAGCCAAGGGTTCGTTCTTCACCAATTGAAGTAGAACTCTTTGCACGAACCTCGAGTACAGGTGGCCATTCAGACGGCCAGGTAGAAGATATGGACCAGTGAGATGGTCGTGTACAGTGACGGCACAGATATTCACAGAAAAACGTACTTCATGGTTGGCTCTACTACAGCGTGAACGTTTTCCTCATCCCACACATGATCGTTCCTGCTGCGCGAAATACTCTCACAATCAAATGAGGCCTCGTCAGTAAACAGCACGATTTGGAGGAAATATACTCGATCACTCCATTTTTCAAGCGAGCACTGATAAAATGCGACCCTACGTGCAAAGTGAGTCAGAAGCACTGCATAGATTCCTTGTGGATGATATGGGTGTTATTGTTGTTCGTGGACTACTCGCCACACGCTAGTATGGATAGCGCCCATTTTACGTGCAATAGGGAGAGTACTTTTATTGGGGTCTGCTGCAATACGTTTCAACACCTTCAGACTTGGGTATGCGAGTGTTCCTCATGTTGCCAGTCCCAAACATGCTCAATGGGAGACAGATCCGGAGATCTTGCTGGCCAGGGTAGTTGACTTACACCTTCTAGAGCACGTTGGGTGGCACGGGATACATGCGGACGTGCATTGTCCTGTTGGAACGGCAAGTTCCCTTGCCGGTCTAGGAATGGTAGAACGATGGGTTCGATGACGGTTTGGATGTACCGTGCACTATTCAGTGTCCCCTCGACGATCACCAGTGGTATACGGCCAGTGTAGGAGATCGCTCCCCACACCATGATGCCGGGTGTTGGCCCTGTGTGCCTCGGTCGTATGCAGTCCTGATTGTGGCGCTCACCTGCACGGCGCCAAACACGCATATGGCCATCATTGGCACCAAGGCAGAAGCGACTCTCATCGCTGAAGACGACACGTCTCCATTCGTCCCTCCATTCACGCCTGTCGCGAAACCACTGGAGGCGGGCTGCACGATGTTGGGGCGTGAGCGGAAGACGGCCTAACGGTGTGCGGGACCGTAGCCCAGCTTCATGGAGACGGTTGCGAATGGTCCTCGCCGATACCCCAGGAGCAACAGTGTCCCTAATTTGCTGGGAAGTAGCGGTGCGGTCCCCTACGGCACTGCCGGCCGAAGTGGCCGTGCGGTTAAAGGCGCTGCAGTCTGGAACCGCAAGACCGCTACGGTCGCAGGTTCGAATCCTGCCTCGGGCATGGATGTTTGTGATTTCCTTAGGTTAGGTAGGTTTAACTAGTTCTAAGTTCTAGGGGACTAATGACCTCAGCAGTTGAGTCCCATAGTGCTCAGAGCCATTTGAACCAACCCTACGGCACTGCGTAGGATCCTACGGTCTTGGCGTGCATCCGTGCGTCGCTGCGGTCCGGTCCCAGGTCGACGGGCACGTGCACCTTCCGCCGACCACTGGCGACAACATCGATGTACTGTGGAGACCTCACGCCCCACGAGTTGAGCAATCAAACAGTCTTCCGCATTCGTCGATAGAGAGAAATAAGCACATGTAGAGACGGATGATGCCTGTTAGACAGTCGGTCCCTGCACAGCCTTTCAGCAGCGAGAGTATTGCAACGTACTTCCCCATACATAATCTGCACGTCAATGAGTTCTGCGGAACTCTACCGGTACTGTTCTATCGTATTGTACTGTACGTCTCTGAACAGCATTGAGTACTCAGTGGATCTGTTGTTGATTCATAACACTTTCCGTCACAGGACAATGTAAATACGATGCAACAGACCCGCCTTACGGACAAGTACGGACAAGTAAAATAAACAAATCCTGCATCATAACTTCTAGTAATCAGGCTCGTCCTCCTCGTTTCCTTGCAGGAACTAGATAAACAGTACAGTGCACGTAAACTTGTACGCACGTTAGATCTAAGTAATCTGGAAAACCATAATGCTAGACAAAGCGGTGGACAAGTTTATTTCCATATTTCCTAAGCTGGTTTCTCCGACCCTAGATTCCCTACCTCAAATTGTTCAATGGATCATTCTCTTTGTCCTCTTACATTTTTTCACACACTTACGGGAACTTTCTCTATACAGAGTGTTTCACATTTCATGTTACACTCTTCTACGAGTTGTAGACGGTACTTAGAATGTCAAATTTCATACAGGAACCAGAAACGTCAACCAAAGACGCTACAGAGCTTCAAAGTTATAGGCGACAGGCGCCGGCGCCTGTAAATGTGTGTGTTAAGGGATAATGCTGTGATAATGTTGCAGAGTTTCTGGAGTCGTGGAGAGGGACAATTCTGAGGCAAGGGTCACTCTAAGGGAAACGAACGAGTCGAAAGCTAAAGCAAAAACCTCTGACAGTAGAATGCTAATCACGCGCGGCTATCATTAATCGTTTCTGTCCTTGGCAGGATGTCTCCCCGATAGTGTTCTCTGTTATACACACGGGAAAGAACATGTTTAGATACTTGTTTTGCTCTCTAGCTGTAGTTTTAGTACAGTTAAAGTAAATAAATCAATAAATAAAACTAGTAAGCACATGGTTTTGTGGGTGTGGGAAAAAAGGATAGAGAAAGTGATAAAAGGTGTGGCTGGGAACTGAGAAGTCATGGAAACCAAAAAAAGAATATAAGGAAAAGAAGCAGCAAAGTGAATGTACGGAAAGCAGGAGGTTGCGGGACCGAATGCTGGCCTGGCCATAGAAATTTTCAGTCTTGTCTATAATGAGATAATAATCACTATACGACTCTATCATCCTTACCACTAACCAGCAAAATCGTCGGTCCTTATAGCTACTTTAACTTTTAAAAGTCTTCACTGCAACGCGTTATGGTCACAGCCACCATCATAATCGCAATAATATACAGATACACTGAATATGCTTTTCTATTCGTTATCTAATGTAAGTAGCTGGAATACTGTTTGTTTCCTCGTAAGAATTTCTATTGTCGGGGTACAGCATAATGAGCTATCCAAACTATTTCTGAACGTTCCATCTGCGAAGAAGGTTCGCAGCTTGATGAACATGATTTTCCGTGTTCGCCGGCAGACACCTGTATCATCTCATTCTGACACCTGTCGTCATCAGCATTCTAAAATTTTCTTTGGCCATTGGTCAGCAAATACACTCCTGGAAATTGAAATAAGAACACCGTGAATTCATTGTCCCAGGAAGGGGAAACTTTATTGACACATTCCTGGGGTCAGATACATCACATGATCACACTGACAGAACCACAGGCACATAGACACAGGCAACAGAGCATGCACAATGTCGGCACTAGTACAGTGTATATCCACCTTTCGCAGCAATGCAGGCTGCTATTCTCCCATGGAGACGATCGTAGAGATGCTGGATGTAGTCCTGTGGAACGGCTTGCCATGCCATTTCCACCTGGCGCCTCAGTTGGACCAGCGTTCGTGCTGGACGTGCAGACCGCGTGAGACGACGCTTCATCCAGTCCCAAACATGCTCAATGGGGGACAGATCCGGAGATCTTGCTGGCCAGGGTAGTTGACTTACACCTTCTAGAGCACGTTGGGTGGCACGGGATACATGCGGACGTGCATTGTCCTGTTGGAACAGCAAGTTCCCTTGCCGGTCTAGGAATGGTAGAACGATGGGTTCGATGACGGTTTGGATGTACCGTGCACTATTCAGTGTCCCCTCGACGATCACCAGTGGTGTACGGCCAGTGTAGGAGATCGCTCCCCACACCATGATGCCGGGTGTTGGCCCTGTGTGCCTCGGTCGTATGCAGTCCTGATTGTGGCGCTCACCTGCACGGCGCCAAACACGCATACGACCATCATTGGCACCAAGGCAGAAGCGACTCTCATCGCTGAAGACGACACGTCTCCATTCGTCCCTCCATTCACGCCTGTCGCGACACCACTGGAGGCGGGCTGCACGATGTTGGGGCGTGAGCGGAAGACGGCCTAACGGTGTGCGGGACCGTAGCCCAGCTTCATGGAGACGGTTGCGAATGGTCCTCGCCGATACCCCAGGAGCAACAGTGTCCCTAATTTGCTGGGAAGTGGCGGTGCGGTCCCCTACGGCACTGCGTAGGATCCTACGGTCTTGGCGTGCATCCGTGCGTCGCTGCGGTCCGGTCCCAGGTCGACGGGCACGTGCACCTTCCGCCGACCACTGGCGACAACATCGATGTACTGTGGAGACCTCACGCCCCACGTGTTGAGCAATTCGGCGGTACGTCCACCCGGCCTCCCGCATGCCCACTAACGCCCTCGCTCAAAGTCCGTCAACTGCACATACGGTTCACGTCCACGCTGTCGCGGCATGCTACCAGTGTTAAAGACTGCGATGGAGCTCCGTATGCCACGGCAAACTGGCTGACACTGACGGCGGCGGTGCACAAATGCTGCGCAGCTAGCGCCATTCGACGGCCAACACCGCGGTTCCTGGTGTGTCCGCTGTGCCGTGCGTGTGATCATTGCTTGTACAGCCCTCTCGCAGTGTCCAGAGCAAGTATGGTGGTATGGTGGGTCTGACACACCGGTGTCAATGTGTTCTTTTTTCCATTTCCAGGAGTGTAGTTTCATGAGTGGATATTCCTCCGGAAACGTTCGGATTTTGTTTGAATCCTATGTATTTTCTTCTAATCCAGTTACTACTTTGCACATCAGTGTGAGGGTTGCAACTGAATTTCTAGTTCTTCAACGTAAACAGACGGAGTTATAGCATCTGTTTCTTTCGCATACTGTTTAGTACTTGCATATTGTTTTCACACTTCGTTTGCCGTTTCACCTGGAGTACAAGCATGACTACCCTCGCCTAACAGTGGGTATTTT
The DNA here is from genome assembly GCF_023898315.1 of Schistocerca nitens. NCBI lineage: Eukaryota > Metazoa > Arthropoda > Insecta > Orthoptera > Acrididae > Schistocerca > Schistocerca nitens. The sequence continues at coordinate 74,772,329 of NC_064617.1, forward strand.
TAGTGAGTAGTCTTCCTTCGCATTTATTCTTTGCAAAGTATACACAACGTCTTAAGTTACATCATCTTTAGTGACACATACGTACTGATGACCGTTGTGAATAAATAAAGGTTTCCCATTGATGGTTTCGGTGAACTCTACCCCGATGAGCCAAAACATTATGACCACCTGTTTAATAGCGTGTATGTGTCCTCATGTTGGTCAAGTTTTCAAACACAGTAAAGCAGCTACTCTGCTTGACACACGTCCTTGGTAGTTTACCAGAAGGATGTGGCACCAGAGGTCTACCGATAGGTGAATAAATTCCTGCAAATTAAGGGGCCGGTAGTTTGTGGATGTGCAGCGGGTGCCCGACATGTGCTCCACAGTGTGCAGACCAGGAGCATTCGGTGGCTAAGACATCAACATTTGTTCACCATAGCGCCCTCAAACCACTGTAGCACGATTCTGAATTTGCAACATGGACAGTTATCCTGCTGCAGATGTCATTGCCGTAGGGGGAGACTTCAAGCATGTAGCGATGCTGGCGGTCCTCAACAATTTTCACGTAATTCACTGCTGTCATAGTGTCTTCGAGCACTACCAAGGGTCCCATAGTAACATACACTACTGGCCACTAAAACTGCTACACCAAGAAGAGATGCAGATGATAAACGGGTATTCATTGGACAAATATATTATACTAGAACTGACATATGATTACATTTGAGAGGTGGCATAAGCCCCCTCTCATATTTCTATCTTACGATTCTCCTCTCTAGTTGCATGCGGTGGAAGGTTTGCTTTTCCTTAACACGCGGACTTCCCACGCAGCGTCTCTCGTCACCCGGGTGGTCCGGTGACAGGCGGGCTCTGTGGAACTGGAGAGAGTTAAGCCGACGTGTGTGAGGCAGTCGAGTGAATGCTTTGCAGACGCCGACATTGTCAAGAGACACGCCCGCTGGGGTGTGAAGTAGCGGCTGGGCTAGAGGTTCCGTTACTTCGGAGAAACTTTGCGAAAACACTTTCTGGCGGGCTACCAGCGAGGCGTGGGAATGACTTGTGTACCCACGCAGTTGTGGCGGGAAAATTCCCGCACTTTCTGCAAAATCAGCACAGAAATTGGCGCCAAGAATCTCCATTGGTGGAATGGTAGTGCTCCGGCAATGGAGTGGAATTTCCGCCGGTTTTCGAGTTGCTGATTGGAACGTAACCACAGCCACTGTCGTGGGGGCGGGAATGTTCGGTGTTCGGCCTGTACGGGTGCTCTGGGTAGTCAGCAGTCGCCTTTCGGTCGAGGACGTCGAAGCAACCAGCCCTCGCCTGCGGTACGCCAGATCGTGTTCTGGGAGATAAGAAGACAGTTTGGTAATGTACGTCCGCAGCACCGGCAGATAGGGATTTTCCTAGGTGATAATCAGAGCTCAGCAGAGCGCGCCTGTTCATCCTTTTCTAACTTTGTTCTGTCTTGAGTAGCAGCAATTACTGTTGGGTTAGCTGTGTGTCTCTCTCGAGATTTGAGTGGAAAGGAATTGGCTCCACATACCACTTCGTCTTAAACCTCACGATCTAAGTTAGGGACAACTTCACCTTTATAGCGTTTGTTTGTGTTTCCAGTTCGAGCCAATTTAATGTATTGTAAATGTGTCATGTGTATTGGTTTAGTATTTTGTGTTTAGTCGTAATAAATCATATTGTTATTTTGCACAGAACTTTCATTCTGTTAATCGGTAGAGTAAACCAATCATTCCTCACTAGGTTAATGAAACTTTCCTTTATTTAACTTATTTATCAAATTAAATTATTGCAGGTGCCAAACTCTTTTCTACTCCACTTGCAGGGCTGATTACAGTCAGTGCGCGTATATTTTTTTTTTTTTTTCATCCTTGTGCAACAGCAAAAGTCGGAGTTAGAATAGGGGGGCTTAGAGCATCATTTACAGATGTAGATTCAAGAATTTAGTGTTAAATACACTGCTAGCCCCGGCACCTCGCACATTTTCACGCAATTTGGGTGCATAGATCCTGAGAAATCAGTACCTAGAACAACAACGGCCTTGATACGCCTGGGCATTGAGTCAAACAGAGCTTGGATGGCGTGTACAGGTACAGATGCCCATGCAGCCTCAACATGATACCTCAGTTCATCAAGAGTAGTGACTGGCGTATTGTGACGAGCCAGTTGCTCGGCCACCATTGAACAGACGTTTTCAATTGGTGAGAGATCAGGAGAATGTGCTGGTCAGGACAGCAGTCGAACATTTTCTGTATCCAGAAAGGCCCCTACAGGACTTGCATTATCCTGCTGAAATGTAGGGTTTCGCAGGGATCGAATGAAGGGTAGAGCCACGGGACGTAACACATCTGAAATGTAACGTCCACTGTTCAAAGTGCCGTCAGTGCTAACAAGAGGTGCCCGAGATGTGTAACAAATGGCAATCCATACCATCACGCCGGTTGATACGCCAGTATGGCGATGACGAATACACGCTTCCAATGTGCGTTCACCGCGATGTCGCCAAACACGGATGCGACCATCATGATGCTGTAAACAGAACCTGGATTCATCCGAAAAAATTACGTTTTGCCATTCGTACACCCAGGTTCGTCATTGAGTACACCATCGCAGGCGCTCCTGTCTGTGATGTAGCGTGATGGGTAACCGCAGCCATGGTCTCTTAGCCGATAGTCCATGCTGCTGCAAAAGTCGTCGAACTGTTCGTGCAGATGGTTGTTGTCTTGCAAACGTCCGCATCTCTTGACTCAGGGATCGAGACGTGGCTGCACGATCCGTTACAGCCATGCGGATAAGATGCCTGTCATCTCGACTGCTTGTGATACGAGGCCGTTGGGATCCAGCACGGCGTTCCGTATTACCCTCCTGAACCCACCGATTCCATATTCTGCTAACAGTCATTGGATCTCGACCAACGCGAGCAGCAATTTCGCGATATTATGAACCGCAGTCGCGATAGGCTACAATCCGATAAGGTGATGGTTCGCATTTCTCCTCCTTACACGAGGCATCACAACAACGTTTGACCAGGCAACGCCGGTCCATTGCTGTTTGTGTAGGAGAAATCGGTTGGAAACTTTCCTCATGTCAGCACGTTGTAGGTGTCGACACCGACGCCAACCTTGTGTGAATGCTCTGAAAAGCTAATCATTTGCTTATCACAGCATCTTCTTCCTGTCGGTTAAATTTCGCGACTGTAGCATTACGTCTTCGTGGTGTAGCAATTTTAATGGCCAGTAGTGTAATTCGCTGTACCTGATAGCATACTTTTGCTGTTACCCGGCTGTTTCTGTGGCGAGGTGCACGTTTGAAACAGACATTCGCGTGGATGACGGTGTGTAAGGATCCGACCATCAACCTGGTGTAACAACAAATGCGGATCATTCGACATGCGACATGTTTCTATTGATACACGGTGAAAATTCTGTGATTCTGCGCCCACTGCAATCGTAACTGCCAATGTCGTTGTGTCAACACAGGAACACTTAGGCGTCGTGTGACGTGGAGATCCATGTTCATCGGTGTGTTGCGAAACACTTGCGCCTACACCAGCATTGTGCTCTGTCGTCAGATCTGCCACAGATCGCTGCCTATACTGGATTACGCCGTGGGCTGCCCTCCGACCTCCAGTGACGTCCAGTACCATACGGTCTACACGTTATTCCACCATCCTTCAACCACTTTCCATAGACGATCACGATAGTAGTACGCCAACAAGAGACCAGCTTCGCCATTTCAGAGATTCTAGTTTCCAGCCGCAGCGCCACAAAATGCTTATTTTGTCAAAATTGCTTATATCAGTGGTCTTCTCTATAATGACTGCCAATTCTTCTCATTCCTTACTGCGTCTCGTGCCCGCAACTCTACCAGGAGGCACTGAACCGCCCAGTGGGCAGTGATCACAGTGTTCCAAAAAAATTGCTCTGGGGACTATGGGACTTAACATCTATGGTCATCAGTCCCCTAGAACTTAGAACTACTTAAACCTAACTAACCTAAGGACATCACACAACACCCAGTCATCACGAGGCAGAGAAAATCCCTGACCCCGCCGGGAATCGAACCCGGGAACCCGGGCGTGGGAAGCGAGAACGCTACCGCACGACCACGAGCTGCGGACCACAGTGTTTCGTCTCATCAGTGTGTCTCCACACTTACAGCAGGTCAGCTACAGTACTGACCTCTGCGTGAAAACCATGCATGCCTTCTGTCAGTGAAATGGTATGTGAAAATGTTCCAAATGATTCAATTTTTCCTCTTTCTTGACATACAATGTGAGAAATAATTCCAAATCCTGGCAGAATTAAAATGTAAACTTCTGGGTGTCCAAAGAATCAGAATAGATGTTCTTAAAGCAGCAAGCAAATATCGTGTGACTAGGGCCTCCCGACAGGTAGGCCTTTCGCAGGGTTCAAGTCTTTCTATTTGACGCCACTTGTAAGTAGGCTGTTTAGGTTTTTATGTTGGTAAGGTCATGTAGCGCTCTGTATGAAAATCACTGACTGTGCTGTGTGCAGTCTGTGGCTGGTTTGCATTGTTGTTTGCTATTGTAGTGTTGGGCAGCTGGATGTGAACAGCGCGTAGCGTTGCGCAGTTGGAGGTGAGCCGGCAGTAGTGGTGGATGTGGGGAGAGAGATGACAGAATTTTAAGAGCAGACGATCTGGACCTGTGTCCGCCAGAAAAAGTAAATTTGTAATACTGGATATATATAATGACTTTTGAACACTATTAAGGTAAATACATTGTTTGTTCTGTATCAAAATCTTTCATTTGCTAACTATGCCTATCAGTAGTTAGTGCCTTCAGTAGTTAGAATCTTTTATTTAGCTGGCAGTATTGGCGCTCGCTGTATTTCAGTAGTTCGAATAACGAATATTTTTGTGAGGTAAGCGATTCGTGAAAGGTATAGGTTAATGTTAGTCAGGGCCATTCTTTTGTAGGGATTATTGAAAGTCAGATTGCGTTGCGCTAAAAATATTGTGCGTCAGTTTAGTGTTGATCAGAATAAGTAAAGAGAGAAATGTCTGAGTACGTTCAGTTTTGCTCAGCTGTTTGAAAATCAAATAACGTAGAGGTTTAACAGCACAGTAATTCATTAATTTTTCTAATGGGACGTTTCACACTTCGGCGACTTGCCTGTCGATGAGGGTGAAATGATGATGATTAGGACAACACAACACCCAGTCACTGAGCGGAGAAAAGCTCCGACCCAGCCAGGAATCGAACCCGGGCCCTGAGGATTGACATTCTGTCGCGCTGACCACTTTTTTTCTGTTTTTTTATTTTTTTCAGTTTGTTCGTTGTTGATCGTTGGGTTTGGTCGTTGCGGACGTCATACGATATCAGTTAAAGTTCGTTTGTTGAGCCTTCCACTCAGTTTTTTTTATTACAGAGGCCAACCAGCTCTCTGACCGAACACGCTGAGCTACCGAGCCGGCAAATTATGAACCGAATACGCTACCCCTACACCACAGCTAACTATTTCCACTCAGCTACCGGAGGCGGTCAAAGCAGCAAGTAACCTTACCCAGTGGTACGAAGCAGCTAGCGAACGGATAGACTAGTGTATGCTACTTCTTGAACACCATTTTCCGAGCTCCATTGCCTGAACTGTCCTGGGCTCCGTAGGAATGTCAATACATTCCATCTCCGTACGAGTGTCACCCCATGCAAATATCAAAAACTCGTTGGAAGTACACTGCGGAGCGCTCTTCATTGGCAAGTGACGCTAGGAGAGTAAACCCCAGAGTCTTAACCGAAGGCAGCAGCGTTTATTGGTCGATTACGAAACATTAGCACTTCAAACAGCCGAAGATTGTTTATTTTGACACATTTTAGAGAATACTAGCGGACCTCCCTGGCTTCACTCGGAGAGTACTAAATGTCCAACGACTTGTGTGGCGTAGCGGTACAAAATTATATACAAAAACCTTCCTCTTGAAGTAGTCTGTATGTTAGAGAAAACTGTATCATAATCCCTACAGTGAGATTGGCTTTCACATACAGATAGAAAATCTCGGCAAAGGACTTCAGTTTGTAAAATACACTCCTGGAAATGGAAAAAAGAACACATTGACACCGGTGTGTCAGACCCACCATACTTGCTCCGGACACTGCGAGAGGGCTGTACAAGCAATGATCACACGCACGGCACAGCGGACACACCAGGAACCGCGGTGTTGGCCGTCGAATGGCGCTAGCTGCGCAGCATTTGTGCACCGCCGCCGTCAGTGTCAGCCAGTTTGCCGTGGCATACGGAGCTCCATCGCAGTCTTTAACACTGGTAGCATGCCGCGACAGCGTGGACGTGAACCGTATGTGCAGTTGACGGACTTTGAGCAAGGGCGTATAGTGGGCATGCGGGAGGCCGGGTGGACGTACCGCCGAATTGCTCAACACGTGGGGCGTGAGGTCTCCACAGTACATCGATGTTGTCGCCAGTGGTCGGCGGAAGGTGCACGTGCCCGTCGACCTGGGACCGGACCGCAGCGACGCACGGATGCACGCCAAGACCGTAGGATCCTACGCAGTGCCGTAGGGGACCGCACCGCCACTTCCCAGCAAATTAGGGACACTGTTGCTCCTGGGGTATCGGCGAGGACCATTCGCAACCGTCTCCATGAAGCTGGGCTACGGTCCCGCACACCGTTAGGCCGTCTTCCGCTCACGCCCCAACATCAAATGGCTCTGAGCACTATGGGACTCAACTGCTGAGGTCATTAGTCCCCTAGAACTTAGAACTAGTTAAACCTAACTAACCTAAGGACATCACAAACATCCATGCCCGAGGCAGGAGTCGAACCTGCGACCGTAGCTGTCTTGCGGTTCCAGACTGCAACGCCTTTAACCGCACGGCCACTTCGGCCGGCGCCCCAACATCGTGCAGCCCGCCTCCAGTGGTGTCGCGACAGGCGTGAATGGAGGGACGAATGGAGACGTGTCGTCTTCAGCGATGAGAGTCGCTTCTGCCTTGGTGCCAATGATGGTCGTATGCGTGTTTGGCGCCGTGCAGGTGAGCGCCACAATCAGGACTGCATACGACCGAGGCACACAGGGCCAACACCCGGCATCATGGTGTGGGGAGCGATCTCCTACACTGGCCGTACACCACTGGTGATCGTCGAGGGGACACTGAATAGTGCACGGTACATCCAAACCGTCATCGAACCCATCGTTCTACCATTCCTAGACCGGCAAGGGAACTTGCTGTTCCAACAGGACAATGCACGTCCGCATGTATCCCGTGCCACCCAACGTGCTCTAGAAGGTGTAAGTCAACTACCCTGGCCAGCAAGATCTCCGGATCTGTCCCCCATTGAGCATGTTTGGGACTGGATGAAGCGTCGTCTCACGCGGTCTGCACGTCCAGCACGAACGCTGGTCCAACTGAGGCGCCAGGTGGAAATGGCATGGCAAGCCGTTCCACAGGACTACATCCAGCATCTCTACGATCGTCTCCAAGGGAGAATAGCAGCCTGCATTGCTGCGAAAGGTGGATATACACTGTACTAGTGCCGACATTGTGCATGCTCTGTTGCCTGTGTCTATGTGCCTGTGGTTCTGTCAGTGTGATCATGTGATGTATCTGACCCCAGGAATGTGTCAATAAAGTTTCCCCTTCCTGGGACAATGAATTCACGGTGTTCTTATTTCAATTTCCAGGAGTGTACATAGTTATCAATACAATCTACGAAGGAATTACCCGAATTGGACGGATTTCAGTAGATCTATAAACAAACAAATGAATACCTTTTTCTAAAAAAACTGTATGATTTATTCAAGAGAAAGAGCGTTACAAACTAAGCAGTCAATAACGCGTTGGTCTACCTCTTGCCCTTATCCAAGTAATTATTGAGTTTGGCATTAATTGGCACAGTTTTTATTTAAAGTTTTCAGGAACATTCCTGTCCGAAGATTGCTCGTCTGCTGAAAATATGTCAGGAGAAATGAAACACAGGCTCAGTATTACTCATGCTCCACTCTGACCTCGCTCTGCGTGAAGTAAATAACGCAGGAGGTGTGCCTATTAATATGCATGAGCAGTAACGCAAGCTTCCATGTATCACTGACTTTTGGTGACCACCCTGGGGTGTCGAAATGAAGAAGAAAGTAATTAATGTGGCTCTCGATTTACTCTTAGCCTCCACGCATACAGTGTCGACCGTCTTTGAATATTTCGCAAACTTTATCAAGGTTCCAGTATTAAGCTCCGGTAATATGACTCGACAGCGCGGTGACGATATGCACTTTCGACAACTCTCATTAAAACTCTGAATTTATTGCAATGTTTGATAACCCACATGGAATACTAATGTTAGATTAACAATTAAATCTATACAGCCCCACATTTCCTAAAGTCAGGCTTACATGAAGTTAGAAGGGAACACCAGCGCGGATGATGTCAAAGGTAGTGACGTAGATGTTGGGAATCCACACAACGAAGGAGAACAATCCTGCATTAATGTTGAATTGGGCACACGCAATGTAGAAACGGAAAGTAAGAAACCTTCCTCCCGCACTCTTCAACCACATTCAACAAAATTGAAATCTCGCTGTCGAAACACGCAAATCGCAAGCTGGTCGCTGAAGGACGTAAGTCTGAACCGTGTTGTTGCAAACTTTAACTACGTTCTGCGCGGGTCACACTGCTCGAAACCACCTACCTGCTTATACCACTGACTGGATTAATATCAGTATCGTTACACTAGCAAACAGAAATGAGCAAAGGGTTTTAAATAATGTGAGGCGATTCTCAAATGAAAAACACCTGTGCTGGTGGCACGTACTCCACATTGGTACGAACAAAGAGTGAACTGAAATACAAATAACACTCGCGAGATTTACTCCAACAAACTGCTCGTTTCGAAACGAAAAGACTCCCGAACACGTAACGAAATTGCCGGCCGCTGTGGCCGAGCGGTTCTAGGCGCTTCAGTCAGGAACCGCGCTGCTGCTACGGTCGCAGGTTCGAATCCTGCCTCGGGCATGGATGTGTGTGATGTCCTTAGGTTAGGTTTACGTAGTTCTAAGTTCTAGGGGACTGATGACCTAAGATGTTAAGTGCCATAGTGCTTCGAGCCATTTTTGAACGTAACGAAATTAAGGATGCACTAAACCGAACACAACATGTGCCACAGCATGTTTTGAAGAATATTCACGCTTCCCACATCGGCGACTCGTCCAAGACAGAATCCCGAGGTGCCAACTCTTGGCTGTTGGACTGAGGACTTCTTTGTCTTAGGAGGATGCAGGTGAATATCTAATGTTTCCTTAACGCAGAGGACTGGGAAGAATTATCTTTAGCCGGAAAGCAATTTTGCTGACCGTTGAAACAGATGAGCCAATGGCAGTCACCTTGAAGACCATTCCTTTCTTAAGGGAGCAGGAACTGGTTTGATGGACCATTTCAATCCACAATGGCGAATAACTCGGGATGGAAATTAGACACAGCAAAATGTTTTAGATAAAAATTGTACATGGCAAAGAGGGTCACGCTTTGCTGCTAATGGCCGTGACCTTGAACGAGATTTTCAAGGTGATCTGGAGGTGAAAGTGATTTTCTTAAATGAGAACTCAAATATTTGATTCAAGTGTAACGTATTACTATCTTCACGACGTTTCTCATCGAGTCATATACGTTACATCGCATTTCTAGGTGCTTCTCTCACACAGATAATGATAAAAATTCAGAAATTCAGGGTCGTCACCAGCCGAAGCCCTTCCTAACCGTTTACACAAAAACGGAGCTGGAAAATTTTTAGTTTAATTACTTTAATAATTTAATTACAAGCATGCAAATTTCTTTAAGTAGCCAGATAAATAGCACTCCATGTCGTGCATGAAGTAACTTGATAAATTCAGGATTGGAAATCGGAGTAAGTGGGTAAGATCAACACCACAGAATTTATCTTTCACGTAGATTATTTATTGTGTCTAAGTATTTGGTTGCACATCCTAACTACGAATAACTGGTGCCTGATTAGAAATATTTAAGTAAGAGTTACGTGAGAATGTAACAGAGCACAATTTCACTACCGCAAGAAGAAACACAGAAAACAGGGGTGGGAGACAACGATACTATCATCTGCTTTGCATTCGTACCATAAAAATATCTCAGTGAGATTACGATTTTACGCATGCACTATTCTGGACAGAGGTTTAACGAATGTACGAAGTTGTGCGATAATTATTCAACATACTAACCGCGTCTGCTGCTTGCAAACGGCCGAACTAAAGCACGTGGTGCAATCCGAATCAAACTGTTGTGCTGCTTTGTAGAAAGCGCACGAAAGAACAGATATTCTTGCAGAAATTATACCTCATTAAACAAGCAAACTGTTAAAATAAAGCCTATTGCGGTGCCTTGGTGGACCAGAGTCATTGATTACCAAAGACGTGGCACAAAATCGATACAAAAGACAAAAGTAACTTCCAAAAAAATATACGATTAAAAATCATTAGAAATCATACTCGCTTCGACGCAGTATTACACTCACGTACGGTTGAAGTGATCCTAACCAGCTTTACCTAATCAGATTTACCATTTGAAATTCTACTTCATCGTTGTTCAAAATGAACAAAGTAACTTCCACACTTTTAACTCAAACACCCAAAAGCCGCCTATTTAAGGCAATATAATTATGGTACATTCGGAAAAATAACTCGCTTCACACGCTTCAGTTAAGCTGAAGTTCTTAAGTATTTCAACAGTTAAACATAAAGAAGTCCTAACTCAACCTGCTTCCTATCACCTGAAACCCCCCCCATTAAGGGCTGCGATCCGTACTCACCAATCGTTCACCGAAGAGTGCCGCTTTCTCTTTCGACATTACCTAGCTCCCCGTGCAACGGAAGCTACCAGACGGGTAGCCCTCCGTTACCAACCTCACACACGAAAACAGCCTTTGACACAGCCTTCGACTAAGATTGGTAAACCTCTCTGTTCAGGTATTCACCTTGTGCTCACCTTCGAACGAGAAGCAACATCGCCTGCTCCCAGCAGACGATGATCACCTCAGCGTTTCCCACAAAACAAAAGCGAAACCCCACATTAAAACACACATTTAATATTCAATAGGCCTTATTTGAGTGATCAGTCTTTCTGGAAGAGTTCATGAATTGAGCTAAAATCAGGTAGTAAAGTGAAAATGTTGTACTGAATTCTACAAGCGTCTTATGAAACGATTTCACTGAGACGTTTCACAAGATTTGAAAAAAGCAGCAAATTTCACGTGAACAATGCTACATTTTATTCAACGTCATCGCTAGCTCAATGAAAGTGAAATTAGCAAATATGTTTTCAGTTCTAGTAGGAAATAATTTCGAATAGAGGAGGGATGCAGCATAATTCGATGTTAGAGTCAAATTGGAAGGGGCATCCCGAGGAATGAGAGGCGACGGGACTCATTCAACAACTTGTAAATAAATGATCTACGTTTTCTTTATGTTTGTTCTGTCTTGCAAAAATCACAAGAATATGTATTCGCTGTGATGAATTTATTTTTCCAATAAGCGCGTTAGTTAAAAACTTAATCCCTGTATGCTCTTTTCAAATCCGAAGTTTCCATGAAACAATACTCGATCTTCCAATGACCTTCGATAGTTATCTTTAAAGTCATAGTTATTGGTAACAAAACGAGATCCCTTATGCCTCTCCCAATCTGCTTCTGAATCTAACGTTGTATTTTGCCGTATCCCTTCTCTATTCCGAGTTAATCCCTACTAGAACTAAAAACACACAATGATGAGCGAAAACGTTATGACCACTGCCCACCAAGAGGTTGTAAGCTGCCTGGTGACGCTGAGGGTACGTGACGTGCAAGAAAAGTATATGAGCAGAGCGGAGACGGACGGGGAATCATTGTAGCGTCGATAAGTGGCGCAAATACGAAAATCCGCCGACGTAAGGGACTTTGACAAAAGCCAGATTGTTGCGGTCCAGTGCCTAGGGAGCGAGCAACTCGGCTGGTCGGCTGTTAGCGCGCTACTGTCGTGGGCAGCTATGGAAAGTGGTTGAAGAATGCTGAAACCTCGAGTAGGTTCTTCTTTTTCCGTATCCGGATGCACCAATTATATCTTCCCTTCCCAGTAATTAGCAACGTAGGTTGCTTTGTCATTGACTTTCAAAATATCGTCTTTAGTACTTGTTATAGAGATATCTGGGCAAATCAATAGGTGATCCAAGTCCTGTATTGCTCCGCATTCACACCTATCGCTATCACTGTAGCCCCATTTAAATAGGTTTGATTTGCACCCAGTTACTCCAGTGCGCAGCCGGTTTAATGACCTCCAAGTTGTAAAAGGCAGTTAAAATCCTGCAGATCCCTCCTCAAGTAGTTCCATTGTGGAGTGTGGCACCATTTCTTCCCAAAGAGATAGCCGCCTTGCGACGGGCTTGGTGGCGAGCTCTTCAGTAGTTTCAATGAAACTCCTGCGGGATTTCAGCCGGACACGTTGTTTTCGGTGCATATGCATCGGGTGCCGAGGATCATTCTTTTGTTTTGACCTTTCGATCTCGGCGGCTACTTGTCTGCGGATAGTGGGTGGCGCTATGCCTATGATGGGATAAATTTTGTCTTTGGGAGTTGGTTTGAGGCATCCTGTGGCAATACGTACAGTTTCGTTTACGGCGACGTCAACTTGCAGAGTTCCTCCAAACTGGCGCCGCGTATTCCGCTGCTGAGATACTCAGCGCCAGACCCGTGATGCGCAAAACGTGTGGTTGAGCTCCCCACGACGAACCTGTTAGCTTCCGCAGTATGTTGTTCCTGGCACAGACCTTTTTTTTAGTGTTGTGACAGTGCTGCTTAAAAGTAAGCGCTCTGTCCAATGTTATTCCCAGGTATTTTGGGCTGTTTGAATGCTTCAGCTCTTCCCCTTCCCATATGACTCAGAGTTTCCGTTTGGCTTGTTTGTTCCTAAGAAGGAAGGCGGATGATGAGATTTACTAGGATTTGGTTTGAGATTATTGCCTTCGCAATAGGTAGCAAGTTCTGTTAAGGCTCCTGTGACATTCTCCTCCAATTGTTCAAAGCTTTTATCCTGTGTGGCCACTGCTGCATCATCGGCACAAATGAACATTCGTGTCTGGTGGATGATGGGAAGGTCATTCGTATAGACGTTAAATAATATTGGAGACACTACCCTGCGCAAGTCCATTTTACCACGACTAGGTGACAAGTAGTTGAACGCCCATACCTCATTACAGAACGTAGGGATCGGAGGCTTGCCCACTCTCTAAAGCAATCTTTGGCAGATCTGAGGACAGAGTACAGCGCTGCCACAGCCACAAGTGTTTTGGAGTACCACGTTAAACACATAGTGTCGAGCATGTTGTTCCGTAGCATAGGACCCCTACGTGGTCCCATGTTGGTCCAACAGCATCGTCAAATATGATTAAAAAATGGTTCAAATTGCTCTGAGCACTATGGGACTTAACATCTGAGGTCACCAGTCCCCTAGAACTTAGAACTGCTTAAACCTAACTAACCTAAGGACATCACACACATCCATGCCCGAGGCAGGATTCGAAGCTGCGACCGTAGCGGTCGCGCGGCTCCAGACTGAAGCGCCTAGAACCGCTCGGCCACACCGGACGGCTACATACAGGGTGTTTCAAAAATGACCGGTATATTTGAAACGGCAATAAAAACTAAACGAGCAGCGATAGAAATACACCGTTTGTTGCAATATGCTTGGGACAACAGTACATTTTCAGGCAGACAAACTTTCGAAATTACAGTAGTTACAATTTTCAACAACAGATGGCGCTGCACGTGATGTGAAAGATATAGAAGACAACGCAGTCTGTGGGTACGCCATTCTGTACGTCGTCTTTCTGCTGTAAGCGTGTGCTGTTCACAACGTGCAAGTGTGCTGTAGACAACATGGTTTATTCCTTAGAACGGAGGATTTTTCTGGTGTTGGAATTCCACCGCCTAGAACACAGTGTTGTTGCAACAAGACGAAGTTTTCAACGGAGGTTTAATGTAAGCAAAGGACCGAAAAGCGATACAATAAAGGATCTGTTTGAAAAAGTTCAACGGACTGGGAACATGACGGATGAACGTGCTGGAAAGGTAGGGCGACCGCGTACAGCAACCACAGAGGGCAACGCGCAGCTAGTGCAGCAGGTGATCCAACAGCGGCCTCGGGTTTCCGTTCGCCGTGTTGCAGCTGCGGTCCAAATGACGCCAACGTCCACGTATCGTCTCATGCGCCAGAGTTTACACCTCTATCCATACAAAATTCAAACGCGGCAACCCCTCAGCGCCGCTACCATTGCTGCACGAGAGACATTCGCTAACGATATAGTGCACAGGATTGATGACGACGATATGCATGTGGGCAGCATTTGGTTTACTGACGAAGCTTATTTTTACCTGGACGGCTTCGTCAATAAACAGAACTGGCGCATATGGGGAACCGAAAAGCCCCATGTTGCAGTCCCATCGTACCTGCATCCTCAAAAAGTACTGGTCTGGGCCGCCATTTCTTCCAAAGGAATCATTGGCCCATTTTTCAGATCCGAAACGATTACTGCATCACGCTATCTGGACATTCTTCGTGAATTTGTGGCGGTACAAACTGCCTTAGACGACACTGCGAACACCTCGTGGTTTATGCAAGATGGTGCCCGGCCACATCGCACGGCCGACGTCTTTAATTTCCTGAATGAATATTTCGATGATCGTGTGATTGCTTTGGGCTATCCGAAACATACATGAGGCGGCGTGGATTGGCCTCCCTATTCGCCAGACATGAACCCCTGTGACTTCTTTCTGTGGGGACACTTGAAAGACCAGGTGTACCGCCAGAATCCAGAAACAATTGAACAGCTGAAGCAGTACATCTCATCTGCATGTGAAGCCATTCCGCCAGACACGTTGTCAAAGGTTTCGGGTAATTTCATTCAGAGACTACGCCATATTATTGCTACGCATGGTGGATATGTGGAAAATATCGTACTATAGAGTTTCCCAGACCGCAGCGCCATCTGTTGTTGACAATTGTAACTACTGTAATTTCGAAAGTTTGTCTGCCTGAAAATGTACTGTTGTCCCAAGCATATTGCAACAAACGGTGTATTTCTATCGCTGCTCGTTTAGTTTTTATTGCCGTTTCAAATATACCGGTCATTTTTGAAACACCCTGTATGATTACAGAGGGCACAGGATCATCAAGATTGGACCGAGGATCAATGGGATCGGCTCAACTGGTCGGATGGATCCCTTTATTATTAAACCAGTAGGATGGTCGTGTGCTGATACGTTCTCACCCAGGCGGACTGCTGCTCGAAACCCGCGGCGCGCCACAGACGCAGAACGTTGGGAGCAGTGTTATTTTATGGGGGTCAGTCACCTGGGTTTCCATGGCACCTGCGATGGTAACTGAAGGCACCGTGACAGCTGTGGACGACTCGAACACTATTAGGGACCACCTGTAACCCCTTATGCTTGATTTCTTCCCCAAAAGTGGTACCGTCTTCCAACAGGATAACTATTCGTGCCAAAATGCCAGAATTGTGATGCAGCGGTTTGATGACCGTGATAGTGAACTCACATTGATGTCTTGGCCATCGAATTCGGCTTATCTGAATACGATGCAACCCAACTGTGACACTATCGCGTTCTAGATCCGCGCCCACACCACCGTCCGTAAATTACGGAAGGGTGTGACATGTGTGGAGCCGTGTGGCGCCACAATCCTATGGAAACATTTCAAGTACTTGTCGAAACAGAGGAGTGCAGAATAAATGCTTAACTCCGTTCCAGAGGTGGACCAACACGCTTTTAAGTAGATGGTCACAATGTTTTGGCTATCACCACTGTATTTGCTTGTTTGACCTCGATTAAACCTTGACATGACCTTGAATGTTCTGTCATTTTACAACTAAAATTGGACAAATATATTATACTAGATCTGACATCTGATTACATTTTCATGTAATTCTGGTACATGGATCCTGAGAAATCAGTACCCAGAACAACCACCTCTGGCCGTAATAACGGCCTTGATGCTCCTGGGCATTGAGTCAAACAGAGCTTGGATGGCGTGTATAGGTACAGCTGAACATGCAGCTTCAGCACGATACCACAGTTCATCAAGAGTAGTGACTGGCGTATTGTGACGAGCCAGTTGCTCGGCCACCATTGACCAGACGTATTCAGTTGGTGAGAGGAGAATGTGCTGGCCAGAACAGCAGTCGAACATTTTCTGTATCCAGAAAGGCCCGTACAGGACTTACAACATGTGGTCGTGCATTATCCTGCTGAAATGTAGGGTTTCGCAGGGATCGAATGAAGGGTAGAGCCATGGGTCGTAACATGTCTGAAATGTAACGTCCACTGTACAAAGTGCCGTCAATGCGAACAAGAGGTGACCGAGACGTGTAACCAATGGCGCCCCATACCATCACGCCGGGTGATACGCCAGTATGGCGATGACGAATACACGCTTCCAATGTGCATTCACCGCGATGTCACCAAACACGGGTGCGACCATCATGATACTGTAAACAGAACCTGGATTCATCCGGAAAAATGACGTTTTGCAATTCGTGCACCCAGGTTCGTCGTTGTCTGTGATGCTGAGTCAAGGGTAACCGAAGCCATGGTCTGCGAGCTGATAGTCTATGCTGGTGCAAACGTCATCGAAGTGTTCGTGTAGATGGTTGTTGTCTTGCAACCGTCCCCATCTGTTGACTCAGGGATCGAGACGTGGGTGCACGATCCGTTACAGCCATGCGGATAAGGTGCCTGTCACCTAGACTGCTAGTGATACGAGGCCGTTGGGATCCAGCAATATTACCCTCCTGAAACCACCAATTCCATATTCTGCTAACAGTCATTGGATGTCGACCAACGCGAGCAACAATGTCGCGATACGATAAACGCGATAGGCTACAATGCGACCTCTATCAAAGTCGGAAACGTGATGGTACGCGTTTCTCCTCCTTACACGAGGCATCAAAACAACGTTTCACCAGGCAACGCCGGTCAACTGCTGTTTGTGTATGAGAAATCGGTTTTGAAATTTGCTCATGTCAGCAAGTTGTAGGTGTCGCCATCGGCGTCAACCTTGTGTGAATGCTCTGAAAAGCTTTATCATTTGCATATGACAGCATCTTCTTCCTGTCGGTTAAATTTCGTGTCTGTTGCACGTCATCTTCGTGGTGCAGCAATTTTAATGGCCAGTAGTGTATTACAGTCCTCATTTTAAAAAATAAATCAGCTTATCTTCCACAACACCTTGAAAATCACGTTCAAGGTTACGCCATTACTAGCAGTGCGTGACCCACTTTGCTACTCAAAACTTGCCCAGCAAATTTGGAATGTGGTATTGATATACGGTTTCCACAGAACAGGTTCTCAGGAGTTCGTATTATTAAATCTACTTTACAAACTGTTATTTTGTTTGGCTACCAGTATCGGCGATTTATTACGCCATCTTCAGGCCCCCTGACCGATGTGTAGGAACATTCCAACCTCGGTTCTGGTCAGAAAAGAGGCCAGCATTCAAAGTCTGGTATCCATAGAATTTCACTTGATACAGCGAACCCATCGACCATCATCTGATGGGCAGATGATGGTTGAAGTGATATCTGTATCAAGGCAAGCCAACACAAAGAAAAATGGAGGCACCATATATTTCGTACGCCGCCGCAAAGAGTTTATAAACTAGCAATGGAATGTTAACCATGAGGCGAGAGAAGTGAAAGAAGGCCGAGGAAGAGATGGTGAGATCTGAACTGGACCTAGGCGTACCCATGGAGCCGCAGAAGGAGAAGAAGAATTCGTTCAAGACAAAGGTAACTAGGCGAGGAAATATATGGTGCCTCTACTTTTCTTTGTGTTGGATTGCCATTTGGGTTACTGGTTGCATTTTGTTTCTCAGCGCCCATTGTTTCGCTCCATATGCATCATGAAAGAAACGACGCACCATGAAGGAATTATCCGAATGGGACGGAAATCGCCAAGTCTGATATACATGTACAAACTAATGACTACAGTTTCAGAAAAAATTAACAGTTTATTGAAGGGAAATAGCTTCACAAACTACGTAAGTTAATAACGTGTTGGTCCACCTGTATTTGAATTTTGGCTCCTATTTTGACCGGAACCGTGTTTGTTAATTAGACGGCGGAAAGGTGTTCCTGTAGCGAACAGCCGAGTCCCGCAACCATCTCTGAGAAATTGGACATACAGAGAATTTTCATTTATTTCCTGTAAATTTTGTAGCTGTGGTAGTACCTTATTCGCAGTTTGTGGATGAATTTCTTTACATTACCTTTTTTTTAGTGATGGTACTTTTGTTAACCTTCTTTCTTAATGAAAAGACAGTACCTATGAAGCACCTGGTACCTAGCCTCTGCTGGTACCACACTAGTGGAGGGCCGTCGTGGCCCCTGCGGAAGAGAGGTCCCTGGGTGGTGCCCTGTGGAGCGCCCGGCTGGTGCATTCCTGGCGGGTCACGGCCCACCGACCCTCTGTCGCACGTGTCGCGGCGCTTCCGCCTGGCATTTAGCTGCGCTCGGAGGCCACTGCATTCAATGCACCGGCCCTGGCTCACCTTTCGCGCCTTGTCCGCGACTGGCGAAGTCGCCACTTTCTCCTTCCGTCTCCTTCGCTCTTCCTACACCGCTGCAGGTGCGTGGAATCTTCTCCGCACGGCAAGCAGGAACAACCTTGCTCGCTTTCCTCGCCTAGTTGCCTTTTTACAAGTCTTGAACGAATTCTTCTTCTTCTTCAGCTGCTCCATGGGTAAGCCTAGATCCTGAACCGGTCTCACCATCTCTTCTTCGGCCTTCCCTCACGTCTCTTGCCCCATGGTTAACATTCCACTGCTAGTTGATAAACTCTTTGTGGCGGCGTATGAAATACATGGTCCCTCCATTTTTCTTTGTGTTGGATTGCCTTTTGGGTTACTGAATGGCAGCTAACTCTAAATGTAGATAAATGTAAATTAATGCAGATGAATAGGAAAAAGAATCCCGTAATGTTTGAATACTCCATTAGTAGTGTAGCGCTTGACACAGTCACGTCGATTAAATATTTGAGCGTAACATTGCAGAGCGATATGAAGTGGGACAAGCATGTAATGACAGCTGTGGGGAAGGCGGATGGTCGTCTTCGGTTCATTTGTAGAATTTTGGGAAGATGTGGTTCATCTGTAAAGGAGACCGCTTATAAAAAACTAATACGACCTATTCTTGAGTACTGCTCAAGCGTTTCGGATCCCAATCAGGTCGGATTGAGGGAGTACATAGAAGCAATTGAGAGACAGGCTGCTAGATTTGTTACTGGTAGGTTTGATCAACACGCGAGTGTTACGGAAATGCTTCAGGAAGTCTCTGGAGGAAAGGAGGCGCTTCAGTCCGGAACAGCGCAACCGCTACGGTCACAGGTTCGAATCCTGCCTCGGGCATGGATGTGTGTGATGTCCTTAGGTTAGTTAGGTTTAAGTAGTTCTAAGTTCTAGGGGACTGATGACCTCAGAAGTTCAGTCCCATAGTGCTCAGAGCCATTTGAAGCATTTTGAACCACAGATGTTAAGTCCCATAGTACTCAAAGACATTTTAACCATTTGAGAGACAAAGAAGATCCAACGAAGAGCGGTACGTTTCGTCACGGGTGTAGTATCATTGCCACAGATCCTACTACAATGCCGCGCCAACACAAGGTTGGCAGCCCGTCGTCTGCCGAGCACGGCGCACTCTAGCGGGCTGTGCAGCTCGACGGAACTGGAGTGTGCCTCGTTCACTTCTTAGCTAGATTCCAACCGAGGCAGACGCACTTTCATAATCGGCCGTCAGCCAGTTCTGTAATGTTTGCATTGATTCTCGGAGGAGGGCCTATCAGACTTACTCCCTGAGAATAGATTGTATTAGTTCGTGGTGTTCCATGTTACGAGACTGTCAGTTCATAGCAGCAGTTGCAGTCCTACACACTACTGAAGATAAGTAATTTCATTGTATTATGTGTTTCTTGAATAATAATCCTTCTCTCTAACAGTGTTCCGTACCTCATATTATTGCAACCTGGACTCCTTCAGCTCCTATCAATTCGGCCTCCTACTTATTTGCATGTAGTAACGAGCTGAAAACACCCACGCGTTTTGTGCCTCTAAACAGTGAAACACAATAACGGGATCGTTTAGCTGGCCCGACAGCATTACAGAAATTCTCAAAAAAAATGCAGTGCCACGCTCTTCTACACAGGAATTGTGCATCACGCAGAAAACAAAACAAAAAAATGATCGGGCGAGCCATGTCGACGCAGACCTCACTGCTCCAATCCGACTGCACTAGTGCCGCATTGCAAATCACCGACTGGCAGGTCCGGACTGCTCTCCAGACGCGTTCCAACTGACTGGCAGCCCGAACTCACGCCGGAACTGGCTTACGACAGACAACCGGGAAGTAATAGCAGTCGAGGAAAGATACTACGAGAGGGGATATATCGATACGCGCTGCTAGCGCCGCTCACGGCCAGGCAAAGCAGCAACTCAGTGACAGTAGTAATTTAAATTAACGCAGTGAGGTGGAAGTACGATAAAACAGGGTGTAAAATACATGATGGCGGGAACACGAGCCACTCACGGCTCAGACACAGTCCGATCTTGTGTTCCGTATCTAGTGACCTCGATGTCGACGGGACGTTAAACCTAATCTTCCTTACTTCCTCCCTTCCTTAAATCATTTTTGGAGGAACTGACTCGGCAAATTGAAAAGTCAAAACAACCTTCGGAAAAATTAAATGCAAGTGCGATAACATTGAGAGAGGTATGGGAATTCCACTGTTAAATGCAGAGGAGAGAGCGGATAGGCGGAAAGGTAACGTTGAAGGTCTCTGTGAGGTGGAGGGCTTATCTGACGACGTGATAGGGAAAAGATAAGGGATCAAGTATTAGAATGAGCATTTGAAAGAACTTTGGGAGGCTTAAGATCAAGTAACGCAGAAAGCATAGACAAGATTCCACGGGAATTTCTGAAATGATTTAGGGTAATGGCAACAAAACGATTATTGACGATGATGTGGGGAACGTATGTCAATGGCGATACACCATCTGACTTCCGGAGAAAAGTCATCCACACAATTCCGAAGATTGCAAGAGCCGACAAGTGCGAGAATTATCGCAGAAGCACCATAGCAGCTCATGCATCAAAGTCGATGACAACAATAATACGCAGAAGAATAGTGAAGAACGTTGAGGATCTGTTGCATGACCAACAGTTTGGTTTTAGAAAAGGCAATGGCACCAGAGAGGCAATTCTGACGAGGCTAAAGAAAAATCAAGACATGTTCATGGGATTTGTTGGCCTGGAAAAAGCCAGGTGTTTTAAATTATGAGAAAAATTACGGTAATTTTCATGGAAAGACGGGTGATATACGATATGTACAAGAGTATAAAGGGAAAAATAAGTGTGAAAGACCAAGAACAAAGTGCTCGGATTAAAAAGGGTGCATGACAGGGATGTAGCCCTCCGACCATACTGTTCAATCTACGCACGGAGAACCAACGAAGCAAATAAAGAAATGTTCAAGAGTGTGATTAAAATTCAAGATGAAAGTGTATCCAAGATAATATTCGTTGATTACGTCGCTATCTTCAGTGAAAATGAAGAAGAAATGCAGGATCTGCTGAAGGGAATGAACAGTCTAATGAGTATAGAATATGGATGGGAGTAAATAGAAGAAAGACGGAAGTAATGAGAAGTAGTAGAAGTGAGAACAGCTAGAGACTTAACATCTTAATTGGTGATCACGAAGTAAATGAAGTTAAGGAATTTATACTGCGTTACGCCATTTTCATCTAAGCAGAGTGGCGTCTCGAGACGTGACTCTGACTTGTATACTGACAGTTCTGCCTTCAAGACTAGGCAGACATCGTCGCATTACTAGTATAAATCATTAAACTTTAGTCCAAGATATTTAATTGAGTGAATGTAATAGGAACTGCACACAAACTTCGAATCCGACTAAAACAGAAGTACACAGGTTACATGCCCCTATTACATCATAGACTCTCTATCAATACTTCACTCGTCAATAGTGTGGCAATGCGTTAAAGTGGTGAAGGCCCAACACACTTTAATATCAGTACTTACCATTATACTAATTAGGATTTAATTAAATCTTGTGCACACTGCACGCGTAATAAATATTTACCGCGACCTACGTTTCACTTACTTACGATAATCATAAGGGCCCAGGTTTGATTCCCGGCTGGGGCGGAGATTTTCTCCGCTCAGGGACTGGGTGTTGTGTTGTCCTAATCATCATCATTTCATCCCCATCGACGCGCAAGCGCCCAAGTGGCCTCAAATCAAAAGACTTGCACCCGGCGAACGATCTACCCGACGGGAGGCACTAGTCACACGACATTTACATTTTTTGCTTACTTACGATAAATCTCAGTTTCGCACACCCTCGTTCAGTTAAATTTAATAAACCATTTTTTATTGCGATAATTCCGAACGTAGCAACTAAAATTATAATTTCATTGCAAACCAGCAATATAGCGAGAATTGTCTCTGCAACACTATTAATTCTCCTGCAATCTGTAAACGTTATTTCTCGTTGTTACTTTTTCTTATTTATTGCTCTTGTGAATTAGGATGTTAACACCCTTGCCTTTTCTTTGATGAAATCTAATGAAGTCCTTTTTCTGTAACTACTTATTTTTTAATCGTATATGACATTTATCCTTTGAGTCTAGCTCTTTGACTGGAATAACTGACTTATTTCTGCAAGACTGATTTTGAACTACTTTGCATCAATGTAGCTCTTTATTATTTACGTCAGTTGTGTATCTTTCAGTGAGGATTGAGTTCTTTCCACTGTAGAATTAGACTCCGAACTCAGAAGTCAGTTTAACTTTTCTTAAGTAGGATCAAATTAATATCTCATGTGAACGACGTACATTAAAAAAATCTACACCCAATACAAATTGGTATAGAAAAGACAGAACAAAAACACAAACAAAAATCTTATGTGCTACCACCACTTTTGTTCTTTAATACTTTAATACCACTTCAGGTATTGGCAATCACCTTCCCTCTAACAGTCCCTAAGTTAAAACTGGCCACTCGTGACCTCACCAAGGAATGTAATTGAATATCGTCGAAAAATATTAATTAGTTCCGCACCGGTACGAAGTCTATTTTGAAATATTAGTGTCACAAATGTTAAAGGCAACAGTAACTGTGTCCTCTTTTACATAAGTTTTGCCGATTCTGGGTCCTGTCTTTATAAAACACCAATTGAGACTTGAACTCAGTGGTCGACAAAACACAGTTATTACGTCACGAAACCTGTAGTGCGTACTTAAATATATACACCAACATAAACCTCTCAACACTCAACTGCCTTAGAGTAGGCGTCCCAAAATCACACAATACCTCAACCACTCAATTATCTTAGAGCATGCTTGAATACTACGTCCATCAGCTTGAACCACAACGATTTCTAGAGTCTTGTGCACACCAGGAATACAGCGAATCGCACTCGTAAGTCCAGTCCAATGATTAACATCTTCAAACATCACCTTCTACATGCATGGACCACAGTTTCGCCAAAATTTGAGTCTAACTTTACAACAGCACTCCAACCCGTTACTTCCTACTTAACGTGGTCACTAACAAACTTTATCCGCTTAACTGCAGCAACAGTTAACCAATTCCTCCACATACAGGACAGTAGCAAAAATCTCTCCAGCACTACGACTCAAAATAAATTATAACCAATTAGCTCAACGTACCATACCTTCCCTCGTGGAAAAATATAAATTGAAGCAGATACACGGCTAACAACTCGGTCACACTGAGTTCTGAACCTCAGCACGACTCAATATTTCAATAAAACGTCTTGACGATATTCTCACAAAATTTATTAGTCGCTATCCCACCTAGAACAGCGATGTATTGTCTTTGACTGTGACTGTTAGACATAATAATTAATTAGAGCTTGCACATACCGCCTCTTGTGTAGGCTTCCCCAGCAAGACTCAAATCAGAACCGAGCCAAAAACGCTGGCCGGAGTGGCCGAGCAGTTCCAGGCCCTTCAGTCTGGAACCGCGCGACCGCTACAGTCGCAGGTTCGAATCTTGCCTCGGGCATGAATGTGTTGAAAAGGTCCTGTAGCCACCTTTCATTAGTCCGGTAGCCCATTTTCACTAGCATTTCTCTTTCTTTTCCTTGTTTATCTTTTCTCATAACTCATAGTGGTGTGATTGAATGAATGTGGTTGTGTGTCACGCTGCTAGACGGTGGCGTAGTCTGCTGCAGAAAGTCTGCGATAGTGATACAGATTCAGCAGCCATTGTACAGAATAGCCAACTCTCGTAGTGGTGAAGTAGGCAAAGAGGTTTGCGCTGCTGGTGAGATATCCACCTGCGTTAGGTTGGTGGCGGAAATGGTATCTTTGGGTTTTCATAGCCACTCGGAGCGTGGAGGAGGCTGGAGATGAAAAAGGGAGGCAGTCTGCCGCCGGTACGGGAAGCGTCCACAGCTGTGCTCCAGTCGAAGAAGGGTGAGTTAGACTGACCGCGTGGCGCGTTGTTACTTGTCGAGGGGAGAGCTGTTAGCTTTTGGTCTTGCTTTTCAATTCTGAAAGATTGCTTTGCCTTGTCACAGCAAGGAATGCAAAACTTTGGCAGATTTTTCTTTTAGTAAATTTCTATAGTATATGTGGATCCACCGGAAGAGGTGTCGATAAGAAGTGAGCACTCGCTTCTGTATGAATGTCTGTTTGCCTTCAGCTGTGCCTGTATAAGCTTTCATTTTTCTAAATATTAATAGCTTTGCCTTCTCGTAAATTTGCCTTGCTTTATGTATCTTTTGTCCGTGGGGAGCCAACCACATGGTTGAACATAAAAAAAGATTGTTGGGCTACCGTCATCACTAACTGTCCGGTCTCATGTTTGTTTTAAAGAATGTTAACTGTTCATGACTGTGTGATGAGATATTGTTGCAACATGGCCACGATACCTAGAAAGTGTGTCTCCACAAACCACATGGGCACGCGGGTGTACTGCGAAACGTGTACCGTTTCAAGAGTTATTGCGATCAGTTATCAGGCAACAGCAGTTGTATGAATGATTCACACCAATGATTTTAGTTGTAGATTATAATGATGTATGTTTCGATGCTTTTATTTAATGTTTTAGGAATTAATGTTATCAGGAATTGTGTACATGCCTCACATCCATATCTTAGGAATATATGATTTTATACACAATTTTCTCTTGCATTCTGAGGTTACGTTTTTACACCTAAGCCACTCACCTCGTAGCTTTTGTTAGCACATCCAACGCGTTTCCTTACGCACAGGTCCAGAGATAAGTTTCCCCTTTTATTTTAAACATTTATTTTAAAACATGTGCTTTAGATCAAGTCTTATTTTCAGGTGTGTTGCTTTGAGCTGATCTTCTGCACGCTGTTCATGCATGTACTATTTGATTTTAAATGGTTGATTCTCGTGGACAGCGCACGGGAAATACTATTAATTACATCGCATCCCCTATGAGCAACATCACGACGTACGTATTTTTATGAATTTTTGGTCTGCGATCAAATTAATTTACTTTCCGGCTCGGCCAAACCTTTGATTAGTTATATGGATAGAGTCGGTGGTCACCCTAATCTTCTCACGTTAATTTCACAATCAACAAGCATTTCCATTCCCACTCTTAACGTAATAACCCGTAGAAACAGGTTAGTTACAGTGTGTGATGTCCTTAGGTTAGTTAGGTTTAAGTAGTTCTCAATTCTAGGGCACTGATGACGTCAGCTGTTAAGTCCCATAGTGCTCAGAGCCATTTGAACCATTTTTTTAACCAGAAACCATAGGGGAACCAATTTAGACAGTCACTTCACAATCCCATTGCTTAAAACAATTAAATGTAAGTTCTTCGGCGGCCTTCGTCTCGCTGAATAGCGGTCAGCTCGATGTGATGATATCTCTGGCTCCGACAGCTGACGTCTGCTGATGCCGGCGCGACGAGTCTCTTTGCCGCAACTTGGTCGTTATGTCAAGCGCCTCGCTTTTCTACATCATTTGCACAAATGAAGACTTTAGTTACAGAACATACATACATCTATAACCATTCATCACGTATTTAATACTAGCCAACCGCTAAGTTAATACGTTGAAACGAATCAAATTCCGCGACAGAACCCCAAAAACTTCAGTCCCGTAACAAATTCTGCTACCTAGGCAGCAAAATAACCCATGCAGATGGAGCGAGGACGACTTAAAAAGCAGACTAGCGCCGGCAAAAAAGGGCTTTCCTGGCCTAGAGAAATCTTCTAATATCAAACATAAGTCTTAATTCGAGAAAGAAGTTTCTAAGAATACATGGTTGGAGCACAACATAGTGTGGTAATGTAACGAGGACTGTGAAAAAAAACCAGAATAGAAGGGAATCGAAGCATCTGAAATGTGGAGTTACAGAAAAATGTTGGAAATTAGGTGAACTAATAGGGTACGGAAAGAGGAGGTTCTCTGGAGAATCGGCCAGGAATGTGTGGTAAACACTGACATGCAGATGGAGCGTGGACGACTTAAAAAGCAGACTAGCACCGGCAAAAAGGGCTTTCCTGGCCAAGAGAAATCTTCTAATATCAAACATAAGTCTTAATTCGAGAAAGAAGTTTCTAAGAATACATGGTTGGAGCACAACATAGTGTGGTAAAGTAACGAGGACTGTGAAAAAACCAGAATAGAAGGGAATCGAAGCATCTGAAATGTGGAGTTACAGAAAAATGTTGGAAATTAGGTGAACTAATAGGGTACGGAATGAGGAGGTTCTCTGGAGAATCGGCCAGGAATGTGTGGTAAACACTGACAAGAAGAAGGGATGGGACAGGATGGTAGGACGTATGTTAAGACACCAGGAAATAACTTCCATGGTACTATAGGGAGCTGTAGACGCTATAGACTGTAGAGGGAGATAGAGATTGGGATAAATGCATCACAAGATAGGAATTCATGGCGGGCCGCAGCAAACCTGCCAGAAGCCTGATGAGTAAAAGAAAAAACCTGCCGCCCCAGATGTGTTCCTGTCAGGTACAGATCAGCAGATCAGGAGAGTTAGGTGGCCAGGACATCAAGCTGAGTTCCGCCATCATCCTTCTCAAACTACTGCAGTAAGATTCTGGTTCTGTGACACGGATAGTTATCCTGTTGGAATATGTCCTCGCCCTAGGGGAAGGGACGGTAACTTCCACTACTAGCAAAAGTCCCACCGAAGCCCAGGGGAATGTTTCCCTTAGTGTGCGAGGTGCCGGGGCTAGCAGTGTGTTTATCACTAAATTCTATTAGAATCCACATATGTAAATCATGCTATAAGCCCCCCCCCCCCTATTCTAACTCCGACTTTTGCTGTTGCACAAGGATAAAAGAAATACGCGAACTGACTCTAATCAACCCTGCTAGTGGAGTAGAAGAGAGTTTGGCACCTGCAATAATTTAATTTGATACATAAGTTAAATAAACCAAGGTTTCATTAGCATAGTGAGGAATGATAGGGTTGCTCTATCGATTAACAGAATGAAAGTTCTGTCCAAAATAACAATATGATTTATTAAGATTAAACACAGAATAGTAAAAGAAATACAGGAAATATTTATAAAACATCAAATTGGCTAAAATTGGAGATTCATACAAACACTATAAAGGTGAAGTTGTCCCTAACTTAGATCGTGAGGTTGAAGACGAAGTGGTATGTGGAGCCAATTCCTTGCCACTCAAATCTCAAGAGAGACACACAGCTAACCCAACAGCAATTGCTGCTACTCAAGACAGAACAAAGTTAGAAATAGTCGAACAGGCGCGCTCTGCTGACTTCTGATTATCACCTAGGAAAATCCCTATCTGCCGGTGCTGCGGACATACATTACCAAAACTGCCTTATTAACTGCTAGAACACGATCTGGCGTACCGCAGGCGAGGGCTGGTTGCTTCGACGTCCTCGACCGAAAGGCGACTGCTGACGACCCAGAGCACCCGTACAGGCCGAACACACAACATTCCCGCCCCCACGACAGTGGCCGTGGTTACGTTCCAATCAGCAACTCGAAAACCGGCGGAAATTCCACTCCATTGCCGGAGCACTACCATTCCACCAATGGAGATTCTTGGCGCCAATTTCTGTGCTGATTTTGCTACGTCACGGAGCTATGCCCTGAGCAAACCAATCACCGTTACTATTTTGCAGAAAGTGCGGGAATTTTCCCGCCACAACTGCGTGGGTACACAAGTCATTCCCACGCCTCGCTGGTAGCCCGCCAGAAAGTGTTTTCGCAAAGTTTCTCCGAAGTAACGGAACCTCTAGCCCAGCCACTACTTCACACCCCAGTGGGCGTGTCTCTTGACAATGTCGGCGTCTGCCAAGCATTCACTCGACTGCCTCACACACGTCGGCTTAACCCTCTCCAGTTCTACAGAGCCCGCCTGTCACCGGACCACCCGGGTGACGAGAGACGCTGCGTGGGAAGTCCGCGTGTGAAGGAATAGCAGCCCTCCACCGCATGCAAATAGAGAGGAGAGTCGTAAGATAGAAATATGAGAGGGGGCTCATGCCACCTCTCATTGCCCCTACGCCATTTTAGATTGTAATTGGTGAGCGGTTGGCTCACTTAGGAGCAAGGTAGTGAGTCAATCGCCCAAGAACAATCTTAAAAACTGACTCCACATGCCGCACTCTATAAAAAAAATCACTGCAACTGAAAAATGCAGCTCATAGAGGGAGGATTATTTATGATGTAGCCAACTTCACCTTCTTAATATGGAACACTAACACTCACATCACACATCCATACCCAGGGAGCGCCTTCCCAAACACCGATTCACGCAGACATTCACGCTCTAAATATGGCCCGGGCATCTGAGCCAAATATGGAGCAGTTTATTCTTTACAATCAGAGTTGGAGTGCTCCGCAATTAAATGCCCAAGATGTTACAACAATTTTAATCATTAAACTAACCTGAACTCACTCACACATGATACTATTTAAGTTAACAATCTCTTTGTGAGCTTTCAGAATCTAATTACAACCTCCGATTCATTCTGTCTCCCTGCAGCAAGAATAACCTTTACAAAATGTTCCCTGAACTGATGGTCCATTCACAATGACAGTGGTGGTATCTGCTTCAGTTTATGGGGACTTCAGGCACACTGTTCGCATACACACAACAATAAATACAAAATACAAAAAAAACATGGTGTGGAGAACAATAAAGTTCACGACTGTGCTGAGAATGAGGCACTAAATCACATTGTTAGAAATATCCGTAGCACTTCACTAATTACACAGTACTGACATCACATAAGGCTAAACGTCGGGTGTTGTTGCTACGTTGTGGCAACAGCAATAGGGAGTTCTGGAGTGTCTGCAGTACGCTGTTGAGATTGTAGTCAGACCCACGCATATGATCACGGCAGTACGGTAGGAAGACACAGTGATAGGCTCTCCTCACGGCGATTAATTGTCTCTGAGGTCTATTTGTTGGGATACATCACTAGTCTAGGTCTCTTCTCTCGCTGGACAGTACTTTACGTTTCCCAATATTGCAGTTCGACAAGGGATGATGGCACGTGGAGTGACTCCACAAGTGTGTGAGGTCATCCATACAGGATCGAACTAGGAGTGACGATTGCTAAGACTGCTCTCTAAAAGAGAGGAGAAGTTAGAAATGAGACCATACATTTGTTAGTGTGGCACAATACTGCTTTGTGTATGCAGATCGGCCAATGCTAGTGAGTTGTAAAAACCCGAACAGGTGAGTATATAGCGTCCCTTTCTGTCCTGAGGCACATGAGGCGCAGATTCTGACACGATATGTGATCTTCTTCGTGTACTCACGACAACGTGGTCTGCCGCAGGGAATCCCTCCAAACGGCTGCCGCGTCCGGAGAGCTAGCAGGCTGTCGCTTGTGGGTCGCGTGTCAGTGTCAACGGCCAGCCTCACTTTCGCTTGTGGCCTGGCGAGGGTCCCGCGTAATCCCTCAGGTAGGCGGCCGGGTGACTGTCAGCCTGCGGACCGGATGCACTCGCCCTTCACGTCAGGTGGGGTGCTGACGCTCTTTTCTTGCAGGTAGCCGTAGACCTCTTGTTCCCGCTCCGGCCGGCCTCCGCATTGCCACGATCCCCGTCATCTGCACAATTCTTACAAAAATCTTATGCCTAACTTTTTCCCATGACCTTCTATGTTATAATAAATTTACATAATGACACATTGATGGTCTGTCATTTCAGACACTCTTATTTTACTTTTATAGTTATTAATCTATGGCAATCATTATAACATCTAATCTAGACATGGAAATAATTTATTTTGATATACGTGTAGAGACCGATCTCAGTATTGTACATGGTTGGTGATAACTGATGCTATGTAATGGATGAACAGCTAAATGTGCGGGCCCGCACTAATATTACTATTAATTATATAGATCGACAGTAGACATGCTCAAGAATTAACTACCATATGCCAACGATCTACATTCTATGTCTTCTGCATAAATTATGTTATTCCAACTATTCTACGTTCGCTCGCCGGTCGTCGTTTCATCTCGGGTCTGTGATTTGATGACCTGAAAAATAGCATCTCAACAGGCGCGCGCCAAACACAACACTTGTGGTAGAAAACCCCCACAATATTAATCTAGTTATTGTTAAATCCTACAGTTTAAATTTATCCTAGTATATCGTACCTCTTTTTTTATTTTTTTTTTTATTTTTTTTTTTTTTTACAATACTCTTACATAATTCTTGTTACGTTGAGATGTCTCGCCGCTCGCCGCTATTGCCGACAGTGATGTGCGCGCCGTACGACATGACCTCCGAGTTTTCATTACGCCTCAAGGAAACTCCAGAGACTGGGTTAGCCGTGGCTATACACGACAATAAATTTATAGTTGCAACTTCCTTCTCTATCTGATGCGGTTTTCGGGATCAAAGCACACCTTTCCAGAAGCAATGTAATATGACCGAGCCAGGGGTGGTTCCTGTTGAGGATTCAGTCGCCCAACACACGCCAGCTACACAGTATGTCACGAATATCCAAGTATAAGTCCCTGGTTATTCATCTGTGACAGTCACGAGCAGCACGCTAAATCCCCAACCAGCACATTGGCATGGTAGGCTTTATGCTCGCATTTCTCTCGTCTAGGGCACCATTGGAGTCAAACGCTCACAGGATCACCCCGACTTGCAAGACAACGATGCTGGCGCAGCTCTGCAAAAAAAACTATACTGCCCATATTCATCCTCGAAATCACGCAATATACCACAATCTTGCAGTGCACTGACGCGTGCCTGCAAGCATTGGTATGAACGTTTCACGAACTGGTTGTGGCCGCTGTGGAGCGTATCACGACTTCTCAGAACGCTGCTAAGAGCACGTTCTTGTATGCGCCCGTTTGTGCGACGTCTCGTCACTCATCTTTATCCCTTAACATGGACACCAGATAGGAAAGGACAAAAACATTGCTCATGGAAAGTTAGTCCCTCTTATCGCAACGACAGAGGAGATCCCGAACATAGACAAAAAGTTAACAGCAGTAAATTCTTAAGCGAGAAAACGCAGCGTGTTAATACTTTAACAATCTTAATCTATTAATGCAACGATTATTGTTCCCCGAAGAAAGGTTCATATCTTTGCCTATTCTAATATGTACACCACTTAAACTACTATTATTCCACGAACTTCTTTGTGTGAGAGAAGTGGTGGAGTCCTATGGACTAGCGTCAATCCCTTCTTAGACTCCCCCTCCTCTGACGTGCATTAGGATTTGGAGGTCTAATTTCTATCTCCCGGTTCTCCTGTTGTCCTTGATTTCGCTCTCTCCAATTACGGTCGCTTTGCCGTTCGTCATTCCTCCTGTCCCAGATTTCTTGTCTAGATTGACCCTGTTCCCTGACGTTTTGGTTTCCGTGTCTCTGATTTCCATAACCTTGAATAGCGTAACCTTGATTTCCGTAACCCTGGTTTCCTAACTGACCAGTGCGATTATGCGATCTGTTGTCGTCTTCCCTTGCTGGCCCGTGGTATTTGTTATTTTGCGCCTTCTTCCTGTCCCTTGCGTCTTGTTTATCGAAGACTACTTCGAGTTCGCGCAGTAGACTCTTGAATGCATCTATGTCAGATCCACACTTCCCGACAAGTGTCTGTTGATACCTAACTGGCAATTTGGAAAAGCAAAATTTAATGATTTCTCCGTTGCTATATGGACTATCTAAAAACTGATTCTTCTTGAGTAAATCATCAAAAAATTTGGTTGCGCTTCTATGCCCGGACACTTCCAGTTCAGGACAAAATATTATTTCCTCTTTAATCCTGTCTTGCGTTTCCTTTGACCAGTAGGTCCGCAGGAATGCACCAACAAATTCCTGATAAGTCCGACACGTCACTGCCACACCCCGCATCTTTTCCGCGGCTTGGCCTTCGATGTGTCCACACATGAATTCTAATTTTGCCTGGGTTGGCCATGATGACGGTAATGAATTTGTAAATTGCATCACCCAGCTCTTCGGATGCATCGACCCTCCATTATCTTTGAATTTCTGGAATTTTAGTATCGACAGGAAGTGATTGTGATCAAAATTCTGTCCGATCCTCGCACTGGTGTTGTCACTCGTTTCCGATACTTGCACGTCTGCTGAGTGTCCTGATCTATCTTGCTGATAACTGTGATGTGCTACGTCTGTATCACAGTGGAAGTGGCATTCAGCATTCGCTCTTCTAAGTGGGCTGCAATTATTGGAGCTATTACTCTCTGTTTCTGCGTGTGCATTGTTAGTTCCGCACTCTGTCACTGGGCTAGAGCACGGCGGGCTTTTCCTCGGAGATACAATTCTGTGTACTCCATCATTGGTATCCGAACGCGCAGTGCTCGTGTGCCCGTTTCGCTCTAGTTTCGCTATCCGACTCTCTACTTCTTTCATTCGTTTCGTGATGTTCGTAACCACAATATTACCTTGGGTTTTTAAGAACGCTAGGGATTTTGAGTGGGCTTGTGTCGCACGTCGCAAGCGACCTGCGAGTTGAGAAGTTACTTTTGCAACTTTCATTGCCCCCATTGCTGCCGTTTTGGCTAGGCCTGCTACTTTTTGTGCTACCAGTGACATCTGTTTTGCTTCTCCACATTCTTTCTTTATTGTTAGTAATTCCCCACGAATTTCCCCTATATGCGAAATTATTGCCTCAGTGTCCTTCTTACGCTGTTCACCAGCTTCTTCCTTCTCCTGCTTACGTTGTTTCTCCTCTTCTTCCTTCTCCCTCTTACGCTGTTCTTCAGCTTCTTCCTTCTCCTTCTTACGTTGTTTCTCCTCTTCTTCCTTCTCCCTCTTACGCTGTTCGTCAGCTTCTTCCTTCTCCTTCTTACGTTGTTTCTCCTCTTCTTCCTTCTCCCTCTTACGCTGTTCGTCAGCTTCTTCCTTCTCCTTCTTACGTTGATTCTCCTCTTCTTCCTTCTCCCTCTTACGCTGTTCGTCAGCTTCTTCCTTCTCCTTCTTACGTTGTTTCTCCTCTTCTTCCTTCTCCCTCTTACGCTGTTCGTCAGCTTCTTCCTTCTCCTTCTTACGTTGTTTCTCCTCTTCTTTCTTCTCCCTCTTACGCTGTTCGTCAGCTTCTTCCTTCTCCTTCTTACGTTGTTTCTCCTCTTCTTTCTTCTCCCTCTTACGCTGTTCGTCAGCTTCTTCTTTCATTGATCGTAGGAAGCTAAGTATTGGGTTTTCGTCCTCTTTTTGATCCTCTTCAAACATGGGCGATGTAACTCTGGACACTTGGGCGCTAGAGCTCTGACCTGACCGAGCTGGCCCCTGTCTGCACTCGTTCGTTTGACTATAAACTTCTGCTACCGTCTCGACCTGTGTGCCTGTCTCTGTTTCATCCTCTACTTCACTATCATAATCACGGCCGCAACGCTGCTCTGAGATCGCGTCCAAATCACCTTCCTCATCAATGACCCTGGCGTCCTGTCCTGCTAAAAATGTGCCCATCTCATCTCTGAACCTATTCCCGTCAGTAAACTGCCCCTTATCCATTATGCTATCCTCTTTTGTTTTAGCTTCGCTCGATAATAATCGTGCCTTACTTCTCGTTATCATTCATGAAAAACAAATTTATCTAAAATGCACAATAAAATTAACCTACTCCATATACTTTTCGACATAGACACAAAATTTTAACAACGCTGTTGCAACGCTGTAATTACAAGCACAATTTGATGTGGTCCAGAAACCGCACACAAATCCGACAAAGTGCGATGTGGTACGGACACCACATCAACGAAACACAAAAAAACAATGAACAAAAAATATATACACTGAAAACAAAAACTGTAATCATGCGCCGCTACTTAAAACTAAACGCGGAACTACCAGAGCAAAAACTTGGGTATTAATCAATAAAAAAAATTAGAGAAAAAAAATTTGAATGTTCGTACTAAGAATACTGTTTGTTAATCAGTGATTCTCAGGAAAGATCCGAGGCTAAGGGTCGCCATATTATGCGAGGTGCCGGGGCTAGCAGTGTGTTTATCACTAAATTCTATTAGAATCCACATATGTAAATCATGCTCTAAGCCCCCCCCCCTATTCTAACTCCGACTTTTGCTGTTGCACAAGGATAAAAGAAATACGCGAACTGACTCTAATCAACTCTGCTAGTGGAGTAGAAGAGAGTTTGGCACCTGCAATAATTTAATTTGATACATAAGTTAAATAAACCAAGGTTTCATTAGCATAGTGAGGAATGATAGGGTTGCTCTATCGATTAACAGAATGAAAGTTCTGTCCAAAATAACAATATGATTTATTAAGATTAAACACAGAATAGTAAAAGAAATACAGGAAATATTTATAAAACATCAAATTGGCTAAAATTGGAGATTCATACAAACACTATAAAGGTGAAGTTGTCCCTAACTTAGATCGTGAGGTTGAAGACGAAGTGGTATGTGGAGCCAATTCCTTGCCACTCAAATCTCAAGAGAGACACACAGCTAACCCAACAGCAATTGCTGCTACTCAAGACAGAACAAAGTTAGAAATAGTCGAACAGGCGCGCTCTGCTGACTTCTGATTATCACCTAGGAAAATCCCTATCTGCCGGTGCTGCGGACATACATTACCAAAACTGCCTTATTAACTGCTAGAACACGATCTGGCGTACCGCAGGCGAGGGCTGGTTGCTTCGACGTCCTCGACCGAAAGGCGACTGCTGACGACCCAGAGCACCCGTACAGGCCGAACACACAACATTCCCGCCCCCACGACAGTGGCCGTGGTTACGTTCCAATCAGCAACTCGAAAACCGGCGGAAATTCCACTCCATTGCCGGAGCACTACCATTCCACCAATGGAGATTCTTGGCGCCAATTTCTGTGCTGATTTTGCTACGTCACGGAGCTATGCCCTGAGCAAACCAATCACCGTTACTATTTTGCAGAAAGTGCGGGAATTTTCCCGCCACAACTGCGTGGGTACACAAGTCATTCCCACGCCTCGCTGGTAGCCCGCCAGAAAGTGTTTTCGCAAAGTTTCTCCGAAGTAACGGAACCTCTAGCCCAGCCACTACTTCACACCCCAGCGGGCGTGTCTCTTGACAATGTCGGCGTCTGCCAAGCATTCACTCGACTGCCTCACACACGTCGGCTTAACCCTCTCCAGTTCTACAGAGCCCGCCTGTCACCGGACCACCCGGGTGACGAGAGACGCTGCGTGGGAAGTCCGCGTGTGAAGGAATAGCAGCCCTCCACCGCATGCAAATAGAGAGGAGAGTCGTAAGATAGAAATATGAGAGGGGGCTCATGCCACCTCTCAAGTGAGCATAACACTGCTCCAACGGCCTGCGTGGTGTATATTTTGAATAGCAGTTTGGTTGGATGACAGCGTATCCAGACACGACCGTCGACGTGGTGTAACAAGGAACTAGATTCATCCAACTAGGCAATATGCTTCCCTTGATCTACGTTCCAGTGCCTATGACAACGGACCCCCTGCCAATCGCTATGAAAGAGACTGAATAATAAATGCAATGTGGGCAACAGAGGCAGATGTCGTAGCACGTGAGGAGAGTTGCCGCGTCTACATCTACATCATACTCCGCAAGCCAACTAACGGTGTGTGGTGGAGGGTACTTCTGGTGCCACAAATTGAACCCAGGCTTCCCTGTTCCACTCGCGAATGGCAGTGGAAAAAATGATAATCGGTAAGCTTCTATATTAGCTGTAATTTCTCGAATTTTCTTGTCGCGGTCATTTCGCAGATGTCTTTGTGACAAAGTAATCTGTTGCCCTATTCTTTCCAGAATGTGTTCTCTCTCTCGAAAGTTCGGGCTGCCAGTCAGTTGGAACGCGTCTGGAGAGCAGTCCGGACCAGCCAGTCGGGGATTTGCAATGCGGCACTAGTGCACTCGGATTTTTGTTTATTTGGCCTTTGAGTGTGTACTCAATTTAGCCATCAGCAACACATAATGACAATGTACACATAACTGAATAAACAAATACAGAAATGCATATTTACAAGAATAAAAAGCTTAACTGTTACAGTTTTAAAAATTGAATTGAATTGAATTGGAAAATAATTAAAAGTGTCTTGACTTAAAATTCACACCAATTCTGAAATTTCTTCATCAGCAAGACATATTTATAATTTACGTACACCATTAAAACCTACTGATTGTAACCAGTACGGCCGGCCGCGGTGATCTCGCGGTTCTAGGCGCGCAGTCCGGAACCGTGCGACTGCTACGGCCGCAGGTTCGAATCCTGCCTCGGGCATGGATGTGTGTGATGTCCTTAGGTTAGTTAGGTTTAAGTAGTTCTAAGTTCTAGGGGACTGATGACCAAAGCAGTTGAGTCCCATAGTGCTCAGAGCCATTTGTAACCAGCACTCTTGATGAAGTTAACTATCACTTTATATAGACGAACGTCTTTAGTACACAAAAGAGAAGAAGCTGATTGAGGAAGATGGTAGCTCATACTCAGCAATGTCTTCAGAAAGACCAACCGTCCACGGTCAAATTTGGGGCACATAAATAAGATGTGGTTAACATCAGCTTCCGACTCAGGATCACACTGACATGCTGGTGAACTGTAAACGTTGATCCGATGTAGATGTTGTGGGAAAGAGGCATGATTGAAGCGGAGTCTTACGATGGTAGAAATCGTGGATCGGTCCAGATGTGTCCTCATGAACCACGGCTGTGAAGGAATCCGAGGTTGTAGCATTTCGGAATAACCACCTTTTGTCTGTTGAGAAACGTTCCACATTTCCTGTCATTGTTGTCTTGCGTGATCCTTGACTTCACGTAAGTAGTCTGTATAAGGAAGGTGGAGATCCAGGACGGTGCCTAAGGTTGCCGTTTGTTTGGCTAATGCATCAACTTCATCATTATAGAGGATACCAGAGTGGGAAGGTACCCACAACAAATGGATCGTCCGGCCCGTGCGTGTGCTGCGAATATATTCAGATATCAGATCCAAATATAACTGTTGGTTGTTTTGTTCCATCGACTGTACTGAATGTTTTTAAGAACGCTTTACGAGTCAGATACTATCAGTATCTTGGGGAAGGAAGTGCTAGAGACAAACTTAAGTGCTTCCAAAACTGCCACTGTCTCCGCCGTAAAAATAGAAGTGCTCGTAGGCAGTTTGAAGGTTTTGCGGATCTGGATCTGAGGGCAGAAAAAAGCGCATCCTGTACACTGTTCTTGCGGAATTTTGGAGCCATCGGTATACACAAAGAGAAAACCCGGCCATTGTGCTTGAACGAGACGATTGAAGCCAACGTTGACATTAGTACTGTCCAGCCAGGTCGTACGTAAATAATGGACTGGGATCTGGGAGCAGAGCGATTGAAGATCATATTAAAAAACAGATAGATGCGCTGAACGCCGTATAGAACGTATGACAGGTGAGCAAGGGTCAAAGCTGGCACAAACGACTGGCACTTTATTCCTTCTGTGGGATGCAATCCACAGTCGATAAAAGCAGTCTCTACTCTGATAGACGGAACTGTCCATAATGGCCATGCCTTGAATGTAGAATTTGTCCGATAACATTTGGCGCCTAATGCTCAAGGGCATCTACCCTGCTTCTATTAAAAGGGCGTTGGTGGGCGTCGATCGCATGGCTCCAAGACAGGTACGAATGGCTCTATATTGAAGAGTATCTAATTTGGAGAGATGAATCTTTGGCGCAGTGTGGTAGAATTGACAGCCATAGACTAATCGAGATCGAATTATCCCTCGGTACATGGTGAGTAAAACACTCTAGTGCGCTCCCCACCAGACACGAGTGAGTGATCTGATTACATTTAAACCTTCTTCATACTTGGTAACGGTGGATCGGATGTGGGGCGCCCAGCTTAACCGAGAGTCAAAAATCATCCCCAGAAATCGAACCTGAGATTTTATTTGGAAGGTGTACTTGCCACAGGTAATGTGATCTTCAGTACGAGCTGTCGTCGACTTGGAGAAGGGAACGACTGCTGATTTCTCAGCCGAGATCTCCAGCCCATTGATAGAGAGCCACTCATCGATGTGTGCGATGGTTGTGGTTAATGCCGTTTTGGCCTGAAGATATGAAGCAGCAGTAGAATAAACACATATATCATCAGCATACTGTAGGATTTTTGTGGGGCAGTTGAAACGTCCCCTTAGAAAAATTAATGAATTACTGTGCTGATAAACCTCTTACGTTATTTTATTTTCAAACAGCTGAGCGGAAATGAACGTACTCAGACATTTCTCTCTTTACTTATTCTGATCAACACTAAACTGACACACAATATTTTTAGCGCAACGCAATCCGACTTTCAATAATCCCTACAAAAGAATGGCCCTGACTAACATTAACCTATACCTTTCACAAATTACTTACCTCACAAAAATCTTCGTTACTCGAACTACTGCAATACAGCGAGCGCCACTACTGCCAGCTAAATAAAAGATTCAAACTACTGAAGGCACTAACTACTGATAGGCATAGGTAGCAAATGAAAGATTTTGATAGAGAACAAGCAATGTATTTACCTTAATAGTGTTCAAAAGTCATAATATATGTATCAGTCCATGATATCCAATATTACAAATTTACTCTTTCTGATGGACACACGCCCAGATCGTCTGCTCTCAGAACTCCGCCATTTCTCTCCCCACATCCACCACTGCTGGCGGCTCACCTCCAACTGCGCAACGCTACCAGTGTTGCCAACTGTAAAAAACCCGAGTCGCTAGATTCAATATTAAAAGTCGCTAGAAAGTCACTAAAACTGATTTTACTAGGGGTGTACTGAAAATTTCGTGTTGTGAGCGGTAATAAAATATTAATAAAAATTGTGTCATACGTAATTGCTATATTGTCTTAATTAAATGAGACATCGCTTGCAACAACATACATGTAAAATACGCTAACGTTTAATTAAACATGTTATCATAATTAATGCAACACATAAATTGTTGTTTCAATGACAGTAGTCAAATATACTAGAAATATACAACTATATTTGTAACAAAAGAAAGCATGAACTCAAATTAGGTTACAAAATATATACATACCGGTATGGGAGCTATTCTTCGTCGTCACTCAGAAGATCGAATAACTCTTCTGTTTCATGCTCTGACAGAACTGTAGTTGATGTAGAGGGTTGAACGTCGCTCAAAAGATGATGTTGCAGTTCGACTGGTTTTGTCGCAAAAGAGTAACTTTTGTTCGTTCCAATAAGCTCCAATACGTCTGACGGTATGTCAAAAGATCCACAATCTTTAATTTGTTTCTTCAGCTGGTCTCTCAATATAATCAAAGCATTAATTGTCTTTAACGATAACCTGTTACGTTGTTTAGTTTTTATAATGTTCATAGAACTGAATATTCTTTCCACTTCTGCATTTGAATGCGGTAGGCATAGAACAGTCATTGCTAATTGTGAAATCAAAGAAAAAGGATTCTCCCCTGCAGCATTTTTATACTGCAAAACCTCACTCCAAAATCGAACAGTGTTAGTAGTGAAACTTCCTGGCAGATTAAAACTGTGTGCCGTACCGAGATTCGAACTCGGGACCTTTGCCTTTCGCGGGCAAGCTCTCTACCAACTTTCTTTTTTTTTATTTTTTATTTTTTATTTTATATATTTTATTTTATTTTTTATTTTTTGTTTTTGTTTTTGTGTAAATGTCGTGTGACTATGGCCTCCCGTCGGGTAGGCCGTTCGCCGGGTGCAAGCCTTTCGATTTGACGCCACTTCGGCGTCGATGGGGATGAAATGATGATGATTAGGAAAACACAAAACCCAGTCCCTGAGCGGAGAAAATCTCCGACCCAGCCGGGAATCGAACCCGGGCCCTTAGGATTGACATTGTGTCGCGCTGACCACTTTTTTTTCCCCCCTTTGGCGGGGAAGTTCTCTACCAACTGAGCTACCCAAGCACGACTCACGCCCCGTCCTCACGGTTTTACTTCTGCCAGTACCTCGTCTCCTACCTTCCAAACTTTACCACTTGTTAGTAGTGTTATTCCACCTAATGAAGTTGATATGCCATTCTTGCAGCATACCGTCAACGAAATCGCCACTAAAACCCAATTCTTTGGCTACATCCGCTACAGCATTATTTTTATTCACTTTCAGTGTTCCTTCAACATTCAGCATTGACATTTTTTCAGGATCGTAACGTTACTTGGCAGTCTTTGTTGAATTTCTTTTATGAGTTTCAGACTAAACTGAATGCATCTCTCCTTCAAATAAAATTTATTTTCTTCAGACAAACTTGACTCAGACAATTTCTGTTCAAACATAAAGCCAAGGTTCGGATTTGCGCACATACATTCGCTTGGAACTGGTGTTGTCAACAAATGAACAGTTGGAAAAACTATGTTTTGTCCGAATGACTGCATGGGAAATATAAGTGTCTCTAGTAATTTAGTGGGGTCATTGTCCTCTCCTTCAAAAGCTTTTATTGCTATTTGTACATCTTTTAAAGCATGTTTAAGGTAAAATATGTAAAAATGATTTGAGTCGTCACAATTCATCTTGTACAAAAGATCGGCAGTGTAACAATTGTCTTGAACCATGGCAATTGATAAATGTAGCTTTAGTTCTTCCCACTGCTCCAGAATTTTTCGTGTTGCTGGTTTAATTGAAAGCCAACGTATTGCACAGACCTTCAAAATTTTTAGTGGCTGTTTTCCACAATTTATTGTCTCATAAACCTTTTTATATTCCTCTTGTCTTGTCTGAAGAGAGTGACAAATGCAACGGATCAGTACCAAATGCTTCAAACTATATTCTCTCTTGAGTTGTTCGAAAAGCCCATTGTTTATTCCAACCATTGCAGAAGCATTATCTGTGCCAATTCCTACCATATTAGCGATTGGAAGTTTGAGATCTTTCAAAGAATTCACAAGAACAGCAGCCAGATTTCTTGCATCTGCAGTTTCTACTACAGCGAGTTTGAGAAATGCTGATCTAATGGTTTGGTTGTTTACACTATAGTACCTATAACGATACCTAGCATTTTAGATATTGATACATCTGTGGATTCATCTATTAGTACACTGTATTTTTGGTTACCTATATCTTCAACCAGTGATTCTGTAAAATATGGAGCCAAAACTTCAGTTGTAATGTTAGTGCACTTTGTACGATGTAATTGCATGTTTTTAGCGCCCTCATCACACCGGAAATCACCTTCTTGCACAGTATTCCTAAATGATCTAAAGCTAAAATAGAAACAAAGTTCAGCAATAAATAAAGAAAGGGCGCCTTCCACTCTGCATGCTATTCTAACTGCAGTTTTCGGAACAATTTTAACAGGTAAGGTGGTTTGTGTTTTTTTTAATCAATTTTTAGTTTATGCTTAATAGTTTTCGAATGCTTTCTAATATCATATAATTTAGCATAAAACTCTGTTGCACATACTTGACATCTTGCCTTGGTTAAGTCTCCAACGACTGGTTTCAGCCACCCATTGAATTCAGGTTCTGCTTCCCACGCATCCCGATATTTTTGAGCGTACTGCTTCTTCTTCTGCGCTAAATCCATTATGTAAACCACCACAACATAAATTTCACCAATTTTTAATCACTGAAAATACATCAAAACTCAGGCGAACTAGAGGTCATGAAACATTGTGCTCACTCGGTAACTCGATATCAGTCATATTGCTCGTTGTTTAAAACGAAATAATGTCTGAGACACCGCCAGCGAATTGTTCTTGCGTTACCACTGTGCATGTGGTAATAATTTGACTGCGAGTTAACATTTCGAAAAATTAGAGGTTGCTGGACAGAAATGTATTTTATTATACTTAATATTACGTATGTTTTTTGTCAATTCGAAAAACAAAGGGAGTTCAAAAGTTGAAGAATTATAGATCGATACGCTATCGACGATAACAGGCTAGTGGGTAATAAATAACGAATTATTCTATAGTCAAGGTTTTCTTACTCTGTAGGCAATTCCAACATTCAGGTTTACTAAATGCTGAACAATGCTACATGATCTGCTAAGAACTTAATTTAACTTAGTAAATCTAGAACAAAGTCAGTGTAGTACCCATTCTATAGTTAAAATCTTAGTTTTGTTAATGAATATAGTTTTGATTTGTACTTCAAAAGCCGTCAGTACTCCAAAAGTCGCCAGATAAGTCGCTACATAACTTTTGTCGCCAAAATGTTTCTTTTTGTCGCTAAGACGAATGCAAAAGTCGCCATTTCTAGCGACAAAATCGCTAAATTGGCAACACTGAACGCTACACGCTGTTAACATCCAGCTGCCCAACACTACAATGGCAGACAACAATGCAAACTAGCCACAAACTGCACACAGCACAGTCAGCGGTTTTCATACAGAGCGCTACGTGGCGTTACCAATAGGAAAACCTAAACAGCCTACTTACAGAGTAAGTATATAGAGTATACAGGAGAGGACTTAAAATTGCACCTTGCGGCAAGCCCTGGGAGACATAAAAAGGTCCGATCATGGTTCCTCTGAAACGGACGTAGATCGTTCGTTGAGTAATCAGGGTACTGATACCGTAGATCATCCGTGAAGGAATCCCGAATCCTGCCAGCTTGTCCAAGAGTATCGGTATTTGTACGTGAACATATGCAGCCTTAACGTCAAGAAAAGCGGCCACTACTGTCTCTTTCGTTTGAAAGGCTGATGCGATATCCAGGTTATCCTTGGTCCCTTTGCCTTTTCTGAAGCTGTATTGACTCCGAGGCAACAAATTACTTTTTTCAAGCCACCATTCTAGTCTCCTTTTTACCATTCGTTCCAGTGTTTTTACAACACACGACGACAGGGCAATAGGTCTATAATTAGTACCGACATTTGGATCTTTACCACTTTTGAGAATTGGAATTATTACTTGCGTCTTCCATGTTGATATGAGGTCTTTCTTCATCCAGTACTGATTAAAAATGTTCAAGACAAAGTCTTTCGCTTCTATAGGCAGGTGTGCAATCATAGAGTAGTGTATATGATCAATGCCAGGGCAACTGTCGCTCGATACTTTAATAGCTTCGTTGAGTTCTTCTTTAGAGAAATGACGAAGGAGAACATGATAGCGGTCTTCTTCAGCAGGGAACCGATGGTTTAAAAATGGCACCGTGGGAGGAGCGATTGTATCTATGAATTCCTCTAACCAGGCCGTGGTAGCAGGAGGGGAGGAAGACAGTCTTCTTGTTCTAAAAGCTTTTATTTTATGCCAGATGCTTGCCATACTGGTTTCATTATTTAGGGACGGGCAAAATTGTTTCCAACTGTCGGCATTCTGACGGCTAGTCGGTCGGTTGGTGCGGACTAGGGAGGATATCTCCGTGCGGTGCAGGTGGCGGGGTCCACTGGCGGTCCCTGCACAGTGTCGGAGCGTGTGATCGCTACGAGCTTCGTGACTCATCGACCCAGGACGTCGAAGTTGAGTGGTGTGTTAAGTACCCAAGCCACGTCCGTTCATGTTGTCATTCGTTTCGGTAGTTCACTGTTGCGGAGCTTTTCCTGTGAGGAATACCGAGTGTTGTAGTGAAACCGAGCCGCCGTGCGGTGGAATTAACTACACTCCTGGAAATGGAAAAAAGAACACATTGACACCGGTGTGTCAGACCCACCATACTTGCTCCGGACACTACGAGAGGGCTGTAAAAGCAATGATCACATGCACGGCACAGCGGACACACCAGGAACCGCGGTGTTGGCCGTCGAATGGCGCTAGCTGCGCAGCATTTGTGCACCGCCGCCGTCAGTGTCAGCCAGTTTGCCGTGGCATACGGAGCTCCATCGCAGTCTTTAACACTGGTAGCATGCCGCGACAGCGTGGACGTGAACCGTATGTGCAGTTGACGGACTTTGAGCGAGGGCATATAGTGGGCATGCGGGAGGCCGGGTGGACGTACCGCCGAATTGCTCAACACGTGGGGCGTGAGGTCTCCACAGTACATCGATGTTGTCGCCAGTGGTCGGTGGAAGGTGCACGTGCCCGTCGACCTGGGACCGGACCGCAGCAACGCACGGATGCACGCCAAGACCGTAGGATCCTACGCAGTGCCGTAGGGGACCGCACCGCCACTTCCCAGCAAATTAGGGACACTGTTGCTCCTGGGGTATCGGCGAGGACCATTCACAACCGTCTCCATGAAGCTGGGCTACGGTCCCGCACACCGTTAGG
The DNA here is from genome assembly GCF_023898315.1 of Schistocerca nitens. Classification (NCBI taxonomy): domain Eukaryota; kingdom Metazoa; phylum Arthropoda; class Insecta; order Orthoptera; family Acrididae; genus Schistocerca; species Schistocerca nitens. Next base: position 74,817,000 of record NC_064617.1, read on the forward strand.
CCGTCTTCCGCTCACGCCCCAACATCGTGCAGCCCGCCTCCAGTGGTGTCGCGACAGGCGTGAATGGAGGGACGAATGGAGACGTGTCGTCTTCAGCGATGAGAGTCGCTTCTGCCTTGGTGCCAATGATGGTCGTATGCGTGTTTGGCGCCGTGCAGGTGAGCGCCACAATCGGGACTGCATACGACCGAGGCACACAGGGCCAACACCCGGCATCATGGTGTGGGGAGCGATCTCCTACACTGGCCGTACACCACTGGTGATCGTCGAGGGGACACTGAATAGTGCACGGTACATCCAAACCGTCATCGAACCCATCGTTCTACCATTCCTAGACCGGAAAGGGAACTTGCTGTTCCAACAGGACAATGCACGTCTGCATGTATCCCGTGCCACCCAACGTGCTCTAGAAGGTGTAAGTCAACTACCCTGGCCAGCAATATCTCCGGATCTGTCCCCCATTGAGCATGTTTGGGACTGGATGAAGCGTCGTCTCACGCGGTCTGCACGTCCAGCACGAACGCTGGTCCAACTGAGGCGCCAGGTGGAAATGGCATGGCAAGCCGTTCCACAGGACTACATCCAGCATCTCTACGATCGTCTCCATGGGAGAATAGCAGCCTGCATTGCTGCGAAAGGTGGATATACACTGTACTAGTGCCGACATTGTGCATGCTCTGTTGCCTGTGTCTATGTGCCTGTGGTTCTGTCAGTGTGATCATGTGATGTATCTGACCCCAGGAATGTGTCAATAAAGTTTCCCCTTCCTGGGACAATGAATTCACGGTGTTCTTATTTCAATTTCCAGGAGTGTATATCGGTTCACTACAATTCACGTGCACCAGTGGAAATTTCTGCCTTGTGGCCGTTAGTGTTCCGGTTACCTGCCTTAGCCACTAACGTAATTTCCGGCAGCGTCCTTTCCTCATCTGTTGTTGCTGTCCAACATGGTGTGTAGTTTTGGCAGCTTAATACATATTTCATTGTGGATAATCACGTCCGTAACAGCTTGCTCTTGAGTTTTTATGTACCAATTGGTGGCTAGCAAGTCGTTTGGTCAATCGGTTCGTGACTGTCTCTTGTTTGGGTTACCGACGGATCAAGTGTAATTGGGCCCACCACCTGTCTCACCCAAGTGAACATTAATGTTTCTAGGGCAGCCCCCCCCCCCCTCCCTCCTGGAGGAATCTAAATGCCGTTGTCTATACTGTCCTTTTCATGGGTGTTTAATGGTCTGTTTGTAATCTATTATAGCCAATGATTTAAAAGAAAAAGAATTTTATTGTGTTTTATGCAAATCAATCTATGTAACTCAATTGTGGGCCTTCAGCCGCTTACAACCTTATTCTTACATTAAGTTATTGTCGTTGCATTCCTTTTTCATTTAGTGTGCGTTCAGCCATTGAAAACTTAAAGGTTAAGGTATTTTTGAATTTTTGGAAAATCAACTGTGAGCCTTCAGTCGCTTAAAGCCTTATTCTCAAAATTTCCCCTTAAGCGAAAATATTGGGGCGTTCTGCCTTAAAAGATTATGCTAATATATTTTAAAATTTGAAATTTAATTGTGGCCTTCAGCCGTTTGTATTGCCCCTTGTATATTTTCGTTCTATCCACTTTTGCCTTTAGGCTTTCCGCCTAGCTGTGATATATATATATATATATATATATATATATATATATATATATATATATATATATATAAAATTTGGAATTTTAACTTCATGTCTTCAGTCACTTGAAATTTATCTTGTTGCCTTTTAAGATTTCTTCTTTGGAGGCCTTCAGCCGTGAAAGAATTGCATTTTGAAACTCGTAGTTGTAAAGGTTCGGCTATGTGTCGTTTGGGTTTAGGTTTAAAGGTGTTATTAAATTAGAATAAATTACAATTTTGAAGTGAAACAGACCGACACCTTATTTGGCCCTTTCCACAATCCTAATCACCTGTTCTGCCCAGCGGATTTAGCGGACGTCTCAGTGTCCAATATGGGAAAAAAAATTGACCGTGCCCTTTCAATGGAACCATTCCAGCATTTGCCTGGAGCGATTTAGGGAAATCACTGAAAACCTAAATCTGGATGGCCGGGCGCAGGTTCGAACCATAGTTTCCCAAATGCGGGTCCAGTGCCGACAGTCATTTCTTTCTCGATTTCTTCACAGTTTTCGCGGCAACTGGGGCGCTATGGGATAGCATCGCCATGCCGACAAGTCACCGGCCCATAATTTACGGGAATGGCTTGACCTGTGCGTAGACACCTTGTATCGCATACACCCGAAAGCCTAATAAGCACTCTTCGAATCCCTGCTACTAAAACGCGCTGGTGTATTGCTTTCCAAACGTGTACCGACACGCTGTTAGGCCGCTGGTCATAATGTTTTGGTTGGAGCACCGCACACGATAGATGGAGGTCAGAGTTGCTGGGCAGCTCCGCTAAACAGGTTAACCTGTAGCGTACTTCCATTACTTTGAGCACGTCACTGAAGAGTGAAGTTCTCGCTCTGGCAACTGTTAACACGCGTCCATGTACTCAGCAGTACAGCACTCGCCGACTAGGAATTGAATTCTCATGAAATATTGCAGTGCTTACCAGTTGTCATGCTTCTCGTCACATCAACGCCTACACGCTCCAACTGCGATTCAATTAGCGAAAACAGCTCTTCTGTATTTGCCGGACGGACATGTAAATTACTCGCGCTGACGTTCGCGGAACAGGTTTCAGGGATTCACTGCCATGACGTCAGTGTGCAACGACGGAAATAAATGATGACAGAGCTGTTCGTGGGCTTATCACCTCTCTATTCTACCTCACTTTGTGTGCAAAGACAACCAATCAGGAATTTTAGATGAAGATGACTGCAGATAAATATTTAGATTACTAACGATGTCGAGAAGTCAGTAACTCTAACCCGGTGTTTCCTTTCCCATTCGTAATAAATGTCTCATGAAAAAAATTGCATGATTATAACGATAATTATTATTATTTATTATTATTGTATTTCAACTAATCACGCGTCCCACTAATTCAACCATTGTTTTCTTTAACTTTCTACAACCTTTCCCCAGTGTTCTAGCACTGGTTTTTGATGAGTTTTCTGCCCTTCTTCTTCTTGTTATTTATATTATATTGACAGATTTATCATTTGACGCTTGGCAGAATCTTAGCATGTTTATCAATGAATACAGAAACATGATATCCAACCCTCCATATGCACTGTTTTGTGTAGACAGTGGTAAATGGCAATTATTATTTTAAATGACATCTGAACTGCTTTAAAGAACCTCAATGCTTTATCTTCAATTTACATTCACGGGCATACTGAAAAGCACCAAGGAGAAAAGCAGAAAAGTATAAGTTAAATATGTTTGTGTGATGGGCGCGATGTTTCAATTTATTCGAAAGATCGCGAAATGCTATTTATTTCACGACTATCGTTTTTGAGAGAAACTTGTTGTCATGATCGGACCTTCGGAAATGTAAGTACATACGTATCAGTCACACAAGGGGACACATCCACTCACAATACAGCGTGATTACCACTGTGCTTACGCTGCGTTATGGGTGGAATGCTGGCAAGCTGACTAGTGTTTTCCTCTCAACAGCACTTTAGATCGGAAACCGAACAAGTTAGTGCACTCGCTCGTCACCGTGAGACAATAGTGGCTTCATTGGTCCTGCTTTTCTCGTCCGGTCTGATCTTCTGGCCACTTTGTTGCAGCTTAAATGTGCCTTGACTTCGCCTTCCAGGAACAGTGACAGGAGTATTTTGCAGCGCCGGCATACGGAATGAATACTCTTGCACTGTCAATATGCCTTGTTATCTATTATCATGTGTAATTTCTATGTATGAAATTTCATTCTCTTTGAGAATTCTAACATATTCCCTTTCAATTGGTGCAAAATTATAGGTGTGGGATTTTTACACATTTGAAGTATTATGCAGAAAAGATAAAGCTTGATCATATTCTAAAGATAATGGGTTATTATATTTTATTTCCATACATTCTGGATTCTAAGTTTTTAAGGATTTAATGAAATTTTACTTATGTTGATTTATTTCAGGACTTCACTTGGAAGACCTGTAAGACCATAATGAATAAAGTTTAATAAATCATTTGTAATTGATACATTTTTCTCTTCGAACAAAGGAAACCAAATATGTCTAAACTAGTCCTAAATTTAATTGATATTTCTTTTTCTGAATAAATTCTTATAGAAAAGATAAAATATCATTGGTAATTAATACATACTTCTGTTCAGACATTCAAGTTCATTAATAAATATTGATGATTTCTCATTGGCCGTTAACCTAATCGAATTGGATGGTTTAATTTTTCTAATGTAATCGTATCTTTGTCAGTATTATGGAAATCAATGCAAATGACATCTAAGAAATCTTTAAAATTTTGCCTATCTTCTACATCAACGTTTTTAATAATTTCATCACTAGAGTTAGAATATTCTCAAATATCGCAAATATTTTTCGCTTTAAACCACAGATTGTTCTGGCCAATAATTATCATATAGACTTGCTTGCCATTATAGATCTTTTGGCTTGTTTTTGTGATTTAAAGATTAATGAATACAGTCCTGGTTCATTGATAAGTACACTATTTCAGGGTAGTGTCTTGGAGACACCTCCTTCGTTCAATAGATTTTTTAAAAGATTTTTATGGTCTGTATCAACATTTTTGTAACTAGTTTGCTTGCTATCTTTATATTCCGAAATTTTTGTGACTAGATTAACATAAAATCATGGATTATTATTTCCATCATTAATCACAAATGCTTCCTTACCATTTAATGCAAGCTTGTTATTAACAAGGTCTATGACGAACTCCATTTAAAATATATTAGATAAATTTAAATTTTATAGCAGTTTTATAATTTTTCAGGAGGGAAATCTTTCCTGGTTGGAATATTAACGTAGGAGACATTCGATTTTGCAGCAAGAGGATATTCTCCCTCTGTAATCCATATAGAAAAGTTAAAAAATCATTTGTAATTAAAAGATTTTTTGATTAAATAAAGAAATCCAAACGTCTTTAAATGAGCAGCTTCTCTTAATAAACTGTGGTTACCTAGATTTTATAATTTCGATATGGTAATGCGTTTGCATGTATGCATGTATTTTATCTCTTGTTTTCATGTGGGCTCAGTGCCTCCCTATTGACTTCAACTCTGTAGATTTCACGTTTTTCACTTCGAATCGGGTTCATCAATCTATATTTTTCAACGCTGTTGAACAGACAGTTCTTGTAGCCTTGAAGGTGTATATTGTTCTTTATTACATATTTCTTGACGCCTTTCGAATTTTTCTCTTCCTTCTCACCAAACTTATAGGCATACATTTTTGCTCTCAAACCACACAATTCTACCATTATTTTTCCATTACATTCATCCTTCATTTTGCCTAAAACTTTCCTGTTTACTTGTGAAATGTTGTATATATTATCTTTTGGATAGTCACACGTATCGAAGTAGTCAAATAATCAGTTTCATGTCTGCATAGAAATCGTCCGTATTTGTGTTGTAATTGTAACTGTCCATATCTTGGTAACATAATTCAGTATTTTCTCCATATTTTGGTCTCATTATTATGCAATGAAAATCGTATATCAGTTCCTTAGATACATCGAGTATGCTTGTGCTAACATGTATAACTTTATTGAAAATAATTTTTGTCTTATTCATGTGCATTGCAACAAGGTTTTATTTAAATACTGCTACGTTTTTAAAGTTAGGTCTTGCAATGAGTTTTTCAGGATCCTTTGCAGCTGAGACTAATTTTATATTCAATCTGCTTCTTATATTTTCCACTGCCTTACCAAAGACTGAGTTATTCATCACCTTATAGAAATCTTTCTCTCAGTCATTTGTAGCATTGGAGCTCATCTGTGCGTTCAGATCATATACAGGGTGAGTCACCTAACGTTACCGCTGGATATATTTCGTAAACCACATCTAATACTGACGAATCGATTCCACAGACCGAACGTGAGGAGAGGGGCTAGTGTAATTGGTTAATACAAATAATAATAAATGCAGGGAAGTACGTTTTTTAACAAAAACCTACGTTTTTTAAATGGAACCACGTTAGTTTTGTTAGCACATCTGAACGTATAAACAAATACGTAATCAGTGCCGTTTGTTTCATTGTAAAATGTTAATTACATCCGGAGATATTGTAACCTAAAGTTGATGCTTGAGTACCACTCCTCCGCTGTTCGATCGTGTGTATCGGAGAGCACCGAATTACGTAGGGATCCAAAGGGAACGGTGATGGACCTTAGGTACAGAAGAGACTGGAACAGCACATTACGTCCACATGGTAACACCTTTTTATTGGTCTTTTTCACTGACGCACATGTACATTACCATGAGGGGTGGGGTGCACGTACACACGTGGTTTCCGTTTTCAATTACGGAGTGGAATAGAGTGTGTCCCGACATGTCAGGCCAATAGATGTTCAATGTGGTGGCCATCATTTGCTGCACACAATTGCAGTCTCTGGCGTAATGAATATCGTACACGCCGTAGTACATCTGGTGTAATGTCGCCGGAGGCTGCCACAATACGTTGTTTCATATCCTCTGGGGTTGTAGGCACATCACGGTACACATTCTCCTTTAACGTACCCCACAGAAAGAAGACCAGAGGTGTAAGATCAGGAGAACGGGCTGGCCAATTTATGCGTCCTCCACGTCCTATGAAACGCCCATCGAACATATGTAATCACATGTCAGTTCTAGTATAATATATTTGTGCAATGAATACCCGTTTATCATCTGCATTTCTTCTTGGTGTAGCAATTGTAATGGCCAGTAGTGTATTACTAAATCCCTCTAATTCTATTGTGTGTAGATATGTCAGTGTGAGATCTGAAGATCGGCTAAAACAGTCCGAAGCCGGTAACTTGACAAAAAAAAAAAAAAAGAATTGTTGCGGTTGTGACTGTTTGTTGTCATTTTTAAGTGTATATTTCTCCTCCACCTGTCATAACCGCAGTACAACATTTCATCCGTCCAGGTTGTGCACACTTTCCCAGCTGCTTGCCTTTGTGCGACTAGATGGTAGCCCTGTATTCGGAGCGAGGAGGCGCGGCCCTTTGTGAGAGGACAGCCGGGACTGGGCTGCGGCGCCAGGTGGCGTCTGCCCTGCTACAGGCCAGAGGCTGCTCGTCTCGGCGTGTTCTCACGCTGACGCCAGGCCGGCGCGCAGGTGGCTTCCCACGGGCTGAGAAGGCGCAGACATCTGGCCGAGCCGGGCTGCACCAGCAGCGCAGGGCCACATGTCTGGAGATGCGTGTCATCGGCGCAGGCGCAGCACGCACAAAACACTGTGCGGCCGCCACCGATGCCGCGGCATCCTCCACAAAAACGGCGCGCACTCAGCTCGCGCCGCTGCCCTGACACCGCACCGCCTATTGTCTCCGCCGGCAGGTGGAGGCGCCCGGGCCTAACTGCTGCTGCCCACAGCGAGACGCGGCATGGAAACACCAGCTGAGACACACACACACACACACACACATACACACACACACATCAGCTGCTGGAATTTTCCGCCTTTGTGTTACCTGTCCGGATGCAGTTACAAGGTGTCCGGCTTTAGCCGGACATGTCCGGCTTTCTACGGTTTGGTCCGACCAAACGTATACAAGTCCAGCCTCTCCGCCTTTTGTTAGGCTTTCTCACGATGAAACAGATAAAGTGCCAAGTAAGGACTGTTCCAAACTAATGGTTTAAGGGGGCCACACCCTGCCTATCTAACCCGTATTAATTTAGCCAAGTATTTGTCCCAATCCTGAGAAAACTATGTGATGCAGGACTTTGATATTTTTACTGTATGTTACATAATGCCAATAGAATCAACTCTACTAAAATCTGCTTTTGGTTTTTAAGAAATACTTTCTGAAATTTATTAAAAAAATATTAAGTTTTTTCTGCAGAAAATATTTTTTGTGAACTTCTTAATGGGGGAATATTAATGAAATAGTACCAGAGGTGACTTTTTATGCTATGCTGAGTCTCTGAAAACTTCATTCAGTTATCTATGATAGTTTCTGATATAATGGGGCATATGTACTGAAAATTTTAGTTTGCCGGAAATTGACTTTAAAAGAAAAAACTTTTGAAATTTGTTACTTACAGTTAATTAAAACTGTCCTGCTGCATACGATGGCCCTTCTTTGGCCTCTAGCAGGTCTTCCAGCTTCTTTATCACCTTCCTGGATGTTTGTCTTGCTTTCTTGGCCATATTAGATGCAGACCTGTCTGCAACAGCTATCCTCATTTTATCTCAATGTTGCAGCCCAGCGATCATATTTTCACCAGGATTAATTCCCATCTTTTTCAGTACCAAGCACTTTCCAATATTACCACAACTGAATGTAATAGCACCATCATGAACTCCTAGTTTCACTGTATGCATGCCTAAAAAGTACAGTTTTAGGAAGCCAGTTCCAAATTATGCTGCTGAAAAATTCATTTGGGTTCTGTGTCTGCCCATGCACACATTTCCTGAGAAGATCAGGATAAGCCAAGTCTCTGTAAAAACGTTTAATTGCTGTAATAACAGCAGCAGGAAGAGAATGCTGGTCAGAATAAGATTCTCCAGTTGCTTGAGCCCTATTGTATTCGCACCACGAATTTTCTCCTGATGCACACAATCCATGACATGGCTTATCATCCGTAGAGGACTTATGGAAGAATATGGCCCAAACATCTCTCTTCATTGCCTCCAGATTTTCTTTATTTCTCCTAATTGCCTACGCATAGTATACCTGCAAGTTTACTATAACAACTACTCGCACACTTGAACAAAATTAACTGCGTGTTTGAAAGCGTGCTGTTTAAAAACTGCAGAAACTAAAGAATACCGACCGTTGCATTCCAAGGATAGCCAACACATTTGGGGTTAAAAAAAAGTCCCTAACGTACAATGTAGGGGATATAAAGATCTGAAATATATGCAGAAAAGTGGGTGACAGAGAAGTGGGCATGGCACATAAAAACACGTGGTAGGAAAATGCTCGAAAAAAAATTTTTTTCAGCAAAATGCTTTTCAGGTTACTTAAATAAAACCTTAATCTATCGAAATATGATGAAAACCGAAAATAGATTTTTTTCGACCTGAACCACGGTGTGGTCTCCGTAAGTGCGAGGAATATCTGTAAGAAGGAATAACGAGGTATATCGTTACGATGTGCAGGGTGTTTCCGTAACAGCATGCAAAAATGTAACAGGGCATAGCGGATGCTCCACTGAACAATCTGAGATAGGGAACCTGTGCAGGGAGAAGCCAGCTTAAGGAGATAGTAGGAATAAAATCACATTAATGTCTACTTCTTTATTTGCATTAGTTACTATTAACTGCAAATATCATCATTGACACAATAAACATAACATTTGCACTGTATCTTTCAAAACGTGCTGAAACAAACGGCCATCAACCTCAACGCAAGCATGACATCGGTGAACAAGACTCTGATGCAACCTGACAAATATCCCTGTTGTGCTTCGAATCAAATCAAAGTCAGCTACAGTTCTGGCAACTACTTCCATCTCCGCATCCACAGGAGTCTCAGACAGAAGTGACTTTTGCTATCCCCATACGAAATAATCAACGGTATTCAGGTCAAGTAACCACCCATACCGTGCAATGGGACTTCCTCTTCCAATACAGCGACCAGGAGGTAGTACTGTACCGGTAGTGCACCATCGTCATGTATGTCTGTGACTACCACTGAGTAATGAATTGGCCTGTCCTCGATTCATAGCACGTTTTCTAATGGGACGATGTAAATACGATACAACAGAGCCACCTTATGGAGAAGTAAAGTAAACAAAACCTGCATCATGACTTCCTGGTAGTCATGGTCGCCCTCCTTGTTCCTTTGTAGGGAATGAAGATTGTACATCCAAATAAACATCGCAGTACGTGTAAACTGGTACGCGTTTTAGTTCTAAGTAACCTGGAAAACAGTAATGCTAGACAAAGCGGTAGACAAGTTTACTTCTCGAGCTCCTTAAGCTGGCTTCTCCGACCCCAGTTTCCTATTTCAAAATGTTCTGTGGAGCATTCGCTATGTCCTGTTAGGTTTTTGCACGCTTTAACGGAAAATCCCTGCATAGACAGGTATACCACTAAGAAGTCGGAGCACTTCGCCTAATTATCAGTCTGTTTAACGACTTCTTTTTTTGTAGTTTCAGCAAGTTTAAGCGTGATCTCGCAAAAAACTAACGGTGGAACATTTCCCGAGTGACTCTGTTTCTATTTCAAACACACTGCCGGAAAAAGGATTACACCTACAAAATTAACGTCGATTGTCATCCGATGACGGCGTGAACCACCTGGGCTGGAGCAAATAACCTCTCACTTCTCCTCCACCCCAAGCTCCCCTGCTCTTTCAGCAGCAAAATTTGGAAGCGAGGTTACAATCCCGATATTTGGTTTCTCAGCCGGAGCATCTACGACACCTGCTGCAAAAGAGTATATGATGCAATCCCAAAGACACAACATCGACCTACTGGAATCCAAGTCTACTCAACAATCAAAACAACCAAAATACCTTTCCGTAGGAGATTCAACTTTAAAAAGGCTAGGTGGTCAGTGTGGTGTCACCGCCAGACACCACACTTGCTAGGTGGTAGCCTTTAAATCGGCCGCGGTCCGTTAGTATACGTCGGACCCGCGTGTCGCCACTATCAGTGATTGCAGACCGAGCGCCGCCACACCGCAGGTCTAGAGAGACTTCCTAGCACTCGCCCCAGTTGGACAGCCGACTTTACTATCGATGGTTCACTGCCTACTTACGTTCTCATTTGCCGAGACGATAGTTTAGCATAGCCTTCAGCTACGTCATTTGCTACGACCTAGCAAGGCGCCATATGCAGTAACTATTGATATTGTGAATCATGTACCGTCAAGAGCGACGTTCATCATTAATGGATTTAAGTTAAGTATTCCACCAGCTATGTCCGTTTTTCTAAATTCTAATTTCCTTGTCCTGTTCCAGACCTCACGCCAGTCTGCGTGAGCTAAAACGCGTGCATTGCGGCCTCCTCTAGTAACTTGGTGTTGGCTCTCCTGCCAACCACAACATTGGCGACGAGGCAAAACCGTGTTCTTATCGATATTGTCCTGATTTACTTGTGTAATGGCTTCGCCACAATCTCCAGATGTTCTGTCCGAATTTTATCGCTTACAGAATCAGCAGACGCAGGCCTTACTGGATGCCCTTAGACAGCTCGTCCCGGGTCAACGTGTGATGCAAAATGATGCGGCAGCAGCCGCTCCACTGCTGACGCAGCAACAACACGCTGTTGCACCAACTTTTCGACCTTTTGATGCTGCACTGGAAAGCTGGAAGGAGTGGTCACGCCAATTTGGATTCCATCTTGCCGCCTACAGAATTCAAGGTAACGAGCGGCAGCCTTATCTCTTATCATCGGTTGGCGTACAAACGCACCGTGTGATAGTCAAATTATTTCCCCGACGCAATGTAGCAACTCTGTCCTACGAAGAAGTTTTGTCTGCATTAGATGCATATTTCAAAGAATCAGTCAATGTAGTTGCGAAAAGGTATACCTTCTTTCGCACAAAACGTACGGCAGGTCAGACTAATCGCGAGTGGGTTGCAACCTTGCAAGGCCTTACTAGGGATTGTGCTTTTGAGTGTCAATGAGGACTCCCTTATTCAGATACTATGGTGCGTGATGCAATTGCACAGAACGTTTCTGATGTTCGTATAAGGGAGCAGATTTTGAAACAAGTCAATCCCTCCATTCAACAAGTGATGGACATATTGGATCGGCAGGACCACTTGACTTTGCTCAGGAATCATTTGAAACTTCGCCACCCGTGTGTCAGGTTAACCGGCTCGCCGGGCGAGCTGCACGGAACAGTAAATAGTCCTCGCGCCCGGCAGCGCCGCTGCCGCCAGGCTCTCAGCCACATGTGCCGCGCCGGCGAGCAAATGCAGTGCTCAAATCCTGCCCGGGGTGCGCTACTAAACATTCGCGTGAGAAGTGCCCGTCACGCCAAGCTTTTCGCTTTTATTGTATTAAAAATGGACATGTTCAGAGTGTTTGCAGAAAAAGCTCAGATCGGAAGCTCAAAACCATTCCAGGCCCTTTGCTTCGCGCCGGTTTCGAACCAAGGATACTCAGGCTCGCGAAACTTCGCCCATGGAAATTCATGTAGTTCATTCCACTCCGTCCAGTGCCACTCTCTCTTACAGTGACTGTGTTAGTCCCACAAATAGTGTGCATCGACATCGTCGGAAATCCCGTCGAGTCGCAAGTGATTTTGTACCAGTGTCAGTTCACGTTGCACGAGACAGTCGCTCTTGTCGTCATCAGGACACTAAACTTTTTGTCGACTTGGACATTAATGGCAAAGTGATACCATTCCAGCTCGATACCGGAGCTGCAGTTTCACTGATCAATCAAGACACTTACAAACTGCTGGGCACACCTCCGTTGCATGCCGCAAATGTTAAGTTAACTAGCTACTCAGGTCAAGAGATCCCTGTGTTAGGACAGTGCAGCCCTCTTGCAACAAAGGACAAACAAAACTTGTGTCATTTTACGTCCTTCGTTCTTCTTCTGCAGTGAACTTGTTTGGTTTCGATTTATTTCAGTTGTTTAACTAGTCTATAGTAAATCAGGTCCTATCAGTGAACCAGAATGTGCCTTCAGACAGTGTTTCTTGTCTATGTGAAGAATTTGCAGACATTTTTGCACCGGGCCTCGGTTGCGCTAAGAACTATAAAGCACATTTGGAACTTAAATTAAACGCGCAACTGAAATTTTTCAGAGCGCGCAATGTTCCTCACGCATTGCGTGATGAGGTTGCAAAAACATTACACGATTTGGAATCACAAGTTGTAATTGAACGTGTGCAGGCTTCTCTCTGGGCATCACCCTTAGTAATTTTGCCAAAACCTTCCGGAAAATTGAGACTTTCTGTGGACTTCAAGGCAACAGTGAATCCCCAACTAGTGACTCTAACTTTTCCTTTACCCCGCCCGGAAGATCTTTTTCACAAACTGTGCCCGGGTAAATATTTTTCGAAGTTGGACCTTGCTGATGCATACTTGCAAATACCGGTGGACTAAGAATCCCAGCGCATTTTGGTGGTTAACATGCATCTTGGTTTGTATCGATTCTAACGACTGCCATTTGGGTGTGCATCCGCCTCTGCATTGTTTCAGCAATATCTACAAACTGTTTGTGCGTCGGTCCCTACTGCTGCAACTTATCTGGACGATATTGTGATCTCCAGAAAGACGGAAGAAGAACATTTGGCCAATCTCAGAACATTATTTCAGGTCTTGTGACAAAATGGTCTTCGCATGCGGAAGGACAAATGTGTGTTTTTTGCTCGTGACTTGCCATACCTGGGACATGTACTCAATGCCCAAGGCATACATCCCAATCCCACGCACCTTCGTGCCATACAAGACTTGCCTTCGCCGCAGAATTTGAAGCAGCTACAGAGTGTGCTGGGAAAAATAAATTACTCAGCTACAGAGTTTGCTGGGAAAAATAAATTACTATAACAGATATGTGCCACATGCCTCTTCCATTTCAGCTCCGCTTCATCGCTTACGCCGTAAAGGTGTTCCGTTCGTCTGGATGACGTAATGCGAATGCGCCTTTCGCCAGTTTAAATCGGCGTTGCTTTCCAATACTTGCCTTACGCCAGCGCAGAAATTCATTCACTGGTCTATTTTCCTCTCGCAGTACCGCTATGAGATCTTGTATCGGTCCACTGCTAAGCGCGGAAACGCCGATGGGTTGTCCCGTTTGCCTGTTGCTGAGGATAGAGCATTCGATTCCTCCAAACTTGCTTGCATGTTCATTGATGCGGAGACCTGTCCTTTATACCGTTCCGCGTTTTGTTGCTATGCAATGGCCCTTGTCAAAGTCACGGATCGGGGATCCGTTGGTTCGCCGAATTTTTGCTCACCAGGAGAGACTTTTTGTACAACGTGGTGTTTGCTGTTGCGTTCAGATAATGATCAGTCCAGGGTCGTGGCACCACGTTCGTTACAGTCTTACAGCTTTCCACCAAGGACATTGGGGTATAGTGAGAACGAAACAACTTGCTCGTCAGCACTGTACGTGGTTCGGAATCAATGCCGCGATTACGAATATGTGCTCTTCTTGCATGGTGTGTGCCTTACAACAATCAGCACCACCGCGGAAATTCTTTGCATCACCAAAAGCCACTTCCCCTTGGCAGCGCTTACAGATCGATTTTGCTGGTCCATTCTGGAATGCTCGATGGTTGGTTGTGGAATGCTCGATGGTTGGTTGTGGTAGATTCATTCAGTAATTTTCCTTTTGATGTCCGGATGTCTTCCACGATGTCATCTGCCACCATCCAAGCGTTATCTGCTATCTTTTGTATTGAAGGTCTTCCACAGACTATTGTTTCCGACAATGGCCCACAATTAATGTCCGCAGAATTTCAGTCATTCTGCAAGGCCAATGGTATTCAACATCTGACGTCCGCGCCGTTTTCGCCACAATCAAACGGTGCCGCTGAACTATTGGTCAGGACTTTCAAGTCACAGATGTTGAAGTTGAAAGAGTCGCATTCTCGGGAGGACGCGTCATTGCTCTTTTTGCCCTCGTATCGCTCTCAGCCCCGTGATGGTCGCTCGCCGGCTGTGTTGCTCCACGGTCGTCATCATCGAACCTTGATGTCTTTGCTACATCCGCCGCATCAGGTTCCTGTGCAGCGGCAGACACCTGCTTTTGCCCAAGGCGACGTTGTCTACTATCGCCACTATCGAGGCTCACGGCGTTGGCTCGAAAGGCGCATTCTTCGCTGCCTCGGCCGCGCTATGTATCTGGTTTTGGGGGCCTCTGGTGAGGTGCGTCGGTATCTCAATCAGCTGCGCCTCTGTCGTCGCACGGGATCTGCCGCACCCCGTCTGCTTTCAGCGACGGTGCCGTCCGGTCAGCACCCTGGGGACCCATCTACTGGCTCGTCTCAGCCCCAGGTGTTACCGACGCTGCCTTCCATTTTGCCCCATGGCGACGCGCCGCCGCCACCGCCGCCTGTTCTCCCGCGGGCGACGCCCGCAGTGGACGCGTTGCTGCAACCGCCAGGCGCCTCCCTGGGTCACATGCTGCCGATCGCTTCCCGTGACCGGTTGTCCTCCGCCATGGAACTCTTGCCCGCTCCGGACCAGATGTCGTCTTCGCCCGTCAGGTGCACGGCCCGATGGAGGTCGACCCTTCGGCCCCTCCTGTCTCTCTGCGGGCGCATACACCGCATTGGCGTGCACCCTGGAGCAGGTTTTCAGGCGTTTCCCAGCTTCCCGCGGTCCGAATGGCAGGGTACGGGTGGCACAGTCTCGCCTGTTGTTAGGATCCCACCTCGTCGCATACGTCAACATTGGGTCCTCCCCACGGCGGGCGGAAGCCTTATGCCACAACCGTACGCCGATTTGCGGGGGCGGAATGTGGTGTCACCCCCAGACGCCACACTTGCTACGCGGTCCGTTAGTATACGTCAGTCCCGCGTGTCGCCACTATCAGTGATTGCAGACCGAGCGCCGCCACACGGCAGATCTAGAGAGACTTCCTAGCACTCGCCCCAGTTGGACAGCCGACTTTGCTATCGATGGTTCACTGCCTACTTACGTTCTCATTTGCCGAGACGATAGTTTAGCATAGCCTTCAGCTACGTCATTTGCTACGACCTAGTAAGGCGCCATATGCAGTTACTATTGATATTGTGAATCATGTACCGTCAAGAGCGACGTTCATCATTAATGGATTAAAGTAAAGTATTCCACCAGCTATGTCCGTTTTTCTAAATTCTAATTTCCTTGTTCTGTTCCAGACCTCACGCCAGCCTGCGTGAGCTAAAACGCATGCATTTCGGCCTCCTCTAGTAACACGGTGTTGGCTCTCCTGCCAACAACAGTCAGAATATTCCCAAGCGCTGGATAAGGAATTAGCCAATC
Source organism: Schistocerca nitens (assembly GCF_023898315.1). Taxonomy (NCBI): domain Eukaryota; kingdom Metazoa; phylum Arthropoda; class Insecta; order Orthoptera; family Acrididae; genus Schistocerca; species Schistocerca nitens. The sequence goes on from NC_064617.1 coordinate 74,832,985, forward strand.
TGACCCCAACACCAAATAATTATCCTATCTTTGTTGAGACTTTGCGAAAGGTATCTAGACGCTATATTCCTAGGGGCTGCAGACAACACTATATCCCAGGGCTCTCAAATGCCTCAAAGGACATCCTGGAGAAGTATCAAGTATTGTTCGCGGAAGACCCATTCAGCGACGAAACCATCACCTGCGGCACAGCTTTAATGTCAGCCCTCAGCGAGGCACGTGAGAAGAAGTGAATAGCAAACCTAGAAAGAATGGATATTAGCTTGAATGAAACATGCAGGATAGTGACAGGCTGCATAAAACCAACCCCCATAGAAAATCTTCATAGGGCCGCAGGTTTCACAAACCCTAACTTACATAGGAAAGCCCATGAACATATCGAGAAGCTAAAACAAACCTTTGATGCCCGTCACTCAATATTTGGCCTAGAGTGTGGCCACAGCAGACTCAAATCCAGACGCCGTTTCCTAAGTTGCGCCTCAGATGAACCCCCCCCCCCCCCATCTACTACCCACTAAGAGAGGACCCACCAAGCGACGTTTCTGGTGATTGGAAAATCTGGAGAATGCTTAACCGCATCAGAACTGGGGTGGCTCCTGTGAAATCTAGTCTGATCAAATGGGTTTTTTTGGACGAAAATGACGACAAATGCGACTGCGGCACTCGACAGGACATGGAACATCTCCTACAATGACCTGCCTGCCCCCACAGATGCATCCTCGACGATCTATGGCTGGCTAAACAAGAAGCATTGGACATTGCCCAATACTGGGCAAACAAATTGTAGTTTCCGGACACGCAAAAGCAAAAAAAAGCAAAGCACCACCTGGGAGAAGCAGATGTACTGATAAAGCTTTCAATGACGTTCGCCAACACATGGCGTAGTGGCGTACCTACCAGAGAGCCATCTGAGTCTACCCTTTAATAGGGAGTGCCCACATCTGGAAGGCTCAGTATGGTGCGAACTTGTGAAGTAAGCAGATAATCATGTCACGCAGATGCACTCGTGCTTTCTACAGCCGAATGGGCAAGTTTGCAAGGGATCAAATTATGGCTTTCCGGGTTGCGGGACGGTACTTTCGGTGAACTGCCACACAAGTTGGACGTGCTGCGTCAGTTGCGCAGCGGTTCTGGTATTGGTTGTCACGTGAACATTCTAATACCCATGGAAAAGGTTCTGGACGTCGAAGGTCCATAGACGCCAGCCAAGACAGTCATATTGTAAGGGCAGCAGAGGCAACGCGAACTGTTGCGAACCAGTTTATGGGCGTGGGACTACAGCCACGCACACATCTAGCCCATCTTCAAATCACACCATATTATCGACGTGTGTGGCTCGACTAATGCTGTCAGAAGTTCACTTGGAAGATGGAATGGTGGGCCGTGGTCCTCAGCGATGAAAGCAGCAAGTGATGGACGTTTGTGCAATAGATGTAGACCTTCTAAGTAGCCAGTTTCTATGTTTGTATGTTGGCAGCACTATAGACTGCATTAATATCTCTGACAGCACTCTGCGCCCTCGCTAAGAGACTCTGTGGTTGTAAGGACTCTCAGTAAGCGGTTAATAGTTAGCAGCGTTCCAGGTTCGCAGTGTTAGCGTGCGCAGACGGTTTGGATGTGTGTCCGTCATGGAGATTTAGTGTTGGTTGGAAAATGGATTGCAAAATGATGATTGATGTATTTGCTAATGTTTCGGAAATGGAATTATATAATACGTGGAACTGGATGTCTCATACACTACTGGCCCTTAAAATTGCTACACCAAAAAGAAATGCAGACTAGAACTGACATGTGATTAAATTTTCACGCAATTTGGGTGCATAGATCCTGAGAAATCAGTACCCAGAACAACCACCTCTGGCCGTAATAACGGCCTCGATACGCCTGGGCATTGAGCCAAACAGAGCTTGGATGGCGTGTACATGTGCAGCTGCCCATACAGCTTCAACACAGTTCATCAAGAGTAGTGACTGGCGTATTAAGACGAGCCAGTTGCTCGGCCACCATTGACTAGACGTTTTCAATTGGTGAGAGATCTGGAGAATGTGCTGGCCAGGGGACCAGTCGAACATTTTCTATATCCAGAAAGGCCCGTACATGACTGCAACATGCCATCGTGCATTATCCTGCTGAAATGTAGGGTTTCGTAGGGATGAATGAAGGGTGTAGCCACGGGTCGTAACACATCCGAAATGTAACGTCCACCGTTCAAAGTGCCGTCAGTGCGAGACGTGTAACCAATTGCAACCCATACCATCACGCTGGGTGATACGCCAGTATGGCGATGACGAATACACGCTTCCAATGTGCGTTCACCGCGATGTCGCCAAACACGGATGCGACCATCATGATGATGTAAACAGAACCTGGATTCATCCGAAAAAATTACGTTTTGCCATTCGTGCACCCAGGTTCGTTGTTGAGTACACCATCGCTGGTGCTCCTGTCTGTGATGCAGCGTCAAGGGTAACCGCAGCCACGGTGTCCGAGCTGATAGTCCATGCTGCTGCAAACGTCGTCGAACTGTTCGTGCAGATGGTTGTTGTCTTGCAAACGTCCCAATCTGTTGACTCAGGGATGGAGACGTGGGGGCACGATCCGTTACAGCCATGCGGATAAGACGCCTTTCATCTAGACTGCTAGTGATACGAGGCCGTTGGGATCCAGTACAGCGTTTCTTATTACCCTCCTGAACCCACCGATTCCATATTCTGCTAACAATCATTGGATCTCGAACAACGCGAGCAGCAATGTCGCGACACGATAAACCGCAATCGCGATAGGCTATAATCTGACCTTTATCAAAGTCGGTAACGTGATGGTACGCATTTCTCCTCCTTACACGAGGCATCACAACAACGTTTCACGAGGCAACGCCGGTCAACTGCTGTTTGTGTATGAGAAATCGGTTGGAAACTTTCATCATGTCAGCACGTTGTATGTGTCGTCACCGGCGCCAACCTTGTGTGAATGCTCTGGGAAGCTAATCATTTCCATATCACAGCACCTTCTTCCTGTCGGTTAAATTTCGCGTCTGTAGCACGTCATATTCATGGTGTAGCTATTTTAATGGCCGGTGTGAACATCGAGAGTAATGCCAATGCACAGGAAAGGGAAGAAGAGATCATAGAAGTTTAATTATGAATGTACTCACATGCTGCCAGTATCATGTGGGTGTTGAATCTGATACTGGTATGTGTAATGGAATAGAACGTAGGGGAAGCAAAAATTGGATTCAGAAAAAGAAGAAACACACGAACTAGTTGGACAAATTGTATTGACAGATATCTAGAAGCCAGCCATTGTGGCCGAGCGGTTCTAGGCGCTTCAGTCTGGAACCGCGCGACCGCTACGGTCGCAGGTTCGATTCCTGCCTCGGGCATGGATGTGGGTGATGTCCTTAGGTTAGTTAGGTTTAAGTAGTTCTAAGTTCTAGGGGACTGATGACCACAGATGTTAAGTCCCATAGTGCTCAGAGCCATTTGCACCATCCCACTCTCCATTATGACTCCCATCTCCCTCCTTCCTCTCCATCTCTCAGACATCTCTTCCCCTTGTGATACCACCGCATTGCCCACCCACCAAACTACTCCTGTGTGCACATTGTCAACTGGGTGACCGTGGTACTGCATCCGGATACGTTTATAGCTCTATAGAAATAGTAAGATTTCTTTCGTTCACTTCTCTACATATACAGGATGTAATGGGTTCAAATGCAGACATTTCTATTTCTGACTGAGGACGTTGTTCTGGACAACATTACCAGTATTTAGGTCATCTTCAGAGTATAACTATAGCTAGTACAAGCCGTATGGTTTTAGGTTGGTATATACCTCCAAGTATGTATGGCAAGAACACACCATGAATGACTACTTCCCCTGGGTAGCATGACAGGTGTCGAAGTGTGGACATGTGGACCCAAGACGGATAGTCCAGTTAATGGGGCAATTACGACAAAGCAGAAAGCGATGGTTGTAGAGTTCGTGATAAGACTGTTCGACATGGAGGGAGAAAAACCAACGTAATGATGTGTGTACATTTTAAGGCACCACATATAAAAATATCTGCACTTATACGAGTTTCATACTGTATGTTTTATTCACTTATTATTTTCTAATTTACACCTTATCTGAAACTCCCTGTATACATATAACTCCGTACACAAGAGCAGGCAAGCAAAATGTATCAAGTACTTTAATATTCATACACTTTGACAGGTTTGCTGGACTGCGACCGCCTCAGTAACAACAAATTATTAATTACTATTAATTAAGCGTTCGTATGCCTTTACCATACCGATAGAACAGTACTATAAACTTCACTTCTCTAAACGCAACTTACCTTAATCTGACTGATGAATCCAAACTTTATGACCACCTGCATAGAAATGTGATGGCCCACTTTTGTAAAACAATACATCAAGAATTCCGTTTGGCATGGATTCGTCAAGTCATCGGTGGGCCTCCAGCGGTACGAGGCACCAGGTATCTTCAAAAAGGTGGCGCTGTTTCCGTTAATTACGAGCCGGTGGCTGGTCGACGCGAAGATAGCATCTGAGCATCCTCGGATCTACGATATTTCCGAACTTGGGCAACAACCTGATAGTGGCGACACCTCCTCCCCCTCTACCCCATTCCGCCTCGAGAGTTTAAGATAGATCGATTTTTCAAAAATATATTCATTTCGTAGCGCACATCTTTCCGGAGAGTTTGATACACAAAACACGTACACTACTGGCTACACCAAGAAGAAATGCAGATGGCATTGGACAAATATATTATAACAGAACTGACATGTGATTACATTTTCACGCAATTTGGGTGCATAGACCCGGAGAAAAAAATGGTTCAAATGGCTCTGAGCACTATGGGACTTAAAATCTCTGGTCATCAGTCCCCTAGAACTTAGAACTACTTAAACCTAACTAACCTAAGGACATCACACACATCACACATCCATGACCGAGGCAGGATTCGAACCTGAGACCGTAGCGGTAGCGCGGTCCAGACTGTAGCGCCTAGAACCGCTTGGCCACTCCGGCCGGCTCTGAATTATCGTCCACTGTTCAAAGTGCCGTCAATGCGAACAACGGGTGACCGAGACGTGTAACCATCACGCCGGGTGATACGCCAGTATGGCGATGACGAATACACGCTTCCAATGTGTGTTCACCGCGATATCGCCAAACATGGATGCGACCATCATGATGATGTAAACAGAACCTGGATTCATCCGAAAAAATTACGTTTCGCCATTCGTGCACCCAGGTTCGTCACTGAGTACACCATCGCAGGCGCTCCTGTGTGTGATGCAGCATCAAGGGTAACCGCAGCCATGGTCTCCGAGCTGATAGTGCTTGCTGCTTCAAACGTCGTCGAACTGTTCGTGCAGATGGTTGTTGTCTTGCAAACATCCCCATCTGTTGACTCAGGGATCGAAATGTGGCTGCACGATCCGTTACAGCCATGCGGATAAGATGCCTTTCATCTAGACTGCTAGTGATACGAGGCAGTTGGAATCCAGCACGGCGTTTCGTATTACCCTTCTGAAATCACCGATTCCATATTCTGCTAACAGTCATTGGATCTCGACCAACGCGAGCAGCAATGTCGTGATACGATAAACCGCAATCGCGATAGGCTACAATCCGACCTTTATCAAAGTTGGAAACGTGATGGTACGCATTTGTCCTCCTTACACGAGGCATCACATCAACGTTTCACCAGGCAACGCCGGTCAACTGCTATTTGTGTATGAGAAATCGATTGGAAGCTTTCCTCGGCGCCAACCTTGTGTGAATGCTCTGGAAAGCTAATCATTTGCACATCACAGCATCTTCTTCCTGCCCGTTAAATTTCATTTCTGTAGCACGTCATCTTCATGGTGTAGCAATTTTAATGGCCAGTGTATGTTCAACGATTTGAGAATTTATTGGTCTGAAGTGTGCCAAAGTGCAGTGCCACGCCTCCTCACAAAGTATTTGTCAATCCACGTCGCCGTATTTCGCTCTGTGAAATTCAGTCGTGTATATTTAATAATGGAAGCCATCAAACCTATATTCAGGACAGTGGAAATTAAAATGTCCTGTGGTGCCTTTCCTATTCCAAGTCGGCCAGTTCGTCATCCTAACCCCCTTAAAAAAACTTCACTGTTAATACTTGGTGGGATTATTTCTGACCGGGCGAAAAAAAACTCTTCAGAAAATTTGCATTCTTTATTGCCTATTAGCAAATAACTTTCTCTTTTGTGTGACCTAACATTAAATATAGGAAACGCAGTCAGGACAACAGACACTACAGATTTACATGGCGTGCTTTCCTTTCTGCGAAAGGACGTATTTCATCATCAGTTTGTCATAGGTTTCGCTACATAAAAAATCAAAGCGGCTTTGTGTAATACTGAAAAAGCTATTAGTATGAATAATACCTAAGTCTGGTCTGGTTTCTTGATGTGATTACGTCTATTTTGTCAGTGTCTGCCAGATAAAACGAAATAGGCTTTTCTAATATTGCAGCAATCGTAATATACGCCAAATAAACTCGACTGTTTTGGCACAAGTGGTCATTTTTATCTGCCTCATTTACATAAGTAACGCAACAGAATATAACTGACGAAGTACCAATATCAGATGCCCACTAAGTCAATTAAAATCTGAAAATTTTTATGTCAGGAAATAGTTTCAAATTACATTCATATTTTCCAGTTTCTCAAGCATGAGATGGAAAACTAGTAGAACGAAATTTTTATATGAATTTGGAATTGTCATATTCTTCCATTTAATTAGTGTGATGTCCCTGTTCCTTCTTCTTCCTCGTTCTAACAATCTTGTCATCACTAATACCGTAACTATCCCTGCAATTCACAAAACTTATTCTCTGGTTAACTTCACTAACTCCGCCAGAATCACCGCTTTGGTTATCTCGCTTTTATTCTCCGGTTGAGCGTTATTACGTGTTTGTACAACGCGTTTTCACGCTATCCCGAGAATAGAACTGAAGCGGCTGCTAACTGGGAACTGTATAACTGGCCCTTATTAGTGTAGCGATCTGGCCAAAATTTTCTTTCAGAACATCATTTCCTAGAATACACTGAGAAGATAATACGTAATCTTTCTTACCTGTTATTTCTGTTAGTCGTTATTTCCACTCTGGTAGTGTGAATCTACGGTTTTCGTTTGCAATTATAACAACAGTATCATTCGCACATCCAGTCAACTACATACACAAACAATGATTGGCATTTACCCGTTCGGGTATATTCGGCTCAGCTTGTGTAGCCTTCTGTCTGCGGAAAGTTTTTTATTCCTAGTTGCGACGGGGATTCCCCTGGCGGAGACATCACATACATTACGCACGTATGCAAAAATCAACTTAAACTAGTTCAGAAATCAACTTAGAACCTGTTCAAAAATAAACAGGGATGCGTTTCAAAATCACATTAACGATCACTAAACCGACGTGCACTCTATGGCCGAGCGGTTCTAGGCGCTTCAGTCCGGACCGCGCGACTGCTACGGTCGCAGGTTCGAATCCTGCCTCGGGCATGGATGTGTGTGATGTCCTTACGTTAGGTAGGTTTAAGTAGTTCTAAGTTCTAGGGGACTGATGACCTCAGATGTTAAGTCCCATAGTGCTCAGAGCCATTTGAACCATTTTGCACTCGATGTTAGGCGCTTTGTGAAACAGTTTGTTTTCTTCAAGAAAATGAATTGTGTGATGTCCTTAGGTTAGTTATGTTTAAGTAGTTCTAAGTTCTAGGGGACTGATGACCTAAGATGTTGAGTTCCATAGTGCTCAGAGCCATTTTGACCAACCAACAATATTGTGCGATGAACGGTGTGCTCGAAAACAATTGTGCCTGTCCCATCCTCTGTACTGTCATCAGAATCAGCCCGCCCTTTCCGATATTCTCACTTCGGGCCACAACCACCTTCTCATTTGTCAAGGTCGCTTCATCTATGTCCCTGTCATTTCCTGTTCCTCTATGGGGTCGGCATTATTATATGTGTTGAGGCAATTAAGCTGAAAGTTGGTGACTGCTTGGTTCAAATGGCTCTGAGCACTATGGGACTTAACATCTATGGTCATCAGTCCCCTAGATCTTAGAACTAATTAAACCTAACTAACCTAAGGACATCACACAACACCCAGTCATCACGAGGCAGAGAAAATCCCTGACCCCGCCGGGAATCGAACACGGGAACCCGGGCGCGGGAAGCGAGAACGCTACCGCACGACCACGAGCTGCGGACAGTTGGTGACTGGAATTCCTTCCTGTGTCCACCGTTCCCCACGAGACAAAATTTAAGTAGCTCATATCTCTGCATCTAGAATAAAACTCATGTTAAAGGGTGAGAAAGTAATATAAAGGTTTGCGTAGCAAGTTATCAGAGGTGGGATGTGGGTACCAGCCAAATAGCCACCTACTTGAATGTGGGAAACATTCAGTCTGACCGGTCACCGGTGAATAAGTAAAGATCTTCATACGGTTGGGAGTGTTTCATTACAAAAGTAATTTTGACATAACCGCTGACTTTCCGACGGAAACAAGATGAAATGTTTTAAAAAAAATAAGTTGGAATATTTTGTGTAATTTTGTATTCGCTACGTCAACAATTCACTTACACTACTAATTTTGGAGTTATATTAACATGTCCTGCCGATTAGCAATTACAAATGCTTTGACTTTCTCTCCTCTCGTCCCTTTTGTGATTACTAATAAGACTTCACGTAAGTGTCCAGAGAAGGAAAACTGCAGCCGCCCATAGGGCTCTTGTTCTTACTCAAATGTCGAGTTGTTCTGCGGAACACTTCAGTTTATATTTTATGGGATACTGGAAGCTCATTCAGACAGTGGAAGAGCAATAGACCATCAATTGTATTACTTTGCTCTCAAACATTACAGATATTGTACGTGTAAGCATAGATAGTCAGGGAATGTTTGTACGAGGGCAGTTCAATAAGTAATGCAACACATTTTTTTTCTGAAACAGGGGTTGTTTTATTCAGCATTGAAATACACCAGGTTATTCCCCAATCTTTTAGCTACACAACACTATTTTTCAACGCAATCTCCATTCAATGCTACGGCCTTACGCCACCTTGAAATGAGGGCCTGTATGCCTGCACGGTACCATTCCACTGGTCGATGTCGGAGCCAACGTCGTACTGCATCAATAACTTCTTCATCATCCGCGTAGTGCGTCCCACGGATTGCGTCCTTCATTGGGCCAAACATATGGAAATCCGACGGTGCGAGATCGGGGCTGTAGGGTGCATGAGGAAGAACAGTCCACTGAAGTTTTGTGAGCTCCTCTCGGGTGCGAAGACTTGTGTGAGGTCTTGCGTTGTCATGAAGAAGGAGAAGTTCGTTCTGATTTTTGTGCCTACGAACAGGCTGAAGTCGTTTCTTCAATTTCTGAAGAGTAGCACAATACACTTCAGAGTTGATCGTTTGACCATGGGGAAGGACATCGAACAGAAGACTGTAACCATGACTTTACCGGCTGAGGGTATGGCTTTAAACTTTTTCTTGGTAGGGGAGTGGGTGTGGCGCCACTCCATTGATTGCCGTTTTGTTTCAGGTTCGAAGTGATGAACCCATGTTTCATCGCCTGTAACAATCTTTGACAAGGAATTGTCACCCTCAGCCACATGACGAGCAAGCAATTCCGCACAGATGGTTCTCCTTTGCCCTTTATGGTGTTCGGTTAGACAACGAGGGACCCAGCGGGAACAAACCTTTGAATATCCCAACTGGTGAACAATTGTGACAGCACTACCAACAGAGATGTCAAGTTGAGCACTGAGTTGTTTGATGGTGATCCGTCGATCATCTCGAACGAGTGTGTTCGCACGCTCCGCCATTGCAGGAGTCACAGCTGTGCACGGCCGGCCCGCACGCGGGAGATCAGGCAGTCTTGCTTGACCTTGCGGCGATGATGACACACGCTTTGCCCAACGACTCACCGTGCTTTTGTCCACTGCCAGATCACCGTAGACATTCTGCAAGGGCCTATGAATATCTGAGATGCCCTGGTTTTCCGCCAAAAGAAACTCGATCACTGCCCATTGTTTGCAACGCACATCCGTTACAGACGCCATTTTAACAGCTCCGTACAGCGCTGCCACCTGTCGGAAGTCAATGAAACTATACGAGACGAAGCGGGAATGTTTGAAAATATTCCACAAGAAATTTCCGATTTTTTCAACCAAAATTGGCCGAGAAAAAAAAATGTGTTGCATTACTTATTGAACTGCCCTCGTAAGCAGAACGTGCCGGTGTGGTTCGGAAGCCTCTTGACGTGCTGTACTTCGGATCAGCAGATGTGTGAATGTTCCCCTGGTAAACCCTGTCCTTCAGGTAGCCTCACAACCAGGAATCACATGGAATGAGGTCAGATGATCGTGCCGGCCAGGTATTTGGAAACGATCAACTGATGACGTCTTCCGGAGAAGCGGATGAACTTCACGAGCGACGTGCGGTGGGCCCCCATCTTGCAAGAAAACTGTTGAATTCAATGTGTCTCTTTCCTGTAGGGCGGTTATGACATGCTGGCGAAGCATATCGCAGTAACTGCGGCAAGTCACACTGCACGCCTTTGGCCGTTGTCCGCCAACCTGTTCAAAAAAGAATGCGCCAATGATGAACAAGCCGCGAAGCCACACCATACGCGTTCACCATGTAGAGGAACTTCATGCACAGTGACTGGAGGTGAAGATCCGCACACTCGGATATTCTGTGTTCACCTCATCCGTCAGAGGAAAGTGAGCTCCGTCTGCCCACAGGATGGTCCATAGTCATCCCTTGTCAACTTCAGCCCTTGCGAGAAAGTGGAGAGAGAAGTTAACGTGTCACTGTGGTCCTGTGGTGCAAGCTGCTGTACGATATGCATATAGTACGGATAATATCTGAGAACGGTTCGGAGCACCTTACGTGCAGTGGATCACGGGATGTTCAACTGTCGTGACACAGCACGCGCACTGCCTGGCGATCGGGAATTGCGATCATCGTTGTCTGCCATAGCGACAGCGATTTCATCAACCACCTGTGGTGCAACCGGTCCTCGACCTTTTCCCAAAGTGATGCCCAGTCCTCCAGTTGATTCCAACTTCTTCATCGTGCTCCTCACAGCAGATGGAGAAAGAGGATCCTTGCTTAATCCTTTCAGCCGGCGATATTCTCAAAGAGCGGATGAAACATTACTGTTGTTTTGATAACAGAGCTTCACCAATAATGCCCTACTCCTTTTTCCAAGCTCATGTTGGCACGTCAACAAGTGCACTGCTACTGATCAGGTGTGTGAGACTATGAATCACGGTGACTGATGACGGCACCAGGTGGCCATAGTTGGGAGTGGACGGTGGCGCTGTGAGGCGTGGAAATCATGCGCCCCATACTCTGGACGTTAATGCTGCCAAGTTTGGTTCTCGTACTGTAATTAGTTTCCGTGTCACAGCGTGTTCAATAGAGAAAGTCTAACCACCCGGTATTCCTAGAAACAAAGCGACAGTAAACCACGTGCGCGTGAATACTGCTCTGTCTCATGCGAATCTGTATGTTGAAGTTTTATGGAAGAGATCGCACACCAGAGACGCTCATACCATCGCTTGCTACACACTACGAGGCACAGGATTCTATGAGCCACCCACAGCAACTGTCTAAAGGCTAATGTGGTTTATATCTTGAGTAGAATCATATTTATCGTAATTTTGTTAACAATTAGCTCCATACTTAACAATCATATGCAACCGTTCGCTCGACGAAAGATCCGTACCCAAAGACTGGAAAGTTGGACAGGTCACACCAATATTCAAGAAAGGTAGTAGGAGTAATCCACTAAATTACAGGCCCATATCCTTAACGCCGATATGCAGCAGGATTTTAGAACATATATTATGTTCGAACGTTATGAATTACCTCGAAGGAAACGATCTATTGACACACAGTCAACATGGGTTTAGAAAACATCGTTCCTGTGAAACACAACTAGCTCTTTATTCACATGAAGTGTTGAGTGCTATTGACGAGGGATTTCAGGTCGATTCCGTATTCCTGGATTTCCGGAAGGCTTTCGATACTGTACCACAGAAGCGGCTCGTAGTAAAATTGCGTGATTATTGAATATCGTCTCAGTTATGTGACTGGATTTGGATAGTAATTGACGAAAATCATCGAGTAAAACAGAAGTGATTTCAGGCGTTCCCCAAGATAGTGTTATAGGCTCTGAGCACTATTGGACTTAACATCTATGGTCATCAGTCCCCTAGAACTTAGAACTACTTAAACATAACTAAGCTAAGGACATCACACAACACCCAGTCATCACGAGGCAGAGAAAATCCCTGACCCCGCCGGGAATCGAACCCGGAAGATAGTGTTATAGGCCATTTGCTGTTCCTTATCTATATAAACGATTTTGGAGACCATCTGAGCAGCCGTCTTCGGTTGTTTCCAGATAACGCTGTCGTTTATTGACTAATAAAGTCATCAGAAGATCAAAACAAACTGCAAAACGATTCAGAATAGATATCTGAATGGTGCGAAAAGTGGCAGTTGACCCTAAATAACGAAAAGTGTGAGTTTATCCGCATGAGTGCGAAAAGGAACTCTTTAAACTTCGGTTACAAGATAAATCAGTCTAATCAAAAAGCTGTAAATTCAACTAAATACCTAGGTATTACAATTACGAACAACTTAAATTGGAAGGAACACATAGAAAATGATGTGGCGAAGACTAACCAAAGACTGCGTTTTATTGGCAGGACACTTACAAATTGTAACAGACCTACTAATGAGAGTGCCTACACTACGCTTGTCCGTCCTCTTTTAGAATACTGCTGCGCGGTGTGGGATCCTTACCAGGATCATCGAAAAAGTTCAAACAAAGGCAGCACGTTTCGTATTATCGCGAAATAGGGGAGAGAGTGTCACATAAATGATGCAGGATTTGGGATGGAAATCATTAAAAGAAAGGTATTTTTCGTTGTGACGGAATCTTCTTCCGAAATTCCAATCACCAACTTTCTCCTCCGAATGCCAAAATATTTTGTTGACACCGATCTACATAGGGCGGAACGATGACCACGATAAAACAAGGGAAATCAGAGCTCGTACGGAAAGATATAGGTGTTCATTCTTTCCGCACGCTATACGAGATTGGAATAAAAGAGAACTGTGAAGGTGGTTCGATGAACCCTCTGCCAGGCACTTAAATGTGATTTGCAGAGTATCGATGTAGATGTAGATGTACAAGCAGACTTACATCGAACACACGGCCAGCACACAAAAACTTCCCTGACACACAAACATATGTGTTTCGTTGTGCACCACGATATATTCCACAATTTTATTTTTACGTAGTTGTTTTTAATGTTGTTCATTGGTATATAATGAATTTTCTACAAAAATGCGAAAATACGGTAACGAAGGTTAAGAAGTGGACTGAAGTGTCAGCCAAACTTACACGAAGGTACAGGACGAGTTGTGTACTGCTGATCAAGTTGTTGGTACGAAATTTTATGAGGCGTTATACACATAGAAGAAATGTTATCGTATAGTAAAAAACAGATCAAATAAAAAAGGCTTTAATTATTTGTCGCATGAAATGGAAACCAGAGTTAGATACACACAGGAAGCTACTACGAAGTGAAAGGACGCTTGTGTACAAGAGTAACAGTGCAAGGGAAATAAATGTCGAGCCATAGAAAATGCACATTGTCAAAAATACAGGCCGACGACGTAGTCCGGTATCACTGCCGTCAACACGAATTGCAGCCACGTGCTGGCGATGTTGCTGGCAACTACTGACTGGCAATGTCTGCGATGATACACTTGAAGGGCGTAAGTGTTCACACGGGGCACAATATTGCCACGAAATTGACGAGGGATGGTGGTGAGTGCTGCTCTTCTGCTTTTCCAGCAAGGAAAAGAGAGCTCCTAAATACCAACATTGAAGAGTGTATACCGATTTACAAACAAATGACCATCACATTTCCGTTTTGGTCATAAATAAATTGGATGCACTTCTACAAAGCGTTCTTCTCGTCGATGTATCTGTCTGTAAGAGACGACTGCAATGGTTTGGTTGAAGTAGTCAAGGAATTCATAACGTTTATGTTAATACTTTTTGTGGTTCACGGGCACAGTGGAAGGACTGTGAATTTCATGAACGCGAAACATTTATGACCATGGTTGTGGGACATCAAAAGTAACCTGTGTGAAAACAGTAACACAAAAAAGGACATCTGGGAAGTTGCCGTCCGTGAACACAGAAGCACACGTGATAAAGCTTAAAAAGAAGTGTTGATCTAAGTAAATGATGATGATATTTGGTTTGTGGGGCGCTCAACTGCGCTATTATCAGCACCCGTACAAGCTCCCAATCTTTGCACTGTCCAGTCTCCCCACTGTCCCGAACGATAATAAAAGGACGAAGACATCACAAACACTCAGTCCCCAGGCAGAGAGCACCTTCGACCCGGCCGGGAATCGAACCCAGGACCCAGTGATCCAAAGACAGCAACACAGATCACTTTTTCTTTTTTCTTTTTTTTGTATTTTGTTCATTAGCGTTCGTTGTATTTGATCGTAGCTGACGTCACATGACGTCCGTTGGTCCCTTTACTCACTTTTTTTTATTACAGAGACCAGTCAGCTCTCTGACCGAACATGCTGAGCTACCGTACCGTCAAACCACCAGACCACGAGCTGCGAACTTGACCTAAGTAGAATACTTCTGCACACCTACTACAATGGTAGCAGTGACAATATCATTTCTAATACTGCGACCTTGGTATAATAGGGACTCAGGAGGAATGGTCAATATTCAAGGATGTGACAGCAGCGACCATTAGAAGCAAAAAAAATATAGTAAGCATAGGCTCTGAAGTGCATATCGTAAGAGCTATGACCACTTGTTAAGTAGAGGAGATGTTTTGTTTATCTGTTCTTTTTTATTTAAGTATTTAAACTGATTTGATTAGGGTCACTATGGTAGCTCCTATATCAGTCTGTGGTTTCACGCATCATCATCATCAGTTATCTGCTGTATTAGCAGGTCCTTTGCCTCTCCACTTTCTGCGATCCATTGCTTCCTTCTTAAGGCTGCTGTATGTTGTACCGTCCATCATTTCATCCAGTATCTGGAATCTCTTCCTGCCTCGCTTCCTTTTCCCTTCTACATACACACATACAATGCGTTTTTTTTACCTCATACCTACTCAAGAGACAGCAATTTCAATAAAAGTAGTATTAAAGCGTTCGGAATATCTGAAGTGGCGATGTGAGTAAGTAATGCTACCAAATAATAAATTTGATGCTCGCAGTGCTTGTACTACTGCAGCTCGTGTCACTAATAGCGGCAATAAGAATAATACAAATAATAATAATATCGGCATTCTTACTGATAATGGTAGGTATAAGAATCATTTATAGGCGTAGAAAATAGATGTTTTGTGATATCGCGAGTTCTGCGAAATGAAAATGAGGAAGATCTGGTTGGACGGAGGGATTTACAGCGAACGAATGCGTACAGGGTGAATGGTAATCCTTGTTGTAATCCTTCTTGTTGGCATTAACGGTCTTCTGGAGCTGGATACGTTACCCAGTTCTCTAATATAATGTGGCAGGTTCTTCCTGATTCGGGTACCTGCTACTGAGAAGGATTTCGAGAAAATGACTGAACGATGGAGTGCAACCGAAAGACTTTTGTTGTGTTGGGATCAGATGTTTCTGCCATGTTGTTCAGACAAGGCTGTTAACGTCGATGGGAGCTATGAGGGAAAGAGTACAGTATGGTGTTAACACTATAGAGAAGACGGAGGATGTCGAAATCTCTGCGCTTGTCTGTACATAGCCAGGATAGCTGTAGCAAAAATCAACAAGCACTCGAACCTCTTAAGTGTGCGCTGTAGAGCCCATGGATACTTGTCACATTGTTCTTATTTTGGTTCAAACTACGACCTTTTAAAATATGTAAAGCAAAGAGCTTGCAGTGCGATATACAGGGTGTTTCAAAAATGACCGGTATATTTGAAACGGCAATAAAAACTAAACGAGCAGCGATAGAAATACACCGTTTGTTGCAATATGCTTGGGACAACAGTACATTTTCAGGCAGACAAACTTTCGAAATTACAGTAGTTACAATTTTCAACAACAGATGGCGTTGCGGTCTGGGAAAGTCTATAGTACGATATTTTCCACATATCCACCATGCGTAGCAATAATATGGCGTAGTCTCTGAATGAAATTACCCGAAACCTTTGACAACGTGTCTGGCGGAATGGCTTCACATGCAGATGAGATGTACTGCTTCAGCTGTTCAATTGTTTCTGGATTCTGGCGGTACACCTGGTCTTTCAAGTGTCCACACAGAAAGAAGTCACAGGGGTTCATGTCTGGCGAATAGCGAGGCCAATCCACGCCGCCTCCTGTATGTTTCGGATAGCCCAAAGCAATCACACGATCATCGAAATTTTCATTCAGGAAATTAAATACGTCGGCCGTGCGATGTGGCCGGGCACCATCTTGCATAAACCACGAGGTGTTCGCAGTGTCGTCTAAGGCGGTTTGTACCGCCACAAATTCACGAAGAATGTCCAGATAGCGTGATGCAGTAATCGTTTCGGATCTGAAAAATGGGCCAATGATTCCTTTGGAAGACATGGCGGCCCAGACCAGTACTTTTTGAGGATGCAGGGACGATGGGACTGCAACATGGGGCTTTTCGGTTCCCCATATGCGCCAGTTCTGTTTATTGACGAAACCGTCCAGGTAAAAATAAGCTTCGTCAGTAAACCAAATGCTGCCCACATGCATATCGTCGTCATCAATCCTGTGCACTATATCGTTAGCGAATGTCTCTCGTGCAGCAATGGTAGCGGCGCTGAGGGGTTGCCGCGTTTGAATTTTGTATGGATAGAGGTGTAAACTCTGGCGCATGAGACGATACGTGGACGTTGGCGTCATTTGGACCGCAGCTGCAACACGGCGAACGGAAACCCGAGGCCGCTGTCGGATAACCTGCTGCACTAGCTGCGCGTTGCCCTCTGTGGTCGCCGTACGCGGTCGCCCTACCTTTCCAGCACGTTCATCCGTCACGTTCCCAGTCCGTTGAAATTTTTCAAACAGATCCTTTATTGTATCGCTTTTCGGTCCTTTGGTTACATTAAACCTCCGTTGAAAACTTCGTCTTGTAGCAACAACACTGTGTTCTAGGCGGTGGAATTCCAACACCAGAAAAATCCTCTGTTCTAAGGAATAAACCATGTTGTCTACAGCACACTTGCACGTTGTGAACAGCACACGCTTACAGCAGAAAGACGACGTACAGAATGGCGCACCCACAGACTGCGTTGTCTTCTATATCTTTCACATCACTTGCAGCGCCATCTGTTGTTGAAAATTGTAACTACTGTAATTTCGAATGTTTGCCCGCCTGAAAATGTACTGTTGTCCCAAGCATATTGCAACAAACGGTGTATTTCTATCGCTGCTCGTTTAGTTTTTATTGCCGTTTCAAATATACCGGTCATTTTTGAAACACCCTGTATGTTTCACAGTATCCAAAATGAAATGCACATAGCTCTTAATGTATGCTTTTTGGAGCCGACTTTTAATTTACCTTTTCCTTTCATATGACAGCTCCAGTCGTATCCCTGAACACTAACCATTCCTACTGAGACACGCTCTACACTACTTTCGGTGTTCCATTTCTGTCGTAGACGTAACTTATCACACTTATGAAATACATGGTTCTCTTGTCTACCCCCTAATATATTCCTGAAGGCTACAAACGTGCCGTGATATCACCCAAACTAAGCCCCAACAGCTTCATCGCTCGGATTACCTGACTTGGCATTGCAGAGCTGTCCGCCTGTGAAAGAGGAAGCAAGTCTGTGAGAGGGGGATATACAGGAATAGACAGAAGAAGATATGGTAGATGAGCCATGCGACATATTATCCACTTTGGTGGCCAACACTATCAACGAATCGGCCATACCTCAGCACCAGTCTACACTGAGGTGACAAAAGGCATGCGATTCCTCCTGATATCGTATCGGACCTCCTTTTGCCCGGTGTAGTACAGCAGGTAACTAATGAGGAGATACTGAATAGAATTGGGAAGACAATAAATAGTATAGATAGGAAGAGAATAGATGCTTTAGAAATGTGGTGCTACAGAGGAATGCTGAAGATTAGATGTGTAGATCATGTAAGCAATGAGGAGGTACTGAATTGAATTGGGGAGAAGAGGACTTTGTGGCACAACTTGACGAGAAGAAGGGATCGGTTGGTAGGACATGTTCTGAGGCATCAAGGGATCACCAATTTAGAACTGGAGGGCAGCGTGGAGGGTAAAAATCGTAGAGGGAGACCAAGAGATGAATACACCAAGCAGCTTCAGAAGGATGTAGGTACTTGGAGATGAAGAAGCTCGCAGAGGATAGAGTAGCATGGAGAGCTGATTCAGACCAGTCTCTGGACTGAAGACCACAACAACAACAACAACAACAACAACAGTACAGCAACTCGGCGTGACATGGACTCAACAAGTCGCTGGAAGTCCCCTGCAGAAATGTTGAGCCCTGCTGCACCTATAGCCGTCTATGATTGCAAAAGTGTTGCCGGTGCAATATTTTGTGCACGAACTGACCTCTAGACTATGACCGATGAATGTTCAATGAGATTCATGATGAGTGATCTGGGTGGCCAAATAATTTTCTCGCACTGTCCCCTAAAACTTTTTCAAACTAATCGCGAAAAGCTGTGGTAACATGATACATTGTCACTCATAAAAATACCACCGTTGTTTGGAAACACGAAATCCATCAACGGCTGCAGGTGGTCGCAAAGTCAATGATCAGTGCAGCTGCGCCAGAGAAGCAAGTCCATTCCATGAAAACAAAGCCCACACCATAATGGAGCCACCACCAGCTTGCACAGTGCTTCGTTGACAACTTGGGTCCATGGCTTGGTGGAGTCTGCGCCGCATTCGAACCCCACCATCAGCTCTTACCTACTGAAATCGGGCTCGTCTGACCAGGTCACAGTTTTAGAGTCGTCTAGGATCCAACCGATGTGGTCACGAGCCCGGGAAAGGGCGCTACAGGTGATGTCGTGCTGTTAGAAGAGACATTCGCCTGGGCCGTCTGCTGCCATAGTCCATCAACTTCAAATTTCGCCGCACTGTCCTAACGGATACGTTCGTCGTACATCCCACACGGATTTCTGCTGTTGTTTCACGCACTGTGTTATCCGTGGTGAGAGGTAACGCCAGAAATTTGCTATTCTCGGCGCAATCTTGAAAATGTGGAATATTGAATTTCCTAACGATTTCCTAGATGGAATGTCCCAGGTGTCTAGCTCCAATTACCATTCCGCGTTCATATTCTGTTAATTCCCGTCGTATACTAAAAGGTAGACTTTCACGGCCGGAAATATCACGTCCAGTATCCACTTGTGGCCGCTAGTACTTGCGTCTCCTCAAAACGAATATTGTGGTTCCCCGGCTGGAAAGCATGCTCCGCAACAGCTGATCGTTCCGTTTCTCCTCTTCTACAATTTCCCTTGTGCTCTTCCAAACGTTTAGAAACAGTTCTTTTAGTTGTACCCACATACACATCACCACAGCTGCTTGGGATCCTATACACTCCAGCTTTTTCCAAAGGTTTGCGAGCGTCCTTGGCAGGCTTAAGGTATTCCTG
This sequence comes from Schistocerca nitens, assembly GCF_023898315.1. Taxonomy (NCBI): domain Eukaryota; kingdom Metazoa; phylum Arthropoda; class Insecta; order Orthoptera; family Acrididae; genus Schistocerca; species Schistocerca nitens. The sequence continues at coordinate 74,852,694 of NC_064617.1, forward strand.
TATCTTCCTGGTGGGCTTGTAAATTACGGTAATATTCCACTTCGTCAAGATCCTCCCTATTCTTTCCGTTACATTTTTAACAAACGGCAGGAAAACGATTTTGCAGTAGCCTGTACGTCAGTATGATTTCTGCGTGGCTGCCTCAACGCACGTTTTATTTCGGCGGACGAATATCCGTTCTTCATTAGTGCATTGTGGAGATGTTCCATCTCAGCGTCGAGCAACTCAGGTTCACAAATATTTCTAGCTCTGTCCGCTAACGTCTTGATAACACCCCGCTTCTGTTGTGGGTGGTGGTTCGAATCCCGGTGCAAATAACGGTCCGTGTGCGTGGGTTTGCGGTATACTGAATGGCCCAAGCTACCATTTTCGTTTCTAAAAACAAGCACGTCGAGGAAATGTAATTTGCCGTCTACCTCCTCCTCCATTGTAAACTGAATTCTCGAGTTTATGCTACCTACGAAAGGCTCTACAGGGAGGCAATCGAAATCGCTAAACACCCAAATAATTTCAACCGAAAGGAGGAGGGCGTGAAATTAAACGGTATATGGATGCCTGTGTTAAAGAAGATGTGTACCACCCGTCCACTACTGGGTGATGGCAACGGCGATCGACGGCGACGGCCAGCGGCCAATTGCACTGACGTTTTCAAAAGACGTGACGTCACACCGCGGTGCGGGAGCGCGCGGACACGGAATTTAGCGGCAGTCAGTAGCGAGCCAGTGGGTGTGTTGGACCTCCCATCGACCTACGGACCCCCTTGAAGATGTCTCCCGCAGTCGGAGACGAAACGTTGGGAATTGAGACCAAATTCATCTACCGACCACGGCATAACAGCGCGGATAATTATAATGGACACAATTCCCGTCGTGTAACCACGATCACGGCGGACACCTTTTCAGATGAACCACCTGAATACAAAAGACAACTCCATCAATGTACTGCCCTTTTGTGCCTTGTGAACGCGATACGGTCGCCATCTGTTTGTGTGGATATCGCTATCCCAAGACTTTTGTCATCTCAGTCTATAACAGTCTGTTCTGTCAGCAATACTGCTCGGCCAACCCGCAGAATTTCTGTATACTAGTCAACCACGATATTATTGCACTTTGCTGTAATCGGACACACGCGGTGGCGTTACAGTAAACAAGTAAAGTGATCAGTAATGAAAACCCATGGCACTGTCGATTGTTTCATTTCATGTGTGCAGATAGTACCAACCCCATTTAGGCGCCGACTCACGGTAAGCCGACCACAGCAGCCTCAATCTCGACTGCAATAATATTGTGATCGGCAAATACTGCAACTAAAATGCAGCAATGTCGATAACACTATTGCGGCCACACATTGTTTTAAAATATTGCTCATGCAGAAGCGTTCATGATTTGGGATGCGTGTGTTGTTGTTTGCTGTGTTCTTCGGTCCACATACAGGTTTGATGCAGCTCTCCGTGCTACTCTATCCTGTGTAAGCTTCTTCATCTTCGAGTAACTACTGTAACCTACATCCTTTTCAATCTGCTTACTGTATTTTCGTCTTGGTATCTCTCGACGATTTTTACTCTCCGCGCTTCCCTCCAATACCAAATTGGTGATCCCTTCATGCCTCATAACGTGCCCTACAAACCGATCCCTTCTTCTAGTCAAATTGTGCCACAAAGTCCTCTTCTCCCCAATTCTAATCGGGACCTCCTCATTAGTTACATGATTTACCCATCTAATCTTCAGCATTCTTCTGTAGCACCAAATTTCGAAAGCTTCTATTCTCTTCTTGTCTAAGCTATTTATCGTCCATGTTTCACTTCCATACATGGCTGCAGTCCATACAAATACTTTCAGAAAAGACTTCTGACACTTAAATCTATACTCGATGTTAACAAATTTCTGTTCTTCAGAAACACCTTTCTTGATATGGACAGTCTACATTTTATATCGTCTCAACGTCAACCATAATCAGTTATTTTGTTCCCCAAATAGCAAAACTCATCTACTAATTTAAGTGTATCATTTCCGAATCTGATTCCCATCACCTGAATTAATTCGGCTATATTCCATTATACTATTTGGCTTTTGTTGATGTTCATCTTATATCCTCCTTTCAAGATACTGTCCATTCCGTTCAACAGCTCTTCCAGGTCCTTTTGCTGTCTCTGACGGAATTACAATGTCTCTGGCAAACCTCTAAGCTTTTATTTCTTCTCCATGGATTTTAATTCCTTTTCCAAATTTTATTTTGCTCCCTTTATCGCTTCCTCACTATTCAGATTGAATAACATCAGGGATAGGCTACAAACCTTTCTCGCTCCCTTTCCAACCACTGCTTCCCTTCCATGCACGTCGACTCTTGTAATTGCCTTATGGTTTCAGTAAAAATTGTAAACAGCCTTTCGCGACCTATTTTTTACTCCTGCCACCTTAAGAATTTGAAAAATGTGATGTACACAGCCCTAATGGTCGAAACCAGGCAACGCCTAGAGTACATCGCGCACTGAACTCACCGCATGTTTTGTAAGTTGCATCGGTTAAAAAATAAGCGACCTGAAAGCTGTATAGTTGCAGAATTGTCGGAAAGATAGGAATGGTGCTGTTAACATCAACACTGAGCAAGCAAAAAAATATAACAAAAGAATTAAATTTCTTCTCTAGTAATAAATACTGCACAGGATTTCTCAATGAAGGGGAACATCAGAATTAGACTGACTGATCCAACTTAAGATTCTATCAGTAACATACGAGGTGTGGGAGAAAAGTAATGAGAATGACAACGTTGCGGTCGATCTGGCAGCTCTGTGCTGTTATACATGTGTAGACCGGTGTGTTCATCCCTTCCAGATGGTCATTCCAAGTTTCAGCTCTGCATAGCCACCACGTGAATTTTGAGAGCGCCATCACTGAAGTTATGGTTTTGTGCTATGATACGAAAACGGAACAGCGGAATTTAGAACAACGCTATACCATTAGATTTTCTATTGAACTTGGGGAATCTGCGGGTGTGGCGTTCGAAAAGTTTAAACAGTCCTATAGGGAACACTGTTTATCAAGAGCTCAGGTTCTCGCTGGCAAAAAGCGTTTTGGGCAGGTCACGTTGAAGATCAACCTCGCTCAGGGAGACGTTCAAACTTCCAAAACTGACGAAAATGTTGAACGTGTGCGTGCTCCTGTGATACCAGATCCACGTTTTACACTAAGGATGGGGGGTGACCTGTTAATTCAAACACTTTAACTGTACATCAAATTTTGACCGAAGATTTGCACATGCGAATGGTGTGCCAAACTGGCGCCGAAAAACCTCACACCGGAGCAGACGGACAAACGAAGAAACGTGTATGCGTTGGTCTTGGGAGGACTGCAGTGACCACGAATTGTTCAGTCGTGTGATCACGGATGATGGTCCTGGATTTCTGAGTACGATCCTGAGACAAAATGGGAAAGTGAAGAGTGACGCACTGAGACATCTCCTCAACTGAAAAAATCTCGAATGAGTAAATGATGATCAAAACAATGCTGATTTGCTTTTATGAGAGTAGGGGTATCGTGCATATGAATTTGTTCTTCAGGACATACTGTCAACCAAGTGTTTTGCAAAAAAAATGTCCTTGCAAGGTTGAGGAAAATGGTGAATCGAGTGAGACCGGACCATTGCTGCATCATGACAACGCTCAGCGTGACATGGCCACATCCATCACGGAATTTTTGACCTCAAAAGGCATTCCTGTTGTTCCTCAGACCATATTCACGTGATGTCTTTTTTAGTTTCTCGAAATTGAGAAATGATTTAAAAGGACGACATTTTGGGACTCTGGAGAACATTCATAAGCACGTGACGACATGTTAAAGGGCCTACCATTTGACACCTATCACCGCTGTTACCAAGACCGAGAACAACGAATCCGCCGTTGTGTAGATGTCGAATGGAACTACTTTTAAGGACACAGTACTGTTGTTTAAAAAAATGATAACGTTTGTGGATCAGTATTATTATTTTTCTCACGTACCTCGTAACTGTGCTGGCACCAAACAGTGATATGCAGTGAAGAACAAGCCTTTGAAAGTGTTCCTCGTGAATATAAGACTGTATGGTACGCAGACTGTTAAAAATTAATTAGAATTTTAACAAACAGGTATAAAGGTACTGAAAAGAGAGTAAGCGAGGAAAGTTTAGGAATCCGTTACCACAGGGAGAGACTGGTCAGTCAGACATCTGCTTCGGCATATAGAGAAACGAGTAAACTGGCGCTGAAAGTAGTAGACTAGCCGGCCGGGGTAGCCGATCGGTTCTAGGCGCTACAGTCTGGAACCACGCGACAGCTATGGTCGCAGGTTCGAATCCTGCCTCGGGCATGGATGTGTGTGATGTCCTTAGGTTAGTTAGGTTTAAGTAGTTCTAAGTTCTAGCGGACTGATGACCTTAGAAGTTAAGTCCCATAGTGCTCAGAGCCATTTTAACCATTTAGTAGGCCTATTCGATGTAAGAACTGAAGAAACAGACACTGTCTAGTTCCGGAAGGTAAAAAAAAATCAAAAAATGTGACGTTTTATAATGAGTAGAATATATTTTTGCTATTTGTGAGTACAATATGTTACCGAATGCTGAATTACACAAATCCCTCTTTAGACATTCGTATGACTATTTAATCAACCGATAATGGCTAGTACGATCGAGTATACTGACGGCGAAGCTTATTTATTTCGGCATCAATATACTGTTGGCAATGTCTTCATCCAACCCACTTGCACGTAAAGCAGGCTTTCACAACGCTGTCTTAATTACCAGCTGTACTCCACCTTCGACTGAGAGGACAGCCGTACAGGTGCCTGAAGATAGTTTAATGTAACCGCTAAACCGATAAAATATTGCACGCATAAACAGCAAAAATGAAGACATCTCGCCAGAATATGTGGAGAAAATATAAGATAAAAAAAAAAAGAAAAAGAAAGAACGTACACTGCCAACGAATTATCCGAATGGAACGGAAATCGGTAGCTACAACAATACAGCAGATAAATTATTACAAAAATGGTTCAAATAGCTCTGAGCACTATGGGACTTAACATCTGAGGTCATCAGTCCCCTAGAATATAGAACTACTTAAACCTAACTGACCTAAGGACATCACACACATCCATGCCCGAGGCAGGATTCGAACCTGCGGCCGTAGCGGTCGCGTGGTTCCAGACTGAAGCGCCTAGAACCGCTCAGCCACAATCTCTCTCTCTCTCTCTATTCGTTTAGTCGGTTCCGACTCTTCGTGACCCCATGAACCGAATCACGCCACTTTTTCCTGTCTTGCACTTTCTCCCGTAGACCTTCCAGGTTGGAACACATTGCTTCTGTGATGCCATCGATCCATCTCATCCTCTGACGTCCTCTTCTTCTAGTTCCTTCAATCTTCCCCAGCATTAATGCTTTTTTCCAGCGAGGCATGCCTTCGCATTGTGTGTCCAAAGTAGGTCAGCTTTTGTTTTAAGATTAGACCTTCCAGGGAGAAATCTGGTTTAATTTGCTCCAGTATTGATCTGTTGGTTCTCTTTGCAGTCCATGGAACTCTAAGAAGTTTCCTCCAACACCACAATTCGAAGGAGTCAATTCTTCGCCGTTCAGCCTTTCTAATGGTCCAGGTCTCACATCCATACATCACAACTGCAAAGACCATAGCCCTCACAATACGTATCTTTGTTGCTAGTGCTATATCTCTGGACCTTATAACCTTGTCAAGGTTTGACATCGCCTGTCTACCGAGCAACAGGCGTCTCCGGATTTCATGGCTGCAGTCACCGTCAGCAGAGATCTGGGAACCGAGATAACTGAATAAATGATTACAAATGATTACAATTTCAGAAACATTGGTTGATTTATTCAAGAGAAATTGCTTCTTAATTGACCAAGTCAATAATAGTTCATCAACATCTGGGCCTGACGCAAGCACTTATTTGGCTGGGCATTGTTGACTGATATAATTTTTGGACGTTCTCGTGAGGGATATCGTGCTAAATTCTGCCCAATTGGTCCATTAAAACATCGAAATCACGAGCAGTTGGAGGGCCCTGCCCATAATGCGCCAAAGTTTCTCCACTGCGGAGAGACCCGGTGCCCTTACTGGCCACTGTAGGGTGTACCAAGCACGAAGACACGAAATAGAGACTCTCACCATGTGTAGGCCGCCATTACGTTGCTGAAATGTAAGCCCAGGATGGTTTGCCATGAAGCGCAACAAAACGGGCGCAGAATATCTCCGAGCTGCCGCTGTGGTGTAAGTGCGTCGCAGACAACAGCCAAAGCGGTCCTGCTATGTAAAGGAACGGCACCCCACACCATTGCTCTCGGTTGTCCGGCCGTAAGATCTGCGACAACCTGGGTGGCACCCCACCACTGTCCTGGACGTCTCCAGACGCGTCTCTGGTGGTCGTAGGGGCTCAGTTCAAAGCGGAACTCATCACTGCAGTCAGCTGTAGTCCAGTCAATGAGAATCCAAACTGAAGACGTGTCTGCAGACGCCTCGGACAGCGGTGGGGTAACAGCCTGATTGTCGCCCGCTGTACGACCCGACAACCATGAGTGATGGTCAGGAGAGCCATCTTTTTTATTTTTATTTCTTTTTTTTATAGCATGATCCCTGTGGTTGTCATCTGCAGCACTGTTACAGCACAGCGATACGTCAACGATATTCTACACTCCTGGAAATGGAAAAAAGAGCACATTGACACCGGTGTCTCAGACGCACCATACTTGCTCCGGACACTGCGAGAGGGCTGTACAAGCAATGATCACACGCACGGCACAGCGGACACACCAGGAACCGCGGTGTTGGCCGTAGAATGGCGCTAGCTGCGCAGCATTTGTGCACCGCCGCCGTCAGTGTCAGTCAGTTTGCCGTGGCATACGGAGCTCCATCGCAGTCTTTAACACTGGTAGCATGCCGCGACAGCGTGGACGTGAACCGTATGTGCAGTTGACGGACTTTGAGCGAGGGCGTATAGTGGGCATGCGGGAGGCCGGGTGGATGTACCGCCGAATTGCTCAACACGTGGGGCGTGAGGTCTCCACAGTACATCGATGTTGTCGCCAGTGGTCGGCGGAAGGTGCACGTGCCCGTCGACCTGGGACCGGACCGCAGCGACGCACGGATGCACGCCAAGACCGTAGGATCCTACGCAGTGCCGTAGGAGACCGCACCGCCACTTCCCAGCAAATTAGGGACACTGTTGCTCCTGGGGTATCGGCGAGGACCATTCGCAACCGTCTCCATGAAGCTGGGCTACGGTTCCGCACACCGTTAGGCCGTCTTCCGCTCACGCCCCAACATCGTGCAGCCCGCCTCCAGTGGTGTCGCGACAGGCGTGAATGGAGGGACGAATGGAGACGTGTCGTCGTCAGCGATGAGAGTCGCTTCTGCCTTGGTGCCAATGATGGTCGTATGCGTGTTTGGCGCCGTGCAGGTGAGCGCCACAATCAGGACTGCATACGACCGAGGCACACAGGGCCAACACCCGGCATCATGGTGTGGGGAGCGATCTCCTACACTGGCCGTAAACCACTGGTGATCGTCGAGGGGACACTGAATAGTGCACGGTACATCCAAACCGTCATCGAACCCATCGTTCTACCATTCCTAGACCGGCAAGGGAACTTGCTGTTCCAACAGGACAATGCACGTCCGCATGTATCCCGTGCCACCCAACGTGCTCTAGAAGGTGTAAGTCAACTACCCTGGCCAGCAAGATCTCCGGATGTGTCCCCCATTGAGCATGTTTGGGACTGGATGAAGCGTCGTCTCACGCGGTCTGCACGTCCAGCACGAACGCTGGTCCAACTGAGGCGCCAGGTGGAAATGGCATGGCAAGCCGTTCCACAGGACTACATCCACCATGTCTACGATCGTCTCCATGGGAGAATAGCAGCCTGCATTGCTGCGAAAGGTGGATATACACTGTACTAGTGCCGACATTGTGCATGCTCTGTTGCCTGTGTCTATGTGCCTGTGGTTCTGTCAGTGTGATCATGTGATGTATCTGACCCCAGGAATGTGTCAATAAAGTTTCCCCTTCCTGGGACAATGAATTCACGGTGTTCTTATTTCAATTTCCAGGAGTGTATGTACGTTTTGTTGCTAATCGTGGCAAGCCATCCTGCGCTCACATTTCAGCATGGTAATGCCCACCTGCACGCGGCGAGAATTTATACAGCTTGTCTTCGTGCTTGCCAAACCCTGTCTTGGTCAGTAAGGTCTCTGGATCTCTCCCCAAAGGAGAATATTTGGAGTATTATAAGCACATCCCTCCAACCAACTCGGGATTTTGTCGATCTTACGCGCCAGTTGGACAGAACTTGACTCGATATCCCTCAGGAGGACGTCCAAAAACTCTGCCAGTATACGACAAGACGCGTAACAGCCTGCGTGAGGGTCAGAGATGGACCAATGCGTTATTGGGTTACTCAGTTTGTGAAGCTCTTTCTCTAAAATAAATCAGCAAATTTTTTCTAAAATTGTGATCATTTGTATGTTTTTACATGTACCATCTACCGATTTCTGTCCCATTCTGATAATTGCTTTGTGGTACGTCCTTTTTTTGTGTTAGACTGTATGCCTCCGACTCGTGGTATAAATCATCTCACGGGAAAACTGTAGACCCTGCTCTGAACGAAGCTTGCAAACTGATTATAGGCTGCTTAAAACCTACATCCGTTTGGAGGGTTTACTCTCTGGTCAGTACCACACCTGGGACACTGAAGACTGAGAACACTGAAGCTTACTCAAGGTTTGCTCATCAACTACCTCAGCTTTGGCTAAAATCAAGAAAAAGCTTACAAGAAATAGCAGAACAATTGAAACGCTGCCCTGACAGTGCAAGTATTTTTCGTCGGAAATTCATACGAGGTTGGAAGGAGCGGCAAGAACACCTTCCGGACGCCCACAACGAGGAGTGGGATGTTTACACATACCTTAACCGCTTAAGGACAGGTGTCTGTATGGTGATGACCTAACTTAAAATCTGGGGTTCACATCGGAGGACAGAAAGTTTGAGTACTGAGAAGAACACCTCTGCCCTCTGTCCATTTACGCGTTCAACGTAGGGCGTCTGCTTGCAAACTAAAGTGCCCTGTATGTGACTCAGTTTTTGACAGATGTCATCCGATTAGAAAATTTGGTTCAAAAATGGTTCAAATGGCTCTGACCGCTATGGAACCTAACTTCTGAGGTCATCAGTGCCCTAGAACTTAGAACTACTTAAACCTAACTAACCTAAGGACATCACACACATCCATGCCCGAGGCAGGATTCGAACCTGCGACCGTAGCGGTCGCGTGGCTCCAGACTGTAGCGCCTAGAACCGCTCGGCCACTCCAGCCGTCCGAAAATTTGGTCCATGATATTTATGAACGTTCGTTTTTTTTTTTTTTTTGTAATTACGTTTATATTGTGTATAAATGTGTGTATTGTAAAGGTAGGCTTCTGACACGAGCAAATAAATAAAATAAAATTCAAAACAATCATGTCATTCATTAAAATACGAAGGCTGACCAACAAATGCAGACTGCTTCTTTTTCTCAGTTGTTTATTACTCCATTTCAATGTTTAGACGATATTTTTCGAAGTACACCCTCCTACGTGAATGCACTATTTGTAGCGTCTCTGCCAGTCTTCGGACACATGTTGCAAGCCATTCTTTGTCAGGTCCTTGAGAATCCCCTCACTTTCCTTCAGCACTGCGTCAGAGGTCTCAAATCGAATGCCCTAAAGCTTTGCCTTTAGTCATGGGGATAAAAAAAAGTCACAGAGTGCAAGATAGGGGCTATAAGGCATATACAGTAAACAGATAAAGTTGAATTTAGACAGAAAATGCGTCACGTTATTTATCGCGTGAGACCGCGCATTGTCATGATGAAGTCGCCATGTAGTCCGGGAAGTTCAGGTCGTTTCCTTGCAATGTGCTTCCTCAGTTTAGCCAATACTGACGATTAGTATTTTTCTGTAAGAGTAGTGTGAGGGGGAACTGCATCCTGGATGATTTATTCAAGAGAAACCGTCGAAAAATGGTGTCACCATCACTTTCTCTGCAGATGGAAAAACTTTTGCCCTTTTTGGTGTTGGAGAATCTAGCGATTTGGAGACTCTGTTGGCTCGTTTTCCTCCAGGATCATAATGATGCAGCCATGACTCAACCACGGATCATACTTAGATTACCGCGCGTCACAGTGAAGACACTGCCATATGAAGTTCTCAACACTTCAGTGAAGTTACGTAATGTTATCTGCCGATCAGCAGGGACAATCACAGCAGCTGACTTGATGTTGACTTCAGTCACAGCAGAACACCAAACACCACGCCCACTTTTGTATCCCGCCTGGAAGGCGGCGCGTGGGTCTGCTCCTGAAAACTGAAGGGTAGGCCGAATGTAGGAAGCTAGGAGGAGCAGGTGAGGTAGAACACTTGGTATTGCAACCGAAAGTGGTTTTACTATGTAGTTAACTTTGGCTGAGATGAGCACGTATGTGCGAAGCTGTACATCAAGTTGCAAAGTTACAAGTAGTGGCTCACCCACTATGAAATAGAAACAGTGTTGCTTGGTTGTCGACCCGGAATCAAATGGGCTGAATCCGGAGCGGCGCTCGTAGAGCTGCACAGCGCTGGCTAGAAAGCGCAGTCATCGGTGTCGTTGTCGTAGTGCCAGCCTTGTAGAGCGCATCTACGTTGTGACATCCTAGCTGTCGGTACCACACCCACCTTGCTTAACACAGACAAGCACACCTTTTAAATCCTCGAACCATGTAAACACTGTTGCACGAAGTAGTGTATCTTCACCGTACGCTTGCTGCAGCTTTTCCTAAGTTTGACTGGCTGTGTGTGGTTTAAACGAACACAGTATTTTATTGCGCTCTACTGCACCTCTTGCGTCACCTACGTTGTTCGGTACGGGAAATGCAAAGAGAGTCTACGAAGTAGAGCGTGCAAGAGTGAAGCCGCCTACGGACATTCTACATAGAAACCCACTCTTTTGAGATATTCATGGTGCGGATAGAAACTATCACGGAAGTACCAGGAAAAAAATCAATCTCATCCTTCGTTTATCAGCCCTCGTAACACAAACTCATCTAACGTCACGCAAATCTCCAGGAACGTACGGTATTGTGCTGAAAAGTTTGGCCCACTTATAACACTGCAACTGTATTTACGTAGCTTATACAATCAAATACCAAGTTTGGCTTATTACGTACTGTACCCCTACGGAACAAATCAGTCCTGTCACGGAAAAGCCACGTATAACACTTCTGTCTGCTGCTACTATACCATAACCTTAAAGTTGAAGGCATGTCGTGAAATAAAACTATCTTGTTAAAGCAATTATGGTATAACGCAACAGAGCAGTGTTACCGTCTGAGACGAATTTTGTTATATTGACCGTGTTGTACCTAACGGAGGTGGCTTATCGGAAGTGAAAGTCAGAATTACGTAAACATTTAAACAGTAACAAATAACATTTTACCTAGCTACACTGTTTCAAGAGTAAAGAAAACGGTCGCCAGTATAATTAGGCAAGAGAATGATTAACATTCTTGTTTAAGAAATTTGGTATGAGTAACTTCAACGGACAAACAAAACCTATACTTTGCCACACGCGAGTGCAATGAACTCTGGCACCTGGATACTGTGTGTTTAGGTTAAGGTTGGAGTTAACAGATCAGAACAAACTACTGGCATAAATATAACAGATAACAATACACACTATTACTTTCATGGATTATTCAAACTGAATGGTCTTTATAACATTACTATTAATATTCACTGTAGAGTCATAAATTGGACATAGGTTCAGTATTACTTTCCAAACATTTTCCTAGCTGTCATAAAATTTTATATGTAGTTCACTGCAAAATTATGAACTGGTCACAGGTTAAGCCTGTCTCAGAAAAACACTTTTCTATTAAGAATGAAAGTTAAATGGAATCCACTAACAGATTTCTTTTCATTGTCTTTTGAATAAAGAAGTTACTGTTTTCATAGAAAGTTGTCTTTCTATTAATCGTTATGCAGTATGAGCACAATAGGCAAACTATGGATCCTGTTACAACATTAATATGCACTTTCAATACACAAGAGAAACAAGTGCTTAGCAAGCACGAGTATATAATTTTCCACAATTGCAGTTTTCAACTTTTACTACAGTGAGAGACAAAATTGACATATTTGTTAGATACTGACTCACCTTTTGCGATTTAAAACAGGCAGCAATGTGATCATTCAAGAAGCAAAACTTTTAAGCTTCAGTCTTAAGAACTTTTAATTTTGAAGTTGGCAACAACATATTAATAAGCAGTTTTAATAGGAAAATTATTTTCAGCAAGCATCATTTACTTCAACTCACTCTCTTGCCATATTAACTTTAACTTTCTTTTTACTGAGTTCAAGAGACATTAATTAGCAAAACACTGGGCTTTAATGTTCTTTCAGTAAGGACACTCGGTAATCACTTTAGTTCAGACGGAGAGGAACCTGAGAGGTGTTATGATAAGGAAAAAAATCAAGGTAGGTACATAAATTCAGTTATAAATTACCTTGTATTTGAGCACACTAACACATCCAATAAGCTGAGCCGGCCGGTGTGGCCGTGCATGTCTAGGCGCTTCAGTCTGCAACCGCGTGACCGCTACGGTCGCAGGTTCGAATCCTGCCTCGGGCATGGATGTGTGTCATGTCCTTAGGTTAGTTAGGTTTAATTAGTTCTAAGTTATAGGCGACTGATGACCTCAGAAGTTAAGTCGCATAGTGCTCAGAGCCATTTAAACCATTTTGAACCAATAAGCTGATCCTTCGCTGTACATTACTATAGTGCTCCATTACAGTGATTGCGCAATGTGGTGCCGATTGCATGTTAGTGAGTGGATTTGCAGGTATAATTTCTGGACTCTGTCATTTCTTGGTGGCGATGATAATTCCAGAATATTTCCAGCTCTTCATCCATCCATCCGAGGCATTGGAAAGCGTCAGGAAAAGCATCCACAGCACAATATGCAACTTTTAAATGGGCAGTTCACAGTTTGGTAGCTCGTCGCCGACTGACTCTTTTTCCACCTTTTCTACCTAGGCCGACCACAACTTGAGCGTGCTGCTAAGTTTCGTTCCCGAGGGGAACCACACGACCTTTTCCATACAGAATAACTAAGAATCCTAAGTGAAGGTCTGCAGTTTACATAACAGCAAACAATTATTTTAAACAAAACATATCATTTGCAAGTTCTAAACAAAATTATTTAAATAAATTAATTTAACTTTAAAGATAACCAAAGAGACTATATGAGGAAGACAAAAGATCATTTTCTCGTATTGTGCATATTACAGAGATTAAACTTCATTACAGTACCGAATTAATCGTACACTAATTACAGAAGTTCAACGATGGGATGTTGAACAAAACAGAAAACTAAATGAATCAACAAAAGGTATGTAGTATCTAAGCTATGGTGTTACACATTGCGTTACGTAGAGGTGAAATGAGAATCGTCAGTTAGGAAACGATGTCGGATGGCATCAGAAAAGTAGACCGAGAGACGAGAAAAATTGATAGTAGGATCTTTGTGAGGAAGGTAAGCAAAGACGTCAAACACGAAAACGAGAGTGTGCTGCTACTCTTCTGTGGCATTAACTGTAGTCTTTCTCGACTGTCACATGAGCGTTTTGGAATTGTATGCTTCATCAGTCGCCCCAGTTTCGCGTATCTCAACAATCACATAGCTGCACGCATTCTGGCTACGCTACGTGTGGGGCGGACCTGTCAAGAAGATACAGGGCGCTGTGGCTCTCACAGCTGCCCAGTTCCGGGAATCAGGGCAGAGGCGAGCGGCGTACAGCGCATCCCGAGGACGACGACGGGAGCCGGCGGCCGAGCTCCCACATACAATTATTATCGGGCCCGCGGTGTCGAAGCCGCGCCACACAAACAGTGTTTTTACACGGCGTGGCCTTACTGCACAGCACATGCGCCCGTTTCCCACGGCGCGCCTCCAAACACGCGCGGGGTGCACGCCAAATGTCGGCCGCGGCCTGGCCGCGTGCATGTGTCTCCGTGTTTACCCCGGGGGGTTTTTACTCGCGTAACGCACGGGGTGCGGGCGCGCCGCCGTACCTCCCCTCCCCCACTACTCCCACGCCATCCACTGGTACGGATACTTCGGCCGTGGAAGAAACTGGACGTGTCAGAAGCGTCGCAAGGAGCGCCCATGTTTCTCTCCAGAGAGGAAAAGTTCTTTGTATTCTTTCATTCTAAATTCACTTTAACATCATCATCAGTTTTCCGCTATATTAGCTGGTCCTTCACGTCTCCATTTTCTGCGATCCGCTGCTTCCTTCTCGATGCTGCTGTATGTGTTTCCGTCCATCACATCGTCCAGGATCTCTTGCCGGCCATTGTGGTCGAGCGGTTCTAGGCGCTTCAGTCTGGAACCGCGCAACCGCTACGGTCGCAGGTTCGAATCCTGCTCGGGCACGGATGTGTGTGATGTCCTTAGGTTAGTTAGGTTTAAGTAGTTCTATGTTCTAGGGGACTGATGACCTCAGATGTTCAGTCCCATAGCGCTCAGAGCCATTTGAACCATTTTTTGAAATCTCTTCCACCCTCGCTTCCTCTTCCCTTCCACATGCCCTTCTAAGAACGTTTTCATAAGCCACTGCTTCTGTTTTAATATACCGGGTGATCAAAAAGACAGTATAAATTTGGAAACTTAATAATCCACGGAATAATGTAGATAGAGAGGTAAAAAGTGCCACACATGCTTGGAATGGCATGGGTTTTTATTAGAACAAAAAAAAAATCACAAAATGTCCGACAGATGGCTGCTACCGTCGGAGGTACGCCGATGTGTTACAGAATCGCATCATCCCCAGCCTGGCTGATAAACACCTGCTGGAACGTACGATATTTATGCAGGATGGCGCTCCACCCCATATTGCTAGACGCGTGAAAGATCTCTTGCTCACGTCGCTTGGTGATGATCGTGTGCTCCGCCGCCACTGTCGTCATGCTTGGCCTCCCAGGTCCCCAAACCTCAGTCCGTGCGATTATTGGCTTTAGGGTTACCTGAAGTCGCAAGTGTATCGTGATCGACCGACATCTCTAGGGATGCTGAAAGACAACATCCGACGCCAGTGCCTCACCATAACTCCGGACATGCTTTACAGTGCTGTTCACAACATTATTCCTCGACTACAGCTATTGTTGAGGAATGACGGTGGACATATTGAGCATATCCTGTAAATAACATCATCTTTTTTTTGTGGTACTTTATTATGCTAGTATTGCTATTCTGATCAGATGAAGCGCCAACTCTCGGACAGTTTTTGAACTTTTGTATTTTTTTTGTTGTTCTAATAAAACCCCATATCATTCCAAGCAAGTGTGTCAATTTGTACGTCTCTATCTACATTATTCCGTGATTTATTCAGTTTTCAAATTTATACTGACTTTTTGATCACCCAGTAGATCCAATCCAGTTCCGTTGCCTTCTTTTGATTAGTACATCCAGTAATTGTCTTTGCTCTCCCACTCTTCTTCGCACCTCTTCATTTTTCGCTCTATCCATCCAACTTATCATCGTTTGCATGCTCCGCCATGTCTGATTCTCAAAACCCTTCAGCGTTGCTTTATCTTTTGCCTCAGCGTCTACATTTCAGCCCCATAACCCTTCAGCGTTGCTTTATCTTTTGCCTCAGCGTCTACATTTCAGCCCCATACTTTGCATGCTCCGCCATGTCTGATTCTCAAAACCCTTCAGCGTTGCTTTATCTTTTGCCTCAGCGTCTACATTTCAGCCCCATACAAGAGGACACTTCATACAAAATATTTTGTTAGCCTTTTCTTAAATCTTTTTCCATATTGCTACAGGACATCCTCATTTCTTATAAAATGCCTCTTTCGCATTGCTATTCTGGTTATGATTTCTGTGTTGCTCTTCCTGTCCTGCTTCCGAGATATTTAAAGCTTTGCTCATTTTCTAATACTTCTCCATTCAGTGTTATTTATTTTTATTTATTTCCACCCAGTGCCATTAGTGTTGATTTCTGTGTATTATTTTTATTCCACAAATCTTTCCTTTAGAGTCAATGACATCACTACCTTCGGTAATTCTTTATGACCCGTTCCTAGGACGACCATGCCGTCTGCAAATCTTGAACACCATATTCTTCTTCCTCCAATTTCTACCTCTTTGTCATCTACTGGGCGGTCGTCAATCTTATTTTCACAGTGTAGATTGAAAAGTGTATGAAACAAACAGCAGTCGTGACTTACTCCTTTTCCTAGTTCTATCTAGTTGGTACAATCTCCTCCCACTTTCACTGACCCTTTATTATTTAAGTATAATGAGTTTATAATCCGTCTGGTTTCCCAGTCTACTCTCTTTTCTCTCGTTACAGTTGCAAATTTATCCGAAGCAAGATTATCATAACCCTTTTCCAGATCTATAAACCTCTGTCGCAAAATTCCTGTTGCACCTCTTATGGCTTTATTCCGTCTGAAACCAAATTCTTCTTCAGCCAGATTCTCTTCCACTACCGTTTCCAGTCTTTAATTAATGATTCTTAACATAATTTTCGCTGCATGTGAGATGAGGCTAATTATCCTATGCTCACTGCATTTCTTGGTTCCTTGTTTCTTTGGTATTTGAATTATTACTGTTGTCAGAACGTAGTCTGGCCAATCAACACTGTCACACATTTTGGTACATAACAACAATATTTCTCTTACACCCTCTAGGTTCAAACATTTTAGTATTTCTCCTGGCATGGTACCTTTCTCATTGCAGCTATTGCACTTTTTTGTCACTTGACTCTATATAGCGTGGTCGCCAAGTCGAAAGGTTGAGCCTGTTGCCAACGATAATCTATTGGTTGAAGCTCTGTACAGGATTTCAAAGTCATGAAGTAGACAGATAAAGATTACTGTTGGGGGCTTGCAGATGCGGACACCATCTGGAACCTGCCTTGTCCTGTCCTAACAATCCCTGTCTTAAACGTAGCTTCAATGAACTATGGCAAGGAAGCAAGAAAGAATTGGAAGTAGTCCCACTTTCAGTTGAAATTCTGATTTCCCAGCACAGGAAAGTGGAGCAAACTTGCAATATTTTGATACCGACCTTTCTCTTTAATATAAACAGATAAAGTCAGGGGTTACCTAATCAAAAGGCAGTCATTTACATCTTCGGCTAGCGGCCTAACCCCCCCCCCCTACCCTTCCTCAAGGTCTCTTAGGGATTAGGGTACGAGGTATCAATATAACTGTGAAAAGTATGACATTCTACGAATCTTAACGCGGATTATTGGTACGAGTGGCGCTCAGTCAGTGATGCAATACTCCATTCATTTCATGCAATATACGTTGAAAAAATTTCTTGTGGGACATCGTGGCATATATCCGTTTCAGCTCCTACAGTTTCATGAAGGTCCGATAGTTGGGGTCGCTATGTGTAATCTCCTAAATGGTGTCTGTGGCGGAGGTGTGTTCCAAGCAGAGAGCTGTCATTGAGTTTATTTTGGCGAAAAACCAGAGCGTCGCAGATATTCATAGGCGCCTGCAGAATGTCTCTGGAGACCTGGCAGTGAACAAAAGCACGGTGAGTTGTTGGGCGAGGCGTCTGTTATCGTCGCAACAAGGTCACGTAAACCTGTCCAGCCGGCTGTTGTGGTCGAGCGGTTCTAGGAGCTTTAGTCCGGAATCGCGCTGCTGCTACGGTCGCAGGTTCGAATCCTGCCTCGGGCGTAAATGTGTGTGCTGTCCTTAGGTTAGTTATGTTTAAGTAGTTCTACGTCTAGGGGACTGATGACCTCAGATGTTAAGTCCTATAGTGCTCAGAGCCGTTTGAACCATTTGAACCAAACCTGTCCGACCTTCCGCGGATGTGCCAGCCGCACATAGCTGCCACTCCTGCAATGTTATAGCATGCAGACACTCTCATTTGACGTGATCGGCAGATCAGAATCAAACACGTCGCTGCTCGACGGACGTCTCTGTTGGTAATACTGACGTGATCGTCCATCAGACGGTGTACTCGAAGGAGACCATAAACAGCTACGAAAGGCAGTCAGTGCGGAACTGCTTACGCGTTACGAGGCAGATCGTGACAGTCTTTTGTGGAACATCATCACAGGCGTTGAAGGAAAGGCTCATCACTTATAGCCGGAAGTAAAACGGCAATCCATGGATTGGGGCCACACCACCTCTGCTCCGAAGAAAAATTTCATAGCTTCACCCTCAGCTGCAAAGCCCTGGCAACTGTCTTCTAGGATTGTCGAGGGTTATTCTGTATGATGTCCTCTCTCATGGTGCAGTGATCAACTCACAAGTGTATAGTGTTACCCTCAGGAAACTGAAGAAGCGCTTCCGTCGCCACAAACATGCTAACGAACTTTTCCTCCTCCACGACAATGCAAGACCTCGCACAAGTCTGCGCACCCGAGAGGAGCTCACAAAACTTTACTGAACTGTTCTTCCTCTTCATCCTACAGCCTGGATCTCGCACTTTGTGAATACCATCTGTTTGGCCCAAAGAAGGATGCACTCCGTGGGAAGCACTACGTGGCTGATAGGGAGGTAACTGGAGCAGCAAGACGCTGGCCCCGACGTCGACCAGTAGGGTGTACCATGCAGGCATACAGGTCCTCCCAGTAAGGTGGTGTAAGGACGTCGCATTGAGCGGAAATTGTGTTGAACAATGGGGTTTTGTGGCCAAAAAAAGTGGGGAGTAACACGGTGTACTGGGTTCCTGAATAAAACCGGACTGTTTTCAAATGGTTCAAATGGCTCTGAGCACTACGGGACTTAACTTCTGAGGTCATCAGTCCCCTAGAACTTAGAACTACTTCAACCTAAATAGCACATCCATGCCCGAGGCAGGATTCCAACCTGCCACCGCAGCGGTCGCGCGTTTCCTGACTGTAGCGCCTAGAACCGCTCGGCCACCCCGGCCGGCAGACTGTTTTCAGAAAAACCGCTTGTGCTTTGAATGTTGTGCGAAAACTGAAAATATGAAGTTATGTTAACACTATGAACGTAAGCTAGAAATTGGAGTCAGTGAAACTGGAAGAACAGTGTGGATTACTGAGAAGAATGAATTACTTATACTTCTCGGGAAAGAAACAAAACTACCGTAAACAGTAACTGCTACACTGCGGAGATGGAAAACACGACACTGCGATTTGCTGTGGTGCGCCGCCACATCAACATCGTGGCAGGCAGAAGAATCTATTCTCGTGCCAGGGTTGCCCTGCTGCGGGAAAGGACACATTTGAGTAGGAGAAATCTGGATTCAGTCGGTCATGAGCTACTGGCTATCCACCTGCAGCCGAGAATCTGTGAACTACATTCATGCTCATAAATTAAGGATAATCGCAGAATGTGGTGCCACACAACGTGGCACTACACAAGACTGACGCTAATAGCATAGGCACACATGACACAGATCTGTAAGTCCACGATACTGGTGATAAGCTGACAAAATCGTCCCGAAACACATGTGCTACAAAAGGCCACTGTTTCCTGCGCATGTACCCCGACATGAATATGGGATATGATCACCATGCACACAGCGGTTTGGTATACTCTGGATCTGGTGGTCGAGCAGCTGCTGTGGTACAGCCTCCCATTCTTGCACCATTGACTGTCGGAGCTCCTGAAGTGTCGTAGGGGTTTGAAGATGTGCAGCGATACGTCGACCGAGAGCATCCCAGACGTGGTCGATGGGATTTAGGTCTGGAGAACAGGCAGGCCACTCCATTCGCCTGATATTTTCTGTTTCAAGGTACTCCTCCACGATGGCAGCTCGGTGGGGCCGTGCGTTATCATCCATCAGGAGGAAGGTGGGACCCACTGCACCCCTGAAAGGGCGGACATACTAGGACAAAATGACGTCCCGATACACCTGACCTGTTACAGTTCCTCTCCCAAATCCATGCAGGAGTGTACGTGCACCGATCATAATCCCACCCCACACCATCAGACCACGAACTCCATACAGGTCCCTTTGGAGGACATTAAGGGGTTGGTATCTGGTTCCTGGTTCACGCCAGATGAAAACCCGCCGAGAAGCACTGCAGACTATACCTGGACTCGTCCACGAACATAACTTGAGACCACTGTTCCAATGACCGTGTACTGTGTTCTTGACACCAGGCTTTACGGGCTCTCCTGTGACCAGGGGTCAGTGGAATGCATCTAGCACAATCATATTCCCATCCCACACCGTCAAACCACTATCTCCATATAGGTCCCTTTCAAGTACATTAAGGGGTTTGTATCTGGTTCCTGATTCACGCCAGATGAAAACCCGGCGAGAATCACTGTTCACACTATATCTGGACTCGTCCGTGAACATAACCTGGGACCACTGTTCCAATGACCGTGTACTGTGTTCTTGACACCAGGCTTTACGGGCTCTCCTGTGACCAGGGGTCAGTGGAATGCATCTAGCACAATCATATTCCCATCCCACACCGTCAAACCACTATCTCCATATAGGTCCCTTTCAAGTACATTAAGGGGTTTGTATCTGGTTCCTGATTCACGCCAGATGAAAACCCGGCGAGAATCACTGTTCACACTATATCTGGACTCGTCCGTGAACATAACCTGGGACCACTGTTCCAATGACCAAGTACTGTGTTTTTCACACCAGGCTTTACGGGCTCTCCTGGGACCAGGGGTCAGTGGAATGCACCTCGCAGGTCGCCGGGCGAATAAACCATGTCTGTTCAGTCGTCTGTAGATTGTGTGTCTGGAGACAACTGTTCCAGTGACTGTGGTAAATTCCCGAGCAAGGTTACGTGCAGTACTCCTTGGCCGTCTGCGGGCACTGATGGTGAGATATCGGTCTTCCTGTGGTGTTGTACACTGTGAACGTCGGGTACTGTAGCGCCTTAACAAGTTTCCTGTCTGCTGGAATCGTTGCAATAACCTTGAGATCACATTTTGTGGCACACGGAGGGCACGTGCTGCGACCTGCAGTGTTTGACCAGCCTCCAGTCGCCCTAGCATTCTACCCCTCATAACGTCATCAACACACAGGCACCATTAACACATCTGAAAACGTCTGACACTTACTCGCTGCACCGCACTCTGACACGCACCAACACACCTCTGCGTATGTGGACTGCTGCCAGCGCCACCGTGCGAAGACCGCAGGTCAAATGCACCGGATGGTCATACCCCAAGGTGATTTAAACCAGCAGACCGTCCACCAGAGCGTTGTTTCACCAGGTATAAGCATTAATTTATGAGCATGAGTGTAGTTCGGGAGCGGATCGATGCGGAAACTGTAGCATAACAGGTGTCATCGCATAAGGTGAAGAAGCAGACACAGAAAGGGTAATTCAGCCGGCTGTATCATCACAACAGCACGGTGCAGACCGAAAATCAAGACAACGAACTGTCTTCAATATGACGGAGACAGATATCGAGGCGGGTGACATTTTGGCATTTATGAAAGATCTGGCAATGGCAAGGAAATCGTTTCTGAAGAGTGTCAGGAAGTCGTTTCTGAAAGTATTTGTATGGAGTGTAGCCATGTATGGAAGTGAAACATGGACGATAAATAGCTTAGACAAGAAGAGAATAGAAGCTTTCGAAATTTGGTGCTACAGAAGAATGCTGAAGATTAGATGGGTAGATCACGTAACTAATGAGGAGGTATTGAATAGGATTGGGGAGAAGAGAAGTTTGTGGCACAACTTGACTAGAAGAAGGGATCGGTTGGTAGGACATGTTTTGAGGCATCAAGGGATCACAAATTTAGCATTGGAGGGCAGCGTGGAGGATAAAAATCGTAGAGGGAGACCAAGAGATGAATACACTAAGCAGATTCAGAAGGATGTAGGTTGCAGCAGGTACTGGGAGATGAAGAAGCTTGCACAGGATAGAGTAGCATGGAGAGCTGCATCAAACCAGTCTCAGGACTGAAGACCACAACAACAACAACAACAATGAAAGATCTTAACTTCGCACCTGCGTCTCGGAGTATCCCTATCTGGGATATTATAAGTGGCTTTAAACAAGCGATCCGCAAGACGCCTAACCAGAGTGCAGACGAAATTTTTCACGAAGCGTGCCAGATTACTTTAGAATCCAAACTGTTGCCATCTAACTTTGCTGGAGTTGAACGTAACAGGCTTTGCACAATCCGCAACGATCCCTCATCGTGTTTCTGCTAGCTGACAAGAACAAAGCATCTGTCATTCTGAATAAATCTACGACACTAAAATTCAGTTGATTGTCGAGTAGCATACCTACTGGGAACGGCGACGGGCCCCGACGTCAAGAATAATGAGGAAGATATCAGAGCTCCTACAACACTCAGCAATTGGAGAGGGTGTTATGAATTTCCTGCCTCAGGCGCCAAGGCTGCCTACGCTTTATCGGCTGCCAGAGACCCACATTACGGATTCATTTCTTCGCCCCATTGTGAACATCGGTAGGTCACCAACGAACAGACTGTCAATGCATATGGCCAGCCTCCTTACACCGCTGTGCGCTTCATCTAAAAAACACTGACGATTTCATCAACAGAATTAGACATCTGCGTCTTGGGAAAAGTCATATAATGGCCGATTTACCTGTCAAAGACTGGATAGATCTCCTCTCCCAGTTATTTGATTGTACAGTTGTGAGATTGTTTTACAACTATGTATGTTGTGTCTGCAATGTGCTCGTGGATGCAATAAAAAAAAACAAATATTTTAACACTGTTTTCGTATCAGTAACTGTAAGGGTGAGGTGGCTGTATAATGTAAGCTAAAGGCCAATAAATTCAGTTAAAAAAGTTCTTATAGAGCTTCCGTGTATCCGAAATAAAGTGCCAGATTTTAACGCTAGCAGTGTAGCACATAATCATACGCCCTCAGACACAACATCAGCTTTATGAAGCACGAGAATTTCCAAAATGTATTAGAGATTCTCCAAACGGTGACAATGTATTATGGCCTGAGAGATTCGTGTGTGGGAACGGGATCGCACAAGAAGAATATGAAACTTGTTTGTGTATACATCGATATTTTAATGAATAGATTAAGGCGGTTAACAAGTAGATGAGTGCGATAATGTCGGTCGATACTGCCATTTAAAATCTGTCGGTGTCTGTAAATTAACGTTTTTGTTACAGCTGCGGAGCCTCCTTGTCCTCTTTAAATGCTTATCTCGTATCAAGCAAATTAAAAGATAGACTATCGGAACTTCTCATCGCATACCCGTGTCTCACATCCAGTCTTTCGGAGAAATAATTAGGATCCCTGGAATAATTATTAAACAGAAACAAAAAGTCGGTAATGGGGGATCACAGACGTATGATAAGCTTACTCGCACCAGAAAAAGTAGCGTCGCAGATGGTGATCGAGCAATCAGTGTGGAGCAGACTGTCGAAGGGAAGATTAAAAGTTAATATCAAAGGGCTACAGGCGAAGATTTATACTTCACATGAATGATACGCCGGACAGCAGAAACAGAACAAAAGGCAACGATGTACTCTATGTTACAAAATGTACTTCGACAACGCCATGCCAGAAGTACACAACCCATAATTAGAAAGGCAACAGCACCTTTCTTGGGCATTTATATACCGACATGGGTAAGTTAGTTTCATAAATTCAAATGTTCAAAAGTGAGTGAATTCCCAAGGGACCAAACTGCTGAGGTCATCGGTCCCTAGACTTACACACTACTCAAACTAACTTATGCTAAGAACAACACACACACACACACACACACACACACACCCATGCCCGAGGGAGGATTCGAACCTCCGGTGGGAGGTCATATATTCAAATACTACTTGTTATTCATGTATTGTTATTATCATACAGATGGTTTTAATCCTACAGAATTACACATACAACTCGACATACGTATTTAACATATTATATCGTTGAAATTACATTTCTGGTGATTAGTGGAAGATACATTACTCTGCAAAACTTAAGGGCGAAATGGATAGAAAAACAGAACGTGTTAAGTATTTGTTAGAAATGAATGAAAGTGCAGTAGTACGTCGTCAGAGGTCTCCCAGACGTGTACTGAAAGCGGGTGCTTTATAAGGCGTGAGGTCAGAGTAACTGTAGAGCCAAACGGTGCTGCTTGGTCACGCAGCCTACACGGTAGATGAAGAAACGGAGGAGGACAGTGTCAATTAGGACCACTGTAAATACCGAATTTCGATACAATTTGAAAGTAATATCGATTTATGTCGATGATATATATTTCGCAGACGTACAGATATACAGCGTGCTCCATTGATAGTGACTGGGCCAAATATCTCACGAAATAAGCATCAAACGAAAAAACTACAAAGAACGAAACTCGTCTAGCTTGAAGGGGGAAACCAGATGGCGCTATGGTTGGCCCGCTAGATGGCACTGCCATAGGTCAAACGGATATCAACTGCGTTTTTTAAACAGGAACCCCCATTTTTTATTACATATTCGTGTAGTACGTAAAGAAAAATGAATGTTTTAGTTGGACCACTTTTTTCGCTTTGTGATACATGGCGCTGTGATAGTCACAAATGTATAAGTACGTGGTATCACGTAATATTCCGCCAGTGCGGACGGTATTTGCTTCGTGATACATTACCCGTGTTAAAATGGACCGTTTACCAATTGCAGAAAAGGTGGATATCGTGTTGATGTGTGGCTATTGTGATCAAAATGTCCAACGGGCATGTGCTATGTATTCTGCTCGGTATCCTGGACATCATCAAAGTGTCCGCACCGTACGCCGGATAAGG
Source organism: Schistocerca nitens (assembly GCF_023898315.1). Taxonomy (NCBI): domain Eukaryota; kingdom Metazoa; phylum Arthropoda; class Insecta; order Orthoptera; family Acrididae; genus Schistocerca; species Schistocerca nitens. Next base: position 74,877,447 of record NC_064617.1, read on the forward strand.
AAACAGGAAGTGTTCAGCCTCATGTGAAACGTCAACCACGATCTGCAACAAATGATCATGCCCAAGTAGGTGTTTTAGCTGCTGTCGCGGCTAATCCGCACATCAGTAGCAGACAAATTGCGCGAGAATCGGGAACTCAAAAACGTCGGTGTTGAGAGTCCCACATCAACATCGATTGCACCCGTACCGCATTTCTATATACCAGGAATTGCATGGCGACGAATTTGTACGTCGTGTACAGTTCTGCTACTGGGCACAAGAGAAATTACCGGACGATGACAGTTTTTTGCACGCGTTCTATTTAGCGACGAAGCGTCATTCACCAACAGCGGTAGCGTAAAATGGCATAATATGCACTATTGGGCAACGGAAAATCCACGATGGCTGCGACAAGTGGAACATGAGCGACCTTGGCGGGTTAATGTGTGGTGCGGCGTTATGGGAGGAAGGATAATTGGCCCCCCTTTTATCGATGACAATCTAAATGGTGCATTGTATACTGATTTCCTACGTAATGTTCTACCGATGTTACTACAAGATGTTTCACTGCATGACAGAATGGTGATGTACTTCCAACGTGATGGATGTCCGGCACATAGCTCGCGTGCGGTTGAAGCGGTATTGAAGAGCATAGTTCATGACAGGCGGATTGGTCGTCGACACACCATACCATGGCCCGCACGTTCACCGGATCTGACGTTCCCGGATTCTTTCTGTGGGGAAAGTTGAAGGATATTTGCTATCCTGATCCACCGACAACGCCTGACAACATGCTTCAGCGCATTGTCAATGCATGTGAGAACATTACGGAAGGCGAACTACTCGCTGTTGAAAGGGATGTCGTTACACGTATTGCCAAATGCATTGAGGTTGACGGACATAATTTTGAGCATTTATTGCATTAATGGGGTATTTACAGGTAATCACGCTGTAACAGCATGCGTTCTCAGAAATGATAAGTTGACAAAGGTACATGCATCACATTGGAACAACCGAAATAAAATGTTCAAACGTACCTACGTTCCGTATTTTAATTTAATAAACCTATCTGTTACCACCTGTTCGTCTAAAATTGTCAGCCACATGTTTGTGACTATTACAGCGCCATCTATCACAAAGCGAAAAAAGTGGTCCAACTAAAACATTCATATTTCTTTACGTACTACACGAATATTGAAACGTCCCCTTAGAAAAATTGTACAGGACTGTGCTTAAACTGACACACAATATTTTTTTAGCGCAACGCAATCTGACTTTCAAAAATCCCTACAAAAGAATGGCCCTGACTAACATTAACATATACGTTTCACAAATCACTTACCTTACAAAAATCTTCGTTACTCGAACTACTGAAATACAGCGAGCGCCACTACTGCCAGCTAAATAAAAGATTCTAACTACTGAGGGCACTATCTACTGATAGGCATGGTTAGCAAATGAAAGATTTTGATAGAGAACAAATAAGGTATTTACCTCAATAATGTTCAAAAGTCATAATATATATATATCAGTTCATGGCATCCAGTCTTACAAATTTACTGTCTCTGTCCAGATAATCCGCTCTCAAAACTCCGCCAACTCATTCCCTACATCCAACACTGTTGGCGGCTCACCTCCAACTGCGCAACGCTACGCACTGTTAACATCCAGCTGCCCAACACTACAATGTCAGACAACAATGCAAACTAGCCACAGACTGCACACAGCACAGCCAGTGATTTTCGTACAGAGCGCTACGTGGCATTACCAATAAGAAAACCTAAACAACCTACTTACATAGCCCCCATGTCCGCCACAAAAAATTTTACAAATTGTTTTGGGCACTGGCCAATACATATTTGTTAAAATTTTTCACAATTACAATAACAAAGAAATCAAATGCACACACTTATTGATACAATGTTGGTCAAAAGCTAAAATTTTCTCACAGTCCATAAAGACAGTCCTGATCGTTCATCACAGTAAAATTGCAGTGTTTTTCTCAAAGTCTAAGCAGTAAAAGAAAATGCACACGGATGTAGTGGATTTCCATGCAGTCTTGAAGAAGTAGTGTTGTCCTTCCAACGGAAAGACAGTGCTGACTCTTGACATGCAGACAGGTAATGGGTCACAACAGAGCAATCCCACAGCAGAGTCAGCCGAAGTTTTGAAGAATATTGGTAGGTAGGACATCATAGAGCAGACCCATTATAGTCCTAGTAGAGATTATGGTATTGGTGGGACATCGAAGGTGCAGACCCACTTCAGTCCTTGTAAAGATAATGGTATTGGTGGGCCACCAAAGATGCAGACCCACTGTAGTCCTTGTAGAGACGGCCAGCAGCCATCTGTTGCAACTGTGCAGGTGCACAATCACCATCGAAGAGTCTTGCGGAGAATATAGTAAGTCCATAAACCAACACTTGTGCACGCACAAAGTTTTTGGAATTGTCCTTAGAACCAGCAATGCTGTTAACCAGTCCCTTGCTGAATTAACAACACACGTGCAAACACTAACAGTCCCTACTTCTCACATATTGTTCATATACTATGACCAACAGAAAGGTGTGCAGTGAAATGTAACTCACAAGTTACTTAATTTGATGAACTGGTGTGAATTACAATTTTATAACATAAGAACACAGTAACAAAGGTACAAAATACATCATTAAAGAAAATAACAATACAGGTAGCATTTGTAGTAATAGGGGCTTTACGAAAGAATAGAAATAAACATATACATCAGTGTTACAGGAATTACTGCAATACAAAAAAATGGTTCAAATGGCTCTGAGCACTATGGGACTTAACATCTATGGTCATCAGTCCCCTAGAACTTAGAACTACTTAAACCTAACTAACCTAAGGACATCACACACATCCATGACCGAGGCAGGATTCGAACCTGCGACCGTAGCAGTCGCGCGGCTCCGGACTGAGCGCCTAGAACCGCTTGACCACCGCGGCCGGCTTACTGCAATACAGCGAGCGCCACTACTGCCAGCTAAATAAAAGATTCAAACTGCTGAAGGCACTAACTACTGATAGGCATAGTTAGCAAATGAAAGATTTTGATAGAGAACAAACAATGTATTTACCTCAGTAATGTTCAAAAGTCATTATATATATATATATATATATATATATATATATATATATATATATATATATATATATATATATCAGTTCATGGCATCCAGTCTTACAAATTTACTGTCTCTCTCCAGATCATTCGCTCTCAAAACTCCGCCATGTCACTCCCCACATCCACCACTGCTGGCGGCTCACCTCCAACTGCGCAACGCTACGCGCTGTTAACATCCAGCGTCCCAAGACTACAATGGCAGACAACAATGCAAACTAGCCACAGACTGCACACAGCACAGCCAGTGATTTTCATACAGAGCGCTACGTGGCGTTACCAATAAGAAAACCTAAACAGCCTACTTACAATATGAAATAAAAAATGGGGGTTCCTATTTCAAAAAAACGCAGTTGATATCCGTTTGACCTATGGCAGCGCCATCTAGCGGGCCAACCACAGCGCCATCATGTTTCCCCCTTCAAGCCAGACAAGTTTCGTACTTTGCAGTTTTTTTCGTTTGACGCTTATTTCGTGAGATATTTGACCCCGTCACGAACAATGGACCACCCTGTATAGTCATCGAAGTGGCAAGATCGAGTGTCGATATTTTTATTTTTTATTTTTTCGCAATTTTCGATAAATATTTGAAGCTGTTCTTTTGAAATTGTAGTAGAACATAAATTTACTTTCACTCTGAGAGAGTCTTACTGCTTTTTGAGCTTTCATCACGTCCAGTCTTCCTCTTTGACTGTGTGAAGGAAGTACTGATGGCTCAAAGAAGAAGTCCGATTGCACTGCGGAGTGGCCGTGTGAATGGAATAACAAGAAATCTGATGTGAACAGATAGCACACCAGCTGCTACTCCTTCACATCGCAATTCTTCAAAAACAGGAGCTGAAACTGATGAGCAAAAATCTGAATGACAAGTTTGGTCTATGCAGTGGGCGGAGACGTGTGAGGGGAAATGCTGACGTCATCGGCGATCGGCGCTATCAACAGAAACTGCAACGTTTAACTTCATCACGCAATTTTGAAACTGCAGCTGCTAGGACGCTGGCGTTTCCACGAATGAAAAAGCAGGGAAGTCGACATGAAGTGTGCCAGATTAACCCGATATTTGACGAAATCGATCGACGGAACCATCAGACACCTTTTATTGCGCCATTTACCTTCAGTGACCGTTGTTAGCAAAGAGGTCATCGCCAAACGTGAACGTGCATCGTGTTTCAATTCTTGCTCTGAGGGGAATAAGCGGGCTGCTGGCTTGCTGCTGTACAGAATATCTAACAACAAATCAAGACTTAAATATACAGCTCTGAAACTGGCAGTATATTTACCCATAACAGAACAGTTAACAAGCGTAACTTCGAAACAATTATTTGTTTATGTACTGGACGCAATTCGTGTTACATTCATCGACTTACATCAGTCCCAAACCTAATCTTCGTTCTCAGCACCTGCTCGAACATGGTGCGTCTTATGCAATACCAAGTATTCTATACTGCCCGATATGCCATTTTGGGGTTCACAACATATCAACCCCAGAAGCAATTCCAATCATACCATGAGTTGAATAGCACATAACTACGCACAAAACATTTACATTACAAACTGCACAGTTTTCATCGTCAATAACGATTTTCAATAACTGTTGCATATTTTCGAAAATTACCTCCAAAATTAAACTATGAAAATAATTTTTCTGCGCCATAACTCACACGATGCGTCGAGGCGAACTGGACATGCTGTCGAGCATAACGAGAAGGGTTTGAAGTAGCTCATGCCTTACCGCCTTTTGTGCGTCACAAAACAAATGAGAAATGGCTGTTTTCCATATTGCATGACGATTCCATAATAGCTAGAGATCTTCTACACCAGCAGGAGCATTACACAGTTCAAAGACTGACTTGTACATAGCTCGAATTCAGTCTTATTTTGGCACGGAACACGCTCTGTGCACTCCACGCTTCCACTCACCACTGCCGCTCATGCAGCCTACATCGAGGTACTCTTTACTGTGGAGTGTGCATCTTGGTGGCGACTTGGATAGCATTGCAGACACTCCTAACTCGTAACAACTTTTCCAAATACAATGAATAAAATGGATTTGCCCCACTTGTATTCGTGATCCCATCACTCAGCAACATTTTTGTACATCATTTCACGTTTTGACTGAACACTTCAGGAAGGAATAAGCAGGCGAATTTAACTGGACTGTTTACAACAGGGGCGGCCAAGAATTCGGCTCGCGAGCCATGACCTGGCACAGGTGCCATAGAGCTCAGTCTCGCTGCACATTTCTTCACCACGGCAGCACGCTGTCTGAGGGTAGAGAGAGTGAAGAGGAGGAAACTGCGAATGTGCCGAACTTTCATAGCGGTGCAATCGCACTGCCTTCGACTTGGTTTTACATTTCACATTTCGCAACCACACAGATCGCAAAGAAAACAAATTTTCAGTATTTCTTAATTTTATTTGATCCATTATAAATGGTTCTGAAAGTCTGCGACTGCGAAAATAACAGGTTTCTTTATAGATAACTCCTCTGCTATCAGTCAAGATTATTTTATTTTTCGCACGACGTGTTTCGGGAAATGATTCCCATTTTCAAGTGCGTTTTTTGTGTTTGTTATTTCATTCCCATGTGATGTTGTCGGTGTGTGAGATTCTGCTTCATTTCATCTACATCTACATTCATACTCCGCAAGCCACCCAACGGTGTGTGGCGGAGGGCACTTTACGTGTCACTGTCATTACCTCCCTTTCCTGTTCCAGTCGCGTATGGTTCGCGGGAAGAACGACTGTCTGAAAGACTCCGTGCGCACTCTAATCTCTCTAATTTTACATTCGTGATCTCCTCGGGAGGTATAAGTAGGGGGAAGCAATATACTCGATACCTCATCCAGAAACGCACCCTCTCGAAACCTGGCGAGCAAGCTACACCGCGATGCAGAGCGCCTCTCTTGCAGAGTCTGCCACTTGAGTTTATTAAACATCTCCGTAACGCTATCACGGTTACCAAATAACCCTGTGACGAAACGCGCCGCTCTTCTTTGGATCTTCTCTATCTCCTCCGTCAACCCGATCTGGTACGGATCCCACACTGATGAGCAATACTCAAGTATAGGTCGAACGAGTGTTTTGTAAGCCACCTCCTTTGTTGCTGGACTACATTTTCTAAGCACTCTCCCAATGAATCTCAACCCGGTACCCGCCTTACCAACAATTAATTTTATATGATCATTCCACTTCAAATCGTTCCGCACGCATACTCCCAGATATTTTACAGAAGTAACTGCTACCAGTGTTTGTTCCGCTATCATATAATCATACAATAAAGGATCCTTCTTTCTATGTATTCGCAATACATTACATTTGTCTATGTTAAGGGACAGTTGCCACTCCCTGCACCAAGTGCCTATCCGCTGCAGATCTTCCTGCATTTCGCTACAATTTTCTAATGCTGCAACTTCTCTGTATACTACAGCATCATCCGCGAAAAGCCGCATGGAACTTCCGACACTGTCTACTAGGTCATTTATATATATTGTGAAAAGCAATGGTCCCATAACACTTCCCTGTGGCACGCCAGAGGTTACCTTAACGTCTGTTGACTTTACTGCAATATATTGTCAGCATGCAGAGAGACTCAAATCGCTTTACAAGTTCTCGCACTCCTTTTGACATGTGATCGTAACTTATTTAGTTTCATAATCCGAAAAGCGGTCTTTCACACAAATATGTTGTCAGAAATATTGTAGCACTTTTGCAGCCTCATTATGCAGAGGTGGAAACTCTACCTGAGGAAAGCAATGTAAATGTCCTTGACAGTTTTAACGTAAAAGGATTTGTCATTAAAATGGGAATTACTCGTATCTTGCAGGTCAATCAGTTACATCTGAACAACCACAGGGTCGCTTTCAACGGCTAACAGCCTCGATAACAGCTCAAAAACAGGTGCGAGACTGGCAGTACCCTCAAAACAGTTTTTCAAGGCCGCGACGAATTCTTCAAACCTCGCAATTTCTTTAACGGAGGTGAACTTAGGGAACTGGACTATGTTGAACAATATGTGTCACTTGCATAATGCGATTTAAAAAAAAATGCATCCCTGTCACATCAGAAAGAATTTGGTTGTCACCGTGCAATGTCTTCCAGTGGGCAATGTGCAGTAAAACCGACTTAAAGTGCAAGGTTTGGAATCCATTTCGTACATTCTAATTTTCGTTCCTGCATAATTTTTCCTTCACAAATTCAAGAATAGCTGCATTTAAATCTCTAAATTGTTCCAGGCATGCCCCTTGACTTTAGCTACGTACTTTCCAGTAATACGAGGGTAACCCCAAAAGTAGGGTCTCCTTTTTTTTATAAGTACATATACCTGTTTATTTCTACAATGGTTTACATCAGTTTACAGCTTGAACATTTAACTGTTTTTCAACATAATCACCATTTTTGTCGATGCACTCTTGTAGACGCTGTGGCAATTTTTGTATGCCCATGTCATACCGGCTCGCCGCCGTGCTGTTCAGAAAGTTATGAACTTCTTGTTTCACCTCGTCGTCGGAGCTGGATCGCTTTCCGGCCAAATGTTCTTTTAACATAGGGACCAGGTGATAGTCACTGGGCGCCAAGTCACCACTATAGTTTGGGTGGGTGATTATGTTCCACTGAAACTGTTGAGGGAAGCAACGGTTTGCCGAGCGATGTGTGGGCGAGCGTCGTAATGTACAATGTGTACGCCCTTGCACAACATTCCTCTTTCCCGGTTCTGAATTGCACGTTAGAGTTTTTTCAGAGTCTCACAGTGCCTGTCATCATTAATTATGGTCCCATCGATTCAGCTCCGACGAGGAGGTGAAAGAAGAGGTTCATAAGTTTCTGAACAGCATGGCGGCGAGCTGGTACGACATGGGCATACAAAAACTGCCACAGCGTCTACAAAAATGCATCGACAGAAATGGTGATTATGTCGAAAAATAGCTAGATGTTCAAGCTGTAAACTGATGTAAACCATTGTAGAAATAAACAGGTCTATTACTTACAAAAAAATAGGAGACCTTAATTTTGGGCTTACCTTCGTACATTAAGTCTCCACACTCTTTGTTCGATTAAATTGAGAACTGTTGCCAATGATTGTGGAGTAAAGAGCGCAACTTCAGAAATTTTACTGTTTGTACCACCAGCTTCCTCACGCACTGCATGGCTGCAAATTTAGTACAAAGTGCTTCTTTATGTGCAGAACAATGAATCCCGTCTGTCGATCCTTATAATTTTTTGCTCTTTCATTGTTAACTAAATCTTTACTGTCATTCCATATGATATCGTAATATTATTTCGTAACAAATCTGCAGTACCCATCACTTATGCGATTGCCTAATACATACTGAGAACGCTTATCCGTCTCTTCTTTCATTCCCATTCATTTTTAAAGGCATGTGAGGGTAGATCGCTACACTGCCTCTTTTCGCGCACACAGCCGCTGGACCTGTGAAGTTCCTTCACACCACGGACAATTAGTGAAGGCTAAACTGCGCTGACACCACGATTCTGCCGAAATGAAGAGAGTTGTGCCGAGCGAAACATGACACACAGCGACACTAAATGAAATGTCGCGCTCTACCCTGTAATTCCGAGAAAAAATGAGGAAACCCAACACACGCCGAGCCCTGGACCGTACACGAACCGCACACCCGGCCTGCGTCAAGTTCGGTATACCGTGGCTGTTCCTGGTACACAACTTTAGTCTTTTCACATTCTGAGAATCGTCTCACGTGTTAGTCAGAGGCTGAAGACCGTTGACAGGAAAATATTTCACTAGTGAAGGCAGTGACTTGGGTCTGCCGATTGACAGTTGCTCCGTAGGCGGGCGTGCAATTACGCCGTGTAAGGCCTGAAGCTGGCGACCCGCCGCGGTGGCGTGCTTGCGAGATTGCAGGCAGCTACCAACGGGGAAAACAGCACTGCAATGCGGCTGTGCTGGTCTGTGTCCCTACGTCACTGCGATGGATGATGACTTCATTACGAACTGGGATAAAGTTTTACCACAGGCAGGTCATATCGTGGACAAGTGTGATTAAAACCCAACGAAATGGAGCGGCTTGTACCCAAGATGGCGGAAATGGGTCCCTCTAGCTTTTGATATTGCTTTGCTGGTGAACCATGTCCACATGTCGCTATTGTCAAGTTTGCATACAATGACATTCCGCTGTGTTTAATCACTTCATTGAAATGCCACATTTTGCACTTCGATGACAAAGAACGGAAGCATATGCTACAATTTAGCAACATCTATTAATAGAAATATTACTGTGTAAGTACAGCATATGTTACCATTATACTGCTTAGAGCAGATCCTTTCTTCTCATTAATACCTCACCGTTACACTTGGGAATATGGTGGTCATATATGTTTGTCAGAGGCTATCGATTTGTGGCAGTAACCCCTGCCCCGGTCTCGGCCTGAGATCAGTTACCAAATGAGTCAACAGACAGTCATAAAATGCCGGACACGAGGCGAACATGTAGATTGTCCACAAAGCCAATGAGCGGTAAAGAGCCCGTGACTTGCCGGAATGTCGTTCCGGCACGTTCCAGGATTTTTTTTTTTTATTCGCCTCAACACGTCGAGACCGGAGATCCAAGATAGTAAACGTAATGTAACTAGAATTTGCCGCAACGCGACCAAAATGATGAAATGGTCAAGGACTTAGGATGACGTTCATTTGTTCTGGTTATAAGAAATTATGTTTTAAAATCCCGATTTTCAGGACATTATCTTAAGTGTTATTACAAGTTTTCAAAAATCGAAACTTGATATTTTTATAGCAGGGGGAGGGTGAGGTTAGAAGTGGTGTGTTCCAGCACCTAAAATTTTAGAAATGAAGCGTTGGGGCTGTATCTAGGTCTGCTAACAAGTTGGGACAAACTACTGGAAAACGACCCTGAAAGTATAATAAGTAAAAATGTCAGAAGGACATATGGCCGGAAATGCGTAGTTTCTTTGCTGCAGGGTATTTGTTAATTCATCGTGCCGGCCGCTGTGGCCGAGCGGCTCTAGACGCTTCAGTTCGGAAACGCGCTTCTGCTAGATTCGCAAGTTCGAATCCTGCCTCGGGCATGGATGTGTGTGAGGTCCTTAGGTTAGCGCTACAGTCTGGAACCGCGTGACCGCTACGGTCGCAGGTTCGAATCGTGCCTCGGGCATGGATGTGTGTGATATCCTTAGGTTGGTTAGGTTTAAGTAGTTCTAAGTCCTAGGGGACTGATGACCTCAGAAGTTAAGTCCCATAGTGCTCAGAGCCATTTGAACCATTTGAACCTTAGTTTAGCTAGGTCTAAGTAGTTCAGATGTTAAGTCCCATAGTGCTTAGAGCCATTTGAACCATTTTTTAGTTCGTGCCAGTACAGTACTATGTTGCGCACGATATTATAATCCAAAGTGAATGTTGTGAAAGTTGACGATACCGCCCCTCATAGAGGTTACCTTATCTGCGGATAGGATGGATGGCGGAAGTAGCAGAGCCGTGGCAATCCGCGCGCGACGGACCAGCGACAAAAACCGTCGCCGCGAAGGCAAGTTGTGAGGTTATTAGGCCTGCGCGCATGGTGATACGGATAGTGTCAGGTGTAGTGGAGGATGTTCCTCACGGTCCTCTGGCTCACCTCACGCTGGCGGCCGACACGCCTCTTTCTGATACCGGTGTCTCAACACTTGTTCCGCCAATGCCTGTATACGTACAGTCTTAGACAATAAAACTGACCGCCGGCCGGCCGCCACAGAGACTAAGTCCGAGTCATTCACTTAAGGTGGCCAATAAAACTGACCGCCCCTGACAACTCTAAGTCCGGCCATATGCACAATCTGGCAACACTGTAAGATGCGGAAGTGTTAGGAGGAAGTATTATCTACTTCCGAGACGTTGTCGGACTATGTGAGCCCGTGGTCTAGTGCCAAGCGTCGTGCGTTCTAAGCTTAAAGTCGCCTGTTCGCGTCCAACTGTTTTTTTTTTTTTTTTGTTTTCCCCCACAGTCGGTCTAAAGTTATTAGTCTGACTGAACATCAAAGATAATTCGCTTAACATTCTACCCACCAGCAATAACAAGTATTCCAGAAACAATTCCGCAGGACAGCTCGTGGCTGCGTCGCGATCATAACAGCTTACGCTCGAGCGTTTCCTCGCGCTGCAGCGGCTACCGGCCACCGGCCAGGCGCCACCCGCCGCCTGAAATCCGGCACCGCTCAGGTGAACGCGGCGCGACGCTGTCAGTGTATGTATCAACTGTCATTTTCGAATTTGAGGTTCTAGTTATCATCTTGCACTTAAGCACTGGATTTTGCATACTTGAGAATCATGAACTACAGTTAAGCATTGTAAAATTGAGTCGCAAGTGGAAATAGGTGTAACATCTGCAACACAACGTTTACTTTTGGTATAACAGAGGGGTGAATGCAGAGGAGGCAGCTAGAAAGATTTGAATTGTGTGTGGAGCGAGTGCTTTTGGGAAAAATACGCCAGAAAAAGATATTCTTGTTTCAACAAAGATCGTTCTGGCATCAATGATTTTCCACATTAAGCAAGTCTCGACTACTGATATATGTGATAGATTACCATTTTACCATCATGCGACATTTGCATTCAACAGGCAAAGTTCAGAAGTCTGGTGTACGAGTACTACATGCTCTAATTCGAAACAACAAAAATCAACGGAGTGACTATTATTGAACGTCATCAGGTCGCTCATTGAGCATTCGTATGCAGTACTGTAACTGGTGACGTGTTATGATGCCTTTATCATTAACTTCCTAAGAAGAAATGAAAGGCTGAGCCCCTCCAAAAGACATAAACTCGAGCAAAGAGTAGTGTGAACATAATATGTTACATCTGATAGCTCCAAAAGTGAGTTTTGGGCTACGAATTCTACCAAAACACAGCTGGAATTTGTTGCCAACAACTGAGACACCTTTCGGTCTCAGCGTAAGAAAATCGAGCAACACAACTACATCACATGTTCTACTGCATGATAACGCACTTCTTGATTTGAGAAACAAAACTATCCAGGAGATTGAAATTAAAGTCGTCTCTCAGGCACTTGTATTGATAGAGAAGTCCTCTCTCAAGCACTTGTCCCTCTCGTCATATATTCGTTAAGTTTTTTACCTTTCCCGCTCTTGATCGATCAACCGTCGACGCAATTCATTTCTAGACGAAAATACTCTTAAAACTACTCTGGTATAATTATATCGTTGAAACCAGTAGGTTTCTACTGGCGTAGAATTTGTAAACAACTTTAGCATTGTCAGATCGTTTTAGATATCGTGAAAGAAAATTCTTTTGCTGATTAATTTCTCATTGATGATTACTGTTGCGTTTAGTAAACTATCGGAAAATCCAATTAAAATATTCACTGTACTAATACAAAATAAATTCAGCTTACTACAGAAACATCACGACGGCAGACTATCTTAATAAAGCATTAAGTATCTGTGAGACGATTGAGCGTATTTTAACACGAATTAGTAGGACATTACCGACTTTTGACTTCGAAAAGATCCGTATTTACTTCATTTCCTGTATCATCCGCTATTATTATGAAAAGTGGCATTTCATAGATATAATTATGTATTCACAACAACAAAAGATATGTCGTCATTATGAATTTGGCAGTACCGTAAGGTTTTCGCTCTGACACTAAGGGTTACTGAAAGTAGCAAGGCGCGTTGTCTTACGATTCCCTTATTGCGTTTGTATCTGCCTGCTTGTAGCTGTGCTACAAAAGAATTAAAAATCTGGCTTTCAGCGAGTCTCGAAAGGCGAACGAAAGCAGCTTGCACCTGGTAGCCAAACATGTTTCTTGGGAACAGGCTACTTCCTAAGTGGGAAGACATTCTTTTGTGGTTGAATTGTTGGCAAATGTCAGTCAGACGTGTGCTGTTGGTCTAAGCGTTTCGGTGTGTTGAATTTGTACCAATGATTTTTCTACAGGTTTTTTCTGTCCCAAATAGAGAGTTGAAGCCTCCCATTAGTATTTTCACGTCATCTTGGTAAATTTTGCTCATAGTATTTTCGAGTGTGTTCCACAATTTTTCGACATTTTCGGTGTTTTCCTTATTTTCGATGTTGGTGGGGGCATGTGCATTTATGAGTGTATATTTTTTATAGGGGCTCAGAATGAGCATAGTCATAACTCGATTGTTGATGGGTGTGATTTCTTCGACAGAGTTGTTGATAGATCTGTGTTCGAGAAATGCAATGCCGAGGATTGGTGCGAGTTTCGCTACCTTTTGTTGTATTTTGAAGATGCCATGGTTTCCGTAATGCAAGTTTTAATTGTCAATTAATTGTGGTTCTTGAAGAGCAAGGATGAGAATTTTTTGGCGGACGATTTCTTTTGTGAGATTATTTAGGTTTCTTGTTTGGATCAATGTATCGATGTTTAGTTTTCAAATGAATGTTTTCTGCTTGTAGGGAAATTTACCAGAGATCTTCGATATTCTCTGCCGTGCTAACCTGGACTCCCCAGAGTGCGAAAATCCAACTGCCGCCTATCGGTGGCCAGGTTGTGTACCACCTGGGATAAAGTTACCTTTGCTTGCATAGTTCATGTTTTCTTGTGTTTCATTGGTTTGGCCTGGGTGATACCAGGACCGGACAGGACCAGAGGGTGTTGAAGCCTTTGGAAGCAAATATTTTCAGCCAAGCTCATTGAGCTAACAGACGGTGACCAGAGTAGCGGTGATTTTCACTCAGATGTGTCTGGATTTTGGGTTCAACGGATTGAGTAGCCGTTCAGGATTGTGTTAGTATTTGGTTCACCACAAGTATTTGATTTCCACGGTACCATCCATATGGGGGAGGGTTTCCCCTATCGGCCACACGGGATTTTTATTATTATTATTATTGTCATTATGTCATCAGCAAATCCGATATGGTGTATCTTCCCTCCACTGAAATAGATGTGTGTTGTTCGACTCAGTATTTCCATCACATAAACATGGTTTATAATTACGTTACATTGCTGCTAGTAGACATATTTCTCACTTTTTCTTAGACAGTTGCTAGCTGTTACCCCATCATAGGAATTTATGTGCGCAGCATTGTTGCAATACAGACGTTCAAATTATCCGATTTCTGTAATTTCATTTCGATACAAGATCGTCCTAATCGGATTCAGCCAGTCAGTCTTAATGTGGCTATCCGACTACGACGCTCATCATATGATAGACTGGGTGAACCACATTCTTAATCGGACTGTTGAATCCAGATCACTTATCTATGACAGGGAATGAATTCTTAAACACTGTGCTTATTACAAATACGTTATTTAAATATAAATATATGAACTAACGACATAACAATGTATTTACAGGAGCAGAGACCCATCCATCATAGTAGAGCAGTGCGAGATTGGTTTCAGGGCCAAGAGAGGATGAAGCAGTTGCCGTTTGTTCCACGATCACCGAACATCAACCAGATAGAGAATATGTGGGCAGAGGTAACAAGGTCATTGCCATGTGTCCCTACAAATGCAAGCGACCTTTGGACGAATATAGAAAACGTATGGAGGGAAGTAAACCATCACGCTACACTGTCGACGACTTAATGAAATCAATTCCCCTACGCCCTCGAGAAATCTTACGTAATGATCGTGGGTGGGTTGGTTACTAAAAGTATACTCGTCCACAAAGCCCATGTGGACAGTTATCTGATAATCGGTCAAGCTTTGCTTTGTCGCAGCCCTTTAGCATACATCAAGTCCATTTACTTTCAGTCCCCTCCTTACAATTCTTGCAGTGCAAGGTAATTGAAAAATCTCATCCACTCGACGCCAACTGAGGAACTGACTGGTGCATGTGTTGTTCAACACACAGTAGTTGTCACCCTCATAGGAATCAATGACTGTTTGTGTGTGTGTGTGTGTGTGTGTGAATGTGTGTGTGTGTGTTTTCGTGTTAACGCACGATGTGAATCAATACTATTAACATTAGAGAGACAACCAACAATAAATATTGCATCAAATATGACTGTAAAGTATTTTAATGCGATGGGAAGCTACAAACTGAATTTTTACCCATCCCACGTCCTGCGTATTCCGTTAAGTAAGATCTATTAACTCCATAGTATCGTTAGCAGAGAGAGTGCGCTCTTGTTGTCGAGGCTCGCGACAAGTGCAGCGATTAGCAGTGCCCAATGCCGCCGCGATTTGTTTATGTTGGCTGAGCGTGGACACTGCAGCAGACGCTTCGCCCTAAACAGAAAGAAATCACCTTGGCTCTGACTCCAGTGAGCGGATATCACTGCCTGCGTGTTCTTATAGTAACCAACGTGAGACTCTACTCACAGGTGCCATGGAGCAATTGCAACGGGTATCATGTCATTAGTCATCAGAATATTAACCAGTGATGAAACGTCCACTCTATTTGAATCCCAAGACAATAGGAACCTTGTCACAAAGGAATGTGAGGTGATATCAAAACTTATCCAACATACAAAAATTAACTGCAGGGCTTTCATGTTTGCAGTAATAGCACACAAGGAAATATTATGTCTTGGAAGCGTATATTTCATTTCCTCTTTTCATATTAACGCCCTTGTTTTAATATGAAGTGAGAAAATAAACACGAAAAACTAAAGTTCCTGAGAAGCATATAAGTCATTTCCTCGTCTCATATCACAACTTTTGTTTTAGTATGAAGTAAAAAAATAAACAGTTTAGAGTTCTGAAGCATAATATGACACCAGATTCTTATCGTAGGCGCTATCGGAAACGCCAAAAGCAGGGAGCTGTCCATTCTTTCGTCCAACAGTCTGTTTCCTTTCATGTATTTATTCCTCCCGCTAGGAGATTATTATTTAAGGACTTGTGGGCATCAAGTTCTTCAGCAGAACAAGCCTTATGTTATTGTGCTAATTACCGTATGGAAAAAATGCAACAAAGACGAGTTCCGATAGAGCAGTGAGGTTATTTGCACATGTGTGTATTCAGCAATGACTGCCAGCTGCCACAACACTTCACAGAATCCTTGCGGCAGGCAACACAACTGTGCGTGCACTTCAGACTTCATTCAGTGAGACGTCAGGAGATGGATGAAAACGTCAAATTAACGTCGCTTTCCGAGTCGTATTCAATCCAGAATGAGGTGTTATTAAGGTAGTTGGGTGATCTAGCAATTCCACTTTTATGATTCCCATATGAGTATTTCGATAGCCAAAAGAACCCGTTAGTGTGAAACTATCGGGAACTGCATTATATCAAACTGCAAGAACTTCAGACAATACGTGGACTCTACTCTTCGCTGGGTGACCTATTACTGTTATTTAGCATTCTCTCCGTCCTAGTCAAATGGTTCAAATGGTTCTGAACACTATTGGACTTAACATCTGTGGTCATCAGTCCCCTAGAACTTAGAACTACTTAAACCTAAGTAACCTAAGGACATCACACACATCCATGCCCGAGTCAGGATTCGAACCTGCGACCGTAGCAGTCGCGCGGTTCCGGACTGAGCGCCTAGAACCGCTAGACCACCGCGGCCGGCCACGTGCTAGTCGTACTGCAAATGGAACTTCAGAGGCGCTTTCCGCTATTCTTGACAAACATCAGTAACCTGTAATCACAGAGTGTCACAACTGCGTGATGATAATGGTTCAGGTTGTCAGTAGTTGTGGTGGTGTTACGTTGTCAAACTGCTTACAGTAACGTTAATGGTGGCGCACATACTTTAGCGCTGACTACCTACTTAAGTAAAGATAGTGTTGTGGCGTCGTCGCTTGTCTTTATTTGGCCTCAGCTTGAGTAATCCGATTTAACGAACATGGTACTCCAATCGCGGGCTCCTAATAAAGTATGACTGCAGAGATTATCGTGCGGATATTACATTAATTCTGCAATGAAATGCTTAACAAATCTTACCCTCAGATATGCAGCTGGAATGACTAATTACGCAGGTACTCCATGTTGCACTAAGTGATCAGTTCGCTGCAATCCTGCTTGTACTGTTCGTAAATACTCGTATACTTCAGAAATGGTTCTAATGGCTCTGAGCACTATGGGACTTAACTTCTGAGGTTATCAGTCCGCTAGAACTTAGAACTACTTAAACCTAACTAGCCTAAGGACCTCAGACACACCATGTCCGAGACAGGACTCGAACCTGCGACCGTAGCGGTCGCGCGGTTCCAGACTGTAGCGCCCAGAACCGCACGGCCACTCCGGCCGGCTTGCCATATGAACCATTTGAACTATTTAACACAAAATGACATTAAAAATTTAAGTTATTCACGAGCAGCTAGTTGAGAATATGTATGAACGTTAAATGACACGACGAACCGTCTTGTTCTGCATATGGATTCAAACCCAGCTCATGCAGACTAAGCAAAGATTTCGTGACTGACGGAAACTAACAGTCATTCCTGATTAGGCATACAGAGAGTGATATACCTCGATTTTAGACAGTATCAGTTAGCAAATATCAACTTTAAATTGCATAACGCAAACATTTTTAACAGACGCGAATTCCTACCCAGCATCTATTGTCCCTGTTAACGAACTACGAGAGATGTTAAATATTGCTTCTTCATAAGTAACTTACTTGAAATGCCGTGAGATAAAGCTGTGTGTTGGACACGGATTCGAACCCGGAACCTAATCGGATTGCTATCGAAGCACAGTCAAATGTGACATATCGGAATTTCGCGGCAGTAGCTAGATGTTTTAACTGAAATGACGAGACGAAACATTAATTTTTTCCTTCCCAGGACTCCAACTCGGCACCTATCACTGTTATATTCTAGAGAAAACGAACGTTAAATATGGGTCTGTTGCACCAGCAGTGACATGTGAGCATGTTTGAACTGAAATAATATGACGAAGAGTTCAGCGCTCACTGGGAATAGAGCCCCACACATATCGTTGTTGACTACACACAAAGAGACGTCAGCTACCGAATTTTTCTCCACCAGCTGCTCAGAATAGCATCTTGAACTTACAGTCATCTCGCAAATAGTTCTGTGTCTCACTGGGAGTTAAAAACGTCAGATATCGTTAGTGTTGACAGCGAATGAAAATACATTAAAAATCGAAATTATTATCCACCAACAGATAGGTGTTCTCATGCCAGAGCTTGATAATACTTAATTAAATCTTTAGTGCCGGGCCAGGATTCGATCCCATTCACGCGTAATATGTGAAGGTGTTGAGGAATCTGCAGTTTTGAACAAACAACAAATTGTAGCCGAGCTGTATTGCCACGAAGGGACCAAATTCCGCGTTAAGGGCGGTCTGAGTTGCATTCCCAGTTCAGAACCAATTTTATCGACATACAGAAGCTCAAATAAAAGATGGAATAAGTGTCCTGTGACCATACATAGCGTTTGTGTCGTCACTTGAAATAAATAACTAGTATAAGAAAGGTTACTGGTGATAGAGTTTCTACATGTCGCCACTCCAGACTTTATTGTGGTTCAACCTACCGTCTACTTGGTAAAGAAGGAATATCATCTTTAATGTGAATTTCCAGACCACGCAGCCATTATATCTCCTTCACTTGGTGTAGCCAGGAGAGAATGGAATCTGTCTCTCCCTATCTAAAATCATTGACAGAAGTGGGGATCGAACCCAGACCATAGGTATAACAACCTACCATCCGTCCAACAGACCACGAAATCCTCTTCTCTGCGAGTCATTTTTCTATCGTAACGCAGTTGCGCCACACTGGATGAAAATTCTGACACACAGGCTCCCTGTAGTAATTTGCAGCATGTTCAGTAAATTCATTTACTTGGTTGACCGAATCACCATGAACTAGCTGCCTCGCCTACCCAGTGCATACATTCGACTATTTTGTAACCACAGAAATAAAATCACGTAACTGCCACCTACACACAACTGCCAACAGTGTAGGATGCAGAAGTTTAAATAGGAAGTGTTCCTTTCCACTTGAGCTATTCTATTGCGCTATCTGTTACTAGAAAACGTCGTTCAGTCCAAAAGAAAAGCTGTAACTGTTTGTCTCTCAGAAGTCAAGACCTGGCCATATGCATAATCTCACAGTGCTGTGGAATCCAAAAGTTCTGGAGGAATAGTTGCCGAGCTCTGGAGCTGTTGTAGCTACGTGTCAGCTTGTAGTATAGATAAAATGTCGCGAGTTCGAATACATTCAGTGCTACATTTTTTAAAACGCAATTCTGCTCTCTGCTGAAGTTATCAATCTAATGGAACTTTGAACATAATTCCCTTCACTTCTCAACCCAAAGTAGTCGCATGTGGAAAAAGGACTAACTACTGTGACATTTTGTTCTATTCAGGTTTAATAGACAGCAGGCAGCAGATGCATCTCGAAGATGTGCAGGGAGAGCGCATCGTGCCATAATATGTCAGAAAAGTATTTTCTACATTAGCCGTCGTGTGGTAGTGATATTTTATTCTTCTTCAAACTTTGTTTGACAGCTTTAACTCAGAACAAGTTTTCTACATGCATGTAATCAATAAACTGCATGTGCATTGTCAGACTGTCATAGGTAACATCAGAGAATTCGCATATATCGTTGATGATTAATGTCTCTCTCATGTTTACTATTGTTTTAACAACACTAAAGGAAACCTTACGAAAATTGTGCACTGTATTATAAGAAATGAAATAAAACTAACCATGATAACCTTACGACGAAAGTATCTGTACACAAGCATGCCTCTATCGACACGAATTAGTAAAATACTACTCACTTAGATTTTGATTGGGTCTGTGTTTAATTGGTATGCTGTGTCATACTCAAGAGGGATACAAATGTGGCATTTCATAAATATAGTTACGTATTCCTAGAAACCCAAAATTCGCTTGTCAGCAGTGGAAAGAGGCGTTACCTGTTGTGCAGCATTGTAAGTTTTTCAACATTGCACTATGAGCTGAAAGCATTTTCTTGCGATTTCCTTATTGATGTTTGATCTGACTGCTTGTAGCTCTTTCACAGAAGGGATAAAAACGTTACCAGTCAGTGAGACTGGAACTGCGAACCGTAAAAGACGCTGTTTCACAGGTCAGCACGTTACCACAGAGCTGGCGAGGAGGTATGGGTCTCAGCTTCCTATTACGAGGGCAATAGTAACTAGAACTCGTAAACCGCTATTTAAAGGTCGAGATTAGTTGCGATTTCCACTTGCAACGACTTTCCTGGGCTGAAAACCGTAAATTTTCAATCTTTTGTTACCCTTCAAGCGATAACAACTCAGATTATTCAATGGAAATGACAGGTAAAATCAAGTGAACTTTGAGGCTTAATTCCGTGCACACCAGGAAGTAACTCGTCGATCACAGAGTTGCCAAACATACGTTGCCTTGTTGCCAAATCTCAGTTACAGTACCAGCAGGAAGAAGACGAACCGATGTGATCCTACAGCGGTCTGGGAAGTGACCATAGCTGGTGTCTCCAAGTCGCGGCTGCTACGGCCTGGAATACGTAATGCGTCTGATTCGCTTTCTGTAACTAGGTTTAGGGACTGGAGCGTAGTTACTAATAATACTCAGAACTGACTGCAAACTGAGCATCATAAATCAGCAACTCTCATTGTTGTTTTTATACTTCTTTCGTAAGTGTACTCAAAACTAAGAAAGTCATTCACAGGCGTTTTCGTGCCTCGCCGATAGTCGAGCACAACATACAAATAAAAATAAAAAAGAATGTGTGTGTGTGTGTGTGTGTGTGTGTGTGTGTGTGTGTGTGAGAGAGAGAGAGAGAGAGAGAGAGAGAGAGAGAGAGAGAGAAAGAGAGAGAGAGAAATAAAAAGCAATGAGAGAGAGTGTAAAAAATTGTTGTAAAGAAATTGAATCATGGTATTTAAAGAAATCTTTCATTAAAATGACACGTTCCACATCATTACGAAATGTCGTATTCATGATCTATGGAACAAGAGTTAATCTAATGTAATCTAATGTAATCTTCTCACATCATATTGATGATTAGCCATGAAGAGTCATGAATTACCGAAATTTTTGCCAATACCAGTAACCAAATCTAAACTTGACAATAACAGACGACAATTTTTGTAATAAACCGTGACTCCTATCAAGACCCTTTCGTCCCTGTTATCTAACCACGAAAGATGTCTGATATACCTCCATTCTGAAGTAACAAAGTGTGCATGCATTTAAAGATGAAGTGCATGATGTGAAGTTCTGTGACGGAGATACGAACCCAACACGTAATCCGATTGTTAACTAAGAAAAATCAAATGTTACGTATCGGTTTTTCTTACGAGCCGCTAGGTGTCTGAATCTAAAATAAGGATACAAACTTTTGTGCCTAAGCGACAATCGAACTGCACACCTACCGTGCATCCACGAATATAGCTTAAGTATCAGTTGCTTACTCATGAACAGTAAGATGTGTGCGTGTTTGACCAGAAATAACGACACCTGTTGCGATTGTTGGCAACACATGAACAGACATTGAAATTGCGCGTTAATTTTCACTAGCAGGTGGGTGTGCACTTGATAAAGCTAGAAATGAAATTATGAATATATTTGTACTGGATCAGGTTTCAGACCCACATACTTACCTTTGGAGGAGACCTAGAGAAGATTCCAGTCTTGGGAAAAGGAACGAAATGACTGAACTACTGTTCTGAGAGAGTCAGATCCTCGAAAGAGGAGATACGAATTCGAATCACAGTCCAGCACCAAATTTTTAAACGTCTCTAGTTCAATCAAGTACAAGTAAAATAACAGCCCTGTCCCTTTAAATGGCTATCGGTTCATCAAATAAAATAAAATTTTCTAATGTAAGTAAGCTTACTGGCGACTGTATTTCAGGTTACCATGACTTCCGCTGTGTCATTTCCCAACGTAAACCGGCTCTGCCTAGTTGGTAATGAAGGAACGTGATGTTTAATGCGGATTCTGGATTATAACGTCTTTCTCTTGAGGTTACCAGAGGTAAAATAAATCTGTTTGTGCCTCTTAAAAGTAAATGCCTGAACCCACGCATTGCACCTGTGATAGTTCGTTCCACCAGACCATTGTGGCCACATTACCCAGCCCCAGGAGTGTGCTGTAACGGATGATGTGCTTAGCTTACAAAATTAGTCACTGGTGGAAAAAATGCGAGTCTATTAAATGGTCAAGTAGAAGCAAGCTTCTGACGCAGAGATTATGCTATTCTCATGTCAGCAGGACGTAAAGACTCTTCTAGCCATCATAGGCTGGATGTGAAGCCATTTTGATTTTTCACAAATTCAACAAATTTCTTAGTTCGAGAAAATCCACTGTGAAGCGTGAAGTTGACGGATAATTCGATTATTACTGTTATTATTAATATCATTTTATTCATACCGCCGCTGGAACACGACCGTAGTCTCGAGGTAAAATGCAAGACCAGCTAATATGACGTCTGGCGACCGAAAGCACATATCGACAAAATTTTTATCGCCTCTTTCCTCTCGGTGCTGAAGTAAGAGTGTAATTCAAGCGAATCTACAATATCATATTAGCTGGTGTCGCGTTTTACCTCAAGACTACGGTGATAGTCTTGAGGTAAAGGCTTTAAATGATGTTCAGGCACTTGTGTTACAGCAGCGGTATGAATAAAATTATAGTAATAATAACAGTAATAATCGAATTATCCGTCAACTTCACGCTTCACAGTGGATTTTCTCGAACTAAGAAATTTGTTGAATTTGTGAAAAATCAAAATGGCTTCACATCCAGCCTATGATGGCTAGAAGAGTCTTTACGTCCTGCTGACATGAGAATAGCATAATCTCTGCGTCAGAAGCTTGCTTCTACTTGACCATTTAATAGACTCGCATTTTTTCCACCAGTGACTAATTTTGTAAGCTAAGCACATCATCCGTTACAGCACACTCCTGGGGCTGGGTAATGTGGCCACAATGGTCTGGTGGAACGAACTATCACAGGTGCAATGCGTGGGTTCAGGCATTTACTTTTAAGAGGCACAAACAGATTTATTTTACCTCTGGTAACCTCAAGAGAAAGACGTTATAATCCAGAATCCGCATTAAACATCACGTTCCTTCATTACCAACTAGGCAGAGCCGGTTTACGTTGGGAAATGACACAGCGGAAGTCATGGTAACCTGAAATACAGTCGCCAGTAAGCTTACTTACATTAGAAAATTTTATTTTATTTGATGAACCGATAGCCATTTAAAGGGACAGGGCTGTTATTTTACTTGTACTTGATTGAACTAGAGACGTTTAAAAATTTGGTGCTGGACTGTGATTCGAATTCGTATCTCCTCTTTCGAGGATCTGACTCTCTCAGAACAGTAGTTCAGTCATTTCGTTCCTTTTCCCAAGACTGGAATCTTCTCTAGGTCTCCTCCAAAGGTAAGTATGTGGGTCTGAAACCTGATCCAGTACAAATATATTCATAATTTCATTTCTAGCTTTATCAAGTGCACACCCATCTGCTAGTGAAAATTAACGCGCAATTTCAATGTCTGTTCATGTGTTGCCAACAATCGCAACAGGTGTCGTTATTTCTGGTCAAACACGCACACATCTTACTGTTCATGAGTAAGCAACTGATACTTAAGCTATATTCGTGGATGCACGGTAGGTGTGCAGTTCGATTGTCGCTTAGGCACAAAAGTTTGTATCCTTATTTTAGATTCAGACACCTAGCGGCTCGTAAGAAAAACCGATACGTAACATTTGATTTTTCTTAGTTAACAATCGGATTACGTGTTGGGTTCGTATCTCCGTCACAGAACTTCACATCATGCACTTCATCTTTAAATGCATGCACACTTTGTTACTTCAGAATGGAGGTATATCAGACATCTTTCGTGGTTAGATAATAGGGACGAAAGGGTCTTGATAGGAGTCACGGTTTATTACAAAAATTGTCGTCTGTTATTGTCAAGTTTAGATTTGGTTACTGGTATTGGCAAAAATTTCGGTAATTCATGACTCTTCATGGCTAATCATCAATATGATGTGAGAAGATTACATTAGATTACATTAGATTAACTCTTGTTCCATAGATCATGAATACGACATTTCGTAATGATGTGGAACGTGTCATTTTAATGAAAGATTTCTTTAAATACCATGATTCAATTTCTTTACAACAATTTTTTACACTCTCTCTCATTGCTTTTTATTTCTCTCTCTCTCTTTCTCTCTCTCTCTCTCTCTCTCTCTCTCTCTCTCTCTCTCTCTCTCACACACACACACACACACACACACACACACACACACACACACACACACACATTCTTTTTTATTTTTATTTGTATGTTGTGCTCGACTATCGGCGAGGCACGAAAACGCCTGTGAATGACTTTCTTAGTTTTGAGTACACTTACGAAAGAAGTATAAAAACAACAATGAGAGTTGCTGATTTATGATGCTCAGTTTGCAGTCAGTTCTGAGTATTATTAGTAACTACGCTCCAGTCCCTAAACCTAGTTACAGAAAGCGAATCAGACGCATTACGTATTCCAGGCCGTAGCAGCCGCGACTTGGAGACACCAACTATGGTCACTTCCCAGACCGCTGTAGGATCACATCGGTTCGTCTTCTTCCTGCTGGTACTGTAACTGAGATTTGGCAACAAGGCAACGTATGTTTGGCAACTCTGTGATCGACGAGTTACTTCCTGGTGTGCACGGAATTAAGCCTCAAAGTTCACTTGATTTTACCTGTCATTTCCATTGAATAATCTGAGTTGTTATCGCTTGAAGGGTAACAAAAGATTGAAAATTTACGGTTTTCAGTCCAGGAAAGTCGTTGCAAGTGGAAATCGCAACTAATCTCGACCTTTAAATAGCGGTTTACGAGTTCTAGTTACTATTGCCCTCGTAATAGGAAGCTGAGACCCATACCTTCTCGCCAGCTCTGTGGTAACGTGCTGACCTGTGAAACAGCGTCTTTTACGGTTCGCAGTTCCAGTCTCACTGACTGGTAACGTTTTTATCCCTTCTGTGAAAGAGCTACAAGCAGTCAGATCAAACATCAATAAGGAAATCGCAAGAAAATGCTTTCAGCTCATAGTGCAATGTTGAAAAACTTACAATGCTGCACAACAGGTAACGCCTCTTTCCACTGCTGACAAGCGAATTTTGGGTTTCTAGGAATACGTAACTATATTTATGAAATGCCACATTTGCATCCCTCTTGAGTATGACACAGCATACCAATTAAACACAGACCCAATCAAAATCTAAGTGAGTAGTATTTTACTAATTCGTGTCGATAGAGGCATGCTTGTGTACAGATACTTTCGTCGTAAGGTTATCATGGTTAGTTTTATTTCATTTCTTATAATACAGTGCACAATTTTCGTAAGGTTTCCTTTAGTGTTGTTAAAACAATAGTAAACATGAGAGAGACATTAATCATCAACGATATATGCGAATTCTCTGATGTTACCTATGACAGTCTGACAATGCACATGCAGTTTATTGATTACATGCATGTAGAAAACTTGTTCTGAGTTAAAGCTGTCAAACAAAGTTTGAAGAAGAATAAAATATCACTACCACACGACGGCTAATGTAGAAAATACTTTTCTGACATATTATGGCACGATGCGCTCTCCCTGCACATCTTCGAGATGCATCTGCTGCCTGCTGTCTATTAAACCTGAATAGAACAAAATGTCACAGTAGTTAGTCCTTTTTCCACATGCGACTACTTTGGGTTGAGAAGTGAAGGGAATTATGTTCAAAGTTCCATTAGATTGATAACTTCAGCAGAGAGCAGAATTGCGTTTTAAAAAATGTAGCACTGAATGTATTCGAACTCGCGACATCTTATCTATGCTACAAGCTGACACGTAGCTACAACAGCTCCAGAGCTCGGCAACTATTCCTCCAGAACTTTTGGATTCCACAGCACTGTGAGATTATGCATATGGCCAGGTCTTGACTTCTGAGAGACAAACAGTTACAGCTTTTCTTTTGGACTGAACGACGTTTTCTAGTAACAGATAGCGCAATAGAATAGCTCAAGTGGAAAGGAACACTTCCTATTTAAACTTCTGCATCCTACACTGTTGGCAGTTGTGTGTAGGTGGCAGTTACGTGATTTTATTTCTGTGGTTTCAAAATAGTCGAATGTATGCACTGGGTAGGCGAGGCAGCTAGTTCATGGTGATTCGGTCAACCAAGTAAATGAATTTACTGAACATGCTGCAAATTACTACAGGGAGCCTGTGTGTCAGAATTCTCATCCAGTGTGGCGCAACTGCGTTACGATAGAAAAATGACTCGCAGAGAAGAGGATTTCGTGGTCTGTTGGACGGATGGTAGGTTGTTATACCTATGGTCTGGGTTCGATCCCCACTTCTGTCAATGATTTTAGATAGGGAGAGACAGATTCCATTCTCTCCTGGCTACACCAAGTGAAGGAGATATAATGGCTGCGTGGTCTGGAAATTCACATTAAAGATGATATTCCTTCTTTACCAAGTAGACGGTAGGTTGAACCACAATAAAGTCTGGAGTGGCGACATGTAGAAACTCTATCACCAGTAACCTTTCTTATACTAGTTATTTATTTCAAGTGACGACACAAACGCTATGTATGGTCACAGGACACTTATTCCATCTTTTATTTGAGCTTCTGTATGTCGATAAAATTGGTTCTGAACTGGGAATGCAACTCAGACCGCCCTTAACGCGGAATTTGGTCCCTTCGTGGCAATACAGCTCGGCTACAATTTGTTGTTTGTTCAAAACTGCAGATTCCTCAACACCTTCACATATTACGCGTGAATGGGATCGAATCCTGGCCCGGCACTAAAGATTTAATTAAGTATTATCAAGCTCTGGCATGAGAACACCTATCTGTTGGTGGATAATAATTTCGATTTTTAATGTATTTTCATTCGCTGTCAACACTAACGATATCTGACGTTTTTAACTCCCAGTGAGACACAGAACTATTTGCGAGATGACTGTAAGTTCAAGATGCTATTCTGAGCAGCTGGTGGAGAAAAATTCGGTAGCTGACGTCTCTTTGTGTGTAGTCAACAACGATATGTGTGGGGCTCTATTCCCAGTGAGCGCTGAACTCTTCGTCATATTATTTCAGTTCAAACATGCTCACATGTCACTGCTGGTGCAACAGACCCATATTTAACGTTCGTTTTCTCTAGAATATAACAGTGATAGGTGCCGAGTTGGAGTCCTGGGAAGGAAAAAATTAATGTTTCGTCTCGTCATTTCAGTTAAAACATCTAGCTACTGCCGCGAAATTCCGATATGTCACATTTGACTGTGCTTCGATAGCAATCCGATTAGGTTCCGGGTTCGAATCCGTGTCCAACACACAGCTTTATCTCACGGCATTTCAAGTAAGTTACTTATGAAGAAGCAATATTTAACATCTCTCGTAGTTCGTTAACAGGGACAATAGATGCTGGGTAGGAATTCGCGTCTGTTAAAAATGTTTGCGTTATGCAATTTAAAGTTGATATTTGCTAACTGATACTGTCTAAAATCGAGGTATATCACTCTCTGTATGCCTAATCAGGAATGACTGTTAGTTTCCGTCAGTCACGAAATCTTTGCTTAGTCTGCATGAGCTGGGTTTGAATCCATATGCAGAACAAGACGGTTCGTCGTGTCATTTAACGTTCATACATATTCTCAACTAGCTGCTCGTGAATAACTTAAATTTTTAATGTCATTTTGTGTTAAATAGTTCAAATGGTTCATATGGCAAGCCGGCCGGAGTGGCCGTGCGGTTCTGGGCGCTACAGTCTGGAACCGCGCGACCGCTACGGTCGCAGGTTCGAGTCCTGTCTCGGACATGGTGTGTCTGAGGTCCTTAGGCTAGTTAGGTTTAAGTAGTTCTAAGTTCTAGCGGACTGATAACCTCAGAAGTTAAGTCCCATAGTGCTCAGAGCCATTAGAACCATTTCTGAAGTATACGAGTATTTACGAACAGTACAAGCAGGATTGCAGCGAACTGATCACTTAGTGCAACATGGAGTACCTGCGTAATTAGTCATTCCAGCTGCATATCTGAGGGTAAGATTTGTTAAGCATTTCATTGCAGAATTAATGTAATATCCGCACGATAATCTCTGCAGTCATACTTTATTAGGAGCCCGCGATTGGAGTACCATGTTCGTTAAATCGGATTACTCAAGCTGAGGCCAAATAAAGACAAGCGACGACGCCACAACACTATCTTTACTTAAGTAGGTAGTCAGCGCTAAAGTATGTGCGCCACCATTAACGTTACTGTAAGCAGTTTGACAACGTAACACCACCACAACTACTGACAACCTGAACCATTATCATCACGCAGTTGTGACTCTCTGTGATTACAGGTTACTGATGTTTGTCAAGAATAGCGGAAAGCGCCTCTGAAGTTCCATTTGCAGTACGACTAGCACGTGGCCGGCCGCGGTGGTCTAGCGGTTCTAGGCGCTCAGTCCGGAACCGCGCGACTGCTACGGTCGCAGGTTCGAATCCTGACTCGGGCATGGATGTGTGTGATGTCCTTAGGTTACTTAGGTTTAAGTAGTTCTAAGTTCTAGGGGACTGATGACCACAGATGTTAAGTCCAATAGTGTTCAGAACCATTTGAACCATTTGACTAGGACGGAGAGAATGCTAAATAACAGTAATAGGTCACCCAGCGAAGAGTAGAGTCCACGTATTGTCTGAAGTTCTTGCAGTTTGATATAATGCAGTTCCCGATAGTTTCACACTAACGGGTTCTTTTGGCTATCGAAATACTCATATGGGAATCATAAAAGTGGAATTGCTAGATCACCCAACTACCTTAATAACACCTCATTCTGGATTGAATACGACTCGGAAAGCGACGTTAATTTGACGTTTTCATCCATCTCCTGACGTCTCACTGAATGAAGTCTGAAGTGCACGCACAGTTGTGTTGCCTGCCGCAAGGATTCTGTGAAGTGTTGTGGCAGCTGGCAGTCATTGCTGAATACACACATGTGCAAATAACCTCACTGCTCTATCGGAACTCGTCTTTGTTGCA
Organism: Schistocerca nitens; assembly: GCF_023898315.1. NCBI lineage: Eukaryota > Metazoa > Arthropoda > Insecta > Orthoptera > Acrididae > Schistocerca > Schistocerca nitens. Next base: position 74,906,494 of record NC_064617.1, read on the forward strand.
TTTTTTCCATACGGTAATTAGCACAATAACATAAGGCTTGTTCTGCTGAAGAACTTGATGCCCACAAGTCCTTAAATAATAATCTCCTAGCGGGAGGAATAAATACATGAAAGGAAACAGACTGTTGGACGAAAGAATGGACAGCTCCCTGCTTTTGGCGTTTCCGATAGCGCCTACGATAAGAATCTGGTGTCATATTATGCTTCAGAACTCTAAACTGTTTATTTTTTTACTTCATACTAAAACAAAAGTTGTGATATGAGACGAGGAAATGACTTATATGCTTCTCAGGAACTTTAGTTTTTCGTGTTTATTTTCTCACTTCATATTAAAACAAGGGCGTTAATATGAAAAGAGGAAATGAAATATACGCTTCCAAGACATAATATTTCCTTGTGTGCTATTACTGCAAACATGAAAGCCCTGCAGTTAATTTTTGTATGTTGGATAAGTTTTGATATCACCTCACATTCCTTTGTGACAAGGTTCCTATTGTCTTGGGATTCAAATAGAGTGGACGTTTCATCACTGGTTAATATTCTGATGACTAATGACATGATACCCGTTGCAATTGCTCCATGGCACCTGTGAGTAGAGTCTCACGTTGGTTACTATAAGAACACGCAGGCAGTGATATCCGCTCACTGGAGTCAGAGCCAAGGTGATTTCTTTCTGTTTAGGGCGAAGCGTCTGCTGCAGTGTCCACGCTCAGCCAACATAAACAAATCGCGGCGGCATTGGGCACTGCTAATCGCTGCACTTGTCGCGAGCCTCGACAACAAGAGCGCACTCTCTCTGCTAACGATACTATGGAGTTAATAGATCTTACTTAACGGAATACGCAGGACGTGGGATGGGTAAAAATTCAGTTTGTAGCTTCCCATCGCATTAAAATACTTTACAGTCATATTTGATGCAATATTTATTGTTGGTTGTCTCTCTAATGTTAATAGTATTGATTCACATCGTGCGTTAACACGAAAACACACACACACACATTCACACACACACACACACACACAAACAGTCATTGATTCCTATGAGGGTGACAACTACTGTGTGTTGAACAACACATGCACCAGTCAGTTCCTCAGTTGGCGTCGAGTGGATGAGATTTTTCAATTACCTTGCACTGCAAGAATTGTAAGGAGGGGACTGAAAGTAAATGGACTTGATGTATGCTAAAGGGCTGCGACAAAGCAAAGCTTGACCGATTATCAGATAACTGTCCACATGGGCTTTGTGGACGAGTATACTTTTAGTAACCAACCCACCCACGATCATTACGTAAGATTTCTCGAGGGCGTAGGGGAATTGATTTCATTAAGTCGTCGACAGTGTAGCGTGATGGTTTACTTCCCTCCATACGTTTTCTATATTCGTCCAAAGGTCGCTTGCATTTGTAGGGACACATGGCAATGACCTTGTTACCTCTGCCCACATATTCTCTATCTGGTTGATGTTCGGTGATCGTGGAACAAACGGCAACTGCTTCATCCTCTCTTGGCCCTGAAACCAATCTCGCACTGCTCTACTATGATGGATGGGTCTCTGCTCCTGTAAATACATTGTTATGTCGTTAGTTCATATATTTATATTTAAATAACGTATTTGTAATAAGCACAGTGTTTAAGAATTCATTCCCTGTCATAGATAAGTGATCTGGATTCAACAGTCCGATTAAGAATGTGGTTCACCCAGTCTATCATATGATGAGCGTCGTAGTCGGATAGCCACATTAAGACTGACTGGCTGAATCCGATTAGGACGATCTTGTATCGAAATGAAATTACAGAAATCGGATAATTTGAACGTCTGTATTGCAACAATGCTGCGCACATAAATTCCTATGATGGGGTAACAGCTAGCAACTGTCTAAGAAAAAGTGAGAAATATGTCTACTAGCAGCAATGTAACGTAATTATAAACCATGTTTATGTGATGGAAATACTGAGTCGAACAACACACATCTATTTCAGTGGAGGGAAGATACACCATATCGGATTTGCTGATGACATAATGACAATAATAATAATAATAAAAATCCCGTGTGGCCGATAGGGGAAACCCTCCCCCATATGGATGGTACCGTGGAAATCAAATACTTGTGGTGAACCAAATACTAACACAATCCTGAACGGCTACTCAATCCGTTGAACCCAAAATCCAGACACATCTGAGTGAAAATCACCGCTACTCTGGTCACCGTCTGTTAGCTCAATGAGCTTGGCTGAAAATATTTGCTTCCAAAGGCTTCAACACCCTCTGGTCCTGTCCGGTCCTGGTATCACCCAGGCCAAACCAATGAAACACAAGAAAACATGAACTATGCAAGCAAAGGTAACTTTATCCCAGGTGGTACACAACCTGGCCACCGATAGGCGGCAGTTGGATTTTCGCACTCTGGGGAGTCCAGGTTAGCACGGCAGAGAATATCGAAGATCTCTGGTAAATTTCCCTACAAGCAGAAAACATTCATTTGAAAACTAAACATCGATACATTGATCCAAACAAGAAACCTAAATAATCTCACAAAAGAAATCGTCCGCCAAAAAATTCTCATCCTTGCTCTTCAAGAACCACAATTAATTGACAATTAAAACTTGCATTACGGAAACCATGGCATCTTCAAAATACAACAAAAGGTAGCGAAACTCGCACCAATCCTCGGCATTGCATTTCTCGAACACAGATCTATCAACAACTCTGTCGAAGAAATCACACCCATCAACAATCGAGTTATGACTATGCTCATTCTGAGCCCCTATAAAAAATATACACTCATAAATGCACATGCCCCCACCAACATCGAAAATAAGGAAAACACCGAAAATGTCGAAAAATTGTGGAACACACTCGAAAATACTATGAGCAAAATTTACCAAGATGACGTGAAAATACTAATGGGAGGCTTCAACTCTCTATTTGGGACAGAAAAAACCTGTAGAAAAATCATTGGTACAAATTCAACACACCGAAACGCTTAGACCAACAGCACACGTCTGACTGACATTTGCCAACAATTCAACCACAAAAGAATGTCTTCCCACTTAGGAAGTAGCCTGTTCCCAAGAAACATGTTTGGCTACCAGGTGCAAGCTGCTTTCGTTCGCCTTTCGAGACTCGCTGAAAGCCAGATTTTTAATTCTTTTGTAGCACAGCTACAAGCAGGCAGATACAAACGCAATAAGGGAATCGTAAGACAACGCGCCTTGCTACTTTCAGTAACCCTTAGTGTCAGAGCGAAAACCTTACGGTACTGCCAAATTCATAATGACGACATATCTTTTGTTGTTGTGAATACATAATTATATCTATGAAATGCCACTTTTCATAATAATAGCGGATGATACAGGAAATGAAGTAAATACGGATCTTTTCGAAGTCAAAAGTCGGTAATGTCCTACTAATTCGTGTTAAAATACGCTCAATCGTCTCACAGATACTTAATGCTTTATTAAGATAGTCTGCCGTCGTGATGTTTCTGTAGTAAGCTGAATTTATTTTGTATTAGTACAGTGAATATTTTAATTGGATTTTCCGATAGTTTACTAAACGCAACAGTAATCATCAATGAGAAATTAATCAGCAAAAGAATTTTCTTTCACGATATCTAAAACGATCTGACAATGCTAAAGTTGTTTACAAATTCTACGCCAGTAGAAACCTACTGGTTTCAACGATATAATTATACCAGAGTAGTTTTAAGAGTATTTTCGTCTAGAAATGAATTGCGTCGACGGTTGATCGATCAAGAGCGGGAAAGGTAAAAAACTTAACAAATATATGACGAGAGGGACAAGTGCTTGAGAGAGGACTTCTCTATCAATACAAGTGCCTGAGAGACGACTTTAATTTCAATCTCCTGGATAGTTTTGTTTCTCAAATCAAGAAGTGCGTTATCATGCAGTAGAACATGTGATGTAGTTGTGTTGCTCGATTTTCTTACGCTGAGACCGAAAGGTGTCTCAGTTGTTGGCAACAAATTCCAGCTGTGTTTTGGTAGAATTCGTAGCCCAAAACTCACTTTTGGAGCTATCAGATGTAACATATTATGTTCACACTACTCTTTGCTCGAGTTTACGTCTTTTGGAGGGGCTCAGCCTTTCATTTCTTCTTAGGAAGTTAATGATAAAGGCATCATAACACGTCACCAGTTACAGTACTGCATACGAATGCTCAATGAGCGACCTGATGACGTTCAATAATAGTCACTCCGTTGATTTTTGTTGTTTCGAATTAGAGCATGTAGTACTCGTACACCAGACTTCTGAACTTTGCCTGTTGAATGCAAATGTCGCATGATGGTAAAATGGTAATCTATCACATATATCAGTAGTCGAGACTTGCTTAATGTGGAAAATCATTGATGCCAGAACGATCTTTGTTGAAACAAGAATATCTTTTTCTGGCGTATTTTTCCCAAAAGCACTCGCTCCACACACAATTCAAATCTTTCTAGCTGCCTCCTCTGCATTCACCCCTCTGTTATACCAAAAGTAAACGTTGTGTTGCAGATGTTACACCTATTTCCACTTGCGACTCAATTTTACAATGCTTAACTGTAGTTCATGATTCTCAAGTATGAAAATCCAGTGCTTAAGTGCAAGATGATAACTAGAACTTCAAATTCGAAAATGACAGTTGATACACTGACAGCGTCGCGCCGCGTTCACCTGAGCGGTGCCGGATTTCAGGCGGCGGGTGGCGCCTGGCCGGTGGCCGGTAGCCGCTGCAGCGCGAGGAAACGCTCGAGCGTAAGCTGTTATGATCGCGACGCAGCCACGAGCTGTCCTGCGGAATTGTTTCTGGAATACTTGTTATTGCTGGTGGGTAGAATGTTAAGCGAATTATCTTTGATGTTCAGTCGGACTAATAACTTTAGACCGACTGTGGGGGAAAACAAAAAAAAAAAAAAAAAAACAGTTGGAGGCGAACAGGCGACTTAAAGCTTAGAACGCACGACGCTTGCCACTTTTTTTTTTTTTTTTTTTTTTTTTTTTTTTTTTTTTTTTTTTTTTTTTTCGGGCCTCCTTCCTCCCCTACAGCCCGTCCTTCCGCTCGCCATTTGTGCCTTCTTCGGCTAGCTTCTGTGCTATGTTTGTTCCATAAGAGATAGTTGACCAACGAAGTAAATGTGTACAAGTGAACAAAATCCCTTCTTTTGGAGTTGTGGAAAGAAAATAGGTCCGCTACATTCTTCCATCATTGTGCGGTAGCGATTTTTATAGGAGAGCCAGACGTACTTCTGCCCGCTGGCGTCTCAGGGTTGCGTCAGCAACCTATTAGTGCTGCTACACGAGGGCAAAAGGGTAAACGAAATAGCCACCTTCTTGGCGCAAAAGGAATGAGAAACTTAATAGAGAATTTCATAAAAAATTAAGAAAAAATAAAAAAAAATAAAAAAAAAATATCGTTTAATCGTTCTTCAGCTCTGTCGGTAGGACAAAGTTCGGTTCAAGAAATTTGCGTAATTTTCTTTGTATTTCTTGTGTCGTTCGAGCTTTTGAAGTTCTGTCATCAGGTACATCCAGTAGTCTTCTGCACTCTTCATCATAGCCGTTGAGATGTAATGGACTGTTAGTCCTTTGAGCCAGTTGGCTGACCTTCTTTTGGTGTTAGGATATGGCACGTCATCTGGCAGAAGGACGTGTGTCGGTGTAATGGTGTTAGGTGACGTGCGGAGCACACGTGCTAGTTTTTGCCTGAAGAGATTCCACACGTCTTTCACATCGTCACAGACGAAACGATGTTCTTCGGTGTCGACGACATCGCAACTGGGACAGTTTGGTGTGTGTGCCAGACGTATCGCGTGCAGTTTAGAGTTGGTGGGGATTTTTCTATTGACTGCGAGGTACCACGTCGATCGCACATTGGATGGTAGATGGGGGTCAGATATGTTTTCCCATATGTTTTTCCAGTTATAATGTCGAAACTTGTTTTCTATTCGATTGCGCAATTTTCCTCCCAGCAAGGTGTTGTAAACCTCCTTAACCTGATATATGTCCTTCTCCGGTATTCTATGGCGTACATAGCTGTATTCCACAAGAAAGTGTTTATAGTGGTACAGCTCGTGGGAGATGTGATGCACATCGATTGGTGGATCTCTGCTGACTGGGGTGATTTCACGTAAGAGATGAGCCACTAAGGTCCGCGGTGATCGTTGCCACTGTTTATAAGTTTTGCTAACGTATAGCGCTTGCGCTTTAAGGTAGATGTCTGTTAGATGTAGCCCTCCATTGCGTGTCGATAGCGTCAAGGTATCATAGGAAACCTTAAATATCTGACCTCTGTTGACAAAATAACCAAGCGCTGCTTGCATTTGGCGTGCTATGGTGCGTGGCAGAGGAAGCACTTGAGCAACATAGTTTACTTTGGAGGTTATATAGGTATTGGCTAGTTGCACTTTTTGTATTGCATTTAAATTACGCAAGCTGTGTTGTTTTATGCTTGCTCGTAATGTGGCAAGTAATTTTCTGTAATTAAGAGCGGCTGTGCGGCGGATATTATTCGTATATTCTATTCCAAGGCATTTTAGTTTTTCCACAGTGCTGATACGTCCAGCGGCTCTGATCTCTATGCCCCTACCAAGATTCATAATACCAGATTTATTGCGGTTGAGTTTAGCTCCTGACGCCAGTTCGTAGGTCGCCACAACTTCAAGTACTGTAGCCACCTCGCTTTCGTCAGTCACAAGTACCCCTACATCGTCCGCGTAGGCTTGACATATGATCTTCTGTCCGTGTATATGTAGTCCACGGAGTTGCCGAGTCAGGGATACTAAGAGAGGTTCAAGCGCAATCGCGAAAAGCGTCATGGACATGGGGCAACCTTGTCTTACCGAACTGTGAATATTGATCGGGTGACTGAGTTGTCCGTTGACACTGATTCTTGACGTGCTACTCGTCAGTATGTTTTTCACGGAGGCTATAATTTTCTGTGGGAAGTGCATGGATGTCATACACCGGAACAGGTATGAATGATTAACTTTATCAAAAGCTTTTTCAAAGTCAAGCGACATCAGGGCACAGCGAATGTTGCAGGCTTCCGATATCGCTATAATGTCTCTGTAGTCGCATAAGGTCTGAAATATCGTTCTATCCTTTCCCACACTTGTCTGGTAAGCTCCTGTCACTGTACGAATAACTGAATTAAACCTTTGCATCATGATACGGGCGAAGATTTTATAATCACTATTGAGAAGTGTTATGGGTCGAAGATTCTCCACGGTTTTGCCTCTTGGTGTTTTGGGGACTAAGACCACTGTACCTTCACAGAATTCCTTCGGAAGGTCAGTGTCGGCATTTAGTATTTCATTGCAGACGAGTGTCAATTTAGCAATTATCTTTTCGCGAAAAGTTTGATAAAATTCAGCGGGTAGCCCATCTGGTCCAGGTGATTTATTCTTTGGACTCCTCGAGATGGCATCTTCGACGTCTTCGTCCGTTATTCTTGCTGCGAGCACATCAGCTTCTTCTGGAGTGAGTCGCTCTGTCGTCCTAGCAGTGAGAGCTTGCTGCTCTGTTTCATCTGTCTGTGTATTGGCCAGCAACTCACTAAAGTGTCGATGGATCTCGTCTCGTATTGCAGCTTGATCTGTCAAGAGTCTCCCGTCTGAAGTTTTGAGTTCCGTCAGAATTTTCCGTTTTTGTCTTTTGTTCTCTTGGAGGATGTGGTACATCGATGTTGTTTCTTCTCGTGTACCGTTCTGCAAACGCGTTCGTATTTTACAGCCTTCGAGATGGTGCCTCTGCAGGGTGAGCAATTTTGCTTTTATTCTGTTGATTTGCCCATAGTTTGTTATGATTGTAGCATCCCGAACGCACAAGTCTCTCAGACAGCTGAAGTAAAAGTCTAATGTCCGCTTCCGCCAGGCGACTTTTTCACGGGAGTAAGTTTTCATTGTCTTTATGATTGCGGGTTTCGCGCAGTTGAGCCACCAATTCAGCGCCGTACCATACAAGTGGAACTTCCTTTCACATTCTGCCCAAGTGGTGTGGAAGGCGGCGTGACATCCAGGATCCGAAAGATGAGCAACGTTTAGCTTCCACTGACCTCTCGCCCTGTAAGTGCCTTGTTTCTCTAAATTTATCGTACATATATACGCGATATGATCAGAGAAAATAGTGGGCCATAGCTCGGACTGTAAAACGTGTCTCCTTAAATTGGACGTTGCGTAAATCCTGTCGATACGACTGGCAGAATGGCTGGTGATATAGGTGAAACCGAGCTGATCACCATGTTTTAGTTCCCAAGTATCTAACAGATGGAATTCTCTGACGATGTTCTCCAGCTCCAGAGATTTGTTAAAATTTGGCGTCTGATCTTTGGGATTCAGCACGCAATTAAAGTCACCCGCAAATATTATTTGTTCAAATCGCACCGCGAAAAGGGGGGCGATGTCCTCCTTGAAAAATTCGGCCCTGCGGCGCTTGTTTCCGGTTCCTGACGGGGCATAGATGTTGATAAACCTGGTGTTGTTTATCGTGACAGCGAGACCTCTACTGTTCGGCAGTTTCGTCACGTCTGTAAGTAGGATCCCCTCTTTAGTCATAATCGCTGTGCCGAGGCTATTGTCATTGCCAGGATTGATGACGGCGTTGTAGCCAGTGATGTCGTCCAAACGGATAGCCGTTACTTCTTGCAGCATTAAGATGTCAACATCAGCGGCGTACAGAAAATCTTGGAGATTTCTCAGATTGAGGGTGCTGCTAATTTTATTTATATTCAAGGTCGCAATTCTGTACGCCTGCAAGGACGTCATGTGGACTATACCGCGTCAGGTGGGATACTATTTGCCAGGTGAAGTGGATGTGTGCTCTACTTAGAAGAAGTCGGCATCATCATCTTCTGCACGAGCGTCTTTGATGGTGGTTTGTTGCCGGGTGGACACATCTTGTCGACGGTCGGGTGCCGTCCGTCCTGAACGTTGTGGTATGTCAGCCATCTCTGCATCATGGTTTTGCTCCTCGATGTCATCCGCCCAATCACGCGTGCACGTAACTTCCCGCGTGTCCGTTTTTGGTACAGGTGGAGGGTCCTTCGGACTAGCTGGACCGTCTGGAATGTGGATTCCACGGTCGGGTTCAGTGTCCTCATTTCGGGTCTTCTTCTTTGTTGTTCGATCTTCCAGAGGAGTTGCCTGTGTCGTCTCCGCCAGTTCTTGGCCTATCTGTTTCGCCTTTTCACGCAGGATTGGCGCGATTTCTGCTGCTCCCTGTCGGGCTATTCGACGTTTCTTCCGTTTCTTCGGTGAAACAGTTGTAGGCTGCTGGTCATTATCCTCCGACGTGGCAACCGTGTCCTCTTTTTGTTGCCCGACTTCTTCGAGTGGTTTGCACACGCCTTCTTCTGCCGTCTTAGCCTGGTCTTGTTCTGCACGTCTGTCAGTTTCCTCGTCTTGGAAGTGTGCTGGACCTGTAGCTTCTGTGTTGCTAGTATCCATGGCTACGTTACCATCGGGAACGTCGGCATAAGCAACTACCGCCCTGTCGAAACACATGTCTGGGGCGACGTCACTGCGAATTGCGGCGGCGTACGTCACGGGTAGCGTGGCCATCTGACTAGGCGGGTCTCGCTCCCCAGTCGGCAGTTGCGTCACACGCCGTTGAACACACTGCGCGCGGACGTGTTGGGTCGAACCACAACCCGAGCAGGTTCTCGGCTGCCCATCGTAAATGATGATCGCTCGATATCCACCAATCCAGAGATACGATGGGATATGTTTCAGCATGTCAATCTTAACTTGCCTGACTCCATTTAATACTGGATACTTGTGCAAGCTAGACCATTTTTCGGCGACATTGCTGATAATGGTGCCATAGTCTCTCAGTTTGTTGTTAATCTCCTCGGACGTTATTTCAAAGGGGAGCTCAAAGATTCGAACCGTTCTTATTCCCATTCCGGCACGCGAAACCGTGACCTGCCCTATGTGTCCGTCTGAATGTTTGAATTTTGCCACCCCACCACATGCTTCTACAATTTGGTCGCACTTGTCAGAACTGGATAACTTAAGGAACACAGTCGGACTGACAATCGACAGGTGAATTCCAATCAATTCATCCACTTTGACCTTAAAAGTTTCTTCGATAAATGCCTCAACTTCGTAAGATTTCGGTCGGGAGTAGTTCGGATCGAAAATCAACTTCAAAGTATCGCGTCGCGTTGTCTGCTCCATTATGTCATTCTAGAAATGTGATCGTGGACTATAACTAACGCAGAATGCGCGCACTCACCACACAGCGCCGGCCGCTCGCAGCGACGATGTAAACACCGCAACAGCCGCTCCGCACGTCCGCACAGCACGGCCGCCGGCGGCGGAATGTAGACCACGGGCTCACATAGTCCGACAACGTCTCGGAAGTAGATAATACTTCCTCCTAACACTTCCGCATCTTACAGTGTTGCCAGATTGTGCATATGGCCGGACTTAGAGTTGTCAGGGGCGGTCAGTTTTATTGGCCACCTTAAGTGAATGACTCGGACTTAGTCTCTGTGGCGGCCGGCCGGCGGTCAGTTTTATTGTCTAAGACTGTACATGGGCACACACTCCTTCGTAGTCGCCTATTGTCACAAACGAGCCTCTCTCACACAAACGAGGAAACACTGTTGCAAACAGTTTATGGCACGGTTGCTGTTAGCGAGGATACTTTTCCCGGTACAACCGTGCCGCAGCCCGCCGATTGCCATTTGCCTGCCCAGACGTAAACACCATAAGGGCCAATTTCTGGTTCGTATACCAGCCATCGTCCCTCAGTTCTGCACTACTCGACACAAGTATAAACCGGAGTAAGCCGGCAGCAGCAGTGAAAATGATGACCGCTAGTACCGAAATGTGGACGCGTTGCTGTCATGGGCAACCAGGACCACCTCCACGAATTTTGCTCTCGTCTGAAAATTTCAGCAGCCGCCAAATCGCCGCCCCCTCCCCCGCCCCCCCACCCCCCGCTTACATTACATTTTCAGTCGTAGTCAACCTATAACACTCCTGTCTGCTACTATTGTACCATAACTTTAAAGCTGGAAACAGGCTTTGAAATAAAACTATTTTGTTATAGCAATTAAAGTATAAAGCAACAGAGCAGTGTTACCCTCTGGGAGGATTTTTGTTAAGTTGACCGTGTTGTACCTAACGGAAATGGCTTACCGGAAATGAAAGTCAGAACTACGTAAATATTTGAACAGTACCAAACAAAATTTTGCCTACCTGCACTGTTCAACGGATAAAGAAAACGGCCGCCAGCCTAACTAGGAAAGAGAATGATTAACATTCTCGTTTAAGAAAGTAGGTATAAGTAACTATAACGGACAAACACAACCTAGACTTGGCCACACGCGAGTGCAATGAACTCTAACACACATATGTTTTAAGATTGAAGCTAACAACTGGAGCAGCACAAAAAACTATTTGCAAAATTATAACACGTACAGAAAAACACTATCACTTTCAGGGCTTACACAAACTGAGTGGTCTTTATACTATTAATATGCACACAAGAGAGACAAACACTTAGTAATCATGAGTATATAATTTCCTACTATGCAATTTTCCACTTTTGCTACCATGAGACATAAAATTAATATTAATGTAAGATACTGACTCACTTTCTACGATTAACAACAGGTAGTAATGTGATCATTTACTAAGCAAAACGTTATAAGCCTCAGTCTTGAAAAATTGTAATTTGAATTTGGCAACAACACATTAATAGTCAGTTTTACTAGGAAAATTATTTCGGCAAGCATCATTAACTTTAACTCACTCTCTTGCCACATTAACTTTAACTTTCACTTTACTATGTTCAAGAAGGTAGTTATTAGTAATTTGAGTTTTAACGTACTTTCAATAAGGACACTCGGTAATCACTTTAGTTCAAACGGAGAGGACCCTGAGAGGTGTTATGATGAGGAGAAAATTCAAGGTAGGTACATAAATTCAGATATAAATTACCTTATATTTCAGCACAATAACACATCCATTAAGCTGATCCTTCACTGTACATCATTATAGTATTATGTTACAGTGATTCCGCAATGTGGTGGCAACTGCATGTTGGTAGGTGGAATTGCAGGCAGAACTGCTGGACTCTGTCATTTCTTGGTGGCGATGATAGATACAAATTCCAGAATAGCCCAGCTATTTATCCATCCATCCGAGGCATTGGAAAATAACAGAAAAGCCTCTCTCGAAACCAGCACTATGCAACTTTTACACGGCAGTGCACGGACTCGTAGCTCATCTCTGACTGCTGGCTCGTCCCCGACTGACTCTTGTTCCACCTTTTCCACCTAGGCCAACCACAATTTGCGCGCGCTACACAGTTCCGTTCCCGAGGGGAACCACTACACCTTTTACATACAGAATAACTAAGAGCCCTAAGTGAAGGTCAGCAGTTTACATAATAGCAAACAAACACATTAAATAAAACAGAACATTTTCACATATTGACACTTCTACAAAAAAATTATTCACACAGAATTACAATTATATACAGTAAGTTTTGTTCCCTCCAAATGGGACAAAGAATTTTAAATTACAGATACACTACTTTGCATAGAATCAAATCACGACATCATAGGCTTGACAAAGAAAAGAGTATACAATTTTATGTTATCGATTCAAACACATTTACAGACGATCAACAATGTAACATTACATAAAGCAAATAAATAAATAAATAAATAAATCCATACAGCATAAGAGCTGTGGTGTTACAAACCTTTTCCGTAAAGTCATTCATCCACGTCGTTTTATTTTCACAGATCACACTTACCCATACATCTTTCTGACGTGAGTGTCTCTTTAAGACTAGAGCCACGTATGGGTCACCAGTCAGTGAAACAAATGGTTAAAATGGCTCTGAGCACTATGCGACTCAACTTCTGAGGTCATCAGTCGCCTAGAACTTAAAACTACTTAAACCTAACTAACCTAAGGACATCACACACATCCATGCCCGAGGCAGGATTCGAACCTGCGACCGTAGCAGCAGTGCGGTTCCGGACTCAAGCGCCTAGAACCGCTCCGACACAACGGCCGGCAAAACGCTAGTACACACAGAACATTACCACTTGACTGGTGTGTTCTGATGTGTGCTTTCAATCGCTGAAACCCACAGTGACAAAGACCCGTTACCTTCAGCTTCGAGACGGCGTACCTCACTTGGAAAGCATTTCCGGCTGGGTGTCGATATGAAATTTTGCTCCGAATCCTCTCAGGGACCGATTCCTAGTCTTCAACTCCATTTAGCAAAATCATCCCGTATTGCACAAAAACAAAAGTGTAGGTCAGATTTTCAAAGGGCAGAGTGAGTTTTCGTGCGATACCTGTTTCAGTATAGATTGTGATGTTCTGTGCCAAATCTAAAATTACTGATGTATCCATCATTTCGTAAATGTGAATGTGCCTACTTGAATGGTCTGTGCGACTGGAGGAGATTAGTGTTAAAGGTCTCGTCGACAAGCAGGTCATTAGAGACGTAGCACAAACTCGGTTTAGGGGAGAATGGGGAAGGACATCAACCGTGCCGTTTCAGAGGAATCATCCCGGCAGTTGCCTGGAGTGATTTAGGGAAATCACGGAAAACCTAAATGAGGATGGCCGGATGCGGGTCTGAACCGTCGTCCTCCCGAATGCGAGTCCAGTGTCTGTGCGGCTTGCTGCCTGCAGCGTGTATAAACGAGCAGCATTGCCACACTCGTCGCACAACCTGCAGCACTCCTTGTGACTAACTTCAGTAGCTCTCCTGCTCGTTTGCACGTTTTAAAGTTTTGCACTATAACTAATAGGATTAATGTCAACGCTTTCACTATCGGCAATTTTTATCGTTACTGCACCGTCCAGGTGCTCTTTGGCACCATCCACTTCCCCTATCGCGACCGACCGTCGTTTCTTCATTCATGTCTTCACCGGACGGATAACATTCCTCGTCACCTGCCAAACTGTCTGTAATCGAGAGGCAGCCCGACGCTGTCACTTCGTTACGGCGCTGTGTGGTCAGCCCATTCAGTGTCGATCCTTGTGCCTCGTACACTGCTCCCCGTCGGGTTGGTGGATTCCTGTTCTCGGCTGACTCAGGGGTGGCCGCCGATGTTCCTCCCACAGCGCTACCGATCCTTCCCCGCTAGCTGTCACCTCTAGACCCTCTTCTGCAACTTGTACGACTTCTCTTCCCGAGCCCCTGACAGCGGCATTCTTAGGATCTGGTAGTGTTGACATTTGCGCAAGGCCAACTGCTTCTCCCGAAGCTAAGTTGTCCACCCTCCCCTGCACACACCCTTGTCACATCCTGAACACGTTCAGGTTGCTTTTAAATATTACGATCGCTCTACGTCCGCAGACATTGACATACGGTGGGACATGTCGATGAAGGTCAATCGTAGCCTGCCTAACATCGTTTAAGACTAGTAAGGTTTGGAAAGTTGTCCACTTTTCCGCCGTTTTACTCAGGACCATGCCGTACATTTGGAGAACTGAACTGACTCGTTCTGGAGTCACTTCGGAGGGAAGTTCCCATATGTCGTCACCCACTTGTCTACAAACTGTACTCATACATCGATTATCTGTATTCCCGTACAGGTCAGACTTCGTACTTGAAGGTCGCTTGCCCAGTATCGGCAGTCAAATACGATATTGCAGTGCCTGTGGGACATGCATGCATGTCCAAAGGAATTTTGCATCATAATCAGAGTAACACAGGCACTGCAATTTCGTATCTACCTGCCGATTTCCGGCAAGTACAACATCTGACCTGTACGAAAATAAACGTAATGGTTCTACGGAAGCCGGCCGGGTGGCCGAGCGGTTCTAGGCGCTACAGTCTGGAACCGCGTGACCGCTACGGTCGCAGGTTCGAATCCTGCCTCGGGCATGGATGTGTGTGATGTCCTTAGGTTAGTTATGTTTAAGTAGTTCTAAGTTCTAGGGGACTGATGACCACAGCAGTTAAGTCCCATAGTGCTCAGAGCCATTTGAACCATTTTTTTTGGTTCTACGAACACAGTTCCTAGGCGCGTGGTAGACGTCATATGAGGATTTGGGTCTGACCGTGAGTTGTGCATGGATAGCCAAATGGTCAGAGGGTTAGCTGCTCTCTGTAATAAAAAACTGAGTTAATGGATCAGTGATGAACTTGAACAAGCGTCATGGAACGTCTGCCCCGAACAAACAGAACGAAAAACGACGATCGAAAGAGATCCACAAAAAAAAGCTCATGATAAGCGGGAAATCTGAATCCCAGTCCGACACCAATTTTCACTGTCGTCATTCCATTCTACAGCTATTGGTTGTCTTTTGCAACTGCGAATACGTTCGATTTATTTTTGTTGTTCCTTCCTTCTCTGCCTCATCAGAATGATTGAATTTCAATCATTCTCTCATTGAGGCTATGAGTCGTTCACAGCAATGTATTTTTATCTTATTCGTATCGAAGGTGCGGCTATCTATCGACAACTGAACCGCGATCGTTTCGTGAAAGCTTAGTTTCACTACATCTTGCAAAAACATCTCTACTTTGAAATGCTTTGGTCGTGAATAGTTGTCATAAAAAGTAAATTTCAGAGTCCCCTAATGGGATACCATCGTTACGTCAGTATTACGTCCGATGTGTCCTAGCAACCACTCTTCTCACCAAGTTTACTCACCTCTCGCCTCGCCGCTCGGTTCGTAGCGGCACGGACGTAAACAGGTCACGTCTGCACTGCTCGCTTGCAACAAGCAGACTGACCACTACACCGTCCGGACACGCTGGTCGTCGACAGAACAGACACTACATACATGTTACAGAATCAGTTTGTTGTCTGTCTGTTGCTCTATCTGTCTGCCTCTTAAAAACTCTCTTTTGTAGGAAATGGTAGACGTAGTTGAAGTTTATGTGACATGCATACATCAGATAAAGTTTTGCATCGCCCCAGTTCCCAGAAAGAACTCCTGAAGATAGACGTTGACTATGGATATTGTATCACAGACACAGCCCCTTTGACTGTTCAGAGATGTGCAGTCACAGGACGTCGTGTTAGATTCAGACCGTGCGAAATAGGCTGCTGCGTGATGCGCAACTTCAATCCCGACGTCCACGGCGAGGTCCACCTTTTAACCGCGACACCATGCAGCGCGGTACAGATGGACCCAACAGCACGCCGAATGGACCACTCAGGATTGGCATCACTTTCTCCTCACCGAAGACTGTCGCATATGCCTTCAACCAGAAAAACGTCGGAGACGTGTTTAGAGGCAACCCGGTCAGGCTGAACGCCTTAGACACACTGTCCAGCGAGTGCAGCAAGGTGGATGTTCCCTGCTGTTTTGGGGTGGCATTACGAGGGGCCGACGTACGCCGCTGGTGGTCAAGGAAGGCGCCATAACGGCTCTACGATACGTGAATGCCATTCTCTGACCGATAGTGCAACCATATCGGCAGCATATTGTCGATTAATTCGTCTTCATGGACGACAATTCGTGCCCCCATATTGCACATCTTGTGATTGATTGCCTTCAGGATAACGACATCGCAAGAATTGAGTGGCGAGCATTTTCTCCAGACATGAACCCTATCGAAAATGCCTGTGATAGATTGAAAAGGGCTGTTTATGAACAACGTGACCCACCAACAACTCCGAGGGATCTATGCGGAATCGGTGTTGAGGAGTGGGACAATCTGGACCAACAGTGCCTCGATCCTCTTGTGGATTATATGCCACGTCGAATATAGTCATGCATCAATGGAGGAGGACGTGCTTCTGGGTATTAGAGATACCGGTGTGTACAGCAATCTGGACAACCACCTCTGAAGGTCTCGCTGTGTGGTGGTACAACATGCGATGTGTGGGTTTCATGAGCAATAAAAAGTGCGGAAATGATGTTTATGTTGATCTTTGTTCCTAGTTTCTGTACAGGTTGCGGAACTCTCGGAACCGAGGTGGTGCAAAACTCTTTTTGATGTGTATCCTATGGTCTATGGTCCCTTGGTGGTGTAAAAAGTTGAAGGGCCTTAGTCAATGCAATCAAAAGGTACGACCATTGCTGTTACATGTTTTGATACTCGAAAACTCACTCATCAAAACCTATAGCGTACTTTCTGTTGTCGTAGAATTATCAAACCTAGGAACAAGACAGGTTTCCCAGCAGAACCACAGGAAAAAATCCTGGAACTGTAAATTTGCAATTATATCACACGAAAAGAAACGTTTTTGTCATCTATTACCGTATTGTCTATTTGCCCGATTCTTTTTCTCAGTAGCGGACAGACATATTCAGTTCATATTTATGTCATTTACTGAGGCCCACAGTGCTTTGGTGGTGAAAAAACGTTTGGATGAAAAGACGTGACGTAAATGGTGTTTATCTGTCTCCAATATCAAATAGCTGCTCATGGTGATGTGTAACCAGATGAAATAATCTAATAAAACATGGTCATCTGAAAAATGCGTTCAAATGCCTCTGAGCACTATGGGACTTAACATCTGAGGTCATTAGTCCCCTAGAACTTAGAACTACTTAAACCTAACTAACCTAAGGACATCACACACATCCATGCCCGAGGCAGGATTCGAACCTGCGACCGTAGCGGTCGTGCTGTTCCAGACTGAAGCGCCTAGAACCGCTCGGCCACTCCGGCCGGCAGGTCATCTTATTAACGTCACTTAACGATTCCTGTGGAAGGGCAACGGCACACATTTTTAATTAATTATACTCTCTAGATTGACGGGCATTGGTTTGATACTACTGGCAGGCTAGGACGGCAAAATGGTTACCGTGTATCGATTGCGGAGCTGCAAGCTGGGTGGTGTAGAGACACATGATCTATTATAAGTGGCAATCGAATGAAAATCGAACACCCGTCACCACGGGTCCACGCAGTGGTTCCATTCCAAATTAATCATCACATGCGTTAAGACGTGGTAGACGAGACGATTAATTCCTGTTTCGTGGAACGCTGGGGTCAGCCGCTGAAGGACCCACAACCCCTCCTACTTTTGCAAT
The DNA here is from genome assembly GCF_023898315.1 of Schistocerca nitens. Lineage (NCBI taxonomy): Eukaryota > Metazoa > Arthropoda > Insecta > Orthoptera > Acrididae > Schistocerca > Schistocerca nitens. The sequence goes on from NC_064617.1 coordinate 74,924,474, forward strand.
ACCTCGACCGACTGAAACCGATGTAAAATCACACGGTGAACGATCTTGGCTGTACAGAAGTCGTTGCAGTGTTTCCCAGCCAAATCGCTAAACGTAACCAGTGTGCAACAGAACAATCCCATCCTACGGCATTTTTGGGTGTTATTACTTCATGGCGCGTCGCAGTTTCTGGAAAGTGTCTTCATAGCGATTCGCATTGATTGTGGTTCAACGCTCGAGGAATTAGACGAGTAGATGGCCGCTGAAGAAGGAGGTCATCATGACGTTATTGGAACTTGTGTGACCAACTTTGGATTTCTTTGGCGGGAAGATGTGGGATATTTTCGCTGTTGGCTTTGCCCTTTTCCCTTGGACTGTCGAAATGCTGTCTGACAGAATCATACTGCTGCACAATGACGTGCGCCCCCACACTGCTGATTGGATGAAGGCTACGCTTAAGCGATTTGGTTGGGAAACTCTCCAACATTCTCCATACAACCCGGATGTTTCACCGTGGGATTTTCACATCTTCGGCTACCTGAAGTGCCACGCGGGGTAGCCGCCTGGTCACGGTTCGCACTGCTACCCCAGTCGGAGATTTGAGTCCTCCCTCGGGCATGGGTGCGTGTGTTGTCCTTAGCGAAAATAAGTTAGATTAAGTAGTGTGTAAGCTTAGGGACCGATGACCTCAGCAGTTTGGTCCCATAGGATCTTACCACAGATTTTCTGATCTGAAGAAAGAGATGCATGGACGTCGGTTTCAGTCGATCTTACCACAAATTTTCCGACCTGAAGAAAGACCAAGATCGCCAGCTGCCGATCGCGTTCTCCGAAACAGGAATTGATCGTCTTTTCTCCCAGTGGAGTAAATGTCTTCACGCTTGCGGTGATTACTTTTGAGTGGAACCATCCTATGGTCCGCTTTGGCGGGTGATTGGTTTTCATCTCGCTGCCCGTCATACTTCGGTTGGCCATGCAAAAGATTGTATAAACACGGAAATTCTGGTAGGAACTATATGTATTCTAAAGGATTTACAGCACACAGGGTATAATTTGAAGAACGTACACGATTCAGTCAGGTATAGGAGAAATTAGAAGAGTCATTGCGCCAGGGTTTTGCTATGCAAGGAGAATGTATCTGCATACGGCAAGACGGTTTGCTGCTGCGACACTGACCATATATCAGTTACCTGGCGTTATAAGCGGAAGGAGAGAAGGGGGAATGGGGTTTAACATCCAGTCGACATCGGAGCCATTAGAGGTGGAGCACGGTCACGGAATGTCGGCCATGTCCTTTCAAAGGAACCATCCTGGCATTTCCTGGACTGATTCAGGGAAGTCACGAAAAAAGTAAATCTGGAGGCCTGGCACGGATTTGAAACGTCACCCCCCCCCCCCTCCCCCAAATGTTAGTCCAGTGTGGTAACTAGTGCAACACCTCTCTCGCTTAGAAGCAGAAACCCACTCTTCATGGAGACAGCCACGCGATACCTCCCGTCTCTCCCACTGTCCGTCTAGATATGAGCCCAGGTTAGACCCCGTGCAGTTGGGTGCAGACAACCTCCTGCACTGGCTCCTCTCAGGTTGCAATCTTAATTGGATCTTTGAGCACTGTCTTCATACAGAAACTACAGAATAATTCGTCTGTGTTAAGTTTCCTTGGCAGTTCAGTCTTGCACAAGGCCAGGTAAATGATAATATCTTACATTCTTCCCCAGAATTTGGACTTAACGGCCTAGATCATACTTCTGTCCAGAGAAGTGGCCGTGCGGTTAAAGGCGCTGCAGTGTGGAACCGCAAGACCGCTACGGTCGCAGGTTCGAATCCTGCCTCGGGCATGGATGTTTGTGATGTCCTTAGGTTAGTTAGGTTTAACTAGTTCTAAGTTCTAGGGGACTAATGACCTCAGCAGTTGAGTCCCATAGTGCTCAGAGCCATTTGAACCATTTTTTCCAGAGAAGTGGCCAATTTCTTTTCTGAATTTTCCCCTCATATGCGGAGGAAAGCCATGATATATCTCCTTAACTAACGCAATTAACTGTTTTAAAAAATAACCCATAAATGTAGAAAATTGCCTTAATATTTCACGTCCAGCAGTGTGGTGACGTAATGGGCCACTTGTACCATCGCAGTTCCACTGCAATGCGTGCTTCGTGATTCGAAGACTAGCTAATTTAAGTTTCAGCTTCAAAACATCGATTGTACACATATATATATATATATATATATATATATATATATATATATATATATATATATATATATATATATAGAGTCTTACAGACAACTGAGCTTGATAACGACTGTCAGGTAAAGTCGATCCAGGTGCACTTTTGATATCAAATTCATAAGCTAATTAATTAAACCATCATATTTAATCTCTCCCTATTCTATTGTTCTGGTTATTGATTTACGACCCCCTGAGGGTTCATTTATAACCCCCACTGGATGCTCAGCCTTCTGAGAAACGCCTTACACATCTCAGTCCCCATCCTCCTCTGCAACCCATATGGGAAAAGCAGTTCTTACCCACTTTCCCGCCTCCTCTCTCCTCCCCATTATTTCACCTCTCACACATCTGGAAAATGGCGGTAAAAAGACTCAGTCTATACTGGAGAGGAAGGATCTCACGACACAAAATTCAGAGTCAATAATATATTGCTTGATATTCTTTATTTAATCAGTTTATGGGAAACAACTCCCACTGGTGGTAAATAATTCAATTGCAGTACCCCTACTCTTGCGACATCGTACTGGTCGCTACTGGTGCGATTAGTTCAGTAGCCCTACTGCATCGGCCCCACAACCCATCGGTTCATCACAAATGTTGAGGGACATTGACTGATTGCATGCATATCTGCTGAGAAACAACTCATCATATTGATTGACAGTGTGGAATATTACACTTTGCGGGTAAAACACACATCATGTATCCGAGGTCTTGTATGCACCAATTGGCGAATACCCGAGCACCTTCCTCCAACATCACAACCAATATCCGCCAAAGAAAATCTTCCAATCCTGTCTTCTCACCGACTACAGGACAGATATGATGGGAAGCACAACTGTGCCGACCGTCTCCCGTATTACCATGTGCACAGGTTGGGAGAGAGGCCGTCACACAAGGCTGGCCTATGTGACACTTAGACCAGAAGTCACTCTAATTCCCCGAACAAAACGTAAAGTGACTGCAACTCTCTGTGCGGTTTTACCAACAGGTTTGAGGTGATAAGAAGCACTAGTTTCCCACTGAAACAAACATCAGATGTGATGTCCTGCTCTCATTACAGTGCTATAGATTGGCAGCGGGAATAGCATACCATAAAAAACATCATTAATAATGATTTAAAGACTCCCCAAAGATTCTGCAAAACCCCTCCAAACACATACCTGTATACTGCAAATGGACTGTACGAAACATGTAGCCGCTAACATTTCTGAGCAGATGGGTGGTGCTGGAAAAATAATTCCCTTACTGCACTTCACTGGGACAGTCACGACAACACATCTGTTTCCTCCAGGGACCCCAAGCACTCTGTTCCCCAGGACACTTTCATTTGCCCACCTTGTGTTATTAACATGTAATGACAGACATCGATTTTAGTAAGGCAACCGCAGACATGTGGTCTTACAGATCCCGCCGTTCAGGGTCAATTATGGAATATGTACGCTTTATATTTTTTAAACTTTTTTCTGAGTAACAATACAGGAAGGTATGTGACAAAGTAAAAATAGTTTTACTTAAAAAAATAAAAACTTATTTTAAGGAAATGGCAAGAAAATCTTTAAAACGTGCTTATAAAATCGTATTTAATGATTAAACTCTAATATTAAAATTATTGAACTTATTAACTGTCAAAAAACTATTTCGTAACTTCTGACTCATTTTAAAAAAGAACTCAATATGCATAAGAATAACGTAAGAAATTAAAATTCCAGATACTAAATAAAAAGCTGAAATGTTAACTACCAATTATATCGGTATCACAAACTCTACCGACGTCACTATTTGCATCACAGTTTTCAGTTCAATCCTCCAACCATTGACTGACTACTGCAGCCAATTTCGGATCATCAGTGGCAATAACGTCGCTGTATCCAAAAAGAAATAAAAATTTGCTTGGATATGAAAAATTACATAACCACAGACATTTACTATGAGAGGCCAGTTTGAATGTTCGTAGTGGACTAAGTTTGAAACGAACAGACCGAAACGAACAGACCGACGCACATGCCGAAAATGAAGGCGTGCGTTGCCGACTCTATAGCTGCTGAGAATGCAAAGGAAGTGCGCTTTCCCGAAAGCGAACTATGCTGACTCCGGCTTCCTAGGGGTCTGTGAGACAACATGTCTGTGGTTACGGCTTTTCATTGTGGATCTGACACATTGTTGAAACTGACGATCCAAAAATTATATCCTTTTACGATTCAGTTTTAATTGCACCCATCAAAATGATCAATATATTAGTAAATTGATACTGAATGGAAAAGTCAGAAGTAGCAAATAATCAGAAGTGAGAATACTGCTGTAAGCAAAACTAACCAGTCATAAAGAACCTTTGACCAATCTTCCTGGAGAGTGATGATGCAGAGAACAAATTTTAAGGCAAAGCTGAATTCACACGGTGCTGCACGAGGCGTTCTGTGTGGAACAGACAATGCTCCAGGAAGTGCTGCGTGTAGCTATTGTTGATTACGTTACAAAGACTGTGACCGACAATTTAATACTACAGAACATTGGAAACGCCTCATAGCCAACTTGAGAACAAAACTTCGACGAAGGCAATAAGGAAATCCGGCATGGTACATAGGAGCGGCTCTTTTCCGCGCTCCATTGATCTTCAGTGCAATAGCGTGCTCATTGTTACATAAGGCAAAGCGACTTACAAACGAATGCAGCTAGCGCTCCACAATCGAATGTGTGGTGCTACAGTTTCTACAGAGAACATCGTAAATGCCGTAGTTTTATCTCACTGCGGCCAACCACATAATGAATGATACAATTGCCTAAATAGAGGTTTTTCGGTATCACGGAAAAGATTTCCAGAAATGTATGAAAAATCTGTAATGAATAAAAACTCTGCGTGCCAGATAGCAAAGGGGGGAGTGGTAAATGCCCCCTCTACCCCCTGCTCCCTTGCCCCTGTGGGCGCCCATGTGACCTTAACGAGGGGGAACTACAGCGATTGCTGCGGCACGTATAATGTGACAATCAATGAATGACCACATTTAAATTGAAAGTTTAGTGGCACTAATATCTTTTTCTCATCCATTTCCGATGACGATAAAGACGAACACCTGCGAAAAAGCTAGCGGAGTGGCCGCGCGGTTTGAGGCGCCATGACACGGATTGCGCGGGCTCTCCGGCCGGAGGTTTGAGTTGTGGCTCAGGCATGGGTGTGTGTATTGTTCTTAGCATAACTTAGTATAAATAGTGTGTAAGTCTAGGGACCGATGACCGCAGCAGTATGGTCCCTTAGGAATTCACACACATTTGAGCATTTCTGCGAAATTTATTGTGTGACGTGGAAATGTGGTGGACACAACAGCAAGGAGAGGTAAAGGCATTTTTATTCTTCTAGCAATCAGTAAGTTATCGCTGTTCAAGGAAGGTTTTGCTCTACGCTGAGTGCGCACGTGTGCCTTTCTCCAAAGTCAGCTCTGCAATGTGTTGAATCACACTGAACGAGTGGCAGTGTAGTTGATGTTGAACATAGGGGCAGGCGTAGATCTTTACGCGATGAATAAATCTCTGAAAGGATGAGAGCTGCAGTCACAAACATCCCACAAATATTTGCAAAAAAAATTGTCGCAGGATGTTGGTGTTGATAGAAAAACAGCCAGCAACAACCTCAGAAACTTCTGAACTTGTTTCGTCATAAACTTATTATAACCAACAAGTTGAAAACAGTTGATTTTCAAAGTCCTTTACCGCATTACTTTACATCTACATCTACATCTACATTTATACTCCGCAAGCCACCCAACGGTGTGTGGCGGAGGGCACTTTACGTGCCACTGTCATTACCTCCCTTTCCTGTTCCAGTCGCGTATGGTTCGCGGGAAGAACGACTGTCTGAAAGCCTCCGTGCGCGCTCTAATCTCTCTAATTTTACATTCGTGATCTCCTCTGGAGGTATAAGTAGGGGGAAGCAATATATTCGATACCTCATCCAGAAACGCACCCTCTCGAAACCTGGCGAGCAAGCTACACCGCGATGCAGAGCGCCTCTCTTGCAGAGTCTGCCACTTGAGTTTATTAAACATCTCCGTAACGCTATCACGGTTACCAAATAACCCTGTGACGAAACGCGCCGCTCTTCTTTGGATCTTCTCTACCTCCTCCGTCAACCCGATCTGGTACGGATCCCACACTGATGAGCAATACTCAAGTATAGGTCGAACGAGTGTTTTGTAAGCCACCTCCTTTGCTGATGGACTACATTTTCTAAGCACTCTCCCAATGAATCTCAACCTGGTACCCGCCTTACCAACAATTAATTTTATATGATCATTCCACTTGAAATCGTTCCGCACGCATACTCCCAGATATTTTACAGAAGTAACTGCTACCAGTGTTTGTTCCGCTATCATATAATCATACAATAAAGGATCCTTCTTTCTATGTATTCGCAATACATTACATTTGTCTATGTTAAGGGACAGTTGCCACTCCCTGCACCAAGTGCCTATCCGCTGCAGATCTTCCTGCATTTCGCTACAATTTTCTAATGCTGCAACTTCTCTGTATACTACAGCATCATCCGCGAAAAGCCGCATGGAACTTCCGACACTATCTACTAGGTCAACTTTACTATGGTTGCATTTAACTTAACCACTCAGAATTCTTGAGAGAGTCTCGTAATGAATGTTGAAGCACACTTCCATTTACCCGGTTACGTGAATAACGAAAAATGTGAGTTTGTAGCCGTTAAAAAACCCACGTCAGGTTCAAGAACGGCGTTTAAGTAGTGCAGAAGCCACTGTGTGGTGCGCAGTATCAAGATCGTGGACAACAGGCAGATATATATCTGAAAATTAAAATGGCGTTACTCAAACTTTTTAATGGCAAAAGCTACAGACCACTACGTATACAATTTTTTTATTCCCGAGTGACAATGTCGGAAGCCCAGTTTTTGGGACGTATTCTGTCAGAAAGCTGGTTCAACAAATCACGCAAGTTTTAACTCAAGGAAATTATTGCAACATACATGTGCCGGTTATGTCATTTCACGGTTTGGTGGCATTGCATGGCCTCCCTGTTCCCCATACTTAACTGCTCCACATTATTTTCATGGGGCTGTTGAAAATATATGACTGTTCGATAAACTAGACAACTAAGAGTATTTGATAGCAACGGTAGCAAATGAAATTCATATAAATAAAAGGAAATACTTCCAAATCGTACGGATGAAATGTTAGTTCGTTATTAAGAATGCATACGATTCAATGGGGGATGTCGGAAATATTTAATTAAAAAAAAAAGTCTAGTGTTATTTGCCTGTATTCTCTTGTATTTTTCTACGCGCGTACTTTTTCAGTTTTGCGGTTACAAGTTTGAACACTAATAAAATTCCATGGAAACTGGATGATTTATTCAGGAGAATAGCTTATATTACTGAGCAACTCAATAACGCCTTTGTCCACCACTGGACCTAATGCAAGCAATTATTTGGCTTGGCATTAATTGATAGTGTTGCTGGATGCCCTCTGGAGCGACACCGTGCCATATTCTGTCCAGCTGGCGCGTCACATCATCAGAATCCCGAACTGGTTGGGGGCTCTTGCCGGTACTGCTTATATCGCTCACAATTGGGGGGAGATTCAACGACCGTGCTGGCGAAGCTGGAGTTTGACAATCACGAAGGCAAGCAGTAGAGAGTCTCTCCTTGTGCGAGCGGGCATTATCTTGTTGAAGTGTAAGTCCAAAATGTGTATACGTAAAGAAATATGAATGTTTTAGTTGGACCACTTTTTTCGCTTTGTGATAGATGGCGCTGTAAAGTTACAAACAATTGGCTCACAATTTTAGACGAACAGTTGATAATAGGTAGGTTTTATAAATTAAAATACAAAAGGTAGGTACGTTTGAACATTTTATTTCGGTTGTTCCAATGTGATACATGTACCTTGGTGAACTTATCATTTCTGAGAAAGCATGCTGTTACAGCATTTGGCAATACGTGTAACGACATTCCTCTCAACAGCGAGTAGTTAGCCTTCCGTAATGTTCGCACATGCATTGACAATGCGCTGGCGCATGTTGTCAGGCGTTGTCGGTGGATCACGATAGCAAACATCCTTCAACTTTCCCCACAGAAAGAAATCCGGGGACATCAGATCCGGTGAACGTGCGGGCCATGGTATGGTGCTACGACGACCAATCCACCTGTCATGAAATATGCTATTCAATAGCGCTTCAACCGCATGCGAGCTATGTGCCGGACATCCATCATGTTGGAAGTACATCGCCATTCTGTCATGCAGTGAAACATCTTGTAGTAACATCGGTAGAACATTACATAGGAAATCAGCGTACACTGCACCATTTAGATTGCCATTGATAAAATGGGGGCCAATTATCCTTCCTCCCATAATGTCGCACCATACATTAACCCCTTCAAGGTCGCTGATGTTCCACTTGTCGCAGCCATCGTGGATTTTCCGTTGCCCAGTAGTGCATAGTATGCTGGTTTACGTTACCGCTGTGCGGGAATGACGCTTTGTCGCTAAATAGAACGCGTGCAAAAAGTCTGTCATCGTCCCGTAATTTCTCTTGTGCCCAGTGGCAGAACTGTACACGACATTCAAAGTTGTCACCATGCAATTCCTAGTGCATAGAAGTATGGTACGGGTGCAATAGATGTTGATGTAGCATTCTCAACACCGACGTTTTTGAGATTCCCGATTCTCGCGCAATCTGTCTGCTACTAATGTGTGCATTAGCCGCGACAGCAGCTAAAACACTCACTTGGGCGTCATCATTTCTTGCAGGTCGTGGTTGACGTTTCACATGTGGCTCAACACTTCCTGTTTCCTTAAATAACGTAACTATCCGGCGAACGGTCCGGACATTTGGATGATGTCGACCAGGATACCGAGCAGCATACATGGCACACGCCCGTTGGGAATTTCGATCATAATAGCCATACATCAACAAGATATCGACCTTTTTCGCGATTAGTAAACGGTCCATTTTAACACGGGTAATGTATCACGAAGCAAATACCGTCCACACTGGCGGAATGTTACGTGATACCACGTACTTATACGTTTGTGACTATTATAGCGCCATCTATCACAAAGCGAAAAAAGTGGTATAACTAAAACATTCATATTTCTTTATGTACTACACGAATATGTAATAACAACTGGGGATCCTATTTTTAAAAAAACGCAGTTGATATCCGTTTGACCTATGGCAGCGCCATCTACCCGGCCAACCATAGCGCCATTTGGTTTCCCCCTTCAAGCTAGGCGAGTTTCGTTTTTTGTAGATTTTTCGTTTGATGCTTATTTCGTGAGATATTTGGCCCGGTCACTATCAATGGACCACCCTGTATACGCCAGCCATACGGCCCAACAAACGTGGAATAATGGTGTGAGGTACCATTTGATTTCATAGCAGAACAGCTTTTGTTGTCATCCGCCGCACACATACGTCAACGATATCCTGCGCACTGATTTGTTGCTCTACAGCGCAAACCTCCCTGGGCTTACATTTCAGGAAGGCAGTGCCCGCCCGCACAGGATGATAGTTTCTACTGCTTGTCTTCGTGTTTGTTAAACCCTCAGCTAACAAATCGCTGTCTCTCTCCCCGATTGAGAACGTTTGGAGCGTTATAGGCAAGGCAATCCGACCACCTCATGACTCTGTCTTTCTAACGCTCCAGGTGGACAGTATTGGACACTGTATCCGTCAGGAAAATGTACAACTCTATCAACCAATGCCAAGCCGATTACATAAGGGCCACATGTGGACTCACTCCGTATTGACATGCTCAGTATGTAAAGATATTTCTCAATAAATCCTGCAGTTTTCCTGAAACTGTAATAGTTTGTTTCTCTATACATCACCTCTACCGATCCCGTTCGGAAAATTCCTTCGTGGTGCCTCGGTTTTATTTTAATTTATTTTATTTTACGTGTTTTTTCTTAAACTGTATAAATGTGGCGATCAACTCAATGTCACTGTGTACAGATAACCTGCGGCTGCTGGCTCCACGTTAGTCGGCTCATGATAAGGGAGGGTGAATCTTTGACAGCGCCAGCAACTCGCGCTATCGAAACGTAAGAAAATTTATAAATAAACGTCGTTCAAAGATCCTAAAACGAGAGCCAGCAGTCAATATACCTCTGTACTTTAAAATGGTATGTATTTGAATTTAGCCTTTGAAGACACATCCCCTCTGAGTATCCTGCGGCATACCGCGTGGCTGAACGCGTCCCTTGGAGCGCCTCCGACAAGCAGGTTTGTGAAGGCTGTGAGTCGACGGGCGGTGCTACTGTTGGCACCTGAGCCTGCGTTGCGTAAGCGAGTCGGTGTTTTGGGCTGGCAGCTGCACCTGCAGCGCTTTCTCCGTCCGTGCCGTACCTCGGTTTCCCGGTGACAGACGCGGATAGAGAGACTGCGCTTGCGCAACGCCGGCGCACCTGACACCTGCGCCGTTGTCTGGCCGGGCCGGGGTCAGCTAGCAGAGGCGCGCGTCCCCCGCCGACACGGACGGCTACTGTCAACCCGGATGTGTCGGTGAAGGTGAAATAGATACAATTTATGACTTCGTGCTACTGGAGCCAACATCAGGTTGAGAAATGCAAGCGAATTCCGCAGTAGTTTATTCATTTATGCCTCTATTTCACCTGGCAAAATTAATGACTCCAGGTAATCAAAATACAAGGTGTTTCCGTAAGAGCGTGCAGAAATTTATCAGGACATGGAGGATGCTCCAATGAACAGTTTGAGGTTGGAGAAGCCAGCTTAACTCTGAACGGGGATTATATAATGTGTGTGTGAGTACAATTTATGAAGAAGGAACGACGACGTCGGAAGTCTGCGTCTGGCCGCGAGACGTGCACGGATAGCCGAAGCGATAAAGGCTCCCGGCCACGAAAAGCGGGAAGTCCGGGTTCGAGTCCCTGTCTGGCAGCAATTTTTATTGATGCCACTCCTTTATATAGCAGATGGTTTTTCGTATTCCCGGCTACGAATACATTTTCCGTACTTCACCCATATTCACTTGCAATATTTAATATCACAATTTCGAATGCTTAGCACTCAGTTATTGTAATAAACTGTGATCTTTCTGTGTGTGTTGGTCAGTAGTGCCCACTATTCTTGCATGTGCTGTTTTTTCTTACGTTGTTCTAAATACTGTCGAACGACGCTGATTTTAGAGAGTTTTGCAGCTCGGTGCCTTGTGCTACCTTTGAAACTCGCAGCAACCTCTGATTATTTGAATATATCCAGGTCCCATCTCCTTAATTTCCTATATTTCTCCATTTTTTTTCTATTTCCATTTGCAGCTCATAACCAACATAGTATAGTCACAGTACGCATCTGTCTCTAGACATGTCTTACATTTTGAAATCATGTTCCGAAATCCCTGTATTACCATTATATAGTCTTTATGAAATCTTCTGATGTCTCCAGGTCTCGTCCACGTACACAACTTTCTGTCATCATCCTTGGACCAAATTTTGTTGTCGTTTTTGTGGTCTTCAGGCCTAAGACTCGTCTGATGCAGCTCTCCAAGCTACTGCATCCTGTGCAAGCCTCTTCATCTCCGAATAGCTATTGCAACTTATATCCTTCTCAATCTGCTTACTGTATTCATTTATTGATCTCCCTCTACGACTTTTAGCCTCCCACACTTCCTTCCAGTGCCTAAACTGGTGGTCCCTTGATATTTAAAAATGTGTTCCATCAGTCTATCCCTTCTTCCAGTCAGATTATGCCATAAATTTCTATCTCGTCATTCTATTCAGTACCTGCCCATTACTTAGTGATCCACCCACCTAATCTTCAGCGTTTTTCTGCAGTACTCATGTGAAAATCTTCTGTTATCTTCTTATCTAAACTGCATGTCGTCCATGTTTCGCTTCCATAAATGGCTACACTCCATACAATTACTTTCCGAAAAGACTTCCTAACCCAGTTATCTATATTCGACGTAAAAAGTTTCTCGTCTTCAGAAACACTTTTCTTGCCATGGCGGGTCTACTTTGGCCATAATCAATGATTTTGCTGGCCAAATACTGAAACTCATCTACTACTTTAAGTATCGGATTTTCTAATTTAGGTCCCTCAGCAACATCTGATTTAATTCGACCACATTCCATTAACTTAGCTTTTGTTGAAGCTCATCTCATATCCTCCGTTCAAGACACTGTCCATTCCGTTCAACTGCTCTTGCAACTACTTTGTTCTCTCTGACAGAATTCCAGTGTAACTGTAACATTACTACTTGCTCAATGTACAGATTGAATAAAATTGGGGATGTGCTAGAAACCTGTCTCACTCGCTTCTCAACTACTGCTTGTCCTCTCATTCTTCTCGACTCTGACTGCCGCCTGGTTTTGGTACGATTTGTAAATAACTTTTCACTTCCTGCTTTTATCCCTGATACTTTCATAATACCAAAGAGAGGAGTCCAGCCATCATTGTAAAAAACCTTTCTCCAAATCTACAAAGGTTTTAAACGTAGGTTCACTTTTCCTTAACCTATCTTCTAAGATAAATCGTGGCGTCAGTACTGCCTCGCGTATTCCTCCATTTCTCCGGAATTCAAACTGATCTTCCACGAGGTCGGCTTCTACAAGTTTTTTCCATTCTTCTGTAAAGAATTCGTGTTAATATTTTGCGACCACGACATATGAAACTGATGATTCGGTAATTTTCACGCCTGTCACTAACTGCTTTCTTCGGAATTGGAATTTTAAAATTCTTCTTGAAGTCTGAGTATATTTCGTCAGTCACGTACGTCTTACACGCCAGGTGGAAGAGTTCTGTCATGGCTGTCTATCCCAAGGCTACCAATAGTTTTGAAGGAATGTTGTTTACTTCCGTGCCATTGTAGCGACTTAGGTCTTTCAGTGCTCTGTCAAATTCTTCTTGCAGTAGCACATCTCCCATCCCATCTTCATTTCCGTCCTCTTTGATTTGCATAATATTGGCTTCAAGTTCATCTCCCTTGTATACATCCTGTACATACTCCTTACACATTTCAACATTCCCTTATTTGCTTAGGACTGGTTTTCTATCTGAGCCCTTGATATTCATACAGCTGATACTCTTTTCTCCAAAAACCTTTTTAATTTTCTGTACGCGGTATCTATCTTTCGATGTGTGAAATAACGTTCTAAATATCCATTTTGCACGCCGGCCGGGGTGTCCGAGCGGTTCTAGGCGCTTCAGTCTGGAACCGCGCGACCGCTACAGTCGCAGATTCGAATCCTGCCCCGGGCATCGATGTGTGTGATGTCGTAAGATTACTTAGGTTTAAGTAGTTCTAAGCTCTAGGGGACTGAAGACCTCAGATGTTAAGTCCCATAGTGCTCAGAGCCATTTGAACCATTTTGCACCTCCTGTCAGTATCATTTTTTAGATGTTTGTAAAGTGGCCGTGCGGTTAAAGGCGCTGCAGTCTGGAACCGCAAGACCACTACGGTCGCAGGTTCGAATCCTGCCTCGGGCATGGATGTTTGTGATGTCCTTAGGTTAGTTAGGTTTAACTAGTTCTAAGTTCTAGGGGACTAATGACATCAGCAGTTGAGTCCCATAGTGCTCAGAGCCATTTGAACCATTTTTTAGATGTTTGTACTCCCTCTCGCCTGCTTCCTTAGCTGCATTTTTATATTTTCTCCTTTTATCAATTAAATTCAATATCTCCTGTGTTATCCAAGGATTTCTACTAGGCCTTGACTTTTTACCTATTTGATCCTGTGCTGCCTTCATTATTTCATCTCTCAAAGCTAACTGTTTGACTTCTCTGTATTCCTTTCCCCATTTCTTATCAACCCTTGCCTAATGCTCCCCCTGAAAGTCCAAGCAACCTCTGGTTTTTTCCTTCAACTTATCTAGGTCCCACGTCCCTTATTTTCTACCTTTTCGCAATTTGTTCAGTTTTAATCTACAACCAATAACCACTAAATTGTCGTCAAAGTTCACATATGCCCCTGGAAATGTCTTACAGTTTAAAATGTGGTTCCGAAATCTCTTTCTTACCATTATATGTTCAGTCTGAAACCTTCCGGTGTCTCCATGTATACAACCTTCTTTCATGGTTCTTAAACCAAGTGTTGGCAATGATTAAATTATGCTCTATGCAAATTCTACCAGGTGGCTTCCTCTTCCCTCTATATTCACCTACTATTTTTCCTTCCCTTTATTTTCCTAACTGTCGAATTCCATTCTCCCATCACAATCAAATTTTCGTCTCACTTAACTCTCTAAATAACTGGATTGCGTAATAAAAGAGGAACCGTGTTCTAACACTGTTTTCCCTTGACTTCTTGGCTTCTTATGCGTAGCCTCATGCGATCCTCTAGATATTGTTCATCACTTGTGAATCATTGCGTATATTAAGCCTGCCCTGATCAAAATGCTAAACTTAGTTCTCAATGCACTAACTGGTTGTAACTGCAGGAAATCCAGCGTCTATTGACTCTTCACCCCACTGGCACCGTTCAACGGAAATCTGTAATTAAGCGTGTCCAAACAACTTTCAAAATTACAAACGCCCTTTAGCGGCGACTTCGCCTTGCATTAAACGCTCATCATCCGGTGACCAGTTGCGAAATGAAAGTGCTGCAGCTTTTCGATGGTATGATTACAGGTCTCACGCCTCAGTGTTGTTACGACAGTCGCTTCTCCAAAATTAGTCACGTCGCGGGACCGCTTTCCTCACTTTTACGTGACGCAGATTGATGAGGAAGTCTTGTAGCCAGCACTGAGACACTTTGTAACAAAACTGCGCTTTCTGCTATTTCTCATTCGCAGAAACCGGTATGCAGTATCAGTTCTCAAGAGGGACTGTGTATCGGAACTCGTTGCTTTTGGGACTCTGCAACAGTGCGGTTGCTTCTGCATCACTGCTAACAGCGGTGTCTTCCCCAGTAGAGTTTATTCAGAACTAGCTTCCTGCGCCGGCCGGTGTGGCCGTGCGGTTCTAGGCGCTTCAGTTTGGAACCGCGTGACCGCTACGGTCGCAGGTTCGAATCCTGCCTCGGGCATGGATGTGTGTGATGTCCTTAGGTTAGTTAGGTTTAATTAGTTCTAAGTTCTAGGGGACTGATGACCACAGATGTTAAGTCCCATAGTGCTCAGAGCCATTTGAACCATTTTTTTTAGCTTCCTGCCAGCTGCTCCGCGCGCATACGAATATGGCATATACAGTGTGCAACTGGTATAACAACAGAATTTCTTTTGGTGATTGAGGATGGTGTACTGAGCAGCGCTACATTAGTATTTACGTCATTTTCAGACTAACCACTACAGCCAATACAAGCTATATGTTTTCAGTTTGGTTGGTATCTCCAAGTACACGTGGCAGCAGCAAGCTACGAGGGCAGTTCAATAAGTAATGCAACACATTTTTTTTCTCGGCCAATTTTGGTTGAAAAAACCGGAAATTTCTTGTGGAATATTTTCAAACATTCCCGCTTCGTCTCGTATAGTTTCATTGACTTTCGACAGGTGGCAGCGCTGTACGGAGCTGTTAAAATGGCGTCTGAAACGGATGTGCGTTGCAAACAACGGGCAGTGATCGAGTTTCTTTTGGCGGAAAACCAGGGCATCTCAGATATTCATAGGCGCTTGCAGAATGTCTACGGTGATCTGGCAGTGGACAAAAGCACGGTGAGTCGTTTGGCAAAGCGTGTGTCATCATCGCCGCAAGGTCAAGCAAGACTATCTGATCTCCCGCATGCGGGCCGGCCGTGCACACCTGTGACTCCTGCAATGGCAGAGCGTGCGAACACACTCGTTCGAGATGATCGACGGATCACCATCAAACAACTCAGTGCTCAACTTGACATCTCTGTTGGTAGTGCTGTAACAATTGTTCACCAGTTGGGATATTCAACGGTTTGTTCCCGCTGGGTCCCTCTTTGTCTAACCGAACACCATAAAGAGCAAAGGAGAACCATCTGTGCGGAACTGCTTGCTCGTCATGTGGCTGAGGGTGACAATTTCTTGTCTAAGATTGTTACAGGCGATGAAACATGGGTTCATCACTTCGAACCTGAAACAAAACGGCAATCAATGGAGTGGCGCCACACACACTCCCCTACCAAGAAAAAGTTTAAAGCCATACCATCAGCCGGTAAAGTCATGGTTACAGTCTTCTGGGACGCTGAAGTTATTCTGTTCGATGTCCTTCCCCATGGTCAAACGATCAACTCTGAAGTGTATTGTGCTACTGTTCAGAAATTGAAGAAACGACTTCAGCGTGTTCGTAGGCACATAAATCTGAACGAACTTCTCCTTCTTCATGACAACGCAAGACCTCACACAAGTCTTCACACCCGAGAGGAGCTCACAAAACTTCAGTGGACTGTTCTTCCTCATGCACCCTACAGCCCCGATCTCGCACCGTCGGATTTCCATATGTTTGGCCTAATGAAGGACGCAATCCGTGGGACGCACTACGCGGATGATGAAGAAGTTATTGATGCAGTACGACGTTGGCTCCGACATCGACCAGTGGAATGATACCGTGCAGGCATACAGGCCCTCATTTCAAGGTGGCGTAAGGCCGTAGCATTGAATGGAGATTACGTTGAAAAATAGTGTTGTATAGCTAAAAGATTGGGGAATAACCTGGTGTATTTCAATGCTGAATAAAATAACCCCTGTTTCAGAAAAAAAAAGTGTTGCATTACTTATTGAACTGCCCTCGTATTAATGCTTATACTCCCCTGGGCAGCAGATCAGATGTTTAAGTGAGGTAGTATGGACGCAAGGCTGTTAGTCCATATTGACAGACCGAGTCCACTTAGTGATGCAGTTACGATCATTCAGAAAATGTCAGATGTAAAGTTTGCGACGTGTCTGGTGGGCAGACTGTTCGATGCAGAGAAAAATAACCAACTTCCCGATGTGTGTACATACTGAAGTACCACATATATACATTTCTGCGCTTATACCCGTTACACCGTGTATATTTGATACAAATATTTCATATGCAATGAACAGACTTCACACGTTTTTTTACAGTATCTGTAGTGGATTTGCCTGCAGCTTCATTGTGCTTCATACAAGTAAGTATTCAGAGTCAAATAAATTCAGATAAATAATGATCTTTTGGATGTTGTAGCACTTCTAATTGTCTGTGCTTCTTAAGAAAAGCTGGAAAGGATTTCTGCATAAGGTATTAGTAGTAGTAGTAGTAGTAGTAGTATGTTATTCTGACTTGCGGCAGGTCTTGTCATGGGTTAAGCCTCTTTCACTTTTGTCTGTCCATAGCCAGACTTTTCATTTCTGAATATTTGTCTCCTTTGATATTGTCCAGCATTTGATATCTTCTTTTTCCTCTTCCCCTTTTTCCCTCCACCATTCCTTCTATTCCTTCCTTCAATAAACAGTCCCTCCTAAACCAATGTCCAATCCAGTTCCGTTTTCTCTTTCTGATGACTTTCAGCATGTTCCTTTCTTCTCCAACTCTTTTTAATACTTCTTCATTCCTTACTCGGTCTTCCCATTTCACTTTTACCCCATTCTTCTCCATATTAACATCTCTAGTTCCTCCAGTCTTCTTTCATTTTCCTTCCTGAATGTCCAGGTCTCCGCAACATATAGTGCAACGCTCCAGATGTAACATTTTGGCAAGTCTTTTCCTCAGAGCTTTGTTTAGTGGTCCACAAAGTAATTTCTGTTTCCTCTTGAACCCTTCTTTTGCCATTGCAATTCTTTTTCTAATTTCTGTTGAGCAATACATATAATTCATTAATAGACTTCCCAAGTAATTGAAGTTACTCACTTGCTCTATTTCCTCTCCCCCTATTTTCATACGGCATATGAAAAAATTCAAAACAATGTCTTGCATAAAGCGGAATACCCCTGCTTTTTTTCATGGAGTAAATAAATACCAACAAGACATTGGGATAGCTGAGTTTCAAACGAGCAGTGCTTTCTGAATCCGAGATGATCGGTGAACTGAGACTTTTCTGCCCCAAGAAACTTTATTCGAACTCAGAATGTGTTGAAGAATTCTGCAGAAAACTGGCGTTAAGGATATTGTTCTGTAATTATGTGCGTCCGTTCTTTTACCCTTCTTGCATGTGGAAATCATCTGCACTTTTTCCTGTAAGTTGGCTATTCCTCCAGGTTAAGCAAGGGGAACTTTAGGGGACTAGATGTCAATTTACGTAATTTGTGTGGAAGTCAACTGTTGTTGTGGATACAAGCACGTGGGATAACTTAGCCGACCTCGTTTGTTCCACTTTTCTGCACTTAGGGCCGTAATTTGTAATACCACGTATCAAATCTCATTTTAACGAAGAGTAGCTGACACATGAGGCCATCATTTGGAATGAGGTAGGGAGGACGGACGCTAGTATCCTGACCCAGCAATCGTCGGAAGTTATGTCAACTGTGTAGATTTATCTTTTGACTATCAGATGTAATAAAAGGTGGAAGAATTACTGTCTGACATGCGCTCCAAAACTCATATTTTCGTTTATCAATTATTACTTAATTAACAATCGGATTTTGTTTATAGTAATGTGGAACAACGTCTTAATACTGCGCAATCAACATACTATTTCATTGTCAACTTCTAGAAGACTTTTGAGTAGCTGCAAAGAGACGAGTCAACTTCAAACCGAATGTCTAACTAGCGATGTGCATCGTGCCAAAAACATCAGCTGTTATTGGAGGAACCAAACAATTAGACTGGATGGATTGCAGCGTGAGTCTAAGATGGTGACTCTGTGAGCGATGCAGAGGATAACTGAGTTGAGGGGAGCGTAATGTGGTTTGTGAAATGTTGGCAATACTTGTTTTGACGAATAAGTGTGATTGATAACAATGCGTATGATCCTGTAGGCATACGCATTACTATACTGCATCATTAAGTAGTCTGCCATTTTATCTGAAAAAAAGCATAATATAAAAAATTGGCATCCCTGTATACTACAGAAATCATTATTTCACTAAGAGAGAACCTGACCTTTTTTACTACTTTACTCAAGTTGAGCTCGATTACTTACGAGAAGGATAACGTCTTAGCCGAAATCGCTATAAAAATACTTTATTGTAGAAAACCGGTTTCGGTAAAACTAAGTTACCATCTTCAGATCTTCGTAAAGGTCGATACCAACTGTGGTGTCACCGCCAGACACCACACTTGCTAGGTGGTAGCCTTTAAATCGGCCGCGGTTCATTAGTATACGTCGGACCCACGTGTCGCCACTGTCAGTGATCGCAGACCGAGCGCCACCACACGGCAGGTCTAGAGAGACTTACTAGCACTCGCCCCAGTTGTACAGCCGACATTGCTAGGAATGGTTCACTGACAATTACACTCTCATTTGCCGAGACGATAGTTAGCATAGCCTTCAGCTACGTCATTTGCTACGACCTAGCAAGGCGCCATTACCAGTTAATATTGAAATTATAAAACCTGTACCATCAAGAGCAATGTACACCAATTATGGATTAAAGTTAAATATTCCAAGAACTACGTTCTTTTCTTATTAGACTCCTTTAATTGTTCCAGACCTCACGCCAGTCTGCGTGACCTATTAACGCGTGCCTTTCGGCTACATCCGAGTGGCTTGGCTGTCTTGCTACGCCACTACAGTTGGCGACGAGAGTAACAACGGTCTTCTTCTTTATCCTTGCTTCAATTACTTGTGTCATGGCTTCGCCACAATCTCCAGATGTACCGTCCGAATTTTGTCGCTTGCACAATCAGCAGACGCAGGCCTTATTGGATGCCCTTGGACAGCTCGTCCAGGGTCAACGTACAATGCAAAACGATGCGGCGGCCGCCGCTCCACCGCTACCGCAGCCACAACACGCAGTTGCACCACCTTTTCGTCCTTTTGATGCGGCACTGGAAAGCTGGACGGAGTGGTCCCGCCAATTTGGATTCCATCTCGCCGCCTACAGAATTCAAGGTAACGAGCGGCAGCCTTTCTTATTGTCCTGTGTAGGCGTCCAGACGTACCGAGTGATAGTGAAATTATTTCCCCGACGCGACGTAGCAACTCTGTCCTACGACGAAATTTTGTCGGCATTGGATGCATATTTCAAAGAATCAGTCAATGTCGTTGCAAAGAGGTATACGTTCTTTCGTACAAAACGTACGGCCGGTCAAATTAATCGGGAGTGGGTTGCAACTTTGCAAGGCCTTACTAGGGATTGTGCTTTTGAGTGTGAATGTGGACTTCCTTATTCAGATACTATGGTGTGTGATGCAATTGCACAGAACGTTTCTGATGTTCGTATAAGGGAACAGATTTTGAAACTAGTCAATCCCTCCCTTAAACAAGTGATGGACTTATTGGATCGGCAGGACACACTTGACTTTGCTCAGGAATCATTTGCAACTTCGCCAGCCGTGTGTCACGTTAACTGGCCCGCCGGGCGCGCTGCATGGAACAGTAAACAGCCCTCGCGCCCGTCTGCGCAGCTGCCTCCAAGCCCTCCGCTACGTGTGCCACGCAAGCACGCAACTGCAGTGCTAAAATCACGTCCGCTGTGTGCTACTAAACATTCGCGTGAGAATTGCTCATCCCGCCAAACTATTTGCTTTTTCTGTAACAAAAAAGGACATGTTCAGAATGTTTGCCAGAAAAAGCTCAGATCGGACACTCACAACCATTCCAGGCCCTTTGCTTCGCGCCGGAATCGAACCACGAATACTCCGGCTTGTGATCCTTCGCCCATGGAAATTCATGTAGTTAATTCCACTCCGCGCAGTGCCACTCTCTCTGACAGTGACTGTGTTCGTCCCACACATAGTGTGCGTCGACGTCGACGGAAATCCCGTCACGTCGCAAGTGATTCTGTACCAGTGTCAGTTCACGTTGCACGAGACAGTCGCTCTTGTCGTCAGCAGGACAATGAACTTTTCATAGACTTGGACATTCTTGGCAACGTGATACCATTCCAGCTCGATACCGGAGCTGCAGTTTCATTGATCAATAAAGACACGTACAAACAACTGGGCACACCTCCATTGCGTGCCGCAAATGTTAAGTTAACTAGCTATTCAGGACAAGATATCCCTGTGTTAGGACAGTGCAGCCTTCTTGCAACTTACAAGGGACAAACAAAACTTGTGTCATTTTACGTCCTTCGTTCTTCTTCTGCGGTGAACTTGTTTGGTTTAGATTTATTTCAGTTGTTTAACTTGTCTATAGTCAATCAGGTCCTATCAGTGAACCAGACTGTGCCTTCAGACAGTGTTTCTCGTCTATGTGAAGAATTTGCAGACATTTTTGCACCGGGCCTTGGTTGCGCTAAGAACTATGAAGCACATTTGGAACTGAAAGTAAACACGCAACTGAAATTTTTCAGAGCGCGCAATGTTCCCCACGCATTGCGTGATGAGGTCGCACGAACATTACACGATTTAGAATCACAAGGTGTAATTGAACGTGTGCAGGCTTCTCTCTGGGCCTCACCCTTAGTAATTTTGCCAAAACCTTCCGGAAAATTGAGACTTTATGTGACTTCAAAGCTACAGTGAATCCACAATTAGTGATTGCAACTTTTCCTTTACCCCGCCCGGAAGATCTTTTTGACAAACTGTCCCCGGGTAAATATTTTTCGAAGCTGGACCTAGCAGATGCGTACTTGCAAATACCAGTGGACGACGAATCCCAGCGCGTCTTGGTGGTTAACACGCATCTTGGTTTGTAACGATTCAAAAGACTGCCATTCGGGTGTGCATCCGCCCCTGCATTGTTTCAGCAATATCTACAAACTGTTTGTGCGTCGGTCCCTACTGCATCAAACTATCTGGACGATATTGTGATCTCCGGAAAGATGGAAGAAGAACATTTAGCCAGTCTCAGGACATTATTTCAGGTCTTGCGACAAAATGGTCTTCGCTTGCGGAAGGACAAATGTGTGTTTTTTTGCTCGTGACTTACCCTATCTGGGACATGTAATCAATGCCCAAGGCATACATCCCAGTCCAGAACACCTCCGTGCCATACAAGACTTGCCTTCGCCGCAGAATTTGAAGCAGCTACAGAGTGTGCTGGGAAAAATCAACTATTATCATAAATATGTTCCCCATGCCTCTTCCATTTCAGCTCCGCTTCATCGCTTACGCCGTAAAGGTGTTCCGTTCGTCTGGACGACGGAATGCGAACGCGCCTTTCGCCAGTTGAAATCGGCGTTGCTTTCAAATACTTGCCTTACGCCATTCGATCCCCAGAAACCCCTTTTGTTGATGGTAGATGCATCGGATTTCGGGATCGGTGCTGTGCTTGCGCACAAAGATGGATCGCATGATCGCCCTATTGCCTTTGCGCCCAAATTGCTCTCGTCTGCGCAAAGAAATTATTCACAGATTGAGAAAGAAGCTTTGGCTCTCGTATTTGGTGTTACTAAGTTTCATGATTTCTTGTATGGTCGTCACTTTACCATAATCACAGACCATAAACCTTTGACATCGCTTTTCCATCCGAACAAGCCTATACCTCCACGTACAGCGCAGAAATTCATTCGCTGGTCTATTTTCCTCTCGCAGTACCGCTACGATATCTTGTATCGGTCCACTGCTAAGCACGGAAACGCCGATGCGTTGTCCCGTTTGCCTGTTGCTGAGGATAGAGCATTCGATTCTTCCGAACTTGCTTGCATGTTCATTGATGCGGAAACCGATGACGTGGTCGAATCGTTTCCGATTGATTTTCGTCGTGTAGCTACAGCCACAGCTGCTGACCCTGTCCTTGCTACCGTTTTGCGTTTTGTTGCTACGCAATGGCCCTTGTCAAAGTCGCGGATCGAGGATCCGTTGGTTCGGCGATTTTTTGCTCACAAGGAGAGACTTTTTGTACGACGTGGTGTTTCGCTGTTGCGTTCTGATAATGATCAGTCCAGGGTCGTGGTCCCACGTTCGTTACAGTCCTCTGTCTTACGGCTTCTCCACCAAGGTCATTGGGGTATAGTGCGAGCGAAACAACTTGCTTGTCAGCACTGTACTTGGTTCGGAATCGATGCTGCGATTACGAATATGTGCTCTTCTTGCATGGCGTGTGCCGAACAACATTCCGCACCACCGCGGAAATTCTTTGCATGGCAGAAAGCCACTTCCCCTTGGCAACGCTTACACATCGATTTTGCTGGTCCATTCTGGAATGCTAGATGGTTGGTTCTGGTCGAGTCATTCAGTAATTTTCCTTTTGTTGTCAAGATGTCTTCCACGACGTCGTCTGCCACCATCCAAGCGTTATCTGCTATCTTTTGCATTGAAGGTCTTCCGCAGACTATTGTTTCCGACAATGGCCCACAATTCATGTCCGCAGAATTTCAGTCATTCTGCAAGGCCAATGGTATTCAACATCTGACATCCGCGCCGTTTTCGCCTCAGTCAAACGGTGCCGCTGAACGACTGGTCCGGACTTTCAAGTCACAGATGTTGAAATTAAAAAAGTCGCATTCTCGGGAGGACGTGTTATTGCTCTTCTTGTCCTCGTATCGCTCTCAGTCCCGAGATGGTCGCTCGCCAGCTGAGTTGCTCCACGGTCGTCCTCACCGAACCTTGATGTCTTTGCTGCATCCGCCGCATCAGGTTCCTGTGCAGCGGCAGCCACCTGCTTTTGCTCCAGGAGACGTTGTATACTATCGTAACTATCGAGGTTCACGGCGTTGGCTCGCAGGGCGCATTCTTCGCTGCCTCGGCCGCGCTATGTATCTGGTTTTGGGGGCCTCTGGTGAGGTGCGTCGGCATCTCAGTCAGCTGCGCCACTGTCGTCGCACGGGTTCTGCCGTTCCCCGTCTGCTTTCAGCGACAGTGCCGTCCGGTCTGCGCCCTGGGGACCCATCTACTGGCTCGCCTCATCCCCAGGTGTTACCGACGCTGCCTTCCATTTTGCCCCATGGCGACGCGCCGCCGCCGTCGCCGGTTCTCCCGCCGGCGCCGCCCGCAGTGGACGCGTCGCTGCAGCCGCCGGGCGCCTCCCTGGGTCACGCGCCGCCGATCGCTTCCCGTGACCAGCTGTCTTCCGACATGGAACTCTTGCCCGCTCCGGACCGGATGTCGTCTTCGCTCGTCGGGTGCACCGCCCCGATGGAGGTCGACCCTTTGGCCCCTCCTGTCTCTCTAAGGGCGCATACACCGCATGTTGGCGTGCACCCTGGACTAGGTTTTCAGGCGTTTCCTAGCTCCCCTCGGACCGAATGGCCGGGTGCGGGTGGCACAGCCTCGCCTGTTGTTAGGCTCCCCACCTCGTCGCATACGGCAAAATGGGGTCCTCCCCACGGCGGGCGGAAGCCTTATAACACAACCGTACGCCGATTTGCGGGGGAGGAATGTGGTGTCACCGCCAGACACCACACTTGCTAGGTGGTAGCCTTTAAATCGGCCGCGGTCCATTAGTATACGTCGGACCCGCGTGTCGCCACTGTCAGTGATCGCAGACCGAGCGCCACCACACGGCAGGTCTAGAGAGACTTACTAGCACTCGCCCCAGTTGTACAGCCGACGTTGCTAGGAATGGTTCACTGACAATTACGCTCTCATTTGCCGAGACGATAGTTTGCTACGACCTAGCAACGCGCCATTACCAGTTAATATTGAAATTATAAAACCTGTACCGTCAAGAGCGATGTACACCAATTATGGATTAAAGTTAAGTATTCCAAGAACTACGTTCTTTTCTTATTAGACTCAACTCCTTTAATTGTTCCAGACCTCACGCCAGTCTGCGTGAGCTTTGAACGCGTGTATTTCGGCCTCCTCTAGCAACACGGTGTTGGCTCTTCTGCCAACACTACACCAACATCTTGAACCAGCTGCACACAAAACCTTTCCACTAAATTTCCAGGTACATAAAACATGAAAAGAGCGACGCGCTGACACGTCAAAATTAAAATTACTACGTACTCTCTGAGACACGTTCATGCATTGGCTGTTGACAACCTTGTAGCGCCCTGGTAGGCATGACGTTTCATTTTAGGGTAACGATGTTTTGGAGAATTGTGATGTACGTAGTAACTTAAAAGTTGACTTCCCAGCAACACAGTCAGTTACCATGGATTTGTATTTACAAGTATAACTGTACTCGCCTGGAATCAACTGGACGTTCATTTGTGAATAATATCAGTGAATGACAAGTATGTAGCATGTTCTGTCGTTTGAAGTTAAATAAACTAAGTCGTTGACATTGTCTTTCATTGCAGAGGACACTTGTCACAGAACTGTAAACTCCGCCCACGGACTCTGGCGAACTCATCGGTACCGAATGATCGCCTTGTCATGCTACGCCAGTGGCGTCACGGAATATCGTACGGACAGGCGTGTGTCAATACACCACTACCCCGTCCGTTGTCGTTTTTAATGACCTGAAGCCGCCACTACTGTGTCTGGTAGCTCTTCACTTGGCATCGCGGGTCTGAGTGCATTCCGTTCCAGTTCTTCCAGCAACGAAAAGTAGCTGGCAGTAATGGCAATCGAATCCTTGTCCGTCCTCCGCATGGGAATCAGCAGTACTGACCATTCGGCCAGGGGGCAGACACTTCTACCTTCACTAGTTAATTATTTTGCGTCGGAATTAGCTATAGGCACACCACGACGAGTAGACACGGTTTCATCACTTTGCTGGGCGTGGTCTGTGTGTGAGCTGTCTCCCTTCGAGATATCCAGTTGCCTTCAAATTAAATGTACCGTATTACACCCTAAGAATGAAAAAAAAGACACATCATGAAGAAATTACCCGAATGGAATGGAAATCGGAAGTTGTGACGTACTACACTACTGGCCATTGAAATTACTACACCAAGACGAAATCCAGATGATAAACGGGTATTCATTGGACAAATACATTATACTAGAACTGACATGTGATTACATTTTCACGCAATTTGGGTGCATAGATCCTGAGAAATCAGTACCTCTGGCCGTAATAACGGCCTTGATACGCCTGGGCATTGAGTCAAACAGAGTTTCGATGGCGTGTACTGGTACAGCTGTCCATGCAGCTTCAACACGATACCATAGTTCATGAAGAGTAGTGACTGGCGTATTGTGACGAGCCAGTTGCCCGGCCACCATTAACCAGACGTTTTAAGTTGGTGAGAGATCTGGAGAATGTGCTGGCCTGGGCAGCAGTCGAACATTTTCTGTATCCAGAAAGGCCCGTACAGGACGTGCAACATGCCATCGTGCATTATCCTCCGGAAATGTAGGGTTTCGTATGGATCGAATGAAGGGTAGAGCCACGGGTGGTAACACATCTGAAATGTAACGTCCACTGTTCAAAGTGCCGTCAATGCGGGACGGGTAACCAATGGCACCCCATACCATCACGCTGGGTGATACGCCAGTACGGCGATGACGAATACACGTTTCCAATGTGCGTTCACCACTATGTCGCCAAACATGGATGCGACCATCATGATGCTGTAAGCAGAATCTGGATTTATCCGAAAAAATGACGTTTTGCCATTCGTGAACTCAGGTTCGTCGTTGAGTACACCATCGCAGGCGCTCCTGTCTCTGATGCAGCGTTAAGGGTAATCGCAGCCATGGTCTCCGAGGTGATAGTCCGTGCTGCTGCAAACGTCGTCGAACCTTTCGTGCAGATGGTTGTTGTCTTGCAAACGTCCTCCCATGTTGACTCAGGGATCGAGACATGGCTGCACGATCCGTTACAGCCATCCGGATAAGATGCCTTTCATCTCGACTGCTGGTGATACGAGGCCGTTGGGATCCAGCACGGCGTTCCGTATTACCCTCCTGAACCCACCGATTCCATATCCTGCTAACAGTCATTGGATCTCGACCAGCGCGAGCAGCAATGTCGCGGTACGATAAACTGCAATCGCAATAGGCTACAATCCAACGTTGTAGGTGTCGCCACCGGCGCCAACCTTGTGTGAATGCTCTGAAAAGCTAATCATTTGCATATCACAGCATCTTCTTCCTGTCGGTTAAATTTCGCGTCTGTAGCACGTAATCTTCGTGGTGTAGTAATTTTAATGGCCAGTAGTGACTACTGACAAACAGATGATAACCATTTCAGAAAACTGGATGACTTATTCAAGAGAAAGAGGTTTAGAAAGTGGGCAAATCAATAACGCATTGGACCGCTTCAGGCCCTTATGCAGGTAGTTATTCGACTTGACACTGCTTGACATAGGTTTTGGATGTCTTCCTGGCGGATATCCTGCCAAACTCTGTCCAGTTGGAGAATTTGATAGTAAGAGTCCCAAGATGGTTGATCGCTATGTCCATAATACTCTAAATGTTTGCAGCTGAGAGAGATCCGTCAATCTTGCTGGCCATTGTAAGGTTCTGCAAGCACGAAGGCGAGCATCATAAATTATCGCCGTATGCAGCCGAGCATTATCTTGCTTAAATGTAAGTCTAGGATGGCTTGCCACGATGGGCAACAAAACGGAGCGTAGAATGTCGACGACGTACTGCTGTGCAGTGATGGTACTGCGGATGACAAACAAAGGGGTCTTGCTATTAAAAGATGTGGCACCCCAGACAGTCACCCTTGGTTGTCAGGCCATATAGCGGGCGAGACTCAGAATGGTATCCCATCGCTGGCCAGGGGCGGTCCAGGCGCGTCTTTGGCGGGCGTTGGAGCTCGTTGGAAGTGGGGCTCATTAGAGAAGACAACTTTACTCCACTCAATGAAATGACACGCCGAAGACGTGTCTGAAGACTCCTGAGATAGCCGCGCGATGTCAACCTGACATTCGTCCACCGTGCGACCTGACAGACAGGAGTGACGATGTTAGGTGTCATTTCCTTTCATAGCAGGACCCCTTCTGCTGTCAGTCGCGGCACCCTTACGGCACAGTAGGAAGTCGACGATATTCTTCATAGAGGTTTTCTGCACTTCATGGCAAGCCCGCCTGGGCTTACACTTTAGGAAAGATAATGTAACGTTGTTGCTTTAATTTCTTCTGAAAGCGGTTCAGATAGACAATAAAAGCGGGTTAAAGCTGTGAGCTGTCTGGGGAAGTTAACCTTGCATTACTGAGCAACTTTTTCAACTGTGTTCGGTCTAGCTTACCAAATTCCCAACCAGACTAACATTAATTATAATCTTTTAATAGTCATACGACAACCGGTGATATATATAGCTATAAGAGAATTTAAATAAAAAGAAATAAATCAGTTTACATTTGGAAATTTATTTTAACATTGATCATTGAAATTTCAACATATTAAACTTGAATCATAACTAAGCTGGTGCCTTATTTAGGACTGTGAAAATGTGAGTTTGTAATCTTACGGAACACATCAAATAGGGAGCCAAAATTGGGAGACTACATACAACATTGCATTCATAAAATAACACGCGAAGAACGTTGTAACATATCCAAGAGGAAATTAACCACAACCAACCGATTCAATTTTCACGCAAAGAAGTTACGTTCGTAGCGCAATCCTGTCCGTCATGTAATTACCACACACTGGTATACTAAATTCATACAAACTCTCTGTGAAATCTCCCCGAAAATAACAGCTGAGGGCTACTTTGATTATTACACCACATGCTTCACGTGGTCAACTTGGTTTACACAAAGAGTGTAACTCCACCATAATTTTGATAATTAAAATAAATTATATCGTAAAGCAATTTACAAAAGAAAAACCTCAAACTGGTTACTATCGTCTTACTATTAACCTGATGGTTCAAACAACTGTAGAAGCACGTGGTACTGGTCGCACAAAGTACACCCCACGTGGGTTGAACATAAAGAAAAGTTGCTGTATTGAAAAATATTGTCAAGACGAGACGTTATAATCTCACGCACATTCGCATTTAAGATTGATGAACTTAGAGTTACTGATCAACACGTGGTTCCACTTTACTCATAAAGTAGTGACAAAGCAACTACCGGAATATATTCTGAACTTCACACTCGAATTACACTGCGTTGCAATTTAAAATAACATTAGATATTTTAGAGCTAAACCTGAAATAAAGGTGATTAAATTTTCAGTTAGGCTGAACTTAAGAAATCCATTGTCCTACGGACTTAGCAGACACGCGCTTAGCCGGAGATCTTACCACTTCAGACGCTCGCCGCGGACAGACTGACCTGCGCTCCTACCGAGCGTGCTTCCCAAATACAAACGGAAGTGACCAGAGAGGCAGCTTCCTATACCAACATGACAAGGGACGGACAGGACCATACTAAGCATAGAAACCTCAGCGTAGCTGCCTGTTCCGACGTTGGTCCTACTGTTCTCTAGCAGACAGGCTTGTCTGCTACCATCCAGCATGCAACTACAGATACATTTGCTGATTCATCCTCTCACACGGAAGGGAAGGGAGATGACAGTATTTTATCATATACAGTATATAAAAGAAAGCGGATGTAGGTTCCGTATGAGACTGTGTGACATGAATTACATATAAACTGTGTTTTAAAGTGTAGTAGTGTGACAGATCGTTCTTGTTTATGTGTAAAAGTAACACGTTTCACTGCTCAGTCTCCTTCCAGATAGTCAGAAACACACAGTAAATTTAGAAGAGGAATTTATGCCGTAAATGACAACAGATTTAAGAAATTAAAATGAAAGGAATCCAACAGAAACCTTTCAATAATACCAGTCCGCATACAGAGGGAGTTTCCAGTACTTCTCTTCGTTGTTGCTAGATATGATCTTGGCCATAATGGCCACCGGATCTCCCCCTCCCCCCCCCAACACACCCGATCCCCCTCCCTTGGTAACGTTTGGAGCATTATGGGCAGGACACTCCAACCAGCTTTGGATTTTGGTCGCTGAAGTTAAGCACTGTTGGACTTGGGAAACACTTGGGTGGATCGCCGTCCGGGTCTGCTGAGCCCT
The DNA here is from genome assembly GCF_023898315.1 of Schistocerca nitens. Classification (NCBI taxonomy): domain Eukaryota; kingdom Metazoa; phylum Arthropoda; class Insecta; order Orthoptera; family Acrididae; genus Schistocerca; species Schistocerca nitens. The sequence continues at coordinate 74,954,451 of NC_064617.1, forward strand.
GTCAGAAAGTGGGGTGCACTCAGCCCTTCTGAGGCCAGTTGAGGAGCTACTTCATTGCGAAGTGACAACACCAATAACGAAAACTGACAACTTGCAGGAGAGTGGTGTGCTGACCACATGCCCATCGCTACCCAAATCTGGTGACTCATAAGTGCTGAGGATGTCATGGCAGCCGGTCGAACTATTGGGGTGTTTGCTTGTTAAGCCCAGCAGAACATCCAACAAATCTGTCAATCAGTGCCAAGCTGAATTACTTTTTGCATTAGGACTGGAGATGGACAAACGTGTTATTGACTGGCTGAATTTGTGACGCTCTTTGTCTTCAATAAATGGTTCAAATTGTTCAAATGGCTCTGAGCACTATGGGACTTAACATCAGAGGTCATCAGTCCACTAGAACTTAGAACTACTTAAAACTAACTAACCTAAGGCCATAACACACTGAGAGGTGGCATGAGCCCCCTCTTATATTTCTATCTTACTCTGAGAAATTCGATTTTCCTCTCTTATTGCATGCGGTGAAAAGTCGCTATTCCTTCACACGCGGACTTCCCACATAGTGTCTCTCGTCACCCGGGTGCTCTGGTGACAGGCAGGTTCTGCTGAACTTCAAAGGGTTAAGCCGACGGGTGTGAGGGAGTCGAGTGGATGCCTTCCAGACGCCGACATTGTCATAAGAGCGGGGACGACACGCCCGGAGGGGCGAGAAGGAGCGGCTGGGCTAGAGATTCCGTTACTTCCCAGAAACTTGCTGAAAACACTTTCTGGCGGGCTACCAGGGAATGACTTGTGCTCCCAGGCAGTCTTGGCGGGCAAATTCCCGCGTTTTCTGCAAAATCATAACTGTGATTGGCTGGCTCAGGGGATAGCTCTGTGACGTAGCAAAATCGGCGCAGAAATTGGCGCCAAGTATCTGCATTGGTGGAATAGTAGTGCGTCGGCAATAGATTGGAATTTTCCGCCGGTTTTCGAGTTGCTGATTGGAACGTTTAACCACGGCCACTGTCACGGGGGCGGGAATGTTCTGGGTTCGGCTTGTACAGGTGCTCTTGAGAGAGTCGGCTCTCGCCTTTCGGTCGGAGTAGGTTACAAGATTGAGCTCTCGCTGCTCTGGACAGCCTGCCTTCCGTTGGCTGTCTAATACACTTTTATTTAATTGTAACTGTTTGACGAAGTTGCTGAAGTTTCGACTTCAACGTAACTTTCCGAGTACAGTTGGCAATTGAGCGTTTTGCGTACAAGCGGCCTATGTTGTCTGTCTTGAGCAGTTTTGGCTAGAGTTGACTGTATAGGAGTTACTGTGTGACTTCGCTTGTTAAAATCAATCACTGTACCGTCAGTGATTGTGTAGCGGGCCTTCTATAACTCCCTCAGAGGCGCATTTGTATTGATACGAAGTCTTTAGTCTGGAACAACCAGACCAGGATAATTTGTTTCGGGCTATACTCGCGACATTATCATCACCACGACGGGACGTCGAAGCAACCAGCCATCGCTTCCGGTATGCCAGATCGTGTCCTTGCAGTTAAGAAGACAGCTTGGTAATGTATGTCCGCAGCATCGGCAAATTAGGGAATTCGCTCTATGATAATCAGAGCTCAGCAGAGCGCGCCTGTTCCCGTCTTTTCTTACATGGTTCTGTCTTGGATGTTCATTGTCTGAGTTCTCACTACTGTAGCAGCAATTAATGTTGGGTTGGCTGGGTGTTTCTCTTAAGATGTGAGTTGCAAGGAATTGGCTCCACACACCACTTCATCATAAATGTCACAATCTAGTTTATGGACAACTTCACCTTCACAGTATTTATTTGAGTATCCAGTTTGATCCAATTTGATGTATTGCAAACGTTTCATGTGTTTTGTTTATGATTTTGAGTTTAGTCATAATAAATCAAATTGTTATTTTGGACAGAACTATCATTGTGTTAATCGGTAGAACAACCCTTTCATTTCTCACTACGTTAATGAAAGTTTCCTTTATTTAATTAATTTCTATCAAATTAAATTATTGCAGGCGCCAAACTCTTTACTACTCCACTTGCAGGGTCGTTTATAGTCAGTTCGCGTTTCTTCTTAATCCATGCGCAACAGCAAAAGTCGGAGTTAGAATATTGGGGGGGGGGGGGGGGGATTAGAGCATCATTTACATATGAAGATTCTAGAAGAATTTAGTGTTGAATACAGTGCTAGCCCCGGCACCTCGCAACACATCCATGCCCGTGACCGGATTCGAACCTGCGACCGCAGCGGTCGCGCGATTCCAGACTAAAGCGCCTAGAACCGCTCGGCCACTCCGGCCGGCTTCTTGACTAAATAACCCCGTCCATCTGCAATGGTAATCATTTGTTAATCAGTTTTTTGTCTGTACATGTACATCACATACACCGACTTCTGTCTCGTTCGCCTTTCTTTTTTCAGAGAAATTAGAGCAGATCTTCCAGACTTAGACACCATTTAGTCGGATTCCTATGAGGGATATTGTTCGCCGCCGCGTCCCTCAGTTGTCGGCTGCTGCGGCCGGAAGAGGGGACGGCGGTTAATCCGGCCGGAGTGGCCGAGCGGTTCTAGGCGCTTCAGTGGTTCAAATGGCTCTGAGCACTATGGGACTCAACTGCTGAGGTCATTAATCCCCTAGAACTTAGAACTAGTTAAACCTAACTAAGCTAAGGACATCACAAACATCCATGCCCGAGGCAGGATTCGAACCTGCGACCGTGGCGGTCTTGCGGTTCCAGACTGCAGCGCCTTTAACCGCACGGCCACTTCGGCCGGCTAGGCGCTTCAGTCTGGAACCGCGCGACCGCTACGGTCGCACGTTCGAATCCTGCCTCGGGCACGGCTGTGTGTGATGTGCTTAGGTTAGTTAGGTTTAAGTAGTTCTAAGTTCTAGGGCACTGATGACCTCAGCTGTTAAGTCCCACAGTGCTCAGAGCCATTGGACCCATTAGACGGCGGTTCGCGGCTGGCACCCACAAAGTGCCGGCCGGAGGTGGGGCTGTGCGGCGCCCACGCCGCCCACACAGCCCAGACCCCTGCTCGACACGAGGGCGGCGCCGCCCCGTCACGCCAGTAAACATGTTTACGAGCCGCCTGAGGGAATTGCAAAGTGGTCCCTGGCGAAGCGGTTGCTCGCCGCGTCGCATTGCCTTTTGTGGCTGCTCCTCTCTCCTCAGTCCACCTGACACGAGGGACCTTACACTCAAACGCTAGTAATCGTTGTGAGTGCGCGTCACGTACTTGAGTGTAAATCAGCCGCCGACCAACATCGCGAGTGTATGAGTGACGTCACTGATCGACTGACTGTGCCATTTGTGGAATCCCTAACCGTCGATTATTCAGCAGACTGTGCGTCTATAGGAAATAGGCACTGTGTTACCTGCTACTATTGGAAGTCAACTCATTCTCAGAGAGGTCACTTCTAATATGGTAACAGATTTTTGTGATTTTCTGTCTTGTTAATCCTCATTTTGTTATTTGCTTTGTTTTCGTGATACACTGTAAACGTAGCACAAGGGAGCGACAATTTTCTTTACTAATGTTCTCCCACAAATTACGAGTTATCTCAAAGAAAAAGGGCATTTAAGATTAACAATATCAGGGCAAAGAAGAAGCCTACGCCATGCATAACTAAGAATGTAAAAAATTAAATGTTTCTTCAAGAAAGTTGTCCAACAACAAAAAAGTTTAATCTGTCTAATTAGAAAAAACGTTTTCAGTGTTATTTAGCACTCAGACTGGAATTGAGTCCTATGTTAAAAAATGTTCAAATGTGTGTGAAATCTTATGGGACTGGAGTGCTAAGGTCATCAGTCCCTAAGCTTACACACTACTTAACCTAAATTATCCTAAGGATAAACACACACACCCGTGCCCGAGGGAGGGCTCCAACCTCCGCCGTGACCAGCCGAAACAACAGTCCTATCACACTTCCTTGGGGTACTCCGGAAAGTACCTTTACATCTGTCGATTTCGTTCCATTAAGAGCGACGCGCTGTGTTCTGTCAGTAAGGAAGTCTTTAAGTTAGTCGCAAATATGGTCCGATACCCGATAAGCCTGTATATTTTTCACTAAACGGCAGCGCTGGACGGTGTCAAATTCCTTCATGAAGTCAACGAACACAGCATCAGCAAGGGCGCCCTTGTCTACACTGCAGTGGATCTGATGGTGGGACACGGTAAGCTAATTTTCGCAGGATCTCTGTTTACGAAATCCAGTTGATTTTTCTACAGGAAATTTTCGTTCTCCATAAACGTCGTAATTCTCGAACATAAAACGAGTTCCGTAATTTTACAACAGACCGATAGGCCTATAATTAGGTGCGTCTGTCCAAGGATCCTTCCCGAAAACGAGAATGATCTACGCCGTTTTTCCAGTCGGTAGGTACCCTTAGCAGCTCCAGCGATCTACGATAAACTGCTGCCAGAAAGGGTGCAAGTTCTCTCGCATAATCTTCGTAGAATTTTATAGGTATCTCGTCCGCTCCTGACGCCTTTCATCCAATAACCGAATGTAGTTGCTCCTCTATTCCGCAATATATAATCTCAACATCTGCTATTTAGATGTTCGTAAGGCGATTGAAAGGAGGGACCGTGTTACGATTTTCCTCGGTAAAACAACTGCGGAAGACGGAATTCAGTATTTCGACCTTCTGGTTGTTTTGTTCGGTTTCGGTGCCATTATGGTTATTAAGTGAATGAACAGAGGATTTCGAACTGCTTACTGATTTTACGTAAAACGTAAACCTATAGAGTATTAACATAGGACGGTTGACAAAATTTTACTTTTGAAGTCACTGAACGCTTCTGTCATTGCTCTCCTTATGCTCATTTTCGTTTCGTTCAGCTTTCGTTTTTCAGGTACGATTTGACTCTTCCTGAATCTGTGACGAAGCTCTCTTTGTTTACGTAGAAGTCGTCTAACATCTGTGTTAAACTACCGTTGGTCTTTCCCATCCCTCATGACGTTGCTCCAAACATACATTTCTAGTGCATATTGAACGATGCTCGTGAATTTTTCCCATTTGCGCTCCACAGCTTTGTCCGCAGCACAGAATATTTGATGCTGAATAATCCGATACTTTGAAATTTGTATCCTGTGACACCTTCTCAACCAGTCTAGCTCAAATTTCGCAATAGTAAATTCATCCCAAAGGGAAACATCTTTGCCTTCTATTCATTAATTCTCTTTCCTTTTTTTCCGTAGCCTATGGTCCCATGGTAGAGCTCAACTGAGTTCTCCATTCAGTTCCCCACTACAATGCCCCCCAGTAAAATTTGACTTTTAGACGCTATTTATCACGAAAATTAATCGATAGAAGACTATATTTACTATCGGCTGAATATGGCCTACTATGCGTGACTCAATATTACGTGATAACTTAATGCCGCGCTGAGCGGCCCTGCGGTTTGAGGCGCCATGTCGCGGATTGCGCGGCTCCTCCCGCAGGAGGTTCGGGTCCTTGCTCGAGCATGGGTGTGTGTGTTGATGTCAGCATAAGTTAGCTTAAGTAGTGTGTGAGTCTAAGAACCGATGACCTCCGTACTTTGGTCCCGTAGGAATTCACACACATTTGAATTTTGGTAATTTACCAAAAAACCTGAGATCTTCAACTTCCAGAATTAAGGACGCGTAATGGAACGAACTTACGTATAAAATATGCTACATACAATCTCTTATCCTTGGAAAAGTGTGTGTTCTTAAGTAGTACCGTAAAGCCGGCTTCAGCCAGGCTTCAATACAGACACATACGCACATGAAATTTCCAATGAAAATACACTCCTGGATATGGAAAAAAGAACACATTGACACCGGTGTGTCAGACCCACCATACTTGCTCGGGACACTGCGAGAGGGCTGTACAAGCAATGATCACACGCACGGCACAGCGGACACACCAGGAACCGCGGTGTTGGCCGTCGAATGGCGCTAGCTGCGCAGCATTTGTGCACCGCCGCCGTCAGTGTCAGCCAGTTGGCCGTGGCAGACGGAGCTCCATCGCAGTCTTTAACACTGGTAGCATGCCGCGACAGCGTGGACGTGAACCGTATGTGCAGTTGACGGACTTTGAGCGAGGGCGTATAGTGGTCATGCGGGAGGCCGGGTGGACGTACCGCCGAATTGCTCAACACGTGGGGCGTGAGGTCTCCACAGTACATCGATGTTGTCGCCAGTGGTCGGCGGAAGGTGCACGTGCCCGTCGACCTGGGACCGGACCGCAGCGACGCACGGATGCACGCCAAGACCGTAGGATCCTACGCAGTGCCGTAGGAGACCGCACCGCCACTTCCCAGCAAATTAGGGACACTGTTGCTCCTGGGGTATCGGCGAGGACCATTCGCAACCGTCTCCATGAAGCTGGGCTACGGTCCCGCACACCGTTAGGCCGTCTTCCGCTCACGCCCCAACATCGTGCAGCCCGCCTCCAGTGGTGTCGCGACAGGCGTGAATGGAGGGACGAATGGAGACGTGTCGTCTTCAGCGATGAGAGTCGCTTCTGCCTTGGTGCCAATGATGGTCGTATGCGTGTTTGGCGCCGTGCAGGTGAGCGCCACAATCAGGACTGCATACGACCGAGGCACACAGGGCCAACACCCGGCATCATGGTGTGGGGAGCGATCTCCTACACTGGCCGTACACCACTGGTGATCGTCGAGGGGACACTGAATAGTGCACGGTACATCCAAACCGTCATCGAACCCATCGTTCTACCATTCCTAGACCGGCAAGGGAACTTGCTGTTCCAACAGGACAATGCACGTCCGCATGTATCCCGTGCCACCCAACGTGCTCTAGAAGGTGTAAGTCAACTACCCTGGTCAGCAAGATCTCCGGATCTGTCCCCCATTGAGCATGTTTGGGACTGGATGAAGCGTCGTCTCACGCGGTCTGCACGTCCAGCACGAACGCCGGTCCAACTGAGGCGCCAGGTGGAAATGGCATGGCAAGCCGTTCCACAGGACTACATCCAGCATCTCTACGATCGTCTCCATGGGAGAATAGCAGCCTGCATTGCTGCGAAAGGTGGATATACACTGTACTAGTGCCGACATTGTGCATGCTCTGTTGCCTGTGTCTATTTGCCTGTGGTTCTGTCAGTGTGATCATGTGATGTATCTGACCCCAGGAATGTGTCAATAAAGTTTCCCCTTCCTGGGACAATGAATTCACGGTGTTCTTATTTCAATTTCCAGGAGTGTAGCTTCTTTCGAGTTCCAATTCTGACTGGCTGTGTGGGCTAAACGTTAAGTGTACTGATGTGCAAAATTTATGGCTGAAAGCAATTCCCGCGTAATGAGTCACTGCCATGTAACATGCATCGATGAAGCTTGGACCATACGTAGGAAGAAATGCTACAGCTCAGTGCGGAATGTAACGGACAGAAGTACGCAAGGAGACGAACGGAAATCACGCATATATTAAAAAACAATAAATCCGTGATGGTCCCCTGGACATTACAAAAGGCAAGACATTGTTGTTAACAGGATATGTGATCAGAACAAGTGGCAGTGCGAGCTCTGCAACGTGCTTGCATGCTGGCCACAATGTTCGTGAGCAGTTCCTCTGGTAGAGCATTCCATGCCTGCACCAGCAATATTGACAACAGGTGGATGGTTGTCCGCGCATGTGAACGGGTTACAATACATCTCCCCAAACCATCGAACATGAGCTCGATGGGATGTAACCAAATGTAATTTGCAGAACAGTTCATTCGCCGAACACCCTGATGTACCAAGGGCTCCGCTACCAGCGCAGTTCGATGCGGCCGCCCCCACACAAATGTCGGGGCCGGATGCATCCGTGAAAAGACACACATGTAGAAGGAGTACAGTGTCACAACTGCGTTGATCGGTTTAAAGATTTGGAGATCAGAACCGCCATCAACATAATGCCTCCCAATACCGTAACACCGCCGGCCGGGGTGGCCGAGCGGTTCTAGGCGCTACATTCTGGAATCGCGCGACCGCTACGGTCGCAGGTTCGAATCCTGCCTCGGGCATGGATGTGTGTGATGTCCTTAGGTTAGTTAGGTTTAAGTAGTTCTACGTTCTAGGGGACTGGTGACCTAAGATGTTAACTCCCATAGTGCTCAGAGCCATCTGAACCATTTGAACCGTAACACCCGGACAACCTTAACGGATCTTGTTCGACAACGATGGACGTACCCTGGCATGGCGAGTGGTATCAGCACCTGATGCTGCCAGGGAGATTGTCTAACACGCTATTTTAATGGTCCAGGTACACTAATGGCCATTAAAATTGCTACACGACGAAGATGACGTGCTACAGAAGCGAAATTTAACTGACAGGAAGAAGATGCCGTGATATGCAAATGATTAGCTTTTCACAGCATTCACACGAAGTTGGCATCGGTGGCGACACCTACAACGTGCTGACATGATGAAACTTTCCAACCGATTTCTCATACACTAACAGCAGAAGGGATCGGTTGGTAGGACATGTTTTGAGGCATCAAGGGATCACAAATTTAGCATTGGAGGGCAGCGTGGAGGGTAAAAATCGTAGAGGGAGACCAAGAGATCAATACACTAAGCAGATTCAGAAGGATGTAGGTTGCAGTAGGTACTGGGAGATGAAGAAGCTTTCACAGGATAGAGTAGCATGGAGAGCTGCATCAAACCAGTCTCAGGACTGAAGACCACAACAACAACAACAACAACAGCAGTTGACCGGCGTTGCCTGGTGAAACGTTGTTGTGATGCCTCGTGTAAGGAGGAGAAATGCGTACCATCACGTTTCCGACTTTGATAAAGGTCGGATTGTAGCCTATCGCGATTACGGTTCATCGTCTCGCGACATTGCTACTCGCGTTGGTCGAGATCCAATGACTGTTAGCAGAATATGGAATCGGTGGGTTCAGGAGGGTAATACGAAACGCTGTACTGGATCCCAACGACCTCGTATCACTAGCAGTCTAGATGACAGGCATCTTATCCGCATGGCTGTAACGGATCGTGCAGCCACGTCTCGATCTCTGAGTCAACAGATGGGGACGTTTGCAAGACAACAACCATCTGCACGAACACTTCGACGACGTTTGCAGCAGCATGGACTATCAGCTCGCAGACCATGGCTGCGGTAAACCTTGGCGCTGCATCACAGGCAGGAGCGCCTGGGATGGTGTACTCAACGACGAACCTGGGTGCACGAATGGAAAAACGTCATGAATCCAGGTTCTGTTTACAGCATCGTGATGGTCGCATTCTTATTTGGTGACATCGCGGAGAACGCACATTGGAAGCGTGTATTCGTCATCGCCATACTGGTGTATCACCCGGCGTGACGGTATGGGTTGCCATTGGTTAGACGTCTCGGTCACCTCTTGTTCACATTGACTGCACTTTGAACAGTGGATGTTACATTTTAGATGTGTTACGACCCGTGGCTCTACGCTTCATTCGATCCCTGCGAAACCCTACATTTCAGCAGGGAAATGCACGACCGCTGTTGCAGGCCCTGTACGGGCCTTTCTGGATACAGAAAATGTTCGACTGCTGCCGTGGCCAGCACATTCTCCAGATCTCTCACCAATTGAAAACGTCTGGTCAATGGTGGCTGAGCAACTGGCTCGTCACAATACGCCAATCACTACTCTTGATGAACTGTGGTATCGTTTTGAAGCTACATGGGCAGCTGTACCTGCACACGCCATCCAACCTCTGTTTGACGCAATTCCCAGGCATATCAAGGCCGTTATTACGGGGAGAGGTGGTTGTTCTGGGTACTGATTTCTCAGTATCTATGCACCCAAATTGCGTGAAAACGTAATCACATGTCAGTTCTAGTGTAATATATTTGTCCAATGATTACCCGTTTATCATCTGTATTTCTTCTTGGTGTGCAATTTCAATGGCCAGTAGTGTAATTTGCAGAACAGTTGATTCGCCGAGCGTCCTCATGTTCTAGGGGCCCCTCTACCAGCGCAGTTCGATACGGCCGCATGCTGTCACCCGCACAAATGTCGGGGCCGGATGCATCCGTGAAAAGACACACATATAGAAGGAGTAGAGTGTCACAATTGAGTTGATCGGTTTAAGAATTTGTAGATAATTACCGCCATCAACATATTGCGAACACCGTAACAGCCGGACAACCTTAACGGATCACGTTCGAGAACGTTGGACGTTCCCTGACATGGCGAGTGGTATCAGCACCTAATGCTGCCAGGAAGATTGTCTAACACGCTACTCTGATGGTCCAGGTATTATGTTGTGCTGCATGATCCAATAAATGTTTGCTAGTAGATCTGAGGATCAGCACGTCGCTTATTTTGTTCCGCAGGCAGCACAAGAGTGCGTGCATTCTGATGGCGGCCGCGATTGTTACTTCCAAGGACGTGGTCGAAAGCTCCGAGGGCCGGACAAAAGAGAAGTTTCGACCTCTGGAGGAAAATGAAAACTGCAAACAAAAGTGAGAAGAGTGCGTCTTCGGAAGACACGATTCGTAAACAGGCTTCATACCAAATGGAGAGAACTGTATAGTGACAAGAAACGGGTCTCCCGATGCAGCAATCCTGTGAAGATGGTGTTTGCGTTTGCGCTTGCGTGCGTGCACAGTGCGCCGAGGTCAGTGACCACGAAACGTGACACCAGCGTATCGCTGTGCAACTTGCGGCGACGGCTGCTCGTCGAGCATCGGGTTGCAAGCCGTGTAGTGCCCGGTAGCGCAGTACACACACCATCCCAGGGTCGTTGTCGCGACCACTCGAGCGTCTCGTAAAATATTTCACCTACAAGGGCGCCCACCAGAAAAACACGACAGGAACCGTGTAGTTCGTAATTTCACTCGGCGAAATGGCGTACGAGGTGCCAGTTATGGGTTGCTACAAGAAACACTGTACAGTTTCAACAGGGGCAGCTAATTACTTTGGTGGGCTTGCGGTGACACTGTCTGTTTCGACTCTTTTGCAATCTCTGTTTTTGTGTTCACTCACCGCAATAGGTCCCACAAAATCACTGTCTGGTCTTGGGCAATGGGTAAGGTAACTCAGTCAACAGAAATTCTAAAATACTGACATTGTAAGTGGGCTGCTTCTGCTGGCAGCGCTGCGTAGCGCTTTGCATTGGATCTCTGACCGCTTTCTTTGTAAAAGACTCTGTGGCTGGTTGGACACGTTGTTGGAAATTATAGTGTTGCAGATGGAAGTTAGTCGCCGGCAGTGATGGAAGTACTGTTGGGCAGTTGGAAGTGAACGGCCAGCAGTGATGGACGTTAGATGGAGGGTAGAGGTCTGAAGTGTTAGCGTAGGCTAACGATCTGGAAGTATCCAACTTGTAAATGGAAAATAATTCATGATTATATATCTGTCACATTGTTAAGGTAAAAAATATGTTATCTGGTTTGCAACAAAATCCTTCCTTTTATAACCATATGCCTATTAGTAGTTAGTGGCTTTAGTAGTTTGAATCTTTTACTTGGCTGGCAGTATTAATGCTCGTTGTATTGCAGTAGTTCGAGTAATGAAGATTTTCGTGAGGTAAGTGCTTACTGAAATGTATAGGTTATTGTTAAGATTTCTTTTTCGTCAGGCTCATTCTTTTGAATTAATAATTTGAAGTCAGGTTATCTTCTTTTTCAGCAGTCAGATTGCGTTGCGCTATGATATTGTGCGTCTCAGTCATTCAGCAATTTAAGTGCAGATATACACATTTAAATAAAGAAGTTTCAACTTCATTGCGTGGCTTCCCAAAACAAAGGACTTCCGAAGTGTGGTTTGAAATACGCCAGAATGACCTGGAAGGTTTTTTTTATTTTCATTTTTAATGATCACTGTTCATAGATAAGACTGCATCCGGTGGGCGTGATATATTAGGAAAAAGTCAGCGATCTTTTGCCCTGACAATAAGATGTACATGAAACTAGGTCTCTAATGTTAGATTCAAATATTGGCTAAAACAGTACAAATTACTGGCACTGATAGAAATGTAAAATTTTCAAGGTGTAAAACGTCTCACTATTGTTTTGAAATGAAAAAATAAGTCAAAGCTATCAGCTCAGTACTTCACTACCAGTTTATTAATTAAATAACTGTTCGACTGCTTCTTTTGTTGCGGAATCTCTTTGCCTCATGAAACGTATGCTACATGTACTCACCTTCCACGTTACGCCAGTTACCGCATGAAAACACTGCCTCAAGATTCAGAATACAGTAATTACAAGCTCACCGACTAAGCGGTAGTAAGAGAAATTGTTGTCAAATGGTTCAAATGGCTCTGAGCACTATGGGACTCAACTGCTGTGGTCATCAGTCCCCTAGAACTTAGAACTGCTTAAACCTAACTAACCTAAGGACATCACACACATCCATGCCCGAGGCAGGATTCGAACCTGCGACCGTAGCAGTCGCACGGTTCCGGACTGCGCGCCTAGAACCGCGAGACCACCGCGGCCGGCAAATTGTTGTCATCACGGACGTTCTGCACTACGAAACCCTGATAGGATAGTGACTCAATTAATTTTGAAAGAAATTTATTGAACTTTTCGACATGATATACTGTTTCTTAATGAAATAATCGAATAGGAAGACACCAGCAAATGTCGCACTCTTTAAAGAGTCGAACTCCCGTCTATAAAACAGCATCAAACCTCGGATTACTTCATAGATGATCTAATGTGTTAAATATTTAATGCTAAGCAAGTAAACGAGAAAAATGCTTAGAAGTGGTTTGCAGCCGGCCGGTGTGGCCGTGCGGTTCTAGGCGCTACAGTCTGGAACCGCGTGACCGCTACGGTCGCAGGTTCGAATCCTGCCTCGGGCATGGATGTGTGTGATGTCCTTAGGTTGGTTAGGTTTAAGTAGTTCTAAGTTCTAGGGGACTGATGACCTAAGAAGTTAAGTCCCATAGTGCTTAGAGCCATTTGAACCAAGTGGTTTGCAGTAATGTCTAAAATTTGTTGGAAGTCGCATACGATTCCCATTATCAAACATTGGGTGAATATACTCAGGCTAATTTGTGATCCGTTTGAGGCAAAAGCTAATTTTTCACGCTTCGCGACGTTTACCTCTTCATATCTCTTTATGTATGTGTCGTACAGTGACATAACTTTACAAGCTCATTCACTGGTATATACAGATACTGTCTGCAAAATGAGTTGCGAATACAGCTACTGGTGAAGAAGTAACAGATTAAAACGTCATGTCAGACCTGGGAGTTTTACTGCATGAGCAGCGAAAATGTAGTAAGAGATAAACTTACATCGTGTCGTCATTTTCTGGAGCAGGGGTGGGGTGTCACAGAGAAAAGTTTAAAAAAAAGTCTGATACTATTTGTGCAGTTTGTTGCAAGTCACTGACAAGGGAACCTCCCCATCGCACCCCCCTCAGATTTAGTTATAAGTTGGCACAGGGATAGGCCATGAAAAACTGAACACAGATCAGTCGAGAAAACAGGAAGAAGTTGTATGGAACTATGAAAAAAATAAGCAAAATATACAAACTGAGTAGTCCGTGTGCAAGATATGTGACATTAAGGTACCTGTTCCCTGAGGAGCACCGTGGTCCCGTGGTTACCGTGAGCAGCTACGGAACGGAAGGTCCCTGGTTTAAATTTTTTATTTTCAGACAATTATCAAAGTTCATGCACTCAGACATGATCAACTTTGCTCTCCCAAATTCCAGGACACGTTCAGATTTGCTTGGACACATGCAGGATTTGACGGTCTACACACGGAAAAACTTGAAAACGTTAAAAACGTTTGTTTTGACAGAGCACAGGGAAAACTGTGCGACTGTGAAACTGTTGCATTCATTTGTTGCCGTTTATGCGACAAACTCAATGTTTTCATCACTTTTTTGGGAGTGATTATCACATCCACAAGAAAACCTAAATCGGGCAAGGTAGAAGAATCTTTTTACCCATTCGCCAAGTGTGCAAGTTAGCTGGGTCGACAACATATTCCTGTAATGTGACGCACATGCCGTCACCAGTGTCGTATAGAATATTTCAGACGTGTTTTCCTGTGGAGGAATCGGTTGACCTATGAATTTGCGATCAAATATTTTCGGTTCCTATTGGAGAGGCACGTCCTTTCGTCTACTAATCGCACGGTTTTGTGGTGCGGTCGCTAAACACAGACACTAAACTTATTACAGTGAACAGAGACGTCAATGAATGAACGGTCAGATCGTAACTTTGCGAAAATAAAGTACGTAAAATATTTGCTCGAGGGAGGACTCGAACCGAACCAAGGACCTCTTGGTTCGCAGTTGCTCACTCTAACCACGGGACCACGGCGCTGTTCGTATTACATAGTCCTAGATGTTGGATATGTTACACTTGGACTACTCAGTTTGTATATTTTGTTTATTTTTTCATAGTTCCACACAACTTCTTCCTGTTTTCTCGATTGATGTGTGTTCAGTTTTTCAAGGCCTATCCACTGTGTCAATTTATAGCTAAATCTGAGGTGGGTGCGATGGGGAGGTTCCCTTGTGAGTACTCTCATTCTCAAATACTAGATAAGTATAGTATGGTTATTTGCGCAGTGAGTTACGCATGCCCAAGATTTACTCGTAGTTTATAACTGTAGTAGTTCTTTTACTATGGTGTTCAGATTATACCTCTTAATGAGTAGATCCGGTCAGCAATTAAACTTTTTAAGTTCGATTGCTATTTATATTAAATATTGAAAACAAAATCTTTTGTCGCTGGAAGCCGTTACAAATGCATCTCGCAAATGAGTAAGTGTTTCGTGCCCCTCGGTAGTTGCTTACAAGTTATTAGTACCGTGATACAGATACCTAACATTCGGTAAGTCATGGATATCAGTTTACGTAAACTGGTAAAACTTTCTCATTCTCTGGATTGGAAATTTTTCTTTGAGACTTTGGTCTTCATCATCCTTCCACATCAATATTCTGTAAAGGGTTCAGTGATTATTTGTTGCGTTGTGCAACAGGACAATTTGAGTCAGTGACAGCTGATAGCTGTCTTAATTTCTTGGCGAAAAAAATCGAAACTCACATGAAGCAAATTGGAAAAACACGGGAACAATTGTTATCAGGTGTCTTGTTAAATGACACAACGGACTCAAATCGTTACAGTGATAACTACACACATTTTATTGTCCAGCCGACAAACAAAGTATGTTCACTCACCGTTGTGTGACACTCACCAAACGCTAATCAACTTATTTCAATCCAGGAGAAGTACGTAAATATAATATCTAAAATATTCTGTACAGGAAAGGAAGACTGACAACAATGCGCTCCACCTTCATATGTAAAAGGAAATGCCCTGACTGCCTGACGCGTCATCGCTCAGCCTAATCCGCTAAGGTCAGAAACTTGAAATTTGCAGAAGGCATCATATAACAAGGGATTTTGCGAATGAAATATTATTTGTTAACATGACGCTAACAAGGCAATATTGAAACTAGAACTAGGAAAATTCGAATTTGGTTTCTCAGTCAGAAATAAAGATACACATTTTCAGCATTTTTGGAAATTTAATTCCTATGGGAATGGAATAGTGGGTGAATTTTTTTAAAAAAAAGTCATTATTAAAGAAGTACTAAAGCATCTTTAAAGTAACATCTACGAAAATTGATATTTGATTTCTCGTTTGGAAATAAAAATGTAAGTGTCTAAGTGTCTTTGGAAAATTCAACCTCTAAGGGAGTGAAATAGAGGGTGAAAGTTTTTATGGAAACATTTCATTATCAAAGAATTGTTGAAGCTAAATCTACAAAATTTTGTATCTGGCTTCTCGATTCGAAACAAATTATTTGTTTCAGTGTTTTTGGAATTTAAATCCCTAAGGGTGCGGAATAGGACCTGACTAATTAACTGACCCACCATGGCCAAGGCCAAACCGGTATGGACAGAAACCTGAGATTTGGAGAGGGTGTTGATCTACACTATAGACATCGTTCGGTAACGGATTCCCCCCTGAGGGGATGAATCAGTGGATGAAGGACTTTTTGGAAATATGTGGCTATTAAGGCAATTTTGAAGCTAGAACCACGAGAATTGGTATTTGTTTTCACGGCCATAAATAAAGAAATATATGTCTCAACATTTTACTATTTCAACCTCTAAGGGGGTAAACTAGCGGAAGAAAGTTTTTTTAAAAATAAATCATTATTAAAATGTTAATAAAGCCACACTTATGAAA
Source organism: Schistocerca nitens (assembly GCF_023898315.1). Lineage (NCBI taxonomy): Eukaryota > Metazoa > Arthropoda > Insecta > Orthoptera > Acrididae > Schistocerca > Schistocerca nitens. The sequence goes on from NC_064617.1 coordinate 74,970,584, forward strand.
ATTGGTCCCGAGTTCGAGTCTCGGTCCGGCACACGGTTTTAATCTGCCAGGAAGTTTCATATCAGCGCACACTCCACTGCAGAGTGAAAATCTCATTCTGGTATTTAACTTCTCGGTTGGAAATAAAAAATATGAGTATCACTGTTTTAGAAAAATTCAACCCCTAGGGGAAAATACACTATTGGTCATTAAAATTGCTACACCTAGAAGAAGTGCAGATGATACACGAGTATTCATTGGAGAACTATATTATACTAGAACTGACATGTGATTACATTTTCATGCAATTTGATTGCGTAGATCCTGAGGAATCAGTACCCAGAACAACCACCTCTGGCCGTAATAACGACCTTGATACGTATGGGCACTGAGTCAAACAGAGCTCGGATGGCGTGTATAGCTACAGCTGCCCATGCAGCTTCAACACGATAACACAGTTCATCAAGGGCAGTAACTGGCGTATTGTGACGAGACAGTTGCTCGGCCACCATTGACCAGACGTTTTCATTTGGTGAGAGATCTGGAAAATGTGCTGGTCAGGGCAGCAGTCGAACATTTTCTGTATCCAGAAAGGCCCGTACAGGACCTGCAATATGCGGTCGTGCATTATCCGGCTGAAATGTAGGGTTTCGCAGGGATCGAATGAAGGGTAGAGCCACGGGTCGTAACACATCTGAAATGTAACGTCCACTGTTCGAAGTGCCGTCAATTCGAACAAGAGGTGACCGAGACGTGTAACCAATGGCACCCCATACCATCACGCCGGGTAATACACCAGTATGGCGATGATGAATACACGCTTCCAATGTGCGTTCACCGCAATGTCGCCAAACACGAATGCGACCATGAGGATGCTGTAAAGAGAACCTGGAACCGTCCGAAAAAATGAAGTTTTGCCATTCGTGCACCCAGGTTCGACGTCGAGTACACCATCGCAGGCGCTCCTGTCTGTGATGTTGCGTCAAGGGTAACCGCAGCCATGGTCTCCGAGCTGATAGTCCATGCTGCTGCAAACGTCGTCGAACTGTACGTGCAGATGGTTGTTGTCTTGCAAACGTCCCGATCTGTTGACTCAGGGATCAACACGTGGCTGCACGATCCGTTACAGCCATGCGGATAAGATACCTGTCATCTCGACTGCTAGTGATACGAGGCCGTTGGGATCCAGCACGGCGCTCCGTATTACGCTCCTGAACCCACCGTTTCCATATTCTGCTGACAGTCATTGGATCTCGACTAACGCGAGCAGCAATGTCGCGATACGATAAACCGCAATCGCGATAGGCCACAATCCTACCTCTATCAAAGTCGGGAACGTGATGGTACGCATTTCTCCTCCCTACACGAGGCATCACAACAACGTTTCACCAGGCAACGCAGGTCAACTGCTGTTTGTGTATGAGAAATCGCTTGAAACTTTCCTCATGGCAGCACGTTGTAGGTGTCGCCACCGGCTCCAACCTTGTGTGAATGCTCTGGAAGGCTAATCATTTGCATATCACAACATCTTCTTCCTGTCGGTTAAATTTCGCGTCTGTATCACGTCAGCTTCGTGGTGTAGCATTTTTAATGGCCAGCAGTGTATTTCATTAGGAAAATATCTTTAATTCATTAAAATACTTCCTTATATTAAAACATTTCTAAAGTTACATCCATGAAAATTGGTATCTGACTTCTAAAGAAATATGTGTTTGCGCATTCTCTAAGGTAATATGACCATAAAACTACTACAACTACCAGAATCGCTTTTTGGTTAGAAGTACATTCGGAAAAGACCATCCTTCCATGGCCTTACTTAGCGTGAAAAGCTTAGAAGATGTTGCAATTTATGATCAACATAAAAATTCTATTAAAGAAAAACAAAAATATCCGGGCAAACCATTCGTCTCACGATTGAAGCAGGGGGAGCTAAGTAAGTTTATACATAAAACATTATATTTAACGAGCTAGACATTATCTTAATTCGTCATGTACACGACAACGTAAAGGAAAAGCTATTAAATTTCTTAAAAGTGTCAGCGCTTAGCATTGTTACAGTAAATAGAGGCTGTCACCGGTAAGACAGATAGTTATCATTTATTGACTTACATTTAATATCTTTTATTCTTAGATACTATATGTTGTGCATGACGTTATGTAAGATCCCAGTTTTGCATGCTGTGCGTATTGTATAGCAATCCCATCTGGTGATAAAAATGGTACAGATATTTCGAGTTGTCTCTGCCAGGTGCCACTCAGTGCAACGCATTACCTTCCATAGTAGTAACGATCGAAAAAAGAAAGAAGAAAGGCGTTAGTATTTTCTTAATAGCTTAAATGTTGTGTACTTTATAAGTAATATTCCTGATGTAATAAAGATATTGAAGCATTGCTCTCCAAATTTATTTGCCGGCTTACGAGAAGAAAGAGGATATCTAGATACAATGAACACAAACACGCAGCTCTGAGTGGAAATGAAGACAGCTGATACACTGTCGTTAATTGGGTAGGTAACGTCTGCGCGCACTCTCTCTCCTCTTCTTCTCTGTCTCTCTCTCTCTCTCTCTCTCTCTTTCTCTCTCTCTCCCTCGCAGACTGGTTCGTTACAGTTTTACGTGTCCATGTAACTGCTTTGTGTTGACAGTAAATCTACCCTATACTTCAGGTCTATGTTTACTAGTTGAATGACGTAAAATCTTTGAAAAACAACTGTGTTGTATTTACTCACATAAAACTCACAAGTACCGCCATAATGTCCGTTCCAAGCGACATATGCACGTTTCTAACTCAAACGTCCGGGTAAAAGAGTTATTTTTTATTAATTTCATTTACTATTCAGTTCAGTTTAACTGCACGCTCTCATTAATGGTCAACATGTCTATCGAGTAAATAACCTTTCTGTTAGAACCCTCCACTACAGACAGTCTGATTGCAGTCAAAAGATTGACGTGATATTCAGTGATGAGATTATCTCGCCAGTATGCTTGGCTACTTGTCAAAGACCTAGAGTCTCTAACAAGGGAACCTCCCCATCGCACCCCCCTCAGATTTAGTTATAATTTGGCACAGTGGATAGGCCTTGAAAAACTGAACACAGATCAATCGAGAAAACAGGAAGAAGTTGTGTGGAACTATGAAAAAAATTAGTAAAATATACAAACTGAGTAGCCCATGCGAAGATAGGCAACATCAAGGTCAATGGGAGTCAAGGAGTACCGTGGTCCCGTGGTTAGCGAGAGCAGCTACGGAACGAGAGGTCCTAGGTTCAAGTCTTCCCTCTAGTGAAAAGTTTAATTTTTTATTTTCAGGTTATGTGACAAACTCTTATGTTTCCATCACTTTTTTGGGAGTGATTATCACATCCACAAGAAAACCTAAATCGCGCAAGGTAGAAGAATCTTTTTACCCATTCGCCAAGTGTACAAGTTAGGTGGGTCGACAACATATTCCTGTCATGTGACGCACATGCCGTTACCAGTGTCGTATAGAATATATCAGATGTGTTTTCCTGTGGAGGAATAGGTTGACCTATGACCTTGCGATCAAATGTTTTCGGTTCCCATTGGAGAGGCATGTCCTTTCGTCTACTAATCGCACGGTTTTGCGGTGCGGTCGCAAAACACAGACACTAAACTTATTACAGTGAACAGAGACGTGAATGAACGAACGGACAGATCATAACTTTGCGAAAGTAAAATTTTCGGTCGAGGGAAGCCTTTTTTTTTTTTACAAAAAAAAAAAAAGGTTGCATGGCGCGAGATTTTTTTTTTTTTAAGGAGGTGGGGGAGGGCGGGGAAGGCAGAGCGATCAGGGGTCGTAACCTGAGGCCTGGTCGCAGTGTCCCCCTCGTCCGTCAAGGAATCAGAGATGGGAAGGGGAAATCTGTTGTGGGAATTATATTGATTGATTTATTTTTATTTACTGTTTTTAATACATTCTTAATGTGGTTTTACTTTGCACCACAACAAAAATAAATGTATCTAGCACCGCATCGTGCTCTGAGAAAAAGAAAACAATATCTCGGCACGTTCCTACACCGAGGTAATGTATATGGGGAAAACGAAAAAAAAAGTGCTTCATACAGGATGCAGAGGGGTGTGTCGCTACTCTCCTTACGCTTCATCATCCAGGTACGTCTTCACGTATATCATGTTGTTCCACCGAGAATCGAACTTAGTCATGTCAGCTCACTCAATGGGTATCTTCTCCTACCTGTTGATGATCCAGCTGCGTGGAGGGTCGCGTAGGGCACTCCCTAAGTAATTAGAAAAATACTGTCTGTATTTTGGGTTCCGTACGATCTTGCAATGACGTTCTTGTAGGTAGTTCCAAAAGTCTAATACATCTTTAGGTCCATCGTGAAATAAGTAGTGTACCGCATGCGCACGGATCCACGTGACAGCGTTGGTCTTGGCGCGCGGGAAATACTGTTGATCCGGAAATAGTAGAAACCGGGGTGTAATGTGTTCCGGAGTCACTCGTAGAAAATACGACAAAATTTGTCGCACCAAGCGCCATACGTCTTCTGCCGCGCCACATGTGAGACGGTGTTCGTCCGTGTCTGGTATCCCGCAGTCTACGCAGAGAGGCGATTCCGCCATGTTTATCTTGTGGAGGCGTGATCGGGTGATCTGTTTACCATTGACTGTGATGTACCATGTGGATCGGACGGCTGTGTCCAGTGGAATCGCGTGAATCGTCTTCCACACCACCTTCCAATTAACCTGAGGGCTTTTGGTCTCCACGATGTTTGGTGGGCGCCTCTGCTGTAGGACATGGTATATATCCCGCGCCGACGCCTGTTTCGTCGGTGGTACTGCGATACGGACATAGCTGTGTTCAATGTAAAAGTTCCCGAAGTAGTAGAAGGGTCGGGGGGTATGTCTTGCGTCGTCAGTGGGGGCATAAGGGAGGGTGGAGCTAAGGACTCCAACAGCAAACCTGTCAAACTTTCCGGGTGGTGGCGCCACAGCTTGATGTGTGAGCTGACATACAGGGCCACAGCTCTGTCGTGGACATGGACTAGACCAAGACCTCCCCTTTCTGGGGGAAGGGTCAGTGACTCATAACTGACTTTGAAGAGCATGCCTGTACTGACGTAGGCTCCGAATGCCGCTAATAGACGTCGAGCCATCAGTAACGGTATTGGGAGAACACGCGCTATGTGTGGAAGGCGCGATGCGAGGTAAACATTCACGAAATGTGTCCTTTGGAGAATGTCGAGGGTCCGCAGACGAAGGTTGAAGATCTGGACCCGAATTTGTTGTAATAAGCGGCGGTAGTTAAGAGCCGCGGTGCGCCGTATGTCGTCGTGAAACTCTATTCCGAGACATTTGATAGTGCCACGAAGCTGTAGGGGTTCGACACACGCTGGGGTCAACCCGTCTCCTATGGCCATGGCGACCGATTTGGCGACGTTGAGACAGCTGCCGGAAGCCACACCGTACGTGGTAATCCATTCTAGTGCTCTGTTGACATCGTCGCGATTGCGGAACACGAGAACCAGGTCGTCTGCATATGCTGTACAGCGAAATGTGAAGTCACGTAGGGTAAGACCGGTGAGGCGTTGACGGAGACCACAGAGGAGCGGTTCCAGGGCCAGAGAATATAGTAACGTCGACAAGGGGCAGCCTTGACGGACGGAGCGGAAAATCGGGAGGGACTGCGAGAGACGCCCGTTAACGAGCACTTTGGAAGTCGCCCCTCGGAGTAGGCGCATCACGACGTCTGTGAATTGCTGTGGGTACTGCATGTGCTGGAGAACGGACGTTAGGTACGCGTGATCCACTCGATCAAAAGCTTGGCTAAAATCTAGTGATGCCAGCGCTCCCGGGATGCGGCGTGCCCTGGCTAGGGCTATTAAGTCACGGTATCGACACAGTGCTGTGTGGATGTTGTTGATACCCCCTAGGGAAGTCTGATCTGGCGAGATGACGTAAGGTAGGGTCGGTCGTAGACGGTTTGCTAATAGTCTGGTGAATATCTTCATGTCGCAGTTGACGAGTGTTAGCGGTCGGTAATCTCGTATTCGAGCCCCACCTTTAGGCTTGTTAGTTAGTTAGTTAGTGTTGTTTTAACGTCTCGTCGACAACGAGGTCATTAGAGACGGAGCGCAAGCTCGGGTTAGGGAAGGATGGGGAAGGAAATCGGCCGTGCCCTTTCAAAGGAACCATCCCGGCATTTGCCTGAAACGATTTAGGGAAATCACGGAAAACCTAAATCAGGATGGCTGGAGACGGGATTGAACCGTCGTCCTCCCGAATGCGAGTCCAGTGTGCTAACCACTGCGCCACCTCGCTCGGTTTTAGGCTTGTGAACCGGTATAATTATTCCTTCTACGAAGGTCGCAGGGAGCGGCACCGCGGGGGACATAAGCTCCCGACAGATGTCTGTTAACTTGGGAGCCAGTAAATACTGGAAAGTTCTATAAAACTCCACAGGGAGCCCGTCGGGGCCAGGAGACTTATTCGCCGCTCCTTTACCGATGGCGTCGATAACTTCGTCTTCCGTAATGTCGTTCAATAATTCAGTTTGTAAATCCTGTGGGACAATGCCGTAAACCAGTTGTGAGACTGCTGTCACCGTCGTCGCGTCGGAACATTGAGCAGAATAAAGTCGTGCGTAATGGTCGAAGAAGGCTGCAGCAATATCGCGTTGTGTGGTGTGATGATGGCCGTCCTCAGTGGTGATGGCATGTATCAGCGCCCGTCTTCGCAGTGTACGTTCTCGGATGACGTGGTACATGGTGGGTCGTTCCGTTGCGAGTCTGTGTTGTGTCCGCGCTCGGACGATCGTCCCTTCGAGGTGTCGGCGCATATGGGCTACGATCTGTGCTTTCGCACGCTGAACTGTCAGCTGTCGTTCCGGTGTGGGTGGCAAGGAGGCGCATTCGCGAAGGAGGGTCTGCCGCCTCCAAGCAGCAGTCTCACGACCATAAGTAATAAAGGTTCGCCGTAGGGCCGGCTTGGCGCAGGTTAACCATCAACTAATCGACGTAGGATACGTTGGGAGGCGGCGGACGCACAAACTCCACGTGTCTTAGATGGCGCGTCGACAATCCGGAGAAGCGAGATGAGCAAGGTTTAATTTCCAGGGATGTCGGCTGCGCCACACCCGTTGGCGATGAAGGGTGACGGCACATATATAGGCCTCGTGATCAGAAAAGGCTACTGGCCACACCTCCGCGTCACTCACCGTTGCCGCGAGAGAACGGGAGACGTAAATCCTATCGATGCGACTAGACGAGTGACTCGTGAAATGGGTGTATCCCGCTCTATTTCCTCGGACATGTTCCCATGTATCTACCAGCTGGAGATCGCCGATGAGTGTCCCAAGTTCGGGGCACGGTGAATGGCGTGGCAGCTGATCTTTAGGTGCTAGGGTGCAACTGAAATCGCCCCCTAATATCAAGTCATCGTGCCTGCCCTGAAAAAGCGGTGCTATTCCTTCTGCGAAGAAGAGCGATCGGTCACGACGGCGATTCGTTCCGGAAGGGGCGTACACATTGATAAACCGGACGCCTTGCACCGTTACGGCCATTCCTCTAGCGTCGGGGAGATATCGGACTTCGTCCGCCTCGAGGCCTTCTCTGAGGAGAATGGCGACTCCACTGTTAGTTGGCGAGGCGTGGGACACATGAGCCGTATAACCATACATACCCGGGAAATCGGCGACGAAGACATCTTGGAGAAAGACAATGTCAACGTCTGCTGCATTGAGCATGTCTTGGAGCAGCGACAACTTCGTACGTGTCCGAATGGTGTTAATGTTGATGGTCGTTAAGCGATAGGTTTGTAGATCGTCTCCTGCGGTGGGGGCTGCCGTCAGTGTCGCCGTAAAAGGTGGGGCCTGTGATCTGCTGGCCGCGGCCGCGCCGTCATCTGTTGCTACTCGGGAGGGGCCGAGGTGTGGGAGGAGAGACCCCTCTCCTCATCCACCACAGCGGCCGTAGAATCGTCTTCAATGTCATCCGCCCAAGGTCCGTAAGTTAACGGTGGCTGCGGTAGAACACTTGTGGGCTGAGTGACTGAGGGTGAATCCGCAGTTGTTTCCGGTTGTGTACCAACGGCGGGCGCTGTGCTGGCCATCCGTTTGTCCGAGGGAGCGGAATCGGGTTTGTCAACATCAGACAAAGTGACAGATGGGGGCGATCTCGTGTCATCCATTCTCCTCGTCGTTTCGTCGGCCGTCCGGTCGTCAACTGGAGAAGACGTCCGCTGGAGGCAATCGTCTGAGGGTGTGCGACGTCGCTTTTTATGTTTTCTCGGTGACCTTTGTTTGCGGACGTGGGTTTCTGTGTCCGAAAGAGATTGTGGTTCCAGTATAGCATCCCCCTCAGGGAGAAAGGCAGAGGTCGGTACAACCCTAGCGTCGAGTTCCATTCTCTCGTCCGAATCTTCATGTGGAGTCGATGGGCGGCGTTCTTCAACCCCTGCAGACACCGTAATGGTGTTGGTCAATCCAGGATCGGCGACAGGTGCGCATTCTAACGCTTCCTGTCTTCCGGGGGGGGGGGGGGGGGTTGCCGTCTGTCATGACGGTTGATCGTGTCACCTCTGCGTAATTTAGGGGGTGGGCCGTGAGCGTAGGAGGTGGTGTCGTGTCATGCAATGGAAGTTGTGTAACCCGACGTTGAATACACGCCGAGCGCACATGACCCTCCTGACCGCAACCAGAACAAGTACGAGGTTGGCCGTCGTACATTATGATTGCTCGACAGCCACCTATGACTAAGTAGGACGGCACATGTTTCTTTAATTCAATTTTCACTTGTCGGACGCCGTTGAGGACTTGGTACGTCTCGAAGGTGTTCCATTTTTCGGCCACGTGGCTAATTACCGTCCCATAAGGGCGGAAAGCTGAGGTAACGACGTCCGGTGGTACTTCGAAAGGGAGTTCGAAGACTCTTAGTGTGGGTAATCCTAGTCCAGCATGGTGAACAATAACCTCTCCGATGTGACCATCGGAGTGTTTCAACTTGAGAGTGTTCGCGCATCTGTTCACAACTGCGTGACATAACTCGTCATCGCCCGCATCTCGTGGTCGTGCGGTAGCGTTCTCGCTTCCCACGCCCGGGTTCCCGGGTTCGATTCCCGGCGGGGTCAGGGATTTTCTCTGCCTCGTGATGGCTGGGTGTTGTGTGCTGTCCTTAGGTTAGTTAGGTTTAAGTAGTTCTAAGTTCTAGGGGACTTATGACCACAGCTGTTGAGTCCCATAGTGCTCAGAGCCATTTGAACCATTTTTTAACTCGTCATCGACCATCTTGACGTAAACGACGCTGCTTGTGATGGATAGGTGGATACCGACGATGTGCTGTGTTGGTATTTGAACTTCGTCACGGATGAATCGTTCGACTTCAAAGACTCGTGGTCGTGCGTAGTCGGGCTGGAAGCTGATCTTGATGGTAGCTTTTCTGTACGAATGAGCCATGGCGACTCAGTGGTAACTGACGCGAGTATTAGCTGCGGCGAGGAAGTAAACAAACTACGCGCGCTCGCGACTCTGCGGACGGGACGTAAACAAGACGTCCTCGCCACTCACCGGCCGAAAGCAGACTGACTTGAACCAAGGACCTCTCGTTTCGCAGTTACTGACGCTAACCACGAGACCACGGCGCTCCTGAGTTCACGTTGTCCTTGTTGTTGCATATCTTACTCATGGACTACTCAGTTTGTATGTTTTACTAATTTTTTTCATAGTTCCACGCAACTTCTTCCTGTTTTCTCGATTGATCTGTTTTCAGTTTTTCAAGGCCTATCCACTGTGCCAACTTATAACTTAATCTGAGGGTGGTGCGATGGGGAGGTTCCCTTGTAAGCAAAAGCTCTGCAATACGCCAAGGACTACACTGATGAGCCAAAACATTATGACCTCCTGCTCAGTATCTTGTTTGTCCGTCTTTGGAACGAAATACACCACTGATTCTGCGTATCAGGGATCCGACAGTTTGCTGGTGGGTTTGTAGAGGTATTTGGCATTACATGTCTACGCACAGCTCACGAATTCCCGTAAATAACCGGGCTCTGATTTGCCTACGCTGTTATGGCGCCAGACAGCGAGCCAGATGGCTTCCATAGGATTGACATCAGCCGAAATTGGTCGCCGAGACGTCAACGTGAGTTCACTGTGTTACTCCTCAAATATTGTAGGGCGGTTCTGGCTGCGAGACTCGGACAATTATAGTACTGAAAAATGACATCGCCGTCGGGCAAGACATCAAGCACGAAGGGATGCAGGTTGTTCACTGCTGTGAGCGTGTCTTCGATTACTACAACAGGACCCATGCAAGAGCAGGAGAATGTCTCCCATAACGTAATACTGCTCCCACCAGCCAGCGTCCGTGACAGAGGACACGTTTCGAGCCGCCGTTCACCGCTATGACGGCATTGTGTAGACGACAATCGAGCTAGTGTACCAAACATGTGATTCTCTCGAAGGGTAGACACGTTTCCATTGATCGAAGGTCGAATCCCGATGGTCCCTCGCCCGCTAGAGTCGTAATTGACGATATCTTTGGGTGCCATGTGGACACGTAGGGGTGGTCTGTTGCGGAGCTCCATGTTGAACAATGTTCGATGAACGGTATGCACCGAAACAATTTGTGTACACCAACATTATGTCCTTTCGCCAGAGATGCCACAGATCACCATCTATCATACTTCACAGAGCAGATAAGCCCCCGAACCACAAGTTCTGTGAAGACTGGTGGACGTCAAGACGGTTAACGCCCGCCCTTCTACCTCTTTCCGTAGATAAGACAATAGCATGTGAACATTCGAACAGCTTCGCCGTTTTCGAGATACTCGTGCGCAGTCTCTGCTTAATAATATTCCGTCCTTTGTCAGAGTTGCTTATCTCAATGGATTTCCCCATTTGCATGCCATATTTTCGCTAGGGTAATCCCCCGTTCGTGTCTACTGCACTTACATACCTTTGTTGCCGCTTCACGTGCACCCAAAGCCATCAGACGGCATCCAGCGTAGCGTTGGGGAGTGGTCATAATGTTTTTGCTGAACTGTGTATAACGACATGACGTAAGAATGGCAGTTTCTAATTTAGGTAGCAAAAAATCAAGTCGAAATCATGGAACCTTAATGATCATGTCCGCTTAATACACCCTACAATGGTACTGTTTCTCACGTAAATACATACACTCCTGGAAATGGAAAAAAGAACACATTGACACCGGTGTGTCAGACCCACCATACTTACTCCGGACACTGCGAGAGGGCTGTACAAGCAATGATCACACGCACGGCACAGCGGACACACCAGGAACCGCGGTGTTGGCCGTCGAATGGCGCTAGCTGCGCAGCATTTGTGCACCGCCGCCGTCAGTGTCAGCCAGTTTGCCGTGGCATATGGAGCTCCATCGCAGCCTTTAACACTGGTAGCATGCCGCGACAGCGTGGACATGAACCGTATGTGCAGTTGACGGACTTTGAGCGAGGGCGTATAGTGGGCATGCGGGAGGCCGGGTGGACGTACCGCCGAATTGCTCAACACGTGGGGCGTGAGGTCTCCACAGTACATCGATGTTGTCGCCAGTGGTCGGCGGAAGGTGCACGTGCCCGTCGACCTGGGACCGGACCGCAGCGACGCACGGATGCACGCCAAGACCGTAGGATCCTACGCAGTGCCGTAGGGGACCGCACCGCCACTTCCCAGCAAATTAGGGACACTGTTGCTCCTGGGGTATCGGCGAGGACCATTCGCAACCGTCTCCATGAAGCTGGGCTACGGTCCCGCACACCGTTAGGCCGTCTTCCGCTCACGCCCCAACATCGTGCAGCCCGCCTCCAGTGGTGTCGCGACAGGCGTGAATGGAGGGACGAATGGAGACGTGTCGTCTTCAGCGATGAGAGTCGCTTCTGCCTTGGTGCCAATGATGGTCGTATGCGTGTTTGGCGCCGTGCAGGTGAGCGCCACAATCAGGACTGCATACGACCGAGGCACACAGGGCCAACACCCGGCATCATGGTGTGGGGAGCGATCTCCTACACTGGCCGTACACCACTGGTGATCGTCGAGGGGACACTGAATAGTGCACGGTACATCCAAACCGTCATCGAACCCATCGTTCTACCATTCCTAGACCGGCAAGGGAACTTGCTGTTCCAACAGGACAATGCACGTCCGCATGTATCCCGTGCCACCCAACGTGCTCTAGAAGGTGTAAGTCAACTACCCTGGCCAGCAAGATCTCCGGATCTGTCCCCCATTGAGCATGTTTGGGACTGGATGAAGCGTCGTCTCACGCGGTCTGCACGTCCAGCACGAACGCTGGTCCAACTGAGGCGCCAGGTGGAAATGGCATGGCAAGCCGTTCCACAGGACTACATCCAGCATCTCTACGATCGTCTCCATGGGAGAATAGCAGCCTGCATTGCTGCGAAAGGTGGATATACACTGTACTAGTGCCGACATTGTGCATGCTCTGTTGCCTGTGTCTATGTGCCTGTGGTTCTGTCAGTGTGATCATGTGATGTATCTGACCCCAGGAATGTGTCAATAAAGTTTCCCTTTCCTGGGACAATGAATTCACGGTGTTCTTATTTCAATTTCCAGGAGTGTAGTTAAACACTTTACATCCACCTTCGGAGCAGCGGGAGAAACAGCTTTCCTCTCTGAGAATGCACTGGACTACTCTCTTTTCAACTCGATGAGACAAACTATGGCCACTGAGGTTATTGCCGTCCTCGTGAAAGAAAGTACTTCCCTCGGTCGACCAATCATATCCCTTTAATTACTTTTAGTATTTTGCTAAATTATTCCCTCGAAAAATGTCATACAAAATTTAAATAACAGTATCCTTACATGTCTGGAGAACTCAAGAAATGGTATAACTTTTACAATACAAATACCACCTGTACATGTCTGTCATAGATGGTAAGTGAACACTATTTGTTAGCAGAACATTATGTGCACGGTAATGCATACTTATACTCAAGTGACGAAACTCATGAGATATCTCATAATATCGCGTCGGACCTTGGAAGCCCCCTAGAGAAATACTGAGCCATGGTGCCACTATGGCCGATCATAATTGCTAAAGTGATGCCGACGCAGAATTTTTTCATAGGCTGACCTCTCGAACGTGTCCCACGAAACTTCGATAGGATTTATGTCTGGTGATTTTGCTGGTGAAACCATTCTCTTAAACTATCCAGGAGGTTCTTCAAATACACTCCTGGAAATTGAAATAAGAACACCGTGAATTCATTGTCCCAGGAAGGGGAAACTTTATTGACACATTCCTGGGGTCAGATACATCACATGATCACACTGACAGAACCACAGACACATAGACACAGGCAACAGAGCATGCACAATGTCGGCACTAGTACAGTGTATATCCACCTTTCGCAGCAATGCAGGCTGCTATTCTCCCATGGAGACGATCGTAGAGATGCTGGATGTAGTCCTGTGGAACGGCTTGCCATGCCATTTCCACCTGGCGCCTCAGTTGGACCAGCGTTCGTGCCGGACGTGCAGACCGCGTGAGACGACGCTTCATCCAGTCCCAAACATGCTCAATGGGGGACAGATCCGGAGATCTTGCTGGCCAGGGTAGTTGACTTACACCTTCTAGAGCACGTTGGGTGGCACGGGATACATGCGGACGTGCATTGTCCTGTTGGAACAGCAAGTTCCCTTGCCGGTCTAGGAATGGTAGAACGATGGGTTCGATGACGGTTTGGATGTACCGTGCACAATTCAGTGTCCCCTCGACGATCACCGGTGGTGTACGGCCAGTGTAGGAGATCGCTCCCCACACCATGATGCCGGGTGTTGGCCCTGTGTGCCTCGGTCGTATGCAGTCCTGATTGTGGCGCTCACCTGCACGGCGCCAAACACGCATACGACCATCATTGGCACCAAGGCAGAAGCGACTCTCATCGCTGAAGACGACACGTCTCCATTCGTCCCTCCATTCACGCCTGTCGCGACACCACTGGAGGCGGGCTGCACGATGTTGGGGCGTGAGCGGAAGACGGCCTAACGGTGTGCGGGACCGTAGCCCAGCTTCATGGAGACGGTTGCGAATGGTCCTCGCCGATACCCCAGGAGCAACAGTGTCCCTAATTTGCTGGGAAGTGGCGGTGCGGTCCCCTACGGCACTGCGTAGGATCCTACGGTCTTGGCGTGCATCCGTGCGTCGCTGCGGTCCGGTCCCAGGTCGACGGGCACGTGCACCTTCCGCCGACCACTGGCGACAACATCGATGTACTGTGGAGACCTCACGCCCCACGTGTTGAGCAATTCGGCGGTACGTCCACCCGGCCTCCCGCATGCCCACTATACGCCCTCGCTCAAAGTCCGTCAACTGCACATACGGTTCACGTCCACGATGTCGCGGCATGCTACCAGTGTTAAAGATTGCGATGGAGCTCCGTATGCCACGGCAAACTGGCTGACACTGACGGCGGCGGTGCACAAATGCTGCGCAGCTAGCGCCATTCGACGGCCAACACCGCGGTTCCTGGTGTGTCCGCTGTGCCGTGCGTGTGATCATTGCTTGTACAGCCCTCTCGCAGTGTCCGGAGCAAGTATGGTGGGTCTGACACACCGGTGTAAACGTGTTCTTTTTTCCATTTCCAGGAGTGTAAATCGTGAGCAATTGTCACCCGGTGACATGGCACACTATCACCCATAAAAATTCCATCGTTGTTTCGGAACATCACGTTCATGAGAGGCTGGAAACGGTCTTCAAGCAGCCGAACATCCAGAGGACGCCGTTCATTTCACGTAAACAAAGCCCAAACTGTTATGGAGCCAGTACCGGTTTGCTCAATGCCTTGTTCACAAACTTGGCCCGTGGCTTCTTAGGGTCTGCCCCACGCTCGAACCCTACTACCATCAGCTCTTACCAAATGAAATCAGGATACATTTGACCATTCCACCGTTTTCCAGTTTGCTAGGGTCCAACCGATGTTGCCAAGAACCCGGAGAGACGCTGCAGGTGCTGTCGTGCTGTTAGCAATGGCACACGCATCGTCCGTCTGCCGCCGTATTCCATTAAGCGAAATTTCGCCTCACTGTCCTAACGGCCACATTCACCGTAAGTCCTACATTGATTTCTGCGGTTATGTCACACACCGTTGTTTATCTCTTAGCAGTCACAAATCTACATAAAAACCGCTGCTCTCGGTCGTTAAGTGAAAGCCGTGGGCCACTCCATTGATCGTGGTGAGGCGTAAAGTCAGAAATTTGGTATTCTCAGCACACTCTTGACGCTAAGGATTTTGAAATGAAATGTTCCATGCATCTAGCTAAAACTCCCATTCCGCGTTCAAAGTCTATTAATTCCCGTCATGCGGCCATAATCACGCAGGAAAAATTTTCAAAGAATCACCTGAAAACAAATGAGGGCTCCGCCAATGCACAGCCCTTTTATACCTTATGTGCACGATAGTACCGCCACCCATATATGTGCACATCGGATTCCCATGACTTCTGTTACTCCAGTGTAATTACTGTCAATTTCAAAATTCATTCTTCACACACACCCTTTTTCGACTTCACCATACATTCTGTTAGCCCAATAGCAGTGTACTGTCACTCAAAAAAACTTGCACCGAAAATTAATTTTCTATTTTTGTCGTGGAAGCTGCTTTATGATTATTTGAGAATAGGATGTTCCACGAAGCCACTTCTCTGATAGGTATACAGTGTGATATTCGCGTGTCAGGCAGTAGTTCTTTATGCAAGACTAAAAAGTAAAATCACATGTTGTTGAAACCACTAAAGATACAAATTGGAGACATGAATGGTTATCTCTTATTACCATCTGAAAGTGTTGGACTGCAATCGGTGTACTCGACCGCTATATAGTATACCCATGGTACTAAGCCGCCTTTCAGCATATAGAAAGGCGATCAGTAGTGTCTCTACTAACTAATATATCTACAGTACATATTATGAACAGCGAAAGTAAGTGGGTAGCGTCTGCGAATCGAACACTTGTGCTGTGTTGGCCGAAGAGCCAACACCGTATTGCTAGAGGAGGCCGAAATGCACGCGTTTAATTACACGCAGACTGGCGTGAGGTCTGGAACAGTTAAGGGAATTTTTAGTAGCAAATAAAGTACGTAGTTGATGTAATACTTAACTTTAATCCATAACTGTAGAACATCGGTCTGACGGTACAGTAATAAGAAGCTCAATATAAATTGGTAATGGCGCCTTGCTAGGTCGTAGCAAATGACGTAGCTGAAGGCTATGCTAACTATCGTCTCGGCAAATGAGAGCGTAATTTGTCAGTGAACCATCGCTAGCAAAGGCGGCTGTACAATGGGCCGAGTGCAAGGACGTCTCTCTAGACCTGCCGTGTGGCGGCGCTCGGTCTGCGATCACTGACAGTGGCGACACGCGGGTCCGACGTATACTAATGGACCGCGGCCGATTTAAAGGCTACCACCTAGCAAGTGTGGTGTCTGGCGGTGACACCACAACTTGCATCGAGTGGGCTGAGTTTAGCCTCTGAGTTTACTTTCTGAATCATATTGAGGTATATTAAATATCATCTTATAGTTGATATTTGCTGCTAAAAATTTTTCATGAATTTCATTACTTTTCTGTTGTATCTCGGGTAGCCAACAGTAATTCGTAGACTAGGAAGCAGGAGACAGACGAGGGTAGCTGGGAACACAACAGAATAGCAATAGACAGTGCTATAACTGAAAAATGAAACACATTTGTTTATTATACACACGTCAAAAAAAGTTTTGCACCACATCGGTTCCAGCCGGTCCGAGTGGCCGAGCGGTTCTAGGCGCTCCTGCGTCGGGCACGGATGTGTGTGATGTCCTTAGGTTAGTTAGGTTTAAGTAGTTCTAAGTTCTAGGGGACTGATGACCTCAGAAGTTAAGTCCCATAATGCTCAGAGCCATTTGAACCACATCGGTTCCGAGAGTTCCGGAACCTGAAGAGAAAATTGGAATAGAGATCAACTTAAAGATCATTTTTCGTCCTTTTTATTGCTCATGAAAACCACGCATTGCATGTTGTACATCCATACAGCAGAGACTTTCAGAGGTGGTGGTCCACATTGTTGTACACCGGTACCTCTAATACCGAGTTGCACCTCCTCTTACATTGATGCACGCCTGTATTCGTCGTGGCATACTATCCACAAGTTCATCAAGGGATTGTTGGTCCATATTGTCCCACTCCTCAACGGCGATTCGACTTAGATACCTCACAGTGGTTAGTGGGTAACGTCGTCCATAAATAGCCAGTTTCAATCTATCAAATGGTTCAAATGGCTCTGAGCACTGTGGGACTCAACTGATGAGGTCATAAGTCCCCTAGAACTTAGTACTTAAACCTAACTAACCTAAGGACAACACACACATCCATGCCCGAGGCAGGATTCGAACCTGCGACCGTAGCGGTCGCGCGGTTCCGGACTGTAGCGCCAGAACCGCTCGGCCACCAGCGGCCGGCCTTCAATCTATCCCATGCATGTTCGATAGGCTTCATGTCTGGAGAACATGCTGGCCACTCTAGTCAAGCGATGTCGTTTTCCTGAAGGAAGTTATTCACAAGATGCGCACGATGGGTGCGCGAATTGTCTTTCGTCCAGCCAATATACTGCCGGTGTGGTTGCACTGTCGGTCGGAGGATGGCATTCACGTATCGTACAGCCGTTACGGCGCCTTCCACGGCCACCAGCGGCCTACGTCGGCCCACATAATGCCACCCCACAACAGCAGGGAACCTCCACCTTGGTGCACTCTCTGGACAGTGTGTCTAAAGCACTCAGCCTGACCGCGTTGCCTACAAACAGGCCGCCGGCGTTGTCTGGTTGAAGGCATATGCGACACTCATAGTGAAGAGAACGAGATGACAATCCTGAGCGGTCCATTCGGGATGTTGTTGGGCCCATATGTGCCGCGCTGCATGGTGTCATGGTTGCTAAGATAAACCTCGCCATCGACGTCGGGAGTGAAGTTGCGCATCATGCAGCCTATTGCGCACAGTTTGAGTCGTAACACGACGTCCTGTGGCTGCACGAAAAGCATTATTCAGCATGGTGGCGTTTCTGTCAGGATTCCTCCGAGCCATAATCCGTAGGTAGCGTCATCCACTGCAGTAGTAGCCCTTCGGACGGCCTGATCGAGGCATGTAATCGACAGTTCCTGTGTCTCTGTATTTTCTCCATGTCCGAACGACATCGCTTTGGTTCAAAAATGTTTAAATGTGTGTGAAATCTTATGGGACTTAACTGCTAATGTCATCAGTCCCTAAGCTTACCACACTACTTAACCTAAATTATCCTAAGGACGAACACACACACCCATGCCCGAGGGAGGACTCGAAACTCCTCCGGGACTAGCCTCACAGTCCATGACTGCAGCGCCTGAGACCGCTCGGCTAATCCCGCGCGGCGCTTTGGTTCACTCCGAGACGCCTGGACACTTCCCTTGTTGAGAGCCCTTCCTGGCACGAAGTAGCAATGCGGACGCGATGGAACCGCGATATTGACCGTCTAGCCATTTTTGAACTACAGGCAACACGATCCTTGTACCTTCTTACTGGTGGAATGACCGAAACTGATCGATTGTCGCACCCTCTCCATCTAATAGACGCTACTCATGCATGGTTGTTTACATCTTTGGACGGGTTTAGTGACATCTCTGAACAGTCAAAGGGACTGTGTGATACAGTATCCACAGTCAACATCTATCTTCAGGAGTTCTGGAAACCAGGGTCATGCATAAAATTTTTTTAATATGTGTATAATGCGTGGTGTCTGTTCTTTCGGACATGTTCGAAAGAACAGACACCACGCATTCATGTAATTGATAGGTCTAGCTGGGCAATGAATCCACCTTCTTCAGTGCCGGCGCACACATTCGTCAAACCACCTGTGGGAAAAAAATGGCTCTGAGCACTATGGGACTTAACATCTGTGGTCATCAGTCCCCTAGAACTTAGAACTACTTAAACCTAACTAACCTAAGGACATCACACACATCCATGCCCGAGGCAGGATTCGAACCTGCGGCCGTAGCAGTCGCGCGGTTCCGGACTGAGCCCCTAGAACCCAAGACGACCACGGCCGGCCCACCTGTGGGAATCTCATAGTAGCGAACATGGAGAATGATGGACACGGGCTGTGGATAGGTGGCACGTGGTGGGAATGTTGATCACCGGTGAGGTGTCCCGCGATTGTCTGCGCAGTGACAATAACGCTTTGTCCCGGATGGTGCAGTGGTTAACGCACCTGCGAACTAAGAAGGAGATCCCGGGTTCGATTCCCAGTCTGGTAGACATTTTCGCTCGACGCTGCTGACTCCGCATAATGTCCTGTTGCAGCTGACAGCACTGATCCCCTTCAATTTACATATTTATTTCTCTTTTGAGAAGCAGTCATGTAGAACATACAAGCATTTCCAATCTCTGAATAAAGTCTTTTGTCAACTCAACCTCAAACTATCTTTCTAACAGCGTTGGTTCTCAAAGACCTAAGTAAAGCTGATATCGTCAGTTGCTGTCCTGTCGAGCTGAGCTGTCCAATTGAGGATATGATCAACGCTGACGAACTGCCCCTCTAGCACTATCTTCACCACCCTTTACGACAGTGCAAGGGAGGACACTGGTGTCGTGCAGTCTTCCCGAATAGGGAAGGTGCGACGTCCGATTTCCGCGTACTGCCACAGTGGCGCCTGGCGCCTGGCGCCACCCCTCAGGGGCCGCAGATACTGACGTTTGCACTGGCAGGTTTTTGATGGTCACCGTACGAGTGTGTCTTATGATGACACAACATCCCTCCCTCCCCTGCCCCCCCCCCCCCCAGAAAAAGAAATTCTCCACTTAGTCGTCTAGTACAGACGAGTACCATAATGACGATGGAGAGGAGAGCAGAATGCGGCAGGTGGTGAAGGGATGCGGGCGATAGCTGTGGCGGACGCTGTACCCCATGCGCGCTATGGCGTTTGCCTTGAGTGCGGCCGGGAACATCCGCCTGGAACCAAACCAAACCAAAGGGTTCACACCCATAGCCTGATGCGGCGCAGATAGCATGGCCAGCGAAGCCGATACGATGTCAGGAGCAGTAGCTGAGTCGCTGAGAGCCACCAGAGGCGGCTCACTCCCCGACGAAAGAGGCGAAGATGAAGGCGTCGGGTCCACATCCAAGTCCATTGGCTCCGAGTCCAACGCCATCGGTCCCGAGCGTAATGGAGCCGAAAAACACGAAGGTGGAGGTTGCAGCAGACGTGACAGAAGGGCAGCGTCGGCCATGTGTTGGTTGGAAAGCAAAAAGCCTGTGGCAGTACCACTAACGTCACCTGGGTGCAACTGGTTGCGATGGTGCGTCAGCACACTGGTTGGACCCTGTAAGAGATACATTACACGTTCAGTGCCATGGGCGATCATGCCCTTTTCAAGCGGCGATTTCCGCTAAAGCACCTGAAATAAAGAGTAGGGCTTGTAGGATATTTAGCTGCGGTAGGCAGCTCAGGTACAGTCTGGCGTGGCTGGTGCAGCAGCGGGAGAAATGTACAGCCATACATCAACACGATATCGACTTTTTCCGCAATTGGTAAACGGTCCATTTTAACACGGTTAATGTATCACGAAGCAAATACCGTCCTCAGTGGCGGAATGTTACGTGATACCACGTACTTATACGTTTGTGACTATTACAGCGCCATCTATCACAAAGCGAAAAAAGGTGTCCAACTAAAACATTCATATTTCTTTACGTACTACACGAATATGTAATAAAAAATGGGGGTTCCTATTTTAAAAAATGCAGTTGATATCCGTTTGACCTATGGCAGCGCCATCTAGCGGGCCAACCATAGCGCCATCTGGTTTCCCCCTTCAAGCTAGACAAGTTTCGTCCTTTGTAGTTTTTTCGTTTGACGCTTATTTCGTGAGATATTTGGTCCGGTCACGACCAATGGACCACCCTGTATAATCCTAGTTACTGACAGATTAAAGAAATCTGTGCACTTTCAAATCCCTCTTTGATTACGGAATTACTGGTTGTTGAAATTGCTAGTCTTCACAGGTAGATGAAGCTACGTGATTTTCATTGCCTACCATCAATATGTACATTTGGCCTTTGAGGGAGTTGCTTGCAACTGCTTTCTTTTTTACATATATTGTCGAATTAGAAAGCGGAACAGGAGAAGGTATTTTCAGTATACTGTTAGCAGCTGTTGGAAACTGTAACATTAAATACTGAAAAACCATTTCGTAGATATCGCATCACTTGATGCATCAACAATGCCTGCAGTTCACAAAGGCGTAGCCGCTCTATTGCGTTATCTTTTACATAGGGACTTAATTGTAACGTTCTGAATGAACCACAAAATTGAACTAACTGTCCATGATGATATGAACGATGTGACGGATGTGTACCATATATAGACCTTTTGTAGGTTTCTTATTTTCTGTGTGTTGTGTCTAGCTCATTCAGCATAGACACAATGAGGTAGCTAGGTGCACGCTAAACTAACGCAGACGGGCTTGAAGTTCTGGAACATGAGACTTATTAATGAATAAGAAGAAAAGTACGTAGATGTTACTTAACTTTTATTCTCTTGTTGGAATACATCTCTTGAATAGTAGTAAGCTATAAGCACTGATACAAATGGCGCCTTGCTAGGTAGTAGCTATGGAATAAGCAGAAGGCTATTCTATCAGTCTCTCGGCAAATGAGAGGAAGACTTGGTAGGTCTGGTCGCAAGCTATGTCGTCCGTACAACTGGGGCGAGGTCTAGTCCGTGTCTTGTGACCTGCCATGTGGTGGCGCTAGGATTGCGATTACACAGTGGCGACACGCGGGTCCGACATGTACTACAGGACCGCGGCCGATTTAAGTTACCACCTAGCAAGTGTGGTGTCTAGCGGTGACACCACATTCCTCCCCCGCAAATCGGCGAACGGTCGTGAGATAAGGCTTCCGCCCGCCGTGGGGAGGACCCCATGTTGACGTATGCGATGAGGTGGGGAGCCTAACAACAGGCGAGGCCGTGCCACCCGCACCCGGCCATTCGGTCCGAGGGGAGCTAGGAAACGCCAGCAAACCTAGTCCAGGGTGCACGTCAACATGAGGTGTATGCGCACGTAATGAGACAAGAGGGGCCGAAGGGTCGACCTCCATTGCGTCGGGGAATCCGACGCGCGAAGACGACATCTGGTCCGGAGCGGGCAAGAGGTCCATGGCGGAGGACGGCTGGGCACGGGAAGCGAGCGGCGGCGCGTGACCCAGGGAGGCGCCAGGCGGCTGCAGCGAAGCGTCCGCTGCGGGCGGCGCCGGCGGCGGCTGCGGCGGCTGCTGCGGCGGCGGCGCGACGCCATGGGGCAAAATGGAAGGCAGCGTCGGTAACACCTGGGGATGAGGCGAGCCAGTAGATGGGTCCCCAAGGCGCTGACCTGACGGCTCCGTCGCTGAAAGCAGACGGGGAGCGGCAGAACCCAGGCGACGACAGAGGCGCAGCTGATTGAGATGCCGACGCACCTCACCAGAGGCCCCCAAAACCAAATACATCGCGCGGCCGAGGCAGCGAAGAATGCGCCCTGTGAGCCAACGCCGTGAACCGCGATAGTTGCGATAATAGACAACGTCGCCAGGAGCAAAAACAGGAGTCTGCCGCTGCACAGGAACCTGATGCGGCGGATGCAGCGAAGACATCAGGGTGCGATGAGATCGACCATGGAGCAATTCAGCCGGCGAGCGGCCATCGTGGGGCTGAGAGCGATACGAAGACAAAAAGAGCAACAAAGCGCCCTCCCGAGAATGCGACTCTTTCAATTTCAACATCTGGGACTTGAAAGTCCGGACCAATCGTTCAGCGGCACCGTTTGACTGAGGCGAAAACGGCGCGGACGTCAGATGTTGAATACCATTGGCCTTGCAGAATGACTGAAAGTCTGCGGACATGAATTGTGGGCCATTGTCGGAAACAATAGTCTGCGGAAGACCTTCAATGCAAAAGATAGCAGACAAGGCTTGGATCGTGGCAGAAGACGTCGTGGAAGACATCCGGACAACAAAAGGAAAATTACTGAAAGCATCGACCACAACCAACCATCGAGCATTCCAGAATGGACCAGCAAAATCGATGTGCAAGCGTTGCCAAGGGGAAGTGGCTTTCGGCCATGCAAAGAATTTCCGCGGCGGTGCGGATTGTTGTTCGGCACACGCCACGCAAGAGGAGCACATATTCGTAATCGCAGCATCGATTCCGAACCAAGTACAGTGCTGACGAGCAAGTTGTTTCGTACGCACTATACCCCAATGTTCTTGGTGAAGAAGCTTTAAGACAGAGGACTGTAACGATCGTGGGACCACGACTCGGGATTGATCATTATCCGAACGCAACAACAAAACACCACGTCGCACAAAAAGTCTCTCCTTGTGAGCAAAAAAACGGCGAACCAAAGGATCCGCGATCCGTGACTTTGACAAGGGCCATCGCGTAGCAACAAAACGCAAAACAGTAGCAAGGACAGGGTCAGCAGCTGTGGCTGTAGCTACACGACGAAAATCAATCGGAAACGATTCGACCACGTCATCGGTTTCCGAATCAATGAACATGCAAGCAAGTTCGGAAGAATCGAATGCTTTATCCTCAGCAACAGGCAAACGGGACAACGCATCAGCGTTTCCGTGCTTAGCAGTGGACCGATACAAGATATCGTAGCGGTACTGCGAGAGAAAAAGTGACCAGCGAATGAATTTCTGCGCTGTACGGGGAGGTACAGGCTTGCTCGGATGAAAAAGCGATGTCAACGGTTTGTGGTCTGTGATGATGGTAAAGTGACGACCATACAAGAAGTCATGGAACTTGGTAACACCAAACACGAGAGCTAAAGCTTCTTTCTCGATCTGTGAATAATTTCTTTGCGCAGATGAGAGCAATTTGGACGCAAAGGCAATAGGGCGATCATGCGAGCCATCCTTGTGCGCAAGCACAGCACCGATTCCGAAATCCGATGCATCTACCATCAACAAAAGGGGTTTTCGGGGATCGAATGGCGTAAGGCAAGTATTTGAAAGTAACGCCGATTTCATTTGGCGAAAGGCGCGTTCGCATTCCGTCGTCCAGACGAACGGAACACCTTTACGGCGTAAGCGATGAAGCGGAGCTGAAATGGAAGAAGCATTGCGCACAAACTTTGAATAATAAGTAATTTTACCCAGCACACTCTGTAGCTGTTTTAAGTTCTGCGGAGCAGGTAAGTCCTGTATGGCACGGAGGTGCTCCGGACTCGGATGTATACCTTGGGCATTGATGACATGCCCCAGGTAGGGTAAGTCCCGAGCAAAAAAAACACATTTGTCCTTCCTCAAGCGAAGACCATTCTGACGCAATACCTGAAATAATGTTCGGAGATTTTGCAAATGTTCTGCTTCTGTCTGTCCTGAGATCACAATATCGTCCAGATAGTTCGCAGCAGTAGGGACCGACGCACAAATAGTTTGTAAATATTGCTGAAACAATGCAGGGGCGGATGCACACCCGAATGGCAGTCGTTTGAAGCGATACAAGCCAAGATGCGTGTTTACCACCAAGACGCGCTGGGATTCTTCGTCCACAGGTATCTGCAAGTACGCATCTGCTAGGTCCAATTTTGAAAAATATTTTCCCGGGCACAGTTTGTCAAAAAGATCTTCCGGGCGGGGCAAAGGAAAAGTTGCAGTCACAAGTTGTGGATTCACAGTTGCCTTGAAGTCCACACAAAGTCTCAGTTTTCCGGAAGGTTTTGGCAAAATGACTAAGGGTGAGGCCCAGAGAGAAGCCTGCACACGTTCAATTACACCTTGAGATTCTAAATCGTGCAATGTTCTTGCGACCTCATCACGCAATGCGTGGGGAACATTGCGCGCTCTGAAAAATTTCGGTTGCGCGTTGTCTTTCAGTTCCAAATGTGCTTCATAGTTCTTAGCGCAACCAAGGCCCGGTGCAAAAATGTCTGCAAATTCTTCACAAAGACTAGAAACACTGGCGGAAGGCACAGTCTGATTCACTGATAGGACCTGATTTACTATAGACAAATTAAACAATTGAAACAAATCTAAACCAAATAAGTTCACTGCAGTAGAAGAACGAAGAACGTAAAATGACACAAGCTTCGTTTGTCCCTTGAATGTTGCAAGAAGGCTGCCCTGGCCTAACACAGGGATCTGTTGTCCTGAGTAACTAGTTAACTTAACATTTGCGGCACGCAATGGCGGTGCGCCCAGCTGTTTGTACGTGTCGTGATTGAGCAATGAAACTGCAGCTCCGGTATCGAGCTGGAATGGTATCACTTTGCCTTCAAAGTCTAAGTCCACAAAAAGTTTATTGTCCTGTTGACGACAAGAGCGACTGTCACGTGCAATTTGAACTGATACAGGTACAGAAGCACTTGCGACTTTACGGGAATTCCGGCGACGTCGACGCACACTGTTTGTGGGACGAACACAGTCACTGTTAGCTAAAGTGTCACTGGACGGGTGGGAATGAACTACATGAATGTCCATGGGCGAAGGTCCACGAGCTCGATTGTCCTGGGTTTGATTCCGGCGCGAAGCAAAAGGCCTGGAAGTTGTGTGATTGTCTGATCTAAGCTTTTTCTGGCAAACACTTTGAACATGTCCCTTCTTGTGACAGTAAAAGCAAATAGCTTGGCGTGACGGGCAATTGTCACGCGAATGTCTAGTTGCACACCGCGGGCATGATTTCACTGCATTTGCTTGCTTACGCGGCGCACGTGTTTGCAAGGTAGGCTGCCGCTGCTGCGATGGGCGCGAGGGCCGCTTAGCGTCCCGTGCAGCGGGCCCGGCGGGCCGGTTAATGTGACACACTGCTGGCGAAGTTTCAAAAGATGCCTGAGCAAAGGCAAGTGTGTCTTGCCTATCCAATATGTCTATCACTTGTTGAAGGGAGGGATTTACGAGTTTCAAAATCTGTTCCCTTATGCGAACATCAGAAACGTTCTGTGCTATTGCATCACGCACCATAGTGTCTGAATAAGGAAGTCCACAGTCACATTCAAATGCACACTCCCTAGTAAGTCCTTGCAAAGTAGCTACCCACTCCCTATTAGTCTGACCGGCCGTACGTTTTGTACGAAAGAACGTATACCGTTTTGCAACTACATTTACTGTTTCTTTGAAATAGGCATCTAAAGCAGACAAAATTTCTTCGTAGGACAGAGTTGCTACGTCGCGTCGGGGAAACAATTTCACTATCACACGGTAGGTAGACACACCGACACAAGAAAGCAAAAACGGCTGCCGCTCATTACCTTGAATTCTGTAGGCTGCTAGATGGAAGGCAAATTGTCGGGACCACTCAGTCCACGACTCTTCGGCCGCCACGTATGGCCGAAAGGGAGGTGCAACAGCGTTTTGTGGCAGCGGTAGCGAAGAAGCGGCGGATGCCGCATCGTTTTGCAGCGCACGGTGACCCTGGACGAGCTGTCCAAGGGCCTCCAATAACGCCTGCGTCTGCTGATTCTGCAAGCGAAAAAATTCGGACAGTACATCTGGAGATTGTGGCGAAGCCATGACACAAACGAATTAATACAAACTCTTTTACTCGTCGCCAAATAATGTTGTGTCTAGCTCATTCAGCATAGACACAATGAGGTAGCTAGGTGCACGCTAAACTAACGCAGACGGGCTTGAAGTTCTGGAACATGAGACTTATTAATGAATAAGAAGAAAAGTACGTAGATGTTACTTAACTTTTATTCTCTTGTTGGAATACATCTCTTGAATAGTAGTAAGCTATAAGCACTGATACAAATGGCGCCTTGCTAGGTAGTAGCTATGGAATAAGCAGAAGGCTATTCTATCAGTCTCTCGGCAAATGAGAGGAAGACTTGGTAGGTCTGGTCGCAAGCTATGTCGTCCGTACAACTGGGGCGAGGTCTAGTCCGTGTCTTGTGACCTGCCATGTGGTGGCGCTAGGATTGCGATTACACAGTGGCGACACGCGGGTCCGACATGTACTACAGGACCGCGGCCGATTTAAGTTACCACCTAGCAAGTGTGGTGTCTAGCGGTGACACCACACTGTGTTTTCTTAAAATCCCAAAATTCAGGGACTACTAAAGGGTGGCTCGCAAGAATTATCCTCTCAGCGTTTAACGCTAGACCGCGTTTTTCACGTGCGTTGGGTTGCTTCGTCATTTAACGCTTTTTGACCTCTTCTTAACAGTCGCAATTCTCTTGTAGATCTTTTAAAAAATACTTTATTTGTTGGTTCACGATCAATTCGTGGCAGATCTAAATGTGAGCGGTTAGTAAAATGTATCGCAAAGCAGTTGCTTATAATGGAATTAGTTGTACTTTTACGAGGCCCTCGAAGTTCTCCAAGTATCATTAATCTTTATGTGAAACAGATATTTCTCAGTCCTTAAAGCAAAACAAGAAACTGACGTAGGAAAGAAAAAAGTCTTGAAACACTGAAAACAAATGACCCGCCGCGAATAGTGGAAGAGAAACACAGATTCAGATGAGTCTGAATTTAAAGAATCATCACGTGATGAGCATGACAAATTTCAAACATTTCGGAAGAATTTGTCTTTGGCAAACAATATAAAAAACCGCTGTGAAGACTTGGATTTATTTTCGGATGCAACCGTATTAAATTCAGATCATGACCTTCTGACGAATATGAGGGTGTGTTTTATTGTGACATGCCATTTCATCGCTTACGTAAGGAGGTGGGTTTTAAAATAAGTGAAAGTACGTGTACGTTGCCAGTTAAAGAAAATCTTTAACACGCATGCTCTTCTGTAAAACAGTTTGTGAAAGCAGTCTAAATATAGTTATATCTATGGTTGAACGTGAAGGCGGATTTAATGCAGCGAATCTAACGCTGATCAGAGAAATTATTTATAAATTCCGACAGTTTCAAGTCTACTTTTCTTCAGTAAATGGACCTTCAATGCGTTGCTTCAATGTAGAAAAATTTGTAGCAAGATGGATCCAATATCAGCACCATAGTGACCTTGACAAACCGAATGGCAAACCCTCGAATCTTCAGAAAGTTGTCTCATTCATCTCGTCTGTGCAACTAAACTTTATCAGCTAGAATGACAAGTACATACTGTAAAATGTTTATTAAATATGCTTTATCTATATTGTCCTTTTAAGTTGCATCAAGAAGGTAATCACGAATTATATCAGGTGATCCAAAAAGGAAGAACAGATTTCAATTGTTTATTACAGAGAAACTATAAAACACATGTCACCGGATGGAGGAAGGTTCAAAGTTTTGACACGGTTGCACTATTGTTTATTTATAGCAACGTGGCGACCTCACCACAACAGAAGTAATTTTCTGTTTTGGAATACGCACGAAGTCAATCTACTGTTCAAGTGCAGTGTGCATTCCGCCGTGGATTCGAGAGAAGCCGCCTCTGCACAAGCAGATTTATGACTGGCATACAAAATTTATGGAAGTTGGATGCATATGCAATAGCCATGCAAGTCTGATGAGAATGTTGAGCGTAACCGTGAGAGCTCACACGCAACCCTCGAAGTCCACAAGACGGGCAGGCCAGAATGTTCTGAAACGAGGTCTGCATGTGAAGCCTTACAAGTTGCAGTCTACAAAAATTGCGTCCCGCCAACTATAACAGGAAGATACGAATTTTGCATTTCACTTCTCCAGGATATGACACAGGACACTTGTTCCCAACGATGATGTTTAGTTTTGTGGTGCGCCCAACAGCGCGGTCATCAGTGCCTAAATAAAGTCCCAGTTTTTACACAGTCCAATTTCTTTTACACAGTCCAATTTAGCCACTGTCACGAATGATGATGATGATGAAGAAGAAGAAATGATGAGGACAACACAAACACCTAGCCCCCGAGCAGAGAAAACCCGCAACTTGGCCGGAAATCGCACCCGGGACCCCGAGACCCAGAGGCAGCAACCTTTTTCTAACCACTCATCCTGTCGTACGAATCGATGTTTCATTTATCGGGTAAAGTAAACAGCCATAATGTAAAGAATTTTGGGGTCATAAAATCCTGACGTCGTCATCGAAGATGGTTAAAATGGCTCTGAGCACTATGGGACTTAACATCTGAGGTCATCAGTCACCTAGAACTTAGAACTGCTTAAACCTAACTAACCTAAGGACATCACACACATCCATGCCCGAGGCAGGATTCGAACCTGCAACCGTAGCACCAACGCGTTCCCGACTGAAGCTCCTAGAACTGCTCGGCCACACCGACCGGCGAACATAAAAGAGACTTGTCGAAACTGAATGTGGTTACTGCCATTTCTGTTAACAAAGTTTATGGACCATACCATTTTGCGAAGGGAACTGCGACAGGAATATCATTCGTGGACATGGTGCAAAACTGGTTATTTCTCTAACTTCAGGAAGATTCCAACGATTTGATTTTTATGCATGAATGCACCCCGCCTCTCTTTCACCTTGAGCTACGACGTTGTCTTAACACCACCCCAGCCGGCCGCGGTGGTCTCGCGGTTCTAGGCGCGCAGTCCGGAACTGCGCGACTGCTACGGTCGCGGGTTCGAATCCTGCCTCGGGCATGGATGTGTGTGATGTCCTTAAGTTGGTTAGGTTTAAGTAGTTCTAAGTTCTAGGGGACTGATGACCACAGCTGTTAAGTCCCATAGTGCTCAGAGCCAGCCAACACCACCCCACAACATTGGATTGGGAGTGATAGACAACAAGTTCTCGTTCGTTGCATTTAACCTGCTAGATTACCAGACTTCACAGGCTGTTATTTATTTCTGTGGAGGTAATTAAAAGACAGAGTACAGTTCCACCCATGGCAGATACTCTTCAAGAGCAGGCAAATCGAACTGCTATAGTCTTCTAGTATATCCGCCTCCCCTCCCCCCTCTTCCACCCCATCCGCACTCCAGTGGTACACTACTGGCCATTCAAATTGCTACACCAAGACGAAATGCAGATGATAAACGGGTATTCATTGGAAAAATATTTTATACTAAAACTGACTTGTGATCACATTTTCACGCAATTTGGGTGCATAGATCCTGAGAAATCAGTACCCAGAACAACCACCTCTGACCGTGACTGAGACGTGTAACCAGTTGCACCCCATACCATCATGCCGAGTGATACGCCAGTATGGCGATGACGAATACACACTTCCAATGTGTCTTCACCGCGATGTCGCCAAACACGGATGCGACCATCATGATTCTCTAAACAGAACCTGGATTCATCCGAAAAAATGACGTTTTGCCATTCGTGCACCCAGGTTCGCCGTTGAGTATACCATCGCAGGCGTTCCTGTCTGTGATGCAGCGTCAAGGGTAACCGCCGCCGTGGTCTTCGAGCTGATAGTCCATGTTACTGCAAACGTAGTCGTACTGTTCGTGGTTGTTGTCTTGCAAATGTCCCCATCTGTTGATTCGGGGTCGAGGCATGGCTGCACGTACCGTTACAGCCATGCGGACAAGATGCCTGTCATCTCGGCTGCTAGTGATACGAGGCCGTTGGGAATCAGCACGGCGTTCTGTATTGCCCTCCTGAACCCATCGATTCCATATTCTGCTAACAGTCATTGGATCTCGACCAACGCGAGCAGCAATGTCGCGATACGATAAGCCGCAATCGCGAAAGGCTACAATCCGACCTTTACCAAAGTCGGAAACTTGATGGTACGCATTTCTCCTCCTTACACGAGGCATCACAACAACGTTTCACCGGGCAACGCCGGTGAACTGCTGTTTGTGTATGAGCAAAATCGGTTGGAAACTTTCCTCATGTCAGCACGCTGTAGGTGTAGCTACCGGCGGCAACCTTGTGTGAATGCTCTGAAAAGCTAATCATTTGCATATCACAGCATCTTCTTCCTGTCTGTTAAATTTCGCGTCTGTAGCACGTCATCTTCGTGGTGTACAAATTTTAATGGCCAGTAATGTAAAAAGCAAAAATCACACACTGGCCAGCAGGTATCGGTGAACCTGTTGCTGCAGACGCAAGCGCAGTCCAGCTTCGCCCCTTCGTACTGGGGCCACACTGTTTGCACGCGGCCAGTGTAAACACGGCGAGCGCCGACCGGCCTTTCGCTGGGCAAACGACACGAGCTGCGCGCCGCGCCTGCAGACACCTGCGGTTTTGCGAAACGGCCGCTGCCGGTCGGATTGCCGTCATTTGCGGCACGTGCGCGACCACCGCCCACCGCCGCCGAAAACGGCCTCTCCGTCCGTCTGCGGCCGTGTCATTACGGCTCGGCCGCTGTCGGACAAACGAGCGGCCTACGTGAAGCTATGCCCCTCTCCCGTCTGAGGTAGCGCGGTCGCCTGACGTCACCGCTGTACAGCAAGTTTGCTTTAACTTTAGACAACTAGGTGTCTCCAAAACGACGCATTGCACGAAAAAATATTCTAGGTGAAAAGTTAGTATTAGTAAAGGGGACGTTTTGTCTGCAACACAACTGGCCATCTCCTAACCAGCTCTCCTGGGTGGGCGGGGTCAGCTTTGTATTTTCAAATAGCAACCCTCCATTTTTATTGCGAATTCGGATTCCACCCCAAAAAATACGTATTGTTATTGTGACGTCCCCTCTCCCCTTTTGTTGTCGCTGTTGATGGTGAACCACTACTGCTGCAGCTCGATTGGTGGAATGGAAACACGACGCGCAGTGATGGTTTTGCTCGTCGGATAACGCGGAACAGCACCTTCTTACAATACCACCACTTGCAAAGTTGGTTAGAAATCAGATTAATAATGTTGCTCACGCAGCATATGTTCGCTTTGTCGCCGGCGGGTTTATTTATATGCACATTCTTCCGGCCGGCCGGAGTGGCCCTGCGGTTCTAGGCGCTTCAGTCTGAAACCGCGCGACCGCGACGGTAGCAGGTTCGAATCCTGCCTCGGGCATGGCTGTGTGTGATGTCCTTTGGTTAGCTAGGTTTAATTAGTTCTAAGTTCTAGGGGACTGATGACCTCAGAAGTTAAGTCGCATAGTGCTCAGAGCCATTTTTTTTTTTTTGCGAATTCGGATTCCACCCCAAAAAATACGTATTGTTATTGTGACGTCCCCTCTCCCCTTTTGTTGTCGCTGTTGATGCTGAACCACTACTGCTGCAGCTCGATTGGTGGAATGGAGACACGACGCGCAGTGATGGTTTTGCTCGTCGGATAACGCGGAACAGCACCTTCTTACAATACCACCACTTGCAAAGTTGGTTAGAAATCAGATTAATAATGTTGCTCACGCAGCATATGTTCGCTTTGTCGCCGGCGGGTTTATTTATATGCACATTCTTCCGGCCGGCCGGAGTGGCCCTGCGGTTCTAGGCGCTTCAGTCTGAAACCGCGCGACCGCTACGGTAGCAGGTTCGAATCCTGCCTCGGGCATGGCTGTGTGTGATGTCCTTAGGTTAGCTAGGTTTAATTAGTTCTAAGTTCTAGGGGACTGATGACCTCAAAAGTTAAGTCGCATAGTGCTCAGAGCCATTTTTTTTTTTCGCTTTGTCGGGCAACAACAAAGTTATTGACTGTGGATGGTATTGTCAGAATGGAAATAATGAAGTTACTGTAAAAAAGTCACTAATTTTGGCACTTATCTTGAATGGATTCCCACGTACAATTCGTCGAAGTTGTTATGGCACATCTTGTTGATACTAGGGCGATTCCACTTTGACTACTAGAAGGTCCAGATCTGTATTTTACCAATATTTGAAGACCTAACAAATGCGTTTTTCAGGAAATTCTTGATGTTCAAACTATCCCAGATCAGAACAATGGTATGGTAGAAATAATTTTTGACTTGGTGTTCACGATCCACATTTTTATTAAACTTCTTGTAAATTCATATATACTTCTTCTTAATTGTCACATCATCAAGGAAAGTGTTTTGTATCAATCTTCATATATTTCATTTCCACTTTAACTGTGGTGTCACCGCCAGGCACCACACTTGCTAGCTGGTAGCCTTTAAATCGGCCGCGGTCCGTTAGTATACGTCGGAACCCCGTGTCGCCACTACCATTGATTGCAGACCGAGCGCCGCCACACGGCAGGTCTAGTCTAGAGAGACTC
The DNA here is from genome assembly GCF_023898315.1 of Schistocerca nitens. NCBI lineage: Eukaryota > Metazoa > Arthropoda > Insecta > Orthoptera > Acrididae > Schistocerca > Schistocerca nitens. Next base: position 75,003,584 of record NC_064617.1, read on the forward strand.
CCTAGCACTCGCCCCAGTTGTACAGACGACTTTGCTAGCGATGGTTCACTGTCTACATACGCTCTCATTTGCCGAGACGACAGTTTAGCATAGCCTTCAGCTACGTCATTTGCTACGACCTAGCAAGGCGCCATATTCAGTAATTAGAATGAATTCTGAACAGAGAATATTGTGAATCATGTACCGTCAAGAGCGACGTTCATCATTAATGGATTAAAGTTAACTATCAACTAATTACGTCCGCTTTCTGAATTCTATGTCCTTGTCATGTTCCAGATGGTTCAAATGGCTCTGAGCACTATGGGACTTAACATCTGTGGTCATCGGTCCCCTAGAACTTGGAGTTACATAAACCTAACTAACGTAAGGACATCACACACATCCATGCCCGAGGCAGGATTCGAACCTGCGACCGTAGCGGTCACGCGGTTCCAGACTGAAGCGCCTAGAACCGCACGGCCACACCGGCCAGCTGTCATGTTCCAGACCTCACGTCAGTAGAGTCCTTCCCTCCTCACGCCAGCCTGCGTGAGCTGAACGCGTGCATTTCGGCCTCCTATAGTAACACGGGGTTGGCTCTTCTGCCAACACAACATTAACCAAACACAAGACTTGACTGTTCTTTTACAAAGCGAAATAACAACTTAACTTCTGCAAAGTGAAACAGACTGCTCAGTGCGCATTCGCTCCAAAAGGTTACAAGTAAGTCAAAGATTATGACAGTCTCAGAGAAATGAATACACACAAGAACCGTATCACTGTTATATATCGATACATCGGAGTACCTATACATGAATAAAACCAAATGCGAATATTGTCACAAAAATATGTTTGTTACTTCGCAGAATAGTAGTACGATATTACTGGTATCTAGAACTGGGGTTGGAGTGCCGTAATGGTCACGTAAATAAAGAACCATTACAACCTGAAAATCTCTACAGAAAATTGTTCCTCGCGTTTGCGAGTCTGCACAGTCTTCTCAGCGATGTGAACTACTGATTTTAATTGTCTGTTATGGTTTTATGATGATTTGCTATGCCCGGTTAGTTATTTATTGCAGTATTGAGCGAATCATTCATCACCGGCATCGTTTCACACCACTGAAGCGAGGAAAAAAATTCATTTGCGGTTGAGTATCAGTAGCTGTTGTTACGTTGCTAGGCAGAATTGTTCACTACGGCACGACGCAAATTCAAAAATAATCTATAATGCTATCTTGCTTTCGTGCGTTTTAATATTATTTCTGCAAAACACTCCTTTCAATGCTCAATGTTCATCAAGTCACTCTTTCAATTAAAATGTTCACAGTTAATTAATTTTGATCATCAACTATCACACAGTTCAATTAATGATGGCGCCAACACGTGAGATTTCCATTACTGACGAACAATTTTTATTCTTCCTTCCTAGCAGTTAGTTTATAATCATCACACCACACGCACACCGATGGATCAGATCAATTACGATTCTTTTCAGTTCGGTGATGGTGACAGTTACAACTTTTACAAACGGCGTATTTGTATTATCTTCGTGTGGTCGTATTAATGTTTCCTACTCAAGGCTAATCAGGTACTGCAGTCTTCGATACTATATCCGTTCTTCGTTACAACTATTCACTTTGATGAAGATTGAGTCCAACAATAATATCTCCAATAATTAGAGTTCATTAACTCGTCGTACACTATCAGAATATCACTTTAGTTCAAGTTCTCAAGTCAGAATAACTGAGGACAAAGTCCGTGCATCTCTATCACGCAATAGCACTTTTTTTTAATAGAAACAATCTCGTAGCCTTCCGTTTGTAGTACTATAACAATCGGTGCTCTCTCACGACTTGATAGCAAGCAAGCTAGCAAGTGACTAACATTTCCATGATCGAGCATTGTAGACGCATTGAATTTTCTTTTTGCCGCGTTTACAACTCTCTTTCACAATAAATGTTATCTCTGACCGACGTATTATTTTGGACTTAACTTTCGTCACTGATTTGCAGTTATTACCGAGATGTTTGATAACTAATTTATAATAATCTTTCTTTCTTTCTACCTTTACATCATGACATATTCAGTACTTATTGAAATTGGTGTTCATCAAAAGTTTAAGGTGTTATATTATTGTCAAAGTTGTCGGACCCGTCAGGATAACACTGTTCCCTCTTTTAAATTATAAGGACATTCTTATTTGGTTTTTCGGGTTTCTTGGGGTGTTACATTATTCAAAGCATTCTTTACAGTTGTGACAGAAGGCGTTGTAATAGACAAATATTAAGTTTGCCTGTTTCTGTAATTAAGAACCAACGCATTTGATTTTACATTTAATTTACGAAGTAAATGTAAACATTTGTGTTCTAACGGTTGATAATTATCTTCTAAATCTACTTTACTGCTGCAAATTTAACTGTACAGACAATATGGTTTGCTATTTCAGTGTCTGATTAGAAACTATCCTTAGTACGAGTCAGGAGCAACGAAATGGATGTAACAGTTTTCTGTTACCATTGGGTTGCTTGATGTCGGTAAGTTCCCTTGCTTGCCACCACTGGGGTGCTTGATTCGGTAACTAGCCACTGCAGGTGCGCCTGTCATCATTTCTTGGACATTTTACCTTATCACAATCGTTAGGGTTTGTATTAGGACTACTGATATTTTAGAAAATATCGGGAAGCCGATACATCGATATTTAAAAAATGTTAGTGTTGGCTCTCGATTTATCAAAAGGTTGATATCGACGTATCAGCATACGACGGAAAAATATCGAAAAAAATTGGTTGCACATTGTAAATGTACTGTCGGTTTTAGAGCTGTGTATTCGAGTACTGATTTAATATTAGAATTTATATACATCAACAAGCTAGGAGCCAGCCTATCCCCCTTAGAGCAAAAATTGAAAGGATAACGATGAACGTTCATGCTTGGTGATAATAACTTCTCTAACTATGATAAAGTGCACGTAAGTGTCAGAATAAAAGATGACCGCTGGGTACATCGTTCGCTTTCGTCACATACCGGATTTGTCCAGAACGCTTAATGTCGACTTCTCTGTTTTTTCATTTCTGCCAACGCTGGCGACCTGGAAGATGTTGTGTCAAAATTGCATGGTGAAGCTAAACAATGCAGTTTCTGTTAGTGGAGCTGAGCGCCGATTACGTCAGCATTTCCCATTTCCTCTCATACGTTTCCCCCCCCCCCCCCCCCCCAACGCAAAGACCAGTCATCACATTCAGATTTTTGTTCATCATTTTCAGCACCTGTTATAGAAGAATGCCGATGTGAAGAAAATCACCCTATTTGTGATAGAAATTGTTTTTTAATGCAACTGGAGTGCTACTTCTACACACTTGAAATCATGTTATACCATTCACACCGCCACCCCACAAAGGAATCGGACTTCTTCTTCGTGTCACCTTGTGGTGTGCTTACTGTAAGACCTTCGGTACACACACCATCAGATTATTTGACTTGTCGCTCTAACGAAGTAGGCGAATGTCAGCAATATGTCTCGTGGTCTTATCGTGGCGTGTTTATCTTCTGCCGTTAGGTCAGACGATAGAAATGCCACTTGCATGCCTAGAGTAGCAGATTGATGGTGACCAAAATTGACAATCTGAAGTTCCTTTGGGTCTTGGTACGTTAATCTTATTCTCACATCTCTGATACTATGACAAAGTGTCTATACATTTCTCTTCATGGCTATGTACAGGAATATGATAATCTTATTAGGCGCAGACTGAAACTTGACTACAGACTAATGCAGACTAATGCAGACTGGCGCAGACAAATGCAGACTAATGCACACTGATTAATCGGAGGTCTGTACACTCGTTATAATACCTCGCGCGTTCAGGTATCACTGCGCGAGTGTGATCCGCGAGGAGAAAAGGTTCTACGTTAGCAGCAATCTCATTGGCTGTGTTACCTATTAATACGCGGATTGGCGGAAGCAGAATTTGGTCCGTCTCTAAGACAGCGCCATCTCGTAGGGCAGAGACGGACGAGCGCTGCGCCTGCGCTGTTGTGCTGAGCGGGGCGCGCTCTAGTGGGAAAGTTGTATACGCGCCGACTACACGGAACTATGTACACAACACACCTATACGTGCTTCACATAGTCAAACAGAAGACTAGATGTGATGAAAGCTCGAAAAGTAGTAAGACTCCTTCACACAGTGAAAGTAAAATTAAGTTCTACTACAACTGCAAAAGAACAGTTTCAAATATTTACCGAAAATTGAGGAAAAAAAATAATACAAAAAAATATCGACACTCGATATTGGCATTTTGGTACCGAAACATCGCAGAAACGTATCGACGACATACATCGATATGTTTTGAAAGATACATCGATACTTCATCAGCAGCCCTAGTTTGTATTCCGCCAGTAGCTGCGTAGCGGCCAGCACGCGAGTTACGGCAGTTGAATGGAAACACAAATCGAAATCAGTCACCCTCATATAGGGGTTCGAGGTCGACCACCGAAATCAAGTGGGGACCCATCACAATCAACCCTACAGGGTATAGAAAACTACGTTAAAAGACGAGTAGCTTCTTTGCCAGAAATGTCAGTGCCTAGCCATATTATTTCGGCAGTACAGTGACATTTGCAATACTGAAGTAATGTTAAAACATCAATATCAAATGTCAGAACTCAAAAGTTTGCATTCACATCGTAAATGAAATGCGAAATCAAATGTGTCGGCTCTTAATTGAGAAAAAGGCACACTTGATATTTGTCGATTACAGCGCCATGTATCACGAATAGGAAGCAGTGGATAGAGTAAACAGTACGTCTTTGTTTTTTGATTTTTTTTCTTCGCGTGGAATTCAGATGTTCAATAAAAGTGGGGGCATCTTATTTGAAAATACAAAGTAGACACCCCCCACGCAGGAGGGATGGTCTGGAGGTGCCCAGTTGTAGCACACACAGATGTCCCCGTTATCAATAGTAACGTCTAATCTAGACCATTTTTCTTGTTCGATGCGTCGTTTTCGAGACATTTAGTTGTCTCAAGTTAAAAACAAACACCGTGTAGGTCTGACCAAAATTACAGTTAAGCCTTGATTATCCGTGGGTGCATCGTCTGCTTCGTGGATTATCCTCAGCCTATTTCCCCCACTTCTGATGCTGAAAATTTTCACGCGGGTGAGCGATAACGTAGTAAACAGTTTGCAGATCCAACACTGGCAGCACTGTGCTGTAACTGCTATAGAAGGCGTCCATCCGTAGACAGTTAGTGCTATACGTGTCAAACTGCTGTAGTTCGCTAGTTTTACATACGGTATTTCATTTTTAGTGACACAAAACTCAGAGAACTCTGGCGAATATTAAAAGTGAGTGTGACGTCAAGTTATATTTGGGGGGGGGGGGGGGTGCGTCGTTGGGGTACAGAGTCAGTACCAAAATTTGATACTGACCAGAACCGAACCCTGGTCCGCGGCCGTTTTCCTCTGCCTTAGCTTCCATGCACTCGGTTTGGGAAGAGATTGAGCGTGCTTAGGCATGATGCGCACAGTAATTGGTTTCCTATCGTATTTTGTATGCTCATTATGAGGCTAGAGGGAAGCCATTCATCCTTCTTGCTGGCACGAGCGCTGTCCAGCCTGCCTGGACTTCGTGCGGCCGCCTGCAGACGGCTGAGCTAAGGTACGCTCGCTCGCAGCAGGACGTCCGTAATAGGGGGGTTCCAGGCGGACGCTGCTGAGAGCTGAGGCGGCCCACGCACACGTCGGCATTAAGCGGCTGCGATTTATCTCGGTGGCGCGCAGCAGCCGTTCCGATAATTGCTCATTATCGGTCTGCTAATCGCAGACGTGCTCCTTATTAGGGATGGTGGGGTGTCCCTAGCAGGCGCGCCTTTTTCCCAACCAGCCGTAATGAATGGAGCCACATCGCTTATGACTCGTGCAAGGCGAGACTGCGCGCTCGAGTCCGCGATTCATTAGTCAGCACTGCATAATAATGGCCAGTCTCAAACGGCGCATTGAGCTCGGAAATTTGCAAGTACGCTCTCGGTAAGATAACTGCGTTACAAAGAGTAACAACCCGATGGTGGCCAATTACAAAATCAGTGCTGGACACATTGTACAACTAAGAATCAGCAAGTAACTATTCAGAGGTAATGCTAAGAAATGATACGAAGTGGGACGGTAACTACACTACTAGCTATTAAAATTACTACACCACGAAGATGAGGCCGGCCGCGGTGGTCTAGCGGTTCTAGGCGCTCAGTACGGAACCGCGCGACTGCTACGGTCGCAGGTTCGAATCCTGCCTCGGGCATGGATGTGTGTTATGTCCTTAGCTTAGTTGGGTTTAAGTAGTTCTAAGTTCTAGGGGACTGATGACCACAGCTGTTAAGTCCCATAGTGCTCAGAGCCATTTGAACCACGAAGATGACGTGCTACAGACGCGAAATTTAACCGACAGGAAGAAGATGCTGTAATATGCAAATGATTAGCTTTCCAGAGCATTCACGCAAGGTTGGTGCCGGTGGCGACACCTACAACGTGCTGCCATGTGGAAAGTTCCCAACCGATTTCTCATACACAAACAGCAGTTGACCGGCGTTGCCTGGTGAAACGTTGTTGTGATGCCTCGTGTAACGAGGAGAAATGCGTACCATCACGTTTCCGACTTTGATAAAGGTCAGATTGTAGCATATTGCGATTGCGGTTTATCGTATCGCGACATTTCTGCTCGCGTTGGTCGAGATACAATAACTATTAGCAGAATATGGAATCGGTGGGCTCAGGAGGGTAATACGGAACGCCGTGCTGCATCCCAACGGCCTCGTATCACTAGAAGTCGAGATGACTGTCATCTTATCCGCATGGCTGTAATGGATCGTGCACCCACGTCTCGATCCCTGAGTCAACAGATGGGGACGTTTGCAAGACAACAACCGTCTACAGGAACAGTTCGACGTCGTTTGCAGCAGCGTGGACTATCAGCTCGGAGACCATGGCTGCGGTTACCCTTAACGCTGCATCACAGATAGGAGCGCCTGCGATGGTGTACTCAAGGACGAACCAGGGTGCACGAATCGCAAAACGTCATTTTTTGGATGAATCCAGGTTCTGTTTACAGCATCATGATAGTCGCATCCGTGTCTGGCTACATTGCGGTGAACGCACATTGGAAGTGTGTATTCGTCATCGCCATACTGGCGTATCACTCGGCGTGATGGTATGCGGTGCCATTGGTTACACGTCACGGTCACCTCTTGTTCACATTGACGGCACTTTGAACAGTGGACGTTACATTTCAGATGTGTTACGACCCGTGGCTCTACCCTTCATACGATCCCTGCGAAACCCCACATTTCAGCAGGATAATGCACGACCGCATGTTGCAGGTCCTGTACGGGCCTTACTGGATACAGAAAATGTTCGACTGCTACCCTGGCCAGCACAATATCCAGATCTCTCGCTAATTGAAAACGTCTGGTCAATGGTGGCTGAGCAACTGGCTCGTCACAATACGCCAGTCACTACTCTTGATGAACTGTGGAATCGTGTTGAAGGTGCATGGGCAGCTGTATCTGTACACGCCATCCAAGCTCTGTTTGACTCAATGCCCAGGCGTATCAAGGCCGTTATTACGGTCAGAGGTGGTTGTTATGGGTACTGATTTCTCAGGATCTATGCACCCAGATTGCGTGAAAATGTAATCACATGTCAGTTCTAGTATAGTATATTTGTCCAATGAATACCCGTTTATCATCGGCATTTCTTCGTGTTGTAGCAATTTTAATGGCCAGTAGTGTATAAGAGGAGGCGAACAGGAGACTCAAGATTTGTTGCAAGGATTCTGGGAACGCACGGTGTATCTACAGTGTGTTTCCGTAATAGCGTGCAAAAATTTAACAGGACATAGAGGATGCTCTATTGAACAATTTGAGGTAGGGAACCTGGGGTCGGAGAAGCTAGCTCAAGGAGATAATAGGAATAAAATCGCGTTACTGTGTACTTTTTTTTATACCAGTTACCGTCAGCTGCAAATACCATCACTGACACACTGATCGAACCATTTGTATTGTATCTTACAAAAAGTATTGAAACTGACAGCCATCAGCCTCAATGGAAGCATGATATCGGTGAACAAGATTCTGACGCATCCTAACGAATATCCCTGGTGTGTTACGAATCTCATCACAGGCAGCTACAATTCTGTCAACTAGTTCCATCCCCCTCTCCAATAGGGTAGCATACAAAAGTGATTTAGATATCCCTGTTGGAAATAATCAAGGGGATTCAGGTCAGGTGACCTAACAGACCATGGAATAGCACCTCCCCTTCCCATTCAGCGACCAGGAAATGCTGTCGGTTGGTTGATTCGTGGGAGGGGACCAAACAGCTAGCTCATCGGTCCCATCGGGTTAGGGAAGGAAGTCGGTCGTGCCCTTTCAAAGGAACCACCCCGCCATTGCCTCAAGCGATTTAGGGAAATCACGGAAAACTTAAATCAGGATGGGTTTCAACCGTCGTCCTTCCGAATTCGAGTTCAGTGTGCTAGCCACTGCGCTACCTCCCTCGGTCAGGAAATAGTGTATCGGTACTGCTCCATCGTATTGTACTGTACATCTCTGAACAGCACTGAGTAATGAACGTGTCTGTCGTTGATTCATAGCACGATCTGTCATGGCACAATGTAAATACAACAGTGCCTTTATGGACAAGTAAAGCAGACTAAACCTGCATCATGACTTCCTGGTAAACAGGCTTGAAAATGGTTCAAAGGGCTCTGAGCACTATGGGACATTTGAGGTCATCAGTCCCCTAGAACTTAGAACTACTTAAACCTAACTAACCTAAGGACATCACACACATCCATGCCCGAGGCAGGATTCGAACCTGCGACCGTAGTGGTCGTGCGGTTCCAGACTGTAGCGCCTTTAACCGCTCGGCCACTCCGGCCGGCTGTTCTCGCTTCCCGCGCACGAGGTCCCAGGTTAGATTCCCGGCGGGGTCAGGGATTTTCACCTGCCTCGAGCTGACTGGGTGTTTGTGTTCTTCTTATCACTTCATCCTCCTTCGTGAAAGTGGCGAGATTGGACTGAGCAACGGTTGGGAATTTGTACGGGTGCTGATAACAGAGCAGCTGACCGCCCCTCAAACCAAACGTCATCATCATCACCACCATCACTCAATTTTCCCGACCGCAGCGGTAGCGCGGTTCCAGACTGTAGCGCCTAGAAACAGGCTTGTCCTCCGCGTTTCCTCGCAGGAAATAAAAAATGTACGAGGGCATTCCGAAAAGTAAAGAATGATACAATGGCTCGCAGTACTTAAATATAACATTTATTTAGAAAACGTTAGTTACATCTTATTAACTGGATTATTTGTTATCTTTCGACATAATCCCCCCCCCCCCCACCCATTATCCAAACATTTGTTAAGTCGGTGCGCAAGCTTTTGTATCCCACAGTCACATAAGGTTGCCGCCTGTTGTCGGAACCACATCTTTGATCTCTTCATCGTCGTGGAATGATTTTCCGCCAAGATGTGACTTCAGGTAATGGAAGACATGGAAGTCGGTGGGCGCAAGGTCCGGGCTGTATGGCGGATGTTCCAATACGTCCGCCGGTCGCAGTGGCCGTGCGGTTCTAGGCGCTACAGTCTGGAACCGCGGGACCGTTACGGTCGCAGGTTCGAATCCTGCCTCGGGTATGGATATGTGTGATGTCCTTAGGTTAGTTACGTTTTAGTAGTTCTAAGTTGACTGATGACCTCAGAAGTCGAGTCCCATAGTGCTCAGAGCCATTTTTTTCCAATACATCCCATTTGAATTGTTTGAGTAGTGCCTTGGTTACGAGCGCTGTGTGAGGCCGAGCGTTGTCATGAAGCAAGAGGACTCCACTTGTCAGCGTTCCCCTGCGTTTGTTTTGAATTGTCCTTCGAAGACGTTTCAAAGTCTGACAATATGCAGCAACATTAATTGTCGTTCCAGGAGGCATAAATTCCAACAGAAGAGTGCCTTGTTTATCCCAAAAAACATAAGCCATGATTTTCTTCGCTGAAATCGACGTTTTGCATTTCTTGGCTTTTGGTGAATTCGAATGGCGCCATTGCATTGATTGTTACTTGGATTCAGGTGTATGGTGATAAACCCACGTCTCGTCACCTGTCACATTGTGATCAAGGAACTCATCACCTGCTTCAGCATCGCGTGCGAGGAAGTCGAGTGCAAAGCCCATTCTTTTCTTTTTGTGTTCTTCCGTTAACAGTTTTGGAACACAGGGCGCACACAATTTCCTGTACCCTAACTTGACCGTCACAGCGTCATTAAGAGTTGTCATTGACTCATCCGGTATGATCTGATGCAATTCTTTCAATGTGAGACGTCTATTCGCACGAATTGCTTCCTCCGTTCTCCGAAGAAGGGCGTCGGGATCACAGATGGCCGACCTGTTCTTCGTTCCTCTTGAACATCGGTCCTACCTTCAGAGAAATGATGACACCATTTCGTTACATTTTGACGATTCATAATGTTCCCATAAACAGAAACAATTTCTTTGTGAATATCCTCTGGTCGCTGACCTATTGCATGGCGCAGCCATTTTAAACACAACCTACTCCAACCAGAAGCAATGTTCAACTGCCGAATGACCGCGAGGAGAAAGCTAACGGTTCAAGGTTAACACCAGTGTTGCCAACTTGCTCGCCAAAACTCTTCTGTTCCTCTGGTGTACGGTGTACCTTCACTTTCCGAAATACCCTCGTACATGTAAATAAACAGCACAACGCTGTAAACTTGTACGCATGTTAGTTGTAAATAATCTGGGAAACAGTAATGCTAGACAAGCGGTAGACAAGTTTACTTCCACATCTGCATAAGCTGGCTTCTCCGACCACAGGTTCCGTACCTAAGATTGTTCAGTGGAGCATTCTCTATGTCCTGTTACATTTTTGCGCGGTCTTACGGAAACACCCTGTATAACTGAACCGTGAACTGGATGCTAATGCTACCAGCTCTACAATATTGTTCCAGTGACTGGAGTTATAAATTAGGCGTGATTACGAATTTAGATGCGAGCTGCTAGGATCACTGCATTTCTGTGTAACTCATGCGAGAGTGTAACACTAATGTTCGGAGAATGTGGACGGGGTCAACGTTGTAGCCATTCTTGCGAAACTGTCGGTTAAAGTTAGAGAACTGTTTCTGAACAAGGCTTGCGACTGTTATGGTGGCATCCTGTGGTGGCCCGCTACCGTGCGCTAAAGTGCTACAGCAGACTAAACGTCGCACTAGAACTATGCCGTTTCTGCTCGAATGCGAGCCGGAAATGGCCTTAAAATCAGGCCATTTCTCTTCGAATGCGTGGTGGTATGCAAATAAAACAAGTGAAAATATGTTCTTTTTGCACTCTCTCCTCCGCGGTAACTAGAAACGAGAGTCGAGTGTTGTGACGATGGTCAGCAACGCTTCGATCAATTCAGAGAAGGAAAGCAGCTGTTTATTTTAGACTGTGCTTGCTCTGATTTGACACCACCCCTTGCGGTACTATGAATACTATGTCGCTGACAACACCAGGCCAGTATTTTTCTCTGAAAGTTCAAGTAACATATTGTACAAGCACGGAGTATGAGAGATTATTGAGGAGCAGTAAACAAGACGGCGCTGTGGCCAAGTAGTCATATGCGCTAACTGGCAATCTTCCAGCTGTGATTTTACTCCCATTGCTGCCATTTTTTCATTGTCAAATGATAATTAAATGACACCCTAGCTGCAAGCAGGCGTTGATACACTTCATTGGGGACATGTTGAAAATGTGTGCCCCGACCGGGACTCGAAGAACCCGGGATCTCCTGCTCACATGGCAGACGCTCTATCCATCTTTTTTTTTTTTTTTTTTTTTTTTTTTTTTTTTTAAGAGTAGGTCAGGGGACAGAGTGGGCAGGGGTCATACTTGGAGGCCTGGCCACGGTGTCCCCGTCTTCTGACAGGATAAGGGAGAGGTAGCAGGAAGGAAACGTTGATATTGTATTTTTTTTTAGTAACAATAATATTTTATTTATTCATTTAATTTTAATGTCCCACAAGAAAAATCATATATAAAAAAGAAGGGAAATAAATATAGGGCCGAATTGACATCCTCGTCACTTCGCTGGGAGTAAATCCTATCCCTCGAAACAACGTAAACCTGGGACTCCCCACCGCTTCGGGGGGTTATGAAACATGCTGCCTAGAAAGTTCGCAAAATGCGTTTTATATTTAGAGTGGCGTCTGATGATTTCGTGTTGTTCTAGTAGATAATGCCAATAGTCCATGACCGATATCAAGGTCCGCGAGAGCACGTAGTGCGATGCGTGTCCTCCAATCCATCGGATTGCCGATGTTTTTTGTGAGGGGAAAAAGACAGGGTCAGGGAAAAATAAAGCGTCCGTCGTGATCGTTGATTCGTCGGTGTGTCGGAGGAGGGCCATGATGCGTTGCGTCAGCCGCCAAACATCCTTTGCCTCACCGCACTGCAGAGAGTGTTCGTCGGTGTCCTGCATGCCACATCTAAGGCAGAGCGGGGAATCCACCATGCGAATGTCGTACAATCGTTGGCGGTTGACCGTCTTTCGGTTGATTAATGTATACCATGACGATCGCGCTGCTGTGGTGAGGAGTGGTGTGTAGACAGCTCGCCAAATCTGTCGCCAGTTTCGTGTTGGGTATTTAAGTTCGACAACATTGCTGCCATGATGACGCCGCAAGTATCGATATATCTCACGGGTAGTGGGGATTCTGGTAGAAGGTATCTGTAACTGAACGTAACTAAAATCAACAAAAAATCGCGCGACGTGAGAAAACGAGGGTGAGATAGTGCCTACTGCTACCGGTGGTTCAAAGGACGTTGGAAGAAGCACACCCAGGATGGCCGACGTGATGGCGTGTTGCCGCTGGTTCCAAGTTCGTAGCGTCGCTCGCAGGTATAGAGCTAGAGCCTTGTTCCGCACATCCGTGAGGTTAAGACCTCCAGAATGGTGTGGGAGAGTTAAAGTCTCGTATTTGATCTTAAACAACATTCCTTGGCTGACATAGTATCCAAAGGCCGCCATTAATCTGTCAGCGATACCATGTGGCATTGGCAGTACCTGTGCCAAGTGCGGCAGTCGCGAGGCCAGGTGAACATTAGTGTAGTCCACCCTTTGGAGCAGGTCATGCGTTCGGAGTGAATTGTTGCGTATGTGCAGTCGGACGTTCTGGAGGAGACGTCGATAGCTCGCCGCCGCTGATTGCCGTAGCGAGCGGGTGAACAAGACACCTAAGCATCGCAAGATGTCCACCGTCGTAAACGGACTTCGCAGAGCGTCCAGCCCTCGACCGATGTGCATGATCTTGGTTTTATTCGTGTTGACCCTGCTTCCCGCAGCTACCCCGTACGTAGTAAGAAGGGTAACCACCTGACTGACTGCGTTCTCCGACCGGACGAGTATCATCAAGTCGTCGGCATATGCACGACACGTGAAGGAGCTCGCACGGAGTCGGACGCCTGTTAGAGTCCGTCTAAGAGTCTGCATCAATGGTTCGAGCGCTATTGTAAACAGTATCATCGACAAGGGACATCCTTGCCGAACTGAGCTGCGAACAGGAATCGTTCCTACCTCCCTGCCATTGACGCTCACCGTCGAAGAAGCGCCGCGAAGGAGGCGCATGAGGACGGTAATAAAATCCTGTGGTATCGCCATGCGTCTCATGGTCGAGTCAAGGAAATCATGGTTGATCCTGTCAAAGGCACGATCAAAATCCACCGATACGAACGCCGCTCGCATGCGACAAGCTTCCGTCAGGGAAATTACGTCACGGTATTCGCCGAGGATAGAATGTATGTTGCTCCGAACCCCTAGACAAGCCTGGTCTGGTGGTATTGTTTTGGATATTACAATCTTGAGTCTTGCCGCCAACATTCGCGCAAAGATCTTATAGTCAGTATTGAGCATCGTGAGCGGTCTAAATTGATGGGCGCTGTCACTCGCTGTCGATTTCGGTATTGGTATAAGCAGTCCCGCCATGAACTGCGACGGAACGTCCGTGTCAGGGCTCAATAACTCGTTATACATCAATACCAACTGGGACATCATTAAATCCGCAAATGCGCGGTAAAATTCGAGTGTCAACCCATCTGGCCCAGGGGATTTATGCACCGCACCCTTCGCGAGTGCGCCCCGGATGTCATCTTCCGTTAGGGGTTCCAATAGCATCTCTGCATCCGGACCATCCACCTCCGTTTGCATCTGTCGCAAAATTTCTTCTTCTATCCGATTGTCCGTCGGCGTCCCAGTGAAAAGGAGGCGGTAATGCTCCAGAAACTCAGCAGCAATGGCCTGTTGTGACGTCAAGGGCCGACCATCGTCATCATGGAGGACTGTGATTAGGGATCGGCGGTTACGCGCATGTCCCTTGGACACATGATGCATGCCAATACGTTCTCCATCGACGTTGTCCAAGCACCGAGCACGGATCGAAAGTCCCTCCAGTCGACGTCTCGTGATAGATAAAATGCAGGCCTGAATGCGATGGACTTCCGCTTGACATTCGGGCGATGGGGCCCTGGAGGACAGGTCGCGGAGCACCATGTAGTAATAGTCAAGTGTATCTCGGAGCCATTTCGCTTTTTCCTTGCCATACGTTATGAGAGCTCTTCGTATCGCCGGTTTTGCACACTGCAGCCACCACGAAAGAACCGTACGGTGCAGCGGCAGACGGCGAGTGCAAGTCTGCCATGTTTCTTCGATCCGCTGGCGACATTCGAGATCCACCAATAAGGAGGAATTAAGTTTCCAGGAACTACGACTCCGCCAGACCCGCTGCCGTGGGAGGGTTAACGTGCATAAATACGCAAGGTGATCCGTAAAAGCTGTGGGCCAACGTTCAGCAGCCAACACGTGATCTCTTAATCCGTCAGAAACATAAATCCGATCCAGCCTGCTCGCCGAGTGGCTAGTAAAATACGTGTAGCCCTCTCGCTGCCCATGGATCTTTTCCCACGTGTCCATAAGGGCCATGTCCCGGCAGATCGTGTTCAATGCGTGGCAGGAGCTGAAATTAGGAGTTTGATCCTTCGGTGTGAGTACACAGTTAAAATCCCCCCCTATCAAGATGTGGTCATACCTCCCATGGAATAGGGGGGCAATCTCCTCCGAGTAGAATCGTGCACGCGCCTGTCGATTGTCAGATCCGGAGGGTGCATAGATGTTGACGATACGAATGCCGTTCACGGTCATAGCCAAACCCCGAGCCGAAGGAAGGTAATCGAGGTCACACATCGGAATCCCTTCCCGGACTAGTATCGCTGTGCCACGTCCTCCATCTGGAGTCGGCGCTAGATTAGTGGTGTATCCATGCACGTCGGGAAAAGCAGCAGTGAAGGTTTCCTGCATCAGCAGAATATCAACGTCTGTGGCGTAAATCATGTCCCGGAGAAGTTGCATCTTTGCAAGCGAACGTGCGGTGTTAATGTTCACTGTGCCCACCTTATATGCATGGTTCGTTGTCGTTGTCATGCTCGTGTCATGTCATTGAGAACTCCAAGGGCTTTAGTCCACTATTCGTGCTCAGAGGGGTGCCCGCCAACGGGCTGCCCTCCTTCGTTGTCGTTCCGTGGTGTGCATCCTGTAGGTGAGTGGTCATCATTTGGGGGTGGCAATTCCTGTAGGTCTTCGACCGGTTCCGCCCAGTCGCAGTGGTCATCCATCCGAGAACGTCCTCTGATGTATTTCGACGTGGCTGCCGGGACATTGGTGTCCCTGACTCCTTCGTCGGCAGCGCTGGGTCAGTCGGTGTCAATGAAGAGGGACCATCTGAAGGGCAGGACATCCGGTCACCATCTGACGGAATCCTGTCAGCGTCCTCTAAAGGCACGTGTTCAGTGTCAGACAGTTTTTCGGCTAGGATACCTTCCGTGTCCCCTAGGCTAGAGGGGGACGTGTCACCCGAACTATGGCGACGCTTTTTGCGACGCTTTGGCGATCGCTGTTTGCGTGCCCTGCCCTCTGCTGCCTCACTGTGTTCGTCGGTCGTTCGTTTGTCCGTTGCCGGCGCCACCGTCTGGACCTCCACTTCCACGTCGCGTGCTACATGTGAGTTTTCGGAAGGTTCCTCCCTCAACTGTCGTGACATGGGTGTAGGGACATTCTCCGAGTCACCTCCATGCTCCCGTAACTCGGTCTGCTCTTGCATAAACACGTCCTTGTCACGCTCCGAACTTGGCAACACTTCCCGGCGGGCCACCGACACGTACGTCATCGGCAGTTGCGTGGGAACTTCTCGCTGTGACGCGTCTCCATGTGGCAGTTGCACGACGCGGCGTTGTATGCACTCCGAACGGATATGTCCTTCTCCACCACAGCCAGAACAGGTGCGTGGCTGGCCATCGTAGATCACAATAGCGCGACATCCGCCAATGTATAAATAAGACGGGATATGTTTAGTAAGGACGATCCGCACCTGTCGCACGCCGTTTAGCACAGGATAGGTATTAAAACTAGCCCAGCGTTCAGGCGTATGACTAAGTACCGTTCCATATGGTCGCAGCGATTCAGTAACCATCGATTCTGGCACCTCAAACGGCAATTCAAAGATCCGAACGACCCTCACACCCAATCCTGAAGGAGCTACTGTTACATCGCTGATATGGCCATCAGAGTGTCGAAATTTAAATCCTCTTTGAGCAGCGGAGAGATTTCTTTCACACGCAGCTTCATCGGTCATCTTTACGTACATTGTACTGCTTACAATGGACAGGTGTATTCCAATTATGTCTGCAGCAGGTAAACGAACTTCGTCCCTCAAAAAACGCTCTATTTCGAAAGCTTTGGGTCTGGCATATTCGTTGTCGAACGTAAATTGGAGCGTAGTCTTTCGAAAATTGTGTGCCATGGCGATCGAGTCAGACAACAACACGCGCGAGTACCGGCGGTGTAAACACTTCCTCGTTCACGCGCGCCCGCGGCCGGGACAGCAGGTCCGTGAAGCGCCACTGCCTAAAGCAGACTGTCCATC
The DNA here is from genome assembly GCF_023898315.1 of Schistocerca nitens. NCBI lineage: Eukaryota > Metazoa > Arthropoda > Insecta > Orthoptera > Acrididae > Schistocerca > Schistocerca nitens. The sequence continues at coordinate 75,020,567 of NC_064617.1, forward strand.
TGAGCCACCGCGGGCACAGAGGATAGTGCGTCTGCAGGGACTTATCACTTGCACGGTCCCCGTGAGATCCACATTCCCAACATGTCCACAACACTACATTCGTAGTGCGCCTAATAGATGTTTGCCCATCATACTCATTACTCGTGGCAGATTAATCTACCAAGTCCCGTACGAGTTCGGGCATAGCGTGTGCGTTCGCACAAGAAGGTCAAAGGCCGGAAACCCATATTTTTTTTAAACTATTTATGACGGTAGTATCTGTTCCCGAAAGAACAGTTACCGTCAATGACCATGCAGCTTTGCTAGAAATCAAATCTTTCGGGAACAGATACTACCGTCATAAATAGTTTAAAAAAATATGGGTTTCCGGCCTTTGACCTTCTTGTGCGAACGCACACGCTATGCCCGAACTCGTACGGGACTTGGTAGATTAATCTGCCACGAGTAATGAGTATGATGGGCAAACATCTATTAGGCGCACTACGAATGTAGTGTTGTGGACATGTTGGGAATGTGGATCTCACGGGGAGCGTGCATGGGATAAGTCCCTGCAGACGCAATATCCTCTATGCCCGCGGTGGCTCAGATGGATAGAGCGTCTGCCATGTAAGCAGGAGATCCCGGGTTCGAGTCCCGGTCGGGGCACACATTTTCAACATGTCCCCAATGAAGTGTATCAACGCCTGCTTGCAGCTAGGGTGTCATTTAATTATCATTTGATTTCTAGCAAAGCTGCATGGTCATTGACGGTAACTGTTCTTTCGGGAACAGATACTACCGTCATAAATAGTTTTTTCATTGTATTTCAATCCTTGCAATATCACACTATTACATATAAAATTTAAATGCACTGCCGGAAAAAATTAGTACACCTGGAAGGACGGCGTCGATTTTCATCCGATGACGGCAGAGGCCACCTGGGGGTAGTTGGGCTGATAATGGTTTCAGTGTCGGCCGCCAACAGGTAGCACAGTAGCATAGCTATCAGAGGGCCATCAATGGCTACTCTTTAATAGAGAATGCTCACAGTCAGAAGGTCCAGTGTAGTGCAAACGTGCGAAGCAAGGAGGCTACCGTGCCACACAGACACACTCGAGCTTCGTACAGACAACTGAGCGAGTTTGAAAGGGGTCAACCTGTGGCCTTCCGAGGGGCGGGAAAGTCCTTTCGGACATCTGCAACACATGTTGGGCGCGCTGCGATAGTTGTGCGACGATGGTCACGTTAACATTCTCACTCCCTTAGGCAGCACGCCGCGCAGACGCCAACTAGGATCGTCGTATTGTAAGAACAGCAATGGCAGATCGAATAGCCACCACAGCACGGATAACAGAGCCTGTGGACCCAGACGTATCAACACGAACTGTTGCGCACTACACTCATGCTCATAAATTAAAGATAATGCTGATGCATGGTGAAACAACGCTCTGGTGGACGGTATGCGCGTTTAAATCACCTCGGGGTATGACCATGCGGTACATTTGACCTGCGGTCGTCGCACGGTGGAGCTGGCAGCAAGTCCACATACGCAGAGGTATGTTGGTGCATGCCAGAGTACGGTGCAGCGAGTAAGTGAGCAGACGTTTTTGCCTCCGTGCTAATGGTGACTGTGTGTTGAAAATGGCTCAAAGAACACATATTGATCACGTTACAAGGAGCGAAAGGCTATTTACAATTTGTACAGAAACCAGATGGCAGTTATAAGAGTCGAGGGGCATGAAAGGGAAGCAGTGGTTGGGAAAGGAGTGAGACAGGGTTGTAGCCTCTCCCCGATGTTATTCAATCTGTATATCGAGCAAGCAGTAAAGGAAACAAAAGAAAAATTTGGAGTAGGTATTAAAATTCATGGAGAAGAAGTAAAAACTTTGAGGTTCGCCGATGACATTGTAATTCTGTCAGAGACAGCAAAGGACTTGGAAGAGCAGTTGAACGGAATGGACAGTGTCTTGAAAGGAGGATATAAGATGAACATCAACAAAAGCAAAACGAGGATAATGGAATGTAGTCAAATTAAATCGGGTGATGCTGAGGGGATTAGATTAGGAAATGAGACACTTAAAGTAGTAAAGGAGTTTTGCTATTTAGGGAGTAAAATAACTGATGATGGTCGAAGTAGAGAGGATATAAAATGTAGACTGGTAATGGCAAGGAAATCGTTTCTGAAGAAGAGAAATTTGTTAACATCGAGCATAGATTTAAGTGTCAGGAAGTCGTTTCTGAAAGTATTTGTATGGAGTGTAGCCATGTATGGAAGTGAAACATGGACGATTACCAGTTTGGACAAGAAGAGAATAGAAGCTTTCGAAATGTGGTGCTACAGAAGAATGCTGAAGATAGGGTGGGTAGATCACGTAACTAATGAGGAGGTATTGAATAGGATTGGGGAGAAGAGAAGTTTGTGGCACAACTTGACTAGAAGAAGGGATCGGTTGGTAGGACATGTGTTGAGGCATCAAGGGGTCACCAATTTAGTATTCGAGGGCAGCGTGGAGGGTAAAAATCGTAGAGGGAGACCAAGAGATGAATACACTAAGCAGATTCAGAAGGATGTAGGTTGCAGTAGGTACTGGGAGATGAAGAAGCTTGCACAGGATAGAGTAGCATGGAGAGCTGCATCAAACCAGTCTCAGGACTGAAGACCACAACAACAACAATGAGGGGTAGAATACTTGGGCGACTGGAGGCTGGTCAAACACAGCAGGTAGTAGCAGGGGCCCTCCATGTGCCACAAAGTGTGATCTCAAGATTATGGGAACGATTCCAGCAGACAGGAAACGTGTCGAGGCGCTACAGTACGGGACGTCTACAGTATACAACACCGCAAGAAGACCGATATCTCACCATCAGTGCCCGCAGACGGCCACGGAGTACTGCAGATAGCCTTCCTCGGGACCTTACCGCAGCCACTGTAACAGTTGTCTATAGACACACTGTCTACAGACGACCAAAAGGACATGGTTTAATCACCCGTAGACCAGCAAGGTCCATTACACTGACCCCTGGTCACAGGAGAGCCCGTAAAGCCTGGTGTCAAGAACACAGTACGTGGTCATTGGAACAGTGGTCCCAGGTTATGTTCACGGACGAGTCCAGGTATAGTCTGGACAGTGATTATCGCCAGGTTTTCATCTGGCGTGAATCAGAAACCAGATACCAACCCCTTCATGTCCTTGTAAGGGACCTGTAAGGAGGTATTGATTTGATGTTGTGGGGTGTCATTATGATTGGTGCACGTACACCCCTGCATGTATTTGACAGAGCAACTGTAACAGGTCTGGTGTAACGGGACATCACTTTCCACCAGTATGTCCGCCTTTTCTGGGGTGCAGTGGGTCCCACCTTCCTCCTGATGGATGACAACGCACGGCCTTACCGAGATGCCATCGTGGAGGAATATCTTGAAACAGAAGATATCAGGCGAATGGAGTGGCCTGCCTGTTCTTCAGACCTAAACCCCATCGAGTACGTCCAGGATGGTCTTGGTGGACGTATCGCTTCACGTCTTCAAACCACTACGACACTTCAGGAGCTCCGATGAGCTTTGATGACCACCTGATCCAGAGTATGCCAACCCGTTGTGCGGCCTGCGTATGTGTGCATGGTGATGATAAACCACACTGATGTCGGGGTACATGTGCAGGAAACAGTGGCGTTTGTAGCACATGTGTTTCGGGACGTTTTTCTCAACTTATCACCAATACCGTGGACTTGTCGAGTGTCTGTGTCGAGTGTGTTCCCTATGTGCCTATGCTATTAGGGCCAGTTATGTGTAGTGCCACGTTGTGTGGCACCACATTCTGCAATTATCCTCAATATATGAGCGTGAGTGCAGTTATTAGCAGTGGGGCTACGAGCACACACACATCTAGCTCGTCTTCTACTCAGGCCACCACATCGACATGCACAGCTCGACTGGTCCATTCAGCATATCACTGGCAATGAAAGCTAGTTCTGCCTGCGATGTTATAGTCGTATGTGCGTACGACGTACACGTGGTGAGCGCTGTCTCGTAGGGTACATTCGTCCAAGACACACTGGCTCCACCCCAGGACTTATGGTCTGCGGTATGCTAAGCTACAACTCTCGTTCACCTTCGCTGTGGTGGGACGCTAACCAGAGCGCGGTACGTGCAGAATGTTTTTATATCCATTTCTTTGCCGTTCGTGCAACAGTAAGGTGATGCATTGTTCCGACATGATAATGCCCGCCCACACACTGCCCGTGAAACTCATCGTGCTCTACAAGACGTGAAGCAACTTCCATGGCCAGCAAGATCCCCGAAATTATCTCCAATCGAGTAACTGTGGGACATGATGGGATGAGAAGTGACTCGGAAACCAAGAACTCTTACACAGCTACGTGAACAGGTAGAGCAGACGTAGCATAACGTATCCCAGGACAGTGTTTGTCATTTGTAAGATCGATTGAATGCCAGGTTCACCGGCTGCATCACCGTCTGTGGAGGCTACACCGCGCTCTAATATGGGTGTCCCAGTATGGGTCGATACATGTTACCTCAGAACTGCTTCAGCTATTGATCTATAAATGTAATCACTTCACGTGCAATATATGCACTTTGCAACAATAAATGTGAGAGAATTAGTAACCTCTAAAAAGGTGTACTAATTCCTTTTTTTCTGGCGATTTATTTTTAAACAGTTCAGTCTGTATATGTAAAATTAATATATACTATGTGGTTATGATTATTACCCTTGTATGTCAAAAGGCTATCAAGGATTTAAAAAAAAGCAAAGTATACGAAGAAATCTAGTGTGGAAGTTTTTCATGTAGATGATCTGCGAAAGAGGCCATTTTCCATGAGATCTTTGGTGGATAATAAGATTTAGAGAGTACGGTAGGCCTACTCCGAACGTAAATCTAACAAGAAGAGGGCATGTGACGTGGCTCACCAATTTGGCTCAAATTATGTGAGTAAAAGTAAGTAGATGCCCCTTTCAAGTTCCTACAACATGTCGCCTATGTGGACCGTCGGAAAGGTAAAATGCTTTCTAAAGATTTACGCATATAGTATAACGAATTTTTGAGCAGCAATTCGTGCATTGGCTTGGTAGCGCAGTGGCCAGGTGCAATTACTGACAGAGCATTAGCTCGGATTTGATCCATGCAGATACGATAATTGTTCTTTGTTCTTTTATTCTTCACAGTGTTATGTGATGAATAAATACAGGGTGAAAATTATTAAACTATACGAAAAAATGTAAATTATTTAGAAACTATGGCGTGCACACTGTTTATTCAACATGTAAACATCACTACAGATATTCGGATTAAGGTTATGACATGTTCGATATAGCAGCCGTAATCGGCAATTGTGTGGCGCAGACGAATAGCGAAATTCTGCATGCCCGCTCAAGCGTCGGAATATCGATGCTGTCGATGACCTCCTGAATGGCCGTTTTCAGCTCATCAATGGTTCTTGGGTTACTGCTGTACAACTTGTTTTTCATATGGCCAAAGAAAAAGGAGTCGTAAGTGTTCAGACCCGGAGAACAGCGGGGCCGATCGAAGCCCATGCCAGGGGTCTCTGGGTACCCCAGAGCCAGAATGCGGTCCCCAAAGTGCTCCTCCGTGACGTCAAACACTCTCCTGCTTCGATGGGGTGGAGCTCCGTCTTGCAAGAAGCACATGTTGTGGAAATGAGGGTCACTTTGGAAAATGGTGGTGAAATCAGCTTCCAAAACTTCACGTGCCGTTCAGTAGTCAACGTGCCATCAAGGAATATCGCATCGATTATTCCGTGACTGGACATTGCATACCACATAGTCACCAGTTGAGGGTGAGGAGACTTCTCGATCGAAAAATGCCGATTCTCAGTCCCAAAATGGGGCAATTTTGCGTATTGACGAACCAATCCAAATGGAAATGGGCTTCGTACTAAACCAAAGCAAGCATGCGCATTCTAATTCCCGCCATACCCCGCGGGCAACCGTGCAGTTTGAACGTCCTATCGCGAATCGGTCAGAAGTTATGACGATATGATTTCATAGAGTTCAATAATCATGGCCCTGTATATTTAAACACTTCACTTTCTATACTTAACATTAATGTATTAAATTTAGTTATGATTAATACCCTTGTAAGTCAAATTGCTATAGGCCGCGACACTGTAGCACACTAGTAAAATGTTGCACGAACTGCCTCTGGTGATGCTATAGTATCCATAACATAGAGATCATGAGAGAAATATAACAGAAACTGATGGTTAGTCTCTATGCTGTTCGTTTTTGGAACATAACCTACGACCAGCTTAGAGACAGAAGTGATGACACTTTCTGCAGGACCTGGCCATAATTATGCAGGACAATGCTCAAGCAGGTACAATGCACGCTGTTACTGATTTGTTTGACAGATGGGGCTGCTAAGTGCTATACCACCTACTGCACTGCCCTGACTAGCCCTCGTGAGTTCAACTCGATTTCTAAACTGAAGGAAACAATTCACAGCATTCGCTCCAGAACTGCTACAAATTCGTCGGGCAATAGACCGCGCCGCTCGAACTGTCAACACAACTGACACTGCTAAGAGTACCCTACGACTTCCGCATAGCTAGCAACAGGTGACACAATGCTGCTGATGACTTTGAAACACGCATCTACGAGCTGTAAATACATAGTTGCCACTATTAAAGTTCGAACCCTCGTATCTGTATTGTATATTCATGAAAGCTTGATACTTGCCAATAATAGGTACAAGGTGCAAGATACACACATTTGGTGACAGCACTATATGAGAATGGTGGAAATCATTACTCCATGCTTCCAAGTTCGAAACGAAATGTCCGCTTATCTTACTCCGTGACTACTTTGATCACGAAAAGATAGACACACTTTGAAAGTAACGTACACTCAGCACAAAAATCACACACTTTTACTACACTGGTGTTTAATGGAAAATGGACTCTTGTCTGAAATGGTTAGTCGTAATTTCACAACTCTTTTGTCAGAAACTGCTCCAAAATAATTAATATGCCAATCGTCCTCTGTTTCTTCCGAAAGAATGTCTTCCTTAGTAATCTTGGTTTTGCCAGATAACAGAAGCAGACTGACAGGGAAATATGTTAAACGAAGTGTTCTGTTAACGTCTATCCGTGATGAGTATTGGTTTCATTAATCAGTTATTGTTTAATGCTGGATACATAAAGCATATGTCAATTTTTAAATGTTTATTAATTATTTCTGTAAGTTAGACCATTTTTTAAAATTGATGTTTTTAAAAATTTTCCTATCCCTAATCTGTAGTGTCAGGCTTTGTGTTTTAAGACATCTTGATCTTAGACACGCGCCTCTGCCACGTAGACGCTTCATGTAATGTCAGAAATGAAGACTAGCTGCAAGCAGACTTACCCCTGTGGAGTCTGTTTCTATTCTTTAGGCCACTATTCCAGGAATGACGTCTTAATCTATGGAACACCTCTCCGTTATGTTAGATCTCTATGTAATGTAATAAATGCTGCTTCTGTATCACGTGGTAAAGAAAAACAAACATTAAGGAGAAGACACACCATTAAACAGAAATCTGCATTTATGTTGCAAATATAATTGACTTTCTTCTAGTGTGATCTACAATGTGGTTGTTTCTTATTTTATAATAACTGCTTTTCAAAATATCCTCCAAAATGTAACATGTTTTCAAGTTATTTCTTCCACACCTTTACCACAAGTAAGTGTTTCAGAAAAGCGAGTTTAGTCAACTGTCATTTTCAGAAACATTTTAAATACTATTCTACGATTCGTGCTGCTTGGGAACGAACTAGTTGCCTTATGGCGCTTCTGCACAGACTGAGTCAGTATGAGTTAATATTATTGTAAATAAACCGTTGTTATTGTTGTGGTTTTCAGTCCAGAGACTGGTTTGATGCAGCTCTCCTGGCTACTCTATCCTGTGCAAGCTGCTTCATCTCCCAGTACCTACTGCAACCTACATCCTTCTGAATCTGTTTAGTGTATTCATCTCTTGCTCTCCCCCTACGATTTTTACCCTCCACGCTGCCCTCCAACACAAAATTGGTGATCCCTTGATGCCTCAGAATATGTCCTACCAACCGATCCCTTCTTCTAGTCAAGTTGTGCCACAAATTTCTCTTCTCCCCAATTCTATTCAATACCTCCTCATTAGTTATGTGATCTACCCATCTAATCTTCAGCATTCTTCTGTAGCACCACATTTCGAAAGCTTCTATTCTCTTCTTGTCTATTTATCGTCCACGTTTCACTTCCATACGTGGCTACACTCCATACAAATACTTTCAGAAACGACTTCCTGACACTTAAATCTATGCTAGATGTTAACCAATTTCTCTTCTTTAGAAACAATTTCCTTGCCATTGCCAGTCTACATTTTATATCCTCTCTACTACGACCATCATCAGTTATTTTGCTCCACAAATAGCAAAACTCATTTACTACTTTAAGCGTCTCATTTCCTAATCTAAATCCTTCAGCATCCCCCGATTTAATTCGGCTACATTCAATTATCTTCGTTTTGCTTTTGTTGATGTTCATCTTGTATCCTCCTTTCAAGACTATGTCCGTTCTATTCGGCTGGTCTTCTAGGTCCTTTGCAGTCTCTGACAGAATTACAATGACATCGGCGAACCAAATACACCATACTGCAGTAAATACATCATCAGTTGCAACAACCACACACATGTATGAATTTTAATAAATGTGCATGGCACGTAACTCTTCTGGAAGAATAGAGTACTTAAGTGATTCAGAGCTTCCCTTAGTGTTTACTTCGGTTTGTGGTCATGTATACAAGACCCCAAACTGAAGTAATCACCAAGGGAACCTGTTTGTGTTTTATGTTGTTACCAGATTTCGTAAGGTAAACAGTGTGCGTGAACAGCGGAGGACGTTGAGTGATCACTGCGAGGGGTATGGAGATGCCACGGACTCATGGAAGACGATGTTACCAGCAACTGACAGCGTTTGTGAGCGTGCGTGTGCTATTCTGTCATTATGCGCAACGGATTAATCTGAGATGTGCCCTTTACCCTGTGGCTCCTGTAAGATGCAATTTCCACCCGCACACTACTACAGAAGTCAGACAGACGCTCCTAACGTTCTACAGAGAAATGCCTGAAAAACTTTCAGCAATAAATATCTTCTGGAGTCGTCCGCTGTAAGGAAATGACAGAAAAATTCACAAAATTTCTTACATAACTAGTGGGATACTTGGGTACTGGAGTAGTGCTAGTTAGTGTAAGAAAAACATGAAACTAACGAAAATTATTATTATTATTATTATTTTTTTTTTTTTTTGCAAATATTCTGAGAAATCACAGTGGCACTTTTAGTTATGAGCTGAACTAGTTATTTCCGGGTTCTTTTCGGAATGTAAAGTTACCTTTTAAGGATAGGATTCGCTAATGAAATTTCTATACAAAGTTTAAAATTGCTATTGACTAGGCAGAATGGCTGAGAGCCACGCCTACTCAACTTGAATAATTATCCGTTAGATTGTTGCTAGGTACGGTAGAGGCTGTCGCGTGTGAAATGCAGTGAAGTGTACTGTTGTGGAGGAAATATGGGGCTCGCAAGAGCTGTAGCGCACAATACCGTAAGCTGCGATGACTGCTGTCTGCGCCGCTCACTGCTGACAAATAAGATAACTCTTGTTCTATCTGGATTGACCTTCGCAAATCAAACTCTCCCTACACCTTGACGAAATCAAGGAGTCCTATTCGTCCCTAATCTAACTATTGGCGTGGTACACCGGTCAGATAACCAGTCCATCGCGATGCCACTCAAAAATTCACTCGCAGGCATTTAACTATAATTCTGTGCATTCACACCACACAATAAGTGTGGCTGCCAACACAGTGAACAATGCTTAATCGCAAGGACTCAATGTAGAGTCGCACTCCAATTCGCTCTCGACAGAGATGCTCTCCCAGTGAAGTACTGAGGAGAGACTTGTTCCTCGCTCTTTGAGTACATGTACGAGCGCGCACGCTCTCATTACATGTTCTCGCTCCAAGATCGACAAAGGAACGGCCCCTCTCCACGCCAGACATGAAAGGGTATATCTTTTGGTCTCTTTCATTACTCCTTCAGCTCAACAAAGCGTCAGGAATATCGTCTGCCAATCAGCATTGCTCTTCTAAACCAAGAGAATGACGTTTCGTTTAAGGCGACCAGCACCTGACATAGTTTGAAAGAGACCTCACTGTCGGTCGCCATATGGCCAGTTGGACGAATCGTCCCAATTTCTGGGGCGTTTGGATGTGACAGTGGCTCGATGTTGGACTGTATGGGAACAAGAGCGCAGGCGTTCCATGTGACCTCGTCTGAGCTCGACAAGGGAGGATCGCAGTACTATATACCAAGCACATCGTAAACCCTTCACATTTCTGTCTGCCATCTCAGAACAAGTAATGGAAGCACTGCAACAATCTATGTGAGCTCACACCGTTGTTGGGAAACTATCAGCAGTAGCTGGATTAGGGAAATGAAATGATCATGTCACACGGGTTGGCCAGGAGGCCCCCTCCGTGGTAGCTCGACCGCCGGCTGCTGCACGTCTTGTTAAAGGTGACGCCACATTGGGCGACATGCGCGTCGATGACGATGAGATGATGATGATGAAAGCACAACACCCTGTCCACGGGTGGAGAAAATCTCCAACACGGCCGGGAATCGAACCTGGGTCCGCATCATGGTAGGCAAGCACGTTACCACTCAGCTAAGCAGGCGGACTGGACTAGGGTTCAAATGGCTCAAATGGCTCTGAGCACTATGGGACTTAACATCTATGGTCATCAGACTGGACTAGGGAATTACCGTCCCACGCATAGGTTGCCGGTAACACCACAACACAGATGGCTGCATCATGGGTGTTGTCGTCATCGGGAAGAATGGACTGTTAATGAATAGCATCACATTATGTTCAGTAACGTATCAAGGTTCCGCACTCATCGGATGATATCGTCGTGGGGCATGGGAACCAAGGAGTCTTACTGTATGACTTCAGGACATTGCTCGTAGTGACTGTGGGAACATTGATGCTTCAGCAGTATCTCACGCATATCCTGCTGTCGCATGTATTACCTCTTAATTGATAGTATTGTGGTATCGTTTTTCAACCGTGCAACGCTCGGCCAAACTCGGGGCCTATCTCTGTGAACTGTCTCTGTGATTCTGAGGTACTCCCTGGCCCATATCTGTCCACTTTAGATTGTACGTGGGACTACCAGCCTGGGCGTTAGCTACGTACCAGTGCTATTATCGAGGACATGAAGGACAAGTTACAACAGCTGTGGAACATCTTGAGGCAGGAGCGGATACAGCGGCTTTCCGACAACCTTCGCAACCTGCGTGGATCCGGGCCAAAATGGTTGCAACTTCATAGTTATAACTGGGCTGATATTGCTAAGTTCTTTCTCAATTTGAGTCGATTTTGTAATCACTGTAATAACGTCAGATACCCTCTCATTCCGTAGGTTCCATTTCGTTCCCTGCTCCCGGTCTGGGCATCCCAACTTTTTTTTTTTTTCGGACATTGTACGCACAAATGCAGGAACGAATTGAGCTCTGACGAGGCTTAGATACAATCTATGACGCTCATGCAAACGATAAACGTTTAATGAAATCAGGGATCGTTTAACCGTCGCCTACGGGAATTGGATTGAACCGTAATGTACAACATTTCCAAGATTAAAGTGAGATTTCACGCAGAACTCGCCGCGTTGCGGTACCGCCTTCGTGACGTCACGCAGGCTACTTGTCAGTCGTCGCAGGCTCCGCAGTATTTCCCGTAGGCTACGGCTAAGTCCAGTGTACATAGCTCACCTACAGAGTGTCCGCCCCCGGTAGCTGCGTGGTTGCCGGCACGGTAGCTCAGCGTGTTCGGTCAGAGGGCGGCGTGCTCTCTGTAATAAAAAAAAAAACTCAGTCAAAGAATCAACGATCAACTAGAGCGGATGTCTTGTGACGTCTGCCCAGAGAAAACGCAGTGAACTATATCTAACAAAATGAAAAAAAAAAAAAAGTGGTCAGCGCGACAGAATGTCAATCCTAAGGGCCCGGGTTCGATTCCCGGCTGGGTCGGAAATTTTCTCCGCTCAGGGACTGAGTGTTGTGTTGTCCCAACCATCATCATTCATCCCCATCGACGTGCAAGTCGCCGAACTGGCGTCAAATCGAAAGACTTGCACACGGCGAACAGTCTATCCGACGGCAGGCCCTAGTCACACGACCTGCAGAGTTACACAGACAGATAGCTCCAAATACATCGAAAAGGAGTGAAAATATGTCCGTACAGTTTCGCTTAGTAGTAGTGGACGATGTGGAGACGTGACGTTGAGAAGTAATTTTTAATGTGTGTTACTGCCGATTTACGGCACTTTTTTATTTAATGGAACTAAATATTGTCTTTTGTAGCATTGGAAAGGGCTTTCGTAAAGACCTACAGCGACATGGCAGATGTAGTTACTGAGCAAACTATAATTATATTGCAGCACTGTTCTCTACTATTCAGCTATCAGGAACATAGGTCCAACAAAGGCTGTTCTACTGACCAAACGTATCCAAACAGGTGCGGTTCATGTGTTCACCTGTGAACTTGAAACCGATTATTCTGTGTTCTGATGTTCTGAGGAATAGACAACTTACTCGTGAAGTTATTCAGACTTTAACAAGTACACCATATTCGAAAAAGTGCATATAGTTTTAGCTTATTACAAAGTCGCCAAATTCTTTGACTAAATATGGAGATGTATGATGACAGGTAACCTGATCGTGTCAACCCCTGACGTTCTGTCTTTGCAAAAATTAAAAAAAAAAAAAATTCATGAACCTGGAAATACGAAGAATAAAATAAGATCAGAAACTAATTTTCGCAGTGGTAGCACAAACCCTACAAATGTCATTACGGGTCAGCTTGAACGTACCGAGTGGGATTAGGAGAAGGACTATCCTCACGCGCCAATGCGTTTCAACCTTTGCACTCCGTGGCAATGACTTCCAAAGTCGATTACAGTTTTCCGAATGGTGGCTACGAAAACTACAAATTAATGCGGCCTTTCTATGCAGGGATAAAGCATCATTTACAAACTATGGACAAACCAATCTTCGCAACAGGCGAGAGATGCCTAAATTCCATCACTTTTGTGATCTTATTTACTATAGCATAAACAGTAAGGTACAAAATTTTTTCAACCATGTCATACTCCACTCCAGGATGTCGTTTACGGTATCTGATTTTGAGAATGGAAACTGCGAGAAAAAATATACGCATTACACTTAACTTTCTAAACATCTGCAACGGTGCAAATGGGGAATCTGGTTTCATAATTTGTGCCTGAGATTGCAGACATTGAAAAACCCTAGTAAACTATGTCCCTGAGCTTAAAGATATGTACTAGTTTAAGTTTAAAAAAATGTTCCGTATTTTAGCTGAGCTTAAAGATACGTACTAGTTTAAGTTTAAGAAAATGTTCCGTATTTTAGTTCTTACATCACGGTCTGCAGCCATTACAACATAACTTTTTCACTCCTCTCGTCAACCCTGCAAACTTCGTAGAAGCCTACATTTTGCATGTCATGCTTCTGATCATTTCCTTTGTTCTATCTTCATCGTACAACCGACTATTCTATTCTTGTGCTATACGATTGAGTTACTTTGTTTGCTCCCTGCAGAGTCTCCAAAACACTTCGGTTTCACATATGAAGCAGTACTTGTCAGTCCACAGGCTCCTCGGTTAAGCCTTGAAGTTTTGCTTACATCTTTCATAATTTCCCTCGGATTCGGTGAAAGTTCCAGGATGGACGACTTCGGCACACTTACCTCTCCGACCGGTTGCTTTCCCGTGATTAGTGTCGCGATTAATTCATCTCAGAATAGGAGATGTATACGAATTGACTTATAGTGTGTGCTAAATGTATCGCTTGCACAATTGCACAACACGCACGTGCTCACAACACAAAACAATTTTCTTTTGACGACCCAAACTTCTTAGCTTCACGTCCTGTTGCATGCTCCGAAGAGAGAGCTGGGCTTACATCAGTCCACACTGTGGACAAAGTAAAACAGGCACGGAAAGTATTTCATGCTGAACAAGACAGGCAACCCAATTTACATCATCTGCAGCCAGGGCCAATTTCACTTTTCCCACACTGAATTTCGTAGAACAACAACTGTCATCCATTTCGCAGCAACCGCCAACGATCTCGAACAACAGAAACAAACGCAATGCTGACGAAAATTATCGATACTTAAAACTGAGTGCATTGAGGTGACAAAAGCCGTGGCATAACTCCTAATACGAGGGCAGTTCAATAAGTAATGCAACACATTTTTTTTCTCGGCCAATTTTGATTGAAAAAACCGAAAAATTTCTTGTGGAATATTTTCAAACAGTCCCGCTTCGTCTCGTGTAGTTTCATTGACTTCCGACAGGTGGCAGCGCTGTACGGAGCTGTTAAAATGGCGTCTGTAACGGATGTGCGTTGCAAACAACGGGCAGTGATCGAGTTTCTTTTGGTGGAAAACCAGGGCATCTCAGATATTCATAGGCGCTTGCAGAATGTCTACGGTGATCTGGCAGTGGACAAAAGCACGGTGAGTCGTTGGGCAAAGCGTGTGTCATCATCGCCGCAAGGTCAAGCAAGACTGTCTGATCTCCCGCGTGCGGGCCGGCCGTGCACAGCTGTGACTCCTGCAATGGCGGAGTGTGCGAACACACTCGTTCGAGATGATCGACAGATCACCATCAAACAACTCAGTGCTCGACATCTCTGTTGGTAGTGCTGTCACAATTGTTCACCAGTTGGGATATTCAAAGGTTTGTTCCCGCTGGTTCCCTCGTTGTCTAACCGAACACCATAAAGAGCAAAGGAGAACCATCTGTGCGGAATTGCTTGCTCGTCATGTGGCTGAGGGTGACAATTTCTTGTCAAAGATTGTTACAGGCGATGAAACATGGGTTCATCACTTCGAACCTGAAACAAAACGGCAATCAATGGAGTGGCGCCACACCCACTCCCCTACCAAGAAAAAGTTTAAAGCCATACCCTCAGCCGGTAAAGTCATGGTTATAGTCTTCTGGGACGCTGAAGGGGTTATTCTGTTCGATGTCCTTCCCCATGGTCAAACGATCAACTCTGAAGTGTATTGTGCTACTCTTCAGAAATTGGAGAAACGACTTCAGCGTGTTCGTAGGCACAAAAATCTGAACGAACTTCTCCTTCTTCATGACAACGCAAGACCTCACACAAGTCTTCGCACCCGAGAGGAGCTCACAAAACTTCAGTGGACTGTTCTTCCTCATGCACCCTACAGCCCCGATCTCGCACCGTCGGATTTCCATATGTTTGGCCCAATGAAGGACGCAATCCGTGGGACGCACTACGCGGATGATGAAGAAGTTATTGATGCAGTACGACGTTGGCTCCGACATCGACCAGTGGAATGGTACCGTGCAGGCATACAGGCCCTCATTTCAAGGTGGCGCAAGGAGATTACGTTGAAAAATAGTGTTGTGTAGCTAAAAGATTGGGGAATAACCTGGTGTATTTCAATGCTGAATAAAACAACTCCTGTTTCAGAAAAAAAATGTGTTGCATTACTTATTGAACTGCCCTCGTATCATGTCGGATCTCTTTTAGCCCTGCGTAATGAAGCAACTCGACCTGGTATGGACTAAAAAAGACGTTCCAAATTCCCAGCAGTTATATAGAGCAATGCTGCCTCTATAGCCGCCCATAATTACGGAAGTGTTGCTGATGGAGGCTTTTGTGCACAAAGTGACCTCTTGTTTATGTCCCGTAAATGTTCGATGGGATTCATCTCCGCCGATTTCTGTGGTCAAATCATTCGCTGAAATTGTCCAGAATGAACAATTGCTGGTCCGTGTCAAGGCACATTGTAGTCCATAAAAATTCCATCTTCGTTTGGGAATATCAAGTCAGTGACTAGATGTAAATGGTCTCCAGATAGACAAATATAAGAATTGCTCGTCAATGATCGGTTTAATTGGGCCAGAGGGCGTAGTCCATTCCATGTAAACACTGCCTAAAGCATTATGGGGCCACTGCCAGGTTGCACAATGCCTTTTGACAACGGGGGTCGGTGGCTTCTTAGAGTCTGCGCGACACCCTTACCTTACCAACTGAAAGCCTGAAACATTTGTCCGGGCCACGGTTTCCACTCGTCTAGGGTCCAACGGACGTGGTCACGAACCTAGGAGAGGCGCTGCAGGCGGTGTCGTGCTGCTAGCAAAGGCACTGGCGTCAGTTGTCTGCTGGCATAGGCCATTAACACCAAATTTCGCCGCACTTTCCTAGCGGATACGTTCATTGTATGTCCCATATCGATTTCTGCGGTTATTTCACTCACAAGGGGAGGCCGCCAATTGTGAAATTCAGATTCGATTCATACAGCGCATAATAAAAGCTCTTGGCCAGAGGTGTAGTGTGGCAAAGCACCAAGATCCACTTTTCAGCCGTTGTTGAGAAAATGGACAGTTAAAAGAAACCGTTTCGATGACGTACTCTCTACGATTAATAATTTTGGACAGCGTCGTGGCGCAGCGGTAAGCGCTCGTGTTCGTAATGCGAAGGTCGCCGGATCGAATCTCGCGCCATGCAACTTTTATATATATAGGTATGAAATATAAACTCCGTTACTCGCTCGTTACACTTGAAGGACAGATGCTGAATGGACCGAAACGAGCCGCCGCATAACAGCGTAGTTGCCTGCTAACTTCGAAAGAAGGTAGATGCGGTCCCTAGCGCAACTTACAACATCGTCGAAATTTGTGATATTGTGTTTTATTTCAAGTATTATTTTTCCACGACAAACGACTTCCAACAACTAATTATATGCATAATTGTTGCAACTGATTGCCGAGAATTATTATATATATATATATATATATATATATATATATATATATATATATATATATATATATTACAAAAAATAAGTAATTAAAAAAAATTGTATAGCGCGAGACTCGATCCGGCGACCTTTGGATTACGAACCCGAGCGCTTACCGCTGCGCCACGACGCTGTGTAGAAATATTAATCGTAGAGAGTACTTCACCGCAACGGTTTCTTTTAACTGTCGATTTTCTCGACAACGGCTGAGAAGTGCATCTTGGTGCTTTGCCACATTACACCTCTGGCCATAAGCTTTTATTATGCGCAATATGAATCGAACCTGAATTTCACAATTGGCGGCCTCCCCTTGTCAGTGTTGCTTGACTGTCAGCACTGACAACCCTACTCAAACGCTGTTGTTCGCGGTTTCTAAGTGAAGGGCGTCAGCCACCTTTTGTCCGTAGTGAGAGGTAATGGCTGCAACTGGTATTCTCGGCACACTCTTGACACCTTGGATTGTCGAATATTGGATTCCGTAACGATTTTCGAAATGGACTGTCCTATGCTTGTAGCTCCAACTGCTACTCCGCGTTCAAAGTCTGTTAATTTTCGCCGTGAAGCTATAATCAAATGGCTCTGAGCACTATGGGACTTAACTGCTAAGGTAATCAGTCCCCTAGAACTTAGAACTACTTAAACGTAACTAAGCAAAGGACATCACACACATCCATGCCCGAGGCAGGATTCGAACCTGCGACCGTAGCGGTCGCGCGGTTCCAGACTATTGCGCCTAGAACCGCTCGGCCACTTCGGCCGGCAAGCTATAATCACGTCGGAAACCTATCACATGAATCACCCGAGTACAGCTGACATCTCTGTCGATGCGCTGCTCTTTTATACCTTGTGTACGCTACGCTACCGCCATCCGTATATGTCCATTTTGCTATGCCGTGATTTTTGTCACCTTTATGTAAGTTTGTTTACATTTGCACTAATACACTTTATAACACAGAAACTAATTACCGTACGACCAAACTTGGTAGCATTAATGCAAAGCACTCGGAAAGACAAATAATGCAGAATCAATTCAACTGAAACACTTTTAATGTGCTGCTACGGTACACCATACCTTTACATACCGGTACCATTACTGCTGCAAAAGGGGCTCAATACGGCGCCCTTCAGTGTCCAGAAGAATCTGAATGCCCAGGACTGCAGTCTACACATCAGAACGGAGTATGTCCGTAGGTATTCTGGCTACCTCTCTTGATATGTTGCACTTCAGATCAGTACATGTGTGAATGTTCCCCTGATAAACCCTGTCTTTCAGGTAGCCCCACATCCAAAAATCACAGGGAGTGAGATCACGTGGCTCTGAGCACTATGGTTCAAATGGCTCTGAGCAATATGGGACTTAACATTTGAGGTCCTCAGTCCCCTAGAATTTAGAACTACTTAAATCTAACTAACCTAAGGACATCACACAGGATTCGATCCTGCGACCGTAGTGGTCACGCGGTTCCAGACTGAAGCGCCTAGAACCGCCCGGCCACAATGGCCGGTATTGTTGAGTTCAGTGCTGCTCTCTTCTGTGGGGCGGGCACGACATACTGGCGGAACCGAGCGAGGTGGCGCAGTGGTAAGACACTGGACTCGCATTCGGGAGGACGACGGTTCAATCCCGCGTCCGGCCATCCTGATTTAGGTTTTCCGTGATTTCCCTAAATCACTCCAGGCAAATGCCGGGATGGTTCCTCTGAAAGGGCACGGCCGACTTCCTTCCCCATCCTTCCCTAATCCGATGAGACCGATGACCACGCTGTCTGGTCTCCTTCCCCAAAACCAACCAACCAACCAACCAACATACTTGCGAAGCATATCGCAGTAACGCTGGCCAGTCACACTGCACGTCTTCGGTCCTTCAGCGCCACCTGTTCAAAAACGAAAGGGCTAATGAAAAACGAAATGTCGTGTGGCTGGGGCCTCCCGTTGGATAGACCTGTCGCCTGATGCAAGTTTTTTGAGTTACGCCACTGCGGCGACTTAACGTGTCGATGGGGTTGATATGATGATGATGAAGAGAACACCCCACCCCCCACCCCGCCCCAGAGTGGAGAAAATCTCCAATCCCGATCCCGTTGCATGGCATTCCGTCGTGCAGACCATTCTTTTTTTTTAATCTCATTTTGTTCGTTAGCGTTCGTTGTAGTTGTTCGGGACGAACGTCCCATGGTGCTTGTTCAAGTTCATCGCTCGTCCATTAACTCAGTTGTTTATTACATAGGGCAGCTAACCCTCTGACCGAACATGGTGAGTTACCGTGCCGGCACCACTCACCTATTGAGGAGGACAGGACCAATGATGAACGTAGCCATGAAGCCACACAATATGGTGACACGTTCACCATACGGAGGAACATCATGCACAGTGACTGGAGGTGAGGATCCCCACATTGGGAAAATCTGTGTGTTCATCTCACCCGTTTGAGAAACATGGGCTTTGTCTGTCCATAGGATGGTCCACGGCCAGCCCTCGTCAACTTCTACGTTTTGCGAGAATGTGGAGAGCGAGGTCAACACGTCGTTGTGCGTCCTGTGGTCCAAGCTGCTGTACGATTTGAGGATAGTTCGAAACACCTTCAGCACGCGCACTGCCTGACGATCGGGAATTGCCAGGTCTCCACTTGGTTCGAACTTCTTCATCATGCTCCGCACAGCAGGTGGAGAAAGAGGACGCGTCAGTAATCCTTTCAGCAGGTGATATTCTCTAAGCGCAGCTGCAGCGTTACTGTTGTTTTGATAATAGAGTTTCGCCAATAATGCCCTGCTTCTTTGTCCAAAATCATGTTGACACCCCAACATGTGCACTCCGACTGATCAAGTGTGTGTGGACTATGAACCACGGTGACTGATCACGGTACCTTGTGGCCATATCTGGAACTGGACGGTGGCGCTGGAACGAATGGAAATCATGCACCCCATATTCTGGACATTACTGCTACTGAATTTGGTACTCGTACGGTAATTACACTACTGGACATTAAAATTGCTACACCAAAAACAAATGCAGATGGTAAACGGGTATTCATTGGACAAATATATTACACCAGAACTGACATGTAAATACATTTTTACGCAGTTTGGGTCCATAGATCCTGAGAAATCAGTACCCAGAACAACCACCTCTGGCTGTAACAACGGCCTTGATACACCTGGGCATTGAGTCAAACAGAGCTTGGATGGCGGGTACAGGTACAGCTGCTCATGCAGCTTCAACACGATACCACAGTTCATCAAGAGTAGTGACTGGCGTATTGTGACGAGCCAGTTGCTCAGCCACCATTGACCAGACGTTTTCAGTTGGTGAGAGATCTGGAGAATGTGCTGGCCAGGGCAGCAGTCGAACATTTTCTATACCCAGAAAGGCCCGTACAGGACCTGCAACATGCAATCGTTCATTATCCAGCTGAAAAGTAGCGTTTCGCAGGGATCGACTGTTGGGTAGAGCCACGGGTCGTAACACATCTGAAATGTAACGTCCACTGTTCAAAGTGCCGTCAATGCGAACAAGAGGTGACCGAGACGTGTAACCAATGGCAACCTATACCGTCACGCCGGGTGATACGCCAGACGCGAAGACGAATACACGCTTCCAATGTGCGTTCACTGCGTTGTCGCCAAACACGGATGCGACCATCATGATGCTGTAAACAGAACCCGGATTCATCCCAAAAAATGACGTTTTGCCATTCGTGCATCCAGGTTCGTCATTGAGTACACCATCGCAGGCGCTCCTGTCTGTGATGCAGCGTCAAGGGTAACCGCAGCCATGGTCTTCGAGCTGATAGTCAATGCTGCCGCAAACGTCGTCGAACTGTTCGTGCAGATGGTTGTTGTCTTGCAAACGTCCCCATCTGTTGACTCAGGCATCGAGACGTGGCTGCACGATCCGTTACAGCCATGCGGGTAAGATGCCTGTTATCTCGACTGCTAGTGATACGAGGCCGTTGGGATGCAGCACGGCGTTCCTTATTACCCTTCTGAACCCACCGATTCCATATTTTGCTGACAGTCATTCGATATCGACACCAATGTCGCGATACGATAAACCGCAATCGCGGTAGGCTATAATCCGACGTTTATCAAAGTCGGAAACGTGATGGTACGCATTTCTCCTCCTTCCGCATTATCCTCCGTTTCACCAGGCAACGCCGGTCAACTGCTGTTTGTGAATGAGAAATCGGTTGGAAACTTTCCTTATGTCAGCACGTTGTAGGTATCGCCACCGGCGCCAACCTTGTGGGAATGCTCTGAAAAGCTAATCATTTGCATATCCTAGCACTTTCTCCCTGTCGGTTAAATTTCGCATCTGTAGCACGTCATCTTCGTGGTGTAGCAATTTTAATGGCCAGTAGAGTAGTTCCCGTGTTATAACGAGGTAAATGGGGAAATTTTAATTACAGCCACTCAGTCTTACACGTATGTGCCACGTTTTTTTCTGTTTATTTATCAGTTACAGCAATGGTGAATAAATGCTGCTGCTGCAGGAGCAAATACTAAAACGTGAAGCGAGTGACAGCAGCTTTCCATTGATAAGTACCACATAGCCACCTGACGTATGGGACAATATATGTTGACGACAGAATAATCCTGTTCTGCGCGTCTGAGTGCTCACTGTCCCACGATCGGCACACCTCAAAATCTTCCTCTCCCCCCC
Organism: Schistocerca nitens; assembly: GCF_023898315.1. Taxonomy (NCBI): domain Eukaryota; kingdom Metazoa; phylum Arthropoda; class Insecta; order Orthoptera; family Acrididae; genus Schistocerca; species Schistocerca nitens. The sequence continues at coordinate 75,042,128 of NC_064617.1, forward strand.
CCCCCCCCCCCGGTGAGCGCGTGTAACGATGCAGCGGTGCCTTGGGCGCTACGCAGCAAGCTTATTACGAGAGTCGAGACGGCAGAGGAGTTTAATCTGGACGATCAGGAGGCCAAATTAGTGGGGTTCGACAGCCGCTGCGCTGACGGCCATTACAAACCGCCGTGCCACGTCTCTTTTGCTTAAGAAGCGTTCGGCATAACGCGGTCCTAATGTAATTGCTGCCCCATGCGGGCCACTTGAGTAGACGCGAGGGCTCGTTGCGTACGCCTTCTGCCGGGCCCCGTCGTCTTCATTTGGGACGTCAGCAGCGCAGATAGAAATCGGCTTTCGCAGTCGAGATCCGAGATTACAGTTTAACAGTGGCACAATTACACAGCGATTACTGCGCCTGCTTTCCGCCCGCCTCCGTAACGTAGAAAGTTTCTCAGATGAGGGCGCCACTCGAAGTGGTGCTAATCACCCGGACAGAGATGTTGATATGGTCCGTTAGCGATGTCGTCTGCTTACCAGCCTGTTCTTCCTTCAACAGTATTCTGCTGACACTTGCTTTCTAATTCAGCAGAACCTTTTTGTGATTAACGATACATCCAGTAACCACCGTTAGACCTAAACATAAAAAAGAAATTGAATCCACGTCATTCCTGGAAAATAAAAGTCCCTCCTTATGCTCCTTTCTCTTGTCACAGAATTTTCCGCTTAATTAGACGAGTTTTGCGGCTTCCTTTCGGAGACGGGGTTTCTAGCTTTACATATAACCCGTTTCATTGAAAGTCTAATGACTTATTGTGGTACTCTGTTGAATATATTCTCAGAGGTCAGACTACTCTTGATCCGTTTATCTAAACGTTCTCGCTTTCAGAAAATTCATTAATGATCTGAATGCACCAGTAATCGGACGAGTAAATAGCATTCGTTACATCAGACACATAGATGGTTATTCACCTGAATAACAGGTCAAAACCAATTTGTGCTCTGTATCCTACATGTACGGGTAACTATGATTAATAACTATTCTGAAATGATAAAAATCGCTTAAATTAAACACAGTTTATTCTTTCACCTGTAGTCATCCTCTTTAATAATGGTTCTAATGGCTCTGAGCACTATGGGACTTAACATCTGAGGTCATCAGTCCCCTAGAATTCAGAACTACTTAAACCTAACTACTAAATCACACACATCCATGACCGAGGCAAGATTCGAACCTGCGACCGTAGCGGTCGAGCGGTTTCAGACTGTAGCGCCTAGAAGCGCTCGGCCACCCCGGCCGGCTTCTCTTTAATCCAACAACACTCATATCACTTAACCACGTAAGTCAGTTTCTATCCACTATTTCACGTTACGATCATTTCAGTAATTTAGTTACTTGTTGAAGACTTTTTCCGACATTCAACTTTTTACACAGTCGCCTAAGAGATTAATTAGCAGTGTGGCATTAATGTCAACTATTTACGTAACATTCCGCTAACCTCGAATTGCTCTAAACTTACGATTTTTCATACTTTTGCTTCACGAAATTACATTTCATTAACTTTCAGTGATGAACGCAACTCAAGTGCTTCTCCTTATCTATATCTACTGTATATACATACTTCCAGCCGTTTCGTTCCCTGTGCCATTCGAATACAGAGCGAGGGAAAAATGACAATCTATATGACTCCACACACGCTGTACCTCCTCTGATAGTATCTTTGTGGTCTTTACGCGAAATGTACGTTCGAGGTAGTAGAATCATTCTGCAGTCAGCTTCAGATGCCGGTTCTCTAAATTTCCTCAAAAGTGTTCCAAGAAAAAAACGTCTCCCCTTCAGGGAACTCAGGGGCAACGGTCTTGCCGCAGTGGATACATCGGTTCTTGTTATATCACCGAAGTTAAGCGCTGTTGGGCGTGGCCGGCACTTGGATGGGTGACCATGCAATGCGCCATGCGCTGTTGCCTTTTTCGGGGTGCACTCAGCCTCAATGATCAATTGAGGAGCTACTCGACCGAATAGTAAGGGCTCCGATCACAGAAAACCATCATAACGACCGGGAGAGCGGTGTGCTCACCACACACCCCACCTATCCGCATTCTCAACTGAGGATGACTCGTTGGTTGGATGGTCCCGATGGGCCACTTGTGGCCTGAAGACGGAGTGAGTGATTCAGGGAACTCAAGTTCATGAAGCATCTCCGTAATAATGGCGTGTTGACCGAACCTATCAGTGACAAATCTGACAGCCTGCCTCTGAATTACTCCGATGTCTTCCTTTTACCTGACCTGGTAGGGATCCCAAACACACCAGTAGTACTCAAGTACGGATCGCGCTAGCGTGATATACGCGGTCTCCTTTACAGATGACTCACGCTTGTGGTGTCACCGCCAGACACCACACTTGCTAGGTGGTAGCCTTTAAATCGGCCGCGGTCCATTAGTATACGTCGGACCCGCGTGTCGCCTCCGTCAGTGATTGCAGACCGAGCGCCGCCACACGGCAGGTCTAGAGAGACGTCCTAGCACTCGCCCCAGTTGTACAGCCGACTTTGCTAGCGATGGTTCACTGACAAATTACGCTCTCATTTGCCGAGACGATAGTTAGCATAGCCTTCAGCATACCTCATTTGCTACGACCTAGCAAGGCGCCATTATCATTTGCTATTGATCTTGTAATTCATGTATCATCAAGAGCGATGCTCTCCAATTATGGATTAAAGTTAAGTATTCCAGCAGCTACGTACTTTTCTTGATAGTATAATTACTTTACCTGTTCCAGACTTCAGGCTAGCCTGCGTGAGTTAAAACGCGTGCATTTTGGCCTCCTCTAGCAACACGGTGTTGGCTCTTCTGCCACCACTACAACGCTACTCTACAGTTCTCCGAATAAACTGAACTCGACCATACGTCTTCCCTACTACAGTTATTACGTGCTCGTTCCACTTCATACTGCGTTGCAACTTTACTCCTCGATATTTAATCAAGCAACATACTACTAACGCTGTTCTCGAATATTACGGGATTATTTTCCTACTCGTCTGCATTGGTTTACATATTCCTGCATTTATAGCACGCTGCCAATCATCACACCAACTAGAAATTTTGTCTCAGTTACTTTGAGAATCATTATACTCCAGTATTAAACTTCTGCCCGCGCTTCAGGGCGCCAACACAACCGTCACCCCTGACCACTAGCCAAAGACTCACTCAGTCCCAACGTCCTGGTAGCGCTTGCGGTCTACGTGTGACTTCCCGGCCGTTGACGACTGACTTTAACTTCCATAAACTCAGAGCATCAACGAAATCGCAGCCATCGGAATTGAACTGCCTTTGTCACCCTCAGTCAGGTTATCGATAGTAGCACCCTTATACGAGCAGACATCTGGACCCGTCAGGGTAGCCGAGAGCGTTAATGCGCAGCTTCCTGGTCTCGGGTAGGCGCACCGGCCCCGATTCGAATCCGCCCAGCGGATGACCGTTGATGAGCGGTCTGCCGGCCAGCCTGGATGTCGTTTTCAGGCCGTTTTCCACATACGGCTAGGTGAATACCGGGCTGGTCCCCACTTTCCGCCTCAGTTACGCGATTCACAGACATCTGCAGACGTTCTTATTCTCTCATGACCTACATTAGACACAGACAGCTGGGACTCTCTACTTACGTTCTAGGGAGTTCGGGCAGGAAAGGAATCCGGCCACCCTTTGTAACTAACACTGTCAAATTCGTCATACCACGGCAAACCCCGCGTGACGCGGGACAAGGTCCAAAGAAAGAAAGTAAGAAACTACTAGCAGACATCCAGAGCACACCTTGCTTCCAGGAATAGCAGTTGTTACGACACATTAGCCAATTGTCTTTGTGATGTTTCAGTATCCTGAGGCCACGTCACCAATCACAATACTACGTCTGCTTCACATTTATCTCGTATCATACTCATAATTGTAATTTAGGTTTTTCACAGCAATAGGTGCTTCTCGAAACGCACAAGACAAGTTCACATGCATATTTATTATGCTGCTGACACATAACAGCTAATGTTCTTTTGTTCTGATATTGATCTCTGCAATCTACTACAGTCATCTACTACACTGAAGGTATCTACACTACTGGCCATTAAAATTGATACACCACGAAGATAAGATGACGTGCTACAGACGCGAAATTTAACCGACAGGAAGAAGATGCTGTGATATTCAAATGATTAGCCTTCCAGAGCATTCACACAAGGTTGGCGCCGGTGGCGACAACTACAACGTGCTGACATGAGGAAACTTTCCAACCCATTTCTCATACACAAACAGCAGTTGACCGGCGTTGTCGGGTGAAACGTTGTGATGTCTCGTGTAAGGAGGAGAAATGCGTACCATCACGTTTCCGACTTTGATAAAGGTCGTATTGTAGCCTATCACGATTGCGGTTTATCGTATCGCGACATTGATGCTCGCGTTGGTCGAGATCCAATGACTGTTAGCACAATATGGAACCAGTGGGTTCAGGAGGGTAATACAGAACGTCGTGCTGGAACCCAACGGCCTCGTATCACTAGCAGTCCAGATGACAGGCATCTTATCCGCATGGGTGTAACGGATCGTGCAGCCACGTCTCGATCCCTAAGTCAACAGATGAGGACGTTTTGCAAGACAACAACCATCTGCACGAACAGTTCGACGACGTTTGCAGCAGCATGGACTATCAGCTCGGAGACCATGGCTGCGGTTACTCTTGACGCTGCATCACAGACAGGAGCGCCTGCGATGGTGTACTCAATGACGAACCAGGATGCACGAACGGCAAAACGTCATTTTTTCGGATGAATCCAGGTTCTGTTTACAGCATCATGATGGTCGCATCCGTGTTTGGCGACATCGCGGTGAACGCACATTGGAAGCGTGTATTCGTCATCGCCATACTGGCGTATCACCCAGCGTGGTGGTATGGGGTGTCATTTGTTACACATCTCGCTCACTTCTTGTTCGCATTGACGGCACTTTGAACAGTGGACGTTACATTTCAGATGTGTTATGACCCGTGGCTCTACCCTTCATTGGATCCCTGCGAAACCCTACATTTCAGCAGGATAATGTACGACCGCATGTTGCAGGTTGTGTACGGGCCTTTCTGGATACAGAAAATGTTCAACTGCCGCCCTGGCCAGCACATTTTCCACCTCTCTCACCAACTGAAAACGTCTTGTCAATGGTGGCCGCGCAACTGGCTCGTCACAATACGCCAGTCACTACTCTTGATGAACGGTGGTATCGTGTTGAAGCTCCGTGGGCAGCTGTACCTGCACGCGCCACCCAAGCTCTGTTTGACTGAATGCCCAGGCGTATTAAGGCCGTTATTACATCCAGAGGTGGTTGTTCTGGGTATTGATTTCTCAGTATCTAGGCACCAAAATTGCGTGAAAGTGTAACCGCATGTCAGTTCTAGTATAATATATTTGTCCAATGAATACCCGCATTTCTTCTTGGTGTAGCAATTATAATGGCCAGTAGTGTAGATTTGAAGATGGCTAACTCAGTTGCATAGCACTAATTTGCAAATTGCTGGAGAAATGTTTATTATTAAATTTTCCTCACTGAAGCCAATATGTGAAGACAGGGGCTTGTTTGAAATATCCAAACATTATGCAATAAATGGAAGGCGTGAGCAGTCCTTGTTGAAACTGCTAAAAACACCGTATCAACTTTTTATTTATCTTATGACCGCGTTGTTGACGGCACGTTTAATACTAAACTTCCTTTCTTTCGCTCTCCATTTTTTCTACTTATTTTCACACATTTCAGTTTTGAGCATTTTGCTCCTCCGTCTCTGCTGCAGTTGATTATTATTTTTTGTTAATCCTTACTGTCTGGTTCTTCGTTTCAAGACAGAATAACAATGTCGCCACATTTCTAATTCTCTGCACAACATTCATTAAGTTTCCTTTATCCTGTTGTCACCAAATATGTTAATAAAGTAACAGGAGAGCGCCCTGCAGTCTTTCCATGTATTTTTGTTTCTCATTAACTGTCCGTCTCTGACACTGTACAGCTGATAATAAAGAGAACCGGAATGAATGCTATAGAATATTATTAAATGACAGCCTTTTGGTTTCTGTTTCCTAAAATCTTTACGAAAATATTTGGTGGATTACTGTGAGTCCAATGTGTATAACCAGAGTGACCAGATCGGTAAATAACGATAAAGGCCGAAATACGGCAAATCTTCACTGTATGTGCAGTCCTAATATGTTAGCTGAGCATTAAAAAGAAGTGTAGAGACTCTTTGACAAAACACTTACTAACAGAAATGGCGATGAAGGTTTTGACAAACTACACAGAATGGATCTCAGGACAATATTTTTACTTCTTTAATTGTATCACTTTTTATTCCGTCAGGTCACTGAAATATAGTTTATTGGTAATGTCACGAATCTGCTGATTAAATGAGCAATCCATTCAAATATTAATACTGACGGGCAGGTTCGCCTGAGGTCCAATGAAAAATTATATACAAAGACTGAAAGCATAAAACAATTAAAAATCGAAGAGAACTGTCCTATGAGATAATGACCATTTGACGACGAAAATCTAAAATTTTCTAAAACCTAAGTCATCTGAATGAAGATGGTTCTAAGGGTTTAAGAGAAATCCAAGAGAGATGTACAGTCGTGGACAAAACGAGCGAGACCCCTCGCCTTTTCGTTATGCTGATCCGCACGGCTTTAAAGTCTGCTACACAGCATAACAGGCAAGGCGACGAAGTGCTACCAACATACTATGCGCAGGCGTGAAATTGACAAACTATCTGAACTTTTTTAGACTGTATTCCATAATTTCTAAGACTATATTAATGCTGATTAGTGTGTTAAATACAACACGTAAACATAAGACAGAACTGAAAGAAGAAACGCTAATTTGTATGAAACGGACGAATAAAAATGAATTTCAGCTTATCCAGATAACAGACAAAGAACCCCAGACCGTTACGAATTAGCAAAATATTATCCGCATTCGCCCGCGAAACGGTCTGTGTCAACGTTCAGACCAGTCATACTGGATTACCATTGCTGACCTACCATGAAAGTGTGCAAATTTAGCAATGCGTGAAGATTCATAACGAAATTCACTTAAACGTCATTCAGTGCCACACTTAAGTCAATTCCATTATTGACAGAAGCGGAAAAAGGAGGCAGTATCATGTATGAAATTCTACAAGAGTGTCATATTGACATCCACAGAGCGCCAGTACAGAATAAAGGTAGCGATAAATCGTATTGGGTGCGCGAGAATTTCTTAAAATTGCTTTACTGATATTCTACCTGCCTCCATAGAGATTAGAACCGAAAACAAACCAGACCTTCCTTTCACTATGCTAGCAGACAACCTAGGCAAACAGCCCTCTATTATTACCCCAGACATGAACAAGCCGGCAATTTCGCAATAAAAATCTGCAGTTTCTGTTGCATAGAGCTTTCTGGACTCAAAAACATGAATTTTCTTCCTTTATGTCACCACTTATGCGACAATCATTCGGGATGATTATCGAAATAACAAATTACTGTTATTAGAGAGTAAATATTGTAGGATAATTCTGCACCACCCCAGGAAATAAACGGCTACATAGCTGCCAAACGTATTCTGCATTGTTTCGAATTCTCCACTAGACTCGCCACAGCCAGAAAACGTTCATTAGCAGAAGTGTTTCTTAAGCTAGCTAGCAATGAGAATGTTCGCAGTTCTAAAACGCGGTGGCATTAATACTGGGATGTGAATTACCACGTGTATAGGCAAATACATTCTATTTGCATTCCTGTAAACGTGATTTGGATCGAAAACGTAGCTACGACTAATATGCTTATGTATCGACAGCAACTAGAACATTTCGAATAAAGAGTAGCGGGTGTTATTTATGCGGCCCTCATCTTGAGTGTTTTCGTTGTTAGGATTTCGTCACCTAAACCGGTAAAATCGGAACCCTACTAGTCTCACTTTCTTGACCGTCTATCGGTCTACCCAACCCTTAAAACCCGTTTACCTCCAGAACGGGTGGACATAATAAGCGGAAATGTATCGCACTTCTTGCTGTAACCGGTCCCTTGCTGGTGTAAAAAAGTGAGCTTCTATGTCAACGCAATCAAAAGATACGACGGTTTATGTAAAGAAAATTTACGCGAAAGGTCAAAAAATGGCTTCAAGAACTATGCGACCTAACTGCTTAGGTCATCAGCCCCTAGACCTAGAACTACTTAAACCTAGCTAGCCTAAGGGCATCACAGACATCTATGCCCGAGGTAGAATTCCAACCTGCGACTGAAGCAGCCGTGCGGTTCGTCACTGAAGCGCCTGGAACCGCTCGGCCACCGCAACGCGGCGAAACCCTACTCACCTCATGTATAATGATAATATATACTGTCTAGTGAGGATAAACTGTATTCGCCAGCAACTCAGATCGTTTGCTCACGGAACTTTTACGAAGCTACATTCAAACTTTGTCGAAGTCGTCTGCAATATCCATTACAAACACCCTAGGAACTTCGTATGCGATATCCGCTTCTGAATACGCTGGCAGATAATGCAGTACTATAACAAGTAGGTGGGAACTTATTGTTATTGGTCCATGCATGACACTTTATTTCAATATCACTTTAACGCGCCTAGGTGTTCGTATATGGCTGAAATTAATGAACAAAAAGTAAATAAACAGTAAACAACTTCGATGTTCAGATCAAGTGAAAGTCACATGTAGTAATTACAACATAATTTCGTTGTTACATCTACATGACTACATCAACAGGATTTCTTTGCAATCCGGACTTACGTGCCTGGCAGAAGGTTCGGATTATTTCTCTACCGTCCCACTCATTAACAGTGTGCGGGAAAAGGGACTACTTAAATCTTTTCTTGCGAGCCTTGAATTACATTATTACTATTGTTTCTTCTTGTGTAAGTACCCTAGGAAATAATGTTTTGGCATTCAGAACATATGGTGGTGATTGAAATTTCGTGAAAAGATCTCGTGGCAACGAAAAACGCATATGTTTTCATGAATGTTACCCCAACTCGATTATCAAATCTGGGATCCTCTCTCCCCTATTTCGTGACATTACAAAGCGTGCTACCGTTCCTTGGACGTTTTTGCGTGCACAGTCAATCACGTCTGTCAAGGATATTATAGCAGTGGACGGACAAACGTAGTGTAGGCAGTGTTTTCAGTTGGCCTGTTGCGTATTCTTAGTGTGCGGCCAATAAAACGCAGTCATTCGTTTGCCTTCCCCACAAAAGTATGTTTTCGATCTTTCCAGTTTAAGTTTTACTGGGTACTGAGATGAACTGACAGTGCTTCGACTTGTGTTTTGTCATGTAACCGAAAGTTAATTATTGTTATTGGACGCAGCTTTCGTGTTTAATGTATTCCTCAGTCACCAACAGTAGACTCCTCGTACACCACACATAACTGTTTCAAAGTATTAAATTGTTACTGATCTTACCATGTTGCAGTGGTCATCTTAACTTGCCGTTTTGAAAAAAAGGAAAATATTTTAGCGAAATGTAGCAACTAAGAAGCGGAGTATTCAAACAAACAAACGTTTCCGGTTTAAGTAGTTGCAGTAGGTCTACTACACAGTAACGTAAATTAGGAGCAAAGTCCATAAGTAGATCCTCATCAGGAAAACCAGCCCTCATAATGCAAAGTGCAACTACAACAAAGAAAGTTTCCAAACATGTCAATGAGTAGTCGAGGAAAGTGGACGCATTCTGTCTACTGAATCCCAACGCACGCAATTTACGAGGGGGCACGCCAAGTGTCAGACCCCGATCTTGCTTTTAACTACGCTCATTGAAAGAGGGGACAAAATAAGCTTAAACTCTACCGCTTCTGAGAAAACGACGGTCAAAGTGTTCAATGCGTTGTTGCTATAGTGTAGATACCGCTTAGCGGTTAAGGATTCAACTGAAGCGGTGGCTCTGCGGCTACCATAGCGACTTCGGAAATTTGCGCTGCGAGTTCGAAACCCGGTTTTTCCTTTTTTCCCCCCTCACTCTCTGAATTATCTACGAATGTTTATTCCAATTTATGATGAAACACTGTTGTCGTTATTCGTCAGTTAATTTACTGTGTAAAGAAATAAGTTAAAAAGGGAACACACAGTGCGTAGTGGGGCGATCACTCTGTTGTAGAAATAATTCAGAAGCCAAGATCGCTTAAATACTGTCTACTGGATAACCGGTTTCAACACACTAAAGGTGCCATTATCGGATCTAAATGTAGATTAACATTGATAAACCATTTGGATATAACGATACATGAGGCAGACGAGATGATTTTATATCAGCTTGTCTCATTCGTTTATTATTTTTTTAATTCATTAATTACACATAAAGTTAATTGTCGAGTAATGACAACATTATTTCAACATAAATTAGAAAAAAAAACATTCGAAGATAATTCTGATAGAGAGGCAGGAAAATAAAATAATTAAAAAACCCAATATGGTCTCGAACACGGGAATCAATGCTAAGAAGGAACGACGGTAGCCACTGAGCCACCGCTTCAATTGCGTTCTCGGCTGCAGAAGGTATCTACACTAGAGCAACAGCGCGTTGATAACTTTGGCCGTCGTTTTCTCGGAAACGGTCGAGTGTCTGCAGATAAGCCGAAACACAAGTTCGCTTATTTTGTCCTCTCCTTCACTGACAAGGGGAGGCCGCCAATTGTGAAATTCAGATTCGATTCATACTGCGCATAATAAAAGCTCATGGCCAGAGGTGTAATGTGGCAAAGCACCAAGATGCACTTCTCAGCCGTTGTCGAGAAAATCGACAGTTAGAAGAAACCGCTGCGGTGAAATACTCTCTACGATTCATAATTTTCTACAGCGTCGTGGCGCAGCGGTAAGCGCTCGAGTTCGTAATCCGAAGGTCGGCGGATCGAATCTCGCTCCATGCAACTTTTTTTTTTTAGTATTTGTTTTTTGTAATTCAAATGTGTGTATAAACACACACACACACACACACACACACACACACACACACACATATATATATATATATATATATATATATATATATATATATTTCCCGGCAACAGGTTGCAACAATTATGCATATAATAAGTTGTTGAAAGTCGTTTGTCGTGGAAAAACTGGCGACTTCGAACATCATTATGTTTTCTGCAAACAAATTTGTATTTCACAAATGTTATTAATTGTCTTAATAATGTTAACCACGTATAGTTAGCGGAAGACGTAGAAACGATATTCCGAAACGAATACGTATAGCGTAAGTCAAACGTTCGAATTAGAATAGAAACCCCACGAACACAAATTTGCTGTGGCAGGTATGAAATATAAACTCCGTTAATCGCTCGTTACACTTGAAGGACAGATGTTGAATGGGCCGAAACGAGCCGCCGCATAACAGCGTAGTTGCCTGCTAACTTCGAAAGAAGGTAGATGCGGTCCCTAGCACAACTTATAACACCGTCGAAAATCAGTGCGGACGTGAGAGCTTTGGTACACCCTGTTAAACAAACGGTAAAATGGAGGCGGTACAATTGGAGAGCGATCCGCCTTCACCAACATGCATAAGCAATTCATTAATAGTTTATATATATATATATATATATATATATGTGAATTACAAAAAAATAATAATAATAAAAAAATGTTGCATGGCGTGAGATTCGATCCGGCGACCTTCGGATTACGAACTCGAGCGCTTACCGCTGCGCCACGACGCTGTAGAAAATTATTAATCGTAGAGAGTATTTCACCGCAACGGTTTCTTCTAACTGTCGATTTTCTCGACAACAGCTGAGAAGTGCATCTTGGTGCTTTGCCACATTACACCTCTGGCCATGAGCTTTTATTATGCGCAGTATGAATCGAATCTGAATTTCACATTTGGCGGCCTCCCCTTGTGAGCAAAGTTTCGGGACAATCAGCCTATGACACTTGGCGAGTTCCCCTCGCTCGTCGAGTCGCTTCTTACGCCCGGCGAGAATTATGTATGCCTCCGAGTAAACTGCGCCACCTGGAAACACGGCGAGCGGGGATAAACACGTTTTCCTTCTTATAAGGCAACCCTCTACAGATAAAATTCATGAAGTGTTCTTCAGGTTGCCTCAGATATTTCAGAAATGTTTCTTGCCTCAGGCCTGCCGCATATGCAAAACGTAAACATTTCATTTCATGTAATATTTATCAGGATAAGACATGACAAGAGTGGACCAGTCCCTTCTGAGAAAAATTAGAGATTTTAAGTTGCTCCACTATGTAATGACACGGGTATGGGCTTGCGATCTGTCTTTTATGCCATCGATTTCCGTGTTACACATACTTGGCCACTGCGTTGTGGCTGCCATCGTGGAGGAGGCAGTCTGTTTCCTGCCAGCGCTGTTTCCGCAGCCAATATTAACCGCGACGAATCATTCAGTCAACGCTAAATGGCCCATCTGGCTGAGGCAGACAAGGGCGCTATAATAGAACTCCATGCAGAGGGATCTTCAAATGCCGACATAGCAAGAACTATGGGTCTTCACAAGTCGACGGTAGCCAGGTGGATCAGACGAAAGGAAGAGAGTGGTAACTTGAATGGGAGGCCTCATGGCCGTCGCCGCAAAACAACAGCAGCTCAGGATCAGCAGATACGCCGTTTCAGTGAGAACCACCCATTTGTCAACGCACGACAAATTCAGCAAACTTTGGGTCTCAATGTTAGCAGTGAAACTTCCCCTTTGAATAATTTTTACACTACTGTGCTTAAACTGACACACAATATTTTTTAGCGCAACGCAATCTGACTTTCAACACACAATATTTTGTTAGCGCAACGCAATCTGACTTTCAAAATTCTCTACAAGAGAATGGCCCTGACTAACATTAAACTATCTCTTTCACAAATCACTTACCTCACAAAAATCTTCGCTGCTCAAGCTACTGCAATACAGCGAGCGCCACTACTGCCAGCTAAATAAAAGATTCGAACTATGGAAGGCACTAACTACTCATAGGGATAGTTAGCAAATAAAAGATATTAATAGAGAACCAACAATGTATTTACCTTGATATCATGACAAATTACAAAACTCCGCCATCTCTCTCCCCACATCCACCACTGCTGGCGGCTCACCTCCAACTGCGCAACGTTACGCGCTGTTCACAGCCAGCTGCCTAACACTACAATGGTTGAGTATTACAACAATGCAAAGCAGCCACAGACTGCACACGGCACAGCCGGTGATTTTCATACTGAGGTGGCGTTACCAATAAAAAAACCTAAACAGCCTACTTACAGCAGTAAGACCGTCACTCCTCGTGTAAGGGAAGGTGGACTGAGAGCAAGAAGCGCTGCTGTGAAAGAGAGGAGGAGGAGATGAGTGTTTAACATCCCGTCGACAACGAGGTCATTAGAGACGGAGCGCAAGCTCGGGTTAGAGAAGGATGGGGAAGGAAATCGGCCGTGCCCTTTGAAAGGAACCATCCCGGCATTTGCCTGAAAGGATTTAGGGAAATCACGGAAAACCTAAATCAGGATGGCCGGAGACGGGATTGAACCGTCGTCCTCCCGAATGCGAGTCCAGTGTGCTAACCACTGCGCCACCTCGCTCGGTGTGAAAGAGACATTGACTGTTTCTCAAAGAGAAGCTTGCCTTGCTTTTGCTACTGAAAATGGCGACAAACCTCTCCAGTTTTGGAGGCGAGTGATTTTCACGCACCAAAAAGTTTTCTCTACGGCATCATCCGGAAAAGTACTAGTTTACCGGCCTAAATGTGCTAGGTATAATCGAAAATATATTTACAGTTGCCGAAGGAGTGGCAGGTTGTCGGTGCCGGCCGGTGTGGCCGTGCGGTTCGAGGCGCTTCAGTCTGGAACCGCGTGACCGCTACGGTCGCAGGTTCGAATCCTGCCTCGCGCATGGATGTGTGTGATGTCCTTAGGTTAGTTAGGTTTAAGTAGTTCTACGTTCTAGGGGACTGATGACCACAGATGTTAAGTCCCACAGTGCTCAGAGCCATTTGTAGTCGGTAACGGTATGGGCGTGGATATCGGCCGAAGGGTGTGGGCTCCTGTGGGAAGTGGAAGGAAGATTCGATGCGCGCAATTACATATCAATTCTGGAGAACGTGATGTTGCCTGCTGTGGCAGCAAGATTTGGCGATGATCAGATCATGTTCCAACAAGATCGCTCGTCTATTCATATGGCACGTGTGGTTAAGAGGCGGGTCGACGACCATAGTAATATTACTGTAACGGAATGGCCACCTAAAGGAGCTGACACGAATCCCATTGAGAATATCTGGGCAGAAATGGTCAGAGTAATACGAGAAAAGGGCAGTCACCGTCGACTCGCCGACAGCTTTCTGATGTGATTCATGACGCTTGGAATGAGTTACTTGAATCTCCTAGTTATGTGGCTCGAGTTGTGGGCTCAATGCCCAACAGACTTCGAGCTGTTGTGGAAGCCAAAGGAGGCTTCACCAATCAGCTGTTTCAAGCTTTGTTTCTTTCTTCTTCGTCTTTTTTTTTTTTTTTTTTACTTACAGACGTATATTTTATATAATTTCAAGGAAACGCAGTAAATGGAATGTGGACTGATTTTTGAGGCTTCATTTTGTGACGGCTAAACAGTGCTGCATCATGGGACCCGCTATTTGTCCACATGTGGCTGAACATCAGAGGTGTAAAAAATTTTGAGGTGCCGAAGTTCTCTGGAAGAATAACGTCTTTTAGACAAGGAGATGATTTTTAGTTCATTTCATTTTAACCATTCACACTATGATTTGACATTCTAATCTTTGATTTCATTTTATTATTATGTATCTTTTCTCCAGTGAAAGTCAACGGTAGTAAGTTTCAAGATATGAAGAATAACTGGAAGTTTCTAATTTGTGGAAAGCGTTTTTAACAGTTAATATTTTCGACAAATCTGTAGTTATAGGACATATTAAGAAGCGAGTCAAAAATGGCATTGTGGAATGATCAGGTTGGTCTCTAAAGGGTAACGACGATAAAATAGCAAATATGAAACTATGGGTAACAACTATTGTTGATGGTGAGGAGCCATAATCGATATGTCACTTTTCCGTAATTGTATTTCTGAAGTTTATCGTCAATCCTAGGACTGACACCGATACTCTGTTTTACGTAAAGAATACAACCTTCAAAATTTATTTAGCAGCGCAGAATATTAAATCACAGTTTATAGATCAGGAACCTAATCCAACTGCCTTTAATTTTATTTTCACGGATGACATTGAGACAGTAAATAACAAGAGAAATAACAAAACTCTCAGAATCAATATAGAGAATTCAAGTATCATGTGAATTCAAAAGTTTGCTATAATAGCGATTAATTGCTTTTTACAGACCCCTTCATGCCTACGTTTTCCGTCAGACAGACAATGTTTGAAACTAGGACTAACGAGGTAAACAATTTTTCCACAAATTGTCAAATTGGAAGTCGGAGAGCCAGTTACATAAATTACGATGACAACAAACGTTTTTCAAGTAAACTGATCACAGGAGGCATCCAACGCATTTATTGTGAGTTACATGCACAGTATGTAAACTGGCAACGCCACCAACACACAATACCACTAACAAGGGAACATCCCCATCGCACCGCCCTCAGATTTACGAGTAGTTATAAGTTGATACAGGGGATAGGCCTTGAAAAACTGAACACAGATCAATCGAGAAAACAGGAAGAAGTTGTGTGGAAGTATGAAAAAAATAAGCAAAATATACAAACTGAGTAGTCCATGCGCAAGATAGGCAACATCAAGGATAGGGTGAGCTCAGGAGCGCCGTGATCCCGTGGTTAGCGCACGCAGCTGCGGAACGAGAGGTCCTTCCGTCAAATTTTCCCAGGAGTGAAAAGTTTAATTTTTATTTTCAGACAATTATTATCTGTCCGTCCGTCCGTCCGATGCGAGGTAACCGCGCCGTAGTATGATGACGCTACACCTAAAAAACATCGAAAGACATGACGTCAGTCGACTATAGCGCACGGAAGAGAGAGTATTCCTGCTAATGAGGCTCCCTGGCTGGCAGTTAACTGTTCGCTACTTTGGACGAGAGTGCATTAAATACGTGCGATGCATTGCGTGGGCAATATGAATCCAGCAAATATAGCTCGTGACTCCAATAACAATGTCAATGAATATTTTCCGAACTGTAAGGCATCGGAAAGTTCCTTAAGGGATCGAACGATTGTCGAACATTTGTATGATTATTTCCTACATTTGTTGAATAACAGTACGTGTGGTGATGATTGTCTGAAAATAAAAAAAATCAAACAACTAACCCGAGGGAAGACTTAAACCAACGACCTCTCGTTCTGCAGCTCCTCACGCTAACCACGCGACCACTGCGCTCCCGTGCTCAAGCTATCCTTGATGTTGCTTATCATGCACACGGACTACTCAGTTTGTTTGGTTTGAATATTTTTTTCATAGGTCCACACAACTTCTTCCTGTTTTTCGAATGATCTGTGTTCAGTTTTCAAGGCCTATCCACTGTGTCAACTTATAACTAAATCTGAGGAGGGTGCGATGGGGAGGTTCCCTTGTTAGCTATGAAACAACTGTAGCAAAACGGAGCATCCTCGTTATCCATGTGATGGATAAGACGACTAATTCGCAACATAAATGTCAATGTAAGCATCAGTTTCTGTTGGAACGTGCTTCCCGGACCAAATAACATACATTTCCTACGTCTTCAATGCGAATCATGTAGCAAATGTAATTTAAAGGACATAAAAATATCGAGTGAATTTACTAAAATAATTATGAACCACTTGAATTTGCATTCAACAGGCAATGTTCAGAAGTCTGGTGTAGGAGTACTGCATGCTCTAATTCGAAACAACAAAAATCAACAGAGTAACTATTATTGAACGTCATCAGGTCACTCATCGAGCATTCCTATGCAGTACTGTTACTGGTGACGTGTTATGATGCCTTTATCGTTAACTTCCTAAGAAGAAATGAAAGGCTGAGCCCCACCAAAAGACGTAAACTCGAGGAAAGAGTTGCGTGAACATATTATTTTACATCTGATAAATCCAAAAGTGTGTTTTGGGCTACGAATTCTGCCCCCAGGGTGTGTGCAACACAGCTGGAATTTGTTGCCAACAACTGAGACACCTTTCGGTCACAGTGTAAGAAAATCGAGCAACAAAACTACATCACCTGTGCTACTGCATGATAACGCACTATGTTGATTTGAGAAACAAAACTATCCAGGAGATTGATAGGAAAGTCGTCTCTCAGGCACATTTGTATTGATAGGGAAGTCCTCTCTCAAGCACTTGTCCCTCTCGTCATATATTTGTAAAATTTTACCTTTCCCACTCTAGATCGATCAACCGTCAAGGCAATTCATTTCTAGACGAAAATACTTTTAAAACTACTCTTGTTTATTGACATCGTTAGAACAAGTAGGTTTCTACAGGCGTAGAATTTGTAAACAACTTTAGCATTGTCATATCGTTTTAGATATCGTGAAAGAAAATTCTGCTGCTAATTAATTTCTCTTTGATAATTACTGTTGCGTTTAGTAAACTAATGGAAAATGCAATTAAAATATTCACTGTACTAATACAAACTAAAGTCAGCTTAATACAGAAACATCACGACGGCAGTCTATCTTAATAAAGCATTAAGTTTCTGTGAGACAATTGGGCTTATTTTAACACGAATTAGTAGGATATTACAGACTTTACACTTAGAAAAGATCTGTATTTATTTCATTTCCTGTACCATTCGTAAGTGTTATGAAAATGGGGCTTTTCATAGATAAAATTATGTATTCACAACAACAAAAAAATGTCGGCAGAAAACAAAAGTGGCATTATGAATCTGGCAGTACCGTAAGGTTTTCACTCTGACACTAAGAGTTACTGAAAGTAGCAAGAAGAATTTTGCTCGAGCGTTGTCTTACGATTCCCTTATTAAGTTTTTATCTGCCTGCTTGTAGCTGTGCTACAAAAGAATTAAAAATCTGGCTTTCAGCAAGTCTCGAAAGGCGAACAAAAGCAGCTTGCACCTGGTTACTAAGCATGTTACCTGGGGACTGGTTTTTTCTTAAAGCGGGAAGACATCCTTTTGTGGTTCAATTGGCAAATGTCAGTCAGACGTGTGACGTTAGTCTAAGCGTTTCGGTGTGTTGAATTTGTACCAATGATTTTTCTACACGTTTTTTCTGTCCCAAATAGAGTTGAAGTCTCCCATTAGTATTTTCACGTCATCTTGGTGAATTTTGCTCATGGTATTTTCGAGTGTGTTCCAGAATTTTTCAACATTGTCGGTGTTTTTCTTATTTTCGATGTTGGTGGGTTCAAATGGTTCAAATGGCTCTGAGCACTATGGGACTTAACTGCTGTGGTCATCAGTCCCCTAGAACTTAGAACTAGTTAAACCTAACTAACCTAAGGACATCGCACACATCCATGCCCGAGGCAGGATGCGAACCTGCGACCGTAGCGGTCGCGCGGTTCCAGACTGTAGCGCCTAGAACCTCTCGAACACTCCGGCCGTCGATGTTGGTGGGGACACGTGCATTGATGAGTGTATATGTTTTACTGGGGCTCTGAATGACCATAGTCATAAGTCGCTTGTTGACGGGCCAGCCGCGGTGGCCGAGCGGTTCTTGGCTCTTCAGTCTGGAACCGCGCGACTGCTACGGTCGCAGGTTCGAATCCAGCCTTGGGCATGAATTTGTGTGATGTCCTTAGATTAGCTAGGTATAAGTAGTTCTAAGTTCTAGGAGACTGATGACCTCCACTGTTAAGTTCCATAGTGCTCAGAGCCATTGGAACCTTTTGATTGTCGATCGGTGTGAATTCTTTGGCAGAGTTGATAGATCGGTGTTCGAGAAATGCAATGCCGAAGATTGGTACGCCTTTCGTTACCTTTTGTTGTATTCTGCTCTTGAAGATGCAATGGTTTCCCTAATACACGGTTGCATTGTCAGTTAGTCGTGGTTCTTGAAGTGCAAGGATGAGAATTTTTTGTCGGTACATTTCTTTTGTGAAATTATTTAGTTTTCGTGTTTGGATCAAGGTATCGATGTTTACTTTTAAATGCATGTTTTTTGCTTGTAGGGAAATTTACCAGAGATCTTCGATATTCTCTGTCGTGCTAACCTGGACTCCCCAGAATCCGAAAATCCAACTGCCGCCTGTCGACAGCCGGGTTGTGTACCACCTGGGATAAAGTTGACTTTGCTTGCATAGTTTACGTTTGCTTGTGTTTCATTGGTTGTGCTTGGGTGATACCAGGACCGGACAGGACCAGAGGGTGTTGAAGCCTTTGAAAGCAAATATTTTCAGCCAAGCTCATTGAGCTAACACGGTGACCAGAGTAACGGTGATTTTCACTCAGACGTGTCTGGATTTTGCGTTCAACGGATTGAGTAGCCGTTCAGGATTGTGTTAGTATTTGGTTCACCCCTAGTATTTGATTTCCTCGGTACCACCCATATGGGGGAGGGTTTCCACTATCCGCCACACGCGATTATTATTATTATTATTATTATTATTGTCATTATGTCTCAGCAAATCCCATATGGTGTATCTTCCCACCACTGAAATAGATGTGTATTGTTCGATTCAGTATTTCCATCACATAAATGTGGTTTATAATTACGTTACATTGCTACTAGTAGACATATTTCTCACTTTTTCTTAGACAGTTGCTACCTGTTACTCCACCATAGGAATTTATGTGCGAAGCATTGTTGAAATACAGACGTTCAAATTATCCGATTTCTGTAATTTCATTTCGATACCAGATCGTTCTAATCGGATTCAGCCAGGTAGTCTTAATGTGGATATCCGACCACGACTGTCATCATATGATAGACTGTGTAAACCACATTCTTTATCGGACTGTTGAATATAGATCACTTATCTATGACAGGACCTGAATTCTTAAACACTGTGGAAAATAATAATCCGATGTGCTTATTACAAATACGTTATTCCAATATAAATATGTGAACTAACGAGATAACAGTTTATTTACAGGAGCAGAACTAATGTTCAAATGTTCAAATGTGTGTGAAATCGTATGGGACTTAACTGCTAAGGTCATCAGTACCTAAGCTTACACACTACTTAACCTAAATCATCCTAAGGACAAACACACACACCCATGCCCGAGGGAGGACTCGAACCTCCGCCGGGATCAGCCACGCAGCTCATGACTGCAGCGCCCCTGTCCACTCGGCTAATCCCGCGCGGCTACTAAAAGTATACTCGTCCACAAAACCCATGTGGACAATTATCTGATAATCGGTCAAGCTTTGCTTTGTCGCAGCTCTTTAGGACAAAAGAATGGACAGCTCCCTGCTTTTTGCGTTTCCGATAGCGCCTACGATAAGAATCTGGTGTCATATTATGTTTCAGAGCCGTAAACTGTTTATTTTTTCACCTCATACTAAAACAAAAGCTATGATATGAGACGAGGAAATGACTTATATGCTTCTCAGGAACTTAAGTTTTTCGCGTTAATTTTCTCACTTCATTCTAAAACAAGGACGTTAATATGAGAAGAGGAAATGAAATATACGCTTCCAAGACATATTATTTCCTTGTGTGCTACTACTGCATACATGAAAGCCCTGCAGTTAATTTTTGTATGTTGGATAAATTTTGATATCACCTCACATTCCTTTGTGAGAAGGTTCCTATTTTCTTAGGATTCAAATAGAGTGGACATTTCATCACTGGTTAATATTCTCATGACTAATGACATGATACCCGTTGCAATTGCTCCATGGCACCTGTGAGTAGAGTCTCACGTTGGTTACTATAAGAACACGCAGGCAGTGATATCCGCTCACTGCAGTCAGAGCCAAGGTGATTTCTTTCTGTTTATGGCGAAGCGTCTGCTGCAGTGTCCACGCTCAGCCAACATAAACAAATCGCGGCGGCATTGGGCAGTGCTGATCGCTGCGCTTGTCGCAGGCCTCGACAACAAGAGCGCATTCTCTGCTAACGATACTATGGAGTTAATACATCTTACTTAACGTAATATGCAGGACGTGGGTTAGGTGAAAATTCAGTTTGTAACTTCCCATCGCATTAACACACTTTACAGTCATATTTGATGCCCGTTTGTCTGTCTGATGTTAATAGTATTGATTCAGATTGTGCATTAACACGAAAACTCACTCACACACACACACACACACACACACACACACACACACACACACACACACACACACACGCACACACTCATTGATTCCAGTGAGGGTGACAACTACTGTGTGTTGAACAACACATGCACCAGTCAGTTCCTCAGTTGGCGTCGAGTAGATGAGTTTTTTCAATTACCTTGCATTGCAAGAATTGTATGTAAGAGCCTGAAAGTAAATGGACTTGTATCCTAAAGAGCTGCGACAAAGCAAAGCTTGACCGATTATCAGATAATTGTCCACATGGGTTTTGTGGACGAGTATACTTTTAGTAGCCGCGCGGGATTAGCCGAGCGGTCAGGGGCGCTGCAGTCATGAGCTGCGTGGCTGATCCCGGCGGAGGTTCGAGTCCTCCCTCGGGCATGGGTGTGTGTGTTTGTTCTTAGGATGATTTAGGTTACGTAGTGTGTAAGCTTAGGTACTGATGACCTTAGCAGTTAAGTCCCATACGATTTCACACACATTTGAACATTTGAACATTAGTTCTGCTCCTGTAAATAAACTGTTATCTCGTTAGTTCACATATTTATATTGGAATAACGTATTTGTAATAAGCACATCGGATTATTATTTTCCACAGTGTTTAAGAATTCAGGTCCTGTCATAGATAAGTGATCTATATTCAACAGTCCGATAAAGAATGTGGTTTACACAGTCTATCATATGATGACAGTCGTGGTCGGATATCCACATTAAGACTACCTGGCTGAATCCGATTAGAACGATCTGGTATCGAAATGAAATTACAGAAATCGGATAATTTGAACGTCTGTATTTCAACAATGCTTCGCACATAAATTCCTATGGTGGAGTAACAGGTAGCAACTGTCTAAGAAAAAGTGAGAAATAAGTCTACTAGTAGCAATGTAACGTAATTATAAACCACATTTATGTGATGGAAATACTGAATCGAACAATACACATCTATTTCAGTGGTGGGAAGATACACCATATGGGATTTGCTGAGACATAATGACAATAATAATAATAATAATAATAATAATAATCGCGTGTGGCGGATAGTGGAAACCCTCCCCCATATGGGTGGTACCGAGGAAATCAAATACTAGGGGTGAACCAAATACTAACACAATCCTGAACGGCTACTCAATCCGTTGAACGCAAAATCCAGACACGTCTGAGTGAAAATCACCGTTACTCTGGTCACCGTGTTAGCTTGAGAGGTGGCATGAGCCCCCTCTCATATTTCTATCTTACGATTCTCCTCTCTAGTTGCATGCGATGGAGGGTTGCTTTTCCTTAACACGCGTACTTCCCACGCAGCGTCTCTCGTCACCCGGGTGGGCCGGTGACAGGCGGGGTCTGTGGAACTGGAGAGAGTTAAGCCGACGTGTGTGAGGCAGTCGAGTGAATGCTTTTCAGACGCCGACATTGTCAAGAGACACGCCCGCTGGGGTGTGAAGTAGCGGCTGGGCTAGAGGTTCCGTTACTTCAGAGAAACTTTGCGAAAACACTTTCTGGCGGGCTACCAGCGAGGCGTGGGAATGACTTGTGTACCCACGCAGTTGTGGCGGGAAAATTCCCGCACTTTCTGCAAAATCAGCACAGAAATTGGCGCCAAGAATCTCCATTGGTGGAATGGTAGTGCTCCGGCAATGGAGTGGAATTTCCGCCGGTTTTCGAGTTGCTGATTGGAACGTAACCACGGCCACTGTCGTGGGGGCGGGAATGTTCGGTGTTCGGCCTGTACGGGTGCTCTGAGTAGTCGGCAGTCGCCTTTCGGTCGAGGACATCGGAGCAACCAGCCCTCGCCTGCGGTACGCCAGATCGTGTTCTGGGAGATAAGAAGATTGTTGGTAATGTACGTCCGCAGCACCGGCAGATAGGGATTTTCCTAGGTGATAATCAGAGCTCAGCAGAGCGCGCCTGTTCATCCTTTTCTAACTTTGTTCAGTTTCGAGTAGCAGCAATTACTATTGGGTTAGCTGTGTGTCTCTCTTGAGATTTGAGTGGAAAGGAATTGGCTCCACATACCACTTCGTCTTAAACCTCACGATCTAAGTTAGGGACAACTTCACCTTTACTGTGTTTGTATGAATCTCCAATTTTAGCCAATTTGATGTTTTATATTTCCTGTGTCTCTTTTACTATTCTGCGTTTAATCTTAATAAATCATATTGTTATTTTGGACAGAACTTTCTTTCTGTTAATCAATAGAGCAACCCTATCATTCCTCACTATGCTAATGAAACCTTTGTTTATTTAACTTATTTATCAAATTAAATTATTGCAGGTGCCAAACTCTCTTCTACTCCACTAGCAGGGTTGATTAGAGTCAGTTCGCGTATTTGTTTTATCCTTGTGCAACAGCAAAAGTCGGAGTTAGAATAGGGGGGGCTTAGAGCATGATTTACACATGTGGATTCTAGTAGAATTTAGTGATAAATACACTACTAGCCCCGGCACCTCGCATAATATGGCGACCCTTGGCCTCGGATCTTTCCTGTGAATCTCTGATAAACAAACAGGATTCTTAGTAGGAACATTCAATTTTTTTCTCTCTATTTTTTTTAATGATTAATACCCAAGTTTTTTTTGGTAGTTCCGCGTTTAGTTTTAAGTAGCGGCGCATGACTACAGTTTTTGTTTTCAGTGTATATATTTTTTGTTCATTGTTTTTTTTGTGTTTCGCTGATGTGGTGTCTGTACCGCATCGCACTTTGTCGGATTTGTGTGCGGTTTCTGTACCACATCAAATTGTGTTTGTGATTACAGCGTTGGAACAGCGTTGTTGAAATTTTATGTTTATGTGTAAAAAAATATATGGAGTAGATTAATTTTATTGTGCATTTTAGATGAATTTGTTTTTATGAATGATAACGAGAAGTAAGGCACGACTATTATCGGGCGAAGCTAAAACAAAAGAGGATAGCATAATGGATAAGGGGCAGTTTACTGACGGGAATAGGTTCGGAGATGAGATGGGCACATTTTTAGCAGGACAGGACGCCAGGGGCATTGATGAGGAAGGTGATTTGGACGCGATCTCAGAGCAGCGTTGCGGCCGTGATTATGATAGTGAAGTAGAGGATGAAACAGAGACAGGCACACAGGTCGAGACGGTAGCAGAAGTTTATAGTCAAACGAACGAGTGCAGACAGAGGCCAGCTCGGTCACGTCAGAGCTCTAGCGCCCAGGTGTCCAGAGTTACATCGCCCATGTTTGAAGAGGATCAAGAAGATGACGTAAACCCAATACTGAGCTTCCTACGATCAATGAAAGAAGAAGCTGACGAAAAGCGTAAGAAGCAGGAAGAAGCTGACGAACAGCGTAAGAGGGAGAAGGAAGAAGAGGAGAAACAACGTAAGAAGGAGAAGGAAGAAGCTGACGAACAGCGTAAGAAGGACACGGAGGCAATAATTTCGCATATAGGGGAAATTCGTGGGGAATTACTAACAATAAAGAAAGAATGTGGAGAAGCAAAACAATTGTCAATGGTAGCACAAAAAGTAGCAGGCCTAGCCCAAACGGCAGCAACAGGGGCAATGAAAATCCAAAAGTAACTTCTCAACTTGTAGGTCGCTTGCGACGTGCGACACAAGCCCACTCAAAATCCCTAGCGTTCTTAAAAACCCAAGGTAATATTGCGGTTACCAACATCACGAAACGAATGAAAGAAGTAGAGAGTCGGATAGCGAAACTAGAGCGAAACGGGCACACGAGCACTGCGCGTTCGGATACCAATGATGGAGTACACAGAAGTGTGTCTCCGAGGAAAAGCCCGCCGTGCTCTAGCCCAGTGACAGAGGGCGGAACTAACAATGCACACGCAGAAACACCTAGTAATAGCTCCAATAATTGTAGCCCACTTAGGAGAGTGAATTCTGAGTGTCACCGCCACTGTGATACAGAGGTAGCACATCACAGTTATCAGCAAGATAGATCAGGACACTCAGCAGACGTGCAAGTATCGGAAACGAGTGACAACACCAGTGCGAGGATCGGACAGGATTTTGATCACAATCACTTCCTGTCGATACTAAAATTCCAAAAGTTCAGAGATAATGGAGGGTCGATGCATCCGAAGAGCTGGGTGACGCAGTTTACTAATTCATTACCGTCATCATGGCCAACCCACGCAAAATTAGAATTCATGTGTGGACACATCGAGGGCCAAGCCGCGGAAAAGATGCGGGGTGTGGCAGCGACGTGTCGGACCTATCAGGAATTTGTTGATGCATTCCTGCGGACCTACTGGTCAAAGGAAACGCAAGACAGGATTAAAGAGGAAATAATATTTTGTCCTGAACTGGAAGTGTCCGGGCATAAGAACGCAACCAAATTTTTTGATGATTTACTCAAGAAGAATCAGTTTTTAGATAGTCCATATAGCAACGGAGAAATCATTAAATTTTGCTTTTCCAAATTGCCTATTAGGTATCAACAGACACTTGTCGGGAAGTGTGGATCGGACATAGAAGCATTCAAGAGTCTATTGCGCGAACTCGAAGTAGTCTTCGATAAACAAGACGCAAAGGACAGGAAGAAGGCGCAAAATAACAAATACCACGGGCCAGCAAGGGAAGACGACAACAGATCGCAAAATCGCACTCGTCAGTTAGGAAACCAGGGTTACGGAAATCAAGGTTACGCTACTCAAGGTTATGGAAACCAGAGACACGGAAACCAGAACGTCAGGAAACAGGGTCAATCTAGACAAGGAATCTGGGACAGGAGAAATAACGTACGGCAAAGCGACCGTAATTGGAGAGAGCGAAATCAAGGACAACAGGAGAACCAGGAGATTGAAATTAGACCTGCAAATCCTAATGCACGTCAGAGGAGGGGGAGTCTAACAAGGGATTGGCGCTAGTCCATAGGATTCCACCACATCTCTCACACAAAGAAGTTCGTGGAATAATAGTAGTTTAAGTGGTGTACATAGTAGAATAAGCAAATATATGAACCTTTCTGTGGGGAACAATAATTGTTACATTAATAGATTAAGATTGCTAAAGTATTAACATGCTGCGTTGTCTTGCATAAGAATTTACTGCTGCTATCCTCTTTTTGTTTATGTTTGCGATCTCCAATGTCGATGGAGTAGGAGACACTACCTTTTCATGAGCAATGTTTTTGTCCTTTCCTATCTGGTGTCCATGTTAAGGGATAAGGATGAGTGACGAGACGTCGCACAAACGGGCGCATACAAGAACGTGCTCTTAGAAGCGTTCTGAGAGGTCGTGATACGCTCCATAGCGGCCACAACCAGTTCGTGAGACGTTCATACCAATGCTTGCAGGCACGCGTCAGTGCACTGCACGATTGTGGTATATTGCGCGATTTCGAGGGTGAATATGGGCAGTATAGTTTTTGCAGAGCTGCGCCGGTATCGTTGTCTTGCAAGTCGGGGTGAACCTGTGAGCATTTGACTCTAATGGTGCCCTAGACGAGAGAAATGAGGGCATAAAAGCCTACCATGCTAATGTGCTGGTTGGGGATTTAGCGTGCTGCTCGTTTTTGTCACAGATGAATCACCAAGGAATTGTACTTGGATATTCGTGACATACTGTGTAGCTGGCGGGTGTTGGGTGTCTGAATCCTCAACAGGAACCAGTCCTGGCTTGGTCATATTACATTGCTTCTGGAAAGGTGTACTTTGATCGCGAAAACCGCTTCACATAGAGAAGGAAGTTGCAACTATAAATTTATTGTCGTGTATAGCCATGGGTAACCCAGTCTCTGGAGTTTCAGTGAGGCGTAATGAAAACTCGGAGGTCATGTCGTACGGCGCGCACATCACTGTCGTCAATAGCGGCGAGCAGCAAGACACCTCAGCGTAACAGGAACTATGTAAGGGTATTGTATAAGGTAAATAAAAATAAATAAATAAATAAATAAATAAATAAATAAATAAATAAAATAAATAAATAAATAAATAAAAGGGAAAGTACGATACTAGGATAAGTTAAACTGTAGGATTTAACAATAACTAGATTAATATTGTGGGGGTTTTCTACCACAAGTGTGGCGCGCGCCTGTTGAGTTGCTATTTTTCAGGTCACCAAACCACAGACCCGAGATGGAGGGACGACGGGCGAGCGAAAGTAGCGTAGTTGCATGTTCTTTATAGCACAGTAAAACTTAGACCTGCATAACAACATAATTTAATTAAAAGACGTAGAATGTAGATCGTTGGGATATGGTAGTTAATTCTTGAAGCATGTCTACTGTCGATCTATATAATTAATAGTAATATTAGTGCGGGCCCGCACATTTAGTTGTTCATCCATTACAAAGCATCAGTTATCACACACCATGTACATACTGAGATCGGTCTCTACACATATATCAAAATAAATTATTTCCATGTCTAGATTAGATGTTATAATGATTGCCATAGATTAATAACTATAAAAGTAAAATAAGAGTGTCTGAAATGACAGACCATCAATGTTTCATTATGTAAATTTATTATAACATAGAAGGTCATGGGAAAAAGTTAGGCATAAGACTTTTGTAAGAATTGTACAGATGACGAGGAACGTGGCAATGCAGAGGCCAGCCAGCGCAAAAACAAGAGGTCTTCGGCTACCTGCTAGAGGGCGAGCGTCCCGTCCTACACGCTGACAGTCACCCGGCTGCCTACCTGAGGGATTACACGGGACCCTCGCCCCGCCACAAGCGAAAGTGGGGCTGGCCGTTGACCCTGACACGCGACAGCCTGCTAGCTCTCCGGACGCGGCAGCCGCTTGGAGGGATTCCCTGCGGCAGACCACGTTGTCGTGAGTACACGAAGAACATCACATATCGTGTCAGAACCTGCGCCTCATGTGCCTCAGGACAGAAAGGGACGCTCTATACTCACCTGTTTGGGTTTTTACAACTCACTAGCATTGGCCGATCTGCATACACAAAGCAGTATCGTGCCACACTAACAAATGTATGGTCTCATGTCTTACTTCTCCTCTCTATTAGAGAGCAGTTTTTAACAATAGTCGCTCCTAGTTCGATCCTGTATGGATGACCTCACACACTTGTGGAGTCACTCCACGTGCCATCATCCCTCGTCGAACTGCAATATTGGGAAACATAAAGTTCTGTCCAGCGAGAGAAGAGACCTAGACTAGTGATGTATCCCAACGAGTAGACCTCAGAGACAATTAATCGACGTGAGGAGAGCCTATCACTGTGTCTTCCTACCATACGGCCGTGATCATATGCGTGGGTCTGACTACAATCTCAACAGCGTACTGCAGACACTCCAGAACTCCCTATTGCTGTTGCCACAACGTAGCAACTACAACCGACGTTTAGCCTTATGTGATGTCAGTACAGTGGAATCAGTGAAGTGCCACGGATATTTCTAACAATGTGATTTAGTGCCTCATTCTCAGCACAGTCGTGAACTTTGTGCAATGTGCACGCACAATTTGATGCCCCATGAACCTTGTTTTTTTTGTTTTTCTTAAATTTCTTTCTCTTATGTTGTTTCTGTAATGTATGTTATACCTTGTATGCGTTTGTGTTTTACACTGTAATTCTTATTACAGATTACTGTATTGTTCTCCACATCATGTTTTTTTTGTATTTTGTGTTTATTGTTGTGTGTATGCTAACAGTGTGCCTGAAGTCCCCATAAACTGAAGCAGATACCACCACTGTCATTGTGAATGGACCATCAGTTCAGGGAACATTTTGTAAAGGTTATTCTTGCTGCAGGGAGACAGAATGAATCGGAGGTTGTAACTAGATTCTGAAAACTCACAAAGAGATTGTTAACTTAAATATTATCATGTGTGAGTGAGGTCAGGTTAGTTTAATGATTAAAATTGTTGTAACATCTTGGGCATTTAATTGCGGAGCACTCCAACTCTGATTGTAAAGAATAAACTGCTCCATATTTGGCTCAGATGCCCGGGCCATGTTTAGAGCGTGAATGTCTGCGTGAATCGGTGTTTGGAAGGGGCTCCCTGGGTATGGATGTGTGATGTGAGTGTTAGTGTTCCATATTAAGAAGGTGAAGTTGGCTACATCATAAATAATCCTCCCTCTATGAGTTGCATTTTTCAGTTGCAATGATCTTTTTTATAGAGTGCGGTATGTGGAGTCACTTTGTAAGATTGTTCTTGGGCGATTGACTCACTACCTTGCTCCTAAGTGAGCCAACCGCTCACCAATTACAATCTAAAATGGCGTAGGGGCAATGAGAGGTGGCATGAGCCCCCTCTCATATTTCTATCTTACGATTCTCCTCTCTAGTTGCATGCGATGGAGGGTTGCTTTTCCTTAACACGCGTACTTCCCACGCAGCGTCTCTCGTCACCCGGGTGGGCCGGTGACAGGCGGGGTCTGTGGAACTGGAGAGAGTTAAGCCGACGTGTGTGAGGCAGTCGAGTGAATGCTTTTCAGACGCCGACATTGTCAAGAGACACGCCCGCTGGGGTGTGAAGTAGCGGCTGGGCTAGAGGTTCCGTTACTTCAGAGAAACTTTGCGAAAACACTTTCTGGCGGGCTACCAGCGAGGCGTGGGAATGACTTGTGTACCCACGCAGTTGTGGCGGGAAAATTCCCGCACTTTCTGCAAAATCAGCACAGAAATTGGCGCCAAGAATCTCCATTGGTGGAATGGTAGTGCTCCGGCAATGGAGTGGAATTTCCGCCGGTTTTCGAGTTGCTGATTGGAACGTAACCACGGCCACTGTCGTGGGGGCGGGAATGTTCGGTGTTCGGCCTGTACGGGTGCTCTGAGTAGTCGGCAGTCGCCTTTCGGTCGAGGACATCGGAGCAACCAGCCCTCGCCTGCGGTACGCCAGATCGTGTTCTGGGAGATAAGAAGATTGTTGGTAATGTACGTCCGCAGCACCGGCAGATAGGGATTTTCCTAGGTGATAATCAGAGCTCAGCAGAGCGCGCCTGTTCATCCTTTTCTAACTTTGTTCAGTTTCGAGTAGCAGCAATTACTATTGGGTTAGCTGTGTGTCTCTCTTGAGATTTGAGTGGAAAGGAATTGGCTCCACATACCACTTCGTCTTAAACCTCACGATCTAAGTTAGGGACAACTTCAACTTTACTGTGTTTGTATGAATCTCCAATTTTAGCCAATTTGATGTTTTATATTTCCTGTGTCTCTTTTACTATTCTGCGTTTAATCTTAATAAATCATATTGTTATTTTGGACAGAACTTTCTTTCTGTTAATCAATAGAGCAACCCTATCATTCCTCACTATGCTAATGAAACCTTTGTTTATTTAACTTATTTATCAAATTAAATTATTGCAGGTGCCAAACTCTCTTCTACTCCACTAGCAGGGTTGATTAGAGTCAGTTCGCGTATTTGTTTTATCCTTGTGCAACAGCAAAAGTCGGAGTTAGAATAGGGGGGGCTTAGAGCATGATTTACACATGTGGATTCTAGTAGAATTTAGTGATAAATACACTACTAGCCCCGGCACCTCGCAAGCTCAATGAGCTTGGCTGAAAATATTTGCTTTCAAAGGCTTCAACACCCTCTGGTCCTGTCCGGTCCTGGTATCACCCAAGCACAACCAATGAAACACAAG
The DNA here is from genome assembly GCF_023898315.1 of Schistocerca nitens. NCBI lineage: Eukaryota > Metazoa > Arthropoda > Insecta > Orthoptera > Acrididae > Schistocerca > Schistocerca nitens. The sequence continues at coordinate 75,072,821 of NC_064617.1, forward strand.
CAAACGTAAACTATGCAAGCAAAGTCAACTTTATCCCAGGTGGTACACAACCCGGCTGTCGACAGGCGGCAGTTGGATTTTCGGATTCTGGGGAGTCCAGGTTAGCACGACAGAGAATATCGAAGATCTCTGGTAAATTTCCCTACAAGCAAAAAACATGCATTTAAAAGTAAACATCGATACCTTGATCCAAACACGAAAACTAAATAATTTCACAAAAGAAATGGACCGACAAAAAATTCTCATCCTTGCACTTCAAGAACCACGACTAACTGACAATGCAACCGTGTATTAGGGAAACCATTGCATCTTCAAGAGCAGAATACAACAAAAGGTAACGAAAGGCGTACCAATCTTCGGCATTGCATTTCTCGAACACCGATCTATCAACTCTGCCAAAGAATTCACACCGATCGACAATCAAAAGGTTCCAATGGCTCTGAGCACTATGGAACTTAACAGTGGAGGTCATCAGTCTCCTAGAACTTAGAACTACTTATACCTAGCTAATCTAAGGACATCACACAAATTCATGCCCAAGGCTGGATTCGAACCTGCGACCGTAGCAGTCGCGCGGTTCCAGACTGAAGAGCCAAGAACCGCTCGGCCACCGCGGCTGGCCCGTCAACAAGCGACTTATGACTATGGTCATTCAGAGCCCCAGTAAAACATATACACTCATCAATGCACGTGTCCCCACCAACATCGACGGCCGGAGTGTTCGAGAGGTTCTAGGCGCTACAGTCTGGAACCGCGCGACCGCTACGGTCGCAGGTTCGCATCCTGCCTCGGGCATGGATGTGTGCGATGTCCTTAGGTTAGTTAGGTTTAACTAGTTCTAAGTTCTAGGGGACTGATGACCACAGCAGTTAAGTCCCATAGTGCTCAGAGCCATTTGAACCATTTGAACCCACCAACATCGAAAATAAGAAAAACACCGACAATGTTGAAAAATTCTGGAACACACTCGAAAATACCATGAGCAAAATTCACCAAGATGACGTGAAAATACTAATGGGAGACTTCAACTCTATTTGGGACAGAAAAAACGTGTAGAAAAATCATTGGTACAAATTCAACACACCGAAACGCTTAGACTAACGTCACACGTCTGACTGACATTTGCCAATTGAACCACAAAAGGATGTCTTCCCGCTTTAAGAAAAAACCAGTCCCCAGGTAACATGCTTAGTAACCAGGTGCAAGCTGCTTTTGTTCGCCTTTCGAGACTTGCTGAAAGCCAGATTTTTAATTCTTTTGTAGCACAGCTACAAGCAGGCAGATAAAAACTTAATAAGGGAATCGTAAGACAACGCTCGAGCAAAATTCTTCTTGCTACTTTCAGTAACTCTTAGTGTCAGAGTGAAAACCTTACGGTACTGCCAGATTCATAATGCCACTTTTGTTTTCTGCCGACATTTTTTTGTTGTTGTGAATACATAATTTTATCTATGAAAAGCCCCATTTTCATAACACTTACGAATGGTACAGGAAATGAAATAAATACAGATCTTTTCTAAGTGTAAAGTCTGTAATATCCTACTAATTCGTGTTAAAATAAGCCCAATTGTCTCACAGAAACTTAATGCTTTATTAAGATAGACTGCCGTCGTGATGTTTCTGTATTAAGCTGACTTTAGTTTGTATTAGTACAGTGAATATTTTAATTGCATTTTCCATTAGTTTACTAAACGCAACAGTAATTATCAAAGAGAAATTAATTAGCAGCAGAATTTTCTTTCACGATATCTAAAACGATATGACAATGCTAAAGTTGTTTACAAATTCTACGCCTGTAGAAACCTACTTGTTCTAACGATGTCAATAAACAAGAGTAGTTTTAAAAGTATTTTCGTCTAGAAATGAATTGCCTTGACGGTTGATCGATCTAGAGTGGGAAAGGTAAAATTTTACAAATATATGACGAGAGGGACAAGTGCTTGAGAGAGGACTTCCCTATCAATACAAATGTGCCTGAGAGACGACTTTCCTATCAATCTCCTGGATAGTTTTGTTTCTCAAATCAACATAGTGCGTTATCATGCAGTAGCACAGGTGATGTAGTTTTGTTGCTCGATTTTCTTACACTGTGACCGAAAGGTGTCTCAGTTGTTGGCAACAAATTCCAGCTGTGTTGCACACACCCTGGGGGCAGAATTCGTAGCCCAAAACACACTTTTGGATTTATCAGATGTAAAATAATATGTTCACGCAACTCTTTCCTCGAGTTTACGTCTTTTGGTGGGGCTCAGCCTTTCATTTCTTCTTAGGAAGTTAACGATAAAGGCATCATAACACGTCACCAGTAACAGTACTGCATAGGAATGCTCGATGAGTGACCTGATGACGTTCAATAATAGTTACTCTGTTGATTTTTGTTGTTTCGAATTAGAGCATGCAGTACTCCTACACCAGACTTCTGAACATTGCCTGTTGAATGCAAATTCAAGTGGTTCATAATTATTTTAGTAAATTCACTCGATATTTTTATGTCCTTTAAATTACATTTGCTACATGATTCGCATTGAAGACGTAGGAAATGTATGTTATTTGGTCCGGGAAGCACGTTCCAACAGAAACTGATGCTTACATTGACATTTATGTTGCGAATTAGTCGTCTTATCCATCACATGGATAACGAGGATGCTCCGTTTTGCTACAGTTGTTTCATAGCTAACAAGGGAACCTCCCCATCGCACCCTCCTCAGATTTAGTTATAAGTTGACACAGTGGATAGGCCTTGAAAACTGAACACAGATCATTCGAAAAACAGGAAGAAGTTGTGTGGACCTATGAAAAAAATATTCAAACCAAACAAACTGAGTAGTCCGTGTGCATGATAAGCAACATCAAGGATAGCTTGAGCACGGGAGCGCAGTGGTCGCGTGGTTAGCGTGAGGAGCTGCAGAACGAGAGGTCGTTGGTTTAAGTCTTCCCTCGGGTTAGTTGTTTGATTTTTTTTATTTTCAGACAATCATCACCACACGTACTGTTATTCAACAAATGTAGGAAATAATCATACAAATGTTCGACAATCGTTCGATCCCTTAAGGAACTTTCCGATGCCTTACAGTTCGGAAAATATTCATTGACATTGTTATTGGAGTCACGAGCTATATTTGCTGGATTCATATTGCCAACGCAATGCATCGCACGTATTTAATGCACTCTCGTCCAAAGTAGCGAACAGTTAACTGCCAGCCAGGGAGCCTCATTAGCAGGAATACTCTCTCTTCCGTGCGCTATAGTCGACTGACGTCATGTCTTTCGATGTTTTTTAGGTGTAGCGTCATCATACTACGGCGCGGTTACCTCGCATCGGACGGACGGACGGACAGATAATAATTGTCCGAAAATAAAAATTAAACTTTTCACTCCTGGGAAAATTTGACGGAAGGACCTCTCGTTCCGCAGCTGCGTGCACTAACCACGGGATCACGGCGCTCCTGAGCTCACCCTATCCTTGATGTTGCCTATCTTGCGCATGGACTACTCAGTTTGTATATTTTGCTTATTTTTTTCATACTTCCACACAACTTCTTCCTGTTTTCTCGATTGATCTGTGTTCAGTTTTTCAAGGCCTATCCCCTGTATCAACTTATAACTAAATCTGAGGGCGGTGCGATGGGGATGTTCCCTTGTTAGTGGTATTGTGTGTTGGTGGCGTTGCCAGTTTACATACTGTGCATGTAACTCACAATAAATGCGTTGGATTCCTCCTGTGATCAGTTTACTTGAAAAACGTTTGTTGTCATCGTAATTTGTGTAACTGTCCCTGCGACTTCCAATTTGACAATTTGTGGAAAATTTGTTTACCTTCTTAGTCCTAGTTTCAAACATTGTCTGATAGAAAATGTAGGCATGAAGGAGTCTGTAAAAGCAATTAATCGCTATTATAGCAAACTTTTGAATCCACTGGACACTTGAATTCTATATATTGATTCTGAGAGTTTTGTTATTTCTCTTGTTATTTACTGTCCCAAAGTCATCCGTGAGAATAAAATTAAAGGCAGTTGGATTAGGTTCCTGATCTATAAACTGTGATTTAATATTCTGCGCTGCTAAATAAATTTTGAAGGTTGTATTCTTTACGTAAAACAGAGTATCGATGTCAGTTCTAGGATTGACGATAAACTTCAGAAATACAATTACGGAAAAGTGACATATAGATTACGGCTACTCACCATCAACAATAGTTGTTACCCATTGTTTAGTATTTGCTATTTTACCGTCGTTACCCTTTAGAGGCCAACCTGATCTTTCCACAGTGCCATTTTTACTTGCTTCTTAATATGTCCTATAACTACAGATTTGTTGAAAATATGAACTGTTAAATACGCTATTCCACAAATTAAAAACTTCCAGTTATTCTTCATATCTTGAAACTTACTACCGTTGACTTTCACTGAAGGAAAGATACGTAATAATAAAATGAAATCAAAGATTAGAATGTCGGAGCATAGTGTGAATGGTTAAAATGAAATGAACTAAAAATCATCTTCTTGTCTAAAACACTTTACTCTTCCAGAGAACTTCGGTACCTCTCAAAATTTTTTCAGCTCTGATGTTTAGCCACATGTGGAAAAATAGCGGGTCTCATGATGCAGCACTGTTTAGCCGTCACAAAATAAAGCCTCAAAAATCAGTAAATAAAACTATTCTTGTACAGTTGCTCCGAATCGCATATACCAACCGCCCTTTGCTGCGACAACTACTCAAAGTCTATTGGGTATTTGATTTTGTTCTGCTTTTTCGGGCCTCCTTACCTCTCCTTCTAGCCCAACCTTTGTTCTGCAATTACGTCTTCATCGGGGAGCTTCTCCTCAACATTTTTATTTTGTGCTGAACTGTTTTGTACCCTTCTTGCATACACACGTGTGTCACGTATTTTATAGAGACTGAATGAATATATAAGGTGAGTATTTCTTCTCTTATCAAATTAAATATTACATATATTGCTGTGAATTAATTTGTTTGTCCCCATTCCACTTATTGCGTTTCCTTGAAATTATATAAAACATAAGTCTGTAAAAAAAAATCGCGTATAGCCTCCTTTGGCTTCCACAACAGCTGGAAGTCTGTTGGGCATTGAGCCCACAACTCGAGCCACAGAACTAGGAGATTCAAGTAACTCATTCCAAGCTTCATGAATTTGCTGATTTGTCGTGCGTTGACAAATGGGTGGTTCTCACTGAAACGGCGTATCTGCTGATCCTGAGCTTGCGTTGTTTTGCGGCGACGGCCATGAGGCCTCCCATTCAAGTTACCACTCTCTTCCTTTCGTCTGATCCACCTGGCTACCGTCGACTTGTGAAGACCCATAGTTCTCGCTATGTCGGCATTTGAAGATCCCTCTGCATGGAGTATTATAGCGCCCTTGTCTGACTCAGCCAGATGGGCCATTTAGCGTTGACTGAATGATTCGTCGCGGTTAATATTGGCTGCGGAAACAGCGCTGGCAGGAAACAGACTGCCTCCTCCAAGATGGCAGCCGCAACGCAGTGGCCAAGTATGTGTAACACGGAAATCGATGGCATAAAAGACAGATCGCAAGCCCGTGCCCGTGTCATTACATAGTGGAGCAACTTAGAATCTCTAATTTTTCTCAGAAGTGACTGGTCCACTCTTGTCATGTCTTATCCTGATAAATATTACATGAAATGAAATGTTTACGTTTTGCATATGCGGCAGGCCTGAGGCAAGAAACATTTCTGAAATATCTGAGGCAACCTGAAGAACACTTCGTGAATATTATCTGTAGAAGGTTGCCTTATAAGAAGGAAAACGTGTTTATCCCCGCTCGCCGTGTTTCCAGGTGGCGCAGTTTACTCGGAGGCATACATAATTCTCGCCGGGCGTAAGAAGCGACTCGACGAGCGAGGGGAACTCGCCAAATGTCATAGGCTGATTGTCCCGAAACTTTGCTCAGTGAAGGAGAGGACAAAATAAGCGAACATGTGTTTCGGCTTATCTGCAGACACTCGACCGTTTCCGAGAAAACGACGGTCAAAGTTATCAACGCGCTGTTGCTCTAGTGTAGATACCTTCTGCAGCCGAGAACGCAATTGAAGCGGTGGCTACCGTCGTTCCTTCTTAACACTGATTCCCGTGTTCGATACCATATTGGGTTTTTTAATTATTTTATTTTCCTGCCTCTCTATCAGAATTATCTACGAATGTTTTTTTCTAAGTTATGTTGAAATAATGTTGTCATTATTCGCCAATTAACTTTATGTGTAATTAATGAATTAAAAAGTACTAAACGAATGAGACAAGCTGATCTAACATCATCTGGGCTGCCTCATGTATCGTTATAACCAAATATTTTATAAATGTTAATCTACATTCAGATCCGATGATGGCACCTTTAGTGTGTTGAAACCGGTTATCCAGTAAACAATATTTAAGCGATCTTGGCTTCTGAATTATTTCTACAACAGAGTGATCGCCCCACTACGCACTGTGTGTTCCCTTTTTAACTTATTTCTTTACACAGTAAATTAACTGACGAATAACGACAACAGTGTTTCAACATAAATTGGAATAAACATTCGTAGATAATTCAGAGAGTGAGGGGAAAAAAAAGGAAAAACCGGGTTTCGAAGTCGCAGCGCAAAGTTCAGAAATCGCTATGGTACCCGCAGAGCCACCGCTCCAGTTGAATGCTTACCCGCTAAGAGGTGTCTACACTATAGTAACAGCGCATTGAAAACTTTGACCGTCGTTTTCTCAGAAGCGGTAGAGTGTAAGCAGATAAGCCGAGACACGTGTTCGCTTATTTTGTCCCCGCTTTCACTGAGCGAAGTTTCAGCAAGATCGGGGTATTTCCTCGGGAACACAGGAAGAAACCATAGTAATAATGTAATTCAAGGCTCGCAAGAAAAGATTTAAGTGGTCCTTTTTCCCGCACACTGTTAATGAGTGGGACGGTAGAGAAATAACCCTAACCTTCTGCCAGGCACGTAAGTCCGGATTGCCAAGAAATCCTGTTGATGTAGTCATGTAGATGTAACGACGAAATTATGTTTTAATTACGACATGTGACTTTCATTTGATTTAAACATCGAAGTTGTTTGCTGTTTCAAAATGGTTCAAATGCCTCTGAGCACTACGGGACTCAACTGCTGTGGTCATAAGTCCCCTAGAACTTAGAACTACTTAAACCTAACTAACCTAAGGACATCACACACATCCATGCCCCAGGCAGGATTCGAACCAGCGACCGTAGCAGTCGCACGGTTCCGGACTGCGCGCCTAGAACCGCGAGACCACCGCGGCCGGCTCGTTTGTTGTTTATTTACTTTTTGTTCAATAGTTTCAGGCATATACAAACACCCAGGCGCGTTAAATTGATATTGAAATAAAGTGTCATGCGTGGACCAATAACAATAAATTCCCACCTACTTGTTATAGTACTGCAGTATCTGCCAGCGTCTTCAGAAGTGGATATCGCATACGAAGTTCCTAGGGTGTTTGTAATGGATATTGCAGACGACTTCGACAAAGTTTGAATGTAGCTTCGTAAAAGTTCCGTGAGCAAACGATCTGAGTTGCTGGCGAATACAGTTTATCCTCACTAGACAGTATATATTATCATTATACATGAGGTGAGTAGGGTTTCGCCGCGTTGCGGTGGCCGAGCGGTTCCAGGCGCTTCAGTGACGAACCGCACGGCTGCTTCGGTCGCAGGTTGGAATTCTACCTCGGGCATAGATGTCTGTGATGCCCTTAGGCTAGCTAGGTTTAAGTAGTTCTAGGTCTAGGGGCTGATGACCTAAGCAGTTAGGTCGCATAGTTCTTGAAGCCATTTTTTGACCTTTCGCGTAAATTTTCTTTACATAAACCGTCGTATCTTTTGATTGCGTTGACATAGAAGCTCACTTTTTTACACCAGCATGGGACCGGTTACAGCAAGAAGTGCGATACATTTCCGCTTATTATGTCCACCCGTTCTGGAGGTAAACGGGTTTTAAGGGTTGGGTAGACCGATAGACGGTCAAGAAAGTGAGACTAGTAGGGTTCCGTTTTTACCGGTTTAGGTGACGAAATCCTAACAACGAAAACACAGAAGATGAGGGCCGCATAAATAACACCCGCTACTCTTTATTCGAAATGTTCTAGTTGCTGTCGATACATAAGCATATTAGTCGTAGCTACGTTTTCGATCCAAATCACGTTTACAGGAATGCAAATAGAATGTATTTGCCTATACACGTGGTAATTCACATCCCAGTATTAATGCCACCGCGTTTTAGAAGTACGAACATTCTCATTGCTAGCTAGCTTAAGAAACACTTCTGCTAATGAACGTTTTCTGGCTGTGGCGAGTCTAGTGGAGAATTCGAAACAATGCAGAATACGTTTGGCAGCTATGTAGCCGTTTATTTCCTGGGGTGGTGCAGAATTATCCTACAATATTTACTCTCTAATAACAGTAATTTGTTATTTCGATAAACATCCCGAATGATTGTCACATAAGCGGTGACATAAAGGAAGAAAATTCATGTTTTTGAGTCCAGAAAGCTCTATGCAACAGAAACTGCAGATTTTCATTTCGAAATTGCCTGCTTGTTCATGTCTGGGGTAATAATAGAGGGCTGTTTGCCTAGGTTGTCTGCTAGCATAGTGAAAGGAAGGTCTGGTTTGTTTTCGGTTCTAATCTCTATGGAGGCAGGTAGAATATCAGTAAAGCAATTTTAAGAAATTCTCGCGCACCCAATACGTTTTATCGCTACCTTTATTCTGTACTGGCGCCCTGTGCATGTCAATATGACACTCTTGTAGAATTTCATACATGTTACTGCCTACTTTTTCCGCTTCTGTCAATAATGGAATTGACTTAAGTGTGGCACTGAATGATTTTTAACTGAATTTCGTTATGAATCTTCACGCATTGCTAAATTTGCACACTTTCATGGTAGGTCAGCAACGGTAATCCAGTATGACTGGTCTGAACGTTGACACAGACCGTTTCGCGGCCGAATGCGGATAATATTTTGCTACTTCGTAACGATCTGGGGTTCTTTGTCTTACTGAAACTGTTAAGTCATCTCGATAAGTTGAAATTCATTTTTATTTGTCCAGTTCATACCAATTAGCGTTTGTTCTTTCAGTTCTGTCTTATATTTACGTGTTGTATTTAACACACTAATCAGCATTAATATAGTCTTACAAATTATGGAATACAGTCTAAAAAAGTTCAGATAGTTTGTCAATTTCACGCCTGCGCATAGTATGTTGGTAGCACTTCGTCGCCTTGCCTGTTATGCTGTGTAGCAGACTTTAAAGCCGTGCGGATCAGCATAACGAAAAGGCGAGGGGTCTCGCTCGTTTTGTCCACGACTGTACATTGCTGAGGGTAAAATAAATGATTACAATGGTCTCAGAAGGAAAATGAAAAGCTATCAGAGTTTTACCATGGAATTGGAACCGAGAAGATGGACAGGTACTTTACCAGACGAGCGAAAGAAAGCAGTGACTCATGGATGACCTGAAGAGATAATGGTAGCAGGTTAAGGCTGATCGACGAAAAAGATCTACACAGTGTTGCGTAGTCTGCTAAGACGCAATCTATGGAAGGTCAATTCAGAATAAGAAGTAATGACATTTGTAAAGAGTTTGGTTAATACTGGAGAAAATCTTTGTGGGAGACTATCAATCATACATGACTGGGCCAATAATTAATAATGAAATGTTTGGCTGAACATTTTCCAGAAACTAGGAACGGATTTGGTGATATTCTGTTTTAACAACAGTCGTTATTCGCCTAGAATGATGTAGGAAAGCCATCCAAAACTCTAATGATGGGTATCGAAACATGTAACAACAGTAACCTTCAATACAATAATTTCTCATTTCCATTTACTTTACTAAGGGTCAGAAAACGTACCTAAAATGCCTTACAGTATAGAATTTAGATAGTTAGATAACAGGTAAGTCTCGAACTTGGGTGTGGAGCCATACGTTTTATCAGTCGCCGCCTCTAATTCTTGCGAAACCTGGTTGAAAACGTTTGGTGAGAGATAAAACACATTTCTCTGAACTATAGAAAAGAACGTGTTCCCCGTACACGCTTTGTTGAAGTATCTTGTGTTCATGGAATGGATTCTGTGGTTATTTTTAAACTAGAGAGAGAAGAGAGAAATATGAAAATTAAAATGCAAATTTACAATAAAATTTTGGCCTAATTACAGTGTATTGAATGTAGAGTTTGGCACTGCTAGAGAAACACCTAAGTTGGATTACTGGCACAGAGGTTTATGAGCAGAACAGTTGGAAAAACCAGACAAGATCGAGTTAGGTATGAAAGAATACGACAAGTATTTGAAATGCGTGTGCAGGGAGGAGCTGGATGAGGAAGACATCGCATCACATCAGCGAACAGGATCGAAAAACTGTGAGAAAGGCGCGGGAAACACTTGTGTAAATGAAGAAATTGTGTGAGAATAGAGTGGAAAGGAAAAAATGGGTAGGTCGAGGCTACCCAACGCTTGAAAGCACAAGGAAACTGAAGAAGATGAAGAATAGTACTGTCAATGGGAAACCTCACGAGAAAGACGATTTACTTTGACATCATGTAGTAACACCCAGATAAACAAACAATGGCCCACACCTACACCAACACGTACTGTGAATAATCATACGTGACCATACAGTAGACTTCTGTTGTTTGCTGTCTTCGACAGGTGTGATGCGGCCGGCCGCAATTTTCTCTCTGACGCCAGTCTGTTCATCTTAAAGTAGCTGGTTTAAGCGAAAAGTGACATCTTCAGACAAACAGCAGCTGCTAGCTATAAATAAAATGACAAAAAAATCAAATCACAGCATTAATTGAAAGTACTCTGCTATCTCTTGATATATATATATATATATATATATATATATATATATATATATACTCCTGGAAATGGAAAAAAGAACACATTGACACCGGTGTGTCAGACCCACCATACTTGCTCCGGACACTGCGAGAGGGCTGTACAAGCAATGATCACACGCACGGCACAGCGGACACACCAGGAACCGCGGTGTTGGCCGTCGAATGGCGCTAGCTGCGCAGCATTTGTGCACCGCCGCCGTCAGTGTCAGCCAGTTTGCCGTGGCATACGGAGCTCCATCGCAGTCTTTAACACTGGTAGCATGCCGCGACAGCGTGGACGTGAACCGTATGTGCAGTTGACGGACTTTGAGCGAGGGCGTATAGTGGGCATGCGGGAGGCCGGGTGGACGTACCGCCGAATTGCTCAACACGTGGGGCGTGAGGTCTCCACAGTACATCGATGTTGTCGCCAGTGGTCGGCGGAAGGTGCACGTGCCCGTCGACCTGGGACCGGACCGCAGCGACGCACGGATGCACGCCAAGACCGTAGGATCCTACGCAGTGCCGTAGGGGACCGCACCGCCACTTCCCAGCAAATTAGGGACACTGTTGCTCCTGGGGTATCGGCGAGGACCATTCGCAACCGTCTCCATGAAGCTGGGCTACGGTCCCGCACACCGTTAGGCCGTCTTCCGCTCACGCCCCAACATCGTGCAGCCCGCCTCCAGTGGTGTCGCGACAGACGTGAATGGAGGGACGAATGGAGACGTGTCGTCTTCAGCGATGAGAGTCGCTTCTGCCTTGGTGCCAATGATGGTCATATGCGTGTTTGGCGCCGTGCAGGTGAGCGCCACAATCAGGACTGCATACGACCGAGGCACACAGGGCCAACACCCGGCATCGTGGTGTGGGGAGCGATCTCCTACACTGGCCGTACACCACTGGTGATCGTCGAGGGGACACTGAATAGTGCACGGTACATCCAAACCGTCATCGAACCCATCGTTCTACCATTCCTAGACCGTCAAGGGAACTTGCTGTTCCAACAGGACAATGCACGTCCGCATGTATCCCGTGCCACCCAACGTGCTCTAGAAGGTGTAAGTCAACTACCCTGGCCAGCAAGATCTCCGGATCTGTCCCCCATTGAGCATGTTTGGGACTGGATGAAGCGTCGTCTCACGCGGTCTGCACGTCCAGCACGAACGCTGGTCCAACTGAGGCGCCAGGTGGAAATGGCATGGCAAGCCGTTCCACAGGACTACATCCAGCATCTCTACGATCGTCTCCATGGGAGAATAGCAGCCTGCATTGCTGCGAAAGGTGGATATACACTGTACTAGTGCCGACATTGTGCATGCTCTGTTGCCTGTGTCTATGTGCCTGTGGTTCTGTCAGTGTGATCATGTAATGTATCTGACCCCAGGAATGTGTCAATAAAGTTTCCCCTTCCTGGGACAATGAATTCACGGTGTTCTTATTTCAATTTCCAGGAGTGTATATATATATATATATATATATATATATATATATATATATATATATATATGGCAACGGCCTTGCCACAGTGGATACACCGGTTCCCGTGAGATCACCGAAGTTAAGCGCTGTCGGGCGTGGCCGGCGCTTGGATGGGTCACCATCCCGCCGCCACGTGCTGTTGCCATTTTTCGGGGTGCACTCAGCCTCGTGATGCCAATTGAGGAGCTACTCGACCGAATAGTAGCGGCTCCGGTCAAAGAAAACCGTCATAACGACCGGGAGAGCGGTGTGCTGACCCCATGCCCCTCCTATCCGCATCCTCACCTGAGGATGATACGGCGGTCGGATGGTCCCGATGGGTCGCTTGCGGCCTGTAGACGGAAAAATAATAAAAAAGTAAAATATATATATATATATATATATATATATATATATATATATACTCGAAATACCAACAAAAAGATATTATATTTCATGCTTTACGGGCAAAATAGGAAATTAAAAATGTTTTGGAAAAAATGGTCGTATGTTTCGTGAACTGATTTGTCTAAAAGTAAGAAATAAAGTAGATTAAAAAAACATTTCAAGCGAATTTGAATGGTGCTCAGAATCATGTACAGCAAATGAGGTGTGAATTGGGAATTCAGAGTCGAAAGGAAGACTAGAAAGTTTTCAATTTAGAGAGCCGTAAAGGATATTTGTCACGAGGAATTTAACTAAGTGCTCTCCTTACGCAGCTAACGTATGGGCACCTACATGCTACACATGGTTTCCAGCAACAGTCAAAGGCGTGGCAAATACTTCTCTAATCTGTTACATTTATTATTTTTAGACAAATCACTTCACAAAACATTTGACCGTTTGTTTCCAAACCTTCTTTTAACTTATGTTCTTTTTGACGCACATAAGTGAAATACGAGTACATAAGTGGTTTTTGGCATGTTTGAAGTTCTCGGTAGCAGTACACTCATATTTAATTGATTAATATTCTTTTCGCCTTTCGCAGTAAGTGCAGTACAAGAAATGGGAGTAACCACAATTTTCATGTGCTTGTATCACAACAAAGGTTCCAGAACAACGCAGAAGTTCACACATTCTGAGTGTCGCGTTTATGTCACCATAATGCAAAAAAAAAAAAAAAAAAAAAAAACACTTTTTCCGATGGAATGGTTTGATATGCAAATCCAAATCACTGTTGCTACAGTCGCAAAAGCCTGCAAACAAAATTAAAAAAAAAATGCACTAGCGATCGCTAAGTAAAGATTCGGAAAATAACAGCGCGCAAACGGGCATTTCAGCAGTCACTCTTAACGCGCTCCAAACGCGAGTGGATCGGGAAGAGAGTTTGGTTTGTGGTTCATTGGGAAGCACCCTCTACATTGCACTTCACAGTGATTTGCAGTGAATGGATGTAGATGTAATATCTTGTATCTTCGAGAAACAAATAGTCTTTTGAGCTATCTAGTACAGCTCACAATAAGTCGTTGATGTGCAGTATAGAAAGAAATTATCGAAGCATGAAAATGAGGGAAGTGCCCCTTGTCATATCGAGTAAGTGAAGTGAAGGTTACAAGAAGTAGTGTAAAACAAATTTTTCTACATTCTATGTTCCAAATATTCTATCATTCTGCGTGGTGTCTGTTTGTTCTAAGTCGTGTCTCCCTACCACTTTCGCGCAACGACGTTCTGAGCGTGTTTTTTAGGGAATTGACTACTTTGGACCTGGGACCTGTTGCTGGTAAGGAGACGCCAGACCATACATGACATGTAGAGTTCAGAAGAGTTCATTGAGACTAGCGATGATATAATCAAATACTTAATGATTTCAGCGTCAGCTCCACTGCACTCCCTGTAAAAGAATCTTAATACTAACTAAATTTAGTGGAAGGCGTTCAAGGCTTTCCTATTTTTAGTTAGCTGGTAAAATAACGTCGAAAAAGCAGTTAAGTTTACCATTGGAAATTTTATTCTACTCACAAAACATTGTTTATGAATTGCACTATTGATGAAATATTTTAATTCAGGATTGTAAAAACCAACTGCGTTCAACAAAAATGTGAACAAATATTCCCTGAATGGGTTTCCAAGTTCTACAATGGATCGAAGGATGACCTGTGCCATATCACATCTATAATCTAGGTTTAAGTTAAGTTTCATAAAAATAGAAAACTATCAAAATCGTCTACAGTGACCCTCAATTATCTTTACTTATCTAACTTGTCGTAAATTACAGTGGCTGATGTGACTTCTCAATAATTATATAACAGAAAAATCATCGCGTTTCAGATTTTTACTTCATGTAGCAAATGTGAACACCAGAGATTTAATTGACGATCGACACTAGTACTACGTAAAAATTGGATGTAACAGATGAGACTTCTGCAGTTCTGAGTGAAGCCTTATGCGCTCAAAAATACGGCATCGCGTGCGTTCATTACCTTGTTGGTGTTTAGGCAGTGTCAGTGGGCGGCGGGCAGCACAGCTCCACACACCTCGCCGTCTCGGAAGCAACTCTCTCCTCACTTCTCCTTACTACAATTTACCGAAGTTGGTTTAAAAAAAGCTATCTGGCTGTGTTTTCAACTGACCAATCAGGGTCTCAATGTTAACCTTAAGCTCTGCCTACAAAAATTCCGTCTATCCAATGAGAAACGTTATACTTTTCGTGGTGGAGCAATGTTTTTAACGTTTGCAACGTAACAGAGACGCGAAAAAGTCTCACACTAAAACTTGCAGCTGGTGTGGCCCTTTTAGTGTTATCGTAAAATCTATACTGTTCTTCTGGAGGACTCTATCTTTTAACATGGGCTGGGGGGGGGGGGGGGGGTTCTGGCGGTCGGCTGACAACGTGGGTGTCCGTCCCTTACCGTAGGGCCTCCTAGCCTACACGATTCTGCTCTCGGCTTCTGTTCTCGTTTCTCCCCTCGAACCTGCGTCTGTTTCACGGTGGGGAGGTATGACATGCATTTAGGTGTTCTTGTGTTAGTTGTGGTATTCCATTTGCTCACTCGTCACTCGTATTACTTTAATTTATTTAATGTCAGGATTTATTCGGAGCTATGTGACATACTGCCGGATTTGCTATCATGTCAGGGT
The DNA here is from genome assembly GCF_023898315.1 of Schistocerca nitens. Taxonomy (NCBI): domain Eukaryota; kingdom Metazoa; phylum Arthropoda; class Insecta; order Orthoptera; family Acrididae; genus Schistocerca; species Schistocerca nitens. The sequence goes on from NC_064617.1 coordinate 75,088,218, forward strand.
TTTCATGGAAGGTGTTGGATTTGCCTGACACCTTACACCTCACAATATGTTCCAAAAAGGCGTGAGTGAAAATGCGATTTTTCAGGGATTCATATCTCGGGTTAAGTCTTTTGGGTCGCCCTTGACCTAGCGACTATTTTTATAAATATTGGAAGAACGGGTATATTAGAGTCGTCCTACACTACAGCGTCAAAATTTAAACCTTATACACCTCCTCCACCTTGGACAAACTGAGCAAATCTGTTGGTTCTTTTGCATTAAGTGTGGTCTCGGACTGACCTTAGGCACCATTTTTCCATATGCTTCTCCTGATAAGTCCCCGAAAAAGTAAGATTTTTGGGTACGAATAGTACCAATTGTTGGGATTACCACTGGTATAATTTCCAGTCATAGCAGATCCTCGAAATGTTTACGATATGTTCATAATATGATATTCCCGGGGGAGCTCAAAATTCTTTATCTGTTACCAAGATACAAAGGTTCAAAACTACCTTACTTACACACAAACTCGTTTTTAGCCGTTTTTACAGCGCGGTAACTAATTACCTTAATAAATAACCATAGCAAATGGCTCAAATTGCCACTGTACAGTCTTTAGATATTCACTTAGAAACGACATTGTCCTGTTTCCGAAAATCTTTATCTATTATCAAGACACGCCAGAAATCAATGACTTATGGGTACCAAAAGTACCAATAATGGGAAAGGTCATTTATATTCATGATAAATCGTCGACATTTTAACTGTACGTTTCTAAGATAATGTTGTCGATGGTCCTTGAAACTTTTTTTGACATCATTATCCCTCACCGAGATCCAGAGATTCCGTACTTACGCATGTAAAATATCATATCTGAGGCGTAAATGTACTTTAACACGTGGAAATGGTTCTAGTGTTATCGCAGGGGTCCTGAGGTGACCAAACTATGTTTCCAGTCTGTATTTTCCCTAATAAAACTTTATGATGCCCAGTTTCTCTATGATAGGCACTCCAAGCCTATTCAGATATGCCCACAATGATACTAGAGTGACAAGAAATGGGCTTAACATGTCTGAAAGGACTTGAAATGAGTGCCAAAAATTACGTAAAAGTGTAAAGATTGTAAATTCTGTAAATTAGTTTCAGTAGCATTTTTACTCTTTTAAGATACAAGACGGGAGTTTAGATGAACTGCGATCATTGAACAAAGTTTCCAGACAAAATCTAACGCAAAACATTTCTGTTAACCTTGAATTATGCATATTTATTTGTTGTCCATAAATCTCAAACTACATAAACGTGTAGAATTATATAAATAAACTTTCAAAACTTTACTGACCTACAGAATTAGTTTTATATAAGCAGTACTCCCCGTGGTAGTAAAGAAAAGAAGGAAACCTGCGAAAACTGCTCCTGTCAAAGCATAAAAAGGCAAATATGTTTCTGTTTAAAAATCCTAACAGAAAAGTAGGGAACCAGATGCCGCACTCCTCATCCGTCTTCCTCACTAAATATTTTGATATCGGCCATATTAGACCTTTTCGTGCTTAAAGAGTGGAACAGAGAGACAGTGGAAGAGAGAGGAGAGAGTCCCAGTGAGATAGATAGAGAGAGGAGACAGTGATGGTGGGAGAGAGAACGTGGCAGTGGAAGAGAAAGGTAGATGGATGAAGACAATAGTAGTGGGAACCAAATAGAAAGGAGATATTGGTGGTCAGTGAGAGACAATGTCAGTAAAATGAAAAGAGAGATCTGTGGATACGGACGTAGTGGGAGCAAAATAGAGTGGAGACAGTGAGAATGACAAATGTAGATAAGTTGGGACCATACAGAGGCCTGTGGGTCTCGACTCTGCCAGATGAGCGAAGTGTACCAGGTAAGTACAGCGCAGGGAGAATTTTAGACTGCAATTGTAAACATGAAACTATAGAGGAAAAGTAAGTTGGACGGACAGAATTGTTGACCATCCGAGGTCTCGTGGAGACAGTGGCAGTGCGAAAGAAATACAAAAGGAGATAGTGTAAATGTGAGACGGGATAGTGGCGATGTAACTTGAAAGGGATAAAAAGGAGCGAAAGGTATATATAGCAATGAGATGGCGATGAGTATGAAGGCTCAACTACAAAGAGAGCTTGGGTAAAAGTGTTCAAATGTTCTGTGTTAAAAGAGCGCGAATATGTTCGCATGCCGAAGGTTCTTTGTGAGGAAGGCGAAATGAAGATGGAGGCAGCCTGTTCTCCACTTTTTTATCAGGGTCTTTTTTAAAGAGATACATATTCGCCTATTTTGGTCTCCGACAGGGTCATTTTACCGCTGATTGTTATGTAAATACTAGATAACCGGCGTGGCTTCGCATGGGAAGTACTAGGTATTCACGGCCAGACGAATGTTTTACAATATGCAGTGATAGACACAAATGTTTTTCGGTAATTTGTCGACTTGGGAAAACCATATCTCTTTAACAAATTAATATTCACAGTCTTTTGCGTACACAGCATTATTTTGTGACGTCGCTTCCACCTTCCAATTTTATAAAATGCTGTTGTTTTGCGGTCGACACAGGCACACAACAGTACCCGCTGGCAAACGGTGCATCCGAGGAAAGTTCCTCGCGATGTTATCTCTACTCGGGCCGAGGGAACTTCTTACATCTAATCGGGCCTTATCTAGCGAATGACACGGCTCTTACGTCGACCAATCGCATCGCCGGCGGTGTTTGCGCTGCGGCCGGAAGTGCGGTCGCACCCGGCGCCGGTGCGCTTGCACCGGTCAGTATCGCAGGAGGCGCCTGTGAGGCGCGGGTAGCCGGTGCGCAGGGGCGTCGCGCAAGAGACCAGTACTGGCGTGGATAACAGAGTGTGGAGACGGCTGTGGTCGTTGCAATGAGCGGAAATACGCGTCGTAAAGTGCGTGTCACGATGTTCAGTGAGTCTGATGAAGGAAAGCCGATCAGCTAGCTGTGAGTATCAGTGACGGAGACAGAAGGCGAACGCCTAATTTCGTTGGTGGAGACTTGTCTTGAGAAATTATTCGAATCTCGAGCCCTTCCGTCTGGTAAATACCACTTACTGATCGATATTTGAACCTAGACTCTTACCTGTTGTTGTTGTGGTTTTCAGTCCAGAGACTGGTTTGATGCAGCTCTCCATGCTACTCTATCCTGTGCAAGCTTCTTCATCTCCCCGTAGCTACTGCAACCTACATCCTTTTGAATCTGTTTGGTATATTCATCTCTTGGTCTCCCTCTACGATTTTTACCCTCCACGCTGCCCTCCAATACTAAATTGGTGATCCCTTGATGCCTCAGAAAATGTCCTACCGACCTGTCCCTTCTTCTAATCAAGTTGTGCCACAAATTTCTCTTCTCTCCAATTCTATTCAATACCAGCTCATTAGTTATGTGATCTACCCATCTAATCTTCAGCATTTTCTGTTGTTATGGATGGTACAATGTGTTTATTACGTTATTATTTTCTCTGCACAGTCCCATATTTAGGCTGCACAGATATGTGGTGCGGGTCTTTACCGGGGAACCATCCTACCAAAATAGGATTTTCCTGCGAGTTTTGAAGGCTGATTCGATCTATTGATTTTCCGTTTATGTTTCAATAGTTTTAATAGTCCCTGGATATAGCACCCTGTATAGAGACTGGTTTCCATGTCCGACGCTGTGTTGCGGATGCGCAGGGCAATAGCGCTTGATTTTCCTGGTCCTTCTTCTTCCCTGGAAATTTCAAAACATGCGTTCTTTATTTCTTCACAGCCTCGCAAGAAGGCTTTTGTAGTGACATGTCGGCGTGTCCAAAGTGTTATCTCGTTGTGGTACGACAACAGGTTTCGCAGTTTCACTTTTCTTTCAAGCAGGTGATAGGACTTCATAGAGTTCAGATGAAGGTGTAAAAGACCTACAAAAATTTTACTGCACTCAGCTCTCGGCCACTCCTTGCGGTGCAATACTAAGTGAATGTCCAGTGCAAGGCACTCATAACGCTAAATTATTTTGCGTCGTTACAAACGTTTGTCGCAGGTTCGAATCCTGCCTCGGGCATGGATGTGTGTGATGTCCTTGTGTTAGTTAGGTTTAAGTCGTTCTAAGTTGTAGGAGACTGATGGCCTAAGATGTTAAGTCCCATAGTGCTCAGAACCTTCTGAACCATTTACAAACGTTTGAAATCAATTGTGCTTCCGTCTCGTTGAAGAAGCATTATCATAACTGACTGAGGTAGTTATTAATACTTATCGTTCTCCTTCAAAAACTTGTTCAAGCTTTGTGGCCCCGGCTAGGATTAATGTTACAAATTTTTGAATAGGTATGTTTTCCCCTGAATAACTGTAAAATCGAATTGAGCTGATCAACATCACCTAGGCCTGGAGTTTACTCTAATATGGAGTAGTATTTTGACGGCCTCATTCGAAGGAAAATTCAGCTGAAAACTATTCTGTGAACTAGTTGCACAACATTTACGCCAATCGTTGAGGGAATATAGACTGTGTGATAAGGTCTCCGGTTTACGTGCGTCTTACGTCACTGTTCAAAAAGTCAACACATTGTGCAGAGAGCTCTAGTAATCCCAGATATTTACGCTTATCTGTGAACCATGCGTGCGACGTTCGGGCGCCACTGAGACTTTCACGCGAAAGATCAGGAGGTTTGAAAGGCTTGGTTCACATTATCTGTTCATCGAAAAATTCTACCGTATAAGCCCTCGACAAAAGTGTTACTACCTCTTTTACGATTATATTATACATTTTAAATGTTTATAGTATTGTAACCTAGATAGCCTGTGTGTAAATGCGGCCACGTGTTTCCAGTCAGCTGTGCTTGTAGTTTTTTTGTCTATTTTCGATCGATATCGAAGCTGTCTAAGGCCTCACTCTGAGGCATTTCAGCTGCGCAATCGATGACTTAAACCTCCGCAGCCCGCATCTCGCGGTCGTGCGGTAGCGTTCTCGCTTCCCACGCCCGGGTTTGATTCCCGGCGGGGTCAGGGATTTTCTCTGCCTCGTGATGGCTGGGTGTTGTGTGCTGTCCTTAGGTTAGTTAGGTTTAAGTAGTTCTAAGTTCTAGGGGACTTATGACCATAGATGTTAAGTCCCATAGTGCTCAGAGCCATTTGAACCAAACCTCCGCAAGTATATAGGGTTACCGAAAACGTGCACACTATTGCCAGTTGCGTAGTAAATTCACTGCAAAATGCAAGAGTTCGTTAAACCAATATACATCCGGAGGTACAAGATATCGATTACCTAGCTAAAGTGCCTGAAGATGAAGCTATACAGGGCTTCCACATCGATTTAAGAAAGAAAAGAAAAACTATGAATACATTGGAGACAAAATAATCAGAGAACAAATATTTTTTATTCTCCATAACAAATGATGTATGAGACAGGCGAAATACCCACAGACTTCAAGAAGAATATAATAATTCCAATCCCAAAGAAAGCAGGTGTTGACAGATGTGAAAATTACCGAACTATCAGTTTAATAAGTCACAGCTGCAAAATAGTAACGCGAATTCTTTGCAGACGAATGGAAAAACTGGTAGAAGCGGACCTCGGGGAAGGTCAGTTTGGATTCCGTAGAAATGTTGGAACACGTGAGGCAATACTAACCTTACGACTTATCTTAGAAGAAAGATTAAGAAAAGGCAAACCTACGTTTCTAGCATTTGTAGACTTAGAGAAAGCTTTGGACAGCGTTAACTGCAATACTCTCTTTCAAATTCTGAAGATGGCAGGGGTAAAATACAGGGAGCGAAAGGCTATTTACAATTTGTACAGAAACCAGATGGCAGTTATAAGAGTCGAGGGGCATGAAAGGGAAGCAGTAGTTGGGAAACGAGTGAGACAGGGTTTTAGCCTCTCCCCGATGTTATTCAATCTGTTTATTGAGCAAGCAGTAAAGGAAACAAAAGAAAAAATTCGGAGTAGGTATTAAAATTCATGGAGAAGAAGTAAAAACTTTGAGGTTCGCCGATGACATTGTAATTCTGTCAGAGACAGCAAAGGACTTGGAACAGCAGTTGAACGGAATGGACAGTGTCTTGAAAGGAGGATATAAGATGAACATCAACAAAAGCAAAACGAGGATAATGGAATGTAGTCAAATTAAATCGGGTGATGCTGAGGGGATTAGATTAGGAAATGAGACACTTAAAGTAGTAAAGGAGTTTTGCTATTTAGGGAGCAAAATAACTGATGATGGTCGAAGTAAAGAGGATACAAAATGTAGACTGGCAATGGCAAGGAAATCGTTTCTGAAGAAGAGAAATTTGTTAACATCGAGTATAGATTTAAGTGTCAGAAAGTCATTTCTGAAAGTATTTGTATGGAGTGTAGCCATGTATGGGTGTGAAACATGGACGATAACCAGTTTGGACAAGAAGAGAATAGAAGCTTTCGAAATGTGGTGCTACAGAAGAATGCTGAAGATAAGGTGGGTAGATCACGTAACTAATGAGGAGGTATTGAATAGAATTGGGGAGAAGACAAGCTTGTGGCACAACTTGACTAGAAGAAGGGATCGGTTGGTAGGACATGTTTTGAGGCATCAAGGGATCACCAATTTAGTATTGGAGGGCAGCGTGGAGGGTAAAAATCGTAGAGGGAGACCAAGAGATCAATACACTAAGCAGATTCAGAAGGATGTAGGTAGCAGTAGGTACTGGGAGATGAAGGAGCTTGCACAGGATAGAGTAGCATGGAGAGCTGCATCAAACCAGTCTCAGGACTGAAGACCACAACAACAACAACAACAACAAATTATTCCGTTGCTGAGGTCCCTCACCAGCACTATGGAGGCAAAAGTTTGAAATTTTACCATTCTAATGCGACGCTCTACCATGCACTTGTAAGACACACCAAAACTTTCCTTTTATTTCCGCAGATCTCATCTCTCTATCCACTCCGGTCATTTCCTATCAGAGGACCCATTCAAACAATCGTCCTTACCATGTCTTAAACATGTGTTTTAGTACCGAACTAGTGATTAGTTTTCATCTATGAGGGTGTACACTTACGCTCAACAGTGACAAATTTTTGCTGCATAATCGTTGCTGAAATTCTCAGTAGATCGTGAGTATGGTCCATCGTCAATTATCTGCCAGTGAGTAGGAATTCTTTGTTACCGATTATTATCTGTGTATCTCTACACTGGTTGCCTGCTCTACTGTATCCTATGTCACATAATTCACGTTTTCCCCAGAACTGTTATCATTTGTCCATTGCTCACAGATCGACAACGTTGTGTTTTCCTGTGCCAAGAGTGTAATACAAAACTTGAATCAGGTTGCCAGTACCTGGTTCCTTCTTTTTCGCAGAGCTCGGTTCGAGCCTCCTCATGAGGTTTAGTTTTGATGTATCCCGATGGTTTATTTCGCCTCGCACACCGATGCAGAGTTACAGCATCTTGTTGCAATATCTACTCGTACTGTGAAAAGCTCAGTAGTTCATTATTGACCTCAATTGTTAAATGTATGCTCTTCAGCGCGAATCCTTCGATACGTCTTGTTTCATGTGTATCACTTCATAAGCTGCTCACCCAGCTATGTGTTCCGTTGCCTCACTGAGGGTTTCGTTCTCATTCACTACAAATATCATGTATTTCGATCACAGGTCAAACTCAGCGTAGCTGTATCTGCTGCGAGAACGCTTTTGAACCAGGACGTACTTAATGCGGCTGATGTCTTCACATCAGTTTAGTGGGTTCTTTCAGAGAAACTAACGTCATCTACAACTACTCGTGAAAATAATCTTGTTTTTTGACGCTTATGTTTTTCACAAGCTACAGATAAGAACACCTCGATGGGTTTTACTACGACCACAAGCTTCCGCAACAGGAATTATTTACGGCTTAATTTATCTCGTTTTTATATTTCAAGAAAACAGTCCCTTTAAAGGGTTGAGATACATAGAAACAGCAGCATATCTCATTAAAACATAATCTTACCCTCCCCCCCCCCCCCCCTCCTAGTCAAATGCTTACCAGTTATCGAAAGTTTCAGTATCTAAGGTAACTAGAAGACAAGAGGAACCTAATGTTGCAGGCAACAGCGGAAATAAATAACTTAATTTGACTTAATAGTGTAACACCTTCCGATAAAATCTTTTTCTCCTCTGTCACAAAACTCTTTCCTGTATCCCCCTAGAAGTCACACACAATTGACGTTTTGCGCACTGGACGTAATTACAACACCTATTTTCAGTTTATTTTTGAACTACTGAATATAGTCTTCTGATATACGGAAATCCTTTGTACTTCACCACACAGCGGTTGCACTTTATAGATAAAGTGATATAGTCTACGCTCAGGAACAATATACAAACATTGAACTATTTTTGTTCCAGTTCGGTTGATTCTAGTACTGATAGCTCCAAAGTTAGATTGTCTTTCTTGTTCTTTGGATTCCGGAGCACTATCGTCTGGTCGTCAGCGCCCACTTAGGAAAGTATTTAACCGAAGTCTTATCCTGAATATTTCACTTAATGCCTTTTACTTATTTTGGAGAAATCAGTCTTCCTCTGCATAGAAAATACTACGTATTTTGTACAATAAATGACACCGCTGTAGATGTGGACGTGTATGGCAATACGAAAGTATATCAATTACTGAGGAATTTTTGACTGAAGAAAGGTTTTTTTACGTGTTGATTGTTGACTTTTTTGGCCCGGGATCAATGGCCATTTGTTTAACTATTTTCTAAAGTCACCGTAGTTAGTGGCTGGAATTGTGAAAAACTGTCAAAGATTAGCGTCCATTGTTGGCAGTCTGGCACCAACAGTGTACTGTGGACCTTGGATAAAGCCAGCCACTTGTGCTGATAAAACATCAATAAAACCGTTAAATGAAGGTTGCTCCTTGATCCTTGTACAAAATGGCCAACAGCAGTATGTGAACAAGTGGCCACCAAAGCCTCAACAATATTCGATTATTTTCCTGTAACTTGTCATTCTTATTATTATTAATAGTCGCAGCTTTCTATATTGTTCTCGAAGAAATAAGTTTATTTTGGTTTTAATCGCAACGATGATATTAGCAGATGTTTTTGAAGAACAGTTATTAGGTATCACTTATCAGTTACGTAAGAAAATGAATTCAGAGTCTAATGGGAACCAACAAATTTTATCCAAACATATTCTTAGCAAACCAAGTTTTGTTTTATGTGAGGTCGTTTCTTTTCTTGTTGTTCGTAAACTGAATTACTTTTTTGTCGATATTAATGCACAACCAAAGCTACACATGGTACGGCAAGCTCGCTTAACAGCTTCGTGGCATTAAAATGTCATTGCATTTCCATTGCTCCTCAGAAAGCATGATGATATACATCGACTAGACATACTTCAACAGACTTCTATTTGAACGCTGCTACTTTGCCCTACTAAAAGCACAGATGTGCAACGAAGAGATGAGACGAGTATCTAAATCACTTCACTTTTTGTTTCTTCTGGTTTTCACTGTATCTAAGTATTTAGTTATTGCAGTTTTTTCGTACGGTATTTGAGGAAACAAGATGATAACCTGTGGAGCGGGTACCATAAAAAGCACTATACGTCTTTTGTTTTCTGTTGCTAGTCTTTGAAATAGGTTCAGTTGTAGAAGATTACCTATACTACTGCAATGTTATCATTATTTCTATTTTTGTAGAACAGGCGATGCACTTATGTTCAAATACGAGAAATATTGCTGAGGCTAAATACTACACAGAAAGCAGAATGGGCAATAAAATACCAACTTCTATTTCCTCGCGAATAACAAAATTCAGAACATTCATTAGTGTGATAATGGAATAAAATTTAAAATGTGTTCCAAAACAGAAATAGTGTCTGTTCCAATATTTACATTTCTCAAACTAACCTATACCTTCTGTGTTTTAGTTATCTGCTGTACAAATGGTGTGACACTGTCCGTGTTTAAACTCTACGACTCTAACCTTTTTATTTTTTTATTTTTACGGAAGGTCTGCTGCTGGGTACGAGTATTTTTATGTATTCGCTGCTTGTTTTGATGAAATTCTTGATTGGCAGCAAACATCGTTCTGTTTTCACGTCCGTCTCATTACGTACTAAAAACGGGATGGCTGTCTGCGATGTCAGAATCCGTTCCCACTCGTAGGCTTTAATGCGGAGAGTTGACCTCGTCGGTGCAACCCACCTGCGCCACCACCGGCTCTCTGACAGTGGATTAATCTGAAATCTAATCAGAAAACCGAACACCTGCACGCTTAAGATTTTGGACGCTTTCGTGACGCTTCCGATAACCTCCACAAAGTACTTAATCTTCCGCTTACGACAGGTGCATCAGTTCTCAAGTGTAAACTTTAAATATTCTGTAATTTATGACGCACGCACGACCTTTCGGACACTAATAATGTGCGTTCTGTTGTCAGTCATCTAAGATTCGTAACTAAGGTTCCAGTTATTTGGCCGGAGCAGTAGAACATATCTTGTATTATTGAAGAGATTAGCCACTTACCATGATAAATTTAAAAGAATGGCAACTAGCGAGTAGCAAACACATTGGAGTTCTTTATTGTGCTATAACTGTCAGAGGAATAATAAAACATGACTTGGTGGTGATAAAGTTGTGACGTTCTTGGGTTACCACAAATTGTATCCCAAAAAGGACAACCACTTAGTACAAGCACTCGCGCTAATTCTTTAACACGATGAGTTGGAAGACAAAGAAACCAAAAATCTGCTTCATGAGAGTGAACGAACGTACGAACACCTTGCTATGTCTCCTAGGGTCGAGTCACACACCATAATACAGCCTAGCAGCGAAACTCAGTGAAATAAACTGGCTACACAAATGATTCAGCCACTCGAAAATTTTTTTAAGTCCAATAGTTTTGGGGATTAAACATAAAGAAAATTGGATAATTTATAAGTAAATAATATGATTGATATATCTGTTGTGTTAAAAAACTGTATGCTACATCAAAGGCTGCTTTTCTCATACAACAAACTCACAATAAAATATGAATCGTGACCCACAAAGTATGTGAAAGCAAAATATAAAATACATAAGAATAACAGAATAATTGCAATGTAAGAATGCATAAATGCGATACAAGTACGAGCCGACTGCCACCGTTCAGCGCATCATCTCAAATATGTGTATTATAAACTTCCATACTGCATTCATTATTGACAATATACTTGGAGCTCAGTAATATGATGAACATTTCTAAATTCTCACAATCGACAAAAAATTCCATTCCGTTATCTCCTTGCAAATATAAAAAAAAAGGCCGAAGTATTTCTAAGTTCCTTTTGCACATAGCCAGAAACGTATATATGTTCCGATTGGCTCCCAGATTCCAAGTTCAACTCAGTAGCGAATTTTACTTAGTACCGACAAAATTTAAAGCACCACACGGCTGCTTGCCACTCAAATTCTATTAATTTACTATCTCATATGAACCCGAACGGGTATCCACGCAAAAGTTACCTCTTCCCTGTCTCGCAACATAATCACCCAGACCGGTCTTTCCCAACCCCTTTTATGCCTTTTTTTTAAGCACGCAGAAGTACATCAAACGAACAAATTGGACCTCCATTCAAAGTATGTCCAGCTTACAGAAAAGATTCACATGTTGGGAGGACTGTGCCTCTTCGCTGGTCCTTCTCAGACCACACATGATATTCTAACCCTAATAGTTTCGTCATAATTAATTGGAATTCAAATTGTACAAAAATGCGCTCAAGATTGACAATAAAGAAATACCATACAAATAAACAACAATTAGCAAATGTGGCCTGCTAATAAGAAGCGTACTTTTTCAGGTTTGTTCAATGGTGGTGTTGTAATCTGCGCGAGCAACACCGCTTTGGAGTGACTCACGTCTGTATAAACAGCCAAATAAATATTCAGATTACTAACCTATAAATCAATCTAAAAACTTGAAACTTAGGGAGCAGTTCAGCGTTCAACATGCTCCAGTTAATTATTACTTACGAGAGTGTGTGTGGAGAAATCCTGGTCCTTACTTCTTTACGTAATGTACAGTAATTAAAACATTCCGTAATCGAGTCTGTATAATAGTTCACGCGTGGGAAACTCTGTGACCGTAGCTTGCACCCTCAGCTGTCATCTGACACTTTGACTATGATATTTGCTCAAAGTGCTTACGAGTTGTTAATTTTCAAAGGTTTGAGTAATACTAGTCAGGTTTTTTTACCGACATCACTGCCATAGTTCTTACAATATGTTGACTACTGAAGCAGTAACCCACGCTCTGCAGTGTTGTGTGTGCCGGCCGGAGTGGCCAAGCGGTTCTAGGCGCTTCAGTCTGGAACAGCGTGACCGCTACGGTCGCAGGTTCGAATCCTGCCTCGGGCATGACTGTGTGTGATGTCCTTACGTTAGTTAGGTTTAAGTAGTTCTAAGTTCTAGGGGACTGATGACCTCAGATGTTAAGTCCCATAGTGCTCAGAGCCATTTGAACCATTTTTGCAGTGTTGTGTTCACGATGATATACTTAAATTTTTGCTACGACATCTCTGGCTTATTATTCGCACTATGCTGGGGCACCCTTTGTTCGACGTATTGCGAAGTCGACCCTTTGCCGCCTCTCTGACCATATTCTCCCAACCTGCAGTGTTCCAGGAAATCCACCCAAACTGGTCTTCTCTGGACGTTCTCCGGCACGGCTTATGATCTGCGCCAGCAACCACCTAATCTATTCAGTAGTGGAAATCAGTATAAAGGCATGGACATGTATAGGAAAATTAAGATTCAAATGATATAGCACAGCAGTCGGCCTTCTTTCCCATGCAGGTTTTATTCGGCAAATCCAGATTGTAGCTAGTTCCGAGCCATTATCAATGCTAAAAATTAGAAGAAGTACATAGTCAGGCGATAAAATAAAAACGTTACAGCTCGTGGTATAATCTGTATGGCTTATACATTAGATTACATACCAGCATTTCGTAGTATCAGTGCATGTTCTAGTACTTCAGTCTCCTGTTATTCGGGGTTCTGTCACAGTTCGTTCGAGACTGGGCTGTTAGCATTCTTGTTGTTGAACTGTGATTGTATGTGCCTTGGCGTGAGCTTTTTAGAAATACACATTTTGTTAAATGATAATGGAAGGTAACTTTATGAAAATTAATATTGTCGATTGGAATAGTTGTGCACAGTATATATTCAATACTATGAGATCCAGTATACCGACAAATGAAGTCAAATGGAATCGCATTTGATGTCAATAGTGCAGTATGTAACAACATAGCGATTAAAGTGGAAGAGGGTGGAACTCTGCATAAAAACCATCGACTCTGTGCAGTGTTCTGTGCGTGCCTTTACTGCAGATAGGAAACAGCCACCGTTAGTGACAGTGTGTGTTATGTACATAAATCACGATGGTGACAATGGCACGCCGGAAACAGTGATTGATAATTTCGTTAGATTGGGCACCGTGGCCAGAAGGGAAAATACGGTAAAGATAGAAAATTATCTGACGCAATCGAAATTGTTACTTTTGCGCTAAGCAAGGACCACAGACCGTTATTGCTCACAACGTGCTGCTAATTTACAAGTTTCCAATAAATGTAAGACGTGTACGATAAATTTTGTCACATGAGAAACATCTTGCATTCGAGATACGGCTGCATAAATCTGCATTAACACCCAAATATAAAGAGGCTACACTGAAAACTGCTGAAAAATATATGTCATGGTCTTCAGAATGGGATAATGTGGCATAAAGTTATGAGAAGAAGTTCAGTTTAGGTGGGCCGGATAAATTTCAACATTACTGGCATGATCTGAGAGCAAAACATCAGGCAAGAATGCCTGGTGTTTTGGTGGCGATTTGGACAGCCATTTGCGCAAAAGTACAGGGTGATTCAAAAAGAATACCACAACTTTAAAAATGTGTATTTAATGAAAGAAACATAATATAACCTCATTACAAATAGTATTTAAAAAGGTTTTTTTTTCACTCAAAAACAAGTTCAGAGATGTTCAATATGGCCCCCTCCAGGCACTCGAGCAATATCAACCCGATACTCCAACTCCTTCCACACTCTCTGTAGCATATCAGGCGTAACGGTTTGGATAGCTGCTGTTATTTCTCGTTTCAAATCATCAATGGTGGCTGGGAGAGGTGGCCGAAACACCATATCCTTAACATACCCCCATAAGAAAAAATCGCAGGGGGTAAGATCAGGGCTTCTTGGAGGCCAGTGATGAAGTGCTCTGTCACGGGCTGCCTGGCGGCCGATCCATCGCCTCGGGTAGTTGACGTTCAGGTAATTACGGACAGATAAGTGCCAATGTGGTGGCGCTCCATCCTGCTGAAATTAAATTATGCAAAGGGGCCAAAATTAGGGGCTGTCAGTTACACTCGAACAAATGCTTGCTGGATGCGTGCTACATTTTCATCACTCGTTCTCGGCCGTCCAGAACTTTTCCCTTTGCACAAACACCCATTCTCTGTAAACTGTTTATACCAACGTTTAATACACCACCTATCAGGAGGTTTAACACCATACTTCGTTCGAAATGCACGCTGAACAACTGTCGTCGATTCACTTCTGCCGTACTCAATAACACATAAAGCTTTCTGTTGAGCGGTCGCCATCTTAGCATCAACTGACGCTGACGCCTAGTCAACAGCGCCTCAAGCGAACAAATGTGCAACTAAATGAAACTTTATAGCTCCCTTAATTCGCCGACAGATAGTGCTTAGCTCTGCCTTTTGTCGTTGCAGAGTTTTAAATTCCTAAAATTGTGGTATTATTTTGAATCACCCTGTATATCACGCATTGCTTGGCTGAACACTAGAATCAAATCTAGCATGTACACTGAGATGCAAGAGACACAACTGGTTGGAATTTATAAGGACTTAGGGAAGGGAAGTAAAAAATTTCAGCAAAATAATGCATCTGTCCATGTTTCTACTACAACCAAAAAGTGGTATGAAGATAAAGATAACCATGCCTCGCCCTGGGGGTCAGCTAGCCCGGGTTCGAATCACGTGGAAAACCTTTTGACAATACATACAAATCGTGTTCATCGCACTGACAGCCAATTTGAGGGCGTATGTGGGCTGAAAAGAGCGGTACGAGAAGTGTGGTCAAGAACTGAAAATCGTAACAAAATCAATACTAAGGAGAGTTTTTGAGGTAATTAGGAAGAAAGGACGTTAGACAAAGAATTAACAATTCACTAGTTTCCATCCAAAAAATGCAAACACCTTAATTTGTTAGTCGTGTTATGAAAGAAATTACATAATTTCGTTATGATTGTTTATGTCTTATATGTGTCTATACTCTTATAACAAATTCGACACATGTGGGCTAAGGAGGTTGTACTACATCCTTCGAAAGAATCGTGCCTTTATACTGAATTCCATTATTGAGCGACGATCATAGGGTATAGCACCCTAATGGGGCCTTCATACGTTCAATATTTATTGCGCAATAATGCTGTATGAGTATATTTATGTGTGAAGTGCGAGGCCAAGAACTGCAAAATATTATTAAACAAAACTGACGCCCTGGAAGCGTCAGTTAGAACTCTGCCTTCGTAGCCAAAATGTCGGCACTGTATGATGTAGAACTCGCAAATATTGCGAATGTAGTCGCTACGAGCCGCAAAAACAAAAACAAGAGGAAGCCATAGTGACATGCTTACTGCACTTGCAGCAGGCGAGAAGGCTGTCCGAAATTTTTAGGAATGTACGAACTGGTGAACTTCGTTACACTGTATGCACTGAGGAAAGATGCTCTTCATATACTCGTCAGAGTTCACTTTCCAGAATGCTAGAAATGATCTATAAGCCTGAGTAAAATGCATTATGGTATAGGATCGTAGGTGGAACTGTTACGTATTTCTCTTATAAATAATTCAAGCTTCTGAAAAGGATTAGTGAGCAGTTGGAGTTTTATTTTCTGAACTTAAACACTTTTCCGAATATTCTAGAGGTGATTACTGAAAAATTATTAAATATGTAATCAAGCTACTCCCCTGAATGCACTTCAGTAGATGACTGCTTTCATCTGTCTTTCTTGATTTATGTCGATATGGCGTCGCTGTATAAACTGTTTACACGTCCACAAGTCGCCACGTATTGCGCAAACCGTCCTTAACGCTCTCAGACAGTCAATAGTGCAGAAGACTACTCAGTGTTGTGCGATAAATATTGTACGTGAAGGGGGCTTAACAAAATTACAGGTTGCCTATGTAATGACTTACAGGGGAACAGAAAAATTTAGTTTTCACAATTTCATATAAATAGGAACCGAATTTAAAACTTTAAAATGCTAACATAATCTATTCACTACGAGGTATAGTATTATGCGCAAAGTTCAACAAATTAAGACAAGTGTTAACAGTTGTAGTCTGTGTATGTGTCTTTCAGCAGCCTAACTCACTGCGCGCGAATATCCAGACTACATTCATTATTAGGAAATGAGAGTACTTAGAGATTTGCAAGAAACTTTAAGTAATTTCAAATCTTGACGAAACTTTTTCTTCTTGACAGAACTCACAAAATGATGCAAGAGAAAAGCTTATCGCTTCCTACATTTCCGATATTCATACAGTAAAAGGGCCCCGTCATCCACGGAGTATTGGAGGGCAGCGTGGAGAGTAAAAATCGTAGAGGGAGACCAAGAGATGAATACACCAAGCAGATTCAGAAGGATGTAGGTTGCAGTAGGTACTGGGAGATGAAGAAGCTTGCACAGGATAGAGTAGCATGGAGAGCTGCATCAAACCAGTCTCCGGATTGAAGACCACAACAACAACAACATTACCCAGAATACACTCATCCAGTATTTGATAATGAGAGCTCTCAGTGACTTCCAAGAAATGTTAAACATAATTTCAAACCATTCCCAAATGTTATCTCGCTTACATGCTTTACATCAAATGTGTAACACATCCGCTCATTTGTAAAGTAATCAGAAGTCTGAAGCTGTTTTATACGTGGGAGTTCGATTCTTTAAAACTTAAGGGATTACTGGTGTTCGTAGAATACATTCCGGTGTGTTTTGGGAAATGAGCTTTACGTTATAGAGTCCTACCTCAATTCAAGGCGCGTGCAATGAGTAGGTTGGAAATTGGGATGCGTAACAAGGTGTAATATGTGCAGAAGGTTCTATCGACAAACAGAACCACTATAAGATCTTATTATATCTTCTTTGCTCAGAACTGTAAAATTTTAACTAAGAAGTTTAAGTTTTTTCTGGAACTTTAAAAATCCTACGCTGTCATACGATATTCACGATTCCATCCAATAGCTACAGGAAACATTTCATTGTTTTAATTACTAACAGTTGAGGAGATCTGACGCGTTTTGTGAGGGTTTTGTCCTTTGTCACAGTGAGTTTGAGAAGGGTACTTCTACCTGAACAAAAACTTGTAAGGCCAATGGAAACTGTGACGTAGTAATCAATTCATACAGAATACTGTCGTCGAACTGACTGTACGTATGTCAAATTTCAGACTTCCCATTCACCAAAACTTTACAGTGAATAAATTGTAGAATTCTCAGTCCTAGTCATATTTCATTTTATTGGAACAGCCATTATCAGATTTAATGGAGGAAAATAAAATACGACTATAAGTTAAAACCATTGCACTACATTTTCGGACATGTTTTTATTAAAACGACTAGCGTATAGAGGGTGTTAGGGTATAAGTGCAGATATTTTTACTGGTGACTGAAGAAAATGTACTGGACAGCAGTGCATCAGTATTTACTTCATTTGCAGACTACTAATTGTAGCTATTTGAGTAGTATGTTTGTAGTTTGGTTAGTACCTCCAAGCACATGTGGCAAGAACAGGCCGTTAATGCTTATTTCACCCAGGGCAGTAGGTCAAGTGTTATTGTGTAGATGCAAAACTGTCAGTCTATATTGATGTAGTCCACTTAGTGACGCAGTTACGATCATCCAGGAAACATCAGGTACTAAATAATTTGATTGTGTGTGGGAAGACTTTTGGATGCGGAAAAGCAACTAACACACTGAAGTGGGTACATACGAGTATTAAGATACTAATTATCACAGTATCTGCACTTGTACCCCAAACACTTGGTGTAACTGGCAGTTGTATGATATTCACCCCTGACTGCGTTTTCTGACGTTTAATTTCTCTCAGAAAATATTTGCTCCTTGGAGAACTCCTACTGCCTATTCATCAATGCTTCTAGTGCCAAGACTTGGAATTTTTACCCGTTTCTTAAGTCGTTGTTATTCTGGGCTTTCGTTGGAAGACTTGTTTCATGCAAGTCTGCATATTAATCTGTCCTGGACCAATCTCTTATCTCTACATAAGAGTTGCTCCCTACATCCATCTCAACATGCTCACTGTTGTCATCCGTTGGTCACCCTAAGGACTTTTAACGGCTCTCCCCCTGCCAAATTAAGAATACCTTGAGCCCTCAGATTGTGTTCTATTAACCAATCTCTTCTTTTATTCAAATTGTGCCATAAACTTCTTTTTCTCCTAACTCGGATCAGTAGCTATCCATCACTTGCTTGATCGGAACACCTAATATGCAGCATTTTACTCTAATGCCACATATCAAAAGCTTCTATTTTCTTCTTGCATAAACGCTAATCGTTCAGGTTCACTTTTGCATAAGACTGCACTCAAGGGAAATACCTTCATAAAAAACTTCGTAGCAGATAAATTTGTACCCGATGTCAGCAAATTTCTCTTTTTCATAAACGATTTTCTAGTTATTAACAGTTTGCCTCTTGTTTCAAATGCCACCATCGTCAGTTACTTTTCTACCCAAGTAGCAAAACTCATCTACTGCTTTTCGTATCTCCTGTTCTAAATTAATTCTTTCAACGGCCGCTGATTTAATTTGACTGCGTTCCATTGCCTTTATTTGTTGTCTTACTAGTGTTGATGTTGACTTTATAACCTCTTTTAAACATAAAGTAAGTGTGAGAAAGGTAATTCGTGTCATTTTTTTAATCTATCAGAGGTACTATTTTGTTCAAAGCACAAAGTAGTTCCCTTAGGCAGACATACACCGTCCTCAGTCTTAGTAACAACGCCGAAAGGCTTCAACTGGTAGGGCCTTTAACACGTCGGTCACATTTTTTGAATGTTCTCCAGAGTCCCAAAATGACGTCCTTTTAACTCATTTTTAAATCTGAGGAAAAAAATTCACAAATACTCAGATTTGTTACAAAGGTGGTCTGTGGAACCACAGGAAATCCTTTTGAGATCAAAAGTTTCATGATGGATGTGGCCATGTGATATGGGGTGTTGTCATTATGCAGCAGCCACTTGCCTGCAGTGTCCGCTCTCGATTAACGCTTTTGCTGAGTTTTTCAAGGACTTTTTTGTAAATGCTAGTTGAAAGTTTGTCCTGGAGGAACAGTTTCACAAGAGCATGGATACGTTTGACGTTTTCGTCGGCTTTTGAAGTCGAAGGTCTCCCTAAGCGAGGTTCATCATCACCGTGTTCTTAGCCTTCCAAAAATGATTTGTGCCAGCGAAAGACTTATGCCCTTGATAAGGAGTGTTCCTCACACGCCTGTTCCAACGTTTCAAAGGCCACACTCTCTGTTAACACAGAACTTGATGGCATAACATTGTTCTGAGTTCCGTTGTTCCATTTTCGTAACATACCACAAAACCACTGATGACACTCTCAAAAACCACGTGATGGCGGTATGGAGATCAAACTCACCCAGAGCATCTGGAACTGACGGACACACCGATCTACCTAAGTAGAACAGTGTCGCCAAATCGCTCGCAATGTTGTCAGTCTTATTACTTTTCTCACACGCTTCGCAATATCTATTCTTTGCATCTGGTCTCCCAAGTGCTTTGCTTTCCTTGACGGAATTACAATGCCATCGGCAGACATCAAAGGTTTTATTTCTCCTCCCTGAACTTTAATTCTCTTTCCAGATTCCTTCTTGGTTTCCTTTACCGCTTGCTCAATCTACAGACTGCATAAAATTAGGAATAGACAACAACCTTCTACATCTCCATCTACATATATACTCCGCTAGCCACCAAGCGGTGTGTGGCGGAGGGCACAATTCGCGCCAAGGTCATATTTCCCCCCTCTGTTCCAGACGCGGATCGCGCGGGGGAAAAGCGACTGTCTGAACGCCTCAGTACGAGCTCTTATTTCCCCTATCTTTGAATGATGATCATTACGCGATTTGAAAGTTGGTGAAGACTGGATTTCGGAATTTAGAGAGCAGCACCTTCTGTTTAGCGCGTCGTCTATCTGCAAGTGTGTCCCACTTCAAACTTTCTATGAGATTTGTAACGCTCTCGCGATGGCTAAATGTACCAGTCACGAATCTTGCCGCTCTTCTTTGGACCCTCTCAATTTCTTTAATCAAACCCAACTGGTAAGGGTCCCACACAGACGAACAATACTCTAAGATTGGACGAACTAACGTCTTGTAAGCCATTTCCTTTGTTGAAGGACTGCATCGCTTCATGATTCTACCAATAACCCGCAATCTAGAGTTCGCCTTACCAGTTACTTGTGTAATCTGATCATTCCATTTGAGATAATTTCGAATAGTCAGTCACACCCAGATACTTGACTGATGTTACCACTTCCAAAGATTGATCATTTATTTTGTACTCATTCATTAATGGGGATTTTCGCCTTGTTATACGCAGTAGATTACACTTACTATTCTGAGAGATAACTGCCAGTCATTACAACACGCATTTATTTTCTGCAAATTCTCATTGATTTGTTGACAACTTTCGTGTGATACTACTTTCCTGTAGACTACAGCATCATCGGCAAACAGTCTAAGGCCGCTGTCAATACCATCAACCAGATCGTTTATGTAAATAGTAAAAAGCAGAGGACCTATTACGCTGCCCTGGGGCACACCTGAAGTTACTCTTGTTTCTGTTGAAGTTACCCCGTTCAGGACGACATGCTGCTCCCTGTCTGTTAGAAAACTTTCTATCCAACAGCATATGTCACTGAATAGACCTTGATACAGGTCCTTCTCAATCAATGTTTTCCTTTCATGTCTTCCGACGCTTATAACTGCAGCATGCAACAAACGCCTCCTCATATCATAACTCCTGGACTACCGAAGGGCTTATTGAACTTGAAACCTTTGAAAACGTTACCCTCACCAGCCAACGTTATTGTGGTAGTGTACTCATTCCCCATGTGTGTCTTTTCAGAGGTGCATTCGGCCCTGATTTCGTTTTTGTGGATTACAAAGCGCGAACGCGTCGAATAGAGCAGGTGGGGGAGACACGTGACGAGAGGACATTCGACGAATGGACTGGCCTGCTTTTCTCCCAACTTACATCCCGTCGAACACATGTGGGATGGGTTAGGGGATGCATATTGCAGCTCGTCCACGTGGACCAGTAATTATAAACCGTGATGGTAGAGGGAATTCGAGAATTCCTTACAACATTGTGGTGAATATGTGAGCACGTTTTAAAGCATGTGTTGCCGTAGCTGGTGAGCACACGTCCTATTACGAACCATGTCCAGCCTTGTCTAATGCCTAGAAAACCATAATGAAACGCGGTTGGCCGAGTGTAATAATCGTCTTAGTATAAAAGTGTTATTTTTGTTCGTCTCATTGTGTATTTCTTTAAGTTATCTGCTGTACTGTATTTACTTTCTTTGTATGGTATTTGGCCTATGACCTGTGGCCTTTCTACGTATGGACCAAGTTTCATCGAGTTTGGCAGTGACACATCACTCAGAAGTTACTTTCCACTTTACGTTCTGCGATCCAGCGTAGTTTGCGCCTGCAGGCTGGCAGCCTACGAGTAGTGAACGGATTTACAAAGCGCATTTAAAAAAAATTGTTCAAATGGCTCTGAGCACTATGGGACTTAACATCTGAGGTCATCAGTCCCCTAGAACTTGGAACTACTTAAACCTAACTAACCTAAAGACATCACACACATCCATGCGCGAGGCAGGATTCGAACCTGCGACCGTAGCGGTCGCGCGGTTCCAGACTGTAGCGCCTAGAACCGCTCGGCCACTCCGGCCCGCAAGCGGATTTCATTGTGCCTCCCTGCAGCACTGAAATTTCAATGAAAACGGAATGGTTGGGGTTGCTTCCGGTAACTTCTAGCCTGTATTTCAACAAAATTTTCTGCTATTTTGTCTAACCCGTATATGAACCTACCACTTTCGCGGAGTTTCGGTAGTTATCCACTGCTCGTTATGGATTATGTATGCAAAACGTGACTCCTCAGTCGGAAGGTGGGCAATTACCGGACTTATACAAAGAAATTTGGGGATGGCCACTGTTTGAATGAACCCTGTGACGAAATGGGTCTGTTTCTTATAAGTGAGTCCATACAGTAGACAATAAATTACAAATACCTACCGGCCGGTGTGACCGAACGGTTCTAGGCGCTTCCTCTGGAAGCCCCCGACCACTACAGTCGCAGGTTCGAATGCTGCCTCGGGAATGGATGTGTGTGATGTCCTTAGGTTAGTTAGGTTTAAGTAGTTCTATGTTGTAGGGGATTGATGACCTCAGATGTTAAGTCCCATAATGCTCAGAGCCATTTCAACCATACAAATACCTCCCCTGCAACAACTGACTCACTTCTATCCATTTCACCACTACTCTAAGCCACATTTAAATATGAAGCATATTCTGGATCACAAAATTAAAACTGTCCTCTTTAAAAATAAATAATGGTTTATTACCTTTTGGAGGTTAGTTGATTCGGGGGAGGGGACCAAACAGCGAGGCCATTGGTCCCGTCGGATTAGGGAACGATGGGGAAGGAAGTCGGCCTTGTCCTGTCAAAGGAATAATTCCGGCATTTGTTTGAAGCAATTTAGGAAAATCACAGAAAACCTCAATCAGGATGGCCGGATGCGGGTTTAAACCGCCGTCCTCCCGAATGCGAGACCAGTGTGCTAACCACTGCGCCACCTCGCTCGGTTCATTACTTGTAATTTGATTAGATCGAACTTCCAGGCAGTTACATTCGTACTTTATTATTTATACATTTTCCTCAGGTTTTTATAGCGTTTTCAGCAAAGCTACTCGAATGTGGAAAGATGCTCTACATCATTCAAAGAGAGTAGACAAAAATTACACGAAAAATGTAAATAAAAACGAACACGAAAGCAAAAAGACTGCAATAGTACAAACAGACAAGTGACACATAAAAGTTTTCGAAAATAACGCAACTAATTACCTGTCCGTATTACAGGGAGAATACCATAACGAAGTCTTCCGCGTTAGATGCGAAAATATGTGGTTTGGTTATCTGTCAGATTCTTCACTCCCGTTGGAATTTAAAAATGTAATGAAGCAAGTGATACAAACCTTTCTGTAAAGCGATTAAAAAGAGTAGTTCAGGTGTTAACCGTTTTTATGTTCACAAACTTGAAGTTTTTCAGTGCCAGTCCTATGTGGTCTACTTACTGTTGTTGAGTCGGCCATAGTGCCGCTGTCATCATTACTGAAGGGGCTGCCATTCTACATAGGTTTTCCCCTGTGTTGTCGTTCTTACGACACGGTTGGTTTGAAAATGGCCATAGGTGTCCGAAAATTGTCACCGTCAAGAAATAAAAAAGATAACTCTTAATGCAGCTGATGACAGACCTACAACCATTTTTTTCAGTTTTTATGTTCATTGTTCGCCGTGTGGATTTGAATCTATCCAAACTATTAGCCACGTATTTCCTGAAAGTGAATGCAGTGTGTTAAAGCTAAGCTGTTTTTCGCAGCAACTTACGAAATAATAAATGAAAGGATTATTTATTTAGAGTGGCAAACTTAAGAAATTTTACAGTTTCTGCGGATGAAGATAGTTTATTACCTTACAGGGCTATTACAAATGATTGAAGCGATTTCATAAATTCACTGTAGCTCCATTCATTGACATATGGTCACGACACACTACAGACACCTAGAAAAACTCATAAAGTTTTGTTCGGCTGAAGCCGCACTTCAGGTTTCTGCCGCCAGAGCGCTCGAGAGCGCAGTGAGACAAAATGGCGACAGGAGCCGAGAAAGCGTATGTCGTGCTTGAAATGCACTCACATCAGTCAGTCATAACAGTGCAACGACACTTCAGGACGAAGTTCAACAAAGATCCACCAACTGCTAACTCCATTCGGTGATGGTATGGGCAGTTTAAAGCTTCTGGATGCCTCTGTAAGGGGAAATCAACGGGTCGGCCTGCAGTGAGCGAAGAAACGGTTGAACGCGTGCGGGCAAGTTTCACGCGTAGCCCGCGGAAGTCGACGAGTAAAGCAAGCAGGGAGCTAAACGTACCATTAGATGGTGCTCCACCGCACTTCCATCATGATGTTCGGCATTTCTTTAAACAGGAGATTGGAAAACCGATGGATCGGTCGTGGTGGAGATCATGATCAGCAATTCATGTCATGGCCTCCACGCTCTCCCGACTTAACCCCATGCGATTTCTTTCTGTGGGGTTGTGTGAAAGATTCAGTGTTTAAAGTTCCTGTACCAAGAAATGTGCCAGAACTGCGAGCTCGCATCAACGATGCTTTCGAACTCATTGATGGGGACATGCTGCGCCGAGTGTGGGAGGAACTTGATTATCGGCTTGATGTCTGCCGAATCACTAAAGGGGCACATATCGAACATTTGTGAATGCCTAAAAAAACTTTTTGAGTTTTTGTATGTGTGTGCAAAGCATTGTGAAAATATCTCAAATAATAAAGTTATTGTAGAGCTGGGAAATCGCTTCAATCATTTGTAATAACCCTGTATCTCCGGAGAGTTTCGACAAAGAGCTATGAGTTTTTTTACAGAACATTATTTTTTCTGTCATGTAACTTAAACATTTAAACTGCCTGTATACAAATCTTTTTAAATCAAATTTCTATCAATTTCAGTTAGGGATATAGAAATTTTCAAAGGTTTAACGGTTGTATGCAACATGCAGTAAATAAACTTTCTGGTGTGACAGAGCGATCCTCTGTTTGAAGTCATTTTGGGTTGTCGGGTCGGGGACATAAACACGATTCTTTATATTTCACAACAAATGGGAATATACTGTTGATCCCGCGCCCGTGCACTACATTGTAGCGGACCACGTCGTCCAAAATGTCTTCCAGGTTTTCAGTTTTTGCACTTCGCTCGCAGGATGGACTGAGTGACCATCTTGTTGCGTCCACATACGACCAATAATATCTACACCGACATTTTCAAAGGGTACACCTAAACCGTCGAAGATAAAGGCTTGATACCTCTCACTTGCGTATTTCGCCTGACACAAACTCTTTCATATCCTCACTTCTTGCTGGTCTTTGCCTATTACCGCCATGTCTTCCCAGATTACGTCTTTCTCGAAGTCTTTGGTGAGCACGTTAGAAAGTAATGGCTGACGGAGCTCTTTGTCGAGGATATCGCACTGCGTCAGCCATGGCATCGTGTTGGTATTCGCCGAACGTCAGAAACACGTCAGCATACTCGGTTATGCCATGTTTTTTTTTTTTTTTTTTTTCCCAAGTCAATGTCTGTGGCACACAGAATCTCGTTTTTTCGTGAATTCCAACCACCTATTACATGACGGTGTCAAGATACGTTCTACACTCTGGTCGAACAGCGCACCGAAAAAGCTTGTCTCTCCGTGACATCAGAAACTTCACGTACAGACTCTTGCATCAACCCCCAAAACTTTGAATTTTTCTAGCTCTCTAAATGAAATTGATAGAAATTAGTTTATACTGATTTGTACACAAGCTGTTTAACGTACGTCAGCTGCATAATAGGAAAAAATGTTCTGTTAAAATAATTATAACTCGTTGCTATAACTTTCTGGAAGATAATTAAATAAACCATGGTCATAGCTCCACATAATAACTACTTTTCGTACATTTACATATCTAAATAATTATTCCTTTCACTTATTGTTTTGGAAGTTACAGAGGAAGACACGTTATCTGCAACACCTTGAATGTACAGGGATGGCAAAGATAAAATCCAGAGATATTAAAACAATGGTCTGCGCTATGTTCGCGAACTGACACCGCACATTGTTCACGCTACCCTGAGGACATTCCTTCCAAACGCACAGAGTTAACCCAAAATTTAATTCAACAGCTGCCCTTACCGAAGGCGTTTTATGCGACTCACAGTGTTACATCTAGCCTTCAAAAACCACGCTCAAGATTTTCATATTTCACGCTCGCTAAGCGCAGGTAGTCCCACAGAAAAAATGAACGACACCTGTTTGTAGGAAATTTTATAATGGCGTACATTTTCGCTGGAGGCCACGGTTTTTCAATTACTCAAGAAAGTCGTACAAAAGCGAATTTCAAATACACGTCCGCACCGACACTCAGCCCTCACCAGTCAGGATTTCTAGTATGATGTTCGTGACACTCCCTTCTACCACTGTACAAAGATTGTAGACGTGATGAATACAACAGTGGAGTTGTTTATTTTATGCTGTTAAAATTCGCAAATTTGTTAGGTGAAATTTACTCAAATATCAGTTTTACAGTTTTTTAGTGCTCGACTAAGCAGGTGGCGTAATAAGGCCTCTCAGTGAAAGCCAGATCTACATCTACATCTATACTCCGCGAGCCACCTTACGGTGTGTGGCGGAGGGTACTTATTGTACCACTATCTGATCCCCCCTTCCCTGTTCCATTCACGAATTGTGCGTGGGAAGAACGACTGCTTGTAAGTCTCCGTATTTGCTCTAATTTCTCGGATCTTTTCGTTGTGATCATTACGCGAGATATATGTGGGCGGTAGTAATATGTTGCCCATCTCTTCCCGGAATGTGCTCTCTCGTAATTTCGATAATAAACCTCTCCGTATTGCGTAACGCCTTTCTTGAAGTGTCCGCCACTGGAGCTTGTTCAGCATCTCCGTAACGCTCTCGCGCTGACTAAATGTCCCCATGACGAATCGCGCTGCTTTTCGCTGGATCATGTCTATCTCTTCTATTAATCCAACCTGGTAAGGGTCCCATACTGATGAGCAATACTCAAGAATCGGACGAACAAGCGTTTTGTAAGCTACTTCTTTCGTCGATGAGTCACATTTTCTTAGAATTCTTCCTATGAATCTCAACCTGGCGCCTGCTTTTCCCACTATTTGTTTTATGTGATCATTCCACTTCAGATCGCTCCGGATAGTAACTCCTAAGTATTTTACGGCCGTTACCGCTTCCAATGATTTACCACCTATGGCATAATCGTACTGGAATGGATTTCTGCCCCTATGTATGCGCATTATATTACATTTATCTACGTTTAGGGAAAGCTGCCAGCTGTCGCACCATTCATTAATCCTCTGCAGGTCCAATGTGGGAAATAATTCATACAGTCGCAAATTTTTTGCACAGTGGCGGTAGGGAATGCCATGAGCAACGTACTATAAATGTGTGTTGCGGTAGAGGTGCGATTGTAGGTCACTTTCCTACGTTTTTCTTGGATAACTAGGAACTACGGCCTCCAGAGGAAACATATCCTTATACAAAATTTACCTACATTAAATATCCCACAAAAAGACAATGTTCGTATTCTCTGTATTACTAATAAATTAGCGCTTAGCGAGAGAGAGAAAAAGACAATCTCACTCATGGTTTTTGAAGAACAGATATAATACTGCGGGTTGCATAAAACGACTTCGGCAGGAGCAGCTGAGTCTCCCTGTGACAAGAGTGCAGGTATACAATCCAAGAATACTTCACTGTTTGAGCGTTAGAGCTGGCGTGGATTATTCTTATACTGCAAATAGTAGTATTCATATTCTGCACTAGAATCTAAGCCTTTCAAGGAAGCTACTCATTAGTCATCAATCGTATGAATTTAAAATGTTCTTTATCATATTTTCGATCATCTTGTGACCACAAAACCTCGCTTTTATGACAATAACAAATTACGTGTAATGTGTTTTATTGTTGTTAATCTTTCTATGTGCCGCGTTGGCTCACTATTAAAGCATTTACATTACTATTGAGTGCGGTACTCCCTGGATTTTTGTGTGTCGGTATCATTTCACACGTGTCTAAAAACGTTTATTAATGTGAAAAACGTCCTGTTTCGCCGTGGTTCGCAGTACACATTTAACTGCAGGTCCTCCTATTACCGACTGTGTAAGCCAGTTCGAAGGTCGAAGCAGTGCAACATTATACTCTCTCGAATAGGATCGTCGCTAGGGAAACACTGCGATGTTCAACTCAACCTTCAGGTTTACCTTCTGACAGTTTTACCTTAATCGAACATACGTTCTCCGCCAATTTCATGCTCATGTTACGTTCTACGATATTTGCTAAATAATTCATATACAATTCCACGTTTATGAATGTGACACGTTTGTCATTTGAAAATACAATTTTAATAACTCGTGGTATTTATTGGCAAATCACTCATTTACACTAAGAAAAGCGGGTTCAAAATGGTTCAAATGGCTGTGAGCACTATGCGACTTAACTTCTGAGGTCATCAGTCGCCTAGAACTTAGAACTAATTAAACCTAACTAACCTTGGACATCACACACATCCATCACATCCATGCCCGAGGCAGGATTCGAACTTGCGACATGTTATCAAATGCACCAAAGAGAGACTCAGATTTGTTTCCTCTTTGCAGATACTGGACGAAAACTTCCGTCTTTGTCTCCTGGATACGAAAGCAACCATTGGTAGAATCATTCTCTACATTAATATCGCACCAATTGATGGAAAAGTTCAGTAAAACATTATGGTCCACACATTCAAATGCATTTGTTGAGTCGAAGAAGATACACGCTGTTTATATTTTGGCAAAGATTTCATGCACTATATATTATTATTATGATGATTATTGTTATTTTTTTTACCGAGCGAGGTGGTGCAGTGGTTAGCACACTGGACTCGCATTCGGGAGGACGACGGTTCAATCCCGTCTCCGGCCATCCTGATTTAGGTTTTCCATGATTTCCCTTAAGCGTTTCAGGCAAATGCCGTGATGGTTCCTTTGAAAGGGCACGGCCGATTTCCTTCCCCATCCTTCCCTAAACCGAGCTTGCGCTCCGTCTCTAATGACCTCGTTGTCGACGGGACGTTAAACACCACTAACCACCACCACATGTTACTTTTTACAGCTTTCCAAGAGCCAAGATGTCAGACAACGTATGTTAACTGAGCTGTGATGCTAACCGCAAGTGGACGGTAAATTGCAGAAGTGACTAAGTGACGCACTAGTATAAGGGTATTGCTCTTCATAGGCCTAAAAATTCTTCGCTGCAGTCATACAACTCGTAATTCATCATTGGATTATATACGATCAGATGGCCTCCTTGGTTCTTTCCTAAGGCAATAATAATCTGTGTGGCTTCAATACACTACTCCATAACAATTGCCCGCCCGGTTAGCTGTGCGGTATAACGCACGGCTTTCCGGGCTGGGAAGGAGCCCTTGGTCCCCGGCACGAATCCGCCCGGCAGACTTGTGTCGAGGTCTGGTGAGCCGGCCAGTCTGTGAATGGTTTTTAGCCGGTTTTCCATCTGCCTCAGCGAATTCGGGCTGGTTCCCCTTATTCCGCCTCAGCTACATCAAACAAGTTCTCCACGTACGATTACACCACCATTACTCTACGACGCAAACATGGGAGTTACACTCGTCTGGTGTGAGACGTTTCTTGGAGGGGGAGGGGGTCCACTGGGGGCCGAACGGCACAATAACCCTGAAAGAGTGGTTCGGTTTGGGGCTGCGGAAGGGTGAAGTGGACTGCGGTAGTCGTCGTGGGGTTGTGGACCACTGCGGCTGCGGCGGGGGACGGAGCCTCTCCGTCGTTTCTAGGCCCCCGGTTAACATACAATACAATGCATAACTCCATAACAAACATTTATGTATGGGGGATATTTACACCACACTACGTTCGAAACGCATTGTGTCAAGCCTGCCATTGGGTAAGAAACTCAACATTCTTCCTTTTAAGAAATAGCAGTGCCTGTGTTACTAAGGCATATGATTCAATGTTCCTTCGAGATGCATGCTTGTCAGAAAGAACACTGCTTCGTAATTCTTAATAATGCAGGCACTGTTATTTCGTATTTATTCGCCAATACCAGACCCTTGACTCTCAATAAATATATCGTTCCTGGATGGGACTACACGTAACGTACGAGAGTAGGTTGCGACATATGGACGACGACATTTATAAGTTCGGTCTGGCCGTGATTCGTGCACGGAAAAACGAAGCGGTTAAGCCGACCGCTCACGTAATGCAGGAAATTTGGATTCGAGACCTGGTCCGGCACAAATTTTTATTTCCATCATACCAATATGCAGACGATGGTAGGTCATGTTGGCAAATGATAATAGATTTCCTGTATTCTTCTTCTTGTTTGGTTGTTGCTGAACAATAGCTAAATACAAAAAGTTTCCCAGAGCACTGCTGGCTTTAGAACTAGTGCAGGAAGCAAAAAATCCCGAAATTGGCGGAAAAAGCCGTAAGATCAGAATCACCGTATATTGTCTTGAATACCATGACATGAATTCCATTTGGAATCTACACTACTGACCATTAAAATTGCTACACCACGAAGATGACTTGCTACAGACGAGAAATTTAACCGACAGGAAGAAGATGCTGTGATATGCAAATGATTAGCTTGTAAGAGCATTCACACAAGGTTGGCGCCGGTGGCGACACCTACAACGTGCTGACATGAGAAAAGTTTCCAACCGATGTCTCGTACACAAACATCAGTTGAACGGCGTTGCCCGTGAAACGTTGTTGTGATGCCTCATGAAAGGAGGAGAAATGCGTATCATCACGTTTCCGACTTTGATAAAGGTCGGATTGCAGCCTATCGCGATTGCGGTTTATCGTATCGCGACATTGCTGCTCGCGTTGGTCGAGACCCAATGACTGTTAGCAGAATATGGATTCGGTGGGGTCAGGAGCCTAATACGGAACGCCGTGCTGGATCCCAACGGACTCGTATCACTAGCAGTCGAGATGACACGCATGGTTGTAACGGATCGTGCAGCCACGTCTCGATCCCTGAGTCAACAAATGGGGACGTTTGCAAGACAACAACCATCTGCACGAACAGTTCGACGATGTTTGCATCAGCATGGACTATCAACTCGGAGACCGTGGCTGCGGTTACCCTTGACGCTGCATCACAGACAGGAATGCCTGCGATGGTGCACTCAACGACAAACCTGGGTGCACGAATGGCGAAATGTCATTTATTCGGATGAATCCAGGTTCTGTTTACAGCATCATGTTGGTCGCATCCGTGAACATCGCAGTGAACGCACATTGGAAGCGTGTATTCGTCATCGCCATACTGGCGTATCACCCGGCGTGATGGTATGGGGTGCCATTGGTTACACGTCTCGGTCATCACTTCTTCGCACTGACGGCACTTTGAACAGTGGACGTTGTGTTACGATCCGTGGCTCTACCCTTCATTCGATCCCTGCGAAACCCTACATTTCAGCAGGATAGTGCACGACCACATGTTGCAGGTCCTGTACGGGTCTTCCTGGATACAGAAAATGTTCGATTGCTGCCCTGGTCAGCACATTCTCCAGATCACTCACCAACTGAAAAGTCTGGTAAATGGTGGCCGAGCAACTGTCTCGTCACAATACGCCAGTCACTACTCTTGATGAACTGTGGTATCGTGTTGAAGCTGCATGGGCAGCTGTACCTTTACACGCCATCCAAGCTCTGTTTGACTCAATGCGTAGGCGTATCAAGGCCGTTATTACGGCATGAGGTGGTTGTTCTGGGTACTGATTTCTCGGTGTAGCAATTTTATTGGCCAGTAGAGTAGTACCAACTGTATGGTAACCCGTCAGCAGCCGAAAGTTCAAAGAAAGCAGGTCTTCAAAATCTACAACCACGACACGACCTGCGCATAATATTTGACTTCATCTGCACCCGGTCACGTGTGGGGTTGTATAAACGTACGTGACAACGTGCATCATTTGTCCCACCAGTGACGTGCCTGAATGCTAACAGATCGATGGTCATAACATTCTGTCTCAATAGCCTATTTTGTTTTCTGATTAATTCATCTTGAGAGAAAAGAAATAAGACCAGACCACAAGTGCAAGCTGCTGTTTTGTTGCAAATGTTCTATGTTTTACCAACGAAGCACACGATGTGTAAGGTATGTGGTATGCGTTAGAACTCCGTCGTTGATGTTTTGGTTTACAGTCCGAAGACTAATTTGATGGAAGTCTCCATGCTATTCAAGGAATACTATAATGTCATCGGTAAACACACGGTCCAGTCACACTGATGTGACCACGGCCTACGTTCGACGTCAACGCACAATAACCGCACACAGACGACAGATGGCCGCACTAAATGTTCTGGGTTTATAAAACTTTAGGGAAGGGCGGCGGGAGCGGGGTGGGGTGGGCGCGGGTGGGGGAGGCAGTAAACGTTGTAGTCGTTGTCGTAATGAGGAAACGGAGCGATTTGCGTGACGTACAAAAGGGAATGACCATTGATCATAGGATGAAGGCTTTCACGGCAGGTGTTTTCATCACTTAACACTTCCAAGCTGTGATGCCGTGGTCCATACATAAGACTCTACCCTGACGTTTCGCCTCCGACTGCGGAAGGCATCCTCCGAGGACAATCGGCGAACAGCGACGAGAGCGCGAGTGAGCGCCGTATATATAAGCCATCCAGAGGACGCAGCTGTGAATCACGTGACGTCGGCTGTGCTATGATCTCTGATATTGCCAACTTTCTCAATTGAAATTAATCGATTGTCTTTCTGTTGCTGCAATGTTGACATCCATATCTTATCCAGTGTTTGGCAATCTCAATGGCCTCTCTGTACATTCGCGCGTAATAATGCGTGAACCAGTTCACTTCGATGATGAGACTGAACACCTTAGAGCGACCTTAAAGAAGAATGGGTATTCCAACAGAGAGATAGATCGTGCACTACGCCCTAGACTGACAGCCACGCCGGACAAGGATCGACACCAACCCAAGGGGACAGTGTTCTTACCATTCATCAGTAAGTTCACTGATAACATTGGAAAAATTTTAAGCAACTACGATGTGGAAACTGTTTTCAGACCCACCATGAAAATAAAATAATGTTTAAGATCCGGAAAAGATCTATATAGGCACAACAAAAAGAAGCGTCAACACCCGTCTGGGTGAACATAAAAGGAACTGCCGCCTCGGACATATTGATAAATCGGCTGTAGCGGAACATATGTTTCAGGAATGTGATCATGAAATAAAATTTAGTGAGACGACCGTCATAGCAAAGACGTCGCATTATCACGCGCGAGTGTACAGGGAGGCCATTGACATTGCCAAACACAGCAATAATTTTAATAGAAAAGATGAAGGCATCAAGCTGGATAAGATACGGATGTCAACATTCCAGCAACAGCGTGACAATCGATTAATTTCAATTGAGAAAGTTGGCAATATCAGAGGTCATAGCACAGCCGACGTCACGTGATTCACAGCGGCGCCCTCTGGATGGCTTATACTATACGGCGCTCACTCACGCTTTAGTCGACGTTCGCCGATTGTCGTCGGAGGATGGCTTCCGCGGTCGAAGGCGGAACGTCAGGGTAGAGTCTTATGTATGGACCACGGCATCTCAGCCCGGAAGTGTTAAGTGATGGAATGATCATTGTCTATCGGGCCAACGGTAGAAGCATTTCCGAAACAGCTCAGTTTGTAAACTGTTCGCGAGCCGTCATGGTTAAAGCCTACCTTGGATGGCAAAATGGTGCTAAAGAAATGCGGGGATGAAAACTAGCGAATACTTGTGCAACTGGTGAACAGCTGATCTCCCAAATTACGCAAGGGGCTACCAACAGTGTCTAATCAACGATCGTTCTGCGAACTTTGGTATGTACGGGTCACTGCAGCAGCTGCATGTTCCATGCACCTATGCCGAGTGCTGCTCACCAGCGTCGATGGCTGAAATTGGTGAACGGAACTGGGCGTTCACTGAGTGGCGACAGACAACCTTTCCAGGTGACAGGTGGCCGTTGACGTGTACGGCGTGAAAATTCTGAAAGCAAACACCCAGCAACAATCGTGGGAAAGGGTCCAGGCCGAAGGAGAGAGCGTTATTGTTTGGGGAATGTTTTCGCTACACTCCCTGCATAGTCTCGTCATTCTGGAAGGCACTATGGATCAAGACAAGTACGCACCTATCTTTGGGGACCATGTCCACTCATACATGCACTTTGCTTTTCCTCGGCGTCATGGCATCTCCCAGCACGACAGTACAACGTGTCACGCAGCTCACAGAGTACATGCGTGGTTTGAAGAGAACCAGGATTGAGTTTACAGTACTCCCTGGGCACCAAAATCACCGGTTTCAAAAAAAAAACCAATCGAGAATCTGTAGAACCACGTCGATCGGCTTGTTCGCGCCCTGGTCCTTCAACCGAGGAAGCTACCGGGACAGGACGCGGCATTGGAGTTGGCATGGCTGCAATTTCTTGTCGGAATTACCGGAATATCTTCCTGCACGCCTCTCGGCGGTCCGCGGCGCGAGACGTTGGTTTTCAGTATTATGACAGATGGTCACAGAAATGTGACTCGTTAGTGTATAATGAGTGAAGTTCCCCACTGACTTCAGCTGAACCGCAGTACCGACACGTTAGCTAATATTACGGTATAACTTCAATGAGTCATCCAGACTGTCATCCTGCAACTACTGAGAACAGTGATGCAACATGTCGTGAGCCATAAATGTCGCTTCGCCCTCTATCCTGCTCTCTCTCTCTCTCTCTCTCTCTCTCTCTCTCTCTCTCTCTCTATATATATATATATATATATATATATATATATATATATATATATATATATATATATATAAGTTAACAGAGTTTTATTACTTTTTTAGAGTCTGCTACGTATTTGTTTGTGTTAACCCTATTCAGTTATTAATGTGGTTTGCTATAAAAATGTCCTGTACTTAGTTAGTGTAGTCATTTTAGTCTATTATCACTAGGTTATTACCTTTTATTTGGTTACAAATAGCCTGAAGGTGGCGGTAATGCCGAGATAGGCCTATTGCTAAAAATTTTAAGTACGAACACTATGTATTATTTAGTTTTCTTTATGAAGTTTAGCCGGCCGCGGTGGTCTCGCGGTTCTAGGCGCGAAGTCCGGAACTGTGCGACTGCTACGGTCGCAGGTTCGAATCCTGCCTCGGGCATGGATGTGTGTGATGTCCTTAGGTTAGTTAGGTTTAAGTAGTTCTAAGTTCTAGGGGACTGATAACCACAGCAGTTGAGTCCCATAGTGCTCAGAGCCATTTGAACCATTTTATGAAGTTTAGCGTCAATCAGATGTAGTTCTCTTGCACGTAACCTTCATGCATAGATACTAAGAATCAGCTGTTTTCTCAATACTCTTCCTAACTTATTAGGTCCACAACTTCACTTCCGTCTTTTTTCTCGATGTTCGAGGCTTTGTTGTGAAAAATTTACGAGAAATTTACGATTCACAATATTGGCCATCGCTGGTCACTACTTTCTCCTACCTTTAGGGCAGCATACGAGTTCCCCTGTGGAAGAACTGGACGTCTTTTAAGGCGATCCATAAATTGACCGTGCACTTGTTCGTAAGCTGGTCAGACAGGTCGTGTGCCGTTAATCGAAAATATTGTAGTCAGAGGGAGCAATGACTGGAGAATGCGGCAGGTCGAGTAGAACTTCCCACTTCAACGTTTCCAGGTATGTTTTGATGGGTTTTGCGATATGGTGTCAAGCATTATCACGCTGCAAAATCGTCTATTCATGTCTGTCACTGTATTGTGGCCGTTTGTCTTTCAGTGTTCGGCTCAAGCGCATCAATTGCTATCGATAAACTATGTCCTGTGATTGGTTCCGTCGGTTTTTATAGCTTCAAAAACCCCTCCTTCGCCGCCATACCGGTCTTCAATGTCAGAATCACGATTCTTGAAGAGCTGGAACCATTCTTTGTACGTTCGTTCCCTAACATGCGCCTCACAATATCACCATAGGTTTTATCCAGCATTTTATGAGGCTCAGCTGCAAATTTCTTCATATTAAGGTAGAAAATTGGAACTTCCGTAAATGACGAGACCGTGGCTCGTAAGCTAACATATTGACATATTAACTCTAGGCTAACTTCATGATGCAATCACAAATCGACCAATATTTTGATGGCTTGATGTTTCCAAATTCCTAAGCTTATTGTATGACACGAACTGCGACCTGCGCCACCACTTGTCGCTACTGCTATCTGTTGCAAAACGGCGGAAACAAAGTTGTAGACCTAATATATTGGTTGAATGTTCTTCGCAGTGCATAGGATCTCGTTTCGGTTGTTTTGTCCAACTTTCAGCCCAGAAGTTTGCAGACGATGCATTAAGTTGTTTCGATGACAGGGAATTTACCCAAGTGTAACGAATGTTCTGATGGTTCGTCGTATCATCAGAATTAGACTAAGATTTCATTCTTAAGTTAAATGTCGAGAATGTGGCATGTTATTTGTTTTGTTTTGTAAGAGTCTTCAACAGGATTAGTGTGTGGTCCCTCTGAATTCAACCCCATCTTCCCGACATAAGATCGTTCTTTGTGAAGTAAGCTTTCTGTAACGCTAATTAATATTAATTTAAGTCTGGGATATTGTTTTCGCCGTCGGGACGATTATATATACACAGAGCAACACTGATCCAGATATTCGGAATCTTACGTTCACAGTCTCTTTTCTAACGCATTTCAATATCGTAGAGATATCGCTGTTTTCTTTTCCCTTCTTTTAGAACTGAATTGACATCGACCATAAATCTGTCATCTCACCTTCTTTTATTTCCTTTTTGTGTGTGTTTGTCAAGTCTAGGATAAAGGAAGAAGTATTAGAGATGGAGCACAAATACGCACTGGACAATGATGCTGCACGAAATAAACTGTACGTTTTTCTAAGGAACCGTCTGGGGGCTCGTTCAAGTGACTTAGGTAAACCATGAACAACCACAGTGCTACTCACAGGGCGACCACAATCATCGAATGTGAGACTAGCGTCCTGACCAGTGGTCAACCACGACTGACCCCATTGAGCATAAAATCGTTGGGTATCAGCTAAGGCATGTTCTTTTCTTTCCGGAAGAGTTACGTGATTTAGTAAGAACAATAAATGCGGCCGGATGTTGCAATGGCTAGCGCGTATTTTACTCAATGCGACGCGCAGTACGTAACAACGCTTTGGGTGCAAACAGGTGGTAAAAATCTCAGGGAGGAGATGGCAGGCTTTTATCTCACTTCGAGAGCACTATTTAGAGCTACAGAACATCAGTTTGTATATCGACGCAGGTGTGCAAGTTTTCCAGAGTGAGATAATGTATTATCTCTCGCTGACTATTGGTCGGTGAAGGTGATGAATAACGGTGGGTGGAGTCGTGGCATCTAGCGCAGGATACACACAGGTGCGTGTCCCCAGCGCGTGACCTCGCTCCGATGCGCAACACCTGTGTCACTGTACACCCGTCATTACGACGGTCAAAGTCCGCGGCCACGTTGCATCTACGTTATGGAATGTTCCACACGTTTCTAGCTATGCAACAATAAAAAATCAGAAGAAGGAAAGGAATGGTGCAATAGGATGTGAGGTATAATTCTCGCTATACTGACAGCTTGCACACTGCGCAACACACATTGAGCAAAGAAAGTAACGAATATTCGACAAGTAGAAAACCATAAGTATAGCGTACGCTGCAGGGGAGAATGTAAGTGTTCTCCTTCTCCTCCTCCTCCGCCTCCTCGCCTCCTTTTTCTTCTTCTTCTTCTTCTTCTTCTTCTTATTCTTCGCTCTATCTCTTCTATGGTCTTCCTCAATTTCTTCCTCCATTGTATTTATGATCAAGAGGGAACCTTTAC
Source organism: Schistocerca nitens (assembly GCF_023898315.1). Classification (NCBI taxonomy): domain Eukaryota; kingdom Metazoa; phylum Arthropoda; class Insecta; order Orthoptera; family Acrididae; genus Schistocerca; species Schistocerca nitens. Next base: position 75,126,004 of record NC_064617.1, read on the forward strand.
CTGTGGTCTTCCTTCTCCCTTGTTGTTGTGTGGTCTTCAGTCCTGAGACTGGTTTGATGCAGCTCTCCATGCTACTCTATCCTGTGCAAGCTTCTTCATCTCCCAGTAACTACTGCAACCTACAGCCTTCTGAATCTGCTTGGTGTATTCATCTCTTGGTCTCCCTCTACGATTTTTACCCTCCACGCTGCCCTCCAATACTAAATTGGTGATCCCTTGATGCCTCAGAACATGTCCTACCAACCGATCCCTTCTTCGAGTCAAGTTGTGCCAAAAGCTCCTCTTCTCCCCAATCCTATTCAATACCTCCTTATTAGTTATGTGATCTGCCCATCTAATCTTCAGCATTCTTCTGTAGCACCACATTTCAAAAGCTTCTATTCTCTTCTTGTCCACACTATTTATCGTCCATGTTTCACTTCCATACATGGCTACACTCCATACAAATACTTTCAGAAACGACTTCCTGACACTTAAATCTATACTCGATGTTAACAAATTTCTCTTCTTCAGAAACGCTTTTCTTGTCATTGCCAGTCTACATTTTATATTCTCTCGACTTCGACCATCATCAGTTATTTTGCTCCCCAAATAGCAAAACTCCTTTACTACTTTAAGTGTATCATTTCCTAATCTAATTCCCTCAGCATCACCTGACTTAATACGACTACATTCCATTATCCTCGTTTTGCTTTTGTTGATGTTCATCTTATATCTTCCTTTCAAGACACTATCCATTCCGTTCAACTGCTCTTCCAAGTCCTTTGCTGTCTCTGACAGAATTACAATGTCATCGGCAAACCTCAAAGTTTTTATTTCTTCTCCATGGATTTTAATACCTACTCCAAATTTTTCTTTTGTTTCCTTCACTGCTTGCTCAATATACAGATTGAACAACATCAGGGAGAGGCTACAACCCTGTCTCACTCCCTTCCCAACCACTGCTTCCCTTTCGCGTCCCTCGACTCTTATAACTGCCATCTGGTTTCTGTACAAATTGTAAATAGCCTTTCGCTCCCTGTATTTTACCCCTGCCACCTTCAGAATTTGAAAGAGAGTATTCCAGTTAACATTGTCAAAAGCTTTCTCTAAGTATACAAATGCTAGAAACGTAGGTTTGTCTTTCCTTAATCTAGCTTCTAAGATAAGTCGTAGGGTCAGTATTGCCTCACGTGTTCCAATATTTCTACGGAATCCAAACTGATCTTCCCCGAGTTCGGCTTCTACTAGTTTTCCATTCGTCTGTAAAGAATTCGCGTTAGTATTTTGCAGCCGTGACTTATTAAACTGATAGTTGGGTAATTTTCACATGGTACACATATTCCTTCCATTTCTACCATTTTCTTGAGTGTTCAATGAGTTACCTATGTTGCTACTTTTTTCGATGATCTGAACATGAATTCTGAAGTGTCGAAACTGACTATTTCTTGGGAAACTGTGCAGTGATCGTATGTGTGAAATACGCACTTCGATTAACATAGAAGTAAAAAAGAAGAAAAGCTCGGCTTTAGTATATTTTCGCCATTTCGTGATAGGCTAACAAATAATGACTCGAGGTCCGTTCGCTAACAAGGGTAGACGCCACACTCTTAAATATTTTCGCAGGTACTTTTGTTTTGTGCATCTTTTGTGAAACGGTAGATTAGGAGAGTTGTTACTCACCATATACCGGAGATGCCGAGTCGCAAATCGGGCACTCTGGCCTCAGTTGCCTGAGAGTGCAGTCATGTGTGTGTTAGTTACATTTAGTATGTGTCTGTGTTTGTGTGTGTGCCTATTGTCTACTTCTGACGAGGGGTCTTACTGGCCGAAAGCTATATTTATGACAGTTTTCTTGCTGTGCCCGTCGGCGACAGCATCTCCGCTATACGGTGAGTAGCAACTCCCCTTTTCATAATATTGTCACTTCCATCCTGTATTTTCCATTGTTTGGTAGACTAGGAGAGTATTTTACACGGGAAGAGAGTCTGTGAATTAGCTTTATTGTGTTAAGCACAGAAATGTCGTTTGCGACAACTAATTTTCTATGAGTATAGTGTTCTACATAACGATACAGACCCAACGTCTCACTCAAATCTACACTGCTACACGAAGCTATGATATAAATGAGATAAATCTTTTTAAATAATTACTAACTTCATGTGATTATCGAATGAGGAAAAACGAAATACAGCTCTTTCTTTAACATGTATGGGAAGTTACAGAAAACGTGTTTTTCTTTTCAACTTGTTGTTGTTGTTGTTGTTGTGGTCTTCAGCCCTGAGACTGGTTTGATGCAGCTCTCCATGCTACTCTATCCTGTGCAAGCTTCTTCATCTCCCAGTACCTACTGCAACCTACATCCTTCTGAATCTGCTTAGTGTATTCATCTCTTGGTCTCCCTCTACGATTTTTACCCTCCACGCTGCACTCGAATACTAAATTGGTGACCCCTTGATGCCTCAACACATGTCCTACCAACCGATCCCTTCTTCTAGTCAAGTTGTGCCACAAACTCCTCTTCTCCCCAATCCTATTCAATACTTCCTCATTAGTTATGTGATCTACCCATCTAATCTTCAGCATTCTTCTGTAGCACCACATTTCGAAAGCTTCTATTCTCTTCTTGTCCAAACTGTTTATCGTCCATGTTTCACTTCAATACATGGCTACACTCCATACAAATACTTTCAGAAATGACTTCCTGACACTTAAATCTATACTCGATGTTCACAAATTTCTCTTCTTCAGAAACGCTTTCCTTGCCATTGCCAGTCTACATTTTATATCCTCTCGACTTCGACCATCATCAGTTATTTTGCTCCCCAAATAGCAAAATTCCTTTACTACTTTAAGTGTTTCACTTCCTAATCTAATTCCCTCAGCATCAACCGATTTCATTCGACTACATTCCATTATCCTCGTTTTCTTTTGTTGATGTTCATCTTATAGCCTCCTTTCAAGACACTATCCATTCCATTCAACTGCTCTTCCAAGTCCTTTGCTGTCTCTGACAGAATTACAATGTCATCGGCGAACCTAAAAGTTTTTATTTCTTCTCCATGGATTTTAATACCCACCCCGAATTTTTCTTTTATTTCCTTCACTGCTTGCTCAATATACAAATTGAATAACATCGGGGAGAGACTACAACCCTGTCTCACTCCCTTCCCAACCACTGCTTCCCTTTCGTGTCCCTCGACTCTTATAACTGCCATCTGGTTTCTGTACAAATTGTGAATAGCCTTTCGCTCCCTGTACTTTACCCCTGCCACCTTCAGAATTTGAAAGAGCGTATTCCAGTCAACATTGTCCAAAGCTTTCTCTAAGTCTACAAATGCTAGAAACGTAGGTTTGCCTTTCCGTAATCTAGCTTCTAAGATAAGTCGTAGGGTCAGTATTGCCTCACGTGTCCCAACATTTCTACGGAATCCAAACTGATCTTCCCAGAGGTCGGCTTCTACTAGTTTTTCCATTCGTCTGTAAAGAATCCGCGTTAGTATTTTGCATCCGTGACTTATTAAACTGATAGTTCGGTAATTTTCACATTTGTCAACACCGGCTTTCTTTGGGATTGGAATTATTATATTCTTCTTGAAGTCTGAGGGTATTTCGCCTGTTTCATACATCTTGCTCACCAAATGGTAGAGGTTTGTCAGGAATGGCTCTCCCAAGGCCGTCAGTAGTTCGAATGGAATGTTGTCTACTCCCGGGGCCTTGTTTCGAGTCAGGTCTTTCAGTGCTCTGTCAAACTCTTCACGCAGTATCGTATCTCCCATTTCATCTTCATCTACATCCTCCTCCATTTCCATAATATTGTCCTCAAGTACATCGCCCATGTATAGACCCTCTATATACTGCTTCCACCTTTCTGCTTTCCCTTCTTTGCTTAGAACTAGGTTTCCATCTGAGCTCTTGATATTCATACAAGTGGTTCTCTTCTCTCCAAATGTCTCTTTAATTTTCCTGTAGGCAGTATCTATCTTACCTCTAATGAGATAAGCCTCTACAGCCTTACATTTGTCCTCTAGCCATCCCTGCTTAGCCATTTTGCACTTCCTGTCGACCTCATTTTAGAGACGTTTGTATTCCCTTTTGCCTGCTTCATTTACTGCATTTTTATATTTTCTCCTTTCATCAATTAAATTCAGTATTTCTTCTGTCACCCAAGGATTTCTACTACCCCTTGTCTTTTTACCTACTTGATCCTCGGCTGCGTTCACTACTTCATCCCTCAAAGCTACCCATTCTTCTTCTACTGTATTTCTTTCCCCCATTCCTGTCAATTGTCCCCTTATGCTCTCCCTGAAACTCTGTACAACCTCTGGTTCTTTCAGTTTATCCAGGTCCCATCTCCTTAAATTCCCACCTTTTTGCAGTTTCTTCAGTTTTAACCTACAGGTCATAACCAATAGATTGTGGTCAGAGTCCACATCTGCCCCTGGAAAAGTCTTACAATTTAAAATCTGGTTCCTAAATCTCTGTCTTACCATTATATAATCTATCTGATACCTTCTAGTATTTCCAGGATTCTTCCATGTGTACAACCTTCTTTTATGATTCTTGAACCAAGTGTTAGCTATGATTAAGTTATGCTCTGTGCAAAATTCTACCAGACGGCTTCCTCTTTCATTTCTTTCCCACAGTCCATATTCACCTACTATGTTTCATCCTCTCCCTTTTCCTACTCTCGAATTCCAGTCACCCATGACTATTAAATTTTCGTCTCCCTCTTTTATCTCATCATACATTTCATCAATTTCTTCATCATCTGCAGAGCTAGTTGGCATATAAACTTGTACTACTGTAGTAGGTGTGGGCTTCGTTTCTATCTTGGCCACAATAATGCGTTCACTATGCTGTTTGTAGTAGCTTACCCGCATTCCTATTTTCCTATTCATTATTAAACCTACTCCTACATTACCCCTATTTGATTTTGTGTTTATAACCCTGTAGTCACCTGACCAGAAGTCTTGTTCCTCCTTCCAGCGAACTTCACTAATTCCCACTATATCTAACTTTAACCTATCCGTTTCCCTTTTTAAATTTTCTAACCTACCAGCCCGATTAAGGGATCTGACATTCCACGCTCCGATCCGTAGAACGCCAGTTTTCTTTCTCCTGATAACGACATCCTCCTGAGTAGTCCCCGCCCGGAGATCCGAATGGGGGACTATTTTACCTCCGGAATATTTTACCCAAGAGGACGTCATCATCATTTAACCATACAGTAAAGCTGCATGCCCTCGGGAAAAATTACGGCCGTAATTTCCCCTTGCTTTCAGCCGTTCGCAGTACCAGCACAGCAAGGCCGTTTTGGTTAGTGTTACAAGGCCAGATCAGTCAATCATCCAGACTGTTACCCTTGCAACTACTGAAAAGGCTGCAGCCCCTCTTCAGGAACCACACGTTGGTCTGGCCTCTCAACAGATACCCCTCCGTTGTGGTTGCACCTACGGTACGGCTATCTGTATCGCTGAGGCACGCAAGCCTCCCCACCAACGGCATGGTCCATGGTTCGTGGGAAGAGGTTTCAACTTGTAATACAGTAAAATATTGGGATATTTGCTTAGGTAGCTAAAAACAGGAAACCGTACTCTGTCTATGCAGTGACGAACGTAGTTCGTTCTGCTTATTTTCAAAGAATTAAAGCAACGACTCATAATTTTCAATTACACTCTTAAACCAGAACCCACGGTACATGTCTCGAGGCACAAAGGACAGCTATGGGATACCAGCCTGACTGTCGCCCATCATACAGCCCGACAACGAGGAGTGATGGTTTAACGGCCGCCTACAGACGACGAGATTTTCTGCTGCTTGTCTTCTTGCTTCCCAAACTCTACCTTTGCCATCAAGGTCGCCTGATGTCTTCCTAACTGAGACCATTTTGGAGCATTATGGGCAAGCCCCCCCCCCCCCCCCCCTCTTGACTACCAACCGCACCAATTGGACAGAATTTGGCACGATATCCCTCAGGAGACGTTCAACAACTTTGTCAATTAACGCTAATCCGAATAATTGCTTTATTAAGGGCTAGAGTAGGACCGACGCGTTATTGACGTGCTCAAGTTGTGAACCTCTTGCTCTTAAATAAAACAACCAATTTTTCTGAAATTGTTATTTGTTTCTCTGAACATGGCATCACATCCACAGATTTTCGTCCCATTAGGACAGTACCTTCGTGGTGCGTTCTCTCTCTCTCCCTCTTTCTCCATTTTCATGTTCAATACGTCAACTATATTGCAACGCTTTCAATGAACTGAACATGAATTTTGCAACGTCTAAGCGGGCTATTTCTCGTGAAACTCTACTGTGATCGTGTCTGTGGGATACGCACTTCTATGAACACAGCGCTACCAAAATGAAACTGAGCTTTAATATATTTTCGGTATTAAGCCAAAAAATCATGTATCGGCGTCATTTCTGAACATTACCAGCATCTTGTATAAAGAGTGCTACTCTTGTTCTTTAACTGGAGTGAATGTTATACTTACACATTTTGCTGGCTGGTTTTGATATGAGCACCCTGTGCACGGATCGGTGGATTCGGTAACAGTTTTACAAAAGAAGAAAGTCCATGAAGTAATTTTATTGTGCTATACACAAAATGTTGGCTCCAACAACGAAGCACTGGAGTATATAGCCGTTTACAAAACGTTGCACACTCAACCCTACACTTACATCTGCAGTGCTAGACGAAATCCCTACATATAATAAAAATGGATGGATCTATGTGTGTATGTATCACATGTGCTGCTAAACCACTTGGACAATTTCAACCAAACTTGGTGCACATATCCCTTTCTGTGAGACAACAATCTCTATCGAGGTAGGAACCACCAACCTATACGTGTTCAGGAGATATGACGTCAAAAACACCCGAGATGTGTGAGAAACTGCCGCATCAAGCATGACGTTTAAATTTATTACTTAATATATTCGTAACATTTTTCCCAGACAGTACCCAATATACCGCTGGATGTACCTACACTAATATATCACTGTACAATACATAGTTCCAGAGATATCACGTCATAAACACTAAGATGTGTGAAACAATGCCACAACATGCACGAAGGTTTAATTACATCCGTTCTCTACTAAAGAGACACTCCTACAGTCGAGTTGACGCACACAATCCCTGACATCTGGCAGCGCATTTAACATCCTTTAACTACGAAGCGCAAACAACTGTAAACGAAAACATTAGCTGTCTGTAGAGCTATGAAGAGGGGAAGCCATAAGTAGTAGTTCAAGAAAAGTAGTTCAAGTATCCAGATAACCGATGATTGCACTTCCAGAAACATATCATTGTACAATGTACAGTTCAAGAGATATCACGTTACAAACACCAAGATGTGTGAAAAATGCCGCGTCATACACCAAGTTTTAATATACCTATTCTGTACTACCAAGACACTGCTATAATCGAGTCAACGTACAGAAATCCCTGACATCTAGCAGCGCATTTGGCATCTTTCAACGATGAAGTCCAAACGACTGTAAGCGAAAACAATAGCTGCCTGTAGAGCTATGAAGAGGTGTAGCCATAAGTAGTAGATCAAGCAGAGAACGACATAACCTTGACCCTGACATAGAGGTAACTCTGGGAACTATCATGAAGCTGCGCATGTCACATTTCGCTGACATCAGCACTTCCTTATCTCCAAAGTCATTCGAGGAATCACGATATCCAAGTATGTGGCAATGACAAGGAGGGGGTGGGAGGAAAAAACCCAGTGCTCCTGCAGATTTAACGTGAAACAACCCTCCCACACCGAGTGCCCCCCTGGACTCGACTAAATATTATATTTCGCTGACAGTACTCCGACTCACCCCACTCCACTTCCGCAAATTTTGCATGAAACATCCCCCACTCTGCTCCTCCACGCCCCCACACACCTCACACTTCCGCTCTGCCTTACTGACTTCCAAAAAATTCGTTTGAAGACTGGCACACCAATCCCCACATTGATAACTTTGATCTGAAGCTATATACCTCATCATTCGCGATGGAGTATTGGAACGTGTAGATAGCATATTTCTCTGCAAATACCTAAAAACGAACATTTGCTTTGAAAATGTAAGTAACGGACTAGCAATTCGTATTTGTTGAACATGAACTTTATCCGAAATACAATACCAAAACCCTAGAAGCCGGCCGGAGTGGCCGAGCAGTTCTATGCGCTACAGTCTGGAACCGCGCGACCGCTACGGTCGCACGTTTGAATCCTGCCTCGGGCATGGATGTGTGTGATGTCCCTAGGTTAGTTAGGTTTAAGTAGTTCTAAGTTCTAGGGGACTGATGACCTCAGAAGTTAAGTCCCATAGTGCTCAGAGCCATTTGAACCAAGCCAAAACCCTAGAAAGCGTGAAATAATAGCAAATCTCAGACCCTCTAGTCGCCAGCAGATCACTGCACTGTAAAATCGCGACCATAGTCCGATGTTTGTACCACAACAAAGAAAGGCTCCAATGCCAGTTAAAAAACGCAATAGATCATAAATTAATTATTTTATGCATGCAAAATGTTGCAAATATTCTAAAATGTCTGCAGAATACGTCAAGAGCACAGAAATGGGAAGTTTACGTAGCGCATTGAGGGGAATCACGATTTGTAGACCAAGATTTCGTGCTGCCCGGAAGAGTATGCTGTACAATTTAGAAAAACACGCAGCAGAGTCGTCGGTTAATTATTTTCCTCATCTAAGATGAAAAATTTCTAGTGTTCGCAAAATACGTCTTTAGCACGAAAAAGTGCGACGTTCACATTGCTGTTAAGAGGTAAATACACGAAAAACGCTATCTGATGTAACAATATGTACAAAAGGTCTTTAATGTAAAAGAAAGTACTTGTTAATTTCCACATACACAGACACACATGAAATTAGAGCCAAAAATTCTGAAGTATGTACCCCAATGGTAATTCATAGCGATTAGGCCTAAAAACTCGATGTCATAAAACTGGCCTGATCAGGCTCGTAAATGCAGAAAAGTGAATGTTAACTGAGAAGGCAAAGAGACACACTGAATATAATTACCCACAACATGCCCTCAAACAATATATTTCTGAGCCAGTGCAAAAAGTGCTATGTGTACGTCTATAGTTGAGCTTTATACGTGAAGAACAATGTCTGATGTGACAATACTGAAAAAAAAGTTTGTTGTGTAAGAAGAAGTGTGATTCAATTTTCATATACACACATGTTGTCAAATTAGTGCCTCAAATTCTGAAAGACGATGTCTCAGGAAAGGGAGTGCGAGATGTTTCGCACTTACCAAGAACAAATTAAATATTGCTGCATGTGAATTGTGACCACGCCCGGTTGCGTAAGCAATAAGAGCATATATATATATATATATATATATATATATATATATATATATATATATATATATATATATGTGTGTGTGTGTGTGTGTGTGTGTGTGTGTGGAATATGAAAGAAATGGATAAATATTCAAAAATTACATGCATTATCTAAAGCAGCCCCACCTACTTACATGCCAAGAAAAACACAAACTGCTTGGATATTGTGGAATAAAAATGAAGTTACAGACACATGCTTGTATCTATAAGTGAAGCATTACAAACTAGTGATCATGTTATCATTAACTTGAAATTTCCGAGGTGGTTCTGCCTCCCTGGAGTGACATGGATGCCTTACTTCTCCACCTGCTAGACACTTATGTTTCTGCACCATTCGTTTCAAAAATTTTTACCTGCAAATTAGGATGAGGTGTTGCTTTACTATCTTCCATTAACAGAACATAGATTTGAACGGGAGTGCTGGTTGCTTGACGCCTACTGCCTGACGTCTGACACCTGACGCCCAGCACAGGGTGCATGATGCCAGATGCATGATGGCTGATACATGAGGCCTAGTCCGTTATGCATGACACCCAATGCCCAACACCAGACAGCTCTGCGAAAGACTGACACACACGTACAGGCGATAGTGTGACTGAGCGAGGAGTTTACAGTTAGACAGCAAGTACTAGCAAGTTTAGAAGGAATTGGCCAACGATCATGTGAGCAGGAGTACAACCATCTTTGATCTTTAGAGTGTAAAACGAGGCTTCTTTGGTAGTGGAAGGTATTAACATATCTTCTCCAATGTTCTAAACATACCTCAGCTATTAGGGTGGAAGAAGAGACCAACCGATCAACACTTTGGTTTGTTGTTATTACAGGAGAACATAGACAGTCTTGTTAGTGATATTGGTAGTATAAATTACACGTCCATCGATAAATAATTTTTTTGTAACTAGAGCTTTTATTTATTTATTCGCTTTCTATTTTCCACCCGCTCGCTCATAGACATCAAGTAAGTTTTTGACATACGTCATATGTGCTCCTCTTACAGAATAGGAGAAATTGTTATGGAGACTTCATCAATACGATGATGAAAGCGCAAGTGGTTAACTACTACTTGCACCTAGGGTCCCTTTGAGCCCCTCTGTATATAGCAAAACTCCAGTGGTCCAATATGCACGCATTGTCCAGAAAGAGAACTCGCTTCCTGACGTTCATGTCTCCAGCAGGTGGGGCACAGCTGTTGCTGCTGAGTGGGAGACCCGGATGTTCTCCAGGTGCACCAGCAGATCCCAATAGGCATGGGGCCAGATCGTCAGCTCTCCAATTCCACTGCAGCTGTACGTGGTGCAACAGTGTGTACTATGATTTCGATTCACGGTAGTTGCTGATCGATAATGGTATTTTAACCATGCTGGGTCTTTATATAGATGTAGCAGGCAGAACTGTGCAGAATGAAAACATGGTCCAAATTCCTTTCCAGAACCAACGCCTCAACACATTTCAGCTTAAATTGCGCGTATGACCAGTGTGGCCTAAATACAGCACAAAGGAGGCTAGATTAGCAACATTTGACGAGTGGCCCCCTGCTAGTAAGCAGCGACCAGGTGAGCCATGATGATAATGATGGTGTAACAGCTTTTTTTGATTCTGGTGATGGTTTGAAGCATCAATGTGAGAAGTTGATCCATGGACAGCTCACGCTCTGTGGATCTCCAAATGTGTGTTTCTGATTCGTGTACAGAGCAATGACTTAGTGGATACTATCCGTCGAACGAATAATGTGATAATTACAGCAAATATTGTTATGCTAAATATTAAACTTTAGGCAGATATTCTGAACAAACAGTGCCATCTGAACAACATGACAACGAGGCTACTCATGTGGCTAAAATTTGCTTCCAGGACGAGGTGGGCACAAAGTTCAATCCATTTGGATACATTATTACCTGTGTTAAGTGTACAGTCTCCATTTCCTCATGTGTTGCATGTTGAGTGCCTATAGCATCTACAGTTAAGGTATTCATTCAATTTAATTATGACAGTATCAGCAAGTAGTGTATTTTTTGCTTTTGCAGCATGTTAAATAACACAGCACACAAATTATATGTGTGTGTGTGTGTGTTTTTGTGTGTATGTATAAGTTCTATATGAAGTGGCTGAGTCACACACACACACACACACACACACACACACACATATATATATATATATATATATATATATATATATATATATATATATATATGATAGCAATAATGGATTCTTCTTGATCACTTACCCCACTGCAAGTCCATCTTCCTGCTGCAGTCAAATCGTTTACAGCACATGAGAACTGGACGACAGATGAGTGTTTACTATCACGCAATTATAACGGGTTTCAGGTTTCACTCACTGAATTAGAGCACCCAATCCAGTAATGTGTCTCCTAAACTTGTATGCTGTGACTGTCAGTTCTGCCGGCATTGGGGCAGAAGACCCTCTTGCTGTTTGTCTACTGGAACACCGGTAGACCACTAACCACTATTCTATCTGCATATAGCTACAATAATTTGCTCCAACGGAAGTGCTATATTAAAAAAGGGGAAATCTTCTCCACAATACCGTTGGCGGTACAGTCTGTCCATTGCTATTTAGTACTCTGTCACACAAATAGCCTTACTTATCATTAAATTATCCCATTACGTTATTATTTGCAGTCATATTTTGTGACATATGCTATGACGCCGTTAATTTATACACAGCACACGTATTTTACTTTAAAAAGCTGCACTATAAATCTACATGAACAGAACCAGCCAGGATCGGTAATACATATTGGTAAACATCTTATGGTGCCTGGAAAGTGACCAGACATATGGCTAATCAAGGTATCACCTGGCTGGAGAACATGTGTTTTATCCCTGTGCCAGGCTGTTTAGGTGTGTACTCGATGAGTTTTCAGTTAGTCTGTTATGGCATGTAATTACATGACTTCAGAAATTATTGGCAATTCTGCACCGTCATTACTGCTGTAATCACATTATTTTCCGTGTATTACGACGTCAGTATGATCGTCTCTGCAAACTGGCAATGTCATGCCGTCACACTGTAATGCTGAGATACCATATTCCGTAATACGAGGTGCGGCTAGAAAAAAACCGGACTGATGCTGGAAAAAACATTTATTTGCAATTATTTACAATTTCATGTTATCTCCTTCAATGTACTCTCCTCCTCGGTCTCTTCACCGCTCCATACGAATTTCCCACTGTTCATAGCAATGCTGCAGATCATTTTCGGTAAGTCCATACATTACTTCCGTCGCTTTTTCTTTTACTGCTTCAACAGTCTCAAATCTAGTTCCTTCCAAAGCTGACTTGACTTTAGGGAAAAGAAAAAAGTCACAGGGGGCCAAATCAGGTGAGTAGGGTGGATGATCTAAGATGGGAATGTTGTGTTTTGCCAACGTCTTCACTGACAACGCACTGTGAGCTGGGGCATTGTCTTGGTGAAGGATCCATGACTTTTTTCTCCACAAATCGTTCCGTTTTCTCCGTACTCGCTCACGTAGGGTAGCCAGGACGCTAATGTAGTAATGCTGATTCACTGTTTGTCCCTCTGGTACCCAATCAATGTGCACAATCCCTTTGATGTCAAAAAAAAAAAAACAATCATCATTGCCTTGAATTTCGATTTTGACATTCGTGCTTTTTTTTGTCGTGGAGAACCAGGAGTTTTCCAACGCATCGATTGGCGTTTAGTTTCGGGATCGTAAGTAAAAAACCACGATTCATCGCAAGTAATAACATTTTGTAAGAAGGTGGGATCACTTTCAATGTTTTCCAGGATGTCAGAACAAATCATTCTTCGGCGTTCCTTCTGTACAATTGTGAGACACTTTGGAACCATTTTTGAACACACTTTGTTCATGTTGAAACTTTCATGAAGAATCTGCCTAACACTTTCCTTGTCAACTCCTGTTAACTCAGACACTGCTCTGATTGTTAAACGGCGATCTTTTCGAACAAGTTTACCGATTTTTTCAATGTTTGCATCAGTTTTTGCTGACAATGGTCTGCCAGTGCGAGTGTCATCACTGGTGTCTTCGCGGCCATCTTTAAATCGTTTAAACCACTCAAACACTTGTGTTCGCGATAAACAATCATCGCCGTACACTTGTTGTAACATTACAAACGTTTCACTTGCAGATTTTCCTAGTTTGAAACAAAATTTGATGTTAACACGCTGTTCTTTCTGTACACTCAACATTTTCCGACGCACAGACAAAATGTCAACTACTTAAAACAGACGCCACGGGCAGACTGAGTGCAGGAGGCAGATGAAACTCGAGCAGTAGGCGGAGCGAGAGTCACGTGACAGGCCACGCGACTTTCAGCCTTATTGCGTTCGTTTTATTGTTTCACCAGTACTAGTCCGGTTTTTTTCTAGCCACACCTCGTATTTAGAGGCACTTTGCTTATTGGAAATCCTATCATTGGCGATATGGTTGACGGCTTGATATAAAGCGTGCATTTCAGTTGGGTCAGCATCATGCGCTAGTAGAATCTCTAACGTCATTTCCAGTTGTGGTACGTTAGAAACACGACGACTTGCACATGTACATATCTATTCGTTACAGAGAATAGAATCGCTTTAGTACCAGTTGTGGCGCTTAATTAGCATTTCTAGGTATGGAGGATAGTCATAAAAAGTCTTTGGCTAGGCGTATTAAGATGGCTCTTCGTGTCTCAAGGCATACGAAATCGAATTTTCGTAGGGATTCAGTTTGTATTACGATAAACATGTATTTTGATGAGTTATACAGACGATTTTGATACACCAATGTTTAATTTGTGCTTGCTAGGTGTGAGATGTCTCACAGGTTACTATGTTAAGCCCTTTTCTCTGAGATAGGCAGTTTGACATTGTCTTTGGAAATTTCTGTTTCCATCTTTGATAGTGTGTTTACAAGTTGTACATGTTCCTCGTATTGTCTAAATAACATTTTTGGTAATAATGAACACTTTATTCTTTCCTCCCTTCCCCAATAATGCAATTCTGCTACGTGTGTCTGCTGTGCTGGTATAGTTGTTTAGAAGTTTTTATTTTATTTTTGTACCTCATTAATTACATTCAGTCTGTCTATTTGCCTGACCACGTAACTAATAAGGAGGTATTGAATAGAATTGGGGAGAAGAGCAGTTTGTGGCACAACTTGACAAGAAGAAGGGACGGGTTGGTAGGACATGTTCTGAGGCATCAAGGGATCACAAATTTAGCATTGGAGGGCAGCGTGGAGGATAAAAATTGTAGAGGGAGACCAAGAGATGAATACACAAAGCTGATTCAGAAGGATGTAGGTTGCAGTAAGTACTGGGAGATGAAGAAGCTTGCACAGGATAGAGTAACATGGAGAGCTGCATCAAACCAGTCTCAGGACTGACGACCACAACAACAACAACAACATTTTCCTGCTTAACTAACACTTACTTTTCTGCTGTTACTGGCCTGGTCACTCTAGTTTAGTGACATCAAATTCTCACGCCTAATTCCTATGAGTGTCAAATATTGTAATCTACCATTGGGGTACATACTTCAGAATTTTTGGCACTAATTTGATGAATAAACATATAATATGTAGAAATTAACATGTGCTCTCATTTACATTACAGACGTTTCTCGCAATATTGTGACGTCAGACAGCGTCTTGGTGCATTTACCTCCACTAGCAAAATGAAACGTCGCACTTTTTCGCGCTACGGACGCATTTTGCAGACTTTTTAGTAATTTTTCAGCATCTTAGATGTCGAAAATAATCAATTTACCACTCTGTTGTAGTTTTATTTCCTAGACCGTGCGGCAGTCTATGCGTGGCGGTACAAAATTACGATCTACAAACCGAACATCACTCAACGAGCCATGTAAACTTCGCAATTTTCCCGGTGCTGGTGTATTCTGCAGACATTTCACAATATTCGCAACGTCTTAGACTCATAAAATAATTAATTAACGGCCTGTTGGAGCCATCTATTGGCGAGGTACAAAGATCGAACTATCGTCGCGTCTGCTGGTGTTTGAAGGAAT
Organism: Schistocerca nitens; assembly: GCF_023898315.1. Lineage (NCBI taxonomy): Eukaryota > Metazoa > Arthropoda > Insecta > Orthoptera > Acrididae > Schistocerca > Schistocerca nitens. Next base: position 75,141,368 of record NC_064617.1, read on the forward strand.
TAGGAGTTGCTATTATTTCACGTTTCCTGGGTTTGTGGGATAGTACATGAGGTAAAACTCATGTTCAACAAACATGAATTCTTAATTCATTATTTATATTTTATAGTTAATGTTTTTAGTTATTTATAGAGAAGTATTGATTTTTCAGTGCAGCCATCTGGTGGTGACAGGAGCAGGTACGACGTGAAAGTGGATTTGCTTTTAATTATGTTTTCAGTGCTTGTTGGATAAAGTATATGGTAAAAATCTCATTTCTAATTAATAAAATTTTCTATTTCATTATTTATGTTTTATAAACAAATGTTGTTTCGTAATCGTTTATAGACGCATATGCTATCTACTATGGCAAATGATTTGGGCTGTATCTTCAAACCAAATTATCAGTGTGAGGACCGGTGTGCTAATCCTTATACGAACTTTCTGGAAATCAGTGACGTGACATATCTGTGGAGCAGAAGCATGAGGTTCATGGGGGCATAAGGGCATGTGATGGTGGATGGCTTAATGCAAAATTAAATTTGCAGAAGTTCAGGTAGGATGCTGGTGTCAGCGAAAAATTACTCGCAGTTGAGTCTCGCTCCAACAAATGAAAAGGGGGGGGGGGGGGCGTGGGAGGTTGGCGCTTGTGGCGGGAGAGGGTGGGTGCTTCATGCGAAATTTGCTCTCTCCTCCCCACCCCTCCTTCATCTTGGCACATGGCAGGATATGACGATACCTGGGCTGACCTTGGAGATAAGGAAGTGCTGATGCTAATGTCAGCTAAATATGATACATGCAATTGCATGAGATTTCCCAGAATAACCTCTAGGTCAGAGTGAAGGTTATCTCGTTCTCTTCTTGCCCTACTGCTACTATAGAGACGTTAACAAAATCGGTTTGCAGATACTTACTAAATTTATTTATCTAATCTGAAAAACCTAAACACTACTCTTTCGCTAACGTATGCAGCGCGTTACATACAATTTATTTTTTTCTGTTACTGTAATACAGTAAGACAATGGACTATTTAGTTAGGTAGTTAAACGTAGGAAACCATACCCTTTCTGTGGAGCTGTGAACAAAATTTATTTTTCTAATTTTCAAAGTGTTAATGCAACGAATTATAATTTTTAAGTAGGATGCTCGTTTTTTCTATCATGTTGTTGATGTATTTAAGTCAGCTCTGCACAAATCAGTTTAAATATCTATCCATTTTTCTTATGAAGCTAGAAAAGTCTTAAGACTTAGGCATCAAAGCAATATGCAGATAAGCAGTGTCCAAATGATGTTCTGGAGGCGGAATGTTCCACTTACATTAGGCGTTCAACAAGTTCCCAGTTTTCTTAATGCGCAGCTGAGTGTGCCTTCTAAAAGACTTGAGATGTAAAGCTGCTGATGTCTCGGAGCGACAAGCTTTCTCGATGCTCTCTTTGAAGACTTCTGGGGATGTGAGTTCTGTTACATAAAGCGTGATTCTTTAGATATCCACCCAAAAAGAAATCTACTTGTGTTAAACCAGTCGACTGTGCGTTCCTTTTCTGCGGTCCACGGCGTCCTGACCATCTGAGAGGAAACCTATCTTCAATTGTTGTACTACAACATGCGTAGAATGGGCTGCGTGACCATGATGCTGCATTCACACATGGCCTCTGGTGTTTCGACTGACATATTCAAGGAGAACAACTAAACTGTTGACGAAAGAACCTGCATGCGTTTCACATGTTACAGTAAAAGTGATATAGTGCGCCATACATTTCACCTGTTAGAGTACCTGCAATATGCTGTGGACTGATTATTTCAGCTCCATTGATTCCACATCACAAATTAATGAGCCAGCTCCTTTGACGATCTACATGATGTAATTATCACCTAGCATGTTCTGTGATCCAGTAATTACATTGTGACGGTTCACCACACGTAATATACGTACAGAGATTCGTCTGACAATATGACATTTTGTGAGACGTCGAGAGTGAAATTCCTCACGGCCCTTTCACTCAAATAATCCCCATGCAGTCCTTATGTCACTGGCAGGTGGTACGGTTCTAACTTGTGACCGTGTACTATTCGCCACATAGATGTAAGTCTCATACTAGTGACTGAGGCAACTTGTCGTATACTATCATAATGATCGTGTTACATTTCAGCTCAAACAAACATTTTCGTATTCTCATCCCTTGATGGTTTTCGCCTATTTCTGTCTTCTCAGACTACTTATTTTTCGAAGTCGCTCTTCAGCACGTAAGAACGAAATGGCTGATGGAGTTTTACAACCAGGATATCTGACTGCAGATGTCACGGTTATTTCACGGATGTGTATACCAAGTTAATATCGTGGTAGACCGAATCTCGTTTGTTCATGCATAGCGAATTCTCTTGTACACGACAGTATAAGTATACATTTTACAACCTAACCGAAGGAGGTTTAAAACAACATAATCATGCTTGCCCTCGATGACATCAGCAGGCCATTTAGGAGGCGCAGTGAGTTGTGTACTCAGGAATATAGGCACCTTTGAACAGTTCATTTCAGTAAACATTCTGGCACCAGAAAAGCCATCTGAACGCCGCTTATCTTGCACAGCATGTTGCATCCTCCCTAAACATTGCACGTTTCTGGTTCACTAATTACAATTTACAAAAATTACATTTACATTGATCTGCGCACATTTTTTAAACAGATCGGCAATATGGTAGAAAAATGTAATGTTCTGCTTAAAAATTGTAACTTGTTGCTGTAGCTCTTTGCATGTAAGTAAATTAGGGAAGTTTGGAGCGGTATTGGCGGCCATACAGAACTGCCCACTGCTGTGATTTCCCTTTCTGGCTCCAAATGACAGACGTGTACACATAGGAATCAGAAGCAAGCTTGTATATCCACGTGCACTAGATGGATATCTTTTGCCCCTCTTCAGTGCTTAGTCTGCTCTCACTGCTTGTTGGTGTTTCTGAAATTCTTAGCGCAGGGAATATATTTTCAAGCCTGTGGTGCCCGTTTTTAAGGTAAGTACTTAATTTCGTTGCTGTATTTCGGTTACCTATGTTATGTGTAGGATGACATCTAACAAACGTTCCATGATAATTTCTATAAGGGAACGCACAATATGACGAGATCCTACTGTGTGTTTGTCGTGTAGGACTGGCAACGTTATTGTCTTTCAGTATCAGCCAGAAGTAATTTAATTTTTAAATTATATTTTCTTCTTCTTCCTTCTTTTCAGATTGAAATGGCGGAAAATGAGAAAAAAGTAGGAAGAGAATGGAAGGAAATGAGCCTGAAAATGACTGAGCTCAAATTTATGTGTAGACTACGAGGGAGGCAGCTCAAGCCTCGTCAACAATTAGAAAAGAAAAAAATCGCTACCGAAGACAGGCAGAAAAATGAATGCTGAAAGACAGTTGAAGGAAGCTAAACTTAACCCCGGTGTTCCAAAATAAACACGTAATATGTGACCACTGAAAGCCAAATTATTACAAAGCGGCAAAGAAAACTGGAATTGCCTGGAAACAATGGGCCAGCAGAAGACACTGAAAAGTGAATGATGTGTGTGTAGTCATTTGAAGAAGACTGGGTGGTGTGTACCAAGCGTATATGCTGCGCACATGCTGGATGTGTGAATCAGGCGAATATTTTGTATTTTATTTTTGCGAGGTCTGCAAAACAGTGAGCTAAACATTGGTGAACTGAGATTAAACAGTAACAATGAATTCCCATGATTGTGCGTTGTATTATTATTCAGTAAGTATCAGTACAGCGTATCATTAACAACCGGTTAATGACCGATAGTGTTAGACACTTTCTACAAGCCTTGCAATTGCAGCTCTTTTAGTTCCGATACAATTAAATACTACAAATAAAAAACAAAAATCATTACACTATGTTGCCAATAGCACATGTCTTGTGGTAAGGAAATAGAGTATTAATATTTCGATTGCCCACCATAGCTACACAGTAAAGCCAAAAAAATTTAAGTCGTCCTTTACGGCGCGGCTCTCTCCTAAGTATCTTGATAATTCCACACAAACAGTAACGTTTCCTACGTTTACCTGTAGAAATAGATATTGCTATCATTTATTGTTTTGAAAGCTACAGGGAAAAACACCTCATCTGAAAAACCCTTTATAAAGAACAAAATTGGCCTCAGTCATTTGATTATGTTATGCTTATTAGTTTGTAACTGGATAGCAGCAGTTATTAATTGCAGTAAATACAGTTTGGTGACACAATGTTGGCGAGGCTATTATGTTTACTATAGATCATTGTGTGCTCTCAAAACTGCACCATCAACTTTTCTTCTTGGGATTTCGTAACAATGAAAACGTGATTGCCCGTATGTCCGGACTGTGTAATAAATACAGCTAGTGTCCAGCTGAAACCTAAGTGTATTAAGGTTGCCGAACGGCGCAAACGTTTTGCAGAAACCGTAATCGTTCCGCATTAAATCTCAATTATCGTGACCATTTATCCTGGAGGCTGTTGGCGGCACGCCGATACAGAGGCACTTATTCCGCACAGCACGCTTATCCTAGGAGAGACTGCTCTAGATACATTAGTCTAGTCACGCAACAGCTATTTAACTGTGCTTCATATGCAAAAGACGCATGGCTGGCGCGGTGCAGTCGGCTCCGTGCGGGCAACCGGTACGCACGCACTATGCAACCGCACACGCTGTCTGTTCGCTGTTTTATTCCTCTGTAATAACGATCATTGGGTGCGTTAGATTACTCTTTTAAAACAAACATTTCAGGATTCAAATTCTGTGTGAGCCCAGCTCTTAGTCTCATCTTTAATTACCTTCGTTTTCAAAACTGGTTTACATCATGTGGCCAGAGGTTTGGTGCATTGAGACCGACACATACTGCGCACCTTGGATAACCTCCAGTGTTGCCACACAACACTTGCTATATTCAGCGACGCAATCTTCCTTCCACTGATATTATATCCTCCATGTTGGACTGTCTTGGAAACTGTGAGTGTTTGTGACATAAAAAATAAATTAAACAGTTACCTGTGTCAGTCTGTTTATTTTCTCCAGCGAACCATTTCGAAGGCTTAAAAACTATCATAGGGTGGAGCAGTGGATTACATTTTTTTTTGTTCCTAGATGTATCTAATTGCCTGTTATGAGTTTCATATTGCTACAAAAAAGATATACCCACTGGAGTTACATTCAACCAGACAATGATAAACCATACAGAATGGGAACAGTCCCCCAGGCTATGGCTAGGCCAGGTCTCCGCATTACCTTTTCTTCCAAGAGTGATAGTTCTGTAAGTATCGGAGCAGGACTATAGCAAAGTTTGGAAGGTAAGAGATCAGCTTCTGGTGGAAGTAAAGCTGAGAGCACGTCATGAGTCTCGCTCGGACAGCTCAGTTTGCTCAAGTGACTATAACCATATTTTACAGAGCACAAGGCATTTAGGAGAAGAATGTGAGCATCTAATACGTACCATAGCACACTGTAGGGAAGTGTATCCTCAAGTTTGTTCTGAAAGTTTAATAAAGTGTAAAAGACTGAAATTTGCTTTTGTGCTTGATGAAGTTACCAGTTCCTTAAAGGAAATCAGTGAAGTTTGGAAAATGAAAGGTAAGCAGTTGGATATTCGACAGGTTTACAGAGATGACCTTGACAGGACGGATGCATCAAGAATTTTTGCTGAAACCAAAAAGTAGAAGTAAATCATGCCAAGATTATTTATGGAGCTTAGCTCTCTGAAGCAGTCAAACAACTGAGGCATATAATATCCAACTCTGTCTCTGACTCATTGAGGGTGTTTATATGAGGCACTATCTGGATGCATTAGTGAAGACAAATAAAAGAAGGCTCTATTCAGTGCGTAATGAGAAACGAAGAAAAGAATAAAAAGCATGTTAAGCAATAAAACTTCGCAAATATATTGTCAAGTAGAAGAAGGTGTAATTAGATGAATGACGAAAACTAATTTCGCTTAATAAAGTTTCATTCAGCACTTGCACATACAAGAGCGCGGAGCGAACTGCCTCCGGCCAGAACACATACGGCATATATACAGTTACAGAACATTCCCGTACAATGATTCTTGACATTAGTGGATGCTTCTAGAATGTACTCGAACCGAATATAGAAATTAAAATTTTAAAGTTCAGGTGAGTTTTCAACTCACGACCCTCCACGCAACAGTCTAGTATCGTAACCACTACAGCAAAGTGACTGTGCTACTCAGTTTCTTCTGCGACAATATTATAAATAAATATTAGTTAAATTGCATTGTAGAGGATGTTTCTAGAATGAAATTTTCACTCAAGCTGTGGCTAAGCCATGTCTCCGCAATATCCTTTCTTTCAGGAGTGCTAGTTCTGATAGGTTCGCAGGAGAGCTTCTGTAAAGTTGGGAAGGTAGGAGACGAGGTACTGGCAGAAGTAAAGCTGTGAGAACGGGCCGTGAGTCGTGCTTGGGTAGCTCAGTTGGTAGAGCACTTGCCTGCGAAAGGCAAAGGTCCCGAGTTCGAGTCTCGATCCGGCACACAGTTTTAATCTGCCAGGAAGTTTCACTGTTTAAACTCTTAATTGCTTCAAGTATGTGTCTTAAACCATCCGAAAAAAACCGTCACTTATCTAGATGCAAATTCAGTTGCTATTTGCCTGCTAGTATCTACACAAGGTGTGTCTAAATGTATGTATACATGGGGGTAGAGATCAAATGGTTATAAAATATTTTAGACATATTTTACTAAAAAAATAGGTGTCTGAGGTGCAAACATGTCTTTTTAATCCAGGAGTCTGTGTATGCTAAGTATAGGAGAGCCAAATAAATAATATCCAGATTATATTTATCAGTTATTTGAGAATGAGAAAACTTACAGACTTCGAACTTACTTAACGAACAGAGTATTAGCGGTAATGTGAGCATTCATATGTACCCACTTCAGTGTGTTAATTGTTTTTTCTCCGCATGTAACAGTCGTCTCACAATCACGTCACAGAATTTACTTTCTGATGTTTTCTGCACAGTCGTAACTGCACCATTATGTAGACCACGTTTGTCAGTATAGACTTACTGTTTTGCGTCTAACTATCGACACTTTAACATCTGACTTGCTGGGCCGGGGGGTGGGGAGATAAACTGTTGTGGATTGCCAAGAGGGCCAACCCACGGAGTTTGGAGGAGGCCGAAAGGCTCGCGTTTAAGCTGACGCAGACTGGTGTGGGGTCTGGAACAGGACAAGGAATTCGGGCTTCAGAAAAAAGGTGGTACTTGGTGGAATACTTAACTTTAATCCATCAATGTTGATCGTAGCTCTTGTCTGTACATTCTTCACAATATCAATAGGAACTGATAATGGCGCCTTGCTAGGTCGTAGCAAATGACGTAGCTGAAGGCTGTGCTAACTATCGTGTCGGCAAATGAGAGCGTAATTTGTCAGTGAACCATCGCTAGCAAAGTCGGCTGTACAACTGGGGCGAGTGCTAGGAAGTCTCTCTAGATCTGCCGTGTGGCGGTGCTCGGTCTGCAATCACTGATAGTGGCGACACGCGGGTCCGACGTATACTAGCGGACCGCGGCCGATTTAAAGGCTACCACTTAGCGAGTGTGGTGTCTGGCGGTGACACCACATAAACATTAGTGGCTTGCTCTCGACACATGTACTTGGAGATACTAATCAACCTAAAAACATACTGCTCCTAATAGCTATAATTATAAGGCTGCAAGTGATGTAAATTCTGATGAAATGTTGTTCAGTACACTGTCCTCAGTCAGCAGTAAAAATATCTGTACTTATACCACTAACACCCTAACAACTGAATATCTGTTTGAAACATTTTCAGCCGGCCGCGGTGGCCGTGCGGTTAGGGTGTTTCAGTCCGGAACCGCGTGACTGCTACGGTCGCAGGTTCGAATCCTGCCTCGGGCATGCATGTGTGTGATGTCCTTAGGTTAGTTAGGTTTAAGTAGTTCTAAGTTCTAGGGGACTGATGACCTCATATGTTAAGTCCCATAGTGCTCAGAGCCATTTGAACCATTTTTTGAAACATTTTCCCGCTGAAATCCCCAACAAAATTATGAAAGGATGAAGGTTTATCGCTTACTACATTTTCGCTGTTCATGGACGAAAGGTTCAACATCAAGCACGACGTTTTATTACTTCTTTACTACTAATTGTATTCGCAATCCATTCTGCTAGCATTTACCGCTTAATGTGTCTGCTAAATTATATCATTTAACGACGGATAGTTCAGGAGATATGACATCATAAACCATGAGTTGCGAGAAAAACTAGCTTTTCTAAAAATTGAGCGCAAATTTCCTACACTATACTCAGCCACTGCAAATGAGGATATTTAGTGACTTCCAACCGTAACGTCTGATCGAGATTACATAATAAAACTGCAAATTAATGCCTGTGCTTCTATAACTTACCTTTCGCCACTGTCAAGCCTAAAATAGATGGTCTGACACTCGGAACTAATTGCCAAACTATCTTACACGTACGTACATATAAATGGGTTACCACTTATTTGGTTTACCAGCTTTGGTATTTAAGGTTTTCATTTGTCGGTGGGTGAATAATCTGAAACTAACAAAATCAACATAATTAGGCTGTTGCTTCTTCGACAACATTAACTCATTTGTAAAGCAATCAGACACTTGAAGCTGTTTTATACATGGGAGGTCGATCTTTGGAGAAATGTTTTTCATGTCATTTCTTTGTAGCCTGCACACAGCTTAGCATTCAGGTTTGTGAAGCCCTGCTCCTGGAATTTTTCTCCCATACTCTATGGAAACGGCCAAGGGAAATTTACGAGACAAGATATAGTGGTCGCCTGTGCGTGACAACAGCCAGACGTTGGAGGACGGTTAAATAAAATGTCAGTGGCTCCTAAGAGCATCGGGGAAAAGTGCTGAGCAGAGAAGAAAGCGTAGTAACAGCAAGACTGACAGCTGTAAAAACAAGAGTGACACAATTGCAGAGAAGGAGCAAGGGTAAGAGAGGGATATAGGGAACGAGTCTTTGGAAGAGGCACCTGCATGTCATGAATAGTTTATTGCAGGTCTAAAATATGATTTAACGACAGACACCTCTCTCCCTCCACTCACCCTCGGAAGAATGGCGCACAGTTAGAGCCAATGAGATCGTGAGGCCCCACAGCAGGTACTGGCGAGAGCAAAGGGCAGACCTGAATATAACTAGGTGGCAGGACGCTCTGAGAGTCCTACTGCAGTCAGATTAGGAAGCTGGTAGTTGTATCAACAGGATCAGCCGAATAGAGTAGCCAGGCAGGTCTAAGCAGTGTTACCGGCAGCAGTTTCTGGGTAGGTAATGGAATCCTAGTCCTTTAGCTAGGGACTTGTGCGTGACGTGTCATGCGTGCAGGCTGTGTTAGTACCGACAGTCTGCGAGCTAGTCACTGGGTAAGGACTTGGACTCTTCGTGGGTACATATCCTTTAGAGCAAGTACTCAGTGCTTAATTAAAGTGCTGCTAGCCACTGACTTCCAGTGTAGGCTGTATTTATAGTTGTTGTTGTTGCGGTCTTCAGTCCTGAGACTGGTTTGATGCAGCTCTCCATGCTACTCTATCCTGTGCAAGCTTCTTCATCTTCCAGTACCTACTGCAACCGACATCCTTCTGAATCTGCTTAGTGTATTCATCTCTTGGTCTCCCTCTACGATTTTTACCCGCCACGATGCCCTCCAATGCTAAATTTGTGATCCCTTGATGCCTCAAAACATGTCCTACCAACCGATCCCTTCTTCTAGTCAAGTTGTGCCACAAACTTCTCTTCTCCCCAATCCTATTCAATACCTCCTCATTAGTTACGTGATCTACCCACCTTATCTTCAGCATTCTTCTGTAGCACCACATTTCGAAAGCTTCTATTCTCTTCTTGTCCAAACTAGTTATCGTCCATGTTTCACTTCCATACATGGCTACACTCCATACAAATACTTTCAGAAACGACTTCCTGACACTTAAATCTATACTCGATGTTAACAAATTTCTCTTCTTCAGAAACGCTTTCCTTGCCATTGCCAGTCTACATTTTATATCCTCTCCACTTTGACCATCATCAGTTATTTTACTCCCTAAATAGCAAAACTCCCTCACTACTTTAAGTGTCTCATTTCCTAATCTAATTCCCTCAGCATCACCCGACTTAATTTGACTACATTCCATTATCCTCGTTTTGCTTTTGTTGATGTTCATCTTATATCCTCCTTTCAAGACACTGTCCATTCCGTTCAACTGCTCTTCCAAGTCCTTTGCTGTCTCTGACAGAATTACAATGTCTTCGGCGAACCTCAAAGTTTTTACTTCTCCATGAATTTTAATACCTACTCCGAATTTTTCTTTTGTTTCCTTTACTGCTTGCTCAATATACAGATTGAATAACATCTGGGAGAGGCTACAACCCTGTCTCACTCCTTTCCCAACCACTGCTTCCATTTCATGCCCCTCGACTCTTATAACTGCCATCTAGTTTCTGTACAAATTGTAAATAGCCTTTCGCTCCTTGTATTTTACCCCTGCCACCTTCAGAATTTGAAAGAGAGTATTCCAGTTAACATTGTCAAAAGCTTTCTCTAAGTCTACAAATGCTAGAAACGTAGGTTTGCCTTTTCTTAATCTTTCTTCTAAGATAAGTCGTAAGGTTAGTATTGCCTCACGTGTTCCAACATTTCTACGGAATCCAAACTGATCTTCCCCGAGGTCCGCTTCTATCAGTTTTTCCATTCGTCCGTAAAGAATTCGCGTTAGTATTTTGCAGCTGTGACTTATTAAACTGATAGTTCGGTAATTTTCACATCTGTCAACACCTGCTTTCTTTGGGATTGGAATTATTATATTCTTCTTGAAGTCTGAGGGTATTTCGCCTGTCTCATACATCTTGCTCACCAGATGGTAGAGTTTTGTCATGACTGGCTCTCCCAAGGCCATCAGTAGTTCTAATGGAATGTTGTCTATTCCCGGGGCCTTGTTTCGACTTAGGTCTTTCAGTGCTCTGTCAAACTCTTCACGCAGTATCTTATCTCCCACTTCGTCTTCATCTACATCCTCTTCCATTTCCATAATATTGTCCTTAAGTACATCGCCTTTGTATAAACCCTCTATATATTCCTTCCACCTTTCTGCCTTCCCCTTACAGTATGGCAGCGAAACTTGGTAGATATGTTGCTCCATTAATAAAACTAAACTCCACCCGAACAGGCCATGAAGGCCTAACGGTACCGACCGGCCGCCGTGTCATCCTCAGGGCACAGGCGTCACTGGATGCAGATGTGTATGGTCATGTGTTCATCAAACCGCTCTTCCGGCCGTATGTCAGTTTACGAGAGCGGAGCCGCTACTTCTCGATCAAGTAGCTCCTTAGTTTTCCTCACAAGGCTGAGAGCACCCCGCTTACTAAGAGCGCTCGGCAGACCGGATGGTCACCCATCCAAGTGCTAGCCCAGCCCGACAGCTCTTGACTTCAGTGATTTGACGGGAACCGGTGTTACCACTGCGGCAAGACCAGTGGCTTGCTAGTACATTAATGCTGAACAGATTTATGCTGAAAAAAATAGCTCCTATTGTGCCCACTAGGTACAGCATCTTGTCGACGTCTCCGGTGCCCATACTGAATAAATAGTGTAAGTGGCGGTTAATAATGAAATCAACAATGTGCCTTTCTCATTTGCTTGACCTTTTATGTCCACTTCTGTTCCTGATCCGTTACATATGAAAACATTTCTATACATCTTCCTTGCATTCGCTGCGTCAGATTCTCATCTGGCTGCAAAAATTTGAACTAATTTGTACCCAGAGTAAATCTGTTCCACATTAATATATTGGAAAATCTACCAAGTTTCGCTGCCATTCAATAATTACAACCCTCATTTGACCTCCGTGAGTAGCTCACCTCTGTAAGTGGTTGGACTTTAATTGTAACCACCGGGTGTTCAAATGGTTCAAATAGCTCTGAGCACTATGGGACTTAACTTCTGAGGTTATCAGTCCCCTAGAACTTAGAACTAGTTAAACCTATCTAACTTAAGGACATCACACATATCCATGCCCGAGGCAGGATTCGAACCAGCGACCGTAGTGGTCGCGCGGTTCCACACTGCAGCGCCTAGAACCGCTCGTCCACTCCGGCCGGCCACCGGGTGTATCACGAGTTGATACTGTTTTCTGAATAAAGTCAGAAGTTGGGAAGCGTCCATACTGTTTGTCATTCAGTATCCATTCCAAGCCTTTTGTAATACGACACTTTTAACAACGTAGTCAGATCAAGATTCCCTCTCACTTTATTAGGGCAATCAACTACTTCACTTCTTGCCGAACCCTGTCGGGCAGTCCCGAGCAATACTCACGTTTAGAACACGCTTTGTGTGGAGAACGTGTATAGTTTTACGTGCTATGTAGAGGCCCTGATTCTTTAGCGCTTATCGCTAATCCGTGTGTTTGTTTACGTATGCGAAACATTCTGCATTGTTTCTGTTCTGTGTTACCACTGTATTAGTGCGCTGTTTGTATTTATGTGTTGGGGGCTCGCATTTTTGCTTTACTGGTTTTAGTAAAGTTGCACTAGCCCCTTCTGCCTCTAATCTATCAGCCCGCCAAATTTTATTCAGACTAGATGAGAAGACGTGGTCAAATCACTTTAGTAGGACATGAATTCGAAGTTTAGTACTGAAGTGACCAAGTAAAATCTCGTCGTCAAGAGGCAGAAATCAAAAGAACGAGAGTATACACGGATCAGTCAATAGATTATCACCACCAACCTACTATCGGTATAAACCCGTGCAGGAGATAGCAGGGTCACCTGGCGAGGAATGACTGCTAGTCAGCCGGCCGAAGTGGCCGTGCGGTTAAAGGCGCTGCAGTCTGGAACCGCAAGACCGCTACGGTCGCAGGTTCGAATCTTGCCTCGGGCATGGATGTGTGTGATGTCCTTAGGCTAGTTAGGTTTAAGTAGTCCTAAGTTATAGGGGACTGATGACCTCAGCTGTTGAGTCCCATAGTGCTCAGAGCCATTTGAACCATTTTTTTTTTTTTTTTACTGAAAAGCGAAAGTAACTGGTATATCCGCCTAATATCTTGTTGGGCCCTCGCCAACACACAAATGCGCCGCAACACGACATGACATGGACTCGACTAATGTCTGAAGTAGTGGTGGAGGGAACTGACACCATGAATCCTGCAGGGCTGCCCATAAATCCGTAAGAGTACGATGAGGTCGAGGTCTCTTCTGAACAGCACGTTGCAAGGCATCCCAGATATGCTCAATAATGTTCATGTTTTTCATGTCTGGGGAGTTTAGTGGCCAGCGGAAATGTTTAAACTCAGAATAGTATTCCTGGACTTACTCTGTATCAATTCTGGATGTGTGGGGTGTTGCATTGTCCTGCTGCTATTGCCCAAGTGCGTCGAAATGCACAATGGACATGAATGGATGTTTTGCGTAAGTGTCACCTGTCAGAGTCGTATCTAGACGCATCAGAGGTCTCGTACAACCCCAACAGCACACGCCCCACACAATTAAAGAGCCTCCACCAGCTTGAACAGTTCACTGCTGACACGCATCGTACATGGATTCATGAGGTTGTCTTTATACCCGTACACGTCCATCCGCTCGATACAATTTCAAATGAGACTCGTCCGACCAGTCAACATGTTTCCAGCCATCGGAAGTCCAGTGTCAGTGTTGACGGCCCCAGGTGAGGCGTCAAGCTCTGTGTCGTGCAGTCATCAAAGGTACACGAATGGGCCTTCGGCTCCGAAAGCGCAACCGATGGTTTGCACGCTGACACTTGTTGATGGTTCAAATGGCTCTGAGCACTATGGGACGTAACTGCTGTGGTTATCAGTCCCCTAGAACTTAGAACTACTTAAACCTAACTAACCTAACGATATCACACACATCCATGCCCGAGGCAGGATTCGAACCGGCGACCGTAGCGGTCGCGCGGTTCCAGACTGTAGCGCCTAGAACCGCTCGGCTACTCCGGCCGGCACTTGTTGATGGCCCAGGACTGAAATCTGCAGAAGTTTGCGAAAGGGTTACACTTCTGTCACGTCGAACGATTATCTTCAGTCGTCGTTGGTCCTGTTTTCGCAGGATCATTTTTGCGGCTGGAGGGATATCGGAGATTTGATGTCTTACTGGTTTAATAATATTCACGGTACGCTCATGAAATGGTAGACGGGAAAATCCCCACTTCATCGCTACCTCGGAGATGCTGTGTCCCATCGCTCGTGCGCCGACTATAACACCACGTTCATTCATTCCGTTCAAAAAATGGTTCAAATGGTTCTGAGCACTATGGGACTTAACTTCTGAGGTCATCAGTCCCCTAGAACTTAGAACTACTTAAACCTAACCTAAGGACAACACAACATCCATGCCCGAGGCAGGATTCGAACCTGCGACCGTAGCGGTCGCGCGGTTCCAGACTGAAGCGCCTAGAACCGCTCGGTTCTCCGTAGCCAGGCCACAAGTGGCCCATCAGGGGCACCCGACCACAGCTAAGGATGCGGATAGGAAGGGCGTGTGGTCAGCACACAGCTCTCCCGGTCGTTGTGATGGTTTCCTTTCACCGGACCCGCTACCTTTCGAAAACACCACGTTCAAACACACTTAAATCTTGACAACCTGCCATTGTAGCAACAGTAACCGATCCATAAGCAGCGCCAGACATTTGTTGCCTTATATAGGCGCTGCCGACAGCGGCGCTGTATTCTGCCCGTTTGCATACAGGGTGTTTCAAAAATGACCGGTATATTTGAAACGGCAATAAAAACTAAACGAGAAGCGATAGAAATACACCGTTTGTTGCAATATGCTTAGGACAACAGTACATTTTCAGGCAGACAAACTTTCGAAATTACAGTAGTTACAATTTTCAACAACAGATGGCGCTGCGATCTGGGAAACTCTATAGTACGATATTTTCCACATATCCACCATGCGTAGCAATAATATGGCGTAGTCTCTGAATGAAATTACCCGAAACCTTTGAGAACGTGTCTGGCGGAATGGCTTCACATGCAGATGAGATGTACTGCTTCAGCTGTTCAATTCTTTCTGGATTCTGGCGGTACACCTGGTCTTTCAAGTGTCCCCACAGAAAGAAGTCACAGGGGTTCATGTCTGGCGAATAGGGAGGCCAATCCACGCCGCCTCCTGTATGTTTCGGATAGCCCAAAGCAATCACACGATCATCGAAATATTCATTCAGGAAATTAAAGACGTCGGCCGTGCGATGTGGCCGGGCACCATCTTGGATAAACCACGATGTGTTCGCAGTGTCGTCTAAGGCGGTTTGTACCGCCACAAATTCACGAAGAATGTCCAGATAGCGTGATGCAGTAATCGTTTCGGATCTGAAAAGTGGGCCAATGATTCCTTTGGAAGACATGGCGGCCCAGACCAGTACTTTTTGAGGATGCAGGGACGATGGGACTGCAACATGGGGCTTTTCGGTTCCCCATATGCGCCAGTTCTGTTGATTGACGAAGCCGTCCAGGTAAAAATAAGCTTCGTCAGTAAACCAAATGCTGCCCACATGCATATCGCCGTCATCAATCCTGTGCACTATATCGTTAGCGAATGTCTCTCGTGCAGCAATGGTAGCGGCGCTGAGGGGTTGCCGCGTTTGAATTTTGTACGGATAGAGGTGTAAACTCTGGCGCATGAGACGATACGTGGACGTTGGCGTCATTTGGACCGCAGCTGCAACACGGCGAACGGAAACCCGAGGCCGCTGTTGGATCACCTGCTGCACTAGCTGCGCGTTGCCCTCTGTGGTTGCCGTACGCGGTCGCCCTACCTTTCCAGCACGTTCATCCGTCACGTTCCCAGTCCGTTGAAATTTTTCAAACAGATCCTTTATTGTATCGCTTTTCGGTCCTTTGGTTACATTAAACCTCCGTTGAAAACTTCGTCTTGTTGCAACAACACTGTGTTCTAGGCGGTGGAATTCCAACACCGGAAAAATCCTCTGTTCTAAGGAATAAACCATGTTGTCTACAGCACACTTGCACGTTGTGAACAGCACACGCTTACAGCAGAAAGACGACGTACAGAATGGCGCTCCCACAGACTGCGTTGTCTTCTATATCTTTCACATCACTTGCAGCGCCATCTGTTGTTGAAAATTGTAACTACTGTAATTTCGAAAGTTTGTCTGCCTGAAAATGTACTGTTGTCCCAAGCATATTGCAAGAAACGGTGTATTTCTATCGCTGCTCGTTTAGTTTTTATTGCCGTTTCAAATATACCGGTCATTTTTGAAACACCCTGTATTTCTGTATTTGAATCTGCATGCCCGTGCGTGCTTCAGTGTATAAGGGAACGGTCAGGGCAGGGAGAGGGACAACGGGTGCAAGCCTCCGAGCCCCGCTGCTAGGAAGGCGGTTTCGCCGTTTCACGAGTGCGCCTCCTGGACGGTAGTGTGGGCAGCACAGCACTTTGGCTCGCGTTGTAGCGCTGGTTGTTGGCGTGACCAGAGGCAGGCGCGCAGCCCGCGGCCTTAAAAGGAGTCTCCGGACGCGGGAGCCGGCCTGCGCTGCGCGCTCGTTATTGATTCTCTGCCGCGCTGCCGATCCCCCAGGCCGCCCGCTATTAAACACGGATTACGTGACCGGAATGGAGCACTGCTGACGACGCCCTTCAAACCGTAATTGCTGTCCGGCCGCTTCCTGCGACGGGCCGCTCTGACGGACGCCGGAATCCGCCTATTAACGAGAGCATTTGCAATTATAACCGTGTTCTGCGACCCTTCCATTGAGTTTGCAGCCAGTCTCAGACGTATCCGGAGTTCATTGAGCCCAGGTGTCTCCCGTAGGCCGGAATGCGTGACTCTTTAACGTCTCGGTGATCTACGGGCAAGCGGAAAACCACAGACACAGGCATCCAATCATACCCACAAGCAGAAGCCAGCTCAACTAAGCCCCATGCTAGACAGAGTAAACAAGATTCCACTCATCAAGAGACATTATGAAAATGAAATGTTTACAGTCCATCATATACAGGGTGCTCCATTGATCGTGACCTGGCCAAATATCTCACGAAATAAGCGTCAAACGAGAAAACTACAAAGGACGAAACTTGTCTAGCTTGAAGGGGGAAACCAGATGGCGCTATGGTTGGCCTGCTAAATGGCGCTGCCTTAAGTCAAACGGAGATCAACTGCGTTTTTTTAAATAGGAACCCATATTTTTTATTACATATTCGTGTAGTACGTAAAGAAATATGAATGTTTTGTTGGACCACTTTCTTCGATTTGTCATAAATGGCGCTGTAATAGTCACAAACATATGGCTCACAATTTTAGACAAACAGTTGGTAACAGGTAGGTTTTTTAAATCAAAATACAGAACGTAGGTCCGTTTGAACATTTTATTTCGCGTGTTCCAATGTGAGACATGTACTTTTGTGAACTTATCATTTCTGAGAACGCATGCTGTTACAGCGTGATCACCTGTAAATACCACATTAATGCAATAAATGCTGAAAATGGTGTCCGTCAACCTCAATGCATTTGGCAATACGTGTAACGACATTCCTCTCAACAGCGAGTAGTTCGCCATCGGCAATGTTCGCACATGCATTGACAATGCGCTGAAGTATGTTGTCAGGCGTTGTCGGTGGATCACAATAGAAAATATCCTTCAACTTGCCCGACGGAATGAAATCCGGGGACGTCAGATCCGGTGAACGTACGGGCCATGGTATGGTGCTTCGACGACCAATAAACCTGTCGTGAAATATGCTATTCAGTACCGCTTCAACAGCACGCGAGCTATGTGCCGGACATCCATCATGTTGGAAGTACATCGCCATTCTGTTATGCAGTGAAACATCTTGTAGTAACATCGGTAGAGCATTACGTAGGAAATCAGCATACATTGGACCATTTAGATTGTCGTCGGTAAAATGGGGGCCAATTATCCTTCCTCCCACAATGCCGCACCATACATTAACCCCCCAAGGTGCCTGATGTTCCACTTGTCGCAGACATAGTGGATTTTCCGTTTCCCAAGTGCATATTATGCTGGTTTACGTTATCGCAGTTGGTGAATGACGCTTCGTCGCTAAATAGAACGCGTGCCAAAAATCTGTCATTGTCCCGTAATTTCTCTTATGACCTGTGGCAGAACTGTACACGACGTTCAAAGTCGTCGGCATGGAATTCCTGGTGCATAGAAATATGGTACGGGTGCAATCGATGTTGATGTAGCATTCTCAACACTGACGTTTTTGAGGTTCCCGATTCTCGCGCAATTTGTCTGCTACTGATGTGTGGATTAGCTGCGACAGCAATTAAAACACCTACTTGGGCATCATCATTTGTTGCCAGTCGTGGTTGACGTTTCACATGTGGCTGAACACTTCCTGTTTCCTTAAAAAACGTAACTATCCGGGGAACGGTCCGGACACTTGGATGATGTCAAGGATACCGACCAGCATACATAGCCCACGGTCGTTGGGCATTTTGATCACAATAGCCTTAGATCAACACGATATCGACCTTTTCCGCAATTGGTAAACGGTCCATTTTAACACGGGTAATGTATCACGAAGCAAATACCGTCCGCACTGGCGGAATGTTACGTGATACCACGTACTTATACGTTTGTGACTATTACAGCGCCATCTATCCAAATCGAAAAAAGTGGTCCAACTAAAACATTCATATTTCTTTACTTACTACACCATCAGTGACGCAGTTGATATCCGTCTGACCTATGGCAGAGCCAACTAGCGGGCCAACCATAGCGCCATCTGATTTCCCCCTTCAAGCTAGACGAGTTTCGTTCTTTGTAGTTTTTTCGTTTGATGCTTATTTCGTGAGATATTTGGCCCGGTCACTGTCAGTGCACCACCCTGTACAGGGTGTTTCCGTAAGAACGTGCAACAATTTAACAGGACGTAGAGGACGCTCCACTGAAGAATTTGAGGTGGGAAACCCGGGGTCAGCAAGCCAGCTTGAGGAGATAACAGGAATAACGTCACATTACTGCGTACTCTTTTATTCACATTAATTAACTACAAATACCATCACTGGACACGATGAACATACCATTTGTACTCTATCTTACAAAATGTGCTGAAAATGACGACCATCAACCTCAATGAAAGCATGACATCGCCGAAGAAGGTTCTGACGAACCCTGACGAATCACATCAGAGGCAGCTAAAATTCTGGCAATTGCTTCCACCTCCGTATTCACTGGAGTCTTATACTCAAGTGACTATAGATATCCCCATAAGAAATAATGAAGCGGATTCAGGTCAGGTGACCTCACAGGCCGTGGAATAGGACCACCTCTTCCAATCCAGAGACCAGGAAATACTGTACCGGTACTGCTCCAACTTACTGTATTGTACGTCTCCGAACATCACTGAGTAATGAATGGATCTATCGTTCATTCATAGCACGTTTTATCATGGGACGATGGACGATATAATGCGATACATCAGAGCCACCTTACGGACAAGTGAAGTAAACAAAACCTGTATGATGACTTCCTGATAATCAGGTTCGTCCTCCTCGGACATGTAAATGAACAGCACAGTACTTGTAAACTTGTGTGCCTGTTAGTTACAAATAAGCCGGAAAACAGTAATGCTAGACAGAGTGGTAGACGAGTTTACTTCCATATCTCCTTCTGCTAGCTTCTTCGATTCCAGTTTCTCTGTCTCAAATTGTTCATTCTCTACGTCCTGTTAGATTTTTCCACGCACTTACAGAAACACCCTGTACATAGGAACAATGGAAATGACACACACATAGTACACAGACCCAAACAAAAAATGAAACACAGCTGCTAAACAAACACAACATATCAAGAATGCAGGAAAATCACAATCTCCCACCCCAGAAATATTCACAACACACCAACACAGTGACAACAGACGGCATGGTACACTACGACTTCCACAAATAAAATAGCACACAGAGTGGCAAACATTGTGAAGGAACAGGGTCTTCATTCATATGAAACTGTGTAAACTCTCGAAATAAGCTTCAGGAAACCAACAGTCAAGAGGGGGCAAACTGCAGAAGCTTCAGGAAACCAACAGTCAAGAGGGGGCAAACTGCAGTGAGCACGATTATGCAAAAATGCTGAAGCTGCGAAGTATTGTACATAGGAATGACATGCAGAATATTTGAAACACGTTACATAGAAGATATCAAATGCTGGAAGCATTAAACAAACCATTCCACATTCGCAAGGTACTTATAACTCGACAATCATTCCACCAACATGTAAGAGGAAGACACGAGAATGATTAGCATAATTAGCCACAAAAAATGCCTCATCCCAGTGAAGGAAAAACTACCACATTCAGGAAACCAGTCTAAAAAACGAACGAATACATACAAATACCAGCTCTCTGCTAAATCACATAACAAAAATGAAAATATAAGTGATACTTATATACAACTAATTACACTGGAATAAATACCACTTCACAAAAAAAAAAAAAAAAATGGTTCAAATGGCTCTGAGCACTATGGGACTTAACATCTATGGTCATCAGTCCCCTAGAACTTAGAACTACTTAAACCTAACTAACCTAAGGACAGCACACAACACCCAGCCATCACGAGGCAGAGAAAATCCCCGACCCCGCCGGGAATCGAACCCGGGAACCCGGGCGTGGGAAGCGAGAACGCTACCGCACGACCACGAGATGCGGGCTACCACTTCACAGACACACACACACAGACATATAGCACAGATAGCATAAATACACACGCAGCAGTTGACTACAATATTCAACAGTTCGCAACAACATTCGAAACAGGACGTGAAGGAAACATGCATTCATATTCTCTACGTTGTGCTAGCGAAAAATTGAAAGACCTCAAGTAGAACAGCTTGACAATCAGCAGAGCAACCGTATAAGTAGTGAAGCATCTAGAAATTAAAATTTCAGACCATTGTTACACAGCACAATATCAGAAAACTCCGGAACAGTTTTTAACCTGAAAGTGGAGCCTGTACTATGTAAATGAAATTGTATACACTTAAACATGCATATATTTCAGAACACTGATGGTGCCTTTCTATAACTAAGACCATGATAAAATTCGTTTTCTTCCGTTGCACATTGACGGATCTAGCCTCAAAATTATCAGCATAAGCTAGTATACGAGGTGTGGCTAGAAAAAAACCGGACTAGTACTGGTGAAACAATAAAACGAATGCAATAAGGCTGAAAGTCGCGTGGCCTGTCACGTGACTCTCGCTCCGCCTACTGCTCGAGTTTCATCTGCCTCCTGCACTCAGTCTGCCCGTGGCGTCTGTTTTAAGTAGTTGACGTTTTGTCTGTGCGTCGGAAAATGTTGAGTGTACAGAAAGAACAGCGTGTTAACATCAAATTTTGTTTCAAACTAGGAAAATCTGCAAGTGAAACGTTTGTAATGTTACAACAAGTGTACGGCGATGATTGTTTATCGCGAACACAAGTGTTTGAGTGGTTTAAACGATTTAAAGATGGCCGCGAAGACACCAGTGATGACACTCGCACTGGCAGACCGTTGTCAGCAAAAACTGATGCAAACATTGAAAAAATCGGTAAACTTGTTCGACAAGATCGCCGTTTAACAATCAGAGCGGTGTCTGAGTTAACAGGAGTTGACAAGGAAAGTGTTAGGCAGATTCTTCATGAAAGTTTCAACATGAACAAAGTGTGTTCAAAAATGGTTCCAAAGTGTCTCACAATTGAACAGAAGGAACGCCGAAGAATGATTTGTTCTGACATCCTGGAAAACATTGAAAGTGATCCCACCTTCTTACAAAATGTTATTACTTGCGATGAATCGTGGTTTTTTACTTACGATCTCGAAACTAAACGCCAATCGATGCATTGGAAAACTCCTGGTTCTCCACGACAAAAAAAAAGCACGAATGTCAAAATCGAAATTCAAGGCAATGATGATTGCTTTTTTGACATCAAAGGGATTGTGCACATTGATTGGGTACCAGAGGGACAAACAGTGAATCAGCATTACTACATTAGCGTCCTGGCTACCCTACGTGAGCGAGTAGGGAGAAAACGGAACGATTTGTGGAGAAAAAAGTCATGGATCCTTCACCAAGACAATGCCCCAGCTCACAGTGCGTTGTCAGTGAAGAAGTTTTTGGCAAAACACAACATTCCCATCTTAGATCATCCACCCTACTCACCTGATTTGGCCCCCTGTGACTTTTTTCTTTTCCCTAAAGTCAAGTCCTTCCCCCATGAACCATGGACCTTGCCGTTGGTGGGGAGGCTTGCGTGCCTCAGCGATACAGATGGCCGTACCGTAGGTGCAACCACAACGGAGGGGTATCTGTTGAGAGGCCAGACAAACATGTGGTTCCTGAAGAGGGGCAGCAGCCTTTTCAGTAGTTGCAGGGACAACAGTCTGGATGATTGACTGATCTGGCCTTGTAACATTAACCAAAACGGCCTTGCTGTGCTGGTACTGCGAACGGCTGAAAGCAAGGGGAAACTACAGCCGTAATTTTTCCCGAGGACATGCAGCTTTACTGTATGATTAAATGATGATGGCGTCCTCTTGGGTAAAATATTCCGAAGGTAAAATAGTCCCCCATTCGGATCTCCGGGCGGGGACTACTCAAGAGGACGTCCTTATCAGGAGAAAGAAAACTGGCATTCTACGGATCGGAGCGTGGAATGTCAGATCCCTTAATCGGGCAGGAAGGTTAGAAAATTTAAAAAGGGAAATGGATAGGTTAAAGTTAGATATAGTGGGAATTAGTGAAGTTCGGTGGCAGGAGGAACAAGACTTTTGGTCAGGTGATTACAGGGTTATAAATACAAAATCAAATAGGGGTAATGCAGGAGTAGGTTTAATAATGAATAAAAAAAAATAGGAGTGCGGGTTAGCTACTACAAACAGCATATTGAACGCATTATTGTGGCCAAGATAGACACAAAGCCCATGCCTACTACAGTAGTACAAGTTTATATGCCAACTAGCTCTGCAGATGATGAATAAATTGATGAAATGTATGACGAGATAATAGATATTATTCAGGTAGTGAAGAGAGACGAAAATTTAATAGTCATGGGTGACTGGAATTCGTCAGTAGGAAAAGGGAGAGAAGGAAACATAGTAGGTGAATATGGATTGGGGGGAAGAAATGAAAGAGGAAGCCGCCTAGTAGAATTTTGCACAGAGCATAACTTAATCATAGCTAACACTTGGTTCAAGAATCATAAAAGAAGGTTGTATACCTGGAAGAATCCTGGAGATACTAATAGGTATCAGACAGATTATATAATGGTAAGACAGAGATTTAGGAACCAGGTTTTAAATTGTAAGACAATTCCAGGGGCAGATGTGGATTCTGACCACAATCTATTGGTTATGAACTGCAGATTGAAACTGAAGAAACTGCAAAAAGGTGGGAATTTAAGGAGATGGGACCTGGATAAACTGAAAGAACCAGAGGTTGTAGAGAGTTTCAGGGAGAGCATAAGGGAACAATTGACAGGAATGGGGGAAAGAAATACAGTAGAAGAACAATGGGTAGCTCTGAGGGATGAAGTAGTGAAGGCAGCAGAGGATCAAGTAGGTAAAAAGACGAGGGCTAGTAGAAATCCTTGGGTAACAGAAGAAATATTGAATTTAATTGATGAAAGGAGAAAATATAAAAATGCAGTAAATGAAGCAGGCATAAGGGAATACAAACGTCTTAAAAATGAGATCGACAGAAAGTGCAAAATGGCTAAGCAGGGATGGCTAGAGGACAAATGTAAGGATGTAGAGGCTTGTCTCACTAGGGGTAAGATAGATACTGCCTACAGGAAAATTAAAGAGACCTTTGGAGAGAAGAGAACCACTTGTATGAATATCAAGAGCTCAGATGGCAACCCAGTTCTAAGCAAAGAAGGGAAGGCAGAAAGGTGGAAGGAGTATATAGAGGGTTTATACAAGGGCGATGTACTTGAGGACAATATTATGGAAATGGAAGAGGATGTAGATGAAGATGAAAGTGGAGATAAGATACTGCGTGAAGAGTTTGACAGAGCACTGAAAGACCTGAGTCGAAACAAGGCCCCGGGAGTAGACAACATTCCATTAGAACTACTGATGACCTTGGGAGAGCCAGTCATGACAAAACTCTACCATCTGGTGAGCAAGATGTATGAGACAGGCGAAATACCCACAAACTTCAAGAAGAATATAATAATTCCAATACCAAAGAAAGCAGGTGTTGACAGATGTGAAAGTTACCGAACTATCAGTTTAATAAGTCACAGCTGCAAAATACTAACGCGAATTCTTTACAGACGAATGGAAAAACTGGTAGAAGCGGAACTCGGGGAAGATCAGTTTGGATTCCGTAGAAATGTTGGAACACGTGAGGCAATACTAACCTTACGACTTATCTTAGAAGAAAGATTAAGAAAAGGCAAACCTACGTTTCTAGCATTTGTAGACTTAGAGAAAGCTTTTGACAACGTTAACTGGAATACTCTCTTTCAAATTCTGAAGGTGGCAGGGGTAAAATACAGGGAGCGAAAGGCTATTTACAATTTGTACAGAAACCAGATGGCAGTTATAAGAGTCGAGGGGCATGAAAGGGAAGCAGTGGTTGGGAAAGGAGTGAGACAGGGTTGTAGCCTCTCCCCGATGTTATTCAATCTATATATTGAGCAAGCAGTAAAGGAAACAAAAGAAAAATTCGGAGTAGGTATTAAAATTCATGGAGAAGAAGTAAAAACTTTGAGGTTCGCCGATGACATTGTAATTCTGTCAGAGACAGCAAAGGACTTGGAAGAGCAGTTGAACGGAATGGACAGTGTCTTGAAAGGGGGATATAAGATGAACATCAACAAAAGCAAAACGAGGATAATGGAATGTAGTCAAATTAAATCGGGTGATGCTGAGGGGATTAAACTAGGAAATGAGACACTTAAAGTAGTAAAGGAGTTTTGCTATTTAGGGAGTAAAATAACTAATTATGGTCGAAGTAGAGAGGATATAAAATGTAGACTGGCAATGGCAAGGAAAGCGTTTCTCAAGAAGAGAAATTTGTTAACATCAAGTATAGATTTAAGTGTCAGGAAGTCATTTCTGAAAGTATTTGTATGGAGTGTAGCTATGTATGGAAGTGAAACATGCACGATAACTAGTTTGGACAAGAAGAGAATAGAAGCTTTCGAAATGTGGTGCTACAGAAGAATGCTGAAGATAAGATGGGTAGATCACGTAACTAATGAGGCGGTATTGAATAGGATTGGGGAGAAGAGAAGTTTGTGGCACAACTTGACTAGAAGAAGGGATCGGTTGGTAGGACATGTTTTGAGGCATCAAGGGATCACAAATTTAGCATTGGAGGGCAGCGTGGAGGGTAAAAATCGTAGAGGGAGACCAAGAGATGAATACACTAAGCAGATTCAGAAGGATGTAGGTTGCAGTAGGTACTGGGAGATGAAGAAGCTTGCACAGGATAGAGTAGCATGGAGAGCTGCATCAAACCAGTCTCAGGACTGAAGACCAAAACAAAAGTCAAGTCAGCTTTGAAAGGAACTAGATTTGAGACTGTTGAAGCAGTAAAAGAAAAAGCGACGGAAGTAATGTATGGATGTACCGAAAATGATCTGCAGCATTGCTATGAACAGTGGAAAATTCGTATGGAGCGGTGTAGAGACCGAGGAGGAGAGTACATTGAAGGAGATAACATGAAATTGAAAATAATTGTAAATAAATGTTTTTTCCAGCATCAGTCCGGTTTTTTTCTAGCCGCACCTCGTAAGTGTTTCGAGCAGTGCAAGGAACGAATACAGTCGTGCGTGAACTCAAAGATAAGCTTCTTCGATGGCGGCCACCATTAAATGGATATATCTGGTGAGTACACGAATTTGTCAGATCTCTGTAAGACAACTGACGATAAAACGCATCAAGTTTTTTCGCTGCAGCTTCAGCATCCTTTGAACTTTACTTCTGATATAGTGGATTAACATATGCTTGCTCGGTAGGCTCTCTGAATTGTACCTTCATCTTATGATCTGTGTTATTGTACACTGAATTTGGTTTAAGTAAATTTATCACATTATCTATTAAGATAAAAACAGAAGCTGGAGAAAGTAATTAGAATGTGTACCACGGCCGGGACTTGAGTCTGGGTCTCCTTTCTTACTAGGCAGGTGTGCTAGCCATTACACCGCCACCGTAGTATAAGTAACAGACATGCAAGGACTACCAAAGTCCCAGACGCTCCGTAACAGAAACTTCAATTCATGTCTTCAGCTTATTTTCCCTTTCTTAAATAAAATAAAATAAACAAAACAATTAATAAAGTAGCCTGAAATCCTAGATGAATTTAGAATGCAAAAGAAAGAAACAGCAAGAATAATGAAGAGTGCTAAAAGATCTTTGTAAAAAATAAGTTCTGGAATTTAAATCAGATCTTTAAAAGTTATCTAAAGGGCTACCAAGTTACAAGTATCTCCTTCACAGATGAAAATGGTAAAGTAGGCCTATGCAAGAGGCAGAATTGTGGAACACTATCAAAGTTCTTTCAAAAGTTATTTAACTGTGAGGCACTAAACTGTAAGCTAGAGTTTCCAGATCTCCATAAAAATGCAGAAACAGGTCCACCACCTACAGCTGAAAAAATTTAAAAAAGCAATAAGTACCCCGAAAAAACAACGAAGCCAGTGGAGAAGACTCTATTACAACTGAACTTATTAAATATTGTAGAACAAAAGCAAACTGGTGCTTTTCATTTATTATTATTAAATAGTCTCAACCAAAAATTATAACTAACCTTCAGCTCATGTTTGAAGAAATATGGGAATCTGAAAATATACCAGAAGACAGGAAACTGCCTCTCATCCATCCCTTGCACAAGAAAGGTGATAAGCAAAATGTAAATAACTACAGAGGTATATCTTTGTTGCCAGTGGGTTGTAAAATATTTTCAACTATACTACTAAACAAGGTAGAAGCAACACTTGATAGCCATTTCGGAGAATATCAGAGTGGATTTAGAAAGGGCAGATCTTGCTCAGAACAGATTTTCAACCTAAAGTCCCTGATTCATCACAGACTTACAAACTCCAAAGATATAGCTGTAACTTTTATAGATTTTAAAAAGGCATTTGACTCGGTTGGTAGGGAAACACTAGGTAAAGTGATCAGAGAATATGGCATCAAATCTAAATTAGCAAATCTTATTCGTGAAACTCTCACAGACACCACATCAAGAGTAAAGTTTCGGGGGTGAACTATCGAAGGCATTCAACATAAAAACAAGTGCAAGGTAAGGTGATGGCCTGTCTCCACTACTCTTTAACTGCGTACTAGACAAAACAGTGAGAGAATGGAAACAAAAACTAAAAGAACAGAAGCTATCACCAATCAGACTGGGAACTAAAAACAAAGGTATTGAAATTCACGGTTTTCATTTGAGGATAATTTTGCTATTCTTTCTGAAAACCTCCCAAATACCGGAATACAAATCAATCTCTTAGAAGAAATAGCCAACAAAACAGGTTTAAGGATATCAGCAGAAAAAAAAACAAAATTTATGACAAATAAAAAAAGTGCTCCGGAATCGCTAAAAACAGATATTGGCCACTCAAAGTGGGTAAATAAATTTAAACATTTGGGAGAAAGTATCCAAGAAAACGGCTAAGCAAAATTCGCCGTAGAAGAAAGAGTACATATAATGGAGAGAGCGTATGACATAACTAGGAATGTCTATGACAAAAGGTGTTTGTCTAAGAATTTGAAGATACAGCATCATAACACAACAGTAAAACCAGAATGTCTTAATGCAAGTGAATGTTTAGTACTGACTTAAAAATTTCTCAAACTTAAAGTCCTAGAAAGAAAAATCATTCAAAAAATACTTGAGCCACCAAAAAATACAGAGGTATGGAAATTAAGAAGCAATGAAGAAATTTATAACAACACAGGAAGCCCAAATGAAACTCTACGAAAGAGACGACTGCTATTTTTTGGCCACTTATACAGCATGGACAGCAGCAGGTTAACCAAACAGATTTTTGAATATCTTTGGGACAAGAAGGCAATAATTGCCTGGATTCAAGAAGTTATGAAACATGTGGAAAGAAACAACATACGTGAAAAGATGCAACAGAAAGAGAGATTTTCAAGAGAAAAGTGTTAACAATCGAAGGATTCCAATGCAAGAGGGAGAAGAACACAGTGGGAAAATAGACCGAGGAGAGAAAAAGGATACATAGTGAAAAGATGAAAGATGAAAGAATACTGGAGGAAAAAGAAAGAACAGGAAAGAAGGAAGCATTGAAATTCGTGCATGGTCCTTAGATGACACAAACGAAGAAAGAAGAAATAAAGAAGAACGTTTGAAGGAAATCGTTCGTCGAATAGCCTTAGGCGTTAACACAGTCTGCAGATTTTCGAGACCAATTAAGAGATTGGTATGTATATGTATGTGTTTGTGTGTGTGTGTGTGTGTGTGTGTGTGTGTTTGTGTATATGTGATGTGAAATGTAGGCAGTAAGTATATCTACTCCTGTTGCCGGCCGCGGTGGTCTCGCGGTTCTAGGCGCTCAGTCCGGAACCGCGTGACTGCTACGGTCGCAGGTTCGAATCCTGCCTCGGGCATGGATGTGTGTAATGTCCTTAGGTTAGTTAGGTTTAAGTAGTTCTAAGTTCTAGGGGACTGATGACCATAGATGTTAAGTCCCATAGTGCTCAGAGCCATTTGAACCATTTTTTTACTCCTGTTGTTATTGTGGTCTTCAGTCCGAATGCTGGTTTGAATGAACACTCCACGTTACACTGTCCTGTCCAGGCCTCTTCATGTCCGAATAACTACTGCAACCTACATCCATTTGAATCAGCTTACCTCTATTATGCCTAGGTAGCTCTCTCTACAATTTTCACCATCCCCAGCCCTGGCCCCCATAACAGAAGCCCTAAAGAGAGATACCCCCGAGTGTGTCATACCAACCGACCCCTTATTTTAGTAAAGCTGTGCCACAAGTTTCTTTTATACTCAGTTCAGTTCAATACCTCCTCATTACTTATTCGATCTATCCATCTAATCTTCAGCATTGTTGCATTATGTCACTTTTCAGAAGCTTCGATTCTCTTCGTGTCTAAACTGGTTTTCGCCCATATTTCACTTCTATACAAGACCACACTATAAAGAAATATCTGCGAAAAAGAACCCTACACGCCAGTAAAATTATAGTAGATGTAAAAAAAATTCCTCTTGCTCATCCTCTCTGTTTCGCCATCACGAGTTATTTTACCGCCCAAACATCAAAACAGTTCTACTAGGCTTTGTGTCTCACCTTGATGTCAACAAACGCCAAAGTATGTCCTCTCCCTGGACTTTAAATCCTTTACCAAATATCAGCCCGGTCTCCTTTGATGCTTGCTCAGTGTACAATGCACTGCTTGGTCAATATTTGAATAATAGGGGGGACAGGCTAACTGTTTTACTTCCCTGTCAGCCATTATTTCCCTTTCATACCTTCTGTCTCTTATCACTGCAGACTGGTTTCCGTGCAAGTTTTAAACAGCATTTCACACCTCGCAGTTTTTGCTTGGTGCCATCAAATTTTCAAAGAGTGTATTTCACTGAACATTGTCAAAAGCCTTCTCTAAATCTGCAGACGCTGTAAACTTACGTTTGCCTTTGTTCAACCTAACTTCTAGGGTAAGTCGTAAGTTCAGTATAGCCTCAGGTCTCCTACCTTCCTCCGAAGCCCAAGCTAGTCCACCGCGCGGTCGGCTTCTACCAGTTTCTCTATTTTACTGCAAATAATGCGTGTCAGTACTTCGTAATCTAAACAGATAGTTCGGCAATATTCGCACCTCTCAGCACCTGCATTCTTTTGAATTGGAAATCTGCAATCATGCGCTGTTGCCATTTTTCGGGGTGAACTCAGCCTCGTGATGCCAACTGAGGTGCTACTTGACCGAATAGTAACGGCTTCGGTCAAGAATACCATTTTAACGACCGGGAGAGCGGTGTGCTGACCCCACGCCCCTACCATCCGCATCCTACTCTGAGGATGACACGGCGGTCGGATGGTCCCGGAAGTCCACTCGTGCCCTGAAGACGGAGTGCTTTTTTTCATTAGTAATCATAAAATTTGTCAAACTGTACTATGAAAATGTATCTTAAGAAAAACATACCTAATACAGAGTAGCGGTTGGCAATTACGGATGTTGAGTGATTACAGAAGATGGAAGAACCACTGACAGAACTGCCTTCGAGTAACATCACTTTATACACTGCTGGCCACCGTAAATGCAACACCCTGAAGGAAATTTACACCATGGGTTTGCAGCGATGAGATATGCAACTGATTAGAATTTCAGCGCAGACGCACATCACGCGCGCCTGTGGCGCCACCTCACAGCGCCATTTAAGGCTTGGCGATTTCGACGAGTGTACGTTCGGCACGTGTGTTTACCTTGTGGTTGTTTCACAAGACGATCGGTTATGCCTCGTAGACAACAGCGAACATCGTTTGATCAAGTATCCGAGTTCGACAGAGGAAGGATAGTGGCTTACCGAGATTGTGGATTATCATACAGAGAAATCGCTAGTCGTGTTGGACGAAACCAAACAACTGTAATGCAGATATGTGATCGTTGGATGCAGGAGGGTACGACGGACCGACGTGGTCGATCGCATTCACCTCGGTGCACCACTGCACGTGCTGATAGGCAAATTGTGCGCATGGCAGTGACGGATCGCTCAGTGACATCCCGAACCATAGCACAGCACATTGCGTCTGTAACGCATCATCCAGTGTCTGCGCGTACCATTCGACGCCGTTTACAGCAGAGTGGTCTGCCCGCAAGACGTCCATTGCTTCGTCTACCATTGACGCAGAACCACAGACGTCTCCGTCGCCAATGGTGTGATGACAGACATGTGGACGGCAGAATGGAATGACGTTGTCTTTACTGACGAGGCACACTTCTGTCTGCAGCACCACGATGATCGGATTCGAGTGTGGGGACACCGTGGAGACAGGATGCTGGACAGCTGCATTATGCACCGCCACACTGGTCTTGCACCGGGTATTATGGTATGGGGCGGCATTGGATATTACTCTCGCACGCCTCTAGTACGCATTGCCGGTACTTTAAATAGCCGGCGCTACATATCCGAGGTGCTGGAGCCAGTTGTCCTTCCTTACCTTCAGGGCTCGGCCACGGCCATATTTCAACAGGATAATGCGCGACCACACGTGGCACGCATTGTCCAAAGGTTCTTCGTCAATAACCAGATTGAATTGCTTCCCTGGCCGACTCGCTCTCCGGATCTTTCGCCGATAGAAAACATGTGGTCCATGGTTGCTCAACGAGTGACCCAGATTACATCCCCAGCTGCCACACCAGATGATCTTTGGCAACGTGTGGAAGCTGCTTGGGCTGCTGTACCCCAGGAACACATCCAACGTCTCTTTGACTCAATGCCGAGACGTGTGGCAGCGGTGATCTCCAACAATGGCGGCTACTCTGGCTACTGATTCTGGCAGGAACCACATGTCACAGACGTCTGTAAACGTAATCATTTGATACTTGGTCAACATGTTATCTACAAAATAAATTTTGTTGTGCTACCTCTTGTCTTTCTTGGTGTTGCATTTACGGTGGCCAGCAGTGTATATAGGCAGATATACGTGGCCGCAGTGAAACAGAAATGTGTAGGACGTGATATAGAACGGAATGTGCAAATTGGTTTAAGCTGTGATCTTCAGCTGTACATCACCTCAGAAACTTTCACGGATACCGACACAACCATCATACGCGCGTGGCAATGATGATTCTACAAATCATTGCTATTCGTTCCACTTACAGTATTTCCGGCTCGGAAATCAACAAATATTTCGGAAAACCCCTACGTCATGTAGCACATAACAACAACGTTCACCAAATCTATGTCATTGTATTTCTTATTAAATATCACAATAAATCCCATTTAGCTAATATATTTTCCGAAACAGACGTTGCATCCGCGACGGCTCGAAACTATTTTGGAAAAGGTGCTATCTCAGCGATGTTTATCGGTGCCAAGTCTCTTCCTGTACAAATCGATACTCAAGTTTATCCGCTTTCGTTTGACAGAGTTCATAAATCTGCAGCGTACCTACCTCTTTCTGGACAGCAAGTTGCGATCGCAGATCGCAGTACTCCCTGTCCTGTAGCCCTTCCTGGTGGTTAAAGTCGCCCACGTTCCGTTCTGTCTGGAGGACACGGCATGGCATGCCCGCTCACGGTTCGTGACACGTTGCTACGCAACGTTCCAACCATTTACAACAAAGACCAGAGGGGCACTAGCTAAAACGGAAAAGAGTTTTTAAATTGCAGTCAGTTTCGCCCGTATGGTTTATTCCCGTACATGAACGCAAGGAAAGCCTTAGAACACCACTGGCCATTAAAATTGATACACCACGAAGATGACGTGTTACAGATGCGAAATTTAACCGACAGGGAGAAGATGCTGTGATATGCAAAGGATTAGCTTTTCAGAGCATTCACACAAGGTTGACGCGGTGGCAACACCTACAACGTGCTGACATGAGGAAAGTTTCCAACCGATTTCTCATACACAAACAGCAGTTGACCGGCGTTGCCTCGTGAAACGCTGTTGTGATGCCTCGTGTAAGGAGGAGAAATGCGTACCATCACGTTTCCGACTTCGATAAAGGTCGGATTGCAGCCTATAGCGATTGCAGTTTACCGTATCGCGACATTGCTGCTCGCGTTGGTCGAGATCCAATGACCGATAGCAGAATATGGAATCGGTGGGTTCAGGAGGGTAATACGGAACGCCGTGCTATATCCCAACGGCCTCGTATCACTAGCAGTCGAGATGACAGGCATCTCATGCGCATGGCTGTAACGGATCGTGCAGCCACGTCTCGATCCCTGAGTCAACAGATAGGGACGTTTGCAAGACAACAACCATCTGCACGAACAGTTCGAAGACGTTTGCAGCGGAATGGACTATCAGCTCGGAGACCATGGCTGCGGTTACCCTTGACGCTGCATCACAGACAGGAGCGCCTGCGATGGTGTACTCAACGACGAACCTGGGTGAACGAATGCCAAAACGTAATTTTTTCGAATGAATCCAAGTTCTGTTTACAGCATCATGATGGTCGCATCCCTGTTTGGCGACATCGCGGTGAACGCACATTGGAAGCATGTATTCGTCATCGCCATGCTGGCGTATCACCCGGCGTGATGGTATGGGGTGCCATTGGTTACACGTCTCGGTCACCTCTTGTTCGCATTGACGGCACTTTGAACAGTGGACGTTACATTTCAGATATGTTACGACCCATGGCTCTACCCTTCACTTGATCCCTGCGGAACCCTACATTTCAGCAGGATAATGCACGACCGCATATTGCAGGTCCTGTATGGGCCTTTCTGGACACAGAAAATGTTCGACTGCTGCCCTGGCCAGCACATTTTCCAGATCTCTCACCAATTGAAAACGTCTGGTCAATGGTGGCCGAGCAACTGGCTCGTCAGTATACGCCAGTCACTACTCTCGATGAACTGTGGTATCGTGTTGAAGCTGCATGGGCAGTTGTACCTGTACACGCCAGCCGAGCTCTGTTTGACTCAATGCCCAGGCGTATCAAGGCTGTTATTACGGCCAGAGGTGTTTCTTCTGTGTACTGATTTCTCAGGATCTATGCACCCAAATCGCGTGAAAATGTAATCACATGTCAATTCCAGTATAATACGTTTGTCGAATGAATACCTGTTTATCATCTGCATTTCTTCTTGGTGTAGCAATTTTAATGGCCAATAGTGTAATTACGATTCGAATCAGCTTAACCTTCTTCGATAACACTGAGAGTGAAAAATGGAGCATAAAAATCGGTGGACAGTTCACACGACCAATGGATATTTCGAGTATAGGGGTTTTTGAGTCGAACTGCTATCTTGCCTGCTTGAGGTGGTGGAAGGAAAACAGAGAAGGTAAAGAATATAGTCGTAACCAGCCACCACTTCCCAGAAGGAAGGTAACTCAGTAATGTTAATTTGTATTGTTCCAGACTGGTGTTCGAGAGAAACTTAATGTTACAGATTTGGCCCAATATAATTTTGAGAGGTCGACTACATACCGTGATCGGTCAAGTACGTTATACTGTATGATTGGTAGAGTGTCGGACTTCGTTTCTCAGAGACTGCAGGTTCAGTAGTGCACGTTCTGCGTATTGATCTCCAAAGTGCTCTCATGAATGTCGAGGGTTTACACTCAGCAGTCTCGCCCCAAGTCCAAGTATTCACTGGCTCGCAGGGGCGGGATAAAAGATCTGACAACTTGCTTATCAGTATTTGGATCACGCCAGTGTCGGACGGGTTCCACGTCACCACTTTTGCATTTTTTTTTCACGAATAGCTGAAAACAAATCCGATAATTGCAACAAATTAATACAAAAGGTTACTTTTACAATGTAAATGTTAACAGAGCGAAAGCTAAAGAAAAAATGATTATGCGGAACAGCAAGATATCTCCTTGTTGATCGCAGAAAAATGTGAACGCTGTACCTTGCTTTCTTATCAAAAAAATTCTTATAAGTACTTATGAACATTTGTGGACTCTCTGGTCCCTAAATTTCATAAACATAAGGAAAGAAAAGTTTCTTGGGGGTCTTTCAGGTTGCTCATATATTTCGAATGTTGTTACTACATACGAGCTACATTTCAAAAATTACCTTTTATTATTTCGGATAAAGACGTTCCTTTTTAGGGAGACGAACCTTTAATTTCGTAGACCTGCATTTACATCTACATCCATACCCCGAAATCCCTTTGTGGTGGGGGTAACTTTGTGTATCACATTCACTTCACCTTTTCCTGATCTAGCCCCAAATAGCCCCCAGAAGATCTATCATTCACTACGTTTACATGCGACACATCTTCCGAAAGACGAAAACCGAATGTCGGAAACCTTTTATCGCTGTCGTGTTTACATGTCAAGGGGAGGCTTACTATCTTTTGGTTCAAAAAATCGATTTTTTTTAAACTGCATTTTTGCATCCATAAAAGTGTTTAGAATCCACCCATGAAACGCTTTTTCCGAATACGGAACCAAAAATGTTTGTTATTCGCGGTTGAAGAAAAAAATGCACCTGCCTGAAATTGGCCTTTTTCACGCACCAGCTTTCTTCTTTCGGAGGACGAGTTATTTTACTGGTGCTTTGGAGGAAGCACACAAAATTCAAATGAAAGTTTGAACGCGTGAGTTTGGAAGCTAGCCCCCAAACATTTGCATTCTGGTGCGAAGAGTGTGGAGATTGCGACTTTCCTGGCAGTGAGCATCTTCAATGAAGGGCATTCAACAATTCTGAAGACCATCACAATGACGGGCGTCGCCCTGGGACTCTATTCGACGCAGTTCGCCGAGCGTTCGGAAGAAAATCGCTTGACACCGGCCGTACAAGCGGCTCTGGAGCAGCGCAGGATGGCCCAGATCGAGCAGAACGCCCTCTATGAGGAAGAGGAAGGACTAGTTTATGGACCCGGAATAGCAGATTGAACGTAAGTTGGATAATATTGAATTTATATGTCGTCAAAACTTCAAACGCGGTTTTCTCAAAATGGTAACTTCAAATCTACTGAACCGATTGCATGATTCTTTGTTTTTTACGAAGCTAACTAAATTGTCTAGGAGTTGTACCACTTTTATTCCGATCCATCAACTAGAAATATTTTTACTTGGCCGACGAAGTCGAAATATCGATGAAAAAACCCTATTTTGTTTCAAATGTCCACCATTTTGTTTCCTATGGTCCAGATAACTTAAGCGTGGTACAACTGTTACAGAATCTTATACACTTTGCTAACGTCAACTCAATTTTGATTCAGACCAGCCGACTGACCTGTGATATACCGCGCGTGGAGGTCTACATCGAAATTCTGTTTCGTTCCGACGGCACTTCCACCTTTGCTCTTCGACATTTCCGGTCGAAAAAATTCCTGTTTGTAGAGGAAATATCAATAAACATTTTGACCAAATTTGACTTTGATATCTATAACACATCCCATGCTTTTTTCGGGCCAAAGATAGTGAACCTCCCCATAAGGTCTGAGGCGTATTTGCTAGCCCAGTTAAATACGGCGCGTGGAAAACGCCTGTTACAGTTTATGATTTAGTCAGCATAGTCGCTATTTCTCTTCAGTCAGACAATGTGTAAACAGCTTCAGTCTAGTATTTTACTTAGTCTTAGCTGTACAAAAAACCATTCCGTCCATGCTAGCAGAAAATTTTTAAAAACGAGACGAAAACTGACAGCCCAAGCGCGTTTCACAACCGGTTACGTTTACATGTGAACTAAAATAGATTGCGGAATTGGAAAACCGAGAACTAGAATCGATTTTGCAGTGTTTACAGGACCAACCAGACGCGGTACTGGGAAATCTGTCCACGAAATCAGGTGGAGCCCCATGTAAACGTGGTGATTGGTAAGGCCCCGTGTGAGCTCGAATACTTCTAATTATCCTTCACGGCCTTTTCTCGAGATATACGTAGAAGGAAGCAATATGTTGGTCGACTCTCCAAGGAGTGTATGCTAAACGGAATTTTAGCAGCAAACCACACTGAGGTGCGGGACGGCTCTGTTACAGCGTGTACCACTGCAGCTGGCTAAGCTTCCCCGTGGCACTATGGCGCTTACTGCTCAGACCAGTAACGAGACGCTCTAGTCTTGTTTCCATCGTCATTGTTTCCTTCATCAATCCTATCTGATACGGAACTGAGAGTAACAAGCGATAGTCAAATAACGGTCGAACAATTGTTGTGTTAGTTGCCCCGTTTGTGGGAGGACTACACTTCCTGAGGACTTTTCAAGCCAGTCTCATTCTGACACTTGCATTGTTTACGATTAGTTTTATGTGGCCGTCCCAGTTAAAATCACTCGCTGCACATCCTCCTTGATATTTTACGGATGTGATTGTTCTCCAGTCATGTAATGGTGCAACAACAGGTCTTCCTTCCTATTTACGTTCAGTACGTTAACATTTGCTTATACTGGTGGTTAACTGCCAATACCTGCAGCAGCCGTTGATCCTCTAACGAGACAGCCGCCTCTAGCATTTCTTTTCCTCAACAGTAGTTGTCGATACCAGTTCAAAAAATGGTTCAAATGGCTCTGAGCACTATGGGACTCAACTGCTGAGGTCATTAGTCCCCTAGAACATAGAACTAGTTAAACCTAACTAACCTAAGGACATCACAAACATCCATGCCCGAGGCAGGATGCGAACCTGCGACCGTAGCGGTCTTGCGGTTCCAGACTTCAGCGCCTTTAACCGCACGGCCACTTCGGCCGGCTGTCGATACCAGTATAATTTTCGAATTTTTTACAGTCAATATTATCTCGGTTGCTTTTCGGAAAACTTTGATGTAATTTTAGACACAGTATGTTAGATTTGAAGCTAAAATTTCTAAAAAGAAATTACTTTATAAAATATTTTAGTTTCGATATTACAAAGTACTAGTACTGAATATACAGTTAAAACTTATCTTTTTAGCAACATTTAAAATCACGAATTATCTGCATACTTAAAATTTCTATTGTTAACTACGCAAATCTGTAATGTTTACTAAGTTTATTTCTGGATTCATTTATGAAATAATAATCGAAGTTAATAATGTAACGAAAAGTAGCAGGAATACATTTGTTAAGAAAAATTGTAAACCCATTGACATGTGGTTATTCACGCAGAATGTGGAGGGTCGTAATCATGCCTCTGATGTAATCGGACGTATTTTTTGTCTAATAGGTGCAAACAATGTAATTCCGGCTTTGTTAATGTGAAAAATCAAAATACTGTACGATATACTAAAATGAGAGAAAATCAGTGGAAAATATATTTACATAAAATGTCCTGCAGCAACGATCTTCCAACTGACACTTCCTGGCAGATTAAAACTGTGTGCCGGACCGAGACTCGAACTCGGGATCTTTGCCTTTCGCAGGCAAGTGCTCTACCAACTGAGTGCTCATTCTGCAAACATCCCCCAGGCTGTGGCTAAGCCATGTCTCCGTACTACCCTTTTTTCCAGGCGTGCTAGTTCTACAAGGTTCGCAGGAGAGCTTCTGTAAAGTTTGGAAGGTAGGAGACGAGATACTGGCAGAAGTGAAGCTGTGAGACCGGGCGTGAGTCGTGCTTCGGTAGCTCAGATGGTAGAGCACTTGCCCGCGAAAGGCAAAGGTCCCGATTTCGAGTCTCGGTCGGGCACACAGTTTTAATCTGCCAGGAAGTTTCATATCAGCGCACACTCCACTCATTCTGGAATCTTCCAACTCTTCGAAGGGATTTTATGTCGGGCGATCAGGATGGCCAAACCAGTCGCTCGAATTGTTCAGAATGTTCTTCAAACCAATCGCGAAAAATTGTGACCCGGTGACACGACATCGTTGTTTGGAAACATGAAGTACATGAATGGCTGAAAATGGCCTCCCAGTAGACGATCATAACCATTTCCAGTCAACGACCGGTTCAGTTTGCCCAGAAGATGTAATCCATTCCATGTAAACACAATCCTCGTCATTACGAAGCCGCCACCACCTTTCACAGTGCCTTATGGACGACTTGGGTCCATCTCTTCGTGAGATCCGTGCCACAATCGAAATGTATCATCGGCTCTTACCAACTGAAATCGGTACTCATCTGATGAGGGCCAAACCGATACGGCCATACTTGTCTGTTAGAAACAACTTTCCGCAAACGTTGCTGCTCTTGTTCGTTAAGTGAAGGGCCGTCGGCGGTCGTCTGTCCGTGGTGAGGGAATGCCTGATATTTAGTATTCTCGGCACGCTCTTCACACTGTGGATCTCGGAATACTGAAGTCCCTAACGATTTCCGAAATGGAATATCTAACGCGTCTAGCTGCAACTGACATTCCGCATTCAAAATCTTAATTCACATCGAGCGGCCATAATCACATCGGAAACGTTTCCACATGAATCACTTGAATACAATCGACACCTCC
Organism: Schistocerca nitens; assembly: GCF_023898315.1. Taxonomy (NCBI): domain Eukaryota; kingdom Metazoa; phylum Arthropoda; class Insecta; order Orthoptera; family Acrididae; genus Schistocerca; species Schistocerca nitens. Next base: position 75,180,328 of record NC_064617.1, read on the forward strand.
GCCAGTACTCTGACCATTTACACCTTGTGGACGCGATACCCCCGCCATCTGTGTATGCGCAGATCCCTACTCCATGAGTATTGTCACCTGAGTGTTTCACACGACACAAGCTAATAACGATGTATTCAGTTGTGTTCACAATAGTCCATGTTACTATACGGCTAGAAGGGCCGACAGGTTGTGCCATCTCCTCGAGTATTTTTCCCTGTGAACTTGCATAAAAAAGGACTTAATATTTTTTTCTGTAATATAGGAAAAATATTGATATTTTTTCATGTGAAGTGCATCGAGTGTTAAAGAACAAAGACTATAAACACGATTTATTATATGTGTAGACAATGAGTAAAGAATACATTATACACTGTTAATTTTCATTTTTCTGGTAAAAGAGACGACAATGTACCTGACCCAGAAAGACACACTCTTCCTACGTTCCATACTGAGAGGTCTACAACAAGTGTAATAATTGTTAATTTATCTAAGTCATTTTCAGAATACTGCATGTTATTTGTCACTACTGAAACCATATTTTATTTATATAAGAATTGTATCCTTGCCTACAGTTATTCAAAGGTTTATCAGTCACGATCTTACCCTACCGTTCTCCGACATTACGTTCCGTACAATTACCCCACTGTTCTCCGCCACTACGGTCGGTACAACAACTTTTGGGAATGACGGCTCTTCTAGCCCAGATATTATTGAAAATTGTTAATCGTTTTATGCGTTTATGAAACTAGTAAAGCAGCTCCGTCATTATTTCCTTTTCCTGACACAAATTTTGTCGTATTGGGCAACTGATATCGAGTACATTATTTTTCACTTAGGTGCCACTACAGAGAAAGTTACACTGAGGAGCCAGAGAAACTGGTACACCTGCCTAGTATCGTGTAGGGTCACCGCAAGCACGCGGTGGTGCAGCAACACGACGTGGCATGGACTGGGCTAATGTCTGCGGCAGTGCTGGAGGAAATTGACATCACGAATCCTGCAGGTCTGTCCGTAAATCCGTAGAGTACGAGCAGATGGAGATCCCTTCTGAACAGCACGTTGCAAATGAAAGGTCTGTGTTGGATTCCTTTCATGTTAATTTCTTAAATATGTTGTCATTTACGGCATAAATTCCTCTTCTAAATTTACTGTGTTGTTTCTGACTATCTGGGAGGAGACTGAGCAGTGAAACGTGTTACTTTTACACATAAACATGAACGATCTGTCACACTACTAAACTTTAAAACACAGTTTATATGTAATTCATGTCACACAGTCTCATACGGAACCCACATCCGCTTTCTTTTATATACTGTATATGATAAGATACTGTCATCCCCCTTCCCTTCTGTGTGAGAGGATGAATGAGCAAATGTATTTCTAGTTGCATGGTTGATGGAAGCAGACAAGCCTGTCTGCTAGAGAACAGTAGGACCAACGTCGGATCAGGTAGCCATGCTTTCTAAAAGCAAAGAGGTTTCTATCCTACGTATGGTCCTGTCCGTCCCTTGTCATGTTGGTATAGGAAGCTGCCCCTCTGGCCACTTCCGTTTGTATTTCTGAGCCACCCTCAGGAAGGGACCACGGCAGTCTGTCCATGTCGAGCGTCTGAAGTGGTAAGATCTCCGGCTAAGCGCGTGTCTGCTAAGTCCGTAGGACAATGGATTTCTTAAGATCAGCCTAACTGAAAATTTAATCACCTTTATTTCAGGTTTAGCTCTAAAATATCTAATATCTTAAATTGCAACGCAGTGTAATTCGAGGGTGAAGTTCAGAATATATTCCGGTAGTTGCTTTGTCACTACTTTGTGAGTAAAGTGGAACCACGTGTTGATCAGTAACTGTCACTAACATCATCAATCTTAATTGCAAATGTGCGTGAGATTATAATGTCTCGTCTTGACAATATTTTTCAATATAGCAACTTTTCTTTATGTTCAACCCACGTGGGGTGTACTTTGTGAGACCAGTACCACGTGCTTATGCAATTGTTTGACCCATCAGGTTAATAGTAAGACGATAGTAACCAGTTCGAGGTTTTTCTTTTGTAAATTGCTTTTCGATGTAATTTATTTTAATTATCAAAATTATTGTGGAGTTACACTCTTTGTGTAAACCAAGTTGACCACGTGAAGCATGTGGTGTAATCATCAAAGTAGCCCTCAGCTATTCTTTTCGGGAAGATATCACAGAGACTTAGTATGAATTTAGTATACCAGTGTGTGGTAATTACATGACGGACAGGATTATGCTACGAACGTAACTTCTTTGGGTGAAAATTGAATCGGTTGGTTGTGGTTAATTTCCTCTTGCATATGTTTCAACGTTCTTCGTGTGTTATTTTATGAATGCAGTGTTGTACGCAGTCTCCCAGTCTTGGCTCCATATTTGATGTGTTCCGTAAGATTACAATCTCACATTTTCACAATCCTAAATAAGGCACCAGTTTAGTTATGAATCAAGTTTAAGATGCTGAAATTTCAATGATCAATGTTAAAATAAATTTTCAAATATAAACTGATTTATTTCTTTTATATTTAAATTCTCTTTTTTATATATACACTCCTGGAAATTGAAATAAGAACACCGTGAATTCATTGTCCCAGGAAGGGGAAACTTTATTGACACATTCCTGGGGTCAGATACATCACATGATCACACTGACAGAACCACAGGCACATAGACACAGGCAACAGAGCATGCACAATGTCGGCACTAGTACAGTGTATATCCACCTTTCGCAGCAATGCAGGCTGCTATTCTCCCATGGAGACGATCGTAGAGATGCTGGATGTAGTCCTGTGGAACGGCTTGCCATGCCATTTCCACCTGGCGCCTCAGTTGGACCAGCGTTCGTGCTGGACGTGCAGACCGCGTGAGACGACGCTTCATCCAGTCCCAAACATGCTCAATGGGGGACAGATCCGGAGATCTTGCTGGCCAGGGTAGTTGACGTACACCTTCTAGAGCACGTTGGGTGGCACGTGATACATGCGGACGTGCACTGTCCTGTTGGAACAGCAAGTTCCCTTGCCGGTCTAGGAATGGTAGAACGATGGGTTCGATGACGGTTTGGATGTACCGTGCACTATTCAGTGTCCCCTCGACGATCACCAGTGGTGTACGGCCAGTGTAGGAGATCGCTCCCCACACCATGATGCCGGGTGTTGGCCCTGTGTGCCTCGGTCGTATGCAGTCCTGATTGTGGCGCTCACCTGCACGGCGCCAAACACGCATACGACCATCATTGGCACCAAGGCAGAAGCGACTCTCATCGCTGAAGACGACACGTCTCCATTCGTCCCTCCATTCACGCCTGTCGCGACACCACTGGAGGCGGGCTGCACGATGTTGGGGCGTGAGCGGAAGACGGCCTAACGGTGTGCGGGACCGTAGCCCAGCTTCATGGAGACGGTTGCGAATGGTCCTCGCCGATACCCCAGGAGCAACAGTGTCCCTAATTTGCTGGGAAGTGGCGGTGCGGTCCCCTACGGCACTGCGTAGGATCCTACGGTCTTGGCGTGCATCCGTGCGTCGCTGCGGTCCGGTCCCAGGTCGACGGGCACGTGCACCTTCCGCCGACCACTGGCGACAACGTCGATGTACTGTGGAGATCTCACGCCCCACGTGTTGAGCAATTCGGTGGTACGTCCACCCGGCCTCCCGCATGCCCACTATACGCCCTCGCTCAAAGTCCGTCAACTGCACATACGGTTCACGTCCACGCTGTCGCGGCATGCTACCGGTGTTAAAGAATGCGATGGAGCTCCGTATGCCACGGCAAACTGGCTGACACTGACGGCGGCGGTGCACAAATGCTGCGCAGCTAGCGCCATTCGACGGCCAACACCGCGGTTCCTGGTGTGTCCGCTGTGCCGTGCGTGTGATCATTGCTTGTACAGCCCTCTCGCAGTGTCCGGAGCAAGTATGGTGGGTCTGACACACCGGTGTCAATGTGTTCTTTTTTCCATTTCCAGGAGAGTATATCACCGGTTGTCGTATGACTATTAAAAGATTATAATTAATGTTAGTCTGGTTCGGAATTTGGTGAGCTAGACTGGATACCTGGTGAAACAGGTTAACTTCCCCAGACAGCTCACAGCTTTTAACCCACTTTTATGGTCTTGAATAGCAGCACCACTTGCAGAACAAATTAAAGTAACAACATTACACAAAGCATTCCACATCTAATCAATAATGTTCATGTCTGTGGAGTCTGGCGGCCAGCGGGAGTGTTTAAAGTCAGAAGAGTATTCCTGGAACTGCTCTGTAGCAATTCTGGACGTGTGGGGTGTTGCGTTGTCCTGCTGAAATTGTCCAAGTCCGTCGGAATGCACAATGGACATCAATGTATGCAAGTGATAAGACAACATGCTTACGTGCGTGTCACCTGTCACAGTCGTATCCAGACGTATCAGGGGTCTCATATTACTCCAACTGCATACGCACCACACCATTACAGAGCCTCCACCAGCTTTAACACTCCCCTGCTGACACGCAGGGTCCATGTATACATGAGATTGCCTCTATACCCGTACACGTCCATCCGACCGACAAGGTAACATGTCTCCAGTCATCAACAGTCCAATGTACGTGTTGACCGGCCCATGTGAGGAGTAAAACTTTGTATCGTGCAGTCATCAAGGGTACACGAGTCTGCCTCGGGCACCGAAAGCCCGTGTCGATGACGTTTCGCTGAATGATTGGCAAGCTGACGTTGATGGCACAGCATTGAAAGCTATAGCAATTTACGGAAGGGCTCCACTTCTGTCACATTGAACGCTTCTCTTCAGTCGTCGTTGGTCCCTTTCTTGCAGGGTCTTTTTCCGGCCGTAGCGATGTCAGAGATTTGACGTTTTACCGGATTCCTAATATTCACGGTCCACTCGTAAAACTGTCGTGTGAGGAAACCCCCACTTCATCGCTACCTCAGAGATACTGCGTTCCATCGTTCGTGCGCCGAATATAACAGCGCGCTCAAACTCACTTAAATCTTGATAACATACCATTGTAGCAGCAGTGCGATCCAACAAGTGCACCAGTCACTTTTTGTCTTATATAGGCGTTGCCGGCCGCAGCGCCGTATTCTGCTTGTTTATACAGGGTGTTTCAAAAATGACTGGTATATTTGAAACGGAAATAAAAACTAAACGAGCAGCGATAGAAATACACCGTTTGTTGCAATATGCTTGGGACAACAGTACATTTTCAGGCAGACAAACTTTCGAAATTACAGTAGTTACAATTTTCAACAACAGATGGCGCTGCGGTCTGGGAAACTCTATAGTACGATATTTTCCACATATCCACCATGCGTAGCAATAATATGGCGTAGTCTCTGAATGAAATTACCCGAAACCTTTGACAACGTGTCTGGCGGAATGGCTTCACATGCAGATGAGATGTACTGCTTCAGCTGTTCAATTGTTTCTGGATTCTGGCGGTACACCTGGTCTTTCAAGTGTCCCCACAGAAAGAAGTCACAGGGGTTCATGTCTGGCGAATAGGGAGGCCTATCCACGCCGCCTCCTGTATGTTTCGGATAGCCCAAAGCAATCACACGATCATCGAAATATTCATTCAGGAAATTAAAGACGTCGGCCGTGCGATGTGGCCGGGCACCATCTTGCATAAACCACGAGGTGTTCGCAGTGTCGTCTAAGGCAGTTTGTACCGCCACAAATTCACGAAGAATGTCCAGATAGCGTGATGCAGTAATCGTTTCGGATCTGAAAAATGGGCCAATGATTCCTTTGGAAGACATGGCGGCCCAGACCAGTAGTTTTTGGGGATGCAGGGACGATGGGACTGCAACATGGGGCTTTTCGGTTCCCCATATGCGCCAGTTCTGTTTATTGACGAAGCCGTCCAGGTAAAAATAAGCTTCGTCAGTAAACCAAATGCTGCCCACATGCATATCGCCGTCATCAATCCTGTGCACTATATCGTTAGCGAATGTCTCTCGTGCAGCAATGGTAGCGGCGCTGAGGGGTTGCCGCGTTTGAATTTTGTATGGATAGAGGTGTAAACTCTGGCGCATGAAACGATACGTGGACGTTGGCGTCATTTGGACCGCAGCTGCAACACGGCGAACGGAAACCCGAGGCCGCTGTTGGATCACCTGCTGCACTAGCTGCGCGTTGCCCTCTGTGGTTGCCGTACGCGGTCGCCCTACCTTTCCAGCACGTTCATCCGTCACGTTTCCAGTCCGTTGAAATTTTTCAAACAGATCCTTTATTGTATCGCTTTTCGGTCCTTTGGTTACATTAAACCTCCGTTGAAAACTTCGTCTTGTTGCAACAACACTGTGTTCTAGGCGGTGGAATTCCAACACCAGAAAAATCCTCTGTTCTAAGGAATAAACCATGTTGTCTACAGCACACTTGCACGTTGCGAACAGCACACGCTTACAGCAGAAAGACGACGTACAGAATGGCGCACCACAGACTGCGTTGTCTTCTATATCTTTCACATCACTTGCAGCGCCATCTGTTGTTGAAAATTGTAACTACTGTAATTTCGAAACTTTGTCTGCCTGAAAATGTACTGTTGTCCCAAGCATATTGCAACAAACGGTGTATTTCTATCGCTGCTCGTTTAGTTTTTATTGCCGTTTCAAATATACCGGTCATTTTTGAAACACCCTGTATATCTCTGTATTTGAATATGCATGCCTATACCAGTTTCTTTGGGGATGCAGTGTTGTTGTTGTTGTGGTCTTCAGTCCTGAGACTGGTTTGATGCAGCTCTCCATGCTACTCTATCCTGTGCAAGCTTCTTCATCTCCCAGTACCTACTGCAACCTACATCCTTCTGAATCTGCTTAGTGTATTGATCTCTTGGTCTCCCTCTACGATTTTTACCCTCCACGCTGCCCTCCAATGCTAAATTTGTGATCCCTTGATGCCTCAAAACATGTCCTACCAACCGATCCCTTCTTCTAGTCAAGTTGTGCCACAAACTTCTCTTCTCCCCAATCCTATTCAATACCTCCTCAGTAGTTACGTGATCTACCCACCTTATCTTCAGCATTCTTCTGTAGCACCACATTTCGAAAGCTTCTATTCTCTTCTTGTCCAAACTAGTTATCGTCCATGTCTCACTTCCATACATGGCTACACTCCATACAAATACTTTCAGAAACGACTTCCTGACACCTAAATCTATACTCGATGTTAACAAATTTCTCTTCTTCAGAAACGCTTTCCTTGCCATTGCCAGTCTACATTTTATGTCCTCTCTACTTCGACCATCATCGGTTATTTTACTCCCTAAATAGCAAAACTCCTTTACTACTTTAAGTATCTCATTTCCTAATCTAATTCCCTCAGCATCACCCGACTTAATTTGACTACATTCCATTATCCTCGTTTTGCTTTTGTTGGTGTTCATCTTATATCCTCCTTTCAAGACACTGTCCATTCCGTTCAACTGCTCTTCCAAGTCCTTTGCTATCTCTGACAGAATTACAATGTCATCGGCGAACCTCAAAGTTTTTACTTCTTCTCCACGAATTTTAATACCTGGAATGTATAACTAAATTTGCTTCTTGCAGCTCCAATTAACAAACCAGTGTGTTACTAATAAATATACATACATAAGAACCCTAACGTTTCAACCCCTGACACCAAAATAGGTCACATTCGTAAATTTTTCTCGCTTTGGTGTGCAACAACGTATCTGCACGATAGCGTAACGTCAATAAGAGGAAAATAATTATAATTAACTACTTAGCTCAGCGAAGTGTTGGCTGAAATAAATCTGTGTTAACATATTTACAGTTTAAAAGATTGCAATAAGATCCAGCTGTGGCGAACCTTTTTTCTCCCTTTTCCAGTAGGTCATCTGAGGATGTGCTGCCATTCATAGAACAACTCATATAAAAACAATTAACCATTATGTTTTTAAAAAACAGTTTCATAGAACACGTTACACTTACACACACACACAAAATAGACATATAATTACACTACATCTTTGGAGCGTTTGTTCCAACAAATACAAGAGACTGTTCTTGCCTGTGGAGGTCGCATTTCATACTCATGTTGAGGATAGATTATTATTATTCTCGTGTCAGAAATATGCGTAAAACACAGTTCATACAATTGATGACAGATAAATACAGTTTATATAATCTTTGACCAAAATTAATCACTTCCAGTGCATTTTCCTTTGCCTGGTGAAGGTCATCTTTTGTGCAGGTGGCTCGATACAGTCGGCACTGAAGCATATGCTGAACAATCTGTTCTTCCTCGCCGTTTTTGTTTTCTTCAATGTATCCCTATTTTTCCAGGTTAACCCGTGATCTGCCCACTCCTGCCCACAGTCAAATGGCTCTGAGCACTATGGGACTCAACTCCTGTGGTCATAAGTCCCCTAGAACTTAGAACTACTTAAACCTAACTAACCTAAGGACAGCACACAACACCCAGCCTTCACGAGGCAGAGAAAATCCCTGACCCCGCCGGGAATCGAACCCGGGAACTCGGGCGTGGGAAGCGAGAACGCTACCGCACGACCACGAGATGCGGGCCTGCCCACAGTCCATTAAAGGATTTCCAGAATAGCCAATCCTCATCATGACCAGGGATAAAGGATCTGAAAATCTTTCCAACCAGAAGGGTGGTATTTCTCAGCCCTCCATGGTTACAGTCTGGCTTCTTCTTCATCAGTGGCTGTTACTTACTTCAATGTTCTGAAGAAACCTTTCCTTGATCTTAGTCATGGAGGGTAGGGTTGTTGCCCGTGCATGGGATACGTTTTTTCCAGCTCCAGTTCCGTTATTTCCCTTTCTGCTGCTATTTCTCTTCGAAGGGGAGATGGTGCAATTAATACAAGATGATAGAGCCACTCGACTGGAGTTGACTTCGAACAGCTATTATACGAGGGTGAGTCAAATGAAAACCTTAAATTAGTAATAGCAAATCTAAATTTCGTGCCGTTATCCTATAAGTTGGTAAGCGTGCTACAAACAGCGTGCAGAATTGCCTGTAGGTAGTAGTATAGTGCAGATACACACACATACCGTCGCAGTATCAGTATAAAGATGGCCGCCCCACTTACGACTTGCCCCAGGGAAGAACAGCGTTCTGTTATTCGGTTTTTGCATAGTGAAGGAGTGAAACCTATTGAATTTAATCGACGAATGAAGGTTCAGTACGGTGATGCATGTTTGTCACAGCAGCAAGTCTACGTATGGAGTAGGAAGTTCGCAAATGCTGTGACTTCAGTGGAAGATGCTCCTCGTTGAGGTCAGGCACAACGAGTTGTGATTCCACAGAACATTGCAGCAGTTGAAGCCATAGTGAAGGCAAACCACCGAGTGACACTGAATGACACTGCAGCATGTTTACAGACTAGTCATTGGTCAGTACACCACATTGTGCATGATGTGCTCCAGTTTCACAAAGTGTCTGACAGATGGGTACCATGGCAGCTGACTCTTAAAATGAGAGAACGACGTGTTGATGTTTGTGGAGAACTTCTTCGGCGCTTTGCACGAGAAGGTGATGGCTTCCTTGCAAGAATCGTTACTGGGGAAGAAACCTGGGTTCACTTCCACCAACCGGAAACGAAGAGAGCGAGCAAGGAATGGCGCAATTCCTCATCCTCAAAACCAAAGAAGTTTCGAACAGAACCATCAGCAGGGAAGATTATGCTGACTCTCTTTTGGGACGAAAAAGGCGTCATTTTGGAGCATTACATGCCTAGAGGGACCACTGTCACCAGTGCGTCATACACAGATCTCCTAAAATATCATCTGCGGCCTGCAATCAAATCAAAGAGACGTGGATTGCTGTCAGCAGGTGTCCTTTTGCAAAATGACAATGCAAGGCCCCACACTGCCCGTACAACAGTTGCAACAATCACAGACCTGCATTTTGTCTTCCTCATCCACCATACTCACCATACCTTGCCCCAAATGATTCCCATATGTTTGGAACACTCAAAGACGCAATGGGAGGAAAGAAGTTCCGTTCTGATTAAGAGGTACGCCACGCGGTGCATGAGTGGTTGCACTGACTGCCAAAATAATTTTTTTCTAAAGGAATTTATGCACTTGTAAGCACTGGAGGAATTGCATTGAGCGTGGGGGAGATTATGTTGAAGTGATACAGCTTTGTACCACTTCTGCACAATAAATAATATTTTAAAAAATATTTAAGGTTTTTCACTTGACTCGCCCTCGTAGTTCTTCATGAGTCGTTTAGGGCAATATCGACCTATTTGGTATTTGTTGACTTATACCAGACAAGGTAGGCATATTCTGCAGCGGAGCAGTATAATAGCATAACGCCATTCAGAGTTTCGCATGGTTTCAGCTTGACTGCCCCACTGTTATCCGGCCAGCTCTCTGAGTACGTTGCTCCTGGTGGACACTTCTGACTTGAAATTCATGCAGTGTTTTTACGTTAAAGATCTGTCAAATATTATTTGTAGGCATGATGGATATCAGTTCCGAATTGAATGAGTGTTCAATCAGTTAACAGCCGTTATATGAAAAGCATCTCCACAAAGTTTGACAAACGTAGTATCGCCACTTCATGGCGTAGAACTGACCATTTGCTTCAGCGTAGTACTGTGCTCCTACTCGTTTGCTATGGACTTGTTTGGGAGGTTTCGGGTGGGTGTCTGCAGCCGCGTCGCCTGCTGGTGGCCTGTCGCGACCTGGAGAGGCAGATGTGTGGTCCGCCTGGAGAGGACGGACAGTCCGTCATCCAGTTAAGAGGCGGCCGTTGCATCAGCGCACGTGGGAGGGCAGATGCGCGCGCGCCCTCCGACTGACTCATGCCGCTCCTCAGTCGCCGGGGCAGCTGATGGCTGACACGGGCCGCTCTGTTCCGAGGCGCAGGGCTCACAAAAACCAGCCGGGCCGTCGTCTGGAAGGCATCTGAGATACGGCGTTGCGTGGATGCCCTCCATACGCGACATCTTGTCATAACTGTTATACAGCTCACGTGTGTCTGTACCCAGCGACCGGCCGTCTGTCTCTGCATTCCGTTAGTAGTTTTAAGACCAATTAAAGCACAGTTTGTACTCAGTATAAAGCGTGACGATTGCAATGCGAATAGGGATTCTCCTGCTACACGAACAGCTGGTTGGGAATCCTGCTTCTTAACAGAACGGCGCCAGTAGCCATATGTCGTCACTGTCGCTTGGTTGATAGCGTCTGCGATGTAAGATTATCGTTCGTGATCGCTAGTGAACGTGTCGACTGTCGTGAAGTTACAGCAGGTGCCAGAATCATTTACACTACCGTTATTATCGACCCGTGGCTGTTCCACTGGGTGTGGACAAAACCTAGGCAATGCTGTGGAGCGCACACTACGTGCCTGACTATATAAACACTCATACAGTGCTTCCAATTGTAAAGGAAGTTGATGATATATGCTTATATGAAGTTTCTGGCACATTCAAATGTTTGCCTATGCCGAACTCGAACACGGAACCTTTTGCCTTTCCCAGGCAAATGCTCTGCCTAGTTACTTGTGTCTGTGAAATCTTATGGGACCTAACTGCTAAGGTCATCAGTCCCTAAGCTTACACACTACGTTACCTAAACTATCCTAAGGACAAAAACACACACCAATGCCCGAGGAAGGACTCGAACCTCCGCCGGGACCAGCCGCAAACCTAGTTAGTTATCGATGCACGATTAACGAGCCGGCCGCGGTGGCCGAGCGGTTCTAGGCACTTCAGTCCGGCACCGCGCGACTGCTACGGTCGCAGGTTCGAATCCTGCCTCGGGCATGGATGTGTGTGATGTCCTTATGTTAGTTAGGTTTATGTAGTTCTAAGTTCTAGGGGACTGATGACCTCAGATATTAAGTCCCATAGCGCTCAGAGCCATTTGAACCACGATTAACGACCGGCCTCCACAACTTTTCTTCCGCTACTACCTATGAGAAGTACGCACACTACGAGAAACGGTAAATATCATAGGAAATCACACTTGTTCGGATTGTTTGTCACTAGGAGCATCTTAGCATGCCTGAACACATAGGTAGGTGACATATTCTTTAGCTACCACAGGTTATATTATTGAGTAGAGCTCCTGCGAGCGAAGTAAACGACAGTAGAACTACAGTTGTCGGCCAGAGAGGGGGAGACACTGTTGTACCATGGCAGAACTCAGGTTCCGATTGCGGACGTGCCGTATGAAGAAGGAATTTTCATTTGAGTTGCACCATAAATGTGTAACTGAGGTTAGAGGATGATTTGATGTGATTTTATAGAGAGACGACCCATTTGGAGAAAAGGCGATTACTTTGAGCTTATTCTGATGCGAGATTTCATGGCATTAAACAGTATCCACGTGTTGGTGTCAATCTTACGTTCAGTATTCTAATTAGTATTCTTCGTCCATTATTATTTAAAGTATTTCATTTGAATGATTACCGTCAAACCTCCTTGCCTAGGGACGCCAGATGAAAGTTGATGACGTCAAGCCCTGATGAAAATTCCGCAAAGGATAACTGGGGACGGGAGCTTGAGAGCGCTACCTAGAGAGCGTGCCCTTTCTGTACCATACTAGGCAAGGGGCTGGGGGGCTCACACGCTGATGTGTGGGTCCCTGCATTATATAGCTTTTATTTTAAATGAATTCCTTTAACTTGACTCCTATGTGATTATTAGGGTATGTTAAATATTCATGACAGCTGATTACCTATTTATTTTAAACATTATCACTCGACTGTACAGCGATTGCAGCAATAGTTCTGAAAGGTCTCTGTTGGATTCCTTTCATGTTTAATTTCTCAAATTTGTTGTCTTTTATGGAATAAATTCCTCTTCTAAATTTACTATGGCGTTTCTGACTATCTGGGAGGAGACTGAGTAGTGGAACGTGTTACTTTTACACGTAAACAAGAACGATCTGTCACACTACTACACTTTAAAACACAGTATATATGTAATTCATGTCACACAGTCTCATACGGAACCTACATCCGCTTTCTGTTATATACTGTATATGATAAGATACTGTCATCCCCCTTCCCTTCTGTGTGAGAGGATGAATGATCAAATGTGTTTGTAGTTGCATGCTTGAGGGTAGCAGACAAGGCTGTCTGCTAGAGAACAGTGGGACCAACGTCGGAACAGGTAGTTCCTAAAAGCAAAGAGGTTTCTATTCTTAGTATGGTCCGGTCCGTCCCTTGTCATGTTGGTACAGGAAGCTGCCCCTCTGGCCCCTTCCGTTTGTCTTTGTGAGCGACTCTCAGGAAGCACGCTGGGCAGTAGGCGGTTGCAGTCCAGTAGTAGGCAGTTGCAGTCTGGCGGTGGCGAGCGTCTGAAATGGTAAGATCTCCGGCTAAGCGCGTGTCTGCTAAGTCCGTAGGACAATGGATTTGTTAAGTTCAGCCTAACTGAGAATTTAATCACTTTTATTTCGGGTTAGCTCTAAAATATCTAAGGTTATCTTAAATTGCAGCGTAGTGTAATTCTCGTGTGAGGTTCATATTATTTTCCGGGAGTTGCTTTGTTACTACTTTGTGAGTTAAGTGGAACCACGTGTTGATCAGTAACTCTAACTAAGATCAATCTTAAATGCAAATGCTTGTGTGATTATAACGTCTCGTCTTGACAATATTTTGAATATAGCAACTTTTCTTTATGTTCAACCCACGTGGGATGTACTTTGCGAGACCAGTACCACGTGCTTATATAACTGTTTGACCCGTCAGGTTAACAGTAAGACGTTAGTAACCAGTTCGAGGTTTTTCTTTTGTAATTTGCTTTTCGATCTAATTTATTTTTATTATCTAAATTATTGTGGAGTTATACGCTTTCTGTAAACCAAGTTGACCACGTGAAGCATGTGGTGGAATCATCAAAGTAGCCCTCAGCTATTCTTCTTGGGAAGATTTGACAAAGAGTTAATATGAATTTAGTATACCAGTGTGTGGTAATTACATGACGGACAGGATTGTGCTACGAACGTAATTTCTTTGGGTGAAAATTTGAATCTGTTGGTTGTGGTTAACTTTCTCTTGCATGTGTTTCAATGTTCTTTGTGTGTTGTTTTATGAATGCAGTGTTGTATCCAGTCTCCCAATCTTGGCTCCATATTTTATGTGTTCCGTAAGATTCCAATCTCGCATTTTCACAATCGTAAATAAGGCACCAGCTCAGTTATAACTCACGTATAATATGCTGAAATTTCGATGATCAATCTTAAAAATAAATTTCCAAATATAAACTGATTTCTTTCGTTTTATTTAAATTCTCCTTATATATATATATATATATATATATATATATATATATATATATATATATATATATATATATATATATATATATTACCGGTTGTTGTATGACTGTAAAAGATTATAATCAATGTTAGTCTGTTTGGGAATTTAGTAAACCTAGAACAGATACCTGGTGAAACAGTTGCCCAGTAATCCACGGTTAACTTCCCCAGACAGCTCACGGCTTTCAACCCGCTTTCATTGGCTATTAGTAACGATTTCATACCAAAATTAAAGTTAAAACGTTACAGTTCTAGTTTACAGATATTACAATTTTACTATTTATAGCTCGGGTATATTATATACTGATCTGCACACACATTTCTACGGGCAAGACGGAATTGCGTTGGCCAAATGTATACCACCAAAGTCTCCCATTATATTACATGGGATATCCACTAACGGGCAAACTCGGGACCAGATACATTAACATAGGGGGTCAAATTTCCGAAATTAAACGAGAACATTCATTTCCTTACACAATCCAAAGCTGGAAATAAAAGAATTAGTGCAAATATTCAGATACCTCTGTCCACGCGTGAACATCGAGACAGACGCACTGAGGGCATGTCTGCTCACTTACCCGTCTTCTGTAACACTCCCAGAATATCGCGGGCACCCGGACGCCTTCCTGGGCCCCGGTGGAGGGGATGGTCGAACCACTTGTCCGTGACCAACTTCTCCACCCCAAATCTTGTGACACTGGAACGTCTTTGACTTTTACTTCCCTGTGCTGTCTCTCCCCTGCCCAGGAGTGAAGTTGGCACTACTATACTACAGAACTACTTCCCAACTAAGATTTGGCCACGCTTTATGGAAAGGTGTGCGGAGGATTAGGAAACTTCATGTGCAGATTCTGATTCACGCACAAGAAATGCATAATACACGACACATATAAGTATGTATTATGAAGCCTGACACATTTCTTTCCACCCGTCCAAATGGGTTCTGTTGCACCCGCGGCCGGCCGCGTCGTGCAATAAAATTGGCGGCGGAGCCGCCTCCGTTTGTACACTCCTGGAAATTGAAATAAGAACACCGTGAATTCATTGTCCCAGGAAGGGGAAACTTTATTGACACATTCCTGGGGTCAGATACATCACATGATCACACTGACAGAACCACAGGCACATAGACACAGGCAACAGAGCATGCACAATGTCGGCACTAGTACAGTGTATATCCACCTTTCGCAGCAATGCAGGCTGCTATTCTCCCATGGAGACGATCGTAGAGATGCTGGATGTAGTCCTGTGGAACGGCTTGCCATGCCATTTCCACCTGGCGCCTCAGTTGGACCAGCGTTCGTGCTGGACGTGCAGACCGCGTGAGACGACGCTTCATCCAGTCCCAAACATGCTCAATGGGGGACAGATCCGGAGATCTTGCTGGCCAGGATAGTTGACTTATACCTTCTAGAGCACGTTGGGTGGCACGGGATACATGCGGACGTGCATTGTCCTGTTGGAACAGCAAGTTCCCTTGCCGGTCTAGGAATGGTAGAACGATGGGTTCGATGACGGTTTGGATGTACCGTGCACTATTCAGTGTCCCCTCGACGATCACCAGTGGTGTACGGCCAGTGTAGGAGATCGCTCCCCACACCATGATGCCGGGTGTTGGCCCTGTGTGCCTCGGTCGTATGCAGTCCTGATTGTGGCGCTCACCTGCACGGCGCCAAACACGCATACGACCATCATTGGCACCAAGGCAGAAGCGACTCTCATCGCTGAAGACGACACGTCTCCATTCGTCCCTCCATTCACGCCTGTCGCGACACCACTGGAGGCGGGCTGCACGATGTTGGGGCGTGAGCGGAAGACGGCCTAACGGTGTGCGGGACCGTAGCCCAGCTTCATGGAGACGGTTGCGAATGGTCCTCGCCGATACCCCAGGAGCAACAGTGTCCCTAATTTGCTGGGAAGTGGCGGTGCGGTCCCCTACGGCACTGCGTAGGATCCTACGGTCTTGGCGTGCATCCGTGCGTCGCTGCGGTCCGGTCCCAGGTCGACGGGCACGTGCACCTTCCGCCGACCACTGGCGACAACATCGATGTACTGTGGAGACCTCACGCCCCACGTGTTGAGCAATTCGGCGGTACGTCCACCCGGCCTCCCGCATGCCCACTACACGCCCTCGCTCAAAGTCCGTCAACTGCACATACGGTTCACGTCCACGCTGTCGCGGCATGCTACCAGTGTTAAAGACTGCGATGGAGCTCCGTATGCCACGGCAAACTGGCTGACACTGACGGCGGCGGTGCACAAATGCTGCGCAGCTAGCGCCATTCGACGGCCAACACCGCGGTTCCTGGTGTGTCCGCTGTGCCGTGCGTGTGATCATTGCTTGTACAGCCCTCTCGCAGTGTCCGGAGCAAGTATGGTGGGTCTGACACACCGGTGTCAATGTGTTCTTTTTTCCATTTCCAGGAGTGTATTTCACGGTGTGAGCGAGCAGCGAAACCTGCTGCTTATTGAGCGGAAACTACTGTACCGTTTCACATTAGAAAGGTAAAAAGAGAATTTGATACATTTTAAAGAGTATGTACAAAATTAAATTTTATGATAAATGATAGTGCCACAAAAAGGATGTCGTTTATGACAGTTCAAGTTAAAAAGATAATATGTAAAACAATACAGTGTGAAAATAAGTTTAAAAGAAAAACTGCCGCGATCTGATTTATTTCAGGTCATCATTTTTGCAGTGCAGCAAGAGCAGAGCCGAGTTATTCGTTTCAAGGTAATAAACCATTGCAGGGCCTAAACGAACGTCTTGAGAGAATATTAGGATCATATTTCGTATACATTCAATAGATACGTTTTTGTAACAGGGGACACTTACATTACACAACGATTAATCACTGTAAACAATTGCTTCGTGATCATGTCACTCTGAACATTCTCGTAACCATACTTTATATAGACTGTAATTTTAACACAGTCAGATGAGTTTGAGATTAATTAAAAGCACCTATCGTTAAATGTTCAAATGTGTCTGAAGGGACCAAACTGCTGAGGTCATCGGTCCTTAAACTTCCACACTACTTATGCTAATAACAACACACACACGCCCATGCCCAAGGGAGGACTCGAACCTACGGCGGGAGGGATCGGGCAGTCCGTCATAGCCGGCCGGGGTGGCCGAGCGGTTCTAGGCGCTACAGTCTGGAACCGCGCGACCGCTACGGTCGTGGGTTCGAATCCTGCCTCGGGCATCGATGTGTGTGATGTTAGTTAGGTTTAAGTAGATTAGTTAGGTTTAAGTAGTTCTAAGTTCTAGGGGACTGATGATCTCAGAAGTTAAGTCCCACAGTGCTCAGAGACATTTCTAGTCCGTGACAAGGCGCCTCAAACCGCGAGGCCGCTCTGCGCGGCACGTGTCGTAAAAGTAATTCCACAGTTAACGTCTTGTTTACAGGTAGGATACACGACGATTCTAGAACGGAATCTGTAATCGGGACTTCAGTGCTTGCTTCGCATTGTTAGCGAGAGGTTCAGTTACACACGTAGTTCCCATTTAACAACTAAAAGTCTATTTAAAACTTTCCCCTCCTTCTTATTTACTTCTACAAACAATCACCTACCCTGTCGCTTTTAAACTACTTTCGCCACGGTATTCTTACTGCAGAACTGCTAGGCCCACAAGGTATGTATGAAGTTTGGAGGGTAGGAGAGGGGTGTGGCGGCAGTAAAGATCTGAAGGAGGGTTGTGATTTGTGCCTGTATCGCTCAGTCGATAAGCGTTTTTCACAAAAGGCAAAGGTGCCACATTCAATTCCCGGTAGTTAAAGTAAATGAAAAGTTTGGTTTTTAATGACTTAGATATCTTACAGCTTATAGCAAAAATTTATGCTAATAACAAATGTTCAAAGTGACGACAGCATGTCCCAAACGCACGCGTTTAACGGTGTATAAAGCTTTGCCATACTCTCTCCATAACATGCGCCGTCTAGGGGGCAATGTGACCGGCAGCCGCAGCATACTAACCCGTTCTTCTTTAGGTTATACTGGAGTTCCGCACACCAAAGGCTTGATGTAACATCACAGGAATAAAATTCCTGAGAGAGAGTTCAGGAGAGAACAGCTGTGGGTTCAGAAACAATACGAGCTGTTTTTTTTGTGAAGTCTGTTTACAGTAGGAGTGTAACTGTAGTTCCGTTAGTGCTCTCCGCTCGGGATTCTTCAAAGCCCATATTTCACCTAAAGCGTATGGGATGCACTGCATATGACATTCCACCCATATAGGAGCTTATGTTTCTTTTTTTTTTCATTTATTCTCTCTTCCTTGTGTTACTTGCACTTTTCAACTTTCCTTGCTACATAAAGACAGAATGAATTTCCACTCTGTAGCGGAGTGTGCTCAAAATTGTGGCTTCGTGGCATACTAGCCGAAACTCGTCTCCAAAATGCAGGTGCATTTTATACTCAAATTAATATAAAAATGTCCAGTGTTTGATTTAAAATTCCCGCCATTCTTAAAAATGGCCATACATTCGATGCCACGGAGAACCTATCTCGATCTGGCAATATCGTATTCAACTGGCAACAGGAGCGCACCGATGCGACGAACATGAGTTGCGAGGATTCACAAGTTTGCTAAAGCTGTCTTCCTCCAGCACCGCAGTCACAAACCCAGAACACTCTCTAGCTTATGACATGTCGTTCCAATCTATGGGGCCAGTGAACATGAACTGAGAGCGATTTGTGTTATCGGTAACAGTACAATGTTTTTGTTAGTACGTAGCCAGTTTCACAATGCAAAAAGATAAACTATAATCATATGATGTGGGATATAAATTGAAATTGGATGATGGACGAAACCCGACATGAATTCAGGACTAAGGGAGCTTTAAAACGACCTGCAATCAGTGGATAAAACAGTCGTGGTCTAGAGTGAGAGAATAAATTATTGCTAAATCTTTCAACAAGTGCGGCATAAGTAACGTTCTCGATGACAGTGAAGACCAACTTATAGATGAATGGGACAATGATAACGATGAAAAGAAAGAAGAAGAAGAAGAAGAAGAACAAGAAGAGAAAAAAAGTTCAGGTGACGACTTTCAGGGATTTTAAAGGTGAGTTGGGATTTATAAACTAAGATCTTTTTAATTTGCCTCTGCAATCTAATAATAAAAAAGTAAAAAAAAAATACTTACATGGAATTTGCTTGAAACTTAAGGTGCGTGTTATAGTCCGTAAAATTCTGACTGACTTTCAGCAATAATTGCTTTGTTGTATCGAGCTTAATATAGGGTTAGTACGAGTAGATAGACGTATTAGATGGCATCAAAGAATACATATTGGCATTTCATTGGATATCAACGTTCTGCTTCGGGTCACGACCCTCGTATACAGGGTTACAAATACTAAACTATATAAAATAAAATCGTCATAACTTCTGAACGGTTTGTGGTAGGGCGTTCAACCTGCACGGTCGGCCGCGGGACATAATGGGAATTATTATGGTTTGGTTTAGCGACGAAGCTCACTTTCAGTTGGATGGGTTCGTCAATAGGCAAAAAATGGCTCTTGAGCGCTATGGGACTAAACATCTGTCATCAGTCCCCTAGAACTTAGAACTACTTAAACCTAACTAACCTAAGGACATCACACACATCCATGCCCGAAGCAGGATTCGAACCTGCGGCCGTAGCGGTCGCGCGGTTCCAGACTGAAGCGCCTAGAACCGCTCGGCCACACCGGCCGGCGCCAATAGGCAAAATTGGCGCATTTGAGGGGACTGAGAATCCGTATTTCGCGATCGAGAAATCTCTCCACCCTCAACGGGAGACTGTGTGATGTGCAATGTCCAATCACGGAATAATCGGCGCGATATTTCTTGATGCTACAGTGACTACCGAAGGGGTCGTGAAGGTTTTGGAAGATAATTTCATCCCCACTAACCAAAGTGAGCCTGACTTCAACATGATTTGGTTCATGCAAGACGGAGCTCGACCACATCAAAGCAGGAGAGTGTTTAATGTCGTGGATGAGCATTTTTGGGACCGCGTTCTGCCTCTGGGGTACCCAGAGACCACTGGCATGGGATCGGTTGGCCATCATATTCTCCGAATATGAACACACGTGACTCCCTTTTGCGCAGCTGTATTAAAGGCAAGGTGTACGGGAAAACCCACAAAGATATTGTTGGGATGAAAACAGCTATTTAGGAGGTCATCGACAGCATCGTTGTTCCGATACTTCAGCGGCTCATACAGAATTTCGCTGTTCGTCTGCACCGCATCGCCGCCAAGGATGGCAGGAATATCGAAATGTCATAAACTAAATTCGAATATCTGTAGTGACGTCTACATATTGAATAAAGTGTGTGCCCGCCGTAGTTTGTAACTAATTTACGTTTTCTTTCATACAGTTCAATAATTGTCGCCCTTTACATTGCCGGTCATTAAAATTGCCGCAACAGGGAAGATAGAAGGTAACGAATTTTACCTGTTGTGTGTATACAGTACAGCAGGAATATGGCGGGATTATATTTGTAGATGATCTGAGGAAACGCAGGATACGAACTTCAGCGCGCAGAGTTGTTACCCCTGACTGCAACAACGAACCTAACCCGACCTGGCACTCAGTCGATACCTTCCATGTCGGTTCACCTTCTTACCCAGTCTACACCAATCTAAGTGGCTGGCGAGTCGTACCGTTCTGGTCTGTTAGTTTGCAAAGGCATAACAGTATATACTGACACGATAAAATCACAGCACCAAAAGATAATTAATGTAGAATAATCAAACTTGTGAAATGGAAAAAAGAACACATTGACACCGGTGTGTCAGACCCACCATACTTGCTCCGGACACTGCGAGAGGGCTGTACAAGCAATGATCACACGCACGGCACAGCGGACACACCAGGAACCGCGGTGTTGGCCGTCGAATGGCGCTAGCTGCGCGCCATTTGTGCACCGCCGCCGTCAGTGTCAGCCAGTTTGCCGTGGCATACGGAGCTCCATCGCAGTCTTTAACACTGGTAGCATGCCGCGACAGCGTGGACGTGAACCGTATGTGCAGTTGACGGACTTTGAGCGAGGGCGTATAGTGGGCATGCGGGAGGCCGGGTGGACGTACCGCCGAATTGCTCAACACGTGGGGCGTGAGGTCTCCACAGTACATCGATGTTGTCGCCAGTGGTCGGCGGAAGGTGCACGTACCCGTCGACCTGGGACCGGACCGCAGCGATGCACGGATGCACGCCAAGACCGTAGCATCCTACGCAGTGCCGTAGGGGACCGCACCGCCACTTCCCAGCAAATTAGGGACATTGTTGCTCCTGGGGTATCGGCGAGGACCATTCGCAACCGTCTCCATGAAGCTGGGCTACGGTCCCGCACACCGTTAGGCCGTCTTCCGCTCACGCCCCAACATCGTGCAGCCCGCATCCAGTGGTGTCGCGACAGGCGTGAATGGAGGGACGAATGGGGACGTGTCGTCTTCAGCGATGAGAGTCGCTTCTGCCTTGGTGCCAATGATGGTCGTATGCGTGTTTGGCGCCGTGCAGGTGAGCGCCACAATCAGGACTGCATACGACCGAGGCACACAGGGCCAACACCTGGCATCATGGTGCGGGGAGCGATCTCCTACACTGGCCGTACACCACTGGTGATCGTCGAGGGGACACTGAATAGTGCACGGTACATCCAAACCGTCATCGAACCCATCGTTCTACCATTCCTAGACCGGCAAGGGAACTTGCTGTTCCAACAGGACAATGCACGTCCGCATGTATCCCGTGCCACCCAACGTGCTCTAGAAGGTGTAAGTCAACTACCCTGGCCAGCAAGATCTCCGGATCTGTCCCCCATTGAGCATGTTTGGGACTGGATGAAGCGTCGTCTCACGCGGTCTGCACGTCCAGCACGAACGCTGGTCCAACTGAGGCGCCAGGTGGAAATGGCATGGCAAGCCGTTCCACAGGACTACATCCAGCATCTCTACGATCGTCTCCATGGGAGAATAGCAGCCTGCATTGCTGCGAAAGGTGGATATACACTGTACGAGTGCCGACATTGTGCATGCTCTGTTGCCTGTGTCTATGTGCCTGTGGTTCTGTCAGTGTGATCATGTGATGTATCTGACCCCAGGAATGTGTCAATAAAGTTTCCCCTTCCTGGGACAATGAATTCACGGTGTTCTTATTTCAATTTCCAGGAGTGTATATATATATATATATATATATATATATATATATATATATATATATGATGAACGTTGCAAGATTACAGGGTAATGTAAGAACGAGATAACTCATTGGATAGTGAAATGCTGGTAGATTAACAACAGGCGAAACAGCCAGAGTGTTGAATACAAGCATGCAAAAGATCATGCCTTGTGCTGATTAGGTGTCAAATGTCAGTTTGTAGGATGGAGTTCCATGCCTGTTGCATTTGGTCGGTCAATACAGGTTAATGCTGTTTGTGGATGAAGCTGGAGCTGTCATCCGATGATGTCCCATATGTGCTCGATTGGAGACACATTTGGTGATGAAGCAGGTCAAGGCAAGATGTCGACATTCTGTAGAGCTGGTTGGGTTACAACAGGGGTATGTGGGGGAGAATTATCCTGTTGGAAAGCATATTGGGTCAAATCACCAGACAGACGTACATATTTGAAGTCATAGTGCGTTAGATAACCACGAGAGTGCTCCTGTTGTCATATGAAATCGCTTTCCAGACCGTAACTCCAGATGTAGGTCCAGTGTGTCTAGGCCGCAGACAGGCTCGTTGCAGGTGTTCGCCTGGCTTCCTTCTAACCAACACGCGGCCGTTACTAGCACCGAAGATTTCATCGGAACCAGCTGTCATCGGAAACACAACAGACCTCCACCCTAAGCTCCAGTCAGCTCTCGCTTGACACCACTAAAGTCCCAAACGGCGGTGGTTTGCGGTCAGTGGAATGCACGGTACAGGGCGTCTGGCTCAGACCTATGCTTGAAGTAACCAATTTGTAACAGTTTGTTGTGTCTCTCTGGTGCTAACTACTGGTCAAATTGCTGTTACATATGCCTTATGATGCGCCAGAGCCATATGCCAAACGCTGCGGTCTCCCCTCTTGGTATTGCTAAGTGGCCGTCCGGAGCACGGTGCTCGTGTGACCATACTTTCTAGTGACCACCGTTGGCAGCACTCTAGAACAGTGGCTACATTTCTGTCAAGCCTTTCTGCAGTATCACAGAAGGAACATACAGCTTCTCGTAGCCCTATTACATGACCTCGCCCAAACTCGAGAGAGAGAGAGAGATCGGGTTTGGTTTGCACCCGCATTGAAAGAATGAATCTTTGGACGTTGCACCATGTTTATGGCCAGTAGATCTATTATTTCACTGCGGATGCACACCAAGCCCGATCTCTTGCAGGAATGCGAAATTGCCAGTAAGGGGTTCATGGGTTGGTGACGCTACGCTAGTACTGTTTGACTGGCTGGCAATTTGGGTCAGACAGAATGCGTTCTTGGAAGATTGAGACTGTTATGGCGACCACTCGTGGTTGGTGAGAGATCTGAATTCAAGTTCTTCTTCTCCACAAACATTCGCAGTTACCATCGATTCACTTGAATGCCCATATGCAGCTAACATCTTGAAGACCTTTGAATAAACATGATCAGACGATTTCATCGGGTGAGAGACCCAGAGAACATACTGGTCAAGGCAACAGCCGAATACAATCTGTAACGACGTGAGGCCGGTCGGACAACCTATAGTGTAATGTTAACTAGTTGAAAGACAACATCTAGGGCACTTCGAATCTAAGGCATAGCCGACAATCTTAGCATGGGAAAAATGTAACGGCTGCTGTCCAAATAGGTGGGTTTCCCAGCCAATGGTGAGCGTGCTTTGCACCTAATGGTATCAAAAACAACCACGCAAATTGCTTTGACGGTTTGACGGTAACAAATGTAATCCGGGAAATTTCATTCTTCTCGGGGATTCCAGACACGGACACGTCCTTTGTTGTACTGTACGTACAACTGGCACTCGTCTGATGCCATTGTTGGCGCGCCTCCCCCTGCTGTCGCGTCGAGAAAGCCCGCAAGAGTGGTCCCAGTGCTGACACTCCGTGGCTGTCCAGAAGTCGTCGCACTCCCCCTATCCACACGTGTCTTGCTGGAAGCAAATCAGTTTCTGATGGAAGGTGCGTGCCATTTCCGGAGGATCCTGAATGGTCGAGTGAAAAATACTCCTGTGATTTCCCTTTCCTCCTCCAAACGGTAGACGTGTGCACAAAGCAGAAGTAAACCTGTGTTTCGACGTGCACTGGAGACAAATATCTTCTTCCTGTCTGCAGTACTTTGTCTGCTCGAAGTGCTTGATGGTGTTGCTGTAGATCTTACTGCAAGGAGGATGTTTTTAAGCCCGAGTTAACCATTATCACGTAAGTGATTAATTTCGTTGCATCTATGTTACGTAAGGAATGACACTTAACAAACGTTTCATGGTAATTTCTATAAAACAAAAATAAGGTACAACATGACTAGATTCTACTGCGTATTTGTCGCGCAGTACCGGCCATCCGAATGGCTTTGACAATCGGTCAGAAGTAATTTCAATTTTTAAATTTAGCTTCCTTCTTCTTAGTTCTTTTCAGATCAGATTGAAATGGCGGAAAATGAGAAAATAGTAAGACGAAAATAGAATGAAGAGTGCGTGAAGATGGGCTTGAACAAGTTAATGTCTAACAAAATGACCGCGAAGGAGGCAGCCGAAGCGTTTTCAACAATTACAAAAAAGAAGATCAGCACGGGAGAGAAGACATTAAAGACAGACAAAATAACACTCAAATAAAAACAATTTCGATCGCTTTTTCAGCTTTTTATTCTTTAGCAACCTGTTTCAGCATTTTCCTCGGACCATCATCAGCCTTTCCTCCGCTGTAGTGTAGAATATCCCAAGTGTCATTTGTTGCCAATGATGTAATGCTGTAGGCGATGGGCGGAGCTTACATTACATACTCTCGACTAAAGCTTCTGTATTCAGCAATGGCATCCTTATTTATACGGATCTCGCTTCGTCTGCAGCCAACGGAAGCCATAGCGGGTGTAACATCGCACGTTTTAGTTACTGTAGCTTACATTTTAGACGTTGTTTAGCCATACTTTCATCCCTCTACACTGAAAATGCATTATTACTGTATTGCAGCGTTGAAAACAAACAGAAGATGGTCTGAGGAAAGGGCTGAAGCAGGTTGTTAACGAACAAAAATCTGAAAACGCGGTCGAAACTCTTTCTATCTCACTTTTGGTATTTTATACCGATCACAGATTTGCTTGAATTACGGAATACTTACTAAAAGACAAAGTAAAGTCTGGAAGAGAGTTGAAAAATAAAACAAACACCCAAAACTTGTCAATGTAAAGTCAATTACAAACCAGCAAATAAAACTGGCATTTATTGGGAACAACCACTCAACTGAAAAAACTGAGAAGGACATTATGTGTCTGGAGTCATTTGAAGGCGACTGGGTACTGCGTACCAAGTGTAGAGGATGGACACTGGTTCGATGTGTGGATCAGGATAATATTTTGTATTTTATTCCGTAAAACGGAGAGCAAAACATTGGAGAAGTGAGCTGAAATAGTAACAATATATTCCCATGGTTATGTGATCTACTATTATTCAGTAAGTGTCAGTGCAAGGTATCATTAACAACCGATATTAATACAGGACATACAATGGCCAATATTACAAGACACTTTTTGCAAGCCTTTTAATAGCAGCTCTTCCACTTTCAATGTAATGAAATACTATAAATTAAAAATTAAATAATTCCATTGTGTTATTCAAAGAACGTATCTTGATATGACAGAACAGATCTTTAATATTCCGATTAAGCACCACCGTTACACAGTTAAGTCCAAAAAGCAAAACCGGTCGATACTGAATGTAAATCATGTCTGCCGTGCAACCCAAAATGTTAGAGAAATCGCAACGCTAATTTGTGTTCCGCCATATAAATACGGAGTTCAGAAGTTATGTTTAGTGATGGGAGAGTACATTATACACTACTGTCCATTAAAATTGCTACACCACGAAGATGACGTCCTAAAGACGCGAAATTTAACCTACAGGAAGAAGATGCTGTGATATGCAAATGATTAGCTTTTCAGAGCATTCACACAAGATTGGCGCCCGTGGCGACACCTACAACCTGCTGACGTGAGGAAATTTTCCAACCGATTTCTCATATATAAACAGCAGTAGACCGGCGTTGCCTGGTGAAACGTTGTTGTGTTGCCTCGTATAAGGAGGAGAAATGCTTACCATCACGTTTCCAACTTTGATAAAGGTCGGATTGTAGCCTATCGCGATGGCGGTTTATCGTATCGCGACACTGCTGCTCGCGTTGGTCGAGATCCAATGACTGTTAGCAGAATATGGAATCGGTGGGTTCACGAGGGTAATACGGAACGCCGTGCTGGATCCCAGCGGCCTCGTATCACTAGCAGTCGAGATGACAGGCATCTTATCCGCATAACTGTAACGGATCGTGCAGCCACGTCTCGATCCCTGAGTCAACAGATGGGGACGTCTGCAAGACAACAACCATCTGCACAAATAGTTCGACGACGTTTGCAGCAGCATGGACTATCAGCTCGGAGACCATGGCTGCGGTTATCCTTGACGCTGCATCACAGACAGGAGCGCCTGCGATGGTGTACTCAACGATGAACCTGGGTGCACGATTGGCAAAACGTCATTTTTTCGGATGAATCCAGGTTCTATTTACAGCATCATGATGGTCGCATCCGTGTTTGGCGACATCGCAGTGAACGCACATGGGAAGCGTGTATTCGTCATCGCCATACTGGCGTATCACCCAGCGTGATGGCATGGGGTGCTATTGGTTACACGTCTCGGTCACCTCTTGTTCGCATTGACGGCACTTCGAACAGTGGACGTTACATTTCAGATGTGTTACGACCCATGGATCTACCGTTCATTCGATCCCCGCGAAACCGTACATTTCAGCAGCATAATGCACGACCACATGTTGCAGGTCCTGTACGGGCCTTTCTGAATACAGATAATGTTCGACTGCTACCCTGGCCAGCACATTCTCCAGATCTCTCACCAATTGAAAACGTCTGGTCAATGGTGGCCGAGCAACTGGCTCGTCACAATACGCCAGTCACTACTCTAGATGAACTGTGGTATCGTGTTAAAGCTGCATGGGCAGCTGTACCTGTACACGCCATCCAAGCTCTATTTGACTCAATGCCCAGGCATATCAAGGCCGTTATTACGGCCAGAGGTGGTTGTTCTGGGTACTGATGTCTTAGGATCTAAGCACCCAAATTGCGTGTAAATGTAATCACATGTCAGTTCTAGTATAATATATTTTTCCAATGAATACCCGTTTATCATCTGTATTTCTTCTTGGTGTAGCAATTTTAATGGCCACTAGTGTATTTTGTTGCCACTGGCAGTTGCCTGCGACAGCATTGTCGAGATTTAGAGCGGCAGCCACCGTTCAGTATCATCCAGTGACACAAAGGTCCATCTCCGAGTACTCGTACTGTAATGACCGAACAATCAAAACTGTTCGATACGTCCAGACCATCGTTCACTCTAATCTGTAGCTGCTGTTACTGCGAAACGGCGAACATCAAGCAAGACAATGGGCCCTTCTCCACTCTCCCAATATCATCTCCCTAATGTTGGTCAACTCCATTGTCAATATTGGCGTCAGATTCATTCCATATTGAAGAGGTGTATTACATGGTGCGTCACCGTGTGGTCTGTATGCTGTCAGCCGCGATATTCGGTAGCCAGCTACCATGAGAACAAGAGGAAATACTGTGGAATTTATTTCTCATAGTGACATTCTACAGCTTCATGACCGTCTTCATGCAGGATTGCTCTACTGTATTGTAATTGTAGCGTGTGTGCGAGATAGTGAGGTCGGAAACTAGATTCTGAACTGACGTTGTGTGAGCGAGCTAGCCAAAGTTTCTCGTATTTAGTTTCTCGTCCCTGCATGCTGCCCATAAAGTGTCACTGGAAAGCGTTTCAGGACCGTTGCCAAAAAACGGTGACAGTCTGCTTTATCATTTAAAAATACTATTGCTGTCCGGGCATTAACAGACTCCTCAGAAAGCTGATTTTGTTTTATTTCATTTAATGCTTTACTCATAGATGCCTTTATCCTAAAAAACAACGGCATGAGGTACAGTAAAAATGATAATTTAAATAGTATAAGGATGTGTAATTCGTAAAATCATACGTCGCTAACAGTGAAAAGATTTAGTCGCGTCCTGAACGAAGATGTCAATTGTTAAAATCACTACTGGTAATAAAAACAGCAGCTGAACTGCAGAAGTATTATTTAAGTTTAAACTGATATTAAAATGTGCAGGGGCAAATGCTTCTCAAACTAACGCAAACTTTTTTTTTTATTGCTTGATATGTGAACTGATACATTTAATACCCATCATTTACACTGAGGTAACAAAAGTCATGCAATACCTACTAATATAGTGTCAACCTCCTTTTGCGCGGTGTAGTGCAACAACTCCTTGTGGCATGGACTCAACACGTAGTTCCATGTCCTCTCCAGAAATACGGAGCCATGGTGCCTCTATAGCCGACCACAATTGCGAAAGAGTTGCCGATGCAGCAGTTTGTGCACGAACTGACATCTCAATTATGTCCCATAAATGTTCGATGGGATTCACGTATGGTGTTATGTGTGGCCAAATCATTCGCTCCAACTGCCCAGAATGTTCTTCAAACGAATCGCGAGCTATTGTGGCCTGATGACAAGGTGCATTGCCGTAGATAAAATTTCAATCGTTGTTTGGGAACATGAAGTCCACGAATGGCTAAAAATAATCTTCGCGTAGCTGAACATAACTATTTCCAGTCAATGATGGGTTCAGTTTACCAGAGGACCTGGTCCACTCCATGCAACCACAGCCCACACCATTATGCAGCCACCACCAGTTTGCACAGTGCTTTGTTTAAAACTTGGGTTGATGACTCCATGGGGTGTGCGCCACACTCGAACCCTACCATCAGCTATTACCAACTGAAATACGGACTCATCTGACCAGGTCACGGGCTTCTTGTCGTCTAGGGTCCAAACCACATGGCCACGAGCCCATGAAAGGCGCTGCGGGCAATGTCGCACCGTTAGCGAAGGCACTCGCGTCGGTCGTCTGCTGCCATAGCCCCATAACACCAGACTTCGTCGTACGTCGTTCACTCATTTCTGCTGTTGTTTCACCCAGTGTTGCTTGTCTGTTAGCACTTACAACTCTACGCAAACCTCGCTTCTCTCGGTCGTTAAGGCCGTCGGCCATTGCGTTTTCCGTGGTGAGAGGTACTGCCTGAAATTTGGTAGTCCATTGACACTGCGGATCTCGGAATATCGAATTTCCTAACGATTCCCGAAACGGAACGTCCCATGTGCCTGGCTCCAACTATCATTCCGCGCTCACAGTTTGTTATTTCCCGTCGTGCCGCCCTAAACACGACCGAAACCTTTCCACACGAATCCCATGAGTACTGATGACTGGTTCACCAATGCATTGCCCTTTCATACCTTGTGTACGCGATACTACCGCCATCTTTATAGTTGCATATCGTTATACGAGGTGTGGCTAGAAAAAAACCGGACTAGTACTGGTGAAACAATAAAACGAATGCAATAAGGCTGAAAGTCGCGTGGCCTGTCACGTGACTCTCGCTCCGCCTACTGCTCGAGTTTCATCTGCCTCCTGCACTCAGTCTCCCCTTGGCGTCTGTTTTAAGTAGTTGACGTTTTGTCTGTGCGTCGGAAAATGTTCAGTGAACAGAAAGAACAGCGTGTTAACATCAAATTTTGTTTCAAACTAGGAAAATCTGCAAGTGAAACGTTTGTAATGTTACAACAAGTGTACGGCGATGATTGTTTATCGCGAACACAAGTGTTTGAGTGGTTTAAACGATTTAAAGATGGCCGCGAAGACGCCAGTGATGACACTCGCACTGGCAGACCATTGTCAGCAAAAACTGATGCAAACATTGAAAAAATCGGTAAACTTGTTCGACACTTTCCTTGTCAACTCCTGTTAACTCAGACACTGCTCTGATTGCTAAACGGCGATCTTGTCGAACAAGTTTACCGAATTTTGCATCAGTTTTTGCTGACAATGGTCTGCCAGTGCGAGTGTCATCACTGGTGTCTTCGCGGCCATCTTTAAATCGTTTAAACCACTCAAAAACTTGTGCTCGCGATAAACAATCATCGCCGTACACTTGTTGTAACATTACAAACGTTTCACTTGCAGATTTTCCTAGTTTGAAACAAAATTTGATGTTAACACGCTGTTCTTTCTGTACACTCAACATTTTCCGACGCACAGACAAAACGTCAACTACTTAAAACAGACGCCACGGGCAGACTGAGTGCAGGAGGCAGATGAAACTCGAGCAGTAGGCGGAGCGAGAGTCACGTGACAGGCCACGCGACTTTCAGCCTTATTGCATTCGTTTTATTGTTTCACCAGTACTAGTCCGGTTTTTTTCTAGCCACACCTCGTACGATGACTATTATTACCTCAATGTATATTGCCACTCAGCGTCATAAAGACACGTACTGAAGATGTGACAATGTATTTATCTGAGCAGGAAATTAAATAGCGAGTTTTCAGAAAGATTATTCAAAATGTTCAAATGCCTGTGAAACCTTAAGGGACATAACTGCTAAGGTCATCAGTCCCTAAGCTTACACACTACTAAACCTAAATTATCCTAAGGACAAATACACACACCCATGTCCGAGGGAGGTCTCGAACCTCCGCCGGAACCAGCCGCACTGTCCATGACTGCAGCGCCTCAGACCGTTCGTCTAATCCCGCGCGGCTGAAAGATTATCAGAGCTTCTGAATGCCACATGCGGTCTATTTTGACGACAGAGATACATTCACAGACGACCCGCCAGGATAGTCGAGAGCTTCCTGGACTCAGGTAGGCACACCGGCCCCAGATCGAATCCGTCCGGCGGATTAACGACGACCTGGATGTGGTTTTTAGGCGGTTATCCACATCCTACTACGCGAATACCGGGCTGGTCCCACGTCCCGCCTAAGTTACACGACTCGCAGACATTTCAAACACATTCACACTATTTCACGATTTACACTAGACGCAGACAGTTGGGGTACACTAATTTCATCCCGGGGGGTATGGGGTGGTGGCAGGAAGGGCATCCGGCCACCCCTTACACATTAACCATGCCAAATCCGTACTTAACCCAGCCGACCCTGCGCTCAATGCGGGATACAGGCAGTAGCAAAAGAAAAAGAACAGAAAGGTACATTCACAGACAATGTATTTCGAAAACAGTGCTGCGAAAATTTGCAAGACAGACACAATGAACATACAAACCACACGGAATATTTCTGGAACGTTTAATTTTCTGTTACCATTTGAAGCAGCAAAACACTAGTGAGGCAATAAAATTCGTACCATATATGAGAAAGGGAATTATTGTGGTTATGTGGGCGCTTCTACTGAAGCATTCCAGTCTTGCGACAATCTTTATAGTGTAAGGTGGAAACGGTCTTGCCCCTTACATGAGTCTGTTTAACGTGACTAAAATCACTTTGCGATGCCTTTAGGTCAATAAAACGACAGACAGCGGCGAAATCGCTTCGTAGATAATTGGTTGTTGTTTGTAGGAGTAATACTCTCAAGTACAGTGTATGAAATGTCAGTGGAAACGCATGGGGCAGGCCAGTGGCTTGCTGGGCGTGCTCTCGCCAACGTTCCACTAACTTTACGTCTTCGAGTAACTGAAGTGAGGCAGACCAGGAGTCCGTTGGGAAGTAAAAATTTCGGAAAAAATGTTGTTGCTCGCAGCTGTGGATCTTCGCAGGTAGCTTGGGCGGAGTTTACTCATGAAATTTGGTGGAAAGGGAACAATTGTGGAAAATACACTACTGGCCATTAAAATTGCTGCTGCTCAGGGCAGCAGTCGAACATTTTCTCTATCCAGAAAAGCCCGTACAGGACCTGCAACATGTGGTCGTGCATTATCCTGCTGAAATGTAGGGTTCGCAGGGATCGAATAGAGGGTAGCGTTCATAACCGTCGATAATCTCTCTGAAAACACGTTACTAAATTACCACAAAACCACATAACCACAATAATTCCCTTTCTCATATATGGTGCGAATTTTATTGCCTCACTAGTGTTTTGCTGCTTCACGGGTCGTAACACATCTGAAATGTAACGTCCACTGTTCAAAGTGCCGACAATGCGAACAAGAGGTGACCGAGACGTGTAACCAATGGCACCCCATACCATCACGCCGGGTGATACGCCAGTATGGCGATGACGAATACACGTTTCCAATGTGTGTTCACCGTGATGTCCCCAAACACGGATGCGACCGTCATGATGCTGTAAACGGAACCTGGGTTCATGCGAAAAAATGACGTTTTGAAATTCGTGCACCCAGCTTCGTCGTTGAGTACACCATCGCAGGCGCTCCTGCCTGTGATACAGCTTCAAGGGTAACCGCAGCCGTGGTCTCCGAGCTGATAGTCCACGCTGCTGCAAATGTAGTCGAACTGTTCGTGCAGATGGTTGTTGTCTTGCCAACGTCCCCATCTGTTGACTCAGGGATCGAGAAGTGGCTGCAGGATCCGTTACAGCCATGCGGATAAGATGCCTGTCATGTCGACTGGGACGAGGCCGTTGGGATCCAGCGTGGCGTTCCGTATTACCCTCCTGAACCCACCGATTCCATATTCTGCTAACAGTCAATGGATCTCTACCAATGCGAGCAGCAATGTCGCGATACGATATTACCGCAATCCCGATAGGTTACAATCCGAACTTTATCAATGACGGTAACGTGATGGTACGCATTTCTCCTACTTACACGAGGCATCACAATAACATTTCACCTGGCAACGCAAGTCAACTGCTGTTTGTGTATGAGAAATCGGTTGGAAACTTTGCTCATGTCAGCACGTTGTAGGTGTCGCCACCAGCGCCAACTTTGTGTGAATGCACTGAAAAGCTAATCATTTGCATATCACAGCATCTTCTTCCTGTCGGTTAAATTTCTCGTCTGTAGCACATCATCTTCGCGGTGTAGCAATTTTAATGGCCAGTAGGGTATTTATCTGAACAGGAAATTTAGTAGCGTGTTTTCAGAGAGATTATCGACGGTTATGAACGCTACATGCGGTCTATTTTGACGACAGAGGTACATTCACAGACGATGCATTTCGAAAACAGTTCCGCGAAAGAAATGCAGGACATACACAATGAACATACAAACCACACGAAATGTCTCTGGATCGTTTATTTTTCTTTTACCATTTGAATTGGCAAAACACTAGTGAGGAAATAAAATTCGTACCATATATGAGAAGGGGAATTATTGTGGTTATGTGGGCGCTTCTACTGAAGCATACCAGTCTTGCGACAATCTTTATAGTGTAAGGTGGCAACGGTCTTGCCCCCTTACATGAGTCCGTTTAACGTGACTAAAATCACTTTGAGAGCTCTTTAGGTCAATAAAAACGACATACATCGGCGAAATCGCTTCGTAGATAATTAGTTGTTGTTTATTGGAGTAATACTCTCGATTCAGTGTATGAAATGTTTGTGGAAACGCATCGGCACACTGGCTATGTAATACAGGGAGAATTACGCGATGTTGTAATTACCAGATTCTGCGTCAATGCATTATATGCGAGGCACCGGAGACAGCGCTCGGAAAGTAGCCAGACAGCAAGTCTCCAGGTGTGTAACGTCGAGTGTTTACAAAACAGAGCAGTGGCTTACTGGGCGTGCTCTCGCCTACGTTCCACTAATTTTACGCCTTCGAGTAACTGAAGTGGGGCAGGCCAGGAGTCCCTTAGGAAGTAAAAATTCCGAAAAAAAATGTTATTGCTCGCAGCTGTGGATCTTCACAGGTGGCTTGGTTGGAGTTTAGTCATGACATGGGAAAGGGAAGAACTGTGGAAAATAGTTCGATTCGAAGGCCATACATTGGGTATTTTGACCGTTTCTAGGGCTGTGATTCACTCGATAATGTTTTGGTGGGGAAAACAGAGGTGAAATGCGATTTCGCTCGACTCTCTGTCGAGGTCTTCCACCTTGGGCTTTCGTTCTGAGAGGACGTGAGCTGTGTCAGATCTTTGCTGATGGGAAGGTTGTCGCAATTTGAGAAGTGTACGGACAGCAGTCTGTTGTCCAAGTACTGTAGGAGTGTAATTTCCGAGGCGCCGCACCCGGACTCCACGGCCACACCGTCGCCTGCCGGAGACCGCAGCCACAGCAGCAGTAGTAGGGTGAGGTCGCTTCCGCTTCGGCGTTAGGAGTAGCGTTAAATAGCTGGATCACCTGCAATTGCTGTTTCCACCGAGGTTTCACGATACTATGGGGTGCTGTGATTCTTCTTATTTTTCGTTTTGTGTCGATGTCAGTTGGTCAGCCAATTTATAACAGATCGCGTTTTGTACCGATTTTGACACAGTTCACTGCCAATTGAAATTGTAAATGGTTCATTTGTGTTTCTATTCAGCATTGGTCTGAAGTTGATGATAAATTTATTGATTCAGTAGAGCTTTTACTTTCAGTAATTTGATCCTGAATTAACACTTTGCTTTATTTTCTGCGTAATTCTCTGATATCATTGAACCCCCTAAGTGTTCGTTATGTTTCGTGTTTGGAATTAAAAACAGGTGTGATTTATCGTCAACACTACCACTGCAGATTAATTAAGGGTGACAGGGCGACATTTAAATCTAGCGTTATCCATTCTTGCGTACATTTCCACTCCAGATTTCTCTGTAAGTTGTTTGGCAGGGGCGAACACACGCAAAAGCCAGACAAGCAACAGGTGGGGCATTACAGTAGTATCCCGTTTCAGGCACAGTTACAGTACGTTACGCAAGGTTTATGTCCAGAAGCAAGGAAAGAACAAAACTTTCTGGCAAGTACAATCTGTATGACGATACGGGACTCAAAACTAGGTGGGCAAGTGCTCTTCCGATAGAGCTGCCTGTCTTTTTAGTTTTTCTTGCTTGTATGTAACATCAGTACCTTTATTTTCTGTCAGTTATCTGTTTTCCTGTACAAATCGAGTTAATGAGGAAAATGAGTATGTCCTCGTAATACAGATTAGGTGTACAACATCCTAATAAAATGAAAATCCTTCTTCCTGTTCGACTTGCAACGTAGTCTTAAAGTGAAATAAAATTTCACCTCTTCATAGGGAGTAAATTAAAATGTTTTTCTTTTCACTAAATACGATATATGTTCTTCTAAAGCGGAGAACATTTAAAGGAACGTGAATGTGAAATTATTGCCCTCTTGACCAGTTGAGTGTTACAACTGTTCTTTTTCTTCAAACTTTGTGCAGTTACTTAAAACGTTTTAAGAATGAAAATGATAAGTAATAACTAAGTATTCTGACGTATCTACAGATCACACTTACAACTATATGTGCTTTTGTGTTCTTAATCTAAAATGCTCCTCCTGGTTAGGTGAGCCTTATTTATTTGCTAACGGTGAAACAATATAATTTCAGAAATTAGATGAAATAGTGTTTCTTCACAATTTTTGGGTTACTGTTGATATTGGTCTTTGTTCTTCGTTCTACATGACTGCATACGTGTAACGCTTGTATTTTGTTCTCAGTTTGTAATATTTTAGTATTTTCAGTCTTTCTTTCCTAAGGTCGTCACGGAAACGTTTGGACAGAATGGACGAGCTAACAGCACCCTGTGTTCCCAGGCGGTCGCTCGTCCAAATACTAATAATGCACGGCGTTCCGCAACTGAGTTTCAAGAACCGAGAATGCACGAACGTATTTCCGACTACAAATAATTGTTCGTCCAAGTTACACGTATTTGGGGAAATAGCAGAGGTCGGCACGACCGAAGTGCAATGGATCAGGCGCACCTTGCAGGAATCAGTTTCATAATCTCTGTGTCCTCTGTACCAGGTAAGTATGCTATCCAAATGCGTCCCAAGACCCGCCCTCGCAGCCGTGCTTCCACCATTACCTGCCAAACTTCAGGTAAGTTCTCTTGCATACCTTGCAGGGCCAACTTTCCTGGAAAACAGAATATTGCTTAGAAATGGGTAAGCCACGGCGTAGGAGCTTCATTTTAGATTGAGTTGTGCTTGCGTACCTCAGTTGGTAGAAAACTTTCTCGCGAAACGCAAACGTCCTCGTTTCGAGTCCCAGTTCGACATAAAGTTTTAATCCGGCAGGAAGTTCTAAATCAGTATGTAACACCGAAAATACAGGATGCATGGCACCTGCTACCGATATATAATTTTTTTAATTGTATGTAAATATTTGGAATTTAAATGCTTTCTTTTTAATAAGTAAGGGCATTGCTTCACTGTATGTGTACATTTAGGCAGAAGTCTGTTGACGTTTTATTGTATTTATCTGTGTTTTACTGTGAAACGTATAAGCTCCGGGAAAAAGCCAAAGGAATTGTTATTTGCATCGACTATCAACGATAATAGCAGTGCTTGTGCGTTGTAAAATCTTTGGGAAGGGAGTTGTTGCGCAGAGCGTGCTGAGAGAGGGAGAGACGGGTTCCAGCGCTTGTAGTGTGCGGAAGTGTGGTGTCAACGCTCTCGCAGTAGAGAGCACCTTTTCGGCGTCATCGTGTACGCGCGCCGACCAGATGACTAGTAGCAGGAGGAAGGACAGTAGACGGGCGGAAGTGGCTGTATTAATTACGATTGCCCGTTCCTGTAATTAGCCGTGGCCCCACAAGATGCTACCGTCTTCAACAACAGCAGCAGTTCCAGCAACACAGATTCGTCGTCGGCTCCGAGTTTCGTCGCACGCACAGCACTGAAGTAAGACTGTTCATTGGCGGAAAGTATTAACGGCTAACCCAACAGCGCAACTGAATGTGATTTGATTAATGAACTTTATTTAAATAATAATCAGTTAAATTCAATTCGATTATGTCCTCAGACATTGTTACCAAGCGGGCTCCTTTTTCCCTTTTTTCATTATATGCTAAGCGAAGTTTGAGAATCTATCACTGGAAAAAATCCAAATCAAAAGAAAGTGCACAAATTAAGATTGCGGACGTTTTATTTATTTTACATATAGCTTGGAGCCCATGGCTCTTTGGTTTGGTACGTATCCTAGTATTCTGTGCAAGTCAGTAAAAAAGGCTCAGTTGTTCAGACATAATATGAAATCCAATTTGAAAATTAACATACATTTTAAGTGGATATTTTCAAATCATTACTCGATTGCCTTTTTCAAAATTTAATGACAAACTTAACGTAAAAGTGACTTCTCAGTTTTCTTTATCATTGCATACTCACTTAAAATTAGTCTCAAAAAACGTGACAACCTTCAGTTGCCACGTCAGTGTTTGAAAATAAATGTTTTTCTTTCCCATCATCTTGCACAGGATTTTTGGATGTAAATCGCCCTATTGGGCTGGCGACCGTAATTAATTCATTTTAGTTCATTAGTGTAACTTTTGGATTCATGATCAGTGGTACTCCTTTTCTGTCCAGTGTTGTTCGTTAGTGAATGCACAAAATAACTTTCATTTTTCCAAATTGTAGCCCTGTTCGTTTTAATTCCTTTTTTTTATTTTTAGTACACTTTTTTATCAAAACGATCGGTTGTACACTTCCCCCTACTTATCGATATTACTTCTTCGGGAAAGATATCCTTATCCAATTAGAAAAATTCCATTAGGTATACACGCGATCCACGGTCATATTTTACATCGCAAGCAGGGTAGGTCGATTAGTAAGGGGGAGGTTACAAGTACACGCTCCGTTCTACAGCGAAACTTCATTCCAGTACGCAAACAACAGTGAATTACATACAGACTGACTGTAAACTTCTGCCTGGCTACAATATGGCGGACAATGTGGATGCCAGAAATCTGCAAGGGCGCGAAAGTTCCACGCTCAGAGACTAGAGTTCTACATCCAAGTTAGTAAGTGATTGCTGGACCACCTCACCAGATCACACATTAGTTAGTGCCTCCGGAGTGTGAACACTGGAGACCAGTTCCGCGCGCTGTGCGGTCTTTCCAGTCCTGGAGCCGCTCTGGCGCCGACTGCTGCATTATTCAACAGCCACGACGCCGAAACCGCCCACTGAATAGCTGCTAAGTCCGCCG
Source organism: Schistocerca nitens (assembly GCF_023898315.1). NCBI lineage: Eukaryota > Metazoa > Arthropoda > Insecta > Orthoptera > Acrididae > Schistocerca > Schistocerca nitens. The sequence continues at coordinate 75,218,710 of NC_064617.1, forward strand.
TCGCCGCGGACCGAGTTACTGCACGCACCCAGAGTTCACCATATTTACAGCGGTCTCCGCTCCCGGAGCTGATGCAAACTGCTTCAGCCTCATTGGGAGCACATTAGAATACGCGTCACGTTTGCTAGAAGTCATTAGGTGAGAATCTACGCTTGACACGGCGAATTAAATGCGGGAACCCAAACGGGTACAGGAGATGTGTTCTTTCCGACGCGATTTCATTCTCTAATATTGCAAGTTCATTAAACGCAGTTCAGACCATGCCTGAGAGGAGCAAGACTAAAGAGATTTATGAAACACTTTGTGTGTAAACACTACACAACCAAAACTCCTTCAATGCACATTTTTAACCTCAGCCCTGTAAGCGTTATTCTGATTCCATTGTGGCAAAAAAGACCAACGTAAGTAACGACACTGAGGAAAAAAATCGCAAAATAAAAAAAAAATTAATTATTGTACGGTACTGAAATTTCGGGACTAGCTCTAAGTAACATATTTATGTGATTAACATTGCAAGATCAAAGGTTTATGTACGCGCGAGATAATGGGAATTACAGGTACGTCAATAACAGGTGTAACTGCCATAATGTTGAATTCAAGCATGCAAAAGTGCATGCATTGTGTTGTACAAGTACCGGCTGTCACTTTGTGAGATGGAATTCCATGGAGTTCCATGTATATTGCACTTGGTCGGTCAATACAGGTACGGTTAATGCTCGTTGTGGACGATGCTGGAGCTGTTGTCCGATGACGCTCCATATCAGCTGGATTGGAGCCAGGCATTGTGATCGAGCAGGCCAAGGTAAGATGGCGGTAACCTGTAGAGCATGTGGTTTTACAACAGCAGCGTGTGGGCTAGCGTTACTCTGTTGGAAAACACCCCCTGGGGTGCTTTCATAAATGGCAGCACAACAGGTCGAATCACCATATCAACTCACAGATTTGTAGACAGCATACCTAAGATAATCACCAGACTACTCCTGCTGTCATACGAAATCGCCTAACACGCAGACAGGTTGTAAGTGTGTGGGTGATATGACGACGACTTGCGCAACGGATTGATCTGACAAGTACCCTTTGGCTCCTGCAAGATGCGATTTCCACCGCACACGGCTACAGAAGTCAGACAGATGCTCCTAACGTACCAAAAAGAAATGCCTGAAAAACTTTCAGCAATAAATAACTTCTGGAGTCGTCTGCTGTAAGGAAAAGACACAAAAAAATATTCTATTTTCTTACATAACTAGTGGGATACTTGGGTACTGTTATGTAACTAGTGGTATACTTGGGTACTGGAGTATTGCTAGTTAGTGCAAGAAAAACAAAGAACAAATGGAAAATATTATTTATGGCAAAATCTGAGAAAATCAAGCAAAACTTTTATTTATAAACTGATACACAAATTTCCGGGTTCTTTTCGGAATAGGAGGTTACCTCCTATGGATAGGAGTCCTGTTAATGACATTTATATACAAAATGTGGGAAAGTTCTTTTATCCCTTTTCTTTAAGAATGTTACTTACTCGGCAGAATGGCTGAGAGCTGCACCTACTCAACTTGAATAATTATCTGTTTGAATTTTTCTAAGTACAGTCGAGACTTTCGCATGAGAAATGTAATGGAGTGACATGAATGAAATATGTCGTTTCTAATGGAGGAAAGATGGGGCTCGCCTATGCTGTAGCGCACAATACCGTGAGCTGCAACGACTGCTGCTTGCATCGTTCGCCGCTGGAGAATAACAAAACTATCTCTTTCTATCTGGATTGACTTTCGCCAATCGAACTCTCACTGTGCCCTGATGAGGTCAAGGAGTCCTATCTGCCCATATGTGTAACTATTGGCGTGGTACACCGCTCAGATAACCAGTCCCCCGTAATGACACTCAATGTTAGCTAGCAGGCACTAACTAATATACTCTGTGTTCACACCACGCATTAAGTGTCGTGGCCAACACAGTGAACAAACACTTAATCGCAAGCGACTCATTATAGAGTATCACTCCGATTCACTAGCGACAGAGGTGCTCTCCCAGTGAAGTACTGAGGAGAGACTTTGTTCCTCACTCTCTGCATACATGCACCAGCGCACTCGCTCCCGCTACGTGATCCCTTTTCAAGAGTGTCATCGGAGCGACCCCTCGCCACGCAAAAAGCGAAAGGGTATATCATCCGCTGTCTTTCCCTCACTCTTCCAGCTCATTGCGTCAGAAATAGTCCGCCAATCAGCGTTACTTTTACAAACGGGAGAATGGCGGTCCTTTTAAGCCGACCAATCCAGAAATACATAGCATCTGCGTTAGGCATTTACTGTCCACCTGTAAGAACTCTGAAGCTGCGCACTAGGTCTGTCAAAAAATGCGTATGCGGGGGCTCTCCAAAAAATACAGTGGGTTTTTCTTTTAAGGTGAACACGCAGGCCATTATCGCTTTTCTCTGGCGAAAAACTCTTTTGTCCCCTGGGCGGTACGCCGGCCAACGCAGCTGAGTGCTAACTCACCCTCCTACGGACTTTCCGGAGGGCTGGTTGCCTCCACCGAACAGAAACTACTGTGGCCATCGTGTCTTGAATATTTGTGTATGCCAGCCTCTACTTTTTAATCTTGGTGCGCACTTGCGATATATTTGTTAGATTTGCATATCGGTTCAATGGAAACATGTAAAATTGACTCTACCCTATTGATACGCAGAATACGATGGTGAGCTCTTAATATGTAAGAAATGAAGGTCAGGAGACCACGCCAATTTACGCGGTTGGCTGCAGGCATTCAACGTACCTCCTTCTAATCAACACACAGCCGTCTCTGGCAGCGAGGCAGAATCAGCTTTCACCAGGAAACGCAACAGACTTCCACCTTCCCCTCCAATCAGCTCTCGATTGACCCCAGTAAAGTCGCAATTGGCGGCGGTATGGGGAAGTGGAATGCATGCTACAGGGTGTCTGGCTCGGAACTGTCCTTGCAGTAATCGATTTGAAATAGTTCGTTGTGTCACTGTGTGTGGGGCCAACTGCTGCTGAGGTTGCTGCTGCAGATGCAGTAAGATGTGCCAGAGCCATTCACTGAGCAAGATCTTCTTCCCTCTTGATAATGCCGCGTGGCAGACCAGACCCTGTCTTCTTGCGACCGTACATTCTCCCAACTTTTGCAGCATGTATTTAAGGCAAACCTGATTTGAATCCTCATTGCGGTGCTACTAGCGCCACTCTAATGCCACTGGCGCTAAATCTATAGATCTTATCTTTCAGATGTAGAAATACGCTTATCAATTTTCATTTATGTCGCACAACTCTTTCTTGCTATTCCGATTTTTTATCCGTCTGTATACGATCAGCAATTGTTAATTAAATGTCCCCTTAGAGAAACTAAAAATGACTGTGCTAGTAAACTTCTACGTTATTTGATATAAAGGCAGCTCAGTAAAACTGAACGTACTCGGACATTTCTCTCTTTACTTATTCTGATCAGCACTAAACTGACGCACAATATATTTAGTGCAACGCAATCTGACTTTCAATAATGCCTGCAAAAGAATGGCCCTCACTAACAATAACCTATAACTTTCATGGATCACTTACCTCACAAAAATCTTCGTTGCTCGAACTACTGCAATACAGCGAGCGCAGATACTGCCAGCTAAATAAAAGATTCTAACTACTGAAGGCACTAACTACTGATAGGCATAGTTAGCAAATGAAAGATTTTGATAGAGGACAAACAATGTATTTACTTTAATAATGCTCAAAAGTCATCATATATGCATATATGTATCTATCTATTCATGACATCCATCTTTACAAATTTCCTTTTTCTGGCGGACACACGACCAGATAATCCGCTTATTGTAACCTCTCAAAACTCTGGCATCTCTCTCTCCACATCCACCACTGCTGGCGGCTCACCTCCGACTGCCCAACGCTACGCGCTGTTCACAATCAACTGCCCAACACTACACAAGCGAATATTCCAACAATGAGTCCAACCAGCCAGACTGCACACAGCACAGTCAGTGATTTTCATACAGAGCGCTACGCGGCGTTACCAGCATGAAAACGTATACAGCCTACTTACAATGTTTGTTAGTATTTTTTATCGTGAACAGCTGCGGAACATAATGCAAAAGACTGCTTATACGAAACACATAAAACAGTGTACAAAACATAAATGGGGAAAACTAGTATCATATCTATGGTGGAAACTATGAGAAGAAATTTTAATTACTTCCTAATCAATGTGTGTGGCAAGGTTGAAAACTTTCACACACTCTTCGACATTTGCATGGGAGATATAATCGGAAAATGCAATGAAAATATACATACATAAACACGACGCTGTTAAATGATGATCAATTTATTTTACAGGAAGATGAACACAAATTTCAAACATCTTTGTATACGTGAAATGTTACTAGTAGAAATTACAACTGTAAAGGAAACGAAAGCTATGCCACAGCAAAGGAAATACCATATTAGAGCGAAACATAATAGCGGAAGATCAGTCTATACAACTGTCGAATCCTGCCCACTCGTTTCATACGGGGTGCCTAGGAAGCTGTTTTTTGGGACAGGTAGGCAACAGTTCAAGAAAATCTTATTAATGGAGTTTGTTACAGTAACTTAAATTGACAATACTTAGCTTTTCGTATTTACAGAGATGGATCGTAAGCATATGTCGACATGCAAATAATCAATGTCCTTCGATACATACAGTTTCCCTGGAAGCCAATAATAACAGTTCATAAGTCACGGCAAAAGCGTTTTAATGACGGCTTGTCTTCTAGTGCCCAATGTAAAAAAATAAAAAGCAGGTTTCCGTAAATTGTTCTCAAATAACCTCCTACGGGAAGAAAAAATGTTGGTCGTCCCATGCAAAGATGTTTCGAAATCTGAAGTCAGAACAGGCTGCAAGCCGATCCGCAAAGAGGATGTATGAATGTAACTAAGTAATTAAGTAAATACCTTTTTTTGTTTTTTTTGCAGACAGAGAAACAACTTTCGAAGGAAACCCATTAATTAATTAATAATTTTGAGAAAGACGTGCATAGTACACTCCTGGAAATTGAAATAAGAACACCGTGAATTCATTGTCCCGGGAAGGGGAAACTTTATTGACACATTCCTGGGGTCAGATACATCACATGATCACACTGACAGAACCACAGGCACATAGACACAGGCAACAGAGCATGCACAATGTCGGCACTAGTACAGTGTATATCCACCTTTCGCAGCAATGCAGGCTGCTATTCTCCCATGGAGACGATCATAGAGATGCTGGATGTAGTCCTGTGGAACGGCTTGCCATGCCATTTCCACCTGGCGCCTCAGTTGGACCAGCGTTCGTGCTGGACGTGCAGACCGCGTGAGACGACACTTCATCCAGTCCCAAACATGCTCAATGGGGGACAGATCCGGAGACCTTGCTGGCCAGGGTAGTTGACTTACACCTTCTAGAGCACGTTGGGTGGCACGGGATACATGCGGACGTGCATTGTCCTGTTGGAACAGCAAGTTCCCTTGCCGGTCTAGGAATGGTAGATCGATGGGTTCGATGACGGTTTGGATGTACCGTGCACTATTCAGTGTCCCCTCGACGATCACCAGTGGTGTACGGCCAGTGTAGGAGATCGCTCCCCACACCATGATGCCGGGTGTTGGCCCTGTGTGCCTCGGTCGTATGCAGTCCTGATTGTGGCGCTCACCTGCACGGCGCCAAACACGCATACGACCATCATTGGAACCAAGGCAGAAGCGACCCTCATCGCTGAAGACGACACGTCTCCATTCGTCCCTCCATTCACGCCTGTCGCGACACCACTGGAGGCGGGCTGCACGATGTTGGGGCGTGAGCGGAAGACGGCCTAACGGTGTGCGGGACCGTAGCCCAGCTTCATGGAGACGGTTGCGAATTGTCCTCGCCGATACCCCAGGAGCAACAGTGTCCCTAATTTGCTGGGAAGTGGCGGTGCGGTCCCCTACGGCACTGCGTAGGATCCTACGGTCTTGGCGTGCATCCGTGCGTCGCTGCGGTCCGGTCCCAGGTCGACGGGCACGTGCACCTTCCGCCGACCACTGGCGACAACATCGATGTACTGTGGAGACCTCACGCCCCACGTGTTGAGCAATTCGGCGATACGTCCATCCGGCCTCCCGCATGCCCACTATACGCCCTCGCTCAAAGTCCATCAACTGCACATACGGTTCACGTCCACGCTGTCGCGGCATGCTACCAGTGTTAAAGACTGCGATGGAGCTCCGTATGCCACGGCAAACTGGTTGACACTGACGGCGGCGGTGCACAAATGCTGCGCAGCTAGCGCCATTCGACGGCCAACACCGCGGTTCCTGGTGTGTCCGCTGTGCCGTGCGTGTGATCATTGCTTGTACAGCCCTCTCGCAGTGTCCGGAGCAAGTATGGTCGGTCTGACACACCGGTGTCAATGTGTTCTTTTTTCCATTTCCAGGAGTGTATTTAAGACAACAGATAGAGTCACCCACATATGCGGTCATGTGCATGGCAAAACATCAGTCTCAACTATTCTATATATCTTATAAGGACAAACAAAACAGTCTGGAACCGCGCGGCCGCTACGGTCGCAGGTTCGAATCCTGCCTCGGGCATGGATGTGTGTGATGTCCTTAGGTTAGTTAGGTTTAATTAGTTCTAAGTTCTAGGCGACTCATGACCGCAGAAGTTAAGTCGCATAGTGCTCAGAGCCATTTGAACCATTTGAGCCAAGGACAAACAAATTAAATTTTTGCGTTTATTTGCACTAGTTACGAAAAGATTGTTATGCAGCCTGCATCACGAAGTAACAGCATCCACACGACATCAAAGTAAGGACGTTCGGTTCATTTAGTTTCTAAAACAACAAGGAAAAAGAAAAACCAATGTTTACACGGAGCACAGAAAAATGTAACTTGCTGTCGGAGACCTCATATCACTAACACAAAAACATTCAGACAATAACGCTAAACAATCTGCTAAATTTTACCATTATAGTTCGGGTTTCTGTGCGTAACTGTTATACTGAAAAGCCAAAGAAGTTGGTACACCTTGTAAGGTATGAGGCAAATCCAACACCTTGCATGAAAACCCTGACATGATAAGCAAATCCAGTAGTATGTCACATAGCTCCGAATAAATCCTGACATTAAATTAACCAAAGTAACACGAGTAACGAGTGAGCAAATGGAATATCACAGACTAACACAAGAATACCTAAATGCATGTCATAACTTCCCGCCGTGAGACAGACGCAGTTCCGAGGGGAGAAACGAGAACAGAAGCCGAGAGCAGAACCGTGTTAAGCTAGAAGGCCCTACGATAAGCGACGGACACCCACGTCACCAGCTAACCACCAGGACCACCCCCCCCAGCCCATGTTAAAAACTAGAGCCCTCCAGAAGAACACTAAAAGGGCCACACCAGCTGCAAGTTTTAGCGAGAGACTTTTTCGCGTCTCTGTTACGTTGCAAACTTTAAAAACATTGCCCCACCACGAAAAGTATAACGTTTCTCATTGGATAGACAGAATTTTTGTATGCGGAGCTTAAGGTTAACATTGAGACCCTGATTGGTCAGATGAAAACACAGCCAGATAGTTTTTTTTTTAAAACCAACTTCGGTAAATTGTAGTAAGGAGAAGTTAGGAGAGATTTGCTTCCGGGACGGCGAGCTGTATGGAGCTGCGCTGGCCGCCGCCCCCTGACAAACACCGACAAGGTAATGAATGCACGCGATGATGCATTTTTGAGTGCATAAGGGCTTCACTCAGAACTGCAGAAGTCTCATCTGTTACATCCCCTTTTTACGTAATACTAGTGTCGATCGTCAATTGAAGCTCATGGTATTCACATTTGCTACATAAGTTAAAATCTGAAACGCAATGATTTTTCTGTTATATAATTATTGAGAAGCCACATCAGCCACTGTAATTTATGACAAGTTAGATAAGTAATTAAAGATAATTGAGGGTCACTGTAGACCATTTTGATAGTTTTCTCTTTTGTGAAACTTAATTTAAACCTAGGTCATAGATGTGATATGGCATAGGTCATCCTTCGATCCATTGTAGAACTTGGAAACCCACTCAGGGAATATTCGTTCACATTTTTGTTGAACGCAGTTGGTTTTATCATCCTGTATTAAAATATTTCCTTTTATCAATAGTGCAATTTATAAACAATGTTTTGTGAGTAGAATAAAATTTCCAATGGGAAACTTAATTGCTTTTTCGACGTTACTTTACCAGCTAACTAAAAATAGGAAAGCCTTGAACCCCTTCCACTAAATAGTTAGTATTAAGATTCTTTTACAGGGAGTGCAGTGGAGCTGATGCTGAAATCATTAAGTATTTGGTTATATCATCGCTAGTCTCACTGAACTCTTCTGAACTCTACATGTCATGTGTGGTCTGGCGTCTCCTTACCAGCAACAGGTCCCAGGTTCAAACTAGTCAATTCCCTAAAAAACATGCTCAGAGCGTCGTTGCGCGAAAGTGGTAGGGAGACACGACATAGAACAACAGACACCACGCAGAATGTTAGAGAATGGCGACCCTGCCAGGATGGTAAAATACCATGATTGAAGGGCGACCACATGCCTAACTAGGTCAGAAAAATATCCCGTTGAAAAATTTTCGTAGTAAAAAATTTTTTCCTAAAGTTATAAATAGTCGAAAACAGTAGCTGCAGCGATAGATAGTAAGAAAGTGTTCAATAGAACGTGAGACATTATAGCAGAGATAATAGGATAATTAAGTTATGAATTTTAATATCGTTAGAATTAAGTTTTCTCTCCAATGCAAGCGCACAGATGGCGGATAGATCGTTGACAAGTTGGTTCTGACCCGACAAGTAAGTGAATGGTTTGTCAAGTCGTGTGTGCAAAAAGTTTATGAAACGCGTGAGATCGTATGAGCGCATGTTGACGCGAAGTAGGGCGCGTGAATTGCTTTTAAAACAGAAAATAAGGGATTCGCAAAGATTAGCAATGGCAGATCTTGACCGAATTTAGGTAGAGACCCAACATGAAGATGGACAGAGAATAGAGGACAGTACAACAGACGATGCAGTATCGCGAGAAATAGGACAGATAACGCACCATAACGAGGATAATGTACGCCAAGGCACAGAAAACCTAGGTCAGCATACGACAGAGGAGCAGGAAAGTAGAGAGACAGCCGATGAGGATTCTCACTTGCGTCTTGAATACGTAGAACCCATAGTACAAGTAATCAGAGCTCCCTCACCACAGAGTACAAGGAATTCGAGCAGAAACGTGTCACCGCACAGTTCAATGCAATCGGTTGCAAACCAACACTTGTGCGATAACACAGAGCGTAGGACGTCGGAAGAAAACGCAATAGGACCCACTAATCCGGCAGAATTATTACAATTAATGACGGAAACCATGACAAAACAAAATAAAGAAATTGCGAACCAAATTAAAATTCCGAATGCAGAAACGACGAAACAAATTGCAGAAACCACGAGACAAATGCGTGAGATTAAAGAACAAAACACAAAAATACAGTTACACCTAAGTCATATTGAAGACGAGGCAAAAGAATCTCGAGAAGTGATAGGAAACTTAATAACAGGTCACAATCAATTGAGAACAGACATTGAGAAGGTACAAGCGGACGTACAAACATTGCGTAATGACACTCGGGGCGAGATCTAAACATTACGTAACAATACCCAGGGAGAAGTCAAGAAACTAGAGAAACAGATAAACGTAATTACTAGACAAGCAGTAGGTACAGCGCGTGAACTTGTTGAAGACAGTGTGCTACACAAACGTATCACAAAAGTAGCGCTGAAAAGATATGATAACCGCATAGTCAAAATAGAAGCGCAAACGAAGCAACAATTTCAGAAATTGCGTACAGAGTTGTTGCAAACCATCGAAGAACGTAGTGAACAAGATCGAACAAGCACTGAGTCTGCAACCACATTTGTATCTGTAACAGCACCGGAAAAACAAGCAATTAACGAAGATATCATGCATTTTCGATTCCAATCACAGGCGGAAAGTAACATACGTGAAATCAGACAGCCTGCATTGCAACAAACACGTTTCGAAATTCTTGATGAACAAACGGCACCACAAACACATGCAGAACCACAAATGTATGTGTCAAGACAGTTTGGAGCGTGCAATGAACCGGTGAGGTTAGCCAGACAAGACACCGAAAAAATACCTGACAATGGAAAGCCAGGTCGCGAAGAGTACAGTGCAATGCATTCAGCTGCACGTTCACAACCGATAGCAGAAAATTATTGAGTACCACTCCAACGATACTACGCAAGGGTAGGTGAAAGTTACAGTGGACAATATCCAATGGATCTACCACAACCGGAAAGAACGACGGGAGAAATGATCAGAAGCAAAAGTGGCGAAGAATCGCGAATTTCATATGGAACTATGACGAAGTACGACAACGATCATTTCCTCACAGTCAGAAAATTTTAACACTTTCGAGAAGGAAACTTATCGAATTGACAGCTAAGCGTCCATGCCAAAGAGAATGACGCACCGACCCAGGACAATTGCAGCACCTTGAACAGAGAAGTAAATACCTTATCACGAGAAGAGAAGAAGGAAGAAACAAATCCGCAGGGACCAGATGAAAACGAAGACAGGAAAATAACAATATCGTGTTGGGACGAAATTAATTGGGAGAATACTGACGAGGAAGATGAATTACCAGAGGCATGCACATTCGAACGTTTATCGGGGTTTGGTGGTCTTACATCCACCTCTTCTATCTGTATTCTCTTTTCTTGCTCCGCTTGTTGATATTGGTTTCTTTGTTGATAATTTGTCGGTCTATTGGCGCTCCAATACCCGTTCCGGATGTCGTTATTCCCTCTGTAATAGTTGTTGCCGTTCCTGGGTGAATTATAGTTATTGCCATATTCTCTTCTAAATCCGTAACCGGTTCTTTGTTGAAATCTATTGTCGTTTCTTGGTGCGAAGTTATCACGTGGTTCATAATTAATATTTCTTCGTACTGTGTCTTGTGGATTCCACTGCTTTTTGCTTTCGTTTTCACGTGCGCTTCGTCTTTTTCTTGCGTCATCTTCCGAAAATATGAACTCTAGTTCCCTTAGAATACCTTTAAATGCTTCGACGTCATTGCCTCCGCGACTTACTAATGATTGCTGGTATTTCAATGGTAACTTCTTCGCGCATAATTTAATCAACTCTCCGTCACTGTATGGTACATCTAAGCATTGATTTTTCTTTGCTATTAATTCGAAACATTTCACGGGACTCTCCTCTCCTGAATTTTCAAAATATGGGTTCTGTAATAATTCGTACTTCACTCTGTTCTGTGCTACGCTGGACCAATATCGTGAGAGAAACTTCTCTCTGAAATCTTCGTACGATCGGCATGTCGCTGCAACATTCTGCATGGTTTCTGCGACTGTTCCTGACATGTGTGCACATATAAAGTCTAATTTGTGTGCTAGCGTCCAATGTTCTGGTAATCCTACTCGGAATTGATCAATAAAAGTTGGTGGATGTAACGAGTTTCCTTCTCGAAAGCCGGCCGGTGTGGCCGTGCGGTTAAAGGCGCTTCAGTCTGGAACCGCGTGACCGCTACGGTCGCAGGTTCGAATCCTGCCTCGGGCATGGATGTGTGTGATGTCCTTAGGTTAGTTAAGTTTAATTAGTTCTAAATTCTAGGCGACTGATGACCTCAGAAGTTAAGTCGCATAGTGCTCAGAGCCATTTGAACCATTTTCCTTCTCGAAAGTGTTAAAATTTTCTGACTGTGAGGAAATGATCGTTGTCGTACTTCGTCATAGTTCCATATGAAATTCGCGATTCTTCGCCACTTTTGCTTCTGATCATTTCTCCCGTCGTTCTTTCCGGTTGTGGTAGATCCATTGGATATTGTCCACTGTAACTTTCGCGTACCCGCGGTGCAGGCTGTCTGATTTCACGTATGTTACTTTCCGCCTGTGATTGGAATCGCAAATGCATAGAACAACAGACACCACGCAGAATGTTAGAACCTGCCTAACATCTCATAGGGCTCCCACGAACACGCAGAAGTGCCGCATCGCGACGTCGCATATACTTGACTAATGTCTGAAGTTCTTGATGCAATAATTTACCAACAGCCTTATGTATTGTAGAAATTTATTTTATTTCATGAACTTATATATGCTACCAGTTTCGGCATTACATTGATACTGCAGGCCCCACTTGTCATAGTCGTAAAATCGCTATGCACGGAAGGAGGCATATAACTGGATCCGTGAATGAAATCGTCCTGCAACAGCTCTTGGTGGCCGGGCGACACAGACTGAGGCGGTTATAAAATAAATTCCTGTAATACATATGGCTGTTGGTAAATTATTACACCAAGAAGTTCATGGTTCAAATGGTTCAAATGGCTCTGAGCACTATGGGACTCAACTGCTGTGGTCATAAGTCCCCTAGAACTTAGAACTACTTAAACCTAACTAACCTAAGGACAGCACACAACACCCAGCCATCACGAGGCAGAGAAAATCCCTGACCCCGCCGGGAATCGAACCCGGGAACCCGGGCGTGGGAAGCGAGAACGCTACCGCACGACCACGAGATGCGGGCTCAAGAAGTTCATGCCAGCCGTCGTCCCACGATCCTTAATGGATCAACGAAGAATGTCTGAAGTAGTGCTCGAGGGAAATGACACCATGAATCCTGCAGGGCTGTCAATAAAGCCGTAAGAGTACGAGGGGGTGGAGTTCTGTTCCGAACAGAGCGTTTCAAGCCATGCCAGATATGCTCAGTAATATGCATGTCTGGGGAGTTCGGTGGCCAGAGGAAGTGGTTAAACTCAGAAGAGTGCTTCTGGAGCTATTCTGGACGTGCGCGGTGCCGCATTGTCCTGCTGGAACTGTCCAAGTCTGTCGGAATGCACAATGGACATGAATGGATGCAGGTGCTCAGACAAGATGCTTACGTATGTGTCACCTGTCACATTCGTATCTAGACGTATCAGGCGTCGCATATCACTCCAACTGCACACGCCTCAACGGTCACAGAGCCTCCACCAGCTTGAACAGTCCCTGCTGACATGCAGCGTCGATGAATTCATGAGGTTGTCTCCGTACTCGTACGCGTCCGTCCGCTTGACACAATTTCAAACGAGACTCGTTCAACCAGGCAACATTTTTGCAGTCATCAACTGTCCAGTGTCGGTATTGACGACCCCAGACGAGGTGTAAAGCTTTGTGTCGTGCCGTCATCAAGGGTACATGAGTGGGCCTTCGGCTCCGAAAGCCCATGTCGATGATGTTTCGTTGAACGGTTCGCACGCTGACACTTGTTGATGGCCCAGCATTGCTATCTGGAGACGTTTGCGGAAGGATTGCACTTCTGTCACGTTGAAGGATTCTCTTCAGTCGTCGTTGATCCTGTCCTTGCAGTATCTGTTTCCCGCCACGGCATTGTTGAAGATTTGATGCTTTACCGGATTCCTGATATTCACGGTACACTCGTCAAATGGTAGTACAGGAAAATCCCCACTTCATCGCTTCCTCGGAAGTGCTGTGTCCCATCGCATGTTTGCCGACTGCAACACCATGCTCAAACTCACTTAAATCTTGATAACCTGCCATTGTAGAAGCAGTGACCGATCTAACAACTGCACCAGATGCTCGTCGTCTTATGTACATGTTGGCGTCCGCAGCGCCGTATTCTGCCTGTTTGCATAGCTCTATTTGGCTACGCATTCCTATACCAGTTCCTTTGGAGATATCACCACGATGGAGACATGAAAATTGATCACAAATTGATATTCGTACAGGTATCGACGGAAAACTGTAATCTTTGGCGGCCGATGGAAGAATGTGTGCAATTTTACAAAGCAGGTGGCAAGGATATGACGATTTTCATTCCGTGCACTCAGTTGGAGAGTAACCATACCTCACAGATAGGTGAGTGAACAATAGACCGAGATGTCAGAGTTTGAGAGCGAACGTGTAGTTGGGCACAAAGAATCTGGTTGGGTAGCTGATGAATTGCTCGACATATGAATAGGAGCGATGCCACCGTTCGACGACGTTGGCAGGAATGGTGAACCGTGGCCAAACACAGCGTCAAGAAGTGGTCGAAGTAGACGACAGAACTTGAGGACCGGGCAATCATCAGACAGGCATCCAGTGCCCCATATTCATCTTTATCATTGATCCGACGTGCAACTCATGCCTCAGTAATTACATGGACCATTAACAGGCGGTAAAAGAAAAGGGGCTGAGATCAGGGCGCCCCTCGCACAGGATTCGGACACATTCGTTCAGGAATCTCAGCGACTGGGGTAAAATTTTCTTCACTGGAAAGTCTCGCTTTGAGCCTCGATGACAAGCGAAGAAGTGTCTGCAGGCGCCCCGGCCACCGCTGGGATACGAACCCGGCTATCGCTCGCTTCACGGCGCGACAACCAGCTCTGATGGTGTGGGGTGCCATTCCATTTCATGACAGGACTCCTTTGGTTATGAACCGCGGCACTCTTATAGCGTAACAGTAAGTCGACGATATTCTACGCCCGTTTTGTTGCCCTTCATGGTAAGCCATCCTGGACTTAGATTTCAGCAAGATAATGCCCGCCCGCACATGGCTAGAGTTTCGTCTGCTTGTCTTCGCTCTTGCCTAACCCCATCTTGGCTAGCAACATCGCCGGACCGCTCCCCAACTGAGGACGTTTGGAGTATTACGGACAGGGCCCAGCTGGACAGAATGTGGCACGATGTCCCTCAGGAGGATCTCCATCAACTCTATCACTGAAGCAGAAAAACTTCTTGCATTAGGGCCAGAGGTGGACAAACGCGTTACTGACTTGCTCTATTTTTGTGAAGCTCTTAGTCTTGACTAAATGATTCAGTTTTTCTGGAGCTGTAATCATTTGTTTGTCTATGCATTTACATCGTATATATCGATTCTGTCCCATTCGGATTTTTTAAAAGTGTGTGTCCCGTACGTAACGCTAACAGTTACTTGGTGCTGGTTGTTGTATTGTGTGAAATACTTTAGACAGCTCGCCATCTGCAAAGGAAAAAAAATTCTAATTTTCTTCTCGTTCTGTTTTTTTCTTTTTTTTAGTTTGAAAATCATTACGTCTTTTCGCGTATCCAGCATTTTACTTGTATTCGCCTGCGCCACTCTTCCCTGTACTGTGTACTGTGTACACACTCATTTTATACGTTGTTTTATAATTCTGTGTTAAATAGGCAGTGCATTCGAATTTTCTCTCAAGTTGTAACGTAACAACACTACACACGCCAATATCCTGTGAAAACTTTTTTATGTGACTGAACACAGTACGCGTCTTTGTCACTACTTGTCTTGATTATATTATGATGGTATGTATATACTCTGCAACAGGAATATATTAAAACAGTTATGAAACTGTTTGTTAATGACATAGATACTGCAGTTGTGTACAAGCTTTTATTTCCCTGACGGAAAAATACTGTTATATCTTGAACGTGGTCTTCTAACATGAATAGGGAAGTTCTAAAGCTTTTGATGCGCTGAGCCTTGGAGTACTCAATGAAAGCAAAGTCAGTCAGCAACGAATGGTTTCAGTGGTAGGAAGCAAAGGAAAACCCCCTACGAATATTCCAGAACTACGGATACTAAACTGCCTCAGATGGAAGATGGCCCTATTGCAACTTTCCACAGTCAGGTGGCTCACGCCCAGCATAACTTACGAAAGCCACGGATTGGAAACAATTGAATGGTCGTGTTGAGCTGCGACATGGTTTGCTTTAGTCGATTTAAACACGCGGCAATCTGCTGACTCTAAGTTTTTTTATTATTTTTCGACTATAATAACAAAAGATTGAACGTAGTTCTTTTTCTGTTTTATAAAGATAGATCAGCCTTTTTTTGTTCTCATTTGTGAAAAAAAGTACAACAGATGTGTTTGTTATACGAATGTCCGTAATAAGTAAAATCCAAATTCTGTAGACAGCCCTTTGCTTCCACGCATAATGACTGTAGAGTTCTGTTTACGAAAGACATTACTGATGTGGCATATTTGAAAAATATTGACTAACGTGTTCATGTGGACGTAATATTTAAATTTTAATGTGCTAGTTAGAAAATATATCAGTTTTGTTAGTAAATTTGTGGTCAGGAGCCACAAACTACATGTGTATTGTATTGAATGTTCAAGATTTGTGTAGAAAATTTGAACTGACTCAGACATTCTGACACCGATTGGAAGATAAGGTAAAATAATTTTATTGAATTAAGATTGATGTCTGGTACCCATTTAAAGGTAGGAAGCTATCGCTTGGTCTTTACTTAACTTGAAAAGATCTCAAATACTGATCACCAATTGCATACAGTTAATTGTCCTCTTAATATCGGCAACCGATAGTAAATCTTAGAGACCCACAGATGGAATTTCTTAGAGTCGGTGGTACTGTCCCTGTCGCAGTTCCAAGCAGCGACCCTGCTGCTCTGAAAGAAATTGAACCACCACGCAGGTAAGCAGTATCAGTTTGGTACAAACACGGACATGTAATTGTGTACTTGAGTAGTAGTGAATGTACTTATTCAATACTCCGTTAGTTAATTTAGAGCTTGTTACTTATAGAGAGCTATTTTAAGTTATGTTTTTGAAGAAACTACATAGAAATTTAGTGTATCGTGTTACGTGACGATGGTGATCAATAAGTGATGCAAAACATTTTTTCGGCCAATTTGAGTTGAAAAAAATGCGGAATTTGTTGTGGTACATCGTGGAATTTTCTCTCTTCAGCCCCTATAGTTTCATCAAGTTCCGATGTGTGGTGGTGTTATAAATAGCTTTCAAGATGGAATCCCCAATTCAGGTGCGATCGAAACAGATATCTGTCACTGAGTTTCTTTTGACTGAAAAACAGAGCATTACGGATATTCATAGCCGCTAGCTGAATGGCTACGGAGACCTGGAAGTGAACAAAAGCACGGTGAGTCGTTGGGCGAGGCACTGCCGTAATAGCAACCAAGTTTCGCAAACATGTCGGATCTTCCGCTCACTGGCCGGCCGCAGACACCTTCGGGAAATGAAGAAACAACTCCAACGTGTTCGTCGCCACAAAAATGCAAACGAACTTCTCCGTCTGTACGACAACGCAGGGTGTCACACAAGTCTGCGCCTGCAAGAGCAGCTCACGAAACTTCATCGAACTGTTGTTGCTCATCCACCGTACAGCCCGGATCTCTCACCTTCCGACTTCCATCTGTGTGAACCAGTAAGTGGATGAAGGGGAGGTTACTGATGAAGCAAGACGTCGATCAGTTCAGTCGTACCATGCGGGAACACAGACCCTCCTAGTAAGGTGACGTAAAGCTGTAGCATTGAACTGAGATTATACTGAAAAGTAGGGTTTTGTAACCAGAACAGTGACGAATAATATGGTGTATTGGAACTCAGAATAAAACTAACCTGCTTTCAGAAAAAAATGTGTTTCATTACTTATTGAAAGCCTGTCTTAGATGAAGTTACTGTCCACTGATTCTTAACATTTAACTTAGCAATATAAGTGATTGTTCAGTTACACAATGCGTTACTTTTGGTGATATAACCAACTTTAGACAAGAAATGTTTCTTTGGCTGGAGCTTAGAAATTTTTCAGTGATTTTATGTTCGGTTTCGGTTGTAATTACAAACAAAAATTACTCGATAATGGGGTAAAATATAAATTACAACCGAAATCGAACAAGAAGTAACAGTCCGCAGCTCGTGGTCGTGCGGTAGCGTTCCCGCTTCCCGCGCCCGGGTTCCCGGGTTCGATTCCCGGCGGGGCCAGGGATTTTCTCTGCCTCGTGATGACTGGGTGTTGTGTGCTGTCCTTAGGTTAGTTAGGTTTAGGTAATTCTAAGTTCTAGGGGACTGATGACCATAGATGTAAAGTCCCGTAGTGCTCAGACCCAAGAAGTAACAAATGTTCCGTAGCTCTTTTTATTACATTAAGTTAGGCCAGAACTTCTGACTTAAGCTTTAACTGAAGACGCGGCACAACAAAAGAGAGAGACACTAAGACAGCAAAATCAAGTATAATCACTAGGCCGTTACAAAGCCTCCATTGCTTTTCGGCAGATGGACTCCGTCGCTTTAAGAAGACATGAGGGGGAAAGCGACGTGTGCGCCAGTTGTGCAAGGTGGACCAGCTGCCAGGAGAGTGACCTGACCTGACCTGACCCGACCCGACCCGACCGCTGACCGCGCCCTCGGCGTTTCGACACCCGCTCTCCTGGCCCGGCAGGCTCGTGCCGCAGGGCTGCCATTAGGAGCAGCTGGTGTGCTGTCTGCAGCGAAGCGCCGCTCCATGGTCGCTGCAGTAATCCAAGCAGGCGCCGACGAAGAACAGCAACAAGCGTAGGGTTCAAACACGTCGGTGCTCTGATTTTCAGCAGTTCCTTCACAAATAGATCTTGCAGCTGTTTATTTTCTATTTCATTTACTTATTAATTTAATTATTGTTTAATTATCCTGGTCTATCATTCACTTTTTTACATGAGACAACCACCCTATTTTTTTTTTTATTTTGTTATGATTCGCCAAGTTGTCTCCGGTCCCTGGTGACATGATGAACTATGACCCACCATGCACTCCTGGGGAAGCATTTGTCCTCAGTTCGTGCAGTATCATTTCGATGGTATCTTTACTATCCTCTAAACACCACCTTGGTTTATCTGTACGCCTTTGACCTTCTGTTCACCTGCATCTTCCAAAGATAATTTTGATATTACTTTTGTAGGACTGTTTTAGTTTTATTTACTTTTTATTTATTCGTTTTACTTTATGTACGTTACGAGGATAATAGAATGTAGTCAAACCAGGTGAGGCCCAGGATATTAGACTAGGAAACGAAACACTTAATGCAGTAGATGAGTTTTGTTAATTGCGCAGCAAGATAATGATGATGGCCTACGTAGAGAGGATATAAGATGTAGACTGGCAGTGGCAAGAAAAGAATTTCTGAAGATAAGAAATTTGCTAACATCGAATATAGTTTTAAGTGTCAGAATTCTGAAAGAATTTTTATGGATTGTAGCCGTATATGGAAGTGAAACATCGACGGTAAACAGTTTATACAAGTAGAGAATAGAAGTGTTGAAAATGTGGTGCTACAGAAGAATGCTCAGAATTAGATGGGGCAGTCATGTAACGAGTGTGGACGTACTGAATATAATCGGGGAAAAAAAGATATTTGTGGCACAACCTAACTGGGGGACGGGACTGGTTGATTGAAGACATTCTGAGATCTCAAGGAATCACCAATTTAGTATTGGAGGGAAGTGTAGGGGGTAAAAATCTTAGACGGAGACCCAATAACGAATTCAGTAAGCAGATTCAGAAGGGTGTAAGCTGTAGTGGTTATTAGGAGATGAAGAGGATTGCACAGGATAGAGTAGCATGGAGAGCTGCATTCAATCAGTTTTCGGACTGCCAACCTCAACAACAACAAAAACGTTATGATATGAGTATGCCAAGAAGTCTTACATTTAGTATGAAATCCAAAGCTTAAGAAATACCTGCAACATAAACAGTGGAAACAGTTGCAGCTACAGCAGTTGGGGAGGTAGAACAACAAAAACAATTGTAAGGCAGGCAGGCAGATATAAAATGAGCGCGCTGGCAATGGAGAAAAGTGTGGAAAAGGGAGAGAAAGCTCAACGTGAAACAGCACAAGTAACGAATAGAGGCTGTAAGAAAGTGTTTTGAGTAATTGCAAGAGAATAAATGATAATAGTATGTAATGCTAGTGAGAAACGTCAGGTAATTTATCTATGAGGAACATATGTTTCTTGAAACAAATCACTTTCCAGAGAGAGAGATTTTTTCTAGATTTCGAAAATTGGTGACTAGCTAAGTTCGCCATCTTCGACGTTATTAAACGACCTGATGCTGAGAAAAATTAGGAAAGATATGACTAGATTCACACAGATCAAGATGAAACTTCAAGACGCATACAGATACGGATTAAATATGTGTACAAATATGTCTCAAGGATGTTAAATAACTAAAAAACTATGCACAGGAGAGAAAATTGTATTATATAAGGAATATAGACATATGTAGAGGGTATATGTAAGGGGAACAAATTTTACTACTATCTGTTCTACTATACAAGTCGTGGTTTAACATTGTTACCAAAAATCTCGAGAATTTCTTCACCGATTTACTTCAGATTTTGGCACATTGCTGTAATAAACGTTCGGGCGGACATATACTACTCATATTACATATACATGATGTACAAATACATACATACTGTATAAAGGGGAAAGATTTTCAGCAAAATTGTCGAAAAGTTCTTGAGCGAGTACTTCAAATTTTGCACGATACTCGTTCGGATAGTCACAGGATACATATTTTTTAAATGTGTGGTATAGAAGAATATATATATATATATATATATATATATATATATATATATATATATATATATATATATATATATATATAAGCGTAATATATGAGTGGAAAAGACTGTTCACACAAGAAATCTCGACAAGTTCTTCATCGATTTACTTCAAATTTTTATCCACTACTCTTATAAATATTGAGACAGACATATGTCACATATTTCTTAATAAAAGAGAAATGTCAAATGTCGTTGGCAAAAGTCTCGAAAAGCTCTTCATCGATTTTCTTCATGTTTTTTCTAAATGGTCTAAAAAACTTTCGGACAAATGAGGACTGCATATTTTCTTCAGTAAATGTAATATATGAGTATCTATATACCACATAAGGGGGAACATCGTCAGCGAAAATCTCGAAAAGTTCTTGACCGATTTATTCCAGATTTTGTACACTACTCTAATAAAAATTGTGACGGATATAGGCTATATTTTTTAATACATATAGATGTATCTATACTAGCAAATAAAGACAAGATTTTATTTAATGTTGATACCAGAGATTCCGAAAAGTTCCTAACCTATTAATTCAAATTTTTACATGATACTTTACTTAAAATTGGTACAGATAGAAGCCACATGTTTTGCGTAGGAATATGTATGTAATATAGAAGGAGAAAACAATGTTAGAAAAAACATACAAAAATTCTTTACCTCTTTACTACACGATATGCTAATAAAACTGGACCGCCGTAGAATATATATTTTTAAATATATTGGTATATAAATATATAAAAGATACAATAGGCAGAAGTTATTGGCAAAAATGTCAGAGAGTTCCTGATCGATTTACTTCAGCTTTTTGTACAGTACTTTAATAAACATTCGGGCGAACATAAGTTACAAGTATTTTTAAACAGCACTGTTCAGGTTTCCTGTTAAAAACCGACTGAGAAAAAAAAAAGAAAGAACACGCTGGGCTGTGCTGTTCCGTGAAAATGTGTGGTTAGTGTCCTTAATTGCATTCAATTTTAACTACTATATCAGCGCATTGAAGCCATTAGAGAAATTGTTTCTTCTACATATAGTCTTTCTCCGTACATATAATTTTAAATAAAACTTGCATACACAACAATGTACTGTTTCATTTAATTTCTCGCAGTCGGTTTTAACAGAAAACAGGAAAGTTATTTTCATACATGAACTGTATTCGCAGTTGCGAATATGAACAACCATCAGCTGTATAAAGGACGACAACAATGAAAACTTTTTCCGGACCGGAACGCGAACACCGATTTCGAGTTTTTCGCGAGCTGTAGCCTTACCATTGGGGTATCCGAGCACGACTCAAACTTCCATATGTCGTTAACCATGTTTCTACAACCTGTATTCGTACATCCACTACGTGTATTCCCATACTTTGGAGACATTTTACTTGAAAGTCACTTGCTCGGTGTTGGCAGATCAAAACGATGTTGCAAATCCCGTGCTGTTCCGAATTACGGTGCAATGTTGCTTTGGATACTACTATTAAATTTTCATTGTCGTCATCCCATTATACAGCTGATGAGTGTTCACGTTGGCAATTGCGAATACATTTTATGTATTTCATAACAGTTGTAGTCGCCGCAGTGCCTGTCCAAAGGAACATTGCATCGTAATTCGGAATAACACAGGCACTGTAATGTCGTATCGCAGTTATCTATATAGCTTATCAGCTTATGGTTACTACACAACTACACACCGTGGATAGCCCGAAACTTTGTAATCATATCCGTTTGCAGACTCTATATGAAATGCTGCCGTTAAAGCCACTTCCTCAATGATCCAGCAGCTGGAGAGGTCTCTCTCATATCCCGCGTACATGAGATCCAAACCGATTTACCCATTCATTTTAAGGGACTTCAGTTTCCTATCAAGGTTTCCTTTGCAACGCAGTACACAAGGCTCAAGATCAGAAGCGTGGATGGGGGAAACGAGTCGGACAGACAGTGAAGAGCAAATGAAGATATAGAAGAAGGAGGAAATATACGGAGAGAGATGGAGGGGCATAACAAAAGGTAGGGGGTGGAGGAGGTGATGGACAGGGAAAGGAGACAGGAAGAGGAGATGAACAAAAGGGACGGGGAGATGGACGGAGAGAGAGGGAGAGACGGTGATTAAAACATAGTTCCAGTCCCCACACATACACTATTTGATCAAAAGTATCCAGACATCTGGCTGAAAATGATTTACAAGTTTGTGGCGCCCTCCATCGGTAGTGGTGCAATTCAGTATAGTGTTGGCCCACACTAAGCGTTCATGACAGCTTCCACTCTCGCAGGCATACGTTCCATCAGGTGCTGGAAGGTTTATTGGGGAATGGCAGGCCATTCTTCACGGAGTGCTGCACTGCAGAGAGGTATCGATGTCGGTCAGAAACGCCTCGCCCGAAGTCTGCTTTCCAAACCATCCCAAAGGTGTTCTATGGGATTCATATCAGGACCTTGTGCAGGCCAGTCCATTACAGGGATGTTATTGTCTTGAAACCACTCCGACGCAGGCCGTGCATCATTAACGGGTGTTCGATCGTATTGAAAGCGCCATCCCCGAATTGCTCTTCAAGAATGGGAAGCAAGAAGGTGCTTAAAACATCAATGTAGGCCTGTGCTGTGATAGTGCCACGCAGAAACAACAAGGAGTACAAGCCCCCTCCATGAAAAACACGACCACACCGTAACACCACCGCCTCCGAATTTTAATGCTGGCACTACACACGCTGGCAGATGACGTTCTCCGGGCATTCGCCATATCCACATCCAGCCATCAGATCCCCACATTATGTACCGTGATTCGTTACTCCACACAACGTATTTGAACTGATCAATCGTTCAATGTTTACGCTCCTTTACCAAGCGAGGCGTCGTTTGGCATTTACCGCGTGATGTGTGGTTTATGAGCAGCCGCTCGACCATGAAATCCAAGTTTTCTCAGAGCCCCCTAACTGTCATAGTACTTGCGCTGCATCCTGATGCAGTTTGGAATTCCAGTGTGATGGTCTGGATAGATGTCTGCCTATTACACATTACGACCCTCTTCAACTGTCAGCGGTTTCTGTCAGTCAACAGACGATGTTGGCTTGTACTCTTTTGTGCTGTACGTGTCCCTTCCGTTTCCACTCCACTATCACATCGGAAGTAATGGACCTAGGAATGTTTAGGAGTGTGGAAATCTCCCGTACAGACGTATGACAGAAGTGACATCCAATCACCTGACCACGTTCGAAGTCCGTGAGTTCCGCGGAGCGCTCCATTCCCCTCTCTCACGGTGTCTAATGACAACTGAGGTCGCTGATATGGAGTACCTGGCAGTAGGTGGCAGCACAATGCAACTGACATGAAAAACTAAAGTTTTTGGGGGTGTCCGGATACTTTTGGTCGCACAGTGTATTTAACATTTGCGAAGCACTGCTGGGATCGTTAGTATTTTATAAAGAGATGACGAAATATGAGATTGTGAAATGGGACTTTCCATAGTACGAGAAGAATTTCACAAGGGCATTGAAAGATCTACGTCGGAACAAAGTCCCGCGGTAGATGTCATTCCCTCGGAATTAAGTAAGCTCTTGTGGAAGGGAGCCATGCAAAATTATTCCACCCATTGTGAGAGGTATATGAGACAAGGGAAATACTCCCAAATATCAATAACAATGAAGTAATTCTTATTACAAAGAAGGCAGGCGCTCACAGGTGAGAAGACGATCGAACTATCGGTTTAATATGTCATGGCTGCAAAATGCTGTCGCGAATTATTTACAGAAGAATGGAAAGAAACTGATAGAGGCCGACCTTGAAGAAGATCAGCTTCGATTTAGGAGAAATGTAGGCACATGGGAGGCAATACCGACCTTACTAATTATTTGAGAAGATAGTTTGAAGACAGGCAAACGAATGTATATGGCGTTTATAAATTTATGTTGACTCCACTGTTGTTGTTGTTGTGGTCTTCAGTCCTGAGACTGGTTTGATGCAGCTCTCCGTGCTACTCTATCCTGTGCAAGCTTCTTCATCTCCCAGTACCTACTGCAACCTACATCCTTCTGAATCTGCTTAGTGTATTGATCTCTTGGTCTCTCTCTACGATTTTTACCCTCCACGCTGCCCTCCAATGCTAAATTTGTGATCCCTTGATGCCTCAAAACATGTCCTACCAACCGATCCCTTCTTCTAGTCAAGTTGTGCCACAAACTTCTCTTCTCCCCAATCCTATTCAATACCTCCTCATTAGTTACGTGATCTACTCACCTTATCTTCAGCATTCTTCTGTAGCACCACATTTCGAAAGCTTCTATTCTCTTCTTGTCCAAACTGGTCATCGTCCATGTTTCACTTCCATACATAGCTACACTCCATACAAATCCTTTCAGAAACGACTTCCTGACACTTAAATCTATACTCGATGTTAACAAATTTCTCTTCTTCAGAAACGATTTCCTTGCCATTGCCAGTCTACATTTTATATCCTCTCTACTTCGACCATCATCAGTTATTTTACTCCATAAATAGCAAAACTACTTTACTACTTTAAGTGTCTCATTACCTGATCTAATCCCCTCAGCATCACCCGATTTAATTTGACTACATTCCATTATCCTCGTTTTGCTTTTGTTGATGTTCATCTTATATCCTACTTTCAAGACACTGTCCATTCCGTTCAACTGCTCTTCCAAGTCCTTTGCTGTCTCTGACAGAATTACAATGTCATCGGCGAACCTCAAAGTTTTTACTTCTTCTCCATGAATTTTAATACCTACTCCGAATTTTTCTTTTGTTTCCTTTACTGCTTGCTCAACATACAGATTGAATAACATCAAGGAGAGGCTACAACCCTGTCTCACTCCTTTCCCAACCACTGCTTCCCTTTCATGCCCCTCGACTCTTATAACTGCCATCTGGTTTCTGTACAAATTGTAAATAGCCTTTCGCTCCTTGTATTTTACCCCTGCCACCTTCAGAATTTGAAAGAGAGTATTCCAGTTAACATTGTCAAAAGCTTTCTCTAAGTCTACCAATGCTAGAAACGTAGGTTTGCCTTTTCTTAATCTTTCTTCTAAGATAAGTCGTAAGGTTAGTATTTCCTCACGTGTTCCAACATTTCTACGGAATCCAAACTGATCTTCCCCGAGGTCCGCTTCTACCAGTTTTTTCATTCGTCTGTAAAGAATTCGCGTTAGTATTTTGCAGCTGTGACTTATTAAACTGATAGTTCGGTAATTTTCACATCTGTCAACACCTGCTTTCTTTGGGATTGGAATTATTATATTCTTCTTGAAGTCTATGGGTATTTCGCCTGTCTCATACATCTTGCTCACCAGATGGTAGAGTTTTGTCATGACTGGTTCTCCCAAGGCCATCAGTAGTTCTAATGAAATGTTGTCTACTCCCGGGGCCTTGTTTCGACTCAGGTCTTTCAGTGCTCTGTCAAACTCATCACGCAGTATCTTATCTCTCATTTCATCTTCATCTACATCCTCTTCCATTTCCATAATATTGTCCTCAAGTACATCGCCCTTGTATAAACCCTCTCTATACTCCTTCCACCTTTCTGCCTTCCCTTCTTTGCTAAGAACTGGGTTGCCATCTGTGCTCTTGATACTCATACAAGTGGTTCTCTTTTCTCCAAAGGTCTCTTTAATTTTCCTGTAGGCAGTATCTATCTTACCCCTAGTGAGACAAGCCTCTACATCCTTACATTGGTCCTCTAGCCATCCCTGCTTAACCATTTTGCACTTCCTGTCGATCTCATTTTTGAGATGTTTGTATTCCTTTTTGCCTGCTTTATTTACTGCATTTTTATATTTTCTCCTTTCATCAATTAAATTCAATATTTGTTCTGTTACCCAAGGATTTCTATTAGCCCTCGTCTTTTTACCTACTTGATCCTCTGCTGCTTTCACTACATCATCCCTCAGAGCTACCCATTCTTCTTCTACTGCATTTCTTTCCCCCATTCCTGTCAATTGTTCCCTTATGCTCTCCCTGAAACTCTCTACAACCTCTGGTTCTGTCAGTTTATCCAGGTCTCATCTCCTTAAATTCCCACCTTTTTGCAGTTTCTTCAGTTTCAATCTGCAGTTCATAACCAATAGATTGTGGTCAGAATCCACATCTGCCCCTGGAAATGTCTTACAGTTTAAAACCTGGTTCCTAAATCTCTGTCTTACCATTATATAATCTATCTGATACCTTTTAGTATCTCCAGGATTCTTCCAGGTATACAACCTACTTTTATGATTCTTGAATCAAGTGTTAGCTATGATTAAGTTATGCTCTGTGCAAAATTCTACAAGGCTTCTTCCTCTTTCATTTCTTCCCCCCAATCCATATTCACCTACTATGTTTCCTTCTCTCCCTTTTCCTACTGACGAATTCCAGTCACCCATGACTATTAAATTTTCGTCTCCCTTCACTACCTGAATAATTTCTTTTATGTCGTCATACATTTAATCAATTTCTTCATCATCTGCAGAGTTAGTTGGCATATAAACTTGTACTACTGTAGTAGGCATGGGCTTTGTGTCTATCTTGGCCACAATAATGCGTTCACTATGCTGTTTGTAGTAGCTAACCCGAACTCCTATTTTTTTATTCATTATTAAACCTACTCCTGCATTACCCCTATTTGATTTTGTATTTATAAACCTGTAATCACCTGACCAGAAGTCTTGTTCCTCCTTCCAGCAAACTTCACTAATTCCCACTATATCTAACTTTAACCTATCCGTTTCCCTTTTTAAATTTTCTAACCTACCAGCCCGATTAAGGGATCTGACATTCCACGCTCCGATCCGTAGAACGCCAGTTTTCTTTCTCCTGATAACGACGTCCTCCTGAGTAGTCCCCGCCCGGAGATCCGAATGGGGGACTATTTTACCTCCGGAATATTTTACCCAAGAGGACGCCATCATCATTTAATCATACAGTAAAACTGCATGTCCTCGGGAAAAATTACAGCTGTAATTTCCCCTTGCTTTCAGCCATTCGCAGTACCAGCACAGCAAGGCCGTTTTGGTTAATGTTACAAGGCCAGATCAGTCAATCATCCAGACTGTTGCCCCTGCAACTACTGAAAAGGCTGCTGCCCCTCTTCAGGAACCACATGTTTGTCTGGCCTCTCAACAGATACCCCACCGTTGTGGTTGCACCTACGGTACGGCCATCTGTATCGCTGAGGCACGCAAGCCTCCCCACCAACGGC
Organism: Schistocerca nitens; assembly: GCF_023898315.1. NCBI lineage: Eukaryota > Metazoa > Arthropoda > Insecta > Orthoptera > Acrididae > Schistocerca > Schistocerca nitens. The sequence continues at coordinate 75,246,310 of NC_064617.1, forward strand.
AAGGTCCATGGTTCATACTATACTCCATGGTTCATACTATACTCCTCAAAAATTCCAAAGACATCAGGGATAAAACACAGATAACGACCGTCTGCAATGTTACTGTATGTGTACATTGAGCAAGCAGTAAAAGAAACCGAAAGGAAGTTTAGAGAGGAAGTTAGAGGAGCAGGGAGAAGAAATTGAAACGTCCCCTTTAAACAATTTCTGAATGACTGTGCTTAAACTGACACACAATATTTTTAGCGCAACGCAATCTATCAAAGATCCCTGCAAAAGAATGGCCCTGAGTAACATTAAACTATACCTTTCACAAATCACTTACCTCACAAAAATCTTCATTACTCGAACTACTGCAATACAGCGAGCGCCACTACTGCCAGCTAAATAAAAGATTCAAACTACGGAAGGCACTAACTACTGATAGGGATAGTTAGCAAATGAAAGATATTAATAGAGAACAAACAATGTATTTACCTTAATAGTCATAATATATATAGCAGTTCATGACAAATTACCAACGCTACGCGCTGTTCACATCCAGCTGCCTCTGCCCAACACTACAATGGCAGACAACAATGCAAACTAGACACAGACTGCACACAGCACAGCCAGTGATTTTTATACAGAGGTGGCGTTACCAATAAAAAAACTAAACAGCCTACTTACATAGCCCCCATGCTCCCCACAAAAAATTTTACAAATTGTTTTGGGCAGTGGCCAATAATGATTTGATAAAATTTTTTATAATTACAATAACAAAGATATCAAATGCACACACTTATTGATATATTGTTGGTCAAAAGCTAAACTTTCTCACAGTCCATAAAGACAGTCCTAATCGTTCATCACAGTAAAATAGCAGTGTTTTTCTCAAAGTCTCGGCAGTAAAAGAAAATGCACACGGAAGTAGTGGATTTCCATGCAGTCTTGAAGAAGTAGTGTTGTCCTTCCAACGAAAAGACAGTGCTGACTCTTGACATGCAGACAGGTAATGGTCCACAACAGAGCAAACCCACAGCAGAGTCAGTCGAAATTTTGAACAGTATTGGTAGGTAGGTCAGCACAGAGCAGACCCACTGTAGTCTTGGTAGAGAGTATGGTATTGGTGAGTCATCAAATGTGCAGACCCACTGTAGTCCTTTTAGAAATAATGGTATCGGTGAGTCATCAAAGGTGTAGACCCACTGTAGTCCTTGTAGAAATAATGGTATTGGTGGGTCATCAAAGATGCAGACCCACTGTAGTCCTTGTAGAGATTACGGTATTGGTGGGCCACCAGAGGTGCAGACCCACTGCAGTCCTTGTAGAAATGGCCAGCAGCCATCTGTTGTGACTGTGCAGGTGCACAATCACCATTGAAGAGTCTTGCGGATAATATAGCAAGTCCATAACCACCACTTGTGCACTCACAAAGTTTTTGGAATTGTCCTTAGAACCAGCAATGCTGTTATCCAGTCCCTTGCTGAATTATTAACACACGTGCAAACACTGTCAGTCCCTACTTCTCACATATTGTCCAAATACTATGACCAACAGAAACGTGTGCAGTGAAATGTAACTTACAAGTTACTTAATTTGATGAACTGGTGTCAATTACAATATTATAACATAAGAATACAATTACAAAGGTACAAAATACATCATTAAAGAACATAACGATACAGATAACATTTGTGGTACAGGCTTTACAAAAGAATCGAACTAACATATACATCAGTGTTACAGGAATTATGACATAAGTACATACATAAAAGATCAGAATAACTTTCGAAACATCAACTTCACACATGAGCATTAAAACAAAACAGAATAAATAATGTCTAAACATCTATACGAAGTAAATAACATTATTAATGCAAATTATATTTGAGGATAACAGTATTCCTCATCATAGTGAATGTAGCTTAGTACTAGAAAAATTCTGCAACATAAATCTTATTAACTAAACACATAAAGACAGGAAGAACACAAATACACAAGGGTACACAAACACATAGGGGGATAACACAAAAGGAAAGGACAGGGTTTGTTGTACTGCAGTATTTTGCAAACAAAACTTTCTTTACTTCTCGGAGATCTCCCTTCGTTCTTCATTATTTCCAAAAGGTCATATCTATACCTGCTTTCTGTACTTTTCTCGTATAACCTCTCAGTGCATTTCTTCAAATTCATCGCAACTCATTCTCTTACAGGCTACCCCCTCTTAAGCTAACTTAAATCTACTGAGCTCAGATGCTAAACTAAAGGACGAGGCAATGCAGCAGCACAAAACAATTAACACAAGCAGCAATGATCAAAAATACAAATGGCGAAGCAAGCAGCATAAATTACAACTAATATAAGGCAATGAGCAGCAAACAAGAAAAATAAATCAGTAGTAAACTGGCTTAGCAGAGTAACACAAAATCAAATTCAGTAACACTATGCCTGGCAAACAGCAGCAGCAATGCAAAAACTTATATCTAAACATGACATAGCTCAAGGAGAAAAAATATTACACTAAAAATGGCCATGTCTAATACCTATGTCACATCTTAACACTAGAGTGATGCATCACAAGAACTTACACTAGCAGATAAGTTACCAAATCGTAAAGAAATTATTTATGCAATTCCTGTGAAGGGAAATGTCTATTTATGTGCCCTCGTTTTCTTGGAAGTAGATCATAAATTTCTTATTGACTGGATCTGTAGGCATAAAATAACTATATTAGTACATATATTAAATTTTATTTTAACGAATGCTGCAGTGCAGCTAGAAACTAGATATTAAAGAAAATGAGCAAATATGTACCAAGGACGGCATGAAACATCATTCATTAGCCATATGGCATTTCATAAGGTAGTACAGAAAATCTCTCAACTAGAAAGACAGTAGTCATAATCAGGTGTACAGACAAAATATTTCTCGTCATTTCATTAGACTTTTCAGTAAATATAATAAATTAAGAGCGCCACAGTGTTATCATATGTTTTCAGGTTTGAGCATGTCGTATTTGCGATGCTTTCGACAAAGAAATGTCAATAGCGAGGATAATGGCCTCTTTTTTTTTTTTTTGCCCCTAATGGCTTTCTTTTGTCAGACGACTACCTCTCAGCTGGGCATCCAAAACACATTACGTCAAGGTCACTTACCTTTCTTACTGAAATATTTACGACAGCAGTTTGCACTACAGTGACAGTCTCATATAAAAATTCCACAGTTCGAGAATTTGCGTTGCAAATCTGTAGAAACAAAATCCTATAAATATAAGTGTCCAAAGAAATATTCGTCAGCATTGTGATACAGTCACGCATTTACACACATTTCATAACTCTTAAAGTACGATTCTTGGTTTCCAACATACTTCTTCACAAGTCAGAGTCCCTAACCACTACTCATTATTCCTTACCTTATTACACATATACATATTCGTCGACACTTCTTCAATCTTTCATCATAATAAATACGTAGCATAATCAAATTCCTCATATACAGTAGCATCATCATATTGATCATAAACATACCTCAACAGCATAATACACATCGTCGTCGTAAAAATAATATCATAACACCTCAGTCAAATCTCAAAAACGTCGTAGCTTCCTCCAACAATTTCAAACCGTAAAAAATATTCTCTGCTCATTTCAATAGTGTCATCTACCTCAAACGTACTTTAAAAATCATGATCCCATACCAAATACATCATTCAAAGCTCTCATAGTATCACAATGGTTCCGCAAAAATATGAACGGTTTACAAAGTACAGACAAAATACAATTTCGTAAGTGTGAAGTAATACAACGGTGTAATTACGTAAACATCTGTCACTGATGTAGTAAAAAAAATGTTTCGTCTCTTAGTGAAATGATCAGATAGCTGTGTAATTTATGTATTAGGGAAATATGGTACCGATGTGTAAAGTTGTATAAGCAAATACCATATTAGCTAGGGCTCCTTGTGCTTGCCAAACACATGATACACAAAGTAGGCGTGTACCCCCCTGAGGATTAATGTAATTATACCCTCAGTTGTTACAGATTATTGCAATGGAATAAAATGTATCACGGAAAACTTTCTTTGTAATTCAAAAACCTTTAAAAATAAATGTTTTAAGTATAAAATTAATCACTCAAATACATGTACTGTAGCGCTAAACTGTGCGTCTTGTTGTAAGATAATCTCTGTGGAAGTGTCATAGTTGTCGTCCTCCGAAAGCTAAGTTCTGCAGAAGTCAATGTAATTACCTCATGATAAACAAAAGTGAAATGCTTTGCGTATAGATATCGTAGTTATTACGCTTATTGCCATGATGAAGAAAGTACTGTGCTGTAACGTATTGTTGTGCTACGGAAAAGGCAGTCTCATTGTAGCTATACCACAAAAGTTACTACTAAAACATGTTTTACTTTCCAGAAGACTTCAGAAAAACTGTGCAGATATAAAGCAGATACAGCACAAAAGCAACAATGTAAATTGTGTCACACATTAGTAGCGTCGTGATATAATTGTGTAGCTGTCAAAGAAACCAAGTGCTAAGTCATCTTTAATCCCACAGAAAGTACTTCAAATAAAGAATGTCTTTTCAAGTAAACCAAAATGTTGCATGAAAATCTCATTAGCAGTGCCAGTATATGTTCTAAGTATGTGAGCCTGATAGTTGTTACGTAATCGTGCAACTAATAAGCAAGAATGTACAAATACAACAATGTGTCGTCTGTTCACTATAACAATGCAATCGTAATTTCTGTTTCAAAATGTTCCCTAGGTTCTAGACTGGATATTTAACTTCAAACATTGTTGCATGTTAACAGTTTCTTAAGTCTGACAAAGCATACTAGAAATGTGAAGTGAAAAGTTTTATGGCAAAGACAAAGTTAAAAAGCAGATTATCTCTCAATAAATGGTTTTACATGTGAAGTGTGGTGCAATCCTTTACTCTTCATAGTACTCAGAGTTTGAACTTGAATGCAATTACCATGCGGTATACGTCGGTAAAGAATACTGGAATTTTTCTCCAGGTTAGCGTCTATGTTATTTTTCTCTGAGCCAGCGGGCGCAAGCGGCTGCCTGCGGTGCGAGTCATTGTCTGTCTCTTTGTTGGCGTGCGTCGTTATTGGGATTAGGAGACCTAACTTCTACAAATTCGCCTTGCCGAGAGGGCCCAGCTCTGTCTGAATCCCGCCAGATCTGATGAAATTCAGGTCTGTCATTATGTCGGTAGTTTACATAGTTTCTTTTCTGTCTGTCATGTGGTGGAGAATTTCTCCTGGAATCGTAACTGCGCGGTGGACCGTTGCGTCTGAAGTTATTCTGTCTCCCTTGATAATAATTGTTTTGGTACCCATATTGTCTGTTTCTATGGTTATCTCTGTCATATTCATTACTACGGAAATGCGAGCTTTCTCTGTAACTGTTATTACTCTGCCAGTGGTTGTCATATGGGTTGTGTCTGTTTTGGTCACGATTTGCGTTGTAAGAATAGCCTTGTCGTGTCCAGTTATTATTTCTTTCATCGCGGAATTGTGACAGATGTGACCTGTAATTGTTGTGTTCCTGTTTTCGCGTTCCGCGATTGTCAGTGTCAATTTCTAATTCTTGTAAGAGTCCCTGAAAAGCTTCAATGTCGTCTGTGGAACGTCCTGCCAAAATAATATGTCGTAAATGTTCAGGTAATTTGATTAAGCAAATGCGGATGAGTTCTGAGGGGCTGTATGGGTTTGACAGGTACTGATTCTTGTGCAACATGTCTTCAAAATATTTCACAAGACTGGAGAATTCAGATTGTTCGAAATGTTTCGTCATTATGATGCTATGTTTTACTCGGTCTTGTGTAGCTTGAGACCAATACGCTGAGAGGAAGGCATGATAAAATTCTCCTTCACTGTGACAATCGTGAATGACCGATCGCATTCTTACAGCTGGTTCATTCTCTAAGTAGCCACACATAAATTCTAATCTGTGTTCTAACGACCAGTTGGGAGGAAAACAATGAGAGAATTGATGGAGCCACGCTTGTGGATGAATTTCGTTGCCAGAATTCTTAAATGTTTTGAATTTACGTGTAGTAATGAACAGCTTATAGTCAAAATCATCGTGTCGGCGAGTAGCATATCGGTCATTGTTACGTCGTGTCGGCGGTTCCATTTCAAAATTCGGTGCACCTTGCCAATTTCTTTCATAATTTCCGAAATGCGCTGTGTTATTATTTTGTGGCTGTTCCGTATTTCTATGTCCCTCTTCCCGTATTGGAGCGCGAGTGTCCTCTGAAATACGTAATTCTTGTATTACCTGTGTCAGCTGATCTTGTACTTCCCGGATTTCTCTTTGGTGTTGCGTATTAATTTGATTCAGATTTTGTTTCAGTTTCCTAATTTGTTCGCACTATTCTGTGTCATTAAAGACTACCGGTTTTGTGTCATTCAGATTATCATCTACCTTCGTAGATAAATTAGTGAACTGATCCGAAAGTTCGGCTACTTTCTCCGATAGTGTACTTATTTCCACAGTGTGTTTTTCTGAACCAAGTTTCAGAGTATCTACTGTGTCCTTTAAGTTTTCCTGAGTTTTTGCAAGTTGCGTAACCGAATCGGTAGGTGCAACTGAGTCAAATTTAGCTTGCAAGGTCTCATGATTTTCATAAACAATAATTTGCAGTTCTTTTATGGCTGCTTCGTGATTCTGTAATGCATTTTCATGCCTCGAAAAAATAGGTTGAAAATGCTCACAAATTTGTGTTTTTACGTCATTACAGACTTTTTGACATTTCGATTCAATGTTATGTAACTCAGTAGTTAAATCTTCACGTGTTTGTTCAAGCGTATGTTCCACTGAGTCTAACTTTTGAAGCTTTTCTTCCATTGCGTCTAACTGTTGCTGTGTTTGTCTCTGGTGTTGTTCCATTGCGTCTAACTTTTGAAGCTTTTGTCCCATTTGTCTCTGATTTTGTTCCATTTGTTGCATTAATTGCAATAATAATGTATTAGTGTCTGGAATCTGTTTCTCTATGCTTTTTGGCAGTGCATTTTCACCGGCAACATTCACATTTTGACAAGCTGAAAATGTGTCTTGACTCATTTGAGAAAACGGTGAGGACCCAAAACCTAAGTCTACAGTATTTGCAATATTGTGTTCTGTCATTTCGGATTCCTGAGGCGAGCTGTTGCCGACCGATCGATCGATAATGCTTCCCTGTTCACTAATTGTTTCACTGTCTACACCATTGTTTGCAGCCCGCTCCATTTCCCTATGCACAATTACCAAATTACTACTTTGAACATCAGTTAATTCATTACTCGGTGGCGCTAACACACTGCTTTCGTTTTCACTGTCATTTCTCAGTTTACTTTGGAGCCTAGTATTACGTTTTTCACACGCCATTATTGTCACAATATTTCACACGATAACACAGAAAAGCACAATTTGAAGAGCAAAATAAGAGAACACATTAACATAAGATTGAAAATAATATCTAGTTAATTGCAGCTGCGAAATACTTGGTGCAAATCTACATGCAAGCCACAACTGTTTTACTGTACAACAATGAAAGACTGCAACTACAAAGGAGATTTTCTCTACAATTACGCGCTAGCAATAAACAAAAGCTATACTACTTACACAAACTACAAGAAAAAATCAGATGATTCCAGTGAGGTATCCTAGGCTAAGGGTCGACATATGAAACGTCCCCTTTAAACAATTTCTGAATGACTGTGCTTAAACTGACACACAATATTTTTAGCGCAACGCAATCTGACTATCAAAGATCCCTGCAAAAGAATGGCCCTGAGTAACATTAAACTATACCTTTCACAAATCACTTACCTCACAAAAATCTTCATTACTCGAACTACTGCAATACAGCGAGCGCCACTACTGCCAGCTAAATAAAAGATTCAAACTACGGAAGGCACTAACTACTGATAGGGATAGTTAGCAAATGAAAGATATTAATAGAGAACAAACAATGTATTTACCTTAATAGTCATAATATATATAGCAGTTCATGACAAATTACAAAACTCCGCCATCTCTCTCCCCACATCCACCACTGCTGGCGGCTCACCTCCAACTGCCCAACACTACGCGCTGTTCACATCCAGCTGCCGCTGCCCAACACTTCAATGGCAGACAACAATGCAAACTAGACACAGACTGCACACAGCACAGCCAGTGATTTTTATACAGAGGTGGCGTTACCAATAAAAAAACCTAAACAGCCTACTTACAAAATATACAGTTCGAATTTTGACGATAGCACTGTAACTGTGTTAGAGACCGGACTTGGAACACCAGCTGAACAGGGTGGATAGCGTCTTGCAAAAGATATGATAAGGTAATGTTACGGCGTAAAGTCAAGCGCCGGCATGACAGTCGCGACCGATAGAGCTGATAAGGCTGTGAGAAGACGTCAGCCAATCACACGCTGACTGACCCCTCTCCAGGACGACAACGCGAAAGCAGCGGTCCCTACGCGAAGAGGACACAGGCGCCGCACCCGACTGGTCGCGGCCCAGTTCAAGGATAGCAACCTCGACAGAAGCGTTAGCTCTAAACACTTGCTTGCACTTTCTGTCTAACACGAACATGGAAACTGTATGTACTGAAGAGATTTCTTATTTTGTGTGTCGCCCTTTGCTTGCGACACATCTGTGTAAATCACAAAGTTAGATATTGTAATCTTTTACTTTCGTAATAAAACTCATTAACACGATTTGTTTGAATGTTGTCTAGCCGTCCGACAAAGCATGTTTCATAGACACCGCACATTCGACGACTAGGTTGGATTTAGCAAAGAAAAGTAAAACAAGAGTAAAGCAATTAGTTGAATTAACTGAGGCGATGCTTAGAGATTTATTAGGTTGCTGCATAAGTTCGTAGCGTTTTTGTTGTACGTGTTGGTATTCCGGTTGCTATGGGTTCATTTATCAATTTACGTTCTTTATTTGCAGTTCACTGTTGTTATTTAAGTTTATATATTGTCGTTTTGTCATTTTGAAGTAGTCAGTGGAGCTATGTAGGCTACCGGTAGCTGAATGGTACGATGAACTTCGACCAGTGTCATAGGACGTCCACCACGAACAAATACAACGATCAGTTGCGTACAATAATGAAAAAAAAGTGGTCAGCGTGATAGAATGTCAGTCCTAAGAGCCCGGGTTCGATTCGCGGCTGGGTCGGAGATTTTCTCCGCTCATGGACTGGGTGTTGTGTTGTCCTAATCATCATGATTTCATCCCCAACGACGCGCAGGTTGCCGAAGTGACATGAAATAGAAAGACTTGCACCCGGCGAACAGTCTACCCGACGGGAGGCCCTAGTCACACGACATTTACATTTCTTAGTGCAGCTATGGACGCTAGAAATTGGAGAGCCATGTGGAGAAATCGGTATGTGTCCGACCTATTCTTCTTTTTGAGTTAAAGTGATGAGTGGCAACAGGGAAAGCAGCCAGGAACATTTGCACCTTGTTCAAATGGCTCTAAGCGCTATGGGACTCAACATCTGAGGTCATCAGTCCCCTATACTTAGAAACTACTTAAACCTAACTAACCAAAGGACATCACACACATCCATGTCCGAGGCAGGATTCGAACCTGCGACCGTAGTAGACGCGCGGTTCCGGACTGAACCGCATAGAACCACTCGGCCATATCAGCCGGCTTGCACCGTGTATAGGGATAATCCCACTGGGCAGAGCATGGCAAGAGAATGGCTTTCTCACTTTAAAGAGGGTCGTTTTGATATAAGTGACTCTCCACGTTCAGGAAAGCCTCTGGGGTTTGATGAAGAGCTTTTAATTGCCTTGCATAGTCGCGAGTGCAGGAGAGGCCACCCAGGAAATGTCGTGCAAAGCCACTCGTACCAGTAGTCTGCTGTCATAGCCCACGAATGCCAAATTTCGCCGCACTTTCCTCACTGATGTGTTCGTCGTAGGTCCCATATTGATTTCTGGAGTTATTTCACGCATTGTTGCTTGTCTCTAAACAATGCGAACTCTACTCAAACGGCGACCGGGGTGGCCGAGCGGTTCTAGGCACTACAGTCTGGAACCGCGCGACCGCTACGGTCGCAGGTTCGAATCGTGGCTCGGGCATGGATGTGTGTGATGTCCTTAGCTTGGTAAGGTTTAAGTAGTTCAAAGTTCGAGGGGACTGATGACCTTAGAATTTAAGTCTCATAGTGCTCAGGGCGATTTGAAGCATTTTCTACTCAAATACCGCTGCTTTCGGTCGCTAAGTGAAAGCCATCGGCCTCTGCGATGTCCATGGTGAGAGCTGATGCCTTAAATTTGTTCTCAGTACATTCTTGACTTTGTAGATCTCGGAATATTGATTTCCCTGATCATTTCCGAAATGGAACGTCCCACGCGTCTAGCTGCAACTATTATTCTGTGTTCGAAGAGTATTAATTCCCGTGGTGTGGCCAGAATCGTGTCGGAACCCATTTCACATGAATTACCTGAACACAAATGACACATCCGTTAATGTACTGCCCTTTTACACCTTGTATACACGATACTAGCGACACCATCCTTTGGGTATATCACTACCCCATGCCTTTTGTTGCCTCAATGTTAATTTAAGGGCTGAGATGTCCTTTTTCGAAAGCTTTTGGGTGGGGAGTAGCCTTCTACGGATATGAAATACACTGCTAACTAGGAAGGAGGTACTGTATCGAATAGGGCAGAAAAGACGTTTACGGCGCAACTTGAGAAGAAAATGGGATCGGATGCTAGGACATGTAAGGAATTAAGTAACAGCGAGTTTCGTTATAGAAGGTTGGGTGGGGGATAAAAATTGTAGAAGGCTACGTAAGCGTGAAGCAGTAAGCAGGTTGAAATGGATGTAAGTTTCAGTACGTACGAGGAGACAAAGAAGCTTGGAAAAGCTAGGACCAGCGTGGTATGTCGGTCCACCACAACAATTACAGTAGCATGTAAAAGTGTTTGACTACCTGCCAGGGAAGCCGAACGCGCTAACGCGATTTACACTAGACGCAGACAGTTTGGGTACATTGATTCCGTCCTGGGGCGGGGGGTATGAGGTGGCGGCAGGAAGGGTATCCGGCCATCTCTAACACTAACACTGCCAAATCCGTTGTAACCACGCCGACCCTGCCATCGCTGCGGCACTATGGCGTAAGCGAAAGAAACAAAGGAGGTAAAATTGTTTGGCTCTCCCTCGTACATGCAGCCTCAGATGGTGACGTGGTGTCTTGACCACGGTGCTACACTGAGTTTCAGTGTAGGCGCCGGGTGACCAGATTCTGGAGTTGGTCTGGCGCGCACTGTCTGAGGAGGGGCGGCCTCCATTAGCCGGGCAGCTGGCTGTTGTTCTCCCACATGCATAATGCAGGGCCTGCAGCAGGTCGGGGCCGGCGGTTTTGGCGCAGCGCGCAGGTGGGCCGCCGCCGAGGCCCGGCGCAGCCGCGGCCGCCTGCGAGGCGAGGCACGGAGCGGGCAGGTGAGTTCCCACGCCGCGGAGCAGTCGCGGGCAGCTGCGAGCGCCGCGCTGTGGGAACAGAGGCAGGCGTGCTGCCAGGTTACACGCGAGTCCGTTCGACGGTCTCCGATCTGCAACAAAGCAAAGTGGAGGCGTCCTGTTTTTCAAATATTATTGTATCCATGCTGGATCTTGTGAACTCCGCGGCCGTTGATGGAAGTTGATGAATGACGCAACCATCCACAAATACTTACTGAATGTTTTATTTTACTGCCTTAACCGGTTTCGGGCTACCATACCCATCATCACAGTTACATAGAAGTTTCGCTTAACAGTATGTCGCCTGTTTCACACTGCACAAGAATATCTAAGTATTTAGTGCCACTTTATCAGTTGTCACCTTACAGATATTACATACCACTAACAAGGGCGAGAAAATGGACCTTCTAGAGCGACTATAAATACATAATCACACCTTCCGCCCACTCCAGTACATTCTAAATAAACAGCCGGAGCTAGACAATAAGCATTTTGTAAATAATTTCCTTGGTCTGTTTGTAACCTCCCCCTCACTTATCGACCTTAATGTGTGAAAAATCAAACCGCGTGTACCTAATGGAAATTTGGGAAAAGCAGTCGTCACCGAAGTTGATCTGTCGGTAAAGAGGAAGGAAAGGGTTACATCTAAACGAAAGGAAAAATGCAAATGAAACTGGTGGAAATTAATTTTGGAAAAGGGTAAAGTTAATGAAGAAAGTAAATGTGTGGTCGTTACGTTAAGAATTAACTGTCGTTTATTAGATATTTGAGAGTTGGGGAAAATTACGGTCTCCAGTCCTATGGACAAATACTACAATAACTGAAAAAGAAAGGTTATTACACATATAATTAGCACTAAAAGCGTGGCAACTGAAGGTTGAGACATGTTGTGTGAAAACTGAAAGTTTGTCAGAAGTAATAAATATCGCTACACTCTGACTTAATTTAGCAAAAGAATTAATATAACCGGAAAATTGAAAGTTAATTTAGTGTTTCAAATTAATAGTGAACTTTGCTTCTGAAGCACTACGAAATAAAATAAAATAAGGTTAGTCTTGGGCTACCTCAACAATCATCTCAAAAGCAACTTCAATCTACACAATTTAGAAATAAGAGATTTAAGTTTGAACTTGAATTAAATGATTTTGAACAATTAACAATAGTAAAATTTAGTACATACCAAGCATATATATATATATATATATATATATATATATATATATATATATATATATATATTGTAAAACAATTACAATATATAAAGACACAGAAATGTCGTATCTTCAGGTAACAAAATAACGAAAAAATTTGTAGTGCAATAGATGGAAATAGGAGGATATGCATTTCCGGCGTTACATGTTCACAGAAATCAAATACAAATTGCATCCCTAACAATCACACCACTGTTATCTGAGATACCAGTATGTTATGGTATAAAACTACCATGATGTAGAAATGTGTCCCTCTCATCCCACTCTCCAACATTTTAATTTTGTTTTCTTGCAATTAACTTATGAACTGTAGTGATATCCAAATATCTGCATTTGCAATTTTATGTACTATATGTGTGCTCTATGATAAGCAGTCGGTTGGCTTTGAAGTATTTCTTTAATAATTACCACTGACAGTACAAAAAATCTAGTGAAAACAATTCATCTCACTGTCTTTCAGTAATAAATTTATGCTTAAGGTACAAATATTTTTCTGTAATTAACGTGTTACTTTTGACAACCCCACACATCATCTTTGGTATGTTAACATCCTTGGTCGATATTTAATGAATGACAACTTTGTATCTTTGCATTGTAAAGAAAAACATCAAGTGTATAACATATCTGCGATGCTCAAGATGCATTTTAAGAATATTGTGAAGTGTGCGATAGTAACTTATTTACAATATGTGTGTCGCAGTGGAATTCAACAACATATACATCGAGCTACAAAACCACATAGACCACAATGAAACGAACCACCATCTGTTGGTACATACGTAATTGAACACTATTTTACATCTCACACACACGTACACACACACACACACACACACACACACACACACACTTTAGGGTATATTTATTAATGAAACAACTGCCGAAGTTGTGGTACTCGAAACCGGTTATGGCTGTAAAATAAAACATTCAAAAAGTATTTGTGGCTGGTTGCGTCATTCACCAAACATTATTTCTTTTCTTTTCTCTGGTCTCTGTATACTTTGTGAGTATTAATGAAACTGGCAAGTAGCAATGTCTCACATTAATAAAACTGACAAGTAGCAATGTCTCACAAAAAGGAGCAGATAACAGCAGGTATTAGAATATCATCCCAAACCCAAAAGAAAGCTAAAACCATGAAAAAGAGTTGCAATGAGCCAGAGTTCTTAAATTTCTCTAATAAGTACAAATGGATTTACAGAAGGGTTCTGATTTCTGCAAAAGTAATTTCATGACATAATAATATACAATACAGAGACTAAAAGCAAAGCAATCTGGGTATCATAAGTTAGGAAAAAGGGTGAGACATACAAAGGTATAACAACATTCTAAGATCAGAGAAGGATAACTTAATAAATGATCCATACCACCTAGAAAACTTTGTGAATGGGCGTTTTTCAAATACTGCAGAGAAACAGCAACAATAATTCCCCCAAACAAATAAAACACCTGTAAATAATTATGTATTAAACACAATGGTAGTTCCTAACCATGTTACTAAAACAATACAAAGCCTGAAAAATAAAAAGTCCATATACTTAGATGAAGTACCAACATGTATGCTGCAGCAATGCACACAGACAGTAAATGCTCTGTTGTAAACATAACAAAAGAATCACTCGCATGAGGGAAATTTCAAGAGACTTCAAAACGATCAAGAGTTGCACCTCTGCTAAAGGAAGGTAACACAGAGGACATGGAAAACTTATGGTCGACTTCACGTAGAAGCTCCTATTTACTCAAGTAATTCATTAATCTGTCTTTCAGAACTGATTCCATTGTTATTGAGAAACACATGTTAGTAAATTACTTGAATAAGTAAAGCCTTCTAAGTGAATCACAGTTTCATATGCGAGGTGGTAGAAGTACAGGATAAGGCGTAGTGGAATTCAGAAATGTGGTACTTGAAGTTCTTGACAAAGATGATTGTATCACAGGTATATTTTTAGATCTCTCTAACTCCTTTGGGCATAAGAGTCTACTAAACAAGCTAGAAGCATTAGGAGTAAGAAGAGTGGTTCCGAACACAGCAGATAGAGTAAAAAGAGTAGTGAGAGCACATACTTCAATAAGTCTCAAATTTCAGAAAAACTTTAGCAGAATATGTTAACGTAGGTGTTCTGTAGGGTAGCATATTAGGACTAATATCGTTCCTGATACATATCAAAGATTTCTCACTGGTGTTAGTCATGGTGAAAAAATTCTCTTTGGTGGTGGCAGAAATGTTACAGTCGCTGAAAAAGGAAATAAAATCCTCAAGGAAGTGCGCAACTGATCAATATTCAATAAAGTTCAGAAAGGGCTTCGGTTTCAAAGGATGCAGGACGGACACAGGTAGGGAGAAGTCATAGCAATAATCAATGTTGTAGTTGTAAACCGTCGTAGCTGTGTTGGAAAAGAGCCATAGTTCCAAGCACTGATAGAAAGCACTGGAACTCAAATCGTTAGAGGCACAGAAAGCGGATTAAAGCAGGGGATAAACTTTTCAGAAATTTTTCCAAAGGGTCTAACAGTGTTTAGAGAGGACAGATTGAATGCAGTGGGGTGACGTCTATATTGCTGTTAGAAGTAATTTATCTTGTAGTGAAATTGAAGCAGATAGTTTCTGTGAGTCAGTATAGGTTGAGGCTGTACCTGACAACCGGTTGGTTGGTTGATTAGTGGGAGGGGACTAAACAGCTTCATCGCAGGTCCCATCGGATTAGGGAGAGATGGGGAAGGAAGTCGGCCGAGCCCTTTCAAAGGGACTATCCCGGCATTTGCCTGAAGCGATTTAGGGGAACTACGGAAAACCTAAATCAGGATGGCCGGAAGCGAGATTGAACCGTCGTCCTCCCGAATGCGAATCCTGTGCGCTAACCTAACCACTGCACTACCTCGTTCGGTGCCGACAACCGAAATAAATTAATGACAGGTTCCTTTTACCGACCTCAGATGATGCAGTTGCTGAACAGTCCAAAGAAAACTTGAGTCTCATAACGATTATAGTTGGTGGTGACTTCACTCTAACCTCGATTTGTTGACCAAAGTACGTATTCAAAGCTGGTGGTAGGCATAAAGCATAGTTACAAATTGTAGTACATGGCTTCTCCGAAAATTATTATGAGCAATTAGCTGAGGAGCCCACTCGAATTGTAAGTGGTTACCAAAATATACCTGACCTCTTAGCAACAAATAATCCGGAGCAAACTGGGAGCATCATGGCGAACACAGGGTTTAGTGACCACAAGATCGTTGTAGCGAGACTGATTCCTGCAACATTCAAATTCACCAAAAGTAAATGCAAGGTCTATATATTTAAAAAAGCAAATGAAAACCCGCTCGACGCCTTCCCAAAAAACAGTCTCCACTCCTTCCCAACGAACTATGTAAGTGTAGACAATATGTGGCTTGGATTCAAAGAATCCCAGGCCCGGGTTCGATTCCCGGCGGAGTCAGGGATTTTCTCTGCCTCGTGATGACTGGGTGTTAGGTTTAAGTAGTTCTAAGTTCTAGGGGACTGATGACCATAGCTGTTAAGTCCCATAGTGCTCAGAGCCATTTGATTCAAAGAAATAGTATCGGACGCAGTTGAGAGATTTGTAGCAAATACATTAACAAAATATTTTTCCGATCCCCCATGGTACACAAAATAGGCGAGAACGCTGTTGTAGAAGCTACGAAAAAAGTCTGCCAAAATTAAAGGAACACAAAAGCTCCAAGAGTGTCGATGTTTTACTACAGCTCGAATCTTTGCGCATACTTCTATACGAGACCCTTTTAACAGCTTTGACTATGAAACTCTGTCTCGAAATCTGCAGAAAATCCAAAGAGGTTTGATCGTATGTAAACTACACCAGCGGCAAGACACAATCGCCTTCACTGAACGATACCACTGGTAGTTCTAACGATGACAGCGCCACTAAAGCGGAGCCACTAAACACAGTTTTCAGAAACTCCTCCTCCAAAGAAGATAAACTAAATGTTCCGGCGTATCGACAAGCGTCGGCACGAAGGTGAAGAACACAAGAGCAGAGAAGGCTATGAGTCGACATCCGCCGTTGGTCTGTCCTCATCGCTTGCGACACGTTCTTGTCATACGAGTACAAAGTTAAGTATTGTCTACCTTCTTTATTGTAATAAAAACTATTAACGTGATTTGCTTGAATTGTTGTATAGCACTCAGAGAACGCAGCATCCTCTAGGTACCCTATACGAAACAGGTGGGCAGGACACCTCACTAAATATTCCGGAATTCGAATCGAGAACAACTACCAACACGAGTAATTTAGAAGTAGATATCCTCGTTCTATTGAACCAGAATAAAACACTTAATAAAGACAAGTTTTCTGGTCCAGGTAGCTCTCCAGTAAGGTTCCTTACAGAGTATGCTGATGCAATAGTCCCATACTTAGGAATCAGGCACAGCCACAGGTCACACCAACACTCAAGAAAGGCAATAGGAGTAATCTGCTTAATTACATTCCCATATTGCTAACGTCGATTTGCAGTAGGATTTTCGAACATTTACTGTGTTCCAACACTTCCAGTTACCTAGAAGGTAGCAGTCCATTGACACACTCACCACAGATTCAGAAAATATCTCTCTTCCGAAACACAACTAGCTCTTTATTCGCACGAAGTAATGTGTGATATCGACAGGGGATCTCAAATTGATTCTACGTTTCTAGATACCTGGGAAGATTTCGACCCTTTGCTCACAGGAGACTTGTAATCAAACCACGTGCCTATGGAGTACTGCTTCAGTTGCGCTACTGAATCTATAATTTCCTCTCAGAAAGGTTACAGTACATAGTATCGACTGAGAATCATCGAGTAAAATAGAAGTGATATCCGGCGTTCCTCGAGGAAGTGTTACAGGCCCTCTGCTGTAACGAAGTTGTGACATGTACTAACCTATGGGTCATGTCTGCTAGCTGTAGATACTATTCTTCTCAGTCCTTTATTCATGAGAGACAGAGTTGAAACTGAAGCCTTTATTGGTCTGATGTAACTCTGCGGAAATACAATGCTCACTAGGATAAATTTAGAAGAACTCTGGGACGGAGATGGTACAAGATTAAAAATATTCTGCTTTACAATGACTCTACAGAGGTTCAAGTTTCTGGTATAGTGTCTAAAATCTGATGATAAATCAACTAGTTGCGACGGATGAATACTGGATAAATTCGCTCCTGTAAAAATATATTTATTTGTTTACAAAAAAAACTGCATAGGGCACTGTTTTGGAGAGTATGTGACTGTAGATGGAAAGTTTGTAATATTTGTAGGACGCTGTAGTTTCCATATGTACATTCCTTCCAAAACTGGAAAATATGGAAAAAGCCGGTTCAGTCTGGATTTTGCAAGAACAGCTTACATCTCAATTTTGGAAGTTCATTGAGGGGAGCAAACAAATTGACGTTAAAAGCAGAGTGACCGTGCAACTGACGTTGTGCAACATTTGTATAGTCATATTTCCAAAACATCAACAAACATAACCATAATAATAATGAGCGTATGGCATTGGTGGCCGGGAGACCCCTCGCGGGGCTGTTCGGCCGCCGCTCCACAAGATCTTTAACGCCACTACGGCGACGTGCGAGTGAATAAGGATCAAATGATGATGAAAGACACACAACACCCAGTCATCTCGAGGCAGAGAAAATCCCTGACAGCGCCGCGAATCGATCCCGGGACCCCGCGCGCGGGAAGCGAGAACGCTACCGCAACACCACGCACCGCGGATAACAGAATTATAGATAGCTTGTTTATGAGCTACGAACTGGCACTGTAACTGCTGAAAGACCACGAACCAAGTAGCGAAACAAACAAAAATGTATTCACATCCAATGCAAAAGATGTTTGCTTCCTTTATATACACAACTCAATCAGTGTATTTTGTATTAAAAAATGGAAATGAAGTCCCATGCTTCTTTACAGAGCGTAGGGGAACGATGCGGAAAACCCGCACCGCTTTACCAGGCAAGGTCCTAGTGGAGGTGGTTTGCCATTGCCTTCCTCCGACCGTAATGGGGATGAATGATGACGATGAAGACGACACAACAACACCCAGTCGTCTCGAGGCAGGAAAAAATCCCCAACCCCGACGGGAATCGAACCCGGGACCCCGTGCTCTAGAAGCGAGAACGCTACAGCGAGACCACAAGTATTACCAATCATTAAACATACAGGGCGTTTCAAAAATGACCGGTATATTTGAAACGGCAATAAAAACTAAACGAGCAGCGATAGAAATACACCGTTTGTTGCAATATGCTTGGGACAACAGTACATTTTCAGGCGGACAAACTTTCGAAATTACAGTAGTTACAATTTTCAACAACAGATGGCGCTGCAAGTGATGTGAAAGATATAGAAGACAACGCAGTCTGTGGGTGCGCCATTCTGTACGTCGTCTTTCTGCTGTAAGCGTGTGCTGTTCACAACGTGCAAGTGTGCTGTAGACAACATGGTTTAGTCCTTAGAACAGAGGATTTTTCTGCTGTTGGAATTCCACCGCCTAGAACACAGTGTTGTTGCAACAAGACGAAGTTTTCAACGGGGGTTTAATGTAACCAAAGGACCGAAAAGCGATACAATAAAGGATCTGTTTGAAAAATTTCAACGGACTGGCAACGTGACGGATGAACGTGCTGGAAAGATAGGGCGACCGCGTACGGCAACCACAGAGGGCAACGCGCAGCTAGTGCAGCAGGTGATCCAACAGCGGCCTCGGGTTTCCGTTCGCCGTGTTGCAGCTGCGGTCCAAATGACGCCAACGTCCACGTATCGTCTCATGCGCCAGAGTTTACACCTCTATCCATACAAAATTCAAATGCGGCAACCCCTCAGCGCCGCTACCATTGCTGCACGAGAGACATTCGCTAACGATATAGTGCACATGATTGATGAGGGCGATATTCATGTGGGCAGCATTTGGTTTACTGACGAAGCTTATTTTTACCTGGACGGCTTCGTCAATAAACAGAACTGGCGCATATGGGGAACCGAAAAGCCCCATGTTGCAGTCCCATCGTCCCTGCATCCTCAAAAAGTACTGGTCTGGGCCGCCATTTCTTCCAAAGGAATTTTCAGATCCGAAACGATTACTGCATCACGCTATCTGGACATTCTTCGTGAATTTGTGGCGGTACAAACTGCCTTAGACGACACTGCGAACACCTCGTGGTTTATGCAAGATGGTGCCCGGCCACATCGCACGGCCGATGTCTTTAATTTCCTGAATGAATATTTCGATGATCGTGTGATTGCTTTGGGCTATCCGAAACATACAGGAGGCGGCGTGGATTGGCGTCCCTATTCGCCAGACATGAACCCCTGTGACTTCTTTCTGTGGGCACACTTGAAAGACCAGGTGTACCGCCAGAATCCAGAAACAATTGAACAGCTGAAGCAGTACATCTCATTTGCATGTGAAGCCATTCCGCCAGACACGTTGTCAAAGGTTTCGGGTAATTTCATTCAGAGACTACGCCATATTATTGCTACGCATGGTGGATATGTGGAAAATATCGTACTATAGAGTTTCCCAGACCGCAGCGCCATCTGTTGTTGAAAATTGTAACTACTGTAATTTCGCAAGTTTGTCTGCCTGAAAATGTACTGTTGTCCCAAGCATATTGCAACAAACGGTGTATTTCTATCGCTGCTCGTTTAGTTTTTATTGCCGTTTGAAATATACCGGTCATTTTTGAAACACCCTGTAGGAGAGTAAAGAGAATTGGGTCTAAGAGACCAATCGTAGCAAAGGTGATACAAAGGAACGCAGTAGTAGTGCAAGGTTAAATAGCCTCTTGGCAGAACACGAATAAACGAAGATTAGAACAGGCAACATTCTGATGAGAAGGCACGTTTTCACTTACTAGGCAGTTTGTCTACAACAGGAGACCAATGGCTACTGACCGAGCGGATGTGTGGCGCTGACGGGTGTCTGGCGCTCCAGTCCAGAAGACTCGCAGATTGGCGAACCGGCCGATCGTGGCGGGGCCCGGCATGCCCGCATAATGCATGTGGGAACTGCGTGTGCGTGCGGACGCCAGATACGGCGGGCGGCGCGCAGCACGCAGCACGCAGCGGCGGCCCGGGATTTAATATTCAGCAGCCCAGATGCTTGCCAGGTGATAGCGCTCTTTGCGCCGGCGCCTACACCTCCCGTTTCCCACGCGCCGTGCCTGCAGCTGCCAACAGCTCGGTACGTTGCCAATTGGGGTTCGTCAATACTATTCCCTCCAGAAGGTGAACTTACATACGGCCAGCCGCACAGTACGAAGTGAGAATTCAACCTATGGGATACGGATTTGGATTCCAGTGACTCCAATCCGGAAGCATGCATAGAGCTTCAGGAGGAACAGCAAACACAGGGTTACTTACAATGATCTAGGCACTTTCAAGTTACTTTACAAATACACTCCTGGAAATGGAAAAAAGAACACATTGACACCGGTGTGTCAGACCCACCATACTTGCTCCGGGCACTGCGAGAGGGCTGTACAAGCAATGATCACACGCACGGCACAGCGGACACACCAGGAACCGCGGTGTTGGCCGACGAATGGCGCTAGCTGCGCAGCATTTGTGCACCGCCGCCGTCAGTGTCAGCCAGTTTGCCGTGGCATACGGAGCTCCATCGCAGTCTTTAACACTGGTAGCATGCCGCGACAGCGTGGACGTGAACCGTATGTGCAGTTGACGGACTTTGAGCGAGGGCGTATAGTGGGCATGCGGGAGGCCGGGTGGACGTACCGCCGAATTGCTCAACACGTGGGGCGTGAGGTCTCCACAGTACATCGATGTTGTCGCCAGTGGTCGGCGGAAGGTGCACGTGCCCGTCGACCTGGGACCGGACCGCAGCGACGCACGGATGCACGCCAAGACCGTAGGATCCTACGCAGTGCCGTAGGGGACCGCACCGCCACTTCCCAGCAAATTAGGGACACTGTTGCTCCTGGGGTATCGGCGAGGACCATTCGCAACCGTCTCCGTGAAGCTGGGCTACGGTCCCGCACACCGTTAGGCCGTCTTCCGCTCACGCCCCAACATCGTGCAGCCCGCCTCCAGTGGTGTCGCGACAGGCGTGAATGGAGGGACGAATGGAGACGTGTCGTCTTTAGCGATGAGAGTCGCTTCTGCGTTGGTGCCAATGATGGTCGTATGCGTGTTTGGCGCCGTGCAGGTGAGCGCCACAATCAGGACAGCATACAACCAAGGCACACAGGGCCAACACCCGGCATCATGGTGTGGGGAGCGATCTCCTACACTGGCCGTACACCACTGGTGATCGTCGAGGGGATACTGAATAGTGCACGGTACATCCAAACCGTCATCGAACCCATCGTTCTACCATTCCTAGACCGGCAAGGGAACTTGCTGTTCCAACAGGACAATGCACGTCCGCATGTATCCCGTGCCACCCAACGTGCTCTAGAAGGTGTAAGTCAACTACCCTGGCCAGCAAGATCTCCGGATCTGTCCCCCATTGAGCATGTTTGGGACTGGATGAAGCGTCGTCTCACGCGGTCTGCACGTCCAGCACGAACGCTGGTCCAACTGAGGCGCCAGGTGGAAATGGCATGGCAAGTCGTTCCACAGGACTACATCCAGCATCTCTACGATCGTCTCCATGGGAGAATAGCAGCCTGCATTGCTGCGAAAGGTGGATATACACTGTACTAGTGCCGACATTGTGCATGCTCTGTTGCCTGTGTCTATGTGCCTGTGGTTCTGTCAGTGTGATCATGTGATGTATCTGACCCCAGGAATGTGTCAATAAAGTTTCCCCTTCCTGGGACAAAGAATTCACGGTGTTCTTATTCAATTTCCAGGAGTGTATTTGTATTGAGGTAACATGTTATTATATGTATAGCAACAGGAATTCAGGAAGATACTTGTATCATGATCACTTATGTTCTTTGTATTCACCGATAATCACGCAGCACATTTCCAATCTATAGTTCAGTTCGAAATGTATCCCTGATCTGTTCAACTTTTCCTCAGATGATGAAGGCCGCCCACTGTTGTTGCCTTTAAGGTTCCTTCACGCTGAAAACCAACTCCAACAAACTCGGCTTACAGCTACCTTCAACTCGAAGTCTGTCTTAGTTTCCATCTGTTGTCAACAGTTGTTTGAAATCGCGAGTCTGGAAAAGGAGTTCACGGTTTTTTTGTCTACAGTTTGTAGTTTATGATCAATGAACGAACGCACGGCACAGGTCGCTGACTGCCGCATGGGCATTCCCGTGTTGTCTGCTTTGTTTCTTTCTTGTATTTAAACAGTGACGACTCCCGAGTGGTCCACAGAAGTAAATATTCAGTTTTGTAAAATCCTTGAGTACATTCTCAAAACCCAGCACTTTTTAGGCATAGTTTCACTAATATTGGCCAATGGTATTCGATGAGAGTACATTCTCTTTTCTTTTCTTTTCTTTGGGCCTTGTCCCACGTCAACGCGGAGTCAGCCTTAGTATTACGGATTTGGTTGTGATAGTTGCTGAGGATGGCCAGATGCCTTTCCTGCCGCCACCCCAGTCCCCTCAGGACGTAAGTAGCGTACCCCAGCTGTCTGCATCTGGTGTAAGCCATGAAATAGTTCGAATGTGATCAGATGCCTGAGGGCACCAGCCCAGTATTCACCCAATGTGATGTGGAAAGCCGCCCAAAATCCACATCCAGGCCGGCCGGTATATCGGCCCTCGTCGTTAATCCACTGGGCTGATTCGCACCGAGGCCCGCGCGCCTACCCGAGTCCAGGAAGCAGCGTATTAGACCTGTTCATTGAGAGTACATTAAACTTATATAATTGTCAGCTGTTGCCAAATCTCGAAGGGTTGCAAGAAACTGTTCTGCTGGTGATACTGCCATTAGCCTCAACCGTTATTCTGGTTGCCCACATGTCATTCTGACATCATTCTCGAAACCTTGCCTGTCTTCAGTACAGAGTTTTTCCAACACAGAATTATAAGCTCCATGGGTTTCTCTACGTAAGAAAAGTCTCTTTGTTTGAGTTGATTTTCGTTACAAACAATTACACCAAGAATTATAGCACAAAGTGCTAATGCGTCTTCACAATTAGAATCCATTTTATTTTCTGAAAAAAAAAGGAAATGCCGAATGTGTGTGTTTACAAGGCACTGAAACTGTTGACAACAGTTGTAAATTTGCATAACTCAAAACAGTTTTGTGTTTCTGTGTGTTGCAGTTGGTTTTTAGTGTGAAAGTACCCTTACAAATGCATCCTGTTGCTTTAATGTTCTTTACCCTTTTGTAAAAGGACTCGCTTGTAGATGGAACCTTTTTAAATGTCATCCTGAATTTCCGTTGCACTGTAGCTGGGGACTCCGACTTCCAGAACTCCATTACGCAAAATGCCTTCCCCATTGCACTGGCAACCATATAGCTAGAGATCACTGTAGGAAAAACAATTTCCTGATTAGCAGTATTTCTACACCTAATCATATGCTGTAACTTTACATCTATTCGTGTAATGTCTTACCTTAACACAAACATTTCTTACAATCGTTACAATGTGTCTACATCATTTCGATTAACCTTGTAGATTATTGAGCAAAACCCAAGGAGGAAAGTAGCCGTTACACTGCAGGAAGTACTGCAACCTGGCACAGGTTTTCTTGAAACGATTTTACTGTTCTGTTACTAGTTTCAGACGTGAGCCCATTACCAGTTTGTATTTCCTACAGTGTAAGTTACGAAAACAGCTGCAGTATTCCCCAACCAAAATGTATTAAGTACTAAAGCAACTATTGCGTGATGTGTCACTTTCAAGATACGTAGTTCGATGAAATTTGGACCATACGGAGAAAGAACCGCTATCGTATTGTAGACAAGGTATATTAAACAAAGACGCAATGAAACGAACAGAAATGACATTTATATTCAAAGACAACTATTTTACAGAAGTCACAGCTATTTGCGATAGTGTCCTGTACGTAACAAACAAAGAGACACGGCTCTTAATAGGGTGTATGATCACCACTGATGGCAGGGCATGCTCTGCGAAGTTCTCCCATGCTAGCCATAAACTCGGTAAGAAGTTCCTGCCTTAGAGCGTCCCATTCCTCCACCAGGTTACTGACAACTGCTGATACCTGCAGTACGTCTTCCCAACGCATCCCATCCGTTTTCGAACGGATTTCAGTCGGGGAACGAGCAGGCCAGTCCATTCACCGGAAATCGTGTCGTTCCATGAGTTCTACCACGTGCGCTGTTCGATGTGATAACCCATTGTCATCCATAAAAATCAAGCCTGAGCCGAATGTAGCCCTGAAGAGATGAGCGTGCCCTCCCCAGCGTCACAGCAATGTTTACTGTTGGGTGAGCCGCGTTCACAGATCTGGAGATCAGTACGCGAACGCAACGTTATGCCTCTCCTCTCCATAAAACCTGGACCACTAAAGTTGTCATGTTCGACAATGCTGGATGTACCATCATATGATGGCAACACGTAATGCTCTCAGAAACACGTACTAGAAGACAACTGTGCCATAATTTTGCTTTCACCATCGCGTATCTCGCTCCGGGATTCTGCGAATAAGGTCAGTCGCGCACAGAGGCATATACAGGGCTATTACAAATGATTGAAGCGATTTCATAAATTCACTGTAGCTCCATTCATTGACATATGGTCACGACACACTACAGATACGTAGAAAAACTCATAAAGTTTTGTTCGGCTGAAGCCGCACTTCAGGTTTCTGCCGCCAGAGCGCTCGAGAGCGCAAGTGAGACAAAATGGCGACAGGAGCCGAGAAAGCGTATGTCGTGCTTGAAATGCACTCACATCAGTCAGTCATAACAGTGCAACGACACTTCAGGACGAAGTTCAACAGAGATCCACCAACTGCCAACTCCATTCGGCGATGGTATGCGCAGTTTAAAGCTTCTGGATGCCTCACGGTTTAAAGTTTACGGCCCCTTTTTCTTCTGCGAAAAAAACGTTACAGGACACGTGTATCTGGACATGCTGGAAAATTGGCTCATGCCACAACTGGAGACCGACAGCGCCGACTTCATCTTTCAACAGGATGGTGCTCCACCGCACTTCCATCACGATGTTCGGCATTTCTTAAACAGGAGATTGGAAAACCGATGGATCGGTCATGGCGGAGATCATGATCAGCAATTCATGTCATGGCCTCCACGCTCTCCCGACTTAACCCCATGCGATTTCTTTCTGTGGGGTTGTGTGAAAGATTCAGTGTTTAAACCTCCTCTACCAAGAAACGTGTCAGAACTGCGAGCTCGCATCAACGATGCTTTCGAACTCATTGATGGGGACATGCTGCACTGAGTGTGGGAGGAACTTGATTATCGGCTTGATGTCTGCCGAATCACTAAAGGGGCACATATCGAACATTTGTGAATGCCTAAAAAAACTTTTTGAGTTTTTGTATGTGTGTGCAAAGCATTGTGAAAATATCTCAAATAATAAAGTTATTGTAGAGCTGTGAAATCGCTTCAATCATTTTTAATAACCCTGTAGATAATAATACCTCCATTGCTCAGTACTCGAATGGAAACTGCAACTATTCGTACGCGGTACTATATATAATAACAAAAATAGTCTAGTGCTCAATCAGCTATCAGGTCACCGCAGTTTATGTCCGCTCTGTGGATAGTTTGAAACGTAAATACGGTGAAAATGGTTTTATTAGCAACCGCTATACTGAGCAAAATCAGATGTAAAATGCGACAGCGCTTCTACGATTGCGTTCACTCGCTATGACCACTACCAGCGTAAGAAGATCGAATAACATCTGTTGTTATCATCTGCCTTCGTTCGCCAATGCAAATGAGTTGGCACCAGAGGTATAGCTGCTCAAGTGAGCGCCAAATCGACATGAAAGGAAACGTGAACGAAAAACTGATGCGCCTCCCTTGATAGAGCGACGATTACGGTACTTACGACATTCGATTCGTCAAGCACACCTTAACAGGTACCTAACATAAACCAACATTGTACTGAAATCGACGGTACATGCGTTAGATAAACATCAAAATAAAATATAAACTACAGGTGTAAGATGCACTACTGTCCATTAAAATTGCTACACCAAGTAGAAATGCAGATGATAAACGGGTGCCATTGGACAAATATATTATATTAGAATTGACATGTGATAACATTTTCACGAAATTTCCATGCATAGATCCTGCGAAATCAGTACCCAGAACAATCACCTCTGGCCGTAACAACGGCCTTGATACGCCTGGGCATTGAGTCAAACAGAGCTTCGATAGCTTGTACAGGTACAGCTGCTCATGCAGCTTCAACACGATACCACAGTTCATCAAGAGTAGTGACTGGCGTATTGTGAGGAGCCAGTTGCCTGGCCACCATTGACCAGACATTTTCAGTTGGCGAGAGATCTGGAGCATGTGCTGGCCAGGGCAGCAGTCGAACATTTTCTGTATCCAGAAAGGCCCAAACAGGACGTGCAACATGCGTTCGTGCATTATCCTGCTGAAATGTGGGGCTTCGCAAGGATCGAATGAAGGGTAGAGCCACGGGTCGTAACACATCTGAAATGTAACGTCCTATGTTCAAAGTGCCGTCAGTGCGAACAAGAGGTGACCGAGACGTGTAACCAATGGCACATGGCACCCCATACCATCACGCCGAGTGATACGCCAGTATGGCGATGACAAATACACGCTTCCAATGTGCGTTCACCGCGATGTCGCCAAACACGGATGCGACCATCATGATGCTGGAAACAGAACTTGGATTCATCAGAAAAAATGACATTTTACCATTCGTGCACCCAGGTTCGTCGATGAGTACACCATCGCAGGGCACTGTAATGCAGCGTCAAGGGTAACCGCAGCCATGGTCTCCGATCTGATAGCCGGCCGAAGTGGCCGTGCGGTTAAAGGCGCTGCAGTCTGGAACCGCAAGACCGCTACGGTCGCAGGTTCGAATCCTGCCTCGGGCGTGGATGTTTGTGATGTCCTTAGGTTAGTTAGGTTTAACTAGTTCTAAGTTCTAGGGGACTAATGACCTCAGAAGTTGAGTCCCATAGTGCTCAGAGCCATTTGAACCATTTGAACCGATCTGATAGTCCATGTCGCTGCAAACGTAGTCGAACTGTTCGTGTAGATGGTTGTTGTCTTGCAGACGTCCCCATCTGTTGACTCAGGGATCGAGACGCGAGTGCAGGATCCGTTACAGCCATGCGGAAAAGATGCCTGTCATCTCGACTGCTAGTGATACGAGGCCGTTGGGATCCAGAAGGCGATCCGTATTACCCTCCTCAACCCACCGATTCCATATTCTACTAACATTGTATCTCGACCAACGCGAGCAGCAATGTCGCGATACGATGAACCACAATCGCGATAGGCTACAGTCCAACCTTTATCAAAGTCGGTAACGTGATGGTACGCATTTCTCCTCCTTACACGAGGCATCACAACAACGTTTCACCAGGCAACGCCGGTCGCCTGCTGTTTGTGTATGAGAAATCGGTTGGAAACTTTCCTCACGTCAGCACGTTCTAGGTGTCGCCACCGGCGCCAACCTTGTGTGAATGCTCTGAAAAGCTAATGATTTGCATATCACAGCATCTTCTCCCTGTCGGTTAAATTTCGCGTCTGCAGCACGTCATCTTCGTGGTGTA
The DNA here is from genome assembly GCF_023898315.1 of Schistocerca nitens. Lineage (NCBI taxonomy): Eukaryota > Metazoa > Arthropoda > Insecta > Orthoptera > Acrididae > Schistocerca > Schistocerca nitens. The sequence goes on from NC_064617.1 coordinate 75,274,621, forward strand.
GCAATTTTAATGGCCAGTAGTGTAATTGACTTTGATTGGAATAAACTTTCTAAGTAGACTCTCACGAAAAATTGTTGTCCGTCTTCAACGGTCTGCCAGTTGAGGTTTTTTCCACATCGCGTGAGATGTCTGATGGCTGCGGACTTAAACCAACGAATGCAACTGAGCGTGATACTCCTTTATTGTACGTAACACAGTACCACACTACTGACGATTCTGAAATAAAATCACGTTGATGACATGATGAAGATAAAGGTAACGATGAGCACTGTATTGAAAGAGAAAATTCTCATTCTGGAAAGAGAGAGAGGAAAAATGGCTCGGGTCGCGTGAAAGTTGTAAAATTTGGTTCAGCATTGGGCGTTGTGGAATGGGAGTTTTATGGAGGAAGTTATCTCAAGAATTTTCTCGCAGGAAGAATGTGTCGATTTTGAAGGAGTGTCACAAGACGGAAGCTGGGCCATGGTTATGAAGGGGAGGGGAGTAGCCTCTGGTAAGAGGAAGGGCTGAAGGAAGGGAGGAGGAAGTTGGCTGGATCCGCTAGGCAATATGCGACTAGATACGACTCACTGTGTCATCTGTGTTTGGAAGAACATTCAGATTCTATTGGGAACGAATATGGAGAGGCGCCGGTGCGATTCACCAGTTCATTACGTTCCAAAACGGGTTCTTGGCACACATACGGTGCAGATGTAGCGACACCTCGGCGCAAGTAACCCGGTGCTATATCGGATGACGAGTCAGCTCCATTGGAGAGCGGCAACGAGTACGTCGGGTGGCCGCCAAGCTGATGGCAGGCGTTGCTATGTTACAACGAAAGCCGCAAGCTCTAAGCTTGGAGACTTGTCGCAAGCGAAATCTAGGAAACATCGAAACGATGGCCGTCGTTTCGCATAGTTGAGCTGCATGCTGGGAATATTTCCACATGTTTTTTATTTGTTACACAGCACACCTCGATTCATCCTCAGAAGACAACAGCAACCAGCCAGTGTTAATAATGCTATTTATTTACACAAACAGCAACGGCGCTACTTGTGTAAATAGGTAGCATTATTAACACTGGCCGACTTCTGTTTTCTTATGTACAAGAATCAGTTCGTGTTTGTGCAGAGTCACGGTCTCAAATAACCAGTTTTCGAAAAAATTGCATTATCATGCCAGCCTACGATGAAAAAAAAAACATTCTTAATGGAAGTGGTGTATTTTTGTAGCTTTTAGTATGCTGAATACCAATACGATGGCCGAATACCAATACGATGGCCGAATACCAACATAATCTTTTTACGAAAAACATGATATTTCTAAAAATTCATTTTCAGCTGTTAACGTGTATGTAAAGTAGACTCTCGAGTATCCAGCCTAATGTGGCGAAAGGTCAACTGGATAACTAAAAAGCCGCACCGAAACCAACCGCAACATTCAAAACATTCTTTTTTATTGCAAACCCAGTTTTTATTAAAATTTTCTAACTATTTACGTAATACTTGCTGGTTATAAGGGTCGGTTATGTACAAAGTGCACCTTTCGAAAATTATTACGGGAAGCATAAAACAATCTACACTGTAAAGAATGAATGTATGATTACATACATGAGAAAAGGCAAGCGCAGCAAAAAAGACAAAATTAACAGGTTTGAAGTTTTAAAGGTCTGTGATAGATGACTCTTTGCCTCTTAGCCCTCTTCAGTGCTGCAATACCCTTCCACTTACGTAAACTGATGCTATCAGCTGGTGTTGTGGAGCGAGATTTCTCGCTTCATCTAGGTTTGCGTCCTCTTCTTGTGCTTCCTCCCCCTGCGTCACCATTTCCACAACATCGTTGTTAGTTAGTTCATATACTTCATCATTTTCATCCATGCTGTAACGTCCGCTGCATCGACATCCTCACAACACGGTACATTTTTCAGCAACGAAACGATATAATCGTTTCCATCTTTGACTTCGGTTTCACACATTGATTTAAAGTTAAAATGTCCACTTTCATGGTTCGAAAGAATTTTCCATTATCTTACAGGCTGTCTGTTCGGAATCTCTTCCCACGCTTTGACAAACCACCCTATGGCATCTGAAGTCAATCATCTGTAATGAGAAGCAGTAAAAATCCCGCGTTCTTGAACCTCATTCCGTTCTATAGCAGTAGTTGTCATGGGTAGACGTCAGAGATCATTGAAACACATGTACATCCTATGTGATCATGTCCCAATGTCCAGATGCAGCGACTCAGGCCACAGAGTCATGCAGCGCGAGTTGCCACAGTGTACACATGTCTCAGCAATCATGTCATGTCTACAGCCACATTTGGCCGGCCGGAGAACACCGTCCAGCCATGGATAGTGCACGGGGATGTATGGCATGTTAGACTGAGGTCGTAAGAAATGTACAAATACCTATGCCCAATACACTGGTTGGTTCAAATGGCTCTGAGCACTATGGGACTCAACTGCTGTGGTCATAAGTCCCCTAGAACTTAGAACTACTGAAACCTAACTAACCTAAGGACAGCACACAACACCCAGCCATCACGAGGCAGAGAAAATCTCTGATCCCGCCGGGAATCGAACCCGGGAACCCGGGCGTGGGCCAATACACTGGTTTTTCATGTCTATAGTCTTAGGCTATCTGGTGGAAATGCTGTCTATGATTCGCAATCATGTCTGTCCATTCAACCAAATACTTGCATTGGATCCTATTTGATGTCTTTTAATGACTACAGCCACTTGTGAAGCATATTTGTGGTACTCTCATACCTCGAAGTAAGTCACCTTTACGAACGTATCAGCTAAGGACCTCATACAGTAATCCTTCAATGTGGTTAGTAACTGTTCTCCAGTCTTTGCCGCACCCTAGCCGCAGCTTCTTCCATGTGATCGTCACAATTTAAGTCAGAACTAGTGGAAGACAGAGAGTGCTATATCTACCACCTTATGTAGCCCATGGAGAAAATGGGTGACCTGAGGTAATGCGACAGGACAGAGTTTTGACACCTCGGGGGAAATGGAAAAATGTTGTCATAGCTCCAGTAAACCGTGTTCAGTGTGTAAGGCCATTCCCAAACGAAGCTTTCTCCTACAGCATGAGGTAGTAGAAAAAGTACAAACAGTTATGGTGGTGTGTTTTATTGGGAAAGTTTGGAAGTCTCCATATGATATGGGAACTGGAAGAAGGAAAACGATTTTGCTACTGCATTGCAATGTGTTACCAGACTACGTACAGGTACTGTTGTCTGAAGGAGGTGCATTCATGTCTGTTACTGAAACATTATCTCTGTCCTCGTTATTTTGTACCTTCCAACAGAGAGGAACTATAAATTATCAACACTCTGCTAACCTCACACAGTAGGGAACTCAATATGATACTAATGCGTCAGTCTCTTCTGATATATCGAAAAGAAATTGCATCCATCTGCAGACATCGAGCGTATGTGGCGCTACTATTAAATATTCATGTACTGGACCACTGGAGCATGTCGCCAATGATCGAAGTTTCTCGCACACATCAGTGTAAAGTTTCATTTTTGGTACTGTTGGAGGACCATATCCCACAGTCTATCAATCACAAGAGACTGTCCCTGTGTTGTTCTTTCATAAGCATTTTGATACATTATTTTTCTCCTGTAATACATAGAAGAAGAGTATGACAACAGCTTTCTAAACTGCCATATATTTTGTTTTCTCTTCATGAAATTGAGGTTTGCATCAGGTGCTGAACTGACTTTAACACGTTTCAATCCATTGGTTCTCACAGAACCTGTGGTGCTCCCGCAACACACGGGATGGTTGAAACAAAAGACAGATGTGGTGTTTCTTATTGACAAAAATGTGGAAGACATCACAGCATATGGAAACTGGAAGAGTTTGCAGTTTTGTGGAGCATTTCCAAACAGTTGCCCAAAAGTGATGACCACTGTATTTAATCTCAGCTTTCACAGGGATGGGGTAGGAGATGTCGAAGTGCTTCATTTCAAAGAGACCAAGAGCATTGATTCCTTATATTACATCCATGTATGTGATCACTGTCTCTTTGCTGGCCACCCCCAGAAGGATTTGTTCTCACCAAGACTCTCTCCATCTCAAACAGGGGTATCAGTCATCCATTATATGATAATCAACAGTGCACCAGTGGATGGATGGAGTTGAGAAGACACCATTTATATGGGTCAGTGTACTGTAATAAGCAACACATTTGATACTGTGATCAATATTTGCAATTTTACCAGTTTTTCAATAGATTCAATGTCGACCAATGACACAGCGGCATGCATCTCAATCTCTGTATCGTTGCTAATCCACCCCTCCACTTCTTTGCATCTACCACATACCAGATTGACAATGTAGATAAATGACTGTGTAGTACATACATTAATAGTTAATTCTCGAGCATATACACAAAAGGATATCAGACAACAGCCTATACCAATGTAGATATATTGTCTACATATTTCTAGTACTACAATCATAGCACATAGTTTATGATCACAATCGCCCATCTTTCCATTTGTGGAAGGGAATCACAGAGCATTCTCACATTATAAGGATAAAGCTGGATCTGAAAGATCTCCCCACATTGTCTTTGACCAACCCTCCCTACAACAGTGTCACCAACTTAATTTTCAGCTGACCAGAGGTAGGGAGGGTACTACACCAGTCACATTCCATTTCTCATAAAGGAACAGACCAACATGACTCTGTAATTGCTGTTCAGCGAAGAATGTTCTGCACTAATCTTACTCACTGCACCCCCTGTCAGTGTATGGTAGATGTGAGAGTGTTGTGATGATATGAAATATGGTAAAGAAGAAATGTACAGTTTATGCATGATGGAGCTCCAGACTGAGGGAGTTTCAAGCATTTTATGTAAATCAACTGTGCTTTAATTATAAAGTACTGTTCTAGTGTCCATGGTGAGTAACAAGAAGGTATTGGCAAGAGAGAAATAATCATGCACTTCTAAGATTACATGGTTCTGCACTTAAACCCACCGTAATGTTAAAGCTATACAGTTTTCAAAATGTTAGTCATGTGGGGTGCAACATTCTTCATAGTCTAATTCAGAACATATATGTCAAACATGGACAGAAAGTTTCATATATGTCCAAAATTTGACATACATCCCATTCGTTATGGTGACACACTTTAAAATAAGAAAACTACTTCCTTCTTCACCAAAGAAAAACCAAGAGTCTATCTGATACGTACACAATATAGGTTTTTGTAGGTGTATGGTGTCCACTGTTTGCATCCAGTCATAGTTCAGAAATTATACCATGCATGCATCATACCTGTAATAGATCATCAGCAATGGAGAATGCCTCTTACAGGAAACAGACAAGTGTATAGCAGCAGTGTTTGACATGTGATATTACAAGCCATGCTGCACTAACTCTGTAAACAGAACAATTATCCAGAAAGTGAATACGTAAGGTTTTCAGTACCTCAGAAACACATGTCACTAAATTAGAACTGCTGCAGTTATGAAACTAAAGACTCGATTTATGTCCAAGATGAGGCAGAAAGATGGAGTAGATTGCATAAATCTTCATTCGTCTAGAGGAGGGTGCTGAAACAAGTTTTTCATCGACGGACACGTTTCATCACACACAAGTTGGAAGACCTTTTATGATGGTGTTATGGTGAGGTTTGCTGTTGACGATCACAGGTGGATAGTGTTCTAAGTCACACACAGAACACACAGTTGTATATGAGTTAAACATAGATTATACTACACAAATGATGCATTCCAAAAGAACAATGGAAAAAAGCGGCAAAATCCACAATAAATGATGTGCAGCAACATCTCCCTCTCTCTAGAATGCATCACCAGCCTACAATTAAATCATACCTCATTACAGCCTCATCTCAACCAATCACTTTATCCACTTTCTATCATCCTTTAGCCCAGATGCAAGTAAATTTATAGGCAGATTGTTCTCTTTTGCAGGAAAGCATCAAATACAGCAACCACTTGCATGCATCACTATTACCTCAATAGACATACAATAGAATGGTGTTAAAAATCTTATAGCAACTGTATGTAAGGTATTTTTTAGCTGACACCACATGTTTGTGATTGGTGGAGAGTAGCTGTGTCATTGGTTGGTGTTGAAATTACAAAACTATGGTAAAATTCCTAAAACTGATCACATCAACTGTAATACTTATTGCCATACAGTGCCCAATATCAACAGTGCCATTTCCATACCATCTGTCCACTGGTAGCGATTGATTACCACATAACGAAGCATGATTTAATGGTAAAGTGAAGATGCATTCTGGAGGGAGAGATAAATGATACAGCAGGTCATTTATCACACACTTAACCATTTTATCTGTTATTCCCTCAGGGTGCATAAGCTGTGTGGTATAACTGGCATTAGACTTGCATACAACTGCATTTTCAGTATGTGACATAGTGTGCTATCAACCTGCAGTCATCAACAGCAAACGTTTCCATACCACTGTCAGCAGAGGGCTTTCAATGCTTCAGACTATCCTCTAGAGGTCTGAGAGGTACTCCATTTATATGCCTCATCTTGGACATAAATCGAGTCTTCAGTTTCATAACTGCAGTGATTCTAAGTTAGTGACAGATGTTTGTGAGTTACTGCAAACCCTATGTATATATTTCGTTAACAGTTGTCCCGCTTACGGAATTAGTGCAGCGTGGCTTGTAATTTCACATGTCAAACACTGCTGCTATGCGTTTGTCTGTTCCCTTGTAAGAGGCTTTCTTCATTGTTGATGATCATTTTATAGGACTGATGTAAGCATAGTGTAATTTCTGAACCATAACCAGATACGAACGGTGGATGCTACACACCTCTGGAAAAATGTATTGTGCATGTACTGTAAAAACTCTATATTTTTCTCTGGTGTAGAAAAACGTAATTTTATCATCTTGAAGTTTGTCGCCATAATAACTGGAACAGAAAACGTAAGACACTGCCAACTCCATCTGTCTGGAGCTCCATCATGCATGAATCATATGTTTCTTCTTAACTCTCTGTGATATCATCACAACACTCTCCTATCTACTATACACCAATAAGAGAGTTAACCTGCTCGACATCCATGCATTTGGCTTCACCTTGTGTGCCTCGATGGGTACTATGAGTAAGATTGGTACAGAAGTCTTTGCTGAACAGAAATTATGGACTCAGCTTCCTCTGTTCCTTCACAACATGTGGGATGTAGTGGGTGGAGTACCCCATACTTCTGGTCAGCTGCAAATTAAATCGGTGGCAGTGTTGTAGGCAGGGTTGGTCAAAGACAGTGCTGGGAGATCTTTCAATCTCTATCTTTGTCCCAAGAATTTGAGAATGTTCCATGACTCCCATCCATATACAGAAGGATGGACAATCGTAATCATAAATTACGCACTATGATCGATGTGCTAGAAATTCGTAGATAACCTAACTGCATCGATGTAGGACACTGTCTGGTGTACTTCAGTGTATATGTTCGAGAATTAATGACGAATGGACGTACTGCATCTATCTACATTTGAAATTTATTTTATGGCAAAGACAAAGGAGTATAGGGGTGGTTTTCCATCTTATCCATCCAGTGATACACTGTTGAATACCACATAATGACTGATTGAAAGGACTTGTTTCAGCTGGAGAGAATCTTGGTGGGAGAAACGCCTTCTGGGGATGGCCAGCACTGCAACAGTGATTCAATACATGGCTGTAATACAAGGAGTCAATGCTCTTCGTCTCTTCAGAACAAAACACCTAGACATCTAGTATCATGTCACTCTGATAGATGAGATTAAATATGGAGGATATCACCTCTGGGCAGCTGTTTCGAAATGCTCCACATGTCACAAACTCATCTAGTTTCCATACGTTGTCATGTCTTAACATTTTTGCTAACAAGAAGCACTACATCTGTCTTTTGTTTAGATCATCCTGTGTGTTGTGGGAGCAGTATAGTGTATATCATGTGATGCAGAGCTTTCTGTGAGAGGTGACAGAGTGAAACAAGTTAATGTCACTTAAGCACCTGACAGACTTCGAAGTGGTGGTGGGAAAACAAACGTGTGGCAGTATACAAAGCTGCAGTCATACACTCCTTGGATAAATTACAGCAGTAAACAAAGTATCAAACTTCTTATGAAAGAACAGCACATTGACATTCTCTTGTGACTGATAGTCTGTGGGTATGATCCTCCCACAGTGTGGGCCATGAAACTTTACACTAGTGTGTGCAAGCAACTTCGATCATTGACCACCTTCTCCAATAGACCAATACCGGTATATTTAATAGGATCGACATATATTTTCAATGTCAGCATCTAGATGGTATTTGTTCTCGATATATCGGAAGAGGCTGATGTGGTAATATCTTATCGTATTCTCCACTGGGTGACATTAGCAGAACTTTTATAGTTCGTAGTTTTTCCCTGTGAGATGGTAGAGAATAAAAAGGATAGAGGGAATGTTTGGGTAACAGACATAAATGCACCCTGATGGACACAGATATGTTTCAGACTGCACTATCTGTACATAGTTTGGAAATGCACTGCAATGCAATACCAACATCCTCATTCTTCTTCCAGTTTCCATATGCTGTGGACTCTTCCAAACTTTACCATTAAGAATCAGTACTGTAACTGCTCAGTCTTTTCTACTACCTCATGTTGCAGGAAAAAGCATTGTTTGACACTGGCGTTACGCACCATGCACAGCTGGCAGAGTTATGACAATATGTTTCCATTTCCATTAATGGGTCAAGACTCTGTCCTGTCACATTGACTCAACTCACCCTGTTTCTCCATGGGATCCAGAACGTGGCAGGTATAGTACTCTGTAGCTTCCACTCATTTCTGACTTAAATTGGGGCGACCAATTGGCCAAAGCAGTAGAGAGAGCAGGGATGTAATACATATTCCATGACGCACTGATACCACTCGCAAGAAAAACAAATGACGCTTGTCCATCCACTGCGGAATTTTGCTCAGTATTGTTTGGTGCCACCAGCAATCAATTATTGGTGAAGTATTATACTTAATACGGGATGTGTGATACATTCGCTGTGATTGGCAGGGTTATAACGTTTGTGTAGTTAAGTCTCTGTGGTCAGTGTTCTGACATGTGCAAAGAAAATTACTAGATCTTGTCATAAGGGAAGTACGAATCTGATCAGGGAGAAAGATTTCAGGGGTGATGAAGAATTTTACATGGAAAATTGTGTCCAGATATAAAAATATATGTATTGTAATATCTTTAGCTACAGCAGTCAGTATTTGCAATACTTTGCTCATTGTGAAATGTCATCAGACTTTGGCTGCAATTCTTAATATTTAATTATAATTACAGTGATACACATGTGCCTGGTTCCCTAGGATGACCCTGTTTGGCATGCGAGGAACACGGCAGAGGTAGCTTGTGGACAGTAATAAAAGAGATTTGCGGCTTAAGGCTCTTGTGAGCGGCAGGTAGAATGAAAAGTTGCAGCAGTCTGGCTCCTTGGTTCTTGCCCACAGCTATAGGGGCAAATCCCAGCGGCGGCGCCCTCTTCATAGCTGCACTGCGATCTAATACTCAGTATGTGTTGCACAACCTTTGCAACTGCGTGTTTCAAATGTTCTCTGATTTTTACGTGGATATTTGAGAAGATGCTGTATTGATCACTGACAAGTGTTGGTGCTGGACATATTGATAACATCCAAATTCTTCACACTCCAATCATCCCAGATGCACTCTATCGCTGTGCAGTCCTCAATAGTGGGTCAAGTCTGGCTTCTGGCCTGGTGGGATTGAAGAGGTGTGCATACACTGTGGCAACTAGTGCTGCATGAGGCTCTGGTCTGGAGCACTGATGTGGCCATCGAGACATATGAGCATGTGGGATGTATAAATGTTTTAGCAACTTCTGACATATAGTCATGTCAACTGATACTATGCGTTGGAAGGAAGTTTAAGTGTGTGTTGTTTACTGCTTCTCAATACAGTCCAATGAACATTGGCTTGCATCGTAGAGGTGACAGTGGTATTCATTGTTGTTACTATCCCATCACATGGCAGACCCTTTCTCCTCCTAATCCTCCTGCTTATTATTTGTCCTGGTATAGCTGAGAGAACCATGTTAGGGCTATATAGTGGTTTAAAAATCCAGTCACAATATAAAATACTTGATTGATCAATTTATTATTTTCGATGTTCTGTTACAAGCACACAAACCAGTCCAGCTGCTCCCACAAATTGTTTAAGAACATAACATGCAACTGAGCTGAAATTTGACATTTTTAGCTGCCTCCATCGTTATGGACGTATTACCTAGTGAGCTAACTCCGCTAACATCCACTAACAGGATGCAAGGGGGAAAAATTCCAATAGGGTTTGGAAACTGGGTGATTGCACAGTCAAATCCCACCAAATATTCCAATCATAGTACCCAAAAATAGGAAGCAAGGATAAGATGTCCCACACAAATGACATCGATTTAATTAGTTATTCAGTGAATCTGACAAAGTGAGGAATATTTCCAAGATATGCACAGCAGGAACTTCACCAGGTAAATGCTGCTTTGTTTACCATTTGGTCCAACGGTGATAGATGGCACGTGCAGGCCAGGCAGTGGTGCATGACAGGACATGAAAACTTAGAGAGAGAGAGAGAGAGAGAGAGAGAGCATGTGTTTCGACAGCAATTTGTCAGATATCAATTATCAAAGGGGTGCCACCACCTGACCATTTGTTCGGGGATTATTGCAACATCTGGTGTGTGAGCTGCACGAGGTAGCTGGCACGTGGTGCAGCCGACAGTGGTTGCAGGGACTGTGCATGTAGATATACGCGATGCGGCCAGCCTGACAGATGGTGGATGGCACATGCTTCGTGACTGAAAGACTTTTTACACAGTAATTATGTGCAGTGATTTATGTTGACGGTATTCATTGTGTGTTCAAAAATGGCTCTGAGCACTATGGGACTTAACATCTATGGTCATCAGTCCCCTAGAACTTAGAACTACGTAAACCTAACTAACCTAAGGACATCACGCAACACCCAGTCATCACGAGGCAGAGAAAATCCCTGACCCCGCCGGGAATCGAACCCGGAAACATTCATTGTGTGATCGGAATAAAAATGCACTGCAATGATTTAAATATTCCATACTGCCTTGTCACCCTCAAAATGTTTAAACAAACAGTATTCCACACACTGCAATCATTTTCCCAACGAATTGTTTTACTAAATAAATAAACTATATTCCAAACACAGCCTTGTATCCAATAAATTGTTTAAATAAACAATATTCCTCACATTTCCTTGTCTATCAGAAATTGTTTAAACAATATTCGATCCACTGCATTCGATTCCCTGTCAAATAGCCAATCAACTGAGTCTTTTCCCGCCAATTTCCTGGTGAGGGAGGATAGGGGTTCACCAGAGTGAGAGGAGTTAATTAAATTATCGATTTAATTAATTAGTCAATCATACTGATAGAGTGGATGGGGGCTGTTCGAGTACTCAGTGCTTAAAGTGTGCTTGTATTGGAGTAGGGGGAGAGGAGGAGGAAGGAAAGGGGAAGGGGGTGCTTAGGTTGCCTTGAAAGACTGTATTATCCCCAGGGGGTTGCAAATCACTTAGCAGAACAATAGGTTAAGTTGGAAGGGTCATTAATCAATCAAGTTTGCCCTTGAATGTATGCAACGTGTGCTAGAAAAGTGGGTCTATACCGGCTTTGCCCTACTACTTATGTGAAACCAGATTTTAACACAGTTTTTCGTATATACCTGTAAGTAGCAAAAGATTCGCCATCTATTGCGGCAGAAAATCGACACTACAAAAGGATATGTAGCATACATTGACAGAAGTGTGCCACCAAACAGTATACACTAAACATCCAACTGAGAGCTGGAGAGAGCCGGCCGGAGTGGCCGTGCGGTTCTAGGCGCTACAGTCTGGAACCGAGCGACCGCTACGGTCGCAGGCTCGAATCCTGCCTTGGGCATGGATGTGTGATGTCCTTAGGTTAGTTAGGTTTAATTGGTTCTAAGTTCTAGGCGACTGATGACCTCAGAAGTTAAGTCGCATAGTGCTCAGAGCCATTTGCATGAGCTGGAGAGAGCTATAAGGCTTTTGGTGTATGAGTGGTGTAAGTAACGATGGCTATCAAAGTGTACCCGGTTTACGGTAAGTGACATTCTGTAATTTGCCATTATTCCCAGTACTGGAACTTCAGTGGCCAGCCATGAGTGTATGTGTGTGTGTGTGAGATTGTTCGTGAAGTCTCACACGCCACATCGTGGTGTTATCTGCTGTCGGTCAGTGTGCTCTGCCGCTGACGTCACCGACTGTGACGTCCGTCGCCGCTGCGCCTGCGCAGTCGGCTCAATGGACGTCGGCGTCACGTGCGCCGGCCTGCCTGGGCGTCAGGCGCCGGCGGCAGCGACTGCGGCCGCGGGTCGCCGCGGGTCACCGCCACTCATTAGCTGCCACCCGCGGCCGACAACTGGCAGCTGCAAGCTGCGCACCGTTTCCCGGAAAACTGCGAAGACACGCGCCAGCGGCTGACGTACCACGCCGTCTCGTCCGCAACTAGAAGAAACGCGCGATTCTGTGACCTGCTGAAATTAATCTTCGTATGCCTGAACATTTTGAAATGTCTCGGTCCAGCCTTGGAGCGCCCAAATTCTAAGTTTACTATTCCCTTTAAACAAAATGCTCATGTCTCTCTCTCCTATGGAGATCCTATGGCTGTAGCCTCATCTGATTCGAGGGTCACTCCAAAAGAAATGCACATTATTTTTGTAAAAATACAGTTTTCATTCTGCATGTGTGAAAGTTTTACAGTGTGTAGATACATCCTTCCCGCTTGTTTTGAAACTTAGTTCGACCTGTTCCCGTGAGTGGCGCCGTCACAGCACGTCTTCAATATGGCTCCTACACTTGTTTGTCAGAAGCAACGTGCTGTCATAGAATTCCTGTGCTGTGAAAACGAGACAGTGGGAAACATCCACAAGAGGTTGAAAAAGGTGTATGGAGATGCTGCTGTCGATCGCAGTACAGTTAGTCGGTGGCCAAGCAGGTTACGTGATGAAAGCAGGCACGGCAATATTGAGGATTGTCCTCGCAGCAGCGGGCCTCGTACTACACACACTCCAGACAACGTACAGAGAGTTAACGAATTGGTGACTGCTGACAAACGCATCACAGTGAACGAATTGTCACGCTACGTTGGGATTGGGGAAGGAAGTGTTTGCAGAATACTGAAAGTGTTAGCGTGAAAAAAGGTTTGTGCCAGGTAGGTTCCCAGGATGTTGACAGTGACTCACAAAGAAACAAGAAAAACGGTATGTAGCGAACTTTTGGTACAGTTCGAGAATGGTCGAAATGAATTTCTTGGAAGAACTGTGACAGGTGATGAAACATGGCTCCATGATTTTTCACCATAGACGAAGAGGCTATGAATGGAGTGGCATCTTGCAAATCCACCCAAGAAAAAAAAAGTCAAAACCACACCTTCTGCTGGAAAAGGTATGGCTACGGTGTTTTTCGATTCCGAAGGGCTCTTGCTTGTGGACATCATGCCAAGTGGAACCACTATAAATTCTGATGCATATGTGACGACTCTGTAGAAACTTCATGCTCGACTGAGACGTGTTCGACCATATCGGCAAAAGCAGAATGTTTTGCTCTTGCACGACAATGCATGGCGACATGTCAGACAAAAAACCATGGAAACGATCACAAAACTCGGATGGACAACACTGAATCACCTGCCTTACAGTCCTGACCTCGCTCCATGTGACTATCATCTCTTTCGGAAACTGAAAGACTCTCTTCGTGGAACAGAGTTTGAAGATGGTGACTCCCTTGTGCACGCTGCCAAACAGTGGCTCCAACAGGTTGGCCCAGAATTTTACTGTGCGGGTGTACAGGCACTGGTTCCAAGATGACGTAAGGAAGTTGAGAAGGATAGAAATTATGTGGAGAAATGAAAATATTGTTTCTAAAGGATGTATCTACACACTGTAAAACTTTCAGACATGTAGAATAAAAGTTGGTTTTTTAAAAAAAATAGTGTGCATTTCTTTTGGAGTGACCATCGTTTATCTGTCGCCATCAGTTTCTGTCTTCCCATACTTCCTCCTCTTCTTCTATTTTTCTTGGGCTCCTTTTCCCCTTCCAACCCCAGTCTTCCTCTTCTTCTTCTTCCCTTAGATTGGTACGTCATCTGCCAACTGTCATTTTTACTGTATGTTTATACCAGGCTAGCTGTCATTATTCTTCAGTATTTGTGATGCTTTCTTGAGTCTGGGTCATTTCCCTTATCTTTCTATTTATTATATGATCTCGCCGAGATATTGTACACAGTCGTTAGTCTTTTGGCTAGTTTGATGCGGACCGCCACGAATCCAAGTCCTGAACCAATCTCTACATCTCAGAGTAGACTTATGGGACTTAAATGCTAAGGTCATCAGCCCCTAAGCTTACACACTACTTAACCTAAATTATCCTACGGTCAAACACACACACCCATGCCCGAGGGAGGACTCGGGCCTCCGCCGGGATCAACTGCATAGTCCATGACTGCCGCGCCTGAGACCCCTCGGCTAATCCCGCGCGGCCTCTGAACATTTACCAGAGAAATTTTTCGCTCTGCAGCTGCATTATATGCGGGTATGGCAAAATTGTACTGTACCATTTTCAGCAGTTCAGTGTAATCAACACTACTACTCCTGTGTTCGTACCATTTCTCAGCAAGTCTCTTCCCTACCAAAGTTGCAGAGTTTATCATCCAGTATGTTCTTAAGGTACTTCTTTCATGAAAGAGTACTGGGTCATCAACAACAGTATCAACACCTGTTGAAAATAACTCATTTTTTTCCACTGCTTGCCACTGCGATCCTTTTTTCCAGAGTCAGCTCTGAAATACAGACATATCACTGTATTCTGTCATCCACTTATTGATATAATTGTAGCTAACAGTGTAATTAGTGTATGGTTCACATTTGATGACTTCAGCTAAATTTGCGTCATAACATTTACTAATAATTTCCTTTATTTATTTATTTTTATAATTTATTTGTTGCTTATTTTGTCTAATTAGATTAGGGCCTTTAGGTCATCTCTAACATATGAACAGGAACAGCACACAGACAAAAATACTACATAACAATCACAATAATAATAATTTAGATTACTAATAAAAATAATAATTGGCAGTAATGATAATAGAATTAACACTAATAATGATGATAAAGAATGGTAGTACTGAGAATAACATCAATTATTTATTATATAACAAACTCAGTAACAATAATTTGCGTTATTAACAACAGTGGAAATTTCAATAACAATAATAATAATAATAGTAAAATAATCGAGGCATTAAGAATGATATTTATTAGGTTGCTGCTTTTGAAGTCTCCTTTGGTATTAGAAGAAGTGGACAGGATGATGAAAGAGGAGAGAATTCAAATGAAAGTGATTACGGTTGCTAAGAAAGAAGAGAGTTTCAACTGAGTTCTCTGTAGGCAAGTGGTCGGAATGATGGGGGAGGGAGGGTTGACGACAGAGTGCTGCAAGAAGAGATAGCGGTTGTGATAGAAAGTGGGCCATTAGCTGTCTTTTGAAGTTTGAAGGGATTTTAATTTCTCTAACTTTTTAAGGAAGATTCTTACGAAATCGGGTTCTTGATACAGAAAATGACTTATAGAGCATGTTAGTGTTGTCTAATGATACAGAGAATAGTTTACTTTGTTAGGCTCGAGTATTTCTGCTGTGTTGTTCTGACGGTAGTGTAAGAATGGAAGGTAAACAGGAATCAGTGCAATGATTGAAAAGACGATACAGCAAACACATAGCATGACAATCTCTACGCATATCGGCACGTAGCCATGATAAATTTACTGTTTTCTGCCCTTATATGTAAACCAGAGACATTGCTTTGTAAAACAGAGCACACTTTTACAACAACTTTGTTCCCACCTTCAATGTACAGAATTTGTTTCCGCTAAAAATTCATCATACAATGTACAAATCATAAGTAGCCTTTTAGCAAACGGTTTTGTAAAAAGATCCGAATAGTTACAAGACAGTTACGTTAGATAACAAATACCTTTTTAGAGTATCGCGTATCTCCAATATCCTGTCAACTGCAGGTGCAAGTGGCAGCCATTTTGTTTTACAGTGAGATAAAGCTGTCTTGTATTTTGTGACTATAAAGTCATAGAATTCCATCAGCTTCTGAACCATTACCATGTAGAACGAAAAATGTGAAAACGCATTATGCATGTATGAATTCCTACACTTCAGAATGTCCAGGCAGCCTTCCCAATGTCATGAAGCACCTAAAATATGATCACCCAACTCATTTTAGGGCTCCTTACCTCAGTCGGACAATCCTTTATAGGATATCTTTGTTGTACGTCCGTCTGTCTGTGTGTCCGACTGTTAAAAACTCTTTTTCCTCAGGAGCGGGTTGAAGTATGAAGTTGAAATTCATGTCACGTATTAGTCTCTGTGGTTCCTTGGCGGTGTAACAAAAATTCAATTATAAGTCAACGTAATCAAAAGATACTGCAGATTTTGTACTTTCATACTCGCAAACTCACTTGTAGAAGCCTACATGGTATTTCTCGTTCATCTAGAATCATTAAATTTGGCAAGAAGCAGGGAATCGCGATAAAAGTAAAATAAGAACTCAAAAAATTGTTAGTTTGTAATTATATCACATGACAACTACATGTTTTATCATTTATTATCCGCATTGTCTGTTTGTCCTTCCGTTAACACTTCTTTGTCTAGAAAGGGATTCACGTATTAAGTTGAAATTTATATCACATACTAAGGTCCGTTGGCGGTGCAAAAAATGGAAGCTTCTAAGTTTTTTATTTATTCTCGATTCAGAAACGTACAAATTTACAGTAGCCTTCACGGTATAAACAAAGGAAAAAAATGTTAAAACCGTTATTTTTAATTACATTACATGGAAAAAAGAATTTTTTTGTTATTTCTTATTAGACAGTCGGTCTGTTGGGATTCATTGTTCTCAGAAATGTGTAGACGTATATCTTGCCTGTGCCGATATCTGTAACTGGTAAAAGTCGTCGAGATTCTAGATTTCCGGGGATAGATGGACTATCTGTAAACATAATTAAGTTTGTACGGAAACTTCGGTGCGCGGGTCCTACACGCACCTATCCTGTTTTTTTTTCAGTCTTCTTCGCACATTTCTCTGTCCAGTCTGATGAGGCCCATCAAAATTTGCATTACCTCTGTCTCTCCCAAAACCAACTACCTTTCGTAAGAGATTGTAGTTATTAAGTAGTCTGTTACTGTGTCGGATGTTTCATCAGGGAGAGGCTGCAAATCGATAAGTTCAGCTTATCAACTTAGTTTATTAAAATACGAGTGATTTTGCAAGAAATTCCAAAACTGTGTGAGGGATTGGGGAAGCGTCTCAAAACGGGTGACTTCCGGTAAAAACGAGTAATATGATAACCCTTTCCGAGTGGTAGTCACAATCCACTGATTATCCCCTAGAAAATATCCAGCTGCAACCATCAAACTTGGTGACTGCGATACTATTTTTCTACATACTCACCCCGCAATGCGACACATGTTTCCTAACGACAGATCATTTCACTGGGACGTTGGTTGTACCAGTGTGCACTATAGCACATCAAGGAAAGGTCCACCTCGAAAATCAACCCGACATCATTCTGGAAATGCCTGCTACTCCGTGGTACCTTCATCCGGACAGAGGGGACGAAGCTGCTGAGTGCCATGTCGGAAGATTACCAATTGGTGACACAAACTTTTGATATCCCAAATAAGCAGCAACCGTGACTCTGTCCTGTGCGGAATGAGTTAATGGCTCGTCGAGGTGCAAAAACATCCCGAAAGCCTCCCATAAACTCGCCGGGAGATGTTTGTAGTATCCTTCTGCGACCACAATCTGTTAAAGCAAGAGTAAGGCCGTCGCAAAAAACAACATCCCCTTATTACATAATGACGGAGCATTCGGCATTTGCAGCTGTTTTTCCTCATCTCGTTTTGCACCTGCGTCATCAGACCACAGTGATACACCCGGCTCCTGTTAATGGTGTTCAGGTGTCTAAAGAAGTCATGCGTCAGAGTCTGCCTGTCACAACTATAGCACTTCCACTGACACCTCGCTTCTGTGGTCTTTCTGAACAAGTGTGAGCAGCTGTGGCATCCAGCGGGCGGCGAACTTTGCCCAATTCAAAATATCATGCAATATCTCTGCGGGCATTTTTGTTCTGTTGTTGCAACTACAAAAATGCGTGTTTTCTTTCTTTGTCAGACGCTTTTCGCTTTCTTGAGGTAAAGCATCATCAGTGGTCTGTAATTGAGTTATTTACATTTTGATTTGCTTTAGCATCGAAAACAGTTCGTTAACAATATGTTGGTTTGTACCTACGGTGATTTTTCGCTCTATTTGTCGCTTACATCGAGAAATGCCGTCTGCTAGCACACCGTTAGTTTTTCTGCTTTAGACACTAACAGTTGAGGTCTAATTTTTAGTTATTCTGCAGCACTGTGCATTTCTTGTGTTTTTCACAGCACATATTTTTGCACACCACTGTTTTCTGTTCGTTTTTATACATATCTGAAGAAACTTTATGAGGTCTGTTAGAGGTCTGTTAGAATACGCAACTATCACAAATTTTCAGAGCATATATCCAAAGCGGGAAACAAAATTTCGTCACAGCCTTCCAGAATTAATAAAAGATTAAAATAAGTAAGCTGTTTATTTCCTACGTTGTTTAAAATACACATCCAGAAATGCTTCGAACTATTGAGTAGGAAATCTACAACAACTGGCATTCACATAACGAAGGGTCTATGTTTGTACACCTTATTCTTCGTAGATGATACGGCAGTGGTGGCGAGTGAAGAAGATGATACCTGCTTTATGCCAAGAAAATTATTAGAAGAAGATGATAGATAGAGACTGAAAACAACTTTTCAATGTGCTGAATTCTTATGCAGTGTAGGAAATTGTAGGAAACGTAACAGTAGAGGCCAGGATACCAAGGCATGTAGAAAACTTACCTATTTGGGTAGCATTCTATTGGAAGACGGAACAAGTAATTAAGAAGTGCGACAAACAGTAGCCCATCTGAAAGCAGTAATCTGAAAGCTACACCCCCTGTTATGTTCTTCTAGGATAAGAAAGGAAACAAAGAAGATGCTCTCTGGAAGCCCATAACGACCTGTAGATGGGAATTCTGGGAGGTTACTGCACGAAATGAAGAGAACTTGGGAGTTGTAGATGCGATTAAATTTGCTGATGACCTTTTTGTCTTCTGTAAAAGTGAAGAAGTATTGCAGGATCCGGTGAATGAACTGAACAGTCTAATTTGTTCAGAATATGGATTGAGAGGAAATTTAAGAAATACTAAAGTAATGAGAAGTAGCAAAAATGTGAGCAGCGAAAAATTTAAAGTTAGAATTGGGGAACAGGAAGTAGACGAAGTTAAGGAATTCTGCCACCTCTGCAGCAAAACACCCCATGATGGACGGAGCAAAGCAGACTCACACTGGCAAAGAAGCATTCTTGGCCGAGGGAGGACTACTCGAATCAAAAATAGGCCTTAATTTGAGGGATAAATTTCTGAGAATGTAAATTTAGAGCAGAGCGTGGTACGGTAGTGAAACATGGTCTATGAGAAAAACAGAAAAGAAGAGAATCGAATTGTTCACGATGCAGTGCTAAAGAAGAATTTGAAAAACAGGTGGACTAATGAAGTAGGAAATGAAGTTTTCCACAGATTCTGCGAGGAAAGAAATGTATGAAAGAGACTGACAAGGAGGAGGGACAGGATGACAGGACATTTGTAAAGACATTCTTCGCAGATGATATGGTAGCGATAGGGGGAGTGGAGGAGAAAGGGGTGGGAAAGGGGGTGCTTAGGCTTTCTCGCAACAATGGATTATCCCCAGGGGGCAGCAAACTACTTAGCAGAACAATACGTTAAGTGGGAGTAGTCATAAATCAATCAAGTTTACCCATGAATGTATGCAACGTATGCGAGGAAAATGGGGCTATACTGGTTTTGTCCCACTTTTTACATGCAACTATATTTCAACACAGTTTTTCGTACATACCTGTAAGTAGCAACAGATTCGCCATCTATTGCGGCAGAAAATCGGCACTGCACAGGGATGTTGTTGTTGTGGTCTTCAGTCCTGAGACTGGTTTGATGCAGCTCTCCATGCTACTCTATCCTGTGCAAGCTTCTTCATCTCCCAGTACCTACTGCAACCTACATCCTTCTGAATCTGCTTAGTGTATTCATCTCTTGGTCTCCCCCTACGATTTTTACCCTCCACGATGCCCTCCAATACTAAATTGGTGATCCCTTGATGCCTCAGAACATGTCCTTCCAAACGATCCCTTCTTCTGGTCAAGTTGTGCCACAAACTCCTCTTCTCCTCAATCCTATTCAGTACCTCCTCATTAGTTATGTGATCTACCCATCTAATCTTCAGCATTCTTCTGTAGCACCACATTTCGAAATCTTCTATTCTCTTCTTGTCCAGACTGGTTATCGTCCATGTTTCACTTCCATACATGGCTACACTCCATACAAATACTTTCAGAAATGACTTCCAGACACTTAAATCGATGTTAACAAATTTCTCTTCTTCAGAAACGCTTTCCTTGCCATTGCCAGTCTACATTTTATATCCTCTCTACTTCGACCATCATCGGTTATTTTGCTCCCCAAATAGCAAATCTCCTTTACTCCTTTAAGTGTCTCATTTCCTAATCTAATACCTCAACATCACCCGATTTAATTCGACTACATTCCATTATCCTCGTTTTGCTTTTGTTGATGTTTATCTTATATCCTCCCTTCAAGACACCATCCATTCCGTTCAACTGCTCTTCCAAGTCCTTTGCTGTCTCTGACAGAATTACAATGTCATCGGCGAACCTCAAAGTTTTTATTTCTTCTCCATGGATTTTAATACCTACTCCGAATTTTTCTTTTGTTTCCTTTACTGCTTGCTCAATATACAGGTTGAATAACATCGGGGAGAGGCTACAACCCTGTCTTACTCCCTTCCCAACCGCTGCTTCCCTTTCATGTCCCTCGACTCTTATAACTGCCATCTGGTTTCTGTACAAATTGTAAATAGCCTTTCGCTCCCTGTATTTTACCCCTGCCACCTTTAGAATTTGAAAGAGAGTATTCCAGTCAACATTGTCAAAAGCTTTCTCTATCTAGCATATATTGACAGAACTTTGCCCCCAAACAGTACACATTAAGAACCCAGCTGAAGAGAGCTATATGGCTTTTGGTGTATGAGTGGTGTAAGTAACAATGGCTATCAAAGTGTACCCAGTTTATGGTACTTGCATGGTACTAGAATGAGCAGCAGATAGTAAAAAGTGCAGGATAAGACAGATATTAGAATAGATGCAACAAATAATTGAGGACTTATGGGCAACTTGTTCGACACTTTCCTTGTCAACTCCTGTTAACTCAGACACTGCTCTGATTGTTAAACGGCGATCTTGTCGAACAAGTTTACCGATTTTTTCAATGTTTGCATCAGTTTTTGCTGACAATGGTCTGCCAGTGCGAGTGTCATCACTGGTGTCTTCGCGGCCATCTTTAAATCGTTTAAACCACTCAAACACTTGTGTTCGCGATAAACAATCATCGCCGTGCACTTGTTGTAACTTTACAAACGTTTCACTTGCAGATTTTCCTAGTTTGAAACAAAATTTGATGTTAACACGCTGTTCTTTCTGTACACTCAACATTTTCCGACGCACAGACAAAACGTCAACTACTTAAAACAGACGCCAGGGCAGACTGAGTGCAGGAGGCAGATGAAACTCGAGCAGTAGGCGGAGCGAGAGTCACGTGACAGGCCACGCGACTTTCAGCCTTATTGCATTCGTTTTATTGTTTCACCAGTACTACGGTTTTTTTCTAGCCACACCTCGTACAGTGTTGCTTGTATGTGAACACTGACAACGCTACGCTAGCGCCGCTGCTCTTTGTTGTTAAGCGAATGCCGTCGGCTACTCCGTGGTGAGTCGTAATGCCTGAAATTTGACACTGCGGGTCTGGGAATAATTAATGTTTAAGAGAATCTTCATTCAACCAATAATATCATACATAATAACCCACCACCTCATACATTAGCGGGTCTTAAGATCTACAATACATTCAATGATATTTAGCAGCATTTACTAATTCTAGTTTTAACCTTCTTACATGCTACAGAATGTGAGATGTTAGTTATTCAATTGGTAAGAACTAGTCTCTTTAATATAACTATTCTAAGAAGCTACCTCCTGCAGCGTTACAGGCGTGCCAGTGAATCTATAAATCTACTTTTTTTTCCATGCCCACCGAACTAATCCCAGTGGGCCTGCCCCTGGCACACGGCTGGCCTTTACAGAAAATCGCTGCAGGTACTGTTTAAGGGTATCCTAATCTACTTTCTACTTAAAAGTTGCCTACCTACTTAGTCGTTATCTGTGTCCGGTTGTGAAGTCCTTGATATTTGCTCACCTTCCCCCTGTTCCAAGACGTGGCGGATTCCTACCATTACGGCGATTGGTCAGTCCACACCCTGGTGGAATGGGATAGGTCGCAGTATGTCACACAGTGATCAACATCATCATCATTATCATCAATTAAGACTGATTATACCTTTCAGCGTTCAGTCTGGAGCATAGTCCCCCTCATAAAATTCCTCCATGATCCGCTATTCAGTGCTAACATTGGTACCTTTTCTGATGTTAAGCCTATTACTTCAAAATCATTGTTAACCGAATCCAGGTACCTTCTCCTTGGTCTACCCCGACTCCTCCTACCCTCTACTGCTGAACCCATGGGTCTCTTGGGTAGCCTTGCTTCTCCCATGCGTGTAACATGACCCCACCATCTAAGCCTGTTCGCCCTGACTGCTACATCTTTGATTTCCTCATTGTGGGCACCTGCCATTGTTCCCATCTACTAGTACCTGCAACCATCCAAGCTACTTTCATATCCGTAACCTCAACCTTATTGATAAGGTAACCTGAATCCACCCAGCTTTCGCTCCCATACAACAAAGTTGGTCGAAAGATTGAACGGTGCACAGATAACTTAGTCTTGGTGCTGACTTCCTTCTTGCAGAAGAGAGTAGATCGTAGCTGAGCGCTCACTGCATTAGCTTTGCTACGCCTCGATTCCAGTTCTTTCACTATGTTGCCATCCTGTGAGAATATGCATCCTAAGTACTTGAAACCGTCCACCTGTTCTAACTTTGTTCCTCCTATTTGGCACTCAATCCGTTTGTATCTCTTTCCCACTACCTTCATATATTTTCCCTAATGAATTCCCTAATGAGTTCCGAAATGGGATGCTCCATGCATCTAACTCCAACTACCGTTCCGCGTTCACACATGAATCACCTGCACACAAATGACTGCTCCGCCATTGCACTGCACTTTTATGCCTTGTGTACACGATTCTACCGCTATCTGAATATGAGAATATGGCTATCCGATGACTTTTGCCACCGCAGTTTACGGTAACTCTACACTTTTATGACACGCAGATAGACTCACCTCTACATCAATCTCATTTCTGTCAAAGGAGGCCGGCCGGTGTGGCCGAGCGGTTCTAGGCGCTTCAGTTTGGAACCGCGCGACTGCTACGGTCGCAGGTTCGAATCCTGCCTCGGGCATGGATGTGTGTGATGTCCTTAGGTTAGTTAGGTTTAAGTAGTTCTAAGTTCTAGGGGACTGATGACCTCAGATGTTAAGTCCCATAGTGCTCAGAGCCATTTGAACCACTTTTGTGAAGGGAGCACAGAAATACTGCAAACAGGAAGTGACGCTGCAAGGTGGGAAGAACGGAGCAGAGCCGGTGGCGGATTAGAGAACAGCAAGGTCTGGTGAATTGCGGCTGTAGCGGCTCGTGTGTAGGAAGCGGTGCGGCACAAAAGGCGCGGCGGGCCCTACAAGGGCAGAGCAGGGCGCCGCGCCTGAAACAGGGCACCCACCGGCGCAGGCGGCGGCCGCGGTGGCTTGGCTTACCTCGTGTCCACAGCGCGGCACCGATTTAGCAATCGGCGCTATCCGGTGTCGCTGGAGCCGGCGGCTCCAGCTGGAAGAGACAGGAGGACGGGAGAGCTGGAAGAGCGGGCCGTGACCCGGAGGCTTCGGTTTCACCGCCTCATCGGCACAGGTGCGGCGTCTCCTCTTTCTCGGGCCGCGGCGACCGCCTAATTCTTGGCGCTGCAGCATTTCCTACTTCACTCAGGGACAAGAGACCCGACATTATTATATCAGCTAGCCATGCGTGGTAGTTGTACGTGCAGTAGAAGCACACGTTTGTGTATTCGCCCTGAGGTTACGCAAAACAACAAACTTTTCTCTTCCGGAGACCTGGAGCAGACATCAAAGAAGTCACTTGCACCATGAACCGTATCACCTTCATCTTTGCCTAGGTGTGGTGTGTCGTCTTCCGGAACCTTGGCTTTGCTCTGCCGCGATTGGTCCGTTTGCTTTTAAATTTCGGAGGGCGCCGCGTTCTGTGGAGAGACCTGCTGACGACGAGAGTATCGAGTGCTGCTGCCGGAGTGAGACGGGGAGTTTAGTTTCCGGTTGTGTGGCAGCGCAATGTTGCGGGAAAGGTGGTAGAACTTCATGTGAACGCACGTGATTGCTACGAGCGTGTGTACTCGGGACGGCGGCAGTCGTTCTGGACGGGCTGTGTGACAAGGAAGGTCGGCGTGGCAACTGTTGACGCGGCGTGTCCGCGTTGCTATGGCGGAACTGGGGCGATTGACATAACCCGAGATGGTGCTGGTTGCAACCTGTCGCCGAATGCTTGCCTGCCTTCTGGACTAACGGTGACAATTTCTTGACTCGATCTGTCTCACTCAATTTCTGCGCGTGTCGTCGGGTGTGTTTTGCTCTAAGGTCGTGTGCCATGGCGTTTCCCAACTTTAGCAGGCTCAGGCGTGCCCGAAATCCCGATTCAATGATCTGCTGTTTCATTGTCAAGTGTAACTATCACTAGAAAAGTGTGTTAACTCTCTGTGCCTTAATAACTGAACCTAAAATATTATCTGTGGTTGAAATTTTATTCTGACCCATGTGCAATAACGATCTTGTATTTTACAATTTGTTGAGTGGTATTATTATTATTTAGTACTGACCGTCCCATTTACTAAGTCGAAGATTTACGAAGGCCAGTGGGCGTCATCAACAGTTCCTGCCTAGACAGGCGTTATATTTTGAACCATGTGTTTCAATGTTTAGTAATTTTTATTTTATGTGTAATAGAGAGTTGCTGTCATGCCCTATGTGGACGATTCGGCACGTTGGTGAAGTTTCTAGTTGTTCTGCTGGTCTGTGCCATATTGCGAAAGCAGGCAGTCCTAGCGCAGCTGACTGTAAATTTTTCCTAGCGGTGAGGAGCACGGGCTGGTTTTAACTGCTAACTCACTAACTTCAACCATTCTCAAATATTTATTACTACTGATATTCAGGCCCTTCAGGCCGAGGCCTACGTCACTACCCCTTTTTGATTATTAATTTTATCTTGTTATCTTGTTTCATTAAAAAAGCCTTTGGTATATGAATTTGTCTTTTGGTCTTTACTGCTCCTTTGGACGAAGTAAATTAACTGTTGGTTTTACATTCTTGTGGCATTATCAAAACAGCATTTGTGGTTATATTTGATTGGCCCTTCTGGCCGAATGATTAAAGTCATTCCTTTCAGTAACTTATTGTATTGGCCAATAATTAATCAAAAGTGTTAGATCCTTCAGACCGTGATTATCTCTTATGTTGAATCTTAAGGTTGTCATTCTGACATTTTAGTTGTAAATGTTCAGCGGCCCTTCAGGCATGGAGTTTAAAATTTTTTATTGTATATATATATATATATATATATATATATATATATATATATATATATATATATATACAATCTCTTACGAAAGGTAGTTGGTTTTGGGAGAGACAGAGGTAATGCAAATTTTGATGGGCCTTATCAGATTGGACAGAGAAATGTGCGAAGAAGACTGAAAAAAAAAAAAAAACAGGATAGGTGCGTGTATATACATATACAATAAAAAATTTTAAACTCCATGCCTGAAGGGCATATATATATGTGTGTGTGTGTGTGTGTGTGTGTGTGTGTGTGTGTGTGTGTGTACCAGTGAACAAGTGTTTTTTAATGTTTAATAAAATTAAATTGTGTTTGAAACTGTAACCTCATTTGGGTCTACGCTTTCACTCCCTGCATCCCTGCAGCCTTTGAGCTCTGCTTACCTTAGGTTTTGGTTAAGTTTTCCCATACCACGACGTATCACACCATATTACATGCTGACGCAAGATTAACACAGACCAATGAAAAGTATTTTTGACTACTTTTTTGTTACGCGATTGGTTTATCACCATCGTCAGTAGCCAGTTTACTCACTGGTATGTGTCGTGACCTAATTTTTTCATTATCTTCGACTAGTCGTCTACATCCACTGCGATCTTCGGCTCTTCTTAACGTCGTGTGAAGAGGTAGGCCGGCAGTCTTCGCAAGTTCATCCAACCACCTACTTGCTAGTCTTGCTCCAGGTCTTATGACATCGGTTTTACCTTGCAATATGGTCTTTTCTAAACTATCCTCATATCTTCTCAAATTTGTGCCCAAGAAACTGGCAGTGGCAGATAAATATGTGCGAACTTGGGTTCTTCTATAATGGAGGCATTGGTTTTTCTTTCTGTCCATGCTATGCGTAACGGCTTCCGGCATCACCACATCTCTCACAGCCATACATGAGCGCACGTTGGTGAAGTTTCTAGTTGTTCTGCTGGTCTGTGCGATATTGCGAAAGCAGGCAGTCCTAGCGCAGCTGACTGTAAATTTTTCCTAGCGGTGAGGAGCATGTTCGTTGATTTGGATATTGCCCGGTTGTGCCATGACTTACTGACTTGAAGCATTGTATCTGGACCAAGGGCAGTCCTTCGTTTACTCTGCTTATCACACTTTCCTGTGTCATTCATCAGGAATTCTACACACACAGAAAATCATTCATTACCTACAGATCCTTTAAGCAAGCTGTAAGTTGGATCCGATCTAAAGGTAGTCGATTAATAAGCATTGGTTTCGCCTTCTTCATATTTATCTCTAGACGGTAACTTAAACTACAGAGTGCTCCAAAAAGTATGACCTGATTTCAAACCTTCATGTTTACTGATAAAAACATACTACAAACGTGGACTGAATTACAAAATATTCACAAAAATCTTAAAATTTTAGTTATACTGTTGCAAATACCAGCAGCGCACGAACAGCGTCAATACGCTTCGTCATAAACTTTTTACAATTTATCTGCTTTTACAGAAATTATGCCGGCCGTTCTACTGTTCTTCACTTCTTCTACGTCACGAGGTAAAGGAGAGATGAAGACAGTTTCCTTCACATATCCTCATAAGCAAAAATCGCGTGGGATCGTGTCTGGCGGCCTTGAAGGCCAGGGGATTGTCTCAGGGTCCCGTGCTACCCTTCCAGCGTTGAGGCTGTCATCGGGAAAACGACGTACGTTGTTGTGCCAGTGTGGTGGCACAATCTCAAGAGGACTCCGATGACTTCGTTTGCCAACAGGTTTGTTTTCTCTGTGACACTCTGCCTCAACCCTGAACAGGGCGCACGGGTTCCCGAGACGATGTCCTGCTTTCGTGGCCTCCAAGATCGCCAGACTTGACCGCATGAGATTTTGTCTTGTGGGGATATCTGAAGGAAAATGTCTGCATCTCCCCTTTACCTCGTGAAATAGGTGAAGAACATAACAGCCGCCATAACTTCTGAAAAAGCTGATACATTGAGTAGGGTTTATGAAGAATTTAGCTATCATCCAAATGTTGTTCGTGCTGCTGCTGGTGGACACATAGAGCATTTGTAATAGCAGAACTAAAACTTCAGTATTTCGCAATTCATCCCATACTTGTAGTACGTTTTTATCAATGAATATGAAATTTTAAAATCAGGTCATACTGTTTGAGACACTGTGTAAAAGTCTTCACTCTGGAGAACAGATCACTAAGTTCATCCTGACTTCTTCCATGATTAGCAAAGTGTACATTGTTTAGTTTACATCCGCTTATTGAAGTTCCACCATCGCAGCCATCCAGTGCGCCTCTGATGGCATACTCGCCATAGATGTTACAGAGCTGACGGGTCAGTGTACAACCTTGGCTGACACTGTGAGGTAACAGGCGAGTTGTAACGCCCTGAAAATATTCTAAGTTCGGAGTTGGCCGCCGAGGCTCGTGAGCAACCGCGTGGTGCCAAACATTAGCCGGAGCAAGAGGGGTAGCCCCAGCGCGTGGTCCAGGCCGACCGTGTGTTTGGGAATTCCATGTTGACGCTGTGTCGAGGTCTGTGCTTTGTGTCGATGAAGGAGATTTGTATGTCAGGAGTGCCAAAATGGCGGACTTTGTGAAACCACAATGGCAGACATTTCACAGTTCATGTAGAAATTAATAGCAGCCAGAGGAATCATGATACCTCAAAAAGAAACTTATATATTACCATTATTTGCACGAAAATTCTGATGGTGTAATCAGATTTTCAAAATCTTTATTAAAGTTTAGTGTCTGACTGTAAATTATACAAGTAACACCCAGCAACGAATTTCCAAAACCTAAACGGTTCATCCGATTTTGTCGATCGACGTGTCTTTAGAAAGCTATTAGTGTAAACCTAAACTGGTATGAATTACAAGCATGAAGAAATTGGTCAAATACTTACTGTGTTTTAGAAAGCACAGAGACATTAAGCTACTAGCCTACTTTTGCTTCTATTCCTTTGATATATGTTTATTTAATTTGTTTATATATTTAATAATGTGAGTTAGAGCGTGTTTATGGTTCAGCTGTAGGAATATTTACTTAATTTCATTTAAATATAAATCCAGTATTGCGTATGTGTTTCACAATGTTTGTGAGTGTGCGTTGGCTTGGAGACATGGCGGGAGCGCTCTAGCCAATCACAGCGCTCGTTACTATGGTAGGCGACTACTGAAGTCAATGGAGAGACTGTATGGAAGTGGGGGAGGAGCATCGGGTCCAACAGGACGTGGGGGAGTGCAGGACGGAGTGGCGCGACGGACGGTCGCAGGAAATCTCGGAGGGTGTTGAGCGGTTTGAGCGTGGTCCAGGGAGATAGAAATATTTCGTAGTGCCGACTTGTGAGAATTCCGTGGCTTCTGCAGTGAAGACGTAGTATGCATTTAAAAGTGAATATATCGCGAGCTATGTTGTTGTTCATAACTAATTACGTGAAGTAGGAATCTATTGTTTCCCCGTTATTCAACTCACATTTTATCTAACTGCTGGAGCATCGACACCAATAAGTGTTTCACAGTAATAAATGGCATTCTTAAAGCTACTTCTGCTATCGTACTCATCATTTAAAGTCGTTAAAATAGCATCTGCAGATTTTACTTAATTGCAATCTTTCATTTATAAATTTCTATGTTACATTCAAAATTAACAATTGCCGAGTGATAGGAAACTTCGACCATTCGATTCATGTGTGTATTCATATTGTATACTGTGGACCCAGCAGTGTTTGGCATGTAATGCGGCAACTAGGCATCCCAGCCCCTAGACAACGAAACCGGGCAAAACTTTTAATATTTCAACTCTGAGTCTGAGGGTACAGATCTATGGTTGCAGTACGACTGTTATAAAGGCATTTTAGTAATGATACTAGGCGCTTTGGAATCCTAGACGCATTACACACGTGTCACAGGTTGTCCCGTAAGACACTAGCAAAGGTGTTTTCGTAATCTAGGAAAGGAATGAGGGTAGGTGATAGCTTAATATTTCTTTTGTTGGTTGATGGAGCACTGTAATCGATATCTCATATCAGTTCCCTCTATAACGTACAGTTTTGTCACAGCTATCCAGAAAATTAGCAAAAGATATATTAAAGGAAAGTAAATAAATTTTAATTTTTTAATATGCAGAAAGCTTTTATTGAAATATGTGCATACTGATCGTTATCATTCAGAAATTATTTCTCCATTGGGTTATAATTTATTACTCCCTTACTCTCTTCTCCTTGAACCATCTGACACAGATTTTCCTCTGATGAACAACTTATTGTACGTCTTTCTGTAGCCTCACATCATTTTGGTATTCCAGCAGCCCTGGTACCTTGTTCCTATCACTTTGATGTAGGCTGGAATCCTTATTAATCAAGATTTCCGATTCATACGAATTTATTTTTTGTACAGTATTTGATCTCTGGAAGTAATAGTGGCAACAACCGACGATGGAAACCATTAAAATTAAGTTCATCCAACCCACATTCACGGATCGTGGAAAGTTGTCAGTTTGAAAGTTGACAGTGAGTTGTACAGTAATGTCCCATTTTGTTGTGAGGTTATTGTTACAGTTATTGTTCAGTCGTTGCTCAGATCGAAAGTTGAAATTATTAGACGTCCTTGTTTTGATTTTCAATTATGTGTCATCAACATAATGTTCCAAAAAGAAAGCACATCATTCAGTTTGATTTCATTACCAAAACTGCACGGCTGGTAAATTGTAACGATCGATAAGGAATGAATATCACAATTGTATCTTACATGAGAGAAGAAGAAGTACGAGTTCTAGATTCGTAAACAGTTCACGTAAAAGAAACAATGCAAATATTATGTCGTGGTCGTTAATGAAGCGGTGGACGCAGGCTGCTGTGAGGTTGGAAGACAATTTCGTCACCCACGGAATGTGCTTAGTTGGCGAATGGCGAAGATTATGCTAATGAAAGCCAGTACCGTAGACAAAACTAAGAAGGCGCCCACAAGGAGGCGTGTAAACAGACAGAAACCCATTGAGAGTGCTGGAGATGAACAGGAATGTGCCAACTGCAAGCTTCAAAGCTAGTACGGTCTCGTGAGTGAGAATCGCAAAGAGAGCGAAGTTTGCATTACACCCAACCGACTTCTCGCGAAGATTGATGGCAAATGAGACCAGACTCTTATTTAATTAGATATAACGCCACACAATCCAACTGACGTGGAAGATTGTAAGGCGTCGACTCAGTTCTTCTATTCGTTTCATAATCTCAAACATCTTTAGAGTATGTGTGTTCTGATGCTTCATGGGTTTCTTTCTCACCAACGTATTTGACAAGAATTTAGTAGGTACCTGAGGGGTACTAACTTCCTTCACAACAGGGTTGTGTTGGTAGTATCCTTGGTCTGTGGCCGTGTGGTTCTAGGCGCTTCAGTTTGGAACCACGCGACGGCTACGGTCGCCGGTTCGAGTGCTGCCTCGGGCGTGGATGTGTGTTATGGCTCTGAGCACTATGGGACTCAACTGCTGTGGTCATCAGTCCCCTAGAACTTAGAACTACTTAAACCTAACTAACCTAAGGACATCACACACAGCCATGCCCGAGGCAGGATTCGAACCTGCGACCGTAGCAGTCGCACGGTTCCGGACTGAAGCGCCTAGAGGATGTGTGTTATGTCCTTAGGTTAGTTAGGTTTAAGTAGTTCTAAGTTCTAGGGGACTGATGACCATTTTATCTTTGGTCTGGTTTTTCGGCCGCGTCTGAATAGGATGAACTATGTGCTTCATTACTCGTCTCCTGGGAGCTGCTGGAGTTTGCATCACCCGAAATTTGCTCAGTGGAATGCAGCTGAGAGCACCGCGTGGAAAAAGTGGTTTAATGTGAAATTTAAAATTTTCCCGGCGAATTAAATGTTCGAAGAGATTTCGGGACTGCAGCCGGTCTTCGTAAACTTCAATCAACGTTATTTCAACTGGATAACAGCCTTGACTGGCAAGTGTCCAGTTGAAATGTTGTGGTTTAATTTGTTTACTTTGTGGTTTCCCATTATCTATGAGGAACATCAGTATCTATTCAGCGACATTATTTAGTAAAATTCGTTAAATAGAACGATGAAGTGTTACATCCATGTTAATTTGGGAATGTTCAAAGCTACATACAACAAAGGGAGAGATCCATTTGCATTACGGCTAAGGTTAAAGGTCACGCTTACCTTAGTTGCATGATTCATAACGAACGAATATAAGTGCTTCACAACATAAAAAAGCTGTATATTTGGCGTTCTTTTGTGTTTTTTTCCGACTTGTTCTTGAGGATGTAAAAGGAAATAAGCTGAAACCAGACATTTGTGTAGCTTTGGGCAGCATACGTACACCGAAAAGCCAAAGAAACTGGTACACCTACTTAATATAGTTTAGGGCCCCCGCGAGCACGCGGAAGTGTCGCAACACGACGTGGCATGGAGTCGGCTAAAGTCGAATTAGTGCTGGATGGAACTGACACCAGGAATCCTGCAGGGCTGTCCATAAATCCGTAAGAGTATGAGGGAGTGCAGATCTCTTCTGAACAGCACAATGCAAGGCGTCCCAAGTAAGCTCAATAATGTTCATGTCTGGGGAGTTTGGTGGCCATGGAAAGTATTTAAACTCGGAAGAGTGTACTCTGTACCAGTTCTGGACGGGTGATGTTTCGCTGAATGGTTCGCACGCTGACATTTGTTGATGGCCCAGCACTGAAATCCTCAGAAATTTGCGGATGGGTTGCACTTGAGTCACGCTGTACGATTCTCTTCAGTGGTCGCCGGATCTTTTTCCAGCCGCAACGATGTCGGAGATTTGATGTTTTAGAGGATTCCAGATATTCACGGCATACTCGTCAAGTAGTCATACGGGAAAATCCCCACTTCATCCCTGCCTCGGAGATGCTGTGTCCCATCGCTCATGCACCGACTATAACACCAAGTTCAAACTCACTTAAGTCTCGATAAGCTGCCATTGTAGCAGCAGTAACCGAAATAACAACTGCGCCAGACACTTGTTGTCTTACATAGGCGTTTCCGATCGGAGCGGTGTATTCTGTCTGTTTACATATCTTTGTATCTGAATACGCATGCCTATATCAGTTTCTTTCGCGCTTCAGAGTATATTTTTCGTTATAATTCTTATCGGTACGTCTTTAATGGTCCGTGACAGGTTATTTGTACTTAGTTTCCATGTTTCCATGATTGTACCTTTTTTTTTGTGTGTTGTACGTCGCGCGGGGTAGCCTGGCGGTCTACGGGACCTTGCCGGGTTCGCGCGGCTCCCCCGGTCAGTGGTTCGAGTCCTCCCTCGGGCATGTGTGTGTTTGTGTGTGTGTTGTCCTTAGCGTTAGTTAGTTTAAGTTAGATCAAGTAGGGTGCAAGCCTACGGACCGATGACCTCAGCAGTTTGGTCCCATGAAAACTTGCCATCACCATCATCTAGGTGTACCACAAGTTTAATTTTCAGATGCCAAATATACTACTAGAACATAGGTTGATATGATTTTTCCGTCACTTAACCTATCCCTCACATAACCTGAGGATAACCGTTGTTTACGTGTTTAACAATTTAAGTATTTTGTTGTTCGAACGTGATTTTGTTAAAATTTATAAACAGGTTTTTCCAGAGACAGCGTATTCACTTCCAAACATGTCAGTGGTAGTTTCGATTTAGTTCTCCTTTAACAAACTTGTGAAGAACCCTTTGCAATACGTTGTATCTTACTATATTACAATGAACGCCACTGTGCGGTAGAAACAAGATGGCGCTCAAAACAGTGCTTGGTTCGACGTAACAATCGATGTATAGACCCTGTTGTTATTTTGTAATACATCCTACACACTTGAGCGAACCATGTTTTACATTAGTAGACGAAATATGTTACGATAAGAGAGAATATAAACTATATAAAATTACTCTGAAAAGTTAAACACACTACTGATCGTTAAGGATTTTGTGATTTAACGGTACTAACATAATTATATCAGCTTAATTGGTTTTTCAGAGAGAAACCATGGTAGTATTTTCACCTTTGCCTACTGAAATGGTGGATTCTCACTGGGTCCACCATGACATCATTGAGCCACGCAACCATCTTACGGCAGAACAGGAACTACGTACTATAGGCAGATGCAGCTCTCCTTGGAATAAGTAGAAGTGAAGGAGAAGTTTCTGGCTCTTTATCTTTTTTTTTTTAATAATTGCTAAGTTTTGTTCACAGTTTTTAAATACTAGATAACGTTAAGTATATTTACAGTTTTACGTAAGGAATGCTTACGTTTATACTAGTGGTGTCAATGGTAACCATTGTGCTGCGAATCATGTTCAATTTTGATTTTATGCCCGCTTATGTTATGAAGCTTCGACAACAGGACACATTACTGAATAGCTTTATAATTCAGTGAGCTTACTGTGAAATACTCTTACACATAATTTACTTTCTTTTAAAATTATTCTGACGTTTACTTTATGTACTCAGTTAATAAAAATGGCAGCGAACAAAAAAGAAAAAGATGGAATCAACTGTTCAAACATTTTCAAGAGCTATAATAAAAGCATTAGATTGAAAAAGCAGAAAATGGTGGCCCAGAATATTCTTGCACCTCATTGATGTCAGTGTTGTAAAGGGGTACATTTCATATAAACTTTCCAACATGTCACTCAAATTGTAATTGAAGTCACATAGCCGAAGGAATCATTTCAAGGCGTGCGTGTGAAAAGCAGTACGTACTGAAAAATGCGCATACATGCATCTGAAGAGCACTTCTCAACCTTGTGCCTATTCCAGCAGCAAGCAAAATACCAGACTGACAAGATGGATCTATTCCATGTGCAAATTGGATTAGATATGACGATGGGAAGAGAGTGCATTCAGCTGTAATGTAAATAGGGCTTTCGCTTGTGAGAATTAAATGTGAAGAACTAAAAGGACATTTTAAATGTGTGAAATGAAGGACCATCATAGAATTGTTTTTTATGAATCTGCTTTTGTTATTATATTCTCTGTTGTGTTTATTTTGCAATAATATTTCGCTTTAACACATCTGTGATATAATTAAAATTTGTGATAAGGAAAAAGTGGCAGTTTTTATACACAGGTCAACCGAAGATGGTATAGCTACAGTGGTTTCACCGGTTTAGCTCTAATGACACATTAAAATTAAAAACAAACGTCGTGTTCTAGTTTACCGTACTTAGCTCTACACTTAGATTTATTGTATGAAGTAACTGTTTGATAATTATAGAAGCCGAAGAAGTGAATTGAACTGCTAACGAAACAGGTGTACTAGCCATTACAACACCGCAGCAGAATGGTTAACACAGCTGCGCGGACTGATCTAGTCTAATGCCCTCCCTACCACAAATTTCAATTTATGCTGTTAGCCTGTTTCCCACTTCTCAACGGGGAACGACAGGGCGAGGGGCGAAAACATTGCTCAAGTTTGGGATTTTTTTTTCCTCTTTAGTGGAACATAGTAGACAGATTGGGTTTGTTGCAATAAATAAAGCATACCTTTAAGTTCTTATTGGTATTTTGTTATTGAAAAATACTGATGTCTTCACTGTGTAACTGGTATTTTCCCCGAGGCAGCTCTGAAAGGACGTAGAACGACGGATGTCTCTGTAACTGCGGTTGTTATTATCTGAAACATGAAACTGAAATATCACACGCATTCTTACACATGTAACTTTAGTTCATCTTAGGGATTTGCAACGAAAATGGCGAAATTATAAATAATTGAACAATGACCATTTTGAACCCTTCTTTTTCGGCTAAATATCAACATAAAAAGAATCGGCTACGAAGAACTCATCAGAATTCGATTTGCTTAAAGGGAGACCAAAAATCATTAAAATCGGATGAAAATTGTAGCGTGGGCGACGGCAATCGTGCCGAAATACATGGTTTTGAGAAAAACGCATACAAAAAAAGGGACAAAGCTTGAAAATTACGGGATATGATCAGTGCCTGGTCCATAGTAACTATCGCACCTGCTAGTGGATGGCCGCTTTCTGCTACTTTAACCTGATAAGCCCACATTTTCGTCCTAAAAGCCCTTTTCGTCGCCGAGAGCATCGCCGCTGGCGCCTCTGTCTCCACAGAATCGGCCATTTCATCGCCGTTTTTGACCTGAAGGGCGTTTTCCACGTGCACTAATTCCGTATGGCCTACATTGAATATATACATACGCCCAAATTTGAAGCAATGTTGGCAATTTCGCTTCGGCTAAATGGTATTTTTGGAGCGTATCTTCAAATGAGACTATTGACACTTCCGTTCATATTTCGAGTAAAACTGCTCAAACA
Source organism: Schistocerca nitens (assembly GCF_023898315.1). Lineage (NCBI taxonomy): Eukaryota > Metazoa > Arthropoda > Insecta > Orthoptera > Acrididae > Schistocerca > Schistocerca nitens. The sequence goes on from NC_064617.1 coordinate 75,310,759, forward strand.
ACGCTCCAGCATATCTGGTTTACTCAAACCGTTAGTAATAGGGAGCGTAATAGGGAACGTGAGCGGGGAACCGGTTCTGTAACGCCGAGGCGTGCCGTGCACGCTCGGCTTCAAACGCTAACACAGTCGTTACTTTTTGTAGTTTACGCATGATATTTTGGGGAATAATTATTCAATGTACACGGTTATTCTAAATGATTCACGCATTTTCAAAACTTCGTATTTATTCAAGTACTAATCCAAAATGAACAAGATTTATACCAATGAAAAGAGGAAGTTTCAAAGCTTTTTTAAATAATGTTTGATATCAATTTAGTGATTTTAATAATTTGTAATTAATTTGTTTTTAATAATTATTTAATAATTGTTGTTGTTGTTGTGGTCTTCAGTCCTGAGACTGGTTTGATGCAGCTCTTCATGCTACTCTATCCTGTCCAAGCTTCTTCATCTCCCAGTACCTACCGCAGCCTACATCCTTCTGAATCTGCTTAGTGTATTGATCTCTTGGTCTCCCTCTACGATTTTTACCCTCCATGCTGCCCTCCAATACTAAATTGGTGATCCCTTGATGCCTCAGAATATGTCCCACCATCCGATCCCTTCTTCTAGTCAAGTTGTGCCACAAACTCCTCTTCTCCCAATTCTATTCAATACCTTCTCATTACTTATGTTATCTACCCATCTAATCTTTAGCATTCTTCTGTAGCACCACATTTCTAAAGCTTCTATTCTCTTCTTGTCCAAACTATTTATCGTCCATGTTTCACTTCCATACATGGCTACACTCCATACAAATACTTTCAGAAACGACTTCCTGACACTTAAATCTATACTCGATGTTAACAAAGTTCTCTTCTTCAGAAACGCTTTCCTTGCCATTGCCAGTCTACATTTTATATCTTCTCTACTTCGACCATCATCAGTGCTTTTGCTCCCTAAGTAGCAAATCTCCTTTACTACTTTAAGTGTCTCATTTCCTAATCTAATTCCCTCAGCATCACCCGATTTAATTTGACTACATTCCATTATCCTCGTTTTGCTTTTGTTGATGTTCATCTTATATCCTCCTTTCAAGACACTGTCCATTCCGTTCAACTGCTCTTCCAAGTCCTTTGCTGTCTCTGACAGAATTACAATGTCATCAGCGAACCTCAAAGTTTTTACTTCTTCTCCATGGATTTTAATACCTACTCCGAATTTTTCTTTTGTTTCCTTTACTGCTTGCTCAATATACAGATTGAATAACATCGGGGAGAGGCTACAACCCTGTCTCACTCCCTTCCCAACCACTGCTTCCCTTTCATGCCCCTCAACTCTTAAAACTGCCATCTGGTTTCTGTACAAATTGTAAATAGCCTTTCGCTCCCTGTATTCTACCCCTGCCACCTTCAGAATTTGAAAGAGAGTATTCCAGTTAACGTTGTCAAAAGCTTTCTCTAAGTCTACAAATGCTAGAAACGTAGGTTTGCCTTTTCTTAATCTTTCTTCTAAGATAAGTCGTAAGGTTAGTATTGCCTCACGTGTTCCAACATTTCTACGGAATCCAAAGTGATCTTCCCCGAGGTCCGCTTCTACCAGTTTTTCCATTCGTCTGTAAAGAATTCGCGTTAGTATTTTGCAGCTGTGACTTATTAAACTGATAGTTCGGTAATTTTCACATCTGTCAACGCCTGCTTTCTAATTAGAAATGTGATAAATGCTATAAATGTTCAATGTGGCCACCGTTGGCTGCACGGCAAACATCGACGAGGTAGCCAAACTCGTCCCACACACGCGATAGCGTATCTGCAGTTACCGAGCGCACGGCAGCAGTGTTCCGGTTCCGCGCATCATTCACAGTGGTCGGCAGAAGCGGGACTTAAACAGCTTCCTTCACACAACCCCATAGTAAGTATTCGCAGGGTGTGATATCAGGACACCTCTGTGGCCAGAAGTGCAGAGCCAGGTCCTCAAGTCCCCTGCGACCGATCCAGCGCTGAGGAAGGGAGTCATTCAAACAGCCTCGCCTCGTACATCACGGTGCCAATGGGGCGGAGCTCCATCTTGTTGGCAAATGAAGTCCTGGCAATCTTGCATAACTTCAGGGAACAGCCATTGTTCCAACATGTCCAAGTACGTGATTCCCGTTACAGATCTTTCCGCAGAGAAAAATTGTCCGTAAACTTCTGTACGGGTCACGGCACAGAACATGTTGATCTTCGGTGAGTCTCTTTCGTGTTGCAATGCTGAATGCGGATTTTCCAAATGCCATGTGCGAACATCCTGTCTGTTGACTTATCCACTAAGGTGGAGCGCCACTCCATCGCTAAAAATTACACCCTGCAGAAATGCGTCATCCTCCATCTTTGCTAGCACATAAGCACAACAAAATGCGAGACGCTTCTCCTTGTCATTGGGGCTGAGACGCTCCATAGGTTGTAATCGGTAGGGCTTGTGCAGCAAACGACATGCAGTTGGTTGGGGTATTCCAAGTTCCCGACTGGATCTGTTGGCAGACTTACTGCGACTGTGCACAAAACTTTCTCGAATCCGCCGCACTTCATCCTCTGACATACGCGGTCGGCATGTGCTTTTTCCTTTGCACACACTCCCAGTCTGTTTAAATTGCTTAAACCAACGGCTGATGCTATTGCGAACTGACCGCTGAATACCGAATTTGGTACAAAATGCCCGCTACACTGCACTTCGCGACTCATTTTTCGCGAACTCAAAAATGCAGGAAACCTTGTACTCCACAGTCGCTATCTCACTCACAACTGGCACTGAAACGGAAATGACGGCCTTAATTGCCGCGCGAACTCTACCGGCCGCTTCTGAAACCATCACCGCCCGTCCACCGCCGCTCGCCAAAAACTTTGAAACTTTCACTTTTCATTGGTATAAAACTTGTTCATTTTTGATTTGTACTTGAATACATACGAATTTTTGAAAATACGACGGTCACTCCAAAAGAAATGCACACTATTTTTTTTAATCCTTCTTTCATTCTACATGTATGAAAGTTTTACAGTGTGTAGATACATCCTTTAGGAACAATATTTTCATTTCTCCGCATAACTTCCATACCTTTCAACTGCCTTACGCCATCTTGAAACCAGCGCCTGTATACCTGCATGGTAAAATTCTGGACCAACCTGTTGGAGCTACTGTTTGACAGCGTGCACAAGGGAGTCATCATTTTCAAACCTTGTTCCACGAAGAGAGTCTTTCAGTTTCCCAAAGAGATGATAGTCACATGGAGCCAGGGCAGGACTGTAAGGCGGGTGTTTCAGTGTTGTCCATCCGAGTTTCTTTATAAGCCATTGTCAACATCCTGGGAACCCACCTGGCACAAACGCCAACACTTTCAGTATTCTGCAAACAGTTCCTTCCCTTATCCCAACATAGCGTGACAATTCGTTCACTGTGATGCGTCTGTCAGCAGTCACCAATTCGTTATGTCACTGCACATTGTCTGGAGTGTGTGCAGTACGAGGCATGCCGCTGCGAGGACAATCCTCAATATGAATGGTGGCCTCCATGTGGGTCCCAAGGTGCGCAGCGACCGTAAACCATAAAATTACCAAACATGCAGCAACCACTCGCAAACAGTGAATAAATAATGCATGATTTTGCGACTGGTTGCTGCATATTTGGTAATTTTAATCCTCAATATTGCCGTGCCAGCTTTCATCACGTAACCTGCTTGCCCACCGACTAACTGTACTGCGATCGACAGCAGCATCTCCATACACCTTTTTCAACTTCTTGTGAATGTTTCCCACTGTCTCGTTTTCACAGCACAGGAATTCTATGACAGCACGTTGCTTCTGACGAACGTCACGTGTAGCAGCCATCTTGAAGACATGCTGTGACGGTGCCACTCACGGGAAGAAGTTGAAATATGTTTGAAAACAAGCGGGAAGGATGTATCTACACACTGTAAAACTTTCACACATGCAGAATGTATTTTTACAAAAATAATGTGCATTTCTTTTGGAGTGACCCTTGTAGGTCCATCATTTAGAATAATCCTGTATATATATTCGAATTCCGTAATAAAAAGATTTCGCCGGCCGCGATGGCCGTGCGGTTCTAGGCACTGCAGTCTGGAACCGCGGGACTGCTACGGTCGCAGGTTCGAATCCTGCCTCGGGAATGGATGTGTGTGATGTCCTTAGGTTGGTTAGGTTTAAGTAGTTCTAAGTTCTAGGGGACTGATGACCTAAGACGTTAAGTCGCATAGTGCTCAGAGCCATTTGCACCAATAAAAAGATTTCGAATATTTTCGATCGTGACACTGTCGTTTACCCGTAAATTGTCAGCATAAAATAATTCGTGGCTGTAAGGGTTAAAGCCACCGAAGAACTATTATTTTTTAAAATCCGTGATTTCTTCAGGATTTTAGTTTTCCCTTGTCATCCATTGTGAAGTCCATTTTCTCCGAGTTTACCATAGTAATTCGACGATGGCGTCAGCTACAGTCGACGAGTAAGGTCGCGTTCAGATTTGTGGCAAACTGCAGAGACAGCAATCGAGGTTAAATGCTATCACGATACCGAAGACGAGGAAGAACTACCGCGCCACCGCGGAAAACACAAAAATAGTGGAGAGGGCGCGACGGCGTCTACAGAATGACGGCGGGCGGCCGGAATGCGCTCGCGGGGTCGGCATGTGCCCCGGCAGCACAAAGCGCGCCCTGTCCTCGGGCTTTCATTAAGGAGCAGCGGTATCGTTATTTACGACGTCCTCCTGGCTATCTGCGAGGTTCGCCGGCGGAGGTCGCCGCCTGGAAGGCTATTTCGGGCCGCGCGGAGCGCAGCTGGCGCCCGACAGTGAGCAGTGAGCAGTGAGCAGTGAGCGATAGCCCGCCTCAGCGACAGCAGATAAGCGGCCGCGCACGGCGGCTCCTCGAGTCCTCACGCGACACGTCGCGGATGGAGGCAATGGCCGCAGGCGCTGCTACCACACACACTGCAAGCGCGTGTGTGAGTCTCTCCTTATCTGCGCGTCCGAGGAGCATTTCGCACAGTGTGCATACCGGTAGACTACACTGTTGCTCACAAGCTGAGTCGAAAGGACCAGGGATACATTGTGCTAGTCACCCACTGCCCTGATTGTGTGCTTTGCGTAATACACTACTGGCCATTAAAATGGCTTCACCAAGAAGAAATGCAGATGATAAACGGGTATTCATTGGACAAATATATTATACTAGAACTGACATGTGATCACATTTTGCCGGCCGGTGTGGCTGAGCGGTTCTAGGCGCTTCAGTCTGCAACCGCGCGACCACTACGGTCGCAGGTTCGAATCCTGCCTCGAGCATTATGTGTGAGATGTCCTTAGGTTAGTTAGGTTTAAGTAGTTCTAAGTTCTAGGGGACTGATGACCTAAGACGTTAAGTCCCATAGTGCTCAGAGCCATTTGAACCATTTTTTTATTACATTTTCTTGCAGTTTGGGTACATAGATCCTAAGAGATCAGTACCCAGAACAACCACCTCTGGCCGTAATAACGGCCTTGATACGCCTGGGCATTGAGTCAAACAGAGCTTGGATGGCGTGTACAGGTACAGCTGCCCATGCAGCTTCAATACGATGCCACAGCTCATCAAGAGTAGTGACTGGCGTATTGTGACGAGCCACTTGCTCGCCCGCCATTGACTAGACGTTTTCAATTGGTGAGAGATATGGACAATGTGCTGGCCAGAGCAGCAGTCGAACATTTTCTGTATCCTGAAAGGCCCGTACAGGACCTGCAACATGCGGTCGTGCATTATCCCGCTGAAATGTAGAGTTTGGCAGAGATCGAGTAAAGGGTTGAGCCACGGGTCGTAACACATCTGAAATGTGACGTCCACTGTTCAAAGTGCTGTCAACGCGAACAAGAGGTGACGGAAACGTGTAACCAATGGCATTCCATACCATCATGCCGGGTGAGCTGATAGACCATGCTGCTGCAAACGTTGTCGAACTGTTCGTGCAGGTGGTTGTTGTCCTGCAAACGTCCTCACCTGTTGCCTCAGGGTTCGTGACGTGGCTGTACGATCCGATACAGCCATGCGGATAAGATGCCTGTCATGTCGACTGTGGTGTCACCGCCAGACACCACACTTGCTAGGTGGTGGCCTTTAAATCAACCGCAGTCAGTTAGTATACGTCGGACCCCCGTGTCGCCACTATCAGTGATTGCAGACCGAGCGCCGCCACACGGCAGGTCTAGTCTAGAGAGACTCACTAGCACTCGCCCCAGTTGTACAGCCGACTTTGCTAGCGATGGTTCACTGTCTACATACGCTCTCATTTGCAGAGACGACAGTTTAGCATAGCCTTCAACTATGTCATTTGCTACGACCTAGCAGGGCGCCATATTCAGTTACTATGAATGTATTCTGAACAGATAATATTGTGAATCATGTACCGTCAAGAGCGACGTTCATCATTAATGGATTAAAGTTAAGTATCAAACTAATTACATCCACTTTCTGAATTCTAATTCCTTGTCATGTTCCAGACCTCACGTCAGTATAGTTCTTCCCTCCTCACGCCAGCCTGCGTGAGCAAAAACGCGTGCAATTCGGCCTCCACTAGTAACACGGTGTTGGCTCTTCTGCCAACACAACGTCGACTGCTAGTGATTACAAGGCCGTTGGGATCCAGCTCGGCGTTCCGTATTACCCTCCTGAATCCACCGATTCCATATCCTGCTAACAGTCATTGGACCTCGACCAACGCGAGCAGCAATGTCGCGATACGATAAACCGCAATGGCGATAGGCTACAATCCGACCTTTATCAAAGTCGGAAACGTTCAAATGGTTCAAATGGCTCTGAGCACTATGGGACTTAACATCTGTGGTCATCAGTCCCCTAGAACCTAGAACTACTTAAACCTAACTAAGCTAAGGACATCACACACATCCATGCCCGAGGCAGGATTCGAACCTGCGACCGTAGCAGTCTCGCGGTTCCGGACTGAGCTCCTAAACCGCTAGACCACCGCGGCCGGCTGTCGGAAACGTGATGGTACGCATTTCTCATCCTTACACGAGGCATCACAACAAAGTTTCACTAGGCAACGCCGGTCAACTGCTTTTTGTGTATGAGAAATCGGATGGAAACTTTCCTCATGTCAGCACGTTGTAGGTATCGCCACCGGTGTCAAGCTTGTGTGAATGCTCTGAAAAGCTAATCATTTGCACATCACAGCATCTTCTTCCTGTCGGTTAAATTTCGCGTCCGTAGCACGTCATCTTCGTGGTGTAGCAATTTTAATGGCCAGTAGTGTATTTCACTATACTGTCGTATAACACTTGACACAGGACCTAACAGTCTCAGTTACACTAATCGAATCACTACTTGGTCAGTTGGTTTGTTGGTTGATAATTTTTTTTTGGGGAAGGGGGGGGGGGGCGGTACCAAACAGCTAGGTCATCTGTTCCCTCGGATGACAGTTCAAATGGTTCAAATAGCTCTAAGCTCTATGGGAGTTAACATCTGAGGTCATCAGTCCCCTAGACTTAGAACTAGTTAAACCTAACTAACCTAAGAACATCACACTCATCCATGCCCGAGGCAGGATTTGAACCTGCGACCCTAGCAGTAGCCCGGTTCCGGACTGAATCGCCTAGAACCGCACGGCACGGATTAGGAGGGAAGGATGGGGAAGGATGTCGACCACGCCCTTTCATAAGAATCCTCCCGGCATTTGCCTGAAGCGATTGACGGAAATCACGAAAACTTAAATCAGGTTGGCCGGACGCGGGGTTTCAACTGTCGTCATCCCGTATGCGAGTCCAGTGTGTTAAGCGCTGCGCCATCTCCCTCGGTACTCGATCACTAACATTCGGACAGTCTACGTCTACACTGACATAACGAAGGTCATGGGATACCGGATATGCTCATATGCAGTTGGCGGTAGCATTGCTGACACAATGTGTAAAAGGAGTTGTAATATCAAATGAGGTGATTCACGTGGAAAGGTTTCCTACTCGATTATGGATGCAGGACGAGAATGTTTGTTGGAATTAAACGAATGGGCTATTTCACTTCGGAAATTGTTGGGGAATTCGACCCACAGTGTCAAGAGTGTGACGTAGATATCTAATTCCAGACATTGCGTCTGACCGTGGACAACGCAGTGGCTGACGGCCATTCACTTACCGACCGAGAACAGTGGCGTTTGCACAAAGTAGTCAGTGGTAACAGACAAGCAACACTGCGTGAAGTAATTGCAGAAATCAGTCTATAACCTACGACGAACGTATACGTTACGACAGTGCGGCGAAGTTTGGCGTCAATGGGGTATAGCAGCAGGCAACCGAAAAGAGTCCCCATGCTAAAAGAACGGCATCGCCTGCAGCGCTTCTCCTCGGCTCGTGACCAGTCAATTGGGCCCTAGACGGCAGGAAAATTCTGGTCTAGTCCCGATTTCATTTGGTAAGAGCCTATAGTAGGGTGCGAGTGTGGCGCAGGCCTCATGAAGCCATGGACCCAGGTTCTCAACTGCACAAGCTGGTGGCGGCTCCATAACGGAGTGGGCTCTGTCTTCATGGAAACTGAACCGACAGTTGACTGGAAACGGTTATTTTCGGCTACTTGGAGACTATTTGCAGCCATTGATGACTTCATGTACCCAAATAACGACGCTCCGTGTCACGGGGCCACAATTATTCCCGACTGGTTGGAAGAGCATTCACGAAAATTCGAACGAATGATTTAGCTACCGAGATCACCCGACATGGTCCCAAGTTATTTTCACGGACGAGTCCAGGTATATTCTGAACAATGATTCTCGCCGGGTTTTCATCTGGCGTGAACAAGGAACCAGATACCAACCCCTTAATGGCCTTGAAAGGCACCTGCATGGAGGTCGTGGTTTGATGGTGTGGGGGGGAATTATGATTGGTGCACGTACACCCCTGCATGTCTTTGACAGAGGAACTGCAACAGGTCAGGTGTATCGGGACGTCATTTTGCACCAATAGATCCGTCTTTTCAGGGGTGCAGTGGGTCCCACCTTCCTCCTGATGGATGATAACGCACGGAGTCACCCAGCTGCAAGGAGTACCTCGAAACAGAAGATATTAGGCGAATGCGGTGGCCTGCCTTTTTCCAGACCTAAACCCCATCGAGCACGTCTCGGATGCTCTCGGTCGTCGTATCGCTGCACGTCTTCAAACCCCTAGGACACTGTAGGAGCTCCGACAGGCACTGGTGCAAGAATGGGAGGCTATACCCCAGCAGTTGCTCGACCACCTGATCCAGAGTATGCCAGCCCGTTGTGCGGCCTGTGTATGTGTGCGTGGTGATCATATCCCATATTGATGTCGGGGTACATGAGCAGGAAACAGTGACGTTTTGTAGCACATGTGAGTTCGGGACGGTTTTGTCAACTTGTCAGCAATACAAGTGGCACCACATTCTGCAATTACCCTTAATTTATGAGCATGAGTGTATTTACGGTATTACACACAGGACACACATTTTAAATTTGACTTCTTTCACATGTATCGAATGAATCACCAATCATCTTTATACCAGCGCAATGATACACTTCTAATTTTTATGGAAAACAAAGAGACCCAATCTATTCCGGTATTCGAACTGGAAACGTAGTTCGGAAAGCAGAGTTCGTTGTAGCGACCCGGTATGCACTTTAAACCTGCTAGGAATTTGGAAAAGAGGGCGCACTTTACTGCAGAGGGCAGTGTTCCTTCTGGATGTCACGTACTACAACCTTTCCTAACAAGCGCAAGGGTGTCTTCATGCGCTGGTTTTCTCCAATCAGAGTGCGCAACGTCACACCTGAACTGTTGACCGTTGCCAAAGTGCCACAACAGCAGGTCATTTCACTTCCAATTCCTGGTCCAGCTTTCTTTCTTCATGTATTTGGATGTCCAATCCTGTGGCTGGCCCATGTACACAGGGTGATCAAAAAGTCAGTATAAATTTGAAAACTTAATAAACCACGGAATAATGTAGATACAGAGGTAAAAATTGACACTCATGCTTGGAATGGCATGGGATTTTATTAGAACCAAAAAAAAAAAAAAAAAAACAAATACTGCTAGACGCGTGGAAGATCTCTTGCGCGCGTCGTTTGGTGATAATCGTGTGCTCAGCCGCCACTTTTGTCATGCTCGGCCTCCCAGGTCCCCAGACCTCAGTCCGTGCGATTATTGGCTTTGGGATTACCTGGAGTCGCAAGTGTATCGTGATCGACCGACATCTCTAGGGATGCTGAAAGACAACATCCGACGCCAATGCCTCACCATAACTCCGCACATGCTTTACAGTGCTGTTCACAACATTATTCCTCGACTACAGCTATTGTTGAGGAATGATGGTCGACATATTGAGCATCTGCTGTAAAGAACATCATCTTTGCTATGTCTTACTTTGTTATGGTAATTATTGCTATTGCCCGCATCTCGTGGTCGTGCGGTAGCGTTCTCGCTTCCCACGCCCGGGTTCCCGGGTTCGATTCCCGGCGGGGTCACGGATTTTCTCTGCCTCGTGATGGCTGGGTGTTGTGTGATGTCCTTAGGTTAGTTAGGTTTAAGTAGTTCTAAGTTCTAGTGGACTGATGACCATAGCTGTTAAGTCCCATAGTGCTCAGAGCCATTTGAATTATTGCTATTCTGATCGGATGAAGCGCCATCTGTCGGACATTTTATGAACTTTTGTATTTTTTTGCTTCTAATAAAACCCCATGTCATTCCAAGCATGTATGTCAATTTGTGCCTCTCTATCTACATTTTTCCGTGATTTATTCAGTTTTCAAATTTATACTGATTTTTTTGATCACCCGGTATTTCGTATTTCATCACACATGATAACCGCATCAAAAATAACACACACACACACAACGATGCTAACGAAACACAAATTCCATGTACAGCACTAAGCAAACACTACTACAAGACGCTATTCAGCGTCACATACATAGTTATTTTACTGACAGAGATCTGCTTACATTAGATAAGCTTCACACGACGGTGCGTGATACCTAATTCTTGAAGGCTACAATAATCTGTGTTGCACGTGGGTGACAGAAGTCATAAAGACAATATACTCGGCCGGTCGGAGTGGCCGAGCGATTCTAGGCGCTACAGTCTGGAACCGCGCGACCGCTGTGGTCGCAGGTTCGAATCCTGCTTTGGGCATGGATGTGTGTGATGTCCTTAGGTTGCTTAGGTTTAAGTAGTTCTAAGTTCTAGGGGACTGATGACCTCAGCAGTTAGGTCCCATAGCGCTCACAAGGGAACCTCCCTCAGATTTAGTTATAAGTTGGCACAGTGGATAGGCCTTGAAAAACTGAACACAGATCAATCGAGAAAACAGGAAGAAGTTGTGTGGAACTATGAAAAAAATTAGTAAAATATACAAACTGAGTAGTCCATACAAAGATATGGAACATCAAGGCGAACGCGAGGCAAGGAGCGCCGTGGTCCCGTGGTTAGCGAGAGCAGCTACGGAACGAGAGGTCCCAGGTTCAAGTCTTCCATCGAGTGAAAAGTTTAATTTTTTTTATTTTCGGTTTATGTGACAAACACTTATGTTTTCATCACTTTTTTGGGAGTGATTATCACATCCACAAGAAAACCTAAATCGGGCAAGATAGAAGAATCTTTTTACCCATTCGCTAAGTGTACAAGTTAGGTGGGTCGACAACGTATTCCTGTCATGTGACGCACATGCCGTCACCAGTGTCTTATAGAATATATCAGACGTGTTTTCCTGTGGAGGAATCGGTTGACCTATGAGCTTGCGACAAATTTTTTCTGTTCCCATTGGAGAGGCACGTCTTTTCGTCTACTAATCGCACGGTTTTGCGCTGCGGTCGCAAAACAGACACTAAACTTATTACAGTGAACAGAGACGTCAATGAACGAACGGACGAATCATAACTTTGCGAAAATAAAGAAAGTAAAATTTTCAGTGGAGGGAAGACTTGAACCAAGGACCTCTCGTTCCGAAGTTACTCACGCTAACCACGGGACCACGGCGCTGTAGAACTAACACTCACCTTGATGTTGCTTATCTTCCACATGGACTACTCTGTTTGTGTATTTTACTAATTTTTTTCATAGTTCCACACAACTTCTTCCTGTTTTCTCGATTGATCTGTGTTCAGTTTTTCAAGGCCTATCCACTGTGCCAACTTATAACTAAATCTGAGGGGGGTGCGATGGGGAGGTTCCCTTGTCAGAGCCATTTGAACCAATATACTCGTCTGCCGTACAGGTATACAGCAGTGGTTAGCGTATATAGACCTGGCGTATAGATCATAGGTTGGAAACTCGTGACTCTGATCATTATATTTACACAGTTAACTAGTTTAAATGTAATTCTTTTATTTCCAATACATTGCCGCATCATTTCCATCATCATATTGACCTTTTTATTTGTCCTTATTCTTCTTCCTGTCGTTTTTTTTTTCTTTCCCTATCTGCCCATACCGCCTATAATCTGCAGCCATGCGCCAACCAGGATTGCTTATCGGTTCGGAACGCGGCAGCTAGTTCCAGGTAGCCAAGGATTGCGAGAAATTACAGTTTACTTTTACCACTGAAACTGAAATATTTCTGTCTGACGTTGCTCGTAGAGGTTAGTTTTAATCGCCGTGAATAAAGGAATGGTGATTTTTAGTTCTGCCGAAGATACATGACCGCCGTTTTCTCAAATATATTGCACATTCCGAGGTTGTAGTTACGTTAGGACAGGAGTTTTAGTTCAGGGCTACAAAACGCGTCGCCAGCCGCAGTTCAGGCATTGCTCACATAACATTACTGTCGACAGAGTGTATCGCATTTCCATTCGTAGCTCGCGGCAGCCACTCATATCATTGCTCCGAGATATACAATAACAGCACTTGTGAAGCGATCCGCTGTTGCTTTTGTGTCGCCTATAAAGGAGCGGTAACCGGCGGCCGATGTGGCAACACTGCAGCGGCAGGTGACAGACGTAAACTGTCAGGTAATTTTAATCGGACTATGGGTATGTTATTTTCCTTGATAGTAAGTCACGTAAGTTTTGTTGAAACTGTTCCAGGCGTTGCGGCGTTTCATCGTCTTTCATGGGGTGTGCATTAACGTGGACCAGAACGCACATTTTGTTAATACGCTACTGGCCATTAAAATTACTACACCAAGAAGAAATGCAGATGATAAACTGGTATTCAGTGGACAAATATATAATGATAGAACTTACATGTCATTACATTTTCACCCGATTTGGGTGCATAGATCCTGAGAAGTCAGTACCCAGAACAACCACCTCTGGCCGCAATAACGGCCTTGATACGCCTGAGCATTGACTCAAACAGAGCTTGAATGGCGTGTACAGGTACAGCTGCCCATGCAGCTTCAACACGATAACACAGTTCATCAACAGTAGTGACTGGCGTATTGTGACGAGACAGTTGCTCTGCCACCATTGACCAGACGTTTTCGATTGGTGAGAGATCTGGAGAATGTGCTGGCCAGGGAAGCAGTCGAAAATATTCTGTATCCAGAAAGGCCCGTACAGGACCTGCAACATGCGGTCGTCCATTATGCTGATGAAATGTAGGGTTTCGCAGGGATCGAATGAAGGGTAGAGCCACGGGTCGTAACGCATCTGAAATTTAACGTCCTTTATTCAAAGTGCCGTCAATGCTAACAAGAGGTGACCGAGACGTGTAACCAATGGCACCCCATAGCATCACACCGGGTGATACGCCAGTATGGCGATGACAAATACACGCTTCCAACGTGCGTTCACCGCGATGTCGCCAAACACGGATGCGACCATGATGATGCTGTAAACAGAAACTGCATTCATCCGAAAAAATGACGTTTTGCCATTCGTGCACCCAGGTTCGTCGTTGAGTACACCGTCGCAGGCACTCTGTCTGTGATGCAGCGTCAAGGGTAACCGCAGCCATGGTCTCCGAGCTGATAGTTCATTCCGCTGCAAACGTCTTCGAACTGTTCGTGCAGATGGTTGTTGTCTTGCAAACGTCCGTATCTGTTGACTCAGGGATCGAGACGTGGCTGCACGATCCGTTACAGTCATGCGGATAAGTTGCCTGTCATCTCGACTGTTACTGATACGAGACAGTTGGGATCCAACATGGCGTTCCGTATTACCCTCCTGAAGCCACCGATTCCATATTCTGCTAACAGTCATTTGATCTCGACCAACGCGAGCAGCAATGTCTCGATACGATAAACTGCAAGCGCGATAGGCTACACTCCGACCATTATCAAAGTCGGAAACGGGATGGTACGCATTTCTCATCCTTACACGAGGCATCACAACAACGTTTCACTTGGCAACGCTGGTCAACTGCTGTTTGTGTATGAGAAATCGGTTGGAAACTTTCCTCATGTCAGCACGTTGTAGGTGTCGCCACCGGCGCCAACCTTGTCTGAATGCTCTGAAAAGCTAATCTTTTGCATATCACAGCATCTTCTTCCTGTCGGTTAAATTTCGCGTCTGTAGCACGTCATCTTCGTGGTGTAGCAATTTTAATGGCCAGTAGTGTAGAAAAACAATGGTTTGTGTTTGCCTCACGATATAGCACATGTATCCTACCGTAATAAAATTCGTGTCTAGATTTTACTGTTATTCTCAATAACGAGACCACATTAACCGTTTATGTATTAGTAAACGTTCTTTTGAATTATGATTCCAGTTATCGTTGCGCTGTAATTTTCAATACCATGCAAACGGATAAGTAAATTAGACTCAATATGCTGAAACTGCGAATGGAAACGAGAGACTCGAATTTTGCATGACTGTTCACTATGGAATGGGTGTTACCATACTGGTAAACTGCAATATATGAGCAAACATGATGTGTTGTTGTTGTGATCTTTAGTCGAAAGACTGGTTTGATGTAGCTCTCCACGGTATACAGGGTGTTACAAAGAGGTACGGCCAAACTTTCAGGAAACATTCCTCACACACAAATAAAGAAAAGATGTTAGGTGGACATGTGTCCGGAAACGCTTAATTTCCATGTTAGAGTTCATTTTAGTTTCGTCAGTATGTACTGTACTTCCTCGATTCACCAGCAGTTGGCCCAATTGAAGGAAGGTAATGTTGACTTTGGTGCTTGTGTTGACATGCGACTCATTGCTCTACAGTACTAGCATCAAGCACATCGGTACGTAGCTTCAACAGGTTAGTGCTCATCACGAACGTGGTTTTGCAGTCAGTGCAATGTTTACAAATGCGGAGTTGGCAGATGCCCATTTTAGGTATGGATTAGCACGGGGCAATAGCCGTGGCGCGGTACGTTTGTATCGAGACAGATTTCCAGAACGAAGGTGTCCCGACAGGAAGACGTTCGAAGCAATTGATCGGCGTCTTAGAAAGCACGGAACATTCCAGCCTATGACTCGCGACTGGGGAAGACCTAGAACGACGAGTACACCTGCAATGGACGAGGCAATTCTTCGTGCAGTTGACGATAACCCTAATGTCAGCGTCAGAGAAGTTGCTGCTGTACAAGGTAACGTTGACCACGTCACTGTATGGAGAGTGCTACGGGAGAATCAGTTGTTTCCGTACCATGTATAGCGTATGCAGGCACTATCAGCAGCTGATTGGCCTCCACGGGTACACTTCTGCGAATGGTTCATCCAACGATGTGTCAATCCTCATTTCAGTGCAAATGTTCTCTTTACGGATGAGGCTTCATTCCAAGGTGATCAAATTGTAAATTTTCACAATCAACATGTGTGGGCTGACGAGAATCCGCACGCAATTGTGCAATCACGTCATCAACAAAGATTTTCTGTGAACGTTTGGGCAGGCATTGTTGGTGATGTCTTGATCGGGCCCTATGTTCTCCCACCTACGGGATACTCTACCTGTGCTGCTAGAACATGTGCCTTTACAAGTACGACACAACATGTGGTTCACGCACGTTGAAGCTCCTGCACATTTCAGTCGAAGTGTTCGTACGCATCTCAACAACAGACTCCGTGACCGATGGATTGGTAGAGGCGGACCAATTCCATGGCCTCTACGCTCTCCTGACCTCAACCCTCTTGACTTTCATTTATGGGGGCATTTGAAAGCTCTTGTCTACGCAACCCCGTTACCAAATGTAAAGACTATTCGTGCTCGTATTGTGGACGGCTGTGAGACAATACGCCATTCTCCAGAGCTGCATCAGCGCATCATGGATTCTATGCGACGGAGGAGGGATGTATGTATCCTCGCTAACGGAGGACATTTTGAACATTTCCTGTGTTTGAAGCCACGCTGGTACGTTCTGTTGGTGTGTGTTTCCATTCCATGATTAATGTGATTTGAAGAGAAGTAATAAAATGAGTTCCAACATGGAAAGTAAGCGTTTCCGGACACATGTCCACATAAGATATTTTCTTTCTTTGTGTGTGAGGAATGTTTCCTGAAAGTTTGGCCGTACCTTTTTGTAATACCCTGTATATCTCACCGTTACCAAATTAACAATAAACGATGACTCAGATTGAGCCCTGTCATCCGAATTCTACTTGTATTCAAGTTTTGCCTTAATTTTCTTTTCTCCCCAGTTCGATGAAATATCTCTTCACTAGTTATCTGATCTACCCATCTAACCTAAAATATTCAAAAATGGTTCAAATGGCTCTGAGTACTATGGGACTTAACATCTGAGGTCATCAGTCCCCTAGAACAGAACTACTTAAACCTAACTAACCTAATGACATCACACACATCCATGCCCGAGGCAGGATTCGAACCTGCGACCGTTGCGGTTGCGCGGTTCCAGACTGAAGCGCCTAGAACCGCTCGGCCACAGCGGCCGGCACCTACAATATTCTTCTGCAGCACCACAACGAAAGAGCTTCTGTTCTCTCTATATGTACTGTATGTCTTCTACTTTTTCCATTCTCCATCTGCGTATAAAGCTTATCTCGAGGCAAAGACTTCCAACTACAGACCACAAAGGAGTTATCCAGACTTGACAGAAATCTGTAAGTGTGATGCACAGACAAAAAAATCATTAAAGTTTCAGAAAAATTCGATGATTTATTCAAGGAAAAGAGGTTCACAAGTTGAGCAAGTGAATAACGTGCTGTTCCTCCTCTGGCTCCCATGGAAGAAATTATTCTGCTTGACATTGACTGACAGAGTAGTTGGATGTCCTCGTGAGGGATATCGTGCCAGATTGTGTCCAATGCGAGCGTTATATCTTCAAAATCCCGAAATGGTTGGAAGCTACTACCCGTAATGCAGCAAATGTTCTGAACTGGGGATAGGCAACTATGCTGGCCAAGGTCGTGTTTGCCAAGCCGAAGACAAATATAGAAACCCCTGGCCGTGTGCGGGTAGGGATTATTTTAGATTATTTTACTGAAATCAGGATGGCTTGCCACGAAGGAAGGAGTTCTGCTTTGAGAAGAAATGGGACACAGGACCATCACTACTCGTTCTCTTTGCCGTATGGCGGGCGACACCCAACAGGTATCTCCGCACACATCTTCGGCCTGAAATCTCATGGACTGGAGTAGAACTGTTTTCAGTGATGAGTGCCGCTTCGAACTGAGCCCGAGTGACTACAGAAGACATGTCTAGAGACGCCCCAGAGGCTCGACAACCAGAAATGATGGTCTGGGATGCCATTTCTGTCCTTGGCAGGACCCATTTGGTTGCCATCCGCTGCACCTCTACAGCACAGCGGTACATCAAAGGCATTCTACGCCTCGTTTGTTTGCTCATTGTGGCAAGCCATCCTGGGCTTACACTTCAGCAAAATAACGGCAGCCCGCATATGGTGAGGGTTTCTACTCCTTTTCTTCATACTTGCCGAACCCTACCTTGGCCAGCAAAGTCGCCGGGCCTTAACCCAATGTTTGGAGTTTGGAGAATTATGGGCAGGGCCCTCAAACCACCTCGGGATTTTGACGACCTAATTCTCGAATTGCACAGATTTGGCACCATATTCCTCAGGAAGACATTCAACAGCTCTATGAATCAATGCCAGCATTTTAGAATATTGCTGCGCGGTGTGGGATCCTTACCAGGTAGGACTGACGGAGTACATCGAAAAATTTCAAAGAAAGGCAGCACGTTTTGTATTATCGCGAAATATGGGAGAGAGCGTCACAGAAATGATACAGGATTTGGGCAGGACATCATTAAAAGAAAGGCGTTTTTCGTTGCGACGGAACCTTCTCGCGAAATTTCAATCACCGTCTTTCTCCTCCGAATGCGAAAATATTTTGTTGACACTGACCTACATAGGGAGAAACGATCACCACGATAAAATAAGGGAAATCAGAGCTCGCACGGAAAGATATAGGTGTTCATTCTTTCCGCGCGCTATACGAGATTGGAATAACAGAGAATTGTGAAGGTGTTTCGATGAACCCTTTGCCAGGCACTTAAATGTGATTTGCAGAGTACCCATGTAGATGTAGATGTAGAATAGTTGCTTGCATAAGGGCCAGAGGTGCATTAAGGCGTTACTGATACGCAAAGTTTCTGAAGCCCTTACTCTTGAATAGATCGTAAATTTTCTGATAATATTATAATTTGTTTGGTTGTACATGTACATCACACGTACCGATATCCATCCCATTCAGATAATTCCTACGTGGGACTCCTTTTGTTTTGTCTTAGAGTGTGTGATACAGTAAATAAAAGTGGAGATCTCGTAATAACGGTATATCTTGTTACAGGAAAACGGCGCTTTTCACCACATCTCCCACTGCTACCGAGCGTGTAGTATTTAACTATCGAGGCGAATTATTTCCTTTGTCTGAGCCCATTGTGCAGCGTCTTGGCCCACTCACCGCTCTCAGAGGTTCCCCACAAACAGCGCTCTCGCATTCCGAGAAGCTGACTACTTCGCGGTCCTTCTGCAGAAACGTATCCGCTCTATTTTGGGCCGAAGTCAGCCGCAAAGCGCGGCGCCTGGCGAAATCCGGTTCCTCTGGCGACTTGCTTAAGCGTCTCAGAATCGACAAAACAAATGACACTCTGGCACGTGACGTGTTGCTTCGCGAGAGTTCATACATGCAGCAAGAAAACCGCTGCGCAGTACATGCCGGAAAGTACTTTGTATGTAAGTATGTGTTTTATGTCCCATTCTGTACGCCTGTGGAGTGAGTGAAAAATTATAGTGTTTCACGTTAGGGACGGTCTTACAAGAGGAGGCCGCCAATTGTGAAATTCAGATTCGATTCATACTGCGCATAATAAAAGCTCATGGCCAGAGGTGTAATGTGGCAAAGCACCAAGATGCACTTCTCAGCCGTTGTCGAGAAAATCGACAGTTAAAAGAAACCGTTGCCGTGAAATACTCTCTACGATTAATAATGTTCTACAGCGTCGTGGCGCAGCGGTAAGAGCTGGGGTTCGTAATCCGGAGGTCACCGGATCAAATCTCGCGCCATGCAATTTTTTTATTAGTTTTTTGTAATTCAAATATATATATATAAACTATTAATGAATTGCTTATGCATGTTGGTGAAGGCGGATCGCTCTCCAATTGTACCGCCTCCATTTTTCAGTTTGTTTAACAGGGTGTACCAAAGCTCTCCCGTCCGCACTGATTTTGGACGATGTTCGAAGTTGCGCTAGGGACCGCATCTACTTTCTTTCGAAGTTAGCAGGCAACTACGCTGTTATGCGGCTGCTCGTTTCGGCCCATTCAACATCTGTCCTTCAAGTGTGAGCGAGTAACGGAGTTTATATTTCATACCTCCCACAGCAAATTTGTGTTCGTGGGGTCTCTGTTCTAATTCGAACGTTTGACTTACGCTATATGTATTCGTTTCGGAATATCGTTTCTACGTCTTCCGTTAACTATACGTGGTTAACATTATGAAGACAATTAATAACATTTGTGAAATACAACTTTGTTTGCGGAAAACGTAATGATGTTCGAAGTCGCCAGCTTTTCCACGAGAAACGACTTTCAACAACTTATTATATGCATAATTGTTGCAACTGATTGCCGGGAATTATATATATATATATATATATATATATATATATATATAATTTGAATTACAAAAAACAAATACCAAAAAAAAGGTTGTGGGGCGCGAGATTCGGTCCGGCGACCTTCGGATTTTGAACCCGAGCGCTTACCGCTGCGCCACGACGCTGTTGAACATTATTAGTCGTAGAGAGCATTTCACCACAACGGTTTCTTTTAACTGTCGATTTTCTCGACAACGGCTGAGAAGTGCATCTTGGTGCTTTGCCACATTACACCTCTGGCCATGAGCTATTATTATGCGCAGTATGAATCGAATCTGAATTTCACAATTGGCGGCCTCCCCTTGTTAGACAGGGGCTTCCGATTCGTCTCATACTTGTCAGGTCGCTTGTGTACAACCTGAAACCTATAATTAAAGACTAAAGATTATTTGGCTCAATACTCCACCCCTCCGTTTTTGAAAAATCAACCCCTAACTTTCATTGCGCGTAATCGACTCAAAATTGACGAGCTCGATAGATAACAGAAAACCGGACTTTTCCGTCATCATATCTAGCGTCTAAAATCGCATAGTTTCCTAAAAATCGAGGAAAGATCCTGTTACGACTGTCACATACGCACCCATCAGTAAACTTCGTTCAATGAAAGCGCCGCTGATGTAGCGACCAAGGCATCTTGATTGGGCAAGGAACAACAGGTGTTTGATTCCCAAGTACATTCTGGCCGTGTTTTTCATTTGTATTTTTTTCGTGTCGAAAGCGGTATGTATAGTAGGGTTAATAAGGTAATCAATAAAGAATAATAACAAGGTAGGCAAATAAATTTCTCAGACGACTTGCATTAGCAAAGAATTACATTATTAGTCCTGGCTGCCTTAACGTGCCTTTCCGCTTTCTCTATTATACGCCCTCACTTTCCTTCGGAAGACTACGTGAATATTAAATTACGGTACTTCAAAAGATAAATGCCTTTCATAAGCTGCACATTAAGCTTTGCTATTTATGTTGCGCGCCCAGACACGTTTCGGCTTAGCTACAAGGCAACTTCAGTGGATGTTCTGAAACATGACACGATTTTTCGTTTGCAGTTATAGGTTATCGTTTGCACATATACGTTATAGAATAAAAACACTTCACTGAAGTTTTTGTATTAAAATGGAAAAGCACCTACGGTCAGGCTCTAATTCATTATTTTTAAGTCAAACAGTGTGACAAACTGGTTAAAGTTTGCAATTTTCATTTGGCCACTGTTTTAAAAGTATAGCTCTTTAACTAGCATTGTCTGTGTGTAGAATGTCATTCCTTCCTCTGAGTGTTGCCAACTTTCTCTGGTTTTGCTTTCAATTGTTTTTCCTCCGAATATATGTGTGCTAATGTAAGTTCTGTGCGTGTGTGTACCTTTTTCCACACACACACATTCATATAATTGGGTCAAAAATAGAGTTTGCGATCATCTTTTAGAATTACTCTTTATTGCATGACCCATCAGGGTAAACAGCGAATAGTTAGTCATATTCACTTGGTCATTTAATAGTATCTTTCTTTCAGTCTTCTTTTTTAGTATATGTGGTAAATTTCTTGTAAGATGAGGTATCTTTCATTATTTATTCTAACTACTTTCATGTCTTTCTCTCTTGTAGCAAGTTTGTGATTATTTTCTCTTAAATCTGCAAGCTGTCACTTGCTTTAGTCATAAATATATGTCTGAGTGAAGCTACTCAAATACCACAACAAAACAAAAAAAATGTGAATAGCAGATGGAGTATGACTGAGACCAGAGGCGTATTTAAGTTTACAAAATAATGACTAGTTTTAGAAAACCTTCTGTAACTACAACTAGGTGATAAATCTTCTACAAAATGACAAACACAAATCAGATAAGGGAAGTTAGTTGATACGCAAAGCATACAGTGAGGTGGAAGCTACTCAAATTTTTCCTGTGGATCCTCAGGTCTTTGACATACACCCCTGACTCTGAATACAACATTTGAATTGTTAAAAGGTCATGCAGACATTTGATTAACCCATTCACACCGAACCTGAGGTCAGAGAAGATTTGTTTCCCTAACCACAATACATTTTCGTTGAGCATTGGTCATTCTCTGCCTCAGAGACTTGTAACCCCTGCTCAAGCATTCACAGCGATTCAGTCCTCTATGGAGACGAATAACACGGAATTCCATCCAAGCATTCAGAAAATCTAGGCAAATCAAGTGGGTGTTCTGGTGACATGTGCCATCTGTTAACCTTATTTCATAGTAAGGTGTCTTTCTGTTGTTTTAATACAATGGTGTAGATGGTGTTACAGGAAACAATATTTAAATGACACATGAAACATGGTGAGACTTTACGCAAATGGCGAAGACCAAAATAAATATGTGAGTAGGTTTCAAAAATTTGTTTGAATATTAGTGTGCTTGATGTGTGTAATCTTACTGAGGTAAGCACTGAGGTAAGTACATATCTGAAAATAGTGTCCCTCACGACAAAACATAGTAAGACAGAAAAGTGAAAAATTACATTTTAACCTAAAGAAATAAATACAGCATGGCACGAAAAATTAAGAATTTTAGAAAAAAAACACAAAATATATTAAGTCTCTTACTGCTCCCTTCTCAAGGGTCTTTAGGGTGTCCAGAAATTAACTTCACATTAGTCAAAAGGCAAAAGACTTGGAAGAGCAGTTGAACGGAATGGACAGTGTCTTGAAAGGAGGATATAAGATGAACATCAACAAAAGCAAAACGAGGATAATGGAATGTAGTCAAATTAAATCGGATGATGCTGAGGGGATTAGATTAGAAAATGAGACACTTAAAGTAGTAAAGGAGTTTTGCTATTTAGGGAGCAAAATAACTGATGATGGTCGAAGTAGAGAGGATATAAAATGTAGACTGGCAATGGCAAGGAAATCGTTTCTGAAGAAGAGAAATTTGTTAACATCGAGTATAGATTTAAGTGTCAGGAAGTCGTTTCTGAAAGTATTTGTATGGAGTGTAGCCATGTATGGATGTGAAACATGGACGATAACCAGTTTGGACAAGAAGAGAATAGAAGCTTTCGAAATGTGGTGCTACAGAAGAATGCTGAAGATAAGGTGGGTAGATCACGTAACTAATGAGGAGGTACTGAATAGGATTGGGGAGAAGAGAAGTTTGTGGCACAACTTGACTAGAAGAAGGGATCGGTTGGTAGGACATGTTTTGAGGCATCAAGGGATCACAAATTTAGCATTGGAGGGCAGCGTGGAGGGTAAAAATCGTAGATGGAGACCAAGAGATCAATACACTAAGCAGATTCAGAAGGATGTAGGTTGCAGTAGGTACTGGGAGATGAAGAAGCTTGCACAGGATAGAGTAGCATGGAGAGCTGCATCAAACCAGTCTCAGGATTGAGGACCACAACAACAACAACATTAGTCATATGTTGGACATGGCAGCTGTAGGGGCTAGTGGGTGCTAAGAGAAGGGTTGCCTCTGTACTTAACGTCATCAGTAGTGGCAGGAGTGACTTTGGCAAGACCAGTCTCCTGTCTGCGGCAGCAACAGGTAGGCATCTGGACTATTGACAGTCTAGAGATGGGGCAGCAGTTGGCAAACAGTCACTCTTAGTGAAGACGGTCCTCCAGCAGCAGTTGTCTGTGTTGTGGCGAGTGTCTGCACATGTCAGTCTCTTGGTTTGGTGCTCTTTAGTCTGCCCTTTTTTTTTTTTTTTTTTTTTTTTTTTTTTAGGCAGCAGCGTTGCCTTCAGTGCCTTCAGGTCAGCTCTCTCGATACTCTTGTGTCACACAGCAGTGGTCGCATGACTCCGTTAGATGCTGGCTGCAGGTGAGGTTCCCCTGCTGACACTCTTGAGCGCCTGAAATTGCTTTCTCTCTTCATTGGCATGAGTGAAAGGGATGAGCGTGGCTTTGTGTGCATGCCTCTATCGCCTGTGAGCCACCTCAATGTAGTCACATCCGCCGGCTGCCTGCCCTAGCGCCTCAGGGGAGAGAGACGGGCGATGGGTCGCCTACAGCTGGCAACTGCTCACTTGGCCGTGTGGTGACATCACATCAGCTGGTCGCTTATGAGGCGGATAGTCATGTGGTGATGTCACACCATTACCTGCGTGCGCTGCAGCTCGCCCATCAGGCGAGGTCATGCCACATCATAACAGCCCCACAAGATGCGTTGTGATGTCTGCCGCCAGCCCAGTCTCCAGCCATGGCCAGCCAAGGGTCTGCTTCTCGTTCACTGTTCGGAATGCCACAGTCCTGTGCGCATATTTTAGTGTCGTATTCTTGCATTGAATGCTTACAAGAACAAGAAAATATGAACTGTTTGTAGCTGTAACTTTAAATATTATTAACGCGAAAACATGGAACTTGCCTTGCTGCTTCCTTTTACACTACTGGCCATTAAAATAGCTATACCACGAAGATGACGTGCTACAGACGCGAAATTTAACCAACAGGAAGAAGATTTGTATGCAAATGATTAGCTTTTCAGAGCATTCACACAAGATTGGCGCCGGTGGCGACACCTACAACGTGCTGACATGAGCAAAGTTTCCAACCGATTTCTCATACACAAACAGCAGTTGACCGGCGTTTCCTGGTGAAACGTTGTTGTGATGCCTCGTGTAAGGAGGAGAAATGCGTACCATCACGTTTCCGACTTCGATAAAGGTCTGATTGTAGCCTATCGCGATTGCGGTTTATCGTATCGCGACATTGCTGTTCGCATTGGCCGAGATCCAATGACTGTTAGCAGAATATGGAATCGGTGGCTTCAGGGGGGTAATACGGAACGCCGTGCTGGATCCGAACGGCCTCGTATCACTAGCAGTCGAGATGACAGGCATCTTATCAGGATGGCTGTAACGGACCGTGCAGCTACAACTCGATCCCTGAGTCAATAGATGGGGACTTTTGCAAGGCAACAACTATTTGCACGAACAGTTCGACGACGTTTGCAGCAGCATGGACTATCACCTCGGTGACCAGGGTTGCTGTTACCCTTGACGCTGCATCACAGACAGGAGCGCCTGCGATGCTGTACTCGACGAGGAACCTGGGTGCACGAATGACAAAACGTCATATTTTCGGATGAATCCAGGTGCTGTTTACAGAATCATATGGTCGCATCCGAGTTTGGCGACATCGCGGTGAACGCACATTTGAATCGTGTATTCGTCATCGCCGTAGTGGCGTATCACCCGGCGTGATGGTATGGTGTGCCATTGGTTACACGTACCCTTTATTCAATTCCTGCGAAACCCTACATTTCAGCAGGATAATGCACGACCGCATGTTGCAGGTCCTGTACGGGCCTTTCTGGATACAGAAAATGACCCACTGCTGCCCTGGCCAGTACATTCTCCAGATGTCTCACCAACTGAAAACGTCTGGTCAATGGTGGCCGAGCAACTGGCTCGTCACAATACGCCAGTAACTACTCTTATGGTATCGTGTTGAAGCTGCATGGGCAGCTGTACCTGTACACGCAGTCCAAGCTCTGACTCAAAGCCCAGGCGTATCACGGCCGTTAATACGATCAGAGGTGGTTGTTCTGGGTACTGATTTCTCAGGATCTATGCACCCAAATTGCGTGAAAATGTAATCGCATGTCAGTTCTAGTAAAATATATTTGACCAATAAATACCCGTTTATCATCTGCATTTCTGTTTGGTGTAGCAATTTTAATGGTTAGTAGTGTATATAAACTATGTTACCACTAATGCTCTTTAAAAATGCAATGCCTTACAGATCCTTTGGATTTTAATAAACGTCGATAATTAACTGCTCATCTAAAAGACATAAACGACTCATTTTCTAGGCGTGAAGTCATCTAGCTGTTGCGTATGTCAGTGTTAGTTTCTAAACGCAACTCTTGCTCCCCAATGGACTAAGCCGGCACAGCTTGCACATTCATAAATTAAGCACTCACCTTTGCACCATGAAACATTTACTTATAATTATCCATTACCAAGTCCAGCTACCTCTGAATCTTTCTACACTCCTGGAAATGGAAAAAAGAACACATTGACACCGGTGTGTCAGACCCACCATACTTGCTCCGGACACTGCGAGAGGGCTGTACAAGCAATGATCACACGCACGGCACAGCGGACACACCAGGAACCGCGGTGTTGGCCGTCGAATGGCGCTAGCTGCGCAGCATTTGTGCACCGCCGCCGTCAGTGTCAGCCAGTTTGCCGTGGCATACGGAGCTCCATCGCAGTCTTTAACACTGGTAGCATGCCGCGACAGCGTGGACGTGAACCGTATGTGCAGTTGACGGACTTTGAGCGAGGGCGTATAGTGGGCATGCGGGAGGTCGGGTGGACCTACCGCCGGATTGCTCAACACGTGGGGCGTGAGGTCTCCACAGTACATCGATGTTGTCGCCAGTGGTCGGCGGAAGGTGCACGTGCCCGTCGACCTGGGACCGGACCGCAGCGACGCACGGATGCACACCAAGACCGTAGGATCCTACGCAGTGCCGTAGGGGACCGCACCGCCACTTCCCAGCAAATTAGGGACACTGTTGCTCCTGGGGTATCGGCGAGGACCATTCGCAACCGTCTCCATGAAGCTGGGCTACGGTCCCGCACACCGTTAGGCCGTCTTCCGCTCACGCCCCAACATCGTGCAGCCCGCCTCCAGTGGTGTTGCGACAGGCGTGAATGGAGGGACGAATGGAGACGTGTCGTCTTCAGCGATGAGAGTCGCTTCTGCCTTGGTGCCAATGATGGTCGTATGCGTGTTTGGCGCCGTGCAGGTGAGCGCCACAATCAGGACTGCATACGACCGAGGCACACAGGGCCAACACCCGGCATCATGGTGTGGGGAGCGATCTCCTACACTGGCCGTACACCACTGGTGATCGTCGAGGGGACACTGAATAGTGCACGGTACATCCAAACCGTCATCGAACCCATCGTCCTACCATTCCTAGACCGGCAAGGGAACTTGCTGTTCCAACAGGACAATGCACGTCCGCATGTATCCCGTGCCACCCAACGTGCTCTAGAAGGTGTAACTCAACTACCCTGGCCAGCAAGATCTCCGGATCTGTCCCCCATTGAGCATGTTTGGGACTGGATGAAGCGTCGTCTCACGCGGTCTGCACGTCCAGCACGAACGCTGGTCCAACTGAGGCGCCAGGTGGAAATGGCATGGCAAGCCGTTCCACAGGACGACATCCAGCATCTCTACGATCGTCTCCATGGGAGAATAGCAGCCTGCATTGCTGCGAAAGGTGGATATACACTGTACTAGTGCCGACATTGTGCATGCTCTGTTGCCTGTGTCTATGTGCTGTGGTTCTGTCAGTGTGATCATGTGATGTATATGACCCCAGGAATGTGTCAATAAAGTTTCCCCTTCCTGGGACAATGAATTCACGGTGTTCTTATTTCAATTTCCAGGAGTGTATTTTACGGTAATCTGGCTTTTGGTACTTCTCCTGATGCCAGCTTATTGGATGGTGACGCTGATGCGGCCATCTGGCGCAGAATCTGGGTCAAACCCCACTCGCCGCTATCTGTACAATCCTTACTGCGCTGTCAGGATGTATCAGATTTTGGCACGAATGCATCTTTCCTTCTGAAACTGAACTACAGCTCTCTCAAAAATCTACACACAGATATCATCAAATGCCAGCTGCTGTAATGACATAGCTGGCAGTGTGGCCGAACGGTTCTAGGCGTTTCAGTCTGGAACCGCGTGACCGCTATGGTCGCAGGTTCGAATTCTGCCTCGTGCATGGATGTGTGTCATAGGTTAGTTGGGTTTAAGTAGTTCTAGGGGACTGATGACCTCAGATGTATAGTCAGATAGTGCTCAGAGCCATTTTGTAAAGATATAAAATGTTGGTTTTTATAATTTATAGTGCATAAGGATTTGTGATTATCTCCCGTTTTTATCCGGTCCCTTTCACCATATCTTTCCTCTTCCTCTAAAACTACCGTGACTCGCACTCCATGCACTCAGGCCATGTAATACAAAACTTCGCCAATGACGCACTTCTGACGCTGATGATTCACAATCAAAAGACCACAACTCAAATATCATCATATTATTGGTGTTATGATCCATAAGCCATAACCACACTCGTAAAAGTACCACCTGCGAAAAAATATCGCACCATAGGCAACTATCCATAAGCGTAATCGCGAATCGGAAACCACCAATAAGGGATAACCCTAATATAGCCACACCGAAAAGAAAAAAGGAACCATAAACAAATTAACCATACACGAACGTGAACAAGCCTCTAGCGTGGACAACCTGTGGCCATCTCGCAAGACACCCCCATTGGTGTCGGTGGAGTGATAAAACTAACGCCAAGACCCGCTACTGGATCGCAAATCAACTTTTCTGGAATCACCATTTCCTCCTAGCTACAAATGGTGGAACAGACCGAGCATTCGCCCCACTGGTATTACCCTAAGTATCAACAGAAGAAACGAAACCGTTACTACATCCCAACATGAATACTGAGAAGAATTGTGTCTCCAAGATTTGTGCAATTGTTTCTCAATAAAAAATGCAGTTTTCACGCTGTTCCAACACATACCTTTTCAGAGACTTGAAGAACTAATAGTATGGCAACGCAGAGTTCTAAACAACCCAAGCTATCCTGCGAACTTTGCAGAGCATCTGTGAAGTTTGGAAAGTAGGAGACGAGGTTCTGGCGGAAGCAGAGCTGTGAGGACGGGGTGTGAGTCGTACTTGGGTAGCTCAGTTGGTAGAGTTGCCCGCGAAAGGCAAAGGTCCCGATTTCGAGTCTCGGTCCGGCAGACAGTTTTAATCTGCCATGAAGTTTCATATCAGCGCACACTCCGCTGCAGAGTGAAAATATTCTTGAATCATCCCCGGTGTGTTTCGAATTACATCACACGCAGCCACAATTCTGGCAACTAGTTCCTTCTCTGTATCCACTGGGATCTCATACACAAGTGACTTTAGAAATGGTTCATGGCTCTAAGCACAAGGGACTTAACATCTGAGGTCATCAATCCCCTAGACTTAGAACTACTTAAACCTAACTAACCTAAGGGCATCACACACATCCATGCCCGAGGCAGGATTAGAACCTGCGACCGCAGCAGCAGCGCGGTTCCGGACTGAAGGGCCTAGAACCGCTCGGCCACAGCGGCCGGCTGACTTTAGAGATCCCTATGGGAAATAATGAACAGGATTCAGGTCAGGTGACCCCCGCACTCCTTGGAATAGGACCTCCCCTTCCCATTCAGCGACCAGGGCATGTAGTACCGGTGCTGCTCCATCGCCTTGTACTGTATCGCTCTTAATGGCACTGAGTAACGAATGAATGGGTCTGTCGTTGATTCGTAGCATATTCTGTCATGGGACAATGTAAATACGATACAACAGAGCTGCCTTATGGACAAGTAAACAAAAAAACCTGCATCATACAGGTAAACAGACTCTTCCTCCTCGTTTCCTTGCAGGAAATAAAGAACGCACATGTAAATAAACAGCACAGTACGTGTAAACTTCTACGAATGTTAATTGTAAATAAGCTGGAAAGCAGTAATGCTATAGAAAGCGGTAGACAAGTTTACTTCAATGAAACTTCCTAGCAGATTAGTTTACTTCTATGTTCCTTAAGCTGGTTTATCCGACCCCACTTTCCCTATCTCAAGTTGTTCAGTGGAGCATTCCCTATGTCCTGTTACAATTTTACACGTTGTTACGGAAACACCCTGTATATATATTCTGATAGTATACGCCCTTATAGTACAAAAAATGAGCTCTCAACACCCGAAAATTAGATTCACTATGGATTTTGAAGAAGACAACCGTATAGATTACTTAGATTTAACACTAATAAAGAAAGATGGGAAGCATGAGTTTAGCATATTCAGAAAACATATGTGTACAGATTTAGTTATCAATGAGCGCTCTTGTGACCCACCGCGATACAAATGGGCGTATTTTACTTCGATGGTACACAGGCTACTAAGATTGCCACTAAGTCAACAGGAAATAGAAAAGGAACCAAGTTTTTTTAAAACAAGTGGCCGTAGCGAACGGATATACGTGTAAGGATGTGATGAATATTTATAATAAGATAAAGAAGAGGCAAATGAAACAAACAGAATGAAGTCAAGTTGCAGTTAAGAGGAACAACAAGAAAAAATACGTGGCTCTCACTTACAGTGGAAGAATTACAGATAAGACTGAAAGATGCTTTTGCAAATCCGACGTTAAAATAGGGTTCCGAACAAACAACATGCTAAAATTGAAGCTCCGGCACAAAATATGTAATAGTAGGAATAAATTTCAGGATTCAGGTGCATATAAGATCAAATCCGATGACTGCAGTAAACAATATATAGGGCAGACTGGTAGGAACTTTGAGACCAGATTCAGGGAGCACACCTGCTCTCAAAACAAAACAGCATTTGGGGCGCATATATCAGCCTTGAAACATTCAGTCTCGAACATTGAACAAAATTTAGACATCCTGCATAGAGCTCATAAGGGACGGTTTCTTATCGTTTTGGAAGAAACTGAAATACACGCCCACAAAAAGAAAGATCCGGATTTAATCCCCAGCGAGCAAAGCGAGTTCAATCATAACGCCTATTTTAGTATTTATGACGTCTTCCTGAGATGAAACTGTTGCGTGTGGGGGTCCAAGCCGAGGGATGAGAGATGGTGCATTGTGGGGAAGCTGGGAGATGCGTGCAGCGCCTGGCGTCGTTGACGGGGCCCTCCTGCGTGGCCCTCTTGCCCGCGGCGATGGGCGTCAGACGACTGGGCGGATCGCGACATAACACCGAAATGGCGGGAACCACGGAAGCAGACCATGGAGGAAAACAAGTCTACACCAGAGCCATGGATATAGAAATCGCCCTTTGGTTTTATATGGTATAAAAATGATAATTTTACTGCGTATTTTAATATTGACAAGCACAGATTTTAACCTTGACATCTAAAGATTTTAATTAAGTATTTTCAGAGATAAAAGTAAATTATAAAAATCTCTTAATACAGTATGTGCATATGTAATGTAACAAATGCACCAGATGCCACCTGTCGGTAATAGTTTTATAATTAATATAAATGACGTGCATTTTGCCAACCAATTTTATGTGACGCAGCATGTGAAGGCTGCTGCGTATGGACCGGTTACTCCTGTAACCGAAATTGCGGGTACGTTCTGGTACATTTCATATTGACTGGATAGGATGAAAACGGTTTGCATTTGTGAAATAGTAAATAAGTGTCGTTATCGTTACCGTTCTGAAGATGGTTCTAGAGGAACCGAAACCGGTCATGTGAATAAATATTTTTTTGCAAAAGACGAATTATAAATAACAATGGCTTATACTTGTTGTTTGCACTAATGACGTTAGCTTGGGACACATCTCAGTTGTGGATCCTTAAGTTCATCGATAAAAATCCTAACAAAAGCCGCACAGGCAGGACTTTTATACTTTTGGCCAGGCAAGAGAGGAAAAAGTTGGGCGTGTCTGGCTAAAGTCGGACACCTGGCAATCCTATGTCTGTAAGTTTGCTGCGGAAACTGTGTGAGACGCGACAGTTTACCAGCCAAGTAGGATGTCACAGAAGAGACACGTGATCAGATAAGGAAAAGTATGTGGAACCTCAGAGCTCACCCAGTGGACAATAAAACTCTCGCTTCCCCTTTGCGTTTAAACCGCTTTAACACCGGTGACCGGCTGCTTTCGAGAGCGGGGTGTACACGTCGTGTTTATGCTCGTTACAAAAGCGGCGAGAGAGGGTAGGTCAAACAAGTCAGCAGCGGTCCCCTCCCCCTCCGCAGCGGTGAGTCAGGGAGCTGCTGCGGTGCTGTTTGCGCATTATGGCCCGACATCTGTCGAGCGGTGGCCAGCCGGCTGCTGTAAGAGGCTGCTGAGGTTCCCACGGGGCCACAATGGACATTCCCCGGACACCTGGCATTCCAGCCTCCACAAACGCTGCCGCCCAGACAGATGGCGCAGCCTCGCACCCCGACCACGACCGCAGTCCCGCATTCTGTGGCCGAGGCCTCTCTGCCGTCCTGAGAGACTTCCCACGTCTACCAACACACTTCTTCACGATATCAACTGACCAGTATCGCCTATGCAAGAGACTTCTTGTTTCAATTTTTTTCTGAAACTCGTAATGTACTATCGCACTTTCTACGAAAAGGAATGTAACGAAACGCAGACGCAAATAATTACATTTGTTGTTGCTTCAGAGCGAAGTAGTTTCATCTAGGTGCGTGCGCAAACACTTCTCCTCGTGGCCAGGATACATTGTGGTTGCGGTCTTCAGTTCTAAGACTGGTTTGATGCAGCTCCCCATACCACTCTGCCTTGTGTAGGCCTGTTCATCTCCAAATAACTACAGCATCCAGCACCCATTTGAATCTTTTTGTTTTTACTGTACTCATCTCTTGTTCTCTCTCTGCAAATTTGAATCACCAAGACTTCCCTTCAACACTAAACTGACGATTCTTGATGTTACAGAATGTGTCGAAACAACTGATCCCTTCTTTTAGTCCCTTTATGCCACAAATTCCTTTATTCCCCGTTCTAATCAGTACCTCTTCATTAGTTATGTGATCTACATAACTAATCTTTAGCATTCTTTTCTCTCGGTTCCCCCTACTTCTTCGACCTTATGACTGCCGACTGGTTTTTGTATAAGTTATATATATCCTATCGCCCCCTCTACTTTACCTCTGATACATTCAGCATTTCAAACCCTATATTCCAGTCAGTATTGTCAAATGCTTTCTCTAGGTCTACCAACCTATAAACATAAATTTGCCTTCTATATTTGTAACGTAAGTCGTACAGTCAGTATTACCTCGTCCGTTCCAAGATTTCTCCTTGACATTCCTCCTGTTGTTACACCTTGCAACTGAAAATGATAGACGTATAAGCTTACTTTTTGAGGAGGAAAGAAGGGGAAAGAAAGTAAATGCTTGGAAGAGCAGGTTAGCTCTTTCAGAAAAGTGTGTAACATCAGTCCAGAACAGTCATGAATACATTGTCTGGAGAAATATGAAACACATAGTTGAAAACTGGCTATCCTCACTTCTTCTGTCAACGTTATGGACAATGGAAGGAATGGCAACACAAACAGAACATGAAGATTAGAGTGGTATTGTGTTTCTACATGATCTAATGTTGTCGGAGAATGGAAATGGAGAGGTACAAGGAAGATTAAATGTATAAAAAGCAGTTGTGGGACACCCCACACATTGAAACTGAATGTAAAGAAGTGGAAAGGAATCGTGACTGTGTGGAATAAGTTGTGAGTAGTAATGCATGTAAGTATCAGAAGCCAAGCACCAAACAATTTTTAGTACCAGGAGAGCATAACAGAAGACAGCAGCCGGAATTATAGGGAGATTACTGAGAGGGAAGGCAAGCACATGGGTTCCTGCAAAGTGTAGGAAGAATGATCTAAGGCAAAGATGTATCACGAGTAGTCATGGAGATTTTATACTCAACATATTACCATTCAAAACTGATCTGTGGGCAATGAAGAAAAGGCAGTTTGAGCAAGATACAGACTTCCGAGACTAAAGTTTTTGGAAGCAGGATAGGAGCTAATAGGGTGCAGACAGAAAGAAATGAGACTATAAGAGAAATAGCGAAAGAGAAGTTCAACCAAAAGCCCATAGAAAAGACAATATTAAGGAGGTACAGGCTTGGTAACAGGAATGGGAGTTGGCAAGATACCGAGACAAATTAAAGATAGAAGGCAAAAGGCCTAGAGGAAGACCGAGAGACGGATGAACGAAGGAATGTGTGATGAAGAAAGGAGAAGACTGGGACAGTGTGGAGAGTGTGATAAACCTTTTGCATTTATATAATGTTTTCGTCTCCTTTAAAGGCAAAGAGAAAAAATGAAGCGGTAGCCCATCATAGAGCCTATGCCTACCGTCATGTATTTTTGATTTTCAGTTGTTAAAAAAGAGGGGAGATTTTCTTGTACCAGTAGGGGGAAGGAAGGATTCGCGCTCAGCTAGTGAACGAGTTAGAAGCACGCCATTTTGGGGTCGCTATGAATAAGTGAGGAGTATGTATTTCATATGTGGACCGTTTAGAAAAATACAGTATTGTTTTTGTTGTGTACATAGTTCCGCGTAGTCAGCGCGTACACAACTTTCCCACTAGAGCGCGCCCCGCTAAGCACAACAGCGCAGGCGCAGCGCTCGTCCGTCTTCGCACTACGAGATGGCGCTGCCTTAGAGACGGACCAAATCCTGCTTCCGCCGATCCACGTATTAATATGTAACACAGCCAATGAGATTGCTGCTAACGTAAAACCTTTTCTCCTCGCGGATCACACTCGCGCAGTGAAACCAGCATGCATGAGGTATTATAACGAGTGTACAGACCTACGATTAGTCAGTCTGCATTTGTCTGCACCAGTCTGTACCAGTCTGCATCAGTCTGTACCAGTCTATAGTCAA
This sequence comes from Schistocerca nitens, assembly GCF_023898315.1. Lineage (NCBI taxonomy): Eukaryota > Metazoa > Arthropoda > Insecta > Orthoptera > Acrididae > Schistocerca > Schistocerca nitens. The sequence goes on from NC_064617.1 coordinate 75,345,142, forward strand.
GTTTCAGTCTGCACCTACTAAGATTATCATATTCCTGTACATAGCCATGAAGAGAAATGTATAGACACTTTGTCAAGTATCATATGTGAGAATAAGATTAACGTACCAAGACCAAAGGATCTTCAGATTGTCAATTGTAAATAGCATCCAGAATCAAGTTATGTAAGGTTTATGCTTGTTACTATTTTAATAAATGTGTGTGAAAATTAATCATGTTCTGTTTAAAGTTCGCCTACTTCGTTAGAGCGACAAGTCAAATAATCTGATGGTGTGTGTACTGAAGGTCTTACAGTACGCTCACCGCAGTTTTATTAACAGAAAGGTCATGTGAGTTGTTATTTCAAGTAGTACGATAATTACAAGAACTGAAGGCCACCTGTGTACTTTGGAACATTACGAAGATCCGATAAGCTCAATGGGAACACGGTCATGACTCCTAAGGTGAACACGGCGACCAAACGTAGCATTATAAAGAAGGGTAAGCACAAAGCTACAGCAGAGAAAGAAACTACTTCCACCTGCAAAATAATATGAACTAATGCGAACATATTTCCAGGCATACTCAGCTTATTGTGCTTGTCATTAATGCTGAAGAATTAATCTCATTAATTCAATAAATTTTAAACAGCCACGCATTTCAACATTTTATCATCACTTATTCCATTATTATATTATATTACAAAATGGCGGCCGTGACAGGACGTTGTTCGGTCGGAAATAAGTCTCTTTATTTAGGGAGACAGCATAAGAGGGAAGAGCAGTGGGAGGACAGAGGAAGATGGAGAGGCTTATGTTTCAACCGGACTTACCAACAGCTCGCGGCAGACCCAGGACCGTCAGCCACGCACGTGCTAGCCAAGTCCGACAGCATTTAGCTTCAGTGATCTGACGTGAACTGCTGTTATCAAACCAGCAAGGCCGTTGGTTCTGAAAGTCCGAAAGACAGCGATAAGCTTTGTTCCGGCACGAAGATCAAGAACATAACTACAGAGAAGGCTGTGAGACGACGTCAGCCAATAGTCCGCTGACGAGGACCGCTCCACGAGAGGAGCGGCCTCTACAAGAAGAAAATATAACCGCCGCTCCTTCCAGACTCGGCCGCACAGTAGTAGATCAGCACCAGCAGACCGGCACAGTACTTGGCGGGACTAGCAGAGAGGCCTAGACGAGCAGTGATATTAACGATGGCAGTGACTTATGAGCGCGTGAGATTGTTTACATGGACATTGTACACTACTGGCCATTAAAATTGCTACACCACGAAGATGACGTGCTACAGACGCGAAATTTAACCGACAGGAAGAAGATGCTGTGATATGCAAATGATTAGCTTTCCAGAGCATTCACACAAGGTTGCCGCCGGTGGCGACACCTACAACGTGCTGACATGAGAAAAGATTCCAACCGATTTCTCATACACAAACAGCAGTTGAAAGTTGCCTGGTGAAACATTGTTGTGATGCCTCGAGTAAGGAGGAGAAATGCGTACTATCACGTTTCCGACTTTGATAAAAGTCGTATTGTAGCCTATCGCGATTGCGGTTTATCGTATCGCGACATTGCTGCTCGCGTTGGTCGAGATCCAATGACTGTTAGCAGAATATAGAATCGGTGGCTTCAGGAGGCTAATATGGAACGCCGTGCTGGATCCCAACGGCCTCGTATCACTAGCAGTCAAGATGACATGCATCTTATCCGCATGGCTGTAACGGATCGTGCAGCCACGTCTCGATCCCTGAGTCAACAGATGGGGACGTTTGCAAGACTACAACCATCTGCACGAACAGGTCGACGACGTTTGCAACATCATGGACTATCAGCTTCGAGACCGTGGCTGCGGTTACCCTTGACACTGCATCACAGACAGGAGCGCCTGCGATGGTGTACTAAACGACGAACCTGGGTGCACGAATGGCACAACGTCATTTCTTCGGATGAATCTAGTTTCTGTTTACAGTATCATGATGGTCGCATCCGTCTCTGGCGGCATCTAGGTGAACGCACACTGGAAGCCTGTATTCGTCATCGCCATACTGGCGTGTCAACCGGCGTGATTGTATGGGGTGCCATTGGTTACACGTCTCGGTCACCTCTTGTTCGCATTGACGGCACTTTGAACAGTGGACGTTACATTTCAGATGCGATACGACCCGTGGCTCTACCCTTCTTCGATCCTTGCGAAACCTTACATTTCAGCAGGATAATGGACGACCGCATGTTGAAGGTCCTGTACGGGCCTTTCTGGATACAGAAAATGTTCGACTGCTTCCCTGGCCAGCACATTCTCCCGATCTCTCACCAATCGAAAACGTCTGATCAATGGTGGCAGAGCAACTGGATCGTCACAATACGCCAGTCACTACTGTTGATGAACTGTGGTATCGTGTTGAAGCTGTATGGTCAGATGTACCTGTACACGCCATCCAAACTCTGACCCAGGCGTATCAACGCCGATATTACGGCCAGAGGTGGTTGTTCTGGGTACTGATTTCTCAGGATCTATGCACCCAAACTGCGTGAAAATGTAATCACATGTCAGTTCTAGTATAATAATTCGTCCAATGAATACCCGTTTATCATCTGCTTTTCCTCTTGGTGTAGCAATTTTAAAGGCCAGTAGTGTATATAGTGAAGGCCTGACTGTTTGCATGTCACTCATCGCTTGCGACACGCAGCGCCGGCTTTAGGGTGGGGCGACTCGGGCGGTCGCCCAGGGCGCCGGGGCCCAAGGGGCGCCACGTACTAAACGCATGTAAAAAAAATATATACAATTTACAATCACCCATTTCGCGAAACTAAAATATTATTCAGTCTCATTCAACATACGTCGCTAATCTGACGAATGCGCGATGAATTCGGGGTAGCAGAAGAGAAATCATGCTGAATGCAATCTTCGTATTGTCTGCAACCATCCATGTTTGACGCGGGCTAGCACGGGCTCTACCAAAGCGCCTCTCTTATTTGTTTCAAGAACTGCAACAAGGAAGAGCCCATGCAGCCGCACCATCTCTCGTTTACAACAGAAACTACCGGTCGCTCCAAATAAAAGAAAATACAGACTGTGAAATATACATTACATTATGATTTAATTAATACGAATGTATTTATATCGAATATTTGTGACTTAATGACTCATGTACATTAATTAATAGATCATGCAATGCGTGCACTGCATTCATAGAGAATTCTCCCCTAACTTACTGAAATAATACAGCGCCACACAATGTTTGTTAGACTGCATATGTTGCAGCGCTACGATTTGCACCCGCATGTCAGTAATTGTCAGTAAGAGTCGGAGGCAGCGGTCATGTTTTCGTGGCTGAATAATTGTGAGTGAAACGAGTGTCGTGACTGTGTCAACATTTTAATTTTCTGGTAGGTGCGAAAAACATTTTTATCTTTCAGTTCAGGTTTTTTTCTAGTTACGTCTACTGATAGGTGAATTTCTTTATTTGTTATAGATCGAATATTGTGGTCGCGAAATAGAGCAGTGTCCAAGCAATAATTTGTCAAATTATTAAATCATGCCAGAAGAGAAGGAAATGATTAAAAAAAAGCTTTCTGGTTCAGAAAATCGGAAAAGAAAAACTGAAAAAGAAAAAGTTCTTGAATAAACTAAAAAGCACATGAATATTTATAAGTACCTTAAAGGAAATTCTAAGGCAAATACTTCAGATATTGAATCAAAAGTCCATGTATCAGCAAATATTTCTTCAGACTGTGAACAATTATACACAAAAAATATACAACCACCTATTGAAGGTGATCAAATTCACCAGCGCAGTACTTCTTTGCATGAATCCTCTGATATTTCTCCAAGTCAAAATCAACACATGACATCTGTGGTCGATGAAAGTATCAACGTTCTTGCAATAAAAGAATACAATGTTTCTGATGTAGGTACGTGGCCAAAAGCACTTAATGCTAGAGATATAGATCGCATTATAATATGTGGACCCTCACAAGTATGTCTAAATAACTTTCCAAAAGATGAAAATGGGCGTCATTTCTCTTCAACTCATTACACAAGAAAACTATCAAACGAAGAAACTATCAGACGACGGTGGCTAGTTTATTCTGTATCAAACGACAGTGTCTTTTGCTTTTGTTGTCGACTGTTTGATTTAAAGTCAACTACTAATTTGACTACCACTGTGGGTTTCAGAAATTGGAAACATTTAAGTGAAGCTCTGAAACTGCATGAAAATAGTCCTAACCACAAAAAAGCATTTACTCAATGGACTGAAGCTGAAATCAGGTTTAAAGCTGGATTAACTATTGACAAGGAAGAACAAAAGTTAATTTCTAAAGAAAGTTTACGATGGAGCAATGTGCTTCAAAGATTGATGCACATTACTTTGTATTTGGCTGAAAATAATATGGCATTCAGAGGGTTATCAGATAAATTATTTACCCCAAATAATGGAAAATTCTTAGGTCTTGTACAGTTATTGGCAAAGTTTGATCCAATCATGGAAGAGCACGGCAGACTGGCATTGAATGATGATTTGGCTGACCATTATTGCGGCAAAAATATACAAAATGAATTAATAGAACTCATGGCATCACACGTTATGTCTACAATCGTATCCCGCATAAAGGGTTCAAAGTATTATGCAATCATAGCTGACTGTACTCCAGATATAAGCCACAAAGAACAACTTTCGATAACTTTAAGATGCGCCGACATAACAGAGGATGGCGTAAGTGTAAAAGAACATTTCATCTCATTTCTGCAAATAGATGATACAACCGGTGAAGGCCTCACAGAAAGCATTTTAAAAACATTGAGTGATCTTGACCTTAACATTAATGACTGCAGAGGACAGGGCTACGATAACGGCGCGAACATGAAGGGGAAAAATAAAGGCGTCCAGAACAGAATTAAGAAGTTAAATCCACTAGCTTTTTTTGTGCCATGTGGATGCCATAGTTATAATTTGGTATTGTGTGATGCGGCAAAATCATCAGTAAAATACGTGACACTGTTCGGAATGTTACAAAAAATGTTTAATCTATTTGCTGGATCGGTAAATAGATGGAAAATTTTGACCGACCATTTGAAGATATACACCCTGAAAAATGTAAGTGACACACGCTGGGAAGCTCGAATTGATAGCGTCAAAGCTGTTCGTTATCAATTATGCGAAATGCATGACGCTTTGGTTTCCTTGGCCGATGCTACTGAACAAAGCGATGCTGCGGTGTCACACGAAGCGACAACACTAGGAGGACAATTAAAAGACTTCAGCTTCATTGTTTCTCTCGTGACATGGTATGATGTTCTGTTTCAAATTAACGTTGTGAGTAAAGCAAGTCAGTCACCCACAATCAACTTTGTCGAGTTTATGGGAATCCTTGACAAATGTTGCTCTTATTTGGAAACATATAGACAAACAGGTTTCGAACAAGCTATTGTAACAGCAACTGAACTGGCTTCGGATCTTGATACGCAGCCATTATTTAAACCACAAATGCGATTAAGACGTATTAAACGCAGGCCGGGTGAAGAGGCTGTTGATGATCAAATAACTGACCCAAAAAAGAAGTTTAAAGTAGAGTTTTTCAATGCACTGTTGGACACCGTGCACATATCCATGAAAGAAAGATTTGAACAGATGCAAGAATTTTCTGCGACGTGGAGTTTCTTGTTTGACATGAAAAAAAATCAAAATAAAGAAGAACTAATACAATGCTGTTCTAAATTACAAGAAAAGTTAACTGTCAACATGAAGTCAGATATTGATGGAAATTTGCTGTGCGACGAAATTTTAGGCCTGCAACACTATCTCGAAGACAGCCCTATTGAAGCCTTAAACTTCATAAAAAAGCATAATCTTCAAGAGTTATATCCCAACATCTGTATAACGTTACGTATTTTGCTAACAATACCAGCGACTGTCGCAAGCGGCGAACGCAGTTTTTCCAAACTGAAGTTGATAAAAACGTACTTGCGGTCTACAATGTCTCAAACAAGACTAACCAGTTTGGCCTCACTGTCCATTGAAAATGAAGTTGCAGAAAACCTGAACTTTGCTAATCTGATCAGAGACTTTGCCGACAGAAAAGCGAGAAAAGTAAAATTTTAGTCGTTTATAATTGTTTTTCATTAGGCGTAATATGTTTTGTGTTCAGATGACTGACAGAAAATATAGGTTTATGGCTTACAGTTATATTAAATTCAATAAAAATATGGTACCCAATTCAAAATTAGTGTTTTTTCGTTATACATATTACCTCCTGTATATAAAATTCAATTGTTGTGTGTTAGTCTCACCAAAACAAAGAAATGGCTTGACCAATTTGAATAATTTTTGTTTTGTTTTGTTCGCTTTAGTACAGGGGTGCTTCAGAAAATAAAAGAAATATTTGGGATATACGAGCCTGTTTCAACCACATTTTACGCATCTTTTCTTTGTTTGGAACACGCAAAAACAATTTTCTGGAGTTGTTGTAGATGTACAGTGCAGTACTACGCAATATTTTTAGACAATTTCCCAAAACGTGAATGCCCAAACAATATATCACTGCTATACTGACTGTTACGGCAGCGACAGCAGCATGCTGGACTGACGTCACAGGCTACACAAGACTCACATGGAGCGTCTTAGCGGGCTTTCAGATTATTTGGATTTCATTTCCATTTAAAAAAATAAAATACTCAAATTTACGATGGAAAAAACCATGTTATGATCATAAGATGACGCCATTAACCACTTAAGACGATTTCTAGAAAACAGTCAAATACCGTGTTGCAAAGCACTGCCAGGTTCGCTATTTATACAATAAAGGGCGCCAACTGGACGACTCGCCCGGGGCACCTGGATGGCTAAGGCCGGCCCTGGCGACACGCTCTTATAAATACAGACCTGAGTATTAACAACCTGCTTTATTGAAATAAAAACTGTTATTGTGATTTGCTCGAACTGAAGATTAGCTATCCGAGAAAGCAGCATCCTTTGGCGCCCGACGAGAGACGAGTGTGCAGGACCCCGCTGGCTTCACGTGCACCGCCTCTGGGCCTGCAGTGCAGTGATCTCTTGCTGAAGCATTCCACTTTCTTAGATAGAGCAACACCTATCAAGTGCTCACACCATTTTTCATCAGCAGGAATGTATTTTTTTTTTCCTTCACTGAAAATAGTGAAAACAGTCTCGCGACAGGGTGAAATTTTAATCCACTCGTAGTGCAGGTGTGGAAACACTGGAATATCAGTGTGGTGGCGTTCGAAAAAGGTGTTGGTGGTGAAACAGTTTTAATTTTCATCAGTTCAGACTTACATATATCACCGAATATGAAATTCAAACTTCAGAATAGCATTTCCTATTGGGCAGTCGAAAGGGCCTATGAAACTACCTTGGGGAAGCGCGTGGCAAGAACAAACACATACATCTTTCCGTATGAGCTCTGATTTCCCTTATTTTATCACGGTGATCGTTTCTCCCTGTGTAGGTCGGCGTCAACAAAATATTTTCGCATTCGGAGGAGAAAGTTTGTGATTGGAATTTCGTGAGAAGATTCCGTCGCTACTAAAAACGCCTTTATTTTAATGATGCCCAGTCCAAATCCTGTATCATTTCTGTGACACTCTCTCCCATATTTCGTAATAATACAAAAGGTTCTGCCCTTCTTTGAACTTTTTCAAAGTACTGCATAAGTCCCATCTGATAAGGGCCCCACACCGCGCAGCAGTATTCTAATAGAGGCCGGACAAGCCTAGTGTAGGCACTCTCCTTAGTAGATCTGTTACATTTTCTAAGTGTCTTGCTAATACAATTCAATCTTTGGTTAGCCTTCCAAACAACATTTTCTACGTGTTCCTCCCATTTAAGTTGATCGTAATTGTAATTCCTAGGTATTTAGTTGAATTTACGGCCTTTTGATTTGACTGATTTATCGTGTAACCGAAGTTTAACGGATTCCTTTTAGTACTCATGTGGATGACCTTTCACTTTTCATTATTTAGGATCAGTTGCCAATCCTCGCACCATACAGATATCTTTTCTAAATCGTTTTGCAATTTATTTTCATCATGTAATGCCTTCATTAGTCGATAAACCACAGCGTCTTCTGCAAACAACCTAAGACTGCTGCTCAGATTGTCTCCCAAATCGTTTATATAGATAAGAAACTGCAAATGGCCTATAACACTACTTCGGGGAACGACAGAAATTACTTATGTTTTACTCGACGACTTTCAGTCAATTACTACGAACTGTGACCTCTCTGACAGGAAATAACAAATTCAGTCACATAACTGAGATGATATTCCATAAGCACGCATTTTCACTACGAGCAGCTTGTGTGGTACAGTGTCAAAAGCCTTCCGGAAATACAGAAATAAGGAATCGACCTGAAATCCGTTGTCAATAGCACTCAACACTTCATGTGAATAAAGAGTTAGTTTTTTTCACAAGGACGATGTTTCCTAAACCCATGTTGACTGTGTGTCAATAGACCGTTTTCTTCGAGGTTATTCATAATGTTCTAACACAATATATGTTCTAAAATCCTGCTGCATATCGACGTTAACAATATGGGCCTGTAATTTATTGGATTACTCCTACTACCTTTCTTGAATATTGGTGTGACCTGTGCAACTTTCCAGTCTTTGGGTACGGATATAAATATAAATATAATTTCCAACTGTGCAATAAAATTGCATGGTAATTTGCGCCAGGAGAAGAAAGAGATATGAAAAATATATTTACTTTTAAAGGCAGTCGAAACATACCTCACAATTAATGCATATTACAAATTTAAAAATTAAGTAGAAGTTAATAAAATAGTTACAGTCAAAAAACCTCTGTTAGATTGCAATAAGCAATGCTTTTTACAGGAAGCTCAGTCACTCAAGACCTGTAATTTGTTTTGCCTGTCTCATGACCGCCGTGAGCGCAATATCTCAGCCATTACGAGTAGTTGCAGGACTCAATTCCTCAGTCAGGCAGGAAAGACGGCATGGATATGTAAGAGAGGGATACCAGCATGACTGTGGTCCACATGTCATCTGCCACTATGAGTGGTGCACGCAGTTACTTCATTGTGGGATCCAAACATATTCCAAAAATGCATGTATGTATGTGTGTATGTTGCACATCTACTCCTTAACCATTGGACTGATTTCAACCAAACTTGGTACACATATCCCTTACACTTGGAGAGGGGGAGGCGGAAATTGGCAGAGAAAGGAAAGAGAATGAAAAGGCCGGTAAGATGGGGGGGAGGGCAGAAGGAGGGGGCGAGAGTGTGGTGAGGAGGAGATGGACAGATGGGAAGAAGAAAGTGGACCACCAGGAGCTCAAATAATAACCAGTAAATAGTGAATAAATATTGCACATCTAAGAAAAATAAATTATTCCAAGTATGTATGGACATGAAAAAGTTGTACACATCATATAAACCAAATGAGTTAGGTCATTTACTAGTACGTTGCCCACAGGTTCGGGAGGATACAGAACTATCGCCAGCACAATGTACAGATACTTTCCATACGAAACTTCCTCTTCCGATGTATTATTTGACCAATAATTCAGGAATGTTTGTAAGAACTACATTAGATACCACCTACTGCCGAACGGTCAATCCTGCGCAGATGGCACAGGCAGCAGACTCCCTGGTTCGTGTTGGCAGTATGCGGAGGACACAAACGAGGAAAAATATGCCGCATTCGTCCCAGTACAATCGTCAAGTACCGTAATCAGTCGAGCCCAGTTGGAATGTAATGTTTCCCAACGTTTTCTTGTTGAAAGTTTCCAAGAAGCTAGTTACCAACGTGTTTCGTCTAGGTAAAGCAGCTCTCGAAATCTTTATGATTTTAACATTTTATGTGTAAATTAGTTTTACGCTCTTCCGACGTATCATTTGTGACGTGAAACTATGCAGCGATAGTTGCATGAATATTAGGTTGCTTGAAAAATAGTACATAACATTTCAATTTCGTTCAGCATTACGTGTGCATCCTCTGATTGTTTTGCGCACCCAAGAAACAATGAAAATGCCACCTTGTATTGTAAAATTCACGCACTGTAATCATCTGATCTATGATTAAGTAGCTTTGATTCAAAGGATCTCAAACAACTTGAGAATATAAATGGCCAAATAAAATTATTATCATGGTTGACAGCCAGTTCGTAATTTTTGAATCGCAGCTTCCAGAGGTGATTGACACAATAACCACGGCGGTCATTGTGAGAGAAAAGGTCACTGTACTCGTACGAAGAGGTATGGCCAAAGAGGTGTTTGACCTCTCCACAGGTGGTGACAGAAGGGTTGGCTGGGGGGGGGGGGGGGAGGGGGCGTGTTGCCCCGTCTGAATGAGCTCTCACCACTGCTGGACCTCCTGCAGTCTGTGGCCCCTTTCAGGGAACTTACAATGGCTTTTGTACTGCTGAGCAAGCGGAACTGTGCGTTCTGACAGAAGAAACAGTCTAATTGCAACTGCTTTTACTGAAATTTGTTCTTGTATCAGCTAATGGAGAGAGAAATAAACAAGGAGAGAAAAAGAAACTTCGTGCAAAACATCTTCAACTTTTGTTGTCCTGTCTGATTCAGTTGCGTGTAATAATACGGTATATTGATAATATTTATTTATGGGCAAACACAACATTCCCAGAATACAAGAGAACTCACAAGCTGAAAACTTACAAACACACACAATGACAACACCACACAGAAAAGAACCAGATGGTACACCATGACCTAAACACGTATACTAATACACAGAGTTGCAAACATCCTGAAGAACAGGGATTCCAAATAGCATGTAAGTCTGGGCAAACCCTCCAATCACACCTAAGCCAACCAGCTACCAAGAGCAGCAAGTTCCAACAATCAGGAATATATAAACTTGAATGTCAAAGTTGTGATGGAGTATACATAGCCATGACATGAAGTTTAAAACACGATACAAAGAACACATCAGGTGTTGGAAGTACGAAACAAACCATTCCACATTTGCAGAACATTTAAAACACCATAACCACCATCCTACAAACATGGAACAAGAAATGAAAATAATGAGAATAAGTAACCATAACACACATCTTATAAAATGGCTCTGAGCACTATGGGACTCAACTGCTGTGGTCATAAGTCCCCTAGAACTTAGAACTACTTAAACCTAACTAACCTAAGGACAGCACACAACACCCAGCCATCACGAGGCAGAGAAAATCCCTGACCCCGCCGGGAATCGAACCCGGGAACCCGGGCGTGGGAAGCGAGAACGCTACCGCACGACCACGAGATGCGGGCACACATCTTATACAAGTGCAAGAAAACTTCCACATTCAGAAAGCCATCGCTGAAAACAAACATGTGATAAATGAACAAACACACATCAGCACAGGCTCCCTACTACACTTAACAAAAGAAATAATAAGATAAAATTAAAAAAATAAAAAAGTAAAGAAACCAATCGTTCCTCTCCCACATCCAGAGGGAAGAAAACTCTTGCACTTCCCCTTCTGGACAAACACACACACACACACACACACACACACACACACACACACACACACTGCCTACAAAAAAGGTTAAAATAAAATGAAAAATAAAATTATATCACACACCAAAACACACACACACGCACGCACACACACACAAATGCATACCCGAACAGATCATAGATACTTCAATAACGACACTCGAAAGTTTGGCAATAACATTCGATGTTTGGCAAAAACATCTGACAGTCGGCAACAGAAACCAAAACATTACATCGAAAGAAATGTTCAGTTTACAGTGCTGTGAAATGGGGGGAAAAACCACAAATTGCCATTTATAAAAAGTAGAACAACACCAAAAATGCAAGAGGAGCATAATATGTAGGAAATCGTCCACGCAACTTGTAAGTACAGTTCAAACCATTACTACTCAATAGGAAATACCAACCACCAGAACTGCTTATAACCTGTAGGTACAGTGACCAAAATGTAAATTAAATAGCAAACATATGTACATATTCCAGGCTACTGATGATGCCTTGCAGAAAATAAAGGCGAAACGCGTATGGCACTAAAATTGTGTTTTATTCAGTTGCTGTCAGACGATCCACAAGTAAAAATTATCAGTATACCATAATTCGTGCAAAACACTTCGTTTATTCCTCCAAAATTATTTCAGCGATAAGAAACCACCAGTGGGGACTTTTAATAAATGCTAGAACATATGCAGTGTAGATTGTTACATAGTGGAACATGTTAATTTTTAATTACTGATTTGATTAGTTTTAGCTTACGCTCAGTACAGCACGGTACCTTTAATTTATCTTCTCGAATGTCATTGTTTCATTACATGTTGTGTGTTTCTCATACGGCATGCCATTTGCATCAAGAGTGCCTGTTATTCATTAAATTTATTTTTGACCTTAAATAACGTTACACACCTAAAATGTGACTTTACGGCTGTAATTTGATGATTCGACGAATCCTAAGAGAGAAGAAGCTGTGTTAATTAATTTGCTGGTGTCTATTTGCTTTTCGACTGCTTTAAAAATACGTTTCTGTTTATAAGATGGGCTAGAGATTGCTCTGCAGTTCCATGTCATATTAAGTACTCGTCTGGCCATCTATTTATATATTAGACCAGTTTGTAATGTGCGGTGCTACTAAACGAGAAAACAGGATTAAAATGTATTTATTTAGTGCTCTCACATCTACAGGTCGTGTTTCTGTTCCCGGAAACGGCGTTGCTCAACACTGTTTCACTAGAAGCGACAAAAGTCGTCGACAAGAGTTCATCTGTTACTCCATCTTGTTTTTGACATGTATGCCGTGGGAGTTTGGATGGCGGGAATGACTGTGGAGAACTGTGTTTATCAGATGTCGACAGGTGATATGGGAGCAGAGTGTGAATCCGAAATCTGAATCTGCGCGCGCGCGCGCGCGTTTGTGTGTGTGTGTGTGTCTAAATAATGTTCTGTGTCATTTGTCAGTTGCGTTGTGGAAGTGACGAGTGTCTTGTTACAGAGTGTACCTTGGTCTTTTATTAGTTTTCACCTTCATATAATGCTATTTGCATGTATCAGCGTTCTTAAAATGTTATCTTCGATGCAGCGAACTGCTGTGTAGGCCTGTTCCTGTATTTGTCGGGTGTTGGTCATTATTCACTAAATGAGCTACAATAGTGAAATGTGAACTGTCTGTCTTCACAGTTCTTATGTGTTACGAGTACTTTATTCTAAAAAGCCTGCGTGTTTGTTCTATATAGTAATACTGGAAAGTATTCAGATGATACAACTGCTGGAAGGTTCAAAGAAAACTTGAGTTTAATTTCAAACACGTACACGACTCATACGACTATAGTTAGTGGTGACTTTAATTTATCCTTGATATGTTGGCGAAAATACATGTTTCATTCCGGAGGTACACATAAAATATCATCCTAAATTGTGCTTAACGCATTTTCTGAAAATTATTTCGAGCAGTTAGTTCATGAGCCCACGCGAATGGTAAACGGCTGTGAAAACACACTTGACCTCCTAGCAACAAATAATCCTGAGTTCATAACGAGCATCGAAACGGACAAGGAATTAGTGAACACAGGGTTGTCCTAGCGAGACTGAATATTGTAACACCAAATCCTCCAAAAATAAATGGAAAATATACCTATTCAAAAAAGCAGATAAAAATTCACTTGACGCCTTCCTGAGAGACGATCTCCACTCCTTCAAAACTAACAATGAAATTGTATACCACATTTGGCTTTAATTCAAAGAAATGGTATCGGCAGCAGTTGAGAGATTTATACCGAATAAATTAAAACACGACGGAGCTGATCCTGCTTGGTACACAAAACTCGTCAGAACACTGTTGCACAAACAACGAAATAAACATGCCTAATTTAAACACACGCAAAATCCCCAAGATTGGCGATTTTTTTCAGAAGCTCGAAATTTAGCGCGGACTTCAACGTGAGACGTTTATAGTAGTTTCCACAACGAAACATTGTCTCGAAACCTGGCAGAAAATCCAAAGAGATTCTGGTCTTATGTGAAGTATGTTAGTGGCAAGACACTATCAACGCCTTCTGTTCACGATAGCAATGGAGATACTATGGAAGACAGTGCTGCCAAAGCAGAGTTACTAAACATAGCCGCCGGCTTGTGCGGCCGAGCGGTTCTAGGCGCTTCAGTCTGGAACTGCGCGACCGCTACGGTCGCAGGTTCGAATCCTGCCTCGGGCATGGACGTGTGTGATGCCCGCCGGCCGCGGTGGTCTAGCGGTTCTAGGCGCTCAGTCCGGAACCGCGCGACTGCTACGGTCGCAGCTTCGAATCCTGCCTCGGGCATAGGTTAGTTAGGTTTAAGTAGTTCTAAGTTCTAGGGAACTGATGACCTCAGATGTTAAGTTCCATAGTGCTCAGAGCCATTTGAACCATTTAAACACAGCCTTCCGAAATGTCTTCACAAAACAATTCGAAGTAAATATTCCAGAATTCGAATGGAGAACAGCTGCCAACATGAGTAACGTAGAAGTAAATATCCTCGGACTTGTGAAGCAACTTAATCACTTAATAAAATAAAGTCTTCTGGAACAGACTGCATACCAATTGGGTTCCTTTCGGAGTAAGCTGCTGCATTAGACCCATACTTAACAATCATATACAACCGTTCGCTCGACGAAAGATCCGTACCCAAAAACTGGAAGTTGCACAGGTCACCCCAACATACAAGTTAGGTAGTAGGTGGTAATCAACTAAATTACAGGTCCATGTCATTAACGTCGATATGCGGCAGGATTTTGGAACATATATTGTGGTCGAACATTATGAATTACCTCGAAAGAAACGGTCTATTGACACACAGTCAACACGGATTTAGAAGACGTCGTTCGTGTGAAACACAACTAGTTCTTTACTCGCATGAAGTGTTGAGTGCTATTGACAAGGGACTACAAATTGATTCCGTATTTCTTGATTTCCGAAGGCTTTTAAAACTGTATCACACAAGCGTGTTGTAATGAAATTGCGTACGTACGGAATATCGTCTCAGCTATGTGACTGGATTTGTGATTTCCTGTCAGAGAGATCACAGTTCGTAGTAATTGACGGAAAGTCATCGAGTAAAACAGAAGTGATTTCTGGCGTTCCCCAAGGTAGTGTTATAGGCCCTTTGCTGTTCCTTATCTATATAAACGATTTTGGAGGCAATCTGAGCAGCAGTCCTAGGTTGTTTGCAGATGACACTGTCGTTTATCGACTTATGAAGTCATCAGAGGATCAAAAGAAAGTGCAAAACGATTTAGAAAAGATATCTGAATGGTGAGTAAATTGGCAACTGATCCTAAATAATGAAAGGTGAAAGGTCATCCACATGAGTACTAAAAGGAAACCGTTAAACTTCGGTTACACGAAAAATCAGTCAAATCTAAAGGCCGTAAATTCAACTAAATACCTAGGAATTACAATTACGAACAAATTATATTGGAAGGAACACGTAGAAAATGTTGTGTGGAAGTCTAACCAAAGTTGGAGTTGTATTAGCAGGACTAAGGAGTGTGCCTACACTACACTTGTCCGTCCTCTATTAGAATACCGCTGCGCGGTGTGGGATGCTAATCAGGTGGGACTGATGGAGTACATCGAAAAAGTTCAAAGAAGGGCAGCATGTTTTGTATTATGACGAAACAGGGGAGAGAGTGTCACTGAAATGATACATGATTTGGGGTGGACGTCATTAAAACAAGGGCGTTTCTCGATGCGCAGCAAGGTGAACCCATAAATCGCATGCTCTTTTTCTGCAGACACTAATCGAACAGGAGAAGACATTGACTGTGTAATAACAGGCAAGGAAGTAACAAACTTTAATGTTCATTGCTATGACTGCTCTCTTGAAGGTATGTGCGGTAGTACTTTATGTATTTTGACGCTACCCAGTGCAGATCGGTGGACATGAAATCCGTAATTCTGAAAAGGTCGTGTTAGGATCCACCAACCACCGTACCAGTATTGCCCTACACGCAAAAGATCTCATAATAAACAGGCTGTCCAAGGAGCAATGTTCAGTATTCAGGGGTATGGCTGGGATGCTAATTTGAAGCAAAAAACTTTCATATGGACATATGCCCTATTCCGAATGGTTTCCGAGAGAGAACAAATTTCATGTACACTGTTATTTTCTTCATCATTCGATACACTATCAGGAGTGCAAATGTACACACGTACGACACTTAGTAAACGTTACAACATCCATTTTGCAAATTATGAACAGAAAAAACTTACACTACTGGCCATTGAAATTGCTAGACCACGAAGATGATGTGCTACAGGCGCGACAGGAAAAAGATGCTGTGATACGCAAATGATTAGCTTTTCAGAGCATTCACACAAGGTTGCCGCCGGTGGCGACCCTGCAACGTGCTGAAATGAGGAAAGTTTCCAACCGATTTCTCATACACAGACAGCAGTTGACCGGCGTTGCCTGGTGAAACGTTGCTGCGATGCCTCGTGTAAGGAGGAGAAATGCGTACCATCACGTTCCCGACCTGATAAAGGTCGTATTGTAGCCTATCACGATTGCGGTTTATCGTATCGTGACATTGCTGCTCGCGTTGGTCGAGATCCAATGACTGTTAGCAGAATATGGAATCGGTGGGTTCAGGAGGGTAATACGGAACGCCGTACTGGATCCCAACGGTCTCGTATCACTAGCAGTCGAGATGACATGCATCTTATCCGCATGGCTGTAACGGATCGTGCAGCCACGTCTCGATCCCTCAGTCAACAGATGGGGACATTTGCAAGACAACAACCATCTGCACGAACAGTTCGACGACGTTTGGAGCAGCATGGACTATCATCTCGGAGACCATGGCTGCGGCTACCCTTGACGCTGCCTCACAGACAGGAGCGCCTGCCTGGGTGCACTGATGGCAAAGCATCATTTTTTCGGATGAATCCAGGATCTGTTTACAGCAGCATGATGGTCGCATCCGTGTTTGGTGACATCGAGGTGAACATACATTGGAAGCGTGTCATCGCCATACTGGCGTATCACCCGGCGTGATGGTATGGGGTGCCATTGGTTACACGTCTCGGTCACCTCTTGTTCGCATTGACGGCACTTTGAACAGTGGACGCATTACATTTCAGATGTGTTACGATCCGTGGCTCTACCCTTAATTCGATCCCTGCGAAACCCTACATTTCAGCAGGATAATACACGACCGCATGTTGCAGGTCCTGTACGGGCCTTTTTGGATACAGAAGATGTTCGACTGCTGCCCTGGTGAGCACATTCTCCAGGTCTCTCACCAATTGAAAACGTCTGGTCAATGGTGGCCGAGCAACTGGCTCGTCACAATACGCCAGTCACTACTCTTGATGAACTGTGGTATAGTGCTGAAGCTGCATGGGCAGCTGTACCTGTTTGTCTCAATGCCCAGGCGTATCAAGACCGTTAATACGGCCAGAGGTGGTTGTTCTGGGTACTGATTTCTCAGAATGTATGCACCCAAATTGTGTGAAAATGTAATCACATGCCAGTTCTAGTATAGTACATTTGTCCATTGAATACCCGTTTATCATCTGCAGTTTTTTCTTGGTGTAGCAATTTTAGTGGTCAGTAGTGTATTTTTAACTCATTCACGTCCAAGCAGTATCGTGCACGTCACATTAAAGCTGTTCTGCAGTTCCCAATAAATGTTCGAACATCCCATCGTCAACTTGAGTGCATTGTGCGCCCTTGTGAGAACAGCTGTGCTACCCGTTGGAGTGCCATGCACGTTCCCTGATGAGTGTAGCAGCGTCCATGCCGCGACCAAGAAGTTTATATCCCGTATTCAGCTTTCGTGTGTACACCTCAGACTTCAGATAACCTCATACACAAAAACTAACTGTGTAAGGTCTGGCGATCTTGGCGGCCAGTTATTGGAACTACCGGGATTAGTGTAATGGCGGCTGAGATGCTCTTCACACGTCTTGTAGAATGTATTCTATCTCAGGAACCACTCAGAATAGGGCATATGTCCGTATGATGATCTTTGCGTCAAATGAGCGTTCCTGTCTTATCCCTGAATATTGACCGTACTTCCTGGGACGTCTTGTATCTGAGGAGACGAGACTCCTGCACTTCGTTTCAATCGGCTCACCCCAAACGCATATACTTTCGTGAGCAGCTTCACAATATTAAAAACATATTCTTACATTCGTCACAAATGGTCACATTTCTTGGCCACCAGGTGCCACTCCAGACCTTCCCCCTTTCGATTTTTGCTGTTGGGTCGTTTGAAAGGTGGAGTCTCAAAAAAAAAAAAAAAAAAAAAAAAAAAAAAAAAAAACACTAGAGACAGGAAAGTAACTAGGGATTATGAATAGCGTGACTCAAGTAAAAAAAACCGCTTAGCGAATTTCAGCAGTTACACGTGCTGTTGTCAAGAGAAGTCGATAGTGCGATAGTGCATGAAATCACTTTGAATTTAATTATTTGTCTTTGTTTAACATTTTGTGTGAACATATATTTAAGTCGCTTTCGAGCAACTGCCTTATTTGTAACATGTCATTTCCTGAACGTGTTTGTGCGCTCTTTCCTTCTGCCATTGTCTGCTACAGGGTCTTAGGGAAAGGTGGCGTTCTTCAACCTGGAGCTGGGGGGCTGGAATTATCATAATCCTCCTAAATGGGTTGTGGCCGTAGCCTGCATGGCTGGCCTACAGGACGAGAGATTTCTCCTTTACGGCCAGTGTTTTCTATATCCGTTGCAGAAAAATTTCTTAAAGTCCTGCCAGAAGGCAGCACCTTAGGGAGGCTATGTTCGTGGGAGCAGCAAATGAGCAATGAGAAGGCTGCATTCTCCTCCTGATACTGGTTGGCTGCAGTGCCTAAAGGTTAAGTAATTTCGTGGAGCGATCTGGAGCTTGCCATGTCATCGGCACTGTAGGGCGTAATTTCTGTTTTCATCTGGTCGTCATTTCGGAAGCCGGGAGCCAGTGATGCTTCGTGATCAGCTAGGTTGCTTTTCTTGTGCGGAAACACTACGAAGCATTCGAAAGTGCGTTCCCGATGCAGGGGCGTCTAAATCTGCAAAGGCACTTCCCTGTTTCTGTCGGCGGGTGTTGCACACCAGTGAGGGCGGACTTGTTCTGTAAAAAGAGATCTCAGAATAGAGCGCGGACTCTTTAGCCGGCTGTAGGTAGTGTTGGTCAAAAGTGACATACTAGGCTATGGTGAATTGAAGGCAATAAACTTGATTTGTTTCCGCGTGAATTTGAAAGCGATGATTTTGTGCAACTACTTCCTGACCGACTTTGAGCTGTATTGCCGTTTTTTTGTAATTATTATTGGCGGAAGTTGTTAGTGGCCAGGTGGTGGCAGCTAAGGAACTGTCAGCGGAATTCCAGTCCAGTGGGCGGATGTCGAAATCTCCCCTGAAAGTGGTTAAACTGCTCGCCTCTTTTTACGCTCCGTGACAACTAAGATGGAACAGACACATTGTTGGCCAGGAATAATCGCAGCCAATGATAGACAACATGAAACACAGTACATACGCAACAGAGGTGAGGTGGTACACTTATACCGAAACAGGTATGGATTTCATCACCTGGGACGGTAGGATGCCAGACATACACTCCTGGAAATTGAAATAAGAACACCGTGAATTGATTGTCCCAGGAAGGGGAAACTTAATTGACACATTCCTGGGGTCAGATACATCACATGATCACACTGACAGAACCACAGGCACATAGACACAGGCAACAGAGCATGCACAATGTCGGCACTAGTACAGTGTATATCCACCTTTCGCAGCAATGCAGGCTGCTGTTCTCCCATGGAGACGTTCGTAGAGATGCTGGATGTAGTCCTGTGGAACGGCTTGCCATGCCATTTCCACCTGGCGCCTCAGTTGGACCAGCGTTCGTGCTGGACGTGCAGACCGCGTGAGACGACGCTTCATCCAGTCCCAAACATGCTCAATGGGGGACAGATCCGGAGATCTTGCTGGCCAGGGTAGTTGACGTACACCTTCTAGAGCACGTTGGGTGGCACGGGATACATGCGGACGTGCATTGTCCTGTTGGAACAGCAAGTTCCCTTGCCGGTCTAGGAATGGTAGAACGATGGGTTCGATGACGGTTTGGATGTACCGTGCACTATTCAGTGTCCCCTCGACGATCACCAGTGGTGTACGGCCGGTGTAGGAGATCGCTCCCCACACCATGATGCCGGGTGTTGGCCCTGTGTGCCTCGGTCGTATGTAGTCCTGATTGTGGCGCTCACCTGCACGGCGCCAAACACGCATACGACCATCATTGGCACCAAGGCAGAAGCGACTCTCATCGCTGAAGACGACACGTCTCCATTCGTCCCTCCATTCACGCCTGTCGCGACACCACTGGAGGCGGGCTGCACGATGTTGGGGCGTGAGCGGAAGACGGCCTAACGGTGTGCGGGACCGTAGCCCAGCTTCATGGAGACGGTTGCGAATGGTCCTCGCCGATACCCCAGGACCAACAGTGTCCCTAATTTGCTGGGAAGTGGCGGTGCGGTCCCCTACGGCACTGCGTAGGATCCTACGGTCTTGGCGTGCATCCGTGCGTCGCTGCGGTCCGGTCCCAGGTCGACGGGCACGTGAACCTTCCGCCGACCACTGGCGACAACATCGATGTACTGTGGAGACCTCACGCACCACGTGTTGAGCAATTCGGCGGTACGTCCACCCGGCCTCCCGCATGCCCACTATACGCCCTCGCTCAAAGTCCGTCAACTGCACATACGGTTCACGTCCACGCTGTCGCGGCATGCTACCAGTGTTAAAGACTGCGATGGAGCTCCGTATGCCACGGCACACTGGCTGACACTGACGGCGGCGGTGCACAAATGCTGCGCAGCTAGCGCCATTCGACGGCCAACACCGCGGTTCCTGGTGTGTCCGCTGTGCCGTGCGTGTGATCATTGCTTGTACAGCCCTCTCGCAGTGTCCGGAGCAAGTATAGTGGGTCTGACACACCGGTGTCAATGTGTTCTTTTTTCCATTTCCAGGAGTGTACATTTGACACGCGTCAGACTCCCTGCATAATGGGCGATAACGGACTCCTAGTAAGGAATATTCTTTCCATGGGCACTAATATACATTTTGCAGCTGCTGCTCATGCTGGCTATCAAGCTGCTGAAGGGCCCTTGTTGGATATTTTCACATCGCTCAAGGCGTTCAGTTCTTGCACTGTTGGGGGAGAGGGGTATTAATTGACAAACACTTCTACCAAGAGCATCCCAGGAATTCTCGATTAGGTTTAGGTCCAGGGACTATGCAGGCCATTCCATACTCTCAATATCTCCACTTCAGAGTGTGTTCGACATGTCAGCGGTCCTGTGGGGCTGGCTATTGTCGCCCATAAACGTTGAAGTCGGGACTTACTACATCACTAAACAGACAGACATGATCCAGAATAATCTCCCTGCAATATCGCTGTGTCCTAACAGTGCCTTGTGCAAATATATGCGGCGGTGTTCGGTCATTGAGCATATTGCCTGCCCGCACCACAATGCCATAACACCCAGGCCATCCCGTTGACGTACAAGAACATTCCGTGGTGTGTAACGTGTTTTCCTCTCTCTCCATATTACGTGGTGGTCAGAAACACTGTCCACAGCGATACAGGATTCGTCGGAGAACATCACTCTGGACATCTGCTGGTGACCCCAACAAACATGCTACGGACACCGAATAATTCTTTTTCAACGAAAGCGTGGTTGACGTGCGATACATATACCTGGCATCCAAGCATACGTATCAGCCTGATTTTATAACCGCGAAATGGTTCTGGCAGAGACATGTGTACCGGTAGCGGTTGCGAGGGCTGCAGCAATTTGCCTAGGAGTCAGATGTACGTTCCTTATCGCCACAAGAGCTACGTATCGATCCTTTTGCGATGCGGTGGTCCGTCTGAGACCACCGGCATGCTTTCTCATAGCATTTCCGCTTTCAGCAGTGTTTTTCAGTCGCGAGATGACACATTTGCGCACGTCCATTGTTGTAGCCAAAGTAGTGACACTTCGACCGGCTTCGCGCCGCCCAGCTGCTCCTACGTGATCACAAACACACAAATGATGTCCTGCAGACATGTTTCCGTACCACACGGAATGTCGCACTAATCGTTTCCATAGCAACTTTCGTCAGGCGCCGCACTGCATGAACTGTTGAATGCATAAGCGTTCTTGCACAGGTTTTGCCGCAGTTAACACGACCCGCGGTCCGGATTTCCTTTTAGTATCATTAGTCGGGTGTTCCGCAGCAACTGCCGGTTGTTCCTTACAAGGGAACCTCCCCATCGCACCCCCCTCAGATTTAGTTATAAGTTGGCACAGTGGATAGGCCTTGAAAAACTGAACACAGATTAATCGAGAAAACAGGAAGAAGTTGTGTGGAACTATGAAAAAAATAAACAAAATATACAAACTGCGTAGTCTATGTGCAAGATAGGCAACATCAAGGACAGTATGAGAACAGGAGCGCCGTGGTCTCTTCTCTCACCAGCCCTTTCCAATACTCTTTCATTACTCACTCTTTCCATACAGCTTATTCTCTCCATTCTCCTCCACATCCACATCTGAAATGCTTCTAACCTTTTTTCATCCTCTCGTCTCAGCGTCCACGTTTCTGCCCCATATAGTGCCACACCCCAGACAAAACAATGAAATGGATGTCAAATGGCAAATGAAGATGATGATAATAATGACTCTGAATCGATTCAAAATTGTCATTATGTTTCGCAAAATCTTTGACTTTACTATTCCGACCAATAATGCACCTGCCCATTCCACACCTAAGTCTGTACTGTCCGAATGGAATGAGCAGTGTACCGGTATCACAACTTGTTGGACTGAAATATTTTCTCGATTCAATAAGCAGCTCTACTAACCAGACTGGGTTTATGAATCTTTCAAAAGCCGTCCTCCTGTTATAGACAGTGCAGACGTGGGCAGAGTATCGTAAAACACTTCTCAGCCCGGAGTCGTCAATTCAGCTACCGGTGTTACGGCGCCGCCGTCAGACCGTGGGCCGGGGCAGAGGTAAGGCTGCAGCGCAGCTCTGCATAACGGTGACTTAGAGCGGCCGCTTAGGGCTGCGGACATTATAGTCATCTAAATCGGCCAAAGTACACAAGTGGGCAGGGGCTGCCGGCAGACGGACTGCGCAGCCCGAGGCGCCCTGTGGAATCACCGCCATTACGCCGCACCACAGCCATTTGCAAAGCAAATGTCCACCGCGCTCCTTTGCATACGTCCCGTGGTCTTATTTGTGCAGCCCATTCCACTTCGTTTCTGGAGAGATGAGTGGGGCCGGTTCTGCATCTTTAAGAATCACTCGGCGGGCTTTATGTCACTTCCTGCAATTTTATGAGTGCTCGGGGCGACCGGTGCCTGTTTGCGAACGACCCGCTGATGAAGTCACGTCTTAAATAAACACCACTTCCGTCTGACACGCCGCGACACGCTGGTCTGTCAACGGCAGGCCGTGCTGCTGCTGGCGAAGGGGGCGCTTCATCATTCCACGTAATCTAACCACTGTCCGCCTCGCCTGCTTAGCTGAGTGGTTGGCACGGTAGCTCAGCGTGTTCGGTCAGAGGGTTAGCAGCCCTCTGTAGTAAAAAAACTGAGCTAATCGATCAACAACGAACTTAAAGGGATGTCTTACGACGTCCGCCCCGAGCAGATGCAACGAACTAAAGTGAACAAAATGAAAATAAAAAATCAGTTCGTCGCTAGCGGCCATGCGAAGCGGAGGTCCGATACTTCCGCCTGTGCGGCGTGTGCGAGTGTTTGTTTACTTGTGGACTTAGTCTGCACGCGGCCTAGTAACAACGATCATGGCGAACAAGTATAGGAAAACTACATTACGATTCAATTTCTGCAAAGACTACGCACGACCAAAGGCTTTAGCAGTGGAACGATTCATTCGAGAGGAAGTCAAGATACCGCCAAACGATATTGTCGGAATTCACCTATCCATCATTAGTCCCACGGTATATGTTAAGATGGTAAATGACGCGGCGTGTGAGAGAATTCTATAGGCGACAAAAGCAGGTCTCCGATTTTGCCATAGTGACGGGAATGTCGGCACGGTAACTGTAGAACATGCTGGTCTGGGTGAACGGACAATACGTGTTTTTGAGCTGCCATTTGAGCTCCCGGCTGAAGATGTTATCGAGGCTTTTAAGCCATACGGCACGGTACATGGTCACACAGCAGAACTCTGGACACAATTCGCCACGTACCCCGTTCTTAACGGAGTGCGACAGATCACTATTGATCTTCAGAAGCATGTACCGTCCTATCTGACAACTGGTGGTTGTCGGGCGGTGGTGATTTACGATGGTCAACCACGTACATGTTCTGGCTGTGGCCAGGAGGGACACCTCAGGTCGAACTGTATGCAACGGCGGATTACGCAACTGCCTTCAGATGTGCGGGAGCCGTCGCCGGCGATGACAGTACTACCGATCACCTATGCCAAAGCCCTCACTGCGTCCGCTGATGACCGAAAGGACACAGCCCCGGTGGAAGATCAAAATTGCACTCTCCGAAGCCTTGTAGCAGACGTTGGGATGACAGAGGATGCTGCTCCATCGAGCATACAATCTACGGCGACAACATCAGATGAGACCGAACTCCCACCAAGCACACCGATAGTACACGAAGCAGTTCCAGCCACTACGGATGCTGTTCCGTCTGGAACGCACTGTGTGACGACAACATCAGTTTCGACCAAACTCCTGCCAAGTACAACGATGGGATTCGAAACACTTCTAGTTCCTACGGATGCTTTTCTGTCGGGCAGCCGTGATTCCCTACAATCTGAGGACACGGAAGGAAGATTACGCAAACAACGTTCCCCGAAAAGGAGGAAACGGCGGCGTCGGACGACATCTCCTCGGGATGACTCCCCTTGCCCCGACGACGATGTGCCTGTGGACCAAGACGACACAACAGCCTCTACGAAACAGGATGAGGCAATGGAAACTGTTCGATAAGACCCGCAGCGGTCTGTCACATTGACGGTACCGAGACGTGGTGATGCTGAAGAGGAATCACAACCAGTTGGCTCTCCAGACGCAGATGCTGTGGCTATGGACACGAATATATCACTGCCTGCAAAGATGTGGTATGACGATACTGAGGAGGCGCCGGATGTCATACAGAGGCAGCCGGCACTCACGAAGACGGCCTAATAATTGCTGAAGGTGAAGGGAGAGGGGCGAGACAACGTCTTCTAACTCAGCCTCCAGCGTCGATGCAGGGAGATGTTGCGTCTCGACAGAGTGGGATTCAACGCCATGCGAACCGTATTGCGACATTAAATATAAATGACGTGCGTTCACCGGCCAAAATACACCTACTGAAGGAAACGATTTGGGCATCTGATGTGGATATTGCTTCGCTGCAGGAAGTCCACATAGCTGCACTCCCATACATCGCAGGCTACCAGTCCTACTCGTCACATGGAGATCACAATGGGAGTGGGGTGGCAGTTTACGTGCGAGATGGCTTCCCAGTGGAAAACGTGTGTTATCTTCCGTCGGCCAGGGGAATGACTTTCACGACGTTTGGGACACGCGTCATCAATCTTTATGCACCGTCGGGAAACAACCGGCGGCGGGAAAGGGCGCAATTTTATGCAAAAGACATTGCCCCACTATTCCATGGACGTTATGAATGTGTAATAATTGGTGGAGATTTCAACTGTGTTCTCAGCCAGAAAGACCAATGGCCGCAAGCAAACATCAGCCAGGAGTTGCGAATCGTTGTCAACGACCTTGTACTTAGTGACACGTGGGAATTACGACTTGGAGATGCACCGGGATACACCTATGTGACAAGTCATTCGGCGAGCAGATTAGATCGCATTTATATCTCACGGGCTCATGCAAATGATGTCCAGGCCGCGGAACGCTGGCCATTGGCATTTTCCGATCACAGCGCTTACATCTGTACGGTGATTCTTCCCCGTAGAGAGGTGTGGAACAGTAAGACCCCGTGGAAATTAAACATTCAACATCTACATGATCCTGAATGCCGTCCACGGATCCTTGAGACATGGACGATGTCCGAGCGAAGGGTTGGAAGGTGCTGTCTGACTTGTGCTAAACCGACGCTTCGCAGTACGTTCATCTCATATAGCAGGGAGATGGCAGAATAGCGCCGCCGTACGACCGACTTTTATTTTGCAGCACTGCGTGACCTGGATGATGATCCGCCGGGACAGGACATCTGGATCGAACGCGAAAGGATAAAAGCTAAACTAGTGGCTTTAGCTCGGAAACATCTTCATGGAACCACGGTGCGCGCCAGATGTCACGATACGATAATGCACGAGATTCCTTCCATGCACCACGTCGTGAATGAACGAAAGCACCGACGACGCGTTTTGGTACGGGAATTAATTACCCGCGAAGACCGAAGGGTGACGCGTCAAGCGGACATTGTCTCTGCATTCGTCGACCATTACCAACACATCTATCGGGAAGAAGCAGCCTCTTTCGATGACCTCGACCGTATAGCCACGTCAGTCTCCCGTACACTGACGGTGGAAGCCACGGGAACCTTACTGGAAGCCATTAGCTGAGAGGAAGTACATGATGCGATCGCACAGGGTGCGTTGAATCGGTCCCCAGGCATTGATGGACTTCCTGCTGAATTTCATCGAGAATTTCGCAACTAAATGGCACCGCGATGGACGGAAATGTACAACGACATGTTTTCCGATGCGCCTATTCCACCGGCTTTTATTGAAGGCCTCTTGGTGCCAGTACATAAACCGAAGCCAGGAATTACGGTCACACATTATCGCCCCATCACCCTGCTTAACGCCGACTATAAGATCTGGCTAGCGTCCCGATGTATATTAATTCGTAGCGTTCTCTCTCCAGAACAGACGACACCGGGTGGATCGGTGAATGTGCAAACAGCTACTGGCGAATGCCGTGATGTGATAGCGCTGGCGGAGGAGTGCCGGCTTAAAGCGGCGATGGTGGCGGTTGATTTTGACAGTGCTTTTGATAAGGTGCGCCACAACTATCTGTACGCTGTACTGGAACAAATTGGATTTCCAGACCGTTTTACTGGTCTTATTAGAAGGATTTATGGGGGCGCACAATCCTTGGTACAGGTTAATGGGCGTATAGCAGGGCCCAATCAAATTCGACGATCCATTCGCCAGGGTTGCCCACTTTCGATGCTGCTGTTCGCGATAGCGTTGGAACCATTAATTGGGAGGCTAACAAATTCTCTTTCTGGGATGGAACCTTGGGGCTACACCTTCAAATGTCGTGCCTATGCGGACGACCTCCTGCTGATCGTTCGTTCTGAGGAAGAGGTGAAGACGGTCCTTGAACTGTTGTTGGACCACATTGTGACGGCGGGTAGTGCAGTGAACATGAACAAATCGGCAGCAATGCCGGTTGGAAGGGGCCTTACGCCGGAAGAAAAAAAATGGTTCAAATGGCTCTGAGCAGTATGGGACTCAACTGCTGTGGTCATAAGTCCCCTAGAACTTAGAACTACTTAAACCTAACTAACCTAAGGACAGCACACAACACCCAGTCATCACGAGGCAGAGAAAATCCCTGACCCCGCCGGGAATCGAACCCGGGAACCCGGGCGTGGGAAGCGAGAACGCTACCGCACGACCACGAGATGCGGGCACGCCGGAAGAAATCAGTCCGTTTCCTTATGTGCAACGATTCCGCTATCTCGGAATTGACTTTACCTCATCTGTAAAACATACTGCGGCAGTTAACTACCGACGTATTTTACAGACAACACGTACCATGGTCCGACAGCATCTCCTACGGCGCCTTGATCCTTTGCAGCGAGTCGAGTATCTGAACACTTATGTGGTTTCTCGAATGGTGCATATTTCGCAGATCCTGCCCCTACCACTCACGTTGGAACGTCGACTTCATCAGCACTAGGCTATTTTGTGATGATTGGGTCGCCCCTCAATGTGCGATACGCAACGCTCACGCTCCCTACGGACAAGGGGGGACTCGGACTTACGAATGTTCACCGCCGAGCGGCAGCGCTCCTTCTAGCCACGATGTACAAGCAATGGCGTAGCGGGCGTGATTCCCTTACATCCCGCCTACTGGACCTCCTGGTTCCAGCGTCCCTCACACTTACGGTGACTGTGGGCAACATTACGCCACATTTTGCGCATGTATCAACATTTATCGTGGAACTTAGTTATATCAGAAACGAGCTTCCGCGCACGAGACCGCCATGCGCGAAGGCTTTTTATGTTTGGCTGCTACGACGGATAAGTCGTAATGTCATTGAACTCAAACACCCCAAGTTGCATTGGGCGAAGATTTGGAGACATGTGCACCAAAAATTCCTTCCTACCTTTTTTCGGGCACTGTTGTTCTCTGTCGCCTGTGGCAAGTTCAACACCAATCAACGGCTCCATGCAATTGGACTAGTGGACACTCCACTAACCCCGAAATGTCGCCAAGTGGATGACGACCATCACCGCTTAACTTGTATCGCGGTGGAGGACGTATGGCTCCTAGGAAGACAGATGGTGGCTTGCTACCTCCGTGTGACCCCGCAACATATTGCACTTGCTGCCTTCTTACATCCGGAGATACTACTTTCCGGCGACTAAATCACAGTCGATCCATCTGGGTCAAAGGGTGGACCGTCGCGTACCTCTATGGGGATGCTGCCAAGTCGCGACTTAACTTTTGGTATTTCTTACAGCAAGCCCACAATGAGGTTCATAGATGGTCACACTATCGGAAAACCTTTGCCAACTATCTTCAGACAGTCTTCCTTGACCCCCCATGCAGTTGGGATGTGCCGGGTGTAGTCGGTGTGCACATTTGACAGCTGATAATGAACCTCACGCTTCACTCACCACTCAATATGTAATGCACATACTATACCATGAAATGATCTACATGTTCCTTTTAACAGAATGATCTTTATTGAAAATAAGTAAATAAATAAATAAAAACAACATCCCTGTTCCTTCAAATTTGTGATTTGTTTTAAAATGATGTTTTTTTTTTTCCTGACGATACATTTCATTTAGTGTTTGTGAACTGCTGAAAAAAAAAGTGGTTACGTGCTTACTTCCCGCATCAGTTCATCGTCATTACATGCGCGCGAGTCGCCAGTGTGGCGCCGACTGAAATAATGAAATAAGACTCTCACTTGGCGGCCGAACTTCCCCGGATGGGGCCTCCCGGCCAGCAATGCCATACGATCATTTCATCTAACCAAACCCCTCCTTCTTCCTTTTATTTCACTCCATTAATACATATGTCATACATGTCACGCCATTCTGAAATACTGTATTATATGATTATTATTATCATAATTATTATTATTAGCTTTTTACCTCGCTCGTGTACCCATATGTCACACATGTTGCACAAATATGTGTCTGAAAAAAATGGTTCAAATGGCTCTGAGCGCTATGGGACTTAACATCTGTGGTCACCAGACCCCTAGAACTTAGAACTACGTAAATCTAACCAACCTAAGGACATCACACACATCCATGCCCGAGGCAGTTTCATTTATTTTTTGTTGTTGTTGAAGCCTGGTACCAGTATAACTAATCAAAACGGTACCAATAATGTGTACTGTTATTTTGCAGGAGGAATAATTTGCGTATTTTTTGTTCTTAGATGAAATGTCGCAATTCTAAGTTGATATTTAGCATAAAGTGAATGCAGAGGTAAGCAGATGGAGAGAGGTGCCAGAGTGAAAGGACGAATTCGGAGACTGGAATGCTATCTCCGAAACAGCTTCATGTGTTATGTGGTTGAGTATAAGGGAGGAAAGGTATGGTATGTTGTCGTGAGTGTGATGGTGTTATGAGTATAAGGGAGCAAAGGTATGGTATGTTGTGAATGTGGTGGTGTTAAGGTTAGCTGACTTCTAGACCTATTCTGTTAGTGTATTAATGGATTGAATGAGAAGGAAAATGTGATGTCTGGCGAGTGAGAGTCGTAGAGTAGTGTGGTCAATGTGCACACTCCTGTAAATGGGATGCTACTGATCTGTAACAAAAACATTATTATGTATTGTTTGATTTGGATGAACCCCGATGGCAGGTCAGGATATGACATCATGTGGATGGTTCATACGTGTCCTAGAAATGGTGTTATATATAATAAAATGTAAAATGTGTAAAGAGATACTAATTTCAGTCTGTCACGAGCACAAAGGTGCATTGTTTGTTGTAGATTTAAAGTCACCAGTTTCTAAAATTTTCACTGTGATAGGATGTTAAAGTAGTTTAATATTTAATAACCTGTGCTAGGTAATTGAGAGCTGTGTAGATTATTTCTTATTTTTTTTGTTAGAACACTTTCAAGGGGTATTAATTTCAGTCTGTCACAAACGCAAAGTTTCATTGTATATTGTAGCTTTAGAATCAACAGTTTCTAATATTTTCACTGTGATAGGATGTTAGAGTAGTTTACTATTTTATATTGTAATTATGAGTTGTATAGATTGTTTCTTATTCCTTTTGTTTTTTATTTTACACTTTCATGTTTTGTATGAGGGACGACAGGTACAATCTATAGCACAAGTGTGGGCTGTATATAGAAAAGAGATAAATGTTGATGTTGTATGTGTAGAAAACTAGGGTGTATAATTTTATGTTTTTTAGAACAAAGATTCTTTTATTACCAATGTATCTAATAGATCATACATGTAATCAATGAGTATTTAAATAATGTAAGAATATCCTTTTGTATGTAATGTTGCGAGATGCACGAAAGGGTCTGACTGATTGGGAGTCGTAACGCCCATACCGCTAGCGGGCCGAGCTGACGTCGCCATGGCGACGGGCGACAGAGCCGCGGCACTCCCCACTCCACTGTCGGACGAGGTACACTCTACGCGCTCGCTACAGCAGGTCAACGGCCTGGGGCGACACGCACGTACCACTGGCCATTCATAAGTTGCGCCACCCTACGACTGGGGAAAGTATCCCGCGGAGGCAACAGCGGGTGGTTTCTTCTGCTCAACGGCGCGCGCAGCGGCGCCACGGCAGAATGGACGACGCGCGGCAGAGCCCGGCGGGCATTTGTTACCAGCAACTATTAACTAGTACTGGACTGTGGAGCCGTGAAACAAGATGACTTCTCGTATGTCTCCATAAGGTGGAAAGTGAAGGACTGGTGTTTCCACGTTGTGAGTGGTGGAAAAGATTTTGTCCTTAGCAGACAGGACGATCGTTTTGTTTTGTCTTGACCACTGAATGGTGGGATCCATAAACCTTTGGCAGTGACTTGTTAAGTGTGCTTTGTGAATTGCATGTGGGACGCTTGGTATTGTTGAAGAGGACAGTTGTCGTTTGGTGACTAATTATTGTATGAACGCAAGAAACTAGAGTGGGACATTGACATTTGCGTCTGTAGTAGGAGACATTTCTTGAATTGGTGCGGGAATAAGTGCTGTTTGTTGGACCTTACGACTTTTAATTACACCATGAACTGAAAGGACAGAACCGTGGGTAATAGTAGTTGTAGGGCCATTTCTGGACGACCAGATTCGTGTGAATGGTACGCTGAGAGTGACTATGACATTTGTGTTTAATGTGAGATACAGACTGTTCAGTGCGTGTTCAAAATGCCGATTTGAGTGACTTAAAGACTTTAGTCCGGTTAACCATGGGAGAGCTTTGACACCGAGACAGTGTTTCTAGGAAAACTATCAGCAAGTTTTTGACCCCAAGAAAATCACAGAATGAAATGTTTCCGTGTGACTCGCAAGATAGGGAATAATGTATTTGTAATTGTGTAAATGTTTTTTTTATATGTTTCATTCCTGAAGGGACAGCAAGTGTAATTGTATTTCATTAACATTTGTGTTTAGAATAGTTAGTGTTTTTTTTGGTTTGTTCTGGGTTATCAAGTTCACGTAGCATGTTTATTAGAATATTTTGTACAATGATGCTTTCATTATCAGCCAGTGGCGTAATACTAACGTAGTCGCTCTTGTAGCATTGATCAGTAAGGTTGTCACAGGGGACAAGAGTTTGCATTGCACAACAAATATCGGAATAAATTGATGCATTTTGATGTCGTGGACAGTAATGGTCTTTTTGGTGTGTTGACTGAAGCCACTTATTTTCATTATCACAGTGGTGATATTTCACATTAAAGTGTAACGAAGGCTAGTCGAAATGCAAGTTCTTGTCGTCTAAATGTGTGACAACAGAGAAATGAGCAGTAGAGTAAGATACGAGAGCTACTGGTGGATTCAAGCATTTATTGCTAACTATTTATTGCGTGTATTGGTATGGAGCCTGACTTCTACGTGCAACTAGTGTACGAAATTTTTTTCTTTTGTTGATTTTGTTTTGTATTTAGACATTGCCGGGTAAAGATTATTACAACGCAATTTATGAATGTCAGATTACTTGTTCTGTGTTTGGACGGTGAGCTATTTAAAATTTCACGAGTACAATTAGTATTTTCTTTCATTTGTCATAGAATTAGTGAAGTTTGGATTACTCATAAAAATAACGGAGATCCCGGTAACTAAGCCAATTTTTATCTCACCATTATTTTTTAGTTGTATGATGTAATGTTTTATTTGTCATGTGGATTGTTGTAAATTTGTATGTGTACGTTACTCCGCATTGTGGAGAGTACAATAATGCAACAACTGTGTCAATAATTTGGTAAAGTAACAACATTTGGTCGTCAATTTGAGGTCACCAGGGGCTAAGGTCTCCTCCTGGTTATTTGATGACTTGCTATTTTTGTTCTAATACAGTTTTCCTAAAAAAATGTTCGGAACTACCCTCGCATTGCAAGGATAGTACCGTGCCATTTTTTTCTGCATGGGTAGCCGGTGGTGAAAGGGTACAGTACCGCCCGACATTGAAAATAGGTACAAAATACTTCATTATTTTTGTCAGAACAACACATTTTTTTGTAAAATAACTCAATTTAAATTAATACAGCGAAGCCGGATACCAGTGTGGGAAAGAATGACAATTTATTTATTTAATTGATCACATGTGCACTCCCACAAAGTAAATCCCTACATCCAGTTTGGTGAGATCTGTGAAATGAATGAATGTATGGTCGTCTGCTAACCAGAGATAGTGAATGTGAATATATGATCATCTTTGAGTCGATCCTTTGGCCACCTTTGGTGGGACCAAAGACATGAAATTTACCAGAGCTTTGAGCGCCTGAAATGTGGCTGACCAATAAGGTAGCAAGGTGCTTCTCCCACTTCGACAGAGGTGCGAGAGAACCTGAATACGGCCATGTTTCAGCACTCTGCCGCCGGATCTTGTGCTGTTAAGACCTGTTTTAGTTGTGCTCCGAAATGACGAAAGAGTGGAGACATGGTATGCTTGTGGAATATTTAAGAGTAGTTTGAAATAATAATTTCTCTATCTCAGGAACTTTTGTGGGGAGAATTAAATGTCAGGCAGGTAATATTAAGGGGATTGTAGTAATCTTCGGAAGTGACCAACGGTCACATTGAAACCACGTGTAGCAATAAGCTGAAATACTCCCGTGTGCTTAAGTTAAGCTGAATTACTAGCATGTGTACAACAAGTTGAAATATTTAAGAAATAGCGTGTGTATCATAAGTTGAAATATTTAAGAAATGGCGTGTGCAGGACTTGAAATTAGAGACGAGTACTTCCACATGGTGAGTACTGTGTGAGTCTCAATCTGTGTATGAGACAAAGGATAAAGAGAAGTACTCGTCCATGGTATCAGTTGAGGACTCGCGTGTGTGCTTAATATTACTTTGCGTAATAGGATTCTGCGTGACGCTAGATTTAAACTCTGAGAGAGAATCAAGGTGAGTCGGCCGTCTATCCAGCAACGCCACTTGGCTTGCATTGCACAGGAAGACGTGCATATATCTCCAGAGTTCACAGTAGGAAAGTAGAATTACAAAGTGGGGCAGTGTCGTGTGAAACTGGGATAAATACAAATTGAAGTGGGAAAGCTGAAAGTGATAATGTTGTGACTATTTTGTGTTTTGTATTCATGTTGTAGTGTGATGTATGTCATGTAATTTGGGTAAGTGTGGTTTTCATGGGAGAGTAGCAAGGTAGTTTCAAAAGATTAGTGGGTTATGCTTGTTCCTTCGGTACCGCTCGGTTTGGAGGAAAGTTTCGTGATGATGATTGTGAGAGTCGAAGTGTGAGGTATAATAAAAGATCCACCATCCTATCCAGAAAGTGCACTGTAGAGTTAAATAGTTACGAGACCATAATATAGAGATTCACTAATGTAAAGCCATGCCCACTGCGCGGAATTTCTCATATGTTATTGTTGTAGGTTATAGAATTTGTGTGTTTAGGTTAGAGAATTTATCGGAATAAATAAGATAGTGAAAAGAAAAAGATTGGTGGCCTTTTCCATTGAATTGTATGTTGTCATAATGTCCCGAATTTATAATGTGTGCGCCATTCATATTCAGTGGGATGGCCACGTGTTAATAAAAGCCGTTAAATAAAAGACAAAAAGAAAATGTGGTATTGCCAGTGCGTAGTGTACAGTCAGAGTTCTGTAAATCACTGATAGTCAGATATGCGTTTCCGTTGCGTAGTAATCATATAGGAGGATAACTTGTAACTAAGTGTGAGTACTAGAGTTCATGTTACTCGTCAAATAAGAAAGAATCCTCTCGCTTGGCAGACCACTCATCTTGCAGACCTGACTGCTTGATGCCACAGTATGAGCAACGCATGTGGGTGCCTCTCAATGTGTCTGAAAAAAATGGTTCAAATGGCTCTGAGCGCTATGGGACTTAACATCTGTGGTCACCAGACCCCTAGAACTTAGAACTACGTAAATCTAACCAACCTAAGGACATCACACACATCCATGCCCGAGGCAGTTTCGAACCTGCGACCGTAACAGTCACGCGGATCCGGACTGAAGTGCCTAGAACCGCTCGGCCACCACGGTCGGCTATATGTATCTGAACCTGTTGTTTTACACCATATAGCCCAGGACGGTACGTTAATTTTATCGGTGGTATTCCGCCGTGACGAAAATATAGGGGCGCAGCCGCAGTCATTCTCGCCTCCTGGTTCACACGCTGAACACCACAAATAAGAAGCAAATTGCTCCTCATACTTTAAAAGTATTCCAAGTCAAGTAAATCCATGATGGTAGACGTTACCCTTCTGTATCTCTCTCGCCTCATCCAGCTACCTCCTGTGCCTCTTCCACTTTCCTACTCACACCGTACCTGTCTTTCACCTGCATCCTCGTAATCTCCCCCTCTTCCACTTCCCACATCCTCTTATTTTTCCTCCTGTCCATTAACCCTCTGCATCTTGAACCTGTCTTAACATATTCCCCTCCTCTGCTCTGTCCGTCTCCACCTCCTCCTCTCGCTCTGTCTATCTTCCCTCTCCCTTTGTCCATCTTCTCCTTACCCCTCCCCCCACTCCTCCTTCCCCTCTGCCACCCCCATCTTCTCCTCCTCCCTCTCTCCGTCCACCACCTCTTTCGTCGCTCTCTCTCTCTCTCCCCATTTTCTCCTTGCCCCCCCCCCCTCTCACTCTATGTCCATCACCTTAGACACTACATTTTTGGAACCATGTACCACCCCAAAAGAAAGTAGATGATAATTACCTCCACAGTGTTTCTTCCCAAGCAATAGTTGATTGTGTACCAACATTGGTACACAATCAACATAGGGGTCCAGGAGAAGATCTGCAATTTTATAATATGTATAGACTGTTATCAAAATGTTAAGAACGATGTAACATATTTAACATACAGAAAACTGTCTCACAAAACCCACAAAACTACAGACCAGTATCGATGACGTCGATTTGCTGCAGAATTCGTGACCATGTTGGAAGATTAAATTCCCGTCCAGAAATCAACACCGATTTAGAAAGAAATACTTTCCACGTGGGTAGCTCGAGGAATTCTTAAGTAATACAACCCAGTAGCAGGACGGTGGGAAGCACAGATGACATCCCAAAAGTGATCAACGGAACTATTCTCCTATTTAATTGGCATCCATCTATAGTAGAATCCTAGAACTTATTTCGAAATCAAACAAAATGGAGTGTCTCTGCCAGAACAATCTCCTGGATGGCG
Source organism: Schistocerca nitens (assembly GCF_023898315.1). NCBI lineage: Eukaryota > Metazoa > Arthropoda > Insecta > Orthoptera > Acrididae > Schistocerca > Schistocerca nitens. The sequence goes on from NC_064617.1 coordinate 75,381,210, forward strand.
ACCATAATGTGTTCCAAAGGTACCGGTAATGCGAGAAGAAATTAGCTCTTTTCTCGCAAGTCATCGAGGTAATCAGGTGGATGCCGAGTTTCTTGATTTCATTTAAGCACGCGACTCGGTGCCACGCTAACATTCATTAGCAGAAGTCCGATCATATCGGGTGACAAACAAAATGTATGACTGGATGGATGACATGTATATGACTGTCTCGATGACATGTAGGTAGGGACGACGCATCGTGTTATCGTAGAACGAGAGTCATCAACAGAAGCGAAATTAAAACTTCCTGGCAGATTAAAACGGTGTGCCCGACCGAGACTCGAACTCGGGACCTTTGCCTTTCGCGGGCAAGTGCTCTACCAACTTTTTTTTTTTTAACCTTTGCCTTTCGCGGGCAAGTGCTCTACCAACTGAGCTACCGAAGCACGACTCACGCCCGGTACTCACAGGTTCTGCAAGGTTCGCAGGAGAGCTTCTGTAAAGTTTGGAAGGTGGGAGACGAGGTACTGGCAGAAGTAAACCTGCGAGTAACGGGCGTGAGTCGTGCTTCGGTAGCTCAGTTGGTAGAGCACTTGCCCGCGAAAGGCAAAGGTCCCGAGTTCGAGTCTCGGTCGGGCACACAGTTTTAATCTGCCAGGAAGTTTCATATCAGCGCACACTCCGCTGCAGAGTGGAAATCTCATTCTAGAAGCGAAATTAGTTTCAGGTGTAACCCAGACAAGTGTACTGGGACCTTTCCTCATGTCCTACATTGTAATCTGGCATATTACATGAACAGCAGCTTAGGATTTCTTGCGATCAGTGATGTTACCTATAATAAAGTTGTATGGGAAGATAAAAAAAATATCAAAGCACATATTTACTAACTTTCAAAAAGGAGCATAGCTTGTAAACGTGCTTTAAATTATCAGAAACGTAAATCTGAGCACTTCACAAACGGTGAAAATTAAAATCTTGTGAGCACAATATCGATAAGTCATACCAGGAATCACTCGACTCACGCAAATACCTGGGTTTAACAATATGTGGTGATTCGAAATGGTAAAACCACATAGGTTCATATATTTTGGCTCACTACCTAACCGTTTTTGAGAAAAGAAGCCCCAAAGTTCAGTCGACTCAAAATTGACGAGATATGTTGGTAACTGAAAACGGAGCATTTTTCATCATCATATATTTGGTCTGTAAATGCTTAATTTCCGAGTAATTGAGAACTCTTACGATTGCGAGTTACTTTCGCGCTAGGGTAACACTCACAAGGAAAGGTGCGCTGGCCGAGCTATCAGCGCAACAGGCTGGAGAACAGAAGACCTATTTTCGATTACTACATGCATTTGGCAGATTTCTCTGTGTCTAAATTGCTGGGAGTAGTAGTAGCAATACGGCAACGAAATCAGTAACAAATAATAATAGGATAGGTAAATAAATGTCTCAAATAACCACGTGAAGAATTAAATTTTTAATCTTCGTTATTAAAATAACTCCGAAGGCAGGCTTCGAATTCATCACAAGGGTCCACGAACAAGTTCATTTAGAACTTCATAATTCGAGTTTGCTTCTAAAACCCCAGGAACCAAGCGGATGCAAAAACGATCCACAGCATCATTCACGGTCAAATTTTAGCACCGATTTCACAGGCGAATTTGCGGTATGCGAGGCACTTACCAAGAAAGAAGTATGTCTAAATGCAAAGAAATTCCTTTTTACAAGGAATTGTGGGAAGGGATAATGTACATACTCGTAGATTGTACTCATTACGTATCCTTGGTACCACGAATATACACTCCTGGAAATGGAAAAAAGAACACATTGACACCGGTGTGTCAGACCCACCATACTTGCTCCGGACACTGCGAGAGGGCTGTACAAGCAATGATCACACGCACGGCACAGCGGACACACCAGGAACAGCGGTGTTGGCCGTCGAATGGCGCTAGCTGCGCAGCATTTGTGCACCGCCGCCGTCAGTGTCAGCCAGTTTGCCGTGGCATACGGAGCTCCATCGCAGTCTTTAACACTGGTAGCATGCCACGACAGCGTGGACGTGAACCGTATGTGCAGTTGACGGACTTTGAGCGAGGGCGTATAGTGGGCATGCGGGAGGCCGGGTGGACGTACCGCCGAATTGCTCAACACGTGGGGCGTGAGGTCTCCACAGTACATCGATGTTGTCGCCAGTGGTCGGCGGAAGGTGCACGTGCCCGTCGACCTGCGACCGGACCGCAGCGACGCACGGATGCACGCCAAGACCGTAGGATCCTACGCAGTGCCGTAGGGGACCGCACCGCCACTTCCCAGCAAATTAGGGACACTGTTGGTCCTGGGGTATCGGCGAGGACCATTCGCAACCGTCTCCATGAAGCTGGGCTACGGTCCCGCACACCGTTAGGCCGTCTTCCGCTCACGCCCCAACATCGTGCAGCCCGCCTCCAGTGGTGTCGCGACAGGCGTGAATGGAGGGACGAATGGAGACGTGTCGTCTTCAGCGATGAGAGTCGCTTCTGCCTTGGTGCCAATGATGGTCGTATGCGTGTTTGGCGCCGTGCAGGTGAGCGCCACAATCAGGACTGCATACGACCGAGGCACACAGGGCCAACACCCGGCATCATGGTGTGGGGAGCGATCTCCTACACTGGCCGTACACCACTGGTGATCGCCGAGGGGACACTGAATAGTGCACGGTACATCCAAACCGTCATCGAACCCATCGTTCTACCATTCCTAGACCGGCAAGGGAACTTGCTGTTCCAACAGCACAATGCACGTCCGCATGTATCCCGTGCCACCCAACGTGCTCTAGAAGGTGTAAGTCAACTACCCTGGCCAGCAAGATCTCCGGATCTGTCCCCCATTGAGCATGTTTGGGACTGGATGAAGCGTCGTCTCACGCGGTCTGCACGTCCAGCACGAACGCTGGTCCAACTGAGGCGCCAGGTGGAAATGGCATGGCAAGCCGTTCCACAGGACTACATCCAGCATCTCTACGATCGTCTCCATGGGAGAATAGCAGCCTGCATTGGTGCGAAAGGTGGATATACACTGTACTAGTGTCGACATTGTGCATGCTCTGTTGCCTGTGTCTATGTGCCTGTGGTTCTGTCAGTGTGATCATGTGATGTATCTGACCCCAGGAATGTGTCAATAAATATTCCCCTTCCTGGGACAATGAATTAACGGTGTTCTTATTTCAATTTCCAGGAGTGTATTTGTTTCTACTATCAACATAGTCACGCGTCTCAGTTTTCACTAATAATTTTGAGATAAGCTAAATCCGCATTCTCACATATTATGAAATTGATTTACATGTAGGTATTTTCAAATCTCAAACTACTGGACTGGTATCAATCAAACTTCGTATACATATCATTTACTGTCTAGCAAGAATCACTGTGTGGTTTGGAACCGCTTGTCTAGCAAAGCCGTGGGGCTAAACAAACAGTGTAGCTCACGACGACCAAATGTCCATATTTTCTCCAGACAGTATTTGTGAATGAGGGCTCTTAGTGACTTGAAACAAATTTTACAAATAATTAATGCCTCTATGATACTTTTTCGCGCTGACAACCTCCGCAAAACGGTGATAGGAAAAAAGTTTATTGGTTATTAGATTTTCGCTGTTCATGCAGTAAAACCGCCGCACGAAGCATGACGTTTTAATTTATTACTTTTTTGTTCCTAACTCTGTACACAATAGAATTTACAGATAGTAGCCGCTTATACCGTTAGATGTACCTGCAAAATAGTTCAGGAGATACAACGTCACAAACATCCAGTTACGAGAAAATGAAAGTAGAGGGCGAAATTCGCTAGAGAAGTATGTAAATATGAGTGAAATATGTCAAATATATGTGAAATATATTTGGCATGTGCATACGTGTTCAAAGTCACGGGTAAAGAGCTCATCCTAAGCCCCTGAAACGATTACAACCGAATTTGGTACGCATATTAATTACAATCTCGAAAGAAATATTGTGGCGTTTAGAACCGCCAGCCTCCTCGTGAGATAGGGGTGATAACCCAAAGAGAAAGGAAGAGGAGTAGACGGACAGACCACGAGGGGGAAGGAGGTGATGGACACAAATACTGGGGGAGGAGAATGTGCACAGGCTGAGAGGGAGGGGAATAGGGCAGAGAGAGGAGAGAGGAGGGGGTGGACAGACACAGGAATAGGAGAAAATGGACAGAGACGAAAAGATATGCGGAGAGAGGGGTAGGAGAGGATGGACAGCGAGAAGGGGAGGAGGAAATAGAGAGGGGGATATGGACAGAGAGAGGAGGAGGAGCAGATGGACTAAGAGATTGGGGAGGAGGAGATGGAATTAGGTAGGGGTGCTGGAGATGACAGAGTGGGGAGGAGCAGACGGACAGAGGGCCTAGGGGCAGACGGACAGAGAGAGGGGAGAGCAGACAGATGAGAGAGGCGTAGGAGGAGATAGAGAGATGGGCAGGAGAATATGAAAAGAATGAACAGAGAATGGAGCAGATGGTCAGAGAAGGGGGAACAAGGAGCTGGACTAATAGATGATTAGAATAAATGTATACCCTGGCAACATCGCGTACTCAGCTGTTATTTGTATAATTTCATCGAGTACAAAGTGATAGGGTGCATATCGTTGTCAATGAAACAAATCTTCTCTGAGGGGAAGAAAAAAACATTGCGAAGATTTATGTAGAGTGTACTAATAGTCTATGAATAACAGCTTCTTAGTTGTGCAGGCAGGCCCCTCTTTTGTATTCAAATCTCCTATTGCTGACAACATAACTCATATAGTACAGAAATTTAGCAAGAATAGGTCTGACTAGACGATCTGTCGTATGTTTATTTATTTAAAAAGTCACGACGATTTAGAGGTGCTGCAGGGTGGACACACGCCGGTGTCTGAGGCAGTGCGAGCCCTCCGGAACAGAGCCGGCGGTCGTGGGCCCTCAGAGCTGGGCCCTCAGGGCTGGGTGGGCATGAAGGCGAGGCCCTTCTCCTTGAGCAGCTCCACCGCCTCCGTGTGCAGCAGCTTCGCCAGCGCCAGACGCCTCTCCTGCGGAGGAAAGAAGTCAACAGCCCCGACCTTACTCATCCTCATCGATAATTGTGGTGAAAGAAATGGAAAGGAAACGGCATGGGAAAGAGATAGAACGAAAACAATGGCTTCCAGTCACACGGGGCATTGCGCCAATGCTACGGCGAGAGTTGAAAGTTTGTGCCGGACTGTGACTAGAGCTCGTATGCTCCGCTTCTCTAGAACAGCTGCCTTAAGAACGTCGTCTATTCAGACACTCTTCCCTTCAGACCAAAATTCCCAACTTGTCGCACGCCGCACCGCAGCGACATCTGGTCATTAATTCCTTACTCGAAGATTCGGATTCCCGTAGGAGTTTGGAATTGGCTGTGCATATGCACTGAAACGTTTTCATCAAGCGGCCGTTGCGCCCATAGAATTACAGATGCGAGTCGTCTCTTTTCTGTCGCACGCATCTTACAGAACAGACATAACTCATATTTATAACTTATCCTTTTCATTTGTTGGACTCATGCTCTTTGGTTAGCACGCTAAAACTGAATGAAGTCCACATTCTATCAAAACAGCCCTATCATTAACTTTTTAATTTTAACACACTGTCTGTCTTTGTGGTCAGGGTACATTTTGAACTTGAGTTTAAACTAGCTCCCAATAATGTGCAATTTTAAACATAGTTCAGCACTGGATGACAATGCAGCACTAACTCGCTTTCTTGACAGTGTGTTCATTGGGAGTGGGGGTGAAAAAGTTTGTTGACATCTGAGGTCTCGGTTGCCCTGGAAGACCGGCATGTTGTGCAGGTAGTATCAACATGCATTCCAGGTGGTACGCGAGCGTACGGGCTTGGCTGAGCAGAGAGGTATGGGGCAAGATGAGTTGTACAGAGAGGGGGAGGCGGAGTACAATGTGCAATTTTTTTACATAGTAATCGTCATACAAACATTTAAAACATAAACTAAATACCAACTGCATTATCGACAAACTAACGCAGATGAAAATTTAAGTGAAAAACGGGTTTACAAGTAGAACGAAATAGAAGTAAAATAAGAAATGGATGTAATAAACACAATAACGTGAACGAAGAACAAACAGGACGATAATACAAACGAGATTAAATCACACTTAATTGATCAGATTAATTAAAAACACAGGAACAAAGATTTCATGTGGATAAAGAATGATAGGAAGAAAAATGAAGGCATACGAAGAAGTTGATATGATTAAAATTATGTGACAAAGGAATTAAACAATTGCATTTAAATCAGTTAACTGAATAAAAATGATGATCAAAGTCATTTCGATAAACATTTAAGAATAAAAAATAGACATGGCACATTTCATGAGGTTGTTAACCACACTCTGATGCACCTGCAACTGTTACACTATCCTTTATACCGCGTGACCGGAGAGCACAATATATCTATTTAACGCTATTAAGTGCCGCACAAAATTCGTATATTTTTTTCGTCGGTTACTCACAAATAAGAGCCCACCAGGGCGAATGACTGCATCAACTTGTAGATGTGACTCTGCAAGATTTGCCAGCGGATATGTTGCAAATAGCCTTCAAGGGTTTGCCGCCGGATCCGGCGGAAACTGCACGGCTTGTCGCGCTGTGGTGAGTGTCTCCAACACGTGGCGAAACCAAGGTAAAACCACATCCAGACGTCGTTTGGTTGGGCGGCCACCCGTCAATACAAATGTCAGACGTCGTAGGCTGGCCAGACTGGTAAAGCAGGACAGGGGAAATAGCATCAGACTATAATACTGGGCAGAGTAAATGTGTGTCCAAACACACAGTGCACTGAACACTACTAAGATGGGTTTCCACATTCGACGACCCGCACATGTGCCAAATTGAACACCACGACATCGGCAACTACGACTGAAATGGGCACGTGGCCATCGCTACTGGACACTGCCGCATTGGCAGAGTGTTTCATAGACTGACGAATCCCGATAGTGTCTTCATCTTGCCTAGAGGAGGGCGCCAGTCCGTCGTCTTCCAGGGGAACAGCTCCTTGACACCTGTACTGCGGGACGGAGACAAGCTGGTGGCGGCTCGATTGTGCTCTGGGGAACATTGACGTGGGCATCCAAGGGTCTAGTGCAGCTCGTGCAAGGCTCCACAACGGCCTAGGTGTATCGTACACTGGTTGCAGACCACGTACACCGCTTCATAACTACACTCCTGGAAATGGAAAAAAGAACACATTGACACCGGTGTGTCAGACCCACCATACTTGCTCCGGACACTGTGAGAGGGCAGTACAAGCAATGATCACTCGCACGGCACAGCGGACACACCAGGAACCGCGGTGTTGGCCGTCGAATGGCGCTAGCTGCGCAGCATTTGTGCACCGCCGCCGTCAGTGTCAGCCAGTTTGCCGTGGCATACGGAGCTCCATCGCAGTCTTTAACACTGGTAGTATGCCGCGACAGCGTGGACGTGAACCGTATGTGCAGTTGACGGACTTTGAGCGACGGCGTATAGTGGGCATGCGGGAGGCCGGGTGGACGTACCGCCGAATTTCTCAACACGTGGGGCATGAGGTCTCCACAGTACATCGATGTTGTCGCCAGTGGTCGGCGGAAGGTGCACTGCCCGTCGACCTGGGACCGGACCGCAGCGACGCACGGATGCACGCCAAGACCGTAGGATCCTACGCAGTGCCGTAGGGGACCGCACCGCCACTTCCCAGCAAATTAGGGACACTGTTGCTCCTGGGGTATCGGCGAGGACCATTCGCAACCGTCTCCATGAAGCTGGGCTACGGTCCCGCACACCGTTAGGCCGTCTTCCGCTCACGCCCCAACATCGTGCAACCTGCCTTCAGTGGTGTCGCGACAGCCGTGAATGGAGGGACGAATGGAGACGTGCCGTCTTCAGCGATGAGAGTCGCTTCTGCCTTGGTGCCAATGATGGTCGTATGCGTGTTTGGCGCCGTGCAGGTGAGCGCCACAATCAGGACTGCATACGACCGAGGCACACAGGGCCAACACCCGGCATCATGGTGTGGGGAGCGATCTCCTACACTCGCCGTACACCACTGGTGATCGTCGAGGGGACACTGAATAGTGCACGGTACATCCAAACCGTCATCGAACCCATCGTTCTACCATTCCTAGACCGGCAAGGGAACTTGCTGTTCCAACAGGACAATGCACGTCCGCATGTATCCCGTGCCACCCAACGTGCTCTAGAAGGTGTAAGTCAACTACCCTGGCCAGCAAGATCTCCGGATCTGTCCCCCATTGAGCATGTTTGGGACTGGATGAAGCGTCGTCTCACGCGGTCTGCACGTCCAGCACGAACGCTGGTCCAACTGAGGCGCCAGGTGGAAATGGCATGGCAAGCCGTTCCACAGGATTACATCCAGCATCTCTACGATCGTCTCCATGGGAGAATAGCAGCCTGCATTGCTGCGAAAGGTGGATATACACTGTACTAGTGCCGACATTGTGCATGATCTGTTGCCTGTGTCTATGTGCCTGTGGTTCTGTCAGTGTGATCATGTGATGTATCTGACCCCAGGAATGTGTCAATAAAGTTTCCCCTTCCTGGGACAATGAATTCACGGTGTTCTTATTTCAATTTCCAGGAGTGTATCATGTTTTCCGATGACAGAGGCATTTTTCAACAAGATAATGCGCCATGTCACAAGGCCAGGAGTGACGGAGTGGTTCGAGAAACACAGTAACGAGTTCCAATGGATGTGCTGACCCTCCAATCCGCCAGCTCTGAAACCGATGAAACATATCTGAGCTCTGATTGAACGCAGCGACAGAGCTCATCGCCCCCCCGCCGGAATTCACGATAATTAGGTGACTTCTGACTGCAGATGCGGTGCCAACTCCCTCCAGCGATCGACCAACGCCTTCTTTAATCAGCTGATCAATTAAATTCAAATCATCCATGAAAAATATCCATTCTGACTGAAAGTTAACAGAAGATGAAGCCTCGACACTACATACTAATTTATCACCGAGGTATATGAAAATATTGATCCTACAAGAGCTGTTACGCTTAAGCAAACGCCAGATTGGATGTACTATGCATATTTGTTTTGATAAGAGTCTGGTTACTTGAGAAGCAAATTGGCTCTGAGCACTATGCGACTTAACTTACTGGGGTCATCAATCGCCTAGAACTAATTAAACCTAAATAACCTAAGGACATCACACACATCCATGCCGGAGGCAGGATTCGAACCTGCGACCGTAGCGGTCGCTCGGCTCCAGACTGTAGCGCCCAGAACCGCACGGCCACTACGGCCGGCTGAGAAGCAGTCATCAGCTTTTAACGACATATATTCATGTTGTTGTTGTTGTGGTCTTCAGTCCTGAGACTGGTTTGATGCAGCTCTCCATGCTACTCTATCCTGTGCAAGCTTCTTCATCTCCCAGTACCTCCTGCAACCTACATCCTTCTGAATCCGCTTAGTGTATTCATCTCTTGGTCTCCCTCTACGATTTTTACCCTCCACGCTGCCCTCCAATGCTAAATTTGTGATCCCTTGATGCCTCAAAACATGTCCTACCAACCGATCCCTTCTTCTAGTCAAGTTGTGCCACAAACTTATCTTCTCCCCAATCCTATTCAATACCTCCTCATTAGTTACGTGATCTACCCACCTTATCTTCAGCATTCTTCTGTAGCACCACATTTCGAAAGCTTCTATTCTCTTCTTGTCCAAACTGGTTATCGTCCATGTTTCACTTCCATACATGGCTACACTCCAAAGAAATACTTTCAGAAACGACTTCCTGACACTTAAATCTATACTCGATGTTAACAAATTTCTCTTCTTCAGAAACGATTTCCTTGCCATTGCCACTCTACATTTTATATCCTCTCTACTTCGACCATCATCAGTTATTTTACTCCCTAAATAGCAAAACTCCTTTACTACTTTAAGTGTCTCATTTCCTAATCTAATCCCCTCAGCATCACCCGATTTAATTTGACTACATTCCATTATCCTCGTTTTGCTTTTGTTGATGTTCATCTTATATCCTCCTTTCAAGACACTGTCCATTCCGTTCAACTGCTCTTCCAAGTCCTTTGCTGTCTCTGACAGAATTACAATGTCATCGGCGAACCTCAAAGTTTTTACTTCTTCTCCATGAATTTTAATACCTACTCCGAATTTTTCTTTTGTTTCCTTTACTGCTTCCTCAATATACAGATTGAATAACATCGGGGAGAGGCTACAACCCTGTCTCACTCCTTTCCCAACCACTGCTTCCCTTTCATGCCCCTCAACTCTTATAACTGCCATCTGCTTTCTGTACAAATTGTAAATAGCCTTTTGCTCCCTGTATTTTACCCCTGATACCTTCAGAATTTGAAAGAGAGTATACCAGTTAACGTTGTCAAAAGCTTTCTCTAAGTCTACAAATGCTAGAAACGTAGGTTTGCCTTTTCTTAATCTTTCTTCTAAGATAAGTCGTAAGGTTAGTATTGCCTCACGTGTTCCAACATTTCTACGGAATCCAAACTGATCTTCCCCGAGGTCCGCCTCTACCAGTTTTTCCATTCGTCTGTAAAGAATTCGCGTTAGTATTTTGCAGCTGTGACTTATTAAACTGATAGTTCGGTAATTTTCACATCTGTCAACACCTGCTTTCTTTGGTATTGGAATTATTATATTCTTCTTGAAGTCTGTGGGTATTTCGCCAGTCTCATACATCTTGCTCACCAGACGGTAGAGTTTTGTCATGACTGGCTCTCCCAAGCCCATCAGTAGTTCTAATGGAATGTTGTCTACTCCCGGGGCCTTGTTTCGACTCAGGTCTTTCAGTGCTCTGTCAAACTCTTCACGCAGTATCTTATCTCCCATTTCATCTTCATCTACATCCTCTTCCACTTCCATAATACTGTCCTCAAGTACATCGCCCTTGTATAAACCCTCTATATACTCCTTCCACCTTTCTGCCTTCCCTTATTTGCTTAGAACTGGGTTGCCATCTGAGCTCTTGATATTCATACAAGTGGTTCTCTTCTCTCCAAAGGTCTCTTTAATTTTCCTGTAGGCAGTATCTATCTTACCCCTAGTGAGACAAGCCTCTACATCCTTACATTTGTCCTCTAGCCATCCCTGCTTAGCCATTTTGCACTTTCTGTCCTCATTTTTGAGACGTTTGTATTCCCTTTGGCCTGCTTCATTTACTGCATTTTTATATTTTCTCCTTTCATCAATTAAATTCAATATTTCTTCTGTTACCCAAGGATTTCTATTAGCCCTCGTCTTTTTACCTACTTGATCCTCTGCTGCCTTCACTACTTCATCCCTCAGAGCTACCCATTCTTCTTCTACTGTATTTCTTTCCCCCATTCCTGTCAATTGTTCCCTTATGCTCTCCCTGAAACTCTCTACAACCTCTGGTTCTTTCAGTTTATCCAGGTCCCATCTTAAATTCCCACCTTTTTGCAGTTTCTTCAGTTTCAATCTGCAGTTCGTAACCAATAGATTGTGGTCAGAATCCACATCTGCCCCTGGAAATGTCTTACAATTTAAAACCTGGTTCCTAAATCTCTGTCTTACCATTATATAATCTATCTGATACCTATTAGTATCTCCAGGATTCTTCCAGATATACAACCTTCTTTTATGATTCTTGAACCAAGTGTTAGCTATGATTAAGTTATGCTCTGTGCAAAATTCTACAAGACGGCTTCCTCTTTCATTTCTTCCCCCCAATCCATATTGACCTGCTATGTTTCCTTCTCTCCCTTTTCCTACTGACGAATTCCAGTCACCCATGACTATTAAATTTTCATCTCCCTTCACTACCTGAATAATTTGTTTTATCTCGTCATACATTTCATCAATTTCTTCATCATCTGCAGAGCTAGTTGGCATATAAACTTGTACTACTGTGGTAGGCATGGGCTTTGTGTCTATCTTGGCCACACTAATGCGATCACTATGCTGTTTGTAGTAGCTAACCCGCACTTCTGTTTTTTTATTCATTATTAAACCTACTCCTGCATTACCCCTATTTGATTTTGTATTTATAACCCTGTAATCACCTGACCAAAAGTCTTGTTCCTCCTGCCACCGAACTTCACTAATTCCCACTATATCTAACTTTAACCTATCCATTTCCCTTTTTAAATTTTCTAACCTACCTGCCCGATTAAGGGATCTGACATTCCACGCTCCGATTTGTAGAACGCCAGTTTTCTTTCTCCTGATAACGACGTCCTCTTGAGTAGTCCCCGCCCGGAGATCCGAATGGGGGACTATTTTACCTCCGGAATATTTTACCCAAGAGGACGCCATCATCATTTAATCATACAGTAAAGCTGCATGTCCTCGGGAAAAATTACGGCTGTAGTTTCCCCTTGCTTTCAGCCGTTCGCAGTACCAGCACAGCAAGGCCGTTTTGGTTAATGTTACAAGGCCAGATCAGTCAATCATCCAGACTGTTGCCCCTGCAACTACTGAAAAGGCTGCTGCCCCTCTTCAGGAACCACATGTTTGTCTGGCCTCTCAACAGATACCCCTCCGTTGTGGTTGCACCTACGGTACGGCCATCTGTATCGCTGAGGCACGCAAGCCTCCCCACCAACGGCAAGGTACATGGTTCATGGGGGAAGCATATATTCATAAAAAGAACAATTTCAAACACTGCGTAGTGAATTAAGTTAAAAATGTGGTTGTCTGCATTTACTTACTGGTAACATTCTGACGAAGAATACGTTGGAGACTGAGGAACATCATGAATGTAATTTATAGAAAATGAGGTGTGGATAGGGTAAATCCACATGTACACTAAGTTCACTGTGAAAGAATACAGACTGAAGCAAGTCAGCAGTTCACCACACAGCTAGAGACCACGAGGTTCATATCCCACAATGCATTAACGTTTCACTAAAAATGGAATGGCATCGAGCATTTACATACGAAGCAATTTTGTACATAATAGAACCGCATGGATTTAAAACCTAATAAAATGGAAAACAAGCACATTTCCAGAATATTTCTTAGAAGTACCTCACGTGAGTTCATCATAGAATATACAATTGAATAGTGCTGGGGCCACATAAAAAGAATTTATACCCGCATGTGATACCATGCTAAAAAAAGCTCTGAAGTTACTTCTAAAACTGAAAGGGAATGGATTTACCACAATAACTAAAACTACTTTCACAGGAGAGTGCATTCGCAGGCACATTCTCAATTAATACACTCACGCTCATAAATTAAGGATAACTGCAGAATGTGGTCCCACACAACGTGGACTACACAAAACTGGCGCAAACAGCATAGGCACATAGGAACAGACACGACACAGATCTGTAAGTCCACGGTATTGGTGATAGTTGAGATAACCGTCCGAAACATATGTGCTACAAAACTCCACTGTTTCCTGCGCATGTACCCCGACATCGATTTGGGATATGATAATCATGCACATGCACACGTACACAGGCCACACAACGGGTTGGCATACTCTGGATCAGGTGATCGAGTAGCTGCTGGGGTACAGCCTCCAATTCTTGCACCAGAGCCTGTCGGAACTCCCGAAGTGTCGTACTGGTTTGAAGACGTGCAGCGATACGTCGATCGAGAGCATCCCAGACGTGCTCGATGGGGCTTTGGTCTGGAGAACAGGCAAGCCACTCCGTTCGCCTGATATCTTCTGTTTCAAGGTACTCGTCCACGATGGCAGCGCGGTGGAGCTGTGCGTTATCATCCATCAGGGGCAAGATGGGACCCACTGCATTCCTGAAAAGGTGGACATACTGGTGCAAAATGATGTACTGATATAACTGACCTGTTACAGTTCCTCTGTCAAAGACATGTAGGGGTGTACGTGCACCGATCATAATCCCACCCCACACCATCAGACCACGACCTCCATCAGGTCCCTTTGGAGGACATTAAGGGGTTGCTATCTGGGTCAACACAAATATGTATCTACACTCATGCTAATAATTAAGGATAATTGCAGAATGTGGTGCCACACAAAGAGGCCCTACACAAAACTGGTGCTAATAGCATACGCACATAGGGAACACACATGACACAGATCTGTAAGGCCACGGTATTGGTGATAAGTTGAGAAAACCGTCCCGAAACACGTGCTACAAAACATCACTGTTTCCTGCGCATGTGCCCCGACATCAATATGGGATATGATTACCATGCACAGGTACACAGGCCACACAACGGATCGGATCCGGTGATCGAGCAGGTGCTGCGGAATAGCCTCCCATTCTTGCACCAGTGCCTGTTGGAGCTCCTGAAGTGTCCTAGGGGTTTAAAGAAGTGCAGTGATAGGTCGACCGAGAGCATCCCAGATGTGCTCGATGGAGTTCAGGTCTGGAGAACAGGCAGGCCCCTCCATTCGCCTAATATCTTCTGTTTCAAGATACACCTCCAAGATGGCAGCTCGGTGGGGCCGTGCGTTATCATCCATCAGGAGGAAGGTGGGACCCACTACACCCCTGAAAAGACGGACATACTAGTGCAAAATGACGTCCCGATATACCTGACCTGTTACAGTTCTTCTGTCGAAGACATGCAAAGGTGTACGTGCACCAATCAAAATCCCACCCCACACCATGAAACCGCGACCTCCATACAGGCCCCTTTTAGGGACATTAAGGGGTTGGTAACTGGTTCCTGGTTCATGCCAGATGAAAAACAAACGAGAGTCAGTGTTCAGACTATACCTGGACTCGTCCGTGAACATAACCTGGGACCACTGTTCCAATGACGATGTACTGTGTTCTTGACACCAGGCTTTACGGGCTCTCCTGTGATCAGGGGTCAGTGGAATGCACCTTGCGTGTCCCCAGGTGAATAAACCATGTCTGTTCAGTCTTCTGTAGACTGTGTGTCTGGAGACAACTGTTTCACTGGCTGCGGTAAGGTCCCGAACAAGGCTACCTGCAGTACTCCGTGGCCGTCTGAGGGCCGGCACTGATGGTGAGATAACGTTCTTCTTGTGGTGTTGTACACTGTGGACGTCCCGTACTGTAGCGACTGGACACGTTTCCTGTCTGCTGGAATCGTTGCCATAATCTTGAGATCACAGTCTGTGCCACACAGAGGGCCCGTGCTTCTACGTGCAGTGTTTGACCAGCCTCCAGTCGCCCTAGTATTGTACCCCTCATAACGTCATCAATATGTGCTCCTTGAGCCATTTTCAACACATAGTCACCATTAGAACGTCTGAAAACGTCTGCACACTTACTCGCTGCAGCGTACTCTGACATGCACCAACACACCTGTGAGTATGTGGACTGCTATCAGCGCCACCGTGCGACGACGGCAGGTCAAATGCATCGCATGTTCATACCCCGAGGTGATTGAAACCCGCAAACCGCCCACCAGAGCGTTGTTTCACCATGTATCAGCATTATCCTTAATTTATGAGCATGAGTGTAGAAAGGATTCGATCAAAACCTCAGCACATCGTGGTGGAACGCATTCCCAAGCCACAAGTTCTGGTAAGACAAAGTAAGTCCCAGAAAATTTAACAAAACCTGACAAATAATGTGTTTCCTGAATGAGCTAGTAAATATCATCCAGAGAATATCGCTGTGAAATAGATTGAATTAGAATATTTAGGTAGCCTGTAACACATAGTACACATTCTAACACGAAGTCCCTATACTCGATCTTAAACTTACGGTGTGAACTTACCAACCGCGCAGCGCCAAATTCTTTATCGCTCTCCCCGAATAACGAACGTCCAGGTAAGAGGAACCGATAGCAGGGGTCCGTATACCCACCAATCTAACGACAATCGAAAAACGACTTAAACGGGTCAAACCTGTTTACCTGAACGCACTAAGATTGCCACACTGGGTCTACAGCAGACCGCAAAGTGCTGCGCTATTGACTACTATTGAAATACTAAAGAGACAAAAACACTCACTCACTGTTTTACACAGACGGCAAGAAAGGAAGAGAAATGTGGAAGCACAGAACTATAAATAATATTGTATTTAGGGCTTGCATGGAAGCTAAACATGCATATATAAACGTATTAGAGAGATGTAAAACACAGTTTGTCTGCATCTTTCAGTTGATTTATCAAAAAATACGCATCTTCGGCTGCTCATTTTTCTCGCTGATCGGGAGAAGAATCGCAGCGATAATTCGAGGTCCCAGTATTAAGGGGAAGTAACGGTAAATCCCAGAAAGACAAGATGAAACGACTGTGACAAAAACGTTTCAACACATTCGATCACAATTCCACTACGTGAACAAATTATACGAACAATCCAACAACTACGATTACTGGCCGTTTTTTGTCGATACTCTGTGAAGTGTCTGCCACTGGCCACTCGGCAAGGAGTGTGCCGGGCTGGCGCTTACCTTGAGGTGGAAGTGCCTGGCCAGGCGGATCTCGTTCCGAAGCCAGTACTCCTCGGGCCGCATCCCGACAGACCGCCGAGGATCCTGCCAGACGCTCATCTTCGGGTCGAGCACGTCGAGCCGGTGCTGGCTGCCAACAAAGCGGACACCCTAAGAAACCACAGCACCGTCTCATGCTGCCCATTTTCTCTGTTACTACCGAGCCCGAAAAGTTACGGAAGTCAATGTTGACGAAGCGGACTTCGAATTATCAGAAACTATTCAGAAAAGACTGTACCACTAAGTACGTGATTTACTGAAGAAGTTAAAGGAAATTTCGTAATATTGGCCACATCAAGTATGTAGTATGTTGCCAGCTGTCGAAAAGTTTGCATGTATTAGACAGCCTTGGCGATTGTTTATACTGCCTGAAACAAACAAAAAATAGTTCAAATGACTCTGAGCACTATGGGACTTAAGTGCTGTGGTCATCAGTCCCCTAGAACTTAGAACTACTTAAACCTTACTAACCTAAGGACATCGCACAGCCGGCCAGTGTGGCCGTGCGGTTCTAAGCGCGTCAGTTTGGAACCGCGTGACCGCTACGGTCGCAGGTTCGAATCCTGCCTCGGGCATGGATGTGTGTGATGTCCTTAGGTTAGTTAGGTTTAAGTAGTTCTAAGTTCTAGGGGACTGATGACCTTAGTAGTTAAGTCCCATAGTGCTCTGAGCCATTTGAACCATTTTTTTTTTTTTTTTTTTTTTTTTTTTTGACATCACACACATCCATGCCCGAGGCAGGATTCGAACCTGCGTCCGTAGCGGTCGCGTGGTTCCAGACTGTAGCGCCTAGAGCCGCTCAGCCACCCCGGCCGGCCTGCCTGAAACACCCAAAAGGGGAGCAGCATACATCGGGTTTAGAGGGTATGTGACGTTATTTCAGGTACCAGAGAATCGAGTCCAGTTTACAATAACTTGGCAGTAAGACGTCCCACCCCCTCTAGCCTGTATGCCTGCACTGATTCGGCTGAGGAGACTGTCACCAAACCCTTGCATCCTCTTAGGACCCAAGCTGACCCACAACTGCTGTAACTGGCCCTTGCCGTCCAGAATATTGGCAATGGGTCGGAACAGACGTCCGATCTCGTCCCAGAAATGTTCAGTCAGCGACAGATCTGGGGATCTTCTAAGCCACAGGAGTAGCTCGACACCGGTCGGGCCGTTCATACAGACACGTGCCATGTGTGGGACAAAGTTTGCGCTGCTGAAAAATGGCGCTACGCTACTGTCGCATGAGTGGTAACACCTGAGGATGCGGGATATCCGTGACACGCCGCTGTACTGTCACAGTTCCGCAGCTGACAGCTGAGGTCATACCTGATAGCCCCTCACGACGCCCGGTGTAACTCCGCTGCGCCTCTCCAGCACTCCGGAAAGATGCCATCTCTCCGCATATTGCCGCCATAACCGCCGAAGATAGTCATTCGCGGCAGTGCAGAACCGCAACTCATCGCTGAACACAATGCTATGCAACTGCTCAGCAGTCCATGCTTCCGGGTCGCGGAACTACTCCAAACGCAGCCCTTTGTGTTGTGGTGTCAGTGGCAGCCTGCATAAGGGATGGTAGTCCCTAGACCGGCTGCTATTAGTCTGGGGCCAACTGTGCGGGATTACAGAGAACGTTCGCATCTACATCTACATCCATACTCCGCAAGCCACCTGACGGTGTGTGGCGGAGGGTATCCTGAGTACCTCTATCGGTTCTCCCTTCTATTCCTGTCTCGTATTGTTCGTGGAAAGAAGGATTGTCGGTATGCTTCTGTGTGGGCTCTAATCTCTCTGATTTTATCCTCATGGTCTCTTCGCGAGATATACGTAGGTGAAGGTATGTTCTCGAAACTTTAACAAAAGCCCGTACCGAGCTACTGAGCGTCTCTCCTGCAGAGTCTTACACTGGAGTTCATCTATCATCTCCGTAACGCTTTCGCGATTACTAAATGATCCTGTAACAAAGCGCGCTGCTCTCCGTTGGACCTTCTCTATCTCTTCTATCAACCCTATCTGGTACGGATCCCACACTGCTGAGCAGTATTCAAGCAGTCGGCGAACAAGCGTACTGTAACCTACTTCCTTTGTTTTCGGATTGCATTTCCTTAGGATTCTTCCAATGAATCTCAGTCTGGCGTCTGCTTTACCGACGATCAACTTTAAATGATCATTCCATTTTAAATGTTGTGGGGAGTCCCTTTCTTAGGGCCATTCTCCCTTATAATTCTCGGACGTGCTCGACCAGAACCTTGATGAGGAGTATGTCCACCCTCACGTTCCCATGCAGTCCAACTTCGGGCAACCGTCACATCAGAATGACTCACGAATCTGGTTACTGCACGATTCGAGCAGCCGGCGAAATGGAGGCCCACAGTGAAAACCCCTTTCAGACTCTAGTAAGATCCTGATAACTCTGTCTCACACTCGTACATGCATATCAGTGACCTTCACGGTGATCACTCAACGTCTCACGCTGTTCGCTCCCTTTATGACGGGTGTTTCCGTAAGAGCGGACAAAAATGTAACCGGACATCGAGAATCCTGCACTGGATAATTTGAGGTAGGGAACCTGAAGTCGGAGAAGTCATCTTAAGGAGATATGAAAGTAAACTTGTCTACCGCGTTGTACTGCATTACTGTTTTTCACCTTATTTAAAACTAAAATGTGTACAAGCTTACACGTACTGAGCTGTTTATTTATTCGCTGCAAGGAAACAGGGAGGAAGAGCCTGATTACCAGGAAGTCACGATGCAGATTTTTTAAAGTTTACTTGTCCATAATTTACTTGTCCTATGACACAGCGTCCCAGGAGGGTTGGAACTTAAATAGTGGCTACTATTTATTCACAACCGATACAAAAGAGCTTCATGTTTAGACCTGTTGCTGTCCTTCAAAGTAGTCACCAGCGTTGTGTAGAACCCGTTGCCAGCGATGTGGAAGGCGTGGTGTACCGTTAGCAGAGCCTGCTCTGTTGATGGTGCAAATGGAGCGGTCTACTGCCTGTCTAATCTCTGGAACAGTTCTGAAGCGAATGCCACGACATGGTTCCTTCATCTTCGCAATCAAATCTAAGTCTCAAGGAATTAAGTCCGGGGAGTACGGTGGATGGTACAGCACTTCCCAGTACCAGCGGCCGAACAGAGCAGCCACGGCTTGCGCTGTATGCGCCCGCGCATTGTTGTGCAAAAATGATGGGTGGGTTGCGCAGAAAGTGTCGCCGCCTCTTTCGCAAAGCTGGTCGCAGGTGACGCTCCAAAAACGAACAGTAATACGACTTAAGTCCTTGTGACTTTGATTCCACTGCGATGATGAAGGAACCATGTCGTGGCATTCGCTTCAGAACTGTTCCAGAGATTCGACAGGCAGTAGACGGCTCCATTCGCACCAGCAACAGAATAGGCTCTGCTAACTGTATACTACGCCTTCCACATCGCTGTCAACGGGTTCTAAACTACGCTGGTGACTACTTTGAAGGACAGTAACAGGTACAAATATATAACTCTTTTGTATCGGTTGTGAATAAATAGTTGTCACTATTTAAGTTCCGACCATCGTATAAATCAACGACAGACTCATTCGTTACTCAGTGCTATTCAGAAACGTACAGTACAATACGATCGAACAGTAACGATACAGTTTCCAGGAACTCACTGACATGCACCTTCTTATGGAGAAGTACCCTGCAGGGCTCTCTCTGCTGAAAGGCTATACAGGGAAACATTTCCTAACAGAGATCATCCGTCACGACGTGTCGCATATCCGATTTTGGAGAGGAGGTGTTGGAACGCGTTGCAGCTGACGCCACTACAAGTACTCGTCGTATTGCACGTGAAATGAGCGCTGCACATACTAGCGTGTGGAGAGTACTCTGCGAAGAAAAGTTACTCCCATATCACCCACAACGAGTCCATGCAACGCTTGTGAGTGACTTTGCACCAAGGGCAGCATTGCGTCAATGGTTGCTCCAGCAATGGACTGATTGACCAGATTTCCTCCATATCGTGCTGTTTACTGACGAGGCCTCATTTTGTCTTGATGGTAATTCGAACAGCAGGAATAACCATCTGGGTTGAGGAAAACCCTCACGCTGTAGTAGAGTCACACCATCTACCATGTTTTGCTGTGAATGTCATGGCTGGCATTGTGGTCGACAATCTCACTGAGCCATGTCTTCTACCTGGCCGTTTGAATGGCCATCTGTCATCTGTACTTGGGATTCGTGCAAAGAGTTCCATGTATGTTGTTGGAGAACGTACCCTTGGCTGTTCGTGAAAGGATGTGGATACAACATGACGTTGCATCGCCTCACTTCAGTACGGATGTCCGCAGCCATCTCGGTGCTGTATTTTATGGTAGCTGGATTGTAAGAGGAGGCTCTATTACATGGTCCGCGAGGTCACCTGAATTGAATCCCCCTGATTATTTCCTTTGGAGATGTGTATGAGACGCCAGTGGTTACGGAGATGTTGCCAGTATTGTAACTGCCCGTGATGTGATTCGAAACCAGGGATATTTGTCAGGATAAGTCAGAATCTTGTTAACAGACAGGAAGAAGATGCTGTGATATGCAGATATTAGATTTTCAGAGCATTCACACAAGGTTGGCGCCAGTGGCGACACCTGCAACGTGCTGACATGAGCAAAGTTTCCAACCGATTTCTCATACACAAACAGCAGTTGACCGGCGTTGCCTCGTGGAACATTGTTGTGATGCCCCGTGTACGGAGGAGAAATGCGTACCATCACGTTTCCGACTTTGATAAAGGTCGGATTGTAGCCTACCACGATTGCGGTTTATCGTATCGCGACATTGCTGCTCGCGTTGGTCGAGATCCAATGACTATTAGCAGAATATGAAATCGGTGGGTTCAGGAGGGTAAAATGGAACGCCGTGCTGGATCTCAACGGCCTCGTATCACTAGCAGTCGAGATGACAGGCATAGCATGGACTATCAGTTCGGAGACCGTGGCTGCCGTTACCCTTGACGCTGCATCACAGACACGAACGCCTGCGATGGTGTACTGGACGACGAACTTGGGTGCACGAATGGCAAAACGTCATTTTTTTCGGATGAATCCAGGTTCTGTTTACAGTATCATGATGTTCGTATCCGTGTTTGGCGACATCGCGGTGAACGCACATTGGAAGCGTGTATTCGTCATCGCCATACTGGCGTATCACAGGGCGTGATGGTATGGGGTGCCATTGGTTACACGTCTCGGTCCCCTCTTGTTCGTATTGACGGCACTTTGAACAGTGGACGTTACATTTCAGATGTGTTACGACCCGTGGCTCTACCCTTCATTCGATCCCTGCGAAACACTACATTTCAGCAGGATAATGCACGACCGTATGGTGCAGGTCCTGTACGGGCCTTTTTGGATACAGAAGATGTTCGACTGCTGCCCTGACCAGCACATTCTCCAGATCTCTCACCAACTGAAAACGTCTGGTCAATGGTGGCCGAGCGTTTGCCTCGTCACAATACGCCAGTCACTTGATGAACTGTGGTATCGTATTGAAGCTGCATGGGCAGCTGTACCTGTACGCGCCGTCCAAGCTCTGTTTGACTCAATGCCCAGGCGTATCGAGGCCGTTATTACAGCCAGAGGTGGTTGTGCTGCGTATTGATTTCTCAGGATCTATGCACCCAAATTGCGTGAAAATGTAATCACATGTCAGTTCTAGTATAATATATTTGTCCAATGAATACCCGTTTATCATCTGCATTTCTTGTTGGTGTAGCAATTTTAATGGCCATTAGTGTATTATGTCCTTAAACTGGCTTCCCCCACCCCATGTTCTCTGCCTCAAATTGTTCAGTGGGGCATCCTCTATGTCTTGATGAATTTTTGCACGCTGTTATGGAAACACCCCGTGCCCTACCAGCCCATGTAACAACAGTAAACACGAACAACGCTTATGCACTCTGCTGCCGTTCAACCTATCACAGGGAACTGTTAGTCCAATCATTTACACTCCCGTCTGTAGTGAGTACCTGTACAAAGTTACATTGACATACGACCACGTCTTCTAGGTGTTTAACATCTTTGTCAGGCAGTATATTTCATATGAAAATGGATGAGACGGATTGTATTTAAATTTTGCTATAATAAACGGCAGTTAAGTTTTGGGAATTTTAAGTATTGTTTCCGATGTTTTTGAGTGTTATAAGTGATACAAGGAATGCTCTGAAGGCGACGAAGATGACTAGCTCATTGGACACCACATCAACCGATCAAATCGTGGAAAAAATGAAAGAAATGGTTATAAACGATAGCATAATCACAATCGTAGAATCCGTTGATACTGGTGGTACATTAGTTGGCTCATGTTACGAATATTTTCTAAGTTGTTTTAGTTTGATAAGTGTGACGGTCATATATTTTCGAAAATCGTTAAATTTCAAACAATAATAGCGACGGAATGCTAGTTGTTCAGAAGTCACTGCATGAAATGTGCAAGTATCAAAAATACGGAAACGTGTCATGACAGGTGATGAAACTTTAGTGTAGGGATATGACGTCGAAATTGAGTCTCGATCGCACCACCGTAAGCATTCTGTAGCACCGAGACTTCAAAAACTCGACAACTGCTGCCGAATATGAAGCGTGTCCTCACTGTCGTCTTAGATTTCAGCGACACTGTACTCGGAGAGCTCTCGCCACAAAGTCGAACGATCAGAACATGGTGCCATGGATCAGTCCAATACCATTCGTGAAAAGCATTCCGAAAAGGTGTCCTGATTTGTGGTGAAACGAGTCATGTGTACCACACGACAGTGATGCACTTGCTCACACCTCGTTGCTTGTTCGTGAATTTTGGGTCATAAGCAGTACACTAATGTCGCCCTAGCCTCCATATTCGCCAGACCTGAGTCCATGCGATTTTTCGCGGTTACCAAAAGTAAAGAAGACCTTAAAGGACAATAGTTTCACAAGCACAGATGGGATTATATACGCACCGCTGAGAAAACTACAAGCAGTCCCAAATACATTTCCAGAATTGTTTCGTACATCTGAAAATCGACGGTATAAGTCTATAACATCTAGTTGTGATTAATTTCAAAGGGAGAACGTTGATGTAAACGAGGAAATAAAGTTCTTTCCGAATGTAAAAATACCGTTATTTAATTCACACACCTCGTCCAGTTTCTGGTATGTGATTGTCGGAAGGTGGTCAAACAGTCATTGAAGTCGACCGTTTTAAATTCTTATGACGGAGGCTATGTGAAAAACTTTCCTGATCTTGTGCAATAACAGAGCACAACTACCGGCGATACAAAAATAATCTCCACTGTCTCTAACTCTGAAAAATGTATAGGCTCATTTATTTTGCACAATCTCACTGTTTTACCTTCTATGGTGGCACATTTTCGGGCAACTCTGAACCCTCAGTAATAATATTCTTAGTCGAAATAGAGGGTCAAACTGATCTGAGGCGTCAGTTGGCGAACTTCGTGTAAACCGTTATTCAATTTTCTCGCAACAGTAACTCTGGCATCCCTGTACATAAACACCATTACGGAATTAATTGTTGGTGATATTGCGACATTCACTCAGCGAATACTGAGCGGGAAATCGATTTACACTTCGGCTGTACTAGACAGGGAGAATTATTTCAACAGGCATCCAGCATAACTGAAAAAAAGCGTGAGTTATATACTCAGAGCCTTCAGAATCTAGATTGAAAGATTTCCTGGCGCCACACACCTTCTATTCCGCACAGTGATTCCTCTCAATAGTTGAGAATTTTTGCCTCTAATGAATGTGTTATGCATTCATACAGATTTTCACAAAAAATATAGTTTTATTTATTCTTTAATTTTTTTTCATTAACTTTGAAAATTATGTACTGACTCGTACCATGATCAATTCAGCAATCATTGGATGGCCAGTTCTCAAGGATAGATAACCTAATAGATAAATAAACTGATTAATTAAAACAAGTCTACAGTACTCGTGTCACATCCTGGTACACAGAATTTACAGGCCTCAGTAAATAAATACGCAAAGCGAGAAAAATTTATCAAAGAAGTTTGTATGACACCGAACTAAAAGAACAGTACTAATCTGAAGTAAGGGTGTAAAGTTTTCATATGTTTCCTAGCCACTGTAAATATTTCACCTTTGCTCTACTGGGACAAAGATGCATGACCGCGGTGCACGAGTAGTGGATACAGTCATTGACTCTGTGTTCTATGTAGCCTAACGTGAGGGCGCATAATCGACAGTCAGTTATGCAGCGGTCGGGCACAAATGACGAGAAACGAAAGGTAGCAGAGATGCGTACGTCTGTGAAAAGATCAATGCGCGAAGCTTACAAAACTACCAAGTCACAGTTTAGTAAAAGATCGGGCAGAGAACTCGAGAAAATTCTGGTCCTATGTAAAATCGCTAAGCGTGTCTAAGCCTCCCGTTCACTCCCTTGTTGACCAGTCTCGTGAAGCAGTTGAAGATAGCTAAACGAAAGCCGAAGTTTCAAATTTCGCGTTCAAGAAATCGTTCACACAGGAGAATCTTTCGAAAGCCGAAGTTTCAAATTTCGCTTTCAAGAAATCGTTCACGCAGGAGAATCGTTCAAACATGATACTGTTCTCCATCGGACAGACTTTCGTATGGGCGACATAGTAATAAGCATCCCTGACGTAGAGCAACAACTGAAACATTAGAAAGCAAGTAAGTCATCAGGTCTGGATGGAATGCCAGTTCAGTCTTACAGAAAGTGCTCTACAGCATTGGTCCCATACCTAGCTTGCGTTAATCGCGAATGTCTCGCCGAGCACAAAGTCCCAAGAGTCTGGGAAAAAGTGCAGGCGACTTCTGTAAATAAGAAGGGTAAAATAATGGACCAGGAGAATTACAGACCAATATCCCTAACGTCGGATTACAGCAGAATCCTTGAACATACTCTTGTAATGAATATAACACATTTTCTCGAGACTGAGAAGGTTATGTCCACGAATCAGCAAGTTTTAGGAAGCATCGCTCCTGCGAAATTCAGCTTGACCTTCTCTCACGTGATCATGATCAGTATATTCTGAGAACTATGGATTAAGAGCAACAGGCAGATTTCGTATTTCTAGATTTCCTGGAAGCATTTGACACAGTGCCCCATTGCAGGCTGTTAACGAAGGTACGAACATGTGGAATAAGTTCACAGATATGTGAGTGGCTAGAAGACTTCTTAAATAATAGAACCTAGTATGTTGTCCTAGACAGAGGCAAGGGTAACGTCAGCAATGCTCCAGGGAAGTGTGATAAGTCCCCGGTTGTTCTCTATATATGTAAATGATTTGGCGGACAGGGTGGGCAGCAATCTGAGGTTCTTTACTGATGATACTGTGTCGAAGTTGAGAGTTGAGTGACTGTAGTAAGATTGAAGATGGTTTAGACAAAATTTCTAGTCGTTGCGATGAATCGCAGCTATCTCTAGACCTGGAAAAATGCAAATTAATGCGGATGGGTAGGAAAGACAAACTTGTAATATTCGGTTACAGCATCAGTATGGGACTGCGTGACACAGTCGCGTCGTTTAAATGTCGGTATGTAACTTTGCAAAACAAAATGAAATGGAACGAACATGTGAGGTTTGTGGTAGCGAAGGCGAATG
This sequence comes from Schistocerca nitens, assembly GCF_023898315.1. NCBI lineage: Eukaryota > Metazoa > Arthropoda > Insecta > Orthoptera > Acrididae > Schistocerca > Schistocerca nitens. Next base: position 75,407,208 of record NC_064617.1, read on the forward strand.
GTTGACTTCGGTTTATTGGGAGAATTTTAGGAAAGTGTGGTTCACTTGTAAAGGAGACCGCATATAGGATGCTGATGCGACCTGTTCTTGAATATTCCTCGGGTGTTCTGGATCTCCAACCAGGTTGCACTGAATGAAGACATAGAAGCAATTCAGGGGCGGGCTGCCAGATTTGTTGCCGGTAGGTTTGAACGATAAGTGTTACGGAGACGTTTCGGGAACGCAAATGGGAGTCCCAGGAGGGAAGGCATTATTTTCGAGGAAGACTATCTAGAAAATTTAGAGAAGCATTTGAAGTTGACTGCCGAATGATTTTAGTGCCTCCAACATACATTGTCCGTAGGGATCACGAAACTAAGGTACAAGATACACTCCTGGAAATGGAAAAAAGAACACATTGACACCGGTGTGTCAGACCCACCATACTTGCTCCGGACCCTGCGAGAGTGCTGTACAAGCAATGATCACACGCACGGCACAGCGGACACACCAGGAACCGCGGTGTTGGCCGTCGAATGGCGCTAGCTGCGCAGCATTTGTGCACCGCCGCCGTCAGTGTCAGCCAGTTTGCCGTGGCATACGGAGCTCCATCGCAGTCTTTAACACTGGTAGCGTGCCGCGACAGCGTGGACGTGAACCGTATGTGCAGTTGACGGACTTTGAGCGAGGGCGTATAGTGGGCATGCGGGAGGCCGGGTGGACGTACCGCCGAATTGCTCAACACGTGGGGCGTGAGGTCTCCACAGTACATCGATGTTGTCGCCAGTGGTCGGCGGAAGGTGCACGTGCCCGTCGACCTGGGACCGGACCGCAGCGACGCACGGATGCACGCCAAGACCGTAGGATCCTACGCAGTGCCGTAGGGGACCGCACCGCCACTTCCCAGCAAATTAGGGACACTGTTGCTCCTGGGGTATCGGCGAGGACCATTCGCAACCGTCTCCATGAAGCTGGGCTACGGTCCCGCACACCGTTAGGCCGTCTTCCGCTCACGCCCCAACATCGTGCAGCCCGCCTCCAGTGGTGTCGCGACAGGCGTGAATGGAGGGACGAATGGAGACGTGTCGTCTTCAGCGATGAGAGTCGCTTCTGCCTTGGTGCCAATGATGGTCGTATGCGTGTTTGGCGCCGTGCAGGTGAGCGCCACAATCAGGACTGCATACGACCGAGGCACACAGGGCCAACACCCGGCATCATGGTGTGGGGAGCGATCTCCTACACTGGCCGTACACCACTGGTGATCGTCGAGGGGACACTGAATAGTGCACGGTACATCCAAACCGTCATCGAACCCATCGTTCTACCATTCCTAGACCGGCAAGGGAACTTGCTGTTCCAACAGGACAATGCACGTCCGCATGTATCCCGTGCCACCCAACGTGCTCTAGAAGGTGTAAGTCAACTACCCTGGCCAGCAAGATCTCCGGATCTGTCCCCCATTGAGCATGTTTGGGACTGGATGAAGCGTCGTCTCACGCGGTCTGCACGTCCAGCACGAACGCTGGTCCAACTGAGGCGCCAGGTGGAAATGGCATGGCAAGCCGTTCCACAGGACTACATCCAGCATCTCTACGATCGTCTCCATGGGAGAATAGCAGCCTGCATTGCTGCGAAAGGTGGATATACACTGTACTAGTGCCGACATTGTGCATGCTCTGTTGCCTGTGTCTATGTGCCTGTGGTTCTGTCAGTGTGATCATGTGATGTATCTGACCCCAGGAATGTGTCAATAAAGTTTCCCCTTCCTGGGACAATGAATTCACGGTGTTCTTATTTCAATTTCCAGGAGTGTATTAGGGCTCATACAAAATCATACAGTCATTCTTCACTCGGTCTGATTGCGAGTGGGACAGGAAGAAAATGACTTGTACTGATACAGGATCCCTCCGCCACGCACTATGCGCTGGCTTGCAGAGTATCTACGCAGATATGGATGTAGCTGTAGAGGCACAGCAGCGAGAAGTTGAGTTTTAGAGAAGGAGATCTGAAATTTGTGAATCTAGGAGAAGTATCTGGAATAATTCGTTATGAAGGTGTAAATTTGTTTGTAAAGATATTTTCCTGGCTGTATGGATGGAGAAGATTTTTGGAGAAATATTCAGTCCAACCAATGCATAGGCAAGAATGAAATGTTTGTTTTTCGGAACTATTAACTGAAGGAAATCTTTGTTTCTTAATAACGTAGAAGAAAATACCCTCGGAGTAGTGAAGCAACTTTAAATCACTAAAAGCAGTTCTCTGCTCCAAACTGTATACCAATTAGTTTCCTTTCAGAGTATGCCGATGCAATAGCACCATGCTTAAAAATCATATACAACCGTTCGCACGGCGAAAGATCCGTACCCAAAGACTGGAAATTTGCACAGGTCACACCACTATTCAAGAAAGGTAGTATGCCCAATCCACTAAATTACGGGCCCATATCGTTAACGTCGATATGCAGCAGGATTTTGGAACATATGTTGTGTTCGATCATTATGCATTACCTCGAAGGAAACGGTCTATTGACACATAGTCTACAGTGATTGAAAAAACATCATCTTGTGAAACACAACTAGCTCTTTACTCGCATGAAGTGTTGAGTGCTATTGACAAGGGTTTTCAGATTGTTTCCGTATTTTTGGAATTACGGAAGATTTTTGACACTGCGTCACTCAAGCGGCTTCTAGTGAAAATGCGTGCTTATGGAATATTGTCTCAGTTATTTGACTGGATTCCTGTCAGAGAGGTTACAGTTCGTAGTACTTGACGGAAAGTCATCGAATAAAAGAGAAATGATTTCTGCCGTTCTCCAAGGTAGTGTTAAAGGCCCTTTGCTGTTCCTTATCCATATAAACGACTTAGGACACAATCTGAGCCGAGCGGGATTAGCCGAGCGGTCTTGGGCGTTGCAGTCATGGACTGTGCGGCTGGTCCCGGCGGAGGTTCGAGTCCCCACTCGGGCATGGGTGTGTTTGTTTGTTCTTAGGATAATTTAGGTTAAGTAATGTGTCAGCTTAGGGACTGATGACCTTAGCAGTTAAGTCCCATAAGATTTCACACACATTTGAACATTTTTGAACACAATCTGAGCAGCCGCCTTAGACACTGTCATTTATCGAGTAATAAAGTTATGAGAACATTAAAACAAATTGCTAAACGATTTAGAAAGATATCTGTATGGTGCGAAAATTGGCAACTGACCATAAATAACGAAAAGTGTAAGGTCCTCCATATGAGCACTAAAAGGTTACGCGATATATCAGTCAAATCTAAAGCCCGTAAATTCAACTAAATACCTAGGAATTGCAATTACGAACAACTTAAATTGGAAGGAACACATAGAAAATGTTGTGGGGAAGGCTAACCAAAGACTGCGTTTCATTGGCAGGACACTACGCTTAGAATATTGCTGCGCGATGTGGGATTCTTACCAGATAAGATTGTCGGAATACATCGAAAAAGTTCAAAGTAGGGTAGCGCGATTTGTGTTATCGAGAAACAAGGGAGAGAGTGTCACCGATGTGATACAGGATATCGGATGGACATCATTAAAACAAAGGCGTTTTTCGTTGCGGCGGAATCTTCTCACAAAATTCCAATCACCAACTTTCTCCTCCGAATATCCTACATAGGGAGAAACGATCACCATGATAAAGGGAAATCAGAGCTCGTACGGAAACGTATAGGTGGTTGTTCTTTCCGCGCTCTATACGAGATTGGAATAATAGAGAATTGTGAAGGTGGTTCGATGACCCACCTGCCAGGCACTTAAAATGTTGTAGATGAACCAATAATACTCATGATTAGTGATAATTTGATCATTTGTTTTCATTATGTCACAAATAAGCAATTGGTTTAAAGGTCTGTAGTTTTTGTTATGTGTAAATTTCTTAGTTGTTAGATTCTTCCTTCTTTGTGCAGTCTTTTATGACAATAATCAAAATCTAATATTTAAAGAACGCTTTTCTTTAAAGTAAAGCCCTCCTCTGTCGTTCTTAGTATAGTTTAAAATATTTTATCGTGTATGCATTGCACCTTTCGTAACACTTAGCCACAGATTGTTTCTGACAAGCAAGGAAAAACTAAGTAGTGAGTAGATTATTTTTTCTTTAACAGCTGCATTTGCTGATTTCAATTTGATTTCGAGAACGTCAGTACACGAGAGACAGAATATCATTCAGAGCAAGAGAAGTTACTTTTCTTTCGTGGAGGGTGTCACTTCTCATTCCTGTGAGCAAACAGCACGTAGTCAGAATTTCCAGATGTTATGGTAGGAAAGCAGGTTCATTCACAGTGAATAGCGAAAGTCACCTTAAACAGTTATTTTGTTCCGAGCTGAGCAGTATTTTATTCTGAGGATAATTCAAGTCAGCCATTGCACTTCATATTACGTAATTTTCATAACGAACTTCAGTACTGAGTTTTTGTCAAATAGTTTTTACTCACTACCCATTTAGTTTGTTTTGTGGTCTAATTAGATTCAATTTAATTATTTCAAATTGAACATTTCACTTGCATTAAAGTTTTGTTTCACAACACTGTTCACAAGCGCGCTACAGGTACAACCAACACTCAGTATTGCTCAGCAATTGACACGTTAGAAGAGGAGAAAGTGTTTGAAGATGAATAGTCACCACTTATATATAAGTAAATTACATAGAAAGCTTATAAAGGCTATTACAGTAGATGATGTAGAATGGAGTGGTTTGTTCCTGTAAACTGGTCAGTAGATCCCTAGATCTCACTATAAAATTGTTGAAATATTTTTTGAGCATTAGTAAGGAACTTTAAATTAATCTTACTGGTTTCCTTTTAGTTTTAGCACTGCTACGCTACAAGGATTACAAATACCCTTTCAGAACTGAAGTTACAGAATCCGAGAAAGTGATTTCTGTTATAAGAAGAGAACTCTCCCGGATATAATTTACCTGTTCCTTGAAGCTACTCGGAATTTATGTCTAAAAGTTTTGTTTTGCATAGGTAGTGCCCACTGACATACTCGCGTAACAAACTCGAAACTAGTGGTAATTCACGACGAACGCAGACAGTTTAAGTTGGGAAATTAAACACGATATGACACTTATAATATGAGCAGAATATGCAATTACGCGACCGCAATCGACTTAGTAGCAAACCTATGTTTACGTCGCTACTACAAATTTCCGAACTCTTCCTTAGACTAAACTGGCCAGCGAGCGGAAGTAGGTTGCAGTATTTCACGAATCACATCTCTAAGTTTAAAGGTAAACGCTTTTCCAAGCAAGACAATACTGATAAAAGTTATAGAACACTCAAACGCAGCTTACAACCACCAATTTGCCACGAAATACATTTTCCTGAAAATCTAGAAAATTTTAATTATGCATATATACACGAAAACTAGGTGGAACGATTATGTAAACGAGCATGCTTCAACAGAAAATGTATAGCAATGACGTATGCTGATAACAGCTAGTTGTATCGAACTAGCGTCCCTCTAGTAAACGATCTAAAATGCAGAATTTATCATCATATTCACAAGTTTGGAAGAACTCAGTTAAAAATTGAATTTAGTATATCGAAGTGTATTTATATGACACACGTTATCTCGCTCACAAAAAAGAGGAAACAAACAGGAATGTGTATGTAAATAATATGTGGACTGCCCAGATCTTGCTCTTAGTGGATTAATTGATAAATGAGAATGCCAAAATGAGTACTGTCTCTTCAGATGAAGTCTCAGTTTATCATACTTAAAACACAGATAATCGCAAATATCCTTCTCATCTGGATGTTTACTACAGGTTTCGTAAATTCATAGTGTGCAAGAGCTCTACTGCAAAAAAATTATTATATCGAACATTGTGAGTATTATATGAAGTTTCTACGTCCTCATTTATTACCGGAATCAGTCGGGATACATTTTTAGAGGAAGAATGTCAACTTCCGAGCCACTACTCTTGTTTCGCGAATATGAATCTAAAAACATAAAGTGAACTGAAGATAAGCCTTAACATATATAATGGAAGTTTCTAAACGTAACTAAAATGAATTTCATGTAACCGACATACAGTGGCAGAAAACAGCATCCACTGCTTACACACAAACATGAAAATATGGAACCACAACCGTAATCTCCACGATGCCTATATTCAAAGCCGAAACTTAACAGTGAATGTTTCGTTGGAATATTCACATCTAAGTGTAATCTCATGAACTTTACGCTACAAATGTAGGAAAGATTTTCTACTTACAACTCTGCACATAAGTCGATAACGTTTGGCGTGTCACCTTCCATGACGACAAACCTTCCGTACAATCTTATTCACAGACACAAACTGACGAGAATGAAGAGGCTAGTTCTTGCTGCACTACGCTTTCCACAATGTTTTCAGACTTTAATGCATTTCCAACGTCTTATTCGTGTTCTTAGTGTTTATTTATTCCATGACTCCTTCTGCTGTATATGCGATGTATCTTTGGCCAGAAATAAACTGTTTACATGAACATATATCGTTTTTTTTTATTTCGGCGCCTGACGTTGAAATACCGCCATGGTAATGTTAATTATTTGACAATGTGAGGACTATACACATAAACTTACATATGTTACGCGTGGTACTTGATATGCTTAGAATTTGCATTCACTGACAGTTTTACTACGTAATCTCACTTTTGGCCATTAAAATTGCTATACCACGAAGATGACGTGCTACAGACGCGAAATTTAACCGACAGGAAGAAGATGCTGTGATATGCAAATGATTAGCTTTTCAGAGCACTCACGAAAGGTTGGCGCCGGTGGCGACACCTACAATGTGCTGACATAAGGAAAGTTTCCAACTGATTTCTCATACACAAACAGCAGTTGACCGGCGTTTCCTGGTGAAACGTTGTCGTGATGCCTCATATAAGGAGGAGAAATGCGTACCATCACGTTTCAGACTTTGATAAAGGAGGGATTGTGGCCTATCGCGATTGCGGTTTATCGTAGCGCTACATTGCTGCTCGCGTTGGTCGAGATCCAATGACTGTTAGCAGAATATGGAATCGGTGGGTTCAGGAGGGTAATACGGAACGCCGTGCTGGATCCCAACGGCCTCGTATCACTAGCAGTCGAGATGACAGGCATCTTATCTGCATGGCTGTAACGGATCGTGCAGCCACGTCTCGATCCCTTAGTCAACAGATGGGGACGTTTGCAAGACAACAACCATCTGCACGAACAGTTCGTCGACATTTGCAGCAGCATGGACTATCAGCTGGGGGACTATGGCTGCAGTTACCCTTGATGCTGCATCACAGACAGGAGCACCTGCGATGGTGTACTCAACGACGAACCTGAGTGCGCGAATGGCAAAACGTCATTTTTTCGGATGAATCCAAGTTCTGTTTACAGCATCGTGATGGTCGCATCCGTGTTTGGCGACATCGCGGTGAACGCACATTGGAAGCGTGTGTATTCGTCATCGCCATACTGGCGTATCACCCGGCTTGATGGAGTGGACGTTACGTTTCAGATGTGTTACGACTTGTGGCTCTACCCTTCATTCGATCCCTGAGAAACCCTACATTTCAACAGGATAATACATGACCGCATATTGCGGGTCCTGTACGGGCCTTTCAGGATACAGAAAATGTTCGACTGATGGCCTGGCCATCAGATTCTCCAGATCTCTCACCAATTGAAAACGTCTGGTCAATGGTGGCCGAGCAACTGGCTCGTCACAAAACGCCAATCATTACTCTTGATGAACTGTGGTATCACGTTGAAGCTGCATGGGCAGCTGTACCTGTACACGCCATCCATGCTCTGTTTGACTCAATGCCCAGGCGTATCAAGGCCGTTATTACGGCCAGAGGTAGTTGTTTTGGGTACTGATTTCTCAGGATCTATGCACCCAAATTGCGTGAAAATGTAATCACATGTCATTTCTAGTATAATATAGTTGTCCAATGAAGACCCGTTATCATCTGCATTTCTTCTTGGTGTAGAAATTTTAATGGCCATTAGTGTACAATTTGTTCTCACAGTTGGATGGGGCACGGTTGAAGAGTACTGCAAGGACGAGTGAATGTTGTTTTCCAGACCAATAAACATTAGGGTTGCAGGACAGCAAGGATATTCTGTGTCCACTTTGATGTAAACACTTTGTTTGTTCTCCTCAAATCTGGCAGTGGGCATTAACTGTTTTCCTCTTTCTTTCCATGACATGTCATTAAACATTTATGTGTTGTGTTCTCTCACAAAGCACGTGACTTGATTGTCGTAAATGTATTTCATAACAAACTTTGAAATCTCTATGACTGTGCGTTAAAGTGTTGGTAATCACTCCAATGGAACGGCGTGTGTGTTCCACTGATGGTCTGGCGATTACGTTTACCAGTCGACTTCAACTTTTGTGAACGTCACTAATATACACCGTTTAACTGACAGGTGCAGACAGTTCATTTAGTGTGGCTATTAGTGAAACGAAAGCGACGTGCTATAAATGGCATCTCTGACACATCAAACTACTTAGCCACGTTCGAGGAGTTTTGTAACGAAAATCCCTTTGTACGATGTCCGCTGCCGCCAATTCCAGGAGCTCATGCAGTGGTAGAATTCAAGCGTTTCACAATGATGACCGATATACGCCGTATGAAATGATTTGGAATATGGGTAGACTATGTTCAACACGTACAGAAACATGTAGGACACGGAAACTAATCAGTGGTCGAGGAGAAGCTGAGACAGAGCTGCAGTTTGTGCCTCTTGTAATTCAACCTATGCATAGTGCGAGCAATGTAGAAAACCAAGGAGAAATTTGGGAAAGGAATAAAACATCAGGGTGAGCAAAGAAACATTTTCATTATTTCTGATGACACTGTAATTCTGTCATTGAAGCCAAAAGGATTTAGAAGATCAGTTCAACGGCATGGATAGTGTACTGAAAAGTAGTTGCGGGCTGAACATCAACAGAAGTCTAGCGATGGTAGTGGAGATCAGTCAGTTTAAATCAGCGTATTACGAGGAAAATGGATTAGCGAATGAGACATTAAAAATAGTAGATGAGCTCTGCCTTTTGGGCACGAAACTATGACCAACGTACAGACGATATAAAATGCAGGTTGGAAATAGCAAGGAATGCTTTTCTATGAAAGACATATTTTTTATTACGGAATAGAAATGTAACTGTCTGAAACTCTAATCAGAAATTATCTCTCTGGTGTGTAGGCTTATTTGGAAGCGAAACATGGAATATAAATAATAGAGACAAAAAGAGAATAGCAGTTTCTAAAATAAGATGTTACAGACAATGCTGATTAATGAGTGGTATTAAAAAAGCCTTACTGCACATCTAGACTAAAAGAGAGAAATACCTGTTTTTGTATTGCATAACCTCGTGTGTGTTTATGATGTTTACCCCTACCCGTAAAAGTCAATTAAGAGCCAGACACGCCTTTAAGATGCAGGATGAAATTACTATGCCCAACGGAATAACTAACGCGAAGAACTTACGGCCCTATATATAAATCCTAAAGTGGAGAATTGCACAGCATTAAATTTGGTATTTATGGAAGGCGTTAACAGAAATGAACATATTAATTTATTCAATTAAAAACGTACACTAAACTCATCTGACTATGAAAGAACTTAAGTTGATCATACAAAATGTGCCCTAGATGAATTATACCAAGTGAAAGCGCTGGTTTTCAGCGTTGCTTGAAGGTATGAGAGGATGTGCCTTTTAGAGGGATCCGACAGTGTAATAGTTACTCACCAGCTTTTATCTAAAGGGCTACCATGACAGTTGGCCTGACAGAGTGATGAACGCATGCATATTCTATAGCAATGCTGAACTTGAGACAGATCACCACTATAATCTGAGCAGATGCAGACGAAGGGTTGTCCTGCGATGGTGGTTTGCTAACAATGCTCACCGTAAATAAACAGCATGAGATGTACAGAACGATGCCTTCATGGATGTGTCTTTGCAGTACAATGCGAGTGTTGAGCTTCCGTCAACATGAACTCTGGACTCTAGCCGGCTGCTAAGGTGTGTATATCGTAGATGCGGACGTCTCCCCTTCTCCAGATGAACTCTTGTTTTTTTAGCTGAATCCTACCTCCTTCCAAATAGAATATACCCGCCAGTCGCTGAATAAGAACACTGAGCAAGCCTTCTTGGACGGAAATCGCGCCACGAAAATGCTTAGTGTTGAAATGACATTGATTTCCGATTCGCCCTTCTTTACTGCCTCTGCTCCGTTTTCGTGACGTCACAAACACTTTTACCGAACCCGCGTATACGCACCCAGGAACTAGCCTTGCGTCATAGATCCTCTGGAAGTAAAACTGCACTCGCGGCTAGGTTCTTATTTTTCTGTGAGCTGTGTTTCTTTAGGAAAGCATAAGACTGTCTTGAGCTGAAGAAGATCTTCAGAGCACAGGAAAGCGCCAATCTTCCGCTAATAAAGTCCCTCCCCTCGGCCGCGGGTCTTGGGGCAACTCATAACATCCCTGGGGCTCGCCGTCGAAGCGACTGCCGTGGAAGTAACAGAGACTACCTGCCTGTGCAGATGCAAGAGGCCACTACTTTTGTTACGTCGGGCAGTCGCTTCACCTGTTACAGATCCAGCGTTCTGCCCTGTTCCCACAAGCTCTTAAAAAGTAACAAGAAAAGAAGACCCGCAACAAGTTAAATGTAGTTAAGGTATAACGTTATTCAGGAATCAGTATGTACAGTCACTGCAGTCGTATCAGGTTTTATGAAACACAATTATCATATTCCACCTCCTCGTTTCCTCTAAGTTGCGTTTTACTCTCATATTAAGTGGAAAGGACATGCAAAATTGCTTGCTGCATTTCGGTATTGTCTGTGTAAAATTATAATTTAACTAGCTTAGCGCCGACTGTTTCGCTCGCATAGAGTGTATGGCCTGCATATTTCTTCTTTTTTTCTATTTAATCGAATTTTTATGTTGTTAACAAATTGCAACTCTTCCTAATCTTTTCACGCTTATTAACACCGTATAAGCATGGTCTTTTCCGAATGTGCTTCTGGCCAAAAGGCGATTCTGGTAGCTGGAGTCCAAACTTTTTGTTAATCATGCCTTCTGCGTTCTTTTCGACACATTCCCATAGCGATTTTTATCCCCTAACAAATATTTCTTTGTATCTATCCGAGAAGTGAAATACCGGTATCTGTATTCATAAATTTAGCTTCAAAATTTTTTTAATCTAACGAAATGTTTTCTTAAAAATTTTCATCCCCTATTGCACTCCCTTAAGGGGCTGAATTTCCAGAAACACTGAAACACATGTTGTTTTATTTCTAAACAACATGTCCAGTACTAACTGCCACAGATGTAGCTTTAAAAATCCTTTAGCAATTCTTTAGTAACTACTTATTTTCAAAAAAACTTTAACCGTCTATTTTTACCCCTTAGTGGTTGAATTTCAAAAATGCTGAAACATGTATTTTTTAATTTTCTGACTGAGAAACCAAATACCGACTTTGGTAGCTCTAGCTTCAAAATTCCCTTAATACCGACATACTTTCAAAAAGCCTTTCATCCCCTGTCTCACCCACCTTGGGAGTGGAATTTCGGACAGTCCCTTCTTAAACGACGCCTGCAGTATAAGATTCACACCATCTCCAAATTTCAAGTTTCTATCCTTAGCGATTTGGGCTGGGCTATAACGAGTCAGTCAGTCAGTCAGCACATTGCCTTTTATATATAAAGACTTCTTTTGTGAATTTTCAGTGGTACATTTCTAATTATTCTGTTAAAGATGAAAATGATATGCAAATAGTAGAATGTGTGAGAGCAATGGCAATATTTATCTGCTAACGCGTTGTTAACTTTGGAGAGAGGGCTGCACAAGGTAGGGCAAAAAGTTATTTGTTGTTGAGCAAGGAGAAGTGTAGTAAGTCACTAATCAGCAGTATCAATGGTCAGCAGTGCTCACAGCAAAGTGTTTTTGTGTGGATATGTCATGGTGCTCAGCGAAAGCAGTATGGGCTGCCGTAAACAGGGTGCCAATACGTTTTGGCCGGCCGAAGTGGCCGTGCGGTTAAAGGCGCTGCAGTCTTGAGCCGCAAGACCGCTACGGTCGCGGGTTCGAATCCTGCCTCGGGCATGGATGTTTGTGATGTCCTTAGGTTAGTTAGGTTTAACTAGTTCTAAGTTCTAGGGGACTAATGACCTCAGCAGTTGAGTCCCATAGTGCTCAGAGCCATTTGAACCAATACGTTTTGAGAACATAGAGGTAACCCCTTAATGCCAGGGATTGTTAGCCACAAAATTACACAACGAACCCTGTGAAGGAGAAGTAAATGCCAATCTGTCACTGAAAATTACGATACTTACTTCAACAATGCATACGTCGAGTGATACCGAACTTTTAAAGAGTAGCTTTCGCCATTTCTTGCACGATTTTAATTTTGAAAATAAACTGCCGTGAGTGACAAAAACCTAATTGCAGTTCAGAATTCTTACCTGTCATGATAAAATTAGATCCGTGGTTAAATATGTGAACTGAGATTGAGAGACTTAACTGCTACAATGAAATAAAATGATACGTTTTTAGTAGCGTGAGTTTGTTGATGCTGTTTGGCACTGAAATTAATTTTTAAAGGACGGTATTTTCCCTTCACGAAAGAATTCCATGTGTAAAAGTCATCACAGTCATTTACCGTATTGCATTACAGCTGTACAGCATTTAACATGTTACGTATTTTCCGAAATTTTTAGTGTTACTTTTGTGGATGCTTTATGATAATGTAGTGTACGCGAGTGTGTGTTCGAATACTTTCCTGTGGTTTCGTCAAGTTATTTGTTTCGTAAATGATGTGTTGATAACTTTTATTATAAATTATTGACCACATCTCCTACAGCCTTGCTTATAACTTATGGTTTAATTGAATTATTTCATTTTAAAAATTCACACATAATACGAGTACTACGTTGCATTATAAAATCCTGTAGTCGCGTTACAGCTGGTATAAAATTCTGGTTTAAAATGCACAACTTCGTTAATTGTGGTGCATTAGCTTCTGACGATGAGGGTCAAATAAATCACTGAATGCTTAAGTTTTCATTTATAACCAACGGGGCCAGAAAACCTAGAGAACTGAGTCGAACAGTGGAAAACCACTTTTCCTCATTAATTCTAAAATAACTCACATGTGGACGACCAAGAAGGAAGTGCTCGGATTAAAAATGATGTGGAGAGGGATTTAGACTTTCGCCCCCACTGTTCGAACTGTACATCGAAGAAGCACGATGGAAATGAAAGGTTCAGGAGTGGAATTAAAAGTCAAAGTGAAAGAATATCAATGATACGATTCGCTGATGACATTGCTATCCTGAGAGAAAGTGAAGAAGAATTACGTGATCTGCTGAATGCAATGAACAGTTTCACGAGTACAGTATATGGATTGAGAGTAAATCGAAAAAAAAACGAAAGTAATGAGTAGTAGCAGAAACGAGAAGAGCGAGAAACTTAACATCAGGATTGATGGTCATGAAATACATGAGTTTAAGAAATTCTGCTACTAGCCAGCGCTGGCCGGTGTGACCGTACGGTTCTAGGCGCTTCAGCCTGGAACCGCGTGACCGCTACGGTCGCAGGTTCGAATCCTGCCTCGGGCATGGATGTGTGTGATGTCCTTAGATTAGTTAGGTTTAAGTAGTTCTAAGTTCTAGGGGACTGATGACCATAGATGTTAAGTTCCATAGGGCTCAGAACCATTTCAACCATTTTTTTTTACCAGCCAGCAAAATAAGCAATGACGGACGGAACAAGGATATCAAAAGAAGACTACCACTGTCAAAAAGGGCATTCCTGGGTAAGAGAAGTTTACTAGTATGAAACATAGACCTTGATTTCAGGAAGAATTTCTGAGAATGTACGTTTGGTGCACAGCGTTGTATGGTAGTGAAACATGGGCTGCGGGAAAACCGGAACAGAAGAGAATCAAAGTATTTGAGGTATGGTGCTGCAGACTAATGTTGAAACTTAGGTGGACTGATAAGGTAAGGAATGAGAAAGTTCTGCTTACAATCGGAGAGGAAAGGTATATGTGGAAAACACTAACAAGCAGAAGGGACAGGATGATGGGACATCTGTTAAGACATCAGGAAATGATTTCGATGGTTCTACAGGGAGGCTGTAAAGGGCAAAAACTGTAGAGGGAGACAGAGACTAGAATGCAACCAGCAAATAATTGAGGACGTAGGTTGCAAGTGCTACTCTGAGATGAAGACTTTGGCACAGGAGAGCAATTCGTGGCGGGCCGCATCAAGTCAGCCAGAAGACTGACGACTCAAAAAGATAAAAAATAAAATAAAATAACGAGATGGCTACACTTCAAAGGAAGAAACCTTAATTCACGAAACGCCAACAATAGAAGGCAGTTCTTATTCCCCATGTAAAGTGGAGCAGTGAGGAGATGAGTCGGTGAAGAGTTCAGAGGTTGCTGAAACCCACTGGGAAGGGCGTCTACGGAGAGAGCGACACGTTGGTGGAGGGGGGGAGGGGGGAGAGGCATTCGTTACGCCCCTGCGCTGTGTGTTGATAGAGCCCGCCTAGCGGCTTGTGCCGTAATCCAATCTCCTGCCAGCGAGATTGCATCACTCTCAGGCCGCCGTTTACGATCTTTTATAACAAGCGGCGCGGAAGATAGTGTTACGCAGATATCAACACACACTACAGATGCAAATTTCTCTTTATAACTCAATTAGCTGAGACTTTAAGAGCAGCCATATGCCCTGTCTCCAAACTAAATGCTCCTCCATCGACAGAGGTTTCAAGCTAGCGAGTCGGTGTTCCAGTGTTGGGCCGCTTTGAAATTAACGTACGCCGGAAAGATATGCAAACAAGAACGAGGAGTGGCTCTCACTTTAATAAGGAAATAACTACAGTAATTGGGCAGGACCTCTTTATCTTGGATAACGGTTAAAGGTATGCAAATGCTGTGGAGGAGTACGAACGGAAAATAAAACTCGTCAGGTACGTTTCTTAGTGCTACTAATTTTTCCGTTGAATATCCTGAAACTTTCAATTACATATTAGGCAAGTCTATCTGTTTTTCTTTCTTTCAGTTCTGAGACGCCACATCTCTTCTGCCGTTTGGTTGATGTAAGGGGCAGCGAAAAAAGCGGAACACCCGCCTTAGCAAGGCCATGGAATAGTTCCATCCAAAAGTAATCACCACAAACGTCAGGACATTTATCCCACTGGGAAACGAGACGATCAGTTCGTTTATCGTAGAACGCGGTCGACCGCTGACAGATTCTCGATAGGATTGTTGATAAAATATCGAAATATCGATATTTTTCCGAAAGATATCTGTATGTTCTGTATATAATATTTATCCCGATATATCGATATCTAAATGGCAGTACTGAATGACGATAGTTTTAGTTTATATTATAATTTCTCACAATTTTCGATAAATATTTGAAGTTGTTTTTTTCTTTTTTTAATTGTAGAAAACATAATTTTATCACTGTGTGATGGAATTTTACTACTTGCTCAGTTTACGTCAGGCTCTATCTTTCTATTTGCATGTACGAAGCAAGTATAGGTAGCACAAAAGAAGAAGTCCGATTAAACTGGAATAACAAGATTTCCGATGCGAAGAAAGAACTCACCAGTTGCGTTCAAAAGCAATGTTCAACGCAACTGTTGTACTGTTTCTTCACATCAGCATTCTTCAAAACCCGTTGCTGAAAATGAATGTCTCAATGATAATATTGGTTCTTGCGGTGGACAGAAACGTGTGAGGGGAAATGCTGACATAATCGGTGCTACTGATAGAAACTGCAACGTTTAGCTTAACCACGCAACTTTCACACTACAACCACTAGGTTGCCGGGGTTGGAAAAAAAAAAAAAAAAAAAAAAACGAAGGATGTCGATGTGAAGTGTTCCGGAAAAATCGGATATGAGACGAAACCGAACGACGGACCCATCGGACACCTTTTATTGCGCCACTTACATGCTTTAACATTGTTAGCAAAGTGGCTATCGCCAAGCGTGAATGTCCACTGTATTCGTTTAAATTCTTCTTCTAAGGAGGAGAAGCAGACTGCTAGCTTGCTGATTTACAGAATATCTACAGCTCTAAAACCAGCAGTATATTTACAATTGTTGGATGTGAAGTCAGCCAGTTATGCAAAACACCGTTTTTCTCAGTACCCAAACATGTTTCGGCACCACTCTGCCATCATCAGTGGGTTTTCGTTTTTATTTATTCTGCAATGTGAACATTTTTGTTAAATAATTAGAAAATTATGTGCATCTTTAGTTCAAACAACAGATCGTTTCTTTTTGTAAATACCTTTACATTTGTTGTGCATGAATGTTCTGGATCACTTGTGTCTTAATTACTACAGGTGGCTTGTCATCTGCAACCAAACGATGTTGATGAGAAAGTTTTTTGCTGGGAGGTAACCCATCTTCTAGAATGTAATTTAGTTTGTCACAATGTTTTCGCGCCTATATTCGTTTTTACTTACGTATTCCTGTGGCAAGCACTTCCATTCTCCGTATCATACTAAGGTGTTGTGGTGCACACGTAACTATAACAAATATTTTCCTCAAATAACGTAGTAAAACACTTTTCACTTCACCAAAACACAAAAACACAGTTAATTGTGGTCTGTTGTGTGTCCCAGCCCAGTTGGTGTTCACTTGTTCACCAGAGAGTTCGGCGCCAAATTTGAATTTTGTTTGCATTTTATCTTAGAGTGTGTGTGTGTTCGTGTGTGCTTCCTAGCTGTGTGTGTTGTCTTTTATATGGTATTCCTTTTGTGTGCAAATGGTGTGACTTTGTATATTTTAGTGTATCTTTCTTTTGTGTGTGTGTGTGTGTGTGTGTGTGTGTGTGAGCGCGCGCGCGCGCGTGTGTGTGTGTGTGTGTGTGTGTGTGTGTGTGTGTGTGTGTGTGTGTGTAGACTTTATCTGTTTGCGCTGTTTTTATTTGTAAAGTTGCTTTACTGTGTTAAATAGTGTGCGATGCAGAGTTTAGTGTATTCGTTTAAGACCTGTTTTCCTTCTGCTATTGACTTCTGTATATGGAAGTTTTCCTCAATCGTCAGTTTGCTGTATAGGCTGTGGCTGGGTTTTAGTATTCTTAAGTCTGTTTCTATTGTAGTTGGGTGGTGATAGTTGGCTACAAGGTGGTCAGCAAATGTGATACTGGAGCTGTTGTTTTTTGAAGCTCGTAGATGTTATGAATATCTTGTTTTGAAGTTTCTGCATGTTTGTCCTATGTGCACTGACTGGCAAGTGTTGCATGTGAGTTCATATATTCCTGATCTGTTAAATTTATCCATGGGTGTTTCTTGTGTTCTGTTCTTTTTGTGTGTTGTGTTCTCTGTCCTGTATTCAATGTTTCTTTAATATGTTTGCCTACTGTGTGAACAATGTTGTTATTGTAGGTGAGTATGTGACATCTCGTTCTGTGTGTGTTGTTGCTCTGTTGTGTGTGGTCATTGTTTGTGTTTTATGTTGTTCTCTGCTGGGTGAGAATTTGTGTGTGTGTGGTATGTTCATTTTTGTACTGTTTGCATATTTTTTGATTTAACTTGTCTATCATATGTGTAGTATAACCATTTCCTAGTGCTATTTGTTTTATTGCGTTTAGTTCTTGTGTGTAATTCTGTTTGTTCATGGGTGTTCTGTTTAATCTGTGGAGCATGAATCTGAAGTGTTTGATAAGTTGTGAATGGTGGTGCTTGTGGTTATCAATTTCCTGAATATTGTGAAGTTGTGTGTGTTGTTTGCTTTATGTATGGTGAGATCTAGGAACTGTTATGTGTTGTTAGTTTCTGTTTCTAATGTGAAGTTAATTTTTGGGTGTAAGTTGTTTTCCTAATTGGGTAGCACAAACAGATAAATTCTCTACACACACACGCACACACACATACACACACACACACACACACACACACACACAGGGACGCACGCACATACACACACGCACGCACACGCACACAATACACAAACACAAGATACACTAAAATCTGCAAAGACGCGCCATTTACACACAAAAGGAATACCATATAAAAGACAACACACACAGCTAAGAAGCACACACAAAACACACACAGACACACTAAGATAAAATGTAAAAAAATTCAAATTTGGCGCCGAGCTCTCTGGTGAACGAGTGAACGCTGACTGGGCTGGGACACACAACAGACCACAATCACACTGTGTTTTTGTGTTTTGGTGAAGTGAAAAGTGGTTTACTACGTTATTTGTGGAAAATACTTGTTATAGTTACGTGTGCATCACAACACCATAGCACTTGCCACAGGAATACGTAACTAAAAATGAATATAGGCACGAAAACATCGCGACAAACTAAATTACATTCTAGAAGATGGGTTTACTCCCAGCAAAAAACTTTCTCACCAACATCGTTTGGTTGCAGATGACAAGCCACCTGTAGTAATTAAGACACAAGTGATCCAGAACATTCATGCACAACAAATGTAAAGGTATTTACAAAAAGAAACGATCTGTTGTTTGAATTAAAGATGCACATAATTTTCTAATTATTTAACAAAAATGTTCACATTGCAGAATAAATAAAAACGAAAACCCACTGATGATGGCAGAGTGGTGCCGAAACATGTTTGGGTACTGAGAAAAAACGGTGTTTTGCATAACTGGCGGACCTCACATCCAACAATTCTAACTGCAAACACGACCAATACAAGGTGCTGCAAAGCAAAGTGATGAATATATTTACAATATGCAGCCGATATTTTTATAGGCCGGTACGTCGATATTCTTTCTATCGATATATCTGTATCTCGACACTTTTTCGATATTCCGAGAGTTGACAGAGATATTTCTTAAATCTCGATTTATGGGTTTCTCGTAATTTTTAAAAGTATCAACAGTCCTAATCCTCAACTGTCTGAAGTCTCGCACTCCCTCGTCCAACTGAAACCGACGAGCACGCATGTCTCTCTTCAGGTCGCCAATGATGTGAAAGTCGCACGGTGCAAGATACGGTCTGAACGGAGGATGTCATATCTGGTAGCCGCACAGTAGAAATTAATTCCATCCTCAGACGGGACGAGGCAGCTAACGCTGTCTTGGACGCGGACAACATACTCATCTGCGCGAGTCACAGCACCCGCGTCACTTGGGACGTGGTGGTTAACACGATCTGAGACTGCGGCGCTCTACAGCGGTAACTGTCGACTGTATATGGCTCACAAACCACACAGTTCGTTTAAGAAAATGGACGTGCATAGAATTCCCATGTTAGCTCTTTTAAAAGACGCATTTGCTTCTTTGTACATATGATAGCCACGTTCTTCTGTCCCTAGTACACATAAATAAAAAGTTCATTACTCATTAACAGGTTACAGGACAAAAAGGAAAGTCCTTGTCCAGTCGGTAAGGACAGCCGATTATAAAGGTTCACAAAGTCGAACAAACTCACTGCTGAGAGAGTACGCTCGTATATCTACGTAACAAGAAAATATTTCTATTAAATTAATAAGCAAATTCCAGAACCTTTTATAAAACGCAGAGATGAATAAAAAAAGCTTTAAGATACAGCAAAGGCACATACCCTCTACCGACTACCCGTTGCTTCGTAACCCAGAACTTCTGTCCACTACAGTACACTGAACATTTTAAATCGCTATCTGCTGAAGGATTTAATCGCTGATATGTCATTAACCGTCAATTATTTATAAAAATCCTGCCAAGAACAACTCGTGTTTGATGAATGGTAAATGTGCCGTTCCCTTGAAGTGGCATACTTTTATCACAAGCAAATTGCAACGCAAAACTAACTAACTATAAAGATATCTTAATCAACAAAATAACATTTCCTGTCATTTTATTACAACAAATCGTACCAATAACAACAGTTTTTTTTAGAGAGCCTCAGTGAGCTGGTGCTTTGAAACATCATGTATGCCTGCGATGTAATTTATAATATCAAGCCCACAAAACATGTGTTTCAAAGGAAATGGAAGAACTCCATTATGACGTCTTCCTAGTTGTGCCTTTGACGTAGAGAGTGTTCTTGCCTCTCATTGGTTCACTGTTGGTAGCACGTTGCCAAAATACTGCAGAATTAATGCGGTGTGTCATGTGTGGTAATGTCTCCTATGTGTGGAATTACGGGAAGTGATGTCATAAGTCTCCTCCTGCTCCCATTAAACGTAAACTAATTGGTCCTATGTGAGGACGACTTATGAGCTCAGTATGACATGCACTCGATAGCAGTTATTATAGGAGGTGTCTAATTATGCATATGAAACACGTAACTGTGGTCGACAAGAAGACAGTGTCCTCTTTAAAGAATCGACCAGGATTGACGAACTTCCTAGTCACCTGTTTCGAGAGAAAAGGGTAACAGGCTCGAATCACGATGGCGAACGAATCCATATACACTCCTGGAAATTGAAATAAGAACACCGTGAATTCATTGTCCCAGGAAGGGGAAACTTTATTGACACATTCCTGGGGTCAGATACATCACATGATCACACTGACAGAACCACAGGCACATAGACACAGGCAACAGAGCATGCACAATGTCGGCACTAGTACAGTGTATATCCACCTTTCGCAGCAATGCAGGCTGCTATTCTCCCATGGAGACGATCGTAGAGATGCTGGATGTAGTCCTGTGGAACGGCTTGCCATGCCATTTCCACCTGGCGCCTCAGTTGGACCAGCGTTCGTGCTGGACGTGCAGACCGCGTGAGACGACGCTTCATCCAGTCCCAAACATGCTCAATGGGGGACAGATCCAGAGATCTTGCTGGCCAGGGTAGTTGACTTACACCTTCTAGAGCACATTGGGTGGCACGGGATACATGCGGACGTGTATTGTCCTGTTGGAACAGCAAGTTCCCTTGCCGGTCTAGGAATGGTAGAACGATGGGTTCGATGACGGTTTGGATGTACCGTGCACTGTTCAGTGTCCCCTCGACGATCACCAGTGGTGTACGGCCAGTGTAGGAGATCGCTCCCCACACCATGATGCCGGGTGTTGGCCCTGTGTGCCTCGGTCGTATGCAGTCCTGATTGTGGCGCTCACCTGCACGGCGCCAAACACGCATACGACCATCATTGGCACCTAGGCAGAAGCGACTCTCATCGCTGAAGACGACACGTCTCCATTCGTCCATCCATTCACGCCTGTCGCGACACCACTGGAGGCGGGCTGCACGATGTTGGGGCGTGAGCGGAAGACGGCCTAACGGTGTGCGGGACCGTAGCCCAGCTTCATGGAGACGGTTGCGAATGGTCCTCGCCGATACCCCAGGAGCAACAGTGTCCCTAATTTGCTGGGAAGTGGCGGTGCGGTCCCCTACGGCACTGCGTAGGATCCTACGGTCTTGGCGTGCATCCGTGCGTCGCTGCGGTCCGGTCCCAGGTCGACGGTCACGTGCACCTTCCGCCGACCACTGGCGACAACATCGATGTACTGTGGAGACCTCACGCCCCACGTGTTGAGCAATTCAGCGGTACGTCCACCCGGCCTCCCGCATGCCCACTATACGCCCTCGCTCAAAGTCCGTCAACTGCACATACGGTTCACGTCCACGCTGTCGCGGCATGCTACCAGTGTTAAAGACTGCGATGGAGCTCCGTATGCCACGGCAAACTGGCTGACACTGACGGCGGCGGTGCACAAATGCTGCGCAGCTAGCGCCATTCGACGGCCAACACCGCGGTTCCTGGTGTGTCCGCTGTGCCGTGCGTGTGATCATTGCTTGTACAGCCCTCTCGCAGTGTCCGGAGCAAGTATGGTGGGTCTGACACACCGGTGTCAATGTGTTCTTTTTTCCATTTCCAGGAGTGTAATAACAGTCCGGACGTAAAGCACTGATTAGCCAGAACATTTTGATCACCGATCTCCTATAGATATAAATCCGTCCAGGCGATAGCAGCGTCAGCTGGCGGGGTATCGTTATTGGTCAGACACACGTACGGTGCTTGTAGTACCAGTGAGTATGCAGTCCGGTATAGAATGGGGAAGGCACTCGATCTGAGTTTCAGAGAGGAAGACTGTGATACCCCAGAAGCTCTGCACGCGCATTTAGAGGTGTGCTGTGGTGAGTGTCTTCAACACGGGGTGAAACCAATGTGGAACCACGTCCAGACGTCGTGGGGTTGGGCGGTCACAAATACAAGGTGCACCCATTTGCAGGTGGTCGCTCATGTCGGCACCAATGATGTGTGTCGCTATGGATCGGAGGAAATCCTCTCTGGCTTCCGGCGGCTATCTGATTTGGTGAAGACTGCCAGTCTCGCTAGCGGGATGAAAGCAGAGCTCACCATGTGCAACATCGTCGACAGGACTGACTACGGACCTTTGGTACAGAGCCGAGTGGAGGGTCTGAATCAGAGGCTGAGACGGTTCTGCGACCGTGTGGGCTACAGATTCCTCGACTTGCGCCATAGGGTGGTGGGGTTTCGGGTTCCGCTGGATAGGTCAGGAGTCCACTACACGCAGCAAGCGGCTACACGGGTAGCAGGGGTTGTGTGGCGTGGACTGGGCGGTTTTTTAGGTTAGATGGCCTCGGGCAAGTACAGAAAGGGCAACAGCCTCAAAGGGTGCGGGGCAAAGTCAGGACATGCGGGGACCAAGCAGCAATCGGTATTGTAATTGTAAACTGTCGAAGCTGCATTGGTAAAGTACCGGAACTTCAAACGCTGATAGAAAGCACCGAAGCTGAAATCGTTATAGGTACAGAAAGCTGGCTGAAGCCAGAGATAAATTCTGCCGAAATTTTTACAAAGGCACAGATGGTGTTTAGAAAGGATAGATTGCATGCAACCGGTGGTGGCGTGTTTGTCGCTGTTAGTAGTAGTTTATCCTGTAGTGTAGTAGAAGTGCATAGTTCCTGTGAAATATTATGGGTGGAGGTTACACTCAATAACCGAGCTAGGTTAATAATTGGCTCCTTTTACCGACCTCCCGACTCAGCAGCATTAGTTGCAGAACAACTGAGAGAAAATTTGGAATACATTGCACATAAATTTTCTCAGCATATTATAGTCTTAGGTGGAGATTTCAATTTACCAGATATAGACTAGGACATTCAGATGTTTAGGACAGGTGGTAGGGACAGAGCATCGAGTGACATTATACTAAGTGCACTATCCGAAAATTACCTCGAGCAATTAAACAGAGAACCGACTCGTGGAGATAACGTCTTGGACCTGCTGATAACAAACAGACCCGAACTTTTCGACTCTGTAAGTGCAGAACAGGGAATCAGTGATCATAAGGCCGTTACAGCATCCCTGAATATGGAAGTTAATAGGAATATAAAAAAAGGGAGGAAGGTTTATCTGTTTAGCAAGAGTAATAGAAGGCAGATTTCAGACTACCTAAGAGATCAAAACGAAAATTTCTGTTCCGACACTGACACTGTTGAGTGTTTATGGAAAAAGTTTAAGGCAATTGTAAAATGCGTTTTAGACAGGTACGTGCCGAGTAAAACTGTGAGGGACGGGAAAAACCCACCGTGGTTCAACAACAAAGTTAGGAAGCTACTGCGAAAGCAAAGAGAGCTTCACACCAAGTTTAAACGCAGCCAAAACCTCTCAGACAAACAGAAGCTAAACGATGTCAAAGTTAGCGTAAGGAGGGCTATGCGTGAAGCGTTCACTGAATTCGAAAGTAAAATTCTATGTACCGACTTAACAGAAAATCCTAGGAAGTTCTGGTCTTACGTTAAATCAGTAAGTGGCTCGAAACAGCATATCCAGACACTCCAGGATGATGATGGCATTGAAACAGAGGATGACACCGTAAAGCTGAAATACTAAACACTTTTTTCCAAAGCTGTTTCACAGAGGAAGACCGCACTGCAGTTCCTTCTCTAAATCCTCGCACAAACGAAAAAATGGCTGACATCGAAATAAGTGTCCAAGGAATAGAAAAGCAACTGGAATCAATGAACAGAGGAAAGTCCACTGGACCTGACGGGATAACAATTTGTTTCTACACAGAGTACGCGAAAGAACTTGCCCCTCTTCTGACAGCCGTGTACCGCAAGTCTCTAGAGGAACGGAAGGTTCCAAATGATTGGAAAAGAGCACAGGTAGTCCCAGTCTTTAAGAAGGGTCGTCGAGCAGATGCGCAAAACTATAGACCTATATCTCTCACATCGATCTGTTGTAGAATTTTAGAACATGTTTTTTGCTAGAGTATCATGTCGTTTTTGGAAACCCAGAATCTACTCTGTAGGAATCACATGGATTCCGGAAACAGCGATCGTGTGAGACCCAACTCGCTTTATTTATTCATGAGATCCAGAAAATATTAGATCCAGGCTCCCAGGTAGATGCTATTTTCGTTCCAGAAGGCGTTCGATACAGTTCCGCACTGTCGCTTGATAAACAAAGTAAGAGCCTACGGAATATCAGACCAGCTGTGTGGCTGGATTGAAGAGTTTTTAGCAAACAGAACACAGCATGTTGTTATCAATGGGGAAACGTCTTCAGACGTTAAAGTAACCTCTGGCGTGCCGCAGGGGAGTGTTATGGGACCATTGCTTTTCACAATATATATATATATATATATATATATATATATATATATATATATATATATATGACCTAGTAGATAGTGTCGGAAGTTCCATGCGGCTTTTCGCGGATGATGCTGTAGTATACAGAGAAGTTGCATCATTAGAAAATTGTAGCGAAATGCAGGAAGATCTGCAGCGGATAGGCACTTGATGCAGGGAGTGGCAACTGACCCTTAACACAGACAAATGTAATGTATTGCGAATGCATAGAAAGAAGGATCCTTTATTGTATGATTATATGATAGCGGAACAAACACTGGTACAGTTACTTCTGTAAAATATCTGGGAGTATGCGTGCGGAACGATTTGAAGTGGAATGATCATATAAAAGTAATTGTTGGTAAGGCGGGTACCAGGTTGAGATTCACTGGGAGAGTCCTTAGAAAATGTAGTCCATCAACAAAGGAGGTGGTTTACAAAACACTCGTTCGACCTATACTTGAGTATTGCTCAACAGTGTGGGATCCGTACCAGATCGGGTTGACGGAGGAGATAGAGAAAATCCAAAGAAGAGCGGCGCGTTTCGTCACAGGGTTATTTGGTAACCGTGATAGCGTTACGGAGATGTTTAGCAAACTCAAGTGGCAGACTCTGCAAGAGAGGCGCTCTGCATCGCGGTGTAGCTTGCTCGCCAGGTTTCGAGAGGGTGCGTTTGTGGATGAGGTATCGAATATATCGCTTCCCCCTACTTATACCTCCCGAGGAGATCACGAATGTAAAATTAGAGAGATTCGAGCGCGCGCGGAAGCTTTCAGACAGTCGTTCTTCCCGCGAACCATACGCGACTGGAACAGAAAAGGGAGGTAATGACAGTGGCACGTAAAGTGCCCTCCGCTACACACCGTTGGGTGGCTTGCGGAGTATAAATGTAGATGTAGATGTAGAATTACACATGTCGGACGCCGTATGCTGGGCAGTGTGGTAACAAACAGTAGAGGTGGCGAACTGTGGCGGAACTAACATCAGACTTGAGTGCTGGGCGGAGTACAAACGTGTCTGAACAAACCGTGCACCGAACATTCCTAATGATGGGCCTACGGTCCCGACGACCCTCGCATCAGCCACTCACATCAGCAACTACGACTGAAATGGACATGCGACCATCGGCACTGGAAGTTGGCGCACTGCCGGAACGTTGCATGCTCTGATGAATCCCGACACTTGCTTCATCATACCGATGGGACGGGGCGAAACCGTCGTTTCTCGAGGAACAGGTACTTGACCCCGCTCCTGAAGGACGGAGACAAGCTGGCCTTCAGTCGCAGTTCCACCTCGACGTTCATGCCTCTCCATTTGGGATTTCAAGTCTGTTGTTCGTGGCACTGCCTCCCAACACTGTACAAAAATTTCCGACAACGCGAACTGTTCCCGAAATTTGACCTTTCTCTGTCTTTATGTCATTAACATTATCAGTGTGATCGTGCGCGTGAGGGTAATTAAAGAAAAACAACTTTTCTTAACATTGCCCTAAAGCTAATTACGTTTGCAATTAGACCCAAACTTACGCCTGACTTGTACATTAGTTTTGTACTCAGAAGACCTGACGAATACAAGGATGTAATTGTTGCTTTTATGCTGGTAAAATTCCCAAAATTGTTAAGTAAAAGCCAAGCGGTTAAAGGCTCTACAGTCTGGAACCGCGTGACCGCTACGGTCGCAGGTTCGAATCCTGCCTCTGGCATGGATGTGTGTGATGTCCTTAGGTTAGTTAGGTTTAAGTAGTTCTAAGTTCTAGGGGACTGATGACCTTAGAAGTTAAGTCCCATAGTGCTCGGAGCCATTTGACCCATTTTTTTGTTAAGTAAAATGTACACAGACCTCAAATGTACAATGTGTAAGTGCTCGAAAAATGGTTCAAATGGCTCTGAGCACTATGGGACTTAACATCTGAGGTCATCAGTCCGCTAGAACTTAGAATTACGTAAACCTAAATAACATAAGGACATCACAAACACCCATGCCCGAGGCAGGATTCGAACCTGTGACGTAGCGTTCGCGTGGTTCCAGAGTGAAGCGCCTAGAACCGCTCGGCCACATCGGCCAGCTAAGTGCTCGACCAAGTCGTGGGGTAATAAGGCAACTCAATGAAGATCAAGAAAGGTCGAACTACTTTAAATTTCCTACGCAAAGGATCTGTTTGTTTTTCTATAGGACTAATAGTTTGCGCGTAGCAAGCGATAGAGTGTGAAAATCTCGCACTAGGGTTTTGAAGGCCATTTTTAACATTGTAGGTTGCATAAAACGACATCGGTAGGGGCAGTTGAATCGCCCTGTACAGTACATTATCATTTACTAGAGAATCTCAAGATGGAAAAGCGATCAAAATATTTCTTTTTCTCTCCCTGTAACTACACTACTGGCCATTAAAATTGCTACACCAAGAAGAAATGCAGATGATAACAGGTATTCATTGAACAAATATATTATACTAGAACTGACATGTGATTACATTTTCACTCAATTTGGGTGCATAGATCCTGAGAAATCAGTACCCACAACAAACACATCTGGCCGTAATAACGACCTTGATACGCCTGGGCATTGAGTCAAAAAGAGCGTGGACGGCGTGTACAGGTACAGCTGCCCATGCAGCTTCAACACGATACCACAGTTCATCAAGAGTAGTGACTGGAGTATTGTGGCGAGCCAGTTGCTCGGCCACCATTAAGCAGACGTTTTCAATTGGTGAGAGATCTGCAGAATGTGCTGGCCAGGGCAGCAGTCGAACATTTTCTGTATCCACAAAGGCCCGTACAGGATCTGCAACATGCGGTCGTCTATTATCGTGCCTAAATGTAGGGTTTCTCAGGGATCGAATGAAGGGTAGAGCCACGGGTCGAAACACACCTGAAACGTAACGTCGACTGTTCAAAGTTCCGTCAATGCGAACAACAGAGGACCGAGACGTGTAACCAATGGCACCCCATACCATCACGCCGGGTGATACGCCAGTATGGCGATGACGAATACACGCTTCCAATGTGCGTTCACCGCGATGTCACCAAACACGGATGCGACCATCATGATGCTGTAAACAGAACCTGGATTCATACGAAAACAACGGTTTGCCATTCGTGCACCCAGTTTCGTCATTGAGTACACCATCGTAGGCGCTCCTGTCTGTGATGCAGCGTCAAGGTAACCGCAGCCATGGTCTCCGAGTTGATAGTCCATGCTGCTGCAAACGTAGTCGAACTGTGGTGCAGATGGTGGTTGTCTTGAAAACGTCCCCACCTGTTGACTCAGGGATCGAGACGTGTCTGCACGATGCGTTACAGCCATGCGGATACGATGCCTGTCATCTCGACTGCTAGTGATACGAGGCCGTTGGGATCCAGCACGGCGTTCCGTATTACCCTCCTGAACCCACCGATTCCATATTCTGCTAACAGTCATTGGATCTCGGTCAACGCGAGCAGCAATGTCGCGATACGATAAACCGCAATCGCGATAGGCGATAATACGACTTTTATCAAAGTCGGAGACGTGATGGTACGCATTTCTCCTCCTTACACGAGGCATCACAACAACGTTTCACCAGGCAACGCCGGTCAACTGTTGTTTGTGTGAATGCTCTGAAAAGCTAATCATTTGCATATCAGAGCATCTTCTTCCTGTCGGTTAAATTTCGCGTCTGTAGCATGTCATCTTAGTGGTGTAGCAATTTTAAAGGTCTGTAGTGTATCATTTTCTATATAATCTCAAGATGGAAAAGCGATCAAAATACTTCTTTTTCTCTCCCTGTGACTGTAAGACTTTTTTTTAATTATGTGGGTTATGTTGGTAAAAAGACAGATACCAGAGTACAGTGAACAAGCCATTACTGATAATGACACCGTACGTATTAACACAAATTCACTAATGTGACCGAAACTGTCAAACACTTTTTGAAAGATTTGGAGATCTGCGTTATTGAGCCGATGCCACAAGGATCCATAGCCTTTGAAGTAGTCACTTGGCAGCTTCATTACTTCAGAGCCCGTTATCGCACACATGGTACGCGTTTAACCAACTGGCCGACTGTTTTTAGAAACGGTGTATGCCATAAGCCACTCTATCCATCTTGTTGTTGTTGTTGTGGTCTTCAGTCCTGAGACTGGTTTGATGCAGCTCTCCATGCTACTCTATCCTGTGCAAGCTTCTTCATCTCCCAGTACCTACTGCAACCTACATCCTTCTGAATCTGCTTAGTGTATTCATCTCTTGGTCTCCCTCTACGATTTTTACCCTCCACGCTGCCCTCCAATGCTAAATTTGTGATCCCTTGATGCCTCAAAACATGTCCTACCAACCGATCCCTTCTTCTAGTCAAGTTGTGCCACAAACTTATCTTCTCCCCAATCCTATTCAATACCTCCTCATTAGTTACGTGATCTACCCACCTTATCTTCAGCATTCTTCTGTAGCACCACATTTCAAAAGCTTCTATTCTCTTCTTGTCCAAACGGGTTATCGTCCATGTTTCACTTCCATACATGGCTACACTCCATACAAATACTTTCAGAAACGACTTCCTGACACTTAAATCTATACTCGATGTTCACAAATTTCTCTTCTTCAGAAACGATTTCCTTGCCATTGCCAGTCTACATTTTATATCCTCTCTACTTCGACCATCATCAGTTATTTTGCTCCCTAAATAGCAAAACTGCTTTACTACTTTAAGTGTCTCATTTCCTAATCTAATTCCCTCAGCATCACCCAATTTAATTTGACTACATTCCATTATCCTCGTTTTGCTTTTGTTGATGTTCATCTTATATCCTCCTTTCAAGACACTATCCATTCCGTTGAACTGCTCTTCCAAGTCCTTTGCTGTCTCTGACAGAATTACAATGTCATCGGCGAACCTCAAAGTTTTTATTTCTTCTCCATGAATTTTAATACCTACTCCGAATTTTTCTTTTGTTTCCTTTACTGCTTCCTCAATATACAGATTGAATAACATCGGGGAGAGGCTACAACCCTGTCTCACTCCTTTCCCAACCACTGCTTCCCTTTCATGCCCCTCGACTCTTATAACTTCCATCTGGTTTCTGTACAAATTGTAAATAGCCTTTCGCTCCTTGTATTTTACCCCTGCCACCTTCAGAATTTGAAAGAGAGTATTCCAATTAACGTTGTCAAAAGCTTTCTCTAAGTCTACAAATGCTAGAAACGTAGGTTTGCCTTTTCTTAATCTTTCTTCTAAGATAAGTCGTAAGGTTAGTATTGCCTCACGTGTTCCAACATTTCTACGGAATCCAAACTGATCTTCCCCGAGGTCCGCTTCTACCAGTTTTTCCATTCGTCTGTAAAGAATTTGCATTAGTATTTTGCAGCTGTGACTTATTAAACTGATAGTTCGGTAATTTTCACATCTGTCAACACCTGCTTTCTTTGGAATTGGAATTATTATATTCTTCTTCAAGTCTGTGGGTATTTCGCCTGTCTCATACATCTTGCTCACCAGATGGTAGAGTTTTGTCATGACTGGCTCTCCCAGGGCCATCAGTAGTTCTAATGGAATGTTGTCTACTCCCGGGGCCTTGTTTCGACTCAGGTCTTTCAGTGCTCTGTCAAACTCTTCACGCAGTATCCTATCTCCCATTTCATCTTCATCTACATCCTCTTCCATTTCCATAATATTGTCCTCAAGTACATCGCCCTTGTATAAACCCTCTATGTACTCCTTCCACCTTTCTGCCTTCCCTTCTTTGCTTAGAACTGGGTTGCCATCTGAGCTCTTGATATTCATACAAGTGGTTCTCTTCTCTCCGAAGGTCTCTTTAATTTTCCTGTAGGCAGTATCTATCTTACCCCTAGTGAGACAAGCCTCTACATCCTTACATTTGTCCTCTAGCCATCCCTGCTTAGCCATTTTGCACTTCCTGTCGATCTCATTTTTGAGACGTTTGTATTCCTTTTTGCCTGCTTCATTTACTGCATTTTTATATTTTCTCCTTTCATCAATTAAATTCAATATTTCTTCTGTTACCCAAGGATTTCTATTAGCCCTCGTCTTTTTACCTACTTGATCCTCTGCTGCCTTCACTACTTCATCCCTCAGAGCTACCCATTCTTCTTCTACTGTATTTCTTTCCCCCATTCCTGTCAATTGTTCCCTTATGCTCTCCCTGAAACTCTCTACAACCTCTCGTTCTTTCAGTTTATCCAGGTCTCATCTCCTTAAAATCCCACCTTTTTGGAGTTTCTTCAGTTTGAATCTGCAGTTCATAACCAATAGATTGTGGTCAGAATCCACATCTGCCCCTGGAAATGTCTTACAATTTAAAACCTGGTTCCTAAATCTCTGTCTTACCATTATATAATCTATCTGATACCTTTTAGTATCTCCAGGATTCTTCCAGATATACAACCTTCTTTTATGATTCTTGACCCAAGTGTTAGCTATGGTTAAGTTATGCTCTGTGCAAAATTCTACAAGGCGGCTTCCTCTTTCATTTCTTCCCCCCAATCCATATTCACCTACTATGTTTCCTTCACTCCCTTTTCCTACTGACGAATTCCAGTCACCCATGACTATTAAATTTTCGTCTCCCTCTATCCATCTACTGCCCCAAATTTTCCCCGTTCTACAGGATGTATGTTGTAACTAAACCGATGTTAATGGCTATCCTGACTGCACGGATAATTTAACCGGTTTTCCCTCGGTCCCTAGGCCTTCTGACACCTGTCTCAGCGGTCAACAGAGGCGCAGAGAACAGTTGTAAGCCCGTCCCGACAGGAGAAAGATTACAGGTTGGTCTCCGCGGGAGGACTCCATTACATCTACATCTACATCTATACTCCGCGAGCCACCTTACGGTGTGTGGCGGAGGGTACTTATTGTACCACTATCTGATCCCCCTTCCCTGTTCCATTCACGAATTGTGCGTGGGAAGAACGACTGCTTGTAAGTCTCCGTATTTGCTCTAATTTCTCGGATCTTTTCGTTGTGATCATTACGCGAGATATATGTGGGCGGTAGTAATATGTTGCCCATCTCTTCCCGGAATGTGCTCTCTCGTAATTTCGATAATAAACCTCTCCGTATTGCGTAACGCCTTTCTTGAAGTGTCTGCCACTGGAGCTTGTTCAGCATCTCCGTAACGCTCTCGCGCTGACTAAATGTCCCCATGACGAATCGCGCTGCTTTTCGCTGGATCATGTCTATCTCTTCTATTAATCCAACCTGGTAAGGGTCCCATACTGATGAGCAATACTCAAGAATCGGACGAACAAGCGTTTTGTAAGCTACTTCTTTCGTCGATGAGTCACATTTTCTTAGAATTCTTCCTATGAATCTCAACCTGGCGCCTGCTTTTCCCACTATTTGTTTTATGTGATCATTCCACTTCAGATCGCTCCGGATAGTAACTCCTAAGTATTTTACGGTCGTTACCGCTTCCAATGATTTACCACCTATGGCATAATCGTACTGGAATGGATTTCTGCCCCTATGTATGCGCATTATATTACATTTATCTACATTTAGGGAAAGCTGCCAGCTGTCGCACCATTCATTAATCCTCTGCAGGTCTTCCTGGAGTACGTACGAGTCTTCTGATGTTGCTACTTTCTTGTAGACAACCGTGTCATCTGCAAATAGCCTCACGGAGCTACCGATGTTGTCAACTAAGTCATTTATGTATATTGTAAACAATAAAGGTCCTATCACGCTTCCTTGCGGTACTCCCGAAATTACCTCTACATCTGCAGATTTTGAACCGTTAAGAATGACATGTTGTGTTCTTTCTTCTAGGAAATCCTGAATCCAATCACAAACCTGGTCCGATATTCCGTAAGCACGTATTTTTTTCACTAAACGTAAGTGCGGAACCGTATCAAATGCCTTCCTGAAGTCCAGGAATACGGCATCAATCTGCTCGCCAGTGTCTACGGCACTGTGAATTTCTTGGGCAAATAGGGCGAGCTGGGTTTCACATGATCTCTGTTTGCGGAATCCATGTTGGTTATGATGAAGGAGATTTGTATTATCTAAGAACGTCATAATACGAGAACACAAAACATGTTCCATTATTCTACAACAGATTGACGTAAGTGAAATAGGCCTATAATTATTCGCATCTGATTTATGACCCTTCTTGAAAATGGGAACGACCTGTGCTTTCTTCCAGTCGCTAGGTACTTTACGTTCTTCCAGAGATCTACGATAAATTGCTGATAGAAAGGGGGCAAGTTCTTTAGCATAATCACTGTAGAATCTTAAGGGTATCTCGTCTGGTCCGGATGCTTTTCCGCTACTAAGTGATAGCAGTTGTTTTTCAATTCCGATATCGTTTATTTCAATATTTTCCATTTTGGCGTCCGTGCGACGGCTGAAGTCAGGGACCGTGTTACGATTTTCCGCAGTGAAACAGTTTCGGAACACTGAATTCAGTATTTCTGCCTTTCTTCGGTCGTCCTCTGTTTCGGTGCCATCGTGGTCAACGAGTGACTGAATAGGGGATTTAGATCCGCTTACCGATTTTACATATGACCAAAACTTTTTAGGGTTCTTGTTTAGATTGTTTGCCAATGTTTTATGTTCGAATTCGTTGAATGCTTCTCTCATTGCTCTCTTTACGCTCTTTTTCGCTTCGTTCAGCTTTTCCTTATCAGCTATGATTCGACTACTCTTAAACCTATGGTGAAGCTTTCTTTGTTTCCGTAGTACCTTTCGTACATGATTGTTATACCACGGTGGATCTTTCCCCTCGCTTTGGACCTTAGTCGGTACGAACTTATCTAAGGCGTACTGGACGATGTTTCTGAATTTTTTCCATTTTTGTTCCACATCCTCTTCCTCAGAAATGAACGTTTGATGGTGGTCACTCAGATATTCTGCGATTTGTGCCCTATCACTCTTGTTAAGCAAATAGATTTTCCTTCCTTTCTTGGCATTTCTTATTACACTTGTAGTCATTGATGCAACCACTGACTTATGATCACTGATACCCTCTTCTACATTCACGGAGTCGAAAAGTTCCGGTCTATTTGTTGCTATGAGGTCTAAAACGTTAGCTTCACGAGTTGGTTCTCTAACTATCTGCTCGAAGTAATTCTCGGACAAGGCAGTCAGGATAATGTCACAAGAGTCTCTGTCCCTGGCTCCAGTTCTGATTGTGTGACTATCCCATTCTATACCTGGTAGATTGAAGTCTCCCCCTATTACAATAGTATGATCACGAAACTTCTTCACGACGTTCTGCAGGTTCTCTCTGAGGCGCTCAACTACTACGGTTGCTGATGCAGGTGGCCTATAGAAGCATCCGACTATCATATCTGACCCACCTTTGATACTTAACTTAACCCAGATTATTTCACATTCGCATTCGCTAATAACTTCACTGGATATTATTGAATTCTTTACTGCTATAAATACTCCTCCACCATTGGCGTTTATCCTATCCTTGCGGTATATATTCCATTCTGTGTCTAGGATTTCGTTACTGTTCACTTCCGGTTTTAACCAACTTTCCGTTCCTAATACTATATGCGCACTATTTCCTTCAATAAGAGATACTAATTCAGGAACCTTGCCCTGGATACTCCTGCAGTTTACCAATATTACGTTAACTTTTCCTGTTTTTGGTCTCTGAGGACGGACGTTCTTTATCAACGATGATAATGTTCTCTCTGGTAAGCCGTCAGGTATTTTATCGTTTCGCCCAAGGGGGGGTCCCTCTAACCTAAAAAACCCCCGTGTGCACGCCACACGTACTCTGCTACCCTAGTAGCTGCTTCCGGTGTGTAGTGCGCCATCGTCATTCACGTCGGCAGTGTCCACTGGCGCGTGGTTTAATGAGACGTACAATAACGAAAGGAAGACGGACACTGGAAGGTGCGGCGAAATTAGATGAATTACCGTACGTATTCATTCGTGTAGCCTCCTTGCGAACAGGTCCCGAAAGAGCCTTCGCAGAATATGATTGCTTTCATTGAGTGGGAGTGGCTGTTAACGTTTGGACGTGTGGGGAGATTGTTCAACTGAATAGTGGTGAATGTACGCTCACCTTATACGCCTTTCGTGTCAACTACGGTACAGACCGTATCATTGTAACAGACATTGCTGCAGAAGACGCACAATACAATAAGAAGCCACTTGTGCGAACACCTCATCACGGAGCTTATTTGCTGAGTTACCTGTAACACACTGCATTTAGTGCTGTTTTTATTCGTAGCAGCTATAGAACTCTATCAGGTATGTGGTGCTTGCGGTGACGTGGCTGTCTTCCGTCATGCGGCTGTGCTACCGGCCACCGGAGATAAAATAAACAAATCAATTCATTGTGCACAGTCCACGCAGTAGACTTTTCGTGAAAACGACGGCATATAGTCATAACAAGTGTAATTTAATTATCGATGTAAATTAACTATCAGTCTCTTTAATGTAACGGTTACAGGACAGAAAAATCGCAAGATTATCGCAACTGTTATCGGTTGACAGTACGACGATATTCGGTGGTCGCGAAACGTAGTCGTCTTGCTCTCTCTCGTTCCCATTTACGTGAGTATTATCGCTGTTTTCTGTACATCTTCGCAACGGCGACTGCACGTGATCCACAGACCTTCTGACTCTCGCTGGCTGGTGTATGTCCAATGGGACAGCTACATAATCGCTTTTTGCCGCATTTTCATTTCGTTTTCAACATTGCCGTAGCTTTCACATTCTCTCGGCAGTGGACTTTTTACTTGTTTTGGATTTCCATCGGCGCGAACTTCCTCTAACTTGCGTTTTCTGTGATTGCGAGCATATTTACAAGTCACGCGAACGCGCCCGAATGGCATGGGTGTTAGAGAGCAGGATGGGAAGGTGCGCCGACACAACATAAAATCCGTTCAGCGGATTAACGAGGACTGTCAGTGTGCTGCCCATTGCAGATAAGGATTTTAGGCGGTTTTCCACGTCCCACAAAGTGAATACTGGGGTGGTTCATACATGACTAACTCTTCACACAAACAGTTGGGGTACATGCAACCATTAACCATTCCAGGTGGGAGCGGGGGATGGGGGGATGGGGGGGGGGTGATAGGAAGAAGGCATCTACAGTCCCTGTTAAAATTATCCATACCAAATTACCAAATCATTTAACAACCATGCTGGCCCATCGTAGATACGAGATGAAGGCACAAGAAAAAGAAACAAGATTTACTATATATCAATCAATTTACACTAATCAGACACAACATTATGAACACCTACCTAATAGCTGGTCTGTTCACATCTGGCACAGATAACAGTGGCGATGCATCGTGACATGGACGCCATGAGGCCTTGGTAGGTCGCTGGACATCTGCACACCAAGTCATGTAATTCCCGTAAATTTCAGAGAGGGGAACGATGAACTCTGACGCCACGTTCAATCACATCCCAGATGTGTTCGATCTGGCTCGGATCTGATCAGCAGGTGGGGGCGGGGCGGCACATAATTGGAAATCGTCACTGTGTTCCTCGAACCACTCCACCACACCTCTGACGTAGTGACGAGGCGCATTATCCAGTTGAAAAATGCCACTGCCGTCGAGAAACATGATCGCCATGAAGGGGTATACGTAGTGTACAACCAGCGTACGATTTGGTCGTCATGGTACCTTGCAAGAGCACCACTGGACCCATTGATTCCCATGTGAATACTCCCCAACAGCATAATGGAGCCGCCACCCGCTTGTCTCCTTCCTGCAGTACGGGTGTTGAGGCCTGGTCCTCTGTAAGACGACGGATTCGTGCAATCCCATTGGCATGATGAAGAAGGTGTCGGGATTCATCAGACCGTGCAACGCTCTGCCACTGCGCCAACTTCCAAAGCCGATGGAAACGTGCTCATTTCAGTCGTAGTTGCCGATGTCGTGGTGTTAACATTGGCACATGCTGAGTTCTGTTGTGGAGGCCCATCGTTAGGAGTGCTCCGTGCACTGGGTATTCAGACACACTTGTACTCTGCCCAGCATTAAAGTCTGATGATAGTTCCATCACAATTAGTCGCCTGTCCTGCTTTTCCGGGCTGCCTACGACGTCTGACATCTGTAATGATGGGTGGTCGCCCAATTCCATGACGTTTGGAAGTGGTTTCACATCGGTTTCACCGTGTGTTGAATCGTTCACCACAGCTGTGCTCCAACACCCGACAAGTCGTGCAGTTTCCGAAATGCTCGTCCCGAACATCCCGGCCTTCACAATCTTTCCTCGGTGAAACTCAAATAGAGCGCACGCTTTTCTCATTCTACAAACGGACTGCACGCTCACTGATGCTACAAGCGCCGTGCGTGTGTCTGATTAGCAGTCATTCCATGCCAGCCAACGCTGCTGTCGCATCGACGGGTTTGTATCGATAGTAGGTCGGTGGTCATAACATTCTGGTTGATCAGTGTGTATATACTCTCGTGGAAATGGAAAAAAGAACACATTGACACCGGTGTGTCAGACCCACCATACTTGCTCCGGACACTGCGAGAGGGCTGTACAAGCAATGATCACACGCACGGCACAGCGGACACACCAGGAACCGCGGTGTTGGCCGTCGAATGGCGCTAGCTGCGCAGCATTTGTGCACCGCCGCCGTCAGTGTCAGCCAGTTTGCCGTGGCATACGGAGCTCCATCGCAGTCTTTAACACTGGTAGCATGCCGCGACAGCGTGGACGTGAACCGTATGTGCAGTTGACGGACTTTGAGCGAGGGCGTATAGTGGGCATGCGGGAGGCCGGGTGGACGTACCGCCGAATTGCTCAACAAGTGGGGCGTGAGGTCTCCACAGTACATCGATGTTGTCGCCAGTGGTCGGCGGAAGGTGCACGTGCCCGTCGACCTGGGACCGGACCGCAGCGACGCACGGATGCACGCCAAGACCGTAGGATCCTACGCAGTGCCGTAGGGGACCGCACCGCCACTTCCCAGCAAATTAGGGACACTGTTGCTCCTGGGGTATCGGCGAGGACCATTCGCAACCGTCTCCATGAAGCTGGGCTACGGTCCCGCACACCGTTAGGCCGTCTTCCGCTCACGCCCCAACATCGTGCAGCCCGCCTTCAGTGGTGTCGCGACAGGCGTGAATGGAGCGACGAATGGAGACGTGTCGTCTTCAGCGATGAGAGTCGCTTCTGCCTTGGTGCCAATGATGGTCGTATGCGTGTTTGGCGCCGTGCAGGTGAGCGCCACAGTCAGGACTGCATACGACCGAGGCACACAGGGCCAACACCCGGCATCATGGTGTGGGGAGCGATCTCCTACACTGGCCGTACACCACTGGTGATCGTCGAGGGGACACTGAATAGTGCACGGTACATCCAAACCGTCATCGAACCCATCGTTCTACCATTCCTAGACCGGCAAGGTAACTTGCTGTTCCAACAGGACAATGCACGTCCGCATGTATCCCGTGCCACCCAACGTGCTCTAGAAGGTGTAAGTCAACTACCCTGGCCAGCAAGATCTCCGGATCTGTCCCCCATTGAGCATGTTTGGGACTGGATGAAGCGTCGTCTCACGCGGTCTGCACGTCCAGCACGAACGCTGGTCCAACTGAGGCGCCAGGTGGAAATGGCATGGCAAGCCGTTCCACAGGACTACATCCAGCATCTCTACGATCGTCTCCATGGGAGAATAGCAGCCTGCATTGCTGCGAAAGGTGGATATACACTGTACTAGTGCCGACATTGTGCATGCTCTGTTGCCTGTGTCTATGTGCCTGTGGTTCTGTCAGTGTGATCATGTGATGTATCTGACCCCAGGAATGTGTCAATAAAGTTTCCCCTTCCTGGGACAATGAATTCACGGTGTTCTTATTTCAATTTCCAGGAGTGTAATACGACACACGACGAAGAAATTATCCGAATGGGCAGGAAAGAGGTAGATGTTATGTTATAGGCACAGAGAAACGAATCATTACCGTTTCAGAAAAATTGGATGATGTATTCCAGTAAAGACCTTCACAAATGGACAAGCCAAATAATACGTTGGTCCACTTTCGGTCTTTTTACAAGCAGTTACTCGGATTGTCATTGACTGACATAATGTCCTCCTGAGGGATATTATGCCAAATTCTGTCCAATTGGTGGGTTAGATCGTCAAAATCCCTAGCTGGTTAAAGTGTCTTGCCCAAAATCCTCCAAACGCTCTCAGTTAGAGAGAAATCCGGTGACCTTCCTGGCCAAGATACGTTTTTTTTGACGTTTTCCTGTTTTTTTTTTCACAGTCTCCTTACAGTAACATACTTTGTTGGTCTACAACAGAAATGCGACATCAATATGTGCAGAAGACATTGCAAGAGACTGACAACACCAGGACTGAGGCATCGGTAGCCGAACTGAAAGAGATTTTACCACCATCTTGTTTCTGCTGCACAGTAGAGTTGACTGAGTTGTGGTGTTTTGAGTGTCCATTGTAAGTTTTTGATTAGTGGTTAATAAAAGGCAAGAAGCTATAGTAATGTAGGCAGATGAACACTTCACGGGAAGACAGTCATTTCATACGAACAGTGTATGTGATTATTTGAATTTCTTCATCTGAATAGCACAACGACAAACGAAGTGAATGTTCCCTCATAATAATAATGATGATTGTAAAACATCCAACATTCTACGTAACACCTACACTTAATGTTTTTTTCCATATTTTTTCATTTCTAGAAATACTTACCCCCAAGCTATGCACAGCACAATACTAACACCTCTTCCTCTTTCTGTGCTCAACATCTCACTCATTATGGAGGGATGCTGACTCAGTTTTTCAGGATAGCAAATAGGAAGTTGCGGTACAGAAAATGGCCCAGAGATCACCAATGTGTGTGTGTGTGTGTGTGTGTGTGTATGCTTGTGTGTGTAGTGAGTGAACTGTTATGAAACGATGTGTGTATAGTGTGTGCTGTGACTGATAGTGAGATATGAGTGAACAGTGTGCCATTACATTATGTAATAAGTTATTTGTAAAAAATGTTATTGTATACCAGGAGTAAATCTGATGGTTGTCTCTAACTAGAAGTATGTAAGTATACCTGTATACGAATTAGCTTACTTTAAATTGATCTAAACTTGTAGATACTTTGACATGTCCTATATCCTTGTAAAAAGAGATCCACGGATGAATAAAGCTACTACTACTACAACCTTTCCCTTTCTTCCCACCTTGCCTACATCACACGACAATACAGTACAGTTCAACTTTATATCTACTGTGTACCTGTGTTAAATGGTTTTATATTGGCATTGTAGCCTGCATACGAGGCTT
This sequence comes from Schistocerca nitens, assembly GCF_023898315.1. Lineage (NCBI taxonomy): Eukaryota > Metazoa > Arthropoda > Insecta > Orthoptera > Acrididae > Schistocerca > Schistocerca nitens. Next base: position 75,446,959 of record NC_064617.1, read on the forward strand.
ATGCCTCGAAATATTTTGCTCCATTAAATAATTTGAGTAACTCAACAAACTTTCCAACTTATAATAGTCTGTGAGAAACCTTTTCATATAACAGTGTCCCAGCCCCACGACACTTTGAAATATTCTTTCAGCGGTAAAGGAGGTATCTACTACTCGTAAAGGCATGCCGGTTGCTTCTACGTGTTATCGTTTCTCTGAGATTACGCACATCTATTGACCCTCCTTGTTCGTTCCGTACAAAGCAAGTAGTGGGTCATATAATACTGAATGTGGCGGTTGATAAAGTTGACGTATAGACAAAATAATATAGTTGCATCTAATCGACAACTGCGACGCAATATTGTAGTCACGTTATCGTTCGCGCTTTAAGCGAATTGTAATTGATAACCCATTCTGTTTATTTCCAGCATCTCATAAAATTAAACTTCCTGGCAGATTAACTTAACTTATGAAATGACCGATCTTTGTTGTACTATCTCGAGATAGCTTTGAGAATCCGGATCCACTGGAGGCGAATCAGACCAATGGATCTCAGCAGAGTCTGACATCTCGCGACACGAATTTTAATTGAGGACAGGAAACCGCAGGGACGCCTGGCTGCCGACCACTGCTTTCTGCTCGCGAGCTGAATCCCGGTCGAGGACACTCAGGCTCACCAAGGTTCGACGCGCGTGCAGGTCTCTTCGCGCTGACCGCATCCACGTGTTCGATAAGGCGGTAAGCAATAACTAGGGACAGGAAAATTTCGCAAAAATGTAACGCGAAATTAGCTGTTTTTGGTGAACGTAACGTGCAATCGGCGATTTTTAAGAGATATGGCAAAATCTGTAATTTTTCTGTATAAAAATGTTACAAATCCGAGGACGAGACTCTATTAGCATTCGTAAATGACAGCTAGTGAATGGTGAAGCTGCATGTACACTTATAATGTAGTCAAATGGTTCAAATGGCTCTGAGCACTATGGGACTCAACTGCTGTGGTCATAAGTCCCCTAGAACTTAGAACTACTTAAACCTAACTAACCTAAGGACAGCACACAACACCCAGCCATCACGAGGCAGAGAAAATCTCTGACCCCGCCGGGAATCGAACCCGGGAACCCGGGCGTGGGAAGCGAGAACGCTACCGCACGACCACGAGATGCGGGCTAATGTAGTCAATGCTCAGGTTCGTGTATACTATGAAACTGACAGTTCATTTCCCATGTAACGAACTTTGACGTGATGATGAAAATAGAATCAAATTCAGCAAAAACAACGCGGATTTGACCAACAAAAGGTGACCCAAAAAACACCGAATTTTCACAAAAAATATCAAATTTGACATAAAAACGGAAAATGGGAAAGAAACATCCAAACTCGGCAAAAATCTAATATGTCGTAAAATAATATCGACTTCGACAAAAAATTCGCTGAAAATTTGGAAAAAAAACAAATATGGCAAAAAACACCTAACTTGACAAAAAAACATCAGATTTGACAGAAAATAAAGCCCAAATTAGCACAAAACACCAAATTTGGCATGAAATTAATGAAAAATTTGACAGAAAACAGCATAAAAATTTGGCGAAACATAACACTAAATTTGGCAAAAAAATAATACCCAGTCTGGCAGGAAAAAACACTGAGACTATCAAAAACGTGACCTAATTTGACAAAAACTACACCGATTTCGGCAGAAAATCATACCACTTACAGCAAAGTGTAATGTAATTGGCAAATTAAAGCAATTGTAGCTCTCGGTCGAGAAAATGAAGTCTTTTTGACCTACGTTTCGGCCATGTCTAAGAGTGCCTTCATCAGAAATAAAATATTTAGAACTGGCATCTCACGTATGAAATAAATATGAAGCGATAACGCTTTAATAGCAAAATATTAAAATAGAAAACATAGCATGCAGGCTGAAATACGCCATTACAGAATTATAAAGGGAGCTGAATAACTCAGCGAATAAAAAATGGTATAAGATGAAATGTAGTTAATATAAACCATTTAATGAGCAAACGGTTATGAATCGACTTAGATAGAAGGAATACTTCTGTAACTGCACGAGGGAACACGAAATCAATTATCAAGTAACGGCTTTATTTCGTTGAAGAAGCTTTATTTACTTAACTGTAGCTGCTCGTAAAGAGTGAGACGATCATTTCGAGAAACATGTTTAAAAATTTCTAATTCTTTGAGAACATCTCATCTACGCCCTTTCTTCTCAGTGTGCAAAATATTGACATCGTGAACAGCTTTAGGCACGTGACCTTTAATCAGGAGATGGTCAGAGAAAGACGAATTTTGGGTGTTAGTACCATTTTTTATTAAAAGATGTTCTTTGTATCTGGCTGTAAAGGCACCTCCTGTTTGTCCTATGTAGTAAGAAGAGCAGGTGTCGCAAAGAATCTTATAGAGAACGGGGTTTTTCAAAGGGGAAAGGGGCGATTTTAAATTATGAATAATTTCTTTTTCAAACTATTATTGGTTGAAAAGGCGACATTACAGTTGTATTTATTACGAAGAAGGCGTTGGAGCTGATTGGAGATGGGCCCCAAGAAAGGAATAGATAAAAACTTCTTCTTTAGGCGGGATTCAATGACAGAGGTACCGAGTATAGTAACTCTTTTTACAGTTTTCTTTTTAAGGATGTAATCCACTATGGCAGGTTCGTATTCGTTATTAACTGCTATTGTTCTTCCTCGAATTTTACTTTCAAGAGTGGAATAGAAGTAGTTCTGTGAATAGCACAGTCAAAGAAAGTGTTCAAATGGCTCTGAGCACTATGGGACTTAACATCTATGGTCATGAGTCCCCTAGAACTTAGAACTACTTAAACCTAACTAACCTAAGGACAGCACACAACACCCAGTCATCACGAGGCAGAGAAAATCCCTGACCCCGCCGGGAATCGAACCCGGGAACCCGGGCGTGGGAAGCGAGAACGCTACCGCACGACCACGAGCTGCGGACCAAAGAAAGTGTTCTTATGAGATTGTGGGAGCATAGAAGACGCAGGTACGGTCTGATCTGTATATGTTTCTTTACGAAAACCATTAAATGAGATTTTATTTTATTCTCCTGTAATCGCCAAATCAAGAAAATTCAGTTGAACGGCCTCGTTTTCGAGCCCGCTGGTGAAAGATATTTTCTCATGAAGTTCATTGAAGAGATTGAAAATTCACAGGGCTACTCCTGTTGCACTTTCGAAAGAAAAATTCGAGGAAGAAATTAGTACAATCAAAACGATAGCAGTTAATAACGAATACGAACCTGCCATAGTAGATTACATCCTTAAAAAGAAAACTGTAAAAAGAGTTTCTACACTTGCTAGCTCTATCACTGAATCCAGCGTAAAGAATAAGCTTTTTTTTATTCCTTTCTTGGGGCCCATCTCCTAGCAGATGACCGCGCCTTCTTCGTAATAAATGCAACTGTAATGTCGTCTTTTCAACCAATAACAGATTGAAAAAAAAATGTTCATACTTTAAAATCGACCCGTCCCGCTTTGAAAAGCTCTGGTCTCTATAAGGTTCTTTGCGACACCTGGTCTTCTTATTATATAGGACAAACAGGAGGTGCCTTTGCAGTCAGATACGAAGAACATATTTTAAGAAAAAATGGTACTAACACCCAAAATTCGTCTTTTTCTGGCCTCCTTCTGTTTACAGGTCACGCGCTTAAAGCTGTTCACGATATCTAAAGAAGTGTACAAGGAATAGAAAAGCAACTGGAATCACTCAACAGAGGAAAGTCCACTGAACCTGACGGGATAACAATTCGATTCTACACAGAGTACGCGAAAGAACTTGCCCCCTTCTAACAGCCGTGTACCGCAAGTCTCTAGAGGAACGGAGGGTTCCAAATGATTGCAAAAGAGCACAGGTAGTCCCAGTCTTCAAGAAGGGTCGTCGAGCAGATGCGCAAAACTATAGACCTATATCTCTGACGTCGATCTGTTGTAGAATTTTAGAACATGTTTTTTGCTCGAGTATCATGTCGTTTTTGGAAACCCAGAATCTACTGTGTAGGAATCAACATGGATTCCGGAAACAGCGATCGTGTGAGACCCAACTCGCTTTATTTGTTGATGAGACCCAGAAAATATTAGATACAGGCTCCCAGGTAGATGTTATTTTTCTTGACTTCCGGAAGGCGTTCGATACAGTTCCGCACTGTCGCCTGATAAACAAAGTAAGAGCCTACGGAATATCAGACCAGCTGTGTGGCTGGATTGAAGAGTTTTTAGCAAACAGAACACAGCATGTTGTTATCAATGGAGAGACGTCTACAGACGTTAAAGTAACCTCTGGCGTGCCACAGGGGAGTGTTATGGGACCATTGCTTTTGTTACTTATACCTCCCGAGGAGATCACGAATGTGGAACCGCGGGACTGCTACGGTCGCAGGTTCGAATCCTGCCTCGGGCATGGGTGTGTGTGATGTCCTTAGGTTAGTTAGGTTTAAGTAGTTCTAAGTTCTAGGGGACTTATGACCTAAGATGTTGAGTCCCATAGTGCTCAGAGCCATTTGAACCATTTGAAGATCACGAATGTAAAATCAGAGAGATTCGAGCGCGCACGGAGGCTTGCAGACAGTCGTTCTTCCCGCGAACCATACGCGACTGGAACAGAAAAGGGAGGTAATGACAGTGGCACGTAAAGTGCCCTCCGCCACACACCGTTGGGTGGCTTGCGGAGTATAAATGTAGATGTAGATGTAGATCAACATTTTGCACACTGAGAAGAAAGGGCGTAGATGTTCTCAAAGAAATACAATTTTTTAAACATCTTTGTCCGAAATGGTTGTCCCATTCTTGACTAGCAGCTAAAATTAAGTAACAAAAGCTTCTTCACCGAAATAAAGCCGTTACTTGATATTTGATTTCGTGTTCCCTCGTGCAGTTACCGAAATATTTCTTCTATCTAAGTCTATTCATAACTGTTTGTTCATTAACTGTTTATATTTACATTTCATGTTTTACCGTTTTTCTATTCGCTGAGTTATTCAGCTCTCTTTGTAATTCTGTAATGGCGTTTTTCAGCCTTTATACTGTACTTCTAAGCTGATATGTAGACAAATACTTAGCATGTCAGATAAAATATTGCCTGTTACTTCATGTATTACGTACTTCACCTGTCTATATTTGGAATGCTAAGTAGCCGGTTTGTATTTGCGGCTACTAGATGGCACTTTTGGTATAACGTTCACCTGCCCGCAATTGCTAACGCGGACGCCTCAGTCTGATGCTACCGCAGCTCGATGTGTGATGCAGCCCTTAGTGACCTGCATCTATGTTTCCTATTTTAATATTTTGTTACTAAAGCGTTATAGCTTGATATTTATTTTATACGTGACTTGACAGTTATAAATGTTTTGTTTCTGATGATGGCATTCTTAGAAGTGGCAGAAACCTAGGTCAAAAAAAGACATCATTTTCGCGACCGAGGGCTGCATTAGTTTTAATTTTACCTTGGAACGGTCGCTGACAATGCAGCCATGTTTAAAGTTGTGATTGGCTAATGTTTTAACTAATTTGCAAAAACAACAAAGAATCTCGAAAAAACACCGTTTTGGCAAAAAATAACAAATGGTTCAAATGGCTCTGAGCACTATGCGACTGAACTTCTGAGGTCATCAGTCGCCTAGAACTTAGAACTAATTAAACCTAACTAACCTAAGGACCGACCGAGGCAGGATTCGAACCTGCGACCGTAGCGGTCGCTCGGTTCCAGACTGTAGCGCCTAGAACCGCAGGCCACTCCAGCCGGCCAAAAAATAACACCGGATTCGATCATAAAATGAAAAGAATTTCATGCTTTTTTTTCTTTAAAAAAAACATCTTCCTTCGAAGGAGTTCGGTGGTGACGCACTGTGACGTTACAGCTGCCCGCATCTCGTGGTCGTGCGGTGGCGTTCTCGCTTCCCACGCCCGGGTTCCCGGGTTCGATTCCCGGCGGGGTCAGGGATTTTCTCTGCCTCGTGATGGCTGGGTGTTGTGTGCTGTCCTTAGGTTAGTTAGGTTTAAGTAGTTCTAAGTTCTAGGGGACTTACGACCACAGCAGTTGAGTCCCATAGTGCTCAGAGCCATTTGAACCATTTTTTTTTTTGACGTTACAGCTATTTCGGAAACACAGTCGCAATGTATGACACAATCAGGACCGTTTCCGGCTTATGTTGGCAATGTTCAGACGCATAAGTAGATAAAAAGGAGAAAAATCTACGTTTATCATAGCAAATCGAAGGAATTTTCAAAACATATATTACCAATGTGGGTGGGGGGGGGGGGGGGAGGCAGGGGTACTTATACAGTATGTCCTATGCTGATTTGCAAGCACGTAATTTGATTCTCGTGTCCTTCACTTTTTAAGGTACTGGTGTACAAGTAGGGTCCAGAAGCTATAGATGTCTTTTAGCACACCCTTAGCAATACAAATGTATTTAAATTCAAGTGAACTACCAGGGGGAAGGGTACTTTACAACCGCCACAGAAAAGTTTTTTAATAGTAATTTCGTTAATTGTTGTTGTCTTTCACTCACAACATACATTTCAGAGTGATATGTGTGTGTAAATAGGGCATGAACCTAAAAGCACTGAGTATGACATTCATTATGAAAAGACACATCTGTTCCTAAAGCTCAAATTTTTTAATTAAGTTTAAGTGATAAATTTAAAGCAATTTTGAAATCTGATAGAAGACTTCATTAAAAACAATAATTTTTTTTTCAAGAATTTATAGCAGAAATTACGTGACAGGGCTACCATATTTTCAAGAGCTGGGGAAGTACCACCCTCCCCACACAAACACTGCAAGGGTTAATGTCTTAAAACTTCCAAAAAACTGTCAGTTTCTACTTTTGAGCGCAGAGCCACCAGCCGGTGGAAACATGCGTCATAACTGAAAGGCACTTGCCTTTTTTTTTAATATATAGCGACGGTCTTACACTGCTATAAATATTATTTGTACTGTCTTAGTGACCTGCACTCTACATTTACATACAACGGATAACTGTCAGAAGTTTCATTGTACCCCCGCCGTGGTGGCCGAGCGGTTCTAGGCGCCACAGTCTGGAGCCGCGCGACCGCTACGGTCGCAGGTTCGAATCCTGCCTCGGGCATGGCTGTGTGTGATGTCCTTAGGTTAGTTAGGTTTAAGTAGTTCTAAGTTCTAGGGGACTGATGACTTCAGCAGTTAAGTCCCATAGTGCTCAGAGCCATTTGAATCATTTCATTGTACCTAGGATTTATTCCATGGTCTTTACATTTAAGGATTTGCCATATGCACGATGCGCAAAGCTAGTGCAAAGAGTAGGGAAAACAAAGCACACTAGATGTACAATACCTTGATTTCTGATATTGAGTTCCGTTTGACAGGGCATGAAATGGACGTTTCCGTCACCTAATGCGCCTGTGACCAACAGGTATGAAGAACATGGGATCCATATTTGAAGCTTACTTTGCGCAGACTACAAATGGAGCCGGCAAAAGTAAAAAGCCAGGTTTTAAAATATTAGTAAGACAGGCTTTTCTCGTTTTTCTAATTGTAACATCCGAAGCTAGCCAACGCAGACCGCAGCCGGATATTATTGTATCATAGTATGTGTCTGTGTCTGAAATAAAATTTCACGTGTTTCACGAAGTCCTCTCACCTGCCCCACATTCTGAGACACGACACACCGAGCGTAGGATTCGGCGATATGACGCTATTTCCGTGTAAATCCACACCTGGTTCTTGTCGTTTCCACAGAACTTATGATTATCTGCGGGACAGTTAATTGTCACAATTGGTTTTTTTAGCAACTGAGCCCGTAGTCTACGTTTAGAATCTTTGACTAACACTCGATTAAACTGCACTTACTAATTATGTGTTGAATAAAAATCAGCAGCAATAATGGTCGAAAAGTATAGGGAATTACCTCAGTTTTGTGAACGGCCTCGTCGGATGAAGTAGTGGACAGATGTTGAGGACATCCTCTTGCCCTTGTGTTGTGAACTTGCACCTGAAAGAAGATCAACGGCGTGAGGATACCGAAAGCATGGAAATCACTTCCTTACATACAGAACATATCCACATGACATGCAGTCGCCCGAAAATAATCTCATGATAGTTTCTTCCTTTGGAAGGAACTGTGTACTCAAACTATTTTTCCAATGAGTGAAATAATTCTCCTATTCCAGATGATTTTCAAACCAAGGAAGACACAAAAAATAACACTGTACAGGCGTAGAAAGTTTTCTTCAGAGAGTTAGCTCTATTGACATAAGATATTAATAAGGAACAGAGTGATATGTTCCTGAAAGTCTAGGAAATACCGCTCTATGAAAGCTAAATGTGACCGAAACGAGAGAAAAAGAAACTGTAGCCATATGAAACGCAGTTATATAAATGGAGCGGACAGATAAAGTACGAATCTAAGAGTCACTGTAAAGAAAAATATGGAATAGGTTGATGGTATTTCCGAGCTTTATCTCAATGGAATGGATAGTCTTTATCCCAAAGTCATAAATCAGACTTAACTCTGTCTGTATTGTTCAGCTTGGGTGAACCATCATTCTTAAAGGGCCTGGTTAAAAATCACATGGAAAAACTATTCTTATCAGTACAAAATACTTTATTGGGGACCTAAATGTTAATATGACTATTATCAATTTCAGTCCTTTCCCCAACAAATGAATTAAAAATAGAAATTCCATAGCATAAATATTTGCTCAAGCCTGAAAATACCGATCATGATTTTCATTTAAAACTTCATCTCGCTTTTTATAAAATAAAATTGTTCGAAAAACACTCATCTCACATCGGTTTACACACATTTCATAAAATAAAGAAAAAAAAACGTAGGACGAAAAACATTTATCGTGCATGTTTCACTTCCATACATGGCTACACTCCATACAAATACTTTCAAAAATGACTTCCTGACACCTGAATCTATACTGGATGTTAACAAATTTCTCTTCTTCAGAAACGCTTTCCTTGCCATTGCCAGTCTACATTTTACATCCTCTCTACTTCCACCATCATCAGTTATTTTGCTCACCAAATAGCAAAACTCCTTTACTACTTTAAGTGTCTCATTTCCTAGTCTAATTCCCTCAGCATCCCCCGACTTTATTCGACTACATTCCATTATCCTCGTTTTGCTTTTCTTGATGTTCATCTTATACCCTCCTTTCAAGACACTATCCATTCCGTTCAACTGCTCTTCCAAGTCCTTTGCTGTCTCTGACAGAATTAGAATGTCATCGGCGAACCTCAAAGTTTTTATTTCTTCTCCATGGATGTTAATACCTACTCCGAATTTTTCTTTTGTTTCCTTCACTGATTGCTCAATATACAGATTGAATAACATCGGGGAGAGGCTACAACCCTGTCTCACTCCCTTCCCAACCACTGCTTTCCTTTCATGTCCCTCGACTCTTATAACTGCCATCAGGTTTCTGTACAAATTGTAAATAGCCTTTCGCTCCCTGTATTTTACCCCTGCCACCTTCAGAATTTGAAAGAGAGTATTCCAGTCAACATTGTCAAAAGCTTTCTCTAAGTCTACAAATGCTAGAAACGTAGGTTTTGCCCTTCCTTAATCTAGCTTCTAAGATAAGTCGTAGGGTCAGTATTGCCTCACGTGTTCCAACAGTTCTACGGAATCCAAACTGATCTTCCCCGAGGTCGGCTTCTACTAGTTTTTCCATTCGTCTGTAAAGAATTCGCGTTGGTATTTTGCAGTTGTGACTTATTAAACTGATAGTTCGGTAATTTTCACATCAGTCAACACCGGCTTTCTTTGGGATTGCAATTTATATTCTTCTTGAAGTGTGAGGGTATTTCGCCTGTTTCATACATCTTGCTCACCAGATGGTAGAGTTTTGTCAGGACTTGCTCTCCCAAGGCCGTCAGTAGTTCTAATGGAATGTTGTCTACTCCCGGGGCCTTGTTTCGACTAAGGTCTTTTAGTGCTCTGTCAAACTCTGCACGCAGTATTGTATCTCCCATTTCGTCTTCATCTACATTCTCCTCCATTTCCAGAATATTGTCCTCAAGTACGTCGCCCTTGTATAGACCCTCTATGTACTCCTTCCACCTTTCTGCTTTCCCTTCTTTGCTTAGAACTGGGTTTCCATATGAGCTCTTGATATTTATGCAAGTGGCTCTCTTTTCTCCAAAGGTCTCTTTAATTTTCCTGTAGGCAGTATCTATCTTACCCCTAGTGAGACAAGCCTCTACATCCTTACATTTGTCCTCTAGCCATCCCTGCTTAGCAATTTTGCACTTCCTGTCGATCTCATTTTTGAGACGTTTGTATTCCTTTTTGCCTGCTTCATTTACTTCATTTTTATATTTTGTCCTTTCATCAATTAAATTCAATATTTCTTCTGTTACCCAAGGATTTCTACTAGCCCTCGACTTTTTACCTACTTGATCCTCTGCTGCCTTCACTACTTTATCCCTCAAAGCTACCCATTCTTCTTCTACTGTATTTCTTTCCCCCATTACTGTCAATTGTTCCTTTATGCTCTCCCTGAAACTCTGTACAACCTCTGGTTTAGTAAGTTTATCCAGGTCCCATCTCCTTAAATTTCCACCTTTTCGCAGTTTCTTCAGTTTTACTCTACAGATCATAACCAATAGATTGTGGTCAGAGTCCACATCTGCTCCTGGAAATGTCTTACAATTTAAAACCTGGTTCCTAAATCTCTGTCTTACCATTATATAATCTATTTGATACCTTTTAGTATCTCCAGGATTCTTCCATGTATACAACCTTCTTTTATGATTCTTGAACCACGTGTTAGCTATGATTAACTTATGCTCTGTGCAAAATTCTACCAGGCGGCTTCCTCTTTCATTTCTTAGCCCCAATCCATATTCACCTACTACATTTCCTTCTCTCCCTTTTCCTACTACCGAATTCCAGGCACCCATGACTTTTAATTTTTCGTCACCCTTCACTATCTGAATAATTTCTTTTATTTCATCATACATTTCTTCAATTTCTTCGTCATCTGCAGAGCTAGTTGGCATATAAACTTGTACTACTGTAGTAGGCGTGGGCTTCGTATCTATCTTTGCCACAATAATGCGTTCTCTATGCTGTTTGTAGTAGCTTACCCGCATTCCTATTTTCCTACTCACTATTAAACTTACTCCTGCATTTCCCCTATTTGATTTTGTGTTCATAACCCTGTAGTCACCTGACCAGAAGTCTTGTTCCTCCTGCCACCGAACGTCACTAATCCCCACTATATCTAACTTTAACCTATCCATTTCCCTTTTTAAATTTTCTAACCTACCTGCCCGATTAAGGGATCTGACATTCCACGCTCCGATCCGTAGAACGCCAGTTTTCTTTCTCCTGATAACGACATCCTCTTGAGTAGTCCCCGCCCGGAGATCCGAATGGGGGACTATTTTACCTCGGGAATATTTTACCCAAGAGGACGCCATCATCATTTAACCATACAGTAAAGCTGCATGCCCCCGGGAAAAATTACGGCCGTAGTTTCCCCTTGCTTTCAGCCGTTCGCAGTACCAGCACAGCAAGGCCGTTTTGGTTAGTGTTACAAGGCCAGATCAGTCAATCATCCAGACTGTTGCCCTTGCAACTAATGAAAAGGCTGATGCCCCTCTTCAGGAACCACACGTTTGTCTGGCCTCTCAACAGATACCCCTCCGTTGTGGTTGCACCTACGGTACGGCCATCTGTATCGCTGAGGCACGCAAGCCTCCCCACCAACGGCAAGGTCCATGGTTCATGGGTTGGGTGCCTTTAGATAGGCTAAGTAACCGTCCTTTTATTATTTTCTTTGCAGTCTTCCAAACTGAATTATCTCTAGATCCCCTGCTGGTAACTTTTATAACCGCCGCCTGTACTCTTGTTTCAGAAAATTGTCCGATGAGCGCGCCTCGTCCGTCTAGTAGAAGCGCCTCACGATAATCGATGCTGACGCTCTTACTCATTAAAACACAAAAAAGACTTTAGACTATGGTTTATACATGGTGGACAAAGTAAAACTGACCTAGAAAGTGTTTCATGCATGTAGGCACCTGAGAGAGGTTGTGTAAGTCGCATTGTATCTTGAGACATTTGAAATATTTTTCTAGGTGTGGTGATGTTATTTTCGTTGCCTATCTAAAGGCAACGAAAATTACATGTCATGAAAAACATTGCTGTATTTCTCTATCAGTGCGTTTTACAATTTTACTACTACGATAAACAACTGTTATTACGATACCATGTAAGATAAGTACATGTAGGCTGTAACTGAATATGCTGAGTAACTACTACAGTGGCTGTGAGTATTTTACACAAATATTGCAGGGAGGGACAATGTTTAACCTGGAATTACACTTAACTGCAAGAAGCAGGTTCCAAAAATACATCTAAGAGAATTTCCAGGTGATTCGAACACTGCTTTTCCTAGGAGGGTGTGTAGCCCACTAAGTAACCGCAAGAAGTACTCGTATTAATAATTTATCATTCTGATAGAAAGAGACATGACACAGACCAGTCAAAAGACAAGTGACTTAAGAAAAATAAAAAATAAATATAAGTTTCGCAGCACGTACCTTACAGGTCATAATGATCAACAATATGTATCACGAGTTTCTCCTCGTATGGAAATCCTGTGCAAATGATGAAACCTGTATGAGCATTCGCACCATGCTTCTGTATGTGATTATTAACGGCTTACACTATAAATCACGTAAATTTAAAGGCTGTGAATTCAACTAAATGGTTGGGGATTACAATTACGAATAACTTAATCTGGAACTATCGCATAGATAATGTTGAGTCGAAGGTTAACTAAAGACTGCAATTTATTGGCAGAATACTTGTAAGATGCAGCAGGTCTGCTAAAGAAACTGCCTCCACCACGTTTGTCCGTCCTGTTCTGGAGGTTTGCTGCATGGTGTTGGATCTGCATCAGACAGGACTGATGGATGTAAGCGAGAAAGTTCAAAGAAGGACAGCTCTTTACTTATTATCACGAAACAGGGGAAAGTTCCATGGATATGATAATCGAACTGGGCGGCAATCATTCAAACATAGGCGCTTTTCGTTGCGGCAGGATCTTCTAATGAAATTTCAGACTTTCTCCTCCAAACATAAAAACCAAGATAGGGACAAATGGCCAATGTAAAAGAATGAGAAAAATCAGAGTTCTAACGGAAAGGTTTAAGTGTTTGTTTTTCACGGGCGGTACTGGAGAGTGGAACGATAGAGAAATAGCTTGGAGGTGAATCGATGAACGCTCTGCCAGACATTTAGTTGCGAAAACGCAGAGTAGTGATGTAGACAGTCATACTGGACATTTGAGTTAAGTTCCCGTGCTTGTAAGAAGTAATAATGAATGAACGATGGGTTGGCATTTTTGCAAGTATATAAATTATTCATTTGCTGTAACACCCAAGCAAGTTTTACCACAGTTATGGATCCTCACTGGGCTTCACAAATTGTTACCGACGTCCACAGGTCAGTCGAACAACACAAAAACAACAGAAACACGTTTGGTACACAAAACCAAACCTGTAAAAGCTCAGGACTAGCCAAATACTGAAACGGCATATGCCATGACTTTTACCTGCACATACATTTTAGGGATTGAACTATAAACAAAATTTTAATGCAGATGATATCCTAACATTCCTCATGTTTCATTGAAGACTGGACGGCACAGTTACAGAATTCAGAACACATACGAAACAGCAGAACAGGTTAGTTGTGCTTGAGTTGGAAAAAGAAGCTCTGTAAAACAATGTTTGAGTGCCACCATTGCATACTGTCACTGCTCATGAGGGTAGGTTGATAAAGCTAGTTAAAAGAAAAAGAAAACAAAAGAGAGAGAGAGAGAGAGAGTGAGAAGAAGCATAGTAAATAAAATAATTCGCGGAATAAGACTTTATATCACAAATATGTCTCCCCTACAAACTAATTTGTGTTAAGGAAACGCTGAGCACATCGTACTCGCACCGAGGCACCTTCGTCGGAGCTAAGTGGTTGCTAAATAAATTTTGTCAAGTAGATTGTGTGCATAATGTAAAATAAAAGATGAAGTCTCTATATAAGTTAAATACATGAATTAAACAACAATGAGATGTATAGATTAAACAACAACAAAATCCGATGTAGCATATTTTATAACCTAAAAATAATCTGCTGGTAATGCCACAACTGTGGCGGAACATGTTTGGATGTTAAAGCAAAACAATAATTTACGTACTTGTTAAAAGCCGGACCCATCCTTAACTCATTACTACTCACGAAAATGTGTCGTAAATGTATGTCTCATCAAGAATTACAGGTTTCGTCTATTTGGATTCCAGTAACAGCTGTTTACATAGCTACATCTACATCTACATATATACTCCACTAGTCACCAAGCGGTGTGTGGCGGAGGGCACAATTGCGCGCCACAGTCATATTTTCCCCCTCCGTTCCACTTGGGGATCGCGTGAGGGAAAAACGACTGTCTGAACGCCTCAGTAGGAGTTCTTATTTCCCTTATCTTTGCATGATGATCAATAAGCGACTTGAAAGTTGGTGGTAGTAATATATGTTCTACATCCTCGGTGAAGATTGGATTTCGGAATTATAGGGATTGGTTGAAATGGCTCTGAGCACTATGGGACTTAACATCTGAGGTCATCAGCTCCCTAGAACTTAGAACTACTTAAACCTAACTAACCTAAGTACATCACACACATCCAAGCCTGAGGCTGGATTCGAACCTGTGACCGTAACGGTCGCGCGGTTCCAGACTGAAGCGCCTAGAACCACTCAGCCACACATGCTGGCGGAATTTAGTGAGCAGCCCCTTCTATTTAGCGCGTCGTATATCTGCAAGTGTGTCCCACTTCAAACTTTCTATGAGATTTGTAACGCTCTCGCTATGACTAAATGTACCAAAAAAAAAAAAAAAAGTCCAAATGTGTGTGAAATCTTATGGGACTTAACTGCTAAGGTCATCAGTCCCTAAGCTTACACACTACTTAACCTAAATTATCCTAAGGACAAACACACACATACATGCCCGAGGGAGGACTCGAACCTCCGCCGGGACCAGCCGCGCAGTCCATGACTGCATCGCCTGACACCGCTCGGCTAATCCCGCGCGGCGGCTATATGTACCAGTCACGAATTTTGCCGCTCTTCTTTGGACTTTCTCAATCTCTTGAATCTGACACAACTGGTAAGGGTCACATACAGATAAACAGTACTCTAAGACTGGACTAACTAAGGTATTGTAAGCTATTTCCTTTGTTGAAGGACTGCATCGCTTCAGGATTCTACCAATAAACCGCAATCTAGAGTTCGCCTTACGCGTTACTTGTGTCATCTGATCATTCCATTTGAGATCATATCGAATAGTCACACCCAGATACTTTACTGATGTTACCGCTTCCAAAGACTGATCATTTATTTTGTACTCATACATTAATGGGGATTTTCGCCTTGTTATACGCAGTAGGTTAAGCTTACTGATATTGAGACATAACTGCCAGTCATTACACCACGCTTTTATTTTCTGCAAATCCTCATTGATTTGTTCACAACTTTCGTGTAATACTACTTTCCCGTAGACTACAGCATCATCGGCAAACAGTCTAAGGCCGCTGTCAATACCATCAACCAGATCGTTTATGTAAATCGTAAAAAGCAGAGGACCTATTACGCTGCCCTGGGTCACACCTGAAGTTACTCTAGTTTCTGTTGAAGTTACCCCGTTCAGGACGACATACTGCTCCCTGTCTGTTTGAAAACTTTCTATCCAACCGCATATGTCATTGGACAAACCGTAAGCGCGCACTTTTTGTAGCAAAGCGACAGTGCGGAACTGAGTCGAATGCCTTTCGAAAGTCGAGAAATACGGTATCAATCTGGGAACCGGTATCTAGAGCCTGTTGTATAAAATGCACAAAGAGGGCCAGCCAGCTAGCTTATGATTGTTTACCTGATGCTCAGAAATATGATGCGGTAGCTGGTTGAAAAAGAAAAAATAAAGAAAAGAAAGGACAGACGTCGCCTTTGCACCGTCTTTTGAAAACGAGCTAAATGTCAGCGCTGTCAGTGCAGTGCGCCACGTTTAGTCCATTAAGCCGCGTCACGCCGGGCGGGCCCTGTCAAGTTGGCGAGCCTGCTGCCGAATTCCAGGAAGCTCCCCGGGCGACACTTTCTCCGGTGAACGCGAACAGGTCGCGTTTGGCGGAGATTGAGTTGGAACGGGTACAACTTCTATTTATCCGGCTTCGATGTCGTTAGCAATAACGACTCAAATGTTTGGCACATTTCCAAGACACTGTTCTAGTATATGATTGGATGAAACTTGTTCGCGGAAAGATTCCATGATAGGCCTTTTCCAATTACAGAGCACTTTTACCAGCAGTCAACTGCTGTAGGCAGCAAAGTCTGGTAGGTACGAGGTGAGACACGAAGCTACATACAACTCGGGAATCTCAGTTCAGATTAATCACACACTTGGCAGTAATGGCACTGTATGTTGGTTATAGACCGAAGTGTTATCAGTTGCTACGGTATTACGTCCTTAGGAATACAAGAATTGTCTAAACCATTTCATTTTATTCATTGTTTCTTGTTGTTCTACTATTACAGATAGCACATTTGTTAGAGCTAGTAAGCCGGCCGCAGTGGCCGAGTGGTTCTACGCGCTTCAGTCTGGAACCGCGCGACCGCTACGGTCGCAGGTTCGAATCCTGCCTTGTGCATGGATGTGTGTGACGTCCTTAGGTTAGTTAGGTTTAAGTAGTTCTAAGTTCTAGGGGACTGATGACCTCAGATGTTAAGTCCCATAGTGCTCAGTGCCACTTGAACCATTTGAACATATAGAAATCAACTCGTCGCTCTTGACTGAATCAAGTCGACAGATGTAAAGATAATTTCCAGAATATCCCAAGGATGTGTGACAGGACAGGCATTGTTTCTAATCTATATAAATATTCTAGTAGAAAGTGTAGGAAGCTCCTTAAGACTGTTCGCAGTAAAGGAAGGTAGCAACATTGAAGACATTACCGATTTGCTGAAGGACCAGCATAGAATTGATGAATAGTACAGGTTTTGGCAGTCGTGCCTGAACCTAAATAAATGTAAGATATTGTGCATACATAAGAAATCTTCTACACTACAACTACGCTACTGACGACAAATTGATGGAGACAGTGTGCACTGTAAAATGTCTAGGAGTAACTATCCAGAGCGAACTTCAGTGGAATGACCACACAAAACAAACACAGTAGCAGTAAAAGCAGACGACAGACTGAGATTCATAAGAGGAGTCTTACGGAAATATAACTCATCCACCAAGAAAGTGGCTTGGAAAGCACTCGTTCAACCGGTTCTTGAGTGTTGTTCATCAACCTGAGATCTTTACCAGGTAGAACTGATAGGAAGGACAGAGAGCCGGCCGATGTGGCCGAGTGGTTCTAGGCGCTACAGTCTGGAACAGCGCGACCGCTACGGTCGCAGGTTCGAATCCTGCGTTGGGCGTGGATGTGTGTGACGTCCTTAGGTCAGTTAGGTTTAAGTAGTTCTAAGTTCTAGGGGACTGATGACCTCAGAAGTTAAGTCCCATAGTGCTCAGAGCCATTTGAACCATTTTTAGAGCTAGTAAATTTCTACGTCCTAACACATATGTTGATCCTATTTGACACCATGAGTCATGAACCGAGAGCTCAGTTGTTGTAATGAATGAACAAAACACGTCTAGATCACTATTTATTTTGTTAATGATTATCGGTTTCGATCCATCCAGTAGGTGATTTTCGGGTATATTGCCACAAGGTACAGCTTGTCAACAATAGTATGAATGACATAAAACTAAGTGATATCGATATCAAGTAATTTAGTTTTCATTTACTGACAGAGGCTGTGCGACAACGTTAATCAAGTACCCATTATAAAGGTCCAGTAATTTTGTCTATACGTCTGTTTAAAGTAATGATATTGTGTGTGTTTCGTCCAGATGTATAAACTAGAAATTGATTGCGTCATAAGATTCTTTTATTTCGGCAGTTCATGGACTACAGAAATTTATTCTCAAATTGTGCAAGTTCGTAGAGGTTTCAGTTCATTCGTTTTCAGTAATTAAGAACCCAGATGGTGAATTTAGACGTAGCTTCAGTTTCCTTGAAATGAAGTCGCTTCGCCCGGTGGAGACTTGTGACCTTGGTACCCAAATCAGATGAAAAACCCACTATGGTAAGATTTCATTTTATTTCGACAAATAACCGGTTTCCGATTTACTGCCATCATCAGAGCTATAAAAGGAAAATAAAAATATACAGAAAAAATATGATGAAACTATCATATACAAGCTCTCCCGGCTAGCCGCGCGGTCTAACACGGTGCTTCCCAAGCGGGAAGACGTATCGGTTCTCGGCACGATTAATGTCGAGGTACGGTTTCCCAGCGAGCCTGTGGATGGTTTTTAGGCGGTTTTCCATCTGCCTTGCGAATGCAGGCTGGTTCCCCTTATCCCACCGCAGTTACCCTATGTCAGCGATTGTTGTGCAGGCACAGTCTCCAAATACTCTATTACTCCACCACTCAAACATTTGGGCTACTCTCGTCTGGTATGAGACGTTCCCGGAGGGGGAAGGGGGGGAGGAGGTACACTGGGGGCCGAACCACACAATACCCCTGGGATCGGTGTGGGGCGGCGGTGGGGTGGGGGGACTGATGTGGCTTGTTGTGGGGTTGTGTACCACTTGAGGGCTACGGTGGGACGAAGCCTCCCTGTCGTTTCTACGTCCTCAGTTCAATGCACGATACACAATCATATACAAACGGGGAAGATACAAACTAATTACCTTACAAAGGTAGTGACACAGAGGACGAGTGGTCGTTAATTGAAGGTACTCACAGTCCAGCTACATCAATGCGGCCACCGTCTATGTTCAACGCCAAGATGCAGTACCAACTCACAGAAGGCATGTAGCAACACTAGTAATGGTGTATGAAGGGTATCAAAAGAAGGTGAGGGAAAGGGATGCATACAAGAGTGCAGTATTTACCGTGATGCGGAAATGGAGCGATTTACCTGACGTCCAAAGGATCATTGGCTTTCGGGCCAAGGGTGAAAGTGTTGCCGAAACGGCTAAGTTAGCTGTTTGGGTGACGCCATGGTTAAAGTATACCGTGGATGGCAAATAGGTGCTAACCAAATGCACGCCAAATCATATATGGTGCACTACAGGGTGAAGCTAACAGGGGAAAACTGCGGCTGCAGCGATGCCCAACTGTTGAGTATCTGACCCACCAGGTGAACCAAGTGGCTATCAACAGTGTCTTCTGTACCGTTGCTGCGTATAGGCCTCCGCAGCAGGCGTCCATCTCTTGTCCCTATGCTGGCTGCTGTTCATCGGGGTCGAAGGCTGGAATCTGCACTCCAGTGCTGCAACTGAACGTCCACTGAGCGGTGACAGATGGCCGTTTCAGATGAATCACATTTCAGACACCATCTGACAGATGTCCGCTGGCGTGTTCGGCGTAAAACGTCTAAAGGCAAACAACCTGCATGAGTTAGTGTCTGGGTAATGTTTTCGTGGAATTCTCTGGGTGATCTCGTCATTGGCTGGCCGCTACAGTCTGGAACCGCGCGACCGCTACGGTCGCGGGTTCGAATCCTGCCTCGGGCATGGATGTGTGTGATGTCCTTAGGTTAGGTAGGTTTAAGTAGTTCTAAGTTCTAGGGGACCGATAACCTGAGAAGTTAAGTCCCACACTACTCAGAGCCATTTGAACCATTTGATCTCGTCATTCTGGCAGCCACAATGGGTCGACACAAATATGTATTTACACTCATGCTAATAATTACGGATAATTGCAGAATGTGGTGCCACACAAAGAGGCCCTACACAAAATTGGTGCTAATAGCATAGGCACGTAGGGAACACACATGACACAGATCTGTAAGGCCATGGTATTGGTGATAAGTTGAGAAAACCGTCCCGAAACACGTGCTACAAAACATCACTGTTTCCTGCGCATGTGCCCCGACATCAATATGGGATATGATCACCATGCACAGGTACACAGGCCACACAACGGGTTGGCATAATCTGAATCGGGTGATCGAGCAGGTGCTGCGGAATAGCCTCCCATTCTTGCACCAGTGCCTGTTGGAGCTCCTGAAGTGTCCTAGGGGTTTAAAGAAGTGCAGTGATAGGTCGACCGAGAGCATCCCAGATGTGCTAGATGGGGTTCAGGTCTGGAGAACAGGCGGGCCCCTCCATTCGCCTAATATCTTCTGTTTCAAGGTACACCTCCACGATGGCAGCTCGGTGGGGCCGTGCGTTATCATCCATCAGAAGGAAGGTGGGACCCACTGCACCCCTGAAAAGCCGGACATACTGGTGCAAAATGACGTCCCGATATACCTGACCTGTTACAGTTCTTCTGTCGAAGACATGCAAAGGTGTACGTGCACCAATGAAAATCCCACCCCACACCATGAAACCACGACCTCCATACAGGCCCCTTTTAAGGACATTAAGGCGTTGGTAACTGGTTCCTGGTTCATGCCACATGAAAAACAAGCGAGAATCAGTGTTCACACTATACCTGGACTCGTCCGTGAACATAACCTGGGACCACTGTTCTCTCCAATTCTATTAAATACTTCCTCATTTGTTATGTGATCTACCCATCTAATCTTCAGCATTGTCTGTAACACAACATTGCAAAAGCTTCTATTCTCTTCTTGTCCAAACTATTTATCGTCCATGTTTCACTTCCATACAGGGCTACACTCTATACAAATACTTTCAGAAATGACTTCCTGACGCTTAAATCTATACTCCATGTTAACAAATTTCTCTTCTTCAGAAACGCTTTCCTTGCCATTGCCAGTCTACATTTTATATCCTCTCTACTTCGACCATCATCAGTTATTTTGCTCCCCAAATAGCAAAATTCCTTTACTACTTTAAGTGTCACATTTCCTAATCTAATTCCCTCAGCTTCACTCGACTTAATTCGACTACATTCCATTATCCTCGTTTTACTTTTGTTGATGTTCATCTTATACCCACCTTTCAAGACACTATCGATTCCATTCAACTGCTCTTCCAAGTCCTTTGCTGTCTCTGACAGAATTACAATGTCATCGGCGAACCTCAAAGTTTTTATTTCTTCTCCATGGATATTAATACCTACTCCGAATTTTTCTTTTGTTTCCTTCACTGCTTGCTCAGTATACAGATTTAACATCGGGGACAGGCTACAACCCTGTCTCACTCCCTTCCCAACCACTGCTTCCCTTTCGTGCCCCTCGTCTCTTATAACTGCCATCTGTTTTCTGTACAAATTGTAAATAGCCTTTCGCTCCCTGTATTTTACCCCTGCCACCTTCAGAATTTGAAAGAGCGTATTCCAGTCAACATTGTCAAAAGCTTTCTCTAAGTCTACAAATGCTAGAAACGTAGGTTTGCCTTTCCTTAATCTATTTTCTAAGATATGTCGTAGGGTCAGTATTGCCTCACGTGTTCCAACATTTCTACGGAATCCAAACTGATCTTCTCCGAGGTCGGCTTCTACTAGTTTTTCCATTCGTCTGTAAAGAATCCGCGTTAGTATTTTGCAGCCGTGACTTATTAAACTGATAGTTCGGTAATTTTCACATTTGTCAACACCTGCTTTCTTCTGTATTGTAATTATTATATTCTTCTTGAAGTCTGAGGGTATTTCGCCTGTTTCATACATCTTGCTCACCAGATGGTAGAGTTTTGTCAGTACTGGCTCTCCCAAGGCCGTCAGTAGTTCTAATGGAATGTTGTCTACTCCCGGGACCTTGTTCCGACTCAGGTCTTTCAGTTTTCTGTCAAACACTTCACGCAGTATTATATCTCCCATTTCATCTTCATCAACATCCTCTTCCATTTCCATAATATTGTCCTCAAGTACATCGCCCTTGTATAGACCCTCTATATACTCCTTCCACCTTTCTGCTTTCCCTTTTTTGCTTAGAACTGTTTTTCCATCTGAGCTTTTGATATTCATATAAGTGGTTCTCTTTTCTCTGAAGGTCTCTTTAATTTTCCTGTAGGCTGTGTCTGTCTTAGCCTAGTGAGATAAGCCTCTACATCCTTACATATGTCCTCGAGCCATGCTTGCTTAGCCATTTTGCACTTCCTGTCGATCTCATTTTTGAGACGTTTGTATTCCTTTTTGCCTGCTTCATTTACTGCATTTTTATATTTTCTCCTTTCATCAATTAAATTCAGCATTTCTTCTGTCACCCAAGGATTTCTACTAGCCCTCGTCTTTTTACTTAATTGATCCTCTGTTGCCTTCACTATTTCATTCCTCAAAGCTACCCAATGTTCTTCTTCTGTATTTCTTTCCCCTATTCCTGTTCCCTTATGCTCTCCCTGAAACTCTGTACAACCTCTGGTGCTTTCAGTTTATACAGGTCCCATCTCCTTAAATTCCCACCTTTTTGCATTTTCTTCAGTTTTAATCTACAGTTCATAACCAATAGATTGTGGTCAGAATCCACATCTGCCCCTGGAAATGTCTTACAATTTAAAACCTGGTTCCTACATCTCTGTCTTACCATAATATAATCTATTTGATACCTTTTAGTATCTCCAGGGTTCTTCCAGGTATACAACCTGAGAGGTGGCATGAGCCCCCTCTCATATTTCTATCTTACGATTCTCCTCTCTAGTTGCATGCGGTGGAGGGTTGCTTTTCCTTAACACGCGTACTTCCCACGCAGCGTCTCTCGTCACCCGGGTGGGCCGGTGACAGGCGGGCTCTGTGGAACTGGAGAGAGTTAAGCCGACGTGTGTGAGGCAGTCGAGTGAATGCTTTTCAGACGCCGACATTGTCCAGAGACACGCCCGCTGGGGTGTGAAGTAGCGGCTGGGCTAGAGGTTCCGTTACTTCAGAGAAACTTTGCGAAAACACTTTCTGGCGGGCTACCAGCGAGGCGTGGGAATGACTTGTGTACCCACGCAGTTGTGGCGGGAAAATTCCCGCACTTTCTGCAAAATCAGCACAGAAATTGGCGCCAAGAATCTCCATTGGTGGAATGGTAGTGCTCCGGCAATGGAGTGGAATTTCCGCCGGTTTTCGAGTTGCTGATTGGAACGTAACCACGGCCACTGTCGTGGGGGCGGGAATGTTCGGTGTTCGGCCTGTACGGGTGCTCTGAGTAGTCGGCAGTCGCCTTTCGGTCGAGGACGTCGGAGCAACCAGCCCTCGCCTGCGGTACGCCAGATCGTGTTCTGGGAGATAAGAAGACTGTTGGTAATGTACGTCCGCAGCACCGGCAGATAGGGATTTTCCTAGGTGATAATCAGAGCTCAGCAGAGCGCGCCTGTTCATCCTTTTCTAACTTTGTTCAGTTTCGAGTAGCAGCAATTACTATTGGGTTAGCTGTGTGTCTCTCTTGAGATTTGAGTGGAAAGGAATTGGCTCCACATACCACTTCGTCTTAAACCTCACGATCTAAGTTAGGGACAACTTCACCTTTACTGTGTTTGTATGAATCTCCAATTTTAGCCAATTTGATGTTTTATATTTCCTGTGTCTCTTTTACTATTCTGCGTTTAACCTTAATAAATCATATTGTTATTTTGGACAGAACTTTCTTTCTGTTAATCAATAGAGCAACCCTATCATTCCTCACTATGCTAATGAAACCTTTGTTTATTTAACTTATTTATCAAATTAAATTATTGCAGGTGCCAAACTCTCTTCTACTCCACTAGCAGGGTTGATTAGAGTCAGTTCGCGTATTTGTTTTATCCTTGTGCAACAGCAAAAGTCGGAGTTAGAATAGGGGGGGCTTAGAGCATGATTTACACATGTGGATTCTAGTAGAATTTAGTGATAAATACACTACTAGCCCCGGCACCTCGCATAATATGGCGACCCTTGGCCTCGGATCTTTCCTGTGAATCTCTGATAAACAAACAGGATTCTTAGTAGGAACATTCAATTTTTTTCTCTCTATTTTTTTTAATGATTAATACCCAAGTTTTTTTTGGTAGTTCCGCGTTTAGTTTTAAGTAGCGGCGCATGACTACAGTTTTTGTTTTCAGTGTATATATTTTTTTTGTTCATTGTTTTTTTTGTGTTTCGCTGATGTGGTGTCTGTACTGCATCGCACTTTGTCGGATTTGTGTGCGGTTTCTGTACCACATCAAATTGTGTTTGTGATTACAGCGTTGGAACAGCGTTGTTGAAATTTTATGTTTATGTGTAAAAAAATATATGGAGTAGATTAATTTTATTGTGCATTTTAGATGAATTTGTTTTTATGAATGATAACGAGAAGTAAGGCACGACTATTATCGGGCGAAGCTAAAACAAAAGAGGATAGCATAATGGATAAGGGGCAGTTTACTGACGGGAATAGGTTCGGAGATGAGATGGGCACATTTTTAGCAGGACAGGACGCCAGGGGCATTGATGAGGAAGGTGATTTGGACGCGATCTCAGAGCAGCGTTGCGGCCGTGATTATGATAGTGAAGTAGAGGATGAAACAGAGACAGGCACACAGGTCGAGACGGTAGCAGAAGTTTATAGTCAAACGAACGAGTGCAGACAGAGGCCAGCTCGGTCACGTCAGAGCTCTAGCGCCCAGGTGTCCAGAGTTACATCGCCCATGTTTGAAGAGGATCAAGAAGATGACGTAAACCCAATACTGAGCTTCCTACGATCAATGAAAGAAGAAGCTGACGAACAGCGTAAGAAGCAGGAAGAAGCTGACAAACAGCGTAAGAGGGAGAAGGAAGAAGAGGAGAAACAACGTAAGAAGGAGAAGGAAGAAGCTGACGAACAGCGTAAGAAGGAGAAGGAAGAAGAGGAGAAACAACGTAAGAAGGAGAAGGAAGAAGAGGAGAAACAACGTAAGAAGGAGAAGGAAGAAGCTGACGAACAGCGTAAGAAGGAGAAGGAAGAAGAGGAGAAACAACGTAAGAAGGAGAAGGAAGAAGAGGAGAAACAACGTAAGAAGGAGAAGGAAGAAGCTGACGAACAGCGTAAGAAGGACACGGAGGCAATAATTTCGCATATAGGGGAAATTCGTGGGGAATTATTAACAATAAAGAAAGAATGTGGAGAAGCAAAACAAATGTCAACGGTAGCACAAAAAGTAGCAGGCCTTGCCAAAACTGCAGCAACAGGGGCAATGAAAGTCGCGGAAGCAACTTCTAAACTCGCAGGGCGCTTGCGACGTACAACACAATCCCACTCAAAATCCCTAGCATTCTTAAAAACTCAAGGTAATATCGCGGTTGCGAACTCCACGAAACGAATGGAAGAAGTAGAGAGTCGGATAGCAAAACTAGAGCAAAACGGGAACACGAGCACTGCGCGTTCGGATACCCATGATGGAGTACACAGAATTGTGTCTCCGAGGAAAAGCTCGCCGTGCTCTAGCCCAGTGACAGAGTGCGGAACTAACAATGCACACGCAGAAACAGCAAGTAATAGCTCCAATAATTATAGCCCACTTAGGAGAGTGAATTCTGAGTGCCACTTCCACTGTGATACAGAGGTTGCACATCACAGTTATCAGCAAGATAGAACAGGACACTCAGCAGACGTGCAAGTATCGGAAACGAGTGACAACACCAGTGCGAGGATCAGACAGGATTTTGATCACAATCACTTCCTGTCGATACTGAAATTCCAGAAGTTCAAAGAAAATGGAGGGTCGATGCATCCGAAGAGCTGGGTGATGCAGTTTACAAATTCATTACCGGCATCATGGCCAACCCAGGCAAAATTAGAATTCATGTGTGGACACATCGAAGGCCAAGCCGCGGAAAAGATGCGGGGTGTGGCAGTGACGTGTCGGACTTATCAGGAATTTGTTGGTGCATTCCTGCGGACCTACTGGTCAAAGGAAACGCAAGATAGGATTAAAGAGGAAATAATATTTTGTCCTGAACTGGAAGTGTCCGGGCATAGGAGCGCAACCAAATTTCTTGATGATTTACTCAAGAAGAATCAATTTTTAGATAGTCCATATAGTAACGGAGAAATCATTAAATTTTGCTTTTCCAAATTGCCAGTTAGGTACCAACAGACACTTGTCGGCAAGTGTGGAGCTGACATAGAAGCATTCAAGATTCTATTGCGCGAACTCGAAGTAGTCTTTGATAAACAAGACGCAAAGGACAGGAAGAAGGGGCAAAGTAACAAATACCACCGGCCAGGAACAGAAGACGACAGCAGATTGCATAATCGCACTGGTCAGTTAGGAAACCAGGGTTACGGAAGTCAAGGTTACGCTATTCAAGGTTATGGAAACCAAAGACACGGAAACCAGAACGTCAGGGAGCAGGGTCAATCTAGACAAGGAATCTGGGATAGAAGGAATAACGAACGGCAAAGCGACCGTAATTGGAGAGAGCGAAACCAAGGACAACGGTGGAACCAGGAGATTGAAACCAGACCCGCAAATCCTAATGCACGTCAGAGGAGGGGGAGCCTAACTAGGGATTGACGCCAGACTAGTGCGAACACAGGCCGCCGGAATTTCGCACGTAATCTCGGACCTGGCCAACTACGGATGATACATTACGAAGATTTATCAGAAATCCTGCTCGAGGAACATAAAGCAACTCCTCGACATGATCGGCAGCCTCTTATCACAGTAGCAATAGCTGAAAAGAGTCTGAATGCGATAATAGATAGTGGAAGCTACATAACAGCAATATCTGAGGCAGCATACAAGAGGTGCTCTCAGGAGATGGACTGGCCTGTCCTATCGGTTAAGAAAACCAAAATAAAAGGGGCATTAGCGGGTAAATGTACGGAGGTCACCCAACAAACAAGACTGGAATTCTCCTGCCAAGGACACAAAATAGAGTCTAACTTCTGGATCGTGCCAAATCTGGCGATCGACATGATAATAGGAACGGACTTCCTAAATGAACATGAAGCGATAGTTGATCTAGGACGAGGTGAAGTGGTTTTGAGGAAAGGGAATCCCGTCCACATTAAGTTCGACGATCAGCTGATCCCAGCTCAACTACCGTCTAACTGTGTTCGGATAAACTATGCGTGTCTGAAAGACAGAAAGGAAGAACAGGACGACGTTGCGGATAGGGGAGAGGACACGGATGAGAAGGAAGTCGGAATAATGGGAGAAATAAAGGAGAAAATAGGAGAAAAAGTGGAAGCAATAAAGAATATAAGGGGCGAACACCGCAAAGAACTTCATAAATTACTAGTAGAACATGCGGAGGTCTTCCTTCCCAAGACAGGATCAATAAAGAACTTCCAATATGAATTTCGTGTACGTCCGCACAACCAGTTTCGTGTGCCACCCTATCCAATCCCCTTGGCATATCGACAGAAAGTAGCAGCTGAAATTACGCGAATGCTGAGTGAAGGAATAATAGAACCTACGGCTTCAGCCTATAATAACCCGTTAAGAGTAGTCGAGAAGGCAGATGGTAGTATTCGTTTAGTCTTGGACTCGCGACAAATTAATACCATAATAGAACCCGAAACAGACAGACCGGAACGATTAGAGGAACTCTTACAAAACTTCCATGGAATATCAATCTTCTCATCAGTTGATCTAAAATCGAGTTTCTGGCAGATCGAGCTCCATCCAAATTGCAGACAGTACACAGCCTTTTTAGCATTTGGAAGATGTTACCGGTTTCGTCGTCTACCATTTGGTTTGAACGTTTCATCTGCCGCATTCATTCGGGGGCTGGACGGCATACTAAGCGATAATTTGAAACGTCATGTCACCAGCTATGTGGACGATTTGCTGATCGCGGAGAAATCTTGGGGAGAGCACAATGCGGTCCTCGGTGAACTCCTAGCGACATTCAAGGAATACGGTGTGACTATCAATATCGAAAAATCGAATTTTGGGACGTCCTCTGTGAAATTTCTAGGACATATCATCACGGGTGAGGGCATTGCGCCAAATCCCGAAAAGATCGAAGCGATTGAAAAGTTTCCCATTCCTACGACAAAGAAGCAGTTAAGGGGGTTCTTGGGGATCATAAATTTTTACAACCGCTTTATACATGTCAAAACTCAGAGCAGTCCTCGGTTGCATCAACTTACAGGAAAGAAGATTCCTTGGGAATGGGATGAGGCGGCCGAATCCGAATGGAAAACATTAAAATTCGCATTATTACAAGCACCCATCCTATCACACCCTAATTTAGCTGAAGAGCTTTGCATAGTAACGGACAGTTCATACTCCGGTCTGGGTGTCATGGTGTTCCAAGACTATGTACATGAAGGAAACAGGGTGTGGAAGACAATTGCGTTTGCTAGCAGAGTACTAGCCAAGAGTGAGAGGAATTACTCAGTAACCGAGTTAGAGGCGCTGGCTATTGTATGGGCGTTTGAAAAATTCAGATACCTTCTGTTTGGTCGCCAGACGAAAGTCTACACAGACCACAAGGCACTCGAGTTCTTGATGACTGCAAAGCTTAATCACAGGCGGCTCATTAGGTGGGCATCATATCTACAGCAGTACAACTTTTCGATAGAATATATCCCCGGCAGTCAGAACATTATTGCAGACGCCTTATCACGGTCACCGATCGGATTTGAGCACAACATGGAAGAAGATCTAGAGGAAAATCACTACTGCCTTTACTATATGCAGAAAGTAGCCTTTGAGAATTTTATTACCTGTAGTATGCAGGACATCAAGAAGGAGCAAGACAAGGACCCTGCCCTAGTGTTATTGAAGCAGAAATGGATAGACAGAAGACACGCCACCATCAGGCAGTTCTACCTCTTGCGTAAAGGCATAATTTTCCACCGAAATTATACCAATGACACTGAATGGGGGGTATGCATCCCTGAACACCTAATAAACAAGGTTATATGGCATACTCACCTTAGCTATGGACACTTCGGACCACGCAAGTGCAATCTCAAGCTAAGGACCATGTGTTACTTTCGAAACATGGAGCGTCGAATTCGGAGGGTACTGTCGGTGTGTAAAGACTGCCAAAAGGCTAAGCACACCACTGTGAGCATGCAGGCACCATTATACCCAATCGTACCGACCAAATTAAGACAATTAGCAGCAACAGATTTGATGGGACCTTTGCCAAGAACAAGAAGAGGATATACTTACGTATTAGTGTTTGTTGAACTAACGTCCAAATACGTTACCTTTACGCCACTGAAGAGGGCGACAGGACGAACTGTATCACGAGCCCTCATCCGGGATTTCCTACCACAGGTTGGTCATGTGAGTAGAATCATTTCTGATAACGGGCCACAGTTTAAGTCAAAAACATGGAAGGAGACGTTGCGTCGATGTAAAATTGATCCCATTTTTATATCTTCACACCATCCGAGCTCGAATGCTGCAGAACGGGTTATTAAAGAACTCGGAAACTTGTGCCGGTTGTACTGTAACAAACAGCACACGACATGGGACGTTTTCCTTAAAGACTTCCAGGAGGTGATCAATGAGGCACCCCATGGGATAACAAAATTGGCACCCATTACAGTACTAAAAAACTGGATTCCTAAGGACTTGATAACCAAGGTCGTAAACTTCCCACCAAGGGCGCGAACGCAGCACCAAGCCATAGTGGATTTGGCTCTCAAGAGGATACGGGCTGCAGCAGAGGTCAGGAAGAGACGTGCCGACAGGGGAGCTCGTCTACGACACTTCCAAGTTGGACAAAAGGTGCTCGTTAAGTCTTTCCGACTTTCGAACAAACAAAAAATGAAATGCCAAAAATTCTATTCTGTTTACAACGGCCCGTACCGTATAAGGAGAGCAGCTCACCACAATGCTTATGAATTGGAGACGCTGAAAGGAAAGAAGTCCATAGGACTCCACCACATATCTCACATAAAGGAGTTCGTAGAATAGTAGTAGTGTAAGAAATGTACATAGTAGAATAGGCAAATATATGAACCTTTGTTCGGGGAACAATAATCGTTACATTAATAGATTAAGACTGCTAAAGTATTAACACGCTGCGTTGTCTTGCATAAGAATTTACTGCTGCTATCCTCTTTTTGTTTATGTTTGCGATCTCCAATGTCGATGGAGTAGGAGACACTACCTTTTCATGAGCAATGTTTTTGTCCTTTCCTATCTGGTGTCCATGTTAAGGGATAAGGATGAGTGACGAGACGTCGCACAAACGGGCGCATACAAGAACGTGCTCTTAGAAGCGTTCTGAGAGGTCGTGATACGCTCCATAGCGGCCACAACCAGTTCGTGAGACGTTCATACCAATGCTTGCAGGCACGCGTCAGTGCACTGCACGATTGTGGTATATTGCGCGATTTCGAGGGTGAATATGGGCAGTATAGTTTTTGCAGAGCTGCGCCGGTATCGTTGTCTTGCAAGTCGGGGTGAACCTGTGAGCATTTGACTCTAATGGTGCCCTAGACGAGAGAAATGAGGGCATAAAAGCCTACCATGCTAATGTGCTGGTTGGGGATTTAGCGTGCTGCTCGTTTTTGTCACAGATGAATCACCAAGGAATTGTACTTGGATATTCGTGACATACTGTGTAGCTGGCGTGTGTTGGGTGTCTGAATCCTCAACAGGAACCAGTCCTGGCTTGGTCATATTACATTGCTTCTGGAAAGGTGTGCTTTGATCGCGAAAACCGCATCACATAGAGAAGGAAGTTGCAACTATAAATTTATTGTCGTGTATAGCCATGGCTAACCCAGTCTCTGGAGTTTCAGTGAGGCGTAATGAAAACTCGGAGGTCATGTCGTACGGCGCGCACATCACTGTCGTCAATAGCGGCGAGCAGCAAGACATCTCAGCGTAACAGGAACTATGTAAGGGTATTGTATAAGGTAAATAAAAAAAATAAATAAATAAATAAATAAATAAATAAATAAATAAAATAAAATAAATAAATAAATAAATAAAAGGGAAAGTACGATACTAGGATAAGTTAAACTGTAGGATTTAACAATAACTAGATTAATATTGTGGGGGTTTTCTACCACAAGTGTGGCGCGCGCCTGTTGAGTTGCTATTTTTCAGGTCACCAAACCACAGACCCGAGATGGAGGGACGACGGGCGAGCGAAAGTAGCATAGTTGCATGTTCTTTATAGCACAGTAAAACTTAGACCTGCATAACAACATAATTTAATTAAAAGACGTAGAATGTAGATCGTTGGGATATGGTAGTTAATTCTTGAAGCATGTCTACTGTCGATGTATATAATTAATAGTAATATTAGTGCGGGCCCGCACATTTAGTTGTTCATCCATTACAAAGCATCAGTTATCACACACCATGTACATACTGAGATCAGTCTCTACACATATATCAAAATAAATTATTTCCATGTCTAGATTAGATGTTATAATGATTGCCATAGATTAATAACTATAAAAGTAAAATAAGAGTGTCTGAAATGACAGACCATCAATGTTTCATTATGTAAATTTATTATAACATAGAAGGTCATGGGAAAAAGTTAGGCATAAGACTTTTGTAAGAATTGTACAGATGACGAGGAACGTGGCAATGCAGAGGCCAGCCAGCGCAAAAACAAGAGGTCTTCGGCTACCTGCTAGAGGGCGAGCGTCCCGTCCTACACGCTGACAGTCACCCGGCTGCCTACCTGAGGGATTACACGGGACCCTCGCCCCGCCACAAGCGAAAGTGGGGCTGGCCGTTGACCCTGACACGCGACAGCCTGCTAGCTCTCCGGACGCGGCAGCCGCTTGGAGGGATTCCCTGCGGCAGACCACGTTGTCGTGAGTACACGAAGAACATCACATATCGTGTCAGAACCTGCGCCTCATGTGCCTCAGGACAGAAAGGGACGCTCTATACTCACCTGTTTGGGTTTTTACAACTCACTAGCATTGGCCGATCTGCATACACAAAGCAGTATCGTGCCACACTAACAAATGTATGGTCTCATGTCTTACTTCTCCTCTCTATTAGAGAGCAGTTTTTAACAATAGTCGCTCCTAGTTCGATCCTGTATGGATGACCTCACACACTTGTGGAGTCACTCCACGTGCCATCATCCCTCGTCGAACTGCAATATTGGGAAACATAAAGTTCTGTCCAGCGAGAGAAGAGACCAAGACTAGTGATGTATCCCAACGAGTAGACCTCAGAGACAATTAATCGACGTGAGGAGAGCCTATCACTGTGTCTTCCTACCATACGGCCGTGATCATATGCGTGGGTCTGACTACAATCTCAACAGCGTACTGCAGACACTCCAGAACTCCCTATTGCTGTTGCCACAACGTAGCAACTACAACCGACGTTTAGCCTTATGTGATGTCAGTACAGTGGAATCAGTGAAGTGCCACGGATATTTCTAACAATGTGATTTAGTGCCTCATTCTCAGCACAGTCGTGAACTTTGTGCAATGTGCACGCACAATTTGATGCCCCATGAACCTTGTTTTTTTTGTTTTTCTTAAATTTCTTTCTCTTATGTTGTTTCTGTAATGTATGTTATACCTTGTATGCGTTTGTGTTTTACACTGTAATTCTTATTACAGATTACTGTATTGTTCTCCACATCATGTTTTTTTTGTATTTTGTGTTTATTGTTGTGTGTATGCTAACAGTGTGCCTAAAGTCCCCATAAACTGAAGCAGATACCACCACTGTCATTGTGAATGGACCATCAGTTCAGGGAACATTTTGTAAAGGTTATTCTTGCTGCAGGGAGACAGAATGAATCGGAGGTTGTAACTAGATTCTGAAAACTCACAAAGAGATTGTTAACTTAAATATTATCATGTGTGAGTGAGGTCAGGTTAGTTTAATGATTAAAATTGTTGTAACATCTTGGGCATTTAATTGCGGAGCACTCCAACTCTGATTGTAAAGAATAAACTGCTCCATATTTGGCTCAGATGCCCGGGCCATGTTTAGAGCGTGAATGTCTGCGTGAATCGGTGTTGGAAGGGGCTCCCTGGGTATGGATGTGTGATGTGAGTGTTAGTGTTCCATATTAAGAAGGTGAAGTTGGCTACATCATAAATAATCCTCCCTCTATGAGTTGCATTTTTCAGTTGCAATGATCTTTTTTATAGAGTGCGGTATGTGGAGTCACTTTGTAAGATTGTTCTTGGGCGATTGACTCACTACCTTGCTCCTAAGTGAGCCAACCGCTCACCAATTACAATCTAAAATGGCGTAGGGGCAATGAGAGGTGGCATGAGCCCCCTCTCATATTTCTATCTTACGATTCTCCTCTCTAGTTGCATGCGGTGGAGGGTTGCTTTTCCTTAACACGCGTACTTCCCACGCAGCGTCTCTCGTCACCCGGGTGGGCCGGTGACAGGCGGGCTCTGTGGAACTGGAGAGAGTTAAGCCGACGTGTGTGAGGCAGTCGAGTGAATGCTTTTCAGACGCCGACATTGTCAAGAGACACGCCCGCTGGGGTGTGAAGTAGCGGCTGGGCTAGAGGTTCCGTTACTTCAGAGAAACTTTGCGAAAACACTTTCTGGCGGGCTACCAGCGAGGCGTGGGAATGACTTGTGTACCCACGCAGTTGTGGCGGGAAAATTCCCGCACTTTCTGCAAAATCAGCACAGAAATTGGCGCCAAGAATCTCCATTGGTGGAATGGTAGTGCTCCGGCAATGGAGTGGAATTTCCGCCGGTTTTCGAGTTGCTGATTGGAACGTAACCACGGCCACTGTCGTGGGGGCGGGAATGTTCGGTGTTCGGCCTGTACGGGTGCTCTGAGTAGTCGGCAGTCGCCTTTCGGTCGAGGACGTCGGAGCAACCAGCCCTCGCCTGCGGTACGCCAGATCGTGTTCTGGGAGATAAGAAGACTGTTGGTAATGTACGTCCGCAGCACCGGCAGATAGGGATTTTCCTAGGTGATAATCAGAGCTCAGCAGAGCGCGCCTGTTCATCCTTTTCTAACTTTGTTCAGTTTCGAGTAGCAGCAATTACTATTGGGTTAGCTGTGTGTCTCTCTTGAGATTTGAGTGGAAAGGAATTGGCTCCACATACCACTTCGTCTTAAACCTCACGATCTAAGTTAGGGACAACTTCACCTTTACTGTGTTTGTATGAATCTCCAATTTTAGCCAATTTGATGTTTTATATTTCCTGTGTCTCTTTTACTATTCTGCGTTTAATCTTAATAAATCATATTGTTATTTTGGACAGAACTTTCTTTCTGTTAATCAATAGAGCAACCCTATCATTCCTCACTATGCTAATGAAACCTTTGTTTATTTAACTTATTTATCAAATTAAATTATTGCAGGTGCCAAACTCTCTTCTACTCCACTAGCAGGGTTGATTAGAGTCAGTTCGCGTATTTGTTTTATCCTTGTGCAACAGCAAAAGTCGGAGTTAGAATAGGGGGGGCTTAGAGCATGATTTACACATGTGGATTCTAGTAGAATTTAGTGATAAATACACTACTAGCCCCGGCACCTCGCAAACCTTCTTTCATGATTCTTGAACCAAGTGTTAGCTATGATTAAGTTGTGCTCTGTGCAAAATTCTACCAGGCTGCTTCCTCTTTCATTTATTACCCCCAATCCATATTCACCCACTACGTTCCCTCTCTCCCTTTTCTGACTGCCGAATTCCAGTCACCCATGGATATTAAATTTTCGTCACCCTTCACTATCTGAATAATTTCTTTTATTTCATCATACATTTCTTCAATTTCTTCGTCATCTGTAGAGCTAGCTGGCATATAAACTTCTACTACTGTAGTAGGCGTGGGCTTCGTATCTATCTTGGCCACAATAATGTTCCACAGGCTGGGGTAAAGTCCCAAGCAAGGCTACCGGCAGTACTCCGTGGACGTCTGCGAGAACTGATGGTGAGATATCGGTCTTCTTGTGGTGTTGTATACTGTGGACGTCCAGTACTGTAGCGCCTGGACACGTTTCCTGTTTGCTGGAATCGTTGCCATAATCTTGAGATCACATTTTGTGGCACACGGAGGGCCCGTGCTACGATCTGCTGGTTTGACCAGCCTCCAGTCGCACTAGTATTCTACCCCTCATAACGTCATCAATATTTTTTTCAGCGATTTTCAACACAGTCACCATCAACACGTCTGGAAACGTTTGCACACTTAATCGCTGCACCATAGTCTGACATGCACCAACACACCTCTGAGTTTGTGGACTACTGCCTGCACCACCGTGCGACGACCGTAGGTCAGATGCACCGCATGGTCATACCCCGAGGTGATTTAAACCCGCAGACCGCCCACAAAAGCGTTGTCTCATCATGTATCAGCATTATCCTTAATTTATTAGCATGAGTGTAGCTTTGGGGACCATGTTCATCCCTACATGCATTTTATTTTTCCACATCGCGATATCATATATCAGGAAGACAATGTAACGAGTCACAAAGGTAGCAGTGCACATCCGTGGTTCGAAGAGCACGAGGATGGGTTTACCGCACTCCCCTGGTCATTAAACTCCCCGGATTTAAACTCAGTCGAGAATATGTGGGACCACTTCGGTCGGGCTGTTCGCACCATGGATCCACATCGGAGAAACCTACCGCAACTGGCTCTAGATCACTGTCGGTACCTGCCAAAACCTCTTTTGGTATCATCCTGGACATTTAGCGCTGCAAAAGTTGTTTATTTAGGATTTTGACAGTTGGTGACAGTAATGTGACTCGGCAGTGTACTTAAATAATCTGCAAATGCCTGTTTAGAGGATGACAGTGTGTACTTAGCATGGCGTCGAGCATAGTGTTTCGTCATGTTCCAATGAGGTATCGAGTACGGAAAGAATGACTGCTCAAATCCCTCTGTAATTAGCTGTAATTAGTCTAACTTGATCTTGACAGTCCCTACGGCAACGATACGTCGGAGCGGAAGTACCTTCCTAGGATCTAAACACTGGTTCTTGAAATGTTAGCAGGAGACAATAACTGTGGACCGACTGCGTTTTCCCCGTACCCTACCAAACCACTGAACCCGCCCTACCTATGACTGAGCCTGAGTAATCATTCCATTCCTTATCTCCACATATTTGTAGGGGTTGGCCGATTCTGATCGTGAATCACTAATACAGTAGTCATAGGACACTGCGTTTTGTGAAGTGTGTAGTTTTTGGTTTCTGTACATTTAAAGCGAGCAGTCAGTCCTTGAATCATGTTGAAATTGTACCAACTTTTTCGGGCAGACTTTCATTTTAGATAACTGCACGATCAGGGGAAAGTCTACCAGTGGAGAGCAAGTGTCCTATACACTTCTCTGGGGCAAACCATAAGTTACTCATAGATCTGTCGATGACTCTCAACCCAGAATAACATGTTGCAGCAAGCCTCAATCGAGTCGCAAAGTTTGCTCCATACTTCATCTAATCGCATTTTTGCTAGCAAACGTTAGTATAGGAATAAGTCAAACGCTTTGCTGATTTCGATAAACACTGCAGCTACCTATTTTTCTTGATCGTAAGTTTTCTAGACGTCAGGTGACCAACGAGTGAGCAGGGTTTCACACGACTGTAATACATAAATAACGGATACAAGTCGCAAATGCTGGCGTTAGTGGCCCTGGTGGAAGAAGCGGTTACAGATTTTTAATACGCAGATATTTAGTGAGAATAATTAAATGTCAGAAGGCGTAATTAAAAGTGAAGTTCTTATATTTGAGAGTTGTGTTTAATACATATTTTAGACGAATTATGTAAGAAGAAACAATGCGACTTTGGAATGCATACAGAAACCAGGTACTACGTTAAAAGAGCGTGATTTAAATACATACGGAAACAAATTTATATGTTAAAGGTAGTAACAGTAATGTAAACTATGTCACAGTTCCAAAGAACAACACCACGTTTCAAACAACACATAACACATAATCAGCCATTAGTAAAGTAATATAGATGGCTTCGTAACGTACGTATTAAATCTGCATAGTAATGCTGAAATGGGCTTTAAGAGACCATAAACTTCCAGTTTTTTTCCGCATAATCCTCCTTACCTATTAAGGTAACACCCATATCGTAATGCGACGCTGCTACTTAAGAAGAATCTAGGAGCTCCTCGTGCAGGCGTTGAACACCCAAGTGATGTCGACCGGACGCCGTGTCATCCTCTGCCTTGAATTGTCATGAGAATACGATATCCAAGGGCCTGTCGTCAGCACACCATTCTGCCGACTTTCCAGACCGTGGAGACGCTGCTTCTCATTCAAGCAGTCCCTCAGTTGGCATCACGGGATTGAATACACCACGTACCAGACCTCCCACTAAGTAAAAATTGTTGAAATTACCGGGAATCAAACTCGGATGCTCCAAATGGCAGCCATCTAGGCTGACCATCCCGCTACGGAGATGGATGCAAGACGAATGTTCTGATAAATTTCAGAAAAAATATTCTTATTAAGTTCATCCACATGAATTACGCCATATTACACGTAGTTTTTCCTCTTGAGCATGTCGTACAACTCATTGTTAATTCAAGTCGAATTGAAAAGGTAAACCTGTCGTTCCCCCCCCCCCCCCCCCCCCCAGGAACCATGGACCTT
Organism: Schistocerca nitens; assembly: GCF_023898315.1. NCBI lineage: Eukaryota > Metazoa > Arthropoda > Insecta > Orthoptera > Acrididae > Schistocerca > Schistocerca nitens. The sequence goes on from NC_064617.1 coordinate 75,484,413, forward strand.
CCCGTTGGTGGGGAGGCTTGCGTGCCTCAGCGATACAGATAGCCGTACCGTAGGTGCAACCACAATGGAGGGGTATCTGTTGAGAGGCCAGAAAAACATGTGGTTCCTGAAGAGGGGCAGCAGCCTTTTCAGTAATTGCAGCGGCAACAGTCTGGATGATTGACTGATCTGGCTTTGTAACACTAACCAAAACGGCCTTGGTGTGGTGGAACTGCGAACGGCTGAAAGAAAGGGGAAACTACAGCCGTAATTTTTCCCGAGGGCATGCAGCTTTACTATATGGTTAAATGATGATGGCGTCCTCTTGGGTAAAATATTCCCGAGCTAAAATAGTCCATCATTCGGATCGCCGGGCGGGGACTACTTAGGAGGACGTCGTTATCAGGAGAAAGAAAACTGGCGTTCTACGACGGATCGGAGCGTGAAATGTCAGATCCCTTAATTGGGCAGCTAGGTTCAAAAATTTAAAAAGGGAAATGAATAGGTTAAAGGTAGATATAGTGGGAATTAGTGAAGTTCGGTGGTAGGAGGAACAAGCCTTCTGGTCAGGTGAATGCATGGTTACAAATAAGAATCAAATAGGGGTAATGCGGGAGTAGGTTTAATAATGAATAAAAAATAAGAGTGTGGGTAAGGTATTACAAAATGCATAGTGAACGCATTATTGTGGCCAAGACAAATACGAAACCCACGCCTACCACAGTAGTACAAGTTTATATGCCAAATAGCTCCGCAGATGACGAAGAGATTGATGGAATGTGTGCTGAGATAAAAGAAATAATTGAGATAGTGAAGGGAGACGAAAATTTAATAGTCATAGATGACTGGAATTCGATAGTACGAAAAGGAAGAGAAGGAGATATAGTAGGTGAATATAGAATGGGGGTAAGCATTGAAAGAGGAAGCCGCCTTGTAGAATTTTGCGCAGAACATAACTTAATCATAGATAACACTTGGTTCAAGAATCCTGAAAGAAGGTTGTATACATGGAAGTGTCATGATGATCTCTCCATTGGCAAAAGATTCCGGAGTAGTCCCCCATTCGTATCTCCAGGAGGGGACTGCCAAGGGGGAGGTTACCATGAGAAAAAGACTGAATAATCTACGAAAGGATAACGTTCTACGAGTCGGGGCGTGGAATGTCAGAAGCTTGAACGTGGTAGGGAAACTAGAAAATCTGAAAAGGGAAATGCAAAGGCTCAATCTAGATACAGTAGGGGTTAGTGAAGTGAAGTGGAAAGAAGACAAGGATTTCTGGTCAGATGAGTATCGGGTAATATCAACAGCAGCAGAAAATTGTATAACAGGTGTAGGATTCGTTATGAATAGGAAGGTAGGGCAGAGGGTGTGTTACTGTGAACAGTTCAGTGACCGGGCTGTTCTAATCAGAATCGACCGCAGACCAACACCGACAACGATAGTTCAGGTATACATGCCGACGTCGCAAGCTGAAGATGAACAGATAGAGAAAGTGTATGAGGATATTGAAAGGGTAATGCAGTATGTAAAGGGGGACGAAAATCTAATAGTCATGGGCGACTGGAATGCAGTTGCAGGGGAAGGAGTAGAAGAAAAGGTTACAGGAGAATATGGGCTTGGGACGAGGAATGAAAGAGGTGAAAGACTAATTGAGTTCTGTAACAAGTTTCAGCTAGTAATAGCGAATACCCTGTTCAAGAATCACAAGAGGAGGAGGTATACTTGGAAAAGGCCGGGAGATACGGGAAGATTTCAATTAGATTACATCATGGTCAGACAGAGATTCCGAAATCAGATATTGGATTGTAAAGCGTACCCAGGAGCAGATATAGACTCAGATCACAATATAGTAGTGATGAAGAGTAGGCTGAAGTTCAAGACATTAGTCAGGAAGAATCAATACGCAAAGAACTGGGATATGGAAGTACTAAGGAATGACGAGATACGTCCGAAGTTCTCTAACGCTATAGATACAGCAATAAGGAATAGTGCAGTAGGCAGTACAGTTGAATGGACATCTCTAAAAAGGCCATCACGGAAGTTGGGAAGGAAAACATAGGTACAAAGAAGGTAGCTGCGAAGAAACCATGGGTAACAGAAGAAATACTTCAGTTGATTCATGAAAGGAGGAAGTACAAACATGTTCCGGGAAAATCAGAAATTCATAAATACAAATCGCTGAGGAATGAAATAAATAGGAAGTGCAGGGAAACTAAGACGAAATGGCTGCAGGAAAAATGTGAAGACATCGAAAAAGATATGATTGTCGGAAGGACAGACTCAGCAAACAGGAAAGTCAAAAAAATGGTTCAAATGGCTCTGAGCACTATGGGACTCAACTGCTGAGGTCATTAGTCCCCTAGAACTTAGAACTAGTTAAACCTAACTAACCTAAGGACATCACAAACATCCATGCCCGAGGCAGGATTCGAACCTGCGACCGCAGCGGTCTCGCGGTTCCAGGCTGCAGCGCCTTTAACCGCACGGCCACTTCGGCCGGCAAACAGGAAAGTCAAAACAACCTTTGGTGACATTAAAAGCAACGGTGGTAACATTAAGAGTGCAACGGGAATTCCACTGTTAAATGCAGAGGAGAGAGCAGATAGGTGGAAAGAATACATTGAAAGCCTCTATGAGGGTGAAGATTTGTCTGATGTGATAGAAGAAGAAACAGGAGTCGATTTAGAAGAGATAGGGGATCCAGTATTAGAATCGGAATTTAAAAGAGCTTTGGAGGACTTACGGTCAAATAAGGCAGAATGGATAGATAACATTCCATCAGAATTTCTAAAATCATTGGGGGAAGTGGCAACAAAACGACTATTCACGTTGGTGTGTAGAATATATGAGTCTGGCGATATACCATCTGACTTTTGGAAAAGCATCATCCACACAATTCCGAAGACGGCAAGAGCTGACAAGTGCGAGAATTATCGCACAATCAGCTTAACAGCTCATGCATCGAAGCTGCTTACAAGAATAATATACAGAAGAATGGAAAAGAAAATTGAGAATGCGCTAGGTGACGATCAGTTTGGCTTTAGGAAAAGTAAAGGGACGAGAGAGGCAATTCTGACGTTACGGCTAATAATGGAAGCAAGGCTAATGAAAAATCAAGACACTTCCATAGGATTTGTCGACCTGGAAAAAGCGTTCGACAATATCAAATGGTGTAAGCTGTTCGAGATTCTGAAAAAAGTTGGGGTAAGCTATAGGGAAAGACGGGTCATATACACTATGTACAACAACCAAGAGGGAATAATAAGAGTGGACGATCAAGAACGAAGTGCTCGTATTAAGAAGGGTGTAAGACAAGGCTGTAGCCTTTCGCCCCTACTCTTCAATCTGTACATCGAGGAAGCAATGATGGAAATAAAAGAAAGGTTCAGGAGTGGAATTAAAATACAAGGTGAAAGGATATCAATGAGACATTGCTATCCTGAGTAAAAGTGAAGAAGAATTAAATGATCTGCTGAACGGAATGAACAGTCTAATGAGTACACATTATGGTTAGAGAGTAAATCGGAGGAAGACGAAGGTAATGAGAAGTAGTAGAATTGTGAACAGCGAGAAACTTAACATCAGGATTGATGGTCACGAAGTCAATGAAGTTAAGGAATTCTGCTACCTAGGCAGTAAAATAACCAATGACGGACGGAGGAAGGAGGACATCAAAAGCAGACTCGCTATGGCAAAAAAGGCATTTCTGGCCAAGAGAAGTCTACTAATATCAAATACCGGCCTTAATTTGAGGAAGAAGTTTCTGAGGATGTACGTCTGGAGTACAGCATTGTATGGTAGTGAAACATGGACTTTGGGAAAACAGGAACAGAAGAGAATCGAAGCATTTGAGATGTGGTGCTATGAACGAATGTTGAAAATTAGGTGGACTGATAAGGTAAGGAATGAGGAGGTCCTACGCAGAATCGGAGAGGAAAGGAATATGTGGAAATGCCGGCCGCAGGTGGCCGAGCGGTTCTGGCGCTACAGTCTGGAACCGCGCGACCGCTACGGTCGCAGGTTCGAATCCTGCCTCGGGCATGGATGTGTGTGTTGTCCATAGGTTAGTTAGGTTTAAGTAGTTCTAAGTTCTAGGGGACTTATGACCTCAGCAGTTGAGTCCCATAGTGCTCAGAGCCATTTGAACCATTTGAATATGTGGAAAACACTGATAAGGAGAAGGGACAGGATGATAGGACATCTGCTAAGACATGAGGGAATGACTTCCATGGTACTAGAGGGAGCTGTAGAGGACAAAAACTGTAGAGAAAGACAGAGATTGGAATACGTCAAGCAAATAATTGAGGACGTAGGTTGCAAGAGCTACTCTGAGATAAAGAGGTTAGCACAGGAAAGGAATTCGTGGCGGTCCGCATCAAACCAGTCAGTAGACAGATGACCAAAAAGACAAATACATGGAAGAAGCCTGGAGATACTGGAAGGTTTCAGATAGATTATATAATGAAAGACAGAGATTTAGGAACCAGGTTTTAAATTGTAAGACGTTTCCAGGGACAGATGTGGATTCTGACCACAATGTATTGGTTATGAACTGTAGATTACAACTGAAGAAACTGCAAAAAGTTGGGAATTTAAGGAGATGAGACCTGGATAAACTGACAGAACCAGACGTTGTACAGAGTTTCAGAGAGAGCATTAGGTAACGATTGACAAGAATGGTGGAAAGAAATACAGTAGAATAAGAATGGGTAGCTTTGAGAGATGAAATAGTGAATGCAACGGAGGATAAAGTAGGTGAAAAGACGAGAGCTATTAGAAATCCCTGGGTAACAGAAGAGATATTGAATTTAATTGATGAAAGGAGAAAATATAAAAATGCAGTAAATGAAGCAGGCAAAAAGGAATACAAACGTCTCAAAAATGAGATCGACAGGAAGTGCAAAATGGCTAAGCAGGCATGGCTAGAGGACAAATGCAAGGATGTAGAGGCTTATTTCACTAGGGGAAGATAGATATTGCCTACAGGAAAATTAAAGAGACCTTTGGAGAAAAGAGAACCACTTATATAAATATCAAGAGCTCAGATGGAAATCCAGTTCTAAGCAAAGAAGGGAAAGCAGAAAGGTGGAAGGAGTACATAGAGGGTCTATACAAGGGCGATGTACTTGAGGACAATATTTTGGAAATAGAGGAGGATGTAGATGAAGACGAAATGGGAGATACAATACTGCGTGAAGAGTTTGACAGAGCACTGAAAGACCTTAGTCGAAACAAGGCCCCGGGAGTAGACAACATTCCATTAGAACTACTGACGGCCTTGGGAGAGCCAGTCCTGACAAAACTCTGCCATCTGGTGAGCAAGATGTATGAGACTGGCGAAATACCCTCAGACTTCAAGAAGAATATAATAATTGCAATCCCAAAGAAAGCAGGTGTTGACAGATGTGAAACTTACCGAACAATCAGTTTAATAAGCCACAGCTGCAAAATACTAACGCGAATTCTTTACAGACGAATGGAAAAACTAGTAGAAGCCAACCTTGGGGAAGATCAGTTTGGATTCCGTAGAACTGTTGGAACACGTGAGGCAATACTGACTCTACGACGTATCTTAGATAATAGATTAGGGAAACGCAAACTTACATTTCTAGCATTTGTCGAGAAAGCTTTTGACAATGTTGTCTGGAATACTCTCTTTCAAATTCTGAAGGTGGAAGGGGTAAAATGCAGGGAGCGAAAGGCCATTTACAATTTGTACAGAAACCAGATGGCAGTTATTAGAATTGAGGGTTACGAAAGGGAAGCAGTGGCTGGGAACTGAGTGAGACAGGGTTGTAGCCTATCCCTGATGTTATTCATCTGCATATTGAACAAGCAGTAAAGGAAACAAAAGCAAAATTCGGAGTAGGTATTACAATCCATGAGAAGAAAGCAAAGGGTCTGGAAGAGCAGCTGAACGGAATGGACAGTGTCTTGAAAGGACGATATAAGATGAACATCAACAAAGGCAAAACGCGGATATTGGAATGTAGTCGAATTAAATCTGTTGGTGCTGAGGGAATTAGATTAGGAAATGAGACGCTTAAAGTAGTCAGTGAGTTTTGCTATTTGGGGAGCAAAATAAGTGATGATGGTGGAAGTAGAGAGGATGTAAAATGTAGACTGGCAATGGCAAGGAATGCGTTTCTGAAGAAGAGAAATTTGTTAACATCCAGTATAGATTCAGGTGTCAGGAAGTCATTTTTGAAAGTATTTGTATGGAGTGTAGCCATGTATGGAAGTGAAACATGCACGATAAATGTTTTTCGTCCTACGTTTCTTTTTCTTTATTTTATGAAATGTGTGTAAACCGATGTGAGATGAGTGTTTTCCGAACAATTTTATTTTATAAAAAGCGAGATGAAGTTTTAAATGAAAATCATGATCGGTATTTTCAGGCTTGAGCAAATATTTATGCTATGGAATTTCTATTTTTAATTCATTTGTTGGGGAAATGACTGAAATTGATAATAGTCATATTAACATTTAGGTCCCCAATAAAGTATTTTGTACTGATAAGAGTAGTTTTTCCATGTGATTTTTAACCAGGCCCTTTAAGAATGATGGTTCACCCAAGCTGAACAATACAGAGTTAAGTCTGATTTATGACTTTGGGATAAAGACTATCCATTCCATTGAGATAAAGCTCGGAAATACCATCAACCTATTCCATATTTTTCTTTACAGTGACTCTTAGATTCGTACTTTATCTGTACGCTTCATTTATATAACTGCGTTTCATATGGCTACAGTTTCTTTTTCTCTCGTTTCGGTCACATTTAGCTTTCATAGAGCGGTATTTCCTAGACTTTCAGGAACATATCACTCTGTTCCTTATTAATATCTTATGTCAATAGAGCTAACTCTCTGAAGAAAACTTTCTACGCCTGTACAATGTAATTTTTTGTGTCTTCCTTGGTTTGAAAATCATCTGGAATAGGAGAATTATTTCGCTCATTGGAAAAATAGTTTGAGTACACAGTTCCTTCCAAAGGAAGAAACTATCATGAGATTATTTTCGGGCGACTGCATGTCATGTGGATATGTTCTGTATGTAAGGAAGTGATTTCCATGCTTTCGGTATCCTCACGCCGTTGATCTTCTTTCAGGTGCAAGTTCACAACACAAGGGCAAGAGGATGTCCTCAACATCTGTCTACTACTTCATCCGACGAGGCCGTTCACAAAACTGAGGTAATTCCCTATACTTTTCGACCATTATTGCTGCTGATTTTTATTCAACACATAATTAGTAAGTGCAATTTAATCGAGTGTTAGTCAAAGATTCTACACGTAGACTACGGGCTCACTTGCTACAAAAATCAATTGTGACAATTAACTGTCCCGCAGATAATCATAAGTTCTGTGGAAACGACAAGAACCAGGTGTGGATTTACACGGAAATAGCGTCATATCGCCGAATCCTACGCTCGGTGTGTCGTGTCTCAGAATGTGGGGCAGGTGAGAGGACTTCGTGAAACACGTGAAATTTTATTTCAGACACAGACACATACTATGATACAATAATAGCCGGCTGCGGTCTGCGTTGGCTAGCTTCGGATGTTACAATTAGAAAAACGAGAAAAGCCTGTCTTACTAATATTTTAAAACCTGGCTTTTTACTTTTGCCGGCTCTATTTGTAGTCTGCGCAAAGTAAGCTTCAAATATGGATCCCATGTTCTTCATACCTGTTGGTCACAGGCGCATTAGGTGACGGAAACGTCCATTTCATGCCCTGTCAAACGGAACTCAATATCAGAAATCAAGGTATTGTACATCTAGTGTGCTTTGTTTTCCCTACTCTTTGCACTAGCTTTGCGCATCGTGCATATGGCAAATCCTTAAATGTAAAGACCATGGAATAAATCCTAGGTACAATGAAATGGTTCAAATGGCTCTGAGCACTATGGGACTTAACTGCTGAAGTCATCAGTCCCCTAGAACTTAGAACTACTTAAACCTAACTAACCTAAGGACATCACACACAGCCATGCCCGAGGCAGGATTCGAACCTGCGACCGTAGCGGTCGCGCGGCTCCAGACTGTGGCGCCTAGAACCGCTCGGCCACCACGGCCGGTGGTACAATGAAACTTCTGACAGTTATCCGTTGTATGTAAATGTAGAGTGCAGGTCACTAAGACAGTACAAATAATATTTATAGCAGTGTAAGACCGTCGCTATATATATATATATATATATATAAAAAAGGCAAGTGCCTTTCAGTTATGACGCATGTTTCCACCGGCTGGTGGCTCTGCGCTCAAAAGTAGAAACTGACAGTTTTTTGGAAGTTTTAAGACATTAACCCTTGCAGTGTTTGTGTGGGGAGGGTGGTACTTCCCCAGCTCTTGAAAATATGGTAGCCCTGTCACGTAATTTCTGCTATAAATTCTTGAAAAAAAATTATTGTTTTTAATGAAGTCTTCTATCAGTTTTCAAAATTGCTTTAAATTTATCACTTAAACTTAATTCAAAAATTTGAGCTTTAGGAACAGATGTGTCTTTTCATAATGAATGTCATACTCAGTGCTCTTAGGTTCATGCCCTATTTACACACACATATCACTCTGAAATGTATGTTGTGAGTGAAAGACAACAACAATTAACGAAATTACTATTAAAAAACTTCTCTGTGGCGGTTGTAAAGTACCCTTCCCCCTGGTAGTCCACTTGAATTTAAATACATTTGTATTGCTAAGGATGTGCTAAAAGACATCTATAGCTTCTGGACCCTACTTGTACACCAGTACCTTAAAAAGTGAAGTACACGAGAATCAAATTACGTGCTTGCAAATCAGCATAGGACATACTGTATAAGTACCCCTGCCTCCCCCCCCCCTCCCACATTGGTAATATATGTTTTGAAAATTCCTTCGATTTGCTATGATAAACGTAGATTTTTCTCCTTTTTATCTACTTATGCGTCTGAAAATGGCCAACATAAGCCGGAAACGGTCCTGATTGTGTCATACATTGCGACTGTGTTTCCGAAATAGCTGTAACGTCAAAAAAATGCAATCCCAAAGAAAGCAGGTGTTGACAGATGTGAAAATTACCGAACAATCAGTTTAATAAGCCACAGCTGCAAAATACTAACGCGAATTCTTTACAGACGAATGGAAAAACTAGTAGAAGCCAACCTTGGGGAAGATCAGTTTGGATTCCGTAGAACTGTTGGAACACGTGAGGCAATACTGACTCTACGACGTATCTTAGATAATAGATTAGGGAAACGCAAACCTACATTTCTAGCATTTGTCGAGAAAGCTTTTGACAATGTTGTCTGGAATACTCTCTTTCAAATTCTGAAGGTGGAAGGGGTAAAATACAGGGAGCGAAAGGCCATTTACAATTTGTACAGAAACCAGATGGCAGTTATTAGAATTGAGGGTCACGAAAGGGAAGCAGTGGCTGGGAACTGAGTGAGACAGGGTTGTAGCCTATCCCTGATGTTATTCATCTGCATATTGAACAAGCAGTAAAGGAAACAAAAGCAAAATTCGGAGTAGGTATTACAATCCATGAGAAGAAAGCAAAGGATCTGGAAGAGCAGCTGAACGGAATGGACAGTGTCTTGAAAGGACGATATAAGATGAACATCAACAAAGGCAAAACGCGGATATTGGAATGTAGTCGAATTAAATCTGTTGGTGCTGAGGGAATTAGATTAGGAAATGAGACGCTTAAAGTAGTCAGTGAGTTTTGCTATTTGGGGAGCAAAATAAGTGATGATGGTCGAAGTAGGGAGGATATGAAATGTAGACTGCCAATGGCAAGGAAAGTGTTTCTGAAGAAGAGAAATTTGTTAACATCGAGTATAGATTTAAGTGTCCGAAAGTCGTTTCTGAAAGTAGTTGTACGGAGTGTAGCCATGTATGGAAGTGAAACGTGGAAGATAAATAGTTTAGACAAGAAGAGAATAGAAGCTTTCGAAATGTGGTGCTACAGAAGACTGCTGAAGATTAGGTGGGTAAATCACATAACTAATGAGGAGGTATTGAAAAGAATTGGGGAGAAGAGGAGCTTGTGGCACAACTTAACTAGTAGAATGGATCGGTTGGTAGGACATATTCTGAGACATTGAGGGATCATCGATTTAGTATTGGAGGGCAGCGTTGAGGGTAAAAATCGTAGAGGGAGACCAAGAGATGAATACACTAAGCAGATTCAGAAGGATGTAGGTTGCAGTAGTTACTGGGAGATGAAGAAGCTTGCACAGGATAGAGTAGAATGGAGAGCTGCATCACACCAATCTCTGCACTGAAGACCACAACGCAACAACAACAACAGCCTGTCGTTTTTGGTGTCTCTTCTTTTATAATTATTCGAATCGCAGGAAGAAGTTTATATTTACAATAGAACTATCTACTTGAGAAGACAATTTACTTAGCGACGGATTAACTCCGACGAAGGCGTCTCGGTGCGAGTCAGCCAACCTTAGTGTTTTCTTAGAACCAATTTGGAGGATAGAAATGTTTGTGGAATAAATTTGTTTTCGAGAATTGTTTTGTTTGCTATGCTTTTTATCTCTTTCTCCTTTATTTCTTTTGAGCTAGATTTACCATCCACCCTCATAAGCAGTGACATTCTCCGATCGTGGCATCAATCTATGTTTTACAAAGCTTCTTTTTCCAATCCAAATACAACCAACCTTTCTTGCAGCGTCATACGTGTTTTGAATTCTGCAGTCGTGACGACCAGTCTTCGGTTTTCAAAGGATGATGGAAATAAATGTCGAAAGCACATATAGAAACAAGGGAATGTATATGCCCTTGTGTGTGTAGTATCTGGTCCTAAAGGCGAGGTGTTTTTTATTGTTAAGATGATTCTTCGTTCGAAGAAAAGTGCTGCAAGCTTTTTTCACTCGATATGTCATGCTTCGTACCTGTATACCGGATATTCTTTGAACAGAGGTTTTCAACAGTCGATATGTTACGCCACAGAGGTTCTGAGCACAAGCAATGTGATGTTTGGTGGGTAGTAACATAGTCATTGCTGTAGCATTGTAAGAGAAGCCAGTGAGTTAGTCGAGTCTTGGGTATGCTACTGAGTGGTCTGGAGTACCTTGCAGAGCACAGACGTGAAGTTACGGAGGACGACGAAATCTGGAAATACGATGGCTTAATTGCGCGTAATTTATGAGGTGCTTGGAAAATGGAAGGTTACTGGGATTTTTATTTATTGATTCGGGCTGGTTTCCTTATTCAAACGTGATTAAGAAAAGTTATCTATCGACATGGATTGTACTCAGAAGTTGTGGATTTACCAGCTCTTTATCATTTCAGTAATTAATTTCATGGCAGAGTCATATTTTAAATAAGAAATAATTTTTGTAAATCTGATTATAACAGTCAGACAACGAGTTTTATTAATCACAATGCAGTTCCTTTAAAAGCTAGTCTCTTCTCAATCATTTAGTAATTTTAACTTCTACCACCGTCTACTCATGAATATTTGGATTTTCAGCAACGGGTCGCCGCAATGCACAGAGCAGGAGACAGTTTTTGAAAAGTGAAGCATGATCTACCTGAAATAGCTGCATGTCGTTGCATTTCTCTTGCGCAAGACTCTTTCTTTCCGTTAGCTGGTTTACTGCTGTGCTGCATTTTTTTCCCTATCACTTCGAGCAAATCCAAGTTGCTGTTCCCACAGGTGAGCCATGTTAAATTGTTAGAGCCAATCTTACGTTACAGTCAAGACCGTAGGATCATTCACAATTACGTATTGCTTTTCGAAATTAATATCTGGTTCAGTTTAGGGAAGAATCATTTCACATTTCATTTCATATACAGATAGTTTTATTCCTTCTATTTAGTATTACATGTGCATATGGATAGTTTAACGAAAGAAATTTTATCTAGTCAGTTGACGTATATAAATTTACAGACAATTTTAACAAAAAAATTTGGATCATTTATTCTTTCAGAGTTCAGTTTGTAATTTAATGTAGCATTTTCCATTCTGTTGGTTTTGTGTGTTGGAACCACAAGTTACGTAGTGTGACGTCACGTTTTGTAGCACTGTTCAATGAATTACACGATACAGTTTCGCGGTGCATGATTTTTTGGGTTTCAGTTTTACTTTTTGTAATTAATTTAGTTTTAGTTAACTGCAGTAGGAGTATACTGTTACACAGCTTCGGACGTATCGTGACATTTTATCAGATAGCTTTTCGTAGCTGACGAAGTTAAGAATAGGAAAGCAGTTCAGTCCAGGCTTAGTGTACAAAAAATAAACACATTTTTATTCAGAAAAGTTACAAAAGCCGGCACCATTCGGACCACTTCGTGATAATTGTTCGCTGTTTCAAATATTTGCCACATTCAGCGACCCCAAACTTTTGATACTGAATTGGCTGACGAAGTGGTGCTGCGTTATCTGTGTGACGCGATGATTAACTAATCACTAACCGTAAGTGTACTTTTATTTAAATGCATTATACATTTGAAACACGATCGCAAATGTTTACTAAATGTTGTGTTGCATAACAATAGTCTTAATATAATGTAATATCACTTGCTGCAAGTATGCCCCGTATTACAAGATGAAGGTCTCTGTAACGCGCATTCACGCATCCATGTTACGTCCGTTTGACATTTATACCAAAGTAGTTGATCGGAACGACTCGCGCTCCCCCGTGCTACTTACTAAGGCATTTGCTAAAATATCGAGATACCGATATTTTTTTTCCAGAATGCATCGATCTCCATCGCCAATGTTTTCCCCCGATATATCACTGTCGAAACGGCAATATTGAGTGCCGATATTTTTCTTATTTTGAAATTTTCGGTAATAATATGAAACTGTTCTGTTGTAGTAGAACATAATTTTACTTTCGCTGTGTGAAGGAGCAATACTAGTTTTTGAGCTCCCATTACGCCCAGTCTTTCTCTTTGACTCAGTGGAGAGAAACCTTCCGAAGTAAGAGTGATTTCAGGTGTGCCGCAGGGGAGTCTCGTAGCACCGTTGCAATTCACAATATACGTAAATGACCTTGTGGATAACATGGGAAGTTCACTGAGGCATTTTGCGGATGATGCTGTAGTATTCGAGAGGTTGTAACAATGGAAAATTGTACTGAAATGCAGGAGGATCTGCAACGAATTGACGCATGATGCAGGGAATGGCAACTGAATTTCAATGTAGACAAGTGTAATGTGCTGTGAATACACAGAAAGAAAGATCCTTTATCATTTAGCTACAATATAGCAGGTCAGTAACTGGAAGCAGTTAATTCCATAAATTCTCTGGGAGTAGGCATTAGGAGTGGTTTAAAATGGAATGACCATATAAAATTAATCGTCGGTAAAGCAGATGCCAGACTGAGATTCGTTGGAAGAATCCTAAGGAAATGCAATCCGAAAACAAAGGAAGTGGGTTACAGTACACTTGTTCGCCCACTACTTGAATACTGCTCACCGGTGTGTGATCCGTACAAGATAGGTTTCATAGAAGAGACAGAGAGCAGAGCAGCGCGCTTCGTTACAGGATCATTCAGGAATCGCGAAAGTGTTACGGAGATGATAGATAAACTCCAGTGGAAGACTCTGCAAGAGAGACGCTCAGTACCTCAGTACGGGCTTTTGTTGACAAAACGAGACTGGAATAGAAGGGAAAACCGATAGAGGTACTTAAACTACCTTCCGCCACACACCGTCAGGTGGCTTGCGGAGAATGGGTGTAGATGTAGATGTACAAGTGTAGGTGGCACAAAGAAGAAATCCGTTTGCAACGGGGGATGGCAGTGTGAATGAAATAACAAGATTTGCGATGTGGAGAAGTAGCACACCAGTTACATTAAAAAAACAATTTTTAACACAATAAGGGTGCTATTTCTTAACATTAGCATTCTTCAAAACAGTTACGGAAAAGATGACCACAATCTAAACGACAATACTGGTCTTTGCGGTGTACGGGAAGTTTCAACGTTTAACGTCACAACACAATTTTGGCACTGCAACTACTAGGTCTTTAGCGTTTGCAGAAATGAAGAAACAGAGAAGTCGACATGAAGTGTTCCAGACAAATCTGTTAAGCAACGTGGTTATCGCCAAACGTGAACGTGCATCGTTTTCCTTTCAGTTCTTGCTCTAAGGGGAATAAGCAGGCAGCTAGCTTGTTTATCTGCAGAATATCTCATAATGAATCAAGGTTTAAATACACAGATCTAAAACAGGCAGTATATTTAGATCGTGCAGCCGATGTTTTTATAGCTCGGTACGGTAATATATTTTCGTCGGTATATCGATACGTTTTTAGATATATAGTGGTATTTTTTTAAATGTCTATATATCAGATTCCCGAAATTTTTAAAAATATCAACAGTCCTACTCACTTACACTTCCGCCATTGAGGCAATCTGCCAGCCTTATTTAGTTCACGGCCGAATTCACGAATGGCAATTGAAATAAACACATTTTAAAATATTATAAAATTTTTTTCTTGTTACTGACTTGGAAAACTATCCTTAATAAGCTCTTAATGTTAGCTGTCGTTTATGGATTCGTCTGTTAGTTGCTAGATGCATGTTGCTATAAAATACGTCTGGGAACCGTGGGCCGCTCGAATGCCTTTGGCCAAACATGGTAGTATAACGCTGTTGAATAGTGCGCCCATCCCGGATAACATCGCGTCACACGACGTGAAGTGCAGCATACTGTTTTTACATCACATTGCGATTTTATACCACCGCATATCGCTGTAATGACAGGAAACGACGAATCTGCGTTTCATGTCTATGAAAGTACAGTCCATGCATTGTCGACCGTACATTCCGCTCTTCAGCTGTCGCTTCAAGTAGCCGATCCAAATAAATGGCCGAGATACGCCGGGAAGATGTTCCAGATTCGCCACCGCAGATCAGAAACGCCGCCACAGACGCTGGAGTGTTCGCCACGGCCGTAAATCAGGATGACCACCCACGGCGATGCTGCCCGAGTCGCTTCTAGTTGTGCCGTCCACAAAAGGAAGAAGCTGAGAAAATATCGACCTCTGTTAAGAACTACGTAAGGAAACTGCGAAATGTAGCCACTATATCAGGACCAACTCTGCAAACGTTTTCACGATAACGGACGCGATGGTATCCTTACTTTTTCTTGTGCTTTACTTAACGTTTAACTTCCTGTGGCAGCAACAGTCGAGGATCGCGCAACACAATTGTGCAACTAGTCTATTAAGTATTTGTTAAAAACCATTCAAACGCCAAGATCGCACAAAATATTTTTTATTCAAGGCAACCTGTTTCAGTTGTCTTGGCTGTCGTTTTCAGGTCTTAAACCTTCCTTTTTATGAAGATTACAGCTAAACCATTTGCTTGAATAAAAAATATTTTGTGCGTTCTTGGATTTTGAACAGTTACAGTAGAGACAGTTGCCCAGAAACAGGTTTTCTTCAGTCTTGAATTTTTACTAGCTTTTTGAATACATGTACCAATGACTCTGACTCCTTTCTGTACAAATGTTAGTTAGTTCAAGTCTTTGCAAAGGTTTTTCTTGGAAAAGTGTTATATTTACTCTTTTTACTAAGTGTTGAGTAATGATAAATCCTGATAATGACAAAGGACATTAGTGAACATGTACAGTGGTTGCTTGATGGTGTGACTTTGAGTAAGCAGCATGTTGTTCCATATTCACGCCTTAGTAGTGAACATGAAAGTCAGTGGATTACCAGCTCTATAAAGCATAACAGGGTAGCCATACACTGGTGAACATTGGGTACTACAACTGACAGCTCCTGCGTGTTCCCACATTGAGCCAACGACGTTGTCAAATACGACAGCTGTGGACGAGATATCATCGGTATTGGACCATCGACCAGTGGGCACTTTTCACGTGCTCGGATGAATCCTATGTCAGGTCTACGCAGAGTGTAGATACACCGACATTCAGGTGAACGACTGTTCGAAATATGCTATGCGACGCAGACGACGGCCGGTGTGGCTACTATGATGCTATCGAGAACATTGATTTGAGATTCCATGAGTTCTGTAGTAGAAATTTAAGACACCATGACTACGTGAATATTATTGCACACCATCTGTGTGATATCACGTATCAACACCACCCCAAGGGCGTTACATTTGTGCCGACCGGTGTGGCCGAGCAGTTCTAGGCGCTACAGTCTGGAACCGCGCGACCGCTACGGTCGCAGGTTCGAATCCTGCCTCGGGCATGGATGTGTGTGTTGTCCTTAGGTTAGTTAGGTTTAAGTAGTTCTAAGTTCTAGGGGACTGATGACCTCAGATGTTAAGTCCCATAGTGCTCAGAGCCATTTGAACCATTCGTTACATTTGTCAGCTGAACTGCAAGTTTTCGCATGACGCCGATAGCAGTCACACCATTCTGGCAGAACCAATGGTGCTCGCCTGCTGAGCCACAGCTCCATAATCAGTGCACCAAGAGCGCTGGCAGCAGATACACAACCCACTTGCATTTGGAGCCTCATCGTCACGACACCATCGTTCGTGTCTAGTTCAGCGAGCCTCAACCTTGTTGACATTTTGATAGCTGGACTCTGCTTCCTCCTGCGTTATTTGTAACGAGTCTTCGTACAGTTGGAGAAATACAAGTTAAGTAAATCTTCCGTTTGTTCTGTTAACTCGTTCGCTGACCATTTCTGCTCCTGTCCAGCTTTCCTACGACGACAGTTGCCACACCACTCTGTAACCTACCTCTCCTTACCACTGTGTAGGACGTACACAACAACGTGCGTCCCTTCATACTTCATGCCTGCTCTAACGACAGTGGTATTTCCTGCAGGATAAATGTACAGGCTGCATACAATTAAACTTCCGCTACTTGAGAGAGCCCCAATGCAAAACGAATGATCGCAGGACAATAACTGCGTGGAAAAGCAGAAAACAAATAACCAACAACCCAGTCAAAGACACACATTTTAATCCACATAAGAGGATAACGTTTGTTAACTGCTTACCGTGTTTATGTTCCGGGTTGCAAACGTTGCTCACAAGGGAACCTCCCCATCGCACCCCCCTCAGATTTAGTTATAAGTTGGCACAGTGGATAGGCCTTGATAAACTGAACACAGATCAATTGAGAAAACAGGAAGAAGTTGCGTGGAACTATGAAAAAAATAAGCAAAATATACAAACTGAGTAGTCCATGGGCCACATAGGCAACATCATGGACAATATGAGCTTAGAAGCGCCGTCGTCTCGTGGTAGCGTGAGCAGCTGCAGAACGAAAGGTCCTTGGTTCAAGTCTTCCCTCCAGTGAGAATTTTACTTTCTTTATTTATACATCGTTATTATCTGTCCGTTCGTTCATTGACGTCTCTGTTCACTGTAATAAGTTTAGTGTCTGTGTCTTGCGACCGCATCGCAAAACCGTGCGATTAGTAGACGAAAGGACGTGCCTCTCCAATGGGAACCGAAAACATTTGATCGCAAGGTCATAGGTCAACCGATTCCTCCACGGGAAAACACATCTGATATATTCTATACGACACTGGTAACGGCATGTGCGTCACATGACAGGAATATGTTGTCGACCCACCTAACTTGTACACTTGGCGAATGGGTAAAAAGATTCTTCTACCTTGCCCGATTTAGGTTTTCTTGTGGATGTGATAATCACTCCCAAAAAAGTGATGAAAACACAATAGTTTGTCACATAAACTGAAAATAAAAAAATTAAACTTTTCACCCGATGGAGGATTATTTTTTTTTTTTTTTAATCTCATTTTGTTCGTTATTGTTCGTTTCAAATGTTCGTGGCGGACGTCACCTGACGCCCATTGAAGTTCGTTTTTGATCGATTCACTTAGTTTTTTTATTACAGAGGGCAGCTAACCCTCTGACCGGACACGCTGAGCTACCGTGCCGGCTGAGACCACGGCGCTCCTGTGTTCTTAGAGTCCTTGATGTCGCCTATCTTCCCATGAACTACTCAGTTTGTATATTTTGCTTATTTTTTCACAGTTCCACACAACTTCTCCCTGTTTTCTCAATTGATCTGTGTTCAGTTTTTCAAGGCCTATCCACTGTGCCGACTTATAACTAAATCTGAGGGGGGTGCGATGGGGAGGTTCCCTTGTCAGTGTGGTGACCATCAAGATCCATGACAGCCTGGAACTGCATTAGACTGTTCACAGCACTTGTCGAATGGTTGACCACTGAATGTTCAGCTGTTGTGACACAGTTCGAGCAATGTTTGAAAATCGCACATAGCGTCCAACATTCTCAGCCATGGCAGCAGTAACTTATATAACAATTTTTGGCGCAATTGTCTGCAATTGCCTTTCCCAGGTGCAGTTCCCAAATTGCCAATTAATTCGATTTTCGCATCATGTACTTCAACCCCGGCGCGAAGAAAGGATGTCAACATATTCCTTTAATGCGTCGATACTCGCCAAAAGCGGCAGTACTATAACCAGATAGATGACTGCCACGCAGAGGACTTGGGTTCGATTCCCGCAACAGCGAATGATTTTTCCACGGTAGGGGAACTGGTATTGGATGCACTTGTGATGCCAGTTGAGAAGCTAGGTGGATGACACGTCGCGGCTTCACGCTCTGGAAAGTCGGCGAAATGGCCGGAAGAGTCGTGCGCTGACCACGTGTCCCTCCATCGTACCACACCCGTATTGGATCGCAAGGCAAAGGATGACGCAGGGGGTAGTCGACATTCCTCGCACGTTCAGAGCCCAGACGAGGAGCTCGTTTTCTATACATGCAGAGTACCAGGCGTTGGTCAGATATCTATTTATTCCAATCTCCTTTTAGTCCATTTCATGCTTCCCCCCTCTGTGTACTTCTGATCCTCCCTCTCTCTCTGTCAACCACTTCTACCACCCACTCCCTGTCCACCTCCTTCTACTGCTGTCTCTGCCCATCCGATCCTCTCTCTATCCATTTGCTCCTCCTCCTCTCTACCTGGGCCTCCTCCCTTACCCAACTGCTCCCTCTGTCCATCTCTTCCTGTAATATCGACTTCCTCCATCTCCCCCCTCCCATGCTCTAAGTCCAATTACTTATCCTCTCCTTCGTCCATCTCCTCCACCTCTCTTTACCCATCTACTCCTCCTCCTCCTCCCTTGTCTCTGTCCATCTACTCCTCCTCCTCTCACTGCCTATTTCCTACTCCCTCCTCTCTCTCTGTCCACCTCCTCCTTCCTCCTATCTCTGTCCATCTCTTTCTCATCCATCTCTCTGTTTATCTCCTCCTCCTCCTCTCCTTCCTCCCCTTTGTTTTCCATCCATCTCCTCCTCTTTCCTTTCTCTGTCCATCCCCTCTTCCCCCCTTTGTCCATCTGTTCTTTCTCCTTCTCTTCACCTCCTCCTTTTCCGTCTAGGTCAATCTCTTCCTCCGCACTCCATCTCCTCTTCACCCCCTCTACGTCCATCCCCCCCTGCCCTCTCTGTCCATTTGCTCCTACCCCCTCTCTCTGTCCATCTCCTTCACATTTGTACTTGCAATCCAAGAACAAGTAACGGATGCCCTTTAACAATATGTCTCATTCCGCATCAGTGGATGGAGGTTAAAAGCATCTGGACTAGACAGTTATCTTCCCATGCAGACTTCCGTTAACACCATAGCACAAACAGTTGCATTTGGGGTGGTGTCATGACCAGCAACCATAGACTGGTGATGAATGGAGTCGCACTGTGTTTATGGCTCAATAGCAGTTCTATACTACTACGAATGATCATTGTCAGCGAGTATGGTGGGGAACAGACGAGGGGTCCCATTCTCCCAACGTGTTAGAGAGGCATACTGGTGTTAGTCATGGCATCACGTTTTGGTACGTCGTCGAGTATGGCTTGAATTCAAGGCTGGTTATGATGGAGGGAACTCTGACGGTACAACAGTAAGTCATGGACAACATGCGACCTCGTGTGACAGTATCGTGATGTCATTCTTCAAAAGGACAGTGCCAGGGTACCGAGAGCCAGTTACAACGGTTGTGGGCCATACAGTGAAGGCTTTCACGACCGGGTGGTACTGTTGTTGATCATTCTTCCGGGTTATATGGCCGTGGTCCATGGAATACTTCTATTCCTAACGTTTCATCCAATACTACGTTGGACATCCTCAGAGGTCTCAACAGGACCAGCCATACCTCTGAGGATGTCCAACGTAGTATTGGACGAAACGTTAGGAATAGAAGTATTCCATGGACCATGGCCATCTAACCCGGAAGAATTATCAACAACAGTTGTGGGCCAGCTGCCTCAGGAGGGGATAGACCAGCCATCTGGCACACTTCCCAATCGAATCAATGCATGCACCCAGACTGGAGAGCTTGGTTGGTTGGTTGATTTGGGAGAGAGTGCCAAACAGCGAGGTCATCGGTCCTATCGGGTTAGGGATGGATTGGGAAGGAAGTCGTCCATGTACTCTCCACAGGAACTATCCCGGCGTTTGTCTGAAGCGATTTAGGGAAATTACGGAAAACCTAAATCGGGATGGCCCGACGCGGGTTTGAAACGTCGTTCTCCAGAATGAGAGTTCAGTCTGCTAACCACTGCGTCACCTCGCACGGTACCCAGAGAGGATGCAACGCCGTACTGGTGAGCGAGCTCATACCGCTAAATTCCTTGTAAATTTTACACGGATTTGTAATCACTGAATAAAATCACACACACTTAATAGTGCTTCACTTTTCTTCTCAGGCAGTTTCGTTATAGTTCTTACAACACGCTTCCCTATTCTGAAAATATTCTGCACTTAAGCTGAGTAACCGCAAAAAATCATTCTGTAACTGACTGATGAATTTAAGTATACAGAATAAACTACATTCTCCATCACGAAATCACCTGCTGGAGGAGTTTTGTGAACTGCAAACGTAGTTCAGACTAACGAGTTTGTTGCGTGGTCATCCTTCGCAGCACGCACAGAAATATCTATTTTGAAAAAAAAGTGTAAGAAAAGGAGATTTTTATTTAAAAAACAAGTAGTTCAAACGCATTTATTACAAGGCGTCTACTCACAATTACTGTTGTGAGCTATACGTAGTCCCAAAACCTAGCACTTTCTGGTTCTTGTGACTAGCAGTTAACTATAGATAATTTATCGCGATCTGTGGTAAAATGCAGTGACTTAGGTACGGAACAACAATAACGAAAGTAACAACATAATTTCATTCATCATCATCGATGTTTTTCGAAAGGCTACAGCTGTGTGATTCATGGTTTAAGCAATGAGATACTGCACCAGTTACGCTTTTCCACGCACAGCACAACGCGTTTCAGGAATTTATTCCCATTTTCAAGTGCTTCTACCATACATATTATTTCTCAGGTAAACATCCCTTTTTCAAAAATGGTTCAAATGGCTCTGAGCACTATGGGACATTAACATCTGTGGTCATCAGTCCCCTAGAACTTAGAACTACTTAAACCTAACTAAGGACATCACACACATCCATGCCCGAGGCAGGATTCGAACCTGCGACCGTAGTGGTCGCGCGGTTCCAGACTGTAGCGCCTAGAAACGCTCTGCCACACCGGCCGGCAAACATCCCTTTTTCTCAACTCATAATAATCGTACGGTGATTAATGAGATATCGGTAGAAACGTTAAAAATCGTTATCTGACACTGCATACCGATTTCGTGATAAAACTTGCTATTTGTGGAAAAGTTTAACATAAAAGATCATTTTAACTATCATAGGCAAAAGAGCATCATACATGCCCAGCTTCATACCTATATTTAAGAAGCTAACTTTTAAATAGCTAATAGGAGACTCCCTTTTCATACTATCTTATTAAAAATACCACCTTACCTATTTTAAAGTACTTATTAATTGGATAATTTTCATTCAGAGTCGTCATAGATAATAACCTTGACCACTGCGATGGTTCGTTATCTTTGTCCGTCGTACAAGTTGACCTTTCTATACGAATATACTTTCCGAAACAAACATCATATTTCCCACTGTCGCGCTAAAATGTGATTTACCTATTCCTACCACGGCCTACAGTGCTTACTGAAACTGAAAATGTTTGTCGAGTCAAAGTTACAGGTTACGTGCCTCTACTGATGTGTGCCCGTCATACAAGCCGGGCAAAACATTCCGAATGAAAAACACATATTTGGACACATGGAAATGAACGTACGAGGATGTAGCAGAAACTGATTGATCATTATTTCACGCCGTTCGCTTCATTTGTTTTCTCCTCATTTCCACAGTTACCCACGGCTACATTTGTAACAGATACTGTCAATATCTAAAACTATAAAAGTACGAAAGCTTCCCACGGGTCTCCTGGTTTACATTAGCGTTATATGAGATGTCTGCATGTGTGTATTCTTCTGTTTCTCTTCTCCCGCCGTCATCATTTTATGGTTTTAACATATCATGTCTCCTTCATTGCTCAGAAGCTCATATATTCACGCTCTATCACTCACACTGTGGTGCGTTTTTACGGAAATAAACTCTCTGAAAAAGAATTTCTTTATCACTCTTTATCAGACATGACAGTACTCGTAATAGTATTCGACATAAGCTGTTCGTAGTTTTCCTTCTTGCTGGTAAAAATGACTTACCACGAAGAACACAGAAACTTGACCAGAACACGCAGTCGGTCTATGTGCGTTGTGGATGTGCTAAACTTATAACTGAGGCAAGAAACTACTTCTTTCACTATTTAATTTGTCAGTCGAGGCCTTTCTAGTGTACTGTGAAATGCAGAACACGGTAACGAAATAATATGATCGGCATCCTGAGGAGTATAAGAACGTACAGTGAAACAGAGTAACAAAGAAAATCAGTAGATATAGCAAAATCCCAGTGCGACAAATAAAAAAGGGAACTGTAGAAAAAAGAACCAACTACTGTTTAAAACGTTGTAAGATGCGGCTCCTACTTATTGGCTATCATCTTAACCTGGATGATCAGATTGGAGGGAAGGGAAGTTCAGATCAATCGTAGTCGTGAGTTAAAAGAGATTAATTTGCTTGCTGAAAGTGAGACAGGAATTTCAGACTAGCTCTAACAGCTACTCAAAATAAGGAATCTACCAAAGTGCTTGAATTGGCTACCCCATTAAACGTATGGGTGAAATCAGGACAGCAGAAAGATCACGGTTAAACGTTAAAGCGACGACGAAGTATTTAGGTTCAGTAGGAATTTCAGGAGCTGAGTTTACATAATACACTCCTGGAAATGGAAAAAAGAACACATTGACACCGGTGTGTCAGACCCACCATACTTGCTCCGGACACTGCGAGAGGGCTGTACAAGCAATGATCACACGCACGGCACAGCGGACACACCAGGAACCGCGGTGTTGGCCGTCGAATGGCGCTAGCTGCGCAGCATTTGTGCACCGCCGCCGTCAGTGTCAGCCAGTTTGCCGTGGCATACGGAGCTCCATCGCAGTCTTTAACACTGGTAGCATGCCGCGACAGCGTGGACGTGAACCGTATGTGCAGTTGACGGACTTTGAGCGAGGGCGTATAGTGGGCATGCGGGAGGCCGGGTGGACGTACCGCCGAATTGCTCAACACGTGGGGCGAGAGGTCTCCACAGTACATCGATGTTGTCGCCAGTGGTCGTCGGAAGGTGCACGTGCCCGTCGACCTGGGACCGGACCGCAGCGACGCACGGATGCACGCCAAGACCGTAGGATCCTACGCAGTGCCGTAGGGGACCGCACCGCCACTTCCCAGCAAATTAGGGACACTGTTGCTCCTGGGGTATCGGCGAGGACCATTCGCAACCGTCTCCATGAAGCTGGGCTACGGTCCCGCACACCGTTAGGCCGTCTTCCGCTCACGCCCCAACATCGTGCAGCCCGCCTCCAGTGGTGTCGCGACAGGCGTGAATGGAGGGACGAATGGAGACGTGTCGTCTTCAGCGATGAGAGTCGCTTCTGCATTGGTGCCAATGATGGTCGTATGCGTGTTTGGCGCCGTGCAGGTGAGCGCCACAATCAGGACTGCATTCGACCGAGGCACACAGGGCCAACACCCGGCATCATGGTGTGGGGAGCGATCTCCTACACTGGCCGTACACCACTGGTGATCGTCGAGGGGATACTGAATAGTGCACGGTACATCCAAACCGTCATCGAACCCATCGTTCTACCATTCCTAGACCGGCAAGGGAACTTGCTGTTCCAACAGGACAATGCACGTCCGCATGTATCCCGTGCCACCCAACGTGCTCTAGAAGGTGTAAGTCAACTACCCTGGCCAGCAAGATCTCCGGATCTGTCCCCCATTGAGCACGTTTGGGACTGGATGAAGCGTCGTCTCACGCGGTCTGCACGTCCAGCACAAACGCTGGTCCAACTGAGGCGCCAGATGGAAATGGCATGGCTAGCCGTGCCACAGGACTACATCCAGCATCTCTACGATCGTCTCCATGGGAGAATAGCAGCCTGCATTGCTGCGAAAGGTGGATATACACTGTACTAGTGCCGACATTGTGCATGCTCTGTTGCCTGTGTCTATGTGCATGTGGTTCTGTCAGTGTGATCATGTGATGTATCTGACCCCAGGAATGTGTCAATAAAGTTTCCCCTTCCTGGGACAATGAATTCACGGTGTTCTTATTTCAATTTCCAGGAGTGTATGTACAAAACCTCCGATAGACCACGAATGACGACACGCATATATAAATCAGTCATCGATCCGGTAATGTTCACAGCAACATAAAGGTAATACATAATTAAACGAAGGCGGGGGAAAGCCGAAAATGAACGTCACAAGATTTAGGATTTGTTATAAAGCAGTTCGAATACACTTAAGATTGATTTATCAAGTATTAAAGGTTCTTGTCGCCAAGAGAACCAAACCAGGCTGTACACAAGAGACGCAAGGGAACATGGTAATTAGAGGAATAGAGAGAATATAGATTTAAAGTAGATTACTTTCAATTACAGTAGTCTTGCTTCCACAAGTTTCTAGGACTGAATTGGATGCACAGTAGAAAATTTAGGGACAGAAAAAGAAAAAAGTTTTCCAAATATGAGAATGAGGGTAGAGCCCAGAACAAAAGAAGCTGATCCCAATTAACGTGGTCCTCAGTGGATCGAGACATAAAGAAGAAGATGCTAAAGAAACATCAGAAATTGGCAGTCAATATTTACGTGCTCCGTCTCTACCAGCATTCTTACATCACTTCAATATTTCCTGAAGATAGACCTCTGAATTAGCGGGAAATAGTTTACAGATTTCTGACACTAATTTCCGTCGCATCAAATTTTTGTAAAGCAACACAGATCATGTTAATGGTTCAAATGGCTCTGAGCACTATGGGACTCAACTGCTGTGGTCATCAGTCCCCTAGCACTTAGAACTACTTAAACCTAACTAACCTAACACACATCCATGCCCGAGGCAGGATTCGAACCTGCAACGGTAGCAGTCGCGCGGTTCCGGACTCCGCGCCTAGAACCGCTAGACCACCGCGGCCGGCTCATGTTAATGTTCGAGTAATTAAATTGTTTAGGAATTTTCGATGCAACAACTAACGTTTTTGGCCTGTACCAGAATGTTTGCATATGAGCAGTAATAAATGTATACGGTGCGCTATGGCAGCATTCAGCTAATTATCCTCTTCTGATACTACTGATAAGTAGAATCGTATAAGTAGAATCGTATAAGGATAACGATGTAATTTATTACCACTTCTGCATAAACTACATGTAACCTTCTCGCCTCATGGCTTGCTACCATGTCACAAATGCAGTCACTGGCGTAAATGCCCCTGATAGTGATTGCATATACTTTGGAACGCATAGTGGGCGTAAATAACGAGCGATTGGAGCAAAATAAAAGGGAGAAAAAGATGTTGAAGACATTGACAGAGTAAAGAGCGGTGTACCCATTGACAACCTCAATAAGTGGAGCAAGAAAAAATCGTAGGAACGTTTTGTCAGTCGTCGGGTTGAACAAGACAAGGAAAACGGTAAGTATCTCGAGAACACGTGCAAGCAATCGCTCACGTCAGTCAGTCACAAGTAGCTGGTCGGCTTTCAACAGCGCTGCCTACATCGAATTACACGGCACGTCAGGTCGCCTCAATAGACGACCGCGCGCCTCTGCATTCCAAAATTACCAGGGCACCAGTGGTCTATTCTTCTTGTTGGTTAGACGCTCTGCAAGCAGGGGCACTGTCATCTGAATGTAAAATTGTTCTATATGTCAACAAACCTTCAGTTTGTCCAATTCGCTCCTCCACTTCCCCTTCACAAGTAACCAGCTCCTTCATCTCCACAAGCATGCAAAGCTCTCACAGTAGATTGTTTAATATGTCTCCAAGTTCGTCTTGCACTGCGAATGGTAATCCCTTGACCATGGTTAGTTCATACTGTATTATTTGTCCCACGGTCATGTACATTGGACGGCAAACGAAACTACGTTTTCATTACAGGTACACCCTTTTCGATTTGGAATGAAGACTGTGTTCAGTCTCCAACATGAGTTGGTCTGCTGTTACAACAAAATCATGAAAACGCTTAAATACCGTCAACGTTCCAATGAATATACGTCAAAGCATCACTGAAGGGGAAACCGTGTCTAGTCACTTAGTTCCGTACCCAAAGCATCAGTGGTGCAATGTTCAAGCTCTCTCGTTTCTTTGTGGGTTCTAGAGAGCAAAGCAAAATGGCTTTGAGCACTATGGGACTTAACATCTTAGGTCATCAGTCCCCTAGAACTTAGAACTACTTAAACCTAACTGACCTAAGGACATCACACACATCCATGCCCGAGGCAGGATTCAAACCTGCGACCGTAGCAGTCCCGCGGTTCCGAACTGAGCGCCTAGAACCGCGAGACCACCGCGGCCGGCGGAGCAAAGCAAATGAAATACGTTTCTCGCATTAATTTTATATTGGAAGGAAAAATCGGGGTTTCATTATACGTTTTGAATACATTATACCAAGCGGTACGAACTGGTTCTGGGACAATGGGAAATTTGTTGGAGAGATTTACCGATTAAGCCTACAAGCAACGTAAACTTTCTCAAGACTTTCCTTGGAGCTAGTGGAACTACATGTAATGTAACTTATGCCTGGGGCCGTATACTTAGACTTATTAAGTGTATATGACTGTATTTTGCCTTTTAGCTGTTAGATGATTGTTCATCTACATGACATCTACACGTGTATTTTGCAATTCACACTTAAGCGCCTGGCGTAGGGTTCATCGAACCACTTTCAAACTATTTCTTTACCGTTCCACTCTCGAACAGGGCGCGAGGAAAACCAATACTTAAATCTCTCTGTGCGAGGTCTGATTTCTCTTATTTCATTACGACTATCATTTCTTCCTATTTAGGAGAGCTTCAACAAAATATTTTCGCATTCGGAGAAGAGAGCCGGAGAACGGAATTCCGTGAAAATATTTAGCCGCAACGAAAAACGACGTAGCTTTAATGATTGCCTCCCCAATTCGGGTATCACACCCATGACACTCACCGCATCATTTCGAGGTAACAAAAAATCAGTTGTCCTCCTTTAAACTCTCTTGATGTCCTCCACCACTTCTACATGGTAGGGATCCCATACCGCAAAACAATACTACAATAAAAGGCTGTCTTTTGCTCGCCTTCCCCAAATTGCGTATGTTACCCTTCCAATTCAAGTTCCTCGTAGTTGTTATCCCTAGGTATTTAGTTGAACTGATACTCTCTAGAATTTTTTGATTTACCACGTAACCGAAATTTAACGAATTCCTTTAGCACTCATGTAGACACGATCACACATTTCATTATTCGGAGTTAATTGCCACTTTCTTGTCACAATCATTTTGTAAATGGTTTTGATCTTCTGATGACTTGACGAGGCGGTAAATCACAGCATCATCTGCAAACAACGTTAGATGACTTCTCAGATTGTTCTCCCAAATCATTTACGTAGATGAGATGCAGCGGAGGGTCTGTATCACGTCCTTGGAAAACGGCAGATACCACTTTTGTTTTACTCGATGACTTGCCGTCAGTTACTATTGAGAGGCACCCACATGCCTTGCTCATACTGTGGCATCAAGTCGTCAGGTCTGCAAGATGAATGGTCTGCCAAGCGAGTGGATTCATTCTTGTTTATCGAGTAACATGAACTCTAGTACTCACAATTAAGTTACAAGTTATCCTCCCATATGATTAATACGCAACGGAAACACGCATCTGACTATCAGTAATTTACAGAACTCTGACTGTACACTACGCACTGGCAATACCACATTTTCTTTCTTTCTTTTTTTTATATAACGGCTTTTGTCAACACGTGGCCACCGCACTGAATATGAATGGCGCACACATTATAAATTCGGGACATTATGACAACATTCAATTCGAAGGAAAAGTCCACCAATCTTTTTCTTTTCACTATCTTATTTATTCCTATAAATTATCTAACCTAAACACACAAATTCTATAACCTACAACAATAACACATGAGAAATTCCGCCCAGTAGGCATGGCTTTACATTGGTGAATCTCTATATTATGGTCTCGTAATTATCTAACGCTACAGTGCACTTTCTGGATAGGATGGTGGATGTTTTTATTATTTCTCACACTTCGACTCTCACAATCATCATCACGAAACTATCCTCCAGACCGAGCAGTACAGAAGGAACAAGCATAACCCACTAATCTTTTGAAACTTCCTTGCTACTCTCCCATGCAAACCACACATACCCAAATTACATGACATACACCACACTACAATATGAATACAAAACACTAAATAGTCACAACATTATCACTTTCAGCTTTCCCACTTCAATTAGTATTTATCCCAGTTTCACACGACACTGCCCCACTTTGTAATTCTACTTTCCTACTATGTATCCTGGAGATATATGCAAGCCAAGTGGCGATGCTGGATAGACGGCCGACTCACCTTGCTTCTCTCTCAGAGTTTGAATCTAGCGTCACACGGAATCATATCACGCAAAGTAATATTAAGAACATATTCATCACACACGCGAGTCCTCAACTGATACCATGGACGAGTACTTCTCTTTATCCTTTGTCTCATACACAGATTGAGACTCACACAGTACTCACCACGTGGAAGTACTCGTCTCTAATTTCAAGTCCTGCACACGCCATTTCTTAAATATTTCAACTTATGGTACACACGCTATTTCTTAAATATTTCAACTTATTGTACACACGCTAGTAATTCAGCTTAACTTAAGCACACGGAAGTATTTCAACTTATTGCTACACGTGGTTTCATTGTGACCGTTGGTCACTTCCAAAGAACACTACAATCCCATTAATATTACCTGCCTGACATTTAATTCTCCCCACAAAAGTTCCTGAAATAGAGAAATTATTATTTCAAACTACTCTTAAATTTTCCAGATGCTTACCATGCCTCCACTCTTTCGTCATTACGGAGCACAACTAAAAAAGGTCTTAACAGCACAAGATCCAGTGGCAGAGTGCTGAAACATGGCCGTTCTTTAGGTCATCTCGCACCTCTGTCGAGGTGGGGGAAGACCATGCTACTGTATTGGTCAGCCACATTTCAGGCGCTCAAAGCTCAGGTAAATTTCATCTCTTTGGTCCCACCAAAGGTGGCCAAAGGATCGACTCAAAGATGATCATATATTCACATTCACCACGTGCAGTTAGCAGACGACCATACATTCATTCATTTCACAGATCTCACCAAACTGGATGTAGGGATTTACTTTGTGGGAGTGCACATGTGATCAATTAAATAAATAAATTGTCATTCTTTCCCACACTGGTATCCGGCTTCGCTGTATTAATTGAAATTGAGTTATTTTACAAAAAAATTGTTGTTCTGACAAAAATAATGAAGTATGTTGTACCTATTTTCAATGTCGGGTGGTACTGTACCCTTTCACTATCATCTTTCACCTTTCTCAAAGTAATTAACAACTCCATGGTACTCCATACAACACGCAATTTCATTAGAAGCTGATTGTGGGGAACAGCATCTAAAGGTGTCTGCAAATACAGAAACATAGTATCAATCTGAGCTATCCTGTCGATAGCACTCATAATTTCATGAGAATAAAGACATCGTCCAGTTGGCACAAGAAAGATATTTCTTAATGCCGTACTGACCAGGTGTCAATAAATCGTTTTCTTCGCGGTAATTCGTAACGTTTGAACACAGTATACGTTCCAGAATCCTACTGCAGATTGACGTCATTAATAAGGGTGTGTAATTCATCAGATTACTTCTATTTCCTTTCAGCTTTTAGGCACGAATGTTTCGTCGGGGAAGAGGCTGTACATGGAGCTATTCTTTCATCACACACTGAAAGAAATGTAATTGGTACACAGTCTGAACCGGATGAGTTGTCTTCAGTAAGTGATTTGAGTTGCTTTGTTACACCGAGCGTATCTACTTCTAAGTTACTCACATTGGCAGCAGTTCTTGATTCGAGTTCTGAAATATTTCCTTCGTCTTCTTTGGTAAAGGGTTTCAGTGAATGGCATTTAATGACTATGCTTTAGTGGCACTGTCATCAGCCACATTACCATCGCTAAAACATAGTGCAGGTATTGTTGACTGTATCTTGTTGTTGGTGTACTTTAGATACGACCAGAATCTTTTAGGGTTTTCTGCCAGATTTAGAAGCACAGTTTAGTTGTGGAAAGTATTAAAAGCGTGAAACTTTGTCAGATTAAAACGGTGTGCCGGACCGAGACCCGAACTCGGGATCTTTGCCATCCGCAGGCAAGTGCTCTACCATCTGAGCTACCCAAGCAGGACTCACGCCCCGTCCTCACAGTTTCAATTCTGCCAGTACCTCGTCTTCTACTTTCCAAACTTCACAGAAGCTCTTCTGCGAACCTTGCAGAACTAGCACTCCTGGAAGAAAGGAGCACTTATACACAGAACACGTTATGTCGCTATTGGCTGCTGGGACCACGTGCTCCATCGTGGCGCCCTCACGTAATACGCGGGCCAGGAATGTGGGCAGCCATGGCTTACGGCGCGACGGCTGTAGAGACCTCTAGCGGTAATCGAGGTCCATGCCATCTGGCGCGGATTCGAAACCCACGGCGCTCGGTAACAGAGCAGTGGCCGCCAGTTTATTTCCGCCCCGCAGAACAGGCGACAAGAGGACTGACTGATTCGCGCCCTCTCATCGGTATGATGAATATGGTATCGGGATTCGTCAGACCATGCAATGCTCTGCCTCTGCACCAACGTCCAGTGCCGATGGTCACGTGCACATTTCAGTTGTAGTTGCCGACGTAGTGAATTGGAACATGCAGCGGTCGCTGGCTGCGGAGGTCCATCGTTAGCAGTGTTCTGCGCACAGTGTGTTTAGTCGCACTTGCACTCTGCCCAGCATTAAGGGGAGCCGGAGGTGCCTATGTTGCCCCTGTTAAAATCACTAAATTTGAGGAACATTTATGAATAAACTACCAAATAGAAAAATTTGAAATTTTTTTTACATATAGAGTGGTTCAGTATTGCAGTTATGACAGAGGGATTTTGGAGTATCTTTTCTAGTTTCCTTCCAATTATTTTTTTTATTAATGACCCAAATTTTTTTACAAATAATTGCTTTATAATTAAACTTAAATGAAACTACTGAACATATTGCCAAACGGCTGTGTTACAATGTATGTTTGACCACTAGGAGTGCTGTATAAAAATTTCATCTCTCTAGCTTGAGTGGATTTTGAGAAAATGTTCCTTATATTCGAAAAATTCTAATTTACGGGAAACGGCTATCAAAGTTTCTCAATACATTCCTGCACTATAGGATGGATTATCAGGGTCTTCTTCATCCTCCAAAAGCTTCCTCTTCTGTCTTCTTTTCTGGCCTGTTGTTCCATCATACTTCATATGCCTTTCTCTTCTTTCTGCTCCTCTTATCCTTTCTCTGTCAATATTTCTTAGTGCTCGTACAGTGTTCACCCCAGCTGTAAATCCTAATGCCTTCAGAACTTCACACTTCATACTGTTCCCTTGTTTGTAGGTTGCTATTGCATCCTAAATGCCAAAGTGCAGTGTTTTTATGCTTACAAACACCCTTTTAGGAATCACTTTCCAAATCAAATTGTTTACGCTCTCATTAGGATTCTGCGTCTTTCCGTGTAGACATTTGTGTAACAATTATGGCTGTGCTAAGTCATGAAAAATTGGTTTTATTGTTCCCTCCTGATTCTTGATATTACCCGCTTTACACAACAAGTATAATACTACCAACAACAGGCCCAACGCTGAACTAATTCGAAACGGTAAACAGCAAAGAGACGATGTTCCGCGCTCTTATTCATTGTAGTATCGCAACTTGGTATTAGTGTTAATTTTCTTTTCCCTACGTTCTTCCTCTTCATATATACACGGTTACTAAAACGTGGCATCGTAACCAGAACAAAAGTGTACGACAATATTAAATGGAGCAAGATGTTCGAAATTCTGAGGAAAGTAGGAGTAAGCTGTAAGGAAATACGGGTAATATTTGTCACAGAAAACAATGTAGCCAACCCTTGCACACTCGCTGTATGCGTAACATAAGGCGCTGTATGCGTAACAGGCCGAGAAAATCCCAAGCAGTTCGCCAGGAAGTCAAGAGAGGGTGTTAGATGCATTCAGCGGCCGCCCATTTCCTCTGCAGGCGTGGGGGAAAATGGTAATAACTCCACTTCTAGGACTAGTAGAACAATAATTCAAAGTTTACATTAAAGAGGAATGTTCCAATTAATTTTCGATAGCAAAAAAAATGTAATTTTTTGGATTTGACCACCTCCGGCTCCCCTTAAAGTCTGATGTTCGTTCAGCCATAGTTCGCCGCCTGCCCAGCCTACAAAGTCCGACATTTGTAACAATGGAAGCCCGCCCAACCCCACGACGACTGGACATGGTGTCACCTTGGTTTCGCCACGTTTTGAAGACACTCACCACAGCATTCCTCGGATGCCCGACCAGTCGTGCAGTTTCCGATATGCTTGCGCCGAGAGTCCGGGCCATCACGGTCTGCCGTCGGCCAAGCTCACATAGATCGCATGTCTTCCCCATCCTACACACGGACTGGACACTCACTCGTACTACATCACAGTGTGCGTGTCTGACTAGCAGTCTTTCCTAGCCAGGTGATAGTGCTATGGCCTGGAAGGGGTTTATATCGATAGTCGGTCTGTGGTCGTAATGTTCTGGCTGATCAGTGTGTGTAGACAATGGTAGTTTAACGCTGTTACCAAAAATCCTGAAAAGTTCTTCACCGATTTACTTTTCTCTCCGGAGTGAAGAATGAAGTGTGCCTTCAAAACACTTAAATACCATCAGATACATGTTCCAACGAATATTAATCAAAGTATCATTGCGGGTGAATTCGGGTGCAGTCATTTAGTTCCGTACCCAAAGTAGCATCGGTGCAATGTTAAAGATCTCTCGTTTCTTTGTTGATTCTAGTGAGCTGGGAATAAAGCAAATGAAATCGTTTCTCGTATCAATTTTATACTGGAATGGGAAATGAGGGATGCACTGTAAATTTGGAACAGATTCAACTGAAATGTACCGACTGGTTCTAGGACAGTGGGAAATTTGTTGGAGAGATTTACCCATTCCAGTATTAAGCTTACAACCAACGTAAACCCTCCTAAGACTTTACTTGGAGCTAGTGGAATTGCACATAACGTAATTTACGTCTGGTACCGTATAATTTGTCTTCTTAAGTGTATATCTTTGTGTTTTGTCTTGTAACTCTTAAATGATTCTTCATCTACATGGACAGAGCGATGGGGTGCAGTCGTTAGCACACTGGAATCGCATTCAGGTGGACAACGGTTCAAACCCCCGTCCGGTCATCCTGGGTTAGGTTTTCCGTGATTTCCTAAATAGCTTTATGCAAATGCCGGGATGGTTCCATTGAAAGGACACGGCCGACTTCCTTCCCCGTTCTTCCCTAATCTGATGGGACTGATGACCCGCTGTTTGGTCCCGATTTCGTAACTCGCTTTCTGCAAGTGCCGGGATGCTCCCACCAAAAGGACACGGTCGGCTTCCATCCCCATCCTTCCCTAATCCGATGAGACTGATGACCTCTCTGTTTGGTCCCCTCCCCAGAATCAACTAAACCACCAACCTCTGCAGCATCGTTTAGGATTAAAATTCTGGGAGCGTACTTTCCCTGAAGAGTCAAACAATAAATTGCTTTTTCGTATGAACATCTTGTGGATAGATCGCTAAGGTAAACTCAGAGAGATTCGACCTCACACGATGGTCTAGCAATGGTCAACCATTCGCGACTGCAGTAGGAAGAGGGCAAGCGACAAAGCAACCTTCTGCACATCCCATAAGGTGGATTCTGGTGTATATACACTGAGGCGACAAAAGTCGTGGGACAGAGATATGCACATATACAAACGACGGTAGTATCGCGTACACATGGTACAAAGGGCATTGCGTTGGCCGAGCTGTGATTTGTACTCAGTTTATTCATATGAAAAGGTCTCGGAAGTGTTTGTGACCGCATGTCGGGAATTAACAAACTTCGAACGTGGAATTTTAGTTGGAGCTAGACGCATAGGACATTCCACCGTCATGAGATGTTAAGCGGAAGAGACCCGGTCCAGCACAAATTTTCGTTTGTTGCCATTTTTTCATTTCTGGTGCCTCACAAGTAGGACTGGGATAGCTTTAAGGAAAACACATGGAATGTGATCCCACATACACTCCTGGAAATGGAAAAAAGAACACATTGACACCGGTGTGTCAGACCCACCATACTTGGTCCGGACACTGCGAGAGGGCTGTACAAGCAATGATCACACGCACGGCACAGCGGACACACCAGGAACCGCGGTGTTGGCCGTCGAATGGCGCTAGCTGCGCAGCATTTGTGCACCGCCGCCGTCAGGGTCAGCCAGTTTGCCGTGGCATACGGAGCTCCATAGCAGTCTTTAACACTGGTAGCATGCCGCGACAGCGTGGACGTGAACCGTATGTGCAGTTGACGGACTTTGAGCGAGGGCGTATAGTGGGCATGCGGGAGGCCGGGTGGACGTACCGCCGAATTGCTCAACACGTGGGGCGTGAGGTCTCCACAGTACATCGATGTTGTCGCCAGTGGTCGGCGGAAGGTGCACGTGCCCGTCGACCTGGGACCGGACCGCAGCGACGCACGGATGCACGCCAAGACCGTAGGATCCTACGCAGTGCCGTAGGGGACCGCACCGCCACTTCCCAGCAAATTAGGGACACTGTTGCTCCTGGGGTATCGGCGAGGACCATTCGCAACCGTCTCCATGAAGCTGGGCTACGGTCCCGCACACCGTTAGGCCGTCTTCCGCTCACGCCCCAACATCGTGCAGCCCGCCTCCAGTGGTGTCGCGACAGGCGTGAATGGAGGGACGAATGGAGACGTGTCGTCTTCAGCGATGAGAGTCGCTTCTGCCTTGGTGCCAATGATGGTCGTATGCGTGTGTGGCGCCGTGCAGGTGAGCGCCACAATCAGGACTGCATACGACCGAGGCACACAGGGCCAACACCCGGCATCATGGTGTGGGGAGCGATCTCCTACACTGGCCGTACACCACTGGTGATCGTCGAGGGGACACTGAATAGTGCACGGTACATCCAAAACGTCATCGAACCCATCGTTCTACCATTCCTAGACCGGCAAGGGAACTTGCTGTTCCAACAGGACAATGCACGTCCGCATGTATCCCGTGCCACCCAACGTGCTCTAGAAGGTGTAAGTCAACTACCCTGGCCAGCAAGATCTCCGGATCTGTCCCCCATTGAGCATGTTTGGGACTGGATGAAGCGTCGTCTCACGCGGTCTGCACGTCCAGCACGAACGCTGGTCCAACTGAGGCGCCAGGTGGAAATGGCATGGCAAGCCGTTCCACAGGACTACATCCAGCATCTCTACGATCGTCTCCATGGGAGAATAGCAGCCTGCATTGCTGCGAAAGGTGGATATACACTGTACTAGTGCCGACATTGTGCATGCTCTGTTGCCTGTGTCTATGTGCCTGTGGTTCTGTCAGTGTGATCATGTGATGTATCTGACCCCAGGAATGTGTCAATAAAGTTTCCCCTTCCTGGGACAATGAATTCACGGTGTTCTTATTTCAATTTCCAGGAGTGTATTTCATCATCTGTTGTTTCATGGAATAAACTGTATTAGTTAACAACAATATTCTCATTACAATTTAAAAAGGCTTGTTAAAAGAATCACAACTCTCACGAAATTAGAAACTTGAACATCCTCAATTTATTAATCGTAAATCAATTCAATATTCTGACATCTACAGTAGTGTGTGCCGAGAATATCAAATTTCAGTTGTTACCTCGCACCACGCACAACACAGTAGTCAACTGCCTTAACGACCAAGAGCAGCGGCGTCTACGTAAACTTGTCACTGCTAACAGACAAACAACGCTGCTGGAAATAACGGCAGAAATCAGTGTGTGGCGTACGACAAACGTATCCGTTAGGACAGAGCGTCGAAATGTGTCGTTAATGGGCTGTGGCAGCACACAACCGATGCGTGTGCCTTTGCTAATAGCACGACTTCCGATGCAGTGCCTCTTCTGGGTTGCTCACCATATCGGTCGCACCCCAGAAGAGTGGATAGCTACTGCCTGGTCGGAAGAGTCCCGATTTCAGTTGGTAAGAGTTGATGGTAGGGTTAGAGTGTGGTGTAGACCACACTAAGTCGTCTACATCTACATCTACATGACTACTCTGCAATTCACATTTAAGTGCTTGGCAGAGGGTTCGTCGAACCACAATCATACTATCTCTCTACCATTCCACTCCCGAACAGCGCGCGGGAAAAACGAACACCGAAACCTTTCTGTTCGAGCTCTGATTTCTCTTATTTTATTTTGATGATCATTCCTTCCTATGTAGGCTGGCCTCAACAAAATATTTTCGCATTCGGAAGAGAAAGTTGGCGACTGAAATTTCGTAAATAGATCTCGCCGCGACGAAAAACGTCTTTGCTTTAATGACTTCCATCCCAACTCGCGTATCATATCTGCCACACTCTCTCCCCTATTACGTGATAATACAAAACGAGTTGCCCTTTTTTGTACTCTTTCGATGTCCTGGTAAGGATCCCACACCGCGCAGCAATATTCTAACAGAGGACGAACGAGTGTAGTGTAAGATGTCTATTTAGTGGACTTGTTGCATCTTCTAAGTGTCCTGCCAATGAAACGCAACCTTTGGCTCGCCTTCCCCACAATATTATCTATGTGGTCTTTCCAACCGTAATTTTAACACCCAGATACTTAGCTGAATTGACAGCCTTGAGAATTGTACTATTTATCGAGTAATCGAATTCCAACGGATTTCTTTTCTAAATCGCTTTGCAACTGATACTGGTCTTCGGATGACCTTACTAGACGGTAAATCACAGCATCATCTGCGAACAACCTAAGAGAACTGCTCAGATTGTCACCCAGGTCATTTATATAGATCAGGAACAGCAGAGGTCGCAGGACGCTTCCCTGGGGAACACCTGATATCACTTCAGTTTTACTCGACGATTTGCCGTCTATTACTACGAACTGCGATCTTCTTGACAGGAAATCACGAATCCAGTCGCACAACTGAGACGATACCCCATAGGCCCGCAGCTTGTTAGAAGTCGCTTGTGAGGAACGGTGTCAAAAGCTTTCCAGAAATCTAGAAATACGGAATCAACTTGAGATCCCCTGTCGATAGCGACCATTACTTCGTGCGAATAAAGAGCTAGCTGCGTTGCACAAGAACGATGTTTTCTGAAACCATGCTGATTACGTATCAATAGATCGTTCCCTTCGAGGTGATTCATAATGTTTGAATACAGTATACGCTCCAAAACCCTACTGCAAACCGACGTCAATGATATAGGTCTGTAGTTAGATGGATTACTCCTACTACCCCTCATAAACACTGGTGCGACCTGCGCAATTTTCCAATCTGTAGATACAGATCTATCGGTGAGCGAGCGGTTGTATATGAGTGCTAAGTAGGGAGCTATTGTATCAGCGTAATCTCAAAGGAACCTAATCGGTATACAATCTGGACCTGACGACTTGCCCATATCAAGCGATTTGAGTTGCTTTGCAACCCCTAAGGTATCTACTTCTAAGAAACTCATGCTAGCAGCTGTTCGTGTTTCAAATTCTGGAATATTCCATTCATCTTCCCTGGTGAAGGAATTTCGGAAAACTGCGTTCAATAACTCAGCTTTAGCGGCACAGTCGTCGGTAACAGTACCATCGGCACTGCGCAGCGAAGGTATTGACTGCGTCTTGCCGCTTGTGTACTTTATATACGACCAGAATTTCTTCGGATTTTCTACCAAATTTCGAGACAATGTTTCGTTGTGGAACCTATTAAAGGCACAGGTTTTCAACCAGGCGCTGTGCAAGCGGTGGCGGCTCCATAATGGTGAGGGCTATGAGCACTTGAAATGGACTCAGTGTTCTGGTCCAAATGAACCGTCATTGGCTATAAATGGTTTTGTTCAGCTACTTCGACACCATATGTAACCATTCATGAACCTCATTTTCCCAAACAACGATTGAATTTTTTTGGATGAGAATGCGCTGTGTCATTGGGCTACATTTGTTGCATATTGGATTGTAGATCATTCTGGACAGTTCGAGGATATGGTTTCGCCATCCACATCGCTAGAGATGAATGTCATTGAACATCCATGGGACATAACTAAGAGGTCAGTTAGTGCACAAAATCCAGTACCGCCAATACTTTCGCAATTACAAAGGCTACTGAGCCAGCATGGCTGTAGGCGACTTCAAACGACTTGCTGATACCATGCCATGTTGAGATTCTGCCAGTCCAGAGACTGGTTTGATGCAGCTCTCCATGCTACTCTATCCTGCCCAAGCTTCTTCATCTCCCAGTACCTACTGTAACCTACATCCTTCTGAATCCGTTTAGTGTATTCATCTCGTGGTCTCCCTCTACGATTTTTGCCCTCCACGCTGCCCTCCAATACTAAATTGGTGATCCCTTGATGTCTCAGAATATGACCTAGCAACCAGTCCCTTCTTCTAGTCAAGCTGTGCCACAAATTTCTCTTCTCTCCAATTCTATTCAGTACCTCCTCATTAGTTATCTGATCTACCCATCTAATCTTCAGCATTGTTCTGTAGCACCACATGTCGAAAGCTTCTATTCTCTTCTTCTCTAAACTATTTGTCGTCCACATTTCACTTCCATACATGGCTACACTCCATACAAATACTTTCAGAAACGGCTTCCTGACACTTAAATCTATACACGATGTTAACAAATTTCTCTTCTTCAGAAATGCTTTCCTTGCCACTGACAGTCTACATGTTATATCCCCTCTACTTCGACCATCATCGGTTATTTTGATCCCCAAATACTAAAACTCATTTAGTACTTTAAGCGTCTCATTTTCTAATCTAATTCCCTCAGCATCACCCTACTAAATTCGACAACATTCCATTATCCTCGTTTAGCTTTTTGTTGATGTTCATCCTCCTTTCAAGACACTGTCCTTCCGTTCAGCTGCTCTTGCAGGTCCTTTGCTGTCTCTGACAGAATTACGATGTCGTCGGCGAACCTCGAAGTTTTTATTTCTCCTCCATGGATTTTAATACCTACTCCAAATTTATCTTCTGTTTCCTTTACTGCTTGCTCAATATACAGTTTGAATAACATCGGGGATTGGCTACAACCCTCTCTCACTCCCTTCCCAACCACTGGCTCCCTTTCATGTCCCTCGACTCTTATAACGACCACCTGGTTTCTGTACAAATTGTAAATAGCCTTTCGCTCCCTGTATTTTACCCCTGCCACCTTCATAATTTGAAAGAGAGTATGCCAGTCAACATTGTCAAAAGCTTTCTCTTAGTCTACAAATGCTAGATACGTAGGTTTGCCTTTCCTTAATATATTTTCTAAGATGAGTCGTAGGATCAGTATTGCCTCCCGTGTTCCTACATTTCTATATTATCATTTCAATTTAAAAAAAGCTTGTTAAAGGCATCACAGATCTCACGAAATCTGAAATTTGAAAATCCCCAATTTATTAAAAATAAATTTTAACAATTTATACCCTTAAGGGCAGGACTTGAAACAGTTCCCAAAAAACAGGAAAATGTCATACAACACGGCGTGGCTGCAAGCAGGTTCACCAACCCATTTTATCAACAAATGAATTAAAGTGTGACCCTCCCCCCCCCCCCCCCCGTGAACCATGGACCTTCCCGTTGGTGGGGAGGCTTGCGACCCTCAACGATACAGATAGCCGTACCGTAGGTGCAACCACAACGAAGGGGTATCTGTTGAGAGGCCAGACAAACGTGTGGTTCCTGAAGAGGGGCAGCAGCGTTTTCAATAGTTGCAAGGGCAACAGTCTGGATGATTGACTGATCTGGCCTTGTAACATTAACCAAAACGGCCTTGCTGTGCTGGTACTGCGAACGGTTGAAAGCAAGGGGAAACTATAGCCGTAATTTTTCCCGAGGGCATGCAGCTTTACTGTATGGTTAAATGATGATGGCGTCCTCTTGGGTAAAATATTCCGGAGGTAAAACAGTCGCCCATTCGGATCTAAGGGCGGGGACTACTCAGGAGGACTTCGTTATCAGGAGAAAGAAAACTGGCGTTCTACGGGTCGGAGCGTGGAATGTCAGGTCCCTTAATCGGGCAGATAGGTTAGAAAATTTAAAAAGGGAAATGAATAGGTTAAATGTAGATATAGTGGGAATTAGTGAAGTTCGGTGGTAGGAGGAACAAGCCTTCTGGTCAGGTGAATGCAGGATTATAAATACAAAATCAAATAGGGGTCATGCAGAAGTAGGCTTAATAATGAATAAAGTATAGGAGTGTGGGTAAGCTATTACAAACAGCATAGTGAACGCATTATTGTGGCCAAGATAGATACGAAGCCCACGCCTACCACAGTAGCACAAGTTTATATGCCGACTAACCCCGAAGATGACGAAGAGATTGATGAAATGTATTATGATATAATAGAAGTTATTCAGAAAGTGAAGGGAGACGAAAATTTAATAATCATGGGTGACTGGAACACGACTGTAGGAAACGGAAGATAAGGAAACGTATTAGGTGACTATGGAATGCGGGTAACGAATGAAAGAGGAAGCCGCCTGGTAGAATTTTGCACAGAGCATAACTTAATCATAGCAAAAACTTGGTTCAAGATTCATAAAAGAAGGTTGTATTCATGGAAGAAGCCTGGAGATACTGACAGGTTTCAGATAGATTATATAATGGTAAGACAGATATTTAGGAGTCAGCCTTTAAATTGTAAGACATTTCCAGGGACGGATGTCGACTATGTCAACAATCTATTGGTTATGAAATGTAGATAAAAACTAAAGAAAATGAAAAAAGGTGGGAATTTCAGGTGATGAGACCTGGATAAACTGACAGAACCAGAGGTTGTAGAGAGTTTCAAGGGGGAGCATTAGGGAACGATTGGCAAGAATGGGGGAAAGAAATACAGTGGAAGAAGAATGGGTAGCTTTGAGAGATGTAATACTGAAGGGAGCGGAGTATCAAGTAGGTAAAAAGAGGAAGTCTAATAGAAATCCTTGGGTAACAGAAGAGATACTGAACTGAATTGATGAAAGGAGAAAAGGAGGCAAAAAGGAATACAAACGTCTCAGAAATGAGATCGACAGGAAGTGGAAAATGGCTAAGCAGGGATGGGTAGAGGACAAACGTAAGGATGCAGAGGCGTATATCACTAGGGGTAAGAAAGATACTGCCAACAGGAAAATCAAAGAGACCTTTGGAGAAAAGAGAACGACTTGCATGAATATCAAGAGCCCAGATGGAAACCCAGTTCTAAGCAAAGAAGGGAAAGCAGATAGGTGGAAGGTGTATATAGAGGATCTATACAAGGGCGATGTTCTTGAGGACAATATTATGGAAATGGTAGAGGATGTAGATGAAGATGAAATGAGAGATATGATACAGTGTGAAGAGTTTGACAGAGCACTGAAATACCTAAGTCGAAACAAGGCCCCAGGAGTATATAACATTCCATTAGAACTGCTGATAGCCTTCGGAGAGCCAGCCCTGACAAAACTCTAGAATCTGGTGAGCAAGATGTATGAGTGAGGCGAAATACCTTTAGACTTTAAGTAGAATATAATAATTCCAATCCTAAAGAAAGCAGGGGTTGACAGATGTGAAAACTACCAAACTATCAGTTTCATAAGCCACGGCTGCAAAATATTAACACGAATTCTTTACAGAAGAATGGAAAAACTGGTAGAATCCGACCTCGGGGAAGATCAGTTTGGATTCCGTAGAAATGATGGAACACGTGAGGCAATACTGTCCCTACGACTTATCTTAGAAAATACATTAAGGAAAGGCAAACCTACGTTTCTAGCATTTGTAGACTAAGAGAAAGCTTTTGACAATGT
The DNA here is from genome assembly GCF_023898315.1 of Schistocerca nitens. Lineage (NCBI taxonomy): Eukaryota > Metazoa > Arthropoda > Insecta > Orthoptera > Acrididae > Schistocerca > Schistocerca nitens. The sequence continues at coordinate 75,526,718 of NC_064617.1, forward strand.
TGACTGGCATACTCTCTTTCAAATTCTGTAGGTGGCAGGAGTAAAATACAGGGAGCAAAAGGCTATTTACAACATGCACAGAAACCAGATGACAGTTATAGGAGTCGAGGGGCATGAGAGAAAAGCAGTGGTTGGGAAGGGAGTGAGACAGGGTTGTAACCTATCCCCGATGTTATTCAATCTGTATTGAGCAAGCCGTAAAGGAAACATAAGAAAAATTCGGAGTAGGAATTAAAATCTATGGAGAAGAAATAAAAACTTTGAGATTCGCCGATGACATTGTAATTCTGTCAGAGACAGCAAAGGACCTGGAAGAACAGCTGAACGGAATGGACAGTGTCTTGAAAGGAGGATATAAGATGAACATCAACAAAAGCAAACCGAGGATAATGGAATGTAGTAGAATTATATCGAGTGATGCTGAGGGAATTGGATTCAGTAGTAAATGAGTTTTGTTATTTGGCGATCAAAATAACTGATGATGGTCGAAGTAGAGAGGATATAAAATGTAGACTGGCAATGGTAAGGAAAGCGTTTCTGGAAATTTGTTAACATCGTGTACAGATTTAAGTGTCAGGAAGTCTTCTCTGATAGTATTGGTATGGAGTGTAGCCATGTATGGAAGTGAAACGTGGACGACAAATAGTTTAGACAAAAAGAGAATAGAAGCTTTCAAAATGTGGTGCTACAGAAGGATGCTGAAGATTAGATGGGTAGATCACATAACTAATGAGGAGGTACTGAACGGAATTGGGGACAAGAGAAATTTGTGGCAGAACTTGACTAGATGAAGGGATCGGTTGGTCGTACATATTCTGAGGCATCAAGGGATCACCAATCTAGTATTGGAGGGCATCACGAAGGGTAAAAATCGTAGAGGTAGACCAAGAGATGAATACACCAAGCAGATTCAGAAGGATGTAGGTTGCAGTAGGTATTGGGATATGAAGAAGCCTGCACAGGATAGAGGAGAATGGAGAGCTGCATCAAGCCAGTCTCTGGACTGAAGACCACAAGAACAATAACAGGTAATCGTTACGCAATTGGATAACACCTATCCAAATACAGAAAGGGTCACAAGTCATGCCACTGATTGTGGCTGTTGGAAGATCAATTAACAATGTACAAGCCGTAATTAAAAGTCCTTTAAGCATTAAAATACACAATCCCAAACTGGGGAGGTATAAAATTTAAATGTAAATCCCGACCTTTACACTCCTAAAAACATTGAAAATGTCTCTTAAATAAAAATGCAGTTGCCCAAAAAACAAGATAAGTTGGGAGTACATGCAATTTAAATGTAGCTCTCAGCTGGTACAGTCCAGCAGAACCTTTGACAACGACCTTTAATAAATATAGAATTGCCCAAAATTCAATATAAGTTTGGAGGACATGCAATTTAAATGTATTTCCCGGCTGTTACAGGACAGCAGAAACTTTGACAATGACCTGTAATGAATATACAATTGCCGAAAACTCAAGGTAAGCTGAGAGCTACTGCAGACAGCTGTCACATCCAAGAAGATAAGCAGACGATTGTCACTGCCAACACGGAGCGAGCAGCCAAGTTTCACAATGAGTGGAGTTTGCTAATGACTGTCGATCAACATAAGGTTCGACAGTTTATACTGATACGTAACAGGCCTTAAACTTAACGCTCTGAGAAGCAGTAATAAGGGGGCAGGGTTTAAATGAGTAGTTGTAGAGGTATCTTGAGGAGGAACTTCGGGCTTGCCAAACACGCCTTAAACTTTCTAAGCTTATTAAATTCACAAAATAGAACAGACAACTGATTCCCGCTTAGTAGGCGACACTCCGCCGTGGCACGCACCAAACGATCAAGTTTGGCTGAACCACCACGACGCAGCTAGTGGCGACCCCAGATTGCTGGACAACGGTAGACGCCGTGTGACGACGGAAGCGCCGGAGCGGCAAAAGGCAAACACGCTTCTGCTCTAGGCCCAGGATACAGGAGCGCTTCAGAGCCAGTACTGTTACACACAAGAACGCCTAAGCCGGCCGCTGTGACCGAGCGGTTCCAGGCGCTTCAGTCCGGAACTGCGCTGTTGCTACGGTCGCAGGTTCGAATCCTGCCTCGGTGATGCATGTGTATGCTGTCCTTAGGTTAGTTACCTTTAAGTAGTTCTAAGTCTAGGGGACTGATGACCTAAGATGTTAAGACCCGTACTGCTCAGAGCCATTTGAACCAAGAACGCCTAAGGAGCAGAAAATCTGAACCATTCGCACAAGCGACTACCGATACAACTTACAAGTTCAACACTCCTTAAAATTACTGTCGTTCAAAAAAGAAAATATCAGCCCTTGCTGATGCAATAACTCTAGCATACTCTTCTACAAAGGTTGCTTTGCCTCCCACACAGATTATGTTACAATTTAATTCCGTCTATGGGACTTTTAACAGGTAATACTCGTACACATACACGGCAATTTCACTGCCCAAATACGGCTGGCGTCACTGAAAATCTTTGAAATGTAAAGCTGGCTTCACAAATATTTCACACACCTAAGACAAGCAAGCAGACTTAGATTATCTGCATCCAGGGGTATTGACGGTGAGTCGCCTAACTTAAAATGTAGTGTCTTCACCGCCACTGGAGCCCTAGACGCAACTGTATCGCATCCTCGTCGCTAGTGTAGTATCCTTGTCGCAACTGTAGAGTCTTTTACCGTCTCTAACGTCGATCAGTTGTAGTGTTTTGGAACACGTATTATGTTCGAGTATAATGACTTTTCTGGAGACTAGAAATCTACTCTGTAGGAATCTGCAAGGGTTTCGAAAAAGACGATCGTGTGAAACCCAGCTTGCGCTATTCGTCCACGAGACTCAGCCATAGACACGGGTTCCCAGGTAGATGCCGTGTTTCTTGACTTCCGCAAGGCATTTGATACAGTTCCCCACAGTCGTTTAATGAACAAAATCAGACAAATTCTGTGATTGGATTGAAGAGTTCCTAGATAACAGAACACAGCATGTCATTCTCAATGGAGAGAAGTCTTCCGAAGTAAATGTGATTTGGGGTGTGCCGCAGAGGTGTGTCATAGGACCGTTGCTATTCACAATATATATATATATATATATATATATATATATATATATATATATATATATATATATATGTATATATATAAATGATCTTGTGGATAACATCGGAAGTTCATTGAGGATTTTTGCGGATGATGCTGTAGTATATCGAGAGGTTGTAACAATGGAAACTTGTACTGAAATGCAAGATGATCTGCAACGAATTGACGCATGGTGCAGGCAATGGCAATTGAATCTAAATGTAGACAAGTGTAATGTGCTGCGAATACATAGAAAGAAAGATCCTTTATCATTTAGCTACAATATAGCAGGTCTGCAACTGGAAGCAATTGATTGCATAAATTATCTGGGAGTAGGCATTAGGAGTGATCTAAAATGCAATGACCATATAAAATTAATAGTCAGTAAAGCAGATGCCAGACTGACATTCATTGGAAAAATCCTCAGGAAATGTAGTCCGAAAACAGAGGAAGTAGGTTACAGTACACTTGTTCGCCCATTGCTTGAATATTGCTCACCGGTGTGGTATCCGTACCAGATAGGGTTGATAGAAGAGATAGAGATCATCAGTCCCCTAGAACTTAGAACTACTTAAACCTAACTAACCTAAGGACATCACACACATCCATGCCCGAGGCAGGATTCGAACCTGCGTCCGTAGCGGTCGCGCGGTTCCAGACTGAGGCGCCTAGAACCGCTCGGCCACCCCGGGTGGCAGAGATAGAGTAGATCCAACGGAGAGCAGCGCGCTTCATTATAGCATCATTTATTAATCTCGAAAGCGTTACGGAAACGACAGATGAACTCCAGTGGAAGACTGCAAGAGAAACGCTCAGTAGCTCGGTATGGGCTTTTGTTGAAGTTTTGAGACCATACCTTCACTGAGGAGTCAAGCAGTATATTGCTCCCTCCTACGTATATCTCGCGAAGAGACCATCAGGATAAAGTCAAGGAGATTAGAGCCCACACAGAGGCATACCGATTTTCTTTCCACGAACAATACGAGACTGGAATAGAAGGGAGAACCGATGGAGGTACTCCAGGTACCCTCCGCCACACGCCGTCAGGTGGCTTGCGGAGTACGGATGTAGATGTAGATGTAGATGTAGGAAAGCAAGGGAGAGGATGTTGATGTTGGTGGTCGGTATCGTCTTTCCGCAACACAAATGCACCCATGGATAGGGTGACCAGACGTCCGGATTAATCCGGACATGTCCTCCTTTTTAGGTCTTTGTCCGGGATCCGGGCGGATTTTTACAGTGTACGGCTTTTTCGCAAAGTTGAGCGTAATACAGTTAAATTTACAATTCATCCCGTTCTATTGCTCTTTTCTTAAACACTTTAACTATTGGCACAGCCTTCATGATAAACACGCACGAAGGCGGTGTTAGTAGGTGGGACCAGGATCGTCGATGTTATCGTTGATCAACCTATAAGCGAATGCAAATATCGATTATTTAAAATTTTCGTTTCGTATCTTCGCTTTGTATTGGCTTGGCTTCCTGTAGTGCACGTGTGATTTGTGAGTGTAATTTTAAACCGAGTGAGTTACGTAAAATATTTCGCTATGCATAAACGAAAGTGTACATTTTCTGATGTCCTTTCCTGCAAATATCCGGCTTTAAGATAGGGAGAAATGAATTTGAAGCGGAATGTACGATATGTGGAGCTGGTTCGTACGTCTCAGTGGCCAATAAATGTAAGAAATAGCTCGACAGATTAACTGTCATGGTTTAATTTCATTGTTTCATTGTCATTCAATTTATTTGTATTTGGAAGGTTAAAGTGCAGTTTACATGCCGCCAGCTGCTGCTTGAATCGTAGATAAATGTTGATGGTGTTGGGACAGCAACCAGCCACAAATTTACTTTCAGTTCCTTTATTCAAAGGGTACCGTTACCGGTTTCGAATCGTTGTGATTCATCCTCAGACGGTTTACACCCTTTCTTTACGACATGTGGTGCAAGCATGTAACTTTGTGAGGATGAATCACAACGATTCGAAACCGGTAACGGTACCCTTTGAATAAAGGAACTGAAAGTAAATTTGTGGCTGGTTGCTGTCCCAACGCCATCAACATTTGTCTTCAAACAACAGCCACGGTTTCCATCATGTCATCATATGACAAAATTGCATGAATTGTAGATGTTGGTAGTGGTGTGTCGAATGAAGGGAGGTAAATGGTCTTACGTTTTTCGCTTTGTAAACAATTCCGTGTTGTTGACATAACAAAACAATTGACGCCACACTGTCACCACAATCAATGTTTTTAATTTTTCTTATATTGCTCATTTAACCACCACCTGACCATCAGTAACAATTAATTACCAGTTTTACCGGTAATTCCCGGCAGTCACGTGACTTGTTCAAAGCTGACGGGTGGTATCCCCCTCTGCAGTTGGCCCGTTTGACGTGTCCTCTGTTTTCTTCCTTTGTCCTCCTTTTTGAAGCTGTCCTCCTTTTTAAATAATTGCATCTGGTCACCCTTCCCATGGATGACCACCGTTCTTTATTAATACAAACAGATAGCTAATACTTGACATTAACGATCTGTTGTGGTACGAGGTCATATGTAATAGTCCTCAGTAACGGTATCTTGCTATAATCTGATGGTATGTATTGTCATAGCCTAAGACCACTCTGCAAATGAAAGACAGACGCCAAAGTGGAGTGCGAGTTACTGCCTGAGCTTGTGACTGAGGCCCTACGGCCAGCGTCGGCGGTCTAAACACTTGCTGTCGATAGGGCGTTGGCTGCCTGTTGCTTGTTGGTGTGTCTTCGGCCTCTCTCCGGATAGGCGTCCTCGGTGCAGCGCCCACTATCGATCTTCGCGATACATATTTGCCGACCGGTGTGCTGGCGAGAGCTTATGCCAGCACCTAAAGCTCATGAAACATTTTCCACGCCGGGTTTATTTCGGCCACGCTGTAGATGAACAGCAGGTGTTGAGAGGCGGTCGCGGTGTACAAGGCTTCTCAGTTTTGCCGGCTCTCCGCTTCGCTTAATGACCGGGCGAAGAGAGAACAAAACGGCCCGGGATTGAGACAATGGCTGATTGCGACGCGACCCGTGGCCCGTGTCAGAACTACGGCCGGGGTTATAGGCGCACCTGTCAGCCTTCCCATCTCCTCGTCGCTTCGTCGCCTCTGGCGATGCGTTCCGCCGCTATGTAAGGCCCTAACGTGTCACCGGCGCGTCTCCTCTTTGTCTTTTTCCCCCCTTCTCCTTTTCGGCGCAGTAACGACAGCGCGACGCCGCCGGTTCGTCGCTCGGCGTCGGCCGCGAGTGTAATTACAGCCGAGGTTCTCTCGGCACTAATTTCCTGCCGAGAAGCGGGTAATAGTGCCGCAGCCGGCCAGACTCCGACACGTCCGCCGCAGAAGCGATCATTAGTGTTCGGAGTTCCGCCGCCTGTCTCTCCGGGCGATGCCTTTTACGCGGCTGCCATTCGAAACGTATCCGGGCGAGGAAATTCGGGGAGACATTTCAGATTAGACGCGCCTCGTTTCATACACTCGTTAACGCCAGCTGGCGCGACTGCACCTTCGAGCCGCGCCTTTTTTGGACATCGGGTGAAATGGAAAAAGCTGTGACGTGATTGCAGTTAAGAGACGAGCGGTTAGTGACTTTCCACTCGGTTTACGTCACGTGTCACAGTGCGGGCGCTGACTTGCACAGCTGTTTTAGACAGTGTTCATCATATCAACGCGGTAACTCCAGTACCACTGCTGACTAGTTAGTTGGCACGGTGAGACATGTACACTACTGGTAATTAAAATTGCTACACCAAGAAGAAATGCAGATGATAAACGGGTATTCATTGGACAAATATATTATACTAGAACTGACATCTGATTACGAGGGCAGTTCAATAAGTAATGCAACACATTTTTTTTCTCGGCCAATTTTGGTTGAAAAAACCGGAAATTTCTTGTGGAATATTTTCAAACATTCCCGCTTTGTCTCGTACAGTTTCATTGACTTCCGACAGGTGGCAGCGCTGTACGGAGCTATTAAAATGGCGTCTGTAACGGATGTGCGTTGCAAACAACGGGCAGTGATCGAGTTTCTTTTGGCGGAAAACCAGGGCATCTCAGATATTCATAGGCGATTGCAGAATGTCTACGGTGATCTGGCAGTGGACAAAAGCACGGTGAGTCGTTGGGCAAAGCGTGTGTCATCATCGCCGCAAGGTCAGGCAAGACTGTCTGATCTCCCGCGTGCGGGCCGGCCGTGCACAGCTGTGACTCCTGCAATGGCGGAGCGTGCGAACACACTCGTTCAAGATGATCGACGGATCACCATCAAACAACTCAGTGCTCAACTTGACATCTCTGTTGGTAGTGCTGTCACAATTGTTCACCAGTTGGGATATTCAAAGGTTTGTTCCCGCTGGGTCCATCGTTGTCTAACCGAACACCATAAAGAGCAAAGGAGAACCATCTGTGCGGAATTGCTTGCTCGTCATGTGGCTGAGGGTGACACTTTCTTGTCAAAGATTGTTACAGGCGATGAAACATGGGTTCATCACTTCGAACCTGAAACAAAACGTCAATCAATGCAGTGGCGCCACACCCACTCCCCTACCAAGAAAAAGTTTAAAGCCATACCCTCAGCCGGTAAAGTCATGGTTACAGTCTTCTGGGACGCTGAAGGGGTTATTCTGTTCGATGTCCTTCCCCATGGTCAAACGATCAACTCTGAAGTGTATTGTGCTACTCTTCAGAAATTGAAGAAACGACTTCAGCGTGTTTGTAGGCACAAAAATCTGAACGAACTTCTCCTTCTTCATGACAACGCAAGACCTCACACAAGTCTTCGCACCCGAGAGGAGCTCACAAAACTTCAGTGGACTGTTCTTCCTCATGCACCCTACAGCCCCGATCTCGCACCGTCGGATTTCCATATGTTTGGCCCAATGAAGGACGCAACCCGTGGGACGCACTACGCAGATGATGAAGAAGTTATTGATGCAGTACGACGTTGGCTCCGACATCGACCAGTGGAATGGTACCGTGCAGGCATACAGGCCCTCATTTCAATGTGGCGTAAGGCCGTAGCATTGAATGGAGATTGCTTAGAAAAATAGTGTAGCTAAAAGATTGGGGAATAACCTGGTGTATTTCAATGCTGATAAAACAACCCCTGTTTCAGAAAAAAAAATGTGTTGCATTACTTATTGAACTGCCCTCGTACATTTTGACGCAATTTGGGTGCATAGATCCCGAGAAATCAGTACCCAGAACAAACACCTCTGGCCGTAATAACGGCCTTCATCCGCCTGGTCATTGAGTGAAACAGGGCATGGATGGCGTGTACAGGTACAGTTACCCATGCAGCTTCAACACGATACCACAGTTCATCAAGAGTAGTGACTGGCGTATTGTGAAAAGCCAGTTGCTCGGCCACCATTGACCAGACGTTTTCAGTTGGTGAGAGATCTGGAGAATGGCCAGGGCAGCAGTCGAACATTTGCTGTATCCAAAAAGGCCCGTACAGGACCAGCAACATGCGGTCGTGCATCATGCTGCTGAAATGTAGGGTTTCGCAGGGATCGATTGAGGGGTAGAGCCACGGGTCGTAACACATCTGAAATATAACGTCCACTGGTCAGAATGCCGTTAATGCGAACAAGAGGTGAACGAGACGTGTAACCAATGGCACCCCATACCGTCACGCCGGGTGATACGCCAGTATGGCAGTGACGAATGAACGCTTCCAATGTGCGTTCACCGCGATTTTGCCAAACACGGATGCGACCAACATGATGTTGTAAACGGAACCTGGGTTCATTGGAAAAATTACGTTTTGCCATTCGTGCACCCAGGTTCGTAGTTGAGGACACCATCGCAGGCGCTCTGCAACGGATAGGCACTTGGTGCAGGGAGTGGCAACTGACCCTTAACATAGACAAATGTAATGTATTGCGAATACATAGAAAGAAGGATCCTTTATTGTATGATTATATCATTGCGGAACAAACACTGGTAGCAGTTACTTCTGTAAAATATCTGGGAGTATGCGTGCGGAACGATTTGAATTTGGAATGATCATATAAAATTAATTGTTGGTAAGGCGGGTACCAGGTTGAGATTTATTGGGAGAGTCCTTAGAAAATGTAGTCCATCAACAAAGGAGGTGGATTACGAAACACTCGTTGGACCTATACATGAGTATTGCTCATCAGTGTGGGATCCGTACCAGATCGGGTTAACAGGGAGATAGAGAAGATCCAAAGAAGAGCGGTGCGTTTCGTCACGAGGTTATTTGGTAACCGTGATAGCGTTACGGAGATGTTTAGCAAACTCAAGTGGCAGACTCTGCAAGAGAGGCGCTCTGCATCGCGGTTTGCTCGCCAGGTTTCGAGAGGGTGTGTTTCTGGATGAGGTATCGAATATATTGCTTCCCCCTACTTATACCTCCCGAGAAGATCATGAATGTAAAATTAGAGAGATTCGAGCGCGCACGGAGGCTTTCAGACAGTTGTTCTTCCCGCGAACCATACGCGACTGGAACAGAAAATGGAGGTAATGACAGTGGCACGTAAAGTGCCCTCCGCCACACACCGTTGGGTGGCTTGCGGAGTATAAATGTAGATGTAGATGTAGATGTGATGTAGCGTCAAGGGTAACCGCAGCCATGGTCTCCGAGCTGATTGTCCGTGCTCCTGCAAACGTCGTCGAACTGTTCGTGCAGATGGTTGTTGTCTTGCAAACGTCCCTATCTGTTGACTCAGGGATCGAGTAGTGGCTGCACGATCCCTTACAGCTATGCGGATAAGATGCCTGTCATCTCGACTGCTAGAGATACGAGGCCGTTGGGGTCCAGCACGGTGTTCCGTATTACCCTCCTGAAACCACCGATTCTATATTCTGCTGACAGTCATTGGATCTCGACCAATGCGAGCATCAATGTCGCGATACGATAAACCGCAATCGCGATAGGCTACAATCCGACCTTTATGAAAGTCGGAACCGTGATGGTGCGCATTTCTCCTCTTTACACGAGGCATCGCAACAATGTTTCGGCAGGCAACGCCGGTCAACTAATGTTTGTGTATGAGAAATCGGTTGGAAACTGTCCGCATGTCAGCACGTTGTAGGTGTCGCCACCGGCGCCAACCTCATGTGAATGCTCTGAGAAGCTAATCATTTGCATATCTGAGCATCTTAATCTGTCGGTTAAATTTCGCGTCTGCAGCACGTCATCTTCGTGGTGTAGCAATTTAATGGCCAGTAGTGTATATAATTAGAGCATGTATCTGGTGCATAGTTAATGAGTAATCACAAAATAGTTAAATACAATGGTGCCCAAAATTAGAGCAACAAACCGCTATTTGCCAGTTCTGTGTCTAATTCACGATATAATCATGCAAGCTGTCAACAGATGTCCGTGCGGTAGTGTTCTGCACAGAAGGTCGCATCCCAGTCAACGGACAACCATGCCAACGATGACTTCAGGGCATGTATCAAACGGGATAGTGCTTCCCAGGTAGCCCCACAGCCACACTGCTGTGTATGAAGTCACAGACGGTGCAATATGGCACAGAGAAGATGCCTACCACACTCTCTGAGGTGGTGGGGCATAGCAAGAATGAAAGCAGGACAGTCGCAAACTCATCCGGCTTGATGGTTTAATGTGAATCCATCTGTTGCTTCTCGAATTTGGCGACAGTTTATAGAGACCGAAACTGTATCCCGAAGGCCAGGGCAGAGGCGTTCATTTGTGACGTCAGAAGGAGAGGACCGTTATTTGGCTGTAAGGTGACGCCGGTACCGCCTTATCATTGCACGGCAGCTGGCATCTAACCTCGCAGTATCCACTTGACGTGTTGTATCGAGGCGAACGGAGTACAGAAGGCTTCTACAGAGCGGCCTTTGGTGTCGGACACCTGCTGTATGTGTATCTCTGACACTACTTCACAGAAGGGAGCGTCTAGAACCTAGTCGTCGGCTTGCCACCTGGACGGTCGAACAGTGGACCAATGTTCTTTCCACAGATAGTCCTGATTTGCTCTGGAGAGTAGACGGATTCGCATCTGGAGGGAACGTGTAACACGATTTCAGGATCCAAACGTTGCGGGAAGAGACCAATGCCGAGATGGGTCCTTAATGGCGTGGGTAAGGATTACTTTGACCTCTCGAACACATCTTGATGCAGTTGTGCTGGTGAACCGGCGATATCTTAGGACCTCATGTGCGGTTGTTGTGTGCTGCTGTGGGCCCAGACTTCGTATTGATGGACGCCAATTCTCGACCTCATAGAGGACGGGTGGTTGATGGTTCCTTGGAAAGGGAAGATATTGCATACAAGGCGTGGCCCACTTGAATATTATAGAGCGTGTCTGGGATGCAATATGGGGATTGGTAGCATCGCGTCAGCATCCACCAACAACTCTCCAAGACTTGCGAGCAGTTCTGCAGGAGAAACGGGCGTTACTGCCTCAACATGAGGTCGATGACATCATTCACACCATGCCCCGTCGTTGGCATGCCTGTATTTCTGCCAGAGGTGGTCACACCCCACACTGAGCACATTAGGCAGTTGTCAGAATGTGTGTGCAAATCTGCTAAGTTGGAAATAACGAAGAACATTTTCATCTACCGTTCTGCATCTTGGAGTTTCTTTACCTTCTGTATTCTTTACATTGTTTCTACGTCACTATCACGTGTGTATACTGTATAATTCGCTACGCGTAGCCTTCAAAATGGCGGCGAGATGTGGATCAGTGTGTGGCTGTTCACTTGGTGACGTTTTGTGAGAAATTATTAAATCAAAGAATAACCCATAAACATTTGTTTTCAACCGCAAGTTATTATTTTTTTCTTTTCTGTCAACAAAAAGTGTTAATATATATAATACTAGTACAGACTGAAACACTGTGGTTAAGAATTTCAGACACTTTGTCAAATATAATTTTTCCATTCCACAAACATCTGATGAAACTAGTAGCACCCTCACAAATATCCTTCACAGATTGGGCATGTTCCTGTTGTCCAAGTATTGCAACATGGGTTACTACAACGGCTGCAACCGTAACTGACCATGTGGCCACAAATATGAACACGGAAAAGTGTGATGTAGCTGCAAAAAATTTTGGACTACCAGACCATTTCTGCTAAATAATAGCAGTAATATTGGGTACAGAAGAACTCCCTAAATTGTAAGCCTACAAAAAACGTTTATCACAAATCAAAATAAAAGATTTTTCAGGAGAACCAGCGAATCAAAGCTGGGATGAAGTGTAATGGTTCAAATGGCTCTGAGCACTATGGGACTCAACTGCTGAGGTCATTAGTCCCCTAGAACTTAGAACTAATTAAACCTAACTAACCTAAGGACATCACAAACATCCATGCCCGAGGCAGGATTCGAACCTGCGACCGTAGCGGTCTTGCGGTTCCAGACTGCAGCGCCTTTAACCGCACGGCCACTTCGGCCGGCTGGATGAAGTGTATACCAATCTAAATGTGAAATTCTCGAAGTTCTGAACATTGAACTTTGAAAAGATATTTCCAAACGTATCCACATCAGTATCAATGTCCCACTAAAACAAATGGATGACAGTAGCTATAAAGAAGTCCTGCCAAACCCTTAAGTAGCTCATTCCCATGAAAATGAGTCATAATGATCCAGAGTTTCCAAATTTCTGTCCTAAATACGAACAGAAGGAAGGTGGTGACTGCTGCAAAAAAGTTTTTTGATAACAATGCAGAGAACAAAAGCATACCAATCTGGGATGTCTTAAAAAGGAAATAGGGGAAGACAAACGAAGACATAGGAAATGCTAATAAGAGAGGGAGATAAATTAATAAATGATCCACACCAACTATCAAATTATGTGAAGGAGCGTTTTTCACGTATTGCAGAGACGTTACAGTAAAAGTTCCCAAAAACAAGTCTAACACATGCAACACAGCAATACCAAAACACGTAGGCCTACCCTTAGACACACAAACCACATCACCCAACATTTTAAGCCCTTTTTGAACGTTTGTGTGATCACAGGTCCTTTCAGACAGACGAACCTGCAGAGAGGCGGGGGACTTGCTTACACCAGATCTGGAGCTTATACTAGCGTACCTGTAGAAACTGATCCTCCAGATCTGGTGTACGCACAGTCCGCCGCCACCGTGCAGGTTCTTCTGTCTGAAAGGACCTGTGATCACACAAACGTTCAAAAACGGCTTAAAATGTTGGGTGATGTGGTTTGTGTGTGGGGGGTAATTGTTTTGGTAGAGCCGTGGTGCCTCTCGGCCGTTTCTACCTGCTTGGCCGTACACAAACACCATCTCGGCTTGGTCCCTACGTGAATACCGGACAATTCTGCTGCTTACATGCAGTACGCTGCGTCAATCAAATGGTTCAAATGGCTCGGAGCACTATGGGACTTAACATCTGAGGTCATCAGTCCCCTACAACTTAGAACTGACTAACCTAAGGACATCACACACAGCCATGCCCGGTCGCGCGGTTCCAGACTGAAGCGCCTAGAACCGCTCGGCCACTATGGCCGGCCAGCGTGCAGCACACAAGGAACACATGGCACGTAGTCAGAACATCTGTCATTCATCAGCGCCATCTACCGTGGCAATGATGTATTTCCGGACACATGTTCATAGGACCTCTTTCCCTACATTTCCAGTCAGAAATACATCCCTGCAGTTTGTCGGTCTTACGAGGTGCATTCAAGTTCTAAGGCCTCCGATTTTTTTTCTAATTAACTACTCACCCGAAATCGATGAAACTGGCGTTACTTCTCGACGTAATCGCCCTGCAGACGTACACATTTTTCACAACGCTGACGCCACGATTCCATGGCAGCGGCGAAGGCTTCTTTAGGAGTCTGTTTTGACCACTGGAAAATCGCTGAGGCAATTGCAGCACGACTGGTGAATGTGCGGCCACGGAGAGTGTCTTTCATTGTTGGAAAAATCCAAAAGTCACTAGGAGCCAGGTCAGGTGAGTAGGGAGCATGAGGAATCACTTCAAAGTTGTTATCACGAAGAAACTGTTGCGTAACGTTAGCTCGATGTGCGGGTGCGTTTTCTTGGTGAAACAGCACACGCGCAGCCCTTCCCGGACGTTTTTGTTGTAGTGCAGGAAGGAATTTGTTCTTCAAAACATTTTCGTAGGATGCACCTGTTACCGTAGTGCCCTTTGGAACGCAATGGGTAAGGATTACGCCCTCGCTGTCCCAGAACATGGACACCATAATTTTTTCAGCACTGGCGGTTACCCGAAAATTTTGGTGGCGGTGAATCTGTGTGCTTCCATTGAGCTGACTGGCGCTTTGATTCTGGATTGAAAAATGGCATCCACGTCTCATCCATTGTCACAACCGACGAAAAGGAAGTCCCATTCATGCTGTCGTTGCGCGTCAGCATAGCTTGGCAACATGCCACACGGGCAGCCATGTGGTCGTCCGTCAGCATTCGTGGCACCCACCTGGATGACACTTTTCGCATTTTCAGGTCGTCATGCTGGATTGTGTGCACAGAACCCACAGAAATGCCAACTCTGGAGGCGATCTGTTCAACAGTCATTCGGCGATCCCCCAAAACAATTCTCTCCACTTTCTCGATCATGTCGTCAGACCGGCTTGTGCGAGCCTGAGGTTGTTTCGGTTTGTTGTCACACGATGTTCTGCCTTCATTAAACTGTCGCACCCACGAACGCACTTTCGACACATCCATAACTCCATCACCACATATCTCCTTCAACTGTCGATGACTTTCAATTGGTTTCACACCACGCAAATTCAGAAAACGAATGATTGCACGCTGTTCAAGTAAGGAAAACGTCGCCATTTTAAGTATTTAAAACAGTTCTCATTCTCGCCGCTGGCGGTAAAATTCCATCTGCCGTACGGTGCTGCCATCTCTGGGACGTATTGACAATGAACGCAGCCTCATTTTAAAACAATGCGCATGTTTCTATCTCTTTCCAGTCCAGAGAAAAAAAATCGGAGGCCTTAGAACTTGAATGCACCTCGTATTAAGGTTCGTCCTGTATACCCTGGTTGGTGCTTCCAATCCAACATTGTTTGACTAGCTATAAGCCTGAGCGTCAGCAGACAGTAACAGTTTCACACTCTATTTTCCCTTCCATTTTTCTTATATGGAGGAACTTACTCCCAAAGCTGTGAAATGCACAATACTAGCATCTTTCTCTTTCAATATCTCACTTGTCATAGAGGGATACTGATTCAGATTTTCAGACTAGCAAATACGAAGTTAATGTGTGTAGTGTTATGCAACAGTGTGTGTAGAGTACGCAGCGTCTCGTGGTGAGAAATGACTGAAAAGTGTAGCAATAGCCTCTTTCATTATTAAATAACGTATCTGTAAAACAGAGTTGTGCATTAGGGACAAACCAAATGAGGTGGCACTGGCTTAAGCAAAGTGGCCTTGTATTCTGGAGGGTCGAGCCTCTAGACTTCATCCATCCATCCATCCTGATTTTAGGTTTTCCGCGATTTCTCTGAATTACTTCAGGCAAATGCCGGGATGGTTCCTATTATAAAGCCATGGTCGACTACCTGTTTCATCCTCGTCTTACTAGACCAATAAGTCTGTAAATGTCTGTATAAGTGAATTACTTTACTTCTGTTCTTCTTAAATTGTAATACCAAGACATGTCCAGTATCGCTGTAAAAGACAGCTACCCACAAATAAAACCCGATTTAGCCCAGTGTGACTTCTTCATGTTCCCGAAATGCAAAATGGTGCTTCGGGGGCGGCACTAGAGAGATGTGGAAGCCATCAAGGTGGAAACGACACGGTAACTGAACAACATCACAACTGAAGACTTTCAGCAATGTTATCAACAGTGGAAACAGCGTTGGCAGAAGTATATCGCGTCTCAGGGCGAGTACTTTGAAGGAGACCATATTGTAATACATGAATAATTTACGTATACGTATTTTCCGGACAAACCTCGTACGTAGTTTCTGTACCACTATTAGCGGGTAGATGCTTCAGATCAGTTCGGAATGCACAGTGGTTCTCTCGATACCTGGCCGGCCCTGGCGCCAGTTGGCGGCGCTGCCCGCGCCAGTGCAACTGGAGCAGCCGCTACCTGTCGCGCTCTGTCCCTGTGCTCGTCTGTGTGTGTGTGCGTGTGTGTGTGTGTGTGTGTCCGTGGCCCAAGGCGGCCCCAGTGCGTGCCGGTCATTACCAAATTTGGTCTCGCGGCCGCGCTCCGGTGCAAGGTAGCCGAGATGATCTCAGCAAATAAAAAGCGGCGCCACTAGGCGGGCATGGCCGAGGCCGGGCCAGCAGTGCCCAGCGCGTCCACTGCGGCCGGCGATGGCCCACCGCGCCGCCGCGCCGCTCGTTTACGGCTTATTAATCGCTGCCAGGCAACAGGTCTGTGTGGCCGCACCCAGCCAGCAGCCGGCAGCAGAGGCCTCTGCAAATGGGGCGACGGACACCGGCCGCGGCGGGCTTCTCGCCCTACTGGGACGACAGGCGCGCAGGCAGTCGCGTGTCACCTCAACTTCGCCATGGAGGCGACCATCTGTGCTCCTTACATCGGGAGGCTGAAACACGACGACACAGTGCCTTATAATTTTTTCATACAGTTAATTCTGTAACCGCGGCGTAGTTGTGATATAATTTCTGTCATATGTACTAACACGAATTCTTTACAGACGAATGCCGGCCGGAGTGGCCGAGCGGTTCAAGGCGCTACAGTCTGGAACGGCGCAACCGCTGCGGTCGCAGGTTCGAATGCTGCCTTGGGCATGGATGTTTGTGATGTCCTTAGGTTAGTTAGGTTTAAGTAGTTCTAAGTTCTAGGGGACTGATGACCTCAGAAGTTAAGTCCCATAGTGCTCAGAGCCATTTGAACCCCATTTTCTTTTTCCAGACGAATGGAAAAACTGGTAGAAGTCGACCTCGGGGAAAATCAGTTTGGATTCCGTAGAAATGTTGGAACACGTGAGGCAATACTGACCCTACGACTGATCTTAGAAAATACATTAAGCAACGGCAAACCAACGTTACTAGCATTTGTAGAATTAGAGAAAGCTTTTGACAATGTTGACTGGAATACTCTCTTTCAAATTCTGAAGGTGGCAGAGGTAAAATACAGGGAGCGAAAGGCTATTTACAATTTGTACAGAAACCAGATGGCAGTTATAAGAGTCGAGGGGCTGAAAGGGAAGCAGCGGTTGGGAAGGGAGTGAGACAGGATTGTAGCCTATTCCCGATGTTATTCAATCTGTATATCGAGCAAGCATTAAAGGAAAAAAAAGAAAAATTCGGAGTAGGTATTAAAATCCACGGAGAAGAAATAAAAAATTTGAGGTTCGCCGATGACATTGTAATTCTGTCAGAAACAGCGAAAGACTTGGAAGAGCAGTTGAACGGAATGGACAGTGTCTTGAAAGGAAGATATAAGATGAACATCAACAAAAGCAAAACGAGGATAAAGGAATGTAGTTGGTTCAAATGGCTCTGAGCACTATGGGATTTAACTGCTGAGGTCATAAGTCCCGTAGAACTTATAACTACTTAAACCTAACTAACCTAAGGACATCACACACATCCATGCCCGAGGCAGGTTTCGAACCTGCGACCGTAGCGTGTAGTCGAATTAAATCGGGTGATGCTGAGGGTATAAGATTAGGAAAGGAGACGCTTAAAGTAGTAGATGAGTTTTCCTATTTGGTGAGCAAAATAACTGATGATGGTAAAAGTAGACAGGATATAAAATGTAGACTGGCAATGGCATGGAAAGCGTTTCTGAAGAAGAGAAATTTTGTTAACATCGAGTATAGATTTAAGACTCAGGAAGTCTTTTCTGAAAGTATTTGTATGGAGCGTAGCCATGTATGGAAGTGAAACGTGGGCGATAAATAGATTGGACAAGAAGAGAACACAAGCTTTCGAAAGGAGGTGCTACAGAAGAATGCTGAAGATTAGATGGGTACATCTACTGAATAGAATTGGGGAGAAGAGAAATTTGTGGCACAACTTGACTAGAAGAAGGGATCGGTTGGTAGGGCATATTCTGAGGCATCAAAGAATCACCAATTTAGTATTGGAGGGCACCGTGGAGGGTAAAAATCGTAGAGGGAGAGCAAGAGATGAATACGCTAAACAGATTCAGAAGGATATAGGTTGCAGTAGGTACTGGGAGATGAAGAAGCTTGCACAGGATAGAGTAGAATGGAGAGCTCAAATGGTTCAAATGGCTCTGAGCACTATGGGACTCAACATCTGAGGTCATCAGTCCCCTAGAACTTAGAACTACTTAAGCCTAACTAACGTAACGACACCACACACATCCATGCCCGAGGCAGGATTCGAACCTGCGACCGTAGCGGTCGCGCGGTTCCAGACTGAAGCGCCTAGAACCGCTCGGCCACACCGGCCGGCGGAATGGAGAGCTGCATCAAACCAGTCTCTCGACTGAAGACCACAACAACAACAACATGTACCTTTTACAAGGGGGTATCCAAAAAAGACTGGAATGACGTTGCCGTGGGCGGCGCTTGCCTACAACGCATTTCTGCTACTGGCCGTGTATAGCGCAAATCATTGTCAGTTGAGCGCCGCTTGTGTTGTCGACCTGGCGTGTTCATCTGCAGCGGTTGCTTTTGCTGGCGCTGTTTTGTTCTCGTTTCGTTTATCATCACGCCAAGTTTAACTGAATAACGTGCAACTGTGAAATTTTGTCCTCTACTCGCCAAAAATGCTGCTGAAACTGCTTAAATGTTGAAAACAGCTTTGAAGATGACGCTATGGGACTCAAGTGTATGAGTGGTCTGATCGATTTAAAAATGGCGACGTGTCGACTGAGTGTGGGCGTCCATCAGCTGTCCGAATCGACGGAAATATTGAAAAAATTCGAGAGGTTGTGGTCGCAAACCGTTTTAAGAAGCATTTAGAAGGTTGCGCAACAGTGTTCGTCAAAAAAGGCGAATCTTTTGCTGCTGTCAACTCCTGCATGTGGTCATACTGAGACGCTGCAGGCAATTTTGCATGCCTTTTTCATTTAATCTGAGATGTAAAATTAGAGGATGGTAATGGAGGGAATGTTTTTATTGAAGCTCTTGGGCCACTATCGAGTATGGTGCTCTATGTAGCTTTATTATCTTTCATTAGGATGGTGATGAAATCACTGGTTTCTGAATGCTTTTAGCGTGCGTGAGAAGAAACAGTGCGATGAAGCTAAGACAGGGAAAACAGAGAATGGTAAGGAAAATGACACGTTGCTAGGAGCAGAGGCGTCCCAGGAGGTGGCAAAGCATAGTCCAGCCTCATAACTTCATCCAGTCTATTATCTGTCCGGGGTGGAAAGGCACCATGAGCAGTAGGTCGCGATGGATTAATTACGTTTTGCGGCCTGCCATCAATCACTTTAGAAGCAAGGGCCTGCAGAAAGCAATGTACTAGCCTTGTGCACTGTGATTCCTATTATCGAAGGCCCGCTCATGAGGGGCTAGTGCCATCGGCGCGATTGATGTATTAGAGTGTGACGTCACGAGCACAGAGCTGGGGTGCATGGCATTCAGTAATAAGGGAGAGTTTTGCTGTATGGTTGGCGTCCGGTCGTGATGCACCGTTTTGGCGGGATTCTCTATGTTGGAGGGAAACCTCGCTATTGTGCCTCAGTGATTGTATTTTCGCTATTGGAGGCTAGTACTGTTTGGCGGAGGAAGAAGAGCTTTCTTGAGACTGAGAAACCTATGTTCGCGAATCAGGATGGTTTTAGGAAGCATCGCTCGAGTGAAACTCAGCTTGTCCTTTTCTCACAATAAATGAAGGGCAACAGCCAGATTCCATATTTCTAGATTTCCGGAAAGCATTTGATACAGTGCTCCATTGCAGGCTGTTAACGAACGTACGAGCATATAGAATAAATTCACAGACATGCGAGTGGCTCGTTCTTAAATGATAGAAGCCAGTATGTTATCCTCGATGGCGACTGTTCCTCAGAGACAATGTTATCGTCAGGAGTGCCCCAGGGAAGTGTGATACGACCGCTGTTGTTCTCTTGTAAGTAGGCTGTTTAGGTTTCCTATGTAAGTAGGTTGTTTAGGTTTTTATTTTGGTAACGCTACGTAGTACTTTGTACGAAAATCACTGACTGTGCTGTGTGCATTGTTGGAATATTTGCTATTGTAGTGCTGGTCAGTTGGATGTGAACAGCGCGTAGCGTTGCGCTGTTGGAGGTGAGCCGCCAGCAGTGGTGGATGTGGGGAGAGAAATGGCGGAGTTTTGAGAGCGGACGATCTGGACGTGTGTCCATCAGTAAGAGTAAATTTGTGTGTTTGTTCTCTATCCAAATCTTTCATTTGCTAACTATGCCTATCATTAGTTGGTGTCTTCAGTAGTTTGAATCTATTCTTTATCAGGCAGTGTTGGCGCTCGCTGTATTGCAGTAGTTCGAGTAACGAAGATTTCTGTGAGGTAAGTGATTCATGAAAGGTATAGGTCATTGTTAGTCACTGCCATTCTTTTGTAGAATTATTGAAAGTCAAACTGCGCTGCGCTAAAAATATTGTGTGTCATTTTAGTGATGATCAGAATAAGTAAAGAGAGAAATGTCTGAGTACGTTCAGTTTTGCACAGCTGTTTGAAAATCAAATAACGTAAGAGGTTTACCAGCACAGTAATTCATAAATTTGTCTGAGAGGATGTTTCAGAACATACTGGTTTTAATTACCTCCAGGCCCTGTCGAGGAGGTGGGAACAGAAGCTTGTTTGTGTTGAGTGGGACACGATCGCACCAGAGCACTACTACAAAAAGTGACAGGACTGCTTCGTATTCACTGCTGGTGGATCCTGATGTTGTTATCTTGCCTGCAGACAGCGGAAAAGCTGCAGTTGTGCTGGACAAGCAGGATTATGCTCAAAAGATGAGGTGTTTATCATCTCATCCGGTATGTGTCAGTGCTGAACCGAGAAAAAGTGTTGGGAGAATGACTATGAATCTATTTATTATACAGTAAAACAGGAAGGGAGGAAAACAGGAAAACAGGAAAAGAGGAATGTGATGAAATTGAAGAACTGGACAGGAAGGGAAGATACGACCTACTATACAACAGAGTAAAGACTATGACATGGGAGCAAAACAGAGCAGGAAGTGCTACTATGGAAATTTTGAGTAAAGACGAAGAGGTAGTGTACAAAGATCGTGACGATGTCCTCCAGAGATGGGAAGAATATATAAAAGAGCTATATGACACAAATAGCAAACCAGAAACTCTGGAACTTGAATCACACAACAGTGTAAGTGATGAAGAGAAAGGACCGACCATCATAATGGAAGAAGTAAAGTCTGCCATTGCTGCAATGAAAAATGGCAAAGCATTAGGTACAGATACAATACCGGGAGAAATACTAAAATGCTTGAACCACAATGGAATAAGAGAAATATTGAGGTTATGTAATAAAATATATGACCTGAGGACTTTTTGACAACAGTAATGATTCCATTACCGAGAAAACAAGGAACCAAGAAATGCAGCGAGCACAGGACAATCAGCCTCATTTCACATGCAGCCAAAGTGATGTTAAGAATAATTAATAAAAGACTTGAAAAAGTAATAGAGGAGAATCTCGGCGAGGAGCAGTTTGGCTTTAGACGGAGTACGGGCACCAGAGATGCAATAGGGCTCCTACGAATCTTGGGAGAAAGGTTTATTGAAAAAGGAAGAGACCTATATATGTGCTTCATCGATTTAGAAAAGGCATTTGACAATGTGGTTTGGGAGAAGCTGGCGACTATTATGAGGGAAAAGAGAGTGGACTGGAAAACCAGAAGACTTATAAACTCATTATACCTTAATCAAAAAGTTTCAGTTAAAGTGAGAGGAGAAAGTACAAACTGGATCAGACTAGGGAAAGGAGTAAGACAAGGATGCTGTTTATCATCTACTCTTTTCAACCTGTACTTGGAAAAAATGATTGACCAATGCTCATTAAATGACAAAGGAGTAGAAATTGGAGGAAGAAGAGTAGGGTGTTTGAGATTTACTGATGACATGGTCCTTCTAGCCACAGGGGAAAAAGAATTACAGGATTTGGTGGACACCATTGCAACTAACGGAAAAAAATATGGAATGAAAATTAACACAAATAAAACAATAGTATTGGTAATAGGAGGAAATAAGGAAATAAAAATTGTGCTGAATGGAGAAACACTAGAACAGGTGCAAAATTTTAAGTATCTTGGAAGCAGGATAGACACCGACTGGAAGTGCACCACAGAAATTAAAACAAGGATAGCAATGGCAAAAGAGGCGTTTTATAAGAAAAGGAGAATCTTCAGCAGCGGTCTGGACAGAGAACTCAGAAAGAGACTCATAAAATGTCTTGTATGGAGTGTTCTTCTATATGGCGCTGAAACATGGACTATGAGGAAAAAAGACAGAGAAAGGCTGGAGGCTTTTGAGATTTGGCGATGGCGGAAGATGGAAAGAATAAGTTGGATGGACAGAGTAAGAAATGAAGAGGTACTGAGAAGAGTGGGAGAGAAAAGAGAGTTACTAGATGTAATAAAGAGAAGAAAAGAAATTGGATTGGGCATATATTAAGAAAGAATGACGGACTGATAAAAACAGTTTTAGAAGGTTATGTAGAAGGGAAAAGGAAGCGAGGAAGGAAGAGATTCCAGATACTGGATGACATGATGGACGGTACAACATACAGCAGCCTTAAGAAGGAAGCAATGGATCGCAGAAAATGGAGAGGCAAACGACCTGCTAATATAGCAGATAACTGATGATGATGATGAAAACATACTACAATGGAACTTCGGACACATATTCACGAACCTCTCAAGTTCAGATTGCAGACGTTCAATATGTCCTACACCAGCGACGCGAATGATATCAAATCGATACTCGAGTTCCTCCGATATTCTTGTGAACATTTTCATCGTCAGTGATATTACGGTAGTGCAGAACCAATCATTCAGTTCTTCTAGATTCCGTGATAGTGTTCGTGCACAAACGTTCTTCTTAATGAGACTCCACAGGAGAACGTCACAGGGGTCCACTGACCACGAAGGCCAGCTGAGAAGTTGTACGTCGCCGGTTGTAAGACGAGCAGTCCAGCGGCTCGGTGGCCTTTCATTTAAATATCTCGCCCTTAGCGACTCCAGTTAGGAGGTTCCCACGTCTTGTTAAAAATGATGTTGTTCTCGTTCAACCTCGGAAACAAGCAGTTTTGTAACACAGCAAGATACTGCTGACCGTTGACCGAGTTTCCACGAAGAATGCGCCATAAACAGATGAGTGGAATATCACACAAAAAATTGACTTTGGCAAATCTCCTGTATGTTCATT
Source organism: Schistocerca nitens (assembly GCF_023898315.1). Lineage (NCBI taxonomy): Eukaryota > Metazoa > Arthropoda > Insecta > Orthoptera > Acrididae > Schistocerca > Schistocerca nitens. The sequence continues at coordinate 75,550,087 of NC_064617.1, forward strand.
AGGTGCAAATGTCTTCTGTAGCCCCAGATTAGAACAGTGTGTTAGTGTCCTTCCCCAGTAAGGTGTAAAGTCCCTTCGTCACCAAACACGATGCGTTGTGCGAAGTGTTAACATTCTCAGTAGCATTCTGGAGTTCGTCAGAAGATTCCACACGTGTGCCATTCTCGTCATGACGTAGAGCCTATAAGGTCTGTGTTTTGTGCGGACTCATAACTAACCGACGTCTCAAAACACACCGAATTGTTGTAGGCCGTTGTTACTCCCGACTGGCCTGGCGAGTTTGTAAGACTGCGTTGGAAGGGGCGTGAATTTGTGCGACATTTTGTCGAAAGCACGAGGGCGGCCTAGACTCTTCCCTTTACATACACAGTCTCTGTCTACAAACTGTCGATACCATTCGAATGATTCATCCATTCGGAGGATCAGTTTCGTATCTCAATCTGAAAAGTCTTTGCACCTAAATCAGGGAACCGTACTTCGCAGACTCGAGAACACAGAATGATTTCTGCTGCGGGGTAGTTATTTTGCAACATTTGACGGTAACCAAGTAAACAGAAGAAAACCGACATCTGCTGACAATGAATATGAACGAGACAATGTATTCGTTCATCCAATAATCTACTCTTGGCGCAGAGATCGATAGTTTTAACAACAATATACTTCGTAATGCGTATATTCTTTTTGGAATATCCTCTACATGTATCTTATGTGTCTACAGAAACTGCACATTTCTCGTCTCATGTAAGGGCTGGTCACAGAGAAAATGTGTCACGTTTTTGAGGACGGTCAACACTGTCGAGAACATGATCACAAGGCGTAACCGGCAGAAGACCATCGTCCCTCAGAGCGACTGTCACATATTGTCACTGTTTTTTTCCCTTCTCTCGTGGAACTACCAGCGAAATTCGAAACTGGACATTAATGAAAATAATGGAGTACAGCGTATCGGATATGGTTGTTCATTTTAAAGCACAATGTTCGTAACATCAGCAAACGTTTATTGAAGATTAAAAGCTAAAGAACTCAATGTCCTGGATTTTATGGAGAAGAAATAAATCACTTTAATGGAAAGGATATATTCTAACGTTTATTATGCGTTGGAGCTCGACAAGCATTTTGGGATGTTACGACTAGCTGTTAGTGAATTGTTTGGACACGTGAAGATAGTTTCTCGAGAGAAAAATGCGATGTAATATTTTTGAACGGTGTATAAAAAGTCTGCACCCTCAGCGACGACTTAATAAATGCTACCGACGACAGCTCTGTCACAAGCTAATCACAGTCGTCGTCCCTGCTTTGAGTATCCTATTGCCTTTCCCTTCTCACACTGTACAAAGCAGAGCCCGCAAAATTAAAAATGGAAAATAGTACACACATCAAAAAAAGTTTGCATCACCCCGGTTCCCAGAGCTGCTGAAGACAGACGTTGAATGTGGATATTGTATCACAGACACGGTCCGTTTGAGTGTTCAGAGATGTCACTAAACCCGCCCAAAGATGTAAACAACGATGCATGAGCAGCGACTATTGGACGGAGGGGGTCCAACAGCCGATCAGTTCCAGTCATTCCACCAGGAAGGACGTACACGGCTCGTGCTGCCTATAGTTCAACCATGCCTAGACGGCCAACACCACGGTTCGATCGCGTCCGCACTGTAACTTCGTGCCAGGAAGGGCTCTCAACAAGGGAACTGTCCAGGCGTCTCGGAGTGAACCGAAGCGATGTTGTTCGGACGTGGAGGAGACACAGAGAGGCAGGAACTGTCGATGACATGTCTCGCTCAAGCAGCCCAAGGGCTGCTTCTGCAGTGGATGACAGCTACCTACGGATTATGGCTCCGAGGAACCCTGACAGCAACGCCACCATGTTGAATAATGCATTTCGTGCTGCCACAGGACGTCGTGTTACGACTCAAACTGTGCACAATAGGTTGCATGATGCGCAACAACACTCCCGAAGTCCATGGCGAGGTCCATGTTTGCAGCCATGACACCATGCAGTGCGGTACAGATGGGCCCAACAACATGCCAAATGGACCGCTCAGGATTGGCATCACGTTGTCTTCACCGATGAGTGTCGCATATACCTTCAACCAGACAATTGTTGGAGACGTCTTTGGATGCAACCCAGTCAGGGTGAACGCCTTAGACACACTGTCCAGCGAGTGCAGCAAGGTGTGGTTCCCTCCTGTTTTGGGATGGCATTATGTGGGGCTGACGTACGCCGCTGGTGGTCATGGCGCCGAAACGGCTGTACGATACGTGAATGCTACCATCCGACCGATAGTGCAACCATATCGGCAGCATATTGGCGAGGCATTCGTCTTCATGCACGACAATTCGCGCTCCCATCGTTCACATCTTGTGAATGATTTTGTTCAGGATAACGACATCGCTCGACTAGAGTGGCCAGCATGTTGTCCTTATCTAAAATGCCTGGGATGGATTGAAAAGGGCTGTTTATGGACGACGTGGCCAACCAACAGCTCTGAGGGATCTACATCGAATCGCCGTCGAGGAGTGGGACAATCTGTACCAACAGTGCCTTGATGAATTTGTGGATAGTATGCCACGACGAATATAAACATGCATCACTGCAAGAGGATGTGCTACCTTGTATTAGGGTTCCGATGTGTACAGCAGTCTGGACCACCACCTCTGAAGGTCTCGCTGTATGGTGGTACAACATGCAATGTGTGGTTTTCATGAGCAATAAAAAGAGTGGAACTGATGTTTTAGTTGATATCTATTCCAATTTTCTTATCAGGTTCCGGAACCCTCGCAACCGTGGTGATGAAAATCATTTTGTTGATGTTTGTATTATCAGTGGGTGAAGAATACTGGTACACAGCAGACGAGATAGAAATCCGATGGAGAGTCTTTACTGTCTGAACTGTAATGTGGTATTCCCTATTCTTGGAAAAGAAGAAAAATATATTAAGTAAGAATTAAGACACCATTTGCATGACATACCAGTTTCATCTGGTGTACAGGGAATTTCGGACATGCGAAATACTCTCAGACCTGAATAACACAATAATAATCGCAATAATACCAACTATAAAAACTAATAGTTGTAAATTACTAACAGGAACTATCAACGGAAGCATGGGAACACAGCCAGAATCCGATGTACAGCAAGGCCAATTAATTAGTTACATATTAAAAAACTAAAAACCCGTCTCGATTGCGAAAAAAGCACCTAGTGTTAAGTGTTAACCGAGGTTTCGGCGTAGATAACTACACCTTCTTCAGAACAACAATAAAACCCACAAGTGCCTAAGAAGATCTTTGTCAATGATTAAAAGAACACCATAGCTATACATTTATAAACGAAAAAGAAAAGGAAAACACAAACAGTACATATGTACAAAGTCAAAACCACTACTTAACTTAATGGTATACGCTCCACCTCACACCGGCCTATGTTCGCCAGTTTATTACGGGTCATGGCCCATCGAACAGAATCCTCAGAAGTCAGTGCCAGGTGACTGACTGCTACAGATTATGATGTGAATCAGTCTCTGTCTGGCAGAGAACAGCAGAAGGAAAAGCTAATAGAGTTCACAGTTCAGTACAGCTATTAGCAGTTGCGCTGTTGGATCAACTGACTGTATCATGTGTGAAATTTGCTTATCTCGTCTCCACCGTGTAGTACAACAGTGGAGACAAGTCATTAGTGGCCGTTTAAACACCCATCTTGACCCGACCCAGCAGGTCTGCCGCGGATTGCTGCAAATCAGTCGTTGTCTGCCGTCCGAGGTCGTCAGGTAGCTGCGTTTGAATAGGCCTGCTGTTTCTCCACGTCTGCGACATAGCTTTGGCTTATGGAGGGCGTCCCTTACTTCCACTTTTATCTCCAGCTGTGCCGTTAGCCTCCTGTTCCATCCTCACATCATGTTGTTGCTTCCAGTGTGTTTCGCAAAAGCTTCCATTTTTTTAAATCCTGTACCCACTAATACATGCAATTAATTTCTGATTTACACAAATACTATAAAATACATAACACAAAATCATTGACATGTTTCTGTTATATATATATATATATATATATATATATATATATATATATGCACTCACCAGTGAGTTCATTTATCTTCACGTTTATTATTGTTGTAGTTGTACAATTAGACATGCTGCTGAACAAAATTTCATGTACAAAGTTAATTATAAAAGAATATTCCCCTCAACCTATGTAATTAAATTATTAAATATCTGTCAGCACCTGTACACCTTTTAAAAAATACACATAACTGTAGAATTATGATCATCACAAGATCTCAATGTTAATAACTGCAAATACTATTTGCTAAACTACTGGCCAATAGGATGTTTGTACTAGTCTAAATACAACCCTATTTAAAGTACTACACTGTCTTTGAGTGTCACTAGATTGATCTAATGGCTCTTTGCTTCGTCGTGGATGTCGTCGTGAAGATCTGTGAACAAGAAAGTGTACATCTGTACCAACATACACAAATGAATGATTAGGCGGGCCTCTTCTTCATTTCATGCTTCAGCTTGCGTCCTGTGGATAATCGTGAACTACGTAACAAGTTTAGTACAAAATTACTGATAGCTTCTTTAATCAAACTGTCACGTACCTTCTTTCATGTTTTTACTCAGTAATACCTTCTCTGTCACTGTCCTTTCTCCAGAGCTGCTGCTACTACATTTATCTGTCGTTAACTCTTCCTTTTACACTCCTGGAAATGGAAAAAAGAACACATTGACACCGGTGTTTCAGACCCACCATACTTGCTCCGGACACTGCGAGAGGGCTGTACAAGCAATGATCACACGCACGGCACAGCGGACACACCAGGAACCGCGGTGTTGGCCGTCGAATGGCGCTAGCTGCGCAGCATTTGTGCACCGCCGCCGTCAGTGTCAGCCAGTTTGCCGTGGCATACGGAGCTCCATCGCAGTCTTTGACACTGGTAGCATGCCGCGACAGCGTGGACGTGAACCGTATGTGCAGTTGACGGACTTTGAGCGAGGGCGTATAGTGGGCATGCGGGAGGCCGGGTGGACGTACCGCCGAATTGCTCAACACGTGGGGCGTGAGGTCTCCACAGTACATCGATGTTGTCGCCAGTGGTCGGCGGAAGGTGCACGTGCCCGTCGACCTGGGACCGGACCGCAGCGACGCACGGATGCACGCCAAGACCGTAGGATCCTACGCAGTGCCGTAAGGGACCGCACCGCCACTTCCCAGCAAATTAGGGACACTGTTGCTCCTGGGGTATCGGCGAGGACCATTCGCAACCGTCTCCATGAAGCTGGGCTACGGTCCCGCACACCGTTAGGCCGTCTTCCGCTCACGCCCCAACATCGTGCAGCCCGCCTCCAGTGGTGTCGCGACAGGCGTGAATGGAGGGACGAATGGAGACGTGTCGTCTTCAGCGATGGGAGTCGCTTCTGCCTTGGTGCCAATGATGGTCGTATGCGTGTTTGGCACCGTGCAGGTGAGCGCCACAATCAGGACTGCATACGACCGAGGCACACAGGGCCAACACCCGGCATCATGGTGTGGGGAGCGATCTCCTACGCTGGCCGTACACCACTGGTGATCGTCGAGGGGACACTGAATAGTGCACGGTACATCCAAAGCGTCATCGAACCCATCGTTCTACCATTCCTAGACCGGCAAGGGAACTTGCTGTTCCAATAGGACAATGCACGTCCGCATGTATCCCGTGCCACCCAACGTGCTCTAGAAGGTGTAAGTCAACTACCCTGGCCAGCAAGATCTCCGGATCTGTCCCCCATTGAGCATGTTTGGGACTGGATGAAGCGTCGTCTCACGCGGTCTGCACGTCCAGCACGAACGCTGGTCCAACTGAGGCGCCAGGTGGAAATGGCATGGCAAGCCGTTCCACAGGACTACATCCAGCATCTCTACGATCGTCTCCATGGGAGAATAGCAGCCTGCATTGCTGCGAAAGGTGGATATACACTGTACTAGTGCCGACATTGTGCATGCTCTGTTGCCTGTGTCTATGTGCCTGTGGTTCTGTCAGTGTGATCATGTGATGTATCTGGCCCCAGGAATGTGTCAATAAAGTTTCCCCTTCCTGGGACAATGAATTCACGGTGTTCTTATTTCAATTTCCAGGAGTGTATGTTACTAAAGTTACATTTTATTTTACTAGTGGTACCTGCAAATATAAAGATTTTAGTACATTATATAAATCACTGCTCATCAACACATTTGTCATGCCCTTGTGTATTACTCACGATGTCATGTGCTTTGAACGTATAGCATTTCGTACATTATTAATTTCTTACGTGTCGATATCCCCTTATTACACGTCCATTTCATGATGCTATAACACTCAACATTTCGGAACTCTCATCTGGTATTCCGCAGAGCTGATCACCATGTACACAATTCTTCCATCTTTCTGGACAGCGTAAATACAACACTTCCATTTACAAATAACGGTGCCCTTTCGCGTAGCCACATGGAGCCACGTGGAATGAAGACAAATCATACTTGGACGAGACACCTGCGTGTTACCGCGAATCACTACTAGCAAGTCACTAATTTGTGATCCGATTGCTAAACACTGAAAATAGTGACTCATTTCATTAAGTATTAAAAAAAATGTTTTTTCAAAATGCTGACGTTCTCTGCTAATACGTTCCACATCAGTTGGGTATCAAACTTACCTATTCATTTTTACTTTATACCTTCATGGAATTTTGCACAGAGCACAACTCAATCATAGCTAACACTTGGTTTAAGAATCATGATAGAAGGTTGTATACATGGAAGAACCCTGGAGATACTAAAAGGTATCAGATAGATTATATAATGGTAAGACAGAGATTTAGGAACCAGGTTTTAAATTGTAAGACATTTCCAGGGGCAGATGTGGACTCTGACCACAATCTATTGGTTATGACCTGTAGATTAAAACTGAAGAAACTGCAAAAAGGTGGGAATTTAAAGAGATGGGACCTGGATAAACTGAAAGAACCAGAGGTTGTACAGAGTTTCAGGGAGAGCATAAGGGAACAATTGACAGGAATGGGGGAAAGAAATACAGTAGAAGAAGAATGGGTAGCTTTGAGGGATGAAGTAGTGAAGGCAGCAGAGGATCAAGTAGGTAAAAAAACGAGGGCTAGTAGAAATCCTTGGGTAACAGAAGAAATATTGAATATAATTGATGAAAGGAGAAAATATAAAAATGCAGTAAATGAAGCAGGCAAAAAGGAATACAAACGTCTCAAAAATGAGATCGACAGGAAGTCCAAAATGGCTAAGCAGGGATGGCTAGAGGACAAATGTAAGGATGTAGAGGCTTATCTCACTAGGGGTAAGATAGATACTGCCTACAGGAGAATTAAAGAGACCTTTGGAGATACGAGAACCACTTGTATGAACATCAAGAGCTCAGATGGAAACCCAGTTCTAAGCAAAGAAGGGAAAGCAGAAAGGTGGAAGGAGTATATAGAGGGTCTATACAAGGGCGATGTACTTGAGGACAATATTATGGAAATGGAAGAGGATGTAGATGAAATGGGAGATAAGATACTGCGTGAAGAGTTTGACAGAGCACTGAAAGACCTGAGCCGAAACAAGGCCCCCGGAGTAGATAACATTCCATTGGAACTACTGACGGCCTTGGGAGAGCCAGTCCTGACAAAACTCTACCATCTGGTGAGCAAGATGTATGAGACAGGCGAAATACCCTCAGACTTCAAGAAGAATATAATAATTCCAATCCCAAGAAACCTATCCATTTCCCTTTTTAAATTTTCTAACCTACCTGCCCGATTAAGGGATCTGACATTCCACGCTCCGATCCGTAGAATGCCAGTTTTCTTTCTCCTGATAACGACGTCCTCTTTTGTAGTCCCCGTCCGGAGATCCGAATGGGGGACTATTTTACCTCCGGAATATTTTACCCAAGAGGACGCCACCATCATTTAATCATACAGTAAAGCTGCATGTCCTCGGGAAAAATTACGGCTGTAGTTTCCCCTTGCTTTCAGCCGTTCGCAGTACCAGCACAGCAAGGCCGTTTTGGTTAATGTTACAAGGCCAGATCAGTCAATCATCCAGACTGTTGCCCCTGCAACTACTGAAAAGACTGCTGTCCCTCGTCAGGAACCACACGTTTGTCTGGCCTCTCAACAGATACCCCTCCGTTGTGGTTGCACCTACGGTACGGCCATCTGTATCGCTGAGGCACGCAAGCCTCCCCACCAACGGCAAGGTCCATGGTTCATGGGTGGGGGGGGGGGGGGTAAGATGATTTATCATTCCGTATTCCAATTGTAAATGTGGTGTACCTCCCGGCGTACATTTCCATATTATCATCATGTGGTGATACTTTCATGTAGGCAAGAGCAAAGTCGGTGAACAAATACTGAGCTACTGACCCTACGTGAAAAATCGTTCAATCAAATTTAGGACGTTAACTATAACATCTATCTTCTCTGTGGAATGTCCGATGTAAAGTTTTCCTCTGCTGAACAAATTCCGTTTTGTGTAATATGTTGTATCGTATTACTCAAACGTTTTTCAGACGAATCACATATTTATTACGATACTTTTAATGAAGTTATCTTGAATATCATCTAAGATTTTTGTACTGAGTTCAACGCCTTCAATAACCCAGGTTTATATATATATATATATATATATATATATATATATATATATATATATATATATATATATACAACCTGGTTGAACTCAGTACAAAAATCTTAGATGGTAATCAAGATAACTTCACCCAAAGTATATATATATATATATATATATATATATATATATATATATATATATATATATATATATATAGTACAACTGATCTTCACTCGAGTGTTCTTTTCTGAGCTCGTTCTAATTTTTTACAGCGGTCATTGTAAACAAAATAATACGCAATGAAATCAGAACAGTGCCTATACAGAAGGTTGACTTACAAGTAGGCTACTATTACAGACTTTTATGAAAGGTGGCCGCATGCACTGTTTGCATTGGTCAACAGAATTAACGGACTAATGACATGTCACATGCTTTATAAAAGTCGCCGTCAAATCCACTCTAACACGAAATACGAGAGGAAATAAACTGGAAAAATACCCTTATCCCATTCCTATTCACTCCAAGATACCATCCCTGTAGCTGGTGGCGAGCTGGGCTCGAACCTTACCTACTTTTGCTATCTGTGTATTCTTTTTTATATTCTTCTTTAAACACAGATGTGTGCTTAATTAGAAGAACAAAAATAAACGTTTGAGTTGTAACATGTAGTAGTATTTTACGTCATAAAATACCTAATATCGCAATTTAAAGTGGGACTATCCCAGAAATACCAGTGCGAAACACAGGAATATCTGAAAAATCGGTGTAAACAGAAATTAGAGGAAAATACACTCATCGGTGATATTATAAATGAATAAATCGAAATACTCACAGTAAAATAAATATGCGTTTTTAGTAGGTAAAAAGAGGGGTTTGAAGTACGTTACGTATCTTCACTATAATTTCCCTATGTCCACGTTCCTTTCTCGAAAGGTAAGTGGGTAGAATGACAGTCGGTAAACTACGAATGAGCTCTGACTTTATCGTCGTGGTCATTTGGCGAGACGTCTATGGAAGTAATAACTTGTTCGACTTTTCTGGGGACTTATCAGATTTTCGACAGTAAAACTCTTCGTGATGCACAACCTACGCCTGTTAAAGTCTCCTTATCCAGAGAAGAGCAGCGCGTTTCTTCGAAGGTTCACTCACAAGGGCTGGCCGCGGTGGCCGAGCGGTTCTAGGCGCTTCAGTCCGGAACCGCGCTGCTGCTATGGTCGCAGGTTCGAATACTGCCCCGGGCACGGATGTGAGTGATGTCCTTAGGTTAATTAGGTTTACGTAGTTGTAGGGGACTGAAGACCTCAGATGTTAAGTGCCATAGTACTTAGAGCCATTTGAACCATTCACTCACAAGGTGCAAAGGCTCTACGAAAATAATCAATAAGTTGCAGTAACAGGCAGTAAAAGAGAAGCATTTTTGTGTTATAATTCAGAGATCGCTGCTAGACGTGCCAGGTAACACATTATTTTCTCCCATTATATATTTCGGTAAATAACACTGACTGGAAGGTGAGATAAATTTGAGTTGATATAGAGATTTACGAAAATGATATTGCCCCGAACATTCCGGAATGGAAGTGATTCTGGTACGTGAAGTACACTCCACTGCTGAGTAGATATAGACGTAGACTGTAGACGTAGATGTATAACCGCTGTACTGCAGGACACTCCAAGCTAATTTTACTGAGGATCTGGAGCTTCTGGGAATCAATTGAGTTCCGTTGCAGTATGATTCAGTTCATGAGATTAGTAACACGACGACGAGATTGGAAAGAGACTGGAAGGGGATTTGCGTGCTGGGAAATGTGGGGTAGTGTGAGGTTCTCTGACTTGAACGTTGCCAACAGAGACACTTCACTGGTAAATACTGCTTAGATTAATAGTTGTCTCCAGTGAGTAGGTAACCTGATGGCAGTAGGAAACAAAAATGCTAGCTATCAACACCGACTCTGGTATTGAGAGTGCCAAAAATTGACCAAGCCTCCTTTTCAGCTCTGGTGTCTTCTTCTGATAAGCACTCAGATAAATAAGGGAAGCTGTATTTTGTAATTCAACCAGCGTAGAACAGGAACATTATTCTCACTAGAGAGAAATAACATACGGGGTTCTTCAAGGCTCAGTTTTAGATTCACTATTGTTTCTCGTATATGTAAACGATGTTCCGTCTAATATACAACAAGCGGAATTATTTCTCCTTTCAGACGAAACTAGTATTGTAATCAAAGCATAAATACAGAAACAGAAGAAATGGTAAGGAATGTTCTTGAAAGTATCATTAACTTATTTGCTTCGAATAGTGTCAACCTCAACTTTAAAAAGACACAACATATTCAAGTAGTGGTACTACACCAGTGGTAATTATAAAACATGGTGAGGAAATAATGAATAGGGTGGAAACGTCAAAATTCTTAGGTGTCCATGTTGATTAGAATGTAAAGCGGAAAATGCACGTTTTGAAACTCCTGAAACAACTTAGTTCAGCCACATTTGCACTTAGAATTATTACAAACTTTGGGGATTGACAAATGTCGTATTAACGTAATACGCAATAATGTTCTGGGTCAACTCATCCTTAAGAAAGGAAGTCTTCATTGCTCACAAAAGCCCTATGTATGTGCTGCTCACCCACGATCATCTTGCGGTCATCTTGTAGGCATCAGTATTAAATAGTAAGCGTTCTGGATATTGCTTCATAACACATTCATCCCCTAATGAAGTTTGTTGTATATAATCCACTACACTTCAAAAAGGACAATGATTTAAGTAATTAAAATACCAGACGGACAAATGACATTCATTACTCCACATTCACATCTGTATATTAACTTAGTTACTTACTTACTTACTTATCCGTGGTTTGGGCCTTAGTGACCATATGCGTGCTCCACACCCCTCCTCCATCTTTCCCGGTTGCGAGCCTCCTGTCATCACTCGCCCGCTCCTGGTCCCATGTCCTCAGTGTCCTTGTCAATATTGTCCTTCCATCGCGTCCGCGGTCGCCCATGGTACATCCTTCCAGCTACAGCTCCCAGAAACACATCATGGGGTATCCTACATTTATTCATCTTTGCTACATGTCCAGCCCAGGTCAACCTTCTTCTTCTTATTCTTTTTATAATGTCAGGCTGTGCGTAAAACTGTTTTAATTCTTGGGTTTTTCGAATTCTCCATTCCCCTGTTTATGAATCTATCACAGCACCATATATTTTTCGGATGATTTTTCGTTCGAAAGCAAGTAGTTTCTCTTCATCTGTTCTCCTAAAGGTGGGGCTTTCACAATCGTACATAACCACTGGCATAGTCATACTTTGGTACAGCCTGATCTTAAAACTCCTTGACACGGATCTTTTATTCAGCACATCCTGCAGGATAAAGTACACTCTGTTGCCTCCGACAATTCTTGCATTTATTTTAATTTAACAGTGGTTCTGATCACTGCAGAGACTACCAAGGTATTTGAAAGTGTTTGACCTTTTGAATCGGAGACTGTCCACCGTGAGCGGGTCCCCATCTCTCGCTGACTTGCTCAGGACCATGTATTCGGTCTTACCTTCACTGACTTGCAGGCCTGGCCTACTGGCAATCTTGCAGTACAAGCCTGCCATTCTGCTGAGCTCTTCTCTGCTACCGCTGATTAGGATTATATCATTCCGCATATATCAGTCGAGTCATTGACATGTTGTCTAGGGTATTCCAATGGGGTCAGTTTTCATAAATTCCCTGTCTATTTTTTCTAGCACAAGGCTGAATAATATAGGGGAGAGGGCGTCTCCCTGTCTGAGGTCGCTTCGAACTTCGATCTGTTCTGATAGACCGGCACTTGTCTGCACTTTACACAGTGTTTTTTCTAGACACACTGCCACCAAGGGAATTATTTTAGATGGAAAATGAAATTCCTTTAGTACCTTATTATAGTACCCCTGTGTACGCTGTCATAGGCTTTTCTGAAGTCAATGAAGAGCATGTGCCTGTCTGTATTCTATTCCTAGCGTTTCTCCGTTATTTGACGTAGGTTAAATAGGTGGTCCATTATTGATCTGTTGCGTCTAAACCCGCATAGAGATAGTACTTTATAGCTGAAATCTAGCAGAGATATTCCCTTATAATTGTCGCATACCAGGGGGTCATTCTTTTTCAGTAATGGACAGATAATGGCCATTTCACAATCTTCTGGGAGATTTTCCTGCTCCCAGACCTTCCGTATGAGGTTTGTCGTGGTTCGAACAAGGTCAGGTCCTCCATTTTACATGAGCTCCGCAACAATTTGGTCTTCACCGGCCGCTTTCTTGTTTTCTAATTTTTTGAGTATTTGTGTAATTTCATATTCAGTTGGAGTAGTCACTTCTCTGTCCACAGTTTGTAGGAACTCAAAAGGAAGACGTTCTGTGGGGTCCTCGCAATTTAAGAGCTGGGAGAAATATTCTTCCCATTTTTGCCCTATCTCTTTTCCATTCACTAGTATCCTTCCCTTTTCATCTTTAATCTACTGTTCCTTCTTTACATACTTTTTGGTACATTTCTTCACGTTTTGATACATTTGTCTGGTCCTGTGGTGAGTGAGATCATCAGCCTCGTTAAGTATGTCATTGTAATATTTCCTTTTTTCCTGTCTAAGAACTGTTGATGTTTCTTTGCTTATTCGAGTGAGTTGTCTTTTAGTTGTATGTTGTTCATGTTTTCTAACCACTCCTTTCTAGCTCTCCTTCTTTTCTCAATTTTTTCTTTCGCATATCTGGTTGAACCATACGCGGTTACGTTTTTTCCAGTTCTCCCAAAACCTTTGCGGCTGCTTCATTCAGGGTGGTTTTGATTTTTGTCCAGTCTTCATTTGTGTTATTGTGACCAGACTCAATTTGCTCCACATTTGTTATCTTCCCAGCTAGTTCTGTCACAAACTGTTCCTTTCTTTCTGGCTCCTTTAACATATTTACATTATAGATTACCATTTTGGTCATTGTCTTTGTGCCTTTCTTAAATTTTACTGTCATTTTAGCTATTATTAGGAAATCATCAGTGTCACAGTCTGCTCCTCTGTATGACCTGGCGTCCTTGACGCAATTTGCAAAACGTTTTTGGATACATACGTGATCTATCTGGTTCACAGTTTGGCCATCAGGTGATTCGATGTCCCCTTATGAATATTTTTATGGGGGAACATGGTATTATATGTGCATAAGTTGTGATCTGTAGCGAATGTAATCAAACGGCTACCATTGTCATTACTTTTTTATGTAAACTGGCATTTCCAATGACAGGCCTGTACGTTGTCTCTCTTCATACGTTAGCATTGAAGTCCCCAAGTATTATTTTGATACTATAGTTTGGCAGTGAGTCATATCTGAGATTCAGTTGACTATAGAATTCTTCTTTCATGAGTTCATCTTTGTCTTCACAGGATCATGTGCATTAATAAAGGTCACATCTACGCTTTGTCCACCAATTGTTATGTATAAAATTCTGTTATTTATGGATTTGAATTCTTTTACCAAGTTTAGCACTGTGCTACTAACATATTCTCGGTGGTCATCACAATCTCCATGTAGAATACTTACTGTACTTGTTCTTACAGACCCTGTTCGTGGCCATCTGATTTCCTGTAGTGCTACAACTTGTAGTGTGTATTTTTCTAGCTGGCTGACTAAGAGTTTGCATGCTTACCGGACTGAAAAAACTTCTGACATTCCATTTTCCAAAACTTAAGTCCGGTTTTCTTTTCCGAGTTCTGTTCCAATTAAGACAGTCCTGTTTCCGAGGCATGTGTAAAGTATCCTGACCAGATTCTGTTTTCCATGAGAGGGGAGGTAGTCCTCTGTACAACCCCCAATCTGGAGGACCAGAGACCTTGTATTTGTGGGTCTAGCCCTCGGAATATTGCCTTCTCCATGGCTCAATGACTGTGTAACCACGCTAGTTTTGGCCCACCTCGGGTATTTTATTTCCCCAGTACCCGCCATATCTGGTGAGTGTTCCCCTATCAGCCACCTGGGGAGGCGCCCGATGGGGGGCTAACAACCCCACACGGGCATCTGTATATTAAAAAAATAAAAACTCTTATAAATATTCAGCATGCAGCCATATTTACAAATTAACATCCAGAGTGAATGTAAAATGACTCGTTTCATATCATTACGATTTATCGTGCAAAATTAGCCATGGAACACGAAGCCAACTAAGCAAATAACTAAAATAAAAAGTTATGCTTAGCAATGTCTTGACTCTGTAGGCTAAGTTGCACAGGCTTTACCCTGGCGTATTCAGTACCAAATGACCCTTCTCGGGTTTGAACATTTGTTGTCATTTAGATACCGATGCATTCCCTGAACTTTCAAAACACACCTGTTCATGTCGTAATGTTCCGACGTTGTAAGTGATTCACCTGTGCTCCGTAACATTACATGAATCTCAGATCCACGGTACTTCCAGAAATGTCGTCTGTGGAACGAAGCTGCCAAATACCAGCTATAACTGCCAAACACCAGCCCGCACGTTATCATGTGGAGTTCAGTTGAATACGGCGATAGAGCAGAAAGTTATTCGGAAAGTGACAGAAAACTTCGGAACGCAGCCAGCAGATGTGAAACGGATACGTGGTCATGGCTGCAAACTCTAGCAGTTATCTTCCCCGCCCTAAATGTCACGGTCAACACCTCGCTCTAGGTCACGACGACACGGTCGTAAACGTGCTCCTTATCCGACACCACCGGCGCGAAACAGCCCGCTCTGCACAAGCCGTTTCCCGCTTTCTCGAAAGCTGAGAAGCAGGTAGGACTGGTCCGGTTCTCACAGTTCGAGAATCGTAAGGTACTGGCGGAGTAGTGCAGAAAAGTACCGAACGGGAGAGGTTTCGAGTTTCGCGATGTAAATTACTTCATTAAAATACTGTGTTTGCACTTTATTTATTTAGTCTGATCAGATTAGGGTCTTCAGACATCCTCTTATTATGGCCCATTGATTTACACACACACAGTAATGCTTACATTTTAGTTACTTAAGGAATTACAATAATTTTAAAAGGTAACCAAAATTAATAAAATAAAAAATGATTTTAACGTATCCAGTCACAATGTGAATAATAGTGCTGACGTAACTGATAGCATTGATTCTATCGGCATAATTACTAATAATAAAACAACAATAATAATAATAAGTAAATAATAAACAATAAAATAAAACAACAGGGAAATGAAATTCCCACACAGAACAAATCTTAAACATCAAAAACCTCATGGCCTACCAAAACTCAAGAGCAGAGTTACATGTTATCACTTTAATTGACTTTTGGATGGCGTACGACACAGTAAACCGGGAATCCCTCATCTCTGTACTCAAAGAATGAAACATAAACAACATAATCACAAAACTAACCAGAGAAACCCTTACCAAGAAACACTGAAAATACAAATTCATGGGACATCTCATCAGTCCTTTTGAAATAAAAACTGTTGTGGAGCAAGGAATGGAGTCTCTCCAGCGCTATTTAACTGCACCGTAGAAAAAGTAGTCAAAGAGTGGAACACGAGTACTGATATTGGACCATCACTAGGAAGAAGAAAAAAGGGTGTCAAACTCTCTTACCTTTGAGGATGATATGGCGCTACTAACTGAGACCTGGGAAGATATCAAAGAACACACCGTCGAACTACAAAAACAGGCGGCAAAATAGATTCAAAATCTCCTTTGAAAAGACTACGATAATAACAAACCTAAAAAACCCACCAAAACATTTTGAAGTGCGAGAACAAAAAGTAGAAACCGTCAATGAATTCAGATATCTTGAAGAATGTATTAGCTGGACTGCTCTCGAGAAAAAATGTGATGGAATCCAGAAGAAGTAGAGTTGAACTGGCCTTGCAGCTCAGCAAAGCAAATATAAAAAAAAGTACTTTGCCCTTTATGCAGCCAAACAACACCCCATCACCAACCATGTCCCAGTTGAAAGGCTGCAGATCAAACAAAGGAAGGGTTTAAGAAAAACTCTTAGAACCAGATTTCACAACAACGAACTAATCCACATCAGAAATGAAACCCTTTACCAAACTACCCAAAAACTCTCAGATATAATAATGAAAAGAAGAACCGATTTTTTTAGACATCCTCAGAATGAATCAAAATAGATTAACAAAAATACTTTTTTGGCTATTTCCTCAACAAAATAAAAATGAATCGAACTGGTTTAAGGAAACTCCAAATCACAGAAGACGTCCTCGTAGATAAAACTGCAAAAAATTGCCAAAGACAAGAAAAAGAAGCTTCAAGTAAAAATCAAAAGCAAACGAACAATCCAGATCTCTGAGGAAGAGAGGAAAAGAGGATCAGAATGAATGAAACTATACTGAGCTAACAAACAGACACAGAATATTAAAAATTGATTTAACGTACCCCAAAGTCGAGTGAAACGAAATAGTGATTCTAATCATTATAATAGTGATAGTAGCAGATACATAATGTACACTGAATGGTCGAAAGATTACGACGATCTGCTTAACAGCGTGTAGGTTCACCTGTCGAAAGCAACATAGTAGCGATTCTGTGTATCATGTTTTCGCCGAGTCCTTGACAAGTATCCATAGGTATTCGGCAGAAAATGTCTACGCACAAGGCAGTCAAATCCCGCAAACTGATGGCCCGTGGTTCGTAGACGTAGAGCTGACGTCCAATAGTGTCGCAGATGTGTTCCATTGGATTTAGATTAGGTACTTATGGTGATCAACACGTCATGCTATCCAAACCACTGTATCTCGATTATGGTCACATACACGGATAATTAACTGCTGAAAGATGCCAACGCCGTTGGGGAGGACATTTGTGGACGCAATGAGTCTGCAATAACATTCGCGTTGTCCACAGATGCTATGGTGCCTTTGGTTGCTGCCACAGGTCCCACGAAAGGACAAGTGAACGTCTCCCATAGTGGATCGGTGCAAGTTTCGAGCAACTGTTCGCCTGCGTCACGACGAATCCAGACACTACGGTGAAACAAGTGTAGCAAGAAACACGTTCCATCTGAATAGGCGACACGTTTTGAATGATCCACTATGCCCTTTTTTTGGGGTCATCAGTCTACATCTACATCTACATCCATACTCCGCAAGCCACCTGACGGTGTGTGGCGGAGGGTACCCTGAGTACCTCTATCGGTTCTCCCTTCTATTCCAGTCTCGTATTGTTCGTGGAAAGAAGGATTCTCTGTATGCTTCTGTGTGGGCTCTAATCTCTCTGATTTTATCCTCATGGTCTCTTCGCGAGATATACGTAGGAGGGAGCAATATACTGCTGGACTCTTCGGTGGAGGTATGTTCTCGAAACTTTAACAAAAGCCCGTACCGAGCTACTGAGCGTCTCTCCTGCAGAGTCTTCCACTGGAGTTTATCTATCATCTTCGTAATGCTTTCGCGATTACTAAATGATCCTGTAACGAAACGCTCTGCTCTCCGTTGGATCTTCTCTATCTCTTCTATCAACCCTATCTGGTACGGATCCCACACTGCTGAGCAGTATTCAAGCAGTGGGCGAACAAGCGTACTGTAACCTACTTCCTTTGTTTTCGGATTGCATTTCCTTAGGATTCTTCCAATGAATCTCAGTCTGGCATCTGCTTTACCGACGATCAACTTTATATGAACATTCCATTTTAAATCACTCCTAATGCCTACTCCCAGATAATTTATGCAATCAATTGCTTCCAGTTGCAGACCTGCTATATTGTAGCTAAATGATAAAGGATCTTTCTTTCTATGTATTCGCAGAACATTACACTTGTCTACATTGAGATTCAATTGCCATTCCCTGCACCACGCGTCAATTCGCTGCAGATCCTCCTGCATTTAAGTACAATTTTCCATTGTTACAACCTCTCGATACACCACAGCATCATCTGCAAAAAGCCTCAGTGAACTTCCGATGTTATCCACAAGGTCATTTATGTATATTGTGAACAGCAACGGTCCCATGACACTCCCCTGTGGCACACCTGAAATCACTCTTACTTCGGAAGACTTCTCTCCATTGAG
The DNA here is from genome assembly GCF_023898315.1 of Schistocerca nitens. Taxonomy (NCBI): domain Eukaryota; kingdom Metazoa; phylum Arthropoda; class Insecta; order Orthoptera; family Acrididae; genus Schistocerca; species Schistocerca nitens. The sequence goes on from NC_064617.1 coordinate 75,568,699, forward strand.
AATTACATGCTGCGTTCTGTTATCTAGGAACTCCTCAATCCAATCACACAATTGGTCTGATAGTCCATATGCTCTTACTTTGTTCATTAAACGACTCTGGGGAACTGTATCGAACGCCTTGCGGAAGTCAAGAAACACGGCATCTACCTGTGAACCCGTGTCTATGGCCCTCTGAGTCTCGTGGACAAATAGCGCGAGCGGGGTTTCACACGACCGTCTTTTTCGAAACCCATGCTGATTCCTACAGAGTAGATTTCTAGTCTCCAGGAAAGTCATTATACTCGAACATAATACGTGTTCCAAAATTCTACAACTGATCGACGTTAGAGATATAGGTCTATAGTTCTGCCCATCTGTTCGACGTCCCTTCTTGAAAACGGGGATGACCTGTGCCCTTTTCCAATCCTTTGGAACGCTACGCTCTTCTAGAGACCTACGGTACACCGCTTCAAGAAGCGGGGCAAGTTCCTTCGCGTACTCTGTGTAAAATAGAACTGGTTTGATGCGCCCTCCACGAATTCCTCACCTGTGCTAACCTCTTCATCTCAGAGTACCACTTGCAACCTACGTCCTCAATTATTTGCTGGATGCATTCGAATCTCTGTCTTCATCTACAGTTTTTGCCCTCTACAGCTCCCTCTGGTACATTGAAGTCATTCCCTCATATTTTAACGTATGTCCTATCATCCTGTCCCTTTTCCTTATCAACGTTTTCCACATATTCCTTTCCTCTCCGATTCTGCGCAGAACCTCCTCATTCCTTACCTAATTTTCAACGTTCGTCTGTAGCACAACATCTCAAATCATTCTCTTCTGTTCTGATTTTCCCACAGTCCATGTTTCATTACTATATAATACTGTACTCCAGACGTACATACTCAGAAATTTTGTTCCTCAAACTAAGGCCTATGTTTGATACAAGTAGACCTCTTGAGCACAAAAGCCCTCTTGGTCATTACTAGTCAGCTTTTGGTGTCCTCCTTGCTCCGACTGTCATTGGTTATTTTACTGCCTAGGTAGTAGAATTCCTTAATTGTAGCCACTCCAAAAAATGGTTCAAATGGATCTGAGCACTATGGGACTTAACTTCTGAGGTCATGAGTCCCCTAGAACTTAGAACTACTTAAACCTAACTAACCTAAGGACATCACACACATCCATGCCCGAGGCAGGATTCGAACCTGCGACCGTAGCGGTTGCGTGGTTCCAGACTGTAGCGCCTAGAACCGCTCGGCCACCACGGCCGGCTTTAGCCACTTCGTCACAATCAATCCTGATGTTAAGTTTCTCGCTGTTCTCATTTCTGCCACTTCCCATTCCTTTCTTCTTTCTTCGATTTGCTCTTAATCCATATTCTGTACTCATTAGATTGTTCATTCCATTTGGCAGATCACGTAATTCTTCTTCACTTTCACTCAGGATAACAATGTCATCAGCGAATGGAATCATTGATATTTTCATCCTGAATTTTAATTTCACTCCTGAACCTTTCTTTTATTTCCATCATTCCTTCTTTGATGTACAGACTGAACAGTAGAGGCGAAAGGCTACATCCATGTCTTACACACTTTTTAATCCGAGAACTTCGTTCTTGGTCGTCCAGCCCTATTATTCACTCATGGCTCTTGTTCATATTGTATATTACCCTCTCTCCCTATAGGTTACCCCCATTTTTCTCAGAGTCATACATCTTACACACCAGCATGAATAGTCGTTTTCTTGCAACTTCCCTCAATGATTTTAGAAATTCTGATGGAATGCCGTATTCAATAACAATTGACGCACGGATGACTACTGCAAAATGTTACCGATGTTGTTCAATGTGGTGGCCTATATTCTTTTAAGTTACAACGGTAGGAACATAACTAAATTGAATATCTACATATATAAACTGAAATAGATAAATGCATTTTAATTCTATAATTGTTTGGTTAACATTGCGAGGAATAAAGTAAAATGAAAAACAAAAGATATTTGTAGCAGCAGCAAGTGAAACCAAGCCAAACAATTACTAGTCATCAACCACTCGCCCACAGAGATTTTACTGACCCGCTCCTCAGAAACCCTTCATGCTGTACACTTGTGCAATACGGTACACACAATTTCAAAGAAAAATATTGACCCGGTACTGTGCACAACATTGGAGTCAGAGGCCCGGAAGGGATCACATCATATCAGAGCGCGCACAGTCGAGAACAGACAGCTACATCCCTTCTCTGAGTTGATCGTAGCGCGGCTAACCATCATTTCAGCACTCGACACTGGCTTCTAGTTATCGTGGACAGAGCCCTACAAAAAGTGTTTTCGTCCGTCTTACTTGCATACCAGCACCAGGACATGGTGTAATTTTAGTGCGATTTTGGCTCGCATTGGAAGAGAAATTGCATTGCAATTTCCGGCTCGCATTCGAAAAGAAACTGCGTAGTTTCAGTGCGATACTTACTGCGTGCTGGAGCACAGTAAGACATGATAACCGGCCACCACTGAATTGACGATGTCGTTGGATCAATGTGGGGACGCACTGGTGTTGTATACTGCGGTGACCCACGTTTGGTGACCACTACTGCAAGCTTAGTTGACAATCTGCATGGTGGCTGATTGGAGCGACCGTAAATGGGAAAGACATGAAATGTATCCGCAGTTGCGAATACGAGCAGCCATCAGCTGTGTAAGAGAATGACGGCAATGAAAATTTGTGCTGAACTGGGACTCGAACCCAGATTTCCCACTTTAAGCGAGCATTCACTTTAACTGCTTAGCCTATCGGGCGTACGACTCATGCCCGGACCAAAACTTCGATATGTCGTCGTTCCTGAGTCACAACCTGTGCTCGTACACACATGACGTATTTCCCGTACAAGGGAGGACTGTTTACAGAAAGTCGTTGCCTGGTGTCAGTGGATAAATATGATATTGTAGTGCCTGTGGTGTGAAGAAGTACAAGGTGTAAGGTGGCAGAATAAATGAAGGTCGGATTTGTACCTTACATGAGAGCTTTATGCATCCCAATGGGAAGGTGAATAAGACACCTAACTTAATTTGGCGGTAATGAGCAAATTTGCCTATCAGTATGTAATGCAAAAAGGGATGACACTCACTCTACGGTAATCAACACGCCGTTCCTATAATGCATGTTTGATTGGAAGGTGAAACAAGCAGCGAGAGGCGTTTTAGTTTGGAATTCAGAGGGTAGGTACCGCGGAAACCACTGTAAGGGGTGTCCCAGGTGGAAAGTCAACGACCAACCAGGTGACTCAGATGGGGCGAGCGAGTATAACGGCCCATTTGAGGATGACAGGAAAGAGAGTTTTTAGAAAACTGCATTTCGGAATTCCAAATGGATACGAAACAAGACCACTGATGCATTTTCGATCACATATCCAACGAGTGGTACACACATGAGAGAGTCAATGTACGAATTTAGGCATCTGGAACGAGCACAAAACGTCCGATTGGCGGAAACGCGCTAGGAAGGAGAAAGGAGCCGAAGTTTCGACGAAATTTAATGGTAGGGACCATGTGATTGGTAGAGAGAGTTTCCACAAAATTAGAGGAATGCTCCTATTGGACGAAGAAAGCCATGACGTGAAGAATTAAAGAACCCAGGTGGGGTGACAGTTCGCCTAGGCGTAAGACAAGAAGGAAATTTTCGTGTACTCTTCTCTGGTTCAAATGGCTCTGAGCACTATGGGACTCAACTGCTGAGGTCATTAGTCCGCTAGAACTTAGAACTAGTTAAACCTAACTAACCTAAGGACATCACAAACATCCATGCCCGAGGCAGGATTCGAACCTGCGACCGTAGCGGTCTTGCGGTTCCGGACTGCAGCGCCTTTAACCGCACGGCCACTTCGGCCGGCTACTCTTCTCTGAACTGGTGTCAAGCGCAGAACGGAGCGCATAATGTTCTGTACGACGCAGAGGAGTAATTTGTGTGAACACTGCTTTTTCAGTGGCTGATATCCAGCTAGAATTTAGCTGTAGCATCGTTTAGCTCAAACTGTGGAGAAACGAAACAGACGGTTAGTTAATCGTTCTTGCGAGAACTGAGAGGGCATTATAATATCCACGCTGCTGCAACCATGCGCGTGTATATCGCCACGTTCTAAGACTAGGGATGAGTACATGTTCTCTCGCATAACAAAAAACATAGGGAAAGTTTCTGCTGGAAAATTCAGCTAACGGTTCATTAGTTTTATAGAAATTTCAGCGGCCTAGCAGACGACAGCTCATCGCAGCTTAAGGTATATTACCATGTGCAGAGGTGTAAACTTGTTGGTTCACCAGCTTGCATCCACTCTAAGCTCGAGCGACCTTGGGGAATCTCTTGTTCAATTTGTCACATAAGTAACCATCAACTGTAGACTTGACTGTCATCCCAAAAATAGCACCGAACTTTGAACCGGAATCGGACGATTTTCGTAGTACTGACCAACATCATAACGTAAGTGTAGGAACAGTTTTGTAAAGCAACTTTACTTAACCTTTAATATTGTCGTGTTTAGGATAATTTAACCTTTTGAGAGTTAATATTTAATATTGTTGTGTTTAGGATTATTTCACTTTTTGATATTGACGAGATGCGTTATCCTAACAACTGTTTTTGTTGCCACATTGAAAACTGTGCAAAAGCGTGTATTTTTGCGCTAATATTGCGACATTAAACATGTCATTTCAACTTACACAGTTGTCATCAACCCTAGAATAAGTAAACCACAAATATTGCACCTTACAAATGCAATGTTCCTTTGATCGTTCTTCCAGTTAATGTCCTCGCCTGTACAGAAATTACGAAATCTGTGTAGGAGTACAGGTTTAGACGAAGGAGTGACGACAAGTGGAAGTTTGGGTCTGGCCATACTTCGCCAAAGCGGTTAAGGCTACTGCTAGCGTAAAGTGGGAAGATAGCGCTCGAGTCCTGGGCCGACACAAATCATTATTGTCGTCATTCCCTTACACAGGTTGCAACGCAACCTTACGACCGGTGGTAAGGGGTAAAACTCGACCTGGTAGGAAGATTACCGTCGTTTATCACGTCCTACAGCTTCTTCACGTTACCCTCTATAGTACTGGTTTAACAAATTCGTGTGTTCCACGAAATTACAAGCCCCTGCGAGCTACTGCTGGGGCTATTAATAATTTCTAGCGGGTGGGTTTAACCAACTGGCAAAAATTTGAAGGCAACGGATAACGCATTCTTTTTTAGAACCACTACAGAAGGCACCTATGCAGGGCTTAATAGGTAGCATAGAGCTTTTATTAACTGTTATTTGTCGAACCAGCATGCAACTGAGGTAGTGACTGGTTTTAGGTTTCACCTATTCTTTATGTTATTTATAGTAAAGAGAGGAAATAATCAATCAGGGATATAGATTAATTGATTAATTAATTAATACCTATTGCATTTCAACAACTAGCCGTGTATTTACTGGAATAGTTACTGCCCGTTCTTATGCAATGGAAGGGGCTCTCACATTGCACGTCATCACAATTGGTCTCTCTAGTTAACATGATTTTGTTTCACCACATAATTATGGAAAGGGAGAGGGCAGCGGAGACCTGGCTTCAGTGGAATTTTATGCAAGCGCGCAATTATACATAAACCCATGCCTTCTATTGTTATTACTTTTAATTACTACAGGTGACGCAGAACAAGTTCAGCAAAGACACTAGAAGCGAACTCGGTCAGGGTGAAAGAGTATGAGCCTAAAGATTTCAATTTTCATTAAAACGTAGGCTGAAGAGGGCTATCAAGTGGTGCACTTGACTATGACTACCAATTTTGCTTTAATCCTGCGTTCCGAAAGAGTACCACGCTACTCAGCTGAGGCAGAAGAACATTTACCATCATATGGTGGGAAAATTATGCAAGTCTTTATCCCATCAATGATCATTAAAATCTGAACTTTTCCTAGATACAAGAGTTTAAACCGTATATTTTATGTAACGCACTTCATTTTAAGCAAATAAAATAGTTATGGGGCCCAAGAAACATTTACTGTCACCTTGATACTATTTCACACAGGTGGCCAAGTTGTGGTAGCCAATAGAAATGCAAAAAATACCGACACACAAGATTAATCCTTCCCTATCTTACACTCACGCACTACCGTGTAGTTATTCACTCGTCTACTGTACATTTTCACACCGAAACTGCACTTTACCAATGTAGTGGTTGCTCCAACCGACCACTTGACGGGAAACCAAGTGCACAAAGAAAACATATCAGAAATAAAAAAGTCCCCCAAAATGTTACTGTGAAAGAAACACCACATCAGAATTCATTACATGAGTTAACTAACGCTCAGAGCAATTATACGGCCGTGAGCTTAAGGCCAACGGTGCCTGCCTGATCAAGGCACAAACGCAAAGTTCTTACTGAAATTTGACCAAATTACCAAAATAAACTCCCTTATGGGGGTTCTGTGGTAATCTCACATCTGATTTCGACATCTGGACTTTAGTAACCAACAGTTTTGAAACATTCTAATACCTTTATTCGTGTTACCATATACCGAGATCCCCGTCTTCCATGTCAGCCCAGCGCCGCCACCCAGGAACAAATGGATCTGCGACCACATCGCCTAACCGCTGCTCGTTCAAAAGGTGGTGGATGGGGTGGTTCGACAACCAAACAGGGCCAATACTCGTACCTTCGCGACCTCTCTGACCTGACTTGCACACATTCTTCGCCAAACTTGTTCCCATTTAGGGGTTGGAACTATGCTACCATAGAACCACTCTACTCTTGCAATGCTACAGCCTCTTACTAAACCTTTCTGCAACTTCACATAATTTCTCATTCATACAGCCCAGGTCGCACAAGGGAAAGGATACAGGGAAACGGGGCACACATTAAACAAAATCAATAAATAAATAAATACACACCGTCTAAACATTCTGCGTGGTGTCTGTCTGTTCTATATCGTGTCTCCCTACCACTTTCGCGCAACGACGCTCTGAGCCTGTTTTTTAGGGAATTGTCTAGTTTGAACCTGGGACCTGTTGCTGGTAAGGAGACGCCAGACCACACATGACATGTAGAGTTCAGAAGAGTTCAGTGAGACTACCGATGATATAACCAAATACTTAATGATTTCAGCGTCAGCTCCACTGCACTCCCTGCAAAAGAATCTTAATACTAACTAAATTTAGCGGAAGGGGTTCAAGTCTTTCCTATTTTTAGTTAGCTGGTAAAATAACGTCGAAAAAGCAGTTAAGTTTACCATTAGAAATTTTATTCTACTCACAAAACATCGTTTATAAATTGCACTATTGATAAAAGGAAATGTTTTAATACAGGATGGTAAAAACCAACTGCGTTCAACAAAAATGTGAACGAATATTCCTTGAATGGGTTTCCAAGTTCTACAATGGATCGAAGGATGACCTATGCCATAACACATCTATAATCTAGGTTTAAATTAAGTTTCACAAAAGAGAAAACTATCAAAATGGTCTATAGTGACCCTCAATTATCTTTAGTTACTTATCTAACTTGTCGTAAATTCTCAATAATTATATAACAGAAAAATCATCGCGTTTCGGATTTTTACTTCAAGTGGCATTTGTGAACGCCATGAGCTTTAATTGACGATCGACACTAGTATTACGCAAAAAGGGGTGTAACAGATGAGACTTCTGCAGTTCTGAGTGAAGCTTTATGCGCTGTTATGCGGCATCGCGTGCGTTCATTACCTTGTCGGTGTTCGTCAGGGGGTGGCGTACAGCACAGCTCAGCTCACCTCGCCGTCTCGGAAGGAACTCTAGTCCTAACTTCTCCTTACTACAATTTACCGCAGTTGGTTTAAAAAAAACTATCTGGCTGTGTTTTCATCTGACCAATCAGGGTCCCAATGTTACCTTAAGCTCCGCCTACAAAAATTCTGTCTATCCAATGAGAAACTGTATACTTTTCGTGGTGGGGCAATGTTTTTAAAGTTTGCAGCGTAACAGAGACGCGAAAAAGTCTCACGCTAAAACTTGCAGCTGGTGTGGTCCTTTTAGCGTTATCGTAAGATCTATACTGTTCTTGTGGAGGGCTCTATCTTTTAACATGGGCTGGGGGGTGGTCCTAACGTAACAGAGACGCGAAAAAGTCTCACGCTAAAAACTTGCGGGCGGTGTAGCCCTTTTTGTGTTATCGTAAGATCTGTTCTTCTGGAGGGCTCTAGCTTTTAACATGGGCTGGGGGGTGGTCCTAACGTAACAGAGACGCGAAAAAGTCTCACGCTAAAACTTGCGGGTAGTGTGGTCCTAGCAGTTAGCTGGCGACGTGGGTGTCTGTCCGTCCCTTATCGTAGGGCCTTCCAGCTTAACACGGTTCTGCTCTCGGCTTCTGTTCTCGTTTCTCCCCTCGGAACTGCGTCTGTCTCACGGTGGGAAGGTATGACATGCATTTAGGCATTCTTGTGTTAGTCTGTGGTATTCCATTTGCGCACTCGTTACTCGTATTACTTTGGTTAATTTAATGTCACGATTTATTCGGAGCTATGTGACATACTACTGGATTTGCGTATCATGTCAGGGTTTTCATGGAAGGTGTTGGATTTGCCTGACACCTTACAACCGTTTGGTTGTTACCCACTGATTCATTTCTGCGGGGTTAAAACACTCTCGCTATAAGTCTCCTCTTCCGAAATTTATTGAGAAAAATATGGAACGGGACAACAAGTTCCCGATTTTCGTATGTTGTTCGTGAATGTTCGTATGAATGTTCGTATTCGTGATTGCGAATACGTTTGATGTATTTCATAAAGGCTGTAGTCACCACAGCGCCCGTTGCTTCGGACATGCTTGCGTGTCCAATGGAACAGTGTATCGTACTTCCTCACAACACAGGCACTGGAATATCGCAAATGGGAAATGCCTTTTTGGTTGCTCCTATGAGCCACCAAGCAGGGTGTCAACATGGTCTGCGTGAACAGTATGTGCGGCGAACAGTGTGCTCCGAATCCCGTGTGCTTGTTCCAGCACTGAACTCCGTCGGAAGATTTGACGCAAATAGACACCTGTACAAACTGACCGAGCGCGTAAGCCTCCGATCGCCACGTTCTGCGATGAGGCGTGGACGTTGTTATCACCCCTCTCCTTGCTTCTTCCATCTACAGTCCGCAATAAAGTCTTTTATGAAGATCTGAAAGGGGCGAAGATCACAATAAACTGTCTAGTTTACTTAGCTTGTCATGTTGAGATGGATCCAGCTCTTCTTGTATAAGGGTCTGATTCTTGAAGCTGAAATTGTCACATTTTAGTTCCTCGCGGTTAGATGGAACTAAATAAATTTGAAGATTGTTGTTACAGAATTTTTGTTCTTACGTAAATATGTTTCCTCACATTTTTATATCGTAAAGTATTTTGATTTTTCACATTAACAAAGCCGAAAGCACATAGATCGCACAAAAATACGTCCAATCACAACAGAGGCATGTTTACGACTTGTGTTATATTATTAATTTCGATTATTATTTCATAAACGAATCCAGAAATAAACATATTAAACAGTGCAGGATTGCGTAATTAATAACAGAAATTTTAAGTGTGCAAATATTTCGTAATTTCAAAGGTTTCTAAAAAAATTTTAACTCTACATTCGAAGCTAGTACTTATCCATTGTAGCATCGAGAGTAAAATTTTTTATAAAGTAATTCCTTTTCATAAATTTTTAGCTTAAAATGTAACACAGTGTGTATAAAATTATATGAAAGTTTTCAGAAAAGTAACTGAGATAATATTGACCTGTCTAAAATTCGAAAAATAATACTGGTATCCACAACTACTGTTGAGGGAAAATAATGCTAGAGCAGGATATCCCGTTAGAACGTCCAACACCTCAGCTCCTAGTAGATTCACCGACCTTCATCACTTTTAATATATTTTCACAGTACTAGCGCGCACAGCAAACCACCTCCGTCGATTCCGACATTATCGATCCAAAGTTCCAGAGGCCCAGTCCATCAAAATCTGTACTTTTTCATACTTCCCTATGTTAGTTCCTCAATTTTTTCTTTTCGCGCCGTGTCGTCACTATAGTAGATCCACATTCGTCTCTGTTCCGTTTACGTAGTTACCATACCGCGTCATGTTCCCGCATTCAGTTTCGTGGTGGGCAGCGGTCATAAAATTTGGTCTCATCCTAATATTTACACTGCTGGCCATTGAAATTCCTACACCAAGAATAAAAGCAGATGATAAACGGGTATTCATTGGACAAATATATTATACAAGAGCTGACATGTCATTTACATTTTCACGCAATTTGGGTGCATAGATCCTGAGAAATCAGTACCCAGAACAACCACCTCTGGCCGTAATAACGGCCTTCATACGCCTGGACATTGAGTCAAACAGAGCTTGGATGGCGTGTACAGGTACAGCTGCCCATGCAGCTTCGACACGATACCACAGTTCATTACGAGTAGTGACGTGTATTGTGATGAGCCAGTTGCTCGGCCACCAAAGACCAGGCGTTTTCAGTTGGTGAGAGGTCTGGAGAATGTGCTGGCCAGGGCAGCAGTCGAACATTTCCTGTATCCAGAAAGGCCCATACAGGACCTGCAACATGCGGTCGTGCATTATCCTGCTGAAATGTAGGGTTTTGCAGGGATCGAATGAAGGGTAGAGCCACGGGTCGTAACACATCTGTAATGTAACATTCACTGTTCAAAGTGCCATCAATGCGAACAAGAGGTGACCGAGACGTGTAACCAATGTCACCCCATACCATCACGCCCGGTGATACGCCAGTACGGCGATGACGAAGACACGCTTCCAATGTATGTTCACCGCGATGTCGCCAAACACGGATGCGACCATCATGATGCTGTAAACAGAACCTGGATTCATCGGAAAAAATGACGTTTTGCCATTCGTGCACCCAGGTTCTTCGTTGAATACACCATCGCAGGCGCTCCTGTTTGTGATACAGCGTCAAGGGTAACCGCAGCCACGGTCTCCGAGCTGATAGTCCATGCTGCTGCAATCGTCGTCGACCTGTTCGTGCAGATAGTTGTTGACTTGGAAACGTCCCCATCTGTTGACTCAGGGATCGAGACGTGGCTTCATGATCCGTTACAGCCATGAGGATAAGATGCCTGTCATCTCGACTGCTAGAGATACGAGGCCGTTGGGATCCAGCACAGCGTTCCGTATTACCCTCCTGAACCCACCGATTCCATATTCTGCTAGCAGTCATTGGATCTCGACCAACGCGAGCAGCAATGTCGCGATACGATAAACCGCAATCGCGATGGGTTACAATCTGACCTTTATCAAAATCGGAAACGTGATGGTACGCATTTCTCCTCCTTACACGAGGCATCACAACAACGTTTCACCAGGCAACGCCGGTCAACTGCTGTTTGCGTATGAGAAATCGGTTGGAAACTTTCTTCATGTCAGCACGTTGTAGGTGTCGCCATCGGCGCCATCCTTGTGTGAATGCTCTGAAAAGCTAATCATTCGCATATCACAGCATGTTTTTCCCGTCGGTTAAATTTCCGTCTATAGTACGTCATCTTCGTGGTGTAGCAATTTTAATGGCCAGTAGTGTATATGTGCCCCAAGTGACGTATTCAGTGACAGCGAGTTCCGGAGCAGAGAAGTTAGGTAAACTGCACCAACTAAGCACATCAGGAAATGAGATTGTTCTGCTTGGAAGGAAGATTACTTAACTGTAACGGGTTGCCAAGTGGTAACAGGAACAGAGGTTATACATTATTGTTGTTTTAGTAGATACGTGGTAACTGTCTTTTGAAGATGGAGATATTATTCAGTTCTCGGATACTTTGAGGGAGGTCATTCCGGAGTCAGGTTTCTACTACCAAGCCACTGGGGAAGCTACTGAGTGGCGGAACGTGACGGAAAGGACTTTTATCTGATCGGAACGAGTGTTTCTGTTGTGTTGCTCAGACACGAGTGTTAAGGCTGACATGAGAAACGAGGACTGCATACGTTAACAAGACCGTAATAGAGGCAGAGAATGTGGAAATTGTCAGACCCAAAAAGAACAGCTGTTTATATTTCTCTGGGGCAGGGAGAGATGCTGATGTATTCTTCCACATTGTGGCAATGGGCTCGATCCACTTTTAAACTTTCATTTATTATAACTCTAGTCTCTTTGCTGAGAGAGGGAAATTTATATTTGTGTCATTTAGGATTAAACATAGTAGTTATTCTCGATGTTTTGGGATAATGAGCCTAGAATAACCAACCAGGACAGTTTGGCGTTAGGACGGATTGAAATTTCCTGTACAGATATCGAGAAAATCGTTCGAGACTAACACATATATGGAGAAATGAAATTTCGGGCAGGTAGCCAGTTGTCACTGGCTTCTTCCATTAATATTTCGGATTCAAAGCTCACATATATCTTCCGAGTTGGACCCGGCTCACATTAGACGTCAACGAAAAGACACTTCCCGTCTAATGTAACGGGAAACCTGGATTAGGACACTTCTTACAGCCTAGTACAGAACGGTGAAACCGACATTTATGCCTAACAGCTATTCCACGCACTCCTGGAGCGCTGCCACCGGCATTGAATACCAAGCAGGATCACAGTATTTTATTCTATTCATTTTTTTACTATGTGCGATTACCACAGCATTATAGCTGATTCTCGCATTCTAGCTTTCAAAGTCTCCTGCGTTTCCAATCTTCCGCTTGCAAATTCATCTCTGACCTAGCTCTTATGACTCCCCGTTCTCACGTTGGTTTCGGGTGGCCTCTTCTTCTTCTTTTTCTGTTAGCTGAAATCCGTTCCACCATTTTCTTAGGCCGTCTTGCTTCATCCAAACAGCAGACATGCCCATACCAGCTCCGTCGTTTAGCTTCAGTCGTATGTATTACAGTTGCGGCCGGGATGATTAAAAAAATGGTTGAAATGGCTCTGAGCACTATGGGACTTAACATCTGATGTCATCAGTCCCCTAGACTTAGACTCACTTAAACCTAACTAACCATTGTACATCACACACATCGGTGCACGAGGCAGGATTCGAACCTGCGGCCGTAGCAGCAGCACGGTTCCGAACTGAAGCGCCTAGAACCGCTCGGCCACAGCGGCCGGCTCAGGTTGATTCTCTTACATATGTTTGCATTCTTAATTCTGTTATGTAGTGTCGACCTATACCTGTTGCACGACAGTTCCATGTTATTGACGATGACTCCCATTCAGTTCTTTCACATGTTCTATTTCTGCTCCATACGTTTCTATACTTTCCACAAAAGTTTCTAATATTCAAATCTTCCTGTTTAAAAAGTAAAGGAAATAGTTGGCTCCATATCTTAGCTTTGTAGTAACTCTACGCGACGTTTGCCATCTATTTCTTCTTCTTTTTTGTGCCTGGGAACGAAGTAGGGAGTCCGTAGGCCCGAAAACAGCTACTCGCAGAATTGTGCTCTCATGAAAAATTAAATGTTACAACGTCGCAGCAGTGCATCGACGGACCAGTTTAGCTACTGCTGCTTGACGTCAGTACTGCAGCTGGAATTCTGGAGTCTGTTCATGTCGCCAAAGTTTGTTAAACGAAATGGATATACTTACATTTTCCATTCGAGAGGCGCATGGTTGGCATTTAAGTATTTAGCAAAAATTATTGCAACGACTTCCATTAAGTAGTTCATCGACTGACTGTGCTTACTAGTTCATTGCAAATACTTTCTTGCTTAGTGGATCTGACATTTTTCAGTCTGTTCATATTTTGCCTTACATCTATCGGTATTATTATTTCTACTTTGCCCTTCTCGGTTTCATATTGTGTACTTTCTTACTGGATCTATGCGCCCTTCTCAGTCAAAAGGTCCTGACTGCAAAATTTGCGTTCATGGATACTAACGAGGCATCTTCCTGCGGTACTTATAGCTTTTAATGACTTCCAAGTTAATTACTTTTAATGACTTACCGGAATTTATTCTTCAGTACATTCACCTCATTGATGATTTCTCGTCTCTCCTCGTTGTATACTTCCCTGTGTTCTTTATTCCTTGAATTTAATCACGTATAACTTCCTTGTTCAACCACATTTTATTCTTCACTGTATAACTTCACCCGTTCAATTTTTTTATTTTTTCCTGCTAAAGGTTCTTTTATAGATTCTTGAATACATTTATTTTCATTTTTTGGAACATATCTTCCACTGTGCCATTTTATAAATCTGATTGACATGTTACTGCGATAAGAAAATTTGATTGGATTATCTTGAAGACGTTCTGCAATATACTTTACTATTTCAGACTCTTGAGTAGGTCTCTTGTTTCATATTCCTTCGCACTGGAATGCGGAAAGTATACTTCGGCAGCCATATTATAGTGCCTTTCTTTTGGGGCAGGGGTCATCAGTGTTCTGATTGGTTTGATGCGTCCCGCCACGAATTCCGCTCCTGTGCCAACCTCTTCATCTCAGAGTAGCACTCGCAACCTATGCCTTCGATTATCTGCTGGATGTATTCGAATATCTGTCTTCCTCTACAGTTTTTGCCCTTTAGAGCTCCCTCTATTACCATGGAAGGCATTCCCTCATGTCTTAACATAACTACTATCTTCCTGTCCCTTCTCCTTATCAATGTTTTCCACATATTTCTTTCCTCTCCGATTCTGCGCAGAAACTCCTCATTCCTTACCTTATAAGTCCATCTAATTTTCAATATTCGTTTGTAGCGTCACCTCTCAAATGCTTCGATTCTCTTCTGTTCCGGTTTTCCCACACTCCTTGTTTCACTACCATACAATGCTGTACTCCAGACGTGCATTCTCAGAAACTTCTTCGTCAAATTAAGGCCCATGTTTGATACTAGTAGACTTCTCTTGAGCAAGAATGCCCTTTTTGCCATTACTAGTCCGCTTTTGATGTCCTCACTCCATCCGTCATTGGTTATTTTACTACCTAGGTAGCAGAATTTCTTAACTTCAACTACTTCGTGACAATCAATCATATCTGCCACTTCTCATTACTTTCGTCTTTCTTCGATTTACTCTCAATCCATGTTCTGTACTCATTAGATTGTTCATTCCATTCAGCAGAATAGTTCCTTAACAAGTACAAACGTAAATATCACACAAAAGTTAGAAAGTTCGTAGATCTTGACGGTATCGTAGCTCACGGATAACATGTTTGGAACACAGTGAGGTAAAGCACTTTTGATAGTTTTGTAGACCCATTGCTACGGACGTGGAGGCCTAGTTGCCACTGTTGTTACGGTAGGCCGAGTTTGTGAGTTCGTCCAACGGCTTCTGGAGCATTACATCAGAAAGACAATTTCTCCCTGCCGCTGTTAACACATATATGTCGCAGGGTCAGGTAAAACGATAGAAGAACGGTAGTTTTACAACACTCCAACCAATTAGTAACAAAGTTACACAAATGAGTCAAAAAGGTTTACTTATCTTTGTGACTTGTTGAATAATGAAGTCTGCAACACTGCTTGAATACCTGTACAACACAAAAAAAAACATCAATAGGTAAGTGAAAATAGTCGTAGGTAAACTAGACAGCACACGGTAAATGCAATTTAGGACTGTTTCCCCGTCTAAGTCAACCCTGGACGATGATCTATAACCAAATGCGAGAGCTGCTCTTCTATCTTCCGAGTAGACTTCTGTCCGTTGTCGTCCGGTTACTGGTGGATTGTACTCGGTCGGCAACTGGCCGAGGAGAAGTCGATGTCTTCATTCTCGGCGCCCCCTGTGGCGTTGGTGGAACTGGTGCAAGTGGCGAGTCTCTAATGGCACTGGCACCAGCTCGCATCTTAGTGCCTGTGGTGCTTTTGCCCTGGCTGTGTTGTTCGAACGACACAGCGGATACGTCGTTGATGCTCGCCGCATACCCAGTTATGGTGGTTGCAGGTTGCTCAGAGTAGACAGGTAATAATTTGGACCTCGTTCTTCAGTCCGAAGACTTATTTTAAGCAGTTTTGTATCCTAGTGCATCCAGTGCAATTTCTCCACGTCTGCCTACCTACTGAATCTTTCATTTGAACCTTCTGATTGTTTTCAAGCTTCGAACAACACGTCGTCTCATTAGCAAGCTTTCTTCTCGATGCCTCAGGATGTGCCCTATCGCAAATTCATGTGCTTCAGTAGCCACTGTACTGAACCGATCACCAATTACGATTTACAGTCAACACTTCTTCCGGTGTCTGATAAACAACGTGGAAACAACATCTTCAATCTGTTCAAAAACAAGTTTCCCTAGTACAAGCTTCTCTCTTCTCACTGAGTGTACCACAGGGACTGTATTGCCTCAAATAGCCTTATTTTCACCTACGCCGCTGCAGTCTCATTTATGTTCCATGGTCTTCATTTCAATAAGGTTACTTGAGACGACTTAACATTAATATATACAGGGTGTTTAAAAAATGACCGGTATATTTGAAACGGCAATAAAAACTAAACGAGCAGCGATAGAAATACACCGTTTGTTGCAATATGCTTGGGACAACAGTACATTTTCAGGCAGACAAACTTTCGAAATTACAGTAGTTACAATTTTCAACAACAGATGGCGCTGCGGTCTGGGAAACTCTATAGTACGATATTTTCCACATATCCACCATGCGTAGCAATAATATGGCGTAGTCTCTGAATGAAATTACCCGAAACCTTTGACAACGTGTCTGGCGGAATGGCTTCACATGCAGATGAGATGTACTGCTTCAGCTGTTCAATTGTTTCTGGATTCTGGCGGTACACCTGGTCTTTCAAGTGTCCCCACAGAAAGAAGTCACAGGGGTTCATGTCTGGCGAATAGGGAGGCCAATCCACGCCGCCTCCTGTATGTTTCGGATAGCCCAAAGCAATCACACGATCATCGAAATATTCATTCAGGAAATTAAAGACATCGGCCGTGCGATGTGGCCGGGCACCATCTTGCATAAACCACGAGCTGTTCGCAGTGTCGTCTAAGGCAGTTTGTACCGCCACAAATTCCCGAAGAATGTCCAGATAGCGTGATGCAGTAATCGTTTCGGATCTGAAAAATGGGCCAATGACTCCTTTGGAAGAAATGGCGGCCCAGACCAGTACTTTTTGAGGATGCAGGGACGATGGGACTGCAACATGGGGCTTTTCGGTTCCCCATATGCGCCAGTTCTGTTTATTGACGAAGCCGTCCAGGTAAAAATAAGCTTCGTCAGTAAACCAAATGCTGCCCACATGCATATCGCCGTCATCAATCCTGTGCGCTATATCGTTAGCGAATGTCTCTCGTGCAGCAATGGTAGCGGCGCTGAGGGGTTGCCGCGTTTGAATTTTGTATGGATAGAGGTGTAAACTCTGACGCATGAAACGATACGTGGACGTTGGCGTCATTTGGACCGCAGCTGCAACACGGCGAACGGAAACCCGAGGCCGCTGTTGGATCACCTGCTGCACTAGCTGCGCGTTGCCCTCTGTGGTTGCCGTGCGCGGTCGCCCTACCTTTCCAGCAAGTTCATCCGTCACGTTCCCAGTCTGTTGAAATTTTTCAAACAGATCCTTTATTGTATCGCTTTTCGGTCCTTTGGTTACATTAAACCTCCGTTGAAAACTTCGTCTTGTTGCAACAACACTGTGTTCTAGGCGGTGGAATTCCAACACCAGAAAAATCCTCTGTTCTAAGGAATAAACCATGTTGTCTACAGCACACTTGCACGTTGTGAACAGCACACGCTTACAGCAGAAAGACGACGTACAGAATGGCGCACCCACAGACTGCGTTGTCTTCTATATCTTTCACATCACTTGCAGCGCCATCTGTTGTTGAAAATTGTAACTACTGTAATTTCGAAAGTTTGTCCGCCTGAAAATGTACTGTTATCCCAAGCATATTGCAACAAACGGTGTATTTCTATCGCTGCTCGTTTAGGTTTTATTGCCGTTTCAAATATACCGGTCATTTTTGAAACACCCTGTAGTTTCACTTTGAGAGGGTCAAAAAAATGGTTCAAATGGCTCTGAGCACTATGGGACTCAACTGCTGAGGTCATTAGTCCCCTAGAACTTAGAACTAGTTAAACCTAACTAACCTAAGGACAACACAAACATCCATGCCCGAGGCAGGATTCGAACCTGCGACCGTAGCGGTCTTGCGGTTCCAGACTGCAGCGCCTTTAACCGCACGGCCACTTCGGCCGGCTTTGAGAGGGTCAGCTAGTTGGATATTCATATCGTTTACGGAGAACTCCTGAAGCGTAAAGAGTGTATATGCAAACACGTTAACACAATGGGTTCCACACTGTATTCTACTAGTCGTGTGTCACTGCAACTTAAGTTACACTATAGGCCAACTAAAAATATTAAAAATCGGAATATCTCTTAGGATCTGTGTGTGTAAGCGAGTTATAGAACCCGTCTCTGACGTGAGTGTTTTGCTGTAGTTATAAGATAATTTTGTAACTGTAGTACGTAGATCAGTCCTTGTGCATCGGCCTCTTCAGATGAAAGAAGTCTTAAAATAATTAATGAACTGTGTGTGACAGACGAACTCTCCCGGTTCTGCTAATGGATGATGACGAAATAATTCCTCATTTAGTCACGCTCTCTTGGGTACAAACTGTCCAAAGTTAATTTCGCTCCATTAACACTGAACCCTCAGCAGGCCACCAAGAACGCGTTTAATTTTCTCGTTATCGTTGACGGCCTTCTAGTGGCGAGCTGACAAAGCGTTTCTGGACTCTGCTGACGGCTGTTTGGCTTATCCGGTGCCCCCGGGGCCACGTTCTGGGCCGTCTGATAAACTATTGATTTTACAGAACATTACGAAAAAGAATGTTTCCTCTCTTCCGAAATTACGCAGCTCTGGTTCTGCGATTTATTTTTGCAGCAATAAACGGAACCCAGAAATAAATGTTTCTTCCATTAGACCACATGATCAACAATGCCATCCATCATCATCATCATCAACAACAGTTTGAGATACCTTGCGTTGTGGTTTCGTAATCTACTATTGGTTAACGAAACAGAATAGCTCGCAACACATAGAAACAAACTCTTCGACCCTTACATAAATTCATACAACGTGAAATACTTTTCTTCTGATACACAAGACATTTATAACAACAGCACAACGCCGCTGATCCCATGTTGTTGTTGTGGTCTTCAGTCCTGAGACTGATTTGATGCAGCTCTCCATGCTACTCTATCCTGTACAAGCCTCTTCATCTCCCAGTACCTACTGTAACTTACATCCTTCTGAATCTGCTTAGTCTATTCACCTCTTGGTCTCCCTCTACGATTTTTACCCTCCACACTGCCCACCAATGCTAAATTTGTGATCCCCTGATGCCTTAGAACATGTCCTACCAACCGGTCCCATCTTCTTGTCAAGTTGTGCCTCAAATTCCTCTTCTCCCCAATTCTATTCAATACCTCCTCATTAGTTATGTGATCTACCCATCAAATCATCAGCATTCTTCTGTAGCACCACATTTCAAAAGCTTCTATTCTCTTCTTATCCAAACTATTTATCGTCCATGTTTCACTTCCATACATGGCTACACTCCATACAAACACTTTCAGAAACGACTTCCTGACACTTAAATCTATACTCGATGTTAACAAATGTCTCTTCTTCAGAAATGCTTTGCCATTGCCAGTCTACATTTTATATCGTCTCTACTTCGACCATCATCAGTTATTTTGCTCCCCAAATAGCAAAACTCCTTTACAACTGACTTATTAAACTGACAGTTCGGCAATTTTCACATCTGTCAACACCTGCTTTCTTTGGGATTGGAATTACTATATTCTTCTTGAAGTCTGAGGGTATTTCCCCTGACTCATACATTCATACATCTTGCTCACCAGACGGTAGACTTTTGTTAGGATTGGCTCTCCCGAGGCCGTCAGTAGTTCTAATTGAATGTTGTCTACTCCCGGGGCCTTGTTTCAACTCAGGTCTTTCAGTGCTCTGTCAAACACTTCACGCAGTATCGTATCTCCCATTTCATCTTCATCTACATCCTCTTCCATTTCTATAATATTGTCCTCAAGTACATCGCACTTTTATAGACCCTCTATATACTCCTTCCACCTTTCTGCTTTCCCTTCTTTGCTTAGAACTGGGTTCCCATCTGAGCTCTTGAGATTCATACAAGTGGCTCTCTTTTCTCCAAAGGTCTCTTTAATTTTCCTGTAGGCAGCATCTATGTTACCCCTAGTGAGATAAGCCTCTACGTTCTTACATTTGTCCTCTAGCCATCCCTGCTTAGCCATTTTGCGCTTCCTGTCGAGCTCATTTTTGAGACGTTTGTATTGCTTTTTGCCAGTTTTATTTACTGCATTTTTATATTTTCTCCTTTCATCAATTAAATTCAATATTTCTTCTGTTATCCAAGGATTTCTACTAGCCCTCGTCTTTTTACCTACTTGATCCTCTGCTGCCTTCACTACTTCATCCCTCAGAGCTACCCATTCCTCTTCGACTGTATTTCTTTCCCCATTCCTATCAATTGTTCCCTTATGCTCTCCCTGAAACTCTCTACAACCTCTGGTTCTTTCAATTTATCCAGGTCCCATCTCCTTAAATTCCCACCTTTTTGCATTTTCTTCAGTTTTAATCTACAGTTCATAACCAATAGATTGTGGGTAGAGTCCACATCTGCCCCTGGAAATGTCTTACAATTTAAAACCTGGTTCCTACATCTCTGTCTTACCATTATGTAATCTATCTGATACCTTTTAGTATCTCCAGGATTCTTCCAGGTATACAACCTTCTTTTATGATTCTTGAACCAAGTGTTAGCTATGATTAAATTACGCTCTGTGCAAAATTCTACCTGGCGGCTTCCTCTTTCATTTCTTAAGCCCAATCCATATTCACCTACTATGTTTCCTTCTCTCCCTTTTCCTACTCTCGAATTCCAGTCACCCATCACTATTAAATTTTCGTCTCCCTTCACTACCTGAATAATTTCTTTTATCTCATCATATATATCATCAATTTCTTCATCATCTGCAGAGCTAGTTGGCGTATAAACTTGTACTACTGTAGTAGACGTGGGCTTCGTGTCTATCTTGGCCACAATAACGCGTTCACTATGCTGTTTGTAGTAGCTTACCCGCACTCCTATTTTTTTATTCATTATTAAACCTATTCCTGCATTACCCCTATTTGATTTTGTATTTATAACCCTGTAATCACCTGACCAAAAGTCTTGTTCCTCCTGCAACCGAACTTCACTAATTCCCACTGTATCTAACTTTAACCTATCTATTTCTCTTTTTAAAGTTTCTTACCTACCTGCCCGATTAAGGGATCTGACATTCCACTCTCCGATCCGTAGAACGCCAGTTTTCTTTCTCCTGATAACGACGTCCTCTTGAGTAGTCCCCGCCCGAAGATCCGAATGGGGGACTATTTTACCTTCGGAATATTTTACCCAAGAGGACGCCAT
This sequence comes from Schistocerca nitens, assembly GCF_023898315.1. NCBI lineage: Eukaryota > Metazoa > Arthropoda > Insecta > Orthoptera > Acrididae > Schistocerca > Schistocerca nitens. Next base: position 75,590,070 of record NC_064617.1, read on the forward strand.
CATCATTTAACCATACAGTATAGCTGCATGCACTCGTGAAAAATTACGGCTGTAGTTTCCCCTTGCTTTCAACCGTTCGCAGTACCAGCACAGCAAGGCCGTTTTGGTTAGTGTTACAAGGCCAGATCAGTCAATTATCCAGACTGTTGCCCCTACAACTACTGAAAAGGCTGCTGCCCCTCTTCAGGAACCACACGTTTGTCTGGCCTCTCAACAGATACCCCTCCGTTGTGGTTGCACCTACGGTACGGCCATCTGTATCGCTGAGGCACGCAAGCCTCCCCACCAACGGCAAGGTCCATGGTTCATGGGGGGAGGGCTGATCCCCCGTATAATGCTTCTGAAATTAAATTTTTGTGTTCCTGTGAGAAATATGTATTTCGAATGTTGCAACCAGTAAATCTATGACAAGTAAACACCATATTAAACTAATCTTTCTGCTAAATCGAGAATTTTACCACGTATTTACAAAGTAAGCTGTTGTGCAACAATAAAATTCAACTAAACGCTTGATTTGAAAAGTAACGTTTACTCAGCTGATGCTGGAAGTCAAAAGATCGTTTTTTAGATGTACAGCTCGAAAGTCTTTGTTCATGAACTAAGCTTCGTACATACCATATATAACTCCAGTACAATGAGCTGAAAATATCTCCTTTTTGAACGAAATTCTGAGCCAAGAATCCTCATTAATGCTATTTTACTGCTGTTTAGTTGAGATATTCAGGGGCAGGGCACGTCGTCTTTGCGTAACGGAAAAGAAAAGCGGAACTTCAAAGAATGTTTGAAAGAACCCAAAATCGCAATTACAGCTTGTAACTTCCCAGCATGATTCATTAATGAAAGTGTGACCTCCCTTGTGGGCAGACCACGTACAACGAAGATGTAAAAGGACAATTAGGAAGCCTTAAGCCTATCTGCAAAAGAACATGAAACATGAGAGTCCCAACCAACATTATATGGAGCACGATGATGTATCTAAGTCTCATCAACACTTGCTGGCTGTAAAAGCATGTGAAGAAATCAAAATATAGCTGCTGAAGGCAGTTAGTTCTTTCTTAAAACCATTAATTCCGCTGAAGGTAGAATGCACGTAGTCTTGTTTTGAAACCAAATACTATATCAAGTATGAATATAAGGAAGAAGAGAGGGAGATTAGATTTTAACGTCAGTCCACAGCGATGTCATTAGAGACGGAACACTAGCACACATGACGAAAAGACGTGGAAGGAAACAGTCCCTACCCTTTCCAAAGGAATCATTCTCCATTTGCTGGAAGCGAATTATGGGTATCACTAATAATCTAAATGTGGATGTCCGCAACGGGATTTGAACTGTAGTCCTCTGGAATGAAAGTCCAGTGTTCTGACTACTGCGCCATCTCGCTTGGTCTCAAGAATGAACACAGGAGTACGTGTGAACATTTCAGATATTGTGCAAACTTCATAAATGACGATGGGATGAAAATAAACCGAAAATGCTTTAGTGAAAGTTCTGATTCTTAACAAGTAACTTAATAATCACAGACAACCAACTAATTTACTTTTGTCCTACGACGGACCACGAAGTGCGTAAATTCCACAACACAGGAGAATCAGAACAAAAGAAAACTCCATACGTTCTAGAACACTACGAGCAATAGCAAAACAGAGGGAATGTAGTGAATGCCGCACGCTAATCTCACAGATGTGCAAATGAAGTACCCTGGGCACCACTGAACGTACAGTTATAGTTCTGTAAGCGTTGCAGACAAAATGTTTCGCCAAGCTGCACGGACACTGTCTCGACCTCACCATAATCCCTGTGGTGCACAGCACGGGAATTGCCATCGGAATGTAACCTCAGCTGTCTACATACGGTCCACAGGCTCACTCTGGCGAGTCTGAGGATCCAGAACAGGAAACACCAAAATTAGAAAATATACCGTATTCAGCTGAGTACCGGAAACAGAGTGCAAAACGCCTTTGTCTCCCGTTCAATGGGACACATTTCGATCCAACTCTACTGTACGGACTTCACATTGGTCAGCCAGTTATACTTACACAGAATCAACCACAGACTTCGTCAGCCAAAGACTGAAAGCAGTGGAGAATTTGGGTACATATTGTCTTCGCAATAATTTCGCAATTCACAACTCGGGTAAAAATAAACAATTTGAAAGGAGATTTTTAACGAATGGCTGTCAAACTGTAACCCAAACAGATCAGCTGGATTAATATTACTAAAATATTGACCATAATACTAAATTTATGGAATGTAGTCTAATTAAATCAGGTGATACTGAGGGAATTAGATTAGGAAATGAGACACTTAAAGTAGTAAAGGAGTTTTGCTATTTGGGGAGCAAAATAACTGATGATGGTCGAAGTAGAGACGATATAAAATATAGACTGGCAATGGCAAGGAAAGCGTTTCTGAACAAGAGAAATTTGTTAACATCGAGTGTAGATTTAAGTGTCAGGAAGTCGTTTCTGAAAGTATTTGTATGGAGTACAGCCATGTATGGAAGTGAAACATGGACGATAAATAGTTTGGACAAGAAGAGAATAGAAGCTTTAGAAATGTGGTGCTACAGAAGAATGCTAAAGATTAGATGGGTAGATAACATAAGTAATGAGAAGGTATTGAATAGAATTGGGGAGAAGAGGAGTTTGTGGCACAACTTGAGTAGAAGAAGGGATCGGATGGTGGGACATATTCTGAGGCATCAAGGGGTCACCAATTTAGTATTGGAGGGCAGCATGGAGGGTAAAAATCGTAGAGGGAGACCAAGAGATGAATACACTTAGCAGATTCAGAAGGATGTGGGTTGCAGTAGGTACTGGAAGATGAAGAAGCTTGCACAGGATAGAGTAGCATGGAGAGCTGCATCAAACCAGTCTCAGGACTGAAGACCAACCAAAACAATACTAAATTCATAAATTTAGAAATAGTACAGACTCGCAAAATCTAGGGCCCATTTTGCAATCAGAACAAAAATTTCTTTCGGATAAGCCACTTCATCCAAGAATTTTCAGTGGTTTTAAATTTCTTAAAAATTATTTTACCTTATTTTGGTAACACAGCAATGGGGTTTGTGGAAAATGATAGTGGACTCAAGAATCGTTGATAAAATACAATCAAGTGAATGTTATATGCGAAGCTAAAGCATGCTAAGTTAATACTAAAAATAAATGAAAATAGCTGTAGCCTTCTCGTAGCCTAATTCTATTACACTGAGGTGACAAAAGTCCTGGGATACTTTGTACGATGACGTCGGACTTTCTTTTCCCAGCGTAGTGCAGCAGCTCGATGTGGCATGGACTCAACAAGTCACTGGAGGACCTCCGCAGAAATATTGAACCGTACAGCTTCTATAGCCGTCAGTGATTGCGAAAGAGTAGCCAGTACACGATTTTGTGCACACACTGACCGCTCGATTATGTCCCACACATGTTTGATGGGATACATGTCTGGTGCTAGTGGAAAATTCACTCGCTCGAATAGTTCAAAATGTCCTTCAAGCAAACAACTGTGACCTGGTAGCATGGACCATTGTCATCCATCAAAAATCCATGGTTGTTTTGGACTAAGAAGCCCGAGAAGGGCTGCTAAACGTCTCCAAGTAGCTGATAATAACCTTTAGCAGTCAATGTTCAGTTCCATGTAATGCAAACACAGCTTACACCATTAAGGAGACACCACCAGCTAGCACAGTGCCTTGCTGACAACTTGGTTGAATGACTTCATAAGGTCTGCATCATACACGATCCTTACCGTTCACCCTTATCAAATGAAATCAGGATTTATCTGACCAGGGCACAGGTTTCCAGTCATCTAGGGTCTACCTGATATGGTCACAAGCCCTAGAGAGAGGCTGTAGGCGATGTTATGGGTAGTAGGAAAAAGTTCATCATGGCGCATTATGTTTCTGTGGGTTGCATACATCCAGAGGGAAGCATACACATCCAGGGGAAAATTATCCCTCTCCAACACCTCTTAACCTATCGTTATGCTAATCGATTTTTGACACCTTGAAGGTTGGTTTATGAATGCCTGGGGATAATCCATCCTTCTGAGGAACCCTCCCCCACCTCCTAAACCCCCACCACACTGGGAAGATGGATGCCAACTCTGGGACACTTTTTTTGTCACCCTGTCCCCAGTTTGGTTCTGAGCCACACTTCACACTCTGCGAAATCCCCCAGCTTTCATCCCTCTCTACTCTTCCTCCCTCCTGTATCCCCTCCCTCCCATTCTCTCCCCTCTCTTCTCCCCATCTGGAAGTGGGGGGAAATGCTCAGTCTGTGCTGAGCCGTTGCTGTGGCAGGATCTCATGACATAAAATTCAAATCAATGTTAGCTGCAATGCAACGGATTTATTGTTATTTCATGAGTTTGCAGGAGATAGGGCTCCTCTCCTCCCATCTCCCACTTCTGAATACGCAGGAAAATGACTGTCTGTGCTTAGCTGCTGGAGGGGAGCGATATAAGATGTGTCTTGGGAGGTGTGTTTACTTATTTATAAGTGTATTATCCTATTGGAATAACATCTTGCATTTTGCAGGGAAATTGGACTAACAATCCCACTACAGTTTTACCATTGCAAACTCAAATAAACACAACTGCTTAAAATTGGTGAGATACTAGAAAAGGGCTCTCGGGAAAAAAATGAATCTCATGACATGAAATGGGTGGCAAGTTCGAGCTATATATTGTTTATTTATTAAATTGCTGGAAAATTTATTCAACTGATGATGTTGATCTTGGACAGAGAGAAATTTAATAAGTGTATTACCTGTAAGTGTATACCTGGGGACTTCATCCATAGCCTGCTACATAAAGAATAGAAGGAGGTGTTAACAGGTGAGTGTAGGGGGAATACTTTTCACCAAATAATGCTGATGCAGCAAGACAGCCCGAGGATGCACCAATCTACAAGTTAAATAGCTGCTGAGGTAGTTGTATGCACACATACATGACAGTAAGAATGGCAGGACATCAAACTATCACTGAAGTGTAGCAAGAGTGGCCCCCCACTGATATACGAGGGCAGTTCAATAAGTAATGCAACACATTTTTTTTCTCGGCCAATTTTGGTTGAAAAAACCGGAAATTTCTTGTAGAATATTTTCAAACATTCCCGCTTCGTCTCGTATAGTTTCATTGACTTCCGACAGGTGGCAGCGCTGTACGGAGCTGTTAAAATGGCGTCTGTAACGGATGTGCGTTGCAAACAACGGGCAGTGATCGAGTTTCTTTTGGCGGAAAACCAGGGCATCTCAGATATTCATAGGCGCTTGCAGAATATCTACGGTGATCTGGCAGTGGACAAAAGCACGGTGAGTCGTTGGGGAAAGCGTGTGTCATCATCGCCGCGAGGTCAAGCAAGACTGTCTGATCTCCCGCGTGCGGGCCGGCCGTGCACAGCTGTGACTCCTGCAATGGCGGAGCGTGCGAACACACTCGTTCGAGATGATCGACGGATCACCATCAAACAACTCAGTGTTCAACTTAACATCTCTGTTGGTAATGCTGTCACAATCGTTCACCAGTTGGGATATTCAAAGGTTTGTTCCCGCTGGGTCCCTCGTTGTCTAACCGAACACCATAAAGAGCAAAGGAGAACCATCTGTGCGGAATTGCTTGCTCGTCATGTGGCTGAGGGTGACAATTTCTTGTCAAAGATTGTTACAGGCGATGATACATGGGTTCATCACTTCGAACCTGAAACAAAACGGCAATCAATGGAGTGGCGCCACACCCACTCCCCTACCAAGAAAAAGTTTAAAGCCATACCCTCAGCCGGTAAAGTCACGGTTACAGTCTTCTGGGACGCTGAAGGAGTTATTCTGTTCGATGTCCTTCCCCATGGTCAAACGATCAACTCTGAAGTGTATTGTGCTACTCTTCAGAAATTGAAGAAACGACTTCAGCGTGTTCGTAGGCACAAAAATCTGAACGAACTTCTCCTTCTTCATGACAACGCAAGACCTCACACAAGTCTTCGCACCCGAGAGGAGCTCACAAAACTTCAGTGGACTGTTCTTCCTCATGCACCCTACAGCCCCGATCTCGCACCGTCGGATTTCCATATGTTTGGCCCAATGAAGGACGCAATCCGTGGGAGGCACTACGCGGATGATGAAGAAGTTATTGATGCAGTACGACGTTGGCTCCGACATCGACCAGTGGAATGGTACCGTGCAGGCATACAGGCCCTCATTTCAAGGTGTCGTAAGGCCGTAGCATTGAATGGAGATTACGTTGAAAAATATTGTTGTGTAGCTAAAAGATTGGGGAATAACCTGGTGTATTTCAATGCTGAATAAAACAACCCCTGTTTCAGACAAAAAATGTGTTGCATTACTTATTGAACTGCCCTCATAGAAGTGAAATATCTGCTGAGTATCTTGTACACACCAACATACATACATGGTAAGAAGGGCAGGACATCATTCTATCACTGAAGAGTAGCAAGAGTGGCCCCCCACCGATATACAAGTGAAATAGCTTCTGAGTATCTTGTATACACCCACACACATACATGGTAAGATGTGATAGGGTAGAAAACTATCACTGAAGTGTAGGAGGGCTCACTGCTCTAATTACAAGTCGATATTGTCATGGAAAACCACAACTCATAAACAACAGATCAAAATGCACTAGGAATCGAGGAAAACCATTGTAATAACACAACTACCGGAAAACCAACTACAAAAGATGTCGCCAAGAGAGAAAGGTGGCAGTGTACTTGTGTTCACTTCAATGTTTGGATACAGAGTAAGTAGCTTAGAATCAGTCTTACCTCCCCTCCTACAACCCCTCCTCCCTTCCTCCCCTCCCTCTTTAGGTAGTCTCTCCGGTCTTCCAGACTTCCTAACCTGTCGCTGATGGTTATTCATCACAGGTGAAGATCTGAACGGTCAATAGCAGTGTGCTTACAAATATACTGAACGTGGCGGCACTGTGCGCAAGTTGTCCTCGACTAAGTCTCACGTATGAAAAGCACTAATTAATAATTCCCATATAAATGAAAAACACAGAGCTCTTTATACTAATCGTCAGAGTGTTCGACGATCCGTCCACTCTGGCCCTGAGAGGTGGAGACCAATGCGCTCACTCGCTATGGCTCGCCACTGCATGACATTATAACACTTCATTGCGCGAATTTATTCTAGTCCTTCAGGTAAACTGTCTGAAGGCTGCCCGGTTGAGGTGTCTGACACTCCAATGTACCAAATAATAGCATTGTGTATGTGTGTGTTTGTGTGTGTGTGTGTGTGTGTGTGTGTGTGTGTGTGTGTGTGTGTGTGTGCTCTCGTATACTGTGGAAGCACGAGATTCCTGGTGTATAGAGGCGTAGAGATAAATTGGTGAGAAATTTTACAAAGGTCACGTGCTCCTCACGGTGTAACACTCTGTGTGTCTCTCTAAAGTGTTGCTGTTCTTAGCAGCCCGTCTGCTGTAATGTGAGCTTATTTGTTTTAAAAAAAAGTGACTGAATAAACGCAAGCACTTATTTTAATCTCCAGTGTGATTCTTTCGCTTAGTACAATGAATATTGTGCTGACAGACCTCACCTCACATCGTGTAAAGGTGTAGTCTTACACTTTTTACCAAATACTGTGACGGCAACAGCGCAAATAGCGGATACAGCACAAAAATTTCCAGCTAGATAAGTGTAAACTCACTTTCGTGGTATGTACTCACGCTTACTACAATGAATACTGGACTGAGAACATTGCATCTTGCGTTCAATACACTACACAATAAGCTCTTAACAGTGAATATGATGAGTAGAAAGCGCCTGCAGTAACGTAATACTGGTAGGACCAAACAAAAACACGATAACCGATACTTAGCAAACTACAGACATAGATAGACGTGTTTTTCTTGTGAGTGGTGCCCGTGTGTCTTAGGAGCAGAGAGATATAACTCTCTGATAAGCAAGGAACTCTCAGTATATATATAATAGCAACGACTATGCTCCATGACAAGTGCACCATGGCCTTGGTTCTACAGGAAGGTGAAACACTTTAATAACATTGGGCTGGCAATGATTAACTGTTTCAGGCCTGAAGAAATCAAACGTATGTCTGGGAAATGGCGACCCCTGGAAAGCGAAATACTTAACTATTCGTCACTGATGGAGCAAACACATGTCTCTGGGAGAAGAACCGCCATCAGAATGCTCTAACCCTCGACAACATCTCGCCATGGGAAGGGCAGCTCCAGGGGCTGCACTCTCAAGAGGGACGGGCGAAGTGACCGGCGTCCGCTGAGGTTTATGCGGGCAGTCACTATTCAATGCGGCAGTGCCGACCATACTTGCTACCGCCGGCCGCTTTCATCATGTCCCTGTAGCCACGCCCTGTCCTAGCCTCCAAGCACGCAAATTAGAATCTGTGTAGATATTGTAAATGAATTGTGAAGCATGTATTACATACATTTCAGACACACTAATATCATTACATTACGGCTGATTTCATGCTATCTGTTCACATTTCGTAAAAGAAATACAGTCATTATTACTCCGGACAGAGAGCTAAAATTTGTATCCCCTCCAGCCTTGTTACTCAGTTCAGAATAGTGTTGTCGATGATGCATGACCAAACTGCCGAGCTCGGAGCTCTCTAATTGTTATTTTTGTCGTATTTTCATCAATTTTACGCATTCTCCGTCCCTTTTCTCAATTTTGCCAGTGAGCCGTAGTAAAGTTAGCTTTGAAAAGCGCGCCGCAGCGTGTAGCGTGAACCAGTCGCCCTCCGTTTTCTGGCGGTGGCGCCGTTGTCGCAATTGAAGGCTTCGGTGTCCCCCTCTAGAGGAAAAGAGGAAGAGTCGGCTGTTCGCGTGGGTTTAAGAATTGGCTGTATGGGCTCTCGTGGAGAGTTGGCAGTCGGGTCATCACGAAGCGACTTCTCTGCCGGTGCTAGAGGGACAGCACGCGGACCGCGGCATCAGCATAAGCGACGCGAGCAGCAGCTCCGTGGTGTGGGGCGTTAACTGCTCGTCGCGAAAGGAATCTTCCTGAGCGTGGGTCCGCAAGGGGCCTAATCTGTAGTTCGGCCGTATGCCGTCGACCGGCGAGGAGATTCTGAAAATCGGCGCGCGTTCCTGCCTCCGTTGAAACGGCTGGCAGCGGGCGGTTCGGCAGAGCATTTGGATGTGCTGCCTTGGTTCAGTCCTGGGAGTCCTACCGCACCAGAAGTTGAGTATTGATTGTTAACAGATTTTATGAAGTTTAATTGAATTCAATTTACTTATTCTTGTTAATTATACCAGCCGTATTTTTTGGGGGTTTCCCGCCATTCATTCTCGTCTGCCCACCCGTGGGAAGGTGGTAATGTTAGAAAGGGTGGTCCGTTTGTCCCCTTTTGAGAACGGGGGGGGGGGGGGGAGTCAAAATAAATCTGTGGTTCGGATTGCTTCTATCCCCTCCCAGCTTACCTACGGGTTTATTCGACTGTTAGCCTCTGCCATGTCTGTGAAAATCTAAGCCAACAGTGACTGTACTGTTTAAAATGCAAAGCACTAACACCTGATCCATTCACTCGCCTGCCATAACTAGTATTACTAGACTCACGTGTAACAGGTACTCTAAGAAAGAAGAAAAATTCCTTTTGCCTCGTGATAAGAACTAGTCTATTGCATAACGGATTCCTGCTCATCTGGAAGCTGTAACTTACGTAAATTTCTGTTTATGTATATTAGGCTATAATCAAGCAAGGTTGTTAATGTACGCCGTATTGGATTTTTTATATTGTTTCTAGTCAGGAAAAACTGTTATGTATTTTTCCAATTCAATACCTTTTAAGGCTTTTACTCAACGTGCTTATGTGTTTTATACAGATAGTTGGTTATTAGTGAGTTTTCTTGCGATGCAAAAGTTTGCTATTTCATTACAGGTAGAAATTGTTGCCTTGAAAGGAGAATGTTGTAAAAGTTCTCAAGTCCTACCTGGCGAGCGTGTCTGTTTGCCGTAAGTTAACTGGCAGAAATTTGTAAAATTTGGCTTTTACATATTTTGGAAATGTTAATGTTATTAACTGTGAGTCCCCCCCCCCCCCCCCGCCGCCCGCTCTCCACCCCCCCCCCCCCGCCACCCCCCGCCCCCCCTACGAACTTTTTTATAAACAGGATTGTCTTTAAATGTTGCAGAGACCTTAGATTCTGCGCCATTTAATGAATGGAGTGAAACTCACCTGTAATTTAGCTGAGCTTGAAATATTATACAGCGTTGCGTTCTATACGTTAAATTGCTTGCCTGTACTTGCCTTTTACTGGGGTGAAATTTTTTATAATAATTTAATAATTTAAAAGTCCTTTCCTACCGTAAATTGTGACCTATTTGTTAAATGAGTGTTGGTCTTTTTTTTAAAAAAAAAATATCGTAAAGTCTTGCACCAAATTTGAATAAAGAGTGTTACTGAAAATTTTGTGTAATTTCACCAGTTATTCCTTGGCACCTACTTCCACTTTACATTTTGTGTATTGATTGAGATTAATAACCTTTCGTGAACCAGTAGTAATTTTATGGTTCAGCCAGGTTATCGGTAATTTCGTGGCCTTTTACCCAGTTACACGAATTCCTAACAACTGTTCTTGGCGACTTGTCACGTCAACAAAATGTCTTATCTCATTGATCTCTTGATTCTATCAGCCAATGACATTGCAGCCTGAGCCGGCCGCGGTGGTCTAGCGGTTCTAGGCGCTGTCCGGAACCGCGCGATTGCTACGGTCGCAGGTTCGAATCCTGCCTCGGGCATGGATGTGTGTGATGTCCTTAGGTTGGTTAGGTTTAAGTAGTTCTAAGTTCTAGGAGACTGATGACCACAGATGTTAATGTCCCATAGTGCTCAGAGCCATTTGAACCATTTGAACATTGCAGCACGGGTTTCAATTTCCATATAATTGCGAAACCACTCCATCTATTACTTCGTAGTAATTTATTGAGGTGGACATATCGTGAAGTCTATTACACTGCCTACATCACATGACACAAATACTGCTTCATAATGTGGGAAACAGCCAGCAACAGAGAGCCGGTGCTAGAACTACATTCCTTAAGTGAAACACTTTCTAAATTCGGTAACATTTTATTCGTGTAGGCCAACCCCTTTGTAGTCGGGAGTCACAAAGAATTCTCACATTCACAGGATGAAGTCGAAGATTGAAATATCTCACCAGTACCTTTGATGATTACCACCCCAGCAAACGAATCACATCCAAGCAGCACTCTGCCCTCTATTTCGAAACGAGCTGCCTCTTCGTTGAACGTACCAGCTAATGATCCTGAACGCAACTGTGCATGGTCTCTCTATGTATCTTGTAACTATTCCTGTGTCTTTAATGAACCCTCCCTGCAACATTGTCTCCTATTTAATATGGAGCTGACCAGAAGTAGAAGAGCACTGTACCTGCTACATTCAACGTCTTTTAAAGGAATATAACGAGCTAAGTTCCACATAATCAGTACACTTTTATATTTTGCTTTCAGAGAGAGCATAACATGTTTTCCGGACATGGACAACCAATCGACACTAATGATATTCTCATTAGAACAGCATGAGCACCTTTCTGCGAAGACTGTTCCACGCCAGTCTTACTCATGACACGCATCCCAATACACACTCTCTCTCTACGTGCATGCATGCTCAGGATGTTAGCACTCACCGGTGCATAGTAAATACGAGCCTGATACATTTGACAGTTTTGTGGTGATATTACAGACGGATAAAAAGAAGAAGAGAAGTATAGTTTATGAATGATGGAACACCAGATGGAACTAGTTTGAAACACTTTACGTAAATCACTTGTGTTATCGACTCTGGGGTTCTGATGTATTGTTTGGAGTCCATACCAAGAAGATATTGGAAAGAGTGAAATGATCATAGAACATAAATGCACACTCCTAAGGCTGAATGGTTCTCCACTTAACATGCTATAATATTAAATCAAATTGGCTTCTGATATATTAGGCTTGGTGTGCAATGCTATTATAAGCGAATGCACGAAAATATTTCCAATGCTTGACATACATTCATGCTGCAAGTTTTCTGTCGAACTCACTATGGCGACAAACTATAAGATGAAAAACCTACTTCTTTCCACACCAAAGAAGAAAAGCATTGCATGTTTCTGATACATGTGCTATATAGTTTTCGAGAAGTGTATAGTAGCCACTATTCACATCCAATTAAAATTCGGAAACTACGCTGTGCTCACATCAGTCCTACAAAAATGATCGCCAGTAACAGAGCATGCATGAAACAATGGCATCTTATGAGGAAATAGACAAATGCATAGCAGCAGTGTTTGACACTTGAAACTACACTCCTGGAAATGGAAAAAAGAACACATTGACACCGGTGTGTCAGACCCACCATACTTGCTCCGGACACTGCGAGAGGGCTGTACAAGCAATGATCACACGCACGGCACAGCGGACACACCAGGAACCGCGGTGTTGGCCGTCGAATGGCGCTAGCTGCGCAGCATTTGTGCACCGCCGCCGTCAGTGTCAGCCAGTTTGCCGTGGCATACGGAGCTCCATCGCAGTCTTTAACACTGGTAGCATGCCGCGACAGCGTGGACGTGAACCGTATGTGCAGTTGACGGACTTTGAGCGAGGGCGTATAGTGGGCATGCGGGAGGCCGGGTGGACGTACCGCCGAATTGCTCAACACGTGGGGCGTGAGGTCTCCACAGTACATCGATATTGTCGCCAGTGGTCGGCGGAAGGTGTACGTACCCGTCGACCTGGGACCGGACCGCAGCGACGCACGGATGCACGCCAAGACCGTAGGATCCTACGCAGTGCCGTAGGGGACCGCACCGCCACTTCCCAGCAAATTAGGGACACTGTTGCTCCTGGGGTATCGGCGAGGACCATTCGCAACCGTCTCCATGAAGCTGGGCTACGGTCCCGCACACCGTTAGGCAGTCTTCCGCTCACGCCCCAACATCGTGCAGCCCGCCTCCAGTGGTGTCGCGACGGGCGTGAATGGAGGGACGAATGGAGACGTGTCGTCTTCAGCGATGAGAGTCGCTTCTGCCTTGGTGCCAATGATGGTCGTATGCGTGTTTGGCGCCGTGCAAGTGAGCGCCACAATCAGGACTGCATACGACCGAGGTACACAGGGCCAACACCCGGCATCATGGTGTGGGGAGCGATCTCCTACACTGGCCGTACACCACTGGTGATCGTCGAGGGGACACTGAATAGTGCACGGTACATCCAAACCGTCATCGAACCCATCGTTCTACCATTCCTAGACCGGCAAGGGAACTTGCTGTTCCAACAGGACAATGCACGTCCGCATGTATCCCGTGCCACCCAACGTGCTCTAGAAGGTGTAAGTCAACTACCCTGGCCAGCAAGATCTCCGGATCAGTCCCCCATTGAGCATGTTTGGGACTGGATGAAGCGTCGTCTCACGCGGTCTGCACGTCCAGCACGAACGCTGGTCCAACTGAGGCGCCAGGTGGAAATGGCATGGCAAGCCGTTCCACAGGACTACATCCAGCATCTCTACGATCGTCTCCATGGGAGAATAGCAGCCTGCATTGCTGCGAAAGGTGGATGTACACTGTCCTAGTGCCGACATTGTGCATGCTCTGTTGCCTGTGTCTATGTGCCTGTGGTTCTGTCAGTGTGATCATGTGATGTATCTGACCCCAGGAATGTGTCAATAAAGTTTCCCGTGTACATGCCGTGGTGCACTAACTCCGTGAACAGAACACCGTCCTTTCCACACACAAGTGTCAAGCAAATGTACACACCGGGATTGTAGTACCTCACAAACCCCTGTAACTGACTCAGAATACGTGCAGATATGAAGATTCGACTTATGTCCAAGATGTGGCAGGGAAATGAAGTATTTGCGAGAATCTACGTTCGTCTCGAGGAGGGTACCAAAATAGGTTTCTCATCGGCTTGGTCGACATGTTTCATCACACTTGCGCAGGAAATCTTCTGCTGACTGTGGTATAGGGACGTTTGCTGTTAACGATTGTGGGTAGATAGCGCTCTAAGTCACACCCAGAACGCGCAATTGTATATGAGTAGAACGCCGGTTATACCACACGATTGGTACAGCCCGAGAGAACACTGAAAAAAAAAAGTTAAATATCCGACAAACGACCTGCCACCACATCTCCGTCTCTAGAATGTGTCATCAGTCTACCATTAAATCATACCTCGTTACAAGCCCTCTCAACCTATTACTCCATCTACTTTCTGTCACCCTTTAACGCAGATCCATATCAGTTTGGAGACAGATGGTTCTCTTTTCTAGGAGAGATCTAAGACAGTGTCCATATTGCATGTATTTCTATTACCTCAGTAAACATGCAGCGTCATGTTGTTAAAATCCATGTTGCAACTGTGCTGCAGGTATTTGTTAGCTGTCTCCATATGGTTGTGATTGGTAGAGAGTATAGAGAAGCAAATTGTAACTATTGTTTGTTAGAGTTTAAAACACTTGAACAGTCTTTGCTCAGTGCGTTTAATCACGGCGGGCTGGTGTCACACTAAAAGCACATATTGTGAGAAACACGCCAGCGTCTTCCCATGTCCTTTTTATTAACTTATTTGTTTGTAGTTTGGTGTCAAGTTGGATTTACATATTCGATGGTGCTGCGTCGGATCGCCGAGCTTATATTGAAAGGGTCTGACAAGGAGACAACATCACACTCGAATTTTTGTAATTCTTTATATTTATGGTACGTGAACTTCAGAACTGAAATATCTACCAGTCAAAGCATTTCGATATAACTCTCAAAAAGTCTTGAGGAAATCGATTCTGAATTTTGCCGACCACCTTTAATGAGTTAAAATAAGGTACTTTATCGACAAGCAGCGTGGCCATATAGTAAAGTGCTTTCTTGCTAAGTGAGAGATGTGGGTCCTATTCCCGGTGGAATCAAATTTGAAACAAAGAAGCAGGTTCTGCGAGCGTTTCCTTTAAGTGTAAGACACTTAAATATGGAAAAAATCGATTGCTCTCGAGTCTGCTAATCGCTGGATCGTGTCGTATTTCCGTCATTATTTGTTTCGGTTTTTTCCATTCAGTCCGAATATCTATTTCATTTAAACATAAAATTAATCGAATTTGTGCTGATTATCACAATTTATGAAATATTCACGTCTTCTTATTTCAAACAGCATATCGCACACAAATCCTATTTTCAGGGCATACGTAAGTTTTTAATTCTGATCGTTTGTAAAAAATTGTTAATAAAGATAGATTAAATTTTAAAAAACTCATTAGAAATTAAAATTTTCCCATCTTTATGGATTTTACGTGTCACGGAAGTGCCCACCGTTGTTTAAAAACTGTTATACCGCGAGAGATCTGGAGAATGTGCTGGCCAGGGCAGCAGTCGAACATTTTCTGTATCCAGAAAGGCCTGTACAGGACCTGCAACATGCGGTCGTGCATTATCCTGCTGAAATGTAGGGTTTCGCAGGGATCGAATGGAGGGTAGAGCCACGGGTCGTGACACATCTGAAATGTAACGTCCACTGATCAAAATGCCGTCAATGCGAACAAGAGGTGACCGAGACGTGTAACCAGTGGCACCCCATAACATCACGCCGGATGGAGCTACTGCTCACACAGCTCGAATTTCACTTGATGTTTTTGAGAGATATGTTTCTGGGACACCTCATCTCTTTGAGAGGTGATGTCAGGTGGCCTGCGTGGTCACCAGATTTGAGCATTTGTGACAACTTTCTTTGGGGATATCCGAAGGAAAAGGTTTTCAAAAGCCGCCCTCACACCCTACCAGAGTTAAAAGAGCGGATTATTGACCAAATGAATGCTATACACCGTGATATGTGTGCAAGAGCTGCTCGAAACTTCAGGGACCGTCTACAACAATATATTGATGCAAATGGCCGCTATCTTGAGGACATTATTTTCAAAACTAAATGAATATAAAACGGTATATTCAACTAACTTAGAAAATAAATTTTTTTTTCTCTATACATCCAGATTTACTTTTTATTGCTCCTTAAAAATGACTAGTCGGTTCTGCAGCACCCGGTATATATATGTTGTTGTTGTGGTCTTCAGTTCTGAGACTGGTTTGATGCAGCTCTCCATGCTACTCTATCCTGTGCAAGATTCTTCATCTCCCAGTACCTACTGCAACCTACATCCTTCTGAATCTGCTTAGTGTATTGATCTCTTGGTGTCCCTCTACGATTTTTACCCTCCACGCTGCCCTCCAATGCTAAATTTGTGATCCCTTCATGCCTTAAAACACGTCCTACCAACCGATCCCTTCTTCTAGTCAAGTTGTGCCACAAACTTCTCTTCTCCCCAATCCTATTCAATACCTCCTCATTAGTTACGTGATCTACCCACCATATCTTCAGCATTCTTCTGTAGCACCACATTTCGAAAGCTTCTATTCTCTTCTTATCCAAACTGGTTATCGTCCATGTTTCACTTCTATACATGGCTACGCTCCATACAAATACTTTCAGAAACGACTTCCTGACACTTAAATCTATACTCGATGTTAACAAATTTCTCTTCTTCACAAACGATTTCCTTGCCATTGCCAGTCTACATTTTATATCCTCTCTACTTCGACCATCCTCAGTTATTTTGCTCCCCAAATAGCAAAACTCCTTTACTACTTTAAGTGTCTCATTTCCTAATCTAATCCCCTCAGCATCACCCGATTTAATTTGACTACATTCCATTATCGTCGTTTTGCTTTTGTTGATGTTCATCTTATATCCTCCTTTCAAGACACCATCCATTCCGTTCAACTGCTCTTCCAAGTCCTTTGCTGTCTCTGACAGAATTACAATGTCATCGGCGAACCTCAAAGTTTTTACTTCTTCTCCATGAATTTTAATACCTACTCTGAATTTTTCTTTTGTTTCCTTTACTGCTTGCTCAATATACAGATTGAATAACATCGGGGAGAGGCTACAACCCTGTCTCCCTCCTTTCCCAACCACTGCTTCCCTTTCATGCCTCTCGACTCTTATAACTGCCATCTGGTTTCTGTACAAATTGTAAATAGCCTTTCGCTCCCTGTATTTTACCCCTGCCACCTTCAGAATTTGAAAGAGAGTATTCCAGTTAACGTTGTCAAAAGCTTTCTCTAAGTCTACAAATGCTAGAAACGTAGGTTTGCCTTTTCTTAATCTTTCTTCTAAGATAAGTCGTAAGGTTAGTATTGCCTCACGTGTTCCAACATTTCTACGGAATCCAAACTGATCTTCCCCGAGGTCCGCTTCTACCAGTTTTTCCATTCGTCTGTAAAGAATTCGCGTTAGTATTTTGCAGCTGTGACTTATTAAACTGATAGTTCGGTAATTTTCACATCTGTCAACACCTGCTTTCTTTAGGATTAGAATTATTATATTCTTCTTGAAGTCTGTGGGTATTTCGCCTGTCTCATACATCTTGCTCACCAGATGGTAGAGTTTTGTCAGTACTGGCTCTCCCAAGGCCATCAATAGTTCTAATGGAATGTTGTCTACTCCCGGGGCCTTGTTTCGACTCAGGTCTTTCAGTGCTCTGTCAAACTCTTCACGCAGTATCTTATCTCCCATTTCATCTTCATCTACATCCTCTTCCATTTCCATAATATTGTCCTCAAGTACATCGCCCTTGTATAAACCCTCTATATACTCCTTCCACCTTTCTGCCTTCCCTTCTTTGCTTAGAACTGGGTTGCCATCTGAGCTCTTGATATTCAAACAAGTGGTTCTCTCCAAAGGTCTCTTTAATTTTCCTGTAGGCAGTATCTATCTTACCCCTAGTGAGACAAGCCTCTACATCCTTAAATTTGTCCTCTAGCCATCCCTGCTTAGCCATTTTGCACTTCCTGTCGATCTCATTTTTGAGACGTTTGTATTCCTTTTTGCCTGCTTCATTTACTGCATTTTTATATTTTCTCCTTTCATCAATTAAATTCAATATTTCTTCTGTTACCCAAGGATTTCTATTAGCACTCGTCTTTTTACCTACTTGATCTTCTGCTGCCCTCACTACTTCATCCCTCAGAGCTACCCATTCTTCTTCTACTTTATTTCTTTCCCCCATTCCTGTCAATTGTTCCCTTATGCTCTCCCTGAAACTCTCTACAACCTCTCGTTCTTTCAGTTTATCCAGGTCCCATCTCCTTAAATTCCCACCTTTTTGCAGTTTCTTCAGTTTCAATCTGCAGTTCATAACCAATAGATTGTGGTCAGAATCCACATCTGCCCCTGGAAATGTTTTACAATTTAAAACCTGGTTCCCAAATCTCTGTCTTACCATTATATAATCTATCTGATACCTTTTAGTATCTCCAGGATTCTTCCAGGTATACAACCTTCTTTTATCATTCTTGAACCAAGTGTTAGCTATGATTAAGTTATGCTCTGTGCAAAATTCTACAAGGCGGCTACCTCTTTCATTTCTTCCCCCCAATCCATATTCACCTACTATGTTTCCTTCTCTCCCTTTTCCTACTGACGAATTCCAGTCACCCATCACTATTAAATTTTCGTCTCCCTTCACTACCTGAATAATTTCTTTTATTTCGCCATACATTTCATCAATTTCTTCATCATCTGCAGAGCTAGTTGGCATATTAACTTGTACTACTGTAGTTGGCATGGGCTTTGTGTCTATCTTGGCCACAATAATGCGTTCACTATGCTGTTTGTAGTAGCTAACCCGCACTCCTATTTTTTTATTCATTATTAAACCTACTCCTGCATTACCCCTAATTGATTTTGTATTTATAACCCTGTAATCACCTGACCAAAAGTCTTGTTCCTCCTGCCACCGAACTTCACTAATTCCCACCATATCTAACTTTAACCTTTCCATTTCCCTTTTTAAATTTTCTAACCTACCTGCCCGATTAAGGGATCTGACATTCCACGCTCCGATCCGTAGGATGCCAGTCAACCTCATTGCATTTGGCAATACGTGTAACAACATTCCTCTCAACAGCAAGTACATTCCTGGAAATGGAAAAAAGAACACATTGACACCGGTGTGTCAGACCCACCATACTTGCTCCGGACACTGCGAGAGGGCTGTACAAGCAATGATCACACGCACGGCACAGCGGACACACCAGGAACCGCAGTGTTGGCCGTCGAATGGCGCTAGCTGCGCAGCATTTGTGCACCGCCGCCGTCAGTGTCAGCCAGTTTGCCGTGGCATACGGAGCTCCATTGCAGTCTTTAACACTGGTAGCATGCCGCGACAGCGTGGACGTGAACCGTATGTGCAGTTGACGGACTTTGAGCGAGGGCGTATAGTGGGCATGCGGGAGGCCGGGTGGACGTACCGCCGAATTGCTCAACACGTGGGGCGTGAGGTCTCCACAGTACATCGATGTTGTCGCCAGTGGTCGGCGGAAGGTGCACGTGCCCGTCGACCTGGGACCGGACTGCAGCGACGCACGGATGCACGCCAAGACCGTAGGATCCTACGCAGTGCCGTAGGGGACCGCACCGCCACTTCCCAGCAAATTAGGGACACTGTTGCTCCTGGGGTATCGGCGAGGACCATTCGCAACCGTCTCCACGAAGCTGGGCTACGGTCCCGCACACCGTTAGGCCGTCTTCCGCTCACGCCCCAACATCGTGCAGCCCGCCTCCAGTGGTGTCGCGACAGGCGTGAATGGAGGGACGAATGGAGACGTGTCGTCTTCAGCGATGAGAGTCGCTTCTGCCTTGGTGCCAATGATGGTCGTATGCGTGTTTGGCGCCGTGCAGGTGAGCGCCACAATCAGGACTGCATACGACCGAGGCACACAGGGCCAACACCCGGCATCATGGTGTGGGGAGCGATCTCCTACACTGGCCGTACACCACTGGTGATCGTCGAGGGGACACTGAATAGTGCACGGTACATCCAAACCGTCATCGAACCCATCGTTCTACCATTCCTAGACCGGCAAGGGAACTTGCTGTTCCAACAGGACAATGCACGTCCGCATGTATCCCGTGCCACCCAACGTGCTCTAGAAGGTGTAAGTCAACTACCCTGGCCAGCAAGATCTCCGGATCTGTCCCCTATTGAGCATGTTTGGGACTGGATGAAGCGTCGTCTCACGCGGTCTGCACGTCCAGCACGAACGCTGGTCCAACTGAGGCGCCAGGTGGAAATGGCACGGCAAGCCGTTCCACAGGACTACATTCAGCATCTCTACGATCGTCTCCATGGGAGAATAGCAGCCTGCATTGCTGCGAAAGGTGGATATACACTGTACTAGTGTCGACATTGTGCATGCTCTGTTGCCTGTGTCTATGTGCCTGTGGTTCTGTCAGTGTGATCATGTGATGCATCTGACCCCAGGAATGTGTCAATAAAGTTTCCCCTTCCTGGGACAATGAATTCACGGTGTTCTTATTTCAATTTCCAGGAGTGTATTTCGCCTTCCGTAATGTTCGCACATGCATTGACGCATGTTGTCAGGCGTTGGATAGCAAATACCCTTCAACTTTCCGGGGACGTCTGATCCGCTGAAAGTGCGGGCCATGGCATGGTGCATCGACGACCAATCCACCTGTCAATACCGCTTCAACCGCACGCGAGGTATGTGCCGGACATCCGTCATGATGGAAGTACATCGCCATTCTGTCATGCAGTGAAACATCTTGTAGTAACATCGGTCGAAAATTACATAGGAAATCAGCATACATTGCACCAATTAGATTAGCATCGATAAAATGGGGGTCAATTATCCTTCCTCCCATAATGCCGCACCATACATTAACCCGCCAAGATCGCTGCTGTCCCACTTGTCGCAGCCATCGTAGATTTTCCGTTGCCCAGTAGTGCATATTATGCCGGTTTACGTTACCGCTGTTGGTGATTGACGCTTCGTCGGTAAATAGAACGCGTGCAAAAAATCTGTCATCGTCCTGTAATTTCTCTTGTGCCCTGTGGCAGAACTGTACACGACGTTCAAAGTCGTCGCCATGCAATTCCTGGTGCATACAAATATGATACGGGTGCACTCGATGTTGATGTAGCATTCTCAACACCGACGTTTTTGAGACTCCCGATTCTCGTGCAATTTGTCTGCTACTGATATGCGGATTAGCCGCGACAGCAGCTGAAACACCTACTTGGGCATCATCATTTGTTGCAGGTCGTGGTTGCCGTTTCACATCTGGCTGAACACTTCCTGTTTCCTTAAATAACGTAATTATCCGGGGAACAGTCCGGACACTTGGATGATGTCGTCCAGGATACCGAGCAGCATAGATAGCACACTCCCGTTGGGCATTTTGATCGCAATAGCCATACGTCAACACGATATCGACCTTTTCCGCAATTGGTAAACGGTCCATTTTAACACCGGTAATGTATCACGAAGCAAATACCGTCCGCACTGGTGGAATGTTACGTGATACCACGTACTTATACGTTTGTGAGTATTAAAGCGACATCTGTCACAAAGCGAAGAGAGTGGTTCAACTAAAACATTCATATTTCTTTACGTACTACACGAATATGTAATGAAAAATGGGGGTTCCTATTTAAAAAAACGCAGTTGATATCCGTTTGACCTATGGCAGTGCCATCTAGCGGGCCAACCGTAGCGCCATCTGGTTTCCCCCTTCAAGCTCGACTAGTTTCGTACTTTGTAGTTTTTTCGTTTGACTCTTATTTCGTGAGATATTTGACCCAGTCACTATCAAGGCGGAACGTGGGGACCAGCCCGGTATTCACCTAGCGAGATGTGGAAAACTGCGTAAGAACCACATCCAGGCTGGTCGGCACACCGGCTCTCGTCGTTAATCCGCCGGGCGAATTCGATCCGGGGCCGGCGCGCCTACCCGAATCCAGGAAGCAGCGCGTTAGCGCCCTCGGCTACCCTGAAGGGTATTGGCCTGCATGTATAATTAACATTAAAAGTGGTACTACAATGTTCGTGTTCACATGTTAATATTATGATAATATGAGCCTGCACTTGAAGTCAAGTGTATGGCAGGACGACAGAGTGTCGCCAAGCATTCGCCTTACTCGCCACAGAGTTGCTGTAACAGGCCGACGTTGCGACAGATAAGCACACACGATGCTGCTGGTAATGGGAGTTCTGCGGAAGCGTAGCGATGGCCGGTGAAGGTGTGGCGCACGTGTGTGTGTGTGGTTGGTCAGACATGTGGAGCAGCGGCGGGTGCGGCGCGGCGCCCACCGGGACGGCGGGCAGCGCGGCGTGGGTGGGGCTGGATTGCGCACCCTGGGAAATCCGACCCGCGCCCGTTTCTGCCGCACCTCGCCTCAAAGCGAGGCGCTGCCGTGGGCGTAAGCCGAGCCCGTCTGGCTGGCGTCGGTTCCGCCGGGCCGCACGCTTACTCAGCGCCCGGGTATGGGGCAATAACGCCCCAGGAAGTCTGATGGCGGCTCCTGTACACTTCTCGCCTGCTGTAGAGTCTTGTCACTCCAGCACCTCAATGACACCCTCTTACGTACAACAATTTTTCACCCAAGGTGAACTGTGACTACTTGCCGGAGCAGTAAATACGAGGGGCGCTCAGTAAGTAGTGCAACGCTTTTTTTTTTTTTTTTTTTGTGAAAGCGGGTTGGTTTTATTCAGGATTCCAATACACCATATTATTCCCCCCTCTTGTGGCTACAAAACCCTATTTAATGTCCGTTCAGTGGAACGACCTTACGCCACTTTACTGGCAGGGTGCGCGCGCCTGCACGATACCCTGTGTTGGGCGGAGCCACAGTCTTGCTGCATCAATAGCCTCTCCATCATTCACACACTGGTTCCCATGTAGTGCAGCCTTCATTGCGGCAAGCAGATGGAAGTCAGAATGTGCGAGATTTGGGCTTTAGGGTAGCTAAGGAAGATCAGTCCAATGAAGTTTTGTGAGCTAATCTAGTATGCGCAGACTTGTGGCAGGCCTTGCCTTCTCGCGAAGAAGGAGAAGATTGTTTGCATTTTTGTGGCAACAAACACCCTGAAGTCCTTTCTTCAGTTTGCTGAGGGTACCGCAATACACTTCAAAGTTGATCGTTGCGCCATGAGAGGCCCATTCAGACTCCCAGAAGACCATCGCCATGATTTTATTTTATTTATTTATTTATTTATTTATTGTTCCCTGGGACCAAATTAAGGAGAAGTCTCCATGGTCATGGAACGAGTCAATACATGAAATTATAACACGATAGTAGACACAGATAAAATGAAATACAAGAAACGTATTCAGGCGACAATTCGTAAGTTTAAATAAAGAAAATCAGCAATGTAACACAGGAATTTGCTTAATTTTTCAGCTCTTCCAGGAGCTCCTCGACAGAATAGGAGGAGTGAGCCATGAGGAAACTCTTCAGTTTAAAAGCGTTTGGGCTACTGCTAAGATTTTTGAGTTCTTGTGGTAGCTTATTGAAAATGGATGCAGCAGAATAGTGCACTCCTTTCTGCACAAGAGTCAAGGGAGTGCATTCCACATGCAGATTTGATTTCTGCCTAGTATTACCAGCTGAGGTTGCGGCTTTGAACATTTTCTTCAGAGGTGACGTGATGTTGCACCACACCAGGGATTACCACTGCGTTTCCGTTTCGAAGTGAAGAATCGATGTCTCTTCGCATGCTCCGATATTCGACGAAAATTTGGAATGATCAGTCTCGTAACATGTGAGTAATGCATATTAAATGGTACTTTGTTGCTCTTTAAGGTATTCTGTTATGCGGCGAGAAAGACAGCGGGCGCACACCTTTGAGTGTCCCAACTAGTGGACGAGTGTGTCAGCACTGCCAGCGGACACGTCCAGTTCAGCAGCGAGGTGATCCGTCGATCACCTCGAATGAGAGTGTCCGCACGTTCCATTACTGCAGGAGTCTCAGCTGAGTGCGGTCAGGCAGCACGTGGAGCATCGGACAGGCTTGCGCGATTTTGTTGTGATAATGGCAGATGCCTTGCCCAACGACTCATCGTGCTTTTGTTCTTTCCCAGGTCTCCATAGACATTCTGCAAGTGCCTGTAGATATCTGTGATTGGTTTACCAACAAAAGCAACTCAATGACAGCTCTGTACTTGGAACAGACCTCCTTTGTAGGGAACATGTTGTAGGCTGCATATAGCACCACCACCTGTCGGAACTTCTTGAAACTGTAGGTGCCGAAGCGGAAATATTCCTCAATGTCCCACAACAAATGGGTTCACCGTGTGAACAAACAGTAGTTACGTATTGAAATCACAGTTTTCGACCAAATATCTGTAATTAGTGACAGAAGACTGATAATGGAGCACAACAATAAGGGCAAACAGGACGAAAATTGTGAAGAAAACAGTTCGGAACGTAGAAAAATGCTTACCTTTCGTAAACAGAGCTATATTGCGACCTCCAGCGTGTGACCAGATGAGAGGAAACGCAGTTGCCAACCAAAAACTCGAAGAACTATCGCACTGACGATGCCTTTTAAAGTGAAAATGGAGAAACGCGTGTGGCAGAAATAAAATGCAGTGCAGCAATAAAAGTCCGTTTTTATTTACTAAACAAATATTTCTGTGCTTGTTGAGGAGTATGGCCACGCAAACAAACACGTTAAACATAACTTTTTGCACCTGATGGTCATAAAAGTCCAATACTCTTCAAGAAACTTCATTTTATTTGCGGTTCTTTTATGATAACATAAAAAAGACACTTACTTCCGAGCGAATTTACATATTCATTTAGGAAGAAGAGAATTTTAATCGTCTGCGCAGTAAAGAATGTGAGCTGAAAGGTGAGGCCTCATTCCGTAAATAAAATTCGTCGACGAACCGCGTGAATGGTCATGTCACTTGTCTCCCTAACAGTTGAAAGATGCGTTGAATAACGGCACTGTCAATTCCTCAATGGTTTTGCAATCGATAACTCACGAATTTCTCTTTGCTACCATTTCGCAAAGACGTTCTGTAGCCAATAAAGACATACAGTGTAGATTCTTTGCTCGGTGTCACTTTGCGACGGTAGTATGTTCCCTTTGGTGACTACCACGCGCTTCATCACCAGAGCTCACGTCGTTGTGCTCGGTGCGGAATGTCGTGACCACATGAGCCAAGCGACTCCATCCCTGAAAGCTCCAGCTTCTCTTAGAGCCTGCTGAATGGGTAAACAGGATATTTTCTTGATTTGATCTAGTCACCTGCTCAGCTCGCTGCTCTTCGCCTCGGTCCCTTGCTCTCGATCTCCCCTTCTGTGAGTATTTTCTCTAGATTTTCCCCGTCTCTCCGCACAACATGGCCCAAGAACAGGAGAATGTTTTTCTTGACACGAGAACAAAGGCTCTTGCATATACCGACATGCTAAATAGTGGACATGTTTTTACTTCTTTCGGCCCATTTTATGCGCAGCATCCCGCGACGGCACTGAATCTCAATGGCATCAGTACGCCGTTTGTTCCTCGCATTACAAGTGGTGACTGACGCAACCAGCCACAAATACTTATTTTAGATATATGTGACGATGCTGTGCTCATTATATTTATATGTTTTGACGATGCCATTATGGCCTTATCAGTGTAGGACATGATGTAAAAAAGATCTGAGGATGGTCATTACGGACTGAACCCGATCATCGTCTAAAGAATTGATATTGTGATCAAATACTGGAAAAATAAGAAACAGTTTTAGAATGATTTATTTTACTGCCATAGCAGGTTTCGGGCTACCATGCCCTTCTTCAGATGGCTAATATTTTTCGGTAAATAGCAGCTGTGATCAACAGCATGTCGTCTACTCGACACTGCACAGGAATATTTGAGTATTTAGTGGCACTTTGAAATGCGAGCACTTTAGTGAATTTTTATTAACGAAACAACTGATGAAGTGGCACTACATGCTCAAATATTCTTGTACAGTGTGGAGCAGATGAAATGCTGTCGACCAAAAACAAAAAAAAAACTATGTAACGGAAAATATTAGCCATCCGAAGATGGGCACAGTAGTCAGAAACCGGTTGTGACCGTAAAATAAAACGTTCAAGAAGTATTTGTCGGTGGTTGCGTCATTCACCAACTTACGAACTGTGATGGCAGGTTCCGACGTAGAAACTCCCGACTCGGCACTATACTTAAGCGGACGCTTTGCCCTAAATACGGACTACGTATTTTAAGTACAAATATAGTCAGCTGGACATTTTCAGTTCTTTATTAATAATCAGTTAAACGACTTTTTGCTCGAGATCAAGATTGAACGCGCTTCAGCTAGAAAAATAATACAGTTAACAGCCTTATAACCAATTCGTTATGGTAGAAGCTAAGTGTTCCATTCTTCTGAGACGGAAAATGAAAAGGTATTCAGTAACTTCAGCTATTTCAGTTGCTTCGACAAAAAATAAAAATTATATATACGAGGGTGAGTCAAATGAAAAACTTAAATATTTTTTAAAATATTATTTATTGTGCATAAGTGGAACAAAGCTGCATCACTTTTCAACATAATCTCCCCCACGCTCAATGCAAGTCCTCCAGCGCTTACAAAGTTCATTAATTCCTTTAAAAAAAAATTCTTTTGGTAGTCCGCGGCACCACTCAAGCACCGCTTGGCGTAGCTCTTCATCAGAACGGAACTTCTTTCCTCCCATTGCGTCTTTGAGTGGTCCATACAAATTGAAATCACTTGGGGCAAGGTTTGGTGATTATGGTGGATGAGGAAGACACTGAAAATGCAGGTCTGTCATTGTTAAACTGTTGTAGGGCGGTGTGTGGCCTTGCATTGTCATGTTGCATAAGGACACCTGCTGACAGCAATCCACGTCGCTTTGATTTCATTGCAGGCCGCAGATGATTTTTTAATAGATCTGTGTATGATGCACTGGTGACAGTGGTCCCTCTAGGCATTTAATGCTCCAAAATGACGCCTTTTTCGTCCCAAAAGAGCGTCAGCACTATCTTCCCTGCTGATGGTTCTGTTCGAAACTTCTTTGGTTTTGGTGATGAGGAATGGCGCCATTCCTTGCTCGCTCTCTTCGTTTCCGGTTGGTGGAAGTGAACCCAGGTTTCGTCCCCAGTAACGATTCTTGCAAGGAAGCCATCACCTTCTAGTTCAAAGCGCTGAAGAAGTTCTTCACAAGCATCAACACGTGGTTCTCTAATTTCAGGAGTCAGCTGCAGTGGCACTCTTCTAGCAGACACTTTGTGAACTGGAGCACATCATGCACAATGTGGTGTGCTGACCCATGGCTAATCTATAAACATGCTGCAATGTCATTCAGTGTCACTCGGCGGTTTTTCTTCACTATGGCTTCAACTGCTGCGATGTTCTGTGGAGTCACAACTCGTTGTGCCTGACCTGCAAGAGGAGCATCTTCCACTGAAGTCACACCATTTGGGAACTTCCTACTCCATTCGCAGAATTGCTGTTGTGACAAACATGCATCACCGTATTGAACCTTCATTGGTCGATGAATTTCAATTGGTTTCACACCTTCACTATGCAAAAACCGAATAACAGAACATTGTTCTTCCCTGGTGCAAGTCGCAAGTGGCGAGGCCAAATTTATACTGATACTGCGACGGTATGTGTGCATCTACACTATGCTGCCACCTACAGGCCATTCTGCACGCTGTTTGTAGTATGCTTACAGACTTACAGCATAACGGCGCGAAATTTCGATTTGTTATTACAAATTTAAGGTTTTCATTTGATTCACCCTCGCAGTTAAAAATTAAAATTTCGCATTTGAAACCTCTTTATCTACAACGCTACTTTTCTTGGAAATCATTTCGTGGAATTCTTGACAGGATAATTTTAAGTAATATAACATCATCATCATCTATGGGACTGTGTCAGTTTGCACTTCATTGCATTTCTTCATGCACTGGACGCTCATGAAAGACGGCATCGTTTCGACGTTTGCCTTATGACCTGGAACTGTAAAGTAATATTCTGCCAATTTCAATAATTCCGAATAAAATTCATTTTGATGTAGTTTGAAATAAGCTGTCTACCAATGCTCGCGAGCCAATTTAAAGACGATATAGTTTGTTTTTTCCTCTCTCCATAAATTTTGTATGATTTTGCGAATGACCCAAGAATTTACTGTCATCCAGCTTCGCTTTTTTTGTTTTTGTTTAGAATTGCATTTGATGGTGGTACATCTCCTTCATAACTTACTGCTAACAGTCATTAGCTTGGACCAGGTCTTAGTTGTGCGTTCTCTACTTCATCGCTAAAACACCTAACAAGAGCTGGAGAGGTGAGAATTGCGTACAGTACAATTAGTGTTAGTTGGTCTCATAGCGCACATGATAGCACACGAGACTGCTCAGCCTTTGGCTGGGGTTTTTCGTTTTTAGGAAATCTACCGAAGAAAGCGTTTGCCGAAACCGCCTCTGGCGGGGCGCTAAGATTTCGCCCGCAACGGCCTCATCGTTAATGCCAATCAATTAGGAAATGATGCAACGTATGGAATTTTTTTTCTTAACAATTATTTTTCAGCACAACCTACCCTGCAACAGCCTTACAGGATTTTTAAACTGTTTTGATCACCCCGTATTTGGCCAGGCAAGACCGTAAAAATTCGGACATATCTGGAGAAGGCCAGACATCTGGCAACCTCACTGCAACGTGCTCTTAGCGCTAGGATTTCGCCCGGAACAAGTCCCGCCCATTCACCCCCCTCCACGCCTATCCATAGTGTAAGGCGCTCCCCTAAACAGCCGCCAGTTCCGCAAACTGGAAGAACCTACATCAAAGTTGTTATCGTCACAGTCCAACACATGTTACACTGTGATGAAATTCAGTAATGATAAGAAATTTAAGTTTTTCTGGATAGTAATATAATATGAATTTGCATTATTAAAGAAATAAAAATATTGATAGAGAATTGAAAGCATCGCCAGCAATAGAAAACAAAAAATAACGTGATGTTATTTAAGGGCAAAAAGGACAAATTTTCGTTAACTAATTCAGTTTTTATAATACGTTTATTTGAGTGAAACAGCAGAGCAAACATACAGTACAAAAACAATGGTCTTGAATCTGTTATGTCGGTAGTAAAACCACGGATGCAGTCGACTAACTCTGTTGTCTAAAATCAACGTTATATAGAAATAAGTGAAAGTCGTTTTTTTATGTAGGCCCTCATAGTAGCTCACGAAAATTAAAGAATATAAGAATGCCGTAAAGTAGAAATGCCTAATGAAAGCAGTAAGATATTTGCTTATATGACATATTTCGTTAGTATTTGCATGGCTAATGGGTGTATTTTAACTTGTAAATTCTTCGAATGCCATACCTGCGCATTATAAACGAGGTTATAAAGAATTGTGGCTGTTCATGTGTGATTAGTGTCCTATATGCTGCTGCAAACGTCTCAGGAAAATAATCTGTCGTTATTCTTTGTCCTGTCTATTTTTAACCAAAAGATTTATTAATTTCCTAAATGTCATTCAAAACATTTTTTAAAAATAATAATGATGATGTGTATTTTTGTCACAGAGCAGTTATGGAGGAAATAAATGCTGCAGTGTTTCACGGCTGTAAAACGTCCTTCATGATGTGCTAGCTCTTCTTCCACCCCTAAAACTTTTCAGCAAAACTATTCAGTGAATAACACGCAAAAATAGCCTGGATCGATCTAACAAGAACAAAGTAATTTTGATGCCCTCTGGACTTATAGTGAGCACTGTTGCTTGTTTCGCGTATACTGTCTCAGTTGTGAAACTCGAGTGTCAAGTATACCGTGGTACCTCTTCCTCCGAGCAAATTATTCTTTCAGGGTAGGTTTTTCCTGTTTTAGCTTTGGGTGCTTTTTCTCACATTGAAGTATGTTTCTTCATAGGGTATTCATCTGCATACTGAGTTCTCGTATTTAAAGAATTCAGTGCTAAATTGTTTTCTCTTATGTTTGCTGTGGAAGTATCTGGCACAGTTGAGGCCAATTGTGCGCGTTTTTGTAACGTGTCTTTTAACTATTTGGCAAAATTTAAGACCTGGCAAGATACTAATTTAACATTCACTCCAAGTGCAGCCGAAAGCGGCAAACCACGTGGGTCAACTGAAACGATGCCCAGGCGCCGAACAAAGACCGGGGAAACCGGGGGTGAGTGGGCGGGACTTGTTCTGGGTGAAATCCTGGAGCTAACGATTCCTCTCACTGCAGGGTTCTTGTTTCGCAACCAAAAAAAAAGAAGACGAAAAACACGAGTGTTTCAACAGGCTGGACCTCCGTTCCGTTTGTCATGGCTCTGTTGGTGAGCTTCCTAGTAGTAAGCCACCCTCGCACGATCCGTCTCTTTATATCAACAAACTTGTTTACTGAGTCATTAACTGGTTTGCATCACGTCCGGTCTCCAGAAAGAGCAGCCCGCTTACGCAGAAGTGCTGTGTGAACAGCCCCTGGACCGGTAGTCGGACGGAGTAACCAGCTGCTGTACGGAACCTGCCCTCGGGTCGCGCGGGGTGGAGGCCGGCGCCCTACGCCCTAGGACGGGCAATCAGTGCGCGGCGGAAGCAGTCGGCAGCGGATATGCGGGCAGCCAGCCGGGGCCAAAGATTGCGGACGGCGCCCGTGGGAAAGGCGGGCGCGGACACCTGCCGCAGCGCCGTGAGAAACACCTGCGAGGCGGCCGCATTACCATCACAAAGCTGCCAGCGCCACGCACTGCCACGCCGCGCACGCGTAATAGCCGCAGACAAAGCGGCCGGCCCTCTATCAGATGCCGCCGAAACGCGACGAACGTTTCCCACGCACGCGAAACGCTATGATTCGCCTCCAGTTCGGGGGTAAAACTCTATTGATTTTTTTTATTATTATCTAGGCGCGGCCTAAAAAGTAACAGCGATTCTACAGCAAACTAATACCTCGGAAAAGACTAAACACTCATTTCGACCGTGTCTCGGAACTTCAGTGCTCTCGGGGCGATATAACCCTCGCGGCAGCAGCCAAAATCCACGCGATCTCGCAGATAAGGCTGGTTCACACTAGGCCAGTTCTTTAACCAAGTGCCAAGTGATTCAGTAGCTCTACTTGACAGCTAAACGACAAATAAGCAACTGCACGTTCACACGTAATTTAGTTGGCTGCTGTCTATTGCTCACTGCAATACGATTCGGATATCGAAGGCTAACCGAGCCATACGTCTTGCAGCAATGGTTATACCGGAAGTTGGACGAAGAGAATGAAACTGTAAGGAAGCGAAAGTCCACTGACGAAAGAGATTTGTATAGAGTAACAACCGTGCTTCTGAAAGAACTAAGTGAAGATCAGAAAGAGTACGTTTCAGCAATGAGAACGTCGGAAAGTAGCTTCGGCTCTCTTTCAGAAAAAATGCTGTTAGAGAATGTACCGAGTTCAGTGACCAATGAGAAGCATGTGGTCGTGTTTCATTACATCAGGTTGTAAGTAGGCTGTTTAGGTTTTTATGTTGGTAACGCCACGTAGCGCTCTATATGAAAATCACTGACTGTGCTGTGTGAAGGCTGTGGTTGGTTTGCATTGTTGGAGTATATGCTATTGTAGTGTTGGGCAGTTGGCTGTTAACAGCACATAGCGTTGCGCAGTTGGAGGTGAGCCGCCAGCAGTGGTGGATGTGGGGAGAGAGCTGGCGGAATTTTGAGAGCGGACGATCTGGACGTGTGTCCATCAGAAAGAGTAAATTTGTAATATTGGATATCATGGACTGATATATGTTGTGTCTAGACCATACAGCCTAGACACAATGCTGTAGCCGATAGGGCACGCAAGGCTAACGCAGACGGGCGTGAAGTCTGGAACATGAGAACTTATAAATGAATAAGAAGAAAAGTACGTAGATGCTTGTTACTTAACTTTTAATTAGTCCTTGGAATACATCTCTCTTGAATATTAGTAAGCTATAGGCACTGATACAAATGGCGCCTTGCTAGGTGGTCGCCAGTTAACTTAGCAGAGGGCTATTCTACTGTCTATCTCTCGGCAAATGAGAGCAAGGCTTAGCACGTCCAATCGCTAGCTATGTTGTCCGTACAACTGGGGCGAGGTCTCCTCAGTCTCTCGAGACCTGCCTTGTGGTGGCGCTAGGTTTGCAATCCCACAGTGGCGACACGCGGGTCCGACATGTACTACAGGACCGCGGCCGATTTAAGTTACCACCTAGTAAGTGTGGTGTCTAGCGGTGACACCACAATATATATATATGACTTTTGAACACTATTAAGGTAAATACATTGTTTGTTCTCTATCAAAATCTTTCATTTGCTAACTATGCCTATCAGTAATTAGTGCCTTCAGTAGTTTGAATCTTGCCGGCCGAAGTGGCCGAGCGGTTAAAGGCGCTACAGTCTGGAACCGCACGACCGCTACGGTCGCAGGTTCGAATCCTGCATCGGGCATGGATGTGTGTGATGTCCTTAGGTTAGTTAGGTTTAAGTAGTTCTAAGTTCTAGGGGACTTATGACCACAGCAGTTGAGTCCCATAGTGCTCAGAGCCATTTGAACCATTTGAATCTTTTATTTAGCTGGCAGTAGTGGCGCTCGCTGTATTGCAGTAGTTCGAGTAACGAAGATTTTTGTGAGGTAAGTGATTCATGAAAGGTATAGTAACAGTGTTAGTCAGGGCCATTCTCTTGTAGGGATTATTGAAAGTCAGATTGCGTTGCGCTAAAAATATTGTGTGTCAGTTTAGTGATGATCAAAATAAGTAAAGAGAGAAATGTCTGAGTACGTTCAGTTTTGCTCAGCTGTTTGAAAATCAAATAACGTAAGGGGTTTATCAACACAGTAATTCATAAATTTTTCTAAGGTGACATTTCATAAGGCTTAGTGTATTCCTATAAGATGTGATGGAAGAGGTGGGTGAAGAAATTGGATCTGTAAGGAAGAAAAAGTGAATTGAATGGAGAGGTCTGCAAGGAGCATCCAAAGTGATTCTGAAAGAACTCTCAACTGAAGACCCAAAAGAATGTTTTTCGACAGTGAGAATGTCGGATAAGAGAAGTGTCTTTCCCATGTTCTGCACACTCTCGGGGAAGTTCTTGCTGTGTTGCAGCATTAGGTGTAGGTGAACCTACCGAAGAGTCTGTTTTGCGCGATGGAGTTTTTGTAATACATGGCGTCGACGTGTTTACACACAGTTGAATGTGATCTTGCGCCTCCAGAGACAGCAGCAATGCGAATGATTTCAACTGGAGAGCAACAGGTTTTCCGGACCCATCAGACTCGGTCTCTTCAGACGACAAGTTTTTAATTTTTTTTTAATTTTCCGTTTAATCTCCTTCTCCTGGAACTCTGGTAGTCCCATCGTCTTTTCCACCTTTGTAATTGCGGCTGCCTTGGTTGCTTTATTCTTGTACAGTGGACATTTCATGTTCCAGAAGCACTCCCGCTGTATTGCCACTCCAGCAACTCGTATTATTGCTGATTGACAAGCAAGTGATGACTGAAAAGACAGAACTGAACGAGGACAGACAATAATGCACGCTACTGAACAAACTGTGTTCACACGTGTACAGTGACGCCCAAGTGATAGAAATAGGCTGGGGTGGGGAAAGCTTCTTGACCGCTAAATATTCAGCTTACTGTATCGGGCCGACTAATTTAGTCACTAAATCACTCGCCGCTTGTCTAAATTACTGGCCTAGTGTAAACCAGCGTCCAGAGGTGACTACCAGAAGAAAAGCACCTGCGACCCCATCGAGAAAAGAAGCACAAGGGGAGGCTACGACATTGGAATCACAGATTTACTTCAAACTTTGTACACCTTCAGCAGGCCATTAGAACAACACGTTGTGGAAGTAGTAACGTGCACTATTCTGGCAATTCCGAGAAAATCGCAACAGAAATTTTGCTTGTCTGTTATCACTGAGTTACTATAGACATTTTTGACTATCTCAAATACTATCGTGGGCTAATAGTGGGCAAATAATGGTTGGTTGGCAAGAGCTGAGCAGTATTTAGATGGCGGTGTGACACAGATGGTCGGTGTTTGATGTACTTTATTTTAGACATCCCTTAAGGTAGTGGCTAGCATGCGTGCATTTGAGCACGTGACACTTTGGTATATGATTCCCATCAGGCGGTCTTTCCACATACAGTGCTTACATGATGTGGCACACATGGTTTTTAAATAATTGAGATGTCCGCACCTATCCCATAAACAATAGTCATATTCATATAAGTGGTTAGTAGCCCATGAGCGGTGAAATGGAGCCTCAGGTGACAAGATGACGTTTAGCTGGTCCGTCTCGAGCTTTTGGGATTTAATTCCCTTTACATTTATTTGTAGTTGCAATCCAGAGACGACTTCATCCTTGTCCATTTATGGCATGCACATGGGCATATCAGTAGCAATCTGTTATTTCTTTTTAATTCTTCCCTGTGAAGAACATGCCGTTTTCCCATGTCAATTATCCATAAAATTTTCCTATGTGTCTTTTCGGGTCAAGCGCGTTTTATCCTATATCTATTTAACAATATAGTCTTTACTATAAGAGGCGGTAATTCTCCTTAGCAGCGCGTGGTGAAATTGACCTCTGTCGGTCGATAGCGTATAAGGGCGATGAAAGGGCGTTGCACGTTTTTTAGACGTGATAAATAATTTCACCTATGCTGGTCATTTGCTACTACATGGAGATGAAGTGGCGTTGTTCGTTCACTCACGCGATATATTTAGTAATAAGATAAAAAATTAATCTTGACAATATTCTTCATTCAGTGAGTGTCAGCTATAAGAAGTATATCTACATCAACTGATAAAAACGCCTACTCGACCATCTGTGTACAGGTTAACCGAGATTATTGCATTATGGCGTTTACATACTACAGTTTCGCTGTTGTACGTCCTATGTCATCTTCCACTAATAACGATGGGTGCGTTACGCTGCATTCGTTGTGAAAGGGCCGATATATTCTAATAGTGTAAGTCGGGATACTGTGTTCGAACTTATATAATTCCATGCATAGTTTGTTACATTTTAGTCATAACCTGGTGCAGAGGCTTTACGTTTAAGATTTTCAACCTTTCTGTAAGTTACTTGTTTTAAGATATAACTGCATTGGTCTTTTATCTTTGACAGTCATGGTCTCAGTTAGACATGCGCAATGTTCCCCGCCATGTTGATTTGCAGTGCGTTATCTACAGGGCTATTACAAATGATTGAAGCGATTTCGTAAATGCACTGTGGCTCCATTCATTGACATATGGTCACGACACACAACAGATACGTAGAAAAACTCATAAAGTTTTCTTCGGCTGAAGCCGCACTTCAGGTTTCTGCCGTCAGAGCGCTCGAGAGCGCAGTGAGAACCGTTGGGCAGAGAAAGCGTATGCCGTGCTTGAAATGCACTCACATCAGTCAGTCATAACAGTGCAACGACACTTCAGGACGAAGTTCAACAAAGATCCACCAACTACTAACTCCATTCGGCGATGGTATGCGCAGTTTAAAGCTTCTGGATGCCTCTGTAAGGGGAAATCAACGGGTCGGCCTGCAGTGAGCGAAGAAACGGTTGAACGCGTGCGGGCAAGTTTCACGCGTAGCCCGCGGAAGTCGACGAATGAAGCAAGCAGGAAGCTAAACGTACCACAGCCGACGGTTTGGAAAATCTTACGGAAAAGGCTAAAGCAGAAGCCTTACAGTTTACAATTGCTACAAGCCCTGACACCCGATGACAAAGTCAAACGCTTTGAATTTTCGGCGCGGTTGCAACAGCTCATGGAAGAGGATGCGTTCAGTGCGAAACTTGTTTTCAGTGATGAAGCAACATTTTTTCTTAATGATGAAGTGAACAGACTAAATGTGCGAATCTGGGCGGTAGAGAATCCTCACGCATTCGTGCAGCAAATTCGCAATTCACGAAAAGTTAACGTGTTTTGTGCAATCTCACGGTTTAAAGTTTACGGCCCCTTTTTCTTCTGCGAAAAAAACGTTACAGGACACGTGTATCTGGACATGCTGGAAAATTGGCTCATGCCACAACTGGAGACCGACAGCGCCGACTTCATCTTTCAACAATATAGTGCCCCACCGCACTTCCATCATGATGTTCGGCATTTCTTAAACAGGAGATTGGAAAAAGGATGGATCGGTCGTGGTGGAGATCATGATCAGGAATTCATGTCATGGCCGCCACGCTCTCCCGACTTAACCCCATGCGATTTCTTTCTGTGGGGTTATGTGAAAGATTCAGTGTTTAAACCTCCTCTACCAAGAAACGTGCCAGAACTGCGAGCTCGCATCAACGATGCTTTCGAACTCATTGATGGGGACATGCTGCGCCGAGTGTGGGAGGAACCTGATTATCGGCTTGATGTCTGCCGAATCACTAAAGGGGCACATATCGAACATTTGTCAATGCCTAAAAAAACTTTTTGACTTTTTGTATGTGTGTGCAAAGCATTGTGAAAATATCTCAAATAATAAAGTTATTGTAGAGCTGGGA
Source organism: Schistocerca nitens (assembly GCF_023898315.1). Lineage (NCBI taxonomy): Eukaryota > Metazoa > Arthropoda > Insecta > Orthoptera > Acrididae > Schistocerca > Schistocerca nitens. The sequence goes on from NC_064617.1 coordinate 75,626,393, forward strand.
AATCGCTTCAGTCATTTGTAATAACCCTGTAGTCCTACTTAGTGTTAGTTTCACGTGAGCTCCTGAGGCCCACCGCACGGCGACCATGGAGACGAGGCGCACGCCACATCTTAAGTCTTGGTGTTGACTTAGTACTTATGTACCGCATTTTTATAATGCGACTACGCATATTCAGGCTGTTTCAGTTTTATTTCTAGACCATATCCTCTCAGAAAAATTATAGATTCAGCTATATCTTCTGGTTCATATGGCTCTGAGCACTATGGGACATAGCATCTGAGGTCATCAGTCCCCTAGAACTCAGAACTACTTAAACCTAACTAACCTAAGGACGTCACACACATCCATGCCCGAGGCAGGATTCGAACCTGCGACCGTAGCGGTGGCGCGGTTCTAGACTGAAAAGCCTAGAACCGTATATCATCTTCTGAAGAATGTTCAATTATCTGGGCTGAAACCTAGGTAAAGGTTGGATTGATTACCGCAATCGAGGCTAATAGTTTCTTATATATTAGAGTATCAAGATTGCTGACTGGGCTGCAGTGTTGAAAGTACAAAGTGTTGTGGCATAACAAGACAGCCACGCCACTCTGAAGTAGCCGAAAGGCACGCGTTAACTCACGCAGCTAGTAGATAGGTCTGAAACAGGATACGTAATGAATGCTATAAAGAAAAGTACGTAGCTCCTGGAATACTTAACTTTAATCCATCCTTGTGGTACATCGCTCTTGACGATACATGTGAGACTCTTTAGATACAAGCTATGTAATGCTAATGGCGCCTTGCTAGGTCGTAGCCATTGACTTAGCTGAAGGCTATTCTACTATCGGCTCTGCAAATGAGCGAGGCTTCGTCAGTGTGCATCGCTAGCTACGTCGTCCGTACAACTGGGGCGAGTGCTAGTCCGTCTCTCGAGACCTGCCGTGTGGTGGCGCTCGGTCTGCGATCACTGTCAGTGGCGACACGCGGGTCCGACATGTACTAATGGACCGCGGCCGATTTAAAGCTACCACCTAGCAAGTGTGGTGTCTGGCGGTGACACCACACAAAGAAAGAAAGTACTTTAAATAAGAGCTAGTCCAGACGTGGGCAGTTCTCAAAAAGGTCAGCAATCTTTGATGTAGGCTGTCGTTCATTGTTCGTTTCATATTGTGTGTGTTCCTTTCTGTACCTAGTGCTCTGATACTGACGCTGTCAAGAGAGATAGCATTCTTAAGTGATTTCTACGTCTGCCATTCTGCATGCGTACTCATCAGAACAAGATTCGTATTGCATAGAGACGGGACAACGTAAATAATGCAATGACTCCTACTAACCCACTGTGAACGATGTTAATCAACAGCCAGGTGTCGTGTATGCCGACCAAGGTCATCAAAAGTGCATCCCATCTCCTAAAACTAATAAATAAATAAAAGAAAAGAAACCTTTTCTGTGTTGCTCAAGTGACTGTAGACGCATGATCATTCGCAACAAGCGCAACAGATTGTGGAAAACCTTGCACAGTTCGTACGGATGTTGTAGCAGTTAGCAGAAAATTCTGAAGCAAGCGTGCGAAGAAATGGCGCTTCTTCAGGCACAAACCACATTCATGTCCGAGCAGGTACTTTATCCCTAATTATTTACAGCGAGTGTTATCTCTCCATGCCATATTACAGATTCGTAGTTCACAGCCTTCTAATTACGTATTAAGCAATTTCACACCAAGTCGGCTAGTATATCACCAGAATAACAACAAAATGAAAAAGGAAGGTGCCGGCCGGTGTTGCCTAGCGGTTCTAGGCGCTTCAGTCGGGAACCGCGCGACCGCTACGGTCGCAGGTTCGAATCCTGCCTCGGGCATGGATGTGTGTGATGCCCTTAGGTTACCAGAATGAGATTTTCACTCTGCAGCGGAGTGTGCGCTGATATGAAACTTCCTGGCAGATTAAAACTGTGTGCCCGACCAAGACTCGAACTCGGGACCTTTGCCTTTCGCGGGCAAGTGCTCTACCAACTGAGCTACCGAAGCACGACTCACGCCCGGTACTCACAGCTTTACTTCTGCCAGTACCTCGTCTCCTACCTTCCAAACTTTACAGAAGCTCTCCTGCGAAACTTGCAGAACTAGCACTCCTGAAAGAAAGGATATTGCGGAGACATGGCTTAGCCACAGCCTGGGGGATGTTTCCAGAATGAGATTTTCACTCTGCAGCGGAGTGTGCGCTGATATGAAACTTCCTGGCAGATTAAAACTGTGTGCCCGACCGAGACTCGAACTCGGGACCTTTGCCTTTCGCGGGCAAGTGCTCTACTTGCCCGCGAAAGGCAAAGGTCCCGAGTTCGAGTCTCGGTCGGGCACACAGTTTTAATCTGCCAGGAAGTTTCGCCCTTAGGTTAGTTAGGTTTAAGTAGTTCTAAGTTCTAGGGGACTGCTTTACCTGAGATGTTAAGTCCCATAGTGCTCAGAGCCATTTGAACCATTTTTGAACCATGGAAGCTATAAAAAAAAAGGTTCAATTCTTTTATCTTGGCGGCTCGCGCATGCCCGCCTAGACGCGGGAGATTGCTGCGTTGCCAGTTGCACACGACGCACGCGCCAAGAGAAGCAGCGCCATAGTATAGCATAGTTCGCAAGCTTACGTTTAGGGGGGAGCGCGCAGTTCATGAAGTAAAGCCACCACGGCCGCATTAACCCTTTCGCTGCTACAAAGATGTGCTCCCTGCATTCCGCGCTGTGGGCGATTTTGTCACTGCACTGCTCGCCTGTGCAGACACATTGTGTTCCGACTGATTTGACACTCTTTATTATTCGATTCCACAAAAACTATTTGGCTCAAAAATTAGATTTTTACCTATCTTCTTGACTGATACCTCCCCCCCATAAATGACTTAATTTTGTTTCGATGTTCAACGCAGTTATTATGCAGCATTAAATATAGTAAACCATTGCACGAAATTTTGAAGAGTTTGCAGAGGTAAAGTCCATAGAGTATACTTTCCGGATGGTCGATTTTAGTTGCCACAATATTCCAATGAAATGTGGACAAGATACCTATATATTTCATTTAATTTAAGAACCACATAAGTGTCGTATGTAATATTGAGAAATATTCCACCCTTTGCGACTATAACAAAAGTTTTACTTACACTGGGCACGTTTGGCTTTATTTTAAACCACTTCAATCAATCAAAAGGAAGTAGACAAAATACATTAAACAAAACTGTGGACTTACAAAAACATTAGGACTTGAATATACCGTCTGTCAGTGAAGTGCTCAGAGCTATGTCAAATATAATTTTGTTTGTGGCACACACAAATAGCATTTATTTGCTAAAACACTGATGAGCCAACACAAACGTTGAATATTGTGCTACCGCAGCACAAAACTACGAAAGGTGACTTGGCAATGGAGGACACAAAATACAGTCCTCTTATGATGCTTCAAATGAGAGAAACGCGTCTGGTCTAAATAAGTCGCTTATTACATTTGCAGAAGAGGGATATATTTCAATACCATTGGTAAAACTGCGACTGTGGAACAAAAACAAGAAATAGAACGTGAATACCATTGTGTACGTGCCATACCTTTCACCGATGGAAGTGCTTTAAAATAAAGCCAAACGCACCCTGTGTAAATAAAACTTTTATTACAGTCGTGAAAGACGGAATATTTCTCAATATTACATACGACACCTATGTGGTACTTAAATTAAATGAGGTATTTTTATACAGTAAATATTATATGAAATTTAGGCATCTTGTCCACATTTCATTCTCAACATTGTGGCAACTAAAATCGACCATACGGTAAGTATACGCAATGGACTTTTACCTCTGCAAACTCTTCAAAATTTCGTACAATGGTTTACTACATTTAATGCTGCACATCAAAACAAAATTAAGTCATTTATGTGGGGAAGGTATCAGTCAAGAAGACGTGTAAAAATCAAATTTTTTGGCCAAATAGTTTTTGTGAAATCGAATGATAAGTGTGTCAAAGCAGTGGGAACACCATGTGTCTGCACAGGCGAGAAGTGCAGTGATGACAAAATCGCGCACAGCACGGAATGCGGGGAGCACGTGTCTGCAGCAGCGAAAAAGTTAATGAAGAGGCAAAGCACTAGAAATTTCATTCAAACGAATAAAATTCGTGAAGTAAGGCACTCCAATATTGTTTTTAAATAAAGAAAATATGAAACACCGCACAAGGTTTGAACTCATAACCTTTCACTCAGCAGCCCAACACCGTAACTGTTCCGCTAAATCAGCTCATCGAACAGTGTAACTCCATAAGGACTCTCAACTACTTATAAACACTGTTGGACGGACGGACGGTTTGGGGAAGACCAGACAGCTTGGTCATCGGTCTCATCGGATTAGGGAAGGATGGGGAAGGAAGTCGGCCGTGCCCTTTCAGAGGAACCATCCCGGCATTTGCCTGGAGTGATTTAGGGAAATCACGGAAACCCTAAATCAGGATGGCCGGACGCGGGATTGAACCGTCGTCCTTCCGAATGCGAGTCCAGTGTCTAACCACTGCGCCACCTCGCTCGGTATAAACACTGTTGGTATGACTATGAATTACTCATTCTTCGTCGAAGTACAATAGGAAATAAACAATTACCGCTGTTCTTTATTGAGAAAAAGCAGTTCGTGAGATTGAAACAAACACCTTTCCTTGCTATCGCCTGAATTATGAGTCTTATTGCTTGTTTGGTTTAATTAATTAATAGAATATGAAGCAATTGGTACAAAGAATGCCTTTTCCAAACTTTCTATAAAAGAAAGTCTGCTATCAAGACATTGCTTTTGTTCTATTACTTTCTTTATGACTGAACGTTTCTAAAACTGAAGACACTCGTCCGTGCTCTGCACTGGAGTCGAGATCTGGCAACGTCGTTCTCTGTTCATTGGCTGACTGTGTTTTGTGACGTCAGATGCGCAGAACGAACCTAAACTCGGCCACCAAGATATATGACGCGCACTTTAGTTACCAGATACGTTTTTCTGTCAACTCGCCGGCGGGAATTCTGGGTGACGGACTGACAGTATTGTTTGCCACCGGTTTCCGTCCTATTTGCGGATGTTATCTTGCAGAAAGAAAACAGATGCAGTACGACGGACCATAACCACCATTTTCTACTCCTGGAATGACAGTGGCTAACACAAGCATTTTACTGAGCGACGGATTGGTGGAGAAGGTCCCGTAAAATGGCCTCCCCGTACGCTGAACTTAATACATCACCCACTGCAGTGACTTATGTAGCCATTGCTATATTTCACACCGTCCGACAGCGTGCATATGTCATGGGAGCGTGTATCCCACGCGCTTGACCAAATCCGAGAGCAGTCAGCTTGTGAGTGTAGAGTCACACCGCTTCCTGCTGCCCATACCAAAATTGTCCTCCTTCTGGGAGCGTGAAAGAAATTGCTGCATGTTGCCGTTACGGTTAAAGAGTACTGAGCGTTAGGGCTGTTGATAAACTATCAATATATCGATATTTTTCCAAACAATATCGTAATAAGTCAGGGACTCTCCACTCGTCGATATAGAGATACGTCGATACCGTAATGCCAATAACGAGTGCCGATATTTTTATTTCATGTTATATTTTTTTCGCAATTTTCGGTAACCCTATTTGAAACTGTTCTTTCGAAATTTTAGTAGAACATAACTATACTTTCATTGTGTGAAGGAGCCCTACTGCTTGTTGAGGTTTCATCAGGTCCAGTCTTCCTCTTTGACTGTGTTAAGCAAGTATAGATGGCACAAAGAATAAGTCCGACTGCACTCGGATGGGGTGGGGGGGGGGTGAATGGTAAAACAAGATATCCGATGTGAAGAAATTTTTAACGCAGCTAATGAGCTAGTTCTTCACGTCGGAAATCTTCAAAAACAGTTGGTCAAACTGATGAACAAAAATCTAAATGACGCCATTGGTCTTTGCGGTTGGCAGTGACGTATTAGGAAAATGCTGACGTATTCGGCGGTCGGCACTACTAACAGAAACCGCAACGTTTAACTTCACCACGCAGTTTTGACACTACGACTTCTCGGTCACTGGAGTAGGCACAAATGAAGAAAACGGGGAATCGACATGAAGTGTTCCAGACAAATCCGCTGTCTTACCAAACCGAACAACGGACCCATCGGACATCTTTTATTGTGCCACAATGTAGTTGCCATTGTTAGCAAAGTGATTACCGCCAAGCATGAAGGTGCATCGTATTCCTTTCAGTTCATGCTCTAACGTGAATAAGCAGGCAGTGATTACCGCCAAGCATGAAGGTGCATCGTATTCCTTTCAGTTGAAAGGTGGCTACACTGAGCCACAGCGCCAGAGATCGCTAGAGAGCATTGTTCCGCCGCCTCCACTGGCACAGTGATTATTGAGATGTCGTAGTGGGCAGTGCTTGGGGAGAACTCGTAGTAGTCAGTTCGTGTTCAGATGTGCTAGTAGGGAGTGCTTGCTGAGATGTGATGCTGAAAGGTTCTTGTTGAGATGTGGTGATAGCGAGTCGGTGTGGAGATATATTGTAATTATGAGAGTGATTTTGGTCAATATATGAAGGTAACGAAACTTGATTTATTTTTCATTATTTCCATGTTTTAAATAATGTGTCATTACAGGTTCAGTCAACAAAGCATCTGGCTTGTGTTCTTGGATTAGAGTGTAATTGTGGTTCTCTTGAGTAATTATGGTATTTGTATTTTCTTTAATTAATTCAGTATAAATGGTATTTGAAATTCTTGTCTTTTGAAGAAGAACCGTGCCAGATGTGTACGTTGAGTCACACTCCCACACACAGAACAGTGATACTTGTGCTTTGGTTTCGTAGGTTTTATAGTTGCTGGGGACTTAATTAATTAATTAATTAATTGTGTTAATGAAAATTTCCATTTCATTCCTTGTTGTTGTTCTATGCAGTCAGATAGCGTAATAATACTAGTCAGGGCCAACCGTTACGAGACTTCGTAAACGGACAGACAGCTACTAAAGCAAAAAAAATTAAAATTATTTGCATTCAACTTTTATTAAGCCCCCATGCACTTGGCGACCACTGCTTCGGATCGTCCCTTGGAATCTTCTGATTGTAAAAATAGTAGACAGTAGCATTGTTGTAGTAACTTGTAGTTTAGTAATTATAGTCTGTTTTGCATGTGTAGATTTGGTAATTGTCATTCTTATAATGGTATTTTTTTCTCTGAATTTGATTTGTTGTCTTGTATACGCGTTTGACGATTTAGTGCAATTATTTCAATTGTTCGTTAATCGTGTTTGAGGGAAACATTTCGAGTGAATGGTATTGTTGATGATAAAGAGTCATTGTGTGTAATTTTCGTACAGTGACGAGTTTTGTTTGTTTTGTAAATGATTACGCGATCAATGAAAAAGGCAAAAATGATGAATAGTGAGAATGATGAAATTGTTGACATGGCGAACTCGCCAACACAAGAGAACAGTATGTTGAATAATGAAGTGGAAAACAATGTAATAAGTCGGGAAAATAGTCCGGAACCAATTCAAAACTTTTCACAATTAGAAAATTTTCAGAATTCGAGACTAACGACAGAAGATTCTGGAATAGTATCGAACACAGATGGCTATACAGCTATGACGAAGGAAACTGGTTTTGCGAGAAATGATAGGGGCGAAAAGAATTTCGAACCAGATCAAATGGAGCAGTTGATGGGTATAATATTAAATTTGGGATCTGAATTAAAAACACAGATGGGAACGATGGAAACACGAATGGAAACACGGATGGGAACTTTGGGATCTGAATTAAAAAATGATATGGGAACAATGGAAACACAGTTTAGATCTGAATTAAAAACACAGATGGAAACAATGGAAACACGGTTAGATTCACGAATAGGGACTTGTTTTAAAAATATGAAAGATGAATTAAAGAAAGAAATCAGAGAAGAAGTACAACCGATTTTGAATTCTCACAATAGTAGATTAATTGCAGTAGAGATTAGACAAAGGGAACAGGATCGAGAACAGGAAGAAAGAGATCGCGTGATAGTACAAAAATTTTCAGAGTTAAATTTACAACGTGCACACGATAAGGAAGAGATATTTGAGAGAATCGAGGAATCCGTACCAAATGACAGAATAAATAACCTAACACAACAATATGAACAGTTAACTACCAAATGTGTCAACACTGAAACCCGAGTCGCGACACTTACGGAAGACGTAGGTAAACAGAGAGAAAAAATAGGTGACTTATCGGAAAGAGTTGAGGAAATTTCAGATAAATTGACAAATCTTAGTTTACATGGGGACAGAGATTCGGATGATACAGCTCCATTACCATTTGCAGAAACCGAAGAGTACCAGAACATAAATAAGCATGTTGAAAATCAGGGAAAGTTTAATGAACGCGTTAAAAGGGAAGTAGAGGCATTACGAAAGCAAGTCAAACAAATCGAAGGTGAAATCGTAGGAAAAGACAGCAGAAGAAATTTAGAATCACAGATAGCAGAGGGCTTTGAAGAAGATAATTTGTTTCATTTACGGGACGCAACAAGAGAGCGCCAGGCGCGCGAACTTGACAATAATCGACATTCAAACTGGGACAGACGCGGTAGGTCTTTGTCGCCACGAGGCGAAAACTTTGACTATAAACACTTCTTGACTGTTCGGAAATTTAAGATCTTCCGCAATTCTAGGAATGACATACGTCCATGTTCATGGTTAGATCAATTTACGTACGCACTTCCGCCAAATTTGCCACTAAGTCACAAACTGAAATTAATGTGCAGCTATTAAAGTCCTCAGGGGATTCACTACACTGAGTGAATATGTGCCGTAGCGATCACAGGGCCCCGAGCTGTAGTGGTGTTATTTCCCTTTTAGTTTTCTGCACCGCTGCCTACTCTTTCACTATTCTTTGCATCTATAAAAACAATTCTTCTACTATCAATCTATCTAGACTGTAGGTAAAGAATAACCGGATTTGACTGTTTTACCCAAAAGTGACTTTAGAAAACTTACTATATTTTCTGCAGCATTCATTCGTAGTTTAAATGAAATTTTACCTGTTTATCTTCGTGACAATATTACTTCATATGTTGACGAAATTCTTATTGCTAAACATTCTTGGAGTGAGCACAACAAAATTTTGGATTCATTATTACGTATTTTTGCACGAGTTGGCATGACAGTGAACTTGGAAAAATCTGAATTTGGTCGTTCTCAGGTGAAATTTGTCGGTCACATTATTTCTACAGAAGGTATTCTTCCCGATCCAGAGAAGCTAGACGCTATTCGTAATTATGCTGTTCCTACTACAAAACGTGATGTTCGTAGTTTCCTTGGTGTCCGTAATTTTCTTAGACGCCTTGTTAGATTGGATGATTTGGCCACACCTCATTTACACATTTCAGTTATGCGCACTTTGGTCCCAGAAAATGCTTTCATAAAATACGAGAAAATTGCTACTTCAAGAATATGGAAAAACGTATTCGATCTGTTCTTGCCAAATGCAAATTATGTCAACAGGCTAAGCCGCCAACTATTTCTCACAGAGCACCGTTGTTTCCTATCATTCCAGCGAAATTAAAGGACATGGCTGCAGTCGATTTGTTCGGTCCAGTGGTTCGTTCTACTAATGGTTTTGCGTACATTTTCGTAGCAGTGGAATTGACATCAAAATATGTGTGTTTTACACCTTTACGCAAGGCAACAGCTCGTTCAGTATCTAACGCTTTCATCAAACATTTTCTTAAAGAAGTTGGTCATGTTGACAAGGTTATATCAGATAATGGATCACAGTTTCGCTCTAAAATTTGGCTTCGTACTCTACGGCGTCGTAAAATTAAACCAATCTTCATTTCACTTTTTCACCCTCAATCTAATGCTTCAGAGAGATGGATGAAGGAAATCAATAAATTGTGCCGACTTTATTGTCATCAGAATCACAGAACGTGGGATCAGTATCTTCATATTTTTCAAAACATTCTGAATGAACTCCCTAATGACTCAACTTCTTTACCGCCTCTATTGATATTAAAAAATAAAGTACCAACAAATCGCATTTCTGAAATCGTTCCTTTTCCGCCTTCACGGAAACTGCGGCATTCTGAAGTTGTCAACCTGGCTCTACAAAATATTGCATCTGCAGCTGCTAGAAGAGAGAAATCAGCTAAGCGTCCTGGTCGTTTAAAAACTTTGTCAGTTGGTCAGAAGGTATTAATTAAGTCTCATCGTTTGTCTCACAAAGGAAAGGGATTGTGTCGCAAATTTTTTCTGCTTTATAACGGTCCATTTAGAGTTCGCAAAATTATTCATGATAACACTGTTGAAGTAGAAACTCTTAAAACTCGGCGCTCTAATGGAATACATCATATATCAAACGTTAAAATTTTTGTGGAATGACATACTTTAGAGAAACTAACAGCTACATGTAAACATGCAGAGAATACAAGGATACCGCGCTGTGTTTTGGCGGCGGCACATACTCAAAGCAACAGTCAGTCTGCGCGCCGCACAAGGCAGTCGTTGACCGCAAACAATGACTTCCTACGTCACGCGCCTACAGCTGATCGAGCGCTCAGTGCGAATGCACTGACAGACGTAAACAAATACACAGTCTAATTTCTCCGACTAAATTCTGTATAAAGCTATAAGGACTTCATAAATTATGTTATTAACGTTCAGTATTTTTCAGGATACGGTGTGTAAAATATTTAAGACCTTCAGGTAAATTCCGTGCGTGTCCGACGTTAAGACGACTTGCTTTGGAGAAAATTTTCAGGAAGAATGTCATTTCGAAGAAGAAAGTAATAAGCAAAAAAAGGTAACGGTTAATTGAGTTTATTTTTCAGGTAACATAATTCCACTTAGGTACGTACTTTAGACGTAATTTGCTGCTTGCGATTACGTGATTCATACTTTGTGCTAATTTCATGTTCTATGAATTTACTTGTGAAGCGACGTGCTTGCGCACATTAACTGATTTTGACAATGATTGACTAATGAACAGGGTTGTTATTTGTATATATTATGCATCGCTTGGCTGCTATGCTTTTTCACTGATGTCATATTTTTCTATTATGTGCCTGCTGTGCTTATTTATTTAAATTATAATTGTCACCTGATTAATTGTGCTGATGTGGTTAGATATGTAAGTTATACTTTGTGATTTATCTGCTTGCGCCTTCATGGGTACTTATTAAGATTACATATGAACATTTATTTGCTTATGCTGATATGATGCTAATGACTTGTTTATTACGTAAGATATATGTTTGCTGCTTTTTGTATGGATTGCATATTTACACATTTCTGTTTTGTTGTCATAACTACTCTTCAATTTAGAATATAGCAATGATGATGTACAGTGTACGAACATAGAGTTTAGGTTACACTGTGGTATTAATTATAGATTGTTCGCTTGGCAGAGCCTCGTTGTAAGAATTGTGCTGCATCCACTTGTTGACATTCTGTTCTCTACTGGTATATTTACTCGCTATTGCATGTTTTGCTTATGCTCAGTGCCTTATATGTTTAAGATAAGAAAATGAACTGCTATAATTCGACGAACGACATTAGTACAAGAAACTTCATAGAAGTCACATGAGCTGAGGTTTTAGGGAAGCTGTATAAATTTATGTTACTAGGAAGGAAGCTAACGACATGACATACCAAAACTAGGTTTAGACCATTGACAGTATTACACTGCATTTTCGTGAGCAATTGAAATAGGAAGTGACACTTGACACAAAAAATACTCCACATGTTTGCTTCTGCTATGATTCTTGAAGTGGTGTACACACTGTGAAATATTATGATCATTCACACTCCGTAATCGTACTTAATTACTGAGAGTTATTCGAACTTAAGTCTGTTAGAGGTCATGTATGCATTTCTTTTATTTGATGATGGACAAGGAACCAAAATGTATCTTATAATTTATAATGAGTAGAAAATTTGGGTCAGATTGATTACATAGAGGTTGTGTGTGGACACTGTGTCTTCGGATTGTATGGGATGATGAATTGAAGTTGCACTAGGATTTTGTCTGTACTTGTTCGAGGAGACTGACTAGAGGAAAGAGTTGTTATGGAAGTGAAATGATATTGGTGCTGAGGTTTATATGTATCGACGTATTATTGAGGTATTGAGATTAGGTGAAGTTGATGATTATTGGAGTTTTGGTGGATAAGAGGTAAAGTAAGTGAGGAGCTTTTTTTTTTGTTGGTCCATATGGAACAAGGAGGATGAAGATGGCAGACTAGAACACTAAAGTGGAAGGAAAATTGTCTATACGCACACTTGTTAAATCACTAAGCAGTATATACTTTTTTTGAGAGAGGAAGCATGTGCATATCTTGGCTCACTGACAGTTGTTCAGCAACAGTACAATTTGATCTGGCTTGGCAAACATTGGTCTAGACATGATGACTATGACGTTGACTAACTATTATTGACTGTTATACATTGCTGCCACTACTACTTGATACACATAATGAACATAAAATTTCGACAGAATTGCATTTACACAGTTAACACTATTCAGTTACACAGTAGCACTAATGTGGATGAAAGATGAGTGAGTGTGTTTTGTGTGTTTTCCTTTTATAATCCCAGAGAAGTGATCCCAACCTATCTCCTAAATATTATTTCACTTGTTTGTTGTGGCTTGCACTGACACCCATAAATATTATAGGTTAACTCTTATTGTGTACTGTAATAGTTAATGTGACAATTAACTGATATCATTTGTGTGTTTATTATGATTTGTATGTTTAGTGTAAGAGCATTGATTATATTTTGTTAAAGAAATTGTATGTGCATTCAAACTATTGTTCATGACTGAACTGTCTCAGTAGTTATGGTGAATAGTATGGACTGTTACTTGCACCTTTTCTACATGATTGGTGCTACAAGGATATGTTTAATTTCTGCTGATGAACTGTGTGATCAGTGATTGTAAAAAAATTATGGACTGTTACTTGTACCTTTTCTACAATATTGGTGCCACTAGGACATGTTTAATTTCTGCTTATAAACTCTGATGAACAGTGTGATCAGTGACAGTGTATTTTATTGAACTGCTTCTGCTGAGAAATGTGACTTGTTGCTGTGTGTACCTGCTCAGCTTTGCTGGTGCCACTAATGGACTGCTTCTACTGAAATGGTGTTACCTGTTGGTGTCTGCACCTACTCAACATTGCGGGTGCCACTGATGGACTGCTTCTACCGAAATGATGTCACCTGTTGATGTCTGCACCTACTCAACATTGCTGGGTGCCACTGATGGACTGCTTCTACTGAAAAGATGTCACCTGTTGATGTCTGCACCTGCTCAACACTGCTGGGTGCCACTGATGGATTGCTTCTACTGAAATGAAGTCACCTGTTGCTGTGTGCACCTGATCAACATTGCTGGTGCCACTAATGGACTGCTTCTACTGAAATGGTGTTACTTGTTGGTGTCTGCACCTACTCAACATTGCTGGGTGCCACTGATGGACTGCTTCTAATGAAAAGATGTCACCTGTTGATGTCTGCACCTACTCAACATTGCTGGGTGCCGCTGATGGATTGCTTCTACTGAAACGAAGTCACCTGTTGCTGTGTGCACCTGATCAACATTGTGGGTGCCACTGATGGACTGCTTCTATTGAAAAAATGTTACTTATTGGTTTTTGCACCTGTTGACCATTGCTGGGTGCTACTGCTGGAACTGTCAACTGCTTATTCTTGGGCTATGGAAAGCGTTTATGTGAATATTTGTATAAACTGATTTTTTGTGTATTACTGTTTGTGGAAAGCTATGAGACTCTTACCTGCACATATTCGTCATTGCTGACGCTATTGATTGAATTGTTTAACCACATAATACTTGTGTAAACTATTATGTAAAGTCACATGTATGAAAGAATTTGTATTGCTTACTGTATTCTATATAATAGGTTATTGAAAGGTCAGTGCAAAGCCAAAATTTTATCTAGTTATATGATATTTACGTATTAATATTATCTTTTATTTTTGTCTATATTTTTTTGACGAATTTGGTGGTATTTTCACCACCAATGCTGGCAAAAATACCATCAAATTCTAGCCGTGGAGGAAGGGCATATGAAAGGTGGCTACACTGAGCCACAGCGCCAGAGATCGCTAGAGAGCATTGTTCCGCCGCCTCCACTGGCACAGTGATTATTGAGATGTCGTAGTGGGCAGTGCTTGGGGAGAACTCGTAGTAGTCAGTTCGTGTTCAGATGTGCTAGTAGGGAGTGCTTGCTGAGATGTGATGCTGAAAGGTTCTTGTTGAGATGTGGTGATAGCGAGTCGGTGTGGAGATATATTGTAATTATGAGAGTGATTTTGGTCAATATATGAAGGTAACGAAACTTGATTTATTTTTCATTATTTCCATGTTTTAAATAATGTGTCATTACAGGTTCAGTCAACAAAGCATCTGGCTTGTGTTCTTGGATTAGAGTGTAATTGTGGTTCTCTTGAGTAATTATGGTATTTGTATTTTCTTTAATTAATTCAGTATAAATGGTATTTGAAATTCTTGTCTTTTGAAGAAGAACCGTGCCAGATGTGTACGTTGAGTCACACTCCCACACACAGAACAGTGATACTTGTGCTTTGGTTTCGTAGGTTTTATAGTTGCTGGGGACTTAATTAATTAATTAATTAATTGTGTTAATGAAAATTTCCATTTCATTCCTTGTTGTTGTTCTATGCAGTCAGATAGCGTAATAATACTAGTCAGGGCCAACCGTTACGAGACTTCGTAAACGGACAGACAGCTACTAAAGCAAGAAATCAAAATTATTTTCATCTTTTTTAATTAAGCCCCCATGCACAGTTCATGCTCTAACGTGATTAAGCAGGCTGCTAGCTTGTTTATGTACTGAATATCGAATAATAAATCAATACTTAAATATACAGCTCGCAAACTGGCGGATATTTACAACGTGCAGCCAATATATATATATATATATATATATATATATATATATATATATATATATATATATATAGGGTGAGTCACCTAACATTACCGCTGGATATATTTCGTAAACCACAACAAATACTGACGAATCGATTCCACAGGCCGAACGTGAGGAGAGGGGCTAGTGTAATTGCTTAATACAAACCATAAAAAAATGCACGGAAGTATGTTTTTCAACACAAACCTACGTTTTTTTTAAATGGAACCCGTTAGTTTTGTTAGCACATCTGAACATATAAGCAAATACGTTATCAGTGCCGTTTGTTGCATTGTAAAATGTTAATTACATCCAGAGATATTGTAAACTAAAGTTGACGCTTGAGTACCACTCCTCCGCTGTTCGATCGTGTGTATCGGAGAGCACCGAATTACGTAGGGATCCAAAGGGAACGGTGATGGACCTTAGGTACAGAAGAGACTGGAACAGCACATTACGTCCACATGCTAACACCTTTTTATTGGTCTTTTTCACTGACGCACATGTACATTACCATGAGGGGTGACGTACACGTACACACGTGGTTTCTGTTTTCAATTACGGAGTGGAATTGAATGTGTCCCGACATGTGAGGCCAATAGATGTTCAATGTGGTGGCCATCATTTGCTGCACACAATTGCAATCTCTGGCGTAATGAATGTCGTACACGCCGCAGTACATCTGGTGTAATGTCGCCGCAGGCTGCCACAATACGTTGTTTCATATCCTCTGGGGTTGTAGGCACATCACGGTACACATTCTCCTTTAACGTACCCCACAGAAAGAAGTCCAGAGGTGTAAGATCAGGAGAACGGGCTGGCCAATTTATGCGTCCTCCACGTCCTGTGAAACGCCCGTCGAACATCCTGTCAAGGGTCAGCCTAGTGTTAATTGCGGAATGTGCAGGTGCACCATCATGCTGATACCACATACGTCGACGCGTTTGCAGTGGGACATTTTCGAGCAACGTTGGCAGATCATTCTGTAGAAACGCGATGTATGTCGCAGCTGTTTGTGCCCCTGCAATGAAGTGAGGACCAATGAGGTGGTCGCCAATGATTCCGCACCATACATTTACAGTCCACGGTCGCTGTCACTCTACCTGTCTGAGCCAGCGAGGATTGTCCACGGACCAGTAATGCATGTTCCGTAGATTCACTGCACCGTGGTTTGTGAAACAGGCAGAACTGCAACGCATTCTCTGTTAATGCCCATTGACAGAATTGCTCTCGATGATTAAAGTCATCACCATGTAACTGCTGATGTAGCGACACATGAAACGGGTGAAAGCGGTGACGTTGCAGCATGTGCATGACACTACTTTCACTCAGTCCACCGGCTCTCGCAATGTCTCGTGTACTCATGTGTGGGTTCATGGCAACAGCAGGTAACACACCAACTGCACCCGCTTCTCCTGTGACGGGCCTGTTACGGACCCGTTTGCGTGCTACGACCATACCTGTTGCATACAGTTGGCGGTAGATGTTTTGCAATGTGCGGCACGTTGGATGCTCTCTGTCCGGGTACCGTTCTGCATATACCCTGCAGGCTTCAGCTGCATTTCG
This sequence comes from Schistocerca nitens, assembly GCF_023898315.1. NCBI lineage: Eukaryota > Metazoa > Arthropoda > Insecta > Orthoptera > Acrididae > Schistocerca > Schistocerca nitens. The sequence continues at coordinate 75,642,904 of NC_064617.1, forward strand.
TCGACACTCGCCATAGATGAGTATCATCTACGCCTTTTCAGAGTTCGAATATACCATGGTCACAGTTCCTATAACACTACACTATCACAGACGTCTGGTAGCACGGTGTACTACAGTTGGTCTGCGTGCGGAGACGAATGCAGAATAACAATAGCAGCAAGCGCTACATGCGGACACTGCGACAGCTAGACCAAACCACAACAGTGCACTACAGCCACACTCGTAAGCACGGTCGTCATCGTAAACATGTCCCTGCAGATGCTGCTCGCCGACCGTGGCCCGTGTTTGTTACAACACGCAACTGAACGTCGGAGGTTTCAAGCGTCAACTTTAGGTTACAATATCTCCGGATGTAATTAACATTTTACAATGCAACAAACGGCACTGATTACGTATTTGTTTATATGTTCAGATGTGCTAACAGAACTAACGTGGTTCCATTTAAAAAAAAAACGTAGGTTTGTGTTAAAAAATGGTTCAAATGGCTCTGAGCACTATGGGACTCAACTGCTGAGGTCATTAGTCCCCTAGAACTTAGAACTAGTTAAACCTAACTAACCTAAGGACATCACAAACATCCATGCCCGAGGCAGGATTCGAACCTGCGACCGTAGCGGTCTTGCGGTTCCAGACTGCAGCGCCTTTAACCGCACGGCCACTTCGGCCGGCGTTTGTGTTAAAAAACATACTTCCGTGCATTTTTGTATGTTTTGTATTAAACAATTACACTAGCCCCTCTCCTCACGTTCGGTCTGTGGAATCGGTTCGTCAGTATTTGATGTGGTCTACGAAATATATCCAGCGGTAACGTTAGGTGACTCACCATATATATATATATATATATATATATATATATATATATATATATATATATATATTACTATCGGCCCTCCGTATCTCGAAAAAATTACTGATATATCGCCGGACAAAATGCCGACGTATCGGCCAAAACATATATATATATATATATATATATATATATATATATATATATATATATATATATATATATGTTCAGACTGTAGCACGTCTGGACTGGATGCTTCCACATGAAACATCAATGCAAGAGAAATATACGCTAAATCATAATATTTCGCAAGTGGCTGAGCATCTCCTTCATTATCGTGTCACGGACACTAGATTCGTCCGCGTTGCGACGATTGCGCTTGCTCTCGCCAGCAGAAACACATTGCCAGGCAAGTATTGTAACTGTGCGTATGAGCATGAAACATACAGGATATTTCAAGACTATACCGACAAACATCGTGTGGATATAGGCGTCTTGAGGAACAAAATGAGAATGGGAACCCGCGTGCGGTAAAGTCATCTAAAGAAGGTACAGAGCGTAGAAGTTATAGGAACCGTGGCCTGTATACTAACGGTTAAATGAATGTCCCTTTGCCGGATTCATTTGAAGTAGTACAGAGTGTTTGTAAACTTACTTTTCAGTCACCACGAACATCTCGTGTACGTAATAGGACGTTCCTCTCTTCATGTCATATATTCGTAAAACTTCTCTCGTTGCTCCGGTAACTGAGGAAAGAGTGAAAAGCACCCACCACGTTCTTTTGAAGACAGATGTAGCTCACCCACATGCATTTGGCGTCGTATTAACAGGAAAGGCAACAACGCGACACTTGTCTCCAAGGGACGTCACAGAATCCATTTCGCAAAGGAGGTTAGAAATCGACAGAAACTGGAGCGAACTCTGATAACGGCCACCTCTGTCGGTGTCCCTGTGACTGCAGCGTTGCAGTCATTCGGCTCAACCCTTCCGTAACCAATACGGATCGTGGTTGTGGAAGACAATTTAAACACCAAACTAAAGCGTGTTTCAACTCGGAACGCAAACGACGTCCAGGAGGCGAGGTAAGTGACGCAGCAGGCTCAGCCTCTTTCGTGCTGCGTCATGCGGACGGCGACAGGTGGATGGCCTCAAACGTCTGCTGAAAAACCTCTGCGGACGTGGAGCCGTTGCGCGTTACTGCGGACATCCCGTTACTTGTTACCTCAGTCCTTCCTGCTCTGTTGTAAGCAGAAGCCACGCTCTACCACACGAAGCTTAGGTTGCATCTCGGGGATAGCTGTCTAGGAGAAAGGAATTGCTCTGAGACCAATGCAACCACATAATTTACTACAGTCCATGACGTGTACTCAGCCAGTGACGATACCGAATCTTTTCGGTGAGATTCGTGTATAATTATTTCCCCAAATTACGTAGTTTTTCCGATCAAGAACTTCCTCTGCCTGCGTGTATATCGCTGCCGGCCTTTTCTTCACTGGGTGCCCGAGACACGAAACAGGAGTTGAAAAGTCCGTCACTTCTTTAAGGGGGTAGGACGTCAAACGGGCCGACTTGGAGCAGGAGAGGCACCACAGGACATTTTAATTTCTACTGTCTATACCTTTACAAATAAATTCATCAAACTTTGTCAGCATGACCAGAAAGGATTCAGGATCCACACTCATGGTAATGGAGGTTCAAAAATATTGTAAAATAATTTTTTTTACATACGAAATTTCATCATTTTTTTCACTTACTGCATTTCTTGCTGTAGGTACACATTTCTTCATAAGTAAGAGGGATTCTTCGATGAATTTTACACAGCATACAAACCATACTTACAGGTGTATAAAACTCTAGAACTTTCCAAATCTGTCGAAAACTGAGATAAAAATTGAGATAATTAACTATAAAATTTGTGTTTTTTCTAAACATGAAGTTTAAAATGTAACAGCTCATTCATTTTTCGACAAATTAAATAAATTCTAGAGTTTCATACACCTGTAAGTATGATTTGTATGCTGTGCAAAATTCGTCGAAGACTCTCTCTTATTTATGAAGAAAAGTGTACCCATAGCAACAAATGCAGCCAATAGTGAGTGAAAAATGATGAAATTTCATATGTAAAAAAATTTATTTTGTTATATTCTTGAACTTCCACTGCTGTTTGTGTGAATCCTGAATCCTTCATGGTCATGTTGACAAAGTTTTATTTACTTATTAGTAAAAGTATAGACAGTGGAAATTAAAATGTCCTGTGGTGCCTTTCCTGCTCGAAGTTGTCTCCTTTGACGTCCTACCACCCTTAATTTCGGTCGACGTAGACTACGGGAAGTCCTTTTGCCGTGACACTAATACTCCATATTGGCTCCTGTATTGAAAACGGCAAATAAATTAGAGGCGAGTTCCAATATTTTGTTTTCGTTGTTTTACTCTCTTAAGAGCGCTCTTACACTTGGTACTGTGGTTGGTTTTTGCGATTTTATGTTTCCAAAATCTCTTTATGCATTCGTTACAATTTTTCTTCCATTTTTCTGACCATTTCTTGCAAGGTACTTTCATAAATATCTCCTGAATTTCTGTGTCGTTACTAGTGTTCCAAACACTAGACTATTTATTTATTTTATATATTTATTTATTTATTTATTGTTCTGTGGGACCACATTAGGGAGAAGTCTCCATGGTCATGGAACGAGTCAATACATGAAATTATAACACGATTGTAGAAACAGATAAAATGAAATATAAGAAACATATTCAGTTGTAGATTGTAGAAACAGATAAAATGAAATATAAGAAACATATTCAGGCGACACGTCATTAGTTTAAATAAAGAAAATCAAGAATGTAACACTGGAATTTGCTTAATTTTTTAGCTCTTCCAGGAGCTCCTCGACAGAATAGAAGGAGTGAGCCATGAGGAAACTCTTCAGTTTAGACTTTAAAGTGTTTGGGCTGCTGCTAAGATTTTTGAGTTCTTGTGGTAGCTTATTGAAAATGGATGCAGCAGAATAGTGCACTCCTTTCTGCACAAGAGTCAAGGAAGTGCATTCCACATGCAGATTTGATTTCTACCTAGTATTAACTGAGTGAAAGCTGCTAACTCTTGGGAATAAGCTAATATTGCTAACAACAAACGACATTAAAGAAAATATATACTGTGAGGGCGATGTCAGAATTCCCAGACTATTGAATAAGGGTCGACAAGAGGTTCTCGAACTTTCACCACATATAGCTCGAACAGCCCGTTTTTGAGCCAAAAATACCCTTTTTGAATCAGAAGAATTACCCCAAAAAATAATACCATATGACATAAGCGTATGAAAATATGCGAAGTAGACTACTTTTCGTGTTGAAATGTCACTTATTTCAGATACTGTTCTAATGGTAAATAAAGCGGCATTTAGTTTCTGAACAAGATCCTGAACATGGGCTTTCCACAACAGCTTACTATCTATCCGTACGCCTAGGAACTTGAACTGTTCCGTCTCGCTTATAACATGCCCATTGTGTCTGATTAAAATATCAGTTCTTGTTGAATTGTGAACTGTAAAAACTGAGTCTTACTGTGATTTAGCATCAAATTATTTTCCACAAGCCACGAACTTATTTCATGAACTACATTATTTGATAATGTTTCAATATTACACACAAGATCCTTCACTACCAAGCTGGTGTCATCAGCAAACAGAAATATTTTTGAATCACCTGTAATACTAGAAGGCATATCATTTATATAAATTAGAAACAGCAGAGGCCCCAGCACCGACCCTTGGGGAACGCCCCATTTAACAGTGCCCCATTGGGACTGAACATCACCACCACTCTCAATATTACGTAGAATTACCTTCTGCTTTCTGTTCTTAAAGTAAGAGGCGAACCAGTTGTAAGCTACTCCCCTTACTCCATAATTTTCCAACTTCTGCAGTAATATTTTGTGGTCAACACAGTCAAAAGCCTTCGTTAAATCAAAGAAAACACCTAACGTTCGCAACCTTTTATTTAATCCGTCCAAAACCTCACAGAGAAAAGAGACTATAGCATTTTCAGTTGTTAAGCCATTTCTAAAACCAAACTGTACATTTGACAGCAAATTATGTGAATTTAAATGCTGCAGTAACCTTGTATATACAACCCTGTCGATAACTTTAGCAAACACCGATGGGATAGAAATAGATCTATAATTGTCAACATTATCCCTGTCTCCCTTTTTATAAAGTGGCTTCACTACCGAGTACTTTAATCGGTCAGGAATCCGACCACTCCTAAAGGAAAAGTTACAGATATGGCTAAGTACTGGGCTAACGTACATGGAACAATACTTCAGTATTCTGCTAGATACCCCGTCATATCCATGAGAGTTCTTGGTCTTCATTGATTTAATTATTAACTCAATCTCCCTCTTGTCAGTATCATGGAGGAGCATTTCAGGTAACAGTCTCGGAACACTTTTTTCTACGAGCGCTATATGATTCCCTGTTGGGACTAGTTTTCTATTTAGTTCACCTGCTATATTCAGAAAGTGATTATTAAATACTGTACATATATGCGACTTATCAGTAACACGGACATTCCCACTACGCACTGATTCTATATCCTCGACCTGTCTCTGCAGACCAGCCGCTTCCTTTACGACTGACCATATGGTTTTAATTTTATATTGAGACTTAGCTATTCTATCTGCATACAACATACTTTTTGCTTTCCTAATAACTTTTTTAAGCACCTTATAATACTGTTTGTAATGGGCTGAGGACAATATTATGGAAATGGAAGAGGATGTAGATGAAGATGAAATGGGAGATACGATATTGCGTGAAGAGTTTGACAGAGCACTGAAAGACCTGAGTCGAAACAAGGCCCCCGGAGTAGACAACATTCCATTGGAACTACTGACGGCCTTGGGAGAGCCAGTCCTGACAAAACTCTACCAACTGGTGAGAAAGATGTATGAAACAGGCGAAATACCGTCAGACTTCAAGAAGAATATAATAATTCCAATCCCAAAGAAAGCAGGCGTTGACAGATGTGAGAATTACCGAACAATCAGTTTAATAAGCCACAGCTGCAAAATACTAACACGAATTCCTTACAGACGAATGGAAAAAGTAGTAGAAGCCGACCTCGGGGAAGATCAGTTTGGATTCCGTAGAAATACTGGAACACGTGAGGCAATACTGACCTTACGACTTATCTTAGAAGAAAGATTATGGAAAGGCAAACCTACGTTTCTAGCATTTGTAGATGTAGAGAAAGCTTTTGACAATGTTGACTGGAATACTCTCTTTCAAATTCTAAAGGTGACAGGGGTAAAATACAGGGAGCGAAAGGCTATTTACAATTTGTACAGAAACCAGATGGCAGTTATAACAGTCGAGAGACATGAAAGGGAAGCAGTGGTTGGGAAGGGAGTAAGACAGGGTTGTAGCCTCTCCCCAATGTTATTCAATCTGTATATTGAGCAAGCAGTAAAGGAAACAAAAGAAAAATTCGGAATAGGTATTAAAATCCATGGAGAAGAAATAAAAAAATTGAGGTTCGCCGATGACATTGTAATTCTGTCAGAGACAGCAAAGGACTTGGAAGAGCAGTTGAACGGAATGGATGGTGTCTTTTGAAGGAGGATATAAGATGAACATCAACAAAAGCAAAACGAGGATAATGGAATGTAGTCGAATTAAGTTGGGTGATGTTGAGGGTATTAGATTAGGAAATGAGACACTTAAAGTAGTAAAGGAGTTTTGCTATTTGCGGAGAAAAATAACTGATGATGGTAGAAGTAGAGAGGATATAAAATGTAGACTGGCAATGGCAAGGAAAGCGTTTCTGAAGAAGAGAAATTTGTTAACATCGAATATAGATTTAAGTGTCAGGAAGTCATTTCTGAAAGTATTTGTATGGAGTGTAGCCATGTATGGAAGTGAAACATGGACGGTAAATAGTTTGGACAAGAAGAGAATATAAGCTTTCGAAATGTGGTGCTACAGAAGAATGCTGAAGATTAGATGGGTAGATCACATAACTAATGAGGAGGTACTGAATAGGATTGGGGAGAAGAGGAGTTTGTGGCACAACTTGACCAGAAGAAGGGATCGGTTTGTAGGACATGTTCTGAGGCATCAAGGGATCACCAATTTAGTATTGGAGGGCAGCGTGGAGGGTAAAAATCGTCGGGGGAGACCAAGAGATGAATACACTAAGCAGATTCAGAAGGATGTAGGTTGCAGTAGGTACTGGGAGATGAAGAAGCTTGCACAGGATAGAGTAGCATGGAGAGCTGCATCAAACCAGTCTCAGGACTGAAGACAACAACAACAACAACACTGTATTTAGATTGTGACTGTTTCTAACGTTTTGATATAATTGCCACTTTGTTCTACCTGTTTGTGCTAGAAACCTGTTTTGAACGTTCTAACGGAAAGCAACTTTCAAAGAGCATGAGAAAAGTCTTGAGGAAAGCATTATATTTATCGTCTACTGTAACAGCACTATAAACATCTTGCCACTCTTGTTCCTTGATAAGGTTTACAAAAGTCTCTACAGCAACTGGATCAGCTTTCCTAAAAAGTTGGTAACTATATTTAACATGTGTTGCAGCACAAAAATCTTTTAGACTTAAAATTTGTGCATCATGATCTGAAAGGCCATTCACCTTTTTGCTGACAGAATGCCCTTCTAGTAATGAGGAATGAACAAAAATATTGTCTTTGGTTGTTCTACTGTTCCCTTGCACTCTCGTTGGAAAGAATACGGTTTGCATAAGATTATATGAATTAAGGAGGTCTACCAGCATCCTTTTCCTTTCACAATTACTTATACAATTTATATTGAAGTCACCACATATAACTAACTTTTTGTATTTCCTATAAAGTGAACCAAGAACCTCCTCCAGCTTTAGCAAAAATGTTGTGAAATCGGAGTCTGGGGATCTATAAATAACAACAGTAAGAAGTTTAGCTCCACTAAATTTAACCACACCTGCACAACATTCAAACACCTTTTCAGTGCAGTACTTTGAAACATCAATTGACTCAAATGGGATACCGTTTTTCACATACATGGCTACTCCTCCACACCGCAAAGAGCTCCTAGAAAAGCTGCCAGCCAACCTGTATCCTAGTAAAGGAAGCCTCTGAATTATCTCCTTATTTAAGAAGTGTTTAGATATACCAATAATTTCAGAGTCAACATCTATAAGCAGTTCACTAACTTTATCTCTAATGCCTTGTATATTTTGATGAAATATACTAATTCCCTCATTAATCGGATACCTAAGCTTTGTCGAAAGTGGTTTCTTTGTTAGAGAGACTTCCCTTAATCAGGAATACCTGTCAGCTGACTTCAATCTAAAAAAGGTACAGCTCTAACACCCACAACTACCGGAATTTTCCCATGAGTGATCCCACCACCCCCACCTATGCTGTCACCTATAAGCTTTGCCAACCTCCCCTTCCCATACCTGTTGAGGTGCAGGCCATGTCTAGTGAAACCCGTCCTGCTGATAGACTCCACCGACACCACTTAAATGTGACTCATGCCTTTTGTCATCAGCGCACCCCCAAGTCTCATGTTATTACGCCTGACGGCTGTATTAAGATGAGGCCGATCGTGACGCTGAAACAGTTCCACGAAATGCACATTCGTGTTGCCAGTCTGAGTGGCTATCTTTTCCAGGTCACCATCAATGTCATACTCCCCATCCCTATCAATACTATTACCAGCCCCACCCACGATCACTACCTGATCCTCTTTTGTAAAATCCCTACATAACCCTCCTATGTTAAAAGTCACCTGAGCCAATCCTGCATTAGGCTTCACAATGCTGGTGACCTGGTACTCACTCCCCAAAACTTCCTGCAACTGCTGGCCTACACCTCTACCATGAGAACTACCTAACAGCAGAACCTTCTTCTTTCTCTTAGACTTTGCAACTGTCCTAGCCACCGTTACTGCTGAGGTCTGCTGCATACTTCCTACATCTACAGCTACTAGAGATTCCTCTCCACTAGACTCTGACAGTTGGTCATATCTATTACAAACACCAATAGTAAAACTATCTGAAAATCTTCTTCTCCTAGCAGATCTCTTGCCAACAACCAGCTCCCATTCCCCAACCCCCTTCTCCCTTCTCATCCTATCTAGCTCCTCCTGTGCGTTTTTCAACTGCACCTGAAGGGCACAGATCTTACGCTCCTGCTCCTCTATCAACTTACTCTTGCTACATAACCTGCAGTTCCAGGAGAGGATCTCACCAGAATGCCCACTGGCTTCCCCATTGCATTCCCCCCAGTGAAAATACTTCGAACAAGTCTCACACCGCAATCCACTACTCACGAACCTACGGCAAAGCCCACACTTCTCACTCATGGTAAAATTTTAAAGTTACTGAAATAAGAAAACAACTTTATCTAAGTTCCGCTACTACAATAAGAAGATGTTAAAAACTGACTACAATAATCACAAACTTGCTCTACAAGGGAAGTAACTACTATTATTGACAGTATTAATCAACAACAAATGAGAATATAACAAAATACTAACACAGAAAGAAAATCAAACGTCTAAAGACAGTAACGAAACTGAAAGCAGTTCGTAAAAATTTCTTCTGAAGTTATTTCACCGGAAAACACCAAGAACACCGGTTGAAGGCTACTAAAGTTCCTAAATAAACTACTGTAGACAAACAATTAATTAGTACTTAGCTTTCGATGCGCCGCTACAGTTCCAACTGGTCAGCGCGGAATGTAAGCACGGGTAAGAGGTTAAGTTGCTCGATACGAAACACTCACAAATATCAGGTCACAACAAAATAAAGGCAGAGGTGAATGAAGAAACCACTAATAAGTCACTTATAAAGTAAATATCACAAAAACCGTTAAAATATATATCTGAAACCTAAAAATAGATGAAAACTTAGAGAGCGATCTCACACGCCGTCACGCGCTTATGACGTCTGATCTCTTCTATGATAGTCATTTTTTGTAAATGTATCCCAGTTCTTTCTAACCAGCTGATTTTGACCTTTTTTGAATTAACAGAGGTGAGTAGTCTTTTAACGAATTTATTAGTGTCCATCCTACAAATATTGGAAATCAATTCAAAGAGTCTCTTGCGCACAGCGTTATCAAACTTATCTGTCAGCGTGAAGACATCAGGTGACCTCCTTTTTTTTAGTTTTTCGTGCATCAGTCGGTAAAAACGGAATCATTATAGCATTATTTTGTTGTCCGTCTGTTTGTCTGGTCATCCGTTAAAACTTCTTTTCCTTACGAACTGGTAGACTTATCAAATTACAGTTGATATTAAACATTGATGTGTACGGTTTCTTGGCGGTGTAAAAAATTTAAGCTTATAAATCAATGCAGTCAAAAGATACGGCCATATGTGATACATATTTGATACTCCCCAATTAAATCATCAAATCCTATTGCTGAACTACCTGGTTACACAATTAAGTATGTACGGGACTCTCAGCGAGTTCTACTCGCAATTGTCCGTTTCTGTTGTATTTCAATTTCCCCAGCTTTACAGTGCCCTCTAACGCTTATAGTCTCTGACGCAAACAGTGCTTTCGGTAAGAAAGATGTCACATCTCGCATTGGACGACATTTCTACAGTTTTTTTTAGGGATTTCAGGGTAATCTGAGTGCCTCTAGAAGTTAGGTGATTCTTCCTAAGTTTCGACCATATAGTCCATCCCTGATGTCAGTATGATGTCTGAAAGGCACGTACATGGTATTTGTTTTACGTTGACACATCAAAACCTCTCGAAAACGACGCTTCCTACGAAAAACATGTTCGACATGAAAAGATGATATTAGTGAAGTGCACATTGTTTGTGTTGCAACTGGCCACCTCCTAACCAACCCTCCTGCTTGGGCGGGGTATACTTTGTGTTTTCAACTGAGCACCCTTTTCTTTTACTGCGTTTTCGGATTCTGCGCCAAAAATTACGTACAGCTTACTCAAATTATTGTTTCCCATTCGTGGTAGGTAGCCCTGTAATGGACAACAATTAAGTGGAAATCACTAAATGGCTAAGTGTCAAAAGACTGATTCCGACCTACTCAGTTTTTTTTTCTTTCTATTGAGAAAAATATTTTAATGAAAAGAACTCAACAATATTTTTTATTTATTGTCACTCGCAAGAATCACACAACTTTATCAAAACTAGACATGGTTGTCTCACTGGGTACTCCGCGATCGTTCATTAAATAAAATATGGCGTTTCAGTCTTCGATCGCTATTCTTTATTTTCAATTACCGGTTTCGGGCTAGCTGCCCATCTTCAGATCTGAAGAGGGGCAGCTAGCCCGAAACCGGTAATTGAAAATAAAGAATAGCGATCGAAGACTGAAACGCCATATTTTATTTTAATCACACAACTGTTGAGAAAATTTTTTAATTTCCCTTCATTCCACGAAAGAAAAAAATATTTTATTTTGAGAAATTCAGAACGTGCTAAATACCGTGCAGGTATCGGCAACAACGAGGTTAGTGCCAATGAAAGAAATCCTCCGGTCGAGATTGTATACCAGTCAGGTTCCTCTCAGAGTATGCTGATGAAATAGCTTTATATTTAGCAATTGTATAAAACCACTCGCTCGCAGAAAGATCCGTACCTAAAGACTGGAAAATTGCTCAAGTCATACCAATACCCAAAAAGGGAAGTAGGAGTAATCCGCTGAATTACAGGCCTATATCGCTAACGTCGATTTGCAGTAGGGTTTCGGAAAGAAAACGATTTATTAACACATAGTGAGCACAGATTCAGAAAATATCGTTCTTGTGAAAGACAACTAGCTCTTTATACTCATGAAGTAATAAGTTCTATCGACAGGTGATGTCAAATTGCTTCCATATTTTTAGATTTCCAGAAGGCTGTCGACACCGTTCCTCACAAGCGTCTTCTAACGAAACTGCGTTCCTACGGAGTATCGCCTCAGTTGTGCGACTGGATTCGTGATTCTCTGTCAGAAAGATCACAGTCCGTGGTAATAAACGGAAAGTCATCGAGTAAAACAGAAGTAATATCCAGCGTTCCCCAAGGAAGTGTTATAGGCCCTCTATTGTCCCTGATCTATATTAACGACATAGGAGGCAATCTGAGTAGCCGTCTTCGATTATTTGCAGGTGATGCTGCCATTTGCCGTCTTGTAAAGTCATCAGATGATCAAAACGACTTGCAAAATAATTTAGATAAGATACCTGTATGGTGCGAAAAGTGGTAATTGAGCCTGAACAAAGAAAAGTGGAAGTAATTCACATGAGTACTAAAAGAAATCAGATAAATTTCGATTATGCCATAAGTCACACAAATCTTAAGGCTGTAAATTCAGCTAAATATTTAGGGATCACAATTACAAATAACCTAAACTGGAACGATCAGCCCGCATCTCGTGGCCGTGCGGTAGCGTTCTCGCTTCCCACGCCCGAGTTCCCGGGTTCGATTCCCGGCGGGGTCAGGGATTTTCTCTGCCTCGTGATGGCTGGGTGTTGTGTGATGTCCTTAGGTTAGTTAGGTTTAAGTAATTCTAAGTTCTAGGGGACTGATGACCATAGATGTTAAGTCCCATAGTGCTCAGAGCCATTTGAACCATTTTTTGGAACGATCACATAGATAATATTGGGGGTAGAGCAAACCAAAGACTGCGATTCATTGGCAGAACACTTGGAAGGTGCGACAGGTCTACTAAGGAGACTGCTTACACCACGCTTGTCCGCCCTGTTCTGGAGTATTGCTGTTCGGTGTGTGATCCGCATCAGGAGGGACTGACGAATGACATAGAAAAAGTACAAAGAAGGGCAGCTCGTTTTTTATTATCGCTAAATAGGCGTGATACGTAATACGTGAACTGGAGTGTCAATCATTAAAACAAAGGCGTTTTTCGTTGCGACGGGATCTTCTCATGAAATTTCAGTTACCAGTTTTCTCCTCCGATTGCCAAAACATTCTGTTGTCACCCACCTACATGGGGAGAAATGTCCATCGCGATAAACTAAGAGAAATCAGAGATCGCACAGAAAAATTTAAGTACTCGTTTTTCCCGCGTGCCGTTCGAGAGTGGAACGGTAGAGAGACAGCTTGAATGTGATTCATTGAACCCTCTACCAGGCACTTTATTGTGAATAGCAGAGAGTGTAATGGAATTCGGGCCACTTCTTTTTGCACAGACACTCATCCGTTCGATGATGTATCTCCAACCCCGTCCCTCCCTCACAGCCACGCACTCCTTCCCCCACCCACCCAGTCACATACAGACACTCGTGCGAGCACAGGTCATTTGTAACGTCGCAAGGCATTCGTTTTAAGAACGGTGAAAAAGTCTCGAAAGCTGGCGTGACGTGAGCCAGGGGTCACGAGCCCTCTCGAGCCGCCGCGTTGTCTGCAGGCCATACGGAAGAGTTAAGTGTGATGCTGCAAGTAGCTCGCCTTGTAAAAACCCGGCAGCCGTGATGGGGAACACGTACGGAAAACCTCTCGAGTGCCTCCCGAGGCCGCAGCGCTGTTGACGCACAATAGCGAGTGCGCGCTCGCTCGCTCGCATGCGGGCCGCATATGCCGAGGCGGCGGCGGCGGCGCTTTTGGTCGGCGGGCGGCTGTTCTCCATTAGGCGGGCGCCCGGCGCCTGCTGCCGGCGCCTCCGCCGTCGCCGTCGCCGGCCGACGTCGCGCGCTGACGTCAGCGCAGGTCGCGTGCGCGCGCGCGGCCAGCTGTCCATTAGGCTTCCGGGCGAGCATATGGGTGGCGGCTTCCCGTGGGAGCGGCGGCCGGCACGCGACCGGCAGCTGTCCGCGCCGCGGGGTGCGCCGGGACACGACCGGGACCCCGCCCCAGCTGCTGCCAAACACTGCGCGCTGCACGCCGCCACAGGCGTAGGAGCGGGCGGGGCGGCCCCCATCTGCCGTGGCGATAGCAGCCACATGCGACGTGGGACTGTCGCCACAGGGGGCCCCCTACTTACGGGCTCACACTCGTGGGAGGGGCCGGTATGGTGGAATGTGTCACCGAGAAACTCATCATGTTTAGATACACAAACATGAGTAACTAAGATTAGCCAAAGAAACTACACTCCTGGAAATGGAAAAAAGAACACATTGACACCGGTGTGTCAGACCCACCATACTTGCTCCGGACACTGCGAGAGGGCTGTACAAGCAATGATCACACGCACGGCACAGCGGACACACCAGGAACCGCGGTGTTGGCCGTCGAATGGCGCTAGCTGTGCAGCATTTGTGCACCGCCGCCGTCAGTGTCAGCCAGTTTGCCGTGGCATACGGAGCTCCATCGCAGTCTTTAACACTGGTAGCATGCCGCGACAGCATGGGCGTGAACCGTATGTGCAGTTGACGGACTTTGAGCGAGGGCGTATAGTGGGCATGCGGGAGGCCTGGTGGACGTACCGCCAAATTGCTCAACACGTGGGGCGTGAGGTCTCCACAGTACATCGATGTTGTCGCCAGTGGTCGGCGGAAGGTGCACGTGCCCGTCGACCTGGGACCGGACCGCAGCGACGCACGGATGCACGCCAAGACCGTAGGATCCTACGCAGTGCCATAGGGGACCGCACCGCCACTTCCCAGCAAATTAGGGACACTGTTGCTCCTGGGGTATCGGCGAGGACCATTCGCAACCGTCTCCATGAAGCTGGGCTACGGTCCCGCACACCGTTAGGCCGTCTTCCGCTCATGCCCCAACATCGTGCAGCCCACCTCCAGTGGTGTCGCGACAGGCGTGAATGAAGGGACAAATGGAGACGTGTCGTCTTCAGCGATGAGAGTCGCTTCTGCCTTGGTGCCAATGATGGTCGTATGCGTGTTTGGCGCCGTGCAGGTGAGCGCCACAATCGGGACTGCATACGACCGAGGCACACAGGGCCAACACCCGGCATCATGGTGTGGGGAGCGATCTCCTACACTGGCCGTACACCACTGGTGATCGTCGAGGGGACACAGAATAGTGCACGGTACATCCAAACCGTCATCGAACCCATCGTTCTACCATTCCTAGACCGGCAAGGGAACTTGCTGTTCCAACAGGACAATGCACGTCCGCATGTATCCCGTGCCACCCAACGTGCTCTAGAAGGTGTAAGTCAACTACCCTGGCCAGCAAGATCTCCGGATCTGTCCCCCATTGAGCATGTTTGGGACTGGATGAAGCTTCGTCTCACGCGGTCTGCACGTCCAGCACGAACGCTGGTCCAACTGAGGCGCCAGGTGGAATTGGCATGGCAAGCCGTTCCACAGGACTACATCCAGCATCTCTACGATCGTCTCCATGGGAGAATAGCAGCCTGCATTGCTGCGAAAGGTGGATATACACCGTACTAGTGCCGACATTGTGCATGGTCTGCTGCCTGTGTCTATGTGCCTGTGGTTCTGTCAGTGTGATCATGTGATGTATCTGACCCCAGGAATGTGTCAATAAAGTTTCCCCTTCCTGGGACAATGAATTCACGGTGTTCTTATTTCAATTTCCAGGAGTGTAGTACACCTGAACAGTATCGTGTAGTGCCCCCGTGAGCATGCAGAAATGCCGCAACACGACGTGTCATGGACTCGACTGATGTCTGAAGAACTGCTGGAGGGAACTGAAACCAGGAATCCGGCAGGGCATAAATCCGTAATCAATTATTCAAAATGACAGTCACAGTCGCATTGTTTATTTTGCCGCCAACCGGTTTCAACCCGTGATGGGGTCTTCTTCAGGGCAATTTACGCCATTTGGTCGCTCCCTGGAGTCGTCACCCTGCCTGTGCACGGTTGGCATAGTTTCCAACCGTCCACAGGCAGGGTGACGAATCCAGCGAGCGACGAAATGGCGTAAATTGCCCTGAAGAAGACCCCTTCACGGGTTGAAACCGGTTGGCGGCATAATAAATAATGCTATTGTGACTGTCATTTTGCATAATTGATCATAAGTAAATTAATCGCTGTTTATCTCCGTAAAACTATGTTGTCTAAAAATTAAAAAAAAAATAAAAATCGTAAGAATACGAGGGGTGGAGATCTCTTCTGAGCAGTACGTTCCAAGGCGTACCAGATATGCTCAATAATGTTCATGACTGGGGAGTTTTGTGGCCAGCGGAAGTGTTTAGACTCGGAAAAGTGTTCCTGGTCCCAGCCTGTAGCAATTCTGGACGCGTGCGGTGTCGCACTGTCCTGCTCGAATTGCACGAGTCCGTCGGAATGCAGAATGGACACGAATGGATGCAGGTGATCAGATGGGGTGCTTAGGTACGTGTGACCTGCCAGGATCGTATCTAGACGTATCAGGGGTCACGTATCACAGCACACGCTCCACACCACTGCAGAGCCTCCACCAGACTGAACAGTCTATGCGGGTTCCACAGATTCACGAGGTTGCCTCCACACCCGTACACGCCCATACGCTCGATAAAATTTGAAACGAGACTCGACTGACAAGGCAACATGTTCCCTGTCATCGCCGGCCGGGGTGGCCGAGCGATTCTAGGCGCTGCAGTCTGGACCCGCACGACCGCTACGGTCGCGGATTTGAATCCTGCCTCGGGCATGGATGTGTGTGATGTCCTTAGGTTAGTTAGGTTTAAGTAGTTCTAAGTTGTAGGGGACTGATGACCTCAGAAGTTAGGTCCCCTAGTGCTCAGAGCCATTTGAACCATTTTTTTTTTTTTCCTGTCATCAGTAGTCCAGTATCGGTGTTGACAGGTCCAGACGAGGTGTAAAGCTTTGTGTCGTGCACTCTTCAAGTGTACAAGAGTGGGCCTTCGGCTCCGAAAGCCTATATCCATGATGAATAAAATGTCTCGGGTTTCCAACCGCGTCAATTGCTTAAAACTGCACGAGCTTTCGGCCAAACACTCCTTGGCCGTTGTCAAGTGTTATAACACTTGACAATGGCCAAGGAGTACTTGGCCGAAAGCTCTTGTAGTTTAAACAATTGACGCGGTTGGAAACCCGAGAACATTTTATTCAGTATTATCGCCGCGAGACTCTGCATTCATACATATCCATGATGTTTCGTCGAATGATTCGCACGCTGTCACTTGTGAATGGCCCAGCATTGAAATCTGAAGCAATTTGTGGAAGGGTTGCATTTCTGTCACGTTGTACGATTCTCTTCAGTCGTCGTTCACCCCGTTCGTAGAGCATCATTTTCCGGCCGAAGCAATGTCATAGATTTGATGTTTTACCGGATTCCTGATATTCACGATACACTCGTGAAATGGTCGTACGGGAAAATCCCCACTTCATCGCTAGCACGGAGATGCGATGTCCCATGGCTCGTGCTCCGACTATAACACGACGTTCAGACGCACTTAAATTTTGATAACCTGCCATTGTAACAGCAGTAACCGATCTAACAACTGCGCCAGACACTTCTTGTATTATATAGGCGTTGCAGACCGCTGCGCCGTATTCTGCTTATTCGCATATCAGTGTATTTGAATACGCACGCCTATGCCAGTTTCTTTGGCACTTCAGTGCAGATGCAGAGAATATGAAAATACAGATACAGTGTTATTAGCGTCCTGATTGACCCTTTCAAGTCGTTTAAATATTTGGGCCTAACGTTGCAAAGCGATACGAAATGGAACGAGCGCGTGAGAACTGTGGGAGGGTAGGCGAATGGTTGACTTCGGTTTGCTGGTGTAATTTTAGGAAAGAGTGGTTCACCTGTAGTGCGGCGTGTTCTTGACTGCTGCTCGTGTGTTTGGGATCCGTACCAGGTCGGATTAAAGGAAGACATCGAAGCAGTTCAGAGGCGGGCTGCTAGTTTTGTTAGTGGTAGGTTCCAACAACTCTCAGGTGTTGCGGAGATGGTACGAGAACTGAGAAGGGAATCCCTGGATAGAAGGCGACGTTCTTTTCGAGAAGCGTTGTTGAGAAAAATTAGAGGACCGGCATTTGAGGCTGACTGCCAGATGATTCTGCTGCCGCCAACATACGAGAATTGCCCAGAAAGCAACCATTTTTTTTTCTCAGCCGAAAACAATGCTATCAACGAGTAACGTTACGTACTCGTATGTACTATTTCAAGCCTCCTGTTTGAGCGCGCGAAGTTTCCGTCGCTTCCGACAGATAGTGTAGCTACAGGACCGTTTCAAAATGGCGTCTGTAGGTGATGTACGTAACAAGCAACGTGCCGTCATTGAATTTCTCACTGCAGTGAAAGAAATTGTGGCGAACGCTTGTGCAGAGTCCATTGAGCATCCACTGTCGACCGCAGTACAGTTAGTCGCTAGGCACGGAGTGTGAGGATATCAGAAGGCCGTTCGGCGGAGCTACCCTCCGCCACGCACCGTATGGTGGCTTGCGGAGTATCTGTGAAGATGTAGATTAAAGCTGAACTAAATGAGCCCACTGTCACAATTTTTAGTCTTTTTGACCAGGTTTCAACACCTCTATGAGTGACTTCATCGGAAATTAAATATTTAAAGTGGCCTATAACATAAGTACAAATTTATGGGAAAAATTTTTTAATATATAGGTGTGAGTACTGACTAACAGTACAAGAAATAAACAGTACTTACATGTCACGTATAAAATAAATATCAATCCAGAATGACTTTAGTCACAAAATGTTTTAAAAAGAATACATGAAAGGCGAGCCACTGCGGGCTGCTCATACCTATAAAGCCACAGGTAGCAACAGACTGAGGCGCCTCCGTCTTTTGATACCTGTGGCTCTATAGGTATGAGCAGCCCACAGTGGCTCGCCTTTCATGCTACCGAGATGCTTCAGGGGCTCAAATGGGAATCCCTGGAGGGCAGGTGACGTTCTTTCCGAGAAACACTTGTGACGAAATTTAGAGAGCCGTCATTTGAAGCTGACAGCAGAACGATTCTGCTGCCGCCAACGTATACTGCGCGTGGGGACCACGAAGACAAGATACAAGGATTAGGGCTCATACGGAGGCATATAGACAGACGGTTTTTCCCTCACTCTTTTCGCGAGTGGAACGGAAAAGGAAATGGCAAGTAGTGGTACAGGCCACCCTCCGCCACGCACCGTACGGTGGCTTGCACATCTATGCAGATGTAGATGTAGACCACCAAAACGACCGCATCGGATAATGTACCTGGGTGCATTACATACCTTCGTATGGCGAAGTGTGGGAATACGTACCTTCGTATGGCGAGAGGGAGGAACATGTAATTCGCCTGACGTAATATTCTTTTCAAAATGGTTTATTATGCGGCACAGTCACGTATAATTTAAAATCGTTTACGGACTTCATCGGCCATCTTTAGACCATAACAGGAAGCAAGCGTATTGGCAATGCCGTTATCTTAATATACTTGTGAGTGAACAACTGATCGTGTTAATATGGCCCGTGACAGCCAACACAGGTGATTTATTTTTTTTAATTTTATGTGACTTTTCCGGACATAAACTGTTTTAGAAAGAATTGGGAACTGCTGATTCACTTAGCTAGAAACTACGGCTGCCTTCCCCAGAACATTCGTGATCTGTAGGCAATGAAATTAATTTTCAGTGGGAAAATGGAAAATTCGATAAATTAGCGGCATTTTCCATTTTGGAAGTAGCCGTTAGGTTTTATTTCGGCTTTTAGATCCAGACGCTCGATTCTTCCAGTGTAGGTTCGATTGCTGGCTGTCCATTGCCAAACTTCGTGCCGTTAGGCAGAAATCCCGTGTAGAAGATGAACGAAGGTATGTTACCTCGCGTTAGCAACGTAGATTGACATTGGAAAGCGGTGCAGTTGAATCACCCCTGGAACAAGACTCCAGCATTGGAAGTGAAAAGTAAAATTACCCAGGACAAACATTACCCTACTTTAATGTTCCTTTCGGTACTATGAACTTATAGAATACATGATATCGCTTCGAAATGCATCCAAAAGTATCCATACTTATTCCTATTAATCATATCGGAACGTTCGTATTACGAGATGATGATAACTGAATCTCGTATGAATAAAGAAGGAAGAGCAGGCTGACTAATTTTGTGAACAAAGCCGTTTAGGTCGCTTAATATATGTCCTCATTCACAACGTAGCCTCGGGTAGTGTCACAACCAGCTGAAAGCTTAGAGCTTGTAAAAAATACGTCCATTATCACTTAGTTTATAAAAGCTATGCTCGCTTACATTTAATTTTCTTTTTTTAAAAACTGGCACTAAACGTTGTTTTAGTAGTTTTAAGCTTTGATCTGATAATGGCAGTTACCGAAAAATTGTTTAAAATAAAGAAATATGCTACATGTTCCAGACGGCTGTATGTACAGTACAAAGTATCCACAATGACCGCAGAATCGTTCAGGAAGTTTATTTCCTCGTTAATGAGCTGGTTAAGATTTGTATGAATGCAGAATTTATCAGTAGAATCAACCGTCTACGCCTTAGTGAGGATGATATTATGGTCAGTTTTGATGTAGTGGCGCTGTTTACGAATGTGCCTATCAAAGACGCTTTGGACCTAATTTCCCAGTACTTTGTAAGTGACGTGGTCGAGCTATTTAGGCACACTCTTACGTCCTCCTATTTCGTGTGCAACGGCCAGTATTACAGTCAGACAGACGGCGTAGCATAGTCCGTTGGCTCCAGCTGTTGCAAACCTCTTCATGGAGAATTTTGAGGATATTGCCATAGATACTGCGCCATTGATGCCGAAGTGTTTCTTTCGATACGTTGACGACACGTTCGTCATTTGGCCACACGGACGCGAGAAACTAGACGAGTTTTTGGAACACCTCAATGGCATCAACAGTAATATCCAGTTCACCATGGAGGTGGAAAAAGATAATGCATTGCACATCCTCGGCGTCCCCATCCACCGTAAACGAAATGGGTGCATTGGCCACAGCGTCTATAGCAAACCCACTCACACAGACCTGTAACCTACACTCCACCAGCATCAACATCCAGCACAGAAGCGCACAGTATTACAAACATTGGTGCATCGTGCAAGAGTAATATCGGACGACGATAACCAGCCCCGTGAACTGAGCCACCTACGCAAGGTTTTCAGGAATAACGGCTGCAGCGCCTATCAAGTGAAAGAAGTGATTTCTAGGAAATATCAGAATAAGACCCCCGACGAAGTGCAGGAAAAGAAATGTGCTTTGCTGCCATTCTGTGGCTTTGTGTCGGGCAAGATAAGCTGCCTGTTGAAAAGACACAAGATCAAATCAATCTTCGCCGGCCGACGTGGCCGAACGGTTCTAGGCGCTGCAGTCTGGAACCGCGCGACCGCTACGGTCGCAGGTTCGAATCCTGCCTCGGGCATGGATGTGTGTGGTGTCCTTAGGTTAGTTAGGTTTAAGTAGTTCTAAGTTCTAGAGGACTGATGACCTCAGATGTTAAGTCCCATAGTGCGCCTAGCCATTTGAACCATTTTTGAAATCAATCTACAGGCCTCCGACGAAAATCCGTCAATTACTGAGACCAGTTAAAGACGCAGTAGGTCTCAGAACAACTGGAGTCTACGATATACCTTGCGAGTGTGGCCAGAAGTACATCGGACAAACAGTGCGCAATGTGGAACAACGCAGGAAAGAACATGAGAGGTATTATCGCCTACGCTATCCAGAGAAATGTGCGTTAGCTGAGCAAGCGTTAGAAAACGGTCACCACATAAAATCTGACGATACCTCTGTGGTGGCTAGCACTAAGGGTTTCTGGGACAGTTTAGTAAAGGAAGTTATTGAAATAAAAATTACCGCACACACCCTGAATAGAGACGGTGGCTTCCAGCTCAGCGCTTCGTGGGATCCAGCGATCGCGTGGCTGAAGAGGGCACATCGAACGCCGACTCAAAACATGCCCATATATGGCAATGTCACGGGCACTAGTGACGTCACAGCCGGCAGCTATCGTATGTAAGGGTGCACCAACAGCCCACTGGCAGTCATATCACTTCACAATGGCCAAGGAGTGCTTGGCCGAAAGCTCGTGTACTTTTAAGCAATTAACGCAGTTGGAAACCCGAGAACATTTTATTCAATGGATAAGATTTGTTTCTGTGGCAGCTTTTCCCAGCTGGACAAGTTACCACCCTTTCAGCACACAAGTTCTTGCGTCCGTCCTCGTCGGCGGCACGTGACAGTACAGCCAGATGGCTCCGGGCACTCGAGACTGACACCCCGCGCATGCGCAGAGCGCGACTCGTTGACGCTGCGCAGACGTGGGGCAGGCAAGCAGGCAGGGCGGTTTTTCCCCGCGGCACGCCGCTCAAGGCGTCCACTGTGCGCGGACAAGGCGGCCTTTCAGGGCTGCCACACGACACAGGCGGACACAGTGCCGGGCTAACGTGGCGGCCGAGGCGGCCGGCACGCCCAGCAGGCGCTTCGGGCCGTCCCTGACTAATGGAGAGAGCGGACGGCCATCGCTCAGCGCCAAAGCAGCTCCGGGGCTGTCGGCAGCCCACTACTCTGCCGACGGAAGTCACATTGTCTCGCTGGGATCGCTCCCACCGCCACAGTAGCAAAACGAAAAGCACAGTCCAAATCGAAAGCGTAAAAAGATCACCCTCTGTCTAGTTACAAATAAGATCGTCTACGACTCAAGAAGTTTCCGTTAGGGGGAATGACTGGGTGACGGACGAACATATTGCTCATAAGTAGGATGTTTTTCTGCGTACTTGAGGCCCGCATCTCGTGGTCGTGCGGTAGCGTTCTCGCTTCCCACGCCCGGGTTCCCGGGGTCGATTCCCGGCGGGGTCAGGGATTTTCTCTGCCTCGTGATGGCTGGGTGTTGTGTGCTGTCCTTAGGTCAGTTAGGTTTAAGTAGTTCTAAGTTCTAGGGGACTGATGACCATAGATGTTAAGTCCCATAGTGCTCAGAGCCATTTGAACCATTTTTTTTTTCCTCTGTACTGGAATGTAGTAGACAAATGGGGTTTACTGCGAGGAGCAAAGTGAGCCATGGTAAAAATTACTGTTTTGAAGAGCTCGCCGCAGCGCGTTGAGTGAAGCAGTCGCCCTCCGTTTCTGGCGTTGGCGCCGCTGTGGCAATCGCAGCTTTGGTGTCTGCCTCTGGTGGGAAAGGGGAAAGTTAGCCTGCTCACGTGCATTTAAGGGGCGCTATGAGCTCGCTAGGCGGCGAGTCTGGTCAGTTGTCAGCAGAGTCAGTGTGGGGTAGTCAGTGTCTGTCTGTCGTCCGAAATGCTAGTGTGGCCGCCAGTCTGCTCGACTTTGTTCAGGCAATGGTCACTGGCGGTTGGATCGATCGGTTGGTCGGTCGCGCACTGGGACACAAGATGACTTGTCCGTCTTGAGCGTCGGCGCATGTGAGGTCGCCACGTCAGTCCAGTCGGCCGCGCCGTATAGCGAGGGGTAGCGGCTTCGAGGCCGACACGAGAGCAACATGAGTCAACCCACGATATCAGTCTGGCCGGTGCGAGCTGCGACGCCGTGAGACGGGAGATCGGCGCGCCTTCCTGCATCCGTTGAAGCGGCTGGCAGCGGACGGTTTGGGAGAGCGTTTTGGGGGTGCTGCGCCAGGTATTCGCCAGAATCGCAGTTTATTAGAAGTTATGTGATTCGTGATATGTTGTTTCATTTACTTGTTAAATTCTACTTGTTTTCTTGGTCAGTCTCTCGTCCCCAGATTGCTCGTCTGTCTCTCGTCCGCATTTGTTAGGCAGTTAGTGTCTGTCTGTCGGTCTGCCGTACGTTAATAGCTGCCTCTGTCAAATTTGTCGGATTCGGTGTTAACGAATTTATTGCTTGAAGTGTAACGGCCGAATTCCTGAAATATGTTTTTATGTTGCCTGTCATCTTGAGAGGCGGTATGTGTGTAATGTAGAGCATGTTTGGACAACCTTGTATATTTCATGTAAGACTGCATTTCATGGGTTTTTATTGAAATGGTCATTTTAGTATATAGAGTTTCCACCCTGCCACCGTAAGACTTTTTTTAAAAATCAAGCTTATCTTTTAATGTTAGTGTTTTGTACCATTTCCATCCCTCCTAAGGGGTACATAGTTTATGTGCTTGCGTGAGTTGTTAAAATTTTTAGTCTAAAGTAATCTGGTGTGTTGCAGATTTGCACCAGTGTAGTCTTTCAGAGGTTGTTGTGAGCGGTCGTGACTACGGCCGTGTCAAAAGGGAGCGCCAAGGTTTTCAGCCCGAAAGCTCATACAGTCAAAAATTTGTTCTTTCTGAATCTGAATAAATTGTAAGTTGATATTTAGAGGGTGCTTTCTGATTATAATTTTAAAGCTGTTCCGAAAAAAAAAGGGCTTTTAGGAATAAAATTTCCATTCGTTGAAAGAAATTTGATTTGTTCTCATCAGTTACTCACTGGAAACTACTTCCACGCTCACATAGTGTGATTAAATGTGTTAATGTTCTTGATGAATCGCTAGTAAATAAAGTAGATTCTTAAGAAAAAGTTTTGAAAGTAAATGCACGGTTCACAAAGCAAACATTGAAGTTTCTATTGGTATTTTTTACTGAAAATTATTATCTTCAGTATGTAACTGACATTTTCCCGAGGAAGCTCTGGAAGGAGGTAGATCGACGATAGTCGCTCTAACTCCGGTTGTGACTTGCAGTTATCTGCAACCTGTACTTAACACATCATCCTGAGCCTTATTGATGTAACTTTAGTTTATCATAAGCATTTGCAACAAAAAATAAAAAAAAAACAATTGGCGAAATTATAGGTATTTTTAAAAATGGACAATTTTGGACCCCTCTCTTTTGAATGAAAAAAAATACTAAATAAGAACTTTAAAAAAACCTGCTACGATGAACTGTAGATAATTCAGTTTGGTTCAAGGGAGGCCAAAAACATTAAAATCGTAAGAAAACTGTGGCGTGGGTGACGACAACCATGGCAAAAAACATGATTTTGAGAAAAATGCCTTTCATGTCTGACAAGTATTTACCATACAAAAACATGACAAAGCTTGAAACTTACGGGGTATCATCAATGCCTGGTGTCCGCCCCCAGTAGCTGAGTGGTCAGCGCGACGAACTGTCATACGTAACGGCCCGGGTTCTATTCCCGCCTGAGTCGGAGATTTTCTCCGCTCAGGGAATGGGTGTTGTGTTGTCCTTATCATCATTTCATCCTCATCGACGCGCAAGTCGCCGAAGTGGCGTCAACTCCAAAGACTTGCGCCAGGCGAACGGTCTACCCGACATGAGGACCTAGCCACAAGGCATTTCCATTTCCATCGATTCCTGGTCCGTAATAACTATCGCCCCGTCTAGTGGATGGCCGCTTTCTGCTACTTTGATCTGATAAGCCGCCATTTTCGTCCTCAAGGCCCTTTTCGTCGCTGACAGCATCGCCACTGGCGTCTCTTATCTTCAGAGAATCGGCGCATTTCATCACCGGTTTTGATTCGAGGGGCATTTGTCATGAGCATTAATGCAGTGTGGGCTACATTGAATAGAAATACGGCCAAATTTGAAGCAATGTTGACAACATCGCTTCGGCTGGATGTTATTTTTGGAGCTTACCTCCAAATGAGATAATTCAAAGTTTCGTTCACATTTTGAGTAAAACAGTACAGACAACGCTCCAGCTAACCTGGTTTACTCAAATCGGTATAAATAGTGGTGATGACATAGACGATTTGTGGCAATGGCGTTTTGTGTTTCTAACTTTCCAGTACAGAAATCAGATGGCGGTTATAAGAGTCGAGGGGCATGAAAGGGAAGCAGTGGTTGGGAAAGGAGTGAGACAGGGTTGTAGCCTCTCCCCGATGTTATTCAATCTGTATATTGAGCAAGCAGTAAAGGAAGCAAAAGAAAAATTCGGAGTAGGTATTAAAATTCATGGAGAAGAAGTAAAAACTTTGAGGTTCGCCGATGACATTGTAATTCTGTAGGAGACAGCAAAGGACTTGGAAGAGCAGTTGAACGGAATGGACAGTGTCTTGAAAGGAGGATATAAGATGAACATCAACAAAAGCAAAACGAGGATAATGGAATGTAGTCAAATTAAATCGGGTGATGCTGAGGGGATTAGATTAGGAAATGAGACAAAGTAGTAAAGGAGTTTTGCTATTTAGGGAGTAAAATAACTGATGATGGTCGAAGCAGAGAGGATATAAAATGTAGACTGGCAATGGCAAGGAAAGCGTTTCTGAACAAGGGAAATTTGTTAACATCGAGTGTAGATGTAAGTGTGAGGAAGTCGTTTCTGAAAGTATTTGTATGGAGTATAGCCATGTATGGAAGTGAAACATGGACGATAAATAGTTTAGACAAGAAGAGAATAGAAGCTTTCGAAATGTGGTGCTACAGAAGAATGCTGAAGATTAGATGGGTAGATCACGTAACTAATGAGGAGGTATTGAATAGGATTGGGGAGAAGAGAAGTTTGTGGCACAACTTAACTAGAAGAAGGGATCGGTTGGTAGGACATGTTTTGAGGCATCAAGGGATCACAAATTTAGCATTGGAGGGCAACGTGGAGGGTAAAAATCGTAGAGGGAGACCAAGAGATGAATACACTAAGCAGATTCAGAAGGATGTAGGTTGCAGTAGGTACTGGGAGATGAAGAAGCTTGCACAGGATAGAGTAGCATGGAGAGCTGCATCAAACCAGTCTCAGGACTGAAGACCACAACAACAACAACAACTTTCCAGTTCACCGTTTGCTTTAGCTTCAAACGCACACAGAATTGCTACTTTTTGGAGTTCGCACACAATACTTTGGGGAATAATTCTTCAGTGTATCTATATTCGAATTCCGTAATTTAAAAAAAAATCGAGTTTTTTCGACCGTCACCCTGACGTTCCCCATTAACGCAACTGATGACCTCATAGCACAACCACAACGAACAAGAATATAAACTTGGCGTGCCAGATGCCAACATACGAAAACACGCATGACGTTTGAATGATGACTCCCTAACGGCCATGCAGAAGAATGGACTACTTCTGGTGTTCTTGCTGACACAACTCAACCAGTCATTCTTAATGGACCAAAATTGACCTAACGTAACAGCAATTTCGATAGTAAGCCAGGGGAGTGATTTTCAGACCACTACTATTTACAACTTATATTAATAATCTAATGGATAAAATTGGTCGCCCTGACGCAATTCATGGGCGATGATGTTATCAATAGGAAGATGGTAACGCCTGTTGACTGAAGCGAAATGCACTCTCAGCTGACCACGGACGAAAACAAATGTAACACATTGCGCCACAGTAAATGAACCGATCCACTGCTCATAGATTACACTGCTGGCGACAAACCGCTGGTAATAGTAACTGCCGTAAAATGCCTTGGAGTAATCATTCGATGCGA
This sequence comes from Schistocerca nitens, assembly GCF_023898315.1. Classification (NCBI taxonomy): domain Eukaryota; kingdom Metazoa; phylum Arthropoda; class Insecta; order Orthoptera; family Acrididae; genus Schistocerca; species Schistocerca nitens. The sequence goes on from NC_064617.1 coordinate 75,669,916, forward strand.
CCTGAAGTCGAAATATCACAGAAAGCAAATAGTGGACGAAGCAAATGGTAGGTTGACATTCGTTGGGAGAATGATACGGAAATAATTTATCCACGAAAGAAGTGCCCTACAAAACGTACGACTGAACCGTGTGCCCTGTTCATAAGTGTGCGATCCTTATCAAGTAGTGTTAAGGGGATACGCCTCTTTGAAAATATTTAAAAAAAATCGATTTTTTATTGGTTTAAAAAGTTCTCTGGTATATCTACTTTGTTTAGCGTTTATCCCAACTCCATCAGAAACTCAGTTATTGAGTTACAAGGCGATTTGTGAAACAGTGTTTCAAAAACCATTCACAGCGGGAAAATAACAGTCGACACGTAATTTCAACAACGGTGAAAGGTCTCTGTTGGATTCCTTTCATGTTAATTTCTTAAATATGTTGTCATTTACGGCATAAATTCCTCTTCTAAATTTACTGTGGTGTTTCTGACTATCTGGAAGGAGACTGAGTAGTGGAACGTGTTACTTTTACACAAAAACAAGAACGATCTGTCACACTACTACACTTTAAAACACAGTTTATATGTAATTCATGTCACGCAGTCTCATACGGAACCTACTTCCGCTTTCTTTTATATACTGTATATGATAAGATACTGTCATCCCCCTTCCCTTCTGTGTGTGAGGATGAATGAGCAAATGTATTTCTAGTTGCAGGCTGGATGGTAGCAGACAAGCCTGTCTCCTAGAGAACACTAGGACCAATGTCGGAACAGGTAGCTACGCTTTCTAAAAGCAAAGATGTTTCTATGTGATTGATTGAAGTGATGTCGTTAATTTTTTTTTCTTTCCTTGTGCAATTAGGATTTAGGTTGGTTCAAATGTGAAGATAAATGGTTTCTTTGTGAACGAGTGAAATGCTGTTTATGGTTTTTTTGTGTAAATTGAAAAGAGTCGCTCCTGAGAGAAGCAAGATCTGTGTTGAAGTAATGCAAAACTCAGGGGAATATCCGATCTGTGGGTATTATGGGTCTGGCAAACCCAGGTCCCCAGCTGTTAGTAGCCTTGTTTCCGATTTTCTGCTTTCAGTGCTACTATCTATCTATTACTATTCTATATCTGTCAGTATAAATGAGGATCTCTTACTATAGTATGCGTGCTGTATGAATATCTTAAGATAGGAGAACTCTGAGAAAGGAATGAGGAAGTTTAGAATATTGAAAACAGGATGCGATAATACGATTTTTTAACCATTGGCTTCCCAATATGCGATGATATGTTAATATTGATGATATATGTCTTTTTTGTTCTTTATACTGAGTATGTAAAGTGCTGTCTGTGGATTTCGTCAGTATATTGATTCCCTTCAAGGTGAAAGAAGAATTGTGGTTTGAGTAATTTACGTGGCCCTGAAATATTATTGTGGTAGTCAAATACAAGCAATTTTTTCAGTAAATGGAGAATGGAAGAGAAATATGGATCCTTTCGGTAGTCTTGATTGATGTTGAGCCAAAGCCTGAATAAGTATTCTGCGTTAATACTTGTCCTAGAAAAGCGACGTTTATGTGGTTTGCTGATGCTGTGAGCATTACAGCTTACTGTTTTCGCTGGTGCGGGATGCACTGCAGCCTATATGATTTGTACTGAGGAAATTTCCCTCTTGAAGGTAGAGGAAGATTAAATAATTTTGATTATGGGACCGAAGGAAAGCTTGGTTTAAGAATAGAAGAGACCACAATTTTGTCATTCATGAGAACTGAATCCAGAATAATCACCACAGGCGAAATAACTGATTTAGAAGCGAAAGGTAACTTAAAGAAGGAACTAAATTTGAGCAAAATGGTTAAGAAAATGTAATATAACCTGTAGAATTAAAAAAATGTTTACCCTTCTCAGAGTCATCTGTGTGGTTAATTCTTGTGATAACGTAATTTTAGATGAAATTGTCTTACTGTTTTATGTGTGAATGTATGAGTATGATAAATGTATAATTGCGAGTCTCTTATCAGGTGTGTCAACTGGTAAAAATGTTTTTGCATGTAAATAACCATTGTTCTTTTTACTATGTATGTTTAAGGAAAGTTTCTCCATATTTATCATGTGACAAGACATATGCTGTGAGCGTCAAGAAGAAGACGAATTAGAACAGTGTTGTAGTGGTATAAACACATTGTTGAAGTAACATTGAAGTAGCTTGTTGGATTAACGAGTAGTGGATTGAAGTAGAATTTTGAGTAATACATGTTTATGGGTAGTTAGTTTTTAGTATAGACAACAGGTGTGCATGTGTGTGTGTGTAAATAACATGTGAACCCTATGCTGTCCTGACCTATACTTCTACAAGGCATAATCCTATTCATATTAGTGAATTAATAAGTAGCATTTGATTTTTTAAAACGCAGGTGAACCATATTAGTGATGTGGATTTAGATATTATATTGTCAGTTCATTTAATTTGTATTTTTATACTGTCAAGTCATTTCACTTTTATTTTTTATGTTGTCAAGTCATTTAACTTTTATTTTTATATTGTCGATTCATCTAACTTTTTTTATTTTAAAAAAAATTAAGTCTCACTTTTGTTCTTAAAAATCGTGAAAGACAATACTAAGTGGTATTATGTATGACATTTTGTAATCACATAACTATGATGAACAATTTCTGTGAATGCAGTTGAGAACATGAAAGCGAACCGGCTAAACTCTTACGAGACAGCGGGAGCAGCGAGGAGGGGGGCTAGTTGTAAACTGGCGGGTTTCCCAGCAGGACACACTGTCAACCGGACCACTTCGGGAGCGCGGTCGACCACAAAAGAAGGGTACGCGGCAAACACTTTCCCTTGCACCCGGAGCTAATGGCCGGCCACACCAGTGCGAGCGTTCGTGGAGGCGATGACCTGAGATGGCCGAGCGGTCCACCGCGCGGAAATCCATCTGCTGGCAACGCACCACACACACGCGACCGTGACGAGACGGCTGTGGTGAAACGACAGAAGACAGGGGATAAAGGGGCGTGGAGCCTTTTGACACGTACTGTCCAGAGAAATTGGCAGACTTCAACGACGCCTATCAACATTTCCTGACGGATGCCCACTGTCAAGCGACAGTAAATCATGGTTCGATGTTCTCTGGTCGCTAAGGGTGGCACAAAGAAGAGCCATTAAGTGTCATCCTTGCCCAGGAATATCAAACCGGCGAGCTAATTGCGGATAATTCAAGAATGTAGCAACACAAGGGGCGTGGAGCCTTTTGACACATACTGTCCAGAGAAACTGGCAGACTTTAACAACGCCTATCAACATTTCCTGGCGGATGACCACTGTCAAGCGACAGTAAATCATAGTTCGATGTTCTCTGGTAGCTAAGGGTGGCACAAAGAAGAGCCATTAAGTGTCATCCTTGCCCAGGAATATCAACCCGGCGTGTCAAACGAGGATACCGCACGAATTTGACAACACGAACATGGAACCAAATCGAGATGTATGCGACACGGGCCACCAAGAGAAACTTCATGAAAAGGCAGAGACGGCGGGATTGCACGCAACAGATGGACAAAAATCCCTACTGACAGCTCTGGCGACGAACCGCCCCCCCTCCCCTTACATTGTGCCTTGGAACAGTGGAACTACTGAGTGTGTCAGTGAACAGTGATTATACGGTTCTTGTTCAATGCATATACGTGTGTTTCTGTCAGAGAAGCTTTGACTCGTGTGTTTTGCAGGGGTTCGATTTATTTGTGTTTATTAGACTGACTCTTGTATTTTGCAGGTGTTCTATTTATTGTTTTTTTTTTAGACTTTGACTCTTGTATTTTGCAGGTGTTTTATTTATTGGTGTTTTTTTACATCTTGACTACTGTACTTTCAGAGCTGTTTTATTACTCAATGTTTGTTTCTGTGTGTTGTATTAGATTTGTGATATTTTGTTTCGTAAATTCATTCCTGTGGCATTGCTTCGTTTATCAGTCAGATAGCTATTCATTCTCATTGGACTGTGATCGATTAGCCTTTGCATGGGGCATATTCATAGTGAGGAAACCCTTAAGGGTAACAATCACATAATTAATTGTAGTTTCAGTATAATGACACAGTGCTCATTGTTTGCTAACAAACTGAAATATAGTAGAGTGATTAAATTAGTGCCACAAACTTATTTTAATTCTACAAATTATTAGTTCTATAAGATAGAGAATTAGGTCTACACTATCTTTTAAATAGGTGTCACAGATTGTGTTGTTTTTCTCTTTGAAATTGGTAGATTCTAAAGATTTGTTGAAATTATTGTGTTTTAGGAAGTAGCTGGTGAACTTTTGTCTTTTTTTCACATCCTTGGTTTAAGCTGGGTGTGAGAAACCTGCTTGGGAATGTCCTAGCATGGCCAGAAAATTCCCTGCACAGTCTTTTCCTGGAGCGTTGGGGTTATGAAAGGTCTCTGTTGGATTCCTTTCATGTTAATTTCTTAAATATGTTGTCATTCACGGCATAAATTCCTCTTCTAAATTTACTGTGGTGTTTCTAACTATCTGGGAGGAGACTGAGTAGTGGAACGTGTTACTTTTACACAAAAACAAGAACGATCTGTCACACTACTACACTTTAAAACACAGTTTATACGTAATTCATGTCACACAGTCTCATACGGAACCTACATCCGCTTTCTTTTATATACTGTATATGATAAGATACTGTCATCCCCCTTCCCTTCTCTGTGAGAGGATGAATGAGCAAATGTATTTCTAGTTGCAGGCTGGATGGTAGCAGACAAGCCTGTCTCCTAGAGAACACTAGGACCAACGTCGGAACAGGTAGCTACACTTTCTAAAAGCAGAGAGGTTTCTATGCTTAGTATGGTCCTGTCTGTCCCTTGTCATGTTGGTATAGGAAGCTGCCTCTCTGGTCACTTCTGTTGGTATTTGGGAAGCACGCTCGGTAGGAGCGCAGGTCAGTCTGTCCGTGGCGAGCGTCTGAAGTGGTAAGATCTCCGGCTAAGCGCGTGTCTGCTAAGTCTGTAGGACAATGGATTTCTTAAGTTCAGCCTAACTGAAAATTTAATCACCTTTATTTCAGGTTTAGCTCTAAAATATCTAATGTTATCTTAAATTGCAACGCAGTGTAATTCGCGTGTGAAGTTCAGAATATCTTCCGGTAGTTGCTTTGTCACTACTTTGTGAGTAAAGTGGAACCACGTGTTGATCAGTAACTCTAACTAAGATCATCAATCTTAAATGCGAATGCTCGTGTGATTATAACATCTCGGCTTGACAATATTTTTCAATATAGCAACTTTTCTTTATGTTCAACCCACGTGGGGTGTGCTTTATGAGACCAGTACCACGTGCTTATACAAGTGTTTGACCCATCAGGTTAATAGTCAGACGATAGTAACCAGTTTGAGGTTTTTCTTTTGTAAACTGCGTTTCGATGTAATTTATTTTAATTATCATAATTATTGAGGAGTTACACTCTTTGTGTAAAGCCGGCCGGTGTGGCCATGCGGTTAAAGTGCGGTTAAAGGCGCTTCAGTCTGAAACCGTGTGACCGCTACGGTTGCAGGTTCGAATCCTGCCTCGGGCATGGATGTGTGTGATGTCCTTAGGTTAGCTAGGTTTAAGTAGTTCTAAGTTCTAGGGGACTGATGACCACAGATGTTAAGTCCCATAATGCTCAGAGCCATTTTTTGAATCTTTGTGTAAACCAAGTTGACGACGTGAAGCATATGGTGTAATCATCAAAGTAGCCCTCAGCTATTCTTTTCGGGAAGATTTCACAGAGAGTTAGTATGAATTAAGTATACCAGTGTGTGGTAATTACATGACGGACAGGATTGTGCTACGAACGTAACTTCTTAGGGTGAAAATTGAATCGGTTGGTTGTGGTTAATTTCCTCTTGCATATGTTTCAACGTTCTTCGTGTGTTATTTTATGAATGCAGTGTTGTATGCAGTCTCCCAATCTTGGCTCCATATTTGATGTGTTCCATAAGATTACAAACTCACATTTTCACAGTCCTAAATAAGGCACCAGTTTAGTTATGACTCACGTTTAATATGCTGAAATTTTAATGATCAATGTTAAAATAAATTTCCAAATATAAACTGATTTGTTTCTTTTTATTTAAATTCTCTTTTATATATATATATATATATATATATATATATATATATATATATATATATATATATATATATATATATATCACCAGTTGTCGTATGACTATTAAAAGATTATAATTAATGTTAGTCAGGTTGGGAATTTGGTAAGCTAGACTGGATACCTGGTGAAACAGTTGCGCAGTAATGCAAGGTTAACTTCCCCAGACAGCTCACAGCTTTTAACCCGCTTTTATTGTATATTAGCACCGATTTCATAGCAAATTAAAGCAACAACGTTACAACGGCCTAACCAGAATTGTGGAAATTATTAACGTGTTTGAACTCGAGATCAGACCAGCAGTTTAGCAACACATAAGCGGACGAAAAACATATCGAGTTAGCAGAGCAGCAGATGACAGAAGATGTGAAACAGGCCCGCTGGACCACAATGGTCACGAAGAAGATGGAAGAGCACCTCCATTTGGATCTGGAACAGTTGCAGTACGGCCCAGGTATCGCTGACTATGGGTATGTTTCACTTAACTAAAAATATAAATAATAAATAAAACATAACCCAAAACTTTAAATGCGTTTTATTCGAATCGATATTTTTCATAGTGCGGGAAACATAAGAAGGGTACATACCATTTTGATCGGAATTTGAGGCGTTCATACTATACTTTCTAAATCCACATCTACATCTACATCTATACTCCGCAAGCCACCTGACGGTGTGCGGCGGACGGTACCTTGAGTACCTCTATCGGTTCTCCCTTCTATTCCAGTCTCGTGTTGTTCGTGAAAAGGATTGTCGGCATGCCTAAGTGTGGGCTCTAATCTCTCTGATTTTATCCTCATGGTCTCTTCGCGAGATATACGTAGGGGGGACCAATATACTGCTTGACTCCTCGGTGAAGGTATGTTCTCGAAACTTCAACAAAAGCCCGTACCGAGCTACTGAGCGTCCCTCCTGCAGAGTCTTCCACTGGAGTTTATCTATCATCTCCGTAACGCTTTCGCGATTGCTAAATGATCCTGTAACGAAGCGCACTGCTCTTCGTTGGATCTTCTCTCTCTCTCCTATCAACCCTATCTCGTACGGATCCCACACCGGTGATCAAGCAGTGGGCGAACAAGTGTACTGTAACCTACTTCTTTGTTTTCAGATTGCATTTCCTTAGGGTTCTTCCAAAGAATCTCAGTCTGGCATCTGCTTTACCGACGATCGACTTTATATGATCATTCCATTTTAAATCACTCCTAATGCCTACTCCCAGATAATTTATGGAATTAACTGCTTCCAGTTGCTGACCTGCTATATTGTAGCTAAATGATGAACGATGTTTCTTCCTATGTATTCGCAGCACATTACACTTGTCTACATTGAGATTCAACTACCACTCCTTGCACCATGCGTCAATTCGTTGCAGATGCTCCTGCATTTGAGTACAATTTTCCATTGTTACAACCTCTCGATATACTACAGCATCATCCGCAAAAAGCCTCAGTGAACTTCCGATGTTATCCACAAGGTCATTTATGTATATTGTGAATAGCAACGGTCCTACGACACTCCTCTGCGGCACACCTGAAATCACTCTTACTTCGGAAGACTTCTCTCCATTGAGAATGACATGCTGCGTTCTGTTATGACCTCTTCAATCCAATCACACAATTGGTCTGATGGTCCATAGGGTCTTATTTTGTTCATTATACGACTATGGGGAACTGTATCGAACGCTTTGCGGAAGTCAAGAAACACGACGTCTACCTGGGAACCCGTGTCTATAGCCTTCTGAGTCTCTTGGACGAATAGCGCGAGCTGGGTTTCACACGATCGTCTTTTCTAGTCTCCAGAAAAGTCACTATACTCGAACTTAATACGTGTTCCAAAATTCTACAACTGATCGACGTTAGAGATATAGATCTATAGTTCAGCACACCTGTTCGACGTCCCTTCTTGAAAACGGGGATGACTTGTGCCCTTTTCCAATCCTTTTGTCAACATATGCAGGCGTTCGGTGATATATGAAAAAGTCTATTTTCGATGTTATGGGCGAAGAAAATGAAATTTGTTTCAACTAGTCACCATTTTGTTAGAACTTAATACTTTTCAATTATTCTCTGTATGCTGATAGAAAATATATTGACAATGACTTGTACAAAATTATTTTGGTACACGTCCAGTAGGAGGGCCTCGGGAATTCCTATCGATGACCATGACAGCGGTTACTGGAAGCATCCGATGGGACACAAAAATTATTTCTTAAAGACAAAAGTGTAAGGAATAAAACTATACCATAAGATTCAAAAGCTGAGAACATGGTCGCGAATGGAACAGTTAACCGAAAAGTCAGAATAAGTTTCTTTTATTTCATGTCTGTGGTCACAGACTTGTAGGACCCTGGAGTACCGGTTTCGCTCAGTAGTGACCACCTTCAGCTCTCTTTATAAAAGACATATCCTAATACAGTGGAACCATAGTTGCTGTCTGAGGACCTACAAGTTTGTGACGTGAAATAAAAGAAATGTATGTCATCAGGTTTAGCGATACTTTTCTTTTTATTTTAGTTAAAAACAAACAAGAGAGCTACCAGTTTTTAATGCGTTGAAAGAGAGTGGCGCTTTATTTGGCGTTAGAGCGACACGGAATCGTTCAACTAACACCAGTGGCAGACGCTGCAGGAGAGGTGTTGTGAATCACTGACAGATGTACTGATGAAGTGTCGAGAACTTAGATTCCAAGAAGTGTTGGACAACGTATCACTTCCTCCCACAAACGTCTCGCTAAATGAGCAAGACGAGAACTTCAGAGAAATTACAGGTCATACCGAGCTTTCCCGATAGTCATTTTTCCCATGCGTCATTAGTGATTGAGAAGGGAAGGGTGGGAGAGACAGTGGGTTAAGAAGTACCCTCCGCCACAAACAGTAAGGTGTGTTGTGGAGTACACTTGTAGATGTATATGTAAATGTACACACATAAAAAAAGTTTTGCATCACCTCGGTTCCGAGAGTACCGGCACCTGTACAGAAAATTGGAATAGAGATCAACATAAACAGCGTTTCCGCCCTCTTTGTTGCTCATGAAAACCACACATTGCATGTTGTACCACCATACAGCGGCGCCTTAAGAGGTGGTGATCCAGATTACTGTACACACCGGTACCTCTAATACCCAGTAGCACATCCTCTTGCATTGATGCATGCCTGTATTTATCGTGGCATATTATCCACAAGTTCATCAAGGCACTGTTGTTCCAGATTCTCCCACACCTCAACGGCGATTCGATGTAGATTCCTCAGAGTGGTTGGTGGGTCACATCGTCGATAAAGAGCCCTTTTCAATCTATCTCAGGCATGTTCGATACGCTTCATGTCTAGAGAACATGCTGGCCACTTTAGTCGAGCGATGTCGTTATCCTCAAGAAGTCATTCACGAGATGTGCACGATAGGGGTGCGAACTGTCGTCCTTGAAGACGAATGCCTCGCCAAGATCCTGCCGATATGGTTGCGCTGTCGGTCGGAGGATGGCATTCACGTATCGTATAGTCGTTATGGTGCCTCCCATGACCACATAATGCCACCACAAAACAGCAGGAATCTTGCTGGTCTCGCTGGACAGTGTATCTAAGGCGTTCATCCTGACCGGATTGACTCCACACACGTCTCCGACGATTGTCTGGTTGAAGGCATGTGCGACATTCGTCGGTGAAGAGAACGTGATGCCAATCCTGAGCGGTCCATTCTGCATGTTGTGTGGCCCATCTGCACCGCACTGCATGGTGTCGTGGTTGCAAAGATGGAGCTCGCCATGGACGTCGGGAGTGAAGTTGCGCATCATGCAGCCTATTTCGCACAGTTTGAGTCTAACACGACGTCCTATGGCTGCAAGAAAAGCATTATTCAATATATTGGCGTTGCTGTGAAGGTTTCTCCGTGCCATAATCCTTAATAAGCGGTCATCCACTGCAGTAGTAGCCCTTGGGCGGCCTGAGCAAGACATCTCATCAGCTGTTCCTGTCTCTCTGTATCTCCTCCATGTCCGAACAACATCGCTTTGGTTCATGCTGACGCCTGAACTCTTCCCTTCTTAAGAGACCTTCCTGGCACAAAGTAATGCCGCGCGGTTAGAGGCGCTATGTCACTGACTGCGCGGCCCCTCCCGCCGGAGGTTCGACTCCTCCCTAGGGCATGGGTGGGTGTGTTGTTCTTAGTATAGGTTAGTGTATGTTAGTTTGAGTAGTGTGTAAGTCTAGGGACCGATGAGCTCTGCAGTTTGGTCCCTTAAGAACTCACACACATTTGAACATTTTTTGAGCACAAAGTAACAATGCAGACTAGATCGAACCGCGGTATTGAACGTCTATGCATGGTTGAACTACAGACAACACTATCCGTGCACCTCCTTCCTGGTGGAATGACTGGAACTGACCAGCTGTCGTACCCCATCCGTCTAATAGTCGCTGCTCATGCATGGTTGTTTACATCTTTGGACGGGTTTAGTGAACAGTCAACGGGACTATGTGTGTGATACAATACCCACAGTCAGTGTGTGTCTTCATGGGGTTCTGAGAACCGGTGTGATGCAAAACTTTTTTTAATGAGTGTGAAAAAACCTCTGTAGTACGGAGTCCACGATTGTGTAGCTGAGTGGAGTTCAGCCCACTTCTTAACATAGTGGCGTCTATGTACTGTGTCCTGTGCACCATGAAGACCTGGATAAAGCAGGTTTGATCTGTTGTAGTTCAGTATTTGTAACGTTTACAATTCGTTCTTAGTCATGTGGTATACCATGTGTTATGTTAGCTACTGACACGGTAAATAAACCTACCGCATGGCTGCCATTCAGCTTTGCCGCGGCACCTTCTGTAAAAACCATGAGGCGACCTCTCCGCGCTACTGTCTTTCCATTCCCGCCTCTTCCCACCCTCCCAGCACCTCCTTCTACTTGCCTTTCCCATACTGCCAAAACTCCCAGTGACAGAGAACATACTTCCATTCGCTCAATGAATCTTTCTGTAAGCAAAGGAGAGGTTGCTGGATAGTGGCAGCTGAACGCTGTGTGTCGGAGCTACAGTACGCACATTGCTACGTACTTAAACATAACATATTTCCGAGGGTTTCGGTAAGCCACTTGTTCGCGCAATTTCTTTTTCGGGCCTGTTAGTTCAATAAGATTTGCAGAAGTGCTTCTGTGAAATTTGGAGAGTAGGAAGGTCGTAGTGACTTGAGAAAGGATCACGGAGGGTGTTGTGGCGGGCAGGGGGGGGGGGCAAGGGGCGGGAAAAACTGAAGAGGGGAATGCGTTTGTCTGGTCATACTTTCTCCTGATGCACGTAGTGGTTCCTATTTCGACATCGTTAAAGAGGCAATCGAGATACGTATAACTAATGACTTAATCAACAGCGACACGTGATTTCAACTCATGGGAACGTGCATTGGTGGCACTAGGATACATGTGAAGAGTGTGACCTGTTTCTCCGGCAGGCGCTCTGGATGTCGACCATCTCAACGAGTCGTCTACGATAACGGTGTGGTCCCTCTCCATAGTCCCTGCTCTTCTGTAGCGAGCCAGCGAAAAAAACTGATGACTCATTAGCAGCTTCCTAAAGTGGCCGACATGCACAAGTCAGGTGCATGTCGTCTTCTCCTCTCTGGGCAGGAATTTGCGAGTCAGGAATTGGTTGCTTCCCCTGAAAAGAGAACAATGAGCGGTGGCGGCTCATATCGATAGTGCCACTCTGGTGGTTTATCTCTCTTGCCACGGTCAGGGCGGTAAGCAGCGCCCTCTGGGGCCTACGCGAGGAGTAACGAGGCGAGGTCCTGTGGGGGGTGTGCTCCGGGACGTGGTGGAAGACGGTTGTCTGGTTGACGCAGCGAGTGTGGGACCGGACCTATCGCATGGAGATATACAAGTCGGCTCTGAACGGAAGGCGCCGTAGCAAGCAGCGGGAAGCGGGCGTCCTGTAATTTGTGTGAAGGAGTAACGATTTTTGCATCGGATGTCCCAGCGGTTCCCGAGAGTTGCGGTGGCTGCTTTCGGAGAAGAGAATTGGGAAGAGCTTGTGTCTACGCTCTTTTCCGTACGATGTTGCTGCCTGCCGTTATAAACGGGTGAAAATCAGGCGCTTGTATTGACTATACGGGAACTGGTGATGTGAAATTACATTTGTGATTGAGTCTCACTTGTACTGTGACAATTAGGGGCGAAAACTGTGGTGGTTTCATTAGGTCTGGTTCTTTGCTGTGCAACTAAGGGAGTCGGTTATTTGGGGTAACTGAGGGAGCACCATTATGTTGGTCTAAGGGGTACGTTCTCCACGTTTTGTCTATGGCTTTGCGAATCGAAATCGTGGGGGAGTACACGTGTGAGTAGTTTGCTATTGTATTGATGGTTATGCTGGAAAGACCTCTGGTGTGTTAAACAACGCCCTGATTTGTAGCCAATCTAGGCAGAAGTTACATTGCTACTTGCTTATGTGCTACTGTCCTTATGATTGGCGTGGTTTGTCTTTTGATTGTGGGTGTGCTCACGTTAAAAAAAAAAATTACAGCTACTATTCATAAGGGTTGTCTAGTAAGGAAATTGCTTAAGCTTTTATCATATGCTGGTCTGTTTGGCTATCACATTGGCTTTCTATGCAGTAACTGAAGGAATATGTATGGTGGTTCAAGATTGTAGGCTGACTAGTATTTGAACTGGTATAGAGCTTAAGGGCGAGATCAGCATCCCGCAAACCCGAACGCTGCGCGTGGTTAAATGTTCCGCTATTGGGGAGCCGGCTCTCTGTTCTTGGATTTTGTAAGGATACGTGATGAGTGCATCGCTGTAGTTTTTCGCGTGCTAAATTGCGGGGTGTCGGTGCCGTCCTAGGGCTAGACTTGTATGTTATGTTGAAAGGGAATTAAATGTACCAAACTTAAGAGAGCTTTTAGTTTGTTTTAGGTCTGTACATGGAATGATGTTGATATTTTGTCGATTGCGGCAATAACTTCCTGTGTGGGGAGATCCTCTGAGGGACTTGTATTGTACTGTTGCAGTGCAGTCCATCTGAAACGTGCTGCTTAAAACTTGGGAGTGCAGCTCTCTGATGTTATATATTACTGTTTAATCTTAAATGTCTTGGATGTAATATGGTTGTTGAGCATTATGTAATTAATTTTGATCGCTGGTTCCTTAAAGGAAGTATTTCGTTTTAAAATATGTGCTCGGCAGAGCCTATTTAAATATGATTTTAACTCATCATTCAAATTTTCTAGTCTTGCTTTCTTAAAACGCTTTCAGTTAAAGGATTGCTATTAGCCTGTTGAAATGTTTGAGTGACTTAAAGGAAAAGAATATTATTTTGTAACTTGTACTGATTGTTCCTTTTGGGTAATACCTGACTTATGTGTTCAATAAATGATTGTCTAGTCAACGGTGATGCATTGTTCTATTGCTAGTCTACCCCTTCTACTCCACAACCTACTGATCTGCTTTGTGTCGAAATTGTGTTCAGAACACCCCTCTGACCTGATACCTCAAACAATATAGTGAACTTTGACGAAGACTGGCTGATGGGTATAGCAGGTAAGTTAGAGGAGAGACATGAAGCTTGCTGAGTCTTGTGATTGGCACGAAACACTTTATGGGGGGGATTCAGGAGTGCTTTTGTGGAGTTTACTGAGGTTAGTTGGAAAGTGAGGAGAGGAGAAACTTGGTCTTCCAATTGAGACTCTGCTCTAGAATGGTTGAGACTCTGGTCTGAAGACGATTCTGGTCTTGACTTTTCTTATAAGTGGGTCGCACTTAGGACACTTGTCCGGGCGTGATTTCGCACTAGCACCGGTCTTGATTGTCTTGACTGGGGAGCCTGTGGTGAAGTCTTACCTGTACTGACTAGACCTCAGTCATCTCAGACAACAGTCTTAATCGCAACTGGTCTGCTGACGTGATGTTTGATCTCCTTGTGCGCAGTGCCGTATAAGTGTCAGACTGGTCCATGGTATGACCGGCGGACGCTAGTGTCACACTCTTGAATCTGCTGAGATTCCAGTGCTCCGTCAGAGACTAATTGTGATCCATCTAACAGATGGCCAGCCTCGACTTTGCGTATTTTGTGCCAGATATAGCTAATTACAGGCGCCGCATATCGCTGCTCTGCAAATGCTTTAACCACGACCGTTACCTGAGATGGCGCTACACATCTAGAAAGGGATGTATTATTGGTGTTGTTGATCGTTAGGACTAACAAAAAAAAATGGGTCTGAGCACTATGGGACTCAACATCTTAGGTCATGAGTCCCCTAGAACTTAGAACTACTTAAACCTAACTAACCTAAGGACACCACACACACCCATGCCCGAGGCAGGATTCGAACCTGCGACCGTAGGACTAACAGAGTCACAGTCTCGCCACTTGTTCTCAGCTGCACCAACGTAGTATAACTTCTGCCTGGAATAAATCCATCAAAGTCTATTCAATTTCAGATAATTTCAGATCGCGTTATCGATGTTTTGAGCTAGAGTTGACAGTTCAGTCAGATGAATCCTAGTCTTTGCCAACCAGTCACCACCCAGTGGAGTGTTAACAATTTTCTGTGTCCATTTGTGCTGCCAACACTTACGTTTTACTTGTCATCACGCTAACACATATTGCTTCCCTATTATTTTAATCTATGAACTTATGCCATAACTTTTATAGGGAATCAATCTCATGGTGATATACTAATCACCCATCAATTGTTGACTAAAATAATGACAGGGCGAAAATTGCATTAATATTATTTGAGCACTCAAGCTGATATAGATTCTGATAAATGTGATAAACTCAAATGCAGCCTGCCAACAACAAACACAGTCAAAGGGAAAAATCAGTTTAGCGGATACATGGGCAAGGTAGTCAAGGAGAAGACTTACTAGTTAAAGTGGTTGCTGTCAGGGTGTAAGCTCAAAGTCGCTTGTAGCCTTTCAAGACACACCGCAACTCCAGTATAGTCTCGTAAAGTGGCCATCATGCACTAAAAATCGGCAGATCATCACTCTGAAATCCTCAGTCATCTGCTCTATTCACTTGACTAGGCCCCCTCAGAGTACTGTCGGTTTCCAAACCTCAAGAAACTTCTCAAGGGAAGACGATTTCTGAAAACTGCAGAGACCCGAAAGGCTGCGGTTAAGTGATTTGCAGCTAAATCGAAATCTCGTTTTTTATGTGGGTTAGAGAAGCTGGTACAAAGATGCTACAAATGTGCTGAGCTCAAGGGGGAATATATTCAGTAAATAAATTTTCTCAAACTCGTAACATCATTTTTTTCTTTATAAAGCCAAGAACTTATCAGCCCCCCCCCTCCCCCCCCCCCCCCCCCCCCACGTTCTGGTAGAGTCCCAGATTCGCCGCCATTAATTAGTCATCCACCATTTTACGTCTTTCTTCTCAGTTACTAGTCTACCGGTTATTTCCCCCACTTTTAGCCTTTTCTGAGCTAACACAGAAACCACGATAAGGCGGCGTGTGCCGGTGCTAGCAGGCGGCGCGGCTTGAGGAAGCGGCCAGTTAGGTCGCCGTCACGTAGCGAGCTCCACTCCCACTTAGCGGCGCCAGAGCAGGCCACGCGGAAGACACGGCCGCTGCGCCGCCTTCTCACTCGGCTGCCGGCCGCTGCTCCTCTTCCTCTATTAGCCGCACGGGACGTGGACGAAGAGCTGGTGACGTCACTGAAATTCCTCACCCTACTACACTGCGCAATGTGAAATAAAGAACCTGATTGACTTTCGGAGAGGAATCAGGCCGTTGAAATGGTATGTTGCTTCACTTTCGAATCTCGTTTCTCTCATGGTCAAAATGTTCAAATGTGTGTGAAATCTTATGGGACTTAACTGCTAAGGTCATCAGTCCCTAAGCTTACACACTACTTAACCTAAGGACAACCACACACAACCATGCCCGGGGCAGGAGTCGAAACCCCGCCGGCACTCTCTCATGGTCAACAACATTTCCCAAATTTTTTCTAAAAGTGGTTTCCCACGTTTTTACTAGTCAGGACTAGGTTCTGGACAGTATGCAGAATTAATTTAGCACATTTTTTGGTTACCTCTTTCAAGACATATTATCCAGATTCACCAATTTCATACATATTCTTTTTTATAAGGAAATTAATATCACATCATAACTTGACATTCCATGTCTGCATAATAATCTTCACGAGACCAAGCAGAGACAGTTTAAGAGGTCTAAGTGGCTGTAGGAAGACACGACTTATACAAAATTTCCGGTTGTTCTGATGAATGGGAGCTAGTTGTAAATGTGGAAAAATGTAAGTTAATGCGGGTGAGCAGGAAAATCGAACCTGTAATGTTCAGACATAGTGTTACTAGTGTCCTGCTTCACAGAGTCGTTTAAATATCTGGGCGTAACGTTTCAAAGCGATATAAGGCGGAACGAATATGTGAGAACTGCGGTAGGGAAGGCAAATAGTCGATTACGGTTTATTGGGAGAATTTTAGGAAAGAGTGGTTCACCGGTAAAGGACACCGCATATAGGACGCTGGTGCGACCTATTGTTGAGTAATGCTCGAGTGTTTGGGATCCGTATCAGGTCGGACTGAAGGTAGACATCGAAGCAATTCTGAGGAGGGCTGCTAGATTTGCTACCGATAGGGTCGAAGAACACGTAAGTGTTACGGAGATGTTTCAGGAACTCAAATGGGAATCCCTGGAGGGAAGGCGTCGTACTTTTCGAGAAACACTAATGAGATAATTTAGACAACCGGCATTTAAAACGGACTGCCAAACGATTCTAATGCCGCCAACACACAATGCGTGTAAGGACCACGAAGACAAAATACGGGCTCATACGGAGGCATATAGATAGTCGTTTTCCCCTCGCTTTATTTGCAAATGACAAGTGGTGGTGCAGGGTACCCTCCGCTTAGCACCGTACGATGGTTTGCGGAGTATCTATGCAGATGTAGAAGAGGTCATAGTTTACGTGATATTGTAAGTGAATTTCGTGTTCTGAACGCACTTATCAGACACCTGAAAGTAGCTGTAGAACTACTTTCATCTTCAGAGAGGAAGAGAACATGGAGCTCGATAATGCCTACCAGCATTGCTTCACTGTAGAATGAAGCACTGGAAGAAAGGACTGACGTCAACACATGATACTAAGCTTACTACGTTCCTGGGTGCACTAGGAGTCTCGCTTCCTAAGTTCCCGACGAGAACCAATGGTTCCGACCTCGTCCGAACTCCAGCAGAGGAGAGGCAGACAACATGCCACGTGAACACCGTCTGCAGAGCCGGGTAATGATGAAGAGAGCCCAGTCACATACAACGTCCCAGGTGCGGAAAGCAGGAAGACCGGGGTGCAGGACACCTGCTAGAATGGACAAGGCCATGTCTTTCCGGTCTGTTGCCATTCGAGACGTGACCTTCCGATGTGCTGCCTTCGTAGACGGGCGACGGAATCCAAGCGAGGCTTCAGTGGTTGTGTCGCTACGACATACATGGATGTCGGGAGAGACCTTCTATACCCAAAGGCGATCCCCTTCCAAAAGGTTCACTCACTCAACGCACTGGGGGTGCAGTTCTCCAGTACAGTTCGCTGAACTGCGACAGACACGTATCGCCGGCTACTACAAAGGACCAGGGCGCTGCTCTGTGATAGCAGATATCGCAATGTGGATATGATTTTCGGAAGGCGTTACGTCAACACTTATCTACCGTCCAAACTTAATTATTTTGCACACATTTTACCGCTAACAGCTGCCATGGCCTGCACTTTCCAGGCGGCGCACGGACAACTTGTGAGTGCAGGTCATATATTCAGAGTTCGCTACACTACTTTAACGAGGCCTCCACTGGCAGAGGGCCTGGGGCTGACTCACGTCCACTTTACAAAGGATGGGGCCCCTCCACGCCCACACCAACGTGGTGACCAAACCAAAAGTTCTACTGTCACCTCCGTAAACATGTTAGTTTTTGAATCAGGCGTCACAGGGTGCGGGCTGTGATGTTGTCCATGCGTCTGGGTAAGATTACTCATTAACATGGTCCATCAGGAGATAGAAGTGGTCGAAAGCGATTGAAGGGTAGCGATTGTAAGGGCAGAGGAAAAAAAAGTGCCAGGCAAGAGCCAAGGGGAAAAAATCTCTGCGACAGTAGGACGGGTAGTAACGGCAGTAGCGGCTTGCTATCTGCAACAGTGCATGCAAGGTGTGGTTGTGTTAGTTCGAGGTATCGTGCATCGTTACCTTTGTCGTTGTTGGAGCTTGTTGCGGCGCTTGCTGCAGTTGCTGCGTCCCTGCAACAGTTCAAGGTCGTTGCAGATTAGTGGACGATCGGTCATAGGCGGTGTAGGGTGTGTGTGTGGCTGGTTTGCGTGCTGTGTACAGTACGGTTTCCCTGCGGTTGCCTGTTTTTCGGCTAGTCGCACATCTGGGTTTCCAGTAATAACTGTGTTGCAGGGGCTCGCCAGTACTGTCGTGTTAGCGTTCTATAGACCATAGATGTTCAGTTCCTAGCCAGTAATGTCTTTGGTCTGTTATGCTTCCATCTATGGTTGTGGTCGTAGTTACCCAGAGAAAGGATAAACGGGTTGCGCGAGTGTCTCGTGTTATTGTACAGTCGTGTGGAGAGTTTTTGGAATACCTGCAAGATAGTATCTAGCCGGTATTCCCGGTGAAGGTCCGCGATGCATCTGTAGCGCGCAGCGTTGCTTACGATTTTGAGTACTTTGTTCTGTATGAGCTGCAGACGGCGCAGGCGAGTTGGCGCAGCGTATCCCCAGACAGGGGCTGCGTACGTCATCAGGGGTCTAATAAGTGTCATGTACATGGACCTAGACACCCTCCTGTTCAGTGTGCTACGCCTGTTAAGCATAGGGTAGCGTTGCTTGAGCCTCCCGTTAGCTTTGTTGGTCACGTGTTGAATATGGTCCCCCCAGAGTAGTTTCCTGTCCAGCCAGACACCAAGGTATTTGACCTTCTCGCGGAAACGTATTGGGCGTGTGTGTAATGTTATTGGGTTGCAGTGCTGACGTTTGCGCGGTTGCTTCGGTCTTCTAGTGAACAGAACGGCCTCGCACTTGTCGACGTTTACTCTAACTCACGCCCACTACGGACGATGCGGCTCGCATGGACCGCGACCAACAACAGCGTGACGGGGACGCTGCTACAGATCGACGCGCCGCGAGATCTTCGTCCACCGTCGCCGTGGGCCACTTAGCTCCGTCTGTTGCTCACATCCGCGATTTTCTGGTCGAACTGAGCTCCATGACCGAGGATCTACCGGTGACGAGAGCACGAGAGATCACTACCGCATCTATCAGGCACGACAACCCCGTAACAACGTCGAGCAACAGCATCCAACCATCCGCTGGACCAGAGTGTGGCGAGCAGTCCATACCCCATACCTGCCCACGAACGCTCGTTCCCGTGTGGTATATGGTGGTGGACGGCAAATTAGCCACACGCCAGCGCCTCCATTCCATCCATCTCACCGACGATCCTTTGTGTCCGCACTGTGCCGTCGTCGATTCGGATGCGCACCGCCTGACATGTGCTGTGACAGGCAGATGCTGGGATCTTGTACAACGTATGCTGTGTGTCCTGTTGCGACGACAGCCAGCCTGTCACGCCAGACGAACTCCTACATCCAGGTACCACTTACTTTCCCACTACAAGAACGAACGCCGTCAACTGGCTGAAGGGGATAGTGCTGTATTACACTTTGCAAGCCGCTCCCGAAAACGGTCTGGACTTGGGGGTCCACCTGACAACGACCCATGAGGCGTTCCGCCACCATGCATACAGGGTGAGTCACCTAACGTTACCGCAGGGTATATTTCGTAAACCACATCAAATACTGACCAACCGATTCCACAGTCAGAACGTGAGGAGAGGGGCTAGTGTAATTGTTTAATACAAACCATACAAAAATGCACGGAAGTATGTTTTCTAACACAAACCTACGTTTTTTTTAAATGGAACCACGTTACTTTTGTTAGCACATCTGAACATATAAACAAATACGTAATCAGTGCCGTTTGTTGCATTGTAAAATGTTAATTACATCCGGAGATATTGTAACCTAAAGTTGACGCTTGAAACCTCCGACGTTCAGTTGCGTGTTGTAACAATCAGCTGCAACATACATCGCGTTTCTACAGAATGATCTGCCAACGTTGCTCGAAAATGTCCCACTGCAAACGCGTCAACGTATGTGGTATCAGCATGATGGTGCACCTGCACATTCCGCAATTAACACTAGGCTGACCCTTGACTGGATGTTCGACGGGCGTTTCATAGGACGTGGAATACGCATTAATTTGCCAGCCCGTTCTCCTGATCTTACACCTCTGGACTTCTTTCTGTGGGGTACGTTAAAGGAGAATGTGTACCGTGATGTGTCTACAACCCCAGAGGATATGAAACAACGTATTGTGGCAGCCTGCGGCGACATTACACAAGATGTACTGCGGCGTGTACGACATTCATTACGCCAGAGATTGCAGTTGTGTGCAGCAAATGATGGCCACCACATTGAACATCTATTGGCCTGACATGTCGGGACACACTCTATTCCACTGCGTAATCGAAAACGGAAACCACGTGTGTACGTGTACCTCACCCCTCATGGTAATGTACATGTGCGTCAGTGAAAAAGACCAATAAAAAGGTGTTAGCATGTGGACGTAATGTGCTGTTCCAGTCTCTTCTGTACCTAAGGTCCATCACCGTTCCCTTTGGATCCCTACGTAATTCGGTGCTCTCCGATACACACGATCGAACAGCGGAGGAGTGGTACTCAAGCGTCAACTTTAGGTTACAATATCTCCAGATGTAATTAACATTTTACAATGCAACAAACGGCACTGATTACGTATTTGTTTATATGTTCAGATGTGCTAACAAAACTAATGGGGTTCCATTTAAAAAAACGTAGGTTTGTGTTAAGAAACATACTTCCGTGCATTTTTTTTATGGTTTGTATTAACCAGTTACACTAGCCTCTCTCCTCACGTTCGGTCTGTGGAATCGATTCGTCAATATGTGATGTAGTTTACGAAATATATCCAGCGGTAAGGTTAGGTGACTCACCCTGTATATACCGCACACGACTCTCGAAGTATTTAGGCGCATTATTCGAGGATCGTCCTGCCCATTGGGGCGTTCCGAGTACTAGAAGACACACTTAAAAATGATTCACGGCTCACGATTGATCCTCAGAGCAAACGGTTTAGAGGGGTCACTCTTACATTCATTACGCGAAGACGACTCGGAAGCTTCTGGTGACGGTAGTAGGATCCCGTTATGTATATATAAAACTAAATAAATGCATGGTAAATATATATAGATTTATAAATAAGTGAATTTGATCCAGTAGAGTTCTCTAGATCCTATCGAACCCCTTTCCTTTCCTTGGCGCTAGGAGGGCGGGAACGGGATATTGCGGCCAGGCCTCGGAAGACGACCCCTACCCTATCTGCTCCCGACCCTTCTCTCAGGTCCTTAATTTAAAAAAAAATAAAAAATGAAAAAATAAAATAAAGAAGATGCCGAGAGCAGAGTATGCTGTTACTCAGCCTCGGACTGTTTTCGGTCGATTGTCCTTCATCAAGAGCAGATAAAGCAACAAGAACATGATGCTCATTAGAAGCTTATCTTACTTATGTTCTCTCACGACAAATGCCAATCTATTTTCATGATTTCTAACGACTGTTTGCAGAGAAATAGCAACGTGATAATCTTAAACTCACACTTTCCCTCTCTCTGTCTTTCCTCATTCTGTGCATAATTTTCGTTTCACTAATTCGTTGCTTTTTAGTTTCGGTTCAGCGCAGTTTCGTGATTTAGTTTGGAGCTGTGCAGATAACGCTTGTGTTAGGGCAGCGCAGTTGTCACCTGCTGGATGGTCGATGATGCACGGGGACGTTCTGCAATACGTCTGCCAACGCTTCCCAAACACGCTCGATGCGATTGAAGTGAGGGGAGCAGGCAGGCTGGTCCATTCGCCGAATACCCTCTCGTTCCAGGAGCTCCTCCACTGCGATCTTCGATGAGGTCGCGCACTACAGCCGTAAAAGTGAAGCCAGAGCCGAACGCACCCATGGAAAGAAGCACGTACTGTGTCACAATTACGTTGTCCGGTGTGCACCGTGTTAAGATTTCGAGGTCAGTACGGCCATGGAACATTATATCTACTAAGACTGTTGAGTTTTTTTTAAAATATCTGGAATTCGATGTATCGATATTTAAATAAATATCAGTATCGGCGCATTCGGGAGGACGACGGTTCAATCCCGCGTCCGGCCATCCTGATTTAGGTTTTCCGTGATTTCCCTGAATCGCTCCAGGCAAATGCCGGGATGGTTCCTTTGAGAGGGCACGGCCGACTTCCTTCCCTGTCCTTTCCTGACCTCGCTGTCTGGTCTCCTCCCCCAGACAACCCAACCCAATCAGTACCGGTGTCCTGCTATATAGACAAAAACTATCGATTTATTAAAAGAAAAACCGTATCGTCATATAAAAATAACTGTTGCATATCGTAAATATACTGCTGGTCTTAGAACTGTATATTTAAGTATTTATTTATTATTAGATATTCTTTAGATCAACAAGGTAGCAGCATGCCTACCCCTCTTAGGGCGAGAACTGAAAGAAAACACTTAATTTGAAAATTTGGAAGTTCATAATGGGATTTTGTGCAGATGGGAAGCATGCATTATAATACTTTTCTGGTTGGATGTTGGGTTCGTTAACAACTGTGCACATGGTGCACTGTCAAGCAATATTTCAATTCTAGTTGACTTTCCACAGCATATTTCCTTAATTCGTCAGTGGCTTTTTTCACGCAGGTGTAGGAACATCGCGTGGGAAGGTAGACGTTGCAGTTGCTCTTGGTAGCCCTACACGTCTCCACCCGCCGTCATTTAGATATTTATTCATAATTTTCAGCAACTGTTTTCGAAGAATGTCGATATGAAGAAGCAGCAACCCCCCCCCCCCCCCCCCCCACCGTGGAATCGGCCTTCCTCTTTTGTGCGAGCTATTTTTGGACTTGGTGAAAGCTCAAAAAGAAGTAATATTCCTCCAGAAGGTGAAAGGAAAATTATGTTCTACTAGAATTTCAAAAGAACACTTTCAAATATTTAATGAAAATTGCAATATATATATATATATATATATATATATATATATATATATATATATATAAAATAAAAATATCTACCCACGAAATCGCATTTTTGATGTCGATATATCGATTTATCAGTGCCAAAATTTTTTGCGGGAGGTATCGATAAATACGAGAGTCACTCCAAAAGAAATGCACACTATTTTTGTAAAAATATACTTTTCATTCTGCATGTGTGAAAGTTTTACAGTGTGTAGATATATCCTTCCTGCTTTTTCAAACTTAGTTCAACCTGTTCCCATGAGTGGCGCCGTCACAGCAGGTCTTCAAGATGGCTGCTACACTTGACGTTTGTTCAAAATGGTTCAAATGGCTCTGAGCACTATGGGACTCAACTGCTGTGGTCATCAGTCCCCTAGAACTTAGAACTACTTAAACCTAACTAACCTAAGGACATCACACACAGCCATGCCCGAGGCAGGATTCGAACCTGCGACCGTAGCAGTCGCACGGTTCCGGACTGCGCGCCTAGAACCGCGAGACCACCGCGGCCGGCTTTGACGTTTGTCAGAAGCAACGTGCTGTCATAGAATTCCCGTGCTGTGAAAACGAGACAGTGGCAAACATCCACAAGAGGTTGAAAAAGGTGTATGGAGATGCTGCTGTCGATCGCAGTACAGTTAGTCGGTGGGCAAGCAGGTTGCGTGATGAAAATGGGCATGGCAATATTGAGGATTGTCCTCGCAGCGGGAGGCCTGCTACTGCACACACTCCAGACTATGTGCAGAGAGTTAACGAATTGGTGACTGCTGACAGACGCATCACAGTGAACGAATTGTCACGCTACGTTGGGATACGGGAAGGAAGTGTTTGCAGAATACTGAAAGTGTTGGCGTTAAAAAAGGTTTGTGCCGGGTGGGTTCCCAGTATGTTGCCAGTGGCTCAGAAAGAAACAAGAAAAACGGTATGGAGAGAACTTCTGGAACAGTATGAGAATGGTGGAGATGAATTTCTTGGAAGAATTGTGACAGGTGATGAAACATGGCTCCCTCATTTTTCACCAGAGATGAAGAGGCAATCAATGGAGTGGCATCATGCAAATTCACCCAAGAAAAAAAATTCAAAACCACACCTTCTGCTGGAAAAGTTATGGCTACGGTGTTTTTCGATTCCGAACGGCTCTTGCTGGTGGAGATCATGCCAAGTGGAACCACCATAAATTCTGATGCATATGAGACGACTGATTCGTGTTCGACCACATCGGCAAAGCAGGATGTTTTGCTGTTGCACGACAATGTACTGCTACATGTCAGTCAAAAAACAATGAAAGCGCTCACAAAACTCGGATCGACAACACTGAATCACCTGCCTTACAGTCCTGACCTCGCTCCATGTAACTATCATCTCTTTGGGAAATTGAAAGACTCTCTTCCTGGAACAAGGTTTGAAGACGATGACTCACTTGTGCATGCCGCCAATCAGTGGCTCCAACAGGTTGGTCCAGAATTTTACCGTGCGGGTATACAGTCGCTGGTTCTAAGATGGCGTAAGGCAGTTGAGAGGGATGGAAATTATGTGGAGAAATGAAAATATTGTTCCTAAAGGATGTATCTACACACTGTAAACCTTTCAAACATGTAGAATAAAAGATGGATTTAAAAAAAAATAGAGTGCATTTCTTTTGGAGTGACTCTCGTAGATCTATCGGTATTTTAGCAACAACCCTATTGCCAACCCACACCACGACAAATGGACTACGGGACCAGCGCTGGACGTAACCCTGATATGGCGAGAGATGGGAACACGTAATGCACCCAGCAAAATTTTTCAGCATAATCGTTTTGGTGATCCATGTGTTGTGATGTGGGGAGGCATAGTGTGACATGGTATGCTCAGTGGTCAACGTTTTTGCGACACTGTATATGGTCCCCGTATGCGTCTTGTAAAGGATGCATTCGACCCTGACTTCACTTTTCTGGGTGACAACGCGCTATCGCTTCGATCAGTGCAAGTCCAGGGCTCTTGCAACGAGAGGATATTCGGCGAATGCAGCGGACTGCCCGTACCCTCGACTTACTTCCCATCGAGCACACGTGGGAAGCTTTCGCAGACGTCCAACGCGGTGTCAACCCCGCAGTTGGAGGAATGGAATGCGCTATCACGAGAAGTCCTTACTGACCTCTTGGCTAGCATGGGCGAGCGTTGCTGTCTGTGGCGATCACACACCCTATTAAGAACCACGTCATGCATTTGGCGATGTCCAGGAGACCCTTCTAAATCAAGATGACTCCAGTGTAATTATTTTTGTCTTTCAGTAAAAGTGTCATTTCTGCTCGTCTTTTCGCGTACTCCTTTCAGTTACGTCCTCTCTTGCACCTCAGCACTTCTTTCTACGCATGGTCCACTGATCGAGCTGTGTTGCTAGGCAGTAACACACCACGCGAAAGACACTTCCGTCCTTAAGTTTTTCACACCAGTTTGTATTCCAGTGACCGTGGGTACGTAAAAACACGACAGCTGTTTTCTCCCATTCCACCACGTCTCCGCGTGGAGCGGCCTAACTACACACCGTGCAGTCGAGAGGCACGTAAACGCAACCTAACTGCCATGACTTAATATCAGGAGTAGCGACCACATGAGAGTACGGTATGGGGTCTGCACTAGGAGCTTTGATGAAATATCGATTAATCGATCTGTTGATATTTATTCCAAAAGTATCGTTACATATTGGCGAAATATTTTTCAACGATACATTGATATCAGAATAGCAATATCGAGTGCCGATATTTTTGTTGTATATTTTTTTCACAGTTTTCAATGAATATTTGAAGTTCTTCTTTTGAAATTGTAGTAGAACGTAATTTTACTTCCACTGTGCGAAGGAGCCTTACTACGTTTCGAGCTTTCATCACGTCCAGCCTTTCTCTCTCAGTGTGTGAAGCAAGTATAGGTGGCACAAAAAAGGAGACAGTTTGTACTGGGGAGTGGCGGTGTCAGTGGAATAAGAAGATTTACGATGTGAAGAATTTACACACCACTTGCGTTAAAAAAGAATTTTTAATGCAAGTAGTGTGGTATTTCTTCAATTCGACATGCTTTAAAAACAGTTTCTGAAAATGATAAACAAAAAACTAAATGACAAGACTGGACTTTCCGTAATCGGCTCTCGGAGCTACCAACGAAACTGCAACGTTTACCTTCACCACGCAATTTTGACACTAGAACTGCTAGGCCGCTGACGTTGGCAGAAATGAAAACACAGGGAAGTCAACATGAAGTGTTCGGGATAAATCCGATATATGACGAAACCGAACGACAGAGTCCTTTGCACAGGGTGTTTCCGTAAGAGCGTGCAAACATGTAACAGCACATAGAAAGCGCCACTGAACGGTCTGAGGTAGGCTACCTGGGGTCAGAGAAGCCAGCTTGACGATATTTGTAAGTAAACTTGTCTACCGCTTTATCTAGAATTACTGTTTTCCAGCGTAGGTACAAGTAACAATCGAACAAGTTTACAAGTAGTGTAGCCGGCCGCTGTGGTCGAGCGGTTCTAGGCGCTTCAGTCCGGAACCGCGCTGCTGCAGCGGACGCAGGTTCGAATCCTGCCTCCGGCATGGATGTGTGTGACGTCATTACGTTAGTTAGGTTTATGTAGTTGTAAGTCTAGGGGACTGATGATCTCAGATGTTAAGTCCCATAGTGCTTAGAGCCATTTGAACCATTTTTACGTGTAGTGTGCTGTTTATTTAACGTACATCCTGTATCTCCTACAAGGAAACAGGGAGGAGGAGCCTGATTACCACGAAGTTATGGTGGTGGTGGTGGTGGTGGTGGTTAGTGTTTAACGTCCCGTCGACAACGAGGTCATTAGAGACGGAGCGCAAGCTCGGGTTAGGGAAGGATTGGGAAGGAAATCGGCCGTGCCCTTTCAAAGGAACCATCCCGGCATTTGTCTGAAACGATTTAGGGAAATCACGGAAAACCTAAATCAGGATGGCTGGAGACGGGATTGAACCGTCGTCCTCCCGAATGCGAGTCCAGTGTGCTAACCACTGCGCCACCTCGCTCGGTCACGAAGTTATGATGCACGTTTCGTTTACTTTGCTCGTTCATCAGGTGGGTCTGTTGTATTTACGTTATCCCGTGAAAGAAGCTGCTGTGAATCAACGAGAGATCCATTGATTACCCAGTGCTGTCCAGAAAGGCACGATGCAATACGATGTTACAGTATTTCCGGGTCGCTGGATAGGAAGGAGAGCCCCTATTCCATGCCCTGCGAGGTCACCTGACCTGGTTCGGATCCTGCCTCGGGCGTGGATGTGTGTGAGGTCCTTAGGTTAGTTAGGTTTAAGTAGTTCTAAGTTCTAGGGGACTGATGATCTCAGATGTTAAGTCCTACAGTGCTTCGAGCCATTTGAACCATTTTTGTCACCTGACCTGAATCTACTTGATTATTTCCTATGGGGAAATATGTATGAGACCCCAGTGTATAAAGGTGTGGAATTAGTTGCCAGAATTGCAGCTGCCTGTGATGTGATTCGAAAGACACCAGGGATATCTGTCAGCGTGTATCAGAATCTTGTCCGCCAATGTCATGTTTGCAATGAGGCTGGTGGCCGTCAGATTCAGCACAAATTTGTAAGATACAGTACAAATAGTACATTCACCGTGTCAGTGATGGCATTTGCAGTAAACTAATGTAAATTTAAAAATTAACAGTTATGTAATTTTATTCCTATTATCTTCTTAAGCTGGCTTCTCCAACCCTAGGTTCACTACCTCAAAAAATGTTCAGTAGAGCATCCTGTATGTCCTGTTACATTTTTACACGACCTTACGGAGACACCCTGTATGCAGTTACCACTGTTAGCAAACTGGTTATCGCCAAGTGTGAACGAGCATTGTTTCCGTTTCACTTCTTTCTCTAAAAGGGATAGGCAGGCCGCTAGCTCTTTGAGGTCCAGAATATGTAATTATAAATGAATTCTTAAATATACAACTCTAAAGCCAATAGTATCTTTACAAAGTGAAGTCGATGTCTTTATTGGCCAATATGTCTATATTTTTTCTGCCTATACAGCGATATATCGAGAGCCGGTACTGATATTTTTTAAATATCAATAAATGAGATTCCCGATATTTTTAAAAATATCGCAGTGCTGTTCTGCACCGTCTACAGCGCCCGAAACGACCAGTCGAGGTTACAGCAGTGAGAATGGATAAGGTAAATACACCACTGGCCATTAGAATTGCTACACCACGAAGATGATGCTCTACAGACGAGAAATTTAACCGACAGGAAGAAGATGCTGTGATATGCAGATGATTAGCTTTTCAGAGCATTCGCACAAGGCTGGCGCCGGTGCCGACATCTATAACGTGCTGACATTAGCAAAGTTTCCAACCGATTTCTCATACACAAACAGTAGTTGACCGGCGTTTCCTGGTGAAACGTTGTTTTGATGCCTCATGTACGGAGGAGAAATGCGTACCATCACGTTTCCGACTTTGATAAAGGTCGGATTGTAGCCTATCGCGATTGCGGTTTATCGTATCGCGACATTGCTGCTCGCGTTGGTCGAGATCCAATGACTGTTAGCAGAATATGGAATCGGTGGGTTCAGGAGGGTAATACAGAACGCCACGCTGGATCGCAACGGCCTCGTATCACTAGCAGTCGAGATGACAGGCATCTCATCCGCATGGCTGTAACGGATCGTGCAGCCACGTCTCGATCCCTGAGTCAACAGATGGGGACATTTGCAAGACAACAACCATCTGCACAAACAGTTCGACGACGTTGGCAGCAGCATGGACTATCAGCTCGGAGACCATGGCTGCGGTTACGCTTGTACGCTGCATCACAGACAGGAGCGCCTGCGACGGTGTACCCAGCGACGAACCTGGGTGCACGAATGGCATAACGTCATTTTTTCGGATGAATCCAGGTTCTGTTTACAGCATCATGATGGTCGCATCCGTGTTTGGCGACATCGCGGTGAAGGCACATTGGAAGCGTGTATTCGTCATCGCCATACATGCGTATCACCCGGCGTGATGGTATGGAGTGCCATTGGTTACACGTCTCGACCTCTTGTTGGCATTGACAGCACTTTGAACAGTGGACGTTACATTTCAGATGTGTTACGACCCTGCGAAACCATACATTTCAGCAGGATAATGCACAACCGCATGTTGCAGGTCCTGTACGGGCCTCTCTGGATACAGAAAATGTTCGACCGCTACCATGGCCGGCACATTCTCCATATCTCTCACCAATTGAAAACGTCTGGTCAATGTCGACCGACCAACTGGCTCGTCACAATACCCCAGTCACTACTCTTGATGAACTGTGGTATCGTGTTGAAGCTGCATGGGCAGCTGTACCTGTACACGTCATCCAAGCTCTGTTTGACTCAATGCCCAGGCGTATCAAGGCCGTTATTACGGCCAGAGCTGGTTGTTCTGGGTACTGATTTCTCAGGATCTAAGCACCCAAATTGTGCGAAAATGTAATCACAGGGCAGTTCTAGTATAATATATTTGTCCAATGAATACCCGTTTATCATCTGCGTTTCTTCTTGGTGTAGCAATTTTAATGTCCAGTAGTGTACATTTTCCGTTCTATGGCTCGAAGTGACAGTAGCACTACAGGCGCACCGGAGCGCCGCCGCCCCGGCGATCGTCGCCTACCTATCGGCTGCACGTGATCGTCGGCCGGCTATCGGACCCCAGTGCTCGTTGGCTAGTTGGCAGGCTACCGGCTGCAGGCACGCGTGCCACGTCGGATCCGGGCGCTTCGCCGGCCCAGATGTGTGGCGCGCGGGCACAATGCGGCGGCGACATACGGCGCCCAGGCACACACAGCACCACCAGCTGCAGTTTGAATGCGGCCGGCGGCACCGGGCGAGCAGTCGCACGTGTGTGTGCGCCGTGGCAGCCGGCCGCCGAGCCGTCCATCTGTCCCGGCTGCATATTTCCGTTAATTCCATGCACTGTTGTTCGAGGGCGGAAATATTAACGGCTGCCTTCCTCCACCACCGCAACCCCTGCTGGCACCCGCTACCGCTGCCTGGCCCCGCTGCCTTTGCTAGGCGACGCCCTTCCATTTGTTCTGTGACAAAGTGATGTCGCCAGGATTTCGAATGCCCATTCAACGTATGGGTGAAATCAGGAAAGCAGAAAGATCACGGTTAAACGTTCCAGCGACGACGAAGCATATAGGTTCAGTAAGAACATCAGAAGCTGAGTTTACATAATATGTTCAAAACCTCCGATAGATCACCAATGATGACACACATAAAAATCAGTCATCGATTTGGTAATGTTCACAGTAACATAAAAATAATACATAATTAAACGAAGGCAGTGGAGAGCCCAAAATGAACGTCACAAGATTTAGGATTTGTTTTAAAGCAGTTCGAATAAACTTGATTTATCAGGTACTAAAGGCTCTTGTCGACAAGGGAACCAAAGCAGTCTCTACACAAGAGACGTAAGGGAACATGTTAATAAGAGGAATAAAGAGAACATAGATTTAAACAAGATTACTATTAAATACAGTACCATGCTTTCACAAGTTCCTAGGACTGAATTGGATGCACAGTAGAAAATTTAGGGACAGAAAAAGAAAAAAGTTTTCCAAATATGAGAATGAGAATAAAGCCCAGAACAAAAGAAGCTGATCCGAATTAGCTTGGTCCTCAGATGATTGAAACATAAAGAAGAAGATGCTAAAGAAACATCAGAAACTGGCAATCAATATTTACGTGCTCCGTCTCTACCAGCATTTTTACAGCACTTTAATAGTTCCTGAAGGTAGATCTCTTGAATAAGCGCGAAAATGTGTACAAATTTCTGCCACTAAGATCCACCGCATAATTTTTCTTGATGCAACATAGATAATTTTAACGTTCGAGTAATGAAATTGTTTAGGAATTTTCGATGCAAGCCGGCCGAAGTGGCCGTGCGGTTAAAGGCGCTGCAGTCTGGAACCGCAAGACCGCTACGGTCGCAGGTTCGAATCCTGCCTCGGGCATGGATGTTTGTGATGTCCTTAGGTTAGTTAGGTTTAACTAGTTCTAAGTTCTAGGGGACTAATGACCTCAGCAGTTGAGTCCCATAGTGCTCAGAGCCATTTGAACCATTTCGATGCAACAGCTAACGTTTTTGCCTTGCAGCAGAATGTTTACGCGTGAGCAGTAATAAGTATATACGGAGCACTGTGGTAGCATTCAACTAGTTATCCTCTTCTGGTACTTGGTTCAAATGGCTCTGAGCACTATGGGACTTAACATCTGTGGTCATCAGTCCCCTAGAACTTAGAACTACTTAAACCTAACTAACCTAAGGAGATCACACACATCCATGCCCGAAGCAGTATTCGAACCTGCGACCGTAGCAGTCGTGCAGTTCCGGACGGAAGCGCCTAGAACCGCTCGGCCACACCGGCAGGAAACCACACAACTCCTTGAAGGTATTAACAGTTGGTGTACAAATAATAAACTGTCTATAGCAGCCAACAAGACAGTGTACCTATTATTAAAGGGGACTCTTAAGGGGATACAGTGGCAGAAAACATGAAAAAATCAGATTTTTTTTGCTTATTTGAAAGTAAATTTAATTGAGATTATTATCCCAAATTCTTTCCTTCATAGCCGCGCGGTCTGGGGCGCTGCAGTCATGGACTGTGCGGCTGGTCCCGGCGGAGGTTCGAGTCTTCCCTCGGGCATGGGTGTGTGTGTTTGTCCTTAGGATAATTTAGATTAAGTAGAGTGTAAGCTTTGGGACTGATGACCTTAGTAGTTAAGTCCCATAAGATTTCACACATTTTTTCTTTCTTTGAAATTCGAATTACAAACGGTATAAAAAAATTAAAATCGTAAGCAGTGTAATGCACCGCGCCCACTTGTCCATGCGTACACAAAAGACTGCACTATTGAAAAAGTGGCGTGCTTAGGCCATGTCCAGGAGAGGAGGGGTGGACTGCTCGGAAGACTTGTTGCAGATAACGCTACTAGAAGATGGGAAGCCACTAGGAGGTAAAAAGACGCTAACGCCGGAGAGAAGTGACAGCCTCTATTTTGGTGCTGCAATTAGAAATAACCTCATAGATTTGGATAGTATGAGGAAGGCAGTATGGGCCGTTTGTTTTCATTACTTGTCGACAAGACACTGCACCTCAGCATTGCCTATATTCTAAAGAAAGGTGCAAATATCTGAAAAGCAAGCGAAGTGAGGAAGCTTAGAGCCATAAAAATATCTTCCTTATGACGTTGCAGTGGCCGTTAAGCTAACTTTTCGAGCACTGACTTCACCAGAACTGCTAGAAAAATGTCTGCATGGCAAAACGCGTAACCCAAATGAAGATTTCAATGCTTTTATTTGGAAGAGATGTAAAAAGACTGTGTTTGTTTCCAATTTGGTTGTGAATATTTCTGATTTGAAAGCTGCAACACTGTTTAATGACGGGAATGTGGCAAGACTTGATCGTCAGCAAGTTGGGCTTTGCACCTGGAGTCTTCACTGAGCAGACACTATGGATCACCGATGAGCAACGAATCGCAAAGGCGGAGACTTCAGTACAGAATATAGAAAAAATTGCGGGGCAGAGGAGAAAGGGAGCTAAAAGAGCTGCAGAGGATGATGACGAAGAACTGGAATATGGATATGGGTAGTGTTAGCTAAGGTACGGTTAAATTTTTTTTAAAACGTTTCATCCAAACTTTAAAACGATTTTTCTGCAACTTAAGGTTTCCTCCTTTCAGGAACATATATATATCAGAAACTATTGGAAACGTTTCGATTAAATTTGACACACACATTGTTTTACATGGAAGCAATACCTAAGCGCAAAAAATTTTAATCTAGACATTAACAGTTTTATTGTTGATAATATATGGAAAATTTGTCTGTAAAAAATGTTCAAATCCAAAATATCACAGAAAATAATAGAGATGATTTACCGAACAGTAATCGTACGTTTACTAGTGTGGATTACCTTTCGATAAAAAATTGTTTGGAAATAATGAAAAAGTGTACCTAAAAAATATAATAATGTAACAAAAAATTCAAAACTCTCTCACAGCATAAAAATTTTCTTACGAATTCTCTAAAAGTTATTTAAACCTTATTGGATTCCATACATAAGTGTGCAAAATTTCCGTGAGATTGAACAAAAAATGACACAGATATGGATTTAAAAAGATATCAGAGCAAGACTGCCATCGTTTCCCCTTAAAGGGAAGCCTATAATAAAACTAAACATTATCTCAATTATGAACAGAGAAGTTACTAGATACTTTGTAATACAATAAATAAAACTTTAATGGATACGCAAGAGACTAAAAGGATCTATCATATGACACTCTTTGAGTCAACGGTTTATTTTGCTGCGAGCACCTAGACACACTGTCTCAGACTGACCAAATGTAGAAAAACGTTGTAAGACGTGGACAAAGAAGCGTGTTCATCAGAATATCCGGAGCTTTTAGAGAATCCTCCATAGAGGCACTGTTTGTCGTCACGGGTACGTGTCCCATTGGTATCACTATTCGTCACCGAGCAGTGTCATATTGATTGAATGAAGGTGTTTTTGTTGTGGTCTTCAGTCCAGAGACGGGTTTGATGCAGCTCTCCATGCTACCTTATACTGTGCAAGATTCTACATCTCAAAATACCCACTGCAACCTACATCCTTCTGAATCCGCTTAATGTATTCATCTCTTGGTCTCCCTCTACGACTTTTACCCTCCACACTGTCCTCCAGTACTAAACAGGTGTACCCTTGATGCCTCAAAACACGTCCTACCAACCGATCACTTCTTCTAATCAAGTTGTGCCACAAATTCCTCTTCTCCCCAGTTCTATTCAGTATCTCCTCATTAGTTACGTGATCTATCCATCTAATCTTTAGCATTCTTCTGTAGCACCACATTTCGGAAGCCTCTATACTCTTCTTGTCTAAACTATTTATCGTCCATGTTTCACTTCCATGTATCGCTACACTCCAAATTAATTGTTTCAGAAAAGACTTTCTGACACTTAAATCTATACGCGATACCAACAAATTTCTCTTCTTGTGAAACGCTTTCCTTGCCATTGCCAGTCTATATTTTACATCCTCTCTACCTCGGTCATCATCAGTTATTTTGCTCCCCAAATAGTAAAACTCATTTACTACTTCAAGTGTCTCATTTCCCAATCTAATTCCCTCAATATCACCTGATTTAATTCGGCTACATTCCATTATCCTCGTTTTGCTTTTGTTGATGTTCATCTTATATCCTCCTTTCAAGACACTGTCCATTCTGTTCAGTTGCTCTTGCAGGTCCTTTGCTGTCTCTGACAGAATTACAATGTCATCGGTGAACCTCAATGCTTTTGTTTCTTCTCCATGGATTTTAATTCCTACTGCGAATTTTCCTTTTGTTTCCTTTATTGCTTGCTCAGTATACATTCTGAGTAACATCGGGGAGAGGCTACAACCCTGTCTCACTCCCTGCCCTACCAATGCGTCCCTTTCATGCCCCTCGACTCTTATAACTGCCATCTGGTTTCCGTACAAACTATAAATAGCCTTTCGTTCCCTGTGTTTTACCCCTGTCACCTTCAGAATTTGAAAGAGTATTCCAGTCAATTCTGTCCAAAGCTTTCTCTAGGTCTAGAAATGCTAGAAACCTAGGTTTGCCTTTCCTTAATCTATCTTCTAAGATAAGTCGTAGAGTTAGTATTGCCTCACGTGTTCCAACGTTTCTACAGAATCCAAACTGATCTTCCCCAACGTCGGCTTCTACCAATTTTCCATTCGTCTGTAAAGAATTCGCGTTAGTATTTTGCAGCCGTGACTTATTAAACTGATAGTTCGGTAATTTTCACATCTGTCAACACCCGCTTTCTTTGGTGTTGGAATTATTATATTCTTCTTGAAGTCCGAGGGTATTTCGCCTGTCTCATACATCTTGCTCACCAGATGGTAGAGTTTTGTCAGGCCTGGCTCTCCCAAGGCTGTAAGTAGTTTTAATGCAATGTTGTCTACTCCCAGGGCCTTGTTTCGTCTTCGGTCTTTCAGTGCTCAGTGCAAACTCTTCACTCAGTATCGTATCTCTCATTTCATTTTCATCTACGTCCTATTTCATTTCTATATTATTGCCATCCAGTACATCGCCAATGTATAGACCCTCTATATACTCCTTCCACCTTTCTCCTTTCCCTTCTTTGCTTGGAACTGGTTTTCCATCTGAGTTCTTGATATTCACACAAGTTGTTCCCTCTTCTCCAAAGGTCTCTTTAATTTTCCTGTGGGCAGTATCTGTCTTATCCCTAGTGATACATGCCTCTACATTCTAACATTTGTTCTCTAGCCATCCCTGCTTAGAAATCTTGCACTTCCTGTCGCTCTCACTTGTGAGATGTTTGTATCATTTTTGGCTCCTTCATTTGCTGCATATTTATATTTTCTCCGTTCATCAATTAAATTCGATATCTCTTGAGTTACCTACTTGATTCACTGCTGCCTTCACTATTTCATTTCTTCTACTGTATTTCTTTCCCTCGTTCTGGTCAATCGTTCCCCAATGCTCTCTCTGAAATTCTCTACAGCCTCTGCTTCTTAGAGTTTATCCAGGTTCCATTTCCTTAAATTCCTACCTTTTTGCAGTTTCTTCAGTTTTAGTCTACCGTTCTTAACGAATAAATTGTCGTCAGAGTCCACATCTGTCCCTGGAAACGTCTTACAATTAAAAACCTGGTTCCTAAATATCTGTCTTACCATTATACAATCTATCTGAAACCTTCCAGTATCTCCAGGCCTCTTCCACATACACAACCTTCTTTCATGATTCGTAAACCAAGTGTTGTCTATAATTAAGCTATGCTCTGTGCAAAATTCTACTCATTCCTTACTCCCATTCCATATTCACCTACTACTATTCCTTCTCTTCCTTTCTCTACTATTGAATTCCAGTCTCCCATGACTATTAAATTTTCGTCTCCCCTCACTTTTATGACCTCATACATTTTTTGAATCTCTTCATCATCTGCGGAGGCACTTGACATATAAACTTGTATTAGCGTTGTAGGCGTGGGCTTATCTACAATAATGCGTTCACTGTGCTGTTCGTAGTAGCTTACCCGCGCTCCTATTTTTTTATTCATTATTAAACCTACTCCTCCATTACCACTATTTGATTTTTTATTTATAACCCTGTATTCACCTGGCCAAGTCTTGTTCCTCCTGCCCGATTAAGAGATCTGACATTCCACTCTCCGATCCGTAGAATGCCAGTTTTGTTTCCCCTTATTAACGATGTCCTGCTGGGTAGTCAGCGCCCGCAGATCCGAATGGGGTACTATTTTAGCTCCGGAATATTTTACCCAAGAGGACGCCGTCATCATTTAAAGATACATGCCCTCGGGAAAAATTACGGCTGTAGTTTCCCCATGCTTTCAGCCGTTCTCAGTACCAGCACAGCAAGGCTGTTTTGGTTAGTGTTACAAGGCCAGATCAGTCATTCAGACTGTTGCCCCTGCAACTACTGGAAAGGCTGCCGCCCCTCTTCAGGAAACACACGTTTGTCTGGCCTCTCAACAGACACCTCCGGGTGGTGGGTGGCGTGAATGGAGGAAGACCAGACAAAATACAAGACATAACTTGACCCAACATGAGAGACCAAAGACAGCTTAACATATGGCACACTGAGACATGGCAGGAGGAATGGGACCATAAGACAAGGGACGACCTGTCTTTTTTTTTCCATAACGTATGAGAACACATTGACCTCATAAGAGGAATGACCCCATTCTTGACTTGACGTGACCCATACGCTGCCCATATCCATCGCGTAAGTCTGTAAGGACGTGACACTTGTGAATGTGTTGGACATTGCACCTCTGAATATGTAGTTCTCCATTGCAACACATTAACACATCGAAGACCGAATGTTGAATTACAAGACCTAGGAAACACCATAAGAGATCAGAACAAATGGCACATCCTCAACAGACTATCATGTGATGTATGTGGAACCGTTCATGAAGTTTACAGAAAATATAGACCATACTTAAGAACACTACAAGACGCAACACATGCACTTCAACAAAACACATGGCACGAATCAGATACAGATAGTGACACTGAATCGGATTAAACAACAGATACAGAAAGTGATTGTGACATTAAAATAATCAAGTAATTATCCATACAAGGTCAAAAGACCAATAACAGAACTTAACAATAGAACAAATAAAATAGTATAAACAACTGTATAATTAACATTGGATTAAGATCAGTTCACAACACAAATAGTGAAGCAAAACTATTATGAAAAGTAAAAGCTATCAGTTGTAAAACCAAATACTTGTAAAGCTGTTTCAGTGACGACAAGCAGTAAAGTTTTCCCGAGCTCTAGTCAATGAAACAGCTGCGATTTCAGGGCAAATTTTCTCTTTCCTAACTTCCCTCACACCTGTCTCTGCCATTTTTATTCTCTTTAATCATTATTTATTTATGTTTTCCGATCTTTGTATTCAGTTTTATAGCCTTTAGTTATATTAAGAAAGAACTAAAAAGAAATTCTGATTAGTGCACACACACAGTAGCAATTGCATTAGTAGAATTGTATTAGTAATGATACTACCCACAAACTGTCATATAGGTAGTAGGCTAATTGCAGCAAATAAACAAATAAATACCATCTTGGATTTGAATATTTTCAAGTCAGAAATCAATACTTCCCTCTTAACATAACGAGACGGGTAATTTCGGGAGTACCCTGAAAGTTGCTTACTGGTGATTAAATTGTTGTAGAGAGTAGATGCACGATGGCAGAAGCAAGAAAAGCGTTTGTGAACGAGAGAAATTTGTTAACTTCCAACATAGATGTAACTGTTTAAGGTACTTTCTGAAGTTTTCTCTCTGGGGTGTAGCCATCAGTCGTC
The DNA here is from genome assembly GCF_023898315.1 of Schistocerca nitens. Classification (NCBI taxonomy): domain Eukaryota; kingdom Metazoa; phylum Arthropoda; class Insecta; order Orthoptera; family Acrididae; genus Schistocerca; species Schistocerca nitens. The sequence goes on from NC_064617.1 coordinate 75,708,042, forward strand.
GTGCCATGACCAGCCTCACCGTCATTCTGCAACCAAGTATCTGCGTCACTCTCTTCTACATCTGAACTACCAGAAATGATTCTCAACATTCCAGGTAATTCAGACGTGTTGACAACTTTTCTCCGATGTCGCAAATGACGAGCCGCTCCAGTCCCGGACTTGACAACGCATTGACAGTAACTAAAACGGCCTTTGGTGGTACAACCCCTTCCTTCAAGTACCGTTTCAAACTTGTCACAAAATCATCACGACATGAGGTTTTAAAAATGCCATCATCCTCCCACGCATTATTTTGTGATCTGTAGACAACTGGCAAATTGGACCGATTAACATGTTTCAGTGGACGCGGATATTTTGATTTTCCTATCGACAGGAGATGGAATTTGTGCCTTCCGGATACATTGCTACAAGCCATAACTTCAACTCGATATTTACACCTCTTGTAAGCCCTTGGCAAGCCATTTAATTTGGAAACCAGTATCGTACTGGATAGAATCCGATAAAAAAGCTCAGGTTCGTCTGCATTTCATATCTGGCGTCTGTCAAGGAAATAATTTCGTCTAATTCTTTTTTTAAAAAAAGGCTTTACCGTGACTGTTGTTGACATTAAATGAAACGACAAGTTTACTGTTACCAGTCACTGTTTATTTATCTCCACGACGCGTTTCAAAGGTTTAAACCTCCATCATCAGGTGGATTTATATTTGTTAGTATGACATTTGTGTGTGTGTTGTGTTACGAGTTTTTGGAGGAACTTGTGGCATTGTCTGGTGGATTAACAAAACACTATTTCAGAGCATGGTTATGGATTTCTTCTGACAAAAAATTAAAGTACATCTAACGGTAAATATAAAACAAGTAAAATAAAGTACCTCCAGTGGTCAGAGGTTCCTTTCACTGTCGTAACACGTCACATGTATACTGTCATATTTTGCAAACAAATATGGCGTCGGAAACTATTGGGTGCATGGATCGTATAGCAGAAGAGAAAACATTATCAAAAAGTACAAAGAATATACATCCTAGCAACATTATTAGAGAATAAATTTTAAAGGATTTCGAGGTGTTGTTTTGAGGTGTCGTGTACATTTGTTGGAATAAATACTTCAGGTGGTATATAAACCCGATTTTGACAAGTTAAAACAGTTTAAACTTCATACTCGTTTATACAATCGTGTGAAGTGCTACAAACTTTAAGTACAATAATCATATTGGCTACAGTGGTAAAATTATACACACATAAGGATTTTGGTTTGGATTCATAGATAGATAGATATGAAAGGCTGGAGGTACAGGGGAGGAAGAGAAAGAGAAAGTGAGAGGGAGAGAGAGGGTGGAAAGAGGGATTGTATGAGAGCAAACTGTACAAGGTAAGCGGTCTTAAGATTATATCTGTTACATGTAATAACTGTCTAAAGCTTTGGGTAATACATTGGTTAGTACTTAAAAATATGCAGATGGATGTGCAAACTTGTGCCAGTAGTTGATGTATATAAAGTTTCAGCCTGACAAGGGGTACAATCTGTTGGTGTGATGATATATCTATATATGAGGTCAGTCTCTTGTACATGTCATGGTAACATAACTAAATATTTATGGTAAATATTAGGGTGTGTGTGTGTGTGTGTGTGTGTGTGTGTGTGTGTGTGTGCACCCGCACGAGTGTGTGTGTGTTTGTGTGCGTGCTTTGCAATTTTAATGAAGTAGGCAGTTGCTGAAAACAGAAATCATACTATTATCAATATTGTCATTTTAGATGGATTCAGGTTGTTTTGTTTGGTGTTTGTATATTTGGAGTGTTTCAAGAATGTCTAGTTTTCTGCCTTGTGGCTGGATGGGTAGGATGCTGATACTTGTTAACATGATGTTTTGTTTCATTCAGATGGGTGGCTGTTACTGATGTATGGTATTTTCTATTTTTCTTAGTGCTGCCATGTGTTCTTTGAATCTAATCTCAAATGATCTGTGTTGTGTACATAGTCCCGCGTAGTCAGTGCGTACACAACTATCCCACTAGAGCGCGCCCCGCTAAGCACAACAGCGCAGGCGCAGCGCTCGTCCGTCTCCGCGCTACGAGATGGCGCTGCCACAGAGACGGACCAAATTCTGCTTCCGCCGATCCGCGTATTAATATGTAACGCAGCCAGTGAGATTGCTGCAATCGTAGAACCTTTTCTCCTCGCGAATCACACTCGCGTAGTGATACCTGAACGCGCGAGGTATCATAACGAGTGTACAGACCTCCGATTAGCTAGTCTGCATTTGTCTGTACCAGTCTACATTAGTCTGTACCAGTCTACAGTCAAGTTTCAGTCTGCGCCTAATAAGATTATCATATTCCTATACATAGCCATGAAGATAAATGAATAGACACTTTGTCAAGTATCAGAGTTCTGTGAGAATAAGATGAACGTACCAAGACCAAAGGAACTTCAGATTGTCAATTGTAAACAGCATCCAGAATCAAGTTACGTAAGTTTTATATTTTTTATTATTTTAATAAATGTGTGCGAAAATTAATCAATTTCTGTTTAAAGTTGGTCACCATCAATCTGCTACTCTAAGTGTGCAAGTGGCATTTCTATCGTCTGACCTAACGGCAGAAGATAAACATGCCACGATAAGACCACGAGACATATTACTGACACTTGCCTACTTCGTTAGAGGGACAAGTCTGATGGTGTGTGTACCGAAGGTCTTACAGCACACACACCACAATTTGCCTGTCTGGCCTATGTAGAAGGAGTGACAGTCCAAACATTCAATTTTTTACACACCTGTGTGATGAAGTGGGTTTCGTGTGCTGATGTTGTGGGGTAACTTCTGTCCAATCTTGTTGTCTGTGGTAAAGGATATGCGTATGCCTTCCCATTTGAAGACACTGGCAGTCTGATATGAAATGTTACCTAGAAAGGGGATTGTATGGAAGATGTTATTATCTTTTTTTTTGTGTTGTGATTGCCATTATTGGGTGCTTTAGGCTGCCTACTATGGAGCTGTTATAACCATTCGCAATAGCTGTTTGTCTTATTATTTCAATACCTTGATCACATTTGCCTTCAGAGAGTGGTAGTTGGATAGCTCTGTTGATCATGTACCGTAATGCTGCCATTTTGTGGCCTGTGGGGTGACAAGAGGAGTTGTGGATTGTAGTATGTGCTATGGTAAGCTTCTGATAAATGTCAAACTGATGTCTGTTATTCCTTATTCTAATGGTAAGGTCTAAGAAATTTTTACTGTCATCTGTTTGGTGTTCAATTGTAAATTTTATGTTTTCATGGAAGATGCTGAATAACTGGTTCAACTGACTGATGTCATCTTCAGTGCCTTGGATTAAAATGATGGTACCACCTACATATCTGTAGTAGTAGATGATATTTTTGAGGAGGTGGTGGTTGGAATTCAGGATTTTAAGTTACTTATAAATATTTCAGCTAGCAATCCGGAAAGATTCGAGCCGATTACCACACCATCTGGTTGTTTGCAGATTTTATTGTTAAATTTAAAATACACTCCTGGAAATGGAAAAAAGAACACATTGACACCGGTGTGTCAGACCCACCATACTTGCTCCGGACACTGCGAGAGGGCTGTACAAGCAATGATCACACGCACGGCACAGCGGACACACCAGGAACCGCGGTGTTGGCCGTCGAATGGCGCTAGCTGCGCAGCATTTGTGCACCGCCGCCGTCAGTGTCAGCCAGTTTGCCGTGGCATACGGAGCTCCATCGCAGTCTTTGACACTGGTAGCATGCCGCGACAGCGTGGACGTGAACCGTATGTGCAGTTGACGGACTTTGAGCGAGGGCGTATAGTGGGCATGCGGGAGGCCGGGTGGACGTACCGCCGAATTGCTCAACACGTGGGGCGTGAGGTCTCCACAGTACATCGATGTTGTCGCCAGTGGTCGGCGGAAGGTGCACGTGCCTGTCGACCTGGGACCGGACCACAGCGACGCACGGATGCACGCCAAAACCGTAGGATCCTACGCAGTGCCGTAGGGGACCGCACCGCCACTTCCCAGCAAATTAGGGACACTGTTGCTCCTGGGGTATCGGCGAGGACCATTCGCAACCGTCTCCATGAAGCTGGGCTACGGTCCCGCACACCGTTAGGCCGTCTTCCGCTCACGCCCCAACATCGTGCAGCCCGCCTCCAGTGGTGTCGCGACAGGCGTGAATGGAGGGACGAAGGGAGACGTGTCGTCTTCAGCGATGAGAGTCGCTTCTGCCTTGGTGCCAATGATGGTCGTATGCGTGTTTGGCGCCGTGCAGGTGAGCGCCACAATCAGGACTGCATACGACCGAGGCACACAGGGCCAAAACCCGGCATCATGGTGTGGGGAGCGATCTCCTACACTGGCCGTACACCACTGGTGATCGTCGAGGGGACACTGAATAGTGCACGGTACATCCAAACCGTCATCGAACCCATCGTTCTACCATTCCTAGACCGGCAAGGGAACTTGCTGTTCCAACAGGACAATGCACGTCCGCATGTGTCCCGTGCCACCCAACGTGCTCTAGAAGGTGTAAGTCAACTACCCTGGCCAACAAGATCTCCGGATCTGTCCCCCATTGAGCATGTTTGGGACTGGATGAAGCGTCGTCTCACGCGGTCTGCACGTCCAGCACGAACGCTGGTCCAACCGAGGCGCCAGGTGGAAATGGCATGGCAAGCCGTTCCACAGGACTACATCCAGCATCTCTACGATCGTCTCCATGGGAGAATAGCAGCCTGCATTGCTGCGAAAGGTGGATATACACTGTACTAGTGCCGACATTGTGCATGCTCTGTTGCCTGTGTCTATGTGCCTGTGGTTCTGTCAGTGTGATCATGTGATGTATCTGACCCCAGGAATGTGTCAATAAAGTTTCCCCTTCCTGGGACAATGAATTCACGGTGTTCTTATTTCAATTTCCAGGAGTGTAGTTGTGTGAAAGTGTGAATTCAAGCAGGTCCATTAGTTGAGTAATGTGGGTTGAAGGGATTTTTTTGTGCTTTTGTAGATTGACATTGGTTATCAGTAGTGTGGGATATACTGGCAGAGAGGAATAAAGGTTTTGTATGTTAAATGAGGCAAGTGTGGTTCCATCAGATAATTCTATGTTTAGACATGTTGTGTCCACCTGATGATGGAGGTTTAAATCTTTGAAATGCGTTGTGGAGATAAACAGTGACTGGTAACAGTAAATTTGTTGTTTCATTTAATCCTTTTTTGAGGCTTTCTGCAGCCAATGCACTCCCTGAGAAACAGTCACACGTCACTGAAAGCTGATGTATGCCATGACGACCTTTCCATCTTTGCAAGCAACCTTAGCAAGCTGTGAAGTTAAGACCGCCACTAGCTCGTTTACAGTTTAAATTTAGCGCCTTTCCTATCGGATAGAACCGTATATAGAAACACTGTGCTCTCCTTTTCCCACAGAACGAAACGAATAATGCATCATTTAGCGTTTCATTTCTTCGTTTCTCTGAGAGGCACCCACATGCCTTGCTCATACTGTGGCATCAAGCAGTCAGGCCTGCAAGATGAGTGGTCTGCCAAGCGAGTGGATCCACTCTTATTTATCGAGTAACATGAACTCTCGTACTCACAATTAAGTTACAAATTATCCTCCTGTATGAATAATACGCAACGGAAACGCACATCTGACTATCAGTAATTTACAGAACTCTGACTGTTCACAACGCACTGGCAATACCACATTTTCTTTTTGTCTTCTATTTAACGGCTTTTATCAACACGTGGCCACCGCACTGAATATGAATGGCGCACACTTTATAAATTCGGGACATCATGACAACATACAGTTCGAAGGAAAGGTCCACCAATCTTTTTCTTTTCACTATCTTATTTATTCCGATACTTTCTATAACCTAAACACACAAATTCTATAACCTACAACAATAACACATGAGAAATTCCGCCCAGTAGGCATGGCTTTACATTGGTGATTCTCTACCTTATGGTCTCGTAATTATTTAACGCTACAGTGCACTTTGTGGATAGGATGGTGGATCTTTTATTATATCTCACACTTCGACTCTCACAATCATCATCACGAAACTTTCCTCCAGATCGAGCGGTACAGAAGGAACAAGCATAACCCACTAATCTTTTGAAACTACCTTGCTACTCTCCCATGCAAACCACACATACCCAAATTACATGATATACACCACACTACAACATGTAATACAATACAATAAATAGTCACAACACTATCACTTTCAGCTTTCCCACTTCAATTAGTATTTATCCCAGTTTCACACGACACTGCCCCACTTTGTAATTCTACTTTCCTACTATGAACTCTGGAGATATATGCACGTCTTCCTGTGCAATGCAAGCCAAGTGGCGTTGCTGGATAGACGGCCGACTCACCTTGCTTCTCTCTCAGAGTTTGAATCTATCGTCACAAGGAATCATATCACGCAAAGCAATATTAAGAACATATTCATCACACACGCGAGTCCTAAACTGATACCATGGACGAGTACTTCTCTTTATCCTTTGTCTCATACACAGATTGAGACTCACACAGTACTCACTACGTGGAAGTACTCGTCTCTAATTTCAAGTCCTACACACGCCATTTCTTAAATATTTCAACTTATTGTACACACGCTAGTAATTCAGCTTAACTTAAGCACACGGAAGTATTTCAACTTATTGCTACACGTGGGTTCATTGTGACCGTTGGTCACTTCCGAAGATTACTACCATCCCATTAATATTACCTGCCTGACATTTAATTCTCCCCACAAAAGTTCCTGAAATAGAGAAATTATTATTTCAAACTACTCTTAAATATTCCACATGCATACCATGTCTCCACTCTTTTGTCTTTACAGAGCACAACTAAGACAGGTCTTAACAGCACAAGATCCAGCGGCAGTGTGCTGAAACATGGCCGTTCTCTAGGTCATCTCGCACCTCTGTCGAGGTGGGGGAAGACCATGCTACCGTATTGGTCAGCCCCATTTTAGGCGCTCAAAGCTCCGGTAAGTTTCATCTCTTTGGTTCCACCAAATGTGGCCAAAGGATCGTCTCAAAGATGATCATATATTCACATTCACTATCTGCCGTTAGCAGATGACCATACATTCATTCATTTCAAAGATCTCACCAAACTGGATGTAGGGATTTATTTTGTGGGAATGCACATGTGATCAATTAAATAAATAAATTGTCATTCTTTCCCACACTGGTATCTGGCTTCGCTGTATTAATTCAAATTGAGTTATTATTAGAAAAAATATGTTGTTCAGACAAGAATAATGAAGTATGTTGTACCTATTTTCAATGTCGGACGGTACTGTATCCTTTCATCTCTATTTTGCTGCTGTTCTTCCAACTGTCTTTAGTCATCACTGTAAAGCAGAAGTCTGCGATTTCTTTTCGATCCATCTTCCAGTGTGACACAGATGATGTCCCTACATCATAATCTGTGGCTATATTATTCTCAGTACTCCTTTTTCTGCTCTATTCAGCGCTTCACACTTATTGCCCATTGAAACATCCACTTTCTTCGCCTTCGAAGCCATTTCAAGTAGGTACCCTCAGAACATGGGAACAAAAACAACAATACCAGCATAGTTTCTTAGGTCTGCAAAGAACAAATCACACCGACCATTATAACTGTAGCGGTGATCCTATGCTAGTTGCAGTGCCAACGTAACAACTGTACGTATACAGTGCCTTACAGAGACAGAGAGAGGGAGAAAGAATCTGGACGAAGGGGATTAATCAGGGCCAGATAAACCAGGGTCTCATGCTCCTCAATTAGCTTCATAAGGCTGAGAGCACCCCGTATTAAACACCCATCCAAAGAAAAATTCCTGCTAATACAAGGAATGGAAAGCGGGTCTTACCTACAGCAGGCAGATAAGCTGACCACTTTTCTTTTTTCGTGTTATATTCTTTCTTTGGCACTCACGCGTCGGTGCACAGCCCCGTGGAAGGTGACCATGGATGCGTCATCTAATGGGAAGACGAGCATACCACAGACGGGGAAAATAGGGAGGGGGGGAGAGGAGGGTAAGGAGGGTCAAGAAAGGCGCTGTAGAGATATCTTGCAAAGGATCGTCGGTAATTGGAAATTGGGCGAGTGTACCGTACGCGATCACAACCTGATTCCTGAAGTTGGGGACCGTACGTGAACCATTGTGAAAGGGGTATTCCAAAGCTTGTCCTCGAAACTAGGTGAGTGCGTCGTGCTTCGCAAGAAGGTAGTGTGAGTTCTGGAGCAACAGCAGGAACTCTAGGGTAATCGTCGTCAGTGGGGCGCAGAGGTAACAGCCCACGGTGAAATGGATGAGGAGCCAAACGTCCCGTTTCAGGTGGTACGTAAGACGATGTTCGTCGGTGTTGTCGACTTGGCAGTCTGAGCAAATTGGTGAAGTAGACGGTCCTATACGATGAACTCGACGATTGGTCGGGAATTTACCAATGGCAACGACATACCAGAGTGCATACACGTTGCAGGGGGAAGCGCGTGCGTGGGCTTCCCGCCACAGCGTCCACCAGTTAACATCTGGGCGTTCTGTCTTCATAGAATATCGCGGGATGGACGATGTAAACAAACTGTACAGGTCCTTCGCACGGGGAGGAAGGGGGACAGGCCGGCCGCTGTGGCCGAGCGGTTCTAGGCGCTTCACTGCGGAAACTCGCTGCTGCTACAGTCCCAGGTTCGAATCCTGCCTCGGACATCGATGTGTGTGATTTTCTTAGGCTAGTTAGGTTTAAGTAGATCTAAGTCTAGGGGACTGATGACCTCAGTTGTTAAGTCCCATAGTGTTCAGAGCCATTTGAACCAATTTGAAGGGTGACCCGGAGATCGTTCCGAACTTAGCTTGGTTCGATGAAATACTCTACCGGCCATTAAAATTGCTACACCACGAACATGACGTGCTACAGACGCGAAATTTAACCGACAGGAAGAAGATGCTGTGATATGCAAAAGATTAGCTTTTCAGAGCATTGAGACAAGGTTGGCGCCGGTGGCGACACCTACAACGTGCTGACATGAGGGAAGTTTCAAACCGATTTCGCTGGTGAAACGATGTTGTGATGCCTCGTGTAAGGAGGAGAAATGCGTACCATCAGGTTTCCGACTTTGATAAAGGTCGGATTGTAGCCTATCGCGAGTGCGGTTTATCGTATCGCGACATTACTGCTCGCGTTGCTCGAATATGAAATCGGTGGGTTCAGGAGGGTAATACGGAACGCCGTGCTGGATCCCAACGGCCTCGTATCACTAGCAATCGAGATGACAGGCATCTTATCCGCAAGGGTGTAACGGATCGTGCAGCCACGTCTCTTTCCCCGAGTCAACAGATGGGGACGTTTGCAAGACAACAACCATCTGCACGAACAGCTCGACGACGTTTGCTGCAGCATGGACTATCAGCCCGGAGACCATGGCTGCGGTTACAGACAGGAGCGCCGGCCCGAGTGGCCGTGCGGTTCTAGGCGCTCAAGTCTGGAGCTGAGCGACCGCTCCGGTCGCAGGTTCGAATCCTGCCTCGGGCATGGATGTGTGTGATGTCCTTAGGTTTGTTAGGTTTAATTAGTTCTAAGTTCTAGGCGACTGATGACCTCAGAAGTTAAGTCGCATAGTGCTCAGAGCCATTTGAACCAACAGACAGGAGCGCCTGCGATGGTGTACTCAACGACGAACCTGTGTGCGCGAATGGCAAAACATCATTTTTCGGATGAATCTAGGTTCTGTTTACAGTATCATGATGGTCGCATCCATGTTTGGCGACATCGCTATGAACTCACATTGGAAGCGTGTATTCGTGATCACTATACTGGCGTATCACCCGGCGTGACGGTATGGGGTGACATTGGTTACACGTCTCTGTCACTGTTCGCATTGACGGCACTTTGAATAGTGGGCGTTACATTTCAGATGTGTTACGACCCGTGGCTCTACCCTCCATTCGATCCCTGCGATACCCTACATTTCAGCAGTATAATGCACGAACGCATGTTGCAGGTCCTGTACGGGCCTTTCTGGATACAGAAAATGTTCGACCGCTGCTCTGGCCAGCACATTCTCCAGATCTCTCACCAATTGAAAACGTCTGGTCAACGGTGGCCGAGCAACTGGCTCGTCACAACACGCCAGTCGGTACTCTTGATGAACTGTGGTATTGTGTTGAAGCTGCATGAGCAGCTGTACCTGTACACGCCATCCAAGCTCTGTTTGGCTCTATGCCCAGGCGTATCAAGGCCGTTATTACGGCCAGAGGTGGTTGGTCTGGGTACTGATTTCTCAGGATCTATACACCCAAATTGCGTGAAAATGTAATCACATGTCAGTTGTAGTATAACATATTTGTTCAATGAACAGCCGTTTATCATCTGCATTTCTTGTTGGTGTAGCAATTTTAATGACCAGTAGTGTAAGTTACGATATAGTACAATGTCTAGGAGATACATGCTGTATCTTTTGGTAGTTGGTTAGTTGGAGAGAAGCTGGTCGGAGGATAAGAGATTGCTTGTTAAGGACAGGGAGGACCGCCACCAGTATGGAGACGGTCCTTCTTAAGTTATGGGTAGAAAATGAAAAGGCCGATCAACGGTGCACACGAATATCACTCGGCTGGTGGAAAATGGAAAGCTCGACTCGGATGGTGTGTACGCGAGGTAATTCCCCGTGTCGGACGACTTCGACGCAGGCTTTCGTCCCCTCTCCTTTGTCCCCGCAGTGCCGTGGCTGCTGACTGCTTGTGATGGACTAGAAAGCTGGCCCGGTCGCCTGCCAGGTGGCGCCATTACACCCACGCGGTGAACGCGCTCAGTACGGGGGCGCGGGGTTGTAGCAGGCGCCTCCCGTTATGCCCCAGGGACCGCGAAATGCTCCGGGCGGGTGTCCACAGATTTCGTTTTTTTTTTTTTTTTTTTTTTTTTATAGTGTGTGGTGTGGACTGAAGAGATCATCCTTGATGACTTATTCTTCTAGGATGGGATGTAAGGATAAAAGGAAAACTATTTATTACACATTCAGTTAGGCTTGGACACGCAATGGGTCCTTTAGCCTGCTGTCTTTGGTGATGTCTATCTCCTGTGGAGGGTGAAATGTGTCAAGGCTGTTATGTGTGACTGCTTCCTCGTGTTATGACAGATTGCCTATGGGGGGTGAAACTTTACTGACTTCGGCACTCGATACTTGTGCCATCTTGCAGGGTTTACCGTTCCTACCGATTCTAATTGTCGAACTTCGTCCCTAAGGGCATCGATCTTGTCAAAAACTCGTAGAGCCTTGTCATGGACCTTCTCTTGTATAGTGGTCTCGTGGAGTGCGGTGCGGATGTCGACGTTTCTTGTCCACCATGGAGCTCCTGTGATCCATCGATAGCAAATGTTTTGCAGCGCTTGGAGTTTGTTGTAGTTGGAGACGCATGTAGTTCCCCACGAGGTGGAGCCATACAACATTGTGGGTTCCACTGTTGCCTTATACAATTGGAGTTTAGTCTTGGGGGTGAGATCCTTACTCTTCAGGAACGGAATCAATGACCTGGCCATCTTCTGGGCTGCCGTCTTCTTGTCGTCAATATGCTGCGTAAAGAGTAATTTTTTGTCAAGGTAGACACCGAGATACTTCACTCCCGGCGACCATGGGATAAATTGGTCAGCTATTTGGAGTCTGTCGTTCAGAACTGGTTTCCTCCGTGTGAACAGAACGGCTGCCGTCTTCGTCGGGTTGATCGTTATCTTATTTTGCAGCGCCCAGCGTTCCATTACAGCAAGTTGCCGTTGCATCCTAGCGATTAGCTGGTCCAAGTGTCGTCCAGTTGTCAGAAAAGCCGTATCGTCCGCATAAAAACTCGCCGTAACAAGGGGGACTGTTGGGATGTCATTTATATATAAGTTGAGAAGCAGAGGCGAAATGACAGAGCCCTGCGGAATTCCTGCGGAGATCAGTTTCATTTCGGAGTTTTTGTCGTCGACTCGGACATACAGTTTCCTGTCCTGCAGAAAGCTGTCTATGAGTCTAATGTAACAATCCGCAATAGGGGTAGTGCGATGCAGTTTGACGATAAGGTTGGGCCGCCACACCTTATCGTAAGCTTTTTCGATGTCAAGGAAGACACCAATCGTGAAGTGCTGCTTGTTGTATCCTTCTTATATCCGTTCGGTGATCCGTAAAAGTTGAAGTTCGGCAGATAACTTGTCCTTGAAACCGAATTGTTCGGGTCGTATAACATCATGCGCTGTAAGCGTGTCATGGAGCCTCTTCAACACCACTCTCTCGAGCACCTTGCCAAGGGTCGGCAAGAGGCTAATTGGCCGGTAACTGTTGGGTTCTGCTGGGTCTTTACCTGGCTTGGGTACTGGTACTACCCGAGCCGTCTTCCATGCCGTAGGAAAATATCCCTGCAGAAGACAGCTGTTGAGAATTCGGGTAAGGAGCACAGTTGGCTTCCTGGGCAACTGTTTCAAATCGGTGTTGCTTATGGAGTCGTTGCCCGGCGCATTATTCCGAGTCTTCCGGATAATTTTACGGATCTCTGCTGGTTTGGTGAGTTGTGGGCGGCTCTGCACAGGCGCAGCACGAAAAGCAGTCCACAGATTTCGTGCGGCGCGCACCCGATTATTAGCGGGCAACCGGCGGCAGATGTCCTCGCCGGCGCGGCGGCAGCTGAGGCGCCGGCCCGCGTGTCGCGTAGCGCGGTGCCGTTGCGTAGCGCGCAACGAGTAGCGGGCGCGCTCAACTCGCCACAGCTGACAGCTGCGCAAATGGGGCGGTGCGGAGGCCAACTGCGGCAGCCAGGAAGCAGATGAGAGGCCGGCGTCGCCCGCAGCTGCGGCGCCGCGTTGGGACAGCGACGGGTGCGGGCGCGGCGCGTGCTGCCCGCCCCAGAAATAGCTCCACGTGCCGAGGGGGGCGCTTTATTTGTGGTGAAAGTCCAAAACGTCTCATTGCACCGTTCCTGTCTCGCAAAGACAGCCGAGACGGCATTGTAGCTGAGGTGGTGCAGTTCCTAGCTCCCCAGCTAACTGCACCACTCACTCACCTGTACAATGAGTGTCTCAGACCACAAAAATTTCCAAAGGTATGGAAGACAGCGAACGTAGTTATTATGCGAAAAGACTACACAAAGACCCAACAAAGACGAAATCATATAGTCCAATATGCTTGCTGAATATACTCGGGAAAATACTAGAAAAACTGTAAGGTAGCAGATTTTGCACCTTACATGATGCTAAATCTGTACTAATACACCGAATAATAATTTATAATTGGCCCACCGGTAGGAGAGAATGGACACAGTAAAGGAAGTTGTGTGTGTGATGTCAGACTAACGAGATGGGCGCAGAGGCTGGAACACGACCGCAACCCCTAAGGAAGGTGTTTATGTCATGTCAGACTAACGGGATGGCCACGGCCGGACCCCTTTGTCGGCTGGCACTTCAGACCACCAAAGACGTTCGGAGAGGCTGGGCCATCACAACAAGAAGCGAGAAGGAGCTATATGCGAAAGAGAGAAAGACGATTTAGCGCCACAGTGGAAAATTTGCGGAAGACTGTGACGGGATTGGCGCAGAGCGCGTAGAGATACGTGTTAAAAGTTTGGCGGCAACAGTAACCACGGGAGAATTCTGTGTCGTGGTTGGGTACAAACGCGCACGGATACATGGAAGTCTGTGTCGTGACTGGCTACCAATGCGCACGGATCCATGCGGCCAAGAACGGCCGGGTTTGCAAGAACTCTGAAGGTGGACTCTGGGGTCGGCTGTGGAAAAGAGCGGTCGCGGTGTCTAGGTGCCCTGCTTGGAGAGCGTGGAGAGGTTGGAGAAGTTACCGGCATTGAGTCCAGTGGTTACTCTTCAAGTCTGAATAGTTTAGAGCATACGACTCCACACATGTAGCATTATCTGTTCCTCTGAGGAGAGAAACAGATTTGTGCTAACTTGTGGTGTTCATATGCAATCTGAAGTGTACCTTTGCTGCCGCGCACTTGAGTCGATCAACTACTCTTGGCATATGTGCAAGTGGCTTGAGTATTGACTAGTGACAGACTCCGCAATTGAACACTTACGTACAGGAGTTTACGGGCGCAAACCACGTCCACGTTGGAGATTAAAGCCAAGCTCGCTCACGGGAAAGACGGTATCACGACGTTGGCTGGGCCGACCGTCGTAATCATCGCGGAGAATTACGGTGAAGTTAGCAATCATCAGCCAAAGTAGGGCACTGTAATTATTAATAAGTTCATATTCCGCTAGCTCTTTGACTGGCGCTCTCTGAGTCTGTGTCCGTTCAGGCAGAACTGCAATAGAGTCACTTGCGGGTTCAGTGTTGACTTAAGTAGTTAGGAAAAGAGAATGCATTGTGCCAATGATAGGCTAGTTAGGTTAGCGAGTGTATTCTATTGTCATGTTAGGCTAGAAATATTGCTCATCCTGTTTTTTGAATAAATCTTAATTTGGTATCATATGCTAATCACAGCATTATTGATTTCGTAGCGAGCAATCACCATATTTGTGTTTAATAATTAGAGTGTAATGGTAATTTCGATGCAAATGATACTGGGGGCATAATCGCGCGTTTAAACAGAGCCAATTTAAGTCACATAGCAACTCATGGTCGACTAAGACTCCCACAGATATTTTTCAATATATCGATAATTTGCAATAAAACCCCCGTACGTTGCAAAACTACTAGCTGACAGACTGACCGCACACCGAGTACTGTGTGGGATGAGCGACAGGCAGTTCGGCTTCACGCCCGGGCGATCGGCACCTGATGCAATCGCCATGGCGGCCGAGGTCTGTGGCTCTACCCCACACAAGTACGTGGTGGGCATCATGGTGGACATCAGTGGCGCCTTCGACAACCTGTGGTGTCCTTCGCTCTTCTCCTGCTTGCGAGAGAAGGATTGTCCAGGGCCGCTATATGGCTGTCTGAGGAGCTATTGCGAGGAGCGGGAGGTCTGGCTATCATTCCCTAGCGGGAGAATTGGAAAATCAATAACTAAGGATTGCCCCCAGGGTTCCGTGTTAGGGCCCCTGTTTTGGGACATCCACATGGAGCCACTATTAGACCCCTTACAACAAAGTGAAGAGGTGCTAGAGGTGATAGCCTATGCAGATGACCTCCTCCTGTTGGTCGGCGGCCGTAGCCGCGAAGACATAGTACCTAAGATAGAGAGAGCAATAGACAAACTACAACTATGGTGCCAAAACACTAAAATGAAAGTATCACCAAGTAAGTCTACTTACCTATTATTAAAAGGACAATTAATCAGAAACCCGACTGTACGAATCGAGCGCTCGCCGGTTCTTCGGCGACGTGACACACGGTACCTGGGAATCATCACTGTTGAAAAGTGGAACTTCGGGAAACACATTGACACCGTAACTCAGAAAGACTTTCAAACATTAAACAATCTCATCTCCATCGGACACAAAAGATTTCATCTTCCCCTCATCTCATAAAATTATACCACAAATTTTAACACCAATAGTGGGTTACGGCTCGGGAGTCTGGGCACACTGGCTCACGAGGGTTGTGCCCGCCATGACAGTGAGAAGGGTTCAGAGAAATATGATACTCAGATCTGTGGGGGCCTATAGAACATCTTCAGGTGGAGCCCTATTAGTCATAATGGGGCTCTGCCCCCTGGACATCAAAACTAGAGAGCAGGTTGCGTGGTTCTGGGTCAATAAAGGGAATATCACGAAGACAGAAGAGATATTAGGAACTGGGGTTGAGGAGAAGGGTGAGATACGGTAAAGAGGCGAGTAATTGTGGCAAGAACTATGGGAGGCGGATGAAACAGGGCGTAGAACTTTTGAATTCCTTGCGAGCGTTAGGGAACGACTGGTAAATGAGATACTTTGAACCCACTCGAGGACTGATCCATTTTCTCACTGGACGTGGGCCATACCCGACATATTTATGTCGGTTCGGGAAAAGGGACACACCCGCGTGTGAATGTGGTGAATCAGAGGGTACCCCCGATCATGTGGTCTAGCAGTGCCCCCCTTTTCAATGATGTTGCGTCCACATTACGTGACCAATTACCTGACCGCGACACATACCAGTAACTAAGAAGAAGACACTTTAATCTCTCAACAAACTAGCAGATGAGGTAACACGAAAAGTGTTAAAGGAATACCTGAGGGACATAAATTAACTTAAAAATTGAGACATAAAAAATACTGAATGCGCGCCCTACTCCTATACCGCCTGCCCGTGGATAGGCCGACTTTCCTCGTAGTCTGGAATCCGCCACGTACAGAACTAGGGGGTGTGGGGAACAACATCACCGATACTAGACAAAAGCACCGGACTTGACTTAGGTTAGAACTAGTTAGTAGAACTTAGATTAGGAAATTAGTATTAGGAACCTGCAGCGAATAACATCTTTCGCCTGCCCAGTGTCAGGGGAACGCCTATCGGGATTAGCTCGATGGGCAAGGCACTAAAGTCGGTTTATACATTTTTGACACAACTGTGATGCTGCAGGCAGTACAGTTTTAGTTAAGATAATATACATTAAATATTATTAATAATAATAGTAGAAATTTAGCTGCCCATTGTTATCAGTTATAGCTGTAGCTCACAAATTAATTAAACCTAAAACTAGCTGCAATTGATGTTTGAACAAATTAGGACTCACTAATCAGATAAGGAAGTGGGTTATGTTTGTATAATTATTATTATTATTGAAATAAAGAATTTAAAAAAAAGAGTAACAGTAGCTACGAAGATCGATTTCCTTTCACAGACGTTCCTATACACACTTTCGACTGTTGTAGGTACAAACAAAAGAGACAAGTACAAAACAGTTTATTTTACTCGAGTCAGAAGCCGTAGAAATCTACTTCACGTGACTGTGCATTAATAAGGGATACTGCGAAAATAACAATTTACATAGAATAAAAAGTACCCAGGCTTCCACCCACGTGAAGTGGTTAAGCTTCCACGAGTTTTCGACCGACCACTCCTCGGCCATCGCCAAGTTGTATGACTGATGGTCTGCCCTTAGAACCACTAGCTGCGACAGTAACGTCACTGGTGCTCACGAGACACCATATGAAGGGTCGGGGAAAAGAATCTGATAAGTCGATTTTTATGAAACTCGAGAAAAACTGATTATAATGTTTTAACGACGATTACATAAATATTTTAAAAAAATTAAATGTGTGGTTTGTATCGACTGCGGGAATAGCTTTATTGCCATCCAGAGTTTTCCCATAATCGAGTAATTTCCCAAAATACAGTCAAAGGTCACTCAGTAAGGGGAAAGAAATTGGTAAGTCACGTGAAACAGACGCAATAATTCCATAATAGTTACGACTTAAGAAATTTGTTTATGCTAGTAGTCACATCAGGAATAACCTTGGGTTCGGTGTGGGGCGGCGGTGGGGGTGAGTGGACTGCTGTAGCCTGTTGTGGAGTTGTCAACTACTGAGGGCTACGCCGGGGACGAAGCCTCTGCGTCGTTTCTAGGTCTCCGGTTCAATACACACACACACACACTTGTACAATAAACACTCATATCACGGATATTTAGGCGTAATGCAGCCGTTTGAAGACTTCACACCACCAGGACGGGAAAAACTTCGTCTGGATTTGCAGATCTTTATACACCTTGAAAGACTAGAGACAGGACGTTCATATTCACAGGACATACACATTAGCATGTTCTACAGAAAGGATTAGCATTTCAGTCACCTTCGTTCAGCATGTGTCCTGTTACCCACTAGAGAAATGGTTCAAATGGCTCTTAGCACTATGGGACTTAACATCTGAGGTCATCAGTCCTCTAGAACTTAGAACTACGTAAACCTAACTAACCTAAGGACATCACACCCATCCAAGCCCGAAGCAGGATTCGAACCTGCGATCGTAGCAGTCGCGCAGTTCCGGACTGAAGCGCCTAGAACCGCTCGACCACCGCTGCCGGCACCCACTAGGTACAGGGTCCGCCATGGGCCCTGGTAACGGCCCTAGTAACTTGTTCCATATGTGATGGCATCGACGGGTATCAAGCGCGAATGGCGTCCTGTGGAACAGCCATCCACAATGCATTTACTTGTTTCCAAAGTTCATCTGTGGTGGTTGTTTTGGGTCACAGCGTTTCACCACATCCCACACATTTTCTCGACTGGCGACAAGTGTGGTGACATGGCGGGCCAGGACAAAAGTCCAACGTCCCGTGACACCAAGAAGACACATGTTCGTGCAGCAACATGTGGTCGTGCACTGTTTTGCTGGAAAATGGCGTCTGGGGTGTTGTGCAGAAAGGGTATGACCACGTGTTGCAAGATGCCATTCACGTAGGTCACAGTGGTTACAGTACCGTGGAGACGCATGAGTTGTGATCTGTGGAATTAGCCGATAGCACACCACACTATAAGGCCTTGAGTTGGAGGTGTACGTCTCGTGCTAATGCAGTCACTGTGATGCCGCTCCCCCTATATGCGAAGAACATAAATGCAGCCACCATTTTGAAACGAACATAACATGGGTTCCTCCGAAAACATTCCTGTCCCCAGTGACGTTCAGTATACCATTGGCGTCTAGCATGTTTCTCCACATTCGTCAGAGGTAGGCGGAGAAGCGGACGACGCGCATGTAACCCACGTCGTAGTAAACGGCGATGGACTATCATCCCTGATAGCGTACACTGTTGCCCTGATGCGCCAGAGCCGAAGAGGACGCAGACATGTCCTCCATTGTCATTCGGATGAGGTATCGATCTTCCCGGGGAGTGGTCTAGGTGGTGCGATCTGACGTGTCTGGTCGTGTTAAACGGCATCCTGCACACACTCGTTGCAGTGCAGAAACACTTCGTCCCACACGAGCAGCAATTTCCCGGATGGGTGCATCACATTCTCTCACGCCAATAACGCGCCCTGTATCAAACTCACTGGTTTGACGGTACGGTTTGTGCATACGTCTACGAGGCATCCTGCGCGTCTGGTCAAGTCACACCGATCCATTACCTTGGGTTTATATCAACAACGAAAGCGCAGGCACATTTTACAGACAGGTGGTGTTCCACAGCGATATCGATGTTGATCTTAAACACGCGGGCCGACAAGCTTCAAAAGCTAATAATTTCTGCAGAACATACTAATGTACAAGTAAGGAATTCTGAATAAACACACCTGCGTATACGCAGGTATGGGCAGTTCAAACCAACCGTCCATTGGATGAAACTGTGATCGTGTCCTCATGATATCGCTTTGCATTCTTGCGTGGTATGTCAGCTGATATTTCAGCATAAGGCAGACGTTGCATTCAGATGATGTTGTATAAATATGATGAGTTTTGAAAGGGAATTATGCAGTGTGCCTTGGATCCAACACTGTTTTCCATTTCTTGATTAACACTGACCACAGTCAAAGCAGATGGCTTATATATGCAAGCTTCGAACGTTTCCTCGAAATCTTCGTGTGTATCTATCACCGTCTTTGCTTTCCATAACGCAATATTTTTATCGCAGCCTGTTGGCTCTTGTCTCGGGTTCTTAGGCAGGCGTTAATCTTATGATTTTTCTGACGTTACGCCAGCACGAGGGGCTGACATTGTCAAAGCTTCATGCACCACTGCTGGTGGTTCGCTGGAGCCGATCTCATGGCCGCAGACTACAGGGTTATTACAAATGATTGAAGCGATTTCACAGCTCTACAATAACTTTATTATTTGAGATATTTTCACAATGCTTTGCACACACATACAAAAACTCAAAAAGTTTTTTTAGGCATTCACAAATGTTCGATATGTGCCCCTTTAGTGATTCGGCAGACATCAAGCCGATAATCAAGTTCTTCCCACACTCGGCGCAGCATGTCCCCATCAATGAGTTCGAAAGCATCGTTGATGCGAGCTTGCAGTTCTGGCACGTTTCTTGGTAGAGGAGGTTTAAACACTGAATCTTTCACATAACCCCACAGAAAGAAATCGCATGGGGTTAAGTCGGGAGAGCGTGGAGGCCATGACATGAATTGCTGATCATGATCTCCACCACGACCGATCCATCGGTTTTCCAATCTCCTGTTTAAGAAATGCCGAACATCATGATGGAAGTGCGGTGGAGCACCATCCTGTTGAAAGATGAAGTCGGCGCTGTCGGTCTCCAGTTGTGGCATGAGCCAATTTTCCGCGGGCTTCGCGTGAAACTTGCCCGCACGCGTTCAACCGTTTCTTCGCTCACTGCAGGCCGACCCGTTGATTTCCCCTTACAGAGGCATCCAGAAGCTTTAAACTGCGCATACCATCGCCGAATGGAGTTAGCAGTTGGTGGATCTTTGTTGAACTTCGTTCAAATGGTTCAAATGGCTCTGAGCACTATGGGACTCAACTGCTGTGGTCATAAGTCCCCTAGAACTTAGAACTACTTAAACCTAACTAACCTAAGGACAGCACACAACACCCAGCCATCACGAGGCAGAGAAAATCCCTGACCCCGCCGGGAATCGAACCCGGGAACCCGGGCGTGGGAAGCGAGAACGCTACCGCACGACCACGAGATGCGGGCTTTGAACTTCGTCCTGAAGTGTCGTTGCACTGTTATGACTGACTGATGTGAGTGCATTTCAAGCACGACATACGCTTTCTCGGCTCCTGTCGCCATTTTGTCTCACTGCGCTCTCGAGCGCTCTGACGACAGAAACCTGAAGTGCGGCTTCAGCCGAACAAAACTTTATGAGTTTTTCTACGTATCTGTAGTGTGTCGTGACCATATGTCAATGAATGGAGCTACAGTGAATTTATGAAATCGCTTCAATCATTTGTAATAGCCCTGTATATGTACCTGGAGCGCCAATGTCCAAGCATTTCTCCGCGGTCATATCCAGTGCGGTTCTCGTTTTGCTAGCTGCAACGGTCGTTCGCTGAAGCACGGACAGCCGCGATCCATTTACTTTGAGGGTTTCTTCTTCCTTGTTGAAGCTTTTCTCGTGTTTGTGTATCTCTATGGCTTATCTGCGCAAGCGGGTGTGATAGTGCTTCTCTACACCCAGAACTTAGGTGTCGGTGAATTTTATTACGTCGTCGGTCTCACACAGAGCGACGGCCTATTTCTCCACCTGCCCCAACGTTTAATGCCGCTTATATTCTGTGGTCCAGCTGTAGACTGATCGTCCAGTCGTTCTAACACAAACCTTTCCGCATGTGCGTGGTATGCGGTATATTCCCGACATTGCATGTGGGTCCCTCTTCTCCTTTGCCCAAAAATGTGACTTACCTAGTTTTTCTCCTGACCCTTCGTATCAGGCCATACGTTGATTCGGTATTCGATGCGCCCATTTCAGCCGCATTGTAGCTGGATCCCAGGCTGCTCTGAGCTGCGGGCCGCCGTCTCGGTTAAGAGTCTTACCGTTGATTATAGTTTCGATGGTTTCTTCACTTACACAGTTCCAAAAGCCGTTTGTGCAAGCCACGACAGAGGTTCCGTCACATTTGATTCGGTTACCGTTTTCTAGGGCATACTCAAGCCTGCGTTGTTCCAAAGTATGTACACTGTTTGTCCGACGTAAGACTGGCCACACTTGCAAGGTATCCTGTAGAACCGCCGCATCTTTGACTAGTCTCGGTACTTGCCGCGATTTGTCGGAGGGCTGAAGAGAGATCCGATCTTGTATCTTTTCAGCAGTCGGCGCCTCTTGACCGACACGGAGCCACAGAACGGCAAAGAATAAAGATCATTTTCCTCCTCCTCGACTGTGACCTTACTGTGATTCTTGCTTGATGAATGTTGTAGCCGTTGTTCCTGAAGATAAACCGTATTTGCCACAGCTCATGAGGCAGGTTATAGGCGTCTGATCTCATTCCTGCAGGATGCACCAATATTTGTAATGAAGTGCGTTTGGCTTCGATGGTGCCGTGTCTAAAACAGTATCGGTTTTCAGAAATTACCACAACTAGTCGCCTTTTTAAATAGATGTATTTCAGTCAACCATGAACGGTTTCAAGCTGCCTAGCAGCTCATCAGCAGATGGTACATATGTACATTCAGTGGTTTTTTGTTGCAGCTTTGTGTGTGTTGTTGAGCATCTGTGGCAAGATACAAACATCAAAAGAAGTTTTGCGTCGCCTCGATTCCGAGAGTTCCGGAACCTGTACAGAAAATTGGAATAGATATCAACATAAGCATCATTTCCATCCCCTTTAATTGCTCATGAAAACAACATATTGCATGTTGTACCACAGTGCAGCGAGACCTTCAGAGGTGGTGGTCCAGATTGTTGTACACACCGGTACTTGCAATATCCAGTAGCACGTCCTCTTGCATTGATGCATGCCTTTATTCGTCGTGGCATACTATCCAAAAAAAGTTCATCAAGGCACTATTGGTCCAGATTGTCCCACTCCTCGACGGCGATTCGGCGTAGATCCCTCTGAGTGGTTGGTGGGCCACGTCGTCCATAAACAGCCCTTTTCGATCTATCACAGGCATGTTCGATAGGGTCCATGCTTGGAGAACATGCTGGCCACTCTAGTCGAGCGATGTCCTTATACTGAAGGAAGTCATTCACAAGATGTGCACGATGGGGCGAGAATTGTCGTCCATGAAGACGAATGCCTCGCCAATATGCTGCCGATATGGTTACACTATCGGTCGGAGGATGGCATTCACGTACCGTTACGGCGCCTTCCATGACCGCCAGCGGCGTACGTCGGCCACACATAATGCCACCCCCAAAACAGCAGGGAACCACCACCTAGCTGCACTCGCTGGACAGTGTGTCTAAGGCGTCATCGGTGAAGAGAACGTGATACCAATCCTGACCTGTTGATTCGGCATGTTGCTGGCTCCATCTGTACCTCGCTGCATGGTGTCGTGGTCGCAAAGATCAGCCTTGCTATGGTCGTCGGGAGTTGCGCATCACGCAGTCTATTTCTCACAGTTTGAGTCGTAACACGACGTCCGTGGTGTCGATGCCAGGGTTCATCCGATCCGTAATCCGTAGGTAGCGGTCACCGACTGCAATGGTAGCCCTTGGGCGGCCTGAGCGAGGCGTGTCATCGACAGTTCCTCTCTCTCTCTGTATCTTCTCCATGTCCGAACAACATCATTTTGGTTCACTCAGAGACGCCTGGACACTTCTCTTGTTGAGAGCCCTTCCTGGTACAAAGTAACAATACGAACGCTATCGAACCGCGGTATTGACCGTCTAGACATGGTTGAACTACAGACAACTCGAGCCTCTACCTTCTTCCTGGTGGAATGACTGGAACTGATCGGCTGTCGAACCCCTCCGTCCAAGAGGCGCTGCTTACGCATGGTTGTTGACATCTTTGCACGGGTTTAGTGACATATCTGAACAGTCAAAGGGACTGTGCCTGTGATACAATATCCACAGTCAACGTCTATCCTCAGTTCTCGGAACCGGGTTGATGAAAAACTTTTTTTGATGTGTGTAGAAAACTACAGCAAATAACCGTTAAATTTTGTACAGTTTCACGAAATGTTTAGTATAAGCTCTGCTTCAATGTATTACAGTTAACATATTCTGCGGATATACCGTATATTGTTACGTGTAGCACATTATTCACGTTTTCGAGTTGCTTTCACAGACCACAATTAACAGACTTTGTCACAGATACCAACTTCCACTTTTTATAAATCGTAATCAAACCAAAGAGTATGATTAAACTACAGGCTCAAAGATTTCGTGTTAAACTGAAAGGTGGCTACACTGAGTCACAGCGCCAGAGATTGCGCCAAAGATTATTACGCCGCCGCCTCTACTGGGGCAGTAGTAGTTCAGAGGTTGCCGTGGGCAGTGCTTGTTGAGACGATGTCGAGAGCAGTACTAGTGAGAGCATGTCGTGTGCAGTTGTTGTTCTGTTGGGCGAGAGAGTAGATGCTGTTCGGTTGGTATAATGTATAGATGGAAGATGTTGCAATGATCACAGTGTATTTTTCGTCAATATACACTCCTGGAAATGGAAAAAAGAACACATTGACACCGGTGTGTCAGACCCACCATACTTGCTCCGGACACTGCGAGAGGGCTGTACAAGCAATGATCACACGCACGGCACAGCGGACACACCAGGACCCGCGGTGTTGGCCGTCGAATGGCGCTAGCTGCCCAGCATTTGTGCACCGCCGCCGTCAGTGTCAGCCAGTTTGCCGTGGCATACGGAGCTCAATCGCAGTCTTTAACACTGGTAGCATGCCGCGATAGCGTGGACGTGAACCGTATGTGCAGTTAACGGACTTTGAGCGAGGGCGTATAGTGGGCATGCGGGAGGCCGGGTGGACGTACCGCCGAATTGCTCAACACGTGGGCCGTGAGGTCTCCACAGTACATCGATGTTGTTGCCAGTGGTCGGCGGAAGGTGCACGTGCCCGTCGACCTGAGACCGGACCGCAGCGACGCACGGATGCACGCCAAGACCGTAGGATCCTACGCAGTGCCGTAGGGGACCGCACCGCCACTTCCCAGCAAATTAGGGACACTGTTGCTCCTGGGGTATCGGCGAGGACCATTCGCAACCGTCTCCATGAAGCTGGGCTACGGTCCCGCACACCGTTAGGCCGTCTTCCGCTCACGCCCCAACATCGTGCAGCCCGCCTCCAGTGGTGTCGCGACAGGCGTGAATGGAGGGACGAATGGAGACGTGTCGTCTTCAGCGATGAGAGTCGCTTCTGCCTTGGTGCCAATGATGGTCGTATGCGTGTTTGGCGCCGTGCAGGTGAGCGCCACAATCAGGACTGCATACGACCGAGGCACACAGGGCCAACACCCGGCATCATGGTGTGGGGAGCGATCTCCTACACTGGCCGTACACCACTGGTGATCATCGAGGGGACACTGAATAGTGCACGGTACATCCAAACCGTCATCGAACCCATCGTTCTACCATTCCTAGACCGGCAAGGGAGTAAGTGTAAGTCAACTACCCTGACCAGCAAGATCTCCGGATCTGTCCCCCATTGAGCATGTTTGGGACTGGATGAAGCGTCGTCTCACGCGGTCTGCACGTCCAGCACGAACGCTGGTCCAACTGAGGCGCCAGGTGGAAATGGCATGGCAAGCCGTTCCACAGGACTACATCCAGCATCTCTACGATCGTCGCCATGGGAGAATAGCAGCCTGCATTGCTGCGAAAGGTGGATATACACTGTACTAGTGCCAACATTGTGCATGCTCTGTTGCCTGTGTCTATGTGCCTGTGGTTCTGTCAGTGTGATCATGTGATGTATCTGACCCCAGGAATGTGTCAATAAAGTTTCCCCTTCCTGGGACAATGAATTCACGGTGTTCTTATTTCAATTTCCAGGAGTGTATATGGAGGTAAAAAAAAATTATTTCCTTAATGACAATGCCTCTTGGTCACAGGTTCAGTCAACAAAGCATCTGGCTCGTGTTCATGTATTAGACTTGTAATTCTGGTTTCTATGTGCAATTCTAGTATTTCTGGTTTTTCAATTAGTTCATTGTAAATGGTGGTTAAAATATCTTGTCGTATTGAGGAAGAACCGTGCCGTTGAGTCACACTACCACACACGGAACAGTTACACTTATGCTTTGTTGTTTCGTAGCTTTTATAGTTGCAGGGGGACTTAATTAATCAATTGTGTTAACGGAAATTTCCTTTCATCCTTTATTGTTAATTTATGCAATCAGATTGTGTACTAATACTAGTCAGGGCCAACCGGTTACGGGACTTCGTAACCGGACAGACAGCTACTAAAATTATTGCATTTTAACTAAGCCCCCATGCAAAACCAAAGACATTTTTGGTTACCACTAACATTGATTAAGGTTATATCTAACTTACAGGGAATACATATGCTAAATTAACTTAAATCTTAAAAGAAATTCAGGTGCCAAATTAACTTAAATTAGTAAACATTGAGCTACAAATTAATAGGTGCAGTTTACAAGGTTTATAGAGCTAGATCTTTAGGCGATACTTCCATTAAAATTAAGAGTACTGAACCGTCAATTAGGGCGGTTCACAAACAACAACTCAAGTACACATGTTATTCCAAAAACGTTATCGTGGAAGTAGTGGCCAGGAGGTGCTGGTTAAATAACACACACTGCTAAGGTTATCTTTTTATTTTAAAAGGCTTTCTCAATAATAAATTTTTAAGTCTGGCATTTAAAGAAAAAACAATTTCAAGAACAATTTCGAACAGCTGTCAAATTTTCTTTATGAAAAGGAGATTGCCAGGTACGACGTTAACAACTTCCCAAAATGAGACCTGAGTTTCTCCTGGCGTATACAACTTTCAAATAACATCCGGAAATTCAGCCAGGTAACACTTTCAGCGGTCGCTGGAAGTGTTACCTGGCTGCATTCCCGGAATTTATTTGCAACTTTCCAATAGTAAGTTTTTAAACTTGTTGTATCTGTAAAAGAACAATTCCTTTAAAAAAACAGCTTTAAGTAGCTAGTGTGTACTAAAGCTAAACTAGTTGTCTCTCGCCAGTTAAATAACTTATATTACACCTGTCAGTTGTTACAAGATAAATGTGAATAAGGCAGCACACAAACCTTCACATTAAAGGCAGTTCCCGAAAGAAATTTTTCTTAGCTCGGTGAGGGAGTGACTCGTGTAACGGGGCCCAGATCACAATAGGCGGAATAGTTACTGGTGGTCTACAGGGCCACAGCAGATCAGCCCCAAAACTTCCATTACAAGCCACCACCTCCCCGAGTTACCCAAAACCAGAAGATGTAGCAAGGGCGGTGCTTGCACAGACTCTGAACCACAGAGACACGCGACACCGACCCTAAATCACCCAATCGAGGTGTGAGTGAAACGGCCCGACCAAGAAGCAATTACTACACTCCTGGAAACTGAAATAAGAACACCGTGAATTCATTGTCCCAGGAAGGGGAAACTTTATTGACACATTCCTGGGGTCAGATACATCACATGATCACACTGACAGAACCACAGGCACATAGACACAGGCAACAGAGCATGCACAATGTCGGCACTAGTACAGTGTATATCCACCTTTCGCAGCAATGCAGGCTGCTATTCTCCCATGGAGACGATCGTAGAGATGCTGGATGTAGTCCTGTGGAACGGCTTGCCATGCCATTTCCACCTGGCGCCTCAGTTGGACCAGCGTTCGTGCTGGACGTGCAGACCGCGTGAGACGACGCTTCATCCAGTCCCAAACATGCTCAATGGGGGACAGATCCGGAGATCTTGCTGGCCAGGGTAGTTGACTTACACCTTCTAGAGCACGTTGGGTGGCACGGGATACATGCGGACGTGCATTGTCCTGTTGGAACAGCAAGTTCCCTTGCCGGTCTAGGAATGGTAGAACGATGGGTTCGATGACGGTTTGAATGTACCGTGCACTATTCAGTGTCCCCTCGACGATCACCAGTGGTGTACGGCCAGTGTAGGAGATCGCTCCCCACACCATGATGCCGGGTGTTGGCCCTGTGTGCCTCGGTCGTATGCAGTCCTGATTGTGGCGCTCACCTGCACGGCGCCAAACACGCATACGACCATCATTGGCACCAAGGCAGAAGCGACTCTCATCGCTGAAGACGACACGTCTCCATTCGTCCCTCCATTCACGCCTGTCGCGACACCACTGGAGGCGGGCTGCACGATGTTGGGGCGTGAGCGGAAGACGGCCTAACGGTGTGCGGAACCGTAGCCCAGCTTCATGGAGACAGTTGCAAATCGTCCTCGCCGATACCCCAGGAGCAACAGTGTCCCTAATTTGCTGGGAAGTGGCGGTGCGGTCCCCTACGGCACTGCGTAGGATCCTACGGTCTTAGCGTGCATCCGTGCGTCGCTGCGGTCCGGTCCCAGGTCGACGGGCACGTGCACCTTCCGCCGACCACTGGCGACAACATCGATGTACTGTGGAGACCTCACGGCCCACGTGTTGAGCAATTCGGCGGTACGTCCACCCGGCCTCCCGCATGCCCACTATACGCCCTCGCTCAAAGTCCGTCGACTGCACATACGGTTCACGTCCACGCTGTCGCGGCATGCTACCAGTGTTAAAGACTGCGATGGAGCTCCGTATGCCACGGCAAACTGGCTGACACTGACGGCGGCGGTGCACAAATGCTGGGCAGCTAGCGCCATTCGACGGCCAACACCGCGGTTCCTGGTGTGTCCGCTGTGCCGTGCGTGTGATCATTGCTTGTACAGCCCTCTCGCAGTGTCCGGAGCAAGTATGGTGGGTCTGACACACCGGTGTTAATGTGTTCTTTTTTCCATTTCCAGGAGTGTACATTCCCGCGGACAGGCAAACGAAAACTGTGGTGGGGAGACCCCAACAAAACCACTGGTGGAGAAACTCATACTATTACATAAAAACAGTACTCAACTTGTCACACTCCACAACAGCGCCGGGAACACGTTGCACTTCCAAATTCTCGTCAGAGTCAACCGCTGGCAGTGGTTTCAACGGCCGATAACAAGGCATAGAGCCCCACGCTCTGATCTCCTGCACCACGGCTTCTAAGCTTCATAAGCCACGTACATGCGGGTAAGGCAGACTCAGCCCCTGACAGCTGAGATGTGTGGCAAAGCACGTGGCGAGCAGTTGACGAGCCCCAACAATAGCGCCCCGCTCGCGCCACCACCTCTCTCGGTCACCGCCCAGTACTTACTGCCTAGATCGTCACGTGACCGTACACTTGCTCCACCCCTGCCAGAGGGCGGTAGCGATCCAGACAGCGCGCCAAACCGGAAGCGCCACCACAAACACTGGACGCGAAGCGAAAGCACACCGCCTGGCGCGCTTTTCGAAGAGCCGGACACAACTACGGCTCACAGTATGTAAATAGCAGATTGCGCTCTGTATGCTAGCGCTTGTTGCTAATATCGGAATTTATAACCAATTTTCAGTGGGCTCACTCATGTTTTAGTAACGGACTCACTGCTGTTGTACATTCTTAATCTTTATTTTGTGACATTGCTGTCCTTATGGTTAAGCGATATTGTTTCATTTTTCTACCACTATTTCATGGTTATTATGAGTACTGTGCACATTTGCTAGGGAGGGAAGCCTTGCTTGATTTTCTGTGGGAATGTGCGCTCCCAGTTCTGCTTTTGGTCCCTGTATGTTTGCGGAAGACAATCAGCGAATCTCATTGGGAGAGGGATATGGGTCGGTAACAGAGGAGTGGAGCTTAGGGCTGCTCCATGCTGTTGTGGGCAGTGCTGGAACCTCTCCCCACTGAGGGTAAAGCATACCGCGCAACAACTGCCGTCCCCAAGGTATAATAGAGTATGACATTTTGTTTCCTCTGCACGAGCATCAAATAATGAGAACCCATGGTATTACGCAGCCAGCATGAGACGGTCAGTTGCTCTCTTTCCAAAAATTTAGTTTTTTCCAGTCGAATGCGTCGCTCCCGTCAATGCGCTTGGAACAAAGATGCCGACCAATCGAGCAGACACTGCATACTGATACCAACCTCGTGTTTGTTTGTGGGCGTTTGGTACATTAAGGCTGGAAGACTTAAGCTGTGCTTCCGTGTTTTTCATTGTCACATTGGCAACAGCATTGAGTGGTCCTCACCATGGAGAGATGTTGGAACGTAGTGAGCTGAGAAGGTAGGATTATGATTGGTGGCTATTCGTCTCTCGGTTGCTCTCTGGTGCAGATAGGTGTACACTAGGCTAATTTAGGGGAAATGTGAGTGTCGAAATCTGCGGTAGCACTGTCCATGTTCTCACCAGCTCTGTGCTTCTTCTGGTAAGCAACATAAGTTACTGATTAGCGTTTTAGTTCGTGATTTTGTCTCATTAACTGTGAGCTGCCCAAATATTGCTATTTCGTTGCGTTTCCTCCATGTAGTCTTCCGTACAATTTGATACTTCCCTACAGTCATTGCATCATTTTCTGCAAATTCAGTAAAGATTTTATAGAACTTTGCTGTCTGTAAACTTCTTGTGAAAAGTGTCCATCAATTATAATTAATAAAAATCCCTTAGTAGCAGATTTCTCTTAAATTTCAGGATGCTTTAATTGTTCTCCAACTTCTCCATGGTTACGTGACCCAATTATTACTTTTTGTACACCTAAGTTCGTTGTTAAAATTTTAGAAAGCTAAAAATCAAATAAAAACGGTTGCGTTTTCAGATTTGTGTTCGTAAACATCCGCTTTCGGCCCTTTTCTCAGACCATCTTCAGGCTTTTCCCCGCCATTATGGCTGCTGATAGCGGCAGACGCAGCGAGATCCGTAGAAGTAAATATGTGACATCCTTGCTTCTAGGGATCTCGCTCCGTCTGCCGCCACCAGCGGCCATAATGGCCGGGAGCAGCCTGAAGATGGTCTGAGAAAAGGACCGAAACCGGTTGCTAAACCTGAAATCGCGATGGAGACCGTTTTTATTTGATTTTTAATTTGGTTGTTCTTACTGCATTGTTACAAGCAACGAAAGGTACAGTTACCCATCCGTTACCCAAACTGGAAGAAGAAGAAACTTTCATTAACGAAAAATTTAACCTCGCACCACAAAATAAAGTAGGTCCATGAACAAGAACAAATTGAGTAGTTTTACCTACTCCTCTTATTTCGTTCTTTTTACCCTTCGCAGAAGATGTCGAAGCACCAAGAGTGCCGTCCACATTGCCAAAATTACTTATTTCTAATTGCGAAAGTGTTGCCGATACAGGATTTTGTGCAGGAACTGACCTCCCCATTGTGTTCCATAAATGTTCGATGGGGTTCATGTCGGGCTATCTGGGTAGTCAAATCATTCGCTCGAACTGTCCAGAATATTTTTCAAACCAATCGCGAACAATTTCGGCGCTGTGACATGCCGCATTGGCGTCCATGAAAAGTCTATAGTTGTTTCGGTACAAGAAGTCCGTGAATGGCTGCAAATTGTTTCCAAGTAGCCGAACATAACCATTTCCGGTCGGTGATTGGTTTAGCTGGACCAGAGCGCCCTGTCCATTCCATGTAAACACAACCCACACTATTATGAAACCACTACCTGCTTGCACAGACAGGGCTTTGTTGACAACTTGGGTTTACGGCTCCGAGTGGTCTGCCCAGTACACGAATGCTTCCTGAGCCGTCGTAAAAATTGCTGTTTTGAAGAGGGCGCCGCAGCGCGTAGTGTGAAGCAGTCGCCCTCCGTTTCTGGCGGTGGCGCCGCTGTGGCAATCGCAGCTTTGGTGTCTCCCTCTGGTGGGAAAGGAGAAAGGTTGCCTGTTCTCCTGCATTTAAGGGGCGCTATGAGCTCGCCAGTCGGGCAGTGTGGGTCAGTCTCTCGTCCCCAGCTAGCTAGTCTGTCTCTCGTCCGCATTTGTTAGGCAGTTAGTGTCTGTCTGTCATTCGGAGTGCTAGCATGTTCGTCTTTCGGATCAACTTTAAAGCCGGCACAATGAGAGTCTTTCCACTCAGCCAGTAAGAGAACTCAGCGAGTGTTCGCCCTGTCGGGGCTTAGTTCTGCGCGTTAGGCCGGCAGTCTGCTCGAATTTGCTCAGTCAATTATCATTGGCGGTTGGATACATCGGTTGGTTGGTCGCGCACTGAGACAAGATGACTGGTCCGTCTTGAGCATGGAGGTATAAGGAGGGGAGATGGCACTATGGCCGTCTGCTGTACGTCTGTTTGAAGCCGGTGGGCCGCCATGTTTGATTGGTCAAAACAGTGACAGAGCTCTTGTTAGAATCGCGTGTTCTTCATATTTAACGTTATGTCTGCGAAATAATTTCAGATGATGAGTGTTACAATGTTTACATGCATAACACAACGTCAGAATAGCTTTTTCGGGTGTTTTCGTTTTGTTTTTAATGCGTTTTTGCCCCAGCAATACAACTGATTTGGTCTCGTTAACTTAAGTGTTTCTTTTGGATACGAACTTCGAATGATGAAAAATAACAGTGTACAAAGCTCTTTTCAAACTCAAATCACCTTTTACTGTATTTGTGTCGATGTAAACTGAAAGCAAAACCCGAAAGCTATGCTAGTTTACATACCGTATGATATTTCTTACTCATTTACACACTTATACAAAATTTCATTTGTAAATACAAACATCGTTTGTGCTTTGTCAAGAAAAATAAGCATATGAACCCACAGAGCCCTACGAGCTTCATTGATCGGAAATCTGAAATAAAATAAGAAGAAAACAGTTTCACAAAACGTAAACAAGGCCGCACATCTCACGAATATAAACGACAATATTTTACGAACGGGGCCACTTACGCATGGAACGTGATTCCTTTTAACTTGGTAGCACTATTCCAACGGTTAGTACACCCGTAAACAACGCAAACCGGCATTTTAAAATGAAAAAACCTTCAGCAGCTCTAGACAGTAGCACAATCGGAAACCAGTCTTCTGACCAAACTGCAATGGCGGAGCTCGGATTCTGTCGGCTTCAAGTTTGTGACGTCATGGCATCTCCCCTCCTTATACCTCCACGGTCTTGAGCGTCGGCGCATGTGAGGTCGCCACCTGAGTCTGGTGGGCCGCGGCGTATAGCGAGGGGTTGTGACTTGGCGGTCGACACGAGAGCAACAGGAGTCAACAACCCCCGACATCAGTCTGGTCGGCGCGATCTGCGACGCCGTGAGACGGGAGATCGGCGCGCCTTCCTGCGTCCGTTGAAGCGTCTGGCAGCGGACGGTTCGGGAGAGCGATTTGGGGGTACTGCGCCAGATCTTCTCGAGAAATCGCAGTTTATTAGAAGTTAAGTGATTGGTGGTATGTTGTTTGATTTACTCTTGTTAAGTTCTACTTGTTTTCTTGGTGAGGTCACCAGCCATTTTGCTTTGGGGTCGTCCCATCATTCTTCTCCGTTTGCCCACCCGCGGGAAGGTGGTTGTTTATAAATAGGGTGATCCGTTTTTCCCTTGTGGAGTAGGGGCCGGTTAGAGCAACCTGCGGTTCGGGTTGTTCGGTTATCTCCCCATCAATCTACCGTACGTTAGTAGCTTCCTCTGTCATGTTTGTCGGATTTGGTGTGTTAACGAATTTATTGCTTCGAGTGTAACGGCCTAATACCTGAAATATGTTATGATCTCTGGAAACTTTGATATTATTGCCTATGATCTTCAGAGGCGGTATCTGTGTACTGTAGAGCATCTTAACTATTGTTTGGCCAAGCTTGTAGAATTTTATATAAGATTGCATTTCATGGGCTTTTATTTAAATGATCATTTCAGTATATAAGGTTGCTACCCTTTCACCGTAAGACTTTTCGTAGAAGTTAAAATCAAGTTGCACCTTCGGTGGCAAGGTTAATATTTTAATTGTTAGTGTTTTGTACCATTTCCATCCCTTCTACGGGTGGGTGCATAGTTTGTGTGCTTGTGTAAATTGTTAAAACTCTTAGTTTAAAGTTCTCTGTTGCAGATTTGCACCAGTGTAGTCATTCAGAGGCTGTTGTGAGCGGTCGTAACTACGGCCGTGTCAAAAGGGAGCGGCGAGGTTCTCTGCCCGAAAGCTCATACGGTCAAAACTTGTTTCTTTCTGCCTCTGAATAAACTGTAACTTTGATGTTTAGAGGGTGCTTTCTGATTATAATTTTAAATCTGTTTCTTTTAAAAATGCTTTGAGGCACTATTAAAGTGAATAAAACTCCCGTTTGTTAAAAGGAATTTGGTTATGATTTCATCAGTTACTCCCTGGCAACTACTTCCATGCTTACATAATGTGATTAAATTGTTAATGTTCTTGATGAATCGCTTGTAAATAAAATAAATTCTTAAGAATATTCTTTGAAAATAAATCACGGTTCACTTCCGTAAGCTCCTACCAACTGAAGTCGAGACTCATCTGAACAGGCAACGGTTTTCCAATCGTCTATGGTCAGGAACCCAGGCGAGGCCCTGTAGACGGTACTGGGCTGTTAGCAAAGCCACTCGTGCCGGTCGTCTGCTGCCGTAGCCCATTAACACCAGATTTTACCGCACTGTCCGCATGGATGCGTTCGGCGCACGTCCTACATTG
Source organism: Schistocerca nitens (assembly GCF_023898315.1). Lineage (NCBI taxonomy): Eukaryota > Metazoa > Arthropoda > Insecta > Orthoptera > Acrididae > Schistocerca > Schistocerca nitens. Next base: position 75,741,948 of record NC_064617.1, read on the forward strand.
ATTTCTGCGGTTGTTTCATGCAGTCTTGGTTGTCTTCTGCGAACACTGACCACTCTACGGAATCACCGATGTCCTCAGTCGTTAAGTGAAGGCCGTCGGCCACTGTGTTGTCCGTGGTGTGAGGTAAGGCGCGAAACTTTGTATTCTCGGCACACTCTTGGCACTGTGGATCTCGGAATATTGAAGTCAATAAAAGTGTAGTCGAATTAAGTCGGGTGATGTTGAGGGTATTACATTACGAAATGAGACACTTAAAGTAGTAAAGGAGTTTTGCTATTTGGGGAGCAAAATAACTGATGATGGTAGAAGTAGAGAGGATATAAAATGTAGACTGGCAATGGCAAGGAAAGCGTTTCTGAAGAAGAGAAATTTGTTAACATCGAGTATAGATTTAAGTGTCAGGAAGTCTTCTCTGAAAGTATTTGTATGGAGTGTAGCCATGTATGGAAGTGAAACATGGACGATAAATAGTTTGGACAAGAAGAGAATAGAAGCTTTCGAAATGTGGTGCTACAGAAGAATGCAGAAGATAAGGTGGGTAGATCACGTAACTAATGAGGAGGTGTTGAATAGGATTGGAGAGAAGAGAAGTTTGTGGCACAACTTGACTAGAAGAAGGGATCGGTTGGTAGGACACGTTTCGAGGCATCAAGGGATCACAAATTTAGCATTGGAGGGCAGCGTGGAGGGTAAAAATCGTAGGGGGAGACCAAGAGATGAATACACTAAGCAGATTCAGAAGGATGTAGGTTGCAGTAGGTACTGGGAGATGAAGAAGCTTGCACAGGATAGAGTAGCATGGAGAGCTGCATCAAACCAGTCTCAGGACTGAAGACCACAACAACAACAACAACGATTTCTGAAATGGAATCTCCCATGTGTCTAGCTCCAGCTACCATTCCGCGTTCAGAGACTATTAATTTTCGTCATGGGGCCACATTAATGTCGGACACCCTTTCATATGAATCACCTGAGAACAAAAGACAGCTCCACCAATCCAGTGCCATTTTATACCTGGTGTAAGCGATTCTACCGACATCTGCAGGGTTATTACAAATGATTGAACCGATTTCACAGCTCTACAATAACTTTATTGTCTGAGATATTTTCACAATGCTTTGCACACACATACAAAAACTCAAAAAGTTTTTTTAGGCATTCACAAATGTTCGATATGTGCCCCTTTAGTGATTCGGCAGACATCAAGCCGATAATCAAGTTCCTCCCACACTCGGCGCAGCATGTCCCCATCAATCAGTTCGAAAGCATCGTTGATGCGAGCTCGCAGTTCTGGCACGTTTCTTGGTAGAGGAGGTTTAAACACTGAATCTTTCACATAACCCCACAGAAAGAAATCGCATGGGGTTAAGTCGGGAGAGCGTGGAGGCCATGACATGAATTGCTTATCATGACCACCACTACCGATCCATCGGTTTTCCAATCTCCTGTTTAAGAAATGCCGAACATCGTGATGGAAGGTGCGGTGGAGCACCATCCTGTTGAAAGATGAAGTCGGCGCTGTCGGTCTCCAGTTGTGGCATGAGCCAATTTTCCAGCATGTCCGCGGGCTACGCGTGAAACTTGCCCGCACGCGTTCAACCGTTTCTTCGCTCACTGCAGGCCGACCCGTTGATTTCCCCTTACAGAGGCATCCAGAAGCTTTAAACTGCGCATACCATCGCCGAATGGAGTTAGCAGTTGGTGGATCTTTGTTGAACTTCGTCCTGAAGTGTCGTTGCACTGTTATGACTGACTGATGTGAGTGCATTTCAAGCACGACATACGCTTTCTCGGCTCCTGTCGCCATTTTGTCTCACTGCGCTCTCGAGCGGTCTGGCGGCAGAAACCTGAAGTGCGGCTTCAGCCGACCAAAACTTTATGAGTTTTTCTACGTATCTGTAGTGTGTCGTGACCATATGTCAATGAATGGAGGCTACAGTGAATTTATGAAATCGCTTCAATCATTTGTAATAGCCCTGTATAAATGTGCTTACGCCATCCGTTGACTTCCGTCATGAAAATCACATGAACTGAGGTCGATTTACCCAATACCTTAAACAATTACGCAGTCACTACTAATAAGATCCGTTGGCAGTGTATGTTCGAGCGTTATTGAGCATCAATATGACGCCTATTGCGAGAGGTTCTGGTCGTTTAGTGCGACCCAAAATCACTCCTATCAGAATAACGAGCGGCATTACAAGTCCGTTACCTGTTGGAAAAAGTAAGCGGTATAGGACGTAATGGAACATTGCGTTATACTCGGATGAATCTGTTTAGAGCTCGTTAAGCGGCGAGACGACTCGTGTTTTGCATACAATGGTTGCTTCGCCTCCAGTCACATACGCAATGTAAGAACAGCATTTTATTTTCATTCTGCGAGATGGCCGTTCTTCTCCGTCCTGTATGGAGATCAGAGACAGGGGACATTCTTGTACTGTGCTGTGCCACTTTGATCTATGCAGAGTGGCGTGTCGAGGCGTGAATCTAGTCTATATACTGATAATAGTCCTGCCTTCAAGACAAGACACGCCTCATCCCAGTAGAAATATAAATCATTAAATTTTGTCCAAGATGTTTAACTGAGTGAATATAATAGGAACTCCACACAAACTACGCATACGACTAAAACACAAGTACACAGGTTACATGCTACTACTGCACTGTACGCACTCTGTGAATACTCAATCGTCAATAGTGTTGCAGGGCGTCAAAGTGGTGAAGGGTCACCTTACATCAGTATCAGTATTTACGTTATACTAATTAGGATTTAATGAAATCGTGTGCACACTGCACATTATCTGAAACCTAAATACGCTCGTTCAATGAGCCGCAACGTAGGCTGCCACTGACAACAATAGTTCAACAACTTTCATTAAAACTGCGTACTTGATAATTCATAACTTACACCGATTATGGAGTTATTAGTAATTATTCAAATGATTAAGACCTCTTACTGACATCAGACAACTTTATAACATGAACTAAGTATAGCTATCGCTGGTTATTTACGTTATTCACGCTTACTATCGGTATAGATTACTACGCGAAGATCTTTCGGTCACTACTATAAAACAGAATCACCTAAAACCGCGTAATAAACATTTGCCGTGACCAATGTTTCACTTCCTTGCGGTAAATCTCAATTTCGTACACCCTTGTTCAGCTAAATTCAATAAACTGTTTCATATTACGACAAATCCTAACGTAGCGACCAAAGTTATAATTTCATTGCAAACAGGCGATACTATTAATTCTCTTATGATGCGTTAACGTTATTTCTTGTTGTCCCTGTTCCTTATTTATTTATTTTTGATCCTTGAAATAACCATTAAGTGAATAAAGAAGTTAACACGCTTGCATTTTCTTTAATGACGTCTCAGTAAGTACCTTTTCCTCTAATTATTGCTTTTTAAATCGCAATAAAATCTCAATATGGCATTGATACTTTGAGTCTAGTTCTTTGACCTGGAATTGCTGCCCCCTTCTCTGCAACTCTTAATTACCTTGCATCAATGTAGCTCTTTATTATTTACGCCACTTGCGTGTGTTTCAGTGGGGATTTAATCCTTTCCATTGTAGAATTAGACTCCGAATTCACAGTTCAGTTTAATTTCCTTTATTAGGATCAAATTATTATCTCACATGCAACTTCCATGCGAACGAGTGACATTCAAAACATCTAAACCCCACACAAATCAGTATAGAAAAACAAAAACACAAACAAAAATCCTATGTGCCACCATCACCTTTGTACTAACTTTAATACAACAGTCAAGTGCCTAAGTTAAGATTTGCCACTCGTAACCACACCGAGAAATGGAATTGAATATCGTCGAATAATGTGAATTGGTTCCACTAGGGTACGACGTCTGTTTTCAAAGAATAGTCACAAATTTTACGGGCTACAATAATCCTCTTTCGCATAAGTAGTGCCTATCCTGGTTCCTGGCTTTATATAACACCAACTGAGACTTAAACTCAATGGTACACAAAATCACAATTATTACGCCACCAGCCCTGTTGTGCGTACTCATATATATTCACCAGTATAAACCGCTAGACACTCATCTACCTTAGAGTGGGCGTCTCAAAACAGCGTGCGTGAATACAAGATCCACCAACTTTAATCACAATGACTTCTAGAGTCTTGTGCGCACCAAGAATATGCTGAAAGGCACTCTAAGTCCAGCCAAATGACTAACACCTTCAAACATCACCTTCTCCAAGTGTGGACCATAGTTTCACGGAAATTAGAGCGTACTTTTCAACAGCATGCCAGCCCGTTTCTTATTACACCACGTGAACACGAATAAAGTGTTGTGTCTAGACAAGACAGCCTAGACACAATGAGAGGAAGCCGAAAGGCACGCGCTTAAGCTCACGCAGGCTGGCGTGAGGTCTGAAACAGGATACGTAATGAATGCTATAAAGAAAAGTACGTAGCTTCTGGAATACTTAACTTTAATCCACATTTGTAGAACATCGCTCTTGATGATACATTAATAGAATCTCAATATCAATTGAATACGGCGCCTTGCTAGGTCGTAGCAAATGTAGCTGAAGTCTATGCTAACTATCGTCTCGGCAAATGAGAGCGTATTTGTCAGTAATCCATCTCAGGCAAAGTCGGCTGTACAACTGGGTCGAATGCCAGGACGTCTCTCTAGACCTGCCGTGTGGTGGCGCTCGGTCTGCAATTACTGACAGTGGCGACACGCGGGTCCGACGTATACTAATGGACCGCGGCCGATTTAAAGGCTACCACCTAGCAAGTGTGGTGTGTGGCGGTGACACCACATAAAGTTTATTCACGTTATTGCAGTGTCAGTTACCCAACTCCTCCACACGTTCGATCGTAGCAAAAATCTCTCCATTGCTACTACCCAAAATAAACTCAAATTAATTAGATTAACATACCATACTTTCTCTCGCGGAACAATATAAATCGAAGCAGATACACTGCCGAACACAGCTAACAGCTCGATCACATTCTGATCGACAACACCGACCGAACACTAAGTAATTCCATAAATCCTCTAGACGGTATTCTCACACAATTTGTTAGTCGCGATCCCATCTAGATCCGCAATCTATTGTCTTTCCCGGCGACTGTTAGACATGACAATTAATTAGAGGTGTCACCTACCAGCTCTAGTGTAGGCTTTCCTAGCAAGACTCAAATCAGAACTGAACTTCTAAATCCCAGAAACCAAAGGGAACCAATTTAGACAATCACTTCACTATTCCATTGTTTTTAACAATTACATGTAAGTTTTTCGGCAGCTTTCGTCTCGTCGAATAGCGACCAGCTCACGTGATGATACAGGGTGACAATCATTCAAATATATGAAGAAAAAATTGTAAATCAGTTACAAACTACGGCGTGCGCAAGCTGTATTCACAATGTAAACATCAGTACAGATATTCGGATTTAGGTTATGACACGTTCGATATTCCTGTCGTCATTGGCGACGATGTGGCGCAGACGATTAACGGAAATCTGCACGACCCGTCGCTAAATGAAAATATGCATGCGCATTCTAATTCCCATCATTTCCCGTCGCTAACCTTGCAGTTTGAAAGTAATAACGCAAACCGTTCAGAAGTTATAACAATTTTATTTCATTGTTGTTGTTGTTGTTGTGGTCTTCAGTCCTGAGTGGTTTCGTGCAGCTCTCCATGCTACTCTATCCTGTGCAAGCTTCTTCATCTCCCAATACCTACTGTAGCCTACATCCTTCTGAATATGCTTAGTGTATCCATCTCTTGGTCTCCCTCTACGATTTTTACCCTCCACGCTGCCCTCCAACACTAAATTGGTGATCCCTTGATGTCTCAGAACATGTCCTACCAACCGATCCCTTCTTCTAGTCATGTTGTACCACAAACTCCTCTTCTCCCCAATTCTGTTCAGTACCTCCTCATTAGTTATGTGATCTACCCATGTAATCTTCATTATTTCATATAGGTCAGTAATTGTCATCCTGTCCCTTGCTCGGACAGCCGACGTCTACTGCTGCTGGCGCGAAAGGACTCTTTGCCACAACTTGTTCGTTCTGTCAAGCGCCGTCGAAAGCTCGCTTTTCTACAAAGTTTGCACACATGGAGACTTTAGCTGCAGAGTATACATACATACCATTCATTCATCACGTGTTTAATACTTTCCAACCGCGAAGGTAATATGCTGAAGCGAATCAAAATCCGTGACGGCACCCGAAAATCGTTTGTCCCGTCACATACTTCCCGTTGTTTAATATAGCGCTGTCATCAAGAAGAATCGAATACAGGCGTTCTGCGTATTTGGAACTATAAATATAATTTTTTTTATATTTATATATATTTTTTGGTCTTTTTCGTATCTGAACTCTGCACACACAGAAGTGAGATAACAGTACGCAATATTAATTATGTTTAATATTTTACAAACTTTGCTTTTTTATGTGCTTGGGCAAGGCATCTTTGTCCGTTATGTTAATTATGACCGCGCTCTTGCAGATTCACCTTTTATCTTTTATATCGGACTTCGTATTTAAGATCAGCACCCGAAGACGTCGATGGTTCGTGCTGGACGAGTATCTTTTCAATTTATGGATCCCTTCTTTGCCAAGCCAAGACACTCAACAATCTTACAAATAACTAGTGACACAAAATAAAACATACATATTCTGAGATAGAAACTAAAAACACACTTACATCATGTGATTACAAGTGCCGGTGATTGCAACTCGTGAATAAAATATTGAAATAATACAATGTTAATGGCGGTGTGCCACACACTTCCGATCTGTACAGGACCTATCAAACAAAAAGTAACCTATACTTTCGTCATCTGACGATCGTAATTCTTCCTCTGTTTTCCAGCGGCTGCAGGCAATGCTTGCACAGCTATGGATTTCATCCGTGGTTTTTTAATGTATCTTTATTTTTCAGTTTATAACTACGACTTTTTCCTAAATAACCGCGCAGTGTGCAAATGTGCCTTTAAAGAGCAGCACACAAAAACTTTTTTCGCAGTTTTCAATACAGTGCCAGTAGTTGAACATCACCGATTGCTCTTTGGCCACATGTAGTAAAGCTTACTTGCAGCGGCCTCTGGAAGACGTTTCACTTATGTAACTATAGAGCGAATGATTGTAGTAAGTGTCTGTGCATTATAATGTTACATTTGTACGGAGATTAGCCTCAAAGTATAAGTTATCACCTTGAAAGCATGTAGTTATTTTTCATTCATTTATTTATTTGCTATTTTCCTTTAGCCTGTTATCTAGATACAAGAAGAGAGTATATTTTACACATGAGTCACTATGATGAACATAACATATTATTTCGACATAATTCCAAATTAGTTAGAATAACTAAGCACTACGGTCATTAAGAAAAAACTACGTAAGACATACATCCACTTAAAAAAATATATATAAATATTCCTAAAAATCAACGTACTACGCTAAGGCCGTTTGGCGGCAGATATATGTTCATCTGGAATCCAAAAGGCACATGCTACTCGTCTCCTTTGATGCAGCATTATTTTTTAATTTATAATTTTCAAGACAGAACTACACTACATAGCACTACAATACACTGCACTACAGTACATTACACTGCTATACTTGGAATAAGAACAAAACTAGATTTTCTCATTCATTTGGATAATTAGGCCCTGGCGCGCTAAGGCACAACTCAGGATTCACAGGGTCTGTTCTTCTGTGGCATCTGTACTAATTTGGCAGAGGAGCGAAGACTGGTTGTCGAAAGGCAGAGTGACACTTTGAAACATTCATTAAAACTAAACATTAATCATACTTTTCTTAATTTGTACACCCAAAGGGGCAGTAAAAGAAAACATGAAATCAAACAATGGAAAATTCAGGATGTAATGCAACAATATTATGTTTCAGTTGCCTGAGCCTGCAGTCGTGTTTATGAGTTGCGTGTGTGTGTGTGTGTGTGTGTGTGTGTGTGTGTGTGTGTGTGTGCGCGCTTATGTCTGTCTATTGTTGATGATGGCCTTAACGGCCGAATGCTATATTTGTGAGAGTCTTCATGTTGTGCCTATCTGCGACTCAGCATCTCCTCCATATGGTGAGTAGCAATTTCTCATACTATTAAAACATGAAATTAAAACTTTCACAGGATCTATTACTTTCAATAAGTTGGATTTAAAAACATAAAATTACAAATCATTCTGAAGGACAAATTTACACGACAATAACTGCTTGCAAAATTTCTTAATTCCTACGACACTCTGGCAAAGGTACCCTTTCTCTGTTGAGTCACAGGCTAATCATTTAAACAACTCCATTAGTAGTCCATAAGTATTATGCAATAATTCTTTAAGAGCCCATTTACACGCCTTGAAGGCAAGTAAATATTGAAATTTATGACACACTCAAATGCAGTGACAGCATTGTAAACTATTTCAAAACACAAACCTCCGCCCTAGTGAGGGAGTTTCCCATGACTCGACCTCGATCAACACAATGGAGCGGCCACAGTACCGCTAACAGTCGGTGCCAACTGCATAGGATCATTTCAATGCCATAACATTTACCTGGCCGCCAGTGCCCATCCAACACCTCATAAGTCAGGCATTTCTTTACACATTCTGAAAAGAACAATAATTAACACTTGGAAAGCAAAAGGTTTGTAATTAATAATCAACACCAGACCCAGGTTACAAGACAATTACTATGACTACATGAACAAGGATATCCTCATTCTCAATTTCTGTTGTTGTAGTAATCACACAACAGTGGTTATGATCAGTTAAACTCTCATACAATATCGGCAGCTTTAGGTGAACGTCTAGATACATAATTTACAGTATTACATAAAACCTCTAGAGTGCTTGTAGCAATTCTTTACAGATTTCTGTGTCCTTATTCTTTCGTCCAGCCTCGTCGTCAATCTTGTTGTGTCGAGGAACCCTGGTTATTTGGTTCGCTAGACAACCAATCAAACAACACGTATTAATGAGTTTTATTAGAGTAAGAAAATTACAATACCTAACTTTGGCGATTACACAGATGTGTCGCAAGCAAAGGGCGACGTGTGAAATAATCAGTCTTTGCAGTGACTGCTGATCTCTGACAAAAGTCTTTCCTGAACTGCTATCGGCCGGCCGCTGTGGCCGAGCGGTTGTCGGCACTTCAGTCCGGAACTACGCGGCTGCTATGGTCGCAGGTTCGAATCCTGCCTCGGGCCTGGATGCGTATGTTGTCTTTAGGTTAGTTAGGTTTAAGCAGTTATAAGCCCAGGGGACTGATGACCTCAGTCCCATAGTGCTTAGAGCCACTTCAACGAATTTTAAGAATGGGCGTTATTACCCCAACATGAGACTGATGACAACATTCGCAGCGTGCCCCGTCATTGTCAGGCCCGTAATAGTGCCACAGGTGGTCACACCTGATACTGAACACATTAAACAGTCGTCAGAATGTGTGTGCAAACCCGTTAAGTTGGGAAAAACGAAGAACATTTTTGTCAACCGTTATGCATGTTACATTTGCTTACTTTCTATATTCTTTACATTGTTTCTACATTACTATCACCTTTTTATAATGTTTTGTTGCAAAAGAAGCACAACCTTGCAAAATTTCTCTTTGTTGCTTTAGTTTTGGACACCAATGTAGATCTTCGATACGGTGCCTCTTGAAACGCCAAAGACTTCTGTTTCCTTCATTGTGGAAGCAGGCATTATACGAGTACTAACTATTTGCCCATATTCGAAGTCATTTAGCTTCTACGAGGCGTATTCCGAAAGTAAGGTCCGATCGGGCGTGAAATGGAAACCACAGTGAAAATACGATAAAGCTTTGCATTGGTGTATTGGACAGCGTCTCCAATATCTCCATTGATGATGTCACGTCTGTCTTTTCAGTTCTGAGCCCAGAGTAAGCACGTAAAGACGCCTAGAAAACACTGTGTCCTGCCAAGTATGAGTGCCAGTGAGAGATTTCGCCTGATTTTATGCAGCCCACACAACGTAACTGTCATGCGTTTCTTTCTCCACGACAGTTCTCAGCCAAACTCTGCAGGGGCACTGAGGACGTCGCTGCAACGTTTTCGATGGGAAGTGTTTGATCGCCCGCCATACAGCCCGAACTTCGCTCCCTCCGATTTTCATCTCTGCTGACGTGAACCGTTGGCTATGAAGTCAACGTTTTGGCACAGACAACGAACTGCAGGCGGGCGTAGAGAATCGCCGAAAGATACAGGCAGCTGCCTTGTATGGCGAGGGCATTGCAAAGTTGGTACAACGCTACCACAAATGTCTCAGACGGTGCGGCGACTATGTGGAGACGTTGCTGGAAGCAATTTCGCTACTGATCGGACCTTACTTTCGGTTCAAATGCCTCTGAGCACCAAGGTCATCAGTCCCCTAGAACTTAGAACTCCTTAAACCTAACTAACCTAAGGACATCACACACATCCATGCTTAAGGCAGGATTCGAACCTGCGACTGTAGCGGTCGCTCGGTTCCAGACTGAAGCACCTAGAACCGCTCGGCCACAGCGGCAGGCCCCAACAAGGGACCGTAGACCTTAGTAGTTGACATAAATACCAACTTTATACCCCTACCCGTTTCTTACAAAACTGACAGTTTGTGTAACAGATTTGCTTACCCGTACAAGAATTGGCCAACTAAGGACCGCGTTAAATGGTTCAAATGGCTCTGAGCACTATAGGACTTAACTTCTGAGGTCATCAGTCCCCAAGAACTTAGAACTACTTAAACCTCACTAAGGACATCACACACATCCATGCTTAAGGCAGGATTCGAACCTGCGACTGTAGCGGTCGCTCGGTTCCAGACTGAAGCACCTAGAACCGCTCGGCCACAGCGGCAGGCCCCAACAAGGTACCGTAGACCTTAGTAGTTGACATAAATACCAACTTTATACCCCTACCCGTTTCTTACAAAACTGACAGTTTGTGTAACAGATTTGCTTACCCGTACAAGAATTGGCCAACTAAGGACCGCGTTAAATGGTTCAAATGGCTCTGAGCACTATGGGACTTAACTTCTGAGGTCATCAGTCCCCAAGAAGTTAGAACTACTTAAACCTAACTAAGCTAAGGACATCACTTACATCCATACCCGAGGCAGGATTCGAACCTGCGACAGTAGCGGTCGCGCGGTTCCAGACTGTAGCGCCTAGAACCCTGACTTCCGGACTACGCCTCGTACGTAATGCACTCACAACTACACAGGACACTGTTCTGCCCACATCAGACATTTGCAACATATGGAGGACATTGCAGAGGTGTCGTTCGTGCTCAAACCTAGGAGCCCAACCTGCAGGCGTGGCTAGCGCCTGCATTTATGTTCAGCCGTGCATTTCTTGTGGTGTTTCCTTATTTTTGTCCAATTCCTGTACTTGAAGAAATGAATACATAACACGTTTATTATTTCCGATCTTCACAATAACATTACCTCAGATTATTGACTAGCATAGAAATGGTTCAAAAATTGTTCAAATGGCTCTGAGCACTTAACATCTGTGGTCATCAGTCCCCTAGAACTTAGAACTACTTAAACCTAACTAACCTAAGGACATCACACACATCCATGCCCGAAGGAGGATTCGAACCTGCGACCGTAGCGGTCACGCGGTTCCAGACTGAAGCGCCTAGAACCGCACGGCCACACCGGCCGGCTCATAGAAATGGTTCAAATGGCTCTAAGCACTATGGGACTTAACATCTGAGGTCATCAGTCTCCTAGACTTAGAAATACACTTAAACCTAACTAATCTAAGGACATCACACACATTCATGCCCGAGGCAGAATGCGAATCTGCGACCGTAGCAGCAGCGTGGTTCCGGACTGAAGCGCCTAGACTGCAATGACGATGAGTGCTATGTTCGTGTCTCGGTCAGGCACGAAAAATTTGTTTAATTAGTTTTGCCTATAGGTGTTGGGCATAGAATGAAATAGCATGCCACGTATTAAAAATCTTTAACTAGTGTAACAACACACAGTTGACTTGATGGTGGCAAGAGTGAGATCTGATTACAATATCATCGACGTTCAGTTATTCGTCCATTTTCGTTTATGATCGTTCTTCAGCCATAATCGCCGCAGGACGTGTTGTACAGCTTCGCGCTTCCTGCTGGGATGGACAGCCATCGACCAGATCAGTAATGAATCCGGTGACCTGACACTGCCGTGCCTTCAGCGCTACCCACATCACCATAACCTAAACGCAACAGGAGAGAAAACAAAGACTTTGTACTTTTACATTAAATAATTATTAGAACGATAAGTGGTTAACATTGATATACATAATAAACCATACTTTACGATATATCGTGTTGGCGGTAAAGTCTTCAGTGGTACAGTACGAAGTATTGTAAGGTAACAGGGGATAATATGGAGCTCTTCCAAGTAGTTTGTAATTTAAATTTAAAGCACAGCAGCAGAAATTTGTCGGGCTGGTGTACTTCAATCAAAACGTTTCATAGTAGAATTAAGTTATAAAGATGTTTAGAATAACTGCAAAGTAAGTCGTTATTTTATTATGAAGACACCATTCAGTTTCGATCTTTGTAGTGCCATACAAATATTTGTATGTTTCATATTTCGTGCAAAGATGTCATTAAATGATGGAAGAGGGGTGGAGCTGTGCTAAAACATGGAGTCATTCCTAATTACGTACTCTGATAGCATGTCATAAATTAGTTCCGATTTTAATTTTCTGTGCTTAAGAATAAAATAATGTATTAAATGCAGAGTGAAAAGAGTGTAATGCAAAAGGGGCATGAAAATACTTGTCTTTTGATGAGCGTCGTAGTTCCGTTGCATAGTGTTTTTTTTTTAATTGCAATAAATTATAAAATTATCTGGTGATAAATTTCTGTAGAATTATATATAATGTATTTAGGTTTAAGTGTTTAAATCTTATAAAAATTGTAAACGAATTGTGGCCATGTCTAAGAATTATTTTGGTTAATGTAGTGTCACGTGACCCGACTCAGGACTGGGGATATGAGCGGGAAAATGAGGTCTTCGGTCGTTGACGGTTGTGGTGGTAAGTTCGGAGCGTCAAAGTGCCGCGAGTGTAAGCATGGACGCCAGTGTATGTGAAGGAACAACGTCAAAGTGTGTAGTGCCGCGCGGGATTAGCCGAGCGGTCTAGGGCGCTACAGTCATGCACTGTGCGGCTGGTGCCGGCGGAGGTTCGAGTCCTCCCTCGGGCATAGGTGTGTGTGTTTGTCCTTAGGTTAATTTAGGTTAAGTAGTGTGTAAGCTTAGGGACTGATGACCTTAGCAGTTATGTCCCATAAGATTTCACACACATTTGAACATTTTTGAAAGTGTGTAGGTGCGAGACAATAAACCATGTGTAAGAATTGCACCGATTATTATTTATATAGATCGGATTTATTTGTGAACTTAAAAATGTAAGTTAGAAGTGTTTCTTTTTGAATAAATGAGTTTCAATCTGTACTTGTATAGTGTACCTCATTTTAGTAAGGCTGAGGTATAGACAATGTGTATTCAATTCATTGCTGTTCAAAGGCTAGCCAATATATGACTCAGTGTTAGGGGCGCAAATGCAACCGTTCACTACCAACCCCCTTTGCAGATGATCCACGTGAAAAATAGGTAGTGAACGAGCGCGAGAACAGTTGCAGTATGTATCCTTACAGCTACTGAGGCGAGATTTCTTTTCTACCTTAATCTACAAAATATTCTACAAGCCAGTGCACGGCGGAGCATACTTGAGAATGGTATTAGTCGCTCCCTGTCACATTCAATTCACTGATCGGAGAATAGCTATCTGTGTACTTCCACAAAGGCAGCGGTCTCTATTGTTCTCATCCCTAGGTGAGGCATACTTTAGAAACAGCGCTTTTATTGCGCGGTCTGTTCCGTGTACCATTTCTGAAGGATTCCTGATGTGCTTTGCATGACAATAACGTCACCCTTTACTCTTGCTGAGTATCGCTGCTAATGTTGTCACAAATGTTGTTGCACGCTTAAGATGTATGCTTGCGAATGCATATCGTGCAGGCATGGTTGATCGCCTGTATAGTAATTTTGAGCAAGCATTCGGACTGTTCAGCTGCTCGAAGCACCCTCGATTTTCGTCACAAGGTTCAAATTTTCACCTCGAAGTTCAGTTTCGAACATACCGCTCCTAGCTCAATAGCTGATGCTTTTTCGTGCACAGTCAGCGGCGATAAGCGCGGAGATCGACTTCCAGTCTGTATAGGAACTCTTCGTCCCGTTATTTCTAGTTCAGACTTCTCAATACTCACTAGTGATGATAAAAAAATGTCAATGTTTAACGTCTATTCGTAGCTGGAAAACAAAAGGGACATGAGCCAGGTTCGAATCCTGAGAAGGAAAAAATATACAATCGTTTCGTCTTTTCAGGTCCAAACATCTCGCTATTGCTGAAAAATTTTTATAATATTTTCTTGTGTTTGGTGAACAGTCAGATTAGATGTTGGGTTCGAATCGCCGTCCAACACGAAACATGACGTCACGTCATTTAAAGTTTGTTGTTCGTCAATGGAACCACATTTAACAAAAAAAAAAAAAAAAAAAAAAATGGTTCAAACGGCTCTGAGCACTATGGGACTCAACTTCTGAGGTCATTAGTCCCCTACAACTTAGAACTAGTTAAACCTAACTAACCTAAGGACATCACACACATCCATGCCCGAGGCAGGATTCGAACCTGCGACCGTAGCGGTCTCGCGGTTCCAGACTGCAGCGCCTAGAACCGTACAGCCATTTCGGCCGGCCACATTTAACATCTTCTGCGGTTAGGTAACAGAACAATAGTTCGTCGTATTACTTCAATTGCAGATTTACTATCATGGTTAGAAATAACGTATTTCACGTCTGTTTACTTTCCTTGTGAGCAATGACGACGAGTGCTATGTTCGAGTCTCGGTCAGGCACGTAAGCTTTCTTTAATTAGCTTTGCCTATAGGTGTTGGGTTTGGATTCATATCCTGAATAAAGCAGTATGTCATAAAATTTACTTTTCAAGCATGTGCACAACTGGTGGCTTATCAGTAACTTTGACTTCTAATGTCACTTCGTAGATAACAAGAACGGCACATAGATCCAAGTGCCAACGAGAGTACAGTAAAATTACTAGCGAAGGGTCGTTGACGGTGAGCTTCCCAAGGCTTGCTTGACGTGTCCGTATCAATTTTTCTAATCTGTCACTTCATCGACCAGTTAACGCACAACCACTCCCTAAGCTAACGACGGTTAATGGTTGAAAAATCTTGTAGAGAGGAAGAACGCCCCGAATTAACACACAAATTTTGGAGTCCAGAAATTTTTATCGTATCTGTTATTGGAAAAAAATTAGTTTTGACTAAGGATTACGAAATGATGTAAGTGGTTAAGCTTAGTTGCCTCAGATGCTAATAAGAGTGGTAACATAGAAAGAATGTCATTTATTGTAATAAATTTGAATTTACAAGTGTTAAAAACTGTCTCATCTCTGACAACGTGTTTCCCGATATTTGCAGTGTCATAGTATTAATTTCCATCTGGAGTTATTGCCATACAGAACAGTGCTCTCTGGTGGTCACCTGTGTTATCTATTTCGTATAGTCAAATGACTGTACCGAAAAGAGATTAGAAGATCTGCAAGACAGTTACGTTATGTGTGCTTCATCCTAATCAGGCGGGACGCAATTAACATCGTTCGGATAAAGCAGTATGTGGCAGTATATGGCCGTGTTCTACGTTGCAACATTTTTCACATTTGTAAAAGCTTACTTTTCCGGAGTAATATTTGTAATTTAAAAAAAAAAAAGATTGCAGCACTCAAAACGTTAATGCTGTCGTTTAATCATGGAGTAATAAAATATGTTAAACATCTGTTAGAGACAAAAGTCTGTATGAGTTCCAAGGTACAAGACTCCCCCCCCCCCCCCAACTTCTTGGAACTGAATATCTCTCTCTCGGTTCTCCGATTGTCATTTCACGGACTCTGACTTATTCTTCGACTGCCTTCACGTTATTTTCTTCCAGTTTATATCCTGACGTCTCCATCTTAGAGTGTCAAAAAAATAACAGTTAAAAAATAAGTTTTATGCTGTCTGTTTTGTCCGATACAAGCTCAAATTGTTTTGTCCGATGCAGCCAGGAACGTAGGTAGCTTAACATTCACATTCTTGTTTCTTGGGATACACCATGTCGCAGCCTACAATACAGAAAATAATATCAGTTGTATCTAAGTATACAATAAAAATGTAATATTATGTACTTGCAAAGAAACACATGTCTCCACAGCTAAATTCGTGCACCGAGAAAGCTCACAAGACACTTGTTGCCCGGGAGGAGGGACTGTTGTCTTGATCCAAAATCGCGTGACGTGCTGTCCTCAAGAACACTTTTACAGAGTTTTTGTGTGAGTACCATACAAAGAAAAAGGCGTCCATATTCAAGTAGGTCATAAAAGAATCTTTCACAGAAAAACAGAGAACTGTTAAAAAAAAGGGCAGGGGAGGCAGCATGCTACTACACATGCTATCTCTCTTACTACACTTCTCCACTTATTTTTTCACCTCTCTTCTGTACGGCAATTTCTTTACGACTAATGGTCATCCTCCACAATGAATTTTCACTGTACGGGTAAGTATGCGCCAATTTGAAACTTTCTGGCGGACGGCAGTGACACAACACGTGATGTCACTAGCGCCAGAATTTACAAGCAACTCTTTACCGATACAATCTGCTATCCGATACTACCCGGCCCACCCCTAACTGCAAAATAGACTCGGCAATATAAAAAAAAAATGAGTTTGAGAAAGGTGACTCGAAAACAGCGTTAAGGACTGTTGTGAAAAGGAACAGCTGCGGCCGTGAAAGGCATTATTATTTCAGCTCACATCTCATTCGTGGCAGAGAGGGCGCAGGGCACCGTGATAATAGGGGGTCGCACGTGGCCCCCGCCAGCCGCTGTTCCCACGGGACACACACGTGTCGCCTGCGCTCGCACACGTGCGCCCCACGTAGCACTTGCCCAAAAAAGGCCAACCGCTTACATTTTTAACTGTCCCTCCTCCCTGTTTTGCTACAGGCGTTGCACTCGCGACTGAAAAACAAATCGTCGTGTCGCTGGTGGCCTCTGTGTGTATCGTTGCGTCGGTGCGCTTCTCACGCTGTCTATGTGGTCCCTCCCCGACTTGCTGCTTCCACCCTGATGCCGACAAGTAGGGACCCCTGACTCCTGCAAATACGAAGCACTGTGGACAGAGAGTTGGAGTTACGGGACCAGCTGGACAGGTGCTCACGTGCACAGGCACTTTCGATGCTCCAGGCGTAACACAGTAGAAGGACCACTCTGCCTGGTGTACGCTGCGTCTAACGGATAACTTCGACGTCAATGCAAGTCGTCAGTGATAAAACACAGTAAGCGTAAGGTTATGTACAGTGCGTACGAAAAGACATACTACAATTGTAAGAGTATAACATGACGAGAGACTATAATTGAGAAACCAGTAAAGGAAACTACGGAGGAATTTACAAAATGAACTGAAGTTGAGGGTGAACAAACGAAAACTTGAATGTGGTAACAGCGAAATTTTGCTAAAGACGGCCAAGGATTCAAAAGATTAGTTGTGGAGGATGGGTACTGTCTTGAAAAGAAATTAAAAGACTAACAAGTGAAAAAATTGTAGTGCAGTAAGTAGTCAGTTGAGTCGAACAGAATTATATTAGGAAATGAGGCACTGAAGTAAAGAATATAGACTTAAAAAGGGGAAGATAAGCTCTCGTAAAAAAGAGAAATACGTTAATATTGAATGCACATTTAAATATCAGCAAGTATTTTCTGAATTAATTGGTAATAACGCAGCCTTTTATGGAAGTGAAGGGTGGATAATAAACAGTAAAGACAAAAATGGAATTAATGATTTTTAAATGTGGCGCTACAAAAGACTGTTGAAGATTACATAGAGCGCAGAATGAAAACTCTATTAGATAACACTTCTGCCATTCGACAGCTCTTTTGTTACCTTTTGGACAATATTGCAGTTTAGGCTCTGTGTCATTTTCAATTAATTTATTATTCTCTTACGGTATTTAGTCACATTACCGTAGGCTAAAATTGAACCACTTGAAAACTGTTATACAGCTGAAATTGCTGTAGTATCCAATCGGATATAAAGCATAGCAAGATGGCGAAAGTGTAAACATTTAGTCAATTCCACGTGATGTCACTCCGACAACTAGGTAAGTTGTGGAAATTATGAACTGAACATGGCTGAAAAGAGATTTCTGGGGAAACGAGAGATGGGCATAACAGTGGCTGCAAATTTTTTATTTTCTCCGCATATTTGATCAATAAAACCACGGTAAGTTCAAATTAAGGTATGAAATACTTCTTTTATCCCAACGTGGCACAAAATTTCATGGTGACGACTTCATTTCTTTCAGTTTTTTTATTTGTTTTCTTACAGTTTGATGCGACCCACCACAACTAAATCACTTCTATTAATCTCTTCAAATCAGAATATAATAGCTGGATGTATTCCAACCTCGGTCTGCTCCTACAACTTATGCCCTCTGCGACTTCCGCTGGTACCACTGAAGTAATTACGCGTTATGTCTTAACACATGTCCTATAGTCGTGTCCTATTTAGTTTGCGTTATGTAAATGTTGCTTTCATCGCCGATTCTACAGACAGCATTCTCACTGAAACTTCTTAGCGGATTAAAATTGTATGCTGGACCGGAAACGAACCCAAGCATCACAGGAGGGCCTCTGTGAATTTGGGAAGGTACGTCATGTACCCTTTGCACTCGTGGAAATAAAGCTATGAGAAACGGCCGTGAATTGTGTTCGTTTAGCTCCGTGGGCAAAGCAGTTACCCACAAAAGTCAAAGGTCTTTGGTTCGAGTCCTCCTCAGGCACCCAGTTTCAATCTGCCAGACAGTTTAATGTCTGCGCTCACTCCACTGGAACATCCTCAATACTCATTATATCAGTCGACTTAAGTTTCGTAATGCGTTTGTAACAACACTTCGCCGGCCGCGGTGGTCTCGCGGTTCTAGGCGCGCAGTCCGGAACCGTGCGACTGCTACGGTCGCAGGTTCGAATCCTGCCTCGGGCATGGATGTGTGTGATGTCCTTAGGTTAGGTTCAAGTAGTTCTAAGTTCTAGGGGACTGATGACCACAGCAGTTGAGTCCCATAGTGCTCAGAGCCATTTGAACCATTTTGAACAACACTTCGAGTCTCTTCTTTACTATTTTCTCATAGTTTATTATTCACTAACATAAAATACTGTGCTCCAGGTGTACAGCCTCAGAAATTTCTTTCTCAAATTAAAGTCTATGTTTGATGCTGTCAGACTAGTTACAAGTAGCAGCGAGAAGATTTTTCGTTGTCTGCTGCTTCTATCCTTGTTGTTCCGACTATTGTTTGCTTCCATTCTGTCAGCATTCTTTCACTTTGTCTACTACGTGCTCGGCAAGATCCATGTCAAGTCCTTCACTAATCTCGATTCTGCTATCCCTCACTACTTGCATTTTTTTTTGTTTTTTTTTTTTACATTTGCTCTCCGTCCATTTTCTGAACTCATTCGGCTCTTCATCCCATTCAACAAGCCCTGCGTTTCTCCCTTACTTTCCCTGAGTATAGCGATAGCATCAGTAAATGTTACATTGTAATCCTTTCGCTTTAAGTCTTTATCGCATTCCCGAATCTTTCTTTTATTTCCGCCATTGGTTCTCCGATGTACAGGTTGAAGAGTCGAGGAAAAAGTCTGCGTCCTCGCCATACGTCAATTTTAATTAGAGCATTGACCTAGGTCTCCATTCCTGTTGTTACCACTTAGTATCTGCACATATTGTGAGCTATATTACGGCGTTTTGCGATAGCTTATACCTACTTTTCTGATAATTTCAAACGTCTTGCACTATTTACGTTATCGAATTCATTTATGGATCGACAAATCCTGTGGACACATCATGTTTTTAGTACGTCCAGGAGGTATCACGCTGATTCCGTGTAATGCCGCGTGTAGACTCGGAAATATCCTCAATATGGTGAGGAAGAGAATCTACATCTCCGTTCAGGGGTTTAAATCCTACAGACCTACCAAACGGTGGAGACGTTGCTACATTTCTTCCACTGCTTCACATAAAGCCAGATATTTTCTATGGCATTAACAATGGC
This sequence comes from Schistocerca nitens, assembly GCF_023898315.1. Taxonomy (NCBI): domain Eukaryota; kingdom Metazoa; phylum Arthropoda; class Insecta; order Orthoptera; family Acrididae; genus Schistocerca; species Schistocerca nitens. Next base: position 75,762,115 of record NC_064617.1, read on the forward strand.
CATTGCACGGGGCCAGACGAGGTGATATAGCTTGGCTGATGGTTCATCAAACCAGGATCGTTTGAGTGCAGCAATAGCTGGAGTCGTCAGATTACGCTACGCTCCTCCAGTCAGCTACTGGCCGATTCCTGTGTTGTTTGGCGCATTGAAGACTTGCTACTTAATGTGTGGGTGGAAGCTATAGCTTTTTTGCGGCGCTGATGACCTTAAGGTTGAGCACCCATAAGATACAGAGCTTTTTTTGCGGGGCACCCAACTGCAAAAATCAACTGCTCGCAGTCTGCTTCGGAATGTTCGAACGGAGACTGGTTGAGATGGACCTGCATTCACTGAAAGCAGCAATACCTGTCGGATCTGAAACCGATTGTCACCGACAAGCCAGTCGTCGTCGGTCTCTGTCGGTTAGGATATACGAGGTGTGGCTAGAAAAAAACCGGACTAGTACTGGTGAAACAATAAAACGAATGCAATAAGGCTGAAAGTCGCGTGGCCTGTCACGTGACTCTCGCTCCGCCTACTGCTCGAGTTTCATCTGCCTCCTGCACTCAGTCTGCCCGTGCGTCTGTTTTAAGTAGTTGACGTTTTGTCTGTGCGTCGGAAAATGTTGAGTGTACAGAAAGAACAGCGTGTTAACATCAAATTTTGTTTCAAACTAGGAAAATCTGCAAGTGAAACGTTTGTAAAGTTACAACAAGTGTACGGCGATGATTGTTTATCGCGAACACAAGTGTTTGAGTGGTTTAAACGATTTAAAGATGGCCGCGAAGACACCAGTGATGACACTCGCACTGGCAGACCGTTGTCAGCAAAAACTGATGCAAACATTCAAAAAATCGGTAAACTTGTTCGACAAGATCGCCGTTTAACAACCAGAGCAGTGTCTGAGTTAACAGGAGTTTCCAGGATGTCAGAACAAATCATTCTTCGGCGTTCCTTCTGTTCAATTGTGAGACACTTTGGAACCATTTTTGAACACACTTTGTTCATGTTGAAACTTTCATGAAGAATCTACCTAACACTTTCCTTGTGAACTCCTGTTAACTCAGACACTTGTCGAACAAGTTTACCGATTTTTTCAATGTTTGCATCAGTTTTTGCTGACAATGGTCTGCCAGTGCGAGTGTCATCACTGGTGTCTTCGCGGCCATCTTTAAATCGTTTAAACCACTCAAACACTTGTGTTCGCGATAAACAATCATCGCCGTACACTTGTTGTAACATTACAAACGTTTCACTTGCAGATTTTCCTAGTTTGAAACAAAATTTGATGTTAACACGCTGTTCTTTCTGTACACTCAACATTTTCCGACGCACAGACAAAACGTCAACTACTTAAAACAGACGCCACGGGCAGACTGAGTGCAGGAGGCAGATGAAACTCGACCAGTAAGCGGAGCGAGAGTCACGTGACAGGCCACGCGACTTTCAGCCTTACTGCATTCGTTTTATTGTTTCACCAGTACTAGTCCGGTTTTTTCCTAGCCACACCTCGTATTTGGGTCCCCTGATCTTACACCGTGATGCCGGCTGCACATGGTACACTAGACTAATGAGCCAAAAGATCTTGACCACCTGCTTAAGAGCTTGTTCGTCCGTCTTTGGAACGAAATACATGACTGATTCTGCGTATCAGGGATGCGACAGTTTGTTAGTATGTTTACGGAGGTATTGGATGTCTCGGCACAGATAAATAACGTACCGCTAACTTGCGTACTCGGTGATGGCTCCCAGCACCGACACATACGGGTTCCATAGGATTTACACCAGGCGTATTTGGTTCCCGATACGTCAACATGAGTTCACTATAACGCTCCTCAAAACACTGTAGCACGGTTCTGGCTCCGACGCACGGAGAATTATACTGCTGAAAGATGACATCGCTATCGGGCAAGACATCAAGCTTGAAGCTGGTTCGCAGTTGTTAGTGTATCTTCGATTAGTACCACAGGTGCCATGCAAGCGGAGGAGAATGTCTCTGATTCCCTAACACGGCTCCCACCTGACTGCGTCCGTGGCGGGCTGCACTTTACGAGCCGCCGTACACCCCGATGACAGCGTTTGTGGACATGACGATCAACCTAGTGTAGCAAAAAAGTGTGATGCATCTGGAAAGCCAACACGTTTCCATTGATCGACGGCCGAATCCCTATGGTCCCGGGCCCACAGCAATCTTAACTGACGATGCAGTTGAGTCAACATGTGAACGCCGGCCGCGGTGGTCTAGCGGTTCAGGCGCTCAGTCCGGAACCGCGCGACAGCTACGGTCGCAGGTTCGAATCCTGCCTCGGGCATGGATGTGTGTGATGTCCTTAGGTTAGTTAGGTTTAAGTAGTTCTAAGTTCTAGGGGACTTATGACCACAGATGTTAAGTCCCATAGTGCTCAGAGCCATTTTTTTTCAACATGTGAACACGTAGCGGTGGTCTGCTGCAGAGCTCCATGTTCGACAATGTACGATGAATGGCAGCTCAGAAACACTTGCCGACCCACCAGCATTGTGCTCTTTCGGTAGAGATGCCACAGATCACCATCTATCCTACTTTACAGAGAAGACAAGCCTGCGAACACCACGTTACATGAAGAGCCGTTGACGTAAAACCATTTAGAGCCTAGTGGTAGTTTCACTGTCCTACATTTTCTGTAAGATGCTCACGACAGTAGCACGCGAACATTCTACCAAATTCGCCGTTTTCGACGTATTAGTTCACAGGCTGTGCTTAAGGATAATCCACCCTTTTTCAGAGTCGTTTCTCTCCGTGGATTTCCCCATTTGCAGCCCATATCTTCGCTAGGATGATCCCCCGTGTCATTTCCGCTTACGTACTTTTGCTACCGCATCATGTGCCCGCAACGCCAACAGGCGGCATCCGACGTCAAGGTGGGCATTGGCAATAATGTTTCGTCTCATCAATGTATTCTTTACAGACGCACTGGATAATCAGCGTGGTCGTGGACACCTCCAAAGGTATTAGCTCCTTCCTGCCATGGTGTTACGTCGACACCTCGACGCATGCTACGGCGATGAGCCTGTAACCGAGTGGCAACTACACACCGATTCACTACTCTCACTGTGGGGCCTGGTTGTCCAGAGATAAAGTGCGTGACTGGAAACCAGGAACGAATCCCCGTTAGACCACAGATTCTTCAGTCTGCGTCTTAATGTATCCCTCATCTATCAACGAAGGGAGGAGTCGCCAGAAAAGACAAGTAGTACGGATTCCTTACCAAATGAAGATCCGTTAGTTCCGGTTGCATAATTGGGGTATGCTAGGAACAGGCAAGTCGCTGAAAAGGAGTCCCGTTGAGAGACTTGCACCAGCACATTGGGCCACACGAAATTATTACTATTATACTACCACGACTTACGTCAGCGTGGCTGGTGTGGTACAAGATTCAAATGGTTCAAATGGCTCTGAGCACTATGGGACTTAACTTCTGAGGTCATAAGTCCCCTAGAACGTAGAACTACTGAAACCTAACCAACCTAAGGACATCATACACATCCATGCCCGAGGCAGGATTCGAACCTGCGACCGTAGCGGTCGCGCGGTTCCAGACTGTAGCGCCTAGAACCGCTCGGCGTATTGAAGTATGCGATGCATTCGATTTGTGAACAGCCCGATAGACTGTAATTTTATTGCAGTGTTATATTTATTTGGTCACAAATTGACATTCAATTTACACTAATTATTGCTGAAAGACATTTGAGCCTATATAGAAAATACTTATATAGAAATTTCTTCAAGCCGTATTGTTCATAATGTAAATTTGATTTAATTACTAGTTTTAAATACAAGGTGAGATAGTATACTAGACTCCTGGAAATGGAAAAAAGAACACATTGACACCGGTGTGTCAGACCCACCATACTTGCTCCGGACACTGCGAGAGGGCTGTACAAGCAATGATCACACGCACGGCACAGCGGACACACCAGGAACCGCGGTGGTGGCCGTCGAATGGCGCTAGCTGCGCAGCATTTGTGCACCGCCGCCGTCAGTGTCAGCCAGTTTGCCTGGCATACGGAGCTCCATCGCAGTCTTTAACACTGGTAGCATGCCGCGACAGCGTGGACGTGAACCGTATGTGCAGTTGACGGACTTTGAGCGAGGGCGTATAGTGGGCATGCGGGAGGCCGGGTGGACGTACCGCCGAATTGCTCAACACGTGGGGCGTGAGGTCTCCACAGTACATCGATGTTGTCGCCAGTGGTCGGCGGAAGGTGCACGTGCCCGTCGACCTGGGACCGGACCGCAGCGACGCAGGGATGCACGCCAAGACCGTAGGATCCTACGCAGTGCCGTAGGGGACCGCACCGCCACTTCCCAGCAAATTAGGGACACTGTTGCTCCTGGGGTATCGGCGAGGACCATTCGCAACCGTCTCCATGAAGCTGGGCTACGGTCCCGCACACCGTTAGGCCGTCTTCCGCTCACGCCCCAACATCGTGCAGCCCGCCTCCAGTGGTGTCGCGACAGGCGTGAATGGAGGGACGAATGGAGACGTGTCGTCTTCAGCGATGAGAGTCGCTTCTGCCTTGGTGCCAATGATGGTCGTATGCGTGTTTGGCGCCGTGCAGGTGAGCGCCACAATCAGGACTGCATACGACCGAGGCACACAGGGACAACACCCGGCATCATGGTGTGGGGAGCGATCTCCTACACTGGCCGTACACCACTGGTGATCGTCGAGGGGACACTGAATAGTGCACGGTACATCCAAACCGTCATCGAACCCATCGTTCTACCATTCCTAGACCGGCAAGGGAACTTGCTGTTCCAACAGGACAATGCACGTCCGCATGTATCCCGTGCCACCCAACGTGCTCTAGAAGGTGTAAGTCAACTACCCTGGCCAGCAAGATCTCCGGATCTGTCCCCCATTGAGCATGTTTGGGACTGGATGAAGCGTCGTCTCACGCGGTCTGCACGTCCAGCACGAACGCTGGTCCAACTGAGGCGCCAGGTGGAAATGGCATGGCAAGCCGTTGCACAGGACTACATCCAGCATCTCTACGATCGTCTCCATGGGAGAATAGCAGCCTGCATTGCTGCGAAAGGTGGATATACACTGTACTAGTGCCGACATTGTGCATGCTCTGTTGCCTGTGTCTATGTGCCTGTGGTTCTGTCAGTGTGATCATGTGATGTATCTGACCCCAGGAATGTATCAATAAAGTTTCTCCTTCCTGGGACAATGAATTCACGGTGTTCTTATTTCAATTTCCAGGAGTGTATATGTATGTTGATCAGAATTAATAAATGGAGCTACCACGCACGTAGGCAAATGAAACATTAATTCTAATGGAGATACACATTCTGTAAAATAATGTAACATTTGCAATGGAAAGAGTCCCTGTGATACGAAACTAATTATGAAAAGTATGTTTTTGTTTCCTCCTTTGCATCTTGTCAGTCTTAAATTATTTTATACTGGTTTTACTTCTTTGTAAATTGCTAAAAATATTGTTTCTAATAATTCCTAAGATTTATGGAATATTCCGTCGGTTCTTGGAAGAACATATTGAGAGCTTGAACATAGAGTTAGAATGAAACTTCCTGGCAGATGAAAACTGTGTGCCGGACCGAGACTCGAACTCGGGACCTTTGCCTTTCGCGGGCAAGTGCTCTACTGACTTTCTTCCAGGAGTGCTAGTTCTGCAAGGTTCGCAGGAGAGCTTCTGTGAAGTTTGGAAAGTAGGAGACGAGGTACTGGCAGAATTAAAGCTGTGAGGACGGGCCGTGAGTCGTGCTTGGGTAGCTCAGTCGGTAGATCACTTGCCTGCGAGAGTCAAAGGTCCCGAGTTCGAGTCTCGGTCCGGCACACAGTTTTAATCTGCCAGGAAGTTTCATATCAGCGCACACTTCGCTGTAGAGTGGTAATTTCATTATATAGAGTTAGAATGTTCCACAATAACGTTTGTTTAATAGTTAATTATGAAGCAGATATCGGCTTCTTAGGCCGTCTAAACAGATAATCCACACAACTTCGGCGAGAGTTCATAGCTGTACAAAAGTTGTTATATAGAAATAAGTGACATCTTGTGACCATATCGATATAAAACACAAACATAATGTAATATCCAAAGAAAATTGTATGAATCTATGAGCCCAATACGTTGTACAAATGAATCGCGTATTTCGCTGTTGTGTTTGTTTTTAAGCAGTCGTAATTGAAGTATTAAGTGGCTGCGAGATACACTACTCACTTGTACAACATAGTGGGCTTAATACATTCATGTAGTTTTGTTTTGGTATTACATTACGTTGTGTTTTGTGTCGGTATAGTCATAAAATGTCACATATCTGCGTACAACAACGTTTGTACAGCTATGAACTCTCGCTAAAGTGGTGTGGACTATTGGTTTAGTGTTAAGACGTCTGACGATGAACTAAGCAAACGAAAGCCGGTTCTTAAGAACTGCCGTGCGGGTTTAGCCGAGCGGTCTCAGGCGCTGCAGTCGTGGAGTGTGCGGCTAGTTCCGGCGGAGGTTCGAGCCCTCCCTCGGGCATGGTGGTGTGTGTTTGTCCTTAGGATAATTTAGGTTAAGAAGTGTGTAAGCTTAGGGACTGATGACCTTAGCAGTTAAGTCCCATAAGATTTCTACACATTTGAACATTTTTTTTTTCTTAAAAACTGTTAAGTCAATGATATTGTGGAACATTAATATTGTGTATTGAAACTGTAAATACCTGAGATTGATTACATTGTCGTAGTATGATATAAGTGATGGCGGCTACGACTATGGGAGAGTAGTACTGGCAGTAGCAGTGTGACTAAGTAAGCTCGTGAGTGAGTGAGTGAGTGAGTGATTGAGTGAGTAGGGGTGTTGTTGTTGATTTGAATTTGGGTTGTGTGTATATATGAAGATCTTTAAGAAACAGATACTATTGTTTCGAGTCTTTCCACTAAGCAATATTCTCGCAAACAGACAAGGATATGAAAATTTCCGAAGTAGGAGCCCAGGACTTTATTTGTTTACTCTGACTTTCAGCCTGCAGGCAACACAGCCTTAGTCCAGGATTTCTGCAGCGAACGTAATGAATAGGTGAATATATGTCCCACACAATATGCGACACGATTGACTCAACTAGATAAGTAACAAAGTATCTTACAAGGGAACCTCCCCATCGCACCCCCCTCAGATTTAGTTATAAGTTGGCACAGTGGATAGGCCTTGATAAACTGAACACAGATCAATTGAGAAAACAGGAAGAAGTTGTGTGTAACTGTGAAAAAGGAAGCAAAATATACAAACTGAGTAGTCCATTGGCCACATAAGCCACATAATGGAGACAGTGAGCGTAGGAGCGCCGTGGTACCGTGGTAGCGTGAGCAGCTGCTGAATGGAGGGTCCTTGGTTCAAATCTACCCTCGAATGAAAATTTTACTTTCTTTATTTTTGCATAGTTATTATCTGTCCGTTCGTTCATTGACGTCTCTGTTCACTGTAATAAGTTTAGTGTCTGTGTTTTGCGACCGCATCGCAAAACCGTGCGATTAGTAGACGAAAGGACGTGCCTCTCCAATGGGAACAGAAAACATTTGGTCGCAAGGTCATAGGTCAACCGATTCTTCCACAGGAAAAAACATCTGATATATTCTATACGACACTGGTGACGGCATGTGCGTCACATGACAGGAATATGTTGTCGACCCACCTAACTTGTACACTTGGCGAATGGGTAAAAAGATTCTTCTACCTTCCCCCATTTAGGTTTTCTTGTGGATGTGATAATCACTCCCAAAAAAGTGATGAAAACATAAGAGTTTGTCACATAAACTGAAAATAAAAAATTAAATTTTTCAGTCAATAGAAGATTTGAACCAAGGACCTTCCGTTCCGCAGCTACTCACGTTACCACGAGACCACGGCGCTCCTGCGTTCCCATCGTCCTTCATGTTGCTTATCTTCCCTTGAACTACTCAGTTTGTATATTTTGCTTATTTTTTCACAGTTACACACAACTTCTTCCTGTTTTCTCGATTGATCTGTGTTCAGTTTTTCAAGGCCTATCCACTGTGTAAATTTATAACTAAATCTGAGGGGGGTGCGATGGGGAGGTTCCCTTGTTAGTAATGTTCCCCTGCTCAAAAACTCAATTTGTCGCATTGCTAGAACCACGACACTAAGATGCTGAAACTGCAAATCATTAATAGCTTTAGGTGACATTTTGACATTATGCTCGGGTACACTGATCAGCCAGAGCATTATAACCACCCGTCCAGGCGATAGCAGCGTCACGTGGCGAATAATGACTGCCAGTCAGGCACAGACACGGTGCATATGGTATTAGTGAGCGTGCTGTCCGCGTGTAGAATGGGGAAGGCGCGCAATCCGTGTGAGTTTGACCGAGGGCAGATTGTGATGGCTGGTGGCTCGGCACGACCATTTCGGAACTGAACGACTGGTCGGGTGGTCGAGGAGTGCCGTGGTGAGTATCTTCAACACGTGACGAAACCAAGACGAAACCACGTTCAGCCGTCGTGGGGTTGGGCAGCCGCATTTCATTGCACACGCTGGACGTGGTAGACTGGGCAGATGTAAAATAGAACACGCGGCGAACTGTGGCGGAATTAACATCAGACTTTAATTCTGGGTAGAGTACAAGTGTACCTGAACACACAGGCACCGAATATTCGTAACTCCATAGCCGACGACCCAGGCGTGTCGCGACATTGGCAACTACGACTGATATGGGCACGTGACCGGTTGCGCTAGAAGACGGTGCATTGTCAGAGCGTTGCAAGGACTGATGAATCCCGATACATCTTCATAAATGCCGATGGTAGGGAGTCAATATACATCTACATCCATACTCCGCAAGCGGAGGGTACCTTGAGTACCTCTATCGGTTCCCCCTTCTGTTCCAGTCTCGTATTGTTCGTGGATAGAAAGATTGTCGGTATGCCTCTGTGTGGGCCCTAATCTCTCTGACTTTATCCTCATGGTCTCTTCACGAGATATACGTAGGAGGGAGCAATATACTGCTTGTCTCCTCGGTGAAGGTATGTTCTCGAAACTTCAACAAAAGCCCGTACCGAGCTACTGAGCGTCTCTCTTGCAGAGTCTTCCACAGTTTATCTATCATCTCCGTAACGCTTTCTCTATGAATGATATCAAATGAAGATGATTAGGGCCCGCATCTCGTGGTCGTGCGGTAGCGTTCTCGCTTCCCACGCCCGGGTTCCCGGGTTCGATTCCCGGCGGGGTCAGGGATTTTCTCTGCCTCGTGATGGCTGGGTGTTGTGTGCTGTCCTTAGGTTAGTTAGGTTTAAGTAGTTCTAAGTTCTAGGGGACTGATGACCATAGATGTTAAGTCCCATTGTGCTCAGAGCCATTTGAACCATTTTGAAGATGATTAGGAGAACACATCACCCAGTCCCCGAGCGGAGAAAATCTCCGACCGAGCCGGGAAATAAGTCAGCTAATTCTTATAAATTCCGGGTTAACGTCCGATGAGCTCTGAAGCCACTTTCACTCACATCCCAGATGTGTTCGACTGGCTTCCGACCTGGCGAACTGGGGAGCCAGCACATCAACTGGAATTCACCACTGTGTTCCTCGAACCATCCCATCACACCGCTGGCCTTGTGACATGGCGCATTACCTTGTTGATAAATACCACTGCCGTGGGGAAACATGATCGTCACGGAGGGGTGTACATGGTCTACAACCAATGTACGATGCTCCTTGGCCGTCATGGTGCCTTCCACGACCTCCACTAGACCCATGGAGGTCCACGTAAATATTCCCAAAAGCATAATGGAGCGGCCGCCACCTTGTGTCTGTTGCACACTACAGGTGTCAAGGAGCTGTTCCCCTGGAAATGGTTCAAATGGCTCTGAGCACTATGGGACTTAACATATGAGGCCATCAGTCCCCAAGAAATTAGAACAAACCTCACTAACCTAAGGACATCACACACATCCATGGACGAGGCAGGATTCGAACCTGCGACCGTAGCAGTCGCGCGGATCGGGACTGAAGCGCCTAGAAATGCTCGGCCAGCAGGCCGGTTAGAAGACGGATAACATCGGAAGTTCACTGACGCATTTTGCGGATGATGCTGTAGTATATAGAGAGGTTGTAACAAAGGAAAATTGTACTGAAATGCAGGAGGATCTGCAACGAATTGACACATGTTGAAGGGAATGGCAACTGAATCTCAATATAGGCAAGTGTAATGTGCTGCGAATAGAAGGAAAGAAAGATCCTTTATCATTTAGCTACAATATATCAGGTCACCAACTGGAAGCAGTTAATTCCATAAATTATCTGGGAGTAGGCATTAGGAGTGATTTAAAATGGAATGACCGTATAAAATTAATCGTCGGTAAAGCAGATGCCAGACTGAGATTCATTGGAAGAATCCTAAGAAAATGCAATCCGAAAACAAAGGGAGTAGGTTACAGTACACTTGTTTGCCCACTGCTTGACTATTGCTCACCAGTGTGGGATCCGTACCAGATAGAGTTGATAGAAAAGATAGAGAAGATCCAACGGAGAGCAGCGCGCTTCATTACAGGATCATTTAGTAATCGCCTAAGCGTTACGGAGATGATAGATAAACTCCAGTGGAAGACTCTGCAAGAGAGACGCTCAGTAGCTCGGTACGGGCTTTTGCTGAAGTTTCGGGAACATACCTTCACCGTGGAGTCAAGCAATATATTGCTCCCTCCTACGTATATCTCGCGAAGAGACCATGAGGATAAAGTCAGAGAGATTCGAGCCCACACAGAGTCATATCGACGACCTTTCTTTCCACGAACAATACGAGACTGGAATACAAGGGAGAACCGATAGAGATAATCAAAGTACCCTCCGCTTGTGGAGTATGGATGTAGATGTAGATGTAGAAGTGGCGTCCAGTCGAAAGACTTGCACCTGGCGAACGGTCTACCCGACGTGAGGAGTAGTCACACGATATTTACGTTTATCTGACTTGTGCGTGCAGATGCGGTGCGAAATCGCCCCAGTGACTTACCAAAGCCGCATTGCTTCCATGCCACGGCGCGTCGCCGCTGTTATCCGTGCATAAGGTGAAGGTGATCATAATGTTGTGGCTGATTAGTGTATGTTCTGAATAGGAGCCCCACGACGGCCGTGCGACCGGCCGCTACCAGTCCTACAGAGCTTACAGCGCTACAGAGCGACCACTGGGCTCTCTCGAGGGGTCGACCAATATTAGTTTGTCGGGTTAGCGTATTTAGGCGGTTGCCGCTCGTTTCAGGAAGTCGTGCATACGGGCCGTGTGGAGAGTATAGGGCGGAAGAGACGGCTGCCGACGGCAGGTGTGTGCGTGTGTGTGCGCAGCGACCAGCTGCGAGTCGGCAGACACCGGGCAGCGCGCGCCTGGCCGCCCCGCGCGTCTGCGTATGAGAGGCGCGACGCCGAGCGTCGCCTGCACCCGGCGCTCGCCGCCCGGTGCCTGCTGCCGGTCGCGTGGCGTAGCCGCGTGGTGGCGGGCCGCCGCAGCTGCTGGCGCCACGGCCGCAGCTGGCGCGCCAGTTGCACAGTGCAGCGACACCCGGCGACGCGCGCGCGCGGCAGGGGCGCGGCGCAGCCCCAACTCACCACTCCGACCGGAATGACTCTCTGCGACACGCCGAGCGCTAATTAACAGGAAAAAAAAAAATACAAATACTCCCTCGAATACAGTTACCGGAATTCCCTAAAGCAGGGGTGGGCAATTGTTTTGGCTCAGGGGCCACATTACAGACACAGAGGTTAGCGAAGGGCCGCACCTTATAAACCTTTCACTTCTAATGCCGTATATATACTGGCGGCATATATATATATATATATATATATATATATATATATATATATATGTGTGTGTGTGTGTGTGTGTGTGTGTGTGTGTGCAGTACTGAAAAATTTTTATGAAAATGTAAGTTTTCTTTATTTTTAATCACATATCACACACAGAGTTGCAGTTTCGGGTGTAGCAGTGAAAGCGTTAAAATGCATTCATCAGTTAGCTCTACATTTCATAAAAGGTATAAAAATCATTACATATAAATGAAAGAGTCAGAAGCAATACTTCTTATAATTTTGATAAGACTAAAGTCACTTGTACCTCTTTCCTTCTAACATCCTCAAATAAGATAGTTGTGTTCGATTTCATTTATTTTGCTAGTTGAATATTATCTCCAAGTACATTAAATTTTAAAACAAGTTTAATGGGAAGTTTTGTTTTTCGTATGATTTTTGTACATGTCTTGGCGGGCCATACAAAACCCCTCCGCGGGCCACATCCCTGCCCTAAAGCATCGTTATTCCGTAGAAATGTTCGAACACGTGAGGTAATACTGACCCTACGACTTATCTTAGAAAGTAGGTTAAGGAAACGCAAACCTACGTTTCTAGCATTTGTAGACTTAGAGAAATTAAAAGGAAGGTCAGCGTTGGCCGTAATATTGACGTTTTATTGATAGCAGAATCGATCTTCGATCACATAGTGATCATCTTCAGTGCTGGAAGTTAAAAAAATTTACATAGCTATCAGTGGGTAAAAACAAAAAACCACAAATACACCTGAGTATAAACCAACTGTTGGAAAGAACATACCTGTACAAATTAAACTCAGACACTGGTATCAAGTTATCAATAACCAAAACTGAGAAGCGATCACAATAACTGAAACCGCTGTTTACGTTCACCTTTACAGCAGACCTCGGTGTCACAGGGTCTTGGAACGCCCTCTATGTGGCGTGTGTCGTGTTGTAATGGTACTTGAATTACGTAACCATTACGGCACCTCACCTCAACCTCTCGATACCAGCAATATTCTACTGTGTTTCTGTAAAATAGTTAACATATTTCTGTGACAACATTCACATTTGATTTCATTAATGTAGAGGTACTTTGATACATCGATATGTTTATATTGCAATGATATTACTCTTATGTGTATTATTTCTTTTGGCACTGTGATCTTTGACGTACTTGTAACTCTGATTTTTGGGCGCGTAAGCGGTTATTAGAGAGTCAAGCCTTGGTCATCATGTTGAAAAGACGCAAATTGTAGTCAGTTTATGAAATGTGAACTTTAACAGCGAGGAAGATATTTTCAAGTATTTTTTATATTGTGATGTTGCAACAAAAGTAATAAAAAAGAAGTGTATCTTAAATTCGGAGTGCTGATTTCTTTTTTACATCACCATTGTCCTAACTTGCATAAGTTTATTCTTCAAAAATGGTTTGTGAAGCGCATCTATAAAACTTTTGAATATCGCAGAATAACACCTAGGCCTCTCTGCATCCGATCTTGGAATCATCACTACCTAGATTTTCGACGATTGAGCCATGAGTTCACAACGAGACCAGCGTGGGAAACACGAAAAGATGAGTGCCTACTTTATCCATTATTTCACGAAATGACTTTATTAACTGTGCTCTAATGACACCTGCCAAATAGTAAAACTTTGTTGTTGCCCGAAAATGATATATTTAGTAGCGTGAGCAATACTACAATCATAATTAATTTTTGACCTTTGTTGTCGTAGGGTTGTTAGAACGTGAAGACTTAACAATTCTTAGTTTGCCAAGAGATTTCCACAAAATACCAACGTGCACTTGCAATTCATTAATTGAATATTTCAATTTTAAAATTGTACATTAAAAAACGCATAGCAAAAATAAGGGGGGAAATGCACATCTTGCCAACATACGCTGGCGTGTTATTTTCAAACAACTTAAAAAACATGTCAGAATAAAAATCAACAGGTGAAGTTACATGGTGTCAGATTGCAGGACTAGAAAAAAAGGAAAATTACAAATAACATGATATCAAATATAACAGAATTTGTTATAACACAGTTACCGCCATCTGGCGTAGGGAGTCAGAGATACAAGGTTCTTAATTTACGTAAAATATTACATTGAAACCAATAAGTCAAATACATAAATGTAATTATACAATGTATGTCACAATATAGCAAGTCAAAATGCCATGAAACTCAGTACGTGCAATAAAAAAAATATTTAAAGGAAGCAGATTAACAATTTTTTATCGTATTTAACGACGTGATGAAACACACATCTCATTTACCCCGTTGGGACATGTGAACACTTCATATAAATTAAAACGTCGACGTAATTATGAAAGCAGAATGTTTTAAAAGCACATTGTGGATGCAGAGATCGTCTAGTGCATTCGTGAGTGAAAACTACTTTACAAATTGCAAAGAATAAATTATGTGTTGCATAGAGACAAGTGTACGAAATACGCTAGCTAAGAAGATACCTCCACCATGACACCTGTTATTTATAGAAAAATTTATCATATGATACAAACAGAACTTGGGTATAAGGAAACAGTGTTCTCTTTAAAGTATAAACGCTTTGTCCCAAATAAATACATCGCACTCAAGTTATACTCTTTATTTGCACAAGCACTGGGTCAGAACCCATCATACCTTTGCAGTTGATAAAACAGAAATAAAAGCTGTCAAGCAAACGGTTTTGGATACTCTTTCTTCTTCTTCTTCTTTCGTTTCACCCTCTTTGGGGTACGCTGGATCAATCATTTCTTTGTGCGTTGTTATTTTCTTAGGGCCCAGTATTTCTTCATTCTTTCTGATTTTCTTCTCCTCTCTTCTTCCGAGATGAAGGATTTGTACTTTTGTGTGGATTTGTCTTGGAACCTTAAGTTTTCATCTTTAGTAATTAATTTAGCAGTTCGATCGATAAGTGAATTTTCTGAAATATTTAATTCCACTAGGTCTTTCTCAGTTTCTTTAAACCAGTTGGGCTTCGTTTTTCGGTTACGGAAGAAGTCAAAGATTTGCTTAGTTAATCTGTTGGAATTCATTCTGAGAAGATGACCATAAAAATTTATTCTCCTTTTTCGCATAGAATCTGAAAGTTTTTCAATTTTCTTGTAGAGAGTTTCATTTTTGATGTATATAATCTTATTGTCTTGAAATTTTGGCCCAATGATTTTTCTTAAAATTTTTCTTTCCTTTACCTCAAGTTTCTCCATTTGGCCTTTGAAATTCATGTTAAGTGTTTCTGCTGCATACAGTGCTTCTGGCTTAATCACTGTCTTGTAATGTGTAATTTTGGACCCCCATGAAAGGGATTTTTTGTTGTATGTATTTTTTGTTAGTTGGAAGGCCAATTCAAGTTTATTTTTTCTGGATTCCATTGCTTTGCTTTCCTCAGCATTCCAAGTAATCCATTCTCCGAGATATTTGAATTCTTTTACTATTTCAATCTTCTGTTCTTGAACTTTGGGGTATTTACATGAGTGCTTGACGTTTGTCAATATCTTAGTTTTTTCAGAGGAGATGTGAAGACCAATTTTAGCTGCTTGTTTCTTTAGTTCAAGGATTTGCTCCCGTGCTTCTTCCATTGTTTCAGCAAACAGGGCCATATCATCTGCAAAAGCAATGCAATTTACTTTAAGGTTCTTCTTTTTGCAACCCAGTCTTATACCACTCTTAATATTTGTGTTCCATTCTCTGACTACTTTCTCAAGCGCACAATTGAACAGCAACGGTGAGAGCGCATCGCCCTGTCGCACTCCCGTTTTTATTTCAAAGAGTTCCGATAGTTCGCCCATAAATTTAACTTTCGAAAATGTATTTGTAAGGGTCGCTTTTATAATATTAGTTGTTTTCTTATCCAAACCCATTTCTTCCAGGACTGATAACAGAGATTCTCTATCAGTCGAATCATATGCTTTTTTGAAATCAGTGAAGGAGATTACGTATGTCTTTGCCCTTGATTTTTGGTATGCCATACTGTTTTTGAGGTTTAGTATTTGTTCCGAACATGATGGATACTCATATAAAGGAGATAATTTTATTACATGTCTCACAGCAGCAGTGGGACCCCTTATAACATAATATCTAATGTTTAAAAAAACCATATATTCAAAGTTGGCCATAACAAATAATCTAAAATGCAAGGAGTGGATAAATAGTAATATACATCGTATATCCAGAAAAAGGTGGCAGGCGTAAAATACATCCAGCGAAAGGTTATTTACAGTTTGTACAGAAACCAGATGGCAGTTATAAGAGTCGAGGGGCATTAAAGGAAAGCAGTGGTTGGGAAGGGAGTGAGACAGGGTTGTAGCCTATCCCCGATGTTATTCAATCTGTATATTGAGCAAGCAGTAAAGGAAACAAAAGAAAAATTCGGAGTAGGTATTAAAATTCATGGAGAAGAAGTAAAAACTTTGAGGTTTCCTGATGACATTGTAATTCTGTCAGAGACAGCAAAGGACCTGGAAGAGCAGCTGAACGGAATGGACAGTGACTTGAAAGGAGGATATAAGATGAACATCAACAAAAGCAAAACGAGGATAATGGAATTTAGTCGAATTAATCGGATGATGCTGAGGGAATTAGATTGGGAAATGAGAAGCTTAAAGTAGTAAAGGAGTTTTGCTATTTGGGGAGCAAAATAACTGATGACGGTCGAAGTAGAGAGGATACAAAATGTAGACTGGCAATGGCAAGGAAATCGTTTCTGAAGAAGAGAAATTTGTTAACATCGAGTATAGGTTTAAGTGTCAGGAAGTCGTTTCTGAAAGTATTTACACTCCTGGAAATGGAAAAAAGAACACATTGACACCGGTGTGTCAGACCCACCATACTTGCTCCGGACACTGCGAGAGGGCTGTACAAGCAATGATCACACGCACGGCACAGCGGACACACCAGGAACCGCGGTGTTGGCCGTCGAATGGCGCTAGCTGCGCAGCATTTGTGCACCGCCGCCGTCAGTGTCAGCCAGTTTGCCGTGGCATACGGAGCTCCATCGCAGTCTTTAACACTGGTAGCATGCCGCGACAGCGTGGACGTGAACCGTATGTGCAGTTGACGGACTTTGAGCGAGGGCGTATAGTGGGCATGCGGGAGGCCGGGTGGACGTACCGCCGAATTGCTCAACACGTGGGGCGTGAGGTCTCCACAGTACATCGATGTTGTCGCCAGTGGTCGGCGGAAGGTGCACGTGCCCGTCGACCTGGGACCGGACCGCAGCGACGCACGGATGCACGCCAAGACCGTAGGATCCTACGCAGTGCCGTAGGGGACCGCACCGCCACTTCCCAGCAAATTAGGGACACTGTTGCTCCTGGGGTATCGGCGAGGACCATTCGCAACCGTCTCCATGAAGCTGGGCTACGGTCCCGCACACCGTTAGGCCGTCTTCCGCTCACGCCGCAACATCGTGCAGCCCGCCTCCAGTGGTGTCGCGACAGGCGTGAATGGAGGGACGAATGGAGACGTGTCGTCTTCAGCGATGAGAGTCACTTCTGCCTTGGTGCCAATGATGGTCGTATGCGTGTTTGGCGCCGTGCAGGTGAGCGCCACAATCAGGACTGCATACGACCGAGGTACACAGGGCCAACACCCGGCATCATGGTGTGGGGAGCGATCTCTTACACTGGCCGTACACCACTGGTGATCGTCGAGGGGACACTGAATAGTGCACGGTACATCCAAACCGTCATCGAACCCATCGTTCTACCATTCCTAGACCGGCAAGGGAACCTGCTGTTCCAA
This sequence comes from Schistocerca nitens, assembly GCF_023898315.1. NCBI lineage: Eukaryota > Metazoa > Arthropoda > Insecta > Orthoptera > Acrididae > Schistocerca > Schistocerca nitens. The sequence goes on from NC_064617.1 coordinate 75,779,640, forward strand.
CAGGACAATGCACGTCCGCATGTATCCCGTGCCACCCAACGTGCTCTAGAAGGTGTAAGTCAACTACCCCGGCCAGCAAGATCTCCGGATCTGTCCCCCATTGAGCATGTTTGGGACTGGATGAAGCGTCGTCTCACGCGGTCTGCACGTCCAGCACGAACGCTGGTCCAACTGAGGCGCCAGGTGGAAATGGCTTGGCAAGCCGTTCCACAGGACTACATCCAGCATCTCTACGATCGTCTCCATGGGAGAATAGCAGCCTGCATTGCTGCGAAAGGTGGATATACACTGTACTAGTACCGACATTGTGCATGCTCTGTTGCCTGTGTCTATGTGCCTGTGGTTCTGTCAGTGTGATCATGTGATGTATCTGACCCCAGGAATGTGTCAATAAAGTTTCCCCTTCCTGGGACAATGAATTCACGGTGTTCTTATTTCAATTTCCAGGAGTGTATATGGAGTGTAGCCATGTACGGAAGTGAAACATGGACGATAAGTAATTTAGACAAGAAGGGAATAGAAGCTTTCGAAATGTGGTGCTACAGAAGAATGCTGAAGATTAGATGGGTAGATCACATAACTAATGAGGAGGTATTGAACAGAATTGGAGAGAAGAGAAATTTGTGGCTCAACTTGACTAGTAGAAGGGATCGGTTGGTAGGGCACATTCTGAGGCATCAAGGGATCACCAATTTAATATTGGAGGGTAGCGTGGAGGGTAAAAATTGTAGAGGGAGACCAAAAGATGACTAAACAGATTCAGAAGGATGTAGGTTGCAGTAGGTACAGGGAGATGAAGAAGCTTGCACAGGATAGAGTAGCATGGGAAGCTGCCTCAAACCAGTCCGTGGACTGAAGACCACAACAACAACAACATCGTTACATCGATATTTCGATAATCTTCCTAACAAATACCGATCGTGACAGTATATCCAAAGTAAAATAGTAATGTGTCGATATTCAGATTCGGCTTACGTTAAAGCCATATTCAGAATTTTTGGCCCTCTATGGCTGTTGCTGGTGGCTCCACGTTTTTCTCGTGATCCACGATCTTACACTATGTCGCAGTGCGAACTACACATTATTTAACCGGTGGCTCTTCAGCCATCAGGCACAGTTTACGATGGTGGTATCACGAGAAAACCGAGGAGCCGCCAGCACCCAGCCATAGCGGGTCAAAAGTTTGAAGATGGCTTTACCATAAGCCGAAATTGGTAAATAAACAAATACGAGTAGCACCAGTTCGCTGCACTCCACAGACAATGTTGTCTAAATTTGTGAATGTATCGTACATCGACAGTAATTTACAGGTTGTTATTTTAACCTGAGACAACTAAATATCTCGAAAATGACGCATCGTACGGAAAAAATGCTCAAGTTGAATAGTTGGTCTCAGTAAAGGGGACATCTGTCTGCACTACAGCTGGCCGCATTCTAACCGTGAACTCTGCGTCGGCGGGATCAACCTCGTATTTTCAAATGGCAACCGACCCCACACCCCATTTTTATTACATATGCGGATTCTATGCCAAAGAGGGTTTCCTCAAAACTATTGTTTGTGATTCGTGCTAGATGGTTTTGTAATTGACGAATATTAAGAGTGCCTGTTTTTAAATGCAGAACAGATGCATCCGACTATATATTTAATGAAAGATGTACAAGGTGACAATTACTAAACTATACGGAAAGAAACATAAATTGGTTGCAAACGACGGCATACACACACTTTATTCAACATGTAAACGTCACTTCAGATATTGTGATTCAGGTTAAGGCATGTTCAATATGCCTGCCATCATTGGCGAAATTCTGCCAAACCCGCTCAAGTGCCGGAACATCGATGCTGTCAATGATCTTCTGAATGGCTTTTTCAGCTCAGCAGTACAACTTTTCTTTAATGTAGCCTCACAAAAAGGTGCCGCATGTGTTCAAATCTGTAGAATATGGCCACCAATCGAGCCCCATGCCAGTGGTCTCTGGCCAGAATGCTCTCTCCAACATGCTCCACCAGGACATCAAACACTCTCCTGCTTCGCTGCAGTCGAGCTCTGCCTTGCGTCTTCAGCTACATCTACGTCTGCCATTCACAATAAAGTGTTTTGCAGAAGGTTCAATGAACCGCATTCAAGCTGTCTCTCTACCGTTCCACTCTCGAATGGCGCACAGGAAAAACGAGCACTTAAATTTTACTGTGCAAGCTCTGATTTCTCTTATTTTATCGAGATGATCATTTCTCCGCATGTAGGTGGGTGCCAACAGGATGTTTTCGCAATCGGAGGAGAAAACTGAAATTTCATGAGGAGATCCTGTCGCAACGAAAAACGCCTTTGCTTTAATGATTGCCACTCCATTTCACGTATCATGCCGTGGCACTATCTCCCCTGTTCCGCGATAATACAAAACCACACTTTGTCGAAATCTGGGTCACTTTGGATAATAGGGATGAAATCACCTTCCAAAACCTTCACATGCCGTTCGGTAGTCACCGTGCTGTCAAGGAATATCTAACCGATTATTCTGTGACTGGACATTGCACACCACACAGTCATCCGTTAAGGGTGAAGAGACTTCTCGATCGCGAAATGCCGATTCTCAGTCCCCCAAATGCGACAGTTTGGCTTAATGACGAACACATCCAAATGAAAGTGGGTTTCGTCGCTAAACCAAACGGTGCATGAGCACATTAATTCCCGTCAAGCATCGCGGCCAACCGTCTAGTTCCAACGGCCTATCGCAAACCGTTCAGAAGTTATGATGATTTTATTTCATATAGTTCAGTAAAAATGTACATGCAGTTCTTTGCGGTTTAAAGGTTGATACTTATAATTAAATCTTCCTTGACACATATGAATCTCAACTTTATCTAGAATAATGATAGAAGTTGCAGAAATGAATTAAAATTGTGCCACAGCGGTGATTTGAACTCCGGTCTCGTGCTTACTCGGTGGATGTTTGAAGGAAAATTTAGTTGCATCAGACCACCTACGCCTGACGTACAGGCAAGATTTTCCCATCTACAAAGCTGGGGTGCTGTTCTAGTACTGGAAAGCCTCGGCAATACTGACGATTTAGGAAGGGAAAAGTAGGCTGAAGGTCTGAAATGAAGACTGTGTTTGGGGAGGGCAACGCTGTTATGTATACTGCTACAATGGTGTGACGGCCACCGCACCTGCCTCATAAATGGGACACCCGACTTCCAGATCAGGCCGTAGCACAAATTTTAATTCATTATTTCGGCTTGTATCCTTATCGTTGATATTTGTATTCGAAATTTACTGTAGTGTTTCGAATCTGATTGAAGAGTACAATATAGTTAGCCGTTTCAGTGTTTGGTTAGAAATTAGATTTAGCGTCATCCAGTTTTCTGTTCGCGTCGGATTGCTTGATACCGGTGAGACGCCTTACCTCTCACCTCGGGGTGCTTCATGTCGGTGAGTACCTTTGGCAGGTGCGCCTGTCCCTGTCATTCATGGATATTGTACCTTGTTGTAATGGTTGTGGCTTGTATTCTGCCGTTAGTGAAAATTGCATTGTGGTAGAGTCTCAGCCGTTGCAAATGAATCTTAAAGTCAACGGCGCCCAGTCTCACCAACATGTGCATAACTATGGCAGCTTGCTGACATAGCTGAGAGATATTTGTGTGAGAGTCAACACTTCTCGTCCAGGGTTATTCCCAAATACTCTAATACCTCACTACACAACACCGAAGTTCCCCAGTTCTCAGAGTAAGATTCCTGCCTATGAGCAGCAGGTAGGTAGTCCTGTCTGCTGCGATTTTTAATTTATTATTTTAATTTATTATCCGAGCACCAGTTTGCACATGAGCAAGCACTTCACAGGCCCTTCTTTCCAGCCTGGCTCTTGAGTCCTCTGCCAGCGTAACCAGTTTGTCATCGGTACTTGAACGTTGTCATTCAGAGTTGTTAGCAGTGGCTCGTGCGTGCGGTCCTTGAAAACTAATTACGTCCAGATCCCTGAGGACAACCATTAGTAATTCACCTCACTACCTTACTGAATGTTGTGTCCCACTAGATATTTTGCTCTTAACACTAGTCTAGGAAGCTCTGGTACAAACATTTTGGGACCCATAATTGTTTCCGCGGGCGAGCACTGCTGGCCAGCACACATTCAAAGGCGCCCGAAATGTGAACCGTGATGCCGACGACACACTTGCTGCTACAGTTGTCCACAATACTGCGAGAGCAGTTAATTACGTCGTCTAAGAATCTGCGCTTTCTGAAGCCGAATTGGCTCTGGTTAAGACCGTACACCTCCATGTAGTTTTCTGCTCAGCAAGCGCTCCTGCAGTTTACCCAAAGTCCTAGGAGTAGAGATGGGTCTGTAGATCTTAGGAATCATAGGATCTCTGTCCTTGTGTTTCTGGTTTATTACCGCTTGCGCAGACTTCCAGACCACAAGGATTCTTCCATGTCACAGTGATTCCTTCAACAAGTGTGTGAAGAATGGAATAATTTCGCTCTTTACTGCTTTTAACATTTCGTTATGCTTACAATCAGGGCTGACAGATTTTCAGTTCTTCGTCTGAGTGATAGCGACTACCCCTTCTTCTTGTGCAAGTGGTACAACGATACTTGGGCTTTCTTATGGGGCATACATACTTTCTGGTGCCACTCTTTGGAGATCGTCATCACTTTCGCTGTTGTCTTCTGGAAGAAGCTACGTCGGCAGGTATTCAGAGGTGTCGTTCCAACCTTTAGTAGTAGGCCCATCCTGTTTACGCAACGTAAATAGACTAGGTGATGTTTTTACTTTTTCCGTTACTATTCTATACTGAGTACGCCGTGCATCTGTTATTAGTTGCCTTTGTATGTATTCCTCCCAGTGCCAATGCTAATGCTGCCGATAGTACCTATGACAGCTTTGCACAATGATAGTCCAGTCTCACCTCGTATCCTAAAGCTCTTTGATAAAATCTGAGCAATTGCTGTAAACCTTGTTTCAGATTTTTAAGCTCTGCACTCCAAGTTGTATCAAAATGTCTAACAGTTTTCTGTGTTGGAACGGTAACATTTTGGCCGATTTGTAGGAAAGTCGTTAGGCGTCCGCATTATGTAGTTTGCGTTACGGTCAGCAAGGTTACTTTCTGCACTTAGTTTTCCCAAGTTAGCCTTTTTAAAAGTTATATCGAAAATGATAGTGGAAACGGGCTTGCCGCAGTGGATACACCGGTTCCCGTGAGACCACCGACGTTAAGCGCTGTCGGGCGTGGCCGGCACTTGGATGGGTGACCATCCAGGCCGCCATGCGCTGTTGCCATTTTTGGGGGTGCACTCAGCCTCGTGATGCCAATCGAGGAACTAATCGACCGAACAGTAGCGGCTCCGGTCAAAGAAAACCACCATAACGACTGGGAGAGTGGTTTGCTGACCACACGCCCCTCCTATCCGCTTCCTCAACTGAGGATGACACGGCGGTCGGATGGTCCCGATGGGCCACTTGTGGCCTGAAGACGGAGTGCTTGTGCTAAGATAATAGTGTTCCTGTCCCATATTCATTTGTTGTAAATCAGGATACAGCAACTCTATCGTAATCGCATTGTGGTCGCTTCCGGTATGAGGAGCAGCCAAATTAAAACGTGACAGATGGAAAAAAGTAAGTAAACTGTTTATTACTTGAAAAGTTATCGCTATCACTGTTAATAAATTTATTCCATTGTGGGACAAGACGGTGAATGCCTTTGTGGTGTCACCGCCAGACACCACACTTGCTAGGTGGTAGCCTTTAAATCGGCCGCGGTCCGTTAGTATACGTCGGACCCGCGTGTCGCCACTGTCAGTGATTGCAGACCGAGCGCCACCACACGGCAGGTCTAGAGAGACGTCCTGGCACTCGCCCCAGTTGTACAGCCGACGTTCATAGCAGTGGTTCACTGACAAATTACGCTCTCATTTGCCGAGACGATAGTTAGCATAGCCTTCAGCTACGTCATTTGCTACGACCTAGCAAGGCGCCGTATTCAATTGATATTTATCTTGTGAAGCATGTACAGTCAAGAGAGATGTTCGCCAATTGTGGATTAAAGTTATTCTACCAGTTACCTCCTGTTTTGCTAGTCGTATTTCTCTGACCTGTTCCAGACCTCACGCCAGCCTGCGTGAGTTTAAACGCGTGCCTTTCGGCTTCCTCCAAACCCCGTGAATTGGCTCCTGCCAATTCACAACAGCCTTCATGGAAAAAATGTTTTCGCTTGCCTACGGAATCACATCGTACCGAGGTGTGCACTTCTTCATCCGAAGCAAATGGATGACGTCGACCATTTGTCTTCTGGCCCGTTCACACATTGCAAGGTTGCTCCGACTACACTCCAAGAGTTTCGCTGGGAAGTCCTTACACATTCCCCATACAGTCCCAATCTCTTCCCATGTGATTACCATATTTTTGAAGTCCTGAAGAAAGACATTTGTGGCCATTGGTTTGCTTCAGACGAAGAGCTGCACGCCTGGGTGCAATCATGCTTCCGAAGGCAAATGCAAAGATTTTTCCATGAAAACATTCACAGATTTGTTTCACAATGGATTAAATGTATAAACAGATGTGTCGATTACTTTTGAAATAAGAAACAGTTTACCTACATCTTTCCATCTGCCTCGTTTTCACTTGACTGCCCCTTACAAAATGCTGAAAGTCTCTCAGAGAGTTGATTTTGTTAGCTGCAGACTGATTTGCCAATGAGATGCCAGTGTTGGTTGCGGCACCAGCAATGTTTTCATATGTGACTGGACAGCCACCGCGGCTCACGACGTGGAAGCGTAGTTCATCAACTGCGTTCCGCTTTTGTATAGAATGCTCATCTATCACACGAGCGTGCCACAGTGCTGATTTTGCCTAAGCGTCCATAGCTATTACAAGTGGCGGACCCTGGTGAGACGTCACAGCTGGACTGAAAAGAAAATTTTCCCCTTGTTTCATGAACAATACACCTCATGAAAGAGTGTATAACACACATTAATGAAATAACATTTACTTTTATTTGTGTTCGTATCTGTGAATTGTTCAAATGGTTCAAATGGCTCTGAGCACTATGGGACTTAACATCTGAGGTCAGCAGTCCCCTAGAACTTAGAACTACTTAAACCTAAGTAACCTAAGGACATCACACACATCCATGTCCGAGGCAATATTCGAACCTAGGACCGTAGCAATCGAGCGGTTCCGAACTGAAGTGCCTAGAACCGCCCGGCCACCGCGGCGGCCTGTGAATTGTTCAAATTTGTGTAATCTGTAGTGAGTAACAAGACAAAAACTCTGTACAAAGCTCCTGTTATAAGTAGATTATATTTCCGTGCATCGAGGTGAATAAAAGATCTGTTAATGTTGCGACTGCTGTTGCTGTCATTGTTTCTGTAACGATAATGTGAAGTGTCTGTTAACCGTTTTACATTAACAAATTTAAAAATATTTTCTTGAGTATAGACTCCAACTTACTACGACTCCCTTCACGGAAAGTCATACAAGAAGGGTATTTAGTTTTGGTCAAAGTGAATTACCTAAATAGGGAGGCTTCCCGTTTGGTTCGCTACTTTTTAAGCTCCGTTTTCTGCTCGACTGTAATTTAATTATCATATCCGTTAGAACCTGCAATCATTTCTATTTTACCAAGTCCATTATACACTCCTGGAAATGGAAAAAAGAACACATTGACACCGGTGTGTCAGACCCACCATACTTGCTCCGGACACTGCGAGAGGGCTGTACAAGCAATGATCACACGCACGGCACAGCGGACACACCAGGAACCGCGGTGTTGGCCGTCGAATGGCGCTAGCTGCGCAGCATTTGTGCACCGCCGCCGTCAGTGTCAGCCAGTTTGCCGTGGCATACGGAGCTCCATCGCAGTCTTTAACACTGGTAGCATGCCGCGACAGCGTGGACGTGAACCGTATGTGCAGTTGACGGACTTTGAGCGAGGGCGTATAGTGGGCATGCGGGAGGCCGGGTGGACGTACCGCCGAATTGCTCAACACGTGGGGCGTGAGGTCTCCACAGTACATCGATGTTGTCGCCAGTGGTCGGCGGAAGGTGCACGTGCCCGTCGACCTGGGACCGGACCGCAGCGACGCACGGATGCACGCCAAGACCGTAGGATCCTACGCAGTGCCGTAGGGGACCGCACCGCCACTTCCCAGCAAATTAGGGACACTGTTGCTCCTGGGGTATCGGCGAGGACCATTCGCAACCGTCTCCATGAAGCTGGGCTACGGTCCCGCACACCGTTAGGCCGTCTTCCGCTCACGCCCCAACATCGTGCAGCCCGCCTCCAGTGGTGTCGCGACAGGCGTGAATGGAGGGACGAATGGAGACGTGTCGTCTTCAGCGATGAGAGTCGCTTCTGCCTTGGTGCCAATGATAGTCGTATGCGTGTTTGGCGCCGTGCAGGTGAGCGCCACAATCAGGACTGCATACGACCGAGGCACACAGGGCCAACACCCGGCATCATGGTGTGGGGAGCGATCTCCTACACTGGCCGTACACCACTGGTGATCGTCGAGGGGCACTGAATAGTGCACGGTACATCCAAACCGTCATCGAACCCATCGTTCTACCATTCCTAGACCGGCAAGGGAACTTGCTGTTCCAACAGGACAATGCACGTCCGCATGTATCCCGTGCCACCCAACGTGCTCTAGAAGGTGTAAGTCAACTACCCTGGCCAGCAAGATCTCCGGATCTGTCCCCCATTGAGCATGTTTGGGATTGGATGAAGCGTCGTCTCACGCGGTCTGCACGTCCAGCACGAACGCTGGTCCAACTGAGGCGCCAGGTGGAAATGGCATGGCAAGCCGTTCCACAGGACTACATCCAGCATCTCTACGATCGTCTCCATGGGAGAATAGCAGCCTGCATTGCTGCGAAAGGTGGATATACACTGTACTAGTGCCGACATTGTGCATGCTCTGTTGCCTGTGTCTATGTGCCTGTGGTTCTGTCAGTGTGATCATGTGATGTATCTGACCCCAGGAATGTGTCAATAAAGTTTCCCCTTCCTGGGACAATGAATTCACGGTGTTCTTATTTCAATTTCCAGGAGTGTAGTTCCTAAATGATATTTTCTGGAAGGAAAACATTATTTCTTTTAGCAATCGATAAAGCATTACCAAACGAATTGCCTCCCAGCTGTGGGCCATAGCTACTTTAGCTACTTTAATAAATACAATAAAAGAAATTCATAGTAGCATTAATTATTCTTATCTTCTCATTGAATCTTTTCCAAAATATAAGAAAGTAAATGTTTTCATGTTTTGGCCCTAGTTTTCCTTGTAACGTTGCCGCCAAATGTATAGTTTTAGATCTTTGAATTACGTAACTTCATGCTAGGCTATTAAAAGTATCTGAAACTATGTTGGATATTTGGTCATACAAGGGCGGCAATGTTATACTGTGAATAATGTGCCGCATTTTCAGCCTATCCCTGTGCTTATAATTACGTATTGTTTATATTCTAGGATAACTAATCAGTAAAAAACGCAGCGCATGTTGTAATGGAAGCATGATAGCCGTCTGATGATGAATCGTAATGATTCGAAACGAGTAACGGTACCTTTTCAATAAAGGAACTTAAAATAAATTTGAGACTGGTTGCTGTCTCAACACCACCAACATTTGTCTTCAAATAACAGCCACGGTCATCATATGACAAAATCGCACTATCTCTGTATGGTTGAATGTTGTGTTAATACTGGATGTAAATGTGTGTTTGAGTTCATTTTGAGGAGTTTGAAGTTACTGATCCAGCATGTGTGTCACAAAGTTGGGATATTTTCGTTACTTGATCAAATTTCTGGAAAAATATTATCGATGCTTTTGCATTTAGTTCGTCTACAATTGTCTTTATGTTAACTGGACACAGTGGATCTTACCGTGCTTTCTGTACGGTATACATGCAACGTCTATCACCCTATTTTCTACTAATTTACGTATTGCAGTCGTTATTCTCGTACAGTGCATAGCATTTCTTTGTAATAACCGCATATATCAAGGATGGCTAGTAAACACATAACATTTCGGCGAACATCGGGAGAACCTGAATATGCACTTTGCCGAAGTGTTTGTTTGTTATGGACCAAGATCTTGACTATTGCTGAACATTTCTTTCACGACTCTCTGTATGTCCATCTTTTCACAGATGGTTGCGGAACCTCGGCTGTCCAGTACAGAGTGTCGACCGGCCGATGTGGCCGAGCGGTGCTAGGCGCTTCAGTCTGGAAGCGCGCGACCACTACGGTCGCAGGTTCGAATCCTGCCTCGGGCATAGATGTGTATGATGTCCTTAGGTTAGTTAGGTTTAAGTAGTTCTAAGTTCTAGGGAGCTGATGACCTCAGATGTTAAGTCCCATAGTGCTCAGAGCCATTTGAACCATTTTGAACAGAATGTCGAATCAAACAAGTTTCAGTCGTGTAAACGTCCAAATTATTATTTCGTTGGGCTACCAGTTTCTGATATACTACGCCATTATCAGGCCCCATAACCGACCTGTAGGAAGATTCCCATGTTTGGTCCAGTGAAAATACACGACGGTGAGAGTACCTGAAGATGGCGTAATATACAGACGAAACTGGTAGCCCAATAAAATAACAATTTGGAAGTTTAGACGGCTGAAGAGTGTTTTGTTTGACATTCTCTTCTTTCAGCAGGTCGCAGAGTTCTGGTTAACGGAACATTCAAACCGGGTCACAACGGCACGTCTTCATCACAAGTGTAAAAACGATATTGTAAGTTAATGAGTTAATGCAGTGTGATTTGCACCCTGAGATGTCTGAACTGCATGTTGACACGGACGTCGAGAGCCAATCGACTCACGATTGCTGTTAGCACGTAGCGCTGCGGTCGACTGCCGTTTTAGAATTTGCAAGTAATCAAACCGAGAGTAGCAATGCAATTGCTTCGGAGCTCCCTCAGCTACATGCACGACGCCAGTAAAGCTGGATGACTGTTTGAGATGAACACATAATACGAACGACAACACACTGAAACTCCGGTACAAAAACTGTGTACCTCGGAATGACACCGAACGGTGAATGGTTGTTACCTCTTATTTGGCCAAGCTGCAGGATAGAAATTACGGTAATCATACAGTAACTCTGCTTAAATCTTTACACTTGCTGTAATTTATTTGTGATGACAGAGAGATTATTCCCGCCATGGTCACCACCCTGTTTATAGTCGCCGTGCGAGGTGACGCAGTGGTCATTAGACTGCACTCATACATTCGGGAGGACGACGGTTTAAATCCGCGTCCGACCAACCAGATTTATCTTTTTTGTAATTCCTCTGAAACGCTCCCGTCATATGCCAGGATGCTTTCCAAATAATTTTTATGCAGAGAGGAAGTCCATGTTACTGTTTTTCCCCTTTCCCTACTGGTCATTTTCCTTGCACTTTCCCAGTCAACGTCATTTTCCTTGCACTTTCCCAGTCAACGTGTCGAGGAGGCATTAGAGGCTTTCATGACACAAAGAATGACGACGGCGAACCAAAAGCTCGAGCGACCGCAGCCAATCCATCCGGTGTCACTTCCGAAGTCTCAGGAACAGCAACCAATTCATCTTGTGGCTCTGAAAATGTTTATTTTGTAGAAGATTGAGAAGATTTGTGGTGGATTACATTGGTTTGAGGGACTTCATTCTAAAATGTCTCACAGTCAGTAACTGATACTTCCCCTTGTGTTGCTCCGCCTTGTAGTTCCCTATATTTCTTTAAAGTGTACCCACTTTTGCCACAGAGCATCAACGTTGAACAAGAATAGCGTTTGAAGGCTAGTATTAGCATTATTTTCCTCACACAAACAATGAAAAACATGTTTAATGCAATTAACTGCTTACCTATTTTTTCTGGTAATATTTCTCTTCAAAACAGTGGTCCAAGAATTGCTAACGTCGTAGACAATTTCACCAAAAACATTAACAATGTGTTGAAAGCAAAGGAATAACCATCCCCTAAGGACGATTTTCTACAACTCCCCGAAATGGCAACTGCTTGTAGTTGTGAGAGTCAGCACGAGTGACAGAAATCTGCGGGGTATCCGGTTTGACCAGCGTACACGATGTTAGCCAGCCCTCCACTACCGTAAGGTGACAAGTGGAGTATGGTTGTAGATGTAGGGTCGGTGGGAAAGTGGGAAATGTTGATATACATGCAGTAGCCAGCTGAGACTAAGGACGCTGACTTTACGGGAGATGCACGAGAGGCACAATGTAGTTGTTTGAACAGGTGTGGAAATTTTGCAGATGGTGTGATACGAAAGGCATTCAATAAGTAACGTAACACATTTTCTCTCGGCCAATTTCGGTTGAAAAAAATGCGTAATTAGTTGTGGGACACCGTGGAATATTCCCGCTTTAGCCTCTACACTTTCGTGAAGGTCTAATAGGTGGAGACGCAATACGTAAAATTGGCGTCTGTAACGGAGATACATTCCAAGCAGAGAGCTGTCATTGAGTTTCTTTAGGGGGGATACCAGATCACTGCACGTAGTCAGAGGCTATTGTAGAACGTCTACGGAGATATGGCACAGAACAAAAGCACGGTGAATCATTGGGCGAGGCGTCTGTCACCAACACAACAAAGTCGCGCCAACCTGTGTGACCTCGAGCATGCCGGCCTGCCGCACACAGTTGCAACTCCTGCCGTTGGTAGAATGAGCGGACACTCTTATGATCGACGGATGCGACCGATCGTTTCCTTATCCATGAGAACCCGTGGTCTCACACCAGTCTGCGCACCCGAAAGGAGCTGAAAAAACGTCATTGGACTGTTCTTCCTCATCCACCCTGCGGATCTCGCACCTTCCGACTTTCATCTGTATGGCCCAATGGAGGACGGACTCCGTGGGAAGCAGTACGTGAATGACGGGGAGGTTGCTTATGCAGCAGAACGTTGGCTCAGACGTCGATTAATAGAGACGTACCATGCGGGCACACTGTAAGAAGCGTAAGACCGTCTCACTGAACGGATATTACGTATAATAATAGAATTCGGTAGCCAAATGAGTGGGGAATAATATAGTGTATTGGATTGCTAAATAAAACCAACCTGTTTCCAGAAAAAAATGTGTTGGATTACATATTGAACACCTCTCGCAGCACTAGTGGTAATTAGGCAGTTTGTAAGGTGGGCATGTCGCTTCGATTTTTGTAACTTATCGATATTCACGTGAGAGAGAGAGAGCGAGTTAGGTTAGTGTTAAACAATCAAAGGTCTTGTTGTGTCACAGTGTTTGTCCCTGCCAAGTCTGATACATTCTTAGTTGAATTGTGGTAGGTGATGGACGTATTCACTAGTGCTGTGTTGATTTGTGATTGTTAGATGAAGAGAGATTTATTGTAAAGGACAGCAAGGATGAATAGGATGTATATATTGAAAGGCGAAAATAATATAACGTTTGAATGACTTTTTTAAGGGAAGCAATTTCAGGTAATTCTGCAGCACTGCGCAGCTAATTTGTCGAAATGATTATTATAAGCTAGTTAACTTTGTTCACTTGCTGACAGCTGAGAGAAAGATCACCCTCGTTTCCTAAGTCACGCATTAATATATCAACTTATTAACCTGTTTGGTTTTCATAGAAATTCTCTGTTAACATTATACCCTCTTAAATCATTATTCAGCTTGTCAAGCACAGTATTGTTCAGAACAGTATTACGTAAGAAGATCAACTCCCATTTCTACAGTATCTTTTCTTTTTTCTTTTCTTTAAATACGTACTTCATTCTAAAATTTTTGTCTTGAAATATCATTTCATAGCAATGGCTACTCCCCCCCTCCCACTGTTTAAAGAAGTCTTATCATTACGCATTTCACATTCCACCACATTGTATACAACAGTTTAAATATTATTTGGAAATATTATTAAAAAAAGAATAGACAAATACCCTACCGGCCATTAAAACTGCTACACCAAGAGGAAATGCAGATGATAAACGGGTATTCATTAGACAAATATATTATACTAGAACTGACATGTGATTACATTTTCGGGCAGTTTGGGTGCATAGATAGTGAGAAATCAGTACCCAGAACAACCATCTCTGGCCGTAATAACGGCCTTGATACGCCTGGACATTGAGTCAAACAGAGGTTGCATGGCGTGTACACGTACAGCTGCCCATGCAGCTTCAACACGATACCACAATTCATCAAGAGTAGTGACTGGCGTATTGTGACGAGCCAGTTGCTCGGCCACCATTGACCAGACGATTTCAATTGGTGAGAGATCTGGTGAATCTGCTGGCCAGGGCAGCAGTCGCACATTTTCTGCATCCAGAAAGGCCCGTACAGGACCTGCAACATGCGGTCGTGCATTATCGAATGGTTCAAATGGCTCTGAGCACTATGGGACTTAAATTCTGTGGTCATCAGTCCCCTATAACTTAGAACTACTTAAACTTAACTAACCAAAGGACAATGGAGACCCGTGGTCTAGGAAAACAGTCGGCTCGCAGCCGTGCTAGCGTGCGGAGCTCCTCCGCGCGCCGTCCGACGCTCCGCTCTCGGTGGTGTTTACTTCCACGTCGCGGTGTTTGTGTCTATCGAGTCCAGTACTAACGTACACCATGGCGCACTCGTACCGCCGTGCAACGATCAAAGTAACGTTTCAGGCCGAACATCCAAGACCCAGAGCTTTCAAAGTCGAACAGTTCATACGTGAGGATCTACGTTTGAACCCCCAGGACGTAATCGGCATACATTTTTCCATCACTGGAAGTGTTGTCTACATCAAGATGTCGACGGAGGAAATTTGCAATGACATAATTCACCGTCATGCCACCGGACTGAAATTTAAACACTCTGATGGACATATGGGTGCTGTGACAGTCGCCCATGCTGGATTCGGTCTCCGGACATTGCGGGTGTTTGAGCTCCCGTTCGAGGTGCATCAGGATGTGGTCATTGCCGCTTTCCAACCATATGGCACCGTCTTGGGTCACGTCGCCGAGAAGTGGCAAACATTTACCACCTACCCCGTATTAAATGGCGTCCGGCAAATAAAAATTGAGCTGACGAAACATGTCCCATCGTACCTGCTGATTGGCGGTGTGAGGGCCATCGTCATGTATGATGGTCAGCCACGAACGTGCGCAGGATGTGGCCAGGAGGGACATGTACGTTCCGAATGCTTACACCGCCGTTTAATACAGACGCCGTTACGTGAAGAGACCCAGGCTTCGACGGTCACGTCCTTACCCATCACCTACCCAAGGTTGCACAGGACCCCGTCGTACCAATCTCGATTGCGCCAGCAGCATCGTCAACGCCACCCGCCGCAGCACAACGCGCCGACGACACAAGCACGGCGTCGCCTCCAGTGCTCGCTTCAGGACCGTCCGGGTTGCAGACCGAAACCGATGTTCCTGTTGGAACCATGGACGTCGACCTCGGTGTCGTGCCGACGTCTGTCTTTGTCCAGACGGGTTCGGCGTCAGACGACGGGCGACCACATTCTGATTCAGAAGGCCACATCAGAAAACAGCGGTCGCCTCGCAAACACAGGAAACGACGACGAACGCCTTCCGATCACGCCCTTTCTGAGACGGCCCCGCGAGATGTCGACCTAATGTCTGACGGTGATCTCCCACATTGCGTCCAGTCACGCGATGTGGCAGCAACAGGCGCCCCTCCTGTGACGCCTACTCTCCCAGCCAGGGACGTGTCCTCGCCGTTGTCAACGAATGATGACGGCGGTCCCCCTGCCACTCATGTTGCGGAATCCACAACACCCGTTCCGGAAGTACGTGACCGTCACATGTCCACGTCGTCAGCTTCCTGGGCCGATGACGTTGAAGAAGAAGCGGAACAGACTGCCAGCGTGTCTGCACAGGAGTCCACCTGCCGGCTACTTCTACCGCACGTTCTGCAAATACTAAGGATGGCCGTACACAGCAATATCGTATCGCCACGATGAATCTTGCCACCATTCGTGCCCACCATAAACTGGTCATGTTCAGAGACGCTATTTACTCTGCGGATGTGGATATAGTACTCTTACAAGAGGTGTTTGTGGCTGACTTCCTAGTTCCCACCGGATACAACGCCCATGTTTCCACCGCATCCGACACCGGTAGCGGCGTCGCCATTCTGCTACGCGACGGACTCCCTGCAGAGGACGTCATCTACCTCCCCACTGCGCGAGGTATGGCCCTCACACTGTTCGGCGTGCGTATTATTAATATCTACGCTCCGTCCGGCACTGGCCGCCGTCATGACCGACAAACTTTTTTTGCCGAAAGCGTCACACCCCTCTTCACCAGTCCGCAGGACGATTTGGTACTCGGTGGGGATTTTAACTCGACACAAGAGCCCGCGGACCAACTCCCGCGACATTCCCCTTGTGCATCTCTCTCAGTGGTCATCGACCGTCTCCGACTTGTTGACACATGGAAGAAGCTCCACGGAATTCAACCGGGCTATACATTCTACACCTCTCACTCGTCAAGCCGCATAGATCGTATCTATGTTACCCGCTCCCTTGCTGATGGCACACGTCATGCGGAAGTCAGGCCCTTGGCCTTTTCAGACCATGATGCGTACCTCTGCCCGACAGCGAGTGTGGCATAGTCGTGATCTGTGGAAACTCAATGTCGCTCACCTGACCTCCTCAGACTGTCGCCGTACGGTCGAAGAAGCGTGGGCACGCTGCCACCATCGTCGAGAAGCCTATGACTCCACCTTATCATGGTGGCTCTCCTGTGCAAAGCCGACCCTCAGGAAGACTCCGATGAGTTATGGGAAGGAATTAAAGGCGTGGCAAACTAATACCCTGCACTTCTACTACACCATTCTACGTGACTGTACGACGATGCCTTTCTCGCCAGCCCGGCAGTCGATGGTCCATCGCACGAAGGCGCAAATCTCCTTGATCATGCGGCGTAACTTGGAAGGCACTGTAGTCCGTTCTCG
The DNA here is from genome assembly GCF_023898315.1 of Schistocerca nitens. Taxonomy (NCBI): domain Eukaryota; kingdom Metazoa; phylum Arthropoda; class Insecta; order Orthoptera; family Acrididae; genus Schistocerca; species Schistocerca nitens. Next base: position 75,796,555 of record NC_064617.1, read on the forward strand.
AGCTTCTAATCGAATCCCTCAAGAACGTCCGTCGATGTACCACCTCCTTCAGGAAAGACAACGACGACGACGAGCTCTGATCCAAGTCCTCACCGATGTGGAAGGGCGCCGGCACGACACCCAACAAAGCATCGGGCGTGCTCTCCATGCTCATTTTGCCGGGCTATACGCAGCCGTACCGCATTCTGCAGCACTGATCACAGAAGTCGCTCAGCTTACTACGAACACTCTTCCGGAGGATGCAGTGCATGACCTCCAAGACGACGTAACCACAGATGAAGTGGTAGATGCTATCAAGGCGGGTTCCGATAACCGATCTCCTGGACCTGACGGTATACCCATCGAATTTTATAAAAGTTTTCACTATTTGTTGGCTTCCACTTGGACGGCAATCGCACAAGATCTGATGTCACCGATGACAGTGGTCCCGAGCGCCTTTCTAGAAGGCATTATTATTCCCGTACATAAACCACGCGGGTTATCGAGGGTCCAGGACTATCGACCAATTACTTTGCTCAACAGCGACATGAAAATATTCACACGGCTACTGGCATCGCGACTCAAGAAGGTCACACGTTACATCACATCCTGCGACCAGACTTCCCTAGGAGGCGACAACAACATCCGTACGGCCTTTTGCCGTTACAGAGACATGATAGCATTAGCGCATCATCAGCGTCTCCCTGGCGCCTTGGCTTCACTAGACTTTAGCCAGGCTTTCGACCGTGTTGACCACTTCTATTTACGGACAGTTCTTCAGCATATGGGTTTTCCTGGCGGTATTGTCACAGTCGTTATGCGCCTGTTGAGTAGTGCAACCTCTAAAATCATGTACAATGGTCGCCTAACACCGCCCCTGGTCATCACACGATCTGTGCGGCAAGGCTGCCCTCTTTCCACGATTTTGTATGCTTTCGCCTTGGAACCCCTGCTCCAGGGCATGCGCCAACGTTTGGAAGGTATGGCTGTGCACGGCCACCGTTTTTGTTGTACAGCCTACGCAGACGACATAGTACTATATCTGCGCAGTGAAGATGAAGTACGAGCAGCACTGACATGGGTGGCGACTTACGGCGAAGCGTCGGGGAGCTGCCTCAACGTGTCAAAATCCAAGGTCCTGCTCATTGGTGAGGGCTTGCCGGAGAGATGCGCTGCCCCCCTTAGTGTCGCCGCCACCATACGGTGTCTTGGACTTGATTTCACAGCAGACCTGCGCCGCTCAGCGACTATCAATGGTAGACGCTTGCTACAATCAGAGCAAATCTCGCAGATCACCGGCTACGAGCTCTCGACGTTATCCAACGCGCGCAATACGTGAACATACATCATGCTTCCCGTATACCACACGTGGCTCAAGTACTACCAGTCCCAAATCTCCTGGCGCGACGACTGTTGATGGCTTTCGGCTCCTTCGTCAGCTCGGGGATGTTATTCAAGGTGCAGTATGAATCCCTTGCACTGCCACGAGATCGTGGCGGGGTGGGACTCATCCACGTGCCGACTCGTGTCAAGGCCCTATACGTCAGCTCCCAACTAAAACTTTGGCATCGTTGCCCGCAGAGCCTTACTAGCCTCCTGCTTCACAACTTTGCACCGGCCTCCTTGTCCGCCCCAGTACTGGTATCGACCATTCCAACCCCCTTTTATTACATCCAACGATTGTTCCTGGAGTTCAGTTATATCTACCAGTCCTTACCACTTACACGTTTGTACCTCACGAAAAGAGTCTCCGAATTGTTACAACAGTGCCGCCCGTCCAACCCCATCGAACGTAAGTATCCACAGTACGTGTGGCGACACATATGGAAGGCGATCCATGCGCGTTTTCTCGAATCAGACGTTCAATCAGCGTGGTACATCACCGTGAATGGCAAACAAGTTAACCGAGATCGTCTGCACCGCATCCATCTCGCCGATTCATCCCTCTGCACCCACTGTGGAGTGGATGACACGGATGTCCACCGGTTCCACTGTGGCACAGCGCTAGACGTCTGGACACCTGCGCGGCGAATTTTGGCGTTTCTTACTCGCCAGACACCGGCTCAGATCGACGTCCACATGCTTTTGTACCCCGATAAGACTTTCTACCCCTCCGCCAAAACTAACTGTGTGAATTGGATCTGTGGCCACACGATCCGCTATCTTTTTACTTCTGGCGACAAGTCTGCGCTAGGATATTGGACTTATCTCAACGAACGACACTGAGTCCTGATACGCAACCCACGCTATAAACAATATTTTTCCAATTTCTTACGGAGCTCTTTCGATGACCCACCTAGTAGCTGGAACGTCCAATCCCTGAGAAGCTGAAAACTGTATAAACCGAACCGAACTGAATAGATCTGCTACCCAGAACCCACGCCTACGCCATGACAAGACACGTTTGGACGAGCTGGCATGCTGTAGGCGGATACACTTCAGGAGCTCCTGTAAGAACTGGACTTTAACTACAAGTCGCACGACGACTTAAAAAGCTTTTCCTTATTTATTCCTCATAATTTGTTCTTAAAGGAAAAAGAAATTTGATTTTGGCTTTGAGAAACTTTTTTTGTTCCAAGAGATTGCTTCTTCGCCAACAAGACGAAGGAGACTCATTTTTGTTTACTGGAAGGAGAAACCAGTATAATTGGAGTCTTTGTTTTCTTGGAAAAATACTTATTTATTCCTCACCATTTGTTCTTAAAGGAAAAAGAAATTTGAGTTTGGCTTTGAAAAAAAATTGTTTTTGTTCCAAAAGATTGCTTCTTCGCAAAAAAAAAAAAAGTGGATAGAGCGTCTGCCATGAAAAAAAAGGGGTAGCGTCTTTGATTCGTAATCAAAACGTCTTCGGTCCCGGGTTCTATCCCCACCACTGCCTAAATTTTGATAAATAAACAGCATTGGCGGCCGAAGACTTCCGGCATAAGAAGTCAGCCTCATTCTGCCAACGGCCTTGTCAAAGAGGGCGGAGGAGCGGATAGAGGTTCAGGGCACTCTCTTGTCCTAGGGGTGGGAAATTGCCCCTAAAAGTGGAAGAATCAGCAATGATCAACGACATGAGGATGCAGAAGGCAATGGAAACCACTGCATTAAAGCCACGTAACGTGCATCCACAGGACATGTGGCCTGTAATGGAAGAAGTGTCATGATGATCTCTTCATTGGCAAAAGATTCCGGAATAGTCACCCATTCGGATATCCGGGAGGGGACTGCCAAGGGGGACGTTGCCATGAGAAAAAGATTGAATAATCAACGAAAGGATAACGTTCTACGAGTCGGGGCGTGGAATGTCAGAAGCTTGAACGTGGTAGGGCAACTAGAAAATCCGAAAAGGGAAATGCAAAGGCTCAATCGAGATATAGTAGGGGTCAGTGAAGTGAAGTGGAAGGAAGACAAGGATTTCTGGTCAGATGAGTATTGGGTAATATCAACAGCAGCAGAAAATGGTATAACAGGTGTAGGATTCGTTATGAATAGGAAGGTAGGGTAGAGGGTGTGTTACTGTGAATAGTTCAGTGACCGCGTTGTTCAAATCAGAATCGACAGCAGACCAACACCGACAACGATAGTTCAGGTGTACATGCCGACGTCGCAAGCTGAAGATGAACAGATAGAGAAAGTGTATGAGCATATTGAAAGGGTAACGCAGTATGTAAAGGGGGACGAAAATCTAATAGTCATGGGCGACTGGAATACAATTGTAGGGGAAGGAGTAGAAGAAAAGGTTACAGGAGAATATGGGCTTGGGACGAGGAATGAAAGAGAAGAAAGACTAAATGAGTTCTGTAACAAGTTTCAGCTAGTAATAGCGAATACCCTGTTCAAGAATCACAAGAGGAGGAGGTATACTTGGAAAAGGCCGGGAGATACGGGAAGATTTCAAAAAGATTACATCATGGTCAGACAGAGATTCCGAAATCAGATACTGGATTGTAAGGCGTACCCAGGAGCAGATATAGACTCAGACCACAATATAGTAGTGATGAGGAGTAGGCTGAAGTTCAAGACATTAGTCAGGAAGAATCAATACGCAAAGAAGTGGGATACGGAAGTACTAAGGAATGACGAGATACGTCCGAAGTTCTCTAACGCTATAGATACACCAATAAGGAATAGCGCAGTAGACAGTACAGTTGAAGAGGAATGGACATCTCTAAAAAGAGCCACAGAAGTTGGGAAGGAAAACATAGGTACAAAGAAGGTAGCTGCGAAGAAACCATGGGTAACAGAAGAAATACTTCAGTTGATTGATGAAAGGAGGAAGTACAAACATGTTCCGGGAAAATCAGGAATACAGAAATCAAGTCGCTGAGGAATGAAATAAATAGGAAGTGCAGGGAAGCTAAGACGAAATGGCTGCAGGAAAAATGTGAAGACATCGAAAAAGATATGATTGTCGGAAGGACAGACTCAGCATACAGAAAGTCAAAACAACCTTTGGTGACATTAAAAGCAACGGTGGTAACATTAAGAGTGCAACGGGAATTCCACTGTTAAATTCAGAGGAGAGAGCAGATAGGTGGAAAGAATACATTGAAAACCGTTATGAGGGGGAAGATTTGTCTGATGTGATAGAAGAAGAAACAGGAGTCGATTTAGAAGAGATAGGGGATCCAGTATTAGAATCGGAATTTAAAAGAGCTTTGGAGGACTTACGGTCAAATAAGGCAGAAGGGATAGATAACATTCCATCAGAATTTCTAAAATCATTGGGGGAAGTGGCAACAAAACGACTATTCACGTTGGTGTGTAGAATATATGAATCTGGCGACAAACCATCTGACTTTCGGAAAAGCATCATCCACACAATTCCGAAGACGACAAGAGCTGACAAGTGCGAGAATTATCGCACAATCAGTTTAACAGCTCATGCATCGAAGCTGCTTACAAGAATAATATACAGAAGAATGGAAAAGAAAATTGAGAATGCGCTATGTGGCGATCAGTTTGGCTTTAGGAAAAGTAAAGGGACGAGAGAGGCAATTCTGACGTTACGGCTAATAATGGAAGCAAGGCTAAAGAAAAATCAAGGCACTTTCATAGGATTTGTCGACCTGGAAAAAGCGTTCGACAATATAAAATGGTGCAAGCTGTTCGAGATTCTGAAAAAAGTAGGGGTAAGCTATAGGGAGAGACGGGTCATATACAATATGTACAACAACCAAGAGGGAATAATATGAGTGGACGATCAAGAACGAAGTGCTCGTATTAAGAAGGGTGTAAGACAAGGCTGTAGTCTTTCGCCCCTACTCTTCAATCTGTACATCGAAGAAGCAATGATGGAAATAAAAGAAAGGTTCAGGAGTGGAATTAAAATAAAAGATGAAAGGATATCAATGATACGATTCGCTGATGACATTGCTATCCTGAGTGAAAGTGAAGAAGAATTAAATGATCTGCTGAACGGAATGAACAGTCTAATGAGTACACAGTATGGTTTGAGAGTAAATCGGAGAAAGACGAAGGTAATGAGAAGTAGTAGAAATGAAAACAGCGAGAAACTTAACATCAGGATTGATGGTCACGAGGTCAATGAAGTTAAGGAATTCTGCTACCTAGGCAGTAAAATAACCAATGACGGACGGAGCAAGGAGGACATCAAAAGCAGACTCGCTATGGCAAAAAAGCCATTTCTGGCCAAGAGAAGTCTACTAATATCAAATACCGGCCTTAATTTGAGGAAGAAATTTCTGAGGATGTACGTCTGGAGTACAGCAGTGTATGGTAGTGACACATGGATTGTGGGAAAACCGGAACAGAAGAGAATCGGAGCATTTGAGATGTGGTGCTATAGACGAATGTTGAAAAATAGGTGGACTGATAAGGTAAGGAATGAGGAGGTTCTACACAGAATCGGAGAGGAAAGGAATATGTGGAAAACACTGATAAGGAGAAGGGACAGGATGATAGGACATCTGCTAAGACATGAGTGAATGACTTCCATGGTACTAGAGGGAGCTGTAGAGGGCAAAATCTGTAGAGGAAGTCAGAGATTGGAATACGTCAAGCAAATAATTGAGGACGTAGGTTGCAAGTGCTACTCTGAGATGAAGAGGTTAGCACAGGAAAGGAATTCGTGGCGGGCCGCATCAAACCAGTCGGTAGACTGATGACCAAAAAAAAACCCAAGGACATCACACAGATCCATGCCCGAGGCAGAATTCGAACTTGCGACCGTAGCAGCCACGCGGTTCCATACTTTAGCGCCTAGAACCGCTCGGCCACTCCGGCCGGCGTGAATTATCCTGCTGAAATGTAGGGTTTCGCAGGGATCGAATGCAGGGTAGAGCCACGGGTCATAACACATATGAAATGTAGCGTCCACTGTTCAGGGTGTCGTAAATGCGATCAAGAGGTGACCGAGAACTGTATGCATTGGCACCCCATACCGTGACGCCGGGTGATACGCCAGTATGGCGATTGACGAATACACGCTTCCAATATGCGTTCACCGCGATGTCGCCAAACACGGATGAGACCATCATGATGCTCTAAACAGAACCTGGATTTATCCGAAAAAATTACGTTTGCCATTCGTGCACCCAGGTTCGTCCTTCAGTACACCATCACAGGCGCTCCTGTCTGTGATGCAGTGACATGCGTAACCGCAGCCATGGTCTCCGAGCTGATAGTCCATGCTGCTGCAAACGTCGTCGAAATGTTCGTGCAGATGGTTGTTGTCTGGAAAATGTCCCCATATGTTGACTCAAGGATCGAGACGTGGCTGTACGATCCGCTACAGCCATGCGGATAAGATGCCTGTCATCTCGACTGCTAGTGATACGAGGCCGTTGGGATCCAGCACGGAGTTCCGTATTACTCTCCTGGACCCACCGATTCCATATTCTGCTAACAGTGATTGGATCTACACCAACGCGAGCAGCAATGTCGCGATACTATAAACGGCAATCGCGATAGGCTACAATCCGACCTTTATCAAAGTCGGAAACGTGATGGTACTCATTTCTCCTCCTTACACGAGGCATCACAACAACTTTTCACCAGGCAACGCCGGTCAACTGCTGTTTGTGCACGAGAAATTTTCATGTCAGCACGCTGTAGGTGTCGTCACCGGCGCCAACCTTGTGTGAATGCTCTGAAAAGCTAATCATTTGCATATCACAGCACCTTCTTCCTGTCGGGTAAATTTCGCGTCTGTAGCACGCCATCTTCGTGGTGTAGCAATTAATGGCCAGTAGTATAGCTTAGACGCTGCCTCCATGCTCTTTCCTATTGTGCTTTCGAAAAATCTGCAACAACATTGTGAAAACCCGAGGTAAATGGAAATTATGATTAGGGTCAGATATTTCTTTTACTTCAGTTGCGCATTTAATACAAAGTGAAGTTGTCTACAGACCCGTTACAGTCCAATTCAAATTAGGTTCCGTTTAGTCAAAAGTTAGCTTCCAAGTTTAATTTGTATAACAGTCTGCGGCAACAGCGTTTTGGTAATATGCCGACTTTTTATGGAGTGGGAGATAAATTTAAGCTAAATTTCCTACAGACACTCATTCAGGCTAAATTTCATACAGACAAATTGTATGGGGCAAATGCCACAAAAAGCACGGCAGCCTATGCACTCGTCTGCCCTCTCACTTCTCAGCGCTATCATTGCTGGCAAGTGTAGAAAGACGTTGACAGAGAGAAAAGTCGAGGACCGTGTCCCGTTGGACTGGCCTCAGACTGTTCAGCGCTAACATTGCTGGCAAGTGTAGAAAGACGTTGACAGAGAGAAACGTCGAGGACTGCGTCCAGTTGGACTGGCCTCAGACTTCTCAGTGATAACATTGCTGGCAAGTGTAGAAAGACGTTGACAGAGAGAAACGTCGAGGACCGCGTCCAGTTGGACGGGCCGCAGACTGCTCAGCGCTAACATTGCTGGCAAGTGTAGAAAGACGTTGACAGAGAGAAACGTCGAGGACTGCGTCCAGTTGGACTGGCCTCAGACTTCTCAGTGATAACATTGCTGGCAAGTGTAGAAAGACGTTGACAGAGAGAAACGTCGAGGACCGCGTCCAGTTGGACGGGCCGCAGACTGCTCAGCGCTAACATTGCTGGCAAGTGTAGAAAGACGTTGACAGAGAGAAACGTCGAGGACTGCGTCCAGTTGGACTGGCCTCAGACTTCTCAGTGATAACATTGCTGGCAAGTGTAGAAAGACGTTGACAGAGAGAAACGTCGAGGACTGCGTCCAGTTGGACTGGCCTCAGACTTCTCAGTGATAACATTGCTGGCAAGTGTAGAAAGACGTTGACAGAGAGAAACGTCGAGGACCGCGTCCAGTTGGACGGGCCGCAGACTGCTCAGCGCTAACATTGCTGGCAAGTGTAGAAAGACGTTGACAGAGAGAAACGTCGAGGACTGCGTCCAGTTGGACTGGCCTCAGACTTCTCAGTGATAACATTGCTGGCAAGTGTAGAAAGACGTTGACAGAGAGAAACGTCGAGGACCGCGTCCAGTTGGACGGGCCGCAGACTGCTCAGCGCTAACATTGCTGGCAAGTGTAGAAAGACGTTGACAGAGAGAAACGTCGAGGACTGCGTCCAGTTGGACTGGCCTCAGACTTCTCAGTGATAACATTGCTGGCAAGTGTAGAAAGACGTTGACAGAGAGAAACGTCGAGGACCGCGTCCAGTTGGACGGGCCGCAGACTGCTCAGCGCTAACATTGCTGGCAAGTGTAGAAAGACGTTGACAGAGAGAAACGTCGAGGACTGCGTCCAGTTGGACTGGCCTCAGACTTCTCAGTGATAACATTGCTGGCAAGTGTAGAAAGACGTTGACAGAGAGAAACGTCGAGGACCGCGTCCAGTTGGACGGGCCGCAGACTGCTCAGCGCTAACATTGCTGGCAAGTGTAGAAAGACGTTGACAGAGAGAAACGTCGAGGACTGCGTCCAGTTGGACTGGCCTCAGACTTCTCAGTGATAACATTGCTGGCAAGTGTAGAAAGACGTTGACAGAGAGAAACGTCGAGGACCGCGTCCAGTTGGACGGGCCGCAGACTGCTCAGCGCTAACATTGCTGGCAAGTGTAGAAAGACGTTGACAGAGAGAAACGTCGAGGACTGCGTCCAGTTGGACTGGCCTCAGACTTCTCAGTGATAACATTGCTGGCAAGTGTAGAAAGACGTTGACAGAGAGAAACGTCGAGGACCGCGTCCAGTTGGACGGGCCGCAGACTGCTCAGCGCTAACATTGCTGGCAAGTGTAGAAAGACGTTGACAGAGAGAAACGTCGAGGACTGCGTCCAGTTGGACTGGCCTCAGACTTCTCAGTGATAACATTGCTGGCAAGTGTAGAAAGACGTTGACAGAGAGAAACGTCGAGGACCGCGTCCAGTTGGACGGGCCGCAGACTGCTCAGCGCTAACATTGCTGGCAAGTGTAGAAAGACGTTGACAGAGAGAAACGTCGAGGACTGCGTCCAGTTGGACTGGCCTCAGACTTCTCAGTGATAACATTGCTGGCAAGTGTAGAAAGACGTTGACAGAGAGAAACGTCGAGGACCGCGTCCAGTTGGACGGGCCGCAGACTGCTCAGCGCTAACATTGCTGGCAAGTGTAGAAAGACGTTGACAGAGAGAAACGTCGAGGACTGCGTCCAGTTGGACTGGCCTCAGACTTCTCAGTGATAACATTGCTGGCAAGTGTAGAAAGACGTTGACAGAGAGAAACGTCGAGGACCGCGTCCAGTTGGACGGGCCGCAGACTGCTCAGCGCTAACATTGCTGGCAAGTGTAGAAAGACGTTGACAGAGAGAAACGTCGAGGACTGCGTCCAGTTGGACTGGCCTCAGACTTCTCAGTGATAACATTGCTGGCAAGTGTAGAAAGACGTTGACAGAGAGAAACGTCGAGGACCGCGTCCAGTTGGACGGGCCGCAGACTGCTCAGCGCTAACATTGCTGGCAAGTGTAGAAAGACGTTGACAGAGAGAAACGTCGAGGACTGCGTCCAGTTGGACTGGCCTCAGACTTCTCAGTGATAACATTGCTGGCAAGTGTAGAAAGACGTTGACAGAGAGAAACGTCGAGGACCGCGTCCAGTTGGACGGGCCGCAGACTGCTCAGCGCTAACATTGCTGGCAAGTGTAGAAAGACGTTGACAGAGAGAAACGTCGAGGACTGCGTCCAGTTGGACTGGCCTCAGACTTCTCAGTGATAACATTGCTGGCAAGTGTAGAAAGACGTTGACAGAGAGAAACGTCGAGGACCGCGTCCAGTTGGACGGGCCGCAGACTGCTCAGCGCTAACATTGCTGGCAAGTGTAGAAAGACGTTGACAGAGAGAAACGTCGAGGACTGCGTCCAGTTGGACTGGCCTCAGACTTCTCAGTGATAACATTGCTGGCAAGTGTAGAAAGACGTTGACAGAGAGAAACGTCGAGGACCGCGTCCAGTTGGACGGGCCGCAGACTGCTCAGCGCTAACATTGCTGGCAAGTGTAGAAAGACGTTGACAGAGAGAAACGTCGAGGACTGCGTCCAGTTGGACTGGCCTCAGACTTCTCAGTGATAACATTGCTGGCAAGTGTAGAAAGACGTTGACAGAGAGAAACGTCGAGGACCGCGTCCAGTTGGACGGGCCGCAGACTGCTCAGCGCTAACATTGCTGGCAAGTGTAGAAAGACGTTGACAGAGAGAAACGTCGAGGACTGCGTCCAGTTGGACTGGCCTCAGACTTCTCAGTGATAACATTGCTGGCAAGTGTAGAAAGACGTTGACAGAGAGAAACGTCGAGGACCGCGTCCAGTTGGACGGGCCGCAGACTGCTCAGCGCTAACATTGCTGGCAAGTGTAGAAAGACGTTGACAGAGAGAAACGTCGAGGACTGCGTCCAGTTGGACTGGCCTCAGACTTCTCAGTGATAACATTGCTGGCAAGTGTAGAAAGACGTTGACAGAGAGAAACGTCGAGGACCGCGTCCAGTTGGACGGGCCGCAGACTGCTCAGCGCTAACATTGCTGGCAAGTGTAGAAAGACGTTGACAGAGAGAAACGTCGAGGACTGCGTCCAGTTGGACTGGCCTCAGACTTCTCAGTGATAACATTGCTGGCAAGTGTAGAAAGACGTTGACAGAGAGAAACGTCGAGGACCGCGTCCAGTTGGACGGGCCGCAGACTGCTCAGCGCTAACATTGCTGGCAAGTGTAGAAAGACGTTGACAGAGAGAAACGTCGAGGACTGCGTCCAGTTGGACTGGCCTCAGACTTCTCAGTGATAACATTGCTGGCAAGTGTAGAAAGACGTTGACAGAGAGAAACGTCGAGGACCGCGTCCAGTTGGACGGGCCGCAGACTGCTCAGCGCTAACATTGCTGGCAAGTGTAGAAAGACGTTGACAGAGAGAAACGTCGAGGACTGCGTCCAGTTGGACTGGCCTCAGACTTCTCAGTGATAACATTGCTGGCAAGTGTAGAAAGACGTTGACAGAGAGAAACGTCGAGGACCGCGTCCAGTTGGACGGGCCGCAGACTGCTCAGCGCTAACATTGCTGGCAAGTGTAGAAAGACGTTGACAGAGAGAAACGTCGAGGACTGCGTCCAGTTGGACTGGCCTCAGACTTCTCAGTGATAACATTGCTGGCAAGTGTAGAAAGACGTTGACAGAGAGAAACGTCGAGGACCGCGTCCAGTTGGACGGGCCGCAGACTGCTCAGCGCTAACATTGCTGGCAAGTGTAGAAAGACGTTGACAGAGAGAAACGTCGAGGACTGCGTCCAGTTGGACTGGCCTCAGACTTCTCAGTGATAACATTGCTGGCAAGTGTAGAAAGACGTTGACAGAGAGAAACGTCGAGGACTGCGTCCAGTTGGACTGGCCTCAGACTTCTCAGTGATAACATTGCTGGCAAGTGTAGAAAGACGTTGACAGAGAGAAACGTCGAGGACCGCGTCCAGTTGGACGGGCCGCAGACTGCTCAGCGCTAACATTGCTGGCAAGTGTAGAAAGACGTTGACAGAGAGAAACGTCGAGGACTGCGTCCAGTTGGACTGGCCTCAGACTTCTCAGTGATAACATTGCTGGCAAGTGTAGAAAGACGTTGACAGAGAGAAACGTCGAGGACCGCGTCCAGTTGGACGGGCCGCAGACTGCTCAGCGCTAACATTGCTGGCAAGTGTAGAAAGACGTTGACAGAGAGAAACGTCGAGGACTGCGTCCAGTTGGACTGGCCTCAGACTTCTCAGTGATAACATTGCTGGCAAGTGTAGAAAGACGTTGACAGAGAGAAACGTCGAGGACCGCGTCCAGTTGGACGGGCCGCAGACTGCTCAGCGCTAACATTGCTGGCAAGTGTAGAAAGACGTTGACAGAGAGAATCGTCGAGGACTGCGTCCAGTTGGACTGGCCTCAGACTTCTCAGTGATAACATTGCTGGCAAGTGTAGAAAGACGTTGACAGAGAGAAACGTCGAGGACTGCGTCCAGTTGGACTGGCCTCAGACTTCTCAGTGATAACATTGCTGGCAAGTGTAGAAAGACGTTGACAGAGAGAAACGTCGAGGACTGCGTCCAGTTGGACTGGCCTCAGACTTCTCAGTGATAACATTGCTGGCAAGTGTAGAAAGACGTTGACAGAGAGAAACGTCGAGGACCGCGTCCAGTTGGACGGGCCGCAGACTGCTCAGCGCTAACATTGCTGGCAAGTGTAGAAAGACGTTGACAGAGAGAAACGTCGAGGACTGCGTCCAGTTGGACTGGCCTCAGACTTCTCAGTGATAACATTGCTGGCAAGTGTAGAAAGACGTTGACAGAGAGAAACGTCGAGGACCGCGTCCAGTTGGACGGGCCGCAGACTGCTCAGCGCTAACATTGCTGGCAAGTGTAGAAAGACGTTGACAGAGAGAAACGTCGAGGACTGCGTCCAGTTGGACTGGCCTCAGACTTCTCAGTGATAACATTGCTGGCAAGTGTAGAAAGACGTTGACAGAGAGAAACGTCGAGGACCGCGTCCAGTTGGACGGGCCGCAGACTGCTCAGCGCTAACATTGCTGGCAAGTGTAGAAAGACGTTGACAGAGAGAATCGTCGAGGACTGCGTCCAGTTGGACTGGCCTCAGACTTCTCAGTGATAACATTGCTGGCAAGTGTAGAAAGACGTTGACAGAGAGAAACGTCGAGGACTGCGTCCAGTTGGACTGGCCTCAGACTTCTCAGTGATAACATTGCTGGCAAGTGTAGAAAGACGTTGACAGAGAGAAACGTCGAGGACCGTGTCCAGTTGGACGGGCCGCAGACTGCTCAGCGCTAACATTGCTGGCAAGTGTAGAAAGACGTTGACAGAGAGAAACGTCGAGGACTGCGTCCAGTTGGACTGGCCTCAGACTTCTCAGTGATAACATTGCTGGCAAGTGTAGAAAGACGTTGACAGAGAGAAACGTCGAGGACCGTGTCCAGTTGGACGGGCCGCAGACTGCTCAGCGCTAACATTGCTGGCAAGTGTAGAAAGACGTTGACAGAGAGAAACGTCGAGGACTGCGTCCAGTTGGACTGGCCTCAGACTTCTCAGTGATAACATTGCTGGCAAGTGTAGAAAGACGTTGACAGAGAGAAACGTCGAGGACTGCGTCCAGTTGGACTGGCCTCAGACTTCTCAGTGATAACATTGCTGGCAAGTGTAGAAAGACGTTGACAGAGAGAAACGTCGAGGACCGTGTCCAGTTGGACGGGCCGCAGACTGCTCAGCGCTAACATTGCTGGCAAGTGTAGAAAGACGTTGACAGAGAGAAACGTCGAGGACTGCGTCCAGTTGGACTGGCCTCAGACTTCTCAGTGATAACATTGCTGGCAAGTGTAGAAAGACGTTGACAGAGAGAAACGTCGAGGACCGTGTCCAGTTGGACGGGCCGCAGACTGCTCAGCGCTAACATTGCTGGCAAGTGTAGAAAGACGTTGACAGAGAGAAACGTCGAGGACTGCGTCCAGTTGGACTGGCCTCAGACTTCTCAGTGATAACATTGCTGGCAAGTGTAGAAAGACGTTGACAGAGAGAAACGTCGAGGACCGCGTCCAGTTGGACGGGCCGCAGACTGCTCAGCGCTAACATTGCTGGCAAGTGTAGAAAGACGTTGACAGAGAGAAACGCCTAGGACCGAGTCCAGTTGGACTGGCCTCAGACTGCTCAGTGCTAACATTGCTGGCAAGTGTAGAAAGACGTTGACAGAGAAAAACGTCGAGGACCACGTCCAGTTGGACTGGCCTCAGACTTCCCAGCCCTAACATTGCTGGCCAGTGTAGAAAGACGTTGACAGAGAGAAAGGTCGAGGACCGCGTCCAGTTGGACTGGCCTCAGACTTCTCAGCGCTAACATTGCTGGCCAGTGTAGAAAGACGTTGACAGAGAGAATCGTCGAGGACCGCGTCCAGTTGGACTGGCCTCAGACTGCTCAGCGCTAACATTGCTGGCAAGTGTAGAAAGACGTTGACAGAGAGAAAGGTCGAGGACCGCGTCCAGTTGGACTGGCCTCAGACTGCTCAGCGCTAACATAGCTGGCAAGTGAAGACAGACGTTGACAGAGACAGACGTCGAGGACCGCGTCCAGTTGGACTGGCCTCAGACTGCTCAGCGCTAACATTGCTGGCAAGTGTAGAAAGACGTTGACAGAGAGAAATGTCGAGGACCGCGTCCAGTTGGACTGGCCTCAGACTTCTCAGCGCTAACATTGCTGGCAAGTGTAGAAAGACGTTGACAGAGAGAGACGTCGAGGACCGCGTCCAGTTTGACTGGCCTCAGACTGCTCAGCGCTAACATTGCTGGCAAGTGTAGAAAGACGTTGACAGAGAGAAAGGTCGAGGACCGCGTCCAGTTGGACTGGCCTCAGACTTCTCAGCGCTAACATTGCTGGCCAGTGTAGAAAGACGTTGACAGAGAGAATCGTCGAGGACCGCGTCCAGTTGGACTGGCCTCAGACTGCTCAGCGCTAACATTGCTGGCAAGTGTAGAAAGACGTTGACAGAGAGAAAGGTCGAGGACCGCGTCCAGTTGGACTGGCCTCAGACTGCTCAGCGCTAACATAGCTGGCAAGTGAAGACAGACGTTGACAGAGACAGACGTCGAGGACCGCGTCCAGTTGGACTGGCCTCAGACTGCTCAGCGCTAACATTGCTGGCAAGTGTAGAAAGACGTTGACAGAGAGAAATGTCGAGGACCGCGTCCAGTTGGACTGGCCTCAGACTTCTCAGCGCTAACATTGCTGGCAAGTGTAGAAAGACGTTGACAGAGAGAGACGTCGAGGACCGCGTCCAGTTGGACTGGCCTCAGACTGCTCAGCGCTAACATAGCTGGCAAGTGTAGACAGACGTTGACAGAGAGAGACGTCGAGGACCGCGTCCAGTTGGACTGGGACTCAGCAAGCCTCCGTGGTGGCGCTTCTTGCCATCCAGTGGGAGTCCGCCTGCCCCCTGCGGAGAGCTCCGCGCCTGCAAGTACTCCTGGTTTCCGTGCTGCCTCCGAGCCGCTGCCCCATTCAGCCGGGCGGCTGCCCGTCGCCTTAAGGAGCGGCTATTAGCCATGGATCTCGCATAGGATCGGCGCAGGCCTCGTTCGCCGCCAATAATCCCGCGCCGGGCCTATCTGATCGCAGTCCGTCAGCGGCGAAAGCGCGGCGCGAGCACAATGCCGTAATTAATGGCCGCTTATCGGAGCAAATTTAGTTCCAAATGACGGCTGTAGAACCAGCCGCGCAGTTGCTACGAGCCCGATTCATTTGCGACTGCGATGTCGTTAATTCTGGTCGACCTATTGTGGCGGAAAGCCATCCATCCTGTTCAGATCGTTGCAGCAGCGTCTGGCGCAACTCGGCTCTCCGAACTCGTCCGACGACTGCCGAGGCAGCGATCTGGTTTGTTAACAGATGTGCTGTGTGCTGAGGGCGCCTTCAAAGGTACGAAACAGTGGAGGCGAAGACTTCCTGGTGTGCAAAATTAACGTGGCAATATCTCGTCTCATACGAGCAAATAAACATAACACTTCAGTGTATTAATCACTTCACCAACGCGATCCAATTAAGACTTTTACCCACAAATGTGGAGCACCAAGAATGTTCTCCTCGAAGGTTTTCCGTACCTCACCTTGAAGAAACTGGATACAAAGGGCTATTAAAGAATTAAACTGATAAGTCAATGTCTGAGACCAGTGCGTTCATATTTCCGAGGCACTCCCTTATACTACGACGGTCACGCCAAAAGAAATGCACACTATTTTTTTGTCCATCTTTCATACTACATGTTTCGAAGTTTTACAGTGTGTAGATACATCCTTTAGGCACAGTATTTTCATTTCTCCACATAATTTCCATCTCTCTCAACTGCCTTACGCCATCTTGGAACCAGCGCCTGTATACCCGCAGTGTAAAATTGCGGACCAACCTGTTGGAGCCACTGTTTGGCAGCGTGCACAAGGGAGTCATCATCTTCAAATCTTCTTCCACAAAGAGAGTCTTTCAGTTTCCCAAAGAGATGATAGTCACATGGAGCCAAGTCAGGACTGTAAGACGGATCTTTCAGTGTTGTCCATCCGAGTTTTATGATCGCTTCGAGGGGTTTTTGACTGACATGTGGCCGTACATTGTCGTGCAACGGCAAAACATCCTGCTTTTGCCGATGTGGTCGAACACAACTCAATCTAGCTTGAAGTTTCTTCAGTGCAGTAACATATGCATCAGAATTCATTGTGGTTCCACTTGGCATGATGTCCACAAGCAAGAGTTCTGCTTTTCCAGCTTTTCCAGCAAAAGGTGTGGTTTTGAATTTTATTTTTCTTGGCTGAATTTGCATGATGCCACTCCACTGATTGCCTCTTCTTCTCTGGTGAAAAATGATGGAACCATGTTTCATCACCTGTCACAAAAATTCCAAGAAATTCATCTCCACCGTTCTCGTAATGCTCCAAAAGTTCGTTGCATACCGTTTTTCTTGTTTCTTTGTGAGTCACTGTCAACATCCTGGGAAACCACCTGGCACAAACCTTTTTTAACGCCAACACTTAAAGTATTCTGCAAACAATTCCTTCCCCTGTCCCAAACTAGCGTGACAATTCGTCCACTGTGATGCATCTGTCAGCAGTCACCAATTCGTTGTCTCTCTGTACATTGTCTGGAGTGTGTGCAATACGAGGCCTGCCGCTGCGAGGTAATCGTCAATATTGCCGTGCCCGCTTTCATCACGTAACCTGCTTGACCACCGACTCTCTCTCCTGCGATAGGACAGCACCATCTCCATACACCTTTTTCAACCTTTCATTGATGTTTTCCACTGTCTCGTTTTCACAGCATAGGAATTCTGTGACAGCACGTTGCTTCTGACGAACGTCAAGTGTAGCAGCCATCTTGAAGACATGCTGCGACGGCGCCACTCGCGGCAACAGGTTGACCTAAGTTTGAAAACAAGAATGTATCTACACACTGTAAAACTTTCTCACATGCAGAATGAAAATTGTATTTTTACAAAAATAGTGTGCATTTCTTTTGGAAGACCCTCGTATGTTTATACTACTAGGGATGTGAGTTATAAATTAAAATAAAATGAAAACCTTTTCTACAGCACGAGGTTTGTTCAGACAAGAACCGTATTTTACATTACTAAACATTATTATTAACTTTACAGATTATTTGTCCGTGTTCCCTTCAAGGTACGCTGAGGTGACATAGGTCGTTGAATACCATCTAATATAGAGTAGTACCTCATTTTACCAGGCATAGTGAAACAACAAGTCGTTGGACGTCCCCAACAGAAATACTGAGTCATGCTGCCTCTAAAGCCATCCATAACTGCGTTAAGTGTTGCCTATGCAGTAGTTTGTGCACGAACTGGCGTCTTGATTACTTTGCGTAAATTCTATATTCTACCATAATGGTCGTAAGGAGTGTGACCAAAATATAACTTAAATGTTTGTTCGACACTATAATAGTGAAGCGATACTCATAGTACCTAAATTTTTGTTCTTTAAACTTCCGATAAACGTTCCAAGGGATTCATGCCGCCGGCCGCGGTAGTCTCGCGGTTCTAGGCGCGCAGTCCGGAACCGCGCGACTGCTACGGTCGCAGGTTCGAATCCTGCCTCGGGCACGGATGTGTGTGATGTCCTTATGTTGGTTAGGTTTAAGTAGTTCTAAGTTCTAGGGGACTGATGACCACAGTTGTTAAGTCCCATAGTGCTCAGAGCCATTTGAACCATTTTTTTGATTCATGCCGGGCGATCTGGGTGGCCGAATCATTCGCTCGAGATCTCCAGAATGTTCTTCAAACCAATCGCGAACAATGGCGCATTCTAGTCCATAAAAGTTGCATCGTTTTCCCTGGGGAGCGGGGTGGTTGGTAGGGGTGGTGGTGGTGGGGGGGGGGGGGGGGGAGGGCGGAGAGCGGGAACATGACACCCATAAATGGTTCCAAATGATCTCTCCGTAGCCGAACATCCAGAGGACCCAGTCCATTCCATGTAAACACAGCCCACACCGTTATGAAACCATCACCAGCTTGCACAGTGCCTTGTTGACAACTTGGGCGCATGGCTTCATGGGGTCTACACCACACTCGGACCCTTTCATTAGCTATTACCGACGGAAATTTGTACTCATCTGTTCAAATGTGTGTGAAATCTTATGGGACTTAACTGCTGAGTTCATCAGTCCCTAAGCTTACACAGTACTTAACCCTTTGTTTCCTGACATAAGAAAATTTTTACTTTTTAACATTTTCTTTGCAGAATTTATGCTATTGTAGCCTCAAATGACGGTAGGATTTTTTGTAAAATTTTATTTTATTTTTTGCAACTTTTTTCTCTCCTGGTACTCAGAAGTACCGTCAGACTCCATGGACAGAATCACATGTGCAGAAAAATGCTCCAATTTTTATAACTTGTACTTCATTCCACATAAATATTAAATATTTTTACATTAAAAAATTAACAGAAATATGATATTTCTGAATTTTTTTTTTAAATTTCGCATAAATTTATTCTAGAGCAACTTTACAATACATAGGAACTTGGCTATACATTTTTCACAGTATATACATATCACATATTTAGTGATACCTCATGAAATTGTAGGAAACAGTTCTTTTTCTCATTGCAGCACAAATACACTTTACATGTACTACATTGTGAATGTGGTCTCGACTGAATTTTATTTTTTGCACACATTTCGCATCGTCCTCTTTTACAACTGAACACTACAAAATGGTTTCCTTCCTTCTCTTTGGCAGAGTTATTTCGTCTTTACCAGAGTTTCTCTTTTTGAGATTTGGCACTTGCTGTTAATTCATTAGCCGTAGTGCCACAGCACGCCTGAATTCCAGCAGTGGCAGTGCCCCATGTAGATCACTGAAAATGACGTAAGCATTGACAAAAGCAATTTCTATTGCTCCCCAGAAGAGACGGTGCCACCATTTCTTTGATCACTTCTCAAGACCATAAGTTGAATGTAATCTGTCTGCATGATCCACACCACCCATGTTTTTATTGTAATCACATACAATAACTGGACATGGTATAGACATACTAGTTCCATCTTCCTGTTTTCTTGTCACTACGCTCTGTTCGGTGCTATGGAAGTTTGACGCAAAATACACTACTTTATTTTCCTTCCATTGGAATACTGTTAGTTCTAAAGATGACACTCTGTGATTTGATTTAGACATTTTTCTTTAGGTAAATTCCCTGGCAAACCTTTCCTGTTTGTTCTAATTGTTCCACAGGCAAATGTATTTACGGATTTCTGTGTGAGAAAAAGTGGACAGAACAACTAGTGAGAGGTGACGCACTGTTGCTACAATAAAGTGTTCGCACAACCTGACGGTACTAATAAGTCCGCCTTATATTCTCCACTTTATCTCATTCACTTGTAACGTAATGCTTCAAACTATTATAAAAAAACAAAGAAGGTAAGTACGTACAATGGAAAACTCAACGGAAGTTTCAATAAATTGCGCACAAATTCAGGCAACACCATGGAAACAAGCACATAGAATCTTCTGTTTTCACAGCAGCGCGCGAAAAACAATTTCAAGCTCTGACCGCCAGAGAGGTCTATGTATTGCACAATAACAACTATGAAACAGTAGAGCAGAGTTACTGTTACATACCGACAGGCTCTAAGATCACGAAACTGCACCACGAGAAAATAATGAGAGTCAAAACTTACTGGTACTTTGAAGTACCGTCAGGCAACAAAGGGTTGAACTAAATTATCCTAAGGACGAACGCACACATCCATACTGAGGGAGGACTCGAACCTCCGCCGGGACCAGCCGTGTACTCATCTGACCAGGCCATGGTTTTCAAAGGCATTCGCATAGGTCGTCTTCTGCTATAGCATATTAATGCCTAACTTCACCGACCCATCCTGATGGATACGTTCGTCGTACGTCCCACATTGATTTCTGCGGTTGTTCCAAAAAGTGTTGCTTTTCTGTTAGCACTGACAACACTATTCAAACGACGCTGCCGTCGGTCGTTAAGTAAAGGCCGTCGGCCACTGCGTTGTCCGTGGTGAGAGGTAATGCCTGCAATTCCAAATTTTCGGCGCACTCTTAACACTGTAGTTCTGGGAGCATTAAATTCCCCAACGATTTCAGAATGCCAGATGGCCGTTATAAGAGTCGAGGGACATGAAAGGGAAGCAGTTGTTGGGAAGGGATTAAGACAGGGTTGTAGCCTCTCCCCGATGTTAATCAATCTGTATATTGTGCAAGCAGTAAAGGAAACAAAAGAAAAATTTGGAGTAGGTATTAAAATCCACGGAGAAGAAATAAAAACTTTGAGGTTCGCAGATGACATTGTAATTCTGTCAGAGACAGCAAAGGACTTGGAAGAGCAGTTGAACTGTTGCTCCTGGGGTATCGGCGAGGACCATTCGCAACCGTCTCCATGAAGCTGGGCTACGGTCCCGCACACCGTTAGGCCGTCTTCCGCTCACGCCCCAACATCGTGCAGCCCGCCTCCAGTGGTGTCGCGACAGGCGTGAATGGAGGGACGAATGGAGACATGTCGTCTTCAGCGATGAGAGTCGCTTCTGCCTTGGTGCCAATGATGGTCGTATGCGTGTTTGGCGCCGTGCAGGTGAGCGCCACAATCAGGACTGCATACGACCGAGGCACACAGGGACAACACCCGGCATCATGGTGTGGGGAGCGATCTCCTACACTGGCCGTACACCACTGGTGATCGTCGAGGGGACACTGAATAGTGCACGATACATCCAAACAGTCATCGAACCCATCGTTCTACCATTCCTAGACCGGCAAGGGAACTTGCTGTTCCAACAGGACAATGCACGTCCGCATGTATCCCGTGCCACCCAACGTGCTCTAGAAGGTGTAAGTCAACTACCCTGGCCAGCAAGATCTCCGGATCTGTCCCCCCATTGAGCATGTTTGGGACTGGATGAAGCGTCGTCTCACGCGGTCTGCACGTCCAGCACGAACGCTGGTCCAACTGAGGCGCCAGGTGGAAATGGCACGGCAAGCCGTTCCACAGGACTACATCCAGCATCTCTACGATCGTCTCCATGGGAGAATAACAGCCTGCATTGCTGCGAAAGGTGGATATACACTGTACTAGTGCCGACGTTGTGCATGCTCTGTTGCCTGTGTCTATGTGCCTGTGGTTCTGTCAGTGTGATCATGTGATGTATCTGACCCCAGGAATGTGTCAATAAAGTTTCCCCTTCCTGGGACAATGAATTCACGGTGTTCTTATTTCAATTTCCAGGAGTGTATATACACTCATGCTCACAAATTAAGAATAATGCTGATACATGGTGAAACAACGCTCTGGTGTTCTGTTTGCGGGTTTAAATCTGCTCGGGGTATGACCATGCGGTGGATTTGACCTGCGGTCGTCGCACGGTGGCGCTGGCAGCAGTCCACATACGCAGATGTGTGTTAGTGCATGTCAGAGTACGGTGCAGCGAGTACGTGTGCAGACGTTTTCAAACGTGCTAATGGTGACTGTGTGTTGAAAATGGCTCAAAGAACACATATTGATGACGTTATGTAGGGTAGAGTACTAGGGCGACTGGAGGCTGGTCAAACACAGCAGGTCGCAGCATAGGCCCTACGTGTGCCACAAAGTGTGATCTCAAGCTTATGGCAACGATTCCAGCAGGCAGGATATGTGTCCAGGCGCTACAGTACGGGACGTCCACAGTGTACAACACCACAAGAAGACCGACATCCCACCATTAGTGACGGCAGATGGCGACGGAGTACTGCAGGTAGCCTTGCTCGGGACCTTACCACAGCCACTGGAACAGTTGTCTCCAGACACACAGTCCACAGACGACTGAACAGACATGGTTTATTCGCCCGGAGACCTGGAAGGTGCATTCCACTGACTTCCGGTCACAGGAGAACCCGTAAAGCCTGGTGTCAAGAACACAGTACATGGTCATTGTAACAGTGGTCCCAGGTTATGTTCACGGACGAGTCCAGGTATAATCTGACAGTGATTCTCGCCCGGTTTTCATATGGCGTGAACCAGAAACCAGATACCAACACCTTAATGTCCTTGAAAGGGACCTGTTCGGAGGTCGTGGTTTGATGGTGTGGGGTGGGTTTATGATTGATGCACGTACACCCCTCTATGTCTTTGACAGAGGAACTGTAACAGGTCAGGTCATTTTGCACCAGTATGTCCGCCTTTTCAGGGGTGCAGTGGGTCCCACCTTCCTCCTGATGGAGGATAACGCACGGCCCCACCGAGCTGCCATCCTGGAAGAGTACCTTGAAACAGAAGATATCAGGCGAATGGAGTGGCCCGCCTGTTCTCTAGACCTAAACGCCATCGAGCACGTCTGGGATGCTCTCGGTCGACGTATCGCTGCACGTCTTCAAACCCCTACGACACTTGAGGAGCTCCGACAGGCACTGGTGCAAGAATGGGAGGCTATACCCAAGCAGCTGCTCGACCGCCTGATCCAGAGTATGCAAATACGTTCTGCGGCCTGTGTACGTGTACATGGTGATTATATCCCATATTGATGTCGGGGTACATGCGCAGGAAACAGTGGCGTTTCGTAGCACATATGTTTCGGACGGTTTTCTCAACTTACCCCCAATACCGTGGACTTACAGATCTGTGTTGAGTGTATTCCCTATGTGCATATGCTATTAGCGCCAGTTTTGTGTACTGCCACGTTGTGTGGCACCACATACTGCAGTTATCCTTGATTTATGAGCACGAGTGTAGATGGCAGTAGTCTCGCACACACAACACATTAAAGGGGCAGCGCATTGGCGGAGCTGTCACTTGCACTCCGCGCCGGCCGTCGCGAGCACTCCGCTGCTTGACACGCTGCGGCTCATTTCGTTACCGCCGCTGTGGCTGTTGCTGCTGGTGTACGTCGCAGACATGGCTGGACGAGGCAAGGGAGGCGAAGCCAAGGGGAAGTCAAGATCCCGCCTTCTCGCCGCCCTACTGGAGCATCTGGCCGAAGAAGTGCCGAGCGTAAAGAAGAGCGAGAAGAAGAAGAAGAAGACGCAGCACTGGTACAAGTGCCAACAGATTGGTCATAGAACAAAGTTCGGTGGCAACACGGTCGGGTACATGAAGTGTGCAAAGGCACACGACACACGCCACTGCAATAAGCCGCGGGATGTTGCTCCAAGGTGCGTCCACTGTGGTGGCGCACATGCTGCAAATTATCGTCGCTGCAGCTACACTACTGGTCGTTAAAATTGCTACACCACGTAGAAATGCAGATGGTAAACGGGTATTCATTGGACAAATATATTATACTACAACTGGCATGTGATTGCATTTTCACTCAATTTGGGTGCATAGATCCTGAGAAATCAGTACCCAGAACAACCACCTCTGGCCGTAATAACGGCCTCGATACGACTGGGCATTGAGTCAAACCGAGCTTGAATGGCGTGTACAGGTACAGCTGCCCATGCAGCTTCAACACGAAACCACAGTTCATCAAGAGTAGTGACTGGCGTATTGTGACGAGCCAGTTGCTCGACCACCATTGAACAGACGTTTTCAATTGGTGAGAGATCTGGAGAATGTGCTAGCCAGGGCAGCAGTCGAACATTTTCTGTATCCAGAAAGGCCCGTACAGGAGCTGCAACACGCGGTCGTGCATTATGCTGCTGAAATTTAGGGTTTCGCAGGGAACCGATGAAGGGTAGAGGCACGGGTCGTAACACATATGAAATGTAACGTCCACTGTTCAAAGTGCCGTCGATGCGAACAAGAGGTGACCGAGACGTGATACCAGTGGCACCCCATACCATCACGCCGGGTGATACGCCAGTATGGCGATGACGATTACACGCTTGCAATGTGCGTTCTTCGCGATGACGCCATACACGGATGCGACATTCATGATGCTGTAAACAGAACCTGGATTCATCCGAAAAAATGACGTTTTGCTATTTCTGCATTCAGATTCGTCGGTGAGTACACCATCGCAGGCGCTCCTGTCTCTGATACAGCGTCAAGGGTAACCGCAGCCATGGTCTCCGAGCTGACAGTCCATACTGCTGAAAACGTCGTCGAATTGTTCGAACAGATGGTTGTTGTCTTGTAGACGTCCCCATCTGTTGACTCAGGGATCGAGGCGTGCCTGCTCGATCCGTTACAGCCATGCGGATAAGATGCCTGTCATCTCGACTGCTAGTGATACGAGGCCGTTGGGATCCAGCAGGGCGTTGCGTATTACCCTCCTGAACCCAGCGATTCCATATTCTGCTAAGAGTCATTTTTTTAACTCATTTTGTTCGTTTTTTTTTCGTTCGTTTCACCTGCTCGGGGCGGACGTCACAAGACACTGCTGTTTGTGTATGAGAAATCGTTTGGAAAGTTTCCTCATGTTAGCACGTTGTAGGTGTCGCCACCGGCGCCAACCTTGAGTGAATGCTCTGAAAAGCTAATCATTTGCGTATCACAGCGTCTTCTTCCTGTCGGTTAAATTTCACGTCTGTAGCACGTCATCTTCGTGGTGTATCAATTTTAATGGCCAGTAGTGTATGTCAAGAACTGGAGGCAGTGAAAAAAGAAGCCCGATGCCACTAAACTCGGTAGCCCAACAAGACATGACGGCCGCCAAGAAGGAGAAGCGGCCTGCGACGCCGCGAAGAAGATGACGACCCGGGTTTCCGTGAATCACTGCTGAAAGCCACTCAGGTCTGAACTGGAAGAGGCGCGCCGTCACGTGTGGCCACTGGCGGAAGCCTTGACCGTCGTGTCTCGCAAGGAAGAGGCGCCGACCCCCACCAGGAAGGGGGTGGAAGTGGAGACGTAGACGACCGCTTCCCTGGCCGACGCGGACGCAGGCTCCTGGGGAGTTATCCGAGGAGATGGAGGAGGCGCCACAGCAGCTGGAAGAAGACGAGGAAGAAGCAGCACAAGTTGCTGCTGAAGCTGCACAAGTGGCTGCCGTCCCCTACGACCAAATGCCGCTGCCGGACAACCCGAAAGCCGCGAAGATGGTGACGGACACGTTAGCGAAATCACTGCTAGATGGTACGTACCCGCACTACTTCCACCTATATCCTTTCACCCCTCACGATACCCCTAAACCCTCCCTCCCCCACGAACCATACGATTTCGGTTGGGCAGCCGCAAATATGCACAACATCATTTCTAAGAAAGACCCAGCCCTGATCAATTCTTATTCCATCTTCACGCCTCGGGATTGGCAACACGACATAGCGGGTGATCAAAAAGTCAGTATAAATTTGAAAACTGAATAAATCACGGAATAATGTAGATAGAGAGATACACACATGCTTGGAATGACATGAGGTTTTATTAGAACCAAAAAAATACAAAAGTTCAAAAAATGGCCGACAGATGGCGCTTCATCTGATCAGAACAGCAATAATTAGCATAACAAAGTAAGACAAAGTAAAGATCATGTTCTTTATAGGAAATGCTCAATATGTCCATCATCATTTCTCAACAATAGCTGTAGTCGAGGAATATTGTTGTGAACAGCACTGTAAAGTATGTCCGGAGTTACGGTGAGGCATTGACGTCGGATGTTGTCTTAGCATCCCTAGAGATGTAGGTCGATCACGATACACTTGCGACTTCAGGTAACCCCAAAGCCAATAATCGCACGGACTTAGGTCTGGGGACCTGGGAGGCCAAGCATGACGAAAGTGGCGGCTGAGCACACGATCATCACCGAACGACGCTTCCAAGAGATCTTTCACGCGTCTAGCAATATGGGGTGGAGCGCCATCCTGCATAATACTCCATGTCATTCCAAGCATGTGTGTCAATTTTCACCTCTCTATCTACATTATTTCGTGATTTATCCAGTCTTCATATTTATACTGACTTTTGGATGAACAGGTAGATGTAGTGCCAAGAGCGAGGACTAGCACAACCAGTTATCTAATCCTGTCTCACTCAGGCAAGTTCAGTCTTTTCCCTAGTTCCAGCAAATAATCCTCACCCCATCAATTTTGGAGTAAATGTGTAATGACAAAGACTCCACATTTAGGCATCCTCTGCGAGGCTGTCAGTGATACAGAGCAAAGAGGAGTTCATTTGTACTCAAGTGATTTTCATGAGAAAAGGTTTCCGAGCTAGTTACGGCAGCACGACAGGAATTAAAAGGTTTCGAACGCGGGATGTTAGTTGGAACAAGACGCATATGTTGTTGTTGTTGTGGTCTTCAGTCCTGAGACTGGTTTGATGCAGCTCTCCATGCTACTCTATCCTGTGCAAGCTTCTTCATCTCCCAGTACCTACTGCAACCTACATCCTTCTGAATCTGCTTAGTGTATTCATCTCTTGGTCTCCCCCTACGATTTTTACCCTCCACGCTGCCCTCCAATACTAAATTGGTGATCCCTTGATGCCTCAGAACACGTCCTACCAACCGATCACTTCTTCTGGTCAAGCTGTGCCACAAACTTCTCTTCTCCCCAATCCTATTCAATACTTCCTCATTAGTTATGTGATGTACCCATCTAATCTTCAGCATCCTTCTGTAGCACCACATTTCGAAAGCTTCTATTCTCTTCTTGTCCAAACTATTTATCGTCCATGTTTCACTTCCATACATGGCTACACTCCACACAAATACTTTCAGAAATGACTTCCTGACACTTAAATCTATACTCGATGTTAACAAATTTCTCTTCTTCAGAAATGCTTTCCTTGCCATTGCCAGTCTACATTTTATATCGTCTCTACTTCGACCATCATCAGTTATTTTGCTCCCTAAATAGCAAAACTCCTTTACTACTTTAAGTGTCTCATTTCCTAATCTAATTCCGTCAGCATCACCCGACTTAATTCGACTACATTCCATTATGCTCGTTTTCCTTTTGTTGATGTTCATCTTATATCCTCCTTTCAAGACAGTGTCCCTAATTTGCTGGGAAGTGGCGGTGCGGTCCCCTACGGCACTGCGTAGGATCCTACGGTCTTGGCGTGCATCCGTGCGTCGCTGCGGTCCGGTCCCAGGTCGACGGGCGCGTGCACCTTCCGCCGACCACTGGCGACAACATCGATGTACTGTGGAGACCTCACGCCCCACGTGTTGAGCAATTCGGCGGTACGTCCACCCGGCCTCCCGCATGCCCACTATACGCCCTCGCTCAAAGTCCGTCAACTGCACATACGGTTCACGTCCACGCTGTCGCGGCATGCTACCAGTGTTAAAGACTGCGATGGAGCTCCGTATGTCACGGCAAACTGGCTGACACTGACGGCGGCGGTGCACAAATGCTGCGCAGCTAGCGCCATTCGACGGCCAACACCGCGGTTCCTGGTGTGTCCGCTGTGCCGTGCGTGTGATCATTGCTTGTACAGCCCTCTCGCAGTGTCCGGAGCAAGTATGGTGGGTCTGACACACCGGTGTCAATGTGTTCTTTTTTCCATTTCCAGGAGTGTATGTGCATATCGCTATCCCACGACTTTGGCTCTGAGCACTATGGGACTTAACATCTCAGGTTATCAGTCCCCTAGAACTTAGAACTACTTAAACCTAACTAACCTAAGGACACACATCCATGCCCGAGGCAGGATTCGAACCTGCGACCGTAGCAGTCGCGCGGTTCGGGACTGAAGTGCCTAGAACCGCTTGGCCATCGCGGCCGGCCCCACGTCAATGTACTATTCGAGCACATTTCCCATTTGAGATGACCTTTAAGGTGTCGGACGAATTTGCTTTTGGTATTCCGAAATCGGAATCTAAATTGACTTTACCGTATTGTTTATTCGTGACACGTGAAAATTTGTGCGGGACCAGTACTCGAACCCGAATTTCCCACGCGAATGGGAGCCTTAATCGCTTCACCGGGCCCCTCCAGGACCGACCCAAACTTTCAGATTTCACCCATGTCCACATATCGTAAGGTTCGCACACACACTGTGTGATAGCCGCCAAAGAAGGATTGTCGTTTTAATCTATCAGAGCATGTGATATTTATTATGTAGTTGTATAATGACTGTTTTGACAATTCTGAAGGAGTTATACCATTACATGATTTGCTGTGATGTCATCAGTACTCTGAAAACGGCGTTTTTTCGGGGCTGGCAAGTAGCCAGATCTTCTGAGACAGGTGACTGCGAGAGAGGACAGCCGTCTGATTTTTAGCACAGAGGTGACGAAATGACAAAGCTGGTTGTGCGGGGGCATTGTCTTGAGGCAGAAATTATGACTTCTCCCTCCACAACTCTAGTCTCTTTCTACGGATTATTTTTACGTAACTATTCCAAAACGCTTTCATAGTAGACACGATACACTTTTTCACCTTAAGTCAAGAATTCAGAATACGTAATTCCACTAAAGTCAAAGAAACAATGAGCATCTTTGACACCGAATAGACAGTGGCTTGCTTTCTTGGGGCGCGGGAGTCCGTTGCCAGTCTTTTGTGCTGATTGAACTTTGTCTCAGTCTCGTAGACATAAACCGAGCTTTAGTCTCCCGTTACAGTGCTTTGTGTGAATGTTTCATCGTCATTAGTCTGTTCAAGGAGATCGCGAGGAACGTCCACTCTGTTTTCTTTCTGTTGTTCTGTCTTGCGAGCAGGAAAAAAAGTTACTGCAACTCGACACATATGCACTTTTTGCGTCATAATTTTGTGGCATATCCCAGTTGAGATGCTAAACTCTTCTGCAATCGGCTATTTGGGCGCACCACGTCGTTGATTTTCTGAATGTGTGCTTCATCAGTTGAAGAGACCTTCCTGGTGGAGGACCATCTTCAACTAACCGCAGACCACCTTTAAATAGTGAAAACCGTTTGTGACATTGCGTATGTCACAGAGAATCATCTCTGTAAGCTTGGTTCAAAAGCTGAAACGTTTGTGTTAAGGCACTCCTCGCTTTCACGCAAAATTTTTCATTGTGCTATTGCTCCAGAAACTCGCACATTAGAAAAATCGCCACTAACATTCAAACATGTTGTACTCAGATAACAATATCACTAAAAAACATTTTCATTTCACTCTCTACAATGGACCTTACAAGTCCCATACTTCCTCCGCTGTTCTTGTATATTATATACTACCACGTGTCCATTTAACTAACGTCTTTTATGGTTAAGCTTTCCAGTATACTCCTTCCCTCTCCTTTTGTATTCCATACCATCTCATTACGTACTTAACGTTCACTTAATTTTAACTGTACCAGTCACGTTTCAGGGGAACAGTAGATCCGATTCTAAGAACGTGCTGTTACGAGCGACGAGCGCTAATAGCAGTTATACTGTTACTAATCAGTTTATCTCTTTCTAATATATCCTGTATCTGCAGAAAAACAACATGGGATTTTTGACTTCTACGTTGATGCTCATACATTTTTATACCAAATCTAGTTTTGTAAACTGTTTCGTCGTCACCAGTGCACTCTTATTCTTCTCCTCTTTTTCTCCCCTACATATTCCACAATTCTTAATGGATTATCTTTCATCATTCAGCGTGTCATGTGTTGGAATCGGTTGCTACTTCGGTAACGTAATGGTTACGCGAAATAACGTACTCACTTCTCTGTAACTCCGAGCTAGCATCCAGTCAAATTTCACCTTCTATGAAAGTCTGCTTCATTGAAAGTCACACAAAGTATGAAACGTAGAACGTAGTGTACCACTCTCCCATTGCTTCAATCCAACAAGTGAAGTGTTTGTACTGAATAAGTTTATGTTGTTTGTCTCTTACAGCTTGCGTTTTCTATTTGAAACACGAACGGAAAAGAAAAAAATAAATAAAATAAAAGAAAAAACGTAACAGTGGCGACAAGAAAAGTTGATGTTAACGAGATATGAGATAAGAACGCCTTACAGAGGCTGATAATTACTGTTGAGAAGAACATTACCTAAACCATCAAATGCAGACCCTAGTTATTTACGAGCAGAGGTATAAAACATTTAAGTATAGCCAATGTATGCCGATCCGTATACAAGAAGGCCGTTAGCGTCCTTTGTAGATACTTGCTCAACGGGCCACTGTTCTGAGGGGAGGGAAGATCATTCCATTGTGGGGTTAGTCGGCACACCTGCCGGTGAAACACTCATGCCGCCCAGAGCAGACCAGATTCTGCGAAGCAGGGAGAACGGCCTTTGCTTTCTGGACAGGTTCTAGTCCCTTCTCGCAGCCATGTATGCCACATGGTGAAGTTATTTTACCCCACGTTGCGACCGACCACCATGATACGCGCACGCAATGCATTCCTTCATTCACAGTCTCTTGATTTGTATTTGACGAGAACATATTTACTGTTACAGGGATGAACACTGTCAGGATTCCAGAATGAGATTTTCACTCAGCAGCGGAGTGTGCGCTAATATGAAACTTCCTGGCAGATTAAAACTGTGTGCCCGACCGAGACTCGAACTCGGGACCTTTGCCTTTCGCGGGCAAGTGCTCTACCAACTGAGCTACCGAAGCACGACTCAGGCCCGGTACTCACAGCTTTACCGGGCGTGAGTCGTGCTTCGGTAGCTCAGTTGGAGCGCACACTCCGCTGCAGAGTGAAAATCTCATTCTGGAAACATCCCCCAGGCTGTGGCTAAGCCATGTCTCCGCAATATCCTTTCTTTCAGGAGTGCTAGTTCTGCAAGTTTCGCAGGAGAGCTTCTGTAAAGTTTGGAAGGTAGGAGACGAGGTACTGGAAGAAGTAAAGCTGTGAGTACCGGCCGTGAGTCGTGCTTCGGTAGCTCAGTTGGTAGAGCACTTGCCCGCGAAAGGCAAAGGTCGCGAGTTCGAGTCTCGATCGGGCACACAGTTTTAATCTGCCAGGAAGTTTCACTGTCACAAGATTATTTGATTCTGTTTGGAGCAGCGCTTTCCAGTACCCAGTACGAGGACTTCCGCCCTGCCACTGCTTTTAACTTGGTTGTAAGACAAATGACGGATCAGGAATGTTACCAGCCAGGACTGTTTTAATTCATCCAAATACTAGACATGTTAGTGGGATTCAGGGATTGCTAACTGAGGATAAATTGGAGTTCAGATATTTTACTTTATAACCAGGTGAAACAGCCCGGAGACTGATCGGAATCGGAGAATCTGAACCGACTTTAATTTATTTCTTCCACAATATTGCCCAATGCTCTAGGCCGCGTATTGATGTCAGCATGGCAAAAGGTTAATGAGGACTGCAGATAATGGTCGCAGAATAGACGTTGAGCGGATCGCTATGATTCCTCGCCGTTTTTTACCAAAAGAGCACAAGTCACAGACAAAAACTGTTGAGTGAAACATACGTTTGTGAAAGTGAAATCCGTAGGATAAACTATCAGTCTCATAGGTTCGACTTACTTTTTGCCCAGGTTTCAGCATCGTACGTTTCCTATAAAAAATAATGTACCCACTTTATGTTACGATGTTGTAATTAAATTGTAGGATTACTACTGTTAATGTTAATCCACAAAATTTTCATATATAAGCTTGTAGCATTATTCTGTTTTTGACTGTTGTGTACTTTGCAATTAATGTTAAAGTACAATCAGAACATAAAGAACAGATACTAAATGCACCAAGCACTCAGTTGTGACCCATCCCAACATTTTATATCACATTCTCTGGCTGGAGGTTCAGCTAAAACTGTCTGTTCACTTCAGATACGATCTCTCGTAGTTTTGTTAAGTCTACATGATTTAACTTGAAGAAAATTTTGGTCTCTTAAGACTCCAATGAAGACTATGTTACTGTAAACAACATTTTATAGCAACCGGCTGAAAATTTCACTATCGTAAAATTTCTGATATGTTCAATGCTAAAACGAATATCAACTTTTGGGTTGATAGTGAGGTCGGTAACACTCTTACGGATTGTGAAATCCTCAGCGACCATTTTACAGACTGGTACGCTGAAATTCTTGAACGTGAGGTCACGGTGAGGCATTCCTTCAAGAGCTTCCAGCTGTAATGAAGAAATTGGTGTCATTGTAGACAATGAACGTTCCTACAGAAATGAAAATTTGTGCTTTGGGCCCACTTGAAAGTAACTTTTAGAGAAATTGGAGAGACAGCTTTTCGCAAACACTGATTTACACATTGTAGGAGTAGACACCGATAAAAATGGTTCACCGCCAGGCCAACAGATGTCGGGGACATGTGTGCTGCAATCTCGTAACCGGTGCGCTTTAGGCCCTTATGGTACTCGGCGCATCAACTGATGCTGACCAGCGTTTTGTAGTATTCGACTTTATGAATTTCCTGGAACGTAGTGCTATATCCGTATATTTCGAAACGAAGAGAAACGCAGAAATCTTATTGATAACGCCTATGTTTACATCTACTCCTCAAGTCAACGTACGGTGTGTGGCGGAGGGTACCCTGTACCATTGCCAGTCATTTCCTTTGCTGTTCCACTCGCAAACAGAGCGAGGTAAAATCGACTGTCTATACGCCAGCGTATGAACTCTAATGTCTAGAATCTTATCTTTGTGGTCCTTACGCGCAGTGTCTATTGGCAGCAATAGAACCGTTCGGCAGTCAGCTTCTCTAAATTTTCTCGATATTGTTTCTCGGAAAGAACGTGGCCTTTCCTCCAGGTATTCCCATTTGAGTTCCCGTAGCGTCTCCGTAACACGCGTTGTTCGAATGGTTCAAATGGCTCTGAGCACTATGGGCCTCAACATCTGAGGTCATCAGTCCCCTAGACCTAGAACTAAGTAAACCTATCTAATCTAAGGACATCACACACATCCATGCCCGAGGCAAGAATCGAACCTACGACCGTAGCAGCCCCTTGGTTCCGCATATTGTTCGAACCAACCTGTAACAAACCTAGCAGACAGCCTGTGAATTGCTTCGATATCTTCCTCCAATCCGACCTGATACGAATCCCAAACACCCGAGCAGTACTCAAGAATAGGTCTCTCCAGTGTCCCACATGCTGTCTCCTTTACAGGTGAACCACTCTTTTCTAAAATTATCCCAATAAGCTGAAGTCGACCATTCGCCTTCCCTACCATAGTTCTCACATTCTCGTTCCATTTCATATCTATTTTCAGCGTTACGGCCAGATATATAAACGACTTCACTCTGTCAAGTAGGACACTAATAAAACTGTAACTGAACATACAGGTTTGTTCTTCCTACTCATCCGCATTAACTTACATTTTTCCACATTTAGGGCCAGCTGCCATTCATCACACCAAATGGAAATTTTGTCTGAGTCGTCTTGCATCTTCCTACAGTCACTCAACTATGACACCTTACCATACACCACGGCATCATCAGCAAAGAACTGCAGATTGCTGTCCACCTTGTCCGCCAAATCATTTATGTATGTATAGAACAACATCGGTCCTATCACATTGCCCTGGGGCACTCCTGAGGATACCCTTGTCTCTGATGAACATTCATCGTCGAGGACAACATACTGGGTTCTATTATTTAAGAAGTCTTCGAACCACTCACAAATCTGAACTTATTCCATGTGCTCCTCCCTTCGTTAAGTCTGCAATGGGACGCCGTGTCAAATGCTATCCGGAAATCTAGGAGTATGAAATCTGCATGTTGCCCTTCATCCATAGTTCTCAGTATAACATGCGAGAAAAGGGCAAGCTGAGTTTCGCACGAGCGATGCTTTCTAAAACCATGCTGATTCGTGGGGATAAGTTTCTCAGCCTCAAAAAAGTTTAAGATATTCGACCTGAGAATAAATTCAGAGGTTTCTCCGGCAAACCGAAGTTATTGATACTGGTCTACAATTTTGCGGATCTGTCCATTCACCCTTTTTATATACTGGGATCACCTGCAACGGCCAGTTTCCCTAAAGCAGTGGCATTTTTCAGCACGATAATGCGCCATGTCACGAGGCCAGGAGTGAGGTGGAGTGGTTCGAGGAACACAGTCGCGAGTTCCAGTTGGTGTGCCGGCCCCCCAACTCGACAGATTTGAACCCGATCGAACAGGTCTGGGATGTGACTGATCCTGGAGTCTGTGGTCATCCCCCCTCCCCGGAGTATGTGTGCAGATGTGGTACCAACTCCCTCCAGCGACCTGACAAGGCTTGTTTGTTGCCATGACACGACACGTAGCAGCTGTTATCCGTACCAAAGGTGGACGAACCGGCTGTTAGGTAGGTGGTACTCATGTTTAGGCTGATCAGTGCAATCCACAGTGATCTTGCAGTGAGAGTGAGCTATCAAATAGTTCTTAAATTAGCCGCAACTGCCCGACCCTTCGGCGGCAGAGCATTTGTTAGAGATTGCTTTGTTGCTGTTACAAAAATCTTGTGTCCAGCGAATCTTTCTGTTTTAGAAACAGTTCCTCTTTGACGGAAAAGAGTTTGCAGCGGTATCTAAGAAATGGCAAGCGACATGGAAATGCAACTGAAAGCTCTACAGCTCGCAACACTTTGTGCAAAAATGACATAAATTTGAAGTCTTACGCATGTATCAAACACCGCATTGTAAGTAGGCTGTTTAGGTTTTTACGTGGTGCATTCAAGTTCTAAGGCCTCCGATTTTTTTTCTAATTAACTACTCACCCGAAATCGATGAAACTGGCGTTACTTCTCGACGTAATCACCCTGCAGACGTACACATTTTTCACAACGCTGACGCCATGATTCCATGGCAGTGGCGAAGGCTTCTTTAGGAGTCTGTTTTGACCACTGGAAAATCGCTGAGGCAATAGCAGCACGGCTGGTGAATGTTCGGCCACGGAAAGTGTCTTTCATTGTTGAAAAAAGCCAAAAGTCACTAGGAGCCAGGTCAGGTGAGTAGGGAGCATGAGGAATCACTTCAAAGTTGTTATCACGAAGAAACTGTTGCGTAACGTTAGCTCGATGTGCGGGTGCGTTGTCTTGGTGAAACAGCACACACACAGCCCTTCCCGGACGTTTTTGTTGCAGTGCAGGAAGGAATTTGTTCTTCAAAATATTTTCGTAGGATGCACCAGTTACCGTAGTGCATTTGGAATGCAATGGGTAAGGATTACGCCCTCGCTGTCCCAGAACATCATCATTTTTTCAGCACTGGCGGTTACCCAAAATTTTTTTCGTGACGCTGAATCTGTGTGCTTACATTGAGCTGACTGGCGCTTGGTTTCTGGATTGAAAAATGGCATCCACGTCTAATCCATTGTCACAACCGACGAAAAGAAAGACCCATTTGTGTCGTTCCGCGTCAACATTGCTTGGCAACATGCCACACGGGCAGCCATGTGGTCGTCCGTCAGCATTCGTGGCACCCACCTGGATGACACTTTTCGCATTTTCAGGTCATCATGCAGGATTGTGTGCACAGAACCCACAGAAATGTCACCTCTGGAGGCGATCTGTTCAACAGTCATTCGGCGATCCCCAAAACAATTCTCTCCACTTTCGCGATCATGTCATCAGACCGGCTTGTGCGAGCCCGAGGTTGTTTCGGTTTGTTGTTACACAATGTTCTGCCTTCATTAAACTGTCGCACCCACGAACGCACTTTCGACACATCCATAACTCCATCACCACACGTCTCCTTCAACTGTCGATGAATTTCAATTGGTTTCACACCACGAAAATTCAGAAAACGAATGATTGCACGCTGTTCAAGTAAGGAAAACGTCGCCATTTTAAGTATTTAAAACAGTTCTCATTCTCGCCGCTGGCGGTAAAATTCCATCTGCCGTACGGTGCTGCCATCTCTGAGACGTATTGACAATGAACGCGGCCTCATTTTAAAACAATGCACATGTTTCTATCTCTTTCCAGTCCGGAGAAAAAATATCGGAGGCCTTAGAACTTGAATGCACCTCGTATGTTGGTAACGGCACGTAGCGCTCCGTATGAAAATCACTGACTGTGTTGTGTACAGTCTGTGGCTAATTGGCATTGTTGGAATATTCGCTAGTGTAGTGTTGGGCAGTTGGATGTGAACAGCGCGTAGCGTTGCGCAGTTGGAGGTAAGCCGCCAGCAGTGGTGGATGTTGGGAGAGAGTTGGAAGAGTTTTGAGAGCGGACGATCTGGACGGGTGTCCGTCAGAAAAAGGAAATTTGTAAGACTGGATGTCATGAACAGATACATATATGATAACTTTTGAACATTATTAAGGTAAATACATTGATCGTTCTATATCAAAATCTTTCATTTGCTAACTATGCCTATCAGTAGTTAGTGCCTTCAGTGGTTTGAATCTTTTATTTAGCTGGCAGTAGTGGCGCTCGCTGTATTGCAGTAGTTCGAGTAACGAAGATTTTTGTGAGGTATAAGTTATTGTTAGTCAGGGCCATTCTTTCGTAGGGATTATTGAAAGTCAGATTGCGTTGCGCTAAAATAAATATTGTGTGTCAGTTTAGTGATGATCAGAATAAGTAAAGAGAGAAATGTCTGAGTATGTTCAGTTTTACTCAGCTGTTTGTAAATCAAGTAAAGTGAGAGGTTTACCAGCACAGTAATTTATAATTTGTCTAGGAGGACGTTTCTGCATGAACTGCTGTCTACTTTCGGTAACATTCGATGCGAAGCAGTTGGGAAACACCATACCGATTCCTCAATTTCGTATCGTAGCCTGTGTGTTATAAAAGCGGTTAAAGCCTTCATGAGATCTAAGTTACAGCACAAAAGGCAGGCTGTCGATGGATCATCGTGGTGAAGTGGTTATAACAGTTGAGTTATGGAGGGTATTGTATGTTTATAGCAGGTTCGCGTCAGTATCTAATTTTTTTTTTATACTCACGTTTTTAAAAGGTCCTGTTACTACCTTACTAAGTCAATAGAAGTATGTTGTGTGATATTCGGTATTACGTAAATACAATTGTGCTCTCTGTCACTCGCTCTCTCTCTCTCTCTTTGTCCTTGTAAGTCAGTAGCCCGTCTCACTTTCAGGGTTCATGAAGGCATATTAGGAGAAACGGTACGACTTTTACAGTAAGTTTCAGGGGTTAATTTGTGAAACACTTTAATTTCTGCCGTATCGTCACCGCAGTCCACATAAAGGCAGAATTTTACATTTTTATGAACGATGTAACTTTGCGGTTAACTTAACCTGCAGTAAAGCAGCAGCGTAACCTCCAGTTCTCTCCACTTCGGATAAACGCTATGAAAGTAATATCCGCCTGGCGTGTTGTGAACCGAATGATCGCGAAAGTCGATAGACAGCTCTTGTCGGTTTCGATTTAGCGTGTGATGGACGGGGCCCACGAGAAAACGAACTTGTGACGTCACACCAGTGGGCTTGTCCGCCACACTTCGCAAACGTTCGGCTCCGTGCAGGACTTACGGGAAATCAATACGTCGATGAAGAGATACCCACTAAAGGCGTTAACTTTGTCGTGTGCTATCGAGAGCTTACATGCATTTAAGCGCGAAATAAGAGTTATTGCAGGCACTCGTAAGACCTGCAAGGTCACATGCTGTGACGTACGCACTACGTCCTCCCTTTCTCGTGCGCCTCGATGACGTCAAAGTGACGTCACGTTCGCACGAAGTGTTGTTAACTGTAGGTTATCCAGCTAAGAGACAATACCCTTCGGTCCTCGGGTGAATAGGGTGAGGGAAGGAAAACAGGTTCGTCACTGTGGAGGGATGGGCTGAGACGAGGGGTGAGGAAGGAGAAGTGGATCGTGTGTGTTTGTAACAGAGCACTGGAAACTGTGCTTCTAGTCTCTGTCACCTGAATTGCGCCAAAACCATGTCATACTCAAAGTGTTCGACATAATAGTGAAAAAACTGCGAGCAATAAAATTATGTGACAAAATTCTGGTGGGGCTGAGCCCCTCTGGCCCTTACGAAAGAGCCGCCCCTGCAACCAGTGCCTAAAATGCATGTAACCCCAGACTGTGTGATTATGTAAATGTGAAGTTGTCATTACAATGTGGCACGTAACACCGTTACGATTTCCCGACCAGTCAACGACCTCGACCCCTGCTGGGAGAGCGGCCAGCTGCGCGACTAGCGAGGAAACCCGCGGCTGCTATCTGGCTCGCACTGTGTTATCCCCTTCCGGCAGCGGCCGCTGCTTCCGGCACTGCTCTACTACAGCAGTGCAACCACGAGCATCGCAACGCCGGCTGCCCCGCTCACCTCCTTGTCTTACAGTGGTCAGTTCCTTCCAGGTTGCGAAAAGGGGCCGGCCGTTATGGTCGAGCGGTTCTAGGCGCTACAGTCTGGAACCGTGCGGCCGCTACGGTCGCAGTTTCGAATCCTGCACAGGCATGGATGTGTGTGAGTCCTTAGGTTAGTTAGGTTTAAGTAGCTCTAAGTTCTAGGGGACTGATGACCTCAGAAATTAAGTCCCATAGTGCTCAGAGCCATTTGAACCATTTTTTTGCAAAAATACTCTAATGAACATGCGGCGGGACATGGACTATATATTTTTAATATGTGTAATACTTCAAGATGAGGGCTCTTGAGAAAGTAAAGTCCGACCGGCGCAAAATGGAAACCACAGTGAAAATCAAAAATTTTTTATTCCCAACTGTTAGCCACACCTTCCAGTTATCTCTCTAAATAGTCGCCGCTGCGCCAATTCTCTATACTGGTCTGCCTTTCGTTGTTTGTCCCAAAATGTTGTCTTCATAGCCACAGGTTCATATGAGCAGAGAAGAACATCGGAGAGAGCCAATTAGCGACTGTATTGTGGTTTATCAAACACTTCCCATCGAAAACGCTGCCTCTGCAGAATGCGGCTAAGAATTGTCTAGAAGAAAGAAACACATGACACTTATCTTATGTGTGCTGCATAGCTTCAGGGGAAATCTCTCGGGATCACATACTTGGCGGGAGAGATTATTTTTCTACACGTGTCTGAGTGTTCACTGTGCCCTCAGAACCGAGAAGAGCTACGTGACGCGGTTGATGAGCATTCTAGAGACACGCTCCACCACGACTGTGCAAAAGTTCCATCAAATTTTCACTGTGGTTTCCATTTCGTGCCAAATCGGACCTTACTTTCCAAATATTCCTCTTATATGTAACATATAAACGGCAACTTTGTTCTGCGAAATCTAAAAAAGTACTCGAGAGATTTACTTCAAATTTTTAAATATTAATTGAATAAACGGTTTTACAAATATAACAGTGAAACGTTAGGCAACAGGGTAGCTGTATTTATGGTTTATCGGCTTATGATTAGAATACCACAGAATATGGATTTGCAAGAACAATAAACAAGGCTCAAGGTCAGAGACAGGGGTGAGGAGGAGACTGACGGGAGTGTGGGAGGGAATGGACAGAGAAAGAAGGAGGAGATGATAGAGAGATATTGGGAGAGTGGTAGGAGGAGATGGAGAGAGAGGGAGAGGAAAAGATGGGCGGATAAAGGGCTGGGTCGAGGTGATGGACAGAGAGAAGGGAGGAGAGATGAGGCTGGACAGATGGAGAGAGACGAGAGGAATAGAAGATGGAAAGGGGGTGGAGGTAAGGGTAAGAGGTGGGGACGAATAAAGAGAGAGAGCGGAGGACATCGACAAAGACAGGTGGAAGGAGGGAGAAGGAGATAAGGCCTTCCATCCAGTTCCCGTAGGTGTAAGAAACGTGTACTTTCTCTTTCTTAACCAGACTGAGCCACAGCGACGCGTTGTGCTAAACAAGTTGTAAGGCCAATATTACACTATCAAATTTCTTTGTCAAATATCTTTGTCAAAAATCTTTGTCAAAGATATTTGATG
The DNA here is from genome assembly GCF_023898315.1 of Schistocerca nitens. Taxonomy (NCBI): domain Eukaryota; kingdom Metazoa; phylum Arthropoda; class Insecta; order Orthoptera; family Acrididae; genus Schistocerca; species Schistocerca nitens. The sequence continues at coordinate 75,836,539 of NC_064617.1, forward strand.
GTGTAATAGGAAACTTCGTCAAATGTCGTCCACTATTTGATCAAATCTAGGGCCTTGCTGTAGATTTGATCAAAGAAGTCGCTTATCTTCTGTTCACTGCAATGTGACATGTTACCACATGGAGCTGTAGCATCGCTGCAGCATTCTGTCATCTGTAGTGTTTTTATAAACATTGCCGGTAAATACAATTGGTGTGTGCCGACAACCATAAAATTAATAGAGATGTATGAAGCTGATGAGGTGCTTTACAACGTGAGGCATGGAGACCTGACCTGACCTGACCTAACCCAACCTAACCTAACCCTCTCCTCTAGCAAGCAATCGGAGTGTTACAGTGAGCCTGTCTTCTGCAGATGTAGCAGTTCTTAAGTGAATATTGTGCTTTGTGATATGAGAATGCACTTCACTGAGCACATACAGAAATGAATGCTCATCCATTCTTAAGTAATTGATGTACGACTTGACGTCCTCCAATATAAGCTCACGTAACACGTTTTGTTGAATGCTTTTATCGTCCCACTGCTTCAGCCAGGTATGTTTCCTTTTTTTTCCCCCCTTCTCTGCTGCATGTGCACACAGTGCAATTGTGGACTATGCGGCTGGTCCCGGCGGAGGTTCGAGACCTCCCTCGGGCATGGGTGTGTGTGTTTGTCCTTAGGATAATTTAGGTTAAATAGTGTGTAAGCTTGAGAGGTGGTATGAGCCCCCTCTCATATTTCTATTTTACTCTGACTAATTCGATTTTCCTCTCTAATTGCATGTGGTGAAAAATTGCTATTCCTTCCCAAGCGGACTCTCCACGCAGCGTCTTTCGTCGCCCGGGTGATCCGGTGACAGGCGAGTTATGCTGAGTTTGAAAGGGTTATGCCGACGGGTGTGAGGGAGTCGAGTGGATGCTTTCCAGACGCCGACATTGTCATAAGAGCGGCGGCGACACGCCCAGAGGGGATAGAAGGGGCGGCTGGGCTAGAGATTGCGTTACTTCACAGAAACTTAGTGAAAACACTTTCTGGCGGGCTACCAGCGAGGCGTGGGAATGACTTGTGTTCCCAGGCTGTCTTGGCGGGCAAATTCCTGCGCTTTCTGCAAAATCGTAACTGTGATTGGCTTGCTCAGGGCATAGCTCCGTGACGTCGCAAAATCGGCGCAGAAATTGGCGCCAAGAATCTCCATTGGTGGAATGGTAGTGCTCCGGCAATTGAGTGGAATTTTCCACCAGTTTATGAGTTGCTGATTGGAACATTTAACCACGGCCACTGTCGTGGGGGCGGGAATGTTCTGTGTTTGGTTTGTACGGGTGCTCTGGGGAGAGTCGGGTCTCGCCTTTCGGTCGGGGTAGGTTACAAGACTGAGCTCTCGCTGCTCTGGACAGCCTGCCTTCCGTTGGCTGTTAATATACTTTTATATAATTGTAACTGTTTGACGAAGTTGCTCAAGTTCCGACTTCAACATAACTTTCCGAGTACAGTTGGCAATTGAGCGTTCTGCGTACAAGCGGCCTATGTTGTTCGTCTTGAGCAGTTTTGGCTAAAGTCGACTGTATCAGAGTTACTGTGTGACTTTGCTTGTTAAAATCAATCACTGTACCGTCAGTGATTGTGTGGCGAGCCTTCTTTGTCTCCCTCAGAGGCGCATTTGTATTGATAAGAAGTCTTTAGTCTGGAACAACCAGACCAGGATAATTTGTTTCGGGCTATACATGTGACATCATCATCACCATGACTGGACGTCGAAGCAACCAGCCATCGCTTCCGGTACGTCAGATCGTGTCCTTGCAGTTACGAAGATAGCTTGGTAATGTATGCCCGCAGCACCGGCAGATTAGGGAATTTTGCTCTGTGATAGTCAGAGCTCAGCAGAGCGCGCCTGTTCCTGTCTTTTTCTTATGTGGTTCTGCTTGGGTGTTCATTGTCTGAGTTCTCACCACTGTAACAGCAATTAATGTTGGGTTGGCTGGGTATTTTTCTAGAGATTTGAGTTGCAAGGAATTGGCTCCACATACCACTTGGTCATAAACGTTGAAAGGGTACAGTACCGCCCGACATTGAAAATAGGTACAACATACTTCATTATTTTTGTCAGAACAACACATTTTTTTCTAATAATAACTCAATTTCAATTAATACAACGAAGCCGGATACCAGTGTGGGAAAGTATGACAATTTATTTATTTAATTGATCACATGTGCACTCCCACAAAGTAAATCCCTACATCCAGTTTGGTGAGATCTGTGAAATGAATGAATGTATGGTCGTCTGCTAACCGCAGATAGTGAATGTGAATATATGATCATCTTTGAGACGATCCTTTGGCCACCTTTGGTGGGACCAAAGAGATGAAATTTACCTGAGCTTTGAGCGCCTGAAATGTGGCTGACCAATACGGTAGCATGGTCTTCCCCCACATCGACAGAGGTGCGAGATGACCTAAAGAACGGCCATGTTTCAGCACTCTGCCGCTGGATCTTGTGCTGTTAAGACCTGTTTTAGTTGTGCTCTGTAATGACGAAAGAGTGGAGACATGGTATGCATGTGGAATATTTAAGAGTAGTTTGAAATAATAATTTCTCTATTTCAGGAACTTTTGTGGGGAGAATTAAATGTCAGGCAGGTAATATTAATGGGATCGTAGCAATCTTCGGAAGTGACCAACGGTCACAATGAAACCACGTGTAGCAATAAGTTGAAATACTTCCGTGTGCTTAAGTTAAGCTGAATTACTAGCGTGCGTACAATAAGTTGAAATATTTAAGAAATACCGTGTGTACCATAAGTTGAAATATTTAAGAAATGGCGTGTGCAGGACTTGAAATTAGAGACGAGTACTTCCACATGGTGAGTACTGTGTGAGTCTCAAACTGTGTATGAGACAAAGGATAAAGAGAAGTACTCGTCCATGGTATCAGTTGAGGACTCGCGTGTGTGATGAATACGTCCTTAATATTACTTTGCGTGATATGATTCCGTGTGACGCTAGATTCAAATTCTGAGAGAGAAGCAAGGTGAGTCGGCCGTCTATCCAGCAACGCCACTTGGCTTGCATTGCACAGGAAGACATGCATATATCTCCAGAGTTCAAAGTAGGAAAATAGAATTACGAAGTGGGGCAGTGTCGTGTGAAACTGGGATAAATATTAATTGAAGTGGGAAAGCTGAAAATGATAATGTTGTGACTATTTAGTGTTTTGTATTTCATGTCGTAGTGTGGTGTATGTTATGTAATTTGGGAATGTGTGGTTTGCATGGGAGAGTAGCAAGGTAGTTTCAAAAGATTAGTGGGTTATGCTTGTTCCTTCTGTACTGCTCGGTCTGGAGGATAGTTTCGTGATGATGATTGTGAGAGTCGAAGTGTCAGAAATAATAAAAGATCCACCATCCTATCCAGAAAGTGCACGTAGCGTTAAATAATTACGAGATCATAATATAGAGATTCACCAATGTAAAGCCATGCCCACTGGGCGGAATTTCTCATGTGATATTGTTGTAGGTTATAGAATTTGTGTGTTTAGGTTAGAGAATTTATCGGAATAAATAAGATAGTGAAAAGAAAAAGATTGGTGGCCTTTTCCTTCGAACTGTATGGTGTCATAATGTCCCGAATTTATAATGTGTGCGCCATTTATATAGAGTGCGGTGGCCACGTGTTGACAAAAGCCGTTAAATAAAAGACAAAAAGAAAATGTGGTATTGCCAGTGCGTAGTGTACAGTCAGAGTTCTGTAAATTACTGATAGTCAGATGCGTGTTTCCGTTGCGTATTAATCATATAGGAGGATAACTTGTAACTTAAGTGTGAGTACTAGAGTTCATGTTACTCGATAAATAAGAATGAATCCACTCGCTTGGCAGACCACTCATCTTGCAGGCCTGACTGCTTGATGCCACAGTATGAGCAAGGCATGTGGGTGCCTCTCAACGTCACAAGCTACTTTACGGACAACTCCACCTTCACAGCATCTATTTGAGTATCCAATTTGATGTATTGTAAATGTTTCATGTGTTTTGTTCAGTATTTTGAGTTTAGTCATAATAAATCAAATTGTTGTTTTGGACAGAACTTTCATTCTGTTAATAGGTAGAGCAACCCTTTCATTTCTCACTACGTTAATGAAACTTTCCTTAATTTCTATCCAATTAAATTATTGCAGGTGCCAAACTCTTTTCTACTCCACTTGCAGGGTCGATTACAGTCAGTTCGCGTTTCTTCTTAATCCAAACGTCAAAGATCTTTGTCAAATACATTTGACGGAACATTTGATCATATCTTTGATCAAATCTTTGACAAAGAAATTTGATAGAGTAATACCGGCCTAAGGAATAAAAGCATGTAACCGCTGAGTGGAGTGCTAACGAGTCACGAGGTGTAGTGAGCTAATGACGGGCCGCAAATCAGAAAAGTGCGGCCCTCGAGGACGTGTAAGGAAAAGTAGAAAGGCTGTGCGGCACTTGCACTTCCGCCCCGGGCGTCCCTGCCGGCCGCGGTCTGACGGGTCGGCAGCGGCGGCGGTGGCAGAGGCCACTTATCGCAGTTTCATTCATACGCGGTAGCCGTCACCGCGGCTGTGTTGGTGGGGGCAGGGGCTGCTGGAGGGGGCAGGGCAGGCGGCAGGCGGCGGCTAGGCAGCCGCGAGCGGCTCAGACGCTCGCCGGCCCACGAGCAGCCGCAGCACAGTGGATCGCGGGATGAAGTGCGCGCTGCCCGCGGTAGAGGCGCTGCCGGCGGCGGCGCAGCGGCGGCGCGAGGTGCAGCTGTACCTGTCCAAGCTGCGCCGCCTGCTGCCGGCCGCGCGCGCGCCGCGCCGCCGCCGCCTGTCGCGGCTCCAGGTCATCCACCACGTCATCGACTACATCTGTGACCTTCAGCACGCGCTGCTGCGCCACCCCGCCGTCGCCGCCTCCGCCCACGCCGCCTACGTGCCCTGCGCGCCGCCCACGCCCCCGGCCACCCCCGTCTCGGAGGACCGGCTCGACGACGACGAGGACCTCTGCGCGACCTGCAGTCGACAGGTAGGAGGACAGCGCCTCCCGTCCGCGACCTACCCCATTCACGCGCCTCATCCTGCACCTACCGCAATCCTGACGATGTCCAGTCTGACCGCTAGATAAAGGTTTCACGTACTGGCCGTTTCTGTTGGTATAACGCGCAATCAGTTGCTTCTCGAATTTCACACGATTTATTATATCCTATCCTCGATTTGTAAAAAGAAATAGTTTCCGGTACTGTGACCTCCCGGGGGGAGTGTTTTACAAATTTAGACATCTTACAAAAATAATTTTAAACATTTTCTGAGCCTTTTTAGGGGAGGTAGGACGTCAAACGGGCCGACTTGGAGCAGGAGAGGCAGCACAGGACATTTTATTTTCTACTGTCTACTTTTACAAATAAATTCATAAAACTTTGTCAGCATGACCAGGAAGGATTCAGAATTCACACTCACAGCAGTGGAAGTTCAAAAACATAACAAAACAAATCTTTTGTAGATATGAAATTTCATCATTTTTTCGCTTACTATTGGCTGCATTTGTTGCTATAGGTACATTTTTCTTCACAAGTAAGAGAGACTCTTTGATGAATTTTGCACAGCATACAAACCATACTTACAGGTGTACGAAACTCTAGAATTTTCCAAATCTATTAAAAACTGTGGTAAAAATTGAGATAATTAACTACAAAATTAGATTTTTTTCTAAACATAAAGTTTAAAACGTAACAGCTCATTTATTTTTTCATAAATTAAATAGATTCTAGAGTTTCAGACACCTGTAAGTATGGCTTGTATGCTGTGCAAAATTAATCGAACAGTCTCTCTTACTTACGAAGAAAAGTGTACCAATAGCAACAAATGCAGCCAATAGTAAGTGAAAAAATGATGAAATTTCACATGTAAAAAAATTAGTTTGTTATGTTTTTGAACTTCCGCTGCTACGACTGTGAATCCTGAATCCTTCCTGGTCATGCTGACGAAGTTTTATGAATTTATTTGTAAAAGTAAAACAGTGGAAATTAAAATGTCCTGTGGTGCCTCTCCTGCTCCAAGTCGGCCCGTTTCACGACCTACCCCCCTTAAAAGCATGAATACAACATTTATATTTGTAAAAAAAAAGCTTAATCCCCACGTGCATCAATAATGTTCTGTTACGTGGTTTAATAATTAAGTATTATTTCTCATTTTCCGATCTGTTGAAAAAGAAAAAGCAAAAAGAAACTTCAGTAAGGTACTGAAAAACTGGCCAGGTGTGAGTAGGAATCGCACACTGCGGGTTCTGTACAGACTTTATTAATACAGACAATTCAACCATTACGGGTAATTTCCAAGAACGATTGCCTATGGAATGCATGTGCCCCTAACGATATATACCGATCGTGCGACTCTGTCATCAATAAACATTGATGCACCTAATAATTTTTTCATAATCTGGGGCCACAGTCATTAATATATTTCCTTAAAGTCAGTACCGCCATTAGACGTTTTTTTTATTTTATTTGCAATGTTACATTTACACGATCATGATTTCGACTTAAAATGCCATTATCTAGTGTTTTAATGTTAAGCAGTGCCTAAGATGGCATACTGTCGTATTTAAAATATACTATTAGACACATTCTCTAAGGGTCAATATTTCTGGCAAAATCCTACTGCACGTTTTATCACTGAGTATACCATCTTGACCATCGTATTTTAAATAAGACCGTATGCCATCTTAGGCGCTGTATAACATTAAAACACTTGATAATGGCATCTTAAGCCGAAATCATGATCGTGTAATGTAACATTGCAAATAAAATATAAAAAAAACAGTCTAATTGCGGTACTGACTTTAAGGAAATTGATCCATCTATCTTCTTCCATGATTTAATTGAAAAACATCGATCCCTTACTCAGTCTTCTCAAGACGATCGACTGCGTAGCAACTTAAAGCTGCATGCTGTTCGACCTGCGCGAACTCCCTGGCTAAGTGGATCAGTGCGTTTTAATTAACTCATGGGAGAAGGTAGTTGGATCAGTGCTTATTAATAAGAGAGTCGCAAATTATATATATATCGTTAAGGCCCCACGCGTTCCATAGGCAATCAGTCCTGGAAACTACCGATTCCATGAATCGAGAGTCTCGCTGATTTTGCCTGTTATCGACATTTATACTCGCAAGATGTCTGTCCCACGCTTTCCAAGACTTTCGACTTCAAGGTTGAAGTCGGGTGCCAAACGACAAAAGCAACATTTTTTTGTGTAATACAATTACCAATTAACAATCTTCGGATTTTTGTTTTCTTTGCTTGTACAGTGAAACATGGCTTCATGCCGAATTTCATAATTCCAGGCCAACGGCTAGAACGTTACAGGTTTTGATGACTGAGTTTGGGAGTATCAGAATGTGTGGCTCAAATAGTCGTATCTCTTGATTGCATTGACTTGGAAGCTAACGTTTATTGTACCGCCAAGGGACCACTGAACTTAGTATGTGACATAATTTAGCCAGATGCATCTATCCGCTCGTGAGAAAAAGGAATTATAGCAGACATAGTCTGATAACAAATGACAATCTTTTTTTCTCGTGTGATGTGATACCAAATCAGCAATTTTCAGATTTTTCCATTTGATTTTAGTGTGAGACCTTCCTTCTTTCCAAATTACATGATTCTAGACGGGAAGTACCCATCAGATTTTGATGACTGAGTTTGCGAGTCTCAGAATGTGCGACGTAAATGGCCGTGTCTCGTGATTGCATTGACTTAGAACATTCAATGTTTTGCACTACCAAAGAACCGTAAATCTTAGTAAGCGACATAAATTTCAACTTATCTCCTCTATCTTTTCCTGAGAACAAGTGTTTTTAAGAGCGGGACAGGCAAGACAGACAGGCAGACAGACGAACGGGCGGACCACAAAGTGATCGTATAAGCATTCCCTTTTTACCGACTGAAACTCGGAACCCTAAAAAGGAGAAAAAACTCTTAAATGTTTAGCTTACAGTCTATAAAACCATACAAAGCTTTGAAATATCTTCGTTGTACGCCCCTCCTCTTTCTCTCTTTTCTTGCTATTGGTATCTATAGAGGCAGGCAAGATTCCACATTCTTTGAAGGATCAACACGTGTGAATGGTGGGCCAGAAAAAGAAGTGGATAAATAGCTTTTATTAACAGAGAGGCTATCATCAGCAAAAATTAGATTCATTTGGGAAAACACTCTTTCACGATCGCTACATGACAATGGAAGTGTCTTGATGGTAGTTGCCACCGGAAACAAATTTGTGAGATACTTGGCTTCGTTTTCACGATTTTCACCCAAGTTCTCGCAATTGTCAAAAACGCACGCATAAAGCTGACTCGCCTGGTTATAGCCATCTTCCACTGCCCACCACTGTGTACGTCTACAAAAATTGCAGCCTGCTTTATAAAAGACATCGCATTTACGCCAGTGACTGTAATACTTTCTTTATTTCACGATTGCAATTTCGGCCTTAGGCCATTTTCAAGTGCAGATTTTTGTGGCTTTAAGCTATGTCAAACTTAATATGAGCTGACACATGGCATAAAGCGACAAAAATTCGCACTTGATAATGGCCTAAGGCCGAAATTGCAACCGTGAAATAAAGAAAGTATTACAGTCACTGGCGTAAATATGACGTCTTTTATAAAGTTCTACTTGACTGTGGATCCCAGGTATAAAAAGTTAATTAATTACAGTCTGCCGTTGCACCAAGTAGGCATAATTTTACATAGCTTCAGCCGCAGCAGAAGTCTTATCACAACCCATCTCAAAACCTGCGGCTCTGTTTTTTTTTTTTTTTTCCTTTTATTATCTGAGGTATCGGCACGAGATACCGATGCATATCGCCACAAATCAAGCATTGTTTTTTTTCTATCATTGGATTACGAGCCACAACACGCTCATCATCTTATGGCCGTATTACATGAACGTTATATCTTGGACCAAATACAGCTAGACTCTAGGGTATTGGCACTGGCGGATATAACGAAAATTTACTTAACGAAATATTTAAAAAACGAAAATATCGTCGTGTTGTAAAATACACACGGTATTTACACACACAAACGATATTTAGATGGCTTGGTTTCACAGTAAACAACCACTAACTGTATGTGTATAGAGTCACACATTACAGCGCGATTATTGACAAGAGACGCATTACATTACAGAATAAAATATTTACAAGCTTAAGTAATGGATACAAGTGAAAATTACTACTTGCAGGCTTTTCCAGCTGTTTCAATGTGTATGTAATATCAGTTTGTTTGTGTGTGTGTGTGTGTGTGAGAGAGAGAGAGAGAGAGAGAGAGAGAGAGACGGAGAGAGAGAGATGGCAAAATATACCTAAGCGAAATGAGTATTTCATTGATAAGACGAGGCAGTGCAATGTAACTATCCTAAAATGTAACGATCTTGCGTCGTAAATATTTCGTGAACTGAATTTCTGTTACTTGTGTCAACACCACGAGCCTAACTGTATTAGATCCACGATTTAATGTTGCTGTAACACCTCCGTCTGCTGACGAATTTGCAGTTGAGGGTATAGAAAATAAATAGCATCAAATTCCAACATCTGGTTGCGTATTATATCTACATATACCACCAAAAAAACTGGAACTGTAGTTGCAAGTTAATGATTCAGATGGATATAATTAAGTTTCTTGGACTTAGCTCCGCGCCATATTGGTGTGTAAAACTCAACTTTTCAGCTTCTTACTGTGTTGTTATCACCAAGAGTTGTTTGTAGGACGTGCGATACTTTATTTAGCTGGTCGTGGAGACGTCACGAAGTCATGCAACTTGCATATGCTATCAGAGATTTCGTCGATACCTGTTCTGGAGGAACGTTGGTAGCGATTCTGATTCCGTTAGACGACAAATGACGGTTGATTTCTCTGTAGCCTTTCAGCGGCAAGCTCCCGTTTCCATGGACTTGTAAAAGAATAGCCGATGTCATTGTTAAACTCGTTGATCTAAATGGTTTCGTTGATGACAGAATCGCTGTATTCAGATGCATGGGATATATAACGACAAACACAATCGTATGCCTGTTTAATATGCTATGTGCAGCGTTCTGAAACCATTCGTACTGACTGACCATTGTAGCTGCTGTCGCATTCATGAGGAGTTTTACAGATTTCACGAGTACATTAAACATCACGATTTCGACAGATTTTCTGATGCCGAACGGGATCTCATAAACGAAAATCCATTATGAAATGATAATTAAATAGACACCCTAGCTGCAAGCAGGCGTTGATACACTTCATTGGGGACATGTTGAAAATGTGTGCCCCGACCGGGACTCGAACCCGGGATCTCCTGCTTACATGGCAGACGCTCTATCCATCTGAGCCACCGCGGGCACAGAGGATAGTGCGTCTGCAGGGACTTATCCCTTGCACGCTCCCCGTGAGATCCACATTCCCAACATGTCCACAACACTACATTCGTAGTGCGCCTAATAGATGTTTGCCCATCATACTCATTACTCGTGGCAGATTAATCTACCAAGTCCCGTACGAGTTCGGGCATAGCGTGTGCGTTCGCACAAGAAGGTCAAAGGCCGGGAACCCATATTTTAAACTATATATGACGGTAGTATCTGTTCCTGAAAGAACAGTTACCGTCGATGACCATGCAGCTTTGCTCGAAATGAATGGTTCAAATGGCTCTGAGCACTATGGGACTTAACAGCTATGGTCATCAGTCCCCTAGAACTTAGAACTACTTAAACCTAACCAACCTAAGGACAGCACACCCAGCCATCACGAGGCAGAGAAAATCCCTGACCCCGCCGGGAATCGAACCCGGGAACCCGGGCGTGGGAAGCGAGAACGCTACCGCACGACCACGAGATGCGGGCTGCTCGAAATGAAATGATAATTAAATAGACACCCTAGCTGCAAGCAGGCGTTGATACACTTCATTGGGGACATGTTGAAAATGTGTGACCCGACCGAGACTCGAACCCGGGATCTCCTGCTTACATGGCAGACGCTCTATCCATCTGAGCCACCGCGGGCACAGAGGATAGTGCGTCTGCAGGGATTTATCCCTTGCACGCTCCCCGTGAGATCCACATTCCCAACATGTCCACAACACTACATTCGTAGTGCGCCTAATAGATGTTTGCCCATCATACTCGTTACTCGTGGCAGATTAATCTACCAAGTCCCGTACGAGTTCGGGCATAGCGTGTGCGTTCGCACAAGAAGGTCAAAGGCCGGGAACCCATATTTTTAACTATATATTAATCTGCCACGAGTAATGAGTATGATGGGCAAACATCTATTAGGCGCACTACGAATGTAGTGTTGTGGACATGTTGGGAATGTGGATCTCACGGGGAGCGTGCAAGGGATAAGTCCCTGCAGACGCACTATCAAAAATGGTTCAAATGGCTCTGAGCACTATGGGACTCAACTGCTGAGGTCATTAGTCCCCTAGAACTTAGAACTAGTTAAACCTAACTAACCTAAGGACATCACAAACATCCATGCCCGAGGCAGGATTCGAACCTGCGACCGTAGCGGTCTTGCGGTTCCAGACTGCAGCGCCTTTAACCGCACGGCCACTTCGGCCGGCAGACGCACTATCCTCTGTGCCCGCGGTGGCTCAGATGGATAGAGCGTCTGCCATGTAAGCAGGAGATCCCGGGTGCGAGTCCCGGTCAGGGCACACATTTTCAACATGTCCCCAATGAAGTGTATCAACGCCTGCTTGCAGCTAGGGTGTCTATTTAATTATCATTTCGAGCAAAGCTGCATGGTCATCGACGGTAACTGTTGTTTCAGGAACAGATACTACCGTCATATATAGTTAAAATCCATTATGTTTGCTGAATCGGAAATCTTATCTCACGTGTCTGCCTACTGGGGTTATGTCGTAAAATCAGCTGTTGAGTTCAGAATGTGCAACAACAGCTTTGTCCTCCGCAGTGGACATACCCTTAGCGGCGCATCAGGACAGGCGTTTGATGTTTAGAAACAACGGAGAAATATACTGAGTCGTGCACCAACTAACGAAATCAACATCGTTAGCAATGTACCTCCCCACAGATATCGACATAATATCTGGTTTCATACGGAAGTTCTGTGCCTTCGTGACGCCAAATAAATAAAGTAGTACTTGGCCTAGAGATAACTCCTGTCGACGAGGACAGATTCAGTTGTCGAAGGCTTGAGATTACATTCAAATATGACGTGGCAAGGAACGCGTGAAAAAATTTATCCAGTAAAGTCACAGTGAAAAACTACGTCGTTGTTCTGTCTGTTGTAGAACAAAATGTTTACCACAGCGTACTACACGCACAGCATGCCTTGCCGTATTTCTATGAAGACAAGAAATCGGCCGAAGTCGTACAACTACAGGCCATATGAATGTTTCTGCCAGTTTGTCTGCTTTTGCTAGGAAACAATGAAACTCGGCGTCACAGTAGAGCTTTGTAGTAGGCACTACTGATTCTGGTATGTGGCTAGCCCTGCGAGGAGTCGGGAGTTTTTCCCTTCTAGTCCTTCCTCGCCCCGATCAGCTCAAAATGGTTCAAACAGCTCTGAGCACTATGGGACTTAACATCTGAGGTCATCAGTCCCCTATAACTTTGAACTACTTAAACCTAACTAACCTATTGACATCACACACATCCATGCCCGAGGCAGGATTCGAACCTGCGACCGTAGTGGTCGCGCGGTTCCAGACTGAAGCGCCTGTCCCCGATCTGCCCACGCACGTGATTACAAGGGAACCTCCCCATCGCACCCCCCTCAGATTTAGTTATAAGTTGGCACAGTGGATAGGCCTTGAAAAACTGAACACAGATCAATCGAGAAAACAGGAAGAAGTTGTGTGGAAGTATGAAAAAAATAAGCAAAATATACAAATTGAGTAGTCCATGGGCAACATATGTAACATCAAGGAGAATTTGAGTTGAGGAGCGCCGTGGTCCCGTGGTTAGGGTGAGCAACTGCGGAACGGAAGGTCCTTGGTTCAAGTCTTCCCTCCAGAGAAAATTTTAATTTTTTTATTTTCAGACAATTATTACCTGTCCGTTCGTCCGTCAGATGCGATCACTTTTTTGGGAGTGATTATCACATCCAAAAGAAAAACCTAAATCGGGCAAGGTAGAAGAACCTTTTTACCCATTCGCCAAGTGTACAAGTTAGGTGGGTCGACAACATATTTCTGTGACGCACATTCCGTCACCAGTGTCGTATAGAATATATCAGACGTGTTTTCCTGTGGAGGAATCGGTTGGCCTATGACCTTGCGATCAAATGTTTTCGGTTGCCATTGGAGAGTCACGTCCTTTTATCTACTAATCGCACGGTTTTGCGGTGCGGTCGCAAAATACAGACACTAAACTTATTACAGTGAACAGAGACGTCAATGAACGAACGGACAGATAATAACTTTGCGAAAATAAAAAAAAGTAAACTTTTCACTCGAGGGGAGACTTGAACCAAAGACCTCTCGTTGCGCAGCTGCTCACGCTAACCACGGAACCACGGCGCTCCTCAGCTCACCTTCTCCTTGATGTTGCTTACGTTGCGCATGGACTACTCAGTTTGTATATTTCGCTTATTTTTTCATAGTTCCACAAAACGTCTTCCTGTTTTCTCGATTGATCTGTGTTCAGTTTTTCAAGGCCTATCCACTGTGCCAACTTATAACTAAATCTGAGGGTGGTGCGTTGGGGAGGTTCCCTTGTTAGTATCCCAGTGTCCCTCATGGAATATCCCATAAGTTTGTATGTCACTCCGATCAGACCATATACTGATTGTCTCGTCTCAGCATAAAACATCCCCCTAAAAGGCATTAATAGGTGCCAACAGAAATCCATTTGTATCGATCAAGAAGTGTTTGGGTGAACGCTGAAAATTGCCTTCCTGGTGGAAGCTAACGGAACGTTTCTTGATATGAGAAGAAAATTCACAGGGCTAAATTTCCACTAAAGCAATTTTATTTCGCATAACGAGCAACAGTACGAGCAAAGACGTCCCCATAACTATCTGTGATGAACATTTTATTTTCATATAACATTTCACACTACAAAAATTCTATCAGAAAATGTTTATACCGAAGACATGCTGCCAGAGAGCACCACGTACTGTTGATGCAGAGGATGATTCATGCCGAAACAATGTCTATTAGCAATACAAAATTGTGTAGGCTTTCGTGGCCACTTGTTGACAAACTGCCTGTGGGCTTCTGTCTCGGGTTCTTAGGGCGACGTTAGTTTGATGATTTTTCTGACGTTTTGCCAGCACGCGTGGCTGGCATTGTCACTCCATTGCTTGTGGTGGACTGGAGCGGAGCTCGCTGCCGCTATAATTATGTACCCGGTGCGCCAACGTCCAAGGGCATTTCCCTGGTCATTTCCGGTGCGATTCTCCTCTTGCGACCTGCAACGATCGTTCGCTGCAGCACGGGAATCCAGGATCCGTTCACCTTGAGGCTTTCTTCTCTCATGTTGAAGCTATGCTCGTGTTTGTGTTTTTCTATAGCTTCGCAGAAAAAGTGGGTGTGTTAGCTCTTCTCTAGAGCCGGAACTTCGGTGTCGGCGAATTTTAGTATGCGGTCGGCCTCACGCGGCACGTGCACTGCTAGAGCCGATTTCTCCACCTGCCCCAACCTGCTACGCCGCTTATATTATGGCATCCCACTGTTTATTGATCGTTCAATCATTTGAACGTAAACTTTTCGGCATGTGCATGGTATGTAGTATATTCCCGACATTGAAAGTTGGTCCATTGTCTCCTTTGTCTTACGGTTCTTGATCTTCCTTGTCGATTTGTAAATAGCCTTTACACCGTGTTTGCACAATATACGGCCGATCCTGTCCGTCACTCTAGGAAAGTATGACAGAAAGGCCGTGCCCGATATTTTTCTCCGATGTGTCACTTCGCCGAGTGTTTGACTGTGTGACACTTATTATATAACTGATGACGTACCCATTGCTCCTCAAAACGCTTTCCAGGTGTTGCAGCTCTCGTCTGAGGTGTTGCGTCTCACATATTCGTCTCTCTCGCGTGACGATCGTTTTAATTACAATTCTTTTCTGGTTCGAAGGTGATTTGACAGTTTTTGCAGGTATTGGTCCGTGTGTGTCGGTTTTCGATATGCGCTGCGTCCCAGGTTTTCATTATCCCTTGTGATAACCGCATGTAGAAAGGGTAGCTGTTTGTTCTTTTCTGATTCCAAGGTAAATTTTATGTTGGCGTAAAGGCTGTTCAAGTGTCTTAGGAAGTCACCGAGCTCTTCGTCTCCATGAGCCCACATAACAAAGGTATCTTCGGCGTACCTATACCATTCGTCAGGTTTACAAGTTGCCATGTCCAGTGCCTTTGCGTCGAAGTGTTCTATGAAGAAACTGGACGTCATTGGACTATCCACGGCTATGCCTGCCAGCTGTTCGTAGAAAGCGAACCACCGTTGCAGATAGCAAGAGGAGAACCGCACCGGAAATGATCACGGAAAAACCCTTGGACATTGGTGCGCCAGGTACATATTATGATATGCGGCGGGGAGCTCGACTCCACTCCACCACCAGAGTGTGAAGCGTTGACAATGCCAGCCACTCGTGCTGGCGAAACGTCAGAAAAATCATCAAATAAACACCGGCCGAAGAACCCGAGACAGAAGACCACAGGCATTTTGTCTTATTAGCAGTGTTTTGTAGTTGTAATTGTCAGTTCAAAGATTGCTTTGCCGGCCGCGGTGGTCTAGCGGTTCTAGGCGCTCAGTCCGGAACCGCGCGACTGCTACGGTCGCAGGTTCGAATCCTGCCTCGGGCATGGATGTGCGTGATGTGCTTAGGTTAGTTAGGTTTAAGTAGTTCTAAGTTCTAGGGGACTGATGACCACAGATGTTAAGTCCCATAGTGCTCAGAGCCATTTGAACCAAAGATTGCTTTCTCTGCACGTCTCCACGATGGTAAATCTTCTGGAAGCCTTTTCATCTCTGCATATTTCCTGCAACTTACGTACGTGTGAAATGACGTACTATAGCCAAGCCTTCGTCTCGTTCTGTAATTTTTAAGCACCACACTTCCTTCTAGAATTAACTATTATCCCCTGATGTCTCGGAAGTATCCTATAAATATAGCCGTTCTTTTATACAAAATTTCTTACAGTGCTTTTCAATCCAGTGCTTCTTGACTAATTACTCATCTACTAACCTAATGGTCAGCATGTTTTCGCAGCACTGCTTTTAAAAAGTTCCGATAGTCTTCTTATGGGTGTTATTTTTTATCCATGTTTCTCTTCTGTAGACTATGATGCCACACCCTAAGCAGTTAGCTCCAGGAAAGACTTCCTGACACATAAATATATGATTATGATAAAATTTTTAAATAATTTATCCACTCATGAGCTTGTTGTGTCAGATTTACGCGTGTTAATCCAGTAGTCATCGGTTCGAAAATTCCAGTGTCAGATTTACACGTGTTAATCCAGTAGCCATCGATTCGAAAATTCCCAACATTTGATTCGACTAAACTAGTTTAAATTATTAAAAACTTTTTGTAAATGCAACGTAATTTCATTGTGTATATAGTCCAACCGCGTTCGAGGAGAAATATTCGATTGCACTGCCCCCAATACCTGCACTTGCCATGACGAGAACATGCGATTCAGGATCCCAGTCACGGAAATAGTACCGCTATGTGTTGACCATGGTGCTGAATGGAGCTTTAAGCTTGAACGCGCACCCGTCAATGCAATGAATAACCGCCTGTACAGTGAAACTACACTGTCCATTCTGTCCATCCACGTTAATGTGACCAGCTGTCAAATATCCTGAATAACCAACTTCTGCAGCGCGGACCGCTGCGAGACGTGACGAAGAGAGTCAGTGAGGTTCTGGAAGGTACCCACAGGGGCGTGAAACCATTCTGACTGCAATGCGTGGCCAGCTGCGCCAGCTTGCTCGGTTGAGGATCCATGACACGAACAGCCTGATCGAAGTGGTCCCACAGATTCTCATTTGGTTTTAAATCGGGGTATTTTGGTGGCCAGGGGAGTGCCGTAAACTCCTCCTGATGCTCTTCGTACCTCGCACGTACAGTGCGAGCTGAGTGACCCATTTAATCGTCAGGCTGGTAGTTGGCATGGTCCTCAGTTATAGAGGCATACTTGTGTTGATCCATTGTGTCTTTGAGAACGACGAGATCACACAGGGAATGCCACCAAAACATTCCCCAGAGCATGGCGCTCTCTCCTCTTGCCTGGACCCTTCCATCGATTGTTGCAGTGTGTTTACTTTCAGACGAAGGAGCGAGCATAAGACGTGATTCATCGGAGAAGACCACCACTCAGTGGACGGTCAGTTGCGTTGTTGGCGAACACATTCCAGCTTTCGTCGCCGATGGGCAGCAGTCAGCATGGTTGCATGTACGAGGCACTTGCTGCGGAGGCCCATATGCAGAACGCTCGCTGATCAGTCGTTGCAGAGACACTGTTGGTAGCCACTTTGTTCATCTGGGCAGTCAGTTGTTCAAGAGTTGCACGCCTGTTCGCCCATGTATGTCTCCGCAACCGTCTTTACCCCTGTCATCAATGACTTGTAGTGCATCACAGATGCCATGGCGTCGGTTTTGGATAGCACCGTTTTATCATGCACGGTATTCTTTAACCACAGCAGCAGGCGAACGGTTTATAACCGTAGCCATTCCGGAAATGCTTCCACCCCTGATACAAAATCCAGTGATCATGCCTTTTTGCACTTCAGTTAAATCGCTCCTTTTCCGCATTCTGACAACGACTGCACTGTTTTCCACATTCCCCCCTCCCCCCAGGACACGCCTTCTATACCGTCCACTGCCAGTGCTGCCAACTGCCGTCTGTGAGTGTTTATTGCAGGTTGACGTCGAAGATAGGCGTTGGTCACATTAATGTGACTGGGCAAGCAGTGCCGATTTATCCGTACTTTTAACGTGATTGTCACATTCGTCGTCATTACCCATCATAGTCACCAGTACCTTCTGAAACGAAAATTTAACATAGACACCGGAATGGCAGTTACTAAATAATGCGGGCATTAACTCGGGATATGCTATATCTCTAGAAAGTCTTGTGAAGACTACAGTCCAACTATTGGTTCCAAACCATATTTTTCAAAAATAAAAAGTCTCATTAAACTACTGACAGGCAATTGGGAATGGAACGTCATACCTTTGGATTAATAGCCTGTTGCACTCTCTAACACCAGTAACGGCTTTACTTGTCAGTTACAATTGTTTTCCCTTAAGCTTTCCTCATTCGAGTCTTTCTGTTCGTTCAGAAAGCCGGTGATAACAATGTGGCCAAACGGTTCATTGCGCCGCTACAACTGAATTAAGGAGGTGGTTCAACGTCGATGTAAGTAAGAACTTCAGAACTGCCTCCTTCAGAACTTGAAGAACATTAATTACGTTAATAGCTAACTGGTTACATCGTATCTGGTACTTGTGAGTATTATTTAAATCTATTTTTTACTTTCATCCTCAAGGACAATGGGACGACATGAAAGGCTGTGGTTGAAATACACACTCTCCCTTATTATAAATAATAGAAGCGGGAAAAATACGATCTTCCTATTGTAACGGCTCTTAGGAAATGTGAAAGGCGTCGTGATGTGAGTAGCAGTACTACAGCTTTCTTTCACGTTCTTTGGTAAAAGAAACCGGTTACACTCACCTGTCATTCCATCTGGTGTTCTCCACTTTGATTATACTCCGTGTCTACACAGAGGACAGTGGAAATGTTATATTCGATACCTCAGGGAATTTTACGCTACTGGCGTTTTCAAGGCTTATTAGCAGCCTTTGTGTCAGTACACATTTACGCGTACGGATGTAGATATGGAACAGAGACGAGTATGCTTCAGTTACAGATTATAGAAAGGTGCGTTAATCGTTCCCACGTTTTGTTCAGTGTGTGACACAAAGAATAGCAAACGTGGTGTGCTATGAATCCTAAGAGAGAGGACGAAAAGAGGGGCACGAGCTACGAGATACGACGGTGTGGGATGGGGAGAGAAAGGGAGATGGGTGGCGGCAAGAGGTGTCAAAGCTCTTAATCGTTGTACTCTCACGCACAGGTGTTAATGACTGGTGTTTACCTCTTTGATGATACTCCGAAAAGCATAATTTTCTGCCAACTCTTGCTGCAAGAGACATCGTCACGTTCTTCGAGGCAGTTAACGTCGGACACTTCATAAACACTCATCTCCCATAGCCTGTGATGATGGTCCTTGCAGCAGAAGACGAAACATTACGCGGGAAAGACCCAAACCGTAAATCATCAAGAAAAGCTCGTAATTATCCGTCCTGTCTCTGCTCCATCGCGACTGCAACGCCACCAATCTTTCACTGCCAATGATTGCACGCTACTCAAATATAAACTGCTAGCTTTATTTTCAATTTAGAAGGAAATATCTGCATGTCAGAAAGATTTGGTCACCTTTTTGATGTTCGAGTTTCCATTCTTTACTATTCAAACTAGTTGTTCGTGTTTGCTACTATTGTAAACACACCTTTGTATCCGAGGTCGTTACCGCGCGCTTATGCGGTCACGCTCGACACGGAAGATCCTGTTCCAATCCTGTCATCATCATCATCATCATCATCATCATCATTTAAGACTGATTATGCCTTTCAGCGTTCAGTCTGGAGCATAGCCCCCCTTATACAGTTCCTCCATGATCCCCTATTCAGTGCTAACATTGGTGCCTCTTCTGATGTTAAACCTATTAATTCAAAATCATTCTTAACCGAATCCAGGTACCTTCTCCTCGGTCTGCCCCGACTCCTCCTACCCTCTACTGCTGAATCCACGAGTCTCTTGGGTAACCTTGCTTCTCCCATGCGTGTAACATGACCCCACCATCTAAGCCTGTTCGCCCTGACTGCTACATCTATAGAGTTCATTCCCAGTTTTTCTTTGATTTCCTCATTGTGGACACCCTCCTGCCATTGTTCCCATCTACTAGTACCTGCAATCATCCTAGCTACTTTCATATCCGTAACCTCAACCTTGTTGATAAGGTAACCTGAATCCACCCAGCTTTCGCTCCTATACAACAAAGTTGGTCGAAAGATTGAACGGTGCACAGATAACTTAGTCTTGGTACTGACTTCCTTCTTGCAGAAGAGAGTAGATCGTAGCTGAGCGCTCACTGCATTAGCTTTGCTACAGCTCGCTTCCAGTTCTTTCACTATGTTGCCATCCTGTGAGAATATGCATCCTAAGTACTTGAAACCGTCCACCTGTTCTAACTTTGTTCCTCCTATTTGGCACTCAATCCGTTTATATTTCTTTCCCACTGACATTACTTTCGTTTTGGAGATGCTAATCTTCATACCATAGTCCTTACATTTCTGATCTAGCTCTGAAATATTACTTTGCAAACTTTCAATCGAATCTGCCATCACAACCAATCCTGTCGGTTAAGGAAATTTCGACAGCCTCTATCTGACCGGCCACGGGAGGAGAACTGATGACGTAACGTTAATGATCATCACGCTTTGAGACGAAGTCCAGAACTGTCTCGGAACTTCTCCGCAGTGTCTGTTGATGGTGAATTGTCCCCCATCGGGTGTGCACGTTAAGGACGATAGGCCTCTTGGTACGTGGTGGGTTTCCCCCTCTCCATTTCCTGCCACCTGCTTTGCCTGTGACCACTCCATTTCATGTTCACACAAACTGTTACAAGAAGGTGCTGGTGTAAGTTGATTGATTCTAACGGTTGACTTAAAACTATAGTAGTCGTAGGATAGTACATTTTTATATTATGTGGAGTGCACAGTTTTACATTTCTGAACATTTAAAGCAAGTCTTATCAAGACCTAACTGAATGTATAAGCACCATCTTCACACAGTACGTTACTTCATTACAGGTACGTACATCATCCACTGTTTCAAATTGTTCTTGACTTTTTTACAGGATTGAGATCAGGGAACTTGGTGGCCCAGTCAATGTTCGATTGAACGTCTGAGTGTTTATCAAACCATGAACACATGCATGCAGCCCTGTGAACAAAGCTATTGTCATTCTGGAAGACGGGAGTTCCGATAACGTACCGGTACTCATTTAGAATTTTTAGAACAATGGGCGGCATATGTTCATTGAGAATTGGTTCAAGATCAAACGTGACTCAAGTCATGGTAATTAAAAACGTCGCAAAACATCACAGAACCACCTCCAGCCAGAACCTTAGTCCCTGCACACTCCAGGTTAAATGGTTCATTGGGCCATCGTTGCAGTTCACGCCTTTGATCACTGTAAAATAGTCAAAATCTCGACCCATCTGACCATGCTACATACCTCCAGTCAGTTTCTGTGTTGTCTGGCGCACTGAACACATGGAACTTTACGTGCCGCTGGTCAAGAATAAAACCACGGAATCCTTTTAATATTCCTCGGTTCTTGGTCTTGGTGCATTATTAATAGCATTTGTCTTCTTGCTCTCCGATAGTACGCTAGATGAAGATATTAGACACTCCAAAAGTTTGTGTGTGGTAGTCTAAATTTCGATTTCTAGTTTCCTCTGACTCCGCGTTCGTGAAACATTCTAACACCTTAGACAGACAGTGATGTCATGCTGCCATGTTTGTGATGCTACGAGTATTAACAGATCATTCACAAAGTCAGTAGTTTCCGAATTTCCGATCCCAATAAAGTAGCCCAGGCTAACATAAATATACATTGCGTTCGTATGGTAAGACAGTGAAACGATAACTTCTGCCCGAATGGATGATGATTCTGTTTTCAACAGAATTTGCCAAAGTCTAAGCGGACGCGAGCACCTAGTATGGCTAGTGCTCGCGTCCGGGATAACGCGCGGCTGGCACTGTGAAATCGGCTAAGTCCGAATCAAGGTCACGCGCTCTGCTGCGTGTAATAGCGAGCGATCGCCGCGCAGCGGCTCATTCGCGCTGCTGCTGTCGCACAGGCAACTGCATTGAACGCTGCCAAGATGCGCTACCGACGACAACGGCGACGTGCAAGACAGACAATATACAAAACTATTGAAGACGTCGAAATGACAACATCTGCAGCTGACAAGATATTTCACATTTGGAAATTATTGCATGAGTTCCTCTATGATACACAACCCTGTACACACTGGAGCATTGACCTTGTTAGTTTCTCTGTCGTCTACAACTCGTACACTCCCCCCACCCCCCTCCCCCCTTTCTTGGCAACTGAAGGATCGATGACACCCTGCTGAAGCATACACTTAATTTCTTGGTCAATGGCAGGTCTTACTAACCATGGAATTGAATAGTGACCTTGGCGGTAGAAGCGGTCTCATATTAAGATGGCAGACATAACCTTGAATCATTCATTGTTTCTGTTCAAACGTCTGGGCAAAATTTTTGTAACATCTGAAACAGATCCATCTTCTGGAAGGGCAATAAGGTGTGGTGTCACAGCCAGACACCACACGTGCTAGGTGGTAGCTTAAATCGGCCGCGGTCCTGTAGTACATGTCGGACCCGGGTGTCGCCACTGTGTTATCGCAAACCTAGCGCCACCACAAGGCAGGTCTCGAGAGACTGACTCGAACTCTGCCCAGTCGTACGGACGACAGAGCTAGCGACTAGACGTACGAAGCCTTTCTCTCTCATTAGCCGAGAGACAGAATAGCTTTCAGCTAAGATAATGGCTACGAACTAACAAGGCGCCATTAGCCTTACAGTGATTGTAATTAGAGTCTCACTTGTGTTCACCATAGAGATGTACAAGAAGAAATTAAAGATAAGTATATTAGAAGCTCCGTTCTTTTCTTCATAGCATTAATTACGTATCCTGTTCCAGTACTTCACGCCCGTCTGCTTTAGTCTCGCGTGCCTTTTTAAGCCACCTCTATCTACAAGGTGTTGGCCCAGCTGCCGACACATCATAAGGCATTAGTTTCCACTATTTTGTCTCGAATCTTTTCCTGTAATGTTAAACTTTCACTGATGACTTTTGCGAGGTACTCGACTGGAGGTGTTCGTTATACACAGTACTCTTCACCATTTTCGCTCGGGCGCCTCTGACATATGCCTACACTAACTAACGATAGGAATTCATGTCGGGTTTGATCGTCTTTGACAAGGCACAACACTTCTCCCTGTCCCTGTTGGTTAGGATCTTTTGTACGACCACTGTTCTGAAGCTGTATTCCCTGCAGACACATTGGACAATCCAAGTTAATACAGCAATGAAATGGTCGACCTATTCCACGGAGTGGCCACGAATACGAGAGCTCCTACCTGCGATTCCGCACGTCTCCACGTCGACCATCTTCTGCACTGATTCTGTACAACCGCCCGCCATACAGACACCACTTCACGGCCATTACTTTCGCCATTGCTGGATGGATACATGGTCTCCCGGTACCATTTCCTCAGCATCTTCACACCTCCAAAATGAATATTTTGTCTGCTACCCTCTTAAGATGATAAGTATTTTGTCTATTGAGCTTATGTATGGAAGCTATTCAATAAAGAATCATTATAATTTCTTTATGGTCATAATTTCTCGTGCTAGGATTTTAATCTTGTAATATTCTGTTAGCTTAATGAGTAACAAACAAGCCATACTGATTTCATTGTTGGCTCTCCTAGTTTCATTGTTGACACTCCTGTCTCCCGCCTGTAGGAGGTGGGCAAGCTGGCACATGTTGGAGTATTGCCTAGTGTAGCAATGGCTGTGACGCACGACGAACAATACGCAGCTTTGAAATTTTACTTTCGTCTGAAAAGACTTTCAGTTGAGGCCTTCGCTGCTTGGCAGAAGGCCAATGGAGAGTCTGTACTGCCCTGTAGCACAGCTCGAAGATCATTAAATTGTTTGAAGAGGGGATACAATGAGCTTCATAGGAAGGTGGACCCGGTGTCCCCTTTATTGCTCTTATGCAAAAAAGAAAGAAAGAAAACGCTAAAACCACTGCTGTCATTGTGAGAGAGGATCGATGAATAACTTGAGGCATGTTTGTGGACTGTGTGGGCTCCAGGACTGAGGATTTCTCAACAATACGACATTATGCTTGCGGGTTTATCTGCAGTTGAAGATGAGGTTAGAGAAAGATACGGAGTTCGCTTCGAAGGAAACTGCTGCTGCTGAGACCTGGATACATTATTTTGATTCTGAGAGCAAACAGCAAAGCTCATTGTGAAGTTCTCCTCTATCACCAACCCCCAAAAAAGCAAAAGTAGTTGCTTCTGCTGGGAAAGTTATGCTCATCTCGTCTTTTGATGTTAAACGAACAGTTTATCAATACGCTGCACCTGCACACACATTAATAACTGGACAATATTGCAATGATGTACTGGAAAATTTGCAGCTCCATATCAGGCCCAAAAGAGCTCGTACCCATGAAATGGGCTGGAGACTCCACCACGATAATGCACGGTCCCATATTGCACACGTCGTTAGCGCATACCTTGCAAAAAATCAATGAAAAGTGCATCCCTCACTTTCTCTACGGTCTGCATCCAGCGCCACCTGAGTTTCTTCTATTCTCTAATCTGAAGAAAGACCTACGTGGGAAGCCAGAAGCAGAAGTAAAGGCTGCGGGGACGATTCTGAAGGGCCTTCCAAACAATGGTTTCCAGCATCTCTTTGCAGACTGGCAGAAACGCTGGGACAAGTGCATCGCATCGAAAGGAGACTATCTCGAGGACCATCAAAATTATGAGTATGAGTAAAGGTATATTATTATATTATATTGAAGACCGAACGCACCTCATAGATGAAGACGTGGCTCCAGCGGCTGGCACTAAGGACACAGGTGGTCTGCACAGTATCTGGAAGCTCCAGCGGCGGCCGCCAACCTGGCGGCTCCTTCTGGCAGGCAAAAAACCCGTTCCGGTCACGCCCCGATTGTGGCCGAGGCGAAAAAAACGCCGCGGGAAGAAGCGGCCCAAGCAGATCCTATCGGCCGGCCGGCCCGGAACGCAGCAGTGAGACCGCAGGTCGGCGTTTGTTTTGCGATTACCGCCCCCTCCTAAATACGCCGATAAAGGCCGCGCAGCGGCGCTCTAATTTGGTGCACGGACGCCGATTGTAGTGTTTTCCAATAGCAATTAGGACCGGCGGCGAGGATATAATTTACGGCGAGTTTACCGGATGGGCGTGGAAGGGAGGAGTTCTGAAGGCAGGTAAGAAAATGAAATAAAGGGGGCAGAGCGCTTGCGTTCTTTGCAGTGCGGAGTTGGAGAGCTCCATTTCGACGTTAACTTCCACTGTCGGGCTGCAGTCTCGTGAACACCTGCTATTGTAACTAGGTGATGGACGTTTGGTGACAGATAGCCTACACAGATTTAGCTTACTTCTGACACGAGTGGCCCTAGACCTAAATCACTGACGTCGAAATGTTTTAGTATCATAGAACACAAAGCACGTATGATATAATTTGCACCTGTTTTAAATAATGCTCAAGTGACAGATTCAAGTGCTGGGACACTACACTGCGTAACAGTACTAAATGGTGACTCTTCGGAACCTCTTAATTCCCACCCTCTAAGCAAAATGAGGATAATGGAATGTAGTCGAAGTAAGTCGGATGATGCTGAGGGAATTAGATTAGGAAATGAGACACTTTAAGTAGTAAATGAGTTTAGTTATTTGGGGAGCAAAATAACTGATGATCGTCGAAGTAGAGAGGATATAAAATGTAGGCTGGCAATGGCAAGGAAAGCGTTTCTGAAGAAGAGAAATTTGATAACATCGAGTATAGATTTAAGTGTCAGGAAGTCGTTTCTGAAAGTATCTGTATGGAGTGTAGCCATGTATGGAAGTGAAACATGGACGTTAGACAGTTTAGACAAGAAGAGAAGATTTCGAAATGTGGTGCTACAGAAGAATGCTGAAGATTAGATGGATAGTTCACATAATGACGAGGTACTGAATAGAATTGGGGAGGAGTTTGTGGCACAACTTGACTAGAAGAAGGGATCGGTTGGTAGGACATGTTCTGAGGCATCAAGGGATCACCAATTTAGTATTGGAGGGCAGCGTGGAGGGAAAAAATCGTAGAGGGAGACCAAGAGGTGAATATACAAAGCAGATTCAGAAGGATGTAGGTTGTAGTAGGTACTGGGAGATGAAGAAGCTTGCACAGGATAGAGTAGCATGGAGATCTGTATCAAACCAGTCTCAGGACTGAAGACCACAACAACAACAACGACGCTTAAGTTTTGAATTTGGCTCAGACGTGAGTACAACTTTCCTCTCTAATTTTGTATTTCCATGCTTGTGATTGGAGATATGGAGGACTTCGCATCTCGTGGTCGTGCGGTAGCGTTCTCGCTTCCCACGCCCGGGTTCCCGGGTTCGATTCCCGGCGGGGTCAGGGATTTTCTCTGCCTCGTGATGGCTGGGTGTTGTGTGCTGTCCTTAAGTTAGTTAGGTTTAAGTAGTTCTAAGTTCTAGGGGACTGATGACCATAGATGTTAAGTCCCATAGTGCTCAGAGCCATTTGAACCATTTTTTTTGACTTCGGTCGTTCACTTCTGTAAGAAAATAAAACACCTACAACCGTCCGGATGACGTCATTTATTTTATGGCTGCCAGTTTAGGAGCTTCACTGAACCGTCTTCAGGCCTTACCTGATGCTAATGGGGTTAACACGATGCATCAGTGGCTGACATCTATAACTACCTGTGTAAACGCGATGTTGTCTCTCCAACCATCAACTGTCCAGATTCCTCTGTAATTATTCAAAAGCCGGCCGCTGGTGGCCGAGCGGTTCTGGCGCTACAGTCTGGAACCGCGCGACCGCTACGGTCGCAGGTTCGAATCCTGCCTCGGGCATGGATGTGTGTGTTGTCCTTAGGTTAGTTAGGTTTAAGTAGTTCTAAGTTCTAGGGGACTTATGACCTCAGCAGTTGAGTCCCATAGTGCTCAGAGTCATTTGAACCATTTTTGAATTATTCAAAAGCGTGGTGCCTATGACTTGAGCCTCGGGGTCGACGAAACTTCGGTCAGCAAGGTGTAGACAGATGCGGAAAAAAGGCACAGATCAAAAGTTCATGTGATGTATAAGGTGGTTTAAAAATATCATGCTGACAACACATTTAACCACAGTTGGGCCCAGTGCCCCTCCGGTCGTCACACCCTCTCTTGCCCAGATTTCATCTCTTCTTTTTACGCCAGTATCAAAGGTTGTGGAGAACATTTCCCTGTTGCGTGTCGCAGTGCAAACTGTCGTTTTCGACAGCTGAATGTGTGGGAATGAACGCCCCAGCAGAAGGGGTGAATTCATTGACGCCATTTGTACCACGCACTGCGGCCTTTTCGTGCCGAAGCTGAGTGGCTGTACGACTGGAATGTTTTCCTAGGTGACTCACAAGAAAATCGCGTGATTTCAACACTGAACGTCGCGGATCTGACCTCCATCGCAGAGGCTTCAAACGAAGAGGTGAAATGTGGACAAAAGGAAGTGTGACGACGTTTCGATCGTGGGACACTTCCACAGCAGCGTTGATCAGAATTGTGGTGAGGGTAGGTGCAACTGTGACAGCATTAACGCATTTTACACGCCACGTGAAATGCTGATCTGTGGCCTTTTTCAGCATGTGTTGACGTTTGAGGCGTTGTCGAGCCCGGGGATGACATCGCAGGGCTCTATGCTTTTGCATCATTACAGAGGAAGGCTGTACGCACCTCTGAGCCAAATTTCAAACTTCAGCGTCGCAAAGAGTGTGAATTACGAGGTTTCGAGAAAGTGGTCCTTTAATTTTGTATATTTTTTAAAATCCAACCTTAGTGTTTACTACATAAAAAGTGTTATCTCAGCAGATATGCTAAGTTTTATTCGTACTTATATGAAGCTTACATTTATGAACTTATTACTGTAAAAATTAGTAATTTAGATTAAGTATACCATGATTTCTATTTTTGGTACTCTTTCTCCAACTCCCAAATCTTCTACACAGAGTTTCACATTGCTCACTTTTAATATTGTTTTGTATGTTCCCCTTTCAACGTTTATCTCCTACACAGAGTGTATCATAGTTAACAGCGAAAACTGACACAGTGAAAATATACAATAGGTGCAAAAACCATAGTTTAATCATGTTACTGGTTGTTGAGCTCCGTGGCCGCGGCTTAAGTAATACAGCAACCAGTCACATTTTTAAGTATTTTCAAAATGTTCAAATGTGTGTGAAATCTTATGGTACTTAACTGCTAAGGTCATCAGTCCCTAAGCTTACACACTACTTAATCTAACATATCCTAAGGACAAACACACACACCCATGCCTGAGGGAGGACTCGAACCTCCGCCGGGATCAGCCTCACAGTCCATGACTGCAGAGCCTTAGACCGCTGGGCTAATCCCGCGCGGCATGCTGTATTTTCATTTATGCTAATATGCGTTTCGAGCTTTCGCCCATCTTCAGTTGGCGTAACACATATTTGATTCTCTAGTAAGTACATCGTTAAAACGTCGACAAAAATCTGGATCTTGCAACAGGTCAGCGCAAAATTAACAATTTGTTTAGCTACGACACCTTATGAGTTTTAGATTCAGAAGGAAAAGTCAAATGTTTGTGACAACCATGATTATTAATTTAATTTGTGGTGTGCTATTATGCTCAAATGGTTCAAATGGCTCTGAGCACTATGGGACTTAACATCTGAGGTCATCAGTCCGCTAGAACTTAGAACTACTTAAACCTAACTAACCTAAAGACATCACACGCACCCATGTCTGAGGCAGGATTCGAACCTGTGACCGCAGCGGTCGCTCGGTTCCAGACTGTAGCGCCTAGAACCGCTCGCCCTCCACGGCCGGCTGCTATTACGTCTCAAGTGGCAACGGCCTTGCCGCATTGGCAACACCGGTTCCCGTCATCACCGAAATTAAGCGCTATCGGGCTGCGCTAGCACTTGGAGGGTGACCATCCGGTCTGCCGAGCGTTGTTGGCAAGCGGAGTGCACTCAGCCCTTGTGAGGCAAACTGAGGAGCTACTTCATTGAGAAGTAGCGGCTCCGGGCTCGGAAACTGACATACGGCCGGTAGAGCGTCTAGCACTTACCACCACTTCCAAAGTAGGTTCGAAATCAGATTAATAATGTTGCTCACGCAGCATATGTTCGCTTTATCGGGCAACAACAAAGTGGATGGTATCGTCAGAATGGAAATAATGAAGTCACTGTAAAAAGTCATTAACTTTGGCACTTATCTTGAATGGATTCCCACGTAGATCTCGTCGAAGTTGTTATGTCTCATCTTGTTGATTCTATGGTGATCCCACTTTGACTGCTAGAGGGTCCAGATCTGTATTTTAGCAATATTTGAAGACCTAACAAATGCGTTTTTCAGGAAATTCTTAATGATCAAACAATCCCAGATCAGAACAATGGTATGGTAGAAATAATTTTTGACTTGGTGTTCACGATCCACATTTTTGTTAAACTTCTTGTGAATTCACATATACTTCTTAATTGTCACATCATCAAGAAAACAGTTTTGTATCAATCTTCATATATTTAATTTCCACTTTCACGAAACACAAGACTTGACTGTTCTTTTACAAAGCGAAATAACAACTTAACTTCTGCAAAGCGAAACAAAGACTGCTCTGTGCGCATTCGCGCCAAAACGGTTACAAGTAAGTCAAAGATTATGACAGTCTCACAGAAATGAACAGACACAAAAAGCATATCACTGTAATATATCGATACATCGGAGTACCTATACATTAATAAAACCAAATGTGAATATTGTCACAAAAATATGTCTGTTACTTGAAACTTCCTGGCAGATTAAAACTGTGTGCCCGACCGAGACTCGAACTCGGGACCTTTGCCTTTCGCGGGCAAGTGCTCTACCAACCGAGCTACCGAAGCACGACTCACGCCCGGTCTCACAGCTTTACTTCCACCAGTCTTGGTAGAGCACTTGCCCGCGAAAGGCAAAGGTCCCGAGTTCGAGTCTCGGTCGGGCACACAGTTTTAATCTGCCAGGAAGTTTCATATCAGCGCACACTCCGCTGCAGAGTGAAAATCTCATTCTGGTTGTCTGTTACTTGGCAGAAAAGTAGTACGATATCACTGGTATCGAGAACTGGGGTTGGACTGCCGTAATGGTCACGTAAATAAAGAACCATTACAAGCGGTGTGCTGACCACATACCCCTCCATATCCACATCCAGTGACGCCTATGGTCTGAGGATGACACGGCGGCCGGTCGGTACGGTTGGACCTTCATGCGCTGTTCAGGAGGAGTTTTAGTTTTATTATGTCTCAGACTAACCGCAACATGAGCCATGTTTCCTGTGCTATGACTGGCTACCGTGGCCACGTGACCAAGGCTGTGACTGGCTGACAGAACCAGTCGGTGCAGCCGCCATACTGATTCCTGTGTTTGGAAAGCTAATTCGGTGGTTTTCGTATTTATACTTGCGTACTACGAAAATATTCAGTTTAATTGACACACTGCATTGAAGATCTCTCCAAAAACGTGTCATTTTTAGTACGGTTTGTTGTGTCAAATTGTCGGGAAATGTTGCGTCGGCTACAAAATCGGTACCAAACACGAAGATTCGGATGGCCCAGTACTGAGCTGCTTTCGGGCTTCCAACAGACTGACGTCTCTCGTTATCGAAGTCGCCATATGGCAGTGTAAAGTGTGGCGGGACGCGTTCTTGACGCCGTGGCGGAGCACAGCCTTGTGCAGTTGTACTGTATAGCGAGCGGCCGTAGTGCGTCTGTGTGTGTGGGAGCGGACACCTGTAGGGGCCGCGACCCGGCCATCCGGTGGCACGCACTTCCGCGACCGCTATAGGCCGACAGCACTTCACACCGCCTCTGCAGAGAGCGGTCGCCTTCCGCCTCGCCCTGCGCACCTGGCCACTGCCCTGTCTTCACGCGTTCACTTCATAGTCCAACCTGCTTACGTAACCAAGTTAACACGGGTTCCACAGCCTTTTTTGTACCAACAAGCATTTCACCATTCACCAGTACACTCGCTTTACAGGAGTAACCCATCGCCAGACTCCTTCAACAAAGAAGACGAAGTAAATGCTCCACAATTCGAACCAAGGACAGCTGCCAACACGAACGTTGCAGAAGTAAATACCATCTGTGTAGCGAAGTAGCTTGAATTACGTAATAACGGCAAGTCCTTCCCTCCAGATAGTAGTGGAAGGTAAGGCAAAGCAGCCAGACCGGGAAAAGTGGACAGTGCATTTTTTTTTTGGTCCTGAACAGTGCTGCTGCCTGCCGAGAAGTGGGCAAACTAGTTCTAACATGCATCTTAGTTGTTTCTAGTGAGTCTGGTGGAGGAAGCATGTTCCGCTATTTTTTTGGTACAACTTTTCTTATTTTCAGTCGTCTTACGTAAGTCATTTACATTATTCTTGTTACATACATGACATGTACGTAAAGTAACACCTTTTTACCGTACCAATATTCGAACGTCTTCTGGCCTCTAAAAGTAGCTCCTTGTTATTGCTCTCGTATTGATAATTTCTTCTGGAAACTGCTATTGCCGACAGCACATCACACCAGAAGATCCAGCCGGCAGTGGTGGCCGAGCGGTTCTAGGCGCTACAGTCTAGAACCGCGCGACCGCTACGGTCGCAGGTTCGAATCCTGCCTCGGGCATGGATGTGTGTGATGTCCTTAAGTTAGTTAGATTTAAGTAGTTCTAACCTCTAGGGGACTGAAGACCTCAGAAGTTCCCATAGTGCTCAGAGCCATTTCAACCATTTTTGAACCAGAAGAGCCAACGGAGAGCAGCGCGCTTCGTTACAGGATCATTTAGTAATCGCGAAAGTGTTACGGAGATGAAAGATAAACTCCAGTGGAAGACTCTGCAAGAGAGACGCTCAGTAGCTCGGTACGGGCTTTTGTTGAAGTTTCGAGAACATATCATCACCGAGGAGTCAAGCAGTCTATTGCTCCCTCCTATGTATACCTCGCGAAGAGACCATGAGGATAAAATCAGAGAGATTAGAGCCCACACAGAGGCATACCGACAATCTTTCTTTCCGCGAACAACACGGGACGGGAATAGAAGGGAGAACCTATAGAGGTACTCAAAGTACCCTCAGCCACACACCGTCAGGTGGCTTGCGGAGTATGGATGTAAATATAGATGTAGATGGTGTCCGATGGGTAAAGTGGCCACGCTACTCTTCGGGAAAATGTAGCCAAGGTATTTACGCAATAACAGGTAGTTACTTCCATACGTCACTCATATTGACATCTAAACTCTTTGATGCACAAAGGTATCGTCCATCATTTTATACTTTTGTAACGCTTTTGAAATAATTACATTATGTTATTTAAAACCATATTTCTTAGGCTAAATTTGGCGTAATAGAAAAGGTTTGAAAAGAGTCTGCTCCAGCCGCGCGGAGAGGCCGCACGGTTTGAGGCGCAATGTCACGGATTGCGCTGCTCCTTCCGCCGGATGTTCGAGTCCTTCCTTGGGCATGGGTGTGTGTGTGTTGTTCTTAGCACAAGTTAGTTTAAGTAGTGCGTAAGTCCAGGGACCGATAACCTCAGCAGTTTGGTAACTTAGGAATTCACACATACAGAGTCTGCTCCAGCCGCTTGGTTTTGTTTCAGACAGTAGGCATCAAGAGCCTAAAAATATATCCTAAAATCAGAACAATAAATATGGGATGCTGTTGCGATGGTGCTAGCCACCTCTCGGCCCTACGTAGGGAAAAATGGACACCATAATAAGCCTTTAGACAAATGCATATAATAATACGTAGATTAGCGGTAAGGTTCTATCAGTAACCATGGTTTGGTGGAAATCAAATTTCCCTTTAGAGGGGCACTTTACCCCACCTTCCCCTGTACCAGTTACTTTCAGAGTTTACTGATACAATAGCCCCATACTTGTCAATCATATACAACCGCTCGATCGATGAAAGATCCGTACCTAAAGACTGGAAAATTGCACAGGTTACACCAATACTTAAGAAAGGAAATAAGGGTAATCCGCTGAATTACAGACCCATATCACTAACATCGATATGCGGTAGGATTTTGTCGCATATACTGTCTTCGAATATTATGAATTACGATAAAGAAAATGATCTATTGACAAATAGCCGACAAGGTTTCAGAAAATATCTTGTGAAACACAACTAGCTCAATATTCGCAGGGTGTAAATGGGTGATGTCGACAGGAAATCTCCAGTTGATAAACACACATCAAAAAAGTTTTGCATCACATCGGTTCCGAGAGTTACGGAATCTGTACAGAAAATTGGTATAGTGATCAAAATAAACATAATTTCCGCCATTTTTATTGCTCATGAAAACCACACATTGCATGTTTTACCACCATACAGCGAGACCTCCAGAGGTGGTGGTCCAGATTACTGTACACACCGGTACCTCTAATATCGAGTAGGACGTCCTCTTGCATTTATATGTATTAGTCGTGGCATACTATCCACAAGTTCAAGGCACTGTTGGTCCAGATTGTCCCACTCCTCACTCGACGTAGATCCCTCAGAGTGGTTGGTGGGTTAAGTCGTCCATAGACAGCCCTTTTCCATCTTTCCCAGGCATGTTCGATAGCGTTCATGTCGGGAGAACATGCTGGCCACTCTAGTCGAGCGATGTCGTTATCTCGAAGGAAGTCAATCACGATGTGGGCGCGAATTGTCCTCCATGAAGACGAATGCCTCTCCAGTATGCTGCCGATATGGTTGCACTATCGATCGGAGGACTGCATCCACGTATCGTACAGCCGTTACGGCGCCTTCCGTGACCACCAGCGGCGTACATCGGCCCAACATAACGCCACCTCAAAACAGCAAAACCTCCACCTTGCTGCACTCGGTGGACGGTGTGTCTAAGGCGTTCAGCCTGGCCGGGTTGCCTCCAAACACATCTCCGACGATTGTCTGGTTGAAGGCATATGCGACACTCATCGGTGAAGAGAACGTGATGCCAATCCTGAACGGTCCTTCGGCATGTTGTTGGGCCCATCTGTACCGCGGCTGCACGGTGTCGTGTTTACAAAGATGGACCTCGCCGTGGACGTCGGGAGTGAAGATGGGCATTATGCAGCCTATTGCGCACATTTTGAGTCGTAACACGACGTCCTGTGACGTTGCTGTCAGAGTTCCTCGGAGCCATAATCCGTAGTCATCGGTCATCCACAGCAGTAGTAGCCGTTGGGCAACCTGAGCGAGGCATGTCATCGACAGTTCCTGTCTCTCTGTTATCTCCTCCATGCCCGAACAACATCGCTTTGGTTCACTCCGGGAAGCCTAGACACTTGCCTTTTTGAGAGCCCTTCCTGGCACGAAGTAACAATGCAGACGCGATCGAACCACGGTAGTGACCGTCTATGCACGACTGAACTACAAACAACGCTAGCCGTGTACCTCCTTCCTGGTAGAACGGCTTGATCTGATCGGCTGTCGGACCCCTTCCGTCTAATAGGCGTTGCTCATGCACGGTTGATTACGTCTTTGGCGGGTTTAGTGACATCTCTGAACAGTCAAAGACACTGTGTCTGTGATACAATATCCACAGTCAACGTCTATCTTCAGGATTTCTGGGAACTGGGGTGATGCAAAACTTTTTTTGATGTGTGTATATTTCTCGGTTTACATGACGCTTTTGACACTGTTCCTCACAAACAGACCTCTAATCAGACTGCATACCTATGGAGTACCGCTTCAGTTGTGCGACTGGACCCGTGTATTCCTGTCAGAAAGGTAATCGACGGAAAATTATCAAGTAAAATGGAAGTGATATCTGGCGTTCCCCAAAGAAGTGGTATAGGCCGTTAGACCTTCCTAATCCATATAAACGGTTTAGGAGACAGTATGAGCAGCTTTCTTAGATTGCTTGCATATGATGCTACAGGGTGTTTCAAAAATGACCGGTATATTTGAAACGGCAATAAAAACTAAACGAGCAGCGATAGAAATACACCGTTTGTTGCAATATGCTTGGGACAACAGTACATTTTCAGGCGGACAAACTTTCGAAATTACAGTAGTTACAATTTTCAACTACAGATGGCGCTGCGGTCTGGGAAACTCTATAGTACGATATTTTCCACATATCCACCATGCGTAGCAATAATATGGCGTAGTCTCTGAATGAAATTACCCGAAACCTTTGACAACGTGTCTGGCGGAATGGCTTCAAATGCAGATGAGATGTACTGCTTCAGCTGTTCAATTGTTTCTGGATTCTGGCGGTACACCTGGTCTTTCAAGTGTCCCCACAGAAAGAAGTCAAAGGAGTTCATGTCTGGCGAATAGGGAGGCCAATCCACGCCGCCTCCTGTATGTTTCGGATAGCCCAAAGCAATCACACGATCATCGAAATATTCATTCAGGAAATTAAAGACGTCGGCCGTGCGATGTGGCCGGGCACCATCTTGCATAAACCACGAGGTGTTCGCAGTGTCGTCTAAGGCAGTTTGTACCGCCACAAATTCACGAAGAATGTCCAGATAGCGTGATGCAGTAATCGTTTCGGATCGGAAAAATGGGCCAATGATTCCTTTGGAAGAAATGGCGGCCCAGACCAGTACTTTTTGAGGATGCAGGGACGATGGGACTGCAACATGGGGCTTTTCGGTTCCCTGCTGCACTAGCTGCGCGTTGCCCTCTGTGGTTGCCGTACGCGGTCGCCCTACCTTTCCAGCACGTTCATCCGTCACGTTCCCAGTCCGTTGAAATTTTTCAAACAGATCCTTTATTGTATCGCTTTTCGGTCCTTTGGTTACATTAAACCTCCGTTGAAAACTTCGTCTTGTTGCAACAACACTGTGTTCTAGGCGGTGGAATTCCAACACCAGAAAAATCCTCTGTTCTAAGGAATAAACCATGTTGTCTACAGCACACGTGCACGTTGTGAACAGCACACGCTTACAGCAGAAAGACGACGTACAGAATGGCGCACCCACAGACTGCGTTGTCTTCTATATCTTTCACATCACTTGCAGCGCCATCTGTTGTTGAAAATTGTAACTACTGTAATTTCGAAAGTTTGTCCGCCTGAAAATTTACTGTTGTCCCAAGCATATTGCAACAAACGGTGTATTTCTATCGCTGCTCGTTTAGGTTTTATTGCCGTTTCAAATATACCGGTCATTTTTGAAACACCCTGTATAATTTACGTTCAAGTGAGGTCATCAAAAGATCAAAACGAATTTCAAAATGACTTAGGCACAATATCTGTATGGTGCGAAAAGTAGCAGTTGTCTCTGAATAAGGGAGAGTGTGAGATCATCCACATGAGTACTAGAAGAATTCCGTTAAATTTCGGTTACACAATAAGTCACACAAATCTAAAGGCTGCCAGTTCACTTTACAATTAGGAACAATTTATGTTGGAACGATCACGTAGATAATACTGTCCGAAAGGCAAACTAAAGAAAGTTTTATTGACAGGCCACTTAGAAAATGCAACAAGTCTACTAAAGAGACTGCCTACACTTCGGTTGTCCGTCCTCTGATAGAGCATTGCTGTGCAGTATGGGATCCTTACCAGGTGGGATTGATGGAGGACATCGAAAAAGGCCGAAGAATGGCAACTCGTCGTCCATTATCTGGCGGCAATCATTAAAACAAAGGCGTTTTTCGCTGCAAGAAGATCGTCTCACGAAATTTCAATCACAAACTTTCACCTTTGAATGCGAAAATATTTTTTCGTCGCCAACCTACATTGGGAGAAATGATCATCGCAATAAAATAAAGGAGCCACAGCTCATACGGGAAGATTTAAGTGTTCATTTTTCCCATTCGTAGCTAGAGAGTGGAATGGTAGAGAAACAGTCTGAAAGTGTTTCGAAGAGCCCTCTGCCAGGCACTTGGGTGTGAACTGCAGAGCAGTCACGCGGATGTAAATGTAGATTGTGTAATGTTCAACAAAAATGTCTGCTGTCAGACGTCAATTGCACTTGGTTGGATGTAATCTAGGGGAATGCTCCTGCAAAAGCTGCGCAACGTCAGTTTACCTACAGAACTTCTCAACAGAAAGTGTCGATTACAGAATACCCGCGCACATAGGTTCGTTTGTTCTGATCAGAATGTAATTTGGTCGTGGACGATGAAAAAATTAGCTTTAATTACCAGAACCTGCCCCATCACCGTAGATTTCAACTTCGGTTTTAGGCAGATTGGCTCGTGTTCCCAGGCAGCAGATACCGGTCGTTGCGTATTTCACTCACTACTCGATAACCACAATCATTCCAGGCGTACTGAACTTTCAGTCCTAACTGCAACTGCAACATTGGGTCATGCGACAAAGGTGTAGCAGAAAATTCGTTCAACAGTTAGAAAAGGTTTTAATATTCTGTGTCTTGACGAGGAATACAGGTTGAGTTTCGACGAGAACCGACGATGCCCTTGGAGTGCTAATGATCTTTGCTGAACCAGAATGAATATCTGAATCCCGAAAGAGGGACGACGTCTACCCCTTTTCCATTTTAAGCATAAAGGACTTTAATTTTAAAAATTAAGTATTTAAAAAAAGAAGACAAGGAAAAACAGCATTGAACACTATAGTGGGGGAAACTAGTGATAGAGGGCATGTTTGGAGAGAGACAGGGTGGGCTGTAGGGGAAGATGGGAGGCCTAATAATTACGACCTCCGTCAATCACTTCCGATCTCACTTTCTTCCCTCGTCAAATCCCTTGGCGTGAAATATCCTCGGAACTGTTACCAGTCGAGCAACGACGAAAAACTACAGCTTTTGTTGAAAATTCGGATTAAAAGCCCGAACAGGCCAGTAGCGGATATTGATAATTATTTTATTTCAACAAAATCTCTCAGCTCCGTGCGGATAATGGTTTTCACGCCTAAAAACTCTTACTGGCTGTGGAACACAAAAGTAAATAAAAAATTTTACCGATAGATTCAACTCTGATATCGATAGTTTCCGATTATTTTAAAATCAAACTACGTAAACGAACCAATTTTTGAAGACTATTGGTGCGAGTAGATAATTAATTACAGACTGAAAAGGGGTTTTGTCTGGAAGGCCTAGCAAACCTTCAGAAAATTGTCAACTGTGTTTTAATGTACAGATTCGGTACTGGTTATTCAACGACTTGTTCGTGGAACGGTCGTTTGTAGTGACTGTGAATGGATCTGAACTAATGAGTATACTTACTTTACTAAAATGTAATATTCACGTAACTGAATGTCTTGAAGTTTGCTCCGTTGTCTTCTTACACAGGTACGGAAATCCGCAAGTTTTCTAGAATTCTGGAAGTGTCGTGAATATCTAAGAAATCAAATACATATGTACACTTTTAATGTTTATATTTTAAGTCTTCAAACATCGAAATAATAAAACGGAAGATGCATTCTCTTCCGTGAGCTATCAACTGTAACTACAATGTCTGATTTGTAGGACATAACGAAACACGACTTGTCTCCATTGCTCCACTAATTCGTGTCAACTGTTCACGATGAGAAAGTACAAAGATAACATTAGAAGCAAAGACGTTTACATCTTTGTTAAAGACATTAATTGATAAACACTTAGCAAACCTGGGTAGATTTAAATTTAAGATTTTTACGTTAAATCTTCAAAATTTGTTGTAAACATATATTATAAAAATAGTTACGTATGAAATAATTAATTGTGATTGGTATGGTTTTCTAAGAATTTATAAATTTGTAAAATGAAATTACCGTCTGGTTCCATAAGCCGTAAACTGCGTCTAACAATAAGCACGCGACATTTGGGCGACGTTCTATATTTTTTGACCGGCATTACCACACAATCGATTCTTCCGACACATTCATATCATTTCCGCGCATTGCATGCAATGTACGAACTTCAGACCGTATTTCCTGCGTTCATACTCGTCCAAACACTGGCCCCAACGACCGGGTTTCTCACTGCGCTCATTTGTTTTACATGAACCGCTCTGCAGGAAGTCTTGCGACCACGGGGCATTTGTATACCGTGTGACGCTCACAGAACACACATACCGTTCTTGGAGGAAGTCGTGAACCGTGCTAAGGCTGGGCAGACAAGCAGAGAATTTGCAGTCAAAAACCAGTGCGAGTAGTTGACACGTAGTTCACACGCACTCTTGAAGAAGGAAAAAAGTAGTAAATATGAGACAGATCGCTCACACGTGTTTCATCTTCCCTTTACATAGTTATGGTAAGAACTAATAACGGACGAACACAGCAAGTGGCTCAGCAATCGTATGATTGGCCGGCCGGTGTGGCCGAGCGGTTCTAGGCGCTACTGTCTGGAACCACGCGACCTCTACGGTCGAAGGTTAGAATCCTGCCTCAGGTACGGTTGTGTGTGATGTCCTTAGGTTAGTTAGGTTTAAGTAGTTCTACGTTCTAGGGGACTGATGACCTCAGAAGTTAAGTCCCATAGTGGTCAGAGCCATTTGAACCAATCGTATGATTGGTCACTCAGCTGGGGACGGTACGTGTGTGTTTAATGTCACGTCTTTGTCAATATTGTTAAAGACGGAGCATTTACTCTGATGGCCATGCATCAGGAAGAGAAGAACGTAATTTTTGGTCGAATGAGGTT